>NC_056545.1:28872066-31457066 GCF_910596095.1 Thunnus maccoyii
CATCCTCTGCTGAGCCTTCTTGGTGAGGGAGCTGATGTTCTACTCCCACTTGAGGTCCTGGCTGATTAGGGTTCCCAGGAAGCGGAAAGACTCCACAGTATCGACTGGGGAGTCACACAGAGTGATGGGGGTAAGTGAGGCTGCTTTCCGTCTGAAATCCACAACCATCTCCACTGTCTTTAGAGCATTGAGGTCATGTCATCATGTCATTCTCATCAGATGAGGATGATGGCAACCCAAAATATCCCATGTGTATTCAGATGAGACCCTCACGCCCATGGATGGAAGAATATGCATTCGTTATATAACTCATTTATTTATATGTTTCCTTTAATCTGTCACCTTCACTTGGAGTAATCACACATTGCTACTTATTTGTCTTGATGTACTGTAAGTAGCTGTATGGGTTAACTGCAGTCATACATCCCACTTCATGACATTCATATTCATACTAACAGCTTTGCATTTTTATATTACATCACAGAGACCTGTTTTCTGCTCTTTCATTCATCTATTCTGTCTTAAAAATATTGAAAATTAATAAAACAATTGGCACAAACCAACTTCACAGAAATAGTTGATGGTTGTACAGTGGGTGAGATTGACTCTAACTTTTGGTAACTACAAAATGGAACAAGTAGTGGTCTAAATATACGGCTAAAAATCATTTCCAATAATGCCACATTTAAATACACTACATAAAATAATCACAACAATAATTGGCAGTGTCCTGTTCATCATCTTGAGAAATGAATAAGCCAAAAAATCCCAACCTCCTATAATATGAAAATGTAAAATGGACAGTTTATAAAATATTCCTCTCACTCTTTATAAAAGAGGTATTTTCGTGTGTAGTCTTTTGCCCTCTGGCCCCAGGTGTTTGATCTGGGTCACTGCATCAATGTGCGCAGCTTAGCTTGTCTGTCTACACAGCCAAGACATTTGTTTGACCAGCAAACTAGACATGGATTCAGTTCAGTGATTGAACTGAACAACTCTCTGCTGCACGGTCACGTCTCTCCTGAAAGGTATAATTTCTATAATCAATCAAATTAATCTGCCAGTGCACCCGCTGGCCTGCCGTTTTACAATCATGTTTCGTCATGTTGTCTCAGCGTACGTCTCTTCACAGAAATGAAGACAGAAAAGAAGACAGGCCTAATGCAATAAAAGCGCTGAATCCGTCGCGACGATGGTTTTGCTCATTACATTGCAGTGCTTTGCCAATTTGAGAATGATGGAGGCTTTTGCTATTTTGAGGTCCTTATCAGAGTCATGGAGGGCAAAGCACTCCCAGCACTCAGATGGACCTCCAGCCTACATGAGGGGCCATGGGAAGCGGGCGGTGTGCAATGAGAGGGACCACGTGAGAGAGGATTGGCGAAGGATGGAGACAAGGGTATCTAGGCAGTGTATTTATATCCCTCATGTCTCACATCTTACAAAGTGATAGACAGGCAAACTGAAAGCTTCTGTCACACAAAATTCTCCATGGCAGCATCTTGCCCCATGCCCCCCTTCCCTCAAAGTAAAAAACAGAAAAATAATCTGCAGCATGGAGGGGACTTTCAGATTTTTATGGGTTAATAATAGTTTTTCTCCAGTCTTAGTAATTCCCACTCAGGCCCGTAATGTCAGGCTTGGGGGAATCAAAAGCTTGGGTCAGGAAAATAAATAGAAAGTATAGAAGAAATTCAGATCAAAGAAATAGGACAATTTTTCTCAGGGGGGACACAATATGTCTCAAGTAATCATTTCTCATGCTTAGCAAATCTGTCATGGAAACATCAAGTATGATGCTACCATTCCATTATGATACAGTAGCTTAACCACTGTATTAAGCACTATTTATACTACCATCACCCCCAAGGCAAAACCTTGATCCTCAAGGGGGAAAAAGCAAGTCAGTGCTAAAATTAGACCTGCAAACTGAGTGTGAAGAGGTAGACCTTAACACAACAACCGCGCCTGTATTGTGTAAAGGTTATTTTCATGCTGGATTGAAATTACGCCCACAAACCAAAGCACATCAGGGGTTGTTAGTGCTTGAAATATTTATTACAACAAAAACACAGCTGAAAATGTTTCTAATTTATCATCAAGGAGTGATTCCAGATAATCACCAGTGAATATTTATAGCCCTATAAAAGATCCGATAACACATATCTGTGAGTGTATGATATGATTAAATGGGAAACAAATAGAAACACTGGTTCCTTGGATGTGGAGGCTTTCCCACGTTTGTTTACCTGTCAAAATAAATCAACAAATGAATAAACAGTCCTAGGTGAAAAATGTGCACTCCGGATCACTGGAGCATCCAGGTTGCGCTGTGAGATAAAAGGTGAGATCAATAAATCACACCATAGCTGTGTTTACATGTATAATACTGCAGAACTGCTGCTCGGTTCACTGCACACACGGGCAGCGTCACACATTCACACACACTCACTCAAATAAACAAGCAAGCAGATACAGAGTAAGGCCTCTGTCGTCTGAAAAAGGGTGCCAGATGGCACTGTGGGAGGTGGTCAGTGAGGATGAAGCGGGTGAAGCCCCCTCGGTGGGCTTACGTGAGATCATCCATGCGCACAGACATTTACCCTCTCGCACAAGATAAGTCATTACCGCAGAGGAAGAGAAAGAAGCGTGTTAAAGTGAGGCACAGCTGCATTTGCAGGAGATGCTGGGTCGAGGTGTGTAAATCAGGTTTTATTTCAAAGAGACAGCCTGTCATCAAACAACAAATGACTCAAGGTGGACAAACAGTAAAAATACAGTAGATTACACTAGCGTTGACTACCAAAACTTAATCAGCAAACACTCCCTGTAGCTCTTCATCACTCTGCACATTCCTTCCCCACTCACCATACCTTTAAAACACACAGAAACCCATTACCTCTATAAACCCTACAGGAAATTGAATTTGACACATGTAGAAGAATATGGACAAATTGAAAGTAATGAATTTTTTACCTGCCATTTCAGAGAACATGTTGGCAGTATCGCGAGCGAGCAGTGAGTGGTACACAACACACTACATTAATCAAATGTGAGTTTCAAGCAAAGCTTTGCTGTTACTGTCACCTCAAACTATAAGGTGCACCAAACAGTGAAGGCTCTGTAAATCTTATACAGAGCTCACAGCGACTGAGTCAGACATCAGGTAATGATGTGCTGCTGCTGTCTGCAGGCTCCAACAGTCCACATTACAGTGATAACCGGTGAGAAAATGGAAACTTAGGCCTTGCGTCTGGATAAATAGATTTCTCTGACAGAAACCAGAGGTGGACAGAGTCCCAAAATAACCTGCACCAGTCGAAGTGCTCTGCTGAAGTTTAACTTGCTTACTTTCCTCAACTGTTTTTAAAATTTTGAAGAAACCGAACTTACATAAAACCAAAAAGCTCTTAAAAATAAACAATGTTTATTTTAATAAAGGATGACAAAGAAGCTATTGCTGTTTCTACATGTAAAGAACTTCTACACAAAGCACATTAACAAAGAAGACATGAATCAGAGGAACAATTCAGCGATGTATTAGGCAAACTATGTACTTTGATGTAATGACCTTAAATCTTCTAATCTGTAAGCTTTTCTCTGAGTATTAAAGCTGCTATAATATATGAAGCTTTGGCAAAGGTTCAGTGAGGAAGATCTTTTCTCTCACACTGCCTATTCCTCTTGTGTGTGAACGCAGGCTATTTCCTCCTATTCTAATTTTCTCCATGACTTCTGCTTTCCTATTCTGTCACAGTCCCAACATTAATAATTCAGCAGATGTCACCGCATCTAACCAATGATCTTTCTTGAGCCAATCAGTCCCTGGATGCTGCTCTTTAAATATCATTGCAATTATATCATTCTCTTTCAAACGTAATATTGTGCAACTTCCACATCACCATCACGACCTCCAGGATGTTCACGGAGACTCGAATGAAAGATTAATTCAACCACCTGCTGGCTTTACTCCACCACCACCAGCATCTAAGCTCCAGGGGGATCCTGTCCTATCTTGTATCTTCATATGGGCTTAATGAAGAAGCTTCACATTGATGGTCTGACTGCCACAGCCTTTCTCTGTGGCTAACCTCAATAAATATTGTAATACATTATAATAATGTTGTGCTGAATTGATCAACGCGATAATTACGTGTCATCATCATATTAACCAGTGATGTGGGTGATGATATCCAACAAGAATACTGCTGTAAAATTAAGATCATTTTAGTTGCTTTATAATTGCTCAGAGCAGATTTCTCTTAAATATGGAAGTCATACATTTACTTGTCAGTCGTCAATGTATAATTAGCTCCGGTGTCATCCTAATATATTCATTAATCGCTTCATCAAAGGTTCTTTTTCTCTGTATGTTGTCAGGGGAGCTTTATATGGCCACTAAGTCGGCTGGAGGCTCTTCCTATGCTATTATTAAAGAAGGACAACTACAGCAACTAAACAGTTTATTTGTGCAAGAGACAGATTCCAAATGACTAAAAATGTTCATTTTAAAATCATTCGGTCCTGCTGAGGTATTGTGATGTATGTCAGTGTCTTAGTCCAGCTTTAATGTGCATTATCTCGACAGATTAGTCCAAAAATCATGCCACTGCTGCTGTGAACTGGGAAACATTCAGCTTTTCTGAGGGCCTGACTGAATGCCATTCAGCCTTTTGTGTGGGATAAATTACGTTGGTCTTTTGGTCTCATCGCAGAAGGGCTACACATTTGTTCTCAGTGCAAATGAAAGTCAGATATCTGCTATCCCTCTCTGCTCCTATCACTCCCAGGACTGAAGACCTTTCAGTATTCAAGGCAAGGCTGTAAATCTCACTAAAGCTGGCTGTATCACGCTTGTTCATTGTGAAGCTATTTTAGGCTCTTTTATGTTAAAAGAAATGGCTAAAACCGCTGCCTCAGGGATCTTGAAAAATCAAACTATCTTCCTTTATGCAACCTTTACTTTGAGCTGTCACGGACCAGACCGACAGAAAAGATTCAGCCGCTTAGGAAAGCCAATGTGTGTAATGAGGAGGAATAGCAGGAGAGGACAAACTCTGTAACCTCTAATCACAGCTCCTACATCACTTCTTAAGTAACAAGGACTTTAAGAACTAATCTAGCTCAGCCAGTAAATGATTTCCTTTTAGCTGTTAATGAATCTCTTTCACATTTAACACCATTTGCATATTAGTGAAAAACATGTGGAATGATTACTGAACATGAGAGACAAAGTGAGGAGTGGAACAAAGTTATCTCTCACAATTAACACTCTTCCTTTTGTTTCGGAGCTCTCATTTTCTTACAAAGGCTGTCCTCAAACACTTTATGAATTTGGGTCATTTGCTCGTAGTTTCTGTCCCAAGTTAATGGATATTAATGAACCATAATCCCTTTGATGTGACAGGCGACTTGTATTTCCCACCAGGAAAGGAGGGATCATTCTTTCTGTGCTGCGGGGAAGAAAAAATCACTATTAATAATGTGATTTGAGATTTTTCATGCTTGGTGATACAGCACATCCAGCATCATGATGCTCAATGCCGCGTGGATGTAAACGAGGCTGCAGAAATGCTGTTCTGGAGCCAAGGGGACGCAAGGTCACTGATCCTGACAGATAAAGAGTTTGAAGTACAGAAGCTGCTGTAATTTTTACCAACAGTGAAGATGAAGCCACTGTAGCATGACAGATCTCATGAATTAAACAGTGCTCTTATTAACTCTAGTGAACCACAGGAGTTGCCTTCCTGCAGTCTGCTGTGATCTGCTCGGTGCCATCTCTCATTTTTTGTAAGCCATGTAAACGACTGTTTGACCACACATCAGGGGAAAGAAAGCCTTTCCCAGCGGGACGGCATGAATAAGAGTCCGAGTGGGGGAGGGTGGGAGGCTATCTCCAGCAGGAGTGCAGTGCAGACAAAAACGCAGGCCAGATGCATCTCAATTCCAATTAGGTAATGGGAGCTGACAGCAGGCGTGAGCGAGCCACACGTGGACTCGGAGCCAGAGCAGAGGGCTGGATGCATCTTTACAAGCTGCATTTCAGAGGCTCCTTGACCCAGGGTCTCAGGGACAGGGAGGCAGGTGGTTACACCACAATCAAAAATTAATAGTGGCGTATAGAGTCTGGAGGAATGAGAAATGTGTGAGTGGGAGAGGAGGGAAGGAATGTGAAAGGAATGTAAGAGAAGCATCTAAAAAGCCATGGAGAGAATAATGCTGTATGAATGGGAGTTTGCAACAAACAGGCTGTGTGAATGAAAAAGAGGCTGCTGAACTGAATTGATTGTCAGAATGAGGATGGCAAGTCAGGGAGGATTTTTCTATCTTTTATTCAACAAAAACTCAACCAAAAGGGGGCACACATCAACAAAGTTCCAGTCATCCTCAAAGTATTTGAGGATGAATGTGCCTGCAGTCCAGTGGCTTCAATTTATTAAGGTGTCAAAGCAACACCAGCTGTAAACAGGCTATTATATGTTTAAAATTTAGTGTCATAGATAAAATGTCAGTCATCCTGCAGGACCAGCCTGTCAACCTCTCTCTCTCTCGCTCGCTCTCTCTCTCTCTCTCCCACACACACACTGGCACACACAACCCTGAACTGACAGACTGAATGAACCCTGCTAATCTGCTCATAATTTAAGTCATTCAGGCTAGCCGACTTTTGCACATCTGTCATCTCTGCATCTTGTCCAATCTGTTTGCATGATGTTACATTGTAACTATTCTCCTCTTCCTCGGCATAGAGTCTGTTAACTCTGCTGTCAGGATACATTTCGTCAAACCAACATGTGAAGTTTAGTTCGTCCTGCACCTACAGTAATGTGTCAATCTCGATATATTGTGTTCAAACATGTCAGCACTGATTAGCAAGGCCGAAACCTGTGAAAATCACTGTAAAATACCCACTGGTTGTAATTTAAGATGTCCAAAAATTTGAAGGCATTTTTTTTTTTATAAATACAGCATATATGAAGCAAAGCATTATTAGCACTCTACCCTATATTTATCTAGCTATCAATGGCTTAGATGTGCTGCCTGAAAGATAAAACATGACACATTATTCTATTCTATCCTGTTAAATGCACAATATATAGCCTAATTTTCTGATGCTATGGGCTTTCTCTATCAAAACAATAACAAAAGACAGAGTTTGATGATGTCGTGAAGTAGCGTGGGATCATGGGAGTTGTTGTTTTCATTGTTAACCACCATTGCCGTCATTGCAATCAGCTTCTCCTGGTTACGATTCCTTCAGTGTTCATCGTTCAAGAGCTTTTTACCAGAGTCAAATTATGTGTAGAGGTCTCCTCCTCTCCAAAATAAATGGTGATTAAAACCAGTAAAAACACTGAATAATGTAATTTCACATTGAAGATCAGTGCTTCTCTGGCACTATTCGGAGGACACAGGACGCCTGGACAGGCTGTTAGCTGAGCTGCTGCTAACATTTGCTCAGCTTCTCTCCCTGATAACTTAAGATCCAGACGTCAGATGACTAAAATCCGTCATGCAGTTAAAAGATATACTTAAAAATGACCAAGATCTAAAAAGTGTACTGTAAAAACATGGTTTTAAAACTGGGTAGAAAATCAATTTATGACAGCTTCTAGCAGACAAAGAGTTTGAACATTGCTGGAAAGATCTGGTACAATGTAAGAACACAATTCAACAAAATATATAACATAGGTCTAGTCGTTTTTAGACATTTTAATGTAGAAAAGTTACATATTATAGCTTTAACATAGTTACTGGTGTGGGAAACAAAAAGACCTAATTCATCCAGACATATTATTAATTTATTTAGAGCATTTATTGCAAATTTAGGATTTTACACAGCCTTTATTTATCTGGCTTTAAAAGGAAAATCTAATTAGCTATCACAGACTAATGGTTTGAAATGCACTGGCTGAAGGACAAAACAACATTATCGAATTCCATCCAGAAAAAAAAAAACAAAAACAAAAACTGCTAGTGTGGGGAAACAAAAAGTGTTAGTTCAGTCAGAGACACTTAGATCACAAGCATTTATAGTAAATGGCTACACAGTTAGATTTGGCAGAAGAGGCTCCAGAGCAGCAAGAAGGATTGTTTATCCCTCCCCAGTTATCTCACATGGACACCTATGTTAGTTAAATCAGCACATGGTCTGGTTATACAGACTGCTGTGTACACTCTTACTGTATGAGTATGATTGGATGTTACTTGCCATCTGATAAGCACACTTGAATGAGCCAGTGATGGGAAACATGAATGAAACAGCTGATTCCAATCAATTAATACAAACATGATTTTAGTGCTCTTCTTGAAATAACACTATAATTCACATTTCTTAAATTTGCTTTCACAACCTTTGATTACAAGTAATATAAACCATAGTGCCTTGCCCAAGTATTAGTTTTTGTAGAAGTGTAGTTTGTAGAAGCGAAAATATGATGAGAGTGTGGAATTGTACTAAGTAATACACTAAACACTGGGAGTTGCACAACACCAATGGATAGGCGAAAACAACTCCTTTAAAGGAGATTATTTTCAAAAGTTCTGGTTACAATCTCTGAGAAAACGAAACTATTACCAGATTGTCTTGACGTACGCCGGTCATTGACACATCCAAAATGTGTTAGGCCACCAGACAAACAGGAGACACCTGGGAATATTGGGAAAGGGAAGAGCAAAGTACACCACACACACTCAGCAGAAATTAAGAAATGTCCATATGCTGCAGAGACATCTGCACCCATTGGTCAAAGTCCAAGTGATCATTTGGCTCATGAAAGTGCCAAAAAACATAGGCAGAAAGTGCTTTTGGTATAAATAGGTGTGGGTGTGAAGTTGAAGAGCTGCATTGATGATTTTCTGAGTTCTGTATGTTCGTGTTTAATGAAATAAACTCCCATTGGTTGTCTGCTCATCTCTCTGGTCTCAGCGTTTGGTGTGAACATCTTAATATAGCCTGATTTGAAACCCCTATAGTATCAAAACAACTTTTTATGTTACAATAAAGCAAATTGTCTGAATCCAAATTGTAAACTTTTTAGGAACTGAAAACCTTGATTTTCTCACTCAATTAAGAAGAATAAAATCCTTCACCTTAAACATAAATATCATCTAACTTGATGATATATTGTGCTCTGAAGCCCAGGAGTCTTTGATTGATTGTGATAATATGCATTCAAAATCTTTGCGAATTGTATTCATTTATTTGATTGTGATATTAATATAATTAACAAGCACTGGCATATACACTTTAAGATCATTTTTAGTGAAACCTACAAGCAACCTAAAAGCAGGTTTTCTTGAGTTCGAGTCAAAGACTTAATTAAAGTAGATGCAGAAAAAACATTAAAAGACTAATTGCTTCTCAACCTTTCTGATGATGAAACCTGGCACCCTGAGGATTTAGAGGAATGGAAATGGATTAATTAAATACTTTTGATGCACCACCCAAGGTTAGTATTAATTAGATGTGCAGCATGTTTGAATACAAAGTACAATACCTATGTATATGGCGGTTTAATGCTTAGGTGGTAATAATGATGTGTCTTTTCTGCAAAGACATCTGTAAAGCATTTAGTTTATTTCCTAGTTAGTGAAGGAACTCATTGTATCTTCTCATGAAATTCTTGGACACAACTCATGACCAATATTTTTTCAGTGTGGTTTTATAATTTTGCTTATCTGTGTAACTTTTTCAGCTTGTATTTTGCAACTCAGCTTGTGTTTTGCAACTTTTGCAACATATCCACACAACTTGAAGACTGTGGTGGAAAATAAACTCACTGTGTGTCCTCATCTGTCGGTGTTTTTCCAGTACGTTTACTCTTTTCAGGCATCAACATCCAGCCCTGATAGGGGTCATGTACTGGATTTCTGCATTATGATGATAATATGGGGCTTTGGCTGACTCAACCCCCTCACGCATGCAAGACTCAATCGGATGAGCCCTGCTCCACCTGTCCCTCCTTTCCAGTTGCCAAGACTGACCGAATGTCTCTACTCTGTGCCCACAGCTGTCACAAATCCCAGCATGCCTGGCGTGCATGGTACACAGGACACTCGGGCCAACAAATTGCCCGGTCAGTTGGGTCAGAGGGAGCACGTCTCAGCGACGGAGCACTCCCTTAACACCTCCACTGTGGCACAAGGCCAGAATAAGGACTGATTTGCCTGCTTCTGCCTGTTGGCCTCACTTATGTGTTTCTAGTGTGCCAACATCTGTACAAAAACATGAGTCAGCTTCAAATATAAATGGAAAAAGAGAAAGATCGACTGGCCGTGTGCCAGCCTTCCAGATGTTTTGCCACAGCATGCTAGGCTCAGTATCACCTCGATGTGCTCCACTGCTTCAGCTTTGCCCCCCTGTGTTTACCCCTGATGAGGCGAGACGCTCACTGAGCTAATGCTAATTAACATGGATTGGGACTCGATTGCATCTGGCTTGTGCTGCTGTTTTTGATTCCATCAAGCAAGCTCACCTTCTCCACCAAGGTGATCTACACAGATAATGCTTTTAGGTATTTGTTGATTTCCACAGCTCCAATCTCAACATGTTGTCTTAGTGATAAAGCAGATATGATGTGATGATATTGGGGCTGATAGTCATCTACAAAATGTCTCTGTGGGCGATGTGTTTGATCTCAGTCTATCTGTAGATCGTGTTAGACATCATGATGCTTTGAGGGAGACTTTGAAAGGAAACGTTCTGACCCCTCTGTGGCTCAGAGGAGCAGGGAAGGTTGTGCAGTATAAAAGTTTATGATCTATTTAAACAGCATTAAAGTCCATTATACTAATGAGTCATTTGAAGTGCAAAGAACAATCTCTTTAGTTAAATCAGTTAAGGAATAGTAGACTTACATTTACTGAATTACAGTACTTAAGTACAATTTGGGCGCACTTGTACTTTGCTGGAGTCTTCTCATTGTAGGCTAGTTCGAGAGAGTTATTGTTCTTTTTACTCCCCTACAGATATAGTTAGAACATACTGCATATAAATAACTGATCAGTTTACAGAATATGATGCGCTGTTATAGAATAAACTGCCCGCAGAATATAAATTCAATCAAATTAGCTTATTTTCATACTGTGGTTCCTTTTACTTCAGTAAACAATCTCATTACAGTGTTATTAAAGACTTAGATATGTTGACATATCTGTCTCCCTCTCTCTGCTCATTTTTTCCAAGGGTTTCACTACAAATTCCAGTATGATGAATCTGAACATTCCATTAGATAGACACACAGCAGAAATAGTCATACAAAACAATATAATAATAAGAAAAGGAATGTAATTTATATCAAGCAAGCAAGCAAATAAACAAAACTGTAGCTGAACAGGGTGAGTGTGCAGCTCAGCACTAGTTACATGTTTACTAAAGATGGAAATGATATGCGCCTATAAAAAAAATCAGGCAGCACAAGTAATCTCTAGCCTAATTAAAAGCCACAGAAGTACAGTATTTAAAATGCTTCAAGTGAAAAGCTGACACACTCTCTATCTCTCTCTCTGTCTGCATCCATGTGTTCAAATTTCATTAATTCTTAAGGCCTAGAAGACTCTGAGCTGTATGTGTCTCACAGAGATGAACCATCATGAAAGCACATAATTAATATGGTTATAGAGTCATAAGAAGCTTACTTTACATTTTACATGTTGCGTATACAGACAAGAGACAAACCTGAATAAATGAGTGGAAAAAGATAACGAATACAGATGCTTCCACACAGGTGCACTGCACGGTACAATTAAACAATTAACATCCAATCATGCTCTGTGGCATGTATAATAATACTGAGCAGGCCCAGTTGATTCTGATTTTGTATCCAGATGGCAAGAGGAAAAGCTCTAGGGTTCATTGTTGGGGCACGGGTGGCAGGAGCTTCAGTCACAAAGACTGCAAAACTGGCTGGTGTTTCAATAGGAACAGTGACTAAAGTGACATCTGCATTTGGATCTGTGGGAAAGACATCATTAATAGGGTCGGAAATTGTGGTTGACAGCATATTTTATGACAGTGATGCTCGTGCATTAGCGCGATATGCAAGGAAAACAGAGGAGCAACTCTCGGGTGACTGAGAATGTCAATGCAGGACGAGATCAAACTGTCAGCAAGAACAGTCCATCAATAATTACATAGAGAGGGATATTATAGCAGGGTGCAGAGCTTAAACCCCTCATTACAAAGATGAATGCACCTTTGAGAGCTCAGTGGTGCAAAAACCATAGACACTGGTTTACAGAGATGTGGAAAAAAGCGTTATAGTCAGATGACTCATCCTTCACCATATTCTTGACAAGTGGGCGAGTACATGTGTTGCGTTCACCAAGAGAACGGTACAGGTCTGAATATTTGACCCCTACAGTGAGGGGATCTGGTGGCTCTGTTATGCTTTGGGGGGCATTTTGCTGGCATGATTTGGGTCCACTACCTTAGAGGGAAGGGTCACTGCAAATCAGTACAAAGTGAAACATTTCTCTTCCAGGATGACAATGCCCCAATTTACGATGTACAAGGGGTCACTGAATGGTTTAATGAGTATGAAAATGATGTGAATCATATGCTATGACCTTCACAGTCACCAGATCTCAACCCAATTGAACATCTATGGGAGATTTTGGACTGATGTGTTAGACAGTGCTCTCCACCACCATCATCAAAACACCAGATGAGGGAATATCTTTTGGAAGAATAGTGTTCATCCCTCCAGTAGAGTTTCAGAGACTGTAGAATCAATGCCAAGATACATTGAAGCTGTTCTGGTAGCACAAGGTGGCCCAACACCTTACTAAGACACTTTACGTTGGTTTTTCCTTTAATTTGTCACCTGTCTGTAGCTCTTACATTATGATGGTAAATATTGTCACAGCAAATACAAGATACTTGTCTGGAACTGAAAAGTGTTTTCAGACCAATGAAAACTCTTCTGTTACATTCAGGCTTACACAGAAAGTGGGATTCACGGATGTGCAAGCCACTTTTTTTGAATTGCCCCATGAGACTTATTTTCATATATTCTGCACACCGTCAGTTGGATATTTAATTACTTTTAGCTGTATCTTATGGCCCAGACACAAGTGTGAAACATCACATTTGCATGACTTTGATTTCCTTAATTTTAAGTAAAAGTTAGTCTTTGTAGAACATCTCAGTAAAAGTAGTAATTATTCTTGTGACCTTCAAAGTACCAAATCTGTATTTTGATTTTGTGAACTTAGGGTAAGTCTGCAGTTACTATTTTTGAGTGGTAAAGAACAACTAGTCGTGTTCTCAGGCTTTTAATCACTTGTGTTAGTTGGATATAGACGCCAGTGTAAAAACAAGCAATTTTATTACAGACACACTGAGTGACAAACATCTGTGCACATGAAGCTAATAGAGAGAAAACCACTCTGACTGAATTCTAATTAAAACTGCTGGTTATATAAGCTGATTTATTGCTACAATCCCCTGATTCTTATATATATCATTAACATTATGAAAGATAACCATGTTCAACCTACCTTTGAAATAGCATTTCCAATGGGAAGGTTTCTTCTGTCTAAACAAATGTAGTTATATTAGATTTGATATGCAACATACATTTCAGTAAAGAACCTGATGGAGCACAGTTGATGTCACCTCAGGCTCATTTGCATCCTTAATTGCAAGTTGAAAGAGACTAATAAATGTAGTATGAACACATGTGGTAGGGTTGGCTGGTCCATCTTAAGAGCCAGTCTACCTTAAAAGCTAATTAGGCTAGATCCTCACACTCCCCTATACTGCATATGCAAGGCAAATTGTTGTGTGTAATGTAATGTTGTGTAAGCCAGATCTTTGCTTGACTGCCAGTGTGTTTCCTGGATGATTAACTTGAGGGTGTACTGCATTTTATAACACGGCTGCTTCAGTCACATATCTGACAGATTGTTTCTATATTCATAAACTATTGTCTTTCTTTTCTTCCAGTGCACACTGCTGTTCCGCCTATGTTTGATCTATATATATATTTTATGTCAGTGCTAGGTTTTAAGAGGATTCTTGTGGGTTGTGTTGAGATTAGTTCTTGGGTGTGTACATGCCATCTGCCAAACCTAACGTGTGTCTTTCTCTTTGTCCTAGGCCAGACCTCAATCCAGAATAGAGGGATTGTGTGCCTGCTCAAGCTGGGGCCCAAATAAGGTGATTAGACCGCTCCTGTCACTGCACGGTCGAGTGCTGTCTGCTGTGTTTTCACCATGCACCTTTATAGTTAGTCGTGTGTGTGTGTGTGAGTGTGTGAGTGTAACATGACCATGTTGTGCATTGGCTTCGATTGGGTCTTAAGATTTCCCCCTGGCTTGGTGGTCAGTACTGGGCTGTTAGACACATTGCCTCTATATTGTTTTCCCACCAGCTGTTTTAACATTATTTTTTAATTGTTCTATTCCAGGTTGCAATTTTTAATATTTTAGAATTGTTTGAAATCTTTAAAAGTAGTTGATTTTAATGTTGGACAACAGGTTTCTGCTATTCCTTTGTGTTCTTAAGGGTTTAAATCCCTAACCTCTGGTCACAAGTGTTTGACTGAATTTATGCTAGCTTTATTTGATTTTACCCGTTTATTCCTTCAGCTTCAGTTCACTGTGAGATTGTGTGAGATATAGTCATAATTTAAAATTTAGGGAGGATATATTTTCCCTAAAACTCAACTCACTCACTATTATATGAAAAGAAAAGTGTAAATATTTCGTGCTAAAACATTTTGTGCTAATTAGCTAAAGTAGTAGCCTGAGCCTGACACATACCCTCTTACATATTAAATTTCATCTTTAGCCTCTCACAACATGTAATTACATGTCACTTTTTTGTTAGCAGATTAAAGACTGAACTGTAAAAAGAAATCAAACTTATTTATGTGTGAAGACACATGTAAACATTTAAATCCACAAAATCAATGTATCATTAATTTTCAGCAAAACATAGCCCCAGAGAACATCTCAGATACTTGAATTTGAATTATACAAAATGAAAACATATGAAGTCTGCTTAAAAGTGTTTCAGTTCAGGGTTGTTACAGCTCTTTTTATTGATATCTTATCCTATTTGTGAAAGTTTAGACATCTCTGAAGGTTTTTTTTTTCTTCAAACATCCACCTCCCCCATTCCTTTCTATTTCTGTCCACAGATATTTGCTTGCTCCACGATGACAGCAAAAATTTGCTCTTGCTTAGTTTGGGAATCTATCACAACATATAACATCTTTGAAAGAGCAACAACCTGAAGCAGAACCAGTGACCAGCCCATGTTTTATTTCACTGAATATTACTGCCAAGGATGGTGAGATTAGAGATGTGTGAAAGGATAAGAAAGGGACAGTGAATGTGAACAAATGTTGAGGGTGTGTGCAGGGTTGAGATTATGGAGGAATGCCAGCGGTCCAGGCCAGTCTCCATTGTGGATCTTGAGAGGATTTTCTGAACAATTTTTAGCTCCAGACAATTTGAACCGAGGCTCCATGATCAACACGTAACTACACGTTCCCTGTCTTTTCTTCTGCTTCAGACAGTGACCAACAGGTACCAATGCATGCATTTCAAATTAATTTAACTGTCTTTGTTGTTAATTTCAATCACCTCTCATGATAGACTTCATTTCATGCTCATAAATATTTGCAGTTAGTTTGACATTTTAATAAACTATTCTTAATAAATATGATTTATAGTGACAGAGACCTATGCAGTAGCAATATGATATTCACACCATAAAAGTCAATAAAATTATACTATGATGTGTGATAACGTCCTATAAGAATATTGTAAGTTGTAACTTTTTGACAAATTAAAAAAGGTCCATGAAGGGATTTAACACTCAACAAATCATTTTCTATTATTTGGCGAAATAATAGATGGAGAAAACCTTTCTCTGTAAATAATGAAAATACCTGATGATGATATTTTTGTTGACCTCATTTTAATTTCCACATTAAAACAGCTGCTACATCTACTATCAACTATCTAATTCAACTAATTCAACTATCTGAGATTGTTTAGAAAAAGTAGCCATAACACAATTTAAAAATCCTTGATTCATAAAAATGTAAAAGTGAAGATGCATAATCAGCAAAATGTATTTAAAGTATAAAAAGTAAAAGTTCTCAATATGTAGAATGGCACCTGCCAGTGTCAGACTATTATACTGTATGATGATAATGAATATATGGATATAGAATTATCGTTACTAATGCATTAATGTAAGCAACATTTTAGTGTTGTATCTGGTCAAGGTGGAGCTGACTAACTATTTTACAGCTATTTTACTGTTGAGAACTTTTACATTGTTTATTCTAAACAATGTATTGTGTTTTAGAAGCTGATGCTACAGTTTGTATTTAAAATATTAATTTGTAAAGTAAAATAATTTTGTACAGCTGTCAGATAAATGTAGTGGAGTGGCAAGTGCAATATTTACTGTCACCAGGTGTTTAACAAACTCTATGAAAACAGATCACATCACTCCCATTCTTCTATCTTTGCACCGGCTCCCTGTGACTTTTAAAATTGATTTTAAGACTTTATGGCTTTGCGTGGTCAAGCCCCTGCTTACATTTTTGATATGTGAATCCCTTTTGAGCCACAGGATCTCAGCTATATGATATAGTGAAACACAAGTACAAAGTACCATAAAGCACAAATAAAGCACAAGTACCTCAGAATTGTTCTTAGGTGCAGAACTTCAGTAAATGTAATAATATACCATCCTCACTTTTATATGATAATTTAACTTCAGACTTAAGAGTGCTGACTTGTCTTTGAATGCATTGCATGTTCTTTGAATGCAATGCATTACATGTTGTACATGTAAGTCAGCTTATGATGTCTACATGAGTCAATCATCAAATATAAATGTGATGAGGATAAGTCATACAAAAAAAAATTCAGCCAGCTTTCGAGCAGTTTCCATGTGAACATTGCATATCTATAGCATCCATGGATTATCTGTTGTCACGTGGTTCAATGTTCCAGCTTTACATCTCACAACAGTATTAAATATAGACTATAGATCAAGAGGTGCAGGATCCAGTGAACTGAAGCCTTAAGCTCAGTTTACCCTCCTTTTTATTTACAGAATCAAGTTTACTCACCTTTTTCAAGCTGCTATCAAGCTTGAAGGTCTAAACAGTATTAAGAAACTGGAAATTTGCGATTTGAAGGTTGTTTAAATGGACAATGCTTCTCTCTCTCTTTCTCTCTCTGGAAATAAAATCGATCTTTGTTGCTAGTGGTGGTTGTTGGGTAGTCTTCACACACACACACACACACACACACACACACACACACACACACACACACACACACACACACATAATCATTCATTACTACATATTGGCAGAAAGATTCATTATCACTCCCACTCCCAGTCCCAGTGATTGTGTCATTTTCCACACTGGAGACGTTTCATTGTCACAATTTCTGGATTTTTCACTTGTCATTCAGATGTATTTGTTTTTATTTGTAATATTGATTCTTTAATACTCAACCAAAAATGTTGGAACAGAGGAAACATTTCCCTCTAAGTGGGTTTTAATGTGTTTCAAACAATGTCTTCCTCCACTGTTAATAATGCACCCATGATGTCAAACATTATTTATATATTTAGAAGGAAAACACTACTCTAGGGCATGGCTATATTTTCAGAAAAATCCCGTCAGCAAGGCCATGACCCTTCCCTTAATCCACTGTTTTCAGCCACTCGCAGCCTGAACGCCAGAGAGCAAAACCATGCTGCCGCTCTCCCTTCCCCTCCCCTCCCAGAAGAGAACACAAACTCTCCTTTTGCTAAATGCTCAAATGACATTCTTAGCCCACGGGTACACGCAGCAAACCCTGTGAAAGTGATTTAATTGCTTTGTCAGGTCGGCAGAAGCTCACAGGCTACCTATTAGTGCAATACACCTGCCCACAGCCAAATCACTGGCAGTCACTCCTCTCCAAAATGAAATGAGGGCACTGGGGTCCGTGTAAATTGGCCCTGACAGCGGGAAGAATTGTCGAAGAAAAGAGCCAGGCTGCAGTTTACTGGCAGCCAGCAGTTGACACTGTGTAATATCCCTCCAGATTTACTGCCTCTCTCTGTTCTTTTTTTTGCCTCTTTAGTGTTATTGCTCCTGCTCCTATAAAGCACTGTCTCACTTTAAAGCTATGTGATGAAGCAGGTGACCATATGTATCATTGGGATTGCTCTTTTTCTCACTCACTTGCACCCCCTGTAAGATCAATTGCTCCCCTCAGAAGGACAAGAATACAACAGTCATGTATTTATAAGGCTTTGAGTTGACACTTGAAATGAAGAAAACCTATGTTTCCTGCTGGACACCCATGCTTTTGTCAAGAAAGCACAGGCTCTGAATTTCCAAATTTCAACGGATTGTTTTGTGATCATCATATATTATTATGTATGTTATATTGTCACATAGTAACATATGATGTTCTTTATAATGTTTCTTTAAAAATGTCAATTTCAGAGGTGTGTAATTTACTCATGTAGCATGTTTACAGCTGACCACAGGACACAGAGGTTTTGTCCTGTTTGTGGTGAAATGCTGCTCTCTTGTGGTCAGTCAAAGTCACTAAGTCAGTGCAACATCCCAACAAAATGAGGTATCAGCATGAGGTGAGGTGTACCATAATGAAGTCAATGATGTCCAGTTCACATCCATTCTGATATCTGCTGTTGCACTGGAACAGAGCAGAGATGTCTTTTGTTCTCTTTAAATAGCTCATAAATTTGATCCAGTCCTTTAAAAACACACCAGATGACTTGTTTGTTTTGTTTGTTTAGGGTCTCTTTTAGCTCAAGGCTAGTCTCCCAAGAGTCCATATTAAAATCACAAGCAAAACACTTTCAGAAATACAATATGCACATGCATACACATCAGTTATACATATTCATACACAGTAAATGCACATACACACTGCATATACACACACACCCGTACTGTATATAAATCTTAACTAAACTATATCTAAACGAATGCACATATTTACAATACAGTGGTATGTTGACAGCCAAATAAGAACTTATTTATTTCAAAATTTAAGAAGAGGATAAACCCCTTGAGATGCACCATCTCATTTTCGAGGGGGTTCTCGAATACTTATAATCTACTGTCCATCAGTTATGTTATTCATGCTGTAAACACATTATTGTATTGGGTTTAAATTGTCCATCTGCCTATTTCAGTTTTGATCTTGGTAATACATGGTGATTTCTACACTGACTTTATGTTTATTTCATACAGTTTAACCTGTATGCTTTTTAGCTCTTAAACTTTTGAATTTTTCCGAATACTGCAATTGATTGTTTCACCTGGGCACAGAGAGCCTTTGTGGGTGTATTTCTATGATATCTTAATCGTGTATGACATTTTCTGCATACATTTTCATGTATAAATAATGAAATGTGTGCAGCCTGGAGGCATGGAGCTGGCTGGCTTATTCTGTTGGCATGGAGCAGCCAGCTGAATGAGTTTTCTGTTGGCTGTATTACAGTAGCAGTGCACACTTGATTAAAGTGAAGCCTGGCTGTTGGATCAAGTGAACTAATGATCACTGTGCACAAACCGGGATGAAATTGGAATGAGTATATTAAGATAATGACATTTTTAACGAGCATACTGATCCCTTCTAAGTAGATTTCAGTGGTGGGAAGTAACAAAGTACATTTACTCAATTATGAGGAACTTGTACTTCAGGAATTTCCATTTTGTGTTACTTTACATTTCTTCCTTCTATATTTCAGAAGGAAATATTGTTCTTTTAATTCCACGACATTTACCAAAGTGGAATTACATTAGAAAAATTGTGAGTAGGTATATTTTTATCTCATATGTTTGCATAGAGAAGGATGTCAAACTGCCAACAAATCCTCATAATTAAAGGACCACATAGGCTGATTGTACCATGCACTCAGGACAGCACTTTGCAGGGTGGGCTGCAAACTACAAATGCATTCACTATGTTAGCAGATCCCCATTCCATTTAACAAGGTGATTGCTAGTTTTCCTGGGACTATTATTCCGTATTTACAAAATACAAAAAACCCCAAACTAATTGGAAAAACATTTGCTGTTCATAGACTACAACTTGATGCAATTAAACTGTGTTGGTTCAGCTTCAGTTTTAACATCTAACTGCACTCTGGCTTTAAATTTTCTAAACCTCTTAATAGGCCTAAAACTCAGAAGAAAAAAGACAACAAATGGTTTGCACATTACAACAAAACAAAAATATAAAAATGTCTCTCTGTGTCGCTCACGCTCATGCATACATTAGTAAATGTCATGGAAACAGTACGATGAGCCAACTGAAGCAATATAGGGTCAGCAGAACTTTCTGATTTCATGAACTCTTGGAGAAACACTGGAAAGAGAATCCACTGGAAAACAGATCTTGTAGGAAAACAAAATTTTGGATGATTGAACTGTGGAAAACTGAACATCTTGAAAATGGACTTCAGTAGACCACCAACCAATGAGGACCACCTACTGATTGGTATTGCCCATGAGTCATACAACAGCCGTGCAGGAAAGACAACTTTAAATGTATTGTTTATTTATGACAAATTTAACTGTTTATCTCCCTAAAATCCTTTTCAGTATAAAAATAATGTAACTTTTGTAATTTAAAGGTGGACAGTTCACACCATGTTAGTGGGCCCAGTGCTTGAAGTGTGAAAAAATAAGTGACAGTTCGCCCCTTATTCATATGCGTATCGGCTGATATCAGCAAATCATTAAGTAATACATTCTGAATTTCCACAATAAATAAAAGATAGTAGGAGATACTGCTGATGTTCACAACAGAAATTTGTTTAATCAAGGGGACAACCATTTCAATTATTAGAGTAAAAATAATTGACTGATTAGTGCTTTAGTGCGTGGTGCAACGAAGTCAGCAGGTAGGGATGCCCTTAGTTCCTCGTATTCCCGGTGAAATCCCTGGATAGTTTCCCTCCTCTCTACTTTTAGTGTGCCACGCAAATGAAGCACCTCTGCATCACCATGCTCTATGTCCAGTCGTTCCTCAGGCTGTCTACATTAGCTTTGGTGTGTGGTGCAATGAAGTCATTAGGCCTGCAATGGAGAGAGGGAGGCATGTGGTAGTCTCTTACTGATGCTCCATCATATGCAAGGGCCACAAAACACTCACCCAAAATGAGGTCATCGAAGCCATATTTGTGAAGACTTGCCAGCAATATCTCTATGATATCATTTGCTAATGTCTCATCCAACTCAAGCAGCTCAAAAAACATTGTGTCTGGCTCTGTGTCAGCAATAGCTGCCTGCAGACAGACCATCCAACACAGGCTTGATTGTGGTGGATTGTTCCATCAACACACACAATTTTCGTCTGTTTTTGATTATGTCGTTGACCACTTTTTTCTTCATCTCTGTTATAATATGGTCAGTGATATCAGCATGTTTTGCCTGAGCACATAACTCGGCTATTTAACTCTTGCACACTCACATCAGTTGGCATATCTGTAAATGGACGCCCAAGCGTACCGATTTTGTAGGCTGTTTGGAACACTCTGCAACTTGTATCATGTTAAGCTCTGTGCATGTCTTGAATTGACTTGTGGATTTCATAACGTGATGTCATCTTTTTAGTCTCTGCTGCTTTTAAGTGGAATCTGGAATCTCTGTATTCCTCCTTATGCAATGAATGATGTTGTCTAGCCTTGTCAGTACCAAAGGCAGAAATTAAACACTCACTCCACTCAGTTGACAGCCTCAGTCCCTGGTCTTTCTGAGCAGTAAACGATGTAACTTTGCTACATATTTTGCACCTAAGCTTTTTGTCTTTGACAATGAGCCAGTTATTCTGCAAGCAAAAATACAGCATTTGATCCTTTGACCAACAGTTTGGCCATTCATCTTGACGTTATTGTTAACGTCACAGTTGGCTGCAGTGGCATTGGCGGTAGCCGCAGATGTTTTTGCTGATGCTAATGATGTTACATCAACAGGCTCTTTGCTGCTAGGTGTGGCCCGAATTTAGAGATTGAGACCATAACGACTTGTTGAAAAAATGTATTGATTTAGTATTCCATGAGAGAAGTTGACACTTTTTGAATGGGAGTCTATTGGAGCCAGGGATTTTTTGGCGCCAGCATCTAACAACCGGCAGTGGTACTGCTTTTTAAGTGACTTGAAAATAGTTATTTGATGGGTAGAATGTACTAAATATCCTGGGACAGGACAGGAGTGGAATGTATGCAGTCTTAGGCAGTGACCTCATTCAGGATCCTAGTGGGCTGTGGGTAGAAGCTCCACCTGAGCCTCTCAGTGCTGGCCTGGTGTATTCGGTACTTTCTTCCCAACCGCAGCGGGGAGATAAGGCCGTTATCCGGGTGGTCAGTATCTTTAATGATTCTCCTAGCCTGGGCACTGCATACGGACTCAGTGGTGGGAAAGGCAAGGCAGAGACTGTTTCACCTCAGGCACTTGAGGAAATTCCGGATATCCTCTCAAATACTGAGGAATTTGTTACTCCTGTACCATCGAAAGCATCGTAGCAGACAACATCACTGCCTGATATGGAAACAGCTGAACATACAATAGGCAGTGCTCTACCCTGTCTAAAGGATATTTACACTAGGCATTGCAAGAATAAGGTCAGGTGTTGTTTTCCAAATTGTTTCACAAATTAAATCCACCACAGACTCAGTGAATCCATTGATGTCATCAGTGACGTTGACAGTGGTGACCTGGAATGTGCTCCAGATTGTGTCATGTGGTGCAGACTGTAGGGCGGCCTCTGATTGGCTTAACTATTTTACCATTGTTGAAGCTTGTATCTGATGTATCAAGTCCTTGTGAATTAAAAGTTTAACACATTTGTAAGCTATCTCCATTTATTCCACAACATGCACCAACAGATCAGTGAAGTGAGTGAAGGACAGAAAATTTGTTATATGTTGTTGGACCTACAAACACAACTGCTGTGTTCAATCATCACACCGACATGTTGATACTTTGATAACACTGAAACGCTTGTGTGTGTAGTATTTTATTTTCAAGGGAAAAGAGTGGTGATGACGACATCAGACCTCACTCTCCTGTCATCCAGCAGCTCCCACCAGAAGACTTTTGGCAGGGCTGGAGACAAGTGATTCCATCTGTTCCTGCTGGTGTTCCTCAACAACCGACTGCAGACACCTACAGGAACTTGCTCAGCATCAGAAGCTTCCCAAGCAGCAACTGGAGCCACATGAAGGTCTCTCACAAGTGTTTTGTCTTGCTGGTAATAGCAGCTCTTTCACAGAACCCTCAGCTCCTTCCAGCTCAGGCCTTGGCTCCTCCACAAACAGGATGGAAAACATGGAAACATGGAAAATCTTCACATTTGGTAGGGACAGTGATGCCACATCAGGGAGGGAGACCCAGAATACACTGACGGGATTACTGATCACATCTCATCTGAGGTTAGGTGGAGTTCATGTAGATAGAAACCAGGGATTGAAAAAAAATGAGCTAATGGAGGAAATGTTCCACATGGTTTACTTTCATTCACATCATGTGGGAGAAAAGGTAAATATGAGTACCTGACTTATAAATAAATGTTTCTACTGCAGACAAGACTTAAACTCATAGAAGGCACTGTATGTTATCATGCAAACTAACTTCCATACTGTGTATTATACCTGTTTATCCAGTGAATATACAATATCATCCTATCTTCTTATAATTCAAAGGTTATTTATCTTACTTACTCTCTTATTTACTTGTTTTCAGATAAGGTGTAGATGTCTGTAGCAGAGGTAAGTTCATCATTAATTACAACATTAATGAACATCTCCTGCAAGTTTTAATTTCAGTTATTTTATTTTTTTATTTTACTCAATCTGTTATGTTTTTATGCATTCCCTTCTAAATTATATAGATGGTTATACCACACAAAAGTAAGTAAATAGTTAATCAGTCAGAACAATAATTAAAATGTACTTCAAGTTTTAATTTTACTGATTTCATATTCTGTTATATGTTTATATCTACATCTACATATATATTATGTAGATGTTCATACCAGGCAAAGATAAGATGATGACAACATTAACAAAAATCTGCTGCCAGTTTTCATTTCAATTATTTAATAATTTAAAAAGTATTATATTATTATTTATTTAATTCTCTCAATGTAATGTAGATGGCTATAGCACGCAAAGGCAAGTTCATAATGAAATTAACAAAAATGTACTGCAAGGTTTAATTTAACCTATTATGAGTTAAGATTATTATTACTAAAGATGGTGATTATTTTACTCACTCTGTTATACTTTCATGTATTTTTCTCTTTAAAATCACTCATATAAGTCTTAGTATCACTTGAATTATTTATCATACTCACTCTGTTGTTTTTTGAATTTATTTTTACTTAGATATTTATGGCTATATAAGACATAGGTTCTTTAGTTATAATTATTAACAACTTTGACTATGTCATAATATGTAATATGTATTTTACTCATTGTTGTACTTTCATGTGTGTTTATTCACAGGCTGTAGCAGACAGACATATGGCAACAACAAAGTACAGTGAGTTCACCACCGAACCCTGCAGTGCCTCCCTGTGGCAACAAAATATTTTGAGACTAAACTGAAGGGAGCTCAGAGCAGCAGTGAGCCCCAGAGGTATGGTGTGCAGGCCCACTGTAGTGTAGATACGCCAGGTATCACTCCAACCACATCCATGGGTCACGGAATTCTGGAGATGCAGGTCCGTCTCTCAGTTCAGTTCTGGTTCAGAGAATAAAACTGGACAACTGGACAACCCGCTGCCTCACACTCAACTGCAGTATATGTGACATATAAAGGTTCATTGTGCTCTACCCCATTTCTCATATTTAATCATACAATCATAGTGTCCATCAAAGGTGATGTTTTGTTGATGTGACAGGTGGAAGCTGGAGTCTTTTCTCTGATCTGGTGCATCCAGCAGAGGCAGTTAGCCTTCCACAGCCTTCAGGATCATATCCACTGCATCATCTGCCCCCCATGAAGAGACACCATGGAAGACTGAGACTCAACATCCGGGGTTTCCTTGACGACAGAGAAGGATCAGAAGGATGGAGCACCACAGGACAAGCTGGAGAGACATGGTTGCTTGTCTTTCAGTAAGTAATCTCCTCACTTAAAGAAAAATAGCAACAGTGACACAAAGCGGTGATGAGCTAAAGCCAACATACGGTATGTTGATGACATTTCTCATAGGTACCTTCTTAAATATACAACCAAGCAGTCATCTCAACACTGAACTGAGTACAATCATGCCCCCACCCTCCATCCCTCCAACCCTCCACCTTCCTCCCTCCACTCTCCACCCTCTCCAGCCACCAGTCAAGAGGATGAGTAGTGAGTCCCAACCCTCCCTGCACAGAGGAAGGTGTCACCATCTGCCTCTTCTGTGCTGGTGGGTTTAGGGAGTTTCTCACACACACAGGAAGCTGTCACCATCTGCTTACAACTATGTGCAGAACTCAAGACAGTCAAGAGACATTTACAGTTCAGGAAAAAGAAGGAAAAATCTTCAGAAGTTAAACACAGCATTAAAATGGATAAACTACAGAAACCTAAAAGCCCAACTCTAGCTGTCACATTCAATACATTATGTTACTGTATGTGTACTGTTTAACTCCTGACTACTGAGTACAAGGCAAAACATTTTAAAACAAATCTTTGCTGCATGATCTTTCATATATAATGTGTAAATCTGACACAACATAACATCTTTAAATAAAATGAATATAATGAAAATTATGATTAAGTTTTTAGTCATTTTCATTTGACACAAAGGGCAAGTTTTTACTGTGGCATTTTGAATACTGGTAAAAATACAGTACATATGATATAATTATATTATACACATGTTGTTATATTATACACAAAATAATTCTGTAATACTGAACAGTATATTAAATTCGTCCGTATCATCCACACTATTTATTGTAAATATACTTTGAGGCCATGCAGTGCCTCTACGTAGATCTTCCATAGGGTATATACACATATCTGTAGCCTAATACTATTTATATTTTTCATTTGACTGGTTTGGATTTGTATTTAATGAGAAAAATCCCATTGAGATTGCAGTGGTTAAAAAGGACTGTTTCAACAAGTAGTATAATATATAGATCATATATGGAACACTAGATATATTCTATTGTCGCTATGCTCCAGAGCACAGTTAGCATCTTTTCCTGTTAGCCAATAGTCAAACATTTGATGACATGTTTTAATATATACTATGTGTTTTTATTGTCAAACATATGGCAAAAAATACATTTATATATTTGATTTTGGACAGTTTTCTAAACATTTTTGACAAGCCGCTGATATTAACTGTCAGCACACACCATCGGAGACCCACAACTTAAGATTTCTCTCACTTTAATTTGGATAAAATGACCTTAGATCATCTAATTACTAATAACACATTAAAATGTCCTCATGGTAATGAAACACAAATGGAGTGGGTGTGTAGACTTATTATCAATAAGACTAACTGAACATCAAGCCAATGTATTAAAAGTATGTCATATGTCATATGCTGATATGTACACATACTGTATGTGTTACATATGTTTTTTAAATTATCATCAGTCCATGCTGGATCATGACCCCTTCAACCCTAATTCACCTAGCAGGAAAGGAGCCACATTCAGCATTGAGCAGTGGGAGCCACACAGCTTCTGGAGGAGCATCTGAATATGAAAAGATTCAAAAAAAGTGAAAAGTACCTCGTCATCACAAGAAAATCCCATCGCCAGGCTTTCTCACATGGAAACCCTTGAACACACACATACACACACACTTGCACTTTTCATGACCTCTATCAACCTCTGCTGGTGGCTAGTAGGAACTGCATCAATGTAAGCAGAACATTAAGGGTGGCTAGTTCCTGTGTTTATTTTCATTGTTAGACACTTTAGCCCCCAAGGATTACATTGTAGCCCATTTAGCGGCTGCCGGCTGAAGCGCTCTCGCTCAATACTGGTCCAATTCCAAAAATGTTTGTCCCCATTAGTCACTTAGACACAAAATGATGGGAAAATAGGGTCCAGGTTGAAAAATACCAGAATTTCCTTCTAAACTCATACTGTATATGTAAGTCTCTAGTGCAGCTAAGTGATGGAAAGTATAAAAGTTCATTTATTCAAGTACTGTACTAAAGTACAGTTTTGAGGTACTTTTTCTTTACATGAATACATTTTATGCTACTTCATGTTTCTACTCCACTACAGTTCAGGGACATATTGAACTTTTTATCCCACTACATATCTGACAATAGTTACTAGTAAGTAGTTTGTTGAATCATATTTTACATACAAAAATATGATGGGCTTAAAAAATATGAGACAGTTTTAGCTATCCAGCAGTATATAAAGTAGTTCAAACACACTAGCTACCTAACAACATTAAAATACTGCTAAGAATAACAGCACATTGCAACGATACTAAAGTTAAGACCTACCTGGTTATGAACAGTCAGAACTGCCATACAGTATGTTGTGCTATCATGCATCCACTCACTGTAATGGAATTCTAATAGTGAGTTTCATTGCATGTGCTTGTAACTTAGTGTGCATCCATGATACATATCTAATCATGTTTTTTCTGTATTAAATAATTCAAATTAAACCTAATTACAGTGCCAAAAACAACTCAGACATATCTAACCTAATCAACACATAGAAAATAATATCTGCTGTTTATTTTTTTCATCAATGATTTAAATCAATGATTTAACTACATGCTGTGGATACTTGTGGAGAAAGTTCATCTCATGTTTTGACTGCTGTCTCATGATTCCATGTACAGTTTGGGTTTAATGAACAAAAATGAAGCAGCAGCGCCCTCTTGTGACAAAAAGACATGTTCATATCAGATATTTCAGCTGCATTCAAAACATTTCAGTTTGACTGAAGGGGAGATTACTTTCACATGGACATGTTTTAAACTGACAATCGGTTCCCAGACAAACATTTGTCAGCAGGTTTAACAGCAGAGATCAGACAATATAGTATATTTGGGTGATGTATAGACCAGACCTGTTTTGATAAACGATCAATACATGATGGGCCCTAACTGCTAGTTCTGTGGTAGGTTTTGGAAATTTAAAAATAAATGCTAATCTCCTAACCATAATGTCTGTGTTCATCTTTGTGCAGTGCTCTGCTGGTGATTTAATTTTTATTCCCCTCGCCTCGGGCAGCTACCAGTGGTTTATGATTATGACTGTTTGAACCACATCTGTTGGAACGTATGAGCTAATTTTATACAGCCTAAATATTCTAAACTCAATGTGAATTTGTGTGTCTTGTCTCACCAACTTCTAAAAATAAAAAAGTTGCACACACACACATGCAATTCCATATATTGATGAGTGTAGACGGTGTGTGCTTTACAATGTAAATGAAAAACATCTTTCTCTGTCTTGGTCCACATCTAATATGGATTGTTTAAATAACTTATTTGCAGCACTGTGCTGCCAATAATTAATGAGGCTGCCAATATAAACTTAATGAAATTAACAAATCCAAAGCAGACTATCTTAAATATTTAACAGTATTTTAGTTTATTCATGCTTTAGGTCCCCTCGAAAAAACTCAGGACAGATGATTTTTTTCTGATGAATCAGACATTTTGCACCAAAAGACCAAAACCTCACACCGGATTCACCTGTTTCTCTCATAACCTCAAACAGTCCAGTCGTTAATTTATCAACTCTTTCTCACAGCTAATTAGACACTAATCTCTGCTCCGCTGACAACCAATTTGAGGCTGACGTTACGGACCCACTGCTTGAATTAGCATTTGAACTTCAACATCAGTTTCATCAGCTTTGCAGTGTTCTTGTTATTCACTGTGTAAACATGAAAAGCAGCTGATGGTGCTGTCACTTCTGATGATGGAATGAATGATGGTCTGATGAGCTGTTTCACCAAAACGCTGGTTCCTTTAGAAGAACATTAAACACACGTTTCATCTCTTGATAATACACCTTCGTATTAAACATTTCTAAACGTTTTAGAAATTTGTTAAGCAAATGCCCCAAATTAGCTGGTTTCAGGTTCTCAAATGTAACGATTTAATGCTTTTCTTTGTCGTACATGATAGTAAACTGAATATCTTTGGGTTTTGGACTGTAAGTCAGACAAAACAAGACATTTCAAGACGTCACCTTGGGCTGTAGGGAAGTATAACAGATATTTTTCACTTTACTTTCTGACATTTTATAGACAAATCAATGAATCACTTAATTGAGAAAATTATTGGTAGGTTAATTGATAATGAAAATAATTGTGAGTTGTGGGCTTAATGTGTCATCTCATTAAAGGAATAGTTTCAAAAAAATTTAAGAAAGGTTGCACATTTGCTTTCTGGGGAGATGAGAGATTGATACCACTCTCATAACTGCCCTCAAAAGCTAAAGCCAGCAGCCATTTAGCTTAGTTTAATTCACAGACTGGAAGTAAGGGAAATCAGCTAGCCTGGCTCTGTCCAAAGATAACAAAATCCTCCTTCCAACACCGCATTTTACACTGGGTTATGCGCCGGATTATTTCTTGGCTGGGAGTAGTAGCTTCCTGGAGTCTCAGCTGGTTGCCTGGCTCCCAGACAAGATATGATATTAGTCTGGCACAAAACCTCCTGTAAAACAGCAAATTGTCATTTTTAGCTTATAGAGCCAGGCTAGCCATTTCTCTCTGTTCACAGTCTTTGTGCTAAGCTAAGCTAACCAGTTGTTGGCTGTAGCATGGTATTTTTAAAAAAAAATGTTGGGACTATCGTTTTATGGTCAGCATAGCTACATTTAATCTGCATAGCATTTAATCCTGACAACCTGGTTTTATCTCAACTCAGAAACCTCTGTTACTTTGCAACAGCCAACAGCAGAACAACTTGTCCTGCTTCAGAGTGACTCAAGCAATGTAAAACACACACTGAAAGGACGTCAGAGCAATTAGCTCTTAAAACTGTGATTACATGACAGAGTGTTGTCTGCGTCATTTCTCACCTAACATGAGCCAAAGTGCGCAAGTGTTGGAGCTGTGAACACATGCTGGCAGTGGCACAACCTTTACCTTTGGTGTAAAAACACTGACTACGAGCACCTGGCAACAACTACACTGATACTGAACCAGGAAAGACACAGTCAGTGCTTTGTTCTGAGATACTTGAAAATGATCCTCTGTGTGCCTTTCCACTCTAAGTTGTCAACAGGAGCTAATGAATTAACATGAGGGTCAGTCTAAGCTCATCTGGCTTGGTCTGAAATAGTATTACACCACTAAATTATGCTCCACTGCACAATTATGAACCGGTAAATTGTTTGAGACGATGAATTGTAAATTCATTCATTTAGATTTGATAATGAATAGGGGTAAAGTTTAAAAACTAAACCCAAAGTGATTAACTCACTCATTAGCATTTTCACAAGTGTGTGTTGGGTCTGGCTGACTGCAACTCTCTGCTGAGTTGAGACTTGGCTACAGTGACAGCAAACAACTGTACTCTAATATATATCTCCTTGAAACATGTTGATGCAATATCTCATAACTTAAGTCCCCCTCCACTCAAAAACATGTTTTTCTTCTTGTTCTTGATGTATATGCAGAGTTTGACACTGAAAGGATGTTTTGCACATTCATCTGCTGAGGGGGGAAAGTTTCTCTGTGCTCACATGAAATCTGATTTAAGGGGTGGGCGTATGAACATGATTTGTGACATTACAACTAGTTTGGAAGCCAATCCTGGTCCAGTATGACACTTTAACTTAACCTCCAATGCACACACACTTAGAATTGACTTTTCAGTGAAGTAGGAGACATCTTATATCCAGCAGTTAAACTTTTGAAATGAAAAAAAAAATTAAATATTCATAGATTGTGCCTTTGTATTGTCTATCTCAATTATACTTTTTCTGTGGAAAATCCATATGAAAACATGTGGTTCCAAGTGGAGTATTTTTATATGTCTTAATACTTGCCTGGAGGGGATCTTTAAATTCTGTGCTGCCTGTCTACCCACAGTCTATTTTTTTAGAATAATAAAACATTCACACATTTTATTTCCAGCACGATGACAATTTTGACCGATCAGATCTGTTTCCAGCTTATAAAGTTACCTCAGTTTGTCACAGAGTTGCACTAACAGCACTGAAGCACTGTCTGCTGACACTGCAAGATTACCACAAGCCTACACAGTGTATGTTGGTGTAAGCTGATGTAGATGGCTCACCACTGCAGTACAGTATAATGCACTGAAAAATACACAGAGGCAGAGAAACTGAATTTGGGGAGTCCTTAACATCTTCATGATAGAATAAACCAGGAAACCATAGCAACACTAGCCGGCAAAAACATTATTCTTAAGGCATTACTCTTACGGCACATTACCACACTGCTAGCAAAAATCTCCCATTACTGTATGTGCGGTAAGAAAACAAGAGCACGATGAATTCATTCATTCTGCAGGGACAAGAGGAGGGAAAAAGGGAAAACGGACATATTTTAGAGGATTTCTTATGCTTTTTTTTCTTTGATTAATGATGTTTGCATCCAGAATTTTAATATTTCATAATACAGCCAATAAATGTTTTTGTTTGAAAGGCTGAGTATTTGATGAAAATGTCTTTCTGGTGTGAAACTGGCCTCATATGAACTTAAATGAGCCTTGTTTTTAATGGTCACAAATGCTGACTGACTGTGTTCCTGCTCACTCAGAGGCCCCGTGGGAGTCTGGACCTGGAGTTACAGTGAGTCACCCTGAGAAAACCTAGTTCCCCTTCACTCACACCGGCAATGAAATGTGAAAAAAACCAATGTGTAGGAGCAGATGAGGGGGACAGAGAAGTGGCTGACTCATTCATGTTCTCGCATATCCGCCACACACATGGCAAACCGGGCATGTGATCGGCTGACGAGAGGCAGTAACTTGATGACAATGCTTGGGGGACAACAGTGACAGGCCACTTGCTTGCATCAGGTGTCGGTGGGCGGCAGCTGAACAGATGTCGTCAGAGGCTCAGGGAACAATGCCTGCTCATGGCTGTACGGTACACGGCATTGGGTGGACCAGAAAGGTCATTAACGTTAGTCATGATTATTCACAGTTAGAGCCCACACATGAAAATATCAGCCGCTGAGTCATGTTAAGTTTCACGCTGGCTACGAGTCAGCATGGAGGCTGGATGTATGCATGTGGCCTGGAGATTTTGTAAAAATATACACTTGAAGATGGAAACACAAGACGGTCTCAGAATATGTTCAGTTTCAGTCTGTCCTTTTATTTTTCTAGAAAGTTTTGAATGGGGCATTTTACACATCATTAACATGTTTCGGATGATTTCTTTTCATTTCCTGATCTGTTTGAATCTTGTATCTTTGAAACTGATTTGTTTTAATTTAGCTTAGTCATTAAAGGACCATACCAGTGTTTTACATGTTTTTCTATACCATTTAATTTTTGACATATTTTCTACCTGGATTCAGTTCAACAGGGTATGAAAATCAACTTGTGAATACTTTAAACTGATTTGAGATTAAACTTGTAAATATAAAGTAGTACTACAGGGGTGAGGTCGGGTTCTTAGAGAAACTTGGTGACCAGTGTAAGTGCTTGGGGAAGTTCCTTGATTTTTGATTTGTATTCATATTGCTGTCAGAATATTAAGCCTGAGAGACAAGTCCTGAAAGGAACAGTGTGAATGTTTCAGTATATTGACTTAGAAAGGTTGCTGTTCAGCATGTACCTACCAAATCAGCTTTAACATGGTATTACAATGCTGACAGAGTGAGTATGAGTATGAAAGTGATATTTGCAGCATTTTATAATATGACTAGTAGAAATGTAAAAATATGTGATTTATAGTAAATGCAAAAACACCAGTATAAACCTTCTTTGTGGGTTTGTCACTACAAGTGACACATACACATACGTCATTTGATCTGTGGTTCATATAAACACATTAATGATAGAAGCTTTAAGCAGTATACACATACAGTTTAGTATTTCCAGGAAGTAATGTATTAGCCTCTAGTTACTGCATCATCTATGTGTACAGGTCCTTTATTGACTAATATTTTCACAGATTTAAATAAACTGGAAAACATACATATGTGAGACAGATTATCTGATGCAGGGATTTTATAAATTAATGTCTTTATTACAGTGATCATCTTGCAAACTGACCTGCAGTCTGATCTGATTATTTATGACCTCTTAACTATTCAATATTTATTATCTGAACAGGCCCTGAAGTATGCAGAGATTATATATTCAACGGTAAAAGTCAACATTTCAGTGAGGTGAGAGGGATGTTACATTATACCAACAGATTTATCATCATTATTGATAAAAATCCAGACACGGGGCACCCTGGTGGCCTAACGTTCCCGATTCACAAGCTTTGTTGCATGTCATTCTCCATCTCTTTCTCCTCTCATTTCCTGCCATTTCTCTACTGTTGACTATCAATGAAGGCATAAAATACCCCCAAAAATATACCTTAAAAAATCCAGGAATAGCACTTTGATGACTCAGTGAATGTGCTTCTGTTAGTTTGACCCACGCCGAAGTCAAGGTAGCTAATTAGAGCATAGATCCAACAGAAATACTGTATCTGTACTGTAACTCTGCTTTTCCTGTCATAGCACCACCCTTCATGCTAAGCACTTTAAAATACATATACAGTCTTATCATAATATAACACACCTATAGGGGCTTATAATTTGAAGTTTAGTGTACAGCTCTGCCTTTACTATCAGTTGTTAAAACACAAGTAATCATGTAAAATAAATAATATGAGTTAAGAAAACTCCTAATGTTGCATCATAATCTGCCACTTGCCCCTGTTCTTCATCACTCCTGTTCTCCCCTCTGCCACTCAGCAAATGATGATAGTGAAGAGCCGCACCCCTTAACAGGTTCTAGATGTAATAGCAGGCCTGAATGAATGGGAGGAGTACAGTCATAGTAGTGAGTCACAGTGCCGGGTGGTAGTGAGTCAAGTTGACGTATTTCTCCCACCCAGCTCGCCACTCATCAGTGCCCTTCAAGATCCAATCCAGCTGAGATCATTTGTATGCGGGGGGAAACCGAGGCAATCGATAAATCAATGTTACTTACCTGAGATGCTTCTCATGGCCGCATACAGTCAAAGTGTCAGTCTGGAGGAGTACCCTTAGCTGAAGTGAGTGTCAAATAGCATCTGCTTTGCAAATATGTACTCGTCCTTCACATCAGAAAGGCAATCACAAACATAAACTGAAATGGTAAGGTACTAACACTATATGGTAAAAATACAAAAGACAACTCAAGTCTTCTGAAGAGAAATCTCATCTTTTATGTATTTACAACTCCTGCAGCTGTGCAGCTACAATCATTTAAACACACACCTCTGGTTTGTAAATGATAGCAGAAACACAGGTGATGAAGCAGACCAAAACCGCACCAAACTGACTGAGTCTCACAGCTATAATCTGGTTTAAAATAGTAAAAACCCCACTGAGACATTTCCCCTGCAGATGATACTTAAATTCTGATCTCCCAGCATGCAATCTGGAAATACTGGCTTACACCTAAAAAAAAAACACAATCCAGTGTTTGGGAAGATTATTTAGCAATTAACCAGCAGTTGCCATCTGGCTTCAGTGAATGCTGCACCCTGTGTGCAACCCACTGTGTTCTGAGAGCATATTCAGCTGATTCGTTTACAGGTTTTGTGTAATACATTCATGAGCAAATGAGTTTTGTGCATGACGGAATCACTGGCTAATACACTTATCCTAATTAATATCCCTGTAATTAGCACCTATCAAGAAGTATTCACCCCCCTTGGAAGTTTTCATGTTTTATTGTTTTACAACACTGAGTCAAAGTAGATTTATTGTGGCTTTTTAACACTGATAAACAGAAAGAGAAAAAAAAAGGAAGTGATCTAAAAGAATTACAGGTATAAATACAAAATATATTTGCATAAGTATTAACCCCCTTTAATAGGACACACCTAAATCCTCACTGGTGCAGCCAATTGATTTTAGAAGTCACATGATTAGTTCAATGGCCCAGGGTGGCTCCCTACAGTATGACTGAAAAGCACAAGTCAGAGGATGGATACAAGACACAAGAACATTTCCAAGTTACTGAACATCCCTTGGAGTATAGTTAAATCAATCATCAAGAAATAAAAACAGTATGGCACAGCTGTAAATCTGCCTCGAGCAGGCCATCCTCAAAAACTGAGAGAGCGTGCAAGAGGGAGACAAGTGAGGGAGGACACCAAGACACAAGCTCCAGAGGCTCAGATTGGAGGGACTGTGCAAACAGTAAAAGTTGGCCGGGTGCCCCAACAGTCGCAGCTTTATGGGAGAGTAGTAAAGAGAAAGTAACTCTTAATAAAACTCACTTGACATCTCAGCTACAGTTTGAGAAAAAGGCACATTGGAGACTCTGAAGTCAGCAGGAAGAAGTTTATAAAGTCTAATGAGGCCAAATTTACTAGTTTTTTAGCTTAAATGATGGACTGAACTCCATGTTCTACTGCACACCATCGTAAACACAGCATCCACGGCATGAGGCATGGTGGTGACAGCATCACACTATGAGGATGCTTCTCTGCAGCAGTTCCTGGAAGACTTGTGAGGAAAGGAGGGGGTAACTTGAATGCAGAAAAATACGTGGAAATCCTGGAGGAATTTTCTGAAGAAACCTGTGACTTAGGAGATTTGTTTTTTCCAGCAACACAATGAGCCCAAGTATAAAGCCACAGTTACAAAGGAATAGCTTCAAAACAACATTAATGTCCTGGATTGACAGACAGAGTCCAGATGTCAATCCAATTCAGAATTGACTAGAAAGCAGCTGTTCACTCCTGATCCCCATGCAACCTGACAGAGCCAGAGATGTTTTGAAGAAGAATGGAAGAATGGGGAACATTGCAGTGTCCAGATGTACAAAGCTGAAAGAGGCCTTTCCACACAGACTCAAGGCTGGCATTGCTCCCAAAGGTGCATCTACTATACTGACTACTGGGTGTTGAATATTTATGCAAACAAGTTTTTTTGTATTTTATATTTATATTTGTAATTAATTTTGAAAATAATTATATAATCTTATATAATTACCATGTATTCACTGTGTAATTAAATGTTGAGTTTATTAAGGAGAGTGGAGGTTTGACCACAAAATATACTCTTTGATACATGCATACACACTTTTTAAAGGCTGGGAGTTCCTGAGAAAACATGTGATCGGTTCAGATGTATAAAATATTATCAAATCATCTTATCAGTCAATGATAATCTCTATCATATGGAACACTCAGATATCACAATGGCATCTTATGCACAGTTCCCTTTATCTTTCCTTTGTCTTTTCTCCTTTAGCTCAGTGCCAAATACCACAGCCTGAACACCTCCAGGCTGTGGATTAGACCTCTGTCCTCTTCTCCTTCTCCTGTACAACACTATATGTCTGTCACTTGTCCTCCTCTATTATGGCCCAACTCTCATTTTTTCCCCTCTCTTCACTCACCTCTACATCTCATTTGTGCATCATCCAGCTCCTCCTATTCTACAGGATGACTGTGCAGTTTCTTGGTCTCTCGTTGATATGCAAAGTTGTGCTTTCAGATTGAGAAGTGGGATAAGAGGATGCAGAGCAGCCCTGCCCCACATGGATGTGACAAAGGAGTGCTCCTGCCAGGAGCGCAACAAGAGACATCTGTTCTCTGTGAGTGTGTTCAGAGGTGTTTGTTTGAGAGCCGTTTGGGCTTCTCTAATGCACTCAAAGCACCACTCCGTGATGTTACATTGTAAATATCTTCTCAGCTTAATTGATCTCATCTGGAGAAATAATGTAGCAATTGCACTGTGTCCAACACACAAGCATCACATACAAGCATAGTCCAAAAAACTGTTTTTATATTAACAATGAAATAAATCACAGCATATAATGTGAAAGGGGTTTGCTCATAGTGATGAACCCACAGAAAATGATCATCCGACTGCTGTTCCCCACAGCTCTATGGAGCATAGTAGTGTCTTTCAGCTCATTGTTTTGGTTTTTACAACTTTTGGTTCACTCTTAGCGCTCTCATCAACCTCATTTCAAACAGCAGCAGGCAGCTGTTTTCAGCAAAAGAGCTCTGATAAACCCACTGCACACTACCTGTCCAGCACTAAATGGCAGACTGACAAAGTTAGTGACTAGCTAATGAACATTGTAAAGTATCCGCAGATAAGGAGACAAATATTTTCTTAGGAGTTGGTGGAGAGCAAAACAGAGCGACAAGGAGAGTAAATATTGGACTTATATTAATCACATGGACACTAACACGACTCCAAATGATGCTAATGATGCTACATGTTTGCTAGATGTGTAAATAAGCCACTGTGCCATCATGTTCACCATATCAACTTGATAAGGCAATAATATGTCAATGTGGTGTTAACGGCTTGTTGTCCTGCCCTCAGGTGGCTAAAAAATTAATTATTGCAGGTTTAGGTAACATGTTAAATATCTAAGCCCAGTATTCCTTGGAATTATGTCCTGGTGCCCACATTCAGCACCAATGCAGGAAGGAGTGAGTCTTTTATTGAGTGAGGTGGACTGTTAAGGGTGTGGATGTCACAGTGGTGGATTAGTGTGTAGTACATCTGACTTAAATGCAGGAGATAAGAGTTTGTGTCATTTTTAAAATGTAACCACAGTTTTTCCAGAATGAAGTCTATGTAAAGCAATACTAAATACCTGTTCTGAGTTTGTCACACCACAGAAAAATGTGTAATTAACCACCCAGCCAAAACTGAATGATTAAAAAAGTTGCCATGTATATAAAATTAGGTTTCAAATTTGTGGAAAGATAGACAGTGGGGAGGGGTGACGGGGTCTATGTCATAGATCCACCATTTCAGGCCTGCCCAAAAAATCCTGAATACAGAAATGGTGAAAAACAGTTTAACCTCTAACTCCACAATTCAGTACTACATAGTTCAGTCTTTTCACCTGTTTTCAGCAATTATTTTCTAACATGTATAATGTTTTTAAAAAGAAATCTATCATTTTCCTTTACACAGACTTTTTACACAAAGTTTTTTAGTTCCTAACCCTAACCATACTTTAACTGTAGCTGCTATGTACAGATACTGTAGAAGGTTAGAAAAACATTGGCCTTGAATGTAATCCCAAATTTTGCAGAGTCGTCCAATATTGACGTTCTTCTCTGGCAATAAGGTTTACTATGAAGAGTTAATTTGCATAAACTGATAAACACCATCCTTACAATAAGTGAACTTACTGTTGTGCGTTATTCTTAACACATAGCACATTCTGAACCCTAAATACATTTAGTCACAAAAGCCATTACTGTCCATTGCCAATGCATTACAGGTTCACATTTTACAGCAGAGAACGTTAAATGCCAGTGCTGTTCTTGAATAGAACCCAATTAATCTGTTCAGTGCATCAGTGCACAGTATTGAAGTCAGGGGAGGCAATATGACTATGACTCTGTTCAATTGGAGATGTGCTGTCTGAAAGTGAATTTCAGTGTAACTTTGGCTCAAAGTCATCTTTAAAGATGGATAATTTGGACGAAATTGAAGAGCCTGTGATGTCATCTCCTTCAGGAAGTAAAAAGAAGAGGAAAGATCAAACGTATTTATGTAATTTAGCGAAAAAAGTGCGTTATAGCAGTCAGGGAAAAGTTCCCTCAATTGTTTAAACACAACTTAGAAAAAGTTTGTCAAGCTAGCTTGATGCTAGACACAGTGTCTCCAGCATGAAGGTGTGCACACCAAAAATAATGCCATTGCGTCTTTCTCATTAAGCGCGAAAGCTCTGCAGGTTGTCATGGCACTTGGTTGTGCACCTCTGAATTTTTGTAACTGGGCACGGTGCTGCATGCAGACATGCAGAAGTAGCTGAAGTACATTTCCTTGTGGATAGCATGCATCGGCCTCACAATACCGCTGTCTTCCCCATCAAGACATCTCTCTGGATGTAATGGATGGACAGACCATCTCCTCTTACATCACCTTTGTAGTTTTAATAGCCCTAAGCAGATAAATTCTTCCTAAGCAACGACGAGCACCAGGGCAGTGTGTGTAGCCATGTTGGATAATGACGTTTTTATGGTAACATGCGTTGACTTTTTCTTATTCACAGAATATTTTGTTTGTACGCCACCTGGCGTTTTGGAAAATACTGCAATTAATAACGCATTGAGCATAAACACCTCTGTGCATGCTTGTAGCTCACATGCCATCTGCAGGGGTCTGCACCACAGTGTCTTGCAGAGTAGACACGGCTTCAGGCGTTTGCACTGTCTACCGAGGAGTTAACCAAGATAAACCAAGTACTTTATTCCACAATGGATAAAGTGAAACAGGATGCGACTCTGTTGACTTACATGGATATCATGCCAGTTAAACGGTGAAGACCTAAAGTGAATCATCCAGAAAAACACGAAACAAGGGATCTGACAAGTGGAAATAGGCGTAAAAATCCATTTTTTATTTTTATTACACAGGAAATTAAAGTGTTAAAATAAGTGTTTATAAATAAACTATCTTAGGAAGGAGGTCCCCACACCGGGTCTGGAACTGGAGTCTCCCAGATTTATTGCCTATTTTTTCACAACCTAACTTTGTGGAAAGGAGACTGGGCAGACTGGATGCTACAGTGACTCACTATCGCCCCTTGAGGTACAAAGTTGTAATACAAGACAGGATGGGCCAGGCCTATTCTTACATATAGCAACTTTAAAAGAAACTATATCCATTACATGGCTTTGTTTAACTGAAACATGAAATGTGAACTTATCTGCTTTTGCCAAAAAACAAACTTTAAATTTGAAAAAAAAAAAAAGTTTAATTTTGTAAGTTGCCTGTATTTTGTTGAGTTATTTTTTACTAACAAAACAACCCAACTACAGTTTGATTGATATTACCTGGAATGCACAAAAAAAACATGATCCATGAAAATTAATAAAAATGGAGATTTTTGCAAATGAACTCTTCATATCTACTTGATTGTTTTAATCCCACCTGAATAAATGATATATTGTCTCCAACAAATATCACTCTAACCTTGGCCCACAGAAGTGTGCAGCATTATATCCTCTGTTCTTTCCACGTCACCAAGTTTATGTTTTTAATGGAAAATCATTTCTGCACTCCATCTGCTCTTACTGAAGTGTTGTGTTGGAGTGTTGCTGCTGCTTCTATTGGTAATTGGGGCAACAAACTATGAAGGACAGGAAAGTTTGCATGACAGCAGCAATAGTGTAAAAACACATACAACATACATGTGGGAGCTTCGTGATTCTCATGACACCAGAGAGGCAGCAGCTCTAGGAGGATGGCGAGCTCTAGCAGATGGGCATGAGCAGTGCATGTCATGCCAAGACCATACAGTAGTCATGCAACAATGACCAGAGAAGATTGCATAGACAGACAGCAAAAGTGGCTTATACAGTACATACAGTATGAAGACTCATAAAGGTATGCAAAACGTTAGCTGACAACATATTTAATTTGTTTTCCTACAATATCTGCTCTTGCAATACAGTATCTAGTCATAGTAACTAGAATATGACTAACATCTTTTATGGTTGGTTTAAGCACTCAGAACACTTGGTTAGGATTAGGGAAAGTCCTTGGATGTGTTTCCTCTGTCTCCTTTATTATCAGCAAAGCAATCAAAGTTCTTCTGAATACAGTTAGTGTATGTCTTTGGCACAAACTCAGGCTTTTCTGACATGCTACCAGGTGCTTGCGTGTTCTGCCTACTCAGAGGACAAGCTGGGCTGTCCCCTTGGATTATATAGAGTTTTTTTCTAAAGCTTATTCTACTTCTACTACTGTTCACCTCATTCCACAAGAAAAACGCCCTGTCCTATGAGCATTGTCTGAAGTGATATTAGTGAAGGATATCTGCTCGGCACCCAATTTGACTCCACTTAACAGCTTTTGAGATTTAATCATCCCATCGGCATTCAATGGCCCCAAGTAGGGTCAAATACATTTAACCCTTTTTTTCTTAGTCAGCCAGTCTCATCAGGATATAATTGAATATGTCATTGTTAAAGCACTCTGGGGAAATTTGCGCCTGGTCTCCTGAAATGTCTTCAAATGTGCATGATGTCTTACAATGCAAGTAATCTGTGCATGAAAAGAGAGAAAGGAATAGAGGAATAAAGTATTTTCCAAAAGGTTTGGATGAGGAAATGTAATAAGAAACAGTGTTTCCTGTGCAAGAGCATTATTATCAGCGTGACATATGGGTGTAAACATCTGTCTTCAACTATGACCATCCAGGTTCTATATCCATTAACTGTAAAACCATTAGGATTTCTAGCATGGGTTGAATGTACTGTATAGCTAAGGTCTTTCTAATTTCACCATGACAAGATACTTTCTTTAAAAGGTAGAGTCAGTCATTCTGGAGAGAGATTGTTGATAACTGAACTAAACACCCAAACAAATACACTCCTCCCTTCATGTTCCTTCAGAGGCTCTGCCAACCCAAATTCATGGATGTACATGGCCGAGGCAACGACCAAAAGAGAAATATGGCGGAATCCAGTGATGCTTCAGCTGTAGAGTCACTTCTGTTGCTCTCACAGTTTATCACAAGCAGAAAGTAAATTTTCATCTCATGAGCACAACAGTCCATCCACACTCTCCGCCTCTCTGCAGCCTCCCCAATACTCCATTTAGTGGGTGCTGAAGAAGGGAGACTGTCATGTCAGACAGCTGCTCTGATGACTTCCCCCGTCCTGTGCACAAGCTCGAATGCCCCCTGCTGATTGGCTGAAATAGTATTTTGTGGCTTGGTCCGAGCCACTTTGTTTGTTCCCCATTCACAGAGCCAGTGCTGTGTATGAACACCAGATTTTTTTTTCAGCTCACACACAGAACAAACAGCTAGCAGACTGTGAGGAGATATTCACTGAATTTGAATCATTTGAATATTGATCAGTCTTTCTCCAGAATCACTGACTCTACCTTTAAAGAGTAACACTGCAAGCAGTTTGAGCCTCACAGCCTCCTGCATGATTTTGAAAAATGTACACTTGCACACACTGCAAGAGTACATTTTCGGTTGTGCATGGTGGAAATGCATATATAAAAGATCATATTAAGATGGCCAAACATAAGCGGTGGTGGTGGTTTCCCTGAGAGCTGAGAGCTAGAGAAAACAAACTCTAACTAAGAAGAAAGACTGCAAAGCATAAAGTATCCGACAATCTTCTTAAAGGTAACTTTCTTTAAAAGCTCCTTCTTGGTTTTTGTTATTAATGGGCTGCAAATGTGATTTAATGTTTTGACATTTTAATCGACCAGCTTGTGGCACAGTGTTGTGAAGATGCAAGTTAAAGTTATGTTTATGTTGTAGCCTATAAAGTTATTTATAGGCCACAAAGAGAATTGTACCTTGTTTTGTGTCACAGTCGGCCATTTAGCCGGAAGCCTGTGCTTGTGCACACTGACAAATACCTTGGTGGATTTTGGGAGACAAAACATAATTTTTCATCTGCTGAGGCGCTGTCTGTGTTGTTCAAAGGTGTGCTCAGTAGGTGTGCTAAGCACTGAAATAAATGTCCCCCATCCTGATGAACGCCTATGATACATGCATAAGTGCAACGTGGATGTGCATGAACGTGCGGTACACTTAAGGGTCCCGGTTTGGGGATTTCAAAATATGGTCACACTATGTTGGCTGTAGCTTCATATTTAACAGACAATTATGAATGTTACTGGTCTTCTCATCTAACTCTCGGTAAGAAAACTAATAGGCATATTTCCCAAAATGTCAAACCATTGCTTTAAAGGGTAGGTCTGGCGTAAAGTTGCCCAAAGGACATTTTTTAATCAACATAATGAAGAAACATTTTCAGAGAACGAATCTGTCGAGTTGCAAAATGTTCACTGACAATATATTTTATTTGTTTTTCTACATTATCTGCTCATAGCAATTAAAGCATATTATTGTTTTTAAAAGTTATGTTTAGGCACTCAAAGCCCTTGGTCCAGGGCTAGGGAAAGATCATGGTCAGGGTTAATATTGAAAAAGTCAACATCGACATTTAACTGAAACCACAATCTTTCCATACCCAAAATAAACCACACAAAGGACTCAGGATGCAAACTGCATTCTCCAGTGTAAGAGTTGTGTAATTTGTACACACACTGTCCACCCCACTTGACTCATTGCCAGAGAATAAAATCCAGGGAACAATTATATTTCCCTCAAAACATATTTGGCAAAACAAATTTGTAGTATAAATGTTGTTTCCAGGAGAGAAGGTTGTGCTTCAGCTGATCTTCAGAAGGCATTTTTGCACAGAATGAGGACTGGTGGTTTTGACCCCATCTCTTACAGCGTAGTCACTGCACAAGGGGAACTTTTCACGGACAGTATGGAAAGGAGGAATGACTACAGACATCAATAAAACTTAAGACTGATACGGGCATGTGCTTATTGTATTAAGATCTGAACCTATCCTTTCATGTTAAGTTACTAGGCCAATCGTTCCAGTTGCCTCTTTCAAGTAACAGAACCACTATGGGGGATAGGTGAGGATCAGCACTGTTGTCAGCTAATGGTGACACCATGGCTGCATGTGATATGATTGATTATGAAATAAGTCATTCTGGCTGCACACTCCCCACTACAAAGATCCATCTTCTGTTCAGACTGAGGTGCTGGACACACCATGCTAGCCATATTTCTGGTTCGGTAATGCCTTCAGGTCTTTCAAAAGTTATAGATTAAACATCCCTAGTAGCCCTCACAGGGAAGCCAGCGGCTATGAAATCAGGCCACGCAGGAGTATGCAAGCTAATTAATGGCTTCTGTAGGTTTATTACACCATTCCTCCTAAGTGCTAAGAGATACATAGTTCAGTGTGGGCAGCCTGTGGTCCCTCTGGAGGACTGGAGTGGCTCTTACACCAGGAGGACACTTCATGCCTTGATTGCATTGCTCTCCGGTGTCAGTTCATTAATTTCAAATGAGACAATGTGCTATCACTGTAGTATTGCATTGCCTAAGTATTGCATTGTAATAGAAGAGGGGTTCAGTGTGGAAACACAATGGGCTCTGTAGGCATGTGCGTGAGAGGCTGTGGGCACTAGCTTGGAAAAAAGTCTTGAAACAAGCTGTCTATGTTTAATCATCTGTCTCAATTGGTATTTTCTGCACTTCTCACATTTCAGGTAACGATCACAAAAGTACCTTAGTCATCATTGATTTCTGATCTGTAGTTTTGTTACAGGTGTTTCTATTTCAGAAAATAAGCTGGGCCTATGAGGCAATGTAAAAATCACACTTAAAACTGTCCCAGTCACTCTCTATTTGATTTGATATAAATATGCCATGAAGAATCATTATGACCATATACATATACAGTGTATAACAAAACTGAGCACACTCCTGTGCAATATCACTAAAATGTTAAATGATTCAAAATTGTATTATCTAACAATAATTGTAGTATTTTTAGGGTGGAGTGAAGGGTATTTAATCTTATTTGAAATTGAAAACAAACAGGTTAGACTAAATTTAAAATACAGGCCTCAAAGTACAACCTCAATGCAACAAATGTGAGTACTCCTGTGACCACTGAAACAAAAATGATTACACATGTAACTTTCAATTAAGACTAAATACCTGAATAAGTTTATAAAAGAACCTGTGAACACCGCAACTTTCTCAGTTTTGGCCTGGGTTGTGTCTAATGCAACATGTCTCTACATGGTTAGACATTGCCTGAACAAGTAAGAAACCAAAATGTGAGACTTCATAAAGATGGGAGAGGGTACAAGATCATCAGCAGTCTACTGAACAGAAGCCAAAACACAGCTGCAACAGTTGTTAGGAGGTACAGGAGGACCCATACTACCAATAACAGAGGGTGTAGTGGCGGTCCTTGAAAAATTATGGCATGCACAATTTGCTATTTACACAACCTTGCATTGAAAAACAAACAAACGGGCAAGTGCTTCTGACTCGGCACAAGGATTATCAGTGGAAACTGGTGTTTCAGTGATTGATGAGACTGTGAGATTGCATGAAGTCAACCTCTAAGTCAACCATTGCTCATAAAATGGCACAAAACTGCAAGATTAAACTTTGCCAAAGAACATGAAAAGAAGCCTAATGAATACTGGCAGCACATTGTTTGGTCAGATGAAACCAACATAAATTAGTTTGCATCAGATGGGTCCATGTTTGGTGTGGACCTGGCCAGGACTAGCACGGTGACTGCATAGTGCCAACCGTGAGAGGTAGGAGTGTGCTGATATGGGGCTCCATGAGTGCAAAAGGTGCAGGAGAGAAGACAATTATAGACTGTACATTTGCAAGTTTGTATACCCAAATACTGAATGAAAAGATAGCTCTCAGTCTCAAGAAGGTTGGCAGGAGAAGAATTTTCCAACATGACAATGATCCCAAACACACTTCAGTTGTTTGTTTTTTTTAAGGAAGAAAAAAGTGAAAACTGTAACTTGGCCAAGTATGTCTCCTCACCTGAATCCAATAGAATGCCTTTATAGTATTTTAAAAAGGAATGTAGAGCAACAAAACCCCTCCAGCAAAGAGCAGCTGAAAACAATCATCTGTGAAGAATGGCAGAATATCTCTCTGCAGATTTGGGCAAGACTGGTATCAACCATGCCCAGGAGGATCGAATCTGTCATCCAAAAACTAGGTGGGTATACAAAATATTAAAAAATAAAATAATGGAGTATCACCAATGAAGGGTGTGCTGACTTTTGCAGTTCATGTCACATTCAATTGTGTTTCTGTGAGTGCATTCTAATACCCATACTATTTAGTGTGCCAGGAAAAGATTTAGTGTATCCCAGTACATAGTATGTCAAATGCAGTATGCCAAAAATACCAGGATGTCCTACTGCATCTGGTCGCATTTTGCAGCATGCAAGTCATTTTCTGACCCACAATCCTCTGCGCAGTGGAAGATATGTCACATTGATGGAGCTGCCGAGAGAGCACAGACAGACGACAGCGCATTGACAGTGCAATGATGGAAGCCAGTGTAATGACAGATGCCACAATGACAGATGAAAGCACATTCAAGTAAATACTACATATTTTTTGTGACTCGTATAATTAATACATCAATATACTATTACTGCACAAAGTTAAGTGGAAAAATTAGTGCAAATGTCAACGTAGCCTAGCCTACATCAGCCTAGCTCAGAAAGCGTTCTAGCTAGCTAGCTTAACTTTACCTCAGTATCTAACTAGCTATGTGGTTTACTGCAGTTACCTCTCATACTTTTCTGAAGAATTTTGAGGGCAATACCACCTAACTGGACTAGCGAAGTAAGGACAAACTTGTCAAAAAAGCAAAATGCAAACTAAAATGTAGCTAGCTAGCCTGTATGAGATACCAATTCACTTCACAAGAAGTTAGGGTTGTTGATGATGCACACGCCTATAAAGGACGTTAGTAGCTACTTAGTTAAGTACTACTTGGTCATCAGCTGACTTGTCTCACTGGGAAAAAAAACTTTTAATGTTAGGTTAAAGGAGGACTGAGAAACAAGACCTCTTCATGAGAAAGAGGCGTTAAAGGTTTTGAGTGGGTAGTGCTTGAGTCTATCTGCTGAAATGTAATAAAAGGAGCATTTGTCATTGCTGTGCATGTTAGCTAACTGTTGGGTTCCCTGTCCCTTTAGGAAGTTTGTGATAGATAATGGGCTGAGGGGAAAAGTGCAACCAGCCTGGGTAAAAAAGTAGTGGGAAAACCTAAAGCAGAAATAAAAGGTCAATTACAGGAGTTTAGTATATACCTTTGATTAGCCATTAACTATTCTTTAGTATCATTAACTTCTTTTGTTATCTAATTGGCAGGATTAGATCAGGGGTCAGCACAGAAGGAGGGGAGGCAACAGCAGCCTCCTGGAAACGGTATGGGGTGATGGATGCCGCACTGGGCAGCAAGCCATCCATCACCCCACCAGTGCTTATCTCTTCGACAAGCCGGGACTGTCGTAGTCTCAACTCCCTCTGTTGCTGATCCAGTCATCCAGAATGACTGTACACCATTAAGAAAGAGAAGGAGGGAGGAGGGCCAGGTAGTAAACTAAATCTCTATCTAAAAGAGATGGAGAATAGAGAGAAAAGGAGAGAAGCTGAACAGCAGGGAAAAGAGGAGCAGAGATATGAGGAGGCCAGGAGGAGAGAGGAGGCGGACAGGGCAAGGGAGGAGCGAAGAGAGGAGGAGGCCAGGAGGAGAGAGGAAGAATTTAGAGAGAGTGGAGGCGGGAAAAAAGATTTTTGGCTTTGCAAGATGCACTAGTTAAAAAGTAAAGTTTTGTTTTTTATTTAACAGTTAATTTATTCATGTTTGCTTCAATAAATGTTGTCTAATCAACTAACCTATCTACTCTTATGTGCAATCAGTCAAAATACTGTATACTGTATACCAAGTGTTGAATAACTGATGACAGGGGTCCTTGGCCCCCACTGGTCTTGAAATGGTCTTTCCAGCATCCACACATTTTCCTTGTCCAGCCATCTTTTCAGCTGCATATATATTGAGACCTGTGGGCTACCGGTGGCCCTGAAACAGTGTAACTGCTGACATGACTCAAAGTTATAGGTGAATCTTGGACAAAGTGACACATAGATTAGACAGTACATACTTTGTAAGGGCAGCTGCAGTACGTACTAAAAGTAAAAAGAAAAAGTATGCGATCTGGAACACAGCATATGTGTTTTCCTTTCCCCCTGTGTCTCCAGTGTTCCTCTCTCTGTCTCTCGGTGTTTGCGTGGCACTCCCTCTCTCACTCTTCTGGCTCCTGGATCCCTGCTGTACCTGCACACCTGCCTTCAAATCAGCACATCACCTCCCTCAGCCTACACACCTGCCTTCCGTCAGCTCATCTCTTCTCCAGTATATCAACCCCGGCTCTTCACCCACTCATCACCAGGTAAGTGGGTGACTCTATTACTGTGGTAGTTGATGTGTCCAGCCTTTTAATCTGTGTATTCTAAGAACTGTTCCTTGTGCTTTGTTTAAGCCTGTGATTAATGCATTTGTTCCCTGTGCAAATAAAATGGTATTAAAAGATTTGTAATTACTTAACATTTTAGTGATATTGACCAGGAGTGCACTCAGTTAACTTAATTAGCGCAGTCAGAGCCTGCTGAGAAGCAGAAGCAAACAGGTTGTGTTTCCTTGTCATTCTTGAGATGGCAGCTCTCTCCCAGCTCTGCACTCTTTACACCGCCACCTTCCTCTGACCTATTCCTCCTACAATGTCTCCCTGGGACTCTCTCTGCAGTCTCCTGTTTGTCATTTCTATCTGTCATATTGGCATGAACACCAGACATAAAGGTGTCCTGGTGGCTCAGTGGGCCATGGCACATATGTACACTGCCACATCAGTGTGATGTCCAGGATTCAAATCTGGCCAAGGACCTTTGCTGCAGGCAATTCCCTCTTTTTTCATCTTTGAACCATTTCATCATGCAGCTGAAGAGAAAGACCTTTTTAGCAATACTCATATTAACACAAGAACTTTGATTAATAAGTGATGTAAAGTGAAGTAATGATCGACAAGCATGTGGTAATTGATGAGGACATAATGACACATACTCCTAAACATACTGTAGCTGGGATAACACTCATTTTTTTGTCCAGATTATTTATGAATGTTAGGGTTGTCAAATTTCCATTTAGTGTTGTTTCCCAGAGTGCTCTGGCCTCTTATGTTCCTCACTAAGATTGAAATTGACTTTGGCAGTCAATAAATAATACAATGTTAAATACAGCCCTTATATAGAGTAAATTGAAGGCTATGAAAGATGGTTGTACTCCTCTACTTAAGCTTTCAAAGGAGAACTTTAAAGAAGCTGAGTGTATAACGCCATACTCCTAATAAATACATGAGCTTTATAAAAAATAAAAAGACTTACATCAAGGCACGAAGCTGTGAACTGCTTCTATGAAGAAACCTGAACATGCAGAAGTCAATGCTTCATGTTACTTGAAGGTTACTGAGGCTTGAAAGCTACTTGAAGGGTGAAATCTTCTCTCCTCTGATCCTCTCTGAGTTGAATGCCATCTCAGAAATTAATTGTGAATTTTATATTCAACATCTCCTATCTAGACTACAGGCTGCAATACAACAACACATCACAGATGAACCATCGGGGTCAGTCACGCAGATCCAGTCAATGCTCTGCTCAGAATAGATCTTTGCTACAGAACAGAGATAGCTCACAAGAGACAGAAAAGTTCTATAAACACCATCTACTGTACAGGACTATTAATTGTTAAAAAATAGGCATGTAGCAGGCATAATGTTTTTTTTTTTGCTCACTCAAGAAACAAGAAAGGTTATTCACATGTCACCACATTTATCACATTTATAACAGGAGTCCTGGCAGTTGTTTGCACCTGAGACGAATTGCAAAATCATTTACCACCTGAACTAACTGCTGTGAACAAGTGTCGTGAAAATGCTGAGTGTAAAGTGTAAATGCTGAGCTGTGGCATCATTGTGAGCAGCTTGAGTCAGAGCTGTGTGAAAGCAGAACGCCCTCTTGAAGTTGAAAACTGGAGTTAAATTGAGCTATTTGGAGGAGCTGAGTTATGTTTCGTTTGGAAGGATTTGCATCTCCCACAATCCTCCTTTATAAACAGGAACAACATTAGCCTCGCATTTAACTAAAAGCAACACTGGCCAAAAATAAGACCTTTACTTGGCAGCACAAACCACCGTAAGATGAATGCAGACACCACAGCTTCTTGCTGGAGCCCGGTTAAAAATATGCATACATAAATAGTTGTCTGTGATAAATAAATAAATAAATAGGTTTTGTTAAAAGAGTATGGTTGAAATACATATTTCTCATCATGTGTTTAAAAAAGTCAAGAGAGCAGCAAGGAATTAACGAGCTAATGCAGTAGTTTTACCGTGTGGGCGTCCGAAGTTGTGCAGAAAAAGTTTATGTGTTTATGTCTTAGATTGTCAGCTTGATAATCTGCAAGATGATGTGTTTTGGAAGTAACAGATAACTTCTACCTGAAGTTTGCTGTGCTGTAGTCAACTTGAAAGAGGCCGCTCGTTAATGAAGTGAACGGTGAGTTAGCAATATGAGCGGATTGTAGGCTGCTGCTAGCTAACCCAGCTCGACACAGTAGCTTTGTCTGAACTGCTTGCGACCTGGAAACAAGAGACAACAATCAGACAGTGGAAATCTACTGTGTGGTTTGTGAAACAAAAGTAGTGGACACTCTAATATTATTGTCATTTATTTTTGCCTTAGAATTGAATTAAGAAATGATTACTTTTAATTTTATACGGTTTTTGAGTGTGATTATTATTTCAGAGGTTAAAGGACATATAGCCTTCACACACTATACCTACATATATTAGACTGTGGGGCCATCGTACTGTGTTAAAGGGTTAGCACACTCAATTATTTCTTACATTATGGTCTCATAATAAGTTATATCCAGGAAGTATAGGATTTCCAGAGTGACCCAAGATAAAAACATTAAATTAATGAAGTTAATATGACAAAGGTAATTAGGATAAAGAACTCAGGGCCCCATCTACATATATAGAGGGTATTAAATACAAAAATCACACTCAGAAACATATAGGGTGCCAATTTGAGAAACTGATGTGTGGCTATGTGTTTGCATTTATATATTTTTTGTGTGTTTACACACACAATAGAGCCTTGACTTATTGTAGCATGAAAGGCTACCATTTATTTTAGTAAATCAGTCATAAACACCTTTCTAAATAGCTTTCCCATGTATCCTCAGTTAGGATGATAGGATTACTGCTTTTCGTTGGTTTGTTAATCCATTCGCTCACACTTTTGGCCTTCAGTAGCAATATTATATCTTTATCTCTGTATAACCCAGAGCGAGTATTACCTTCTCTGTTTGTCTCTGAAGGTTTCCACAGGGTTCTGTTACATACCATATCAGAAAATCATACAACAGTGACTGTCATCAGGAATATGAGGATGGCTAAGTAAGGTCTGCATGTGAAATGAATGGATTGAAGTGCCAACAGTAATGTAAGAGCATGAATGAAAACAAAAAGAAGTGACTGGCCACTACACATCCTGCAACCACCCTCAATAATTAATTAGATGAGACATAATGGATTCTGAATCAATGTGGCAATAACAATATCAACGTTGTTCCAAGAATGGTTCATATTTGACAATGAGACAATGCCTGCCTCACAATACTTTTAATTATGAAAAAATATGATGTGTCATAATTTGTTACAGGACAGAAAAAACAGGTCACTTTATTCTATAAAAAAATGTGTTTTTGATAATGATAAAATATGACAATCACACTGGATTAAAAAAATATTGTAAATATGTCATGGATTGAAATTAATTGACAGATTCTCATTCACAGCCTAATCTCTACAGAGAGCCATTTTTGTCATATTGCTCTTTCTCATGACATATGTACAGTAAATCTGATCACCTAGCTCTAACTTAACCTAACCTTACCTAACTTTAACTAACCATACCAACCTAAACTAAACTAAAACTTATTGGTGATTCATAACTGGGTATTTAAAGCATTACAAAATCAAGCATAGTTAGTTTAGGCAGAGTGCGGAGGTCATGCTTGGATTGGCAAATTGGCATCACAGTTTTTCCAGTATGCATCACAACTATTGGCTCATTCATAATGGTGTGACCAGTAACATCCAACCACATTAATTCAGGTGTAGCACGTGGACAATATAACCTGACGCTGTCACTGTTTGCTCTGATTATCATGCTCGTTCCAACACCGCTGACCTCACAGAGGTTGTGTTGGCTGGTTGTGGAACAGCTGTTGGTCCAGATGTCAGGACAGGAGCCCCACTTTCCTGTGTTTGCTATTGGACCGTGACCACTCTGTCAGGAGCCTGTTCACCAGATTTCAACTTGCCATTCTCACTGAGTCTAAAGCCAAGTATCTGCTGCTTTGCTGCTTGTGCTCTTATTCATTACTAGTGATGGTATTGTTTGGCTGGTACAGCCTGCATTATTTGTTGGCTATATTTTGTTTAGATTTGCTACTTTATTGTTGCTGTTCAGATTTAAAGTGTGATCAATGTAAATTATTGGCATTTATGGCTTCCACATGCTTGTGCTGCTGGTTGCTCAGTTTGCCATTATGCCAGTGTTTCGGTTTAACGAGTGACCCTGTTAACTGGTGACTTTCAGCCGAATGTATCTGTGGTTGTCATAGTTACGACAGCTGTTGAAAACAGGAGGAGAATACATAGCTGTCCTCGTAGATGCTTCTTTGTTTAGTTAGTTTGAGGAAATGTGTCACATCCTAACACTCAGTCACATTTTGAACAGTGCTTGTTGTTACGGAAGATGTTGAAAACAGGAAGAAAGTTGTTCCTCCTGTGAATGTCTATCTCTAATACATTTTCAAAATACCCCTTTTCAACTTTGGAGTCTTGTTTGAGTAAACGTGTCACGTAGAAGAACTATTCAGCCCTTTTAAATGAGTTAAATTAATTTCAGGCACTGTTGTATAGTCTGAAGGCTGTGGGCACAAAGGAATGCCTGAACTGCTCTGTTTGGTACCCGACTGTGCTCCCCCTCTGCCACAGCTCCTCATAGACAGGATGGGAGGGATTTCCCAGGATTTTGTTGATTTTGTCTCTGCCTCTCCACCACCGTCTCCAGACTGTCAAGCACACAACCACAGTCCAACCACAGTGCTAGCCTTTCTCACCGGCTTGTTGAGCCTGTACAGCTCCCCAGCCTTGATTCCAACTCCCCAGTACACCATAACAACAAACAATGTGCTGGCCACCATCAGTTGGTAAAACATCCCCAGTAGCCTGCTGCACACATTTAAGGACCAGAGCCTCTGCAGGAAGTACAATCAGCTCTTTCTCTTCCTGTATAGAGCCTCTGTATTGTCCTTCCAGTCCAGCCTGTCATTGATGTGCACATCCAGGAACTTATAGGAGTCCACTATCTCCACCTCGTCACTCTGGATGGTAATCCATCATCAGCTCATTGGTCTTGGAGATGAGGTGGTTCTCCTCAGACCAACGCACAAAGCTCCCCACCACACCTCTGTACTCCTCCTCCTCCTCCTTGTCCTCACTAATACAGCCCACAATGGAGGAGTCATCTGAAAACTTGGCAGGTGGTACGTTCCAGAGTTGTAACTGAAGTCAGATGCGTAGATGGTGAATAGGAATGGTGACAACACTGTTCCCTGAGGTGCACCAGTGTGTCCCATCTCCGCATCTGACAGTGCAGACTGCAGTGGGATGTACTGTGGCCTGCTGGTTAGATAGTCTGTAATCCAGGCCACCAAGTCATGATGATCCACCTGCATAGATATTGTTAGATATTGTGGGCAAGATTGTTAGTCCCCCCCCCCCCCCAACAATTTGGCTGTGTTGGGTATCTTGCTGGCGTCTTTGTAGCAAAATGCTGCTCTGACGGAAGCACTGCAGCACCAACCCCCCCGTGGACACGGAGCATCGATGCAGAGCACGGACAGAGCTCCATGACAGCAGAGAGCTCCCACTTGGAGCAAACTGGCAGCACAGAAATGACTTTCTATGGGAGGGAGCGTCCCTCTTGTTAATGTTCACTGTTCATCTGTTCCCAATGTTTTTATTAAAAAAATACATTTCTAACAAAGCAGACAACTGCTGAGGTGTGTTCAGTTCACTACATTTCACACGGTGTGTCATGGATATCCAGTGTTGCACAACTCAGGGGAATCTGTGTGCATCGTGTTCTACTTCATCAATCTCCACACAAGAGATGGGAAGTATTGAACACAGTGGCACAAATACTGCTGCTGCAATGTATATGGGACGGCTGGCAGTAGAGCGTTAACAGACCTCTCCACCGGCTCGGCCCTTTCTGTACTGGCCCCACACGGGCCAAACTCTCATTTATGGAGGGTTTGGCGGTGGAGAGGGCCGAAGCAGGATATCACAGCTTTCTGACTACTGCTATGCAGCTGGTCGCTCACCTCCTAATGCATTGACTGTTTTTATGTGGCTGGAGGCTGGAGGAATAACCTCTTCAACTCTACCATCAATGGATTCCTCATTACTGCACAAGTTCCCAAATATGTCCTGAATATATGAATTACAGGGAAATGTGTATAAAATGATGCACAAGAAATCTGATTTTCTGGTTGATGTAATGCTGCAGCCATAAAACAATGGCATCTTGGCTTTGATTATTTCACTATACTATAAACATTCACATGTTCAGCGAACATCACAAATTGAAATCTAATATTGTAGGAGCATCAGTTGGTAGATTTTTCCTTGAAGAGGTATCTAAGCTGAGTGACTTGGAAATTGTTTGTACCTAATATAAATGACAGCATTATCAATGTGATGTAGCTTCAGTGTAGTGCTGCAATCAGCGAGACACAAAACGTGACCTTTTTATACGACAGAATATGTGGCATTTGCATACAATGTGGAAAAGTTTTGTACCCCCCAAACTTTGAAGGTACTTAAAGGGAAATCAGTTCAAGGAGTTGGAAGGCTTTCCAAGAGAATTTAGCAGATACTGTTGGTGTTTTGTTGTTAAACAAATTAATCATAAAAATGTGTCCAAACTGAGAAAATAAATTACGTTCTGTTCTTTGAAGCTAGTTGGTTACATTAGCCTCATTGACAGTAATTTCCATATACTGTGGCTAATTACCCTTCTGAACAGAGCAGAGAGAGCATCATTGTCATACATTTTAAATATTGCCAATTTTGACATTGACAAATTGTACACTCATTGGTATACACTGCAAAAGCCAGATATTCGTGAGGGTTGGACATTTAAGCCAAATAAGACTTTCAATTATTTAGTGCTCTGCAGTGGAGAAAATACATGCACACTGTCTGGTACAGTTTTGCCTTTCTTCTTTTGAACCTGCTGAGAAGTTTGGGTGTGCAGACACCTCATCTCTCCAGTACTCTATGTGGTGAAATGACAGCAACATTTCATCCAAAAAGAAAAAAGAAAAAAAAAAGCCCAGCTAGATTTACATTGATCAGTCATGCTCTGATCACATCTCTTTTAAACAGTTGGTGAGCTGGACACAAGAGAACAAAAATTACTGTTTTAAGCCTGTTTCTCTTTGTTTGATGATTTGATGAATAATTACCACCACTGCGCATAACTAGAGTAAAAAAATATTATAAAATGCTTATGTTTAATGTGATAAACTATCATTTGCAAAAATCTTTTTTTAATCACAGGTTGTTTTGATCTTAGTCATACTCTTCATTCTTTATGCAAATTCTGCAATTTAAATGCTCATTGACCATCATATCTTATTCTTCAAAGTTAATTTTTCCTTTAAAGTTTTTTTCTTCATAGTAGCTAATTGAAATGGATTTGAACAGATGAAAGACAACAAGAACGCCACTATGAGAAACAGATGAAAGCCAGAATGCCCTCAGAGGGTCATACACATATAAGAAGGTGGTGCGACTTGTAGTGGTCCTGCAGACTGCAGATAGATTCTTTTAAGCCAACCTGCCTTCACCAGGTTGACTGACAGCAGAAATGTACTGAATCAAAATAGTTTGTATGAAGGCTCAAACCAACATTGTTAGTATTTAGAGATTCCTTGATCTTATTTCCCTGCCCACTGTGGATACATTAGTTAAAATGGAAGTGTATCTGTTCTGTGAGAAAACACTTTCTATGTGAATTGGCCAGGGCCTCTCTCTCTCCAGTTCACCAACCTTCCCCCACCATTCAACAGGTGCTGGAGACGGGAGACTGTCATGTCCTCATACAGACAGCTGCTCTGATGACTTCCCCCCCGTCCTGTGCACAAGCATGAACACCCCCTGCTGACTGGCTGGAGTAGTGTTGTGTTGCTCAGTCTGAGCCACTTTGTTTGTTTCCCATTTACAGAGCCAGTGCTGTGTATGAACACTAGATTTTTTTTCAGCACACACACAGAATGGACAGCTAGCTGACCGTGAGCAGATATTGAACTGTCTTTCTCCAGAATCACTGACTCTACCTTTAAAGCTTACAAAATAACGTATCTTAATGTACTTCCAATTCATTCATGTACATTTAACATCAGAAATGACATGATCCAAGTATACTTCCACCTTACAAAATGAAATCTGATTCAAGTCCTTCCAATTTCCAAAACTGTGTCTCTCGCTCTGTGCCATAGTTTCCATAAGTTCATCTTTGAAATACTGACTAGTCTTCTGCTACTTTTAATCTTTTAGTGATGGACAGGTACTCCCCAGTATACATAATGCAGCCTCATCACTTGTTACAGGAGAGCAGATATCTCTCCTGGCTTAATTTGCTTCACTTTACATGGAAATTTGTTACCATAGGTAGTGTCATTGAGAGGCTAGAGGAGAAAAATTGAAAATATGCTGTTTTTTATGTATGTGATAGCTAACAGGTTATTTTGGTGAAAGAAGGCAAACATGTGAGAAAGACAGCTGATAGAGTGAGCAGAAGAGACAGAAGCCTCTAGTTATTGATTATGACATCTATTCTGTGTCATGAAAGATGCCTCATATTGTTCAATGATTGTGTGAGAAATGAAAGCAAAAAATCTGGGAAACAGAATCAAAAAGTAGGGCTTACTCTGCCCTCTGGGCAAATGTTTGTTCTGTGTGATAGAGTTGGTGCCCCCTGCTGTATTTTGGTTTCATGCAGCTAAATTTGAAGTGACTGAGTAGACAGGAAGTAGGGGGAGTGAGCACATGGCCCTGCCATGGGCTGCAAATGCAGAAACTCTAATCTCTAATCTAATGCCATCCTGTTGTTTCCTTGGCGGAAGCCATGTGTACATTGAATTATTATTGTTGTTAAAGAGCTTATCTAAAAATATTAAGTAACATTTATTGTAAATTGAATGTTTCTTTTGTTTTAAGGATATTTGGTCATGTAGTTTATTCCACTGAGTTCCATTCAGTGATTGTAGAACTTAATTTATATATTTATTAATCAACTTTATTTCTCAATTTATAATTTGGATTTCATTTATTGTGGCAACATTTGATGTTGGTGTACATAGGGAAAAAATGTTAAATCTATGGAAATAAAATGTAACAATTCATGTGCACAATTAAATCGTATGTAAAGGACATGACAGTAATTTTATAATGTATATTTTCTGTTATTCTTTAAGTTTAACTCTTAGACTGTATGACTGCATGGTTTCATTCCTTTTTTATGTCTTTATTATAGAGTCTGAGAAAGAATGTTGTATCCTGACTCGTGTGGTTCTGAAAAGAGTGTGGCTTGCTGTCTACTTGATGTTACAACACCTCAACTGGACAGTACAGTACTATTCAATCATGAAAAAGAAACTAAAATCTGATGAGCAGAGTTTATCAACTGTACAGTGCACATACTTTACATTAACATCAATATAATTCTTTTTTATTTTATTTTTTTCTACAATAAAATATTTCTGTCATTTGTGACTTTACCCAACTATATATATTTATGAGATAACAGTAAATCAAAATCTGGCGTCCTGTCAGTTTGCTGTTTTTAATCATGTGTACAGCTTTGTGCTGTGACTTTCTCTTCTGTCAATGAGGTATATAATGCATCTACATATGTGGCAGGATGTGTTTTTATGTATTATGGTTGTGTGCTAATGTTGTATTATTTTATTTTGGTTGCCTATATATACTTATTATGTGTGATCTCACGAGAACAACAATTATCAGCGACTGGGCTGTGATGCTGTACTTATTCAGTGTTTGCTATGCTACGACAGAATATTAGGATGAAAAAAGGCTCAAATTTCTCAATGAGTGGTGATTTTTCTTTTCTTTTTTTTATTAATCAGCAGGCTATTAGTGTAAGAGGTGGCTATAATGATGTATGTCCTACTTATGACTTACTACAACTCACTAGAATTTAGTATTCAAATTGAATTTAAGATACCACAATTGATCAGAAATACCATCTTCTGCCTCTCATATGGGGTGGTGGAACTACTACTACTATTGTATTAGCATTTGAACAGTTACACTCACATAACTTGTGTCTGTTATGATATCATATTGATATAAACACATAATAAAACACAAACGCATTCTGACCAGTCATGACTATTATATCAGTAACATGAGCAGCTGATCCCCATGCTGTGCGAGAGAAATGATCTAATTAGTGCTGCTATGAACATAGCATTCGATATTTGTCAGACTGCTGTAGAGGAAGGTCTCCTGTGTTCTTTCAGTTGTCAATCCTTCACACTGTGTGTTATAGTATAAAACTGCTCAGTTATTTCCTCAAATGTAGACACAAAGTGATGACAAGCAGCAGATGTCAATGTACACAACGAGTTTTCCTGTCTACATTACCGGTGTATCAGGTCAATGAAATAATGTAGCAGGACCAGTCAGTCATTTTAACCTTTAAAGCTATGAAAATACAGACAGGGCCAGTGAAGACTTACAGATTAACAGAAAACATTGGAGAGAAGGATCAGTAGCTGTCTCGCCTTCCTGTCTCTACACCAATGACAAATAGACATAAAGTTGCATTTTTCTACTTGTCAACCGAAGTTATTCTAATTCTGTCAAGACAGGATTATCTTCTTGGCTGTTGCACTGCTCCGTAGACATAAAGCACACATGCTTCTAGTGATTATGACATTTCCACAGACTGTCAGACTGTACAGATGATGAATACACACGGTGTATATCTACATTCTGTAGCTTTTATTGGAGACAGATCAAAATGCAATGTCTTTAAGTTGTAAGTGTTACCAAGTGTTTAACCAAACCTGGTATTTTTCTGTCTTCTATACCAGTAGTATTTGAAATGGCAGCAGAAACATTAAATGACTGATTTTCTGTCATTTAAGGTCAATTATTTAAATACAAATAGCAAGACATGCATACCTGAAAAGCATTGGACTTTTGGATTAGCAACAGATACTTGTGAGTTTTTATTTCAGTCTTGCCTGGTTGTAGGTTTTAATGTGACATTTCACAACAAAATCCTGAATATCGTCCCAGAGACAATTAATTATTGTAGTAATCACAAATTAAAATTTTTTATTTCTCTCTGAAGGGTGGTTCTCTGTTGCTGTGGGTTTTGCAACCTTGGATGCAAAATTATCACTGCTTAAATGTTAAATGTAGCACCATTGGCCGCAGGGAAACAAAATTTTATCCATCCATCCACACTATATGGATGGAATGACCATGATCCATCATGGGTCCCTCTCTCTATTTTTAATCTATATGCTTCTTGTGACATTTAATGTGATAAATATCCTTCCACCGGCCTTATAGTCTACAGAAATCTTATTTTTGAGTCATTCTTCTTGCCCAAGTTTGAAGGCTTTATCTTGTCTGCAACTTGATCATTTCATATTAATATTTAATTTTGAACTAAAACTTGAGGCATCTTCAGACCTACAGTTAGTTTGCTCTGGTAAATTTGTTTTCTCCTGGTTTTCACATAGAAAAAAGTTCAGGTGAACCAAAATGCATCACAAAAGCCATGAGAGAGAAGATTCACACTGCTCATTGGTAGATGTTTCTGGGGTGGGTGGGAGAAAGAATGTAAGGTCCTATCTGCCCAGATATAATATAAAGAAGGAAAAGTACTTTGTTGTTAGTGCAGGTCAGACCTCAGATCTTTCTTCAGTTAGCTGCTAGCATCTGGTGATTTCACTCACCTGCATCCCAGAATGCAAAGTGCACCCTGTTGCAGGAATTGTTTTGCTCAAACTGGCAGAGCACACCTTGTGGTAGGGTCAGATCGAGGTCAGATCACATTCCCATCACAAACTGACAGCTCCAGAATTTGTTTACAACCGCACTGAGACCACCTCCACTAAAGGGTCTCAGTGCGGTTGTTTTGGTCCGCACCTGAGTAAGATTGCTGTGTTCAGATCTGCCAAAATGAATCATACTAAGGAGGAGATGCAGCCAGCATTTGATTCAACCGGACTAAACAATGCAGGTTTGAAAACGCTCTCTAACAAAAGTGTAATCATGCCTGTAACTTCAGTACTATCCATGCCACTTGTGTCATGATTAAAATTTGAACATGTTGGTGTGGTGACCTGGATATCATTGTGTTTGTGGGTTTTGGGTCATTCCCCATGCTCTGAGGGGGGAGGAGGCATGGCCTGGGCTGCATGCCAGCTGGACCTTTAGCTCTCCTGGGTTTGAGGGAAAAGGTTGGGTGAGGAAGAGACTGTGTGTGTGAGTGTGTAAAAGAGAGAGGGGAGGGCCAGCAGACAACCCTAATTGATCCCCTCTACCCCAATTCCCAGTCTATCCCAGTCATGTGCATGGCAGATCCAGAGGACAAAGAATGTGATGTCTGTTCATGAAAGCACTCAAATGTAGCCTGGATTATGATGGAAATCTTATGAATGTCCCCAATGGTGGTGGAGCTGAACTGGTGTTATGCAGGTGCTTGACAAAGCATTCCAGTACTGGAGTACTGTAACCTGAACTATTGCTTTCAGCCCCAGGTGCAAGTCATGGCTTTAGATGGTGAGGACTCATAAAAGGTAATGTACGCATGGGTAGAGCTTTAAGGTAAGCTTGTCAACAGTGGTATTCATCAACATCCATGATATTCAAAGGTTTTATTTGTCACATGCTCCTACAATAAAACCTTTTAATTAAGACAGAGGAAGTGCTCTTATTTTATCAAAAGGAAGGACACATTATGAATGTCACTCGCCACCGGGCTTTGTGAGTCTCAATTTTGAATCTTAGATTCTTGCTCATAGGTTTTAAAAGATAAGGAGCAGCATGTAGTGGCACCACAAGAAAAAACAGAGCTCCAAAAAAACCCAATAAATCTCAGGAAAATGGTTAAATCTCAACAGAGAAAAAATGTCCAAGTGTCTGACAGCTTCACTATCTCTAAGTCTCTCAGCCTCACCCTTCTCTGGTGTCTCTGTTCCTGATTGTGTGGCTGTCCACAATTTCCCTTTCACAGCTCTCGTGGGTCTGCACTCTCTGGCACCTCAGGGGAACACAAACATCTGCCAATGCCATACACACAATCAAAGCTCCCCAAACACCCAGCCACTCTCTCTGTTGCTACTTCTCAGTCTCAGGAGGGTGGACCTGCCTCTACAGTAACCCCATAGGTCTATTGGTGTCATGCCCCCAACAGGGATTGGTGCATATACCAATGCAAGCGAATAGCTTTGTTTAGTGATTTTTAGGGAGCAGAGCAAAATCAACAAGGCCTGGTTGAAACACTTTTTCAACCATTCCCACCTGGATGTTATGGCATCATACAGTATTTAGGAATGCTACAACATGGAAGCGAGCAGGGCAGTCTGAGCAGCCTTTACCCAGGCCTGATTAACACATTGGTAGCAACAATAATATTTTAATGGATATCTGCAGGCTGATGTAGGCAAAGGAAAGATGGTCATACTGTACCACCTGTAAGAGGTATAACACTACACTGGGACTTGGGGGCAGGGGGGGGCTAGGTTCTATTTCTGCAGGCTGCAGGTAACACAACTCTGCTGGTAGCAAATTATGTCACCCTCCATCTCTGACTTTCTGTTGGTGGTTCACAGAAAGGGTCCGTCCTTGAGCAGTGTCACCTCTGACCTTCAGGTACTATCATGACCACTGTCAAAGGTGGGCCAGGAGGACCAATAGTAATGACTGCCTCTGCCTCATCTCTGAGATGCCAAACTCTGTCCTCTTCAGTCAGTTCTTCTTCTTAAGAGAGTTATTTAGTTACTTCAGACCTTTTGTTCAGAGCCTTTTGAGCCTGTGAGTCTTTGCGGACATAGCATGCCGTTCTGGTTCTTTAGGTTCTGTTTTTACCTCCACATACAGTACAGTACAGTCAAAGGTTTGGACACACCTTCCCATTCATTTGAATGAGAAAGTGTACACAAACTTTTGACTGGCACTGTACATCTTGACTAGCTTTAAGTCTGTGTCAGCGGCCAGTATCCACTGGCCCACTTGCTCAGCTACTTTATCAGCTATACAGTGGTTGTGATCCCCAACACTCTTTCCCTTTTGTTTGTTTGTTTTTTGTTTTAAAGATGAAGTGACTGTACAATTAAACAAGATTAGCCCAGTCAGTTAGTCATTATACTTGCATTAACTGACTTTTTTTTGTCTGCAGAAACAACAAAAACACCACTTTTAAGTTTATAAGATGAATTTTCAGTTTTCAGTACAGAGCAACATTAGCATTCATATGGAGTCGTGTTTGGGTCCAACTGATGAATGTCACTCCAGTATTCAACTTCTGAGGGAAATATCAGACTCTTGGTGCTAGACCGGTGATTTACAATGGGTTTATCAAATCTTTTTCACTGAAACAGCTGCCTGCTGCCGCTGAAAATTATGAGTGTAGAGACTTAACCAAACAGTAAATTTGTGGACCGTATAACCAAAAAATTAGCTGAGAGATGTTTGGTGATAAGTATCTGTGCATCTGTTACTATAAGCAACACATTTCACATAGACAGACATTTGATCCATTGTTAATGTGGAAATAGTGATTAAAGCAGCTTTAAACCTTTTAGTTACCACTTGACCTCGAACCTCCAGCTTGAACAATCTGTAGTGTAGGCATGATTTCACTTGGTTGTTTGCAGGCTCCTGATTGAATAATCTATCACTCATTCAGTTAATTAATGGATTTTGTTTCTGCTGCTCTTTCCATAAGGTATTGAACAGGTATTAGTTATGTTGATGGAGGTTATACACCTTATTACGTGCTGATTATAGTGAACTATTTCTTGGCTGTGAATTGAGATACAGCTTACAGTATAAACCTTTAGAAAGTAGTCGCCAGTTTTATCTCTCTCCATCACCTCAGCACCATCAAGTTGATAGTGCTGACATCCTCTCCAGGACAAACCTGCAGCTGTTTTGCTTTTATAAAGCTGCTGTGCCTCTGTGTTGACAGGAACAATCCCTTGAGACCATTTCAGGTTTTTCCATCGTTTGCTAGTTCGAAAACTCTAGTGTGGGAAACAAAAACAACTTGAAGATTTTTTTTGTGTGGAAGAACAGACATAATCAAGCAGTCTGGGGCAATATCAAGCCTTCCTCTCAGAGCTCCTTCATCATCCCGCCTGTAAACAGACCCACATTTTACCACTTGCTGTCTCACTGTAGACTGGCCTAGATGATGGTCAACATATTCATTCACATCTTTTTCAATTTTCTGTTGCATTCTGTGATTGAGTAATTGATTTACAGTATTTTAATCTGCTTTAGATTTTTAGAAATTAACATTTCATTCAGGATTTACTGTTCTATTGTGTTGTCATTAGAGTGAAGCTGATTGGATTTTTGGTTCAGTGCACATTCACGATGGCATACACTGCTCTCAAATTCAAAAGTTCAAAAGAAATAAAGAATCATTAAATACAATCAAAATTAAGAATTTAAGTGATGATTTCTCCAATTCATAAGGCAAGCAGGGTGGAACACTCACACAAACCAATAATGACAGCTGCAACTTTCCTCTGTAGAGGCAATAAGGCCCTTGTAGCCTTGAGTTGTTCAAGTCCTCACTCTCTAACACTTGCCATTCATCTTGATGAGCTGTCTACCTTGGAAAGGTCTTAACTGAGGACGCCAGCATCTGTAAAGCCCCTGTAGCTGTTAGGAAGCAGAATCAAAAAGCAAGAGCTGCAATTCTGAAATATTTAGCTTTGTGTCCTTTCTTTTCCTCTATTGTTTGTGAGTGAATGAGTTGACTGTGTCTGACACAGACATAAGATATACTTGCATACCCGAAAACATCCCCAATACCATGAACAAAACTAAGGGTCAAATCCACAAAGAATGGATTGCGCCCACTAATAGCACTGTCAATTGCACAAAATTTGCACCCACAGTCTGCCCTGTTTAAGGTCCTATTCATAAAAGATTTTGCGATAATGATATGCCAGCGCAATCACAAACATAAAGTTTTGCAGCTGAGTGCGATTAGTCCTTGTTTTGTGTCTGATTAAGTAAGCAGAGCTGTTTCCAGTGTTTCAGGCTTTTCTCCACATTTCAGCACACATATTGGTCCATAATGAAAACTGCAGAGAGCACAAAAGCCTCAAATTGTGTCTTTCATTAACAGAGGTGCACACACACACAAAGCTCTCCACAAACACAAACCAACTTTCATGTATTTTGCTTCTTTTACTTCTCTAGTAATTTCACACATATAACATGATCTACTGAATCTTACAATAATGTTGTTCAGGTATCATTGAATGTAATATATGTAAGGGATAATGCCCAACAAAGTGTCCATTATCAGGAAGTAATGGATGGAGAGTCCATAAATTCCTGATTATGGACACCTCAAAGGGCATTATCCTGCTTATACCATGGTCACTTGCCAAAGAAAAAAAGCATTAAGCCCATTAAGACAATTTCTTTTATATTTTCATGCATTTTGCAATCAGAATCTAAAGTTTTTTAACAAGCCATAACCCAGTTTCCCTGGTAACAGCTGAGGGTTTGACTAATATCTGGAACAATCATTACCATCCTATAAGGTTCTTATGCAATGGAAATGTTGTTCACCGCTCCAGTAAATAGGATGAATCTCAGATACAACTTGGCATTGGAAGATATTTCTAGTCCACTCAGCTCATAGAACCCTTTGATATAAGATATAAACCAGAAAGCTAACATTATGCTAGCAAGATTCAAAGTCAATAACATTGCGTACAGTTGACAAACAGTAAATATAATGTGAAAGTATGTTAAACAACAAGACAAGTTAGCTATCCAGCCATGTCACAAACAAATGAAAGGCCATGTGTACTGTCAGCCGCAGCCTATAGGATGTGAGTTGATCGCATTAAAGTCTCAGTAAGTTCAGAGGTGCAGTGTTGGCTACTTCTGCAGCTTGTGTGTTATAGTCACCATCCTGTGTTGTTCAGAGGATGAGGCATTGAAGGTATTAACTGCACATTTCCATGTTTTTTTTGTGTGTTGATCTTTCCATCTTTTTCATCTTCTATTTTATTTAATTCTCCCAGTTTTAACTTTGTGCTGTTTCTCTTTTTTCTTTTCAATTCCTCTCTCTTCAGCTGCATCCCAGTTATCAAAGTTGTCATATTCGCCAAATAGGTTAAAAGAAATTTTGAAGTCACTGATTGTTGTAATTAGATTTTAGCTTGTTAACATGTTGCAATAAATTGTAAACGGAGGCCTTGACTGTGTCCCTGTTGCTATGGTTACTCATTTTAGTCATTGCATTTATTTAGAACAGTGAGCAGACAGTTTCACTGGAACTACTTAGTAGGTGTCCATTATGTAAGGGATAATGCCTGATGAGGTGTCCATTATCAGGAATTAATGGACGTTAGGGAGGCCAGAACCATCCGACGTGCAGCAGAGGAGGTTGCCTCCACAGAGTATTTATGTACCGTATATGCTATATGTTGTATATATTATGTCTCCATAAAAAAGAAAACAAAAAGAAAAAGGGTAGAAAAAAAATGTTTTTTTGTTAACTGAAGGAATGACCAGGAGACCAGCATTGAGAGAGCAAAGAAGAGGGCGTGCTGGTGTATATGATAGATAGGTAAGGTGGTGCAAATCCATGCAAAGCCTTATAAGATAAAAGAAGAACCTTAAAATCCACTCAAGCTTGCACAGGTAACCAGTGAGGAGAGGCCAGAATGGGTCTTATAAGATCAGATATTCTAGTTTTTGTCAAGTTTCTAGCTGCAGCATTCTGAAGACTTCTAGTAGCACAACTAGGAAGACCAGAGAAAAGGACATCACAATAATCAAATCTGGAAGATACAGATGCATGGATTACGGTTTCAGCATCACACAATAATAAAATAGGTCAGATTTTGGCAATATTACTAAGGTGAAAAAATTCTGTCTTAGTAATAGCCTTGATGTGAGACTGGAACGTGAGACAAGAAACGCAAGTTTAAACATCATCTGTGTTTTAAATCAATGTCAAGTAGCACTACAGTTGAGGCTGACGGGAATGTCAGTTCTGAAGGTATTTGGTAATAAACCAAATTATAGGACTGTCATGAGCCAGCTCAAAGTCCAGACAAAAAAGGGAGATCACTCAAATAATTGTGGATTAAAGTGAAACAAATGTATTTAACTAATAGTTAACTATGCACAAATTTACTGTAGGATATGTAGATCAGTAGTATCAGTGGTGTAGTGAATGCATGGATGTGAGAAAGCGTAATGTATGCAAGGTGTAAGGTGAAAATTAAATCTAATAGAATCCAAAATAAACCACTCCTTTAGCATTCAGGAGGAGTTGATTCAGGTTTGGCTCATCCTCCTGACACTCTGACTGCCTCTTACACAGGATCAGGAAAAATACACACAAGGGGTACATCCCCAAGTCTCTTATTTTTTCCTTGCTCCTTGCTCCTTGCTTAAAACAAAAGTTGTTCTGGTCCACCATTTTGCAGGCTGTCCCAAAGCACTTATTTCTGCTCTGAGGAGCAAGGAGGATCTCTGAGGAGCCATGAGCGAGGATACACGAGAGCAGCCTTCACAAAAGTTTTTCAGCATATCACTGATTGATTGGATGCTGCAGCTGATCGGACTGATGTGATACATCACAACATCCCTGAGTGGAGACAGATTACAGATTCAACTCAAGTGTATCACTCCCAAGTTTTATATTTTATTTGTTTTCTGATTCACCATCTAGTTAAACATCTGTTAATTGTAGGTCTGATCAACAAAAGAACCATAAACAACCTTCTTCATTTATTAGACAGATTTTTCTTTTAATGATCTGTTATTTCCCCAATTTACTTTTATTATGGATAAAATTAAAGTACAGGAGAGTCCATCTGTAAACAAGAAATACATTTTAAATACAGTTTACATCATTTATCATCATTTCCATTCAGTCACGTGAGACTGAAAATTCCTGAGTGTCGGGTTTGATTTAAGTTACATAATTTCAATTTTCCCTGAAACATTTAGCCAAATAAATAATTTCCAGCATTCAAAAGACAACCTAATCATATTCTGGGTAATTAAATAATGAATTCACAATCAGAATACCAATAAATACAGACACAAATAATGAATAAATAATATAAACACATTCTGTCAGTAGAAATGGTTGACGGGCCGCTGAGCAGGACACAGTACACAGTGGGCCTATAAATACAGGCTTTTATTCATGTGCAGGTGTTTGTCAAACAGGTAACAGGCTGCAGAGAGAAAACAGCTGCTCTGGTAGTGATAACTGTGTGTCTTTATTAGTATTAGCACAGTGCACATGTGTGCAGACACAAACTCCATCTAAAGTTGTTCCATCCGTTAAAGCCGACTGATGGCTGATCCAGCTGTGATCAGCTGCTGCCATCATCAGAAATGAACAACGCTTCAACGTGATGCTTCAGAGAAAAAGACATCTCATTTCTCTAAAAACATTCATGCGTTTCCTCTTTCTTGCATGGTTTCCTTGGGTCTCTCCATGCATCCTCGTAAGTGAGGGAAACATGGATGCAATTTAAGGGACTTGGGATTAACCCAAGGAGTCAGAAGCAGAATGGGAGGGGTCGTCACATTTAAATTTTGATTCTGATGATGTCATTAGATGAATTAGGCATTAGATGAAAAGTAAGGGGCTCAAAGTCATTAGGATACATCCTCTTGGGACCATGAAGGTCTGTATGGCAATCCATCCAAAAGTCTGGACCAAGGTGGTGGACCAATCAACAGACCATTGCCATATCTAGAGCCACGCTGCTAGCATGGTTAAAAAACAGCTTTAGACGAACACCGATCCTTGAAGCAGTTAGAATAAGCATTTTTTGGAATGTATTACACTAGCTCCAAATGTATTTCCAGAAAATTTGAATTGATGTGTTTCCAATTCCAACACACTTATTCGCTAAGTGTGTTTCCATTATACTTTGTCACATTTTGGTTTTGTCAATACACCAATGTTCCCATCTCAGCCAAGTGTAAAAATGTTTTTTTTTGCAATATTTTGGGTATTTTAAAAATTTTCAGTGATTCCGCTTAGGTTTTTTATGCGCAAATTGAAAATGCTAATAAAAACTCTTGTTTAGCTGTCCGGCTGTAACTTTACTGTTTTGGTTCACTCTGAGCGCTCTCATAGCATCGGTTTTTGGCTGCAGCAGGCAGCTGTTTTCATTTTGAAGCTAAAGAGCCAGATATTTCCCTGAGGAGTTGGTAGAAAGCAAAAACAGAGCTAAAAAGAGTGAATATTGGACTTACATTCACCAGCTGGACAGAAACATGACTCCAAATGAATGATAATGTTGCTCTGTAACTGCTGGATGTGGAAATAACCAACTGTTTGCAAACAAGTTTGCCATATTGATCACAGGTTATTTCAATGTTAAATGGCTTCTTTTTGCCGGTCCAACAAAGACATGGTAATCATGTAGAGGCTGAAACACTGATGATTTGGTCCAACATAATAAAACTGGTAACACAAAAAAAAAGGTTCTACTGGGGCACCACTAAGGTCGTGAAAATGAGGAGTAACAGTCCTGGGCTGTTGCCATTTAGATGCATATTGATAAACTGCTACAGTGGGAGACATTGATCCCCTCCCTGGTCCAGACTGAGTGCTCCCAGGCACATGATAAACCTGTTTCCAGCTCCCTCAGCAGGACACACAGACTTGTGGAAAATCCCCATATGAGCACAACAACATACCACAGCCCACTAACAACATACCCAGCAACTGAAATTGTGCATTAGTTTGCTCTTGTTTCTGCCCGGCTGTCGGAGTTAAGCATCTGATCTGAGACATCAACTCATTCCTGAGGTTCTACAAACGGATTCATTTCTGCTGCAGTAAACTGCTGCATTGTTGAACAAATCCCATATATTTATCCAATATGTTAAAAAGATATTTGGACACTGGTATGTAATGTGTCCTCCCTGTCATTGGAACCTCGAAGGTGTTATGAAACTATAATTTATCACTGCCTCCTAATAGTTTATATTAGAAGACAATGGTTTTGCTTTTCCTGTCAGATTTCCCCATTAACACCCACAATAAAACTGCACATAATGGACTGCAAGGGGAATGCACTCTTTATATTTTATTCATTGTACAGTGACAGAAAGGTAATGGAGCATGAGACCTCAGCAACAGGTCTGGAATGTTATCCATTAGCAAACCAAGTGAGCAATGCTTGAAACTGGCTGTTTATGAACTCAAACTGATACGTGTAAATAAGCCTTTTTCACTCAAAGCATATAATGATATGAATGGTGACTGAATTCCATCCAGCTACTTCAGTTTTGGGGTCCTCATATTGCACATGCTGGCTCACAGTTGGTCATGGTTTACTGGGACACTTGAATTGTTGTGGAGTTGTGGAGTAGGAGTAGCTATTTCACGTGCCCCTGGTTATAGAAGTAAAAATCCGATTCATTTTTCCCATAGCATGAAACTCTCCTGGTTAAATCATCAGTACAACAGATGAACAGCTGTGTTCCTTAGTAAAAAGTTGAAGGTACAAGACATGTACATTAAATGTATACGTGTAAAATTTTGGGGTAGAAGTTAACTACGACTCCCAAAGCGCCTTTCAGCAAGAAACAGCCAGTCACAGAGATTAAAATTTGATTACGTGCACTACTAACAGTGGGCAGAAGCTGAAGATTACGGTGTTAAGAAAACTGATTTTACAATCTACAGAGTGAATGCTTTTAATTTCTGGGTCACTTGTGAGTGAATTCAGCAACTACGGCTATTATTTACAACTTCAGCAATGAAGCATTTTGAATTCATCATGCTCTAATTTGCGCTGAGGCTCATGGGTATTGTAGTATTCTTAGCTGTCCACCAAAATCACTGACAAAACATGTTTTCTCAGAAACCAATGGTGCAAAACTTGGTTATATAGTATGTCTGTATTAGTATGAAAGTAGTTTTTATATCAAATGCACAACACCAGAGCCTTGACATTGGTCACCTAAATGTGATGCAGCCATCATTGATGTTATTAATTCCACCTGTGCTGTTTCTGCTTTATACAACCAAAAACTGTAGACCTGCAGATGTTTCATTTTCCATAAACCATGTTGGTGCATTTTAAGGTATAACTTCACCGTTTCACTTAATAGTACTATTGCCTTTTTAGCCACACTAGCTTGCATTATCTCCTAACTGTCTCTCTAGTGCCATTATGAGGTTTTGTGTGATATGTCCCAACAACTATTAGATAGATTACCATGCAATTGTGTGCAGACATTCATATTCCCCTGAGAATGAATTGTAATAACTAATAAAAAGATCCCCTGACCTTTCATCTAGTGCTATCATAAGGTCAAAAAGCTAATGAAGCATATAGCGTTGGTTCAGGCAGAGCACTGAAGTCGCATTTGTTTCAGCTGATTGGCCTCATCTGTTTTCAATATGCTTCACAGTCACTGACTCATCCACAGCTGTGTGGTTGGTACCATCCAATCACATTTTAACATTTTAACCGGACACTGTTATGAGAAGCTGCCTAGGCCAAAATTGAATACTTCACTTGCACATATATACCAGTATATATATATATATATATATATACATACACACACACACACATATACACACACACACACATACATACATACATACATACATATATATATATATATATATATATATATATATATACACACACACACACACACACACACATATATATATATATATATATACACGTACATACATACATATATACATATATACATATATACACATACATACATACATACATACATACATATATATATATATATATATATATATATATATATATATATATATATATGCACATATGTATAGCATAGAGGTAGCTATAGCTGGAGGAAAGGATGAGGGGATGTATGTGCGGGGGTTGATGTATGTGCAGCCTGCAGACATGGGGATGACCTGGCCCTGCGAGAGGGCTGAAGCAGTTGGCTGCGTCGTGACGTCATTGACGCGCGGCGTACAGGTGGCGCTGGGCGGGGAACCCGGAAGTGAGCGGTCGTCCGGAGCGGTGGCGGAGGTGGAGGCAGAGAGGAGCAGGAAGAACCTGGCTTTGTTGTCAGTTCGGCGCAATGGGATTTGTATCCGGAGTTCAGCCTGGCCCTCAGTCGGGACTGAAGAAGTCTAGGCTCTGATGTAGTAGGCAGTGTTGTGACGTCATCAGCGTGCGGCGGCCCGGCGGCGGACAATGAACTCGGAAGAGCGGGAGGATTTGAGCTGCCGGCAAGAGGGTTGATGGAAGTAGAGTCTGCATAGAGTTGGAAAGTTTGTCTTAATCATCGTTTCGTAGGAGTGGGACGATCGTCTCCTTGAGAGTTCACCGGAGGTGAGCAAACATCCGGCTGAAGATGTTTATCGCTTGGAAAAGAGCCACGTCCGAGTGGGCCATTGCATGGATGCGTGTGGAGCGTCTTCATCCCAGCTGATCAGAAGCGCGGTGTCTGGAGGAGAAGGGTTCCATGCGGATGTGGTGGTGAAGGAGATATCTCGTTGGTACTGCTGGATCTAGTCGTGGGCGGTATGTTGCCGAGGAACATGGATCACAGAGCACGGGCGGGAGGTAAGACAAATGGGAGAGAAAGGGGTTAGACACGCTTATATAGGTATCATGGATGTATTATAAGAGCTGGATACCGGGCTAAAAATGGCGCCCATTCAGTCCTATAGGAATTGCTCGCCTGGCGCATAAGCCAAAAAAAGTGTCTAGCTTCCGGGTTTGCTTCCGCATTGTGCGGCCCATTGAATATGCACAGTAGTGTTTCCCCCGCTAGCCCCGCCCTTGAGCTCCCACTCGACCCATAGACTTTACATTGTGATGATGTCACGGATTTTTAAATCCCTTTTCTCGGCTCAAGGGAAGTTTGACAAACATAAAACCTCCATATCAAAAGTTCATAATAGAAAGAGTCATAATTGTTGTTGTTTGCAGTTGGAGGGGTCCTGTCAACAGTTATACAACAGCGTTTTTCTCCCTGAAAATAGAACTTTTCCAAAATGGCTTCCAGAGTGTGTGGTGTGCTAGCTTGGGGTTGTAGTGTGTACAGGGAAGATGGAGCTTTGAAACGCTGACATATTGCTGACTAAACAGATGGTGGCAGTAGTGCGTAGTAGAAGAAACACGACAATAACAACAATGGTGGACAACATCATGAAAGTGTTGTTCTCTTTATTGTCTACTTTGATAGCTTGTGTAGAATTAAACATAGCTATCTACCATTTTTCTCTGCTGAAACTATTGTAATTTGCTCGCAGTAAATGTGTAATGTCAGGAAGCCGTTGCTTAAACGGAAACAGTATACCGTTCCTTCTTCGCTGGTTTTCTGTAGCTGACTCCCTTGTCTATCCTCCACACATGCCCAGTTGAAGGAGAATTACCTGTTATGGTGTTTTAATGTGAATGGAGGTATTTGCAGAAACATGCTGAAACTCCTGCTGTGGACACACGTCGTTTTTGTAGGAAAACAGCATTTTGGTATTTAGCTAGCTTAATGTAGACGTAGTCTTAGTCTTGTTTGAAGACATGTCCTGGACATGTGGAGTTCAAATGATTCACTGTCTTTTTCATGTGTTTTGAAAAGCTGTTTTCTGAAATCATGTTGAAATGGTAATTATGCCTTTCATTCAGCATATATTTATTCTATCAAAACACGAGTCTGCTTTCCATTCATCCCGTCTTGATAACATTTTGACATCACTATAATGGCCACAGCTCTCCCCCCAAACAAACATGAAAGAAAGATCGAAGATGCTACAAATAACTGAAACAGAATTTCATGCAATAACATGACACCAGCTAAGTTTCATTATTACCACATATTACAGTCAGTAGCCTCAACAAAGAGTTAACGAGTCTCACCTGGCTCATTAAACACCATGGATGAACAAAAAGCTGATTGGAACCGGGTGTGCTGGTGTAGATCACAGAGCATGATGAAAGCTGAATTTGAATATACTATTTGCACTTCACACAGCTCTTCTAAAGCGCACTGCTCGATGTGACAGTTAGCTGTAAGATATGGCTGTCTTCACATCACCACAGTGGCCAGAAAAGCATCAGGAAAAAGGTCTTCAGCTGAATCTGTAGCTGGTAACGTTTCAGTCTGAGATGCTGACATGACTGGGGCCTAGCACGCCAAACTTGTAGACGAGCCAACACAAGCAAGTGACGCCTCACAGGCTTTGTGAGATAGAGGAGAGATGGAGATCAAGGCAGCTGCGGGAAGGAGAGGCAGAGTGTGACAGAGTGAGGAAGAGACTACAGAAGATGTTTTGTACCTGGATATTTGCCTCAAAATGCTTTGAATTAAATCTCCATCACTCATTATGAGTAAGAAAAGAGGATAAGTAAGAATCCATCTCAAGTTTGGGTTTACAAAATGAAAAAGTTTGGACCCGGAGAATCCTCATAATCTAATTTGTTCACATACATTTCACATTTAACAACTCAGATACTACTCATACGATTTTTATGAAATCTCGGGAGATGATGCATCTCATCACACCCTCGCACTCAAGCATCCTCAAACTCATACCGTCACATCTTTGCTGGTGGTTTAGTGAACGAAAACAACAAGAACTCTAGAGCTTGAGGTCCACGTTCAGTTTAACATTAATTAATGGTGATAATAAATACCCAAATAAATCTGTTTTTGCAAAATATTATTATTAGAAAAGAGTGAAATGTATAAAGAGCAATTCCACAAAGAAAAATGTTTCCCCCTTTTCTCTTTCAATGGACCTCATTCACTAATATGTGCGTAGAAATGTTCTTACTTTGCTTACATGCAAAATCACCATCGGATTCATGACACATGTGCACCGGCCAGTTTTGTTCTTCTTGTGCGTATGTTAGTGAATCATTAGTGAATCGTTCTAAATTGACAGGCGCGTGCCCGCTATCGGTAATCAGCATACTACCACGCCCCCATTTCTCTATATAAGGAAAGCTCTGTTGGAGTCACGCAGCAGTGGAGGTGTCACACATCGCAAACAGGACGGTGATAGTAAAAATTTAGAAAAACTTTACTGCTATTGAAATGCAAACAATAGCTTTAAAAGCAGAAGCCAGAAAATGCATATTTGAATGGTAAACATGTCGTTTGCACAACTGTTTGGAGCTTGATTGTGAATCCTGTATACAGCCTGCATACCTGTTGCACCACTACCACACAGTACATCCATAACAAAATAAAAAGTTGTTAAATGTGTAGATCTGTGGAATTGATCTAAATAAATCTCTGCCTACCTTCTCTGTGCCACTACTGAACTGACAATTTTATTGTACTAATAATTTCATTATATTTATGATGATTATTTATGGATTACAAAGTCTTAGCTATTAATTTTATAATTAGTAAATAGTGTATTATTAGCAATTTCACACTTGAGTATATTGTATATTTAGGCCCAATCGTTTTTTCAATAATTATAGTTATAATATACTGTTTACATTGGGATAAATATTGACTATATTGTCTTGGGATGTTTATGATTTGTGCATTCACATGGTCTAAGGCAGTTCTAAATTTGTTCGCAGAGTAAAATTCAGGTAAGAACATATTGATGAATCCCGGATTTGTGCCTAAAACATTCATATGCACGGTTTAAGTACAAATTTGTGTGTACACACTTTTTGTGAATGAGGCCCAATGTTCTCACTCTGAAGTAATCTCCTTCCCACCCAGAACACCTTCAAACACAGCAAAACATAAAACTCATACATATTTATACCTAACTCAGCCTCACAGGATCATGATCTAAACATCAAGGTCCCACATAGAAGGAGACAAGACCACAAGATAATCCTATATACTGTATATAAAGATGGAGGTAACGAGGTGTGATGTCACCCATTGGTTTCCATTGAAGCCCAGAGCTGCAGTTTACGGTCGGCGCCATCTTTTCTATTTGGAGCCAGGACCTTCAGAATAAGGAGTGCGGGGTGTTTCCTTTCACGCTCTAGAAAACACGTTAGCTACTTTAGCTAAATTGTGCTAACAGGGCAGGTATCATAATCAAGTAACTTAAACTTAAACTTAGTGAAATATTGCAACAATAGCTTGACACAGTGCGAGTTCCCAGAGCCGGGGAGCGCAGCAGGTGAGCCAACTTTCAATCACAACTGTCAATCAACGCCCACTGTGCAAACATCAAAGCTACTATTAAGTCTTTAAATCTTATTAATGGAGCAATAATTTCCCAAATGACCACCAGCACACTTATTAGGCCTGAAATTAGAGATTGAAATCATAATGACTCGTTGAAAAAAATGATTGATATTTCTGGAGAGAAGTTGAGGTTTCTCAAGTTGTAAAAATGAATCCTCATAAATCATCAAATCATAAATATGAGAGTTTGCCATTTAGAAAAAGAAAATATGTTTAATTTACCTTTCAGGGAACACTTAATTTTCTCCAAGTTAATGGGAAAAAAAGTGTCTTCGAGCTCCTGAGAGGAGGCTTACAGAGTCAAGTGATGAGAACCTGAAATAACTTCAAGTGAATGTGTTTGTCATCTAGCTGGGGGCTATAACTGGAACCTCCTCCTGAAGCAGCAGTGGGGGTCCTTCAGCTTGGAGGTGGAGTCGATTGGGCTTTGGGGCATGATGTAGCCCTATGAGCAAGGCAGACTGAGTCAGTTACATTTTAAACTGTCCTTGCCGAGGCATTTCTGAGTATGATAACTGACTCACAATCTTTAAAATGCATCAATGAACATGAATCATGCATCATTCAATTATTTGTTACAAGTATTGAGAATTGTTTTAGTCAGTGTTTCTATAATGACAGTGGTCTTCATGACAAGTCTTTATCAGTGTAACCAGCATTTCATTCATACATAGTGAGCATCTTTTACAAACACAAACTCATATTTGAAGAAGGATGTTAATGTGTGGATGGAAGTGGTCTAAACATGCACATGCTGGAGGATTCCTCTCGTCTTATTGCGCAGGATGATACTGCAGCTCCGCTACGGATTCACACTCCAACCCACCTTGAAACGACTCCATCTAGTGCTGCATTCATGTCCTACGAGAAAATCTGGACTTTACAATAAGCCTTGCACGGCTAAGAAGTTTTGTGCATGGATCCTGATTCCCCATGCACACCACTCACGCTAATTTCAGTGTCACTGATAAACACCTAGGCTGCATTCAAGTGTCAGTAGAGATAGTCTGTCTTTGAAACAAACAGAATGAGTGATTTTCATTGCATTTATTATACAGGACAACCACCTGTTGGATTTTGCCATCATGTGGTTGGCATTGTGATGTTGTGTAGGCATTGCTACCTTACTGCAAACAATGAACACATTCTTTAGAAGAGGTGATTGGGCTTCTTGTCTTTGTAATAGGCTGTTTAAGTAATGCAGTCTTTATAGCCCAACCACTCTCTAAAGTTACCATGTTTCTGTAATTGATCGTATGTATTGATAATAATTTCCCCCGTTTTAAAATTTATGATTTTCTCTTGCTTTCTGTGATGTTTTTCCTTCTTGCTTCCATATAAACCACTGTTACTGTACTTTAAAAAGTAATTAAACTAATATAATTGACTTTTTTTAAACAAATTTTTTTTTTTAAACAAAAGTTATACATTTTGCCATCATATTAGTAACACAGATTAAAACAAAATCCATCCCTTCTCAACAGAGAAATCTCTCAGCTGATCGCCCCCCTCCCTCACCTTTACAGTAGTATTGTTGCTTGTATTACGTTTAAGTCCGTTGAGGGTGAAAAAAGCTCATAATGAGCAAGCAGTCCTCCTCTCTAGCTGTCGTAAACACTTGAAGTGGTTTCTTTTCACTGAAAACTGGAAACTCTTAGTATTCCCATATGCAATGAACGCCTCACTGCAGCGGGGAAACCGACAGCATAGGTAACCAATGAGCGGCCGCATCCCTCCCACGTCCATCAATGAAAGCAGTGCGGAGGCGGGACCGCGGTTATCTAAAGGCTCGCACTTGGTTTCACAGCATCGTTTGCTCTCGTCTCATTGGCGCAGGTGATCCGTCTCAGGATGCGAGAGGAGCGCGGAGGAGAGGGGCAGAGAGAGGGGAACGCGCCGATGGAAAAGTGTCCAGGGCTCGGTTAACAAGAAAACAGGATACCGGCCGCCTTTAGTCTGTCCTGGGCCACTCGGCGATGAGAGATTCACCGAAAGGGGCACTTTGAGATATGATGAGGTTTATTTGTGGTTGGCAATAGTACTATGATTTGGTATGTGGCCACTTTGATAGCAAGTGTATTCAGCACCCGAGGAACGGCCGCTCAAGGTGAGTCGAAGTGCAGGATGTGTAAGTTTTAACCTGGCTTCTTTTTCTTCTAAAAACATTCTCCCTCTTGTCTGTTTGCTAACTTTTGATATGTCGCTTGCATGTTTAAATGTCACACTTTACGTCATGAAGTTCATACGTATGTTCATCACCGCACCTGAGAGCAGCCGGTCCGGTTCACCGACTAATGAATTAAAACGGAGCTTCGCCGCGGAGGGTAGATGGAGCTCCTTTGGTTAAAGCTGTTTTTTTAAAAGAGGGGAACCTGTTTGTTCCTGCTGTAATACATCATGGACATGCGTGGTTTTCGGTGATAAATGGCACTATCGGAGTTGTGACGTGCTCGGCTTCAGAGTGATGGATACTGCAGCTTATTTGGGTTGACATATTCCTCCCAAGACGCGTGAGTTTGCTCTCCCGCCGCTGCGGGGCATGCTGCGGGTAGCCGCTGGACTGCAGCAGCCGGTTCCACTGAGCCGCACACCGGCTGCCAGCCGTTTCTGGAAATGTGAAGGCAAATGTGATTAGTATGGTGCGCTGGTGTAGATGTCATTAAAATGCTATGAGTGGATTAACCTCTTCCTGGGGAGCTGTCTCTGCTGAACCTGTAGCTGTGTCCGCTAGAGGGAGCGCTTTCTGAGCCGGCACAGCTTTGAGGTGAATTGAAACAGCTCCCAGCACTCTGAGGCTGTTTATAAGTCAGTCATGCGTTGGTGCAACTTTTACCACAAGTATCATGACTTCACGTGAGCTTAAAACCTATTTAACAAGCGTTTTGGCTTGTTTGTTGAAAGCAGCTGAAGTGCAGTGTGGCTGAGAGATCCTTCAACCAAGCCGCCTGCAGCCGACCCTGACCTCTGACCTGCCTGCAGAGAGGTGATAGAGATAAGGGACTCTCCCTATGTGGGTTTAATGTTATTTATGTGAAATCTACGGGTCGTTCAGAAAAGACCTCCGTAAAGTAGGGCCAACCTAGAATCAGTTTCACCTGTTACGAAATAGATATTTTCTCAGCTCACCGATTATTCGTCCAGTCTAGTACAAGACAGTCAGATTGCTTGTTTTGTCGAACCAACAGTCCAAAACCTAAAGATATTTAGTGTACTATCATAGAATTCCAAGAAAACCAGAAATAATCACATCTGAGAAGCTATAACTGTAATTCTCTGCGTTTTTGCTTAACTATCACTGAATTTAAAACAAATTTTCAGTCAATAAACTAATCAGTTAATCAACTAATTGTTTCAGCATCAATTGTAAATGACATCATCCTGTAGTCAGCGGACCCACATGTAACGACTCATACAAGTTTCTCTCACGTCGATGACGACAGGGAGACGTGGCGAGCAAATAAAGCTGCAGCAGCATCGCACTTTACTCTTAAAAAAAAAAATTGAATCCCTGCTATTTTCACCCCCGTCCCCTCCCCTCCCCTCCCCTCCCCTCCTCTCCCCTCTTCTTTCCCTCGCTTCTACACATTTTAAAGAGAGAGGAGAGATGGAGGAAAGTGGGACAGCGTCTGTGCTTCAGCATCACTGATGAGTAGCGATGAAGAGAGGAGCGCTTGATGAAGAAAACAAGCCTTTCATCACTGCGTTCAACTTTTGACACTGAATCTCGCAGGTTTATATCTGTTTATTTTTGTTGATATCCCTCTGGAATGCGACTGAGCTCCACTGGCTACACGGCATACAGTTATGTAATGTCCTGCCTAAAGAGGATACGCTTAAGTGTTGTTTGCCAAAGAAAGGAGACTTAGGGAGATGTTTTTAAGCGGCTTCCCTCTTTTCTGCCATGGGTGGGACAGCAGGCAACTAACTTGTGGACGGCAGTGAGGAGATACTATGACTGGGCTCGTTCTGAAGACTCTCAGTAGTCCAGGTCACGGTTATCCAAGGAGGGTTGAATTTAGGGCAGCTGGACTCGGTTGTAGATCCTTGGAGATGTTTCACCTCTCATCCAAGGGGCTTCTTCAGTTCCTCCTTCACTCCTCTTTCCTCCCTACCCAGAATATGTACATTGTTGTCCTTGAAAGAGTGTCCCTCATATTTCAGGTGGAGGTAAACTGTTGAGTCTTGAGGAGTTGGCCCTCCTGTGTTGAGCCATGCGTTTGTTTAATGGTTGTTTCCCTGATATACAAGTCTGTGCGTTGGACTGCATACACTAGATTGCTTTTCTTGTGTTTGGGTCGTCTAGTAGCGTCTTAAGCTAAATTCAGTTTTTATTTATATAGTGCCAAATCACAGCAGAAGGCAGCAGAAGTCTAGACCATACTCTTTACTTTACAGAGACCCAACATTCCCCCCATGAGGAAGCACTTCAGGTGTCTACAACCAAGTCCAGTTGCCCTTGATTCAACTCTCTTTAGATGTGACTGGGCTTGTTTGTGTTTTGTAAAGACAGACAGTCAGTCAGTCTAACTGGTTATGCATATGGTCCTTGTCCTGTGCTTTAACACATCGATGGAGCTCTCAGGGCTCTGCAGCATCCATGCGTGTACACACACACACACACACACACACACACACACACACCAGCCGGCAGAAGCTGCAGCATCCTTCTGGCCGAGCACTGCTGTTTCAAGCTGGCAGCTGGCAAATGCCTCGACTTTTGCCAGTGATAACCCTGGACCCCAGCCAGACTCGCCTCTCTTTCCTCACCGTTCTCCCCTCCTCTCCGGTTTCCTCTCCTTCTCACCTTGCTTCATCCCTCCCTCCCTCCTCCCACATCTGACTCTCCCCCTCTCCTCTTCCCGCGTCTCCCCTTCTCCGCTCCGTCCTGTCGTTTCCCCTCTCCCGTACACTCGGGTGAACTCGCTTCCCTCCAGGTTTCAAGTGGCCTCTCTCAGCACGGCCGGGTAGCCGAGGGAAGGGAACATGGTGGGTTGTGTTAATGGAGGCTCAGGGCGCGCTCCACAGCAACCGTCTGCTGCCATACGCAGACACACTTGTTACCCTTACCCACACACACACACAACACACACACACACACACACACCCCCTCAGGGAGCAGTGTGTCTTTAACCAGGATCTGAACATATGCCCACTAACAGGCTGTCTGTCCCACACTAAGTTGCACTAATTATGACTAAGCTGTGAGATAAATGCCACTCGCTTGCTTGATAAATACATATGCCACAACATGCCAAGAGGGCATAGGGGTGGAGGAGGAGGAGGGGGTGTTGGTTATTTGGAGGATCGTGGATCGGAACAATGTATAAAATAATGTACAACATCTTTATTTACAGTTCAAGCATTGAACACTTTTCTTTACACTAAGAGCAGTTTTGCACAGATATGCAATTTCACAAACAGATGATTATCTGATTGTTGCTGCCGACACGATGAGAGCTGAAACAATTAGTCAATCGCTAGAAAATTAATGTCAGAGTATTTTGATAATTGAATAATTGTTTTAGCAATTTTTTAAAGCAAAAATAAGAGGATTTGAAGCTTTTGTGTATCATACATGATAGTAAACTGAACATCTTTAGATTTTGGAGGGCTGATCAGACAAGACAATACATTTGAAGATGTCGCCATAAGGTTTTTTTTTAATAGACAAAAGGCTAATCAGCATGTTGAGGAAATAATCATCAGATTAATTGATATTGGAAATAGTCATTAGGTGCAACATTAAATATGGTACAATTACTGATAATATTACTTATATTCCACAAGAATATCATCCTCCTTGCTGCTGATGTGTAGAGAGGAGGGGTTGGGACGTAGCTAATCAGGCTCAGCAGTTACACACAGCAGCGTCTCATTTCTGCAAGTTTAACTGGCGCTTATTCAACAGGTGTCTCACTGCTTCAACACCTCTACTGGCCTCAGATGAGAAGTTTTCAGCAGACTTTGAAACCGGTGTTGCTCCAAAAAAGTGTTTTTTCACTGCCGATGAAGAGGTGAAGAGTTGAAGAGCTTTTATTATGAGCTGTTTGTGTGGTTTAACCAATGTCAGCCAGTGCTTAGCTCAGCACTTTGGACAGAGATGATGACACACTTTGTGCTCACTGTTGGGAAAAACCCACCTGTGAAGCAGCAGGACGCTACAGAAGACTGATCTACTGATAGTCTTCAAGCCTCCAGATAACAACCTGTTTGTGCCGTTCCACAAGTTCTGTCAAGAGAATGTGTTTTATTGTGCACTAGAGGTGGAGTTTTCTCTGTCCATGACAAACTACATTTGACAAGAATGTTACCGGCAGGTGTCACCTGTAGTTTTTATTTGTGTTGATCCACTAAGCTGATGAGAAAAGTATTGCGTTTGCTCTTCCGATCACCTCTGCAGGTGAATGATTGGATCCTGAATGCTTGTTGTCTGTGTTTATCTCTGGATATGTTTTTGCTCTGATTGATTACAGTCTGATCCTCTCGGGATCATTAAAGCTGCATGTTTGTTTGAGTGAAATGAGATTCTGAAGCTACAGAGAACTTTTGAACTTGTTTGTGAGACTCTGTGTTGCTTTCTCCCCAGTTGGAGTGTGTGTGTATGCATGTGTATTTTTGGGTAAACTGTGTGTGTGTGTGTGAATGGAGCTGTGAAGGAGCACTGGTGCCTAATTAATTTTATTTCCAGAAACTTTGCGGGTGTCCCTGTGTTTTTTTTGTTGTTTTTTTTTTGATGATCCCTACAGTATGATCATTTAATGAGTCTTCACTGTAAGTGGGTGGCTGCTTGGCTAAAACAAAGCTGCTGACCAAGAAAAGGGAGACTTGCGTGTCGTTCACAGCCAATTTACTGTAAATCATGTGGGTGTTGGGAGTTCTCTGGCTGAAGGACTTGCTGTATATGTTGAGTCTGATTCTGATTAGGGAAGTTCCAATCTGGCTTTTTATGCCTCTGCGCCAGCGGCAGCCGTGGCCTGAGGCGTCGTGTTTATGGGTTGTCCGTCTGTCTCATTCTCGCTGAATGCGATATCTCAGGAACGCCTGGAGGGAATTTCATTACATCTGGCACAAACATCCTCTTGGATTAGATTTTTGTGGGCAAAGGTCAAGGTCACTGTGACCTCACAAAACATGCTTTTGGCCGTAACTCTAGAATTAATACGCTAATTATGACAAAGTTTCACACAAATGTCTAATAGGAGAAAATGATGACATTTTATATCCAAATAGTCCAATTTTGCCCAAAAATACACTTAATACCTTTTATTAAATCCCTTCAAAGTCTTCACTACAAATATGATATGAGTCTGGACAGACGTGGATGTAAACTACAACTTGACTGGTTGGTGGAGTCATATAACTGCAAGGCGGGATTTCTAGTTATTGATCTGATACCAATCACTGCTGTTAATGACATAATGACTCAACATGTTTCAACACAAAATTCAGAATTTCACCTGTTCACTGACTTTTTCCCCCCATCAATCTATTTTCACGCTCTCAAAACTTCAAAAGGCTCACTTCCCTCCTGTAGTGCACATAAAGTTCAGCCTCTTCGACCAGATAAGTGTGTGTAGGTGTGCATTACTTCTCTCAGAATCTTCTCATTGAGTACGACGGCCTGCACTGATCCTTGTAGCTTCACATAAAATGTTTCTCTAATTCCAACATTTACCTTCCTGGATTGAGACAAAAATGATCCCCCTCATAGTGATTTATGCTGATCATATAGAATATCTAAAATAAAAATAGGCTATTTAAAAAAATCTACATGAGAAGTCATTAGTGCAAACAACAATAAAGTCAGAAATGGACTTTGACTGTCAGCGCTCGTGTGACAGTAGAGATAACACTGAGTCTAGGCTACGTGATGAAGAAGCATAAAAAGAAGACAGAAGTCCATCATCAAAGCAGACTGTTTTCTTCGTCTGACAAGTAGGAATGTACTGTAGCTTATTTGTTTTTATGATGACAGCACGTTGTGCTATGCATGTTGTGATTATTTTCTATTCAGTATTGAAGTTTGCTGTGCGCTGCATATAGAGCTGAGTTTTAACAGTGACTTGCAAGAATGACATTAATAATACTGGCACATCTGGCTGAGTGGCGCTATCCATGGTACTGAAATAAGCATTTAACCTTTTGTTTTGTTGTATGTATTTGATGAATTAAATTTTGAAAAAATGGATCAAAATACTTCTGTGAATGCAGTGGTCAAGTTCAAGTTCTGTAGGAAGGAGGCACATTCTCTAGTTCAACTTTCATATCTAGAATTCAAGTCTATAAACTGAATAGTTTTGAACCAGGACCTTCAGTGCTCGTTTTAAGTAAAGTTTTTGTTTTACCTAATAATATACATCACCTGTCTGTTTGGTGTTGGCATGGACACTCCACTTGGGATTGTCTCATCCATTGCTTGGCCAAATGGGGCTTAAAGTAGCCAAAGTGTCAGTACAATTACAATGTCTTGTTACCTCGTTTATCCTCAACAGTTCTATACGTTTGCGGTCGTTGTGGCCACTGAGCTGTCGTTTTCTGTGTAGACACTTAAAGGTTTGATATTGAAAAATTGGTTGTGTTTAATTATAGACTCTCTGTATGGACTGTATTTAAAAATCTATCATTTTAAATAGAGTTTTTTTTAAAGACAATGGATAAAATGTAAGTGGAATCAGTTGAAATGACCTTTAACTTGGTACGCACAGTTCACAGATGTTTGTGCAGTATAATCAGCTGCGGACAGTTTGTGCTCCATATATAAGGGGAGCCTTCACTCCCACTGAGCATAATAAAAAGTAGCACCCCTGTTGCCAGGGGCAAATGGCACACTTCATAAAAGTCACCAACCTTTAGATGTCAATCAGCCTGGTATTTGGGCCAAGGAGCAGCGACTGGCGGCTGCTGTCGGGCCCCCGAGCTCCCAGCAGCCTTCATTTTGGTTCAGTGAACTAGTCTGTGCTTGGCTGGATGGATTGATGGAAAAGATTATCAAGAGATGCTTCATGTGTAGTTTTAGATCGTTGTGCAGCACCGCCAATAATGTATGAACAGTCCACAGGGTGTTGGTGTTGTACTAAGGTCAGCGCGTTTTCTATTTCAGTCCCATCAACCCAGAGAGACGTCAGATTCATGTTTAACAGGATTATTAACAGACAGACAGATTTACCTTCACTGCTGTGTTCCAATTGTTTCAATTTTTCAGAGAGCGATGTTTGCATTTTATCAGTATATGCCTTTAGGTGTGATTAAATAATATGACTAAACAAGTATTGACTTTGAAGTTTGCCTCCTAAGTAGCTTTATTAAGCTTGGAATAGTTTTATAGCCCAGAAACTGTGAACACAACAGCTGATTTTGCCTTCCAGTTAGTAGCTGTAAGTGTTGTGCTTTTGTATGTGTCTGCACCATCACTCAGCGTCCTGGGGCTGTCACTTAAGTCTTGTCAGGGGAGGACAGGGTTGCTTCTTTAGTATTGCCTCCCTGTGTAACTTCAATTATATATCACCCCTGAAAGGAGCAATGAGCTTGCAAAGAAGAATGTGTGGGTCCGCTGGTGTAGTTCAGCATGAATAAAGACTCTATCTTTCTAGTTGTCTCTCAGCTTACATTAAGACAACTGCTCTGTTTTATCCAAAACTGACTCCCTTATAACTCCCTCACAGCTACTCCTCAGATCTGCGAGGCACTAAAATAGATCATGGTAGTTATAGGTAGTGTGTGTATGGCATACTGATCACCATCAAGTATTTGACTCGGAGCAGCCCTTGCAGCACAGCGCTTGGGGAAGGTATTGCTTTCCGGTGTATGTGTTCTGAATATACTGTACCAGTGTCCTTTAGCTGACTCATCTTAAAGCTGTCCAGCTAGTAATTGCTGGAGCCCTTCTGCTGCAGTCAGGGCACAAAGAACAGGCACATCATCAAAACACTGCCCAATTGTATTGACGTCTTGTTGTGCCGCTGTGGAGAGAGAATTGAAGATCCTATCTTAGTTGAATTCCTTTGATTAGCACCGGACTGCAAGTCAAAGCAAAGTGATATTTCACTGTTGTTTTTTAGTGCCCATATTTCTGTTAAGGTGCGTTTCACCATGGAACTGTGATTATAAAAATCCCAGTCAGCAGAAGAGAAATAAAAGCTATAAAACAAGAGTCTCTTGGAGGCTCTGCTTTGAGCTTAATGCTCACATTGAATGTTATAATGGGTACTATGACATCTAATTATAGCCTGTTAGCATGTTATCATTTGCTAATTGACACTAAACATCGGATATGATGGAAGTGTTACCAGTTTTGCTGGTATTTGTAGAAACAAAGTATTTGATGAACAGTTTTAGACTGATGATGGCGCTAGATGAAGTTAAGGGATTACAATAGTTAGAATAATTCACACGGAGGGGAACATGGATGTCTGAACCAAATTTCATGGCAATCCATCTAATAGTTGTCGATACATTTTACTCAAAACCACAGCTATCCCTAGCCACGTCACTAGCATGGCTAATGAAAACAGAGCAGATGGTCATTTCATAGAACACACTTCAAATTTTTATTTAGTTTGTGCACATTTGTCAATATTGATCTATAGAAAAGCACGGCAAGTGTGACATGTACCTGAGGATGGTGTCTATAGTTGCATTTCCCAAGTTTGGCTGAGCAAGCGGCTTTACTGTAGGTACTTCTCTCTACCCACAGATATGACTGCCCATGGCTAGGTAGCATGGTTTGATAAATCAGCTACACTATTCATGCTAGCCTGCATTTTTGCTTCATGTAATGGACAGACTGGCATGTGGTCTAGGTGTCAGGGCTGGTCTTAAAAACCCCACAGTGCAAACACAATTTTGCAATCAAAGCCCGTAATAACAGCTTGATAATGATAGTCCTTACCAGGTATGGCAGCACTGTGGATTTTCAAAAGACCAAAGGACCATGGACAACCCAAACATTTAGATAATGTAATCATTATGCATACTTTTTTGAGCAATCAATTATGGCTGCAACTAATTTTAATTATCAATATATCTGCTGATTTTCTCAATGAATCAATCAATCATTTGTTCTATTAAATGTCTGGAAAATGCCTTCATATAGATTTTTGGTCTGACCAACAATCTAAAACCCAAAGATATTCAATGTTCTATAATGTAAGAAAGGTAAAGTAGGAAGTTCTCAAATATGAGAAGCTGGAATATGCAAGTATTTGGCATTTTGCTTGAAAAATGACCAACGATTACACGATTATCAAAATAGTTGGTGATTGATTTTCTGTTGATTAAACAGCTAATTGTTTCAGCTCTAAAGTGAATTGGTAATTTAAACTTCAATGTTTCAGCGTCTGCCAATCATAACTGATGGTGATAGTTGTTAGCTTTACAAAGGGAATTAGATTTTAAGTGCTCTCGAGTCAGTAAAAGATCATTTGTCTTCAAGTGTGTGATTGCACACTTTGTATCTCGTGTCATCATCGTAAACTGCAGAACCGGTGAATTTGATGCACCTCACTCTGTGAGCGTGTTCCAGTATCACACAAGTCATTTTTGTCCAATGAAGTTCAAATCAATCCACTGCCATATTTATGCTGGGGTTTCTACAGCTGACAGCAGAAGTGATGAAGCCACTCAGATGAAGGGCAGAACGCCCTCAGCCTTTCATTAAGCAGTCCAGTGGATTGATTTGAACTTTGTCTGACATCTCTCTGCTTGGAGGCCTGAGATAAAGCCACAGATACATTTCACTATTCTCAAGTGTGGAAAAATACCACTTGTGCATCTACCAATCAAACTGAATTTTGAAAAAAAAACAACCAATCAGATTAAATTGGATTATTTCACTTATTTTGAATGATCTATTCTTGTTGTGGGATGGAAATGTTCGTTTTTCGAAGTTGTAGAATGTCTTTTGTGAGGTGAAATCATTTATTTTTCCTGCTATGTCCTGTAGATTATAGGCCTCATTAGCACATCGTTCACAGCTGTGCAGGACTTGCAGTTGGGCATATGGATAGACAGATGTACATGGTAACTCAGTCCCTAATGGGAGGACAAAGCTTCATTTCCAGTCAGTGAGTATGGGGAGGGGGGCAACTGTGAAGGACACAGTTCAGGAGCATAATGAAGATTCTTGCCGGGTTTAAATCCAAACTACTACGCGGTTCAGATATAGCCAGTTTATAACGGTAGAGTCGAGGCGCCTGGTGTGGTCACATCTCTGTGCTCCATAAAAATAGCTGAGGATGAAATAGAGTTTAGGTGAAGTGTTTGGAGGAACACCACTCTGTTCTGACATTACTGTCAATTCTTCAGTTCCTCCCTTCAGCCTGTAATAATCCCTGAGATCTCACAGCCATCGCGCGGCAGGTCTGGGGTCTCTCACGAGGCTTGTCACATCCTCCGGCCTTGTTACTTTACTATTATGACATCGCAATAAACCTTTGAAGTGATCCTGACATTGTTTATAGACAGAGGTAATGCCTTCTGCCTCCTGCTTGTGTCTGCAGTGAAATTTCCACCAAAACGCTCGAAGGAAAGCCTTCCTTTGAGTTGACAGTTTTTTCCTGATCTGCTGAGAGATCCCTGTAAAAGTCAGATCGATGCTTTGTGTCCACAGTGCGGTGCGTCTTCACTGCTGTGCTCACCCACTGCCACTTTACAGACACGGAGACATGTGCACTGCCCTGTCTGGCAGAGGAAGCAGTTAGATGGATGCAGTATGTGTGGCTCACTTGCAGCTGGCAGTGTAAAAAGTTATTACAACGTGTAGCATGATTCTCCTTAAATAAGCTTGATTTCAGTGCAGGTTTGGAGTAAAAGATATCTGAAATCTTATACCCATACCATTTTCCTTTAAAGGGTTTTTTTTAGTGCAACAGTGTGGGTTTTGGTAATAGCTTCCTGCTAACATGAATCTTGGTCGCTCTGTCCTGTTCTGCATACTTTCTCTAAATACTGTACTCCATTATGCTCCCCTCCCCTCCCCTCCCTCCATCCTGAGCTGGCCGGCTTCCTCCCCTGTCTCATTTTACAGCCTGGCCTACTGATGCAGCACAGTCGACTTCTCCAGACCCATTAAACATTCATTGGATAGGGCCATAAGATACCTCACCATAGCCTCAGCTGTGCTACTCTAAATTCAGCCCAAGATCTGAACTTCACATCCTAACCAATACAGCAAACCAAGAGACGGTTTCTGTAGGCTAACTAACACAGAGAAGAAGCAGTAGAAAATACATGCAAAAGACTGTCTGGTCTCTGTGGCACAGCATGTGACACATGATCCCCTGGCTACTGTATGGCAGCAGTGTTGGACTACATGGATTGATACAACTCGTAGTTGAGACCACAGATAAATGACTGTTGTGGTTAGCAGTAATTAGGCCCAAAATAATAAGAGGAGTTAATGGTTACCAGGATGTTTCCTGTTCATTTATCTGTGTAAGAGAACATGTCAAAACACGTTCAACCACTGAATTCACCATGTCACTATTTATTAGGTCACATACATCATATACCAACTAAAATATACTAATAATGAGCATTGAATGGAAAACAATGCAAAGAAAATCTGTACATGTTCACTGGCATGAACTACACCGCTAAACATGGAAAATAATTGCACTAGTCATCTGATTATCATCCGTCCGTACAGGTTAGCTTGTTGCTATAGCAGACGTTTTGTTTGTAGCTTTATTTGATAGGAGAGAAGCAGACTGCCAATTAATGTAATTAAAAAAATTACTTTTTTTAAATTAAAGTATCTGTATTGTCTGAAACAGTGGTTCCCAAACTTTTGTGCCAGACGTCCCCCACCACCCTGTCAGATAAACTGATAAATGTACCCCTCCAACAATGCAATGATGTTCCAAATTAATTTTAAAATTTTGATTATATAAAAGTAGATGTTGTTTCCTTAATCATTTCATATAATTGAATTGTTTACATGGTTTGGTCAATTTTGGATTTATGCTGCTACCACTGAGATTGGCTAAAGCTGGTGTTTCAACCATTTATCCATTACTTTTATCTGTTTCAACTATTTATCACATACTTTAAGCTATGTAACTATTTTAATTTATTCCAACACTTTATCCATTACTTAAACTTAAAAACTTAAACATTACTTAACAATTCTTTTAGCATCTTTTTCAGCTTTTATCTAAGTAGTTTTCATTTGTTCTCAATTGCAACACATTGTGTTTGATGGCACAGTTGACTCAGAATATAGATATATTTTTGTAATCATATTGTAATTTCTAGTTTTTTCAATTAGTTGAACTACTTTTTAGAACTGCAATGACATTTGATCAATCAATTAGTTGCCAACTATTAAATTAATTGCAAACTGTTTTGAGAATCGATTAATAGTTGTGAGTCATTTTTTAAAGAAAAAATGTCCACATTCTCTGATTCCAGCTTCTCAGATGTGAATATGTTCTGGTTTCTGTGACAGTTAACTGAGTATCTTTGGGTTATGGACTGTTGGTCGGAATAAAACAAGACATTTGAATATACCTTGGGCTTTGGGAAACAGTGGTCGCCATTTTTTTTTTAACCATTTTCTGACATTTTAAAGACCAAACAACTAATCAATTAATTGAGAAATAACATGCAGCTGTGTCTGCAGTTGTTTCAGCCCATGTAATCGAGGCAGTATCCATGACTCTCCCATCACCCCTAAAGAGCGAGGCCGATGGATCAGCCCGCTAGCCTCTAAGGCTGGTTTCAAGGTGTCAAATAACAACTTACTTAGCGTATTGCTGACATGAACTGTTCTTAATCTTTCCATCCAAAGGTCGTCCAGCTTAGAAACAATGCAGACACATAAGGCATCAATGAGCAGCTCTGGTAATGCTGTAAGATAGAAATGCTGAAGATATGAAAGGGTAAGCTCTTTGGAAGGAGGTAGAGGAAAGCTGCCTCTGTTGAGAGCAGCTAGAGTGCACCACGGACATGATGTGAGCAGGGAATAGCTGTCAGGTCTAAATAGAGACATATAAGAGGAGCTGGCATCGTATCTCCTCTACCACCAGGTGAAATGTGCTTACTGTGAAGATTAGACAGCACTTTGCCAACAATACAGAATGTGTCCCGCACCTGCCATGAATTATATTTTATAATCTCATCAGAGTATGTTGTTGAGTATCTTCTATGGTTGTAAAGTTGGCACGTCCTCCTTTTCCTCTACTTACCTTTTTGTGAGTAAAACTGCAGGATTGACAAGTCCGTTTGTACCAAGACAGAATCAAGAATAAATAAAGAGAAAGTTGGGATTATTTTATTGCCTGTTTCAATATATACAGTAGGTCCCTGAGCTGTTTCATGATGTCTCCACATCTGTGAGTTGATGCTATGACCTTGTCAGAACAATGACAGCCATACATTGCCACCTAATAAGCAGCAAACCCTCCAAGAGCCAGAGGTTTGAAGATGGCGGGTGGCCTTTTCCTCTCTCAAATCTCTATCGGACATTTGTTTATTGATTGTGGTTGGCAAACACAAGTCAGGTCTGAGGAGACAGATGGTGACTAATCGGAGTGATAGCTCATATAACTAGAGAGATTTATTTCAAAGCAAGTGTTCCCTCTGGTTTTTGCCAGATGTCAACTACTCACTGCACTTAGATTGAATTGTTAATCATTGACATGCATGAGACTGTGGAGTAATGGTTTAAAAAATCTGCATATTAGACCTACCATTCTGTATTCTGCAAGCATACACCTAAACTGAGTGTGAAACTGCTCTGCCTCTAGGCAACTTTGTCAAGCAGAAAAAGGATTGCACAGGGTTCCTGCTGGTCATGATAAAACTGGTAAAAACTGACTATTAGAAACAAAAATGAAGCAATACATTTCTTAATAGATCTGTCCCTGAATGTAGAGGCTCAATGTTGAAATCTTTAAAGTACTGCCTGTCATGTTTACACGTCCCCAGATTCTTTATGTAGCTAGCTAGCTAGCTAGCTATATAGCTTGCAGCTGTTTGCCACACTATCATCCATTGTTTTCATTTAGCTTCAAGGATGTGTTCACAATTTTTCAGGTCTCTTAAACCAACAGTTAGGAGCCCAAATGAACATTGAAACATGTTTTTCTTGCTGTAATCATTCCTCCTGTTCATACTGACCATTAGAAGATCCCTTCATAATACACTTACAATGTAAGTGATGGGGGACAAAATCCACAGTCCTTCTGTGCAAAAATGTATTTAAAAATTTATCTGAAGCGAATATGAAGCTTCAGTCGTCCAAATGAGTCAAATCAAGTAGATATCTTTCAATGTTACAGTCTTTTTAGTGCCAAAGTCCCTCTTTTTGTTACTATACTTCCACCACAGCTCAACAGGGACACACTGTCTGAGGAAACACAAAGAGGGAATTTGATGCTAAAAAGATTCTAAATGTGTCAGATATCCACTTGATATGACTAACTCTGACTGCTGAAGCCTCATATAAGCTTCACATCAACTTTTAAACCTGCAGTGCAGAACTTTTACATATGAAAGAACATCTGTTACATTCAAGCCCTTGCCAAATGAGTTCACACAATGCTGATTAAGTCTATCACTGCCAGATAAATCTCTGTTTTTCACAGTATACCAGAGTTTTAAATCTGGTGTTGGGTTCGACATTCCCGCGCTGGCTGGATACTGCTCTGTGGGCAGAGCATGCGCACTAGAGACTTCCGCTTGCTTAGCTAGCTAACTTCCGGTTAGCTCTCTGCTAACTTGAATGGAGATAAAATAATTTAATCATGCGGCTCTTTTGCACTTTCCAAATGTTACCGGACCGAATGGATCAAATTCTGACAGTGAAACCATTTTGCGGATGTTGTTTGACACTCAAAACAATTTATCCACCGTTTTACAGCTGCAACAATAGTAACGGCGTAGGCTACGGCGGACCATATGACATAAGCATGTGTTGACAGTGTTTTTGTAATTACTCTTACTGTCGGGAGACAAAAGTCCCACACTCCAGCTTTAAATGCATTTTTGCACAAAATGACTGAGTGGACACACTGTGGATTTTGGCCTCCATCACTTACATTGAAAGCACATCTGAAGGGGATCTTTTAATAGCCAGTATGAACAGAATGATTACAGCGAGGAAAATCTCTTTGACTTTGCATATGGACACCTGACTGTTGTTTTAAGACACACTTGAAAAATTGTGAACCTATCCTTTAATATTGGACATTTCAGTTTTTAAACCTGGCAAATCACAGGTTAAATGAAGAAAGACAAACAGATGGAAGGTGTGTGTAAGTACATGTGAATCCGCAGTGTACAGTATGTGCACACCTGTGTCTCTGTTTTGAGATACATTAGAGAAAACCTACTATTATTAAAAGGAGTGAAGTTTACCATTTTCTACTGTAGAGATATAGCTTCATTTTGTGTGTGTGTGTGCTTATTCCCTCATGGTACATGGCCCTGTGCTGCTGCAGAAAACCTCTTACGATTTCTCCCGGAATGAGGCTAAGAATGAGCAAAAGCAGAAGCAACTTACAGTCCACAAAATCAGTGAGGCCAGCCTCAGGTCTGACCTTTAACTGTAGTCCAACACTAAACGGTTTGCTTACATTAGAAAGCTCACATTATCATGGGAAGACGTGGTAGACGAGGCATATTAATGAGGAGGAAAAATATGCTTAGACACGCTGAACTTTCTCTAAAGTCATGTAGAGGGGGAGAGCCCTTCATTTGTATGCACAGCCAGTTTACTGAGGGGTTTTGATCAAAGCTTACATCAGGCCTTACAGTAATCTTCAGAAGCAGCCAAAAAGAACAGGCAGTGGTTTTGGATGAAAAGAGAGGACAGCAGCTGGGTCCCGAAGTAAAATCTATTATAGCTAAGTTAGGAGTTATATAATGACACAGCTACATTGAATAAAAAACTTGTAATCATGCAAGACCACTTCTAGCAGTCCACTGATATAATTTGTTTTCTGATCTATTGAATTGTCTGTTTTTGACCTAAACAGTCATCTGTTATTTACTGTATTTACTGCACAGCGGTACACAGTGGTTAATAGCAGCTGGGAATATTACTCTCTGCAAGAAACGTGGTTCATTTTCTGGAAGCTCTTATTCACTCAATTTCTCTGTTTGTTCCCGTTAATAAAAGGTTTAATACAGGAAATAAAATTTACGCCTTAGGGAAGCTAAGAAAATATGTGTGAAAGTGTACAAAGATTAAAGCTTCTCTGTAAGCCTGTCGTGTTTGGATTAAACATTTAAATTGCAGGGAGCACTGTCTACAAAGAGGTGATTAGTGGTTTCTTTTTAAAACATTTCTAGTCCTGCATGCAAAGATAAATCAGTCAACAGTTTCAAGTGCTATAAGGGGCTTCTCAAAGCTGGATTAGCAAATTTTGCTAGAAAAGTTTCAGTTTTGTTGAACACATTCAAATCAGTTTTCAGACCAACTGTCTATATCAAGAAGCAAGTTCAACTTAGTCTGGCTCTTTGGGTTACCTGGCTTCACTGAGCCTGACATTGGTGATTAACTGGCATCATGAGGCTGGTTATCTACTGGTTTCCAATCCAGCTTTAAGTGTGTTTGTTTGAAAAAGGCAGAGTTCTTAATTATAAGCAACATCAGCAGAACAATGAGTGAAGCACAGTAGGAATAACATCCACATGTTGAAAGTTAGGCTGTAATATAAGGCTTCAATTGAGAATATAAGGCTATAAATAAATGTAAGAATTATTCCATCGGTCTTTTTAATTACAGTTGGCATTTTCAAGATGCCTAGAAAGAGTGACATGTTGTCTAATGTGCCTGTTCGAACGGCCTAATTGCTTGGCCTCCAGCTGCTGCCTCAACGCATAGTAAAATTACTACATTACCAAGAGTTTCCCCGGCAACAACACAGGGGTTGACTCACAGGCCGATTTCACAATACCTACAGAGAGTTGTGCCCGTCCCCTAAACACCTCTCATGCAGATGCTACAATTTACCAATGCTCCCTAAACACCTGTGATGCAGGCTATCGGTAGACACTACAATTTAAGGTAAAGCTACTTTATTTGTCACACATACAGTTGTACAGTGAAATTCAATCTCTGCATTTAACCCATCCTAAGTATTAGGAGCAGTGGGCAGCGCCCAGGGACCAACTCCAGTTCTATGCCAGTGCCACTGACAGGAGAGTTGACCTAACCTACGTGTTTTTGATGGCGGGAGGAAACCCACGCAAACACAGGGAGAACATGTAAACTCCACACAGAAAGGCTGAATTGAACTCAGGACCTTCTTGTTGTGAGGCAACAGTGCTAGCCACTGAGCCACCGATGTTCCCTAAATGCCTCACACGCAGGCTATCGGTAGACGCTATAATTTACCCATGTTCCATAAAAGCCTCTCATGCAGGCTATCATTAGATGATACAATTTACCGATGCTCCCTAAACGTCTCTGGCAGAATATCTGGAGACTACAATTTCGAGTTGAGCTGAAGTTAATCAGATGAACTGTAATGCATGTTCAAAATGTGCCTGAGACATCCTGCATTATGTCTTGAACATACATACAAAGTTCCCACGTGTGAAGAACAGGAATAGAGTTTAACTCTAACATTTTCAAGTCATTATCACTACAGATGTAATCCCACCTCCAACCACAATGTGGGTTACAATGGCAGAGTGGTACTCTCTGTATTTACACTCGTTGACTCCATGGGCAGAAGAGGCAAATCAATGTTATCAATGTTATTTATGAGGTATTTTTATATATTTCTCGAGAACCGCTCATCCACAAAACTTCACACATCGACATTGCACTTCCTTGTTTCCCCAGCAATCTACCTGCCAGGTATGAAGTAAATTGGATGAACGGTTCTCGAGATACATGAAGGACAAACCCACATACATACATACAGACGGACAGAGATTTCTAGCTTTATATAGAGAAATAAGGACTGCATTTAAAAATGGAATAATGAGTGTAAAGTGGATTGATCATATTGGGCTCTTAGATGTAGTGGTGCTTCACACTTGCCACGGTCTTGGAACATATGAGACAAACCGGTTCTGAACTGCCTGTGGAAGTATTTGCTCTGTTTTACGTGTGTAACTACAGTCATTGTGTGTTTGGCTCTGAGTGCTTCCATAACGTGGGTGACCTACGCTCAACAACACAGGCTACCTGAATGCCTCCTGTGTAATCAACTCTAGTCTCAAAACTGCTCCACAGCCTCCCTGGCTGGTTCCCCTAGTCATTTATCTAGGTTGTGTACTTCTTCCTCACCACACAAAGTCAAGGCCTCCTGCTCTCCTGGTGCTTATCAAGAGCCCTGAGCTTCTGGACCAAGTTTGAATCTGGTAAGCCCTTGGTTAGACAGGTAACCACCGATTCATAAAAGCGAGGCTTGTTTATTTCCCCCCTGGCTTCTGTCAGCTCCACATCTTTAAAAAGGCCTGATGAGACACACTGTTGAGCCTTCTTCATTGATTTCCCACCAGATGTCTTCATGGCTGTCAAAACATTGATGGTTTATTGGACTTGTAGACTTGAATCCACAAGTGTCATTTCTCCTCTCTGCAGCATGAGAGACCCTCTGAAGGTCATGCAGGATGTCTTTCATGACAGCCAAATCTTCCCCAAATCCTGAGTTGGTTAGGTGCTTGTGAGGCCCTTTGAATTTTTGCCTCTCAACATCAGTGTGCTATCTGTCCTCACTGGATATTTTAAAATGGTGTGCCAGTGTGGGGAAATCTTTCCATACAGCTTTTACTGTGTTATAGGTACTAGAAACCCATCTGATGGTGAAACTTTGCAGCAGTCTGGCATCCCTGGTTGATTGGTGATAGAGTGAGTATAACTTTGAAATAAAGAACTCAAAGTGATTACAGCCAGCCACATCTTTAAGAGCATCTTTGACTGCCAGTTCTAATCTGTGCACCAGTATACAGACTGCATGTTTGGAAAGTCGTTTTTGAGTCTGGCAATTTCTCCACTGGCTTTTCCTGTGAGCACTGCAGCTCTACTGCTGGCTGTGCATGAGATGTGTCTTGAAAAACTCATCATCCATTCCTGCTTTACGTAGACTCGCCATCATAGAGTTATGAATGGATTCAGCATCAACCCTATCTGTAAGTTACACTATATCCAGGAAAAATTATCTACATCACCATTACCACTACTTCGCATGTTGCATAAATGATTCGATAGGGACTCACATGAACAGTTCTTTCGTCGATTGTGATGCTTACCTTTGATTGCGTTTCTTTCACATTGGAGACAAACTCTCAGCACATTTCCTTTGCAATGCGGCCACTTATTTTTTGCACAGGAATGGTCAGATTTGTGGCAACTTTGGTGCCATTGAGCTCCTGCAATGTCATAAGGGGTTAAACTTTTTATACGATAGCCTTTCCTTTGCCACGGTGTACGTCGTTCTGAATGAGATTGTTGTGTTCTAGAGTAAGTCAGTGTGTACATCAACAATGCTGTTTGGGAGGGTTTCTTTTTCCTTCACCTGGGCTATTTCCATTGACCTTGGCTTGGCTGTCCCTGTATTTGTAGAACTTTTTTCGTAGCCTCAGGACCACTAACTTCACCATTGATTCATTCTTACATGAGGTGCATACCCGTCTCTTTTCTGAGAGCAGCAAGCTCTTTGCTTCCCTAAACACTAAACACCCTAACTTTCCAGCCTTAACGTCAAGCCAAACGTTGCGGTCTTTCCATTCACCCACCTGCTTAATTTTCGCATCACCTCCGTCTCCCTGAGAGGAGCCTTCAGCCTCAAATTGACCTGGATCTGGGGAGTGACTGGGTGGGAGATGAGGCCCCAACTCGCCTGTGCTTGTGCTGCTAGCTGCAGAGGCACCAGCCGCCAGTGTCTATGTTTTCGTTGTTATTCCGATTCAGCTTTTTAGAACTGAATCCAAAGCTAGCAAGTAATGAACTTTGCTTTCTCTTTGACATATTTTCCCAACTTGATGCGTACTGAGTCTGTATTTTTAACCCGGTGTAACCATGTTGTTGAAGCAGTACACACAGACTCTTTATACATCCATGGCACAGAGAGCAGAGGAGAGAGACAGAGACAGCAATGTAACCTGGTTGCTACGCTACAAGTCCCGACCTCACGCCCTGCACGCTGTTATTGGCTGGGGGCTACACACCTACTACCCAAAGGTTGATGCCCAGAAGTGTCCTGAACACAGCAAAATAATAAGAAAATACAGGCAGAGGGCAGAGTCTCTGCAGATACATACACTGCCACACACTTCTAGTGGGTCATAAGTGATGATTCAGAGGGATTACTCTTGTAGGAGTCTATACATTGTTTTTCAGGAAAATCCTGCATAGTGTGCCTTTAAACAGACATAGATGGATAACCCACCAATCTAGCTTCATGATACAGACCCTTGCTCTGTGAAAAATGCTCATGAAACCCCATCAGAGGTACACATTTGCCCTCAAACAATATTCAATATTCAATTCTTCATCAAAGATAATTTTATTGAAAATAATTCGCCAGAAGAAGCATTTTTGAAAAGAGTTTTGCTACCTTAGAGATTAACCTGTAATTTTCAGGGAGTGAAAGTTCCTTTCAAAAAAAAAAAAACCCCAGACATGAGTGACTCATTCATAATAGAGAGAGGGCTGGGAGCACTGGTCCCTGTAATGTGTGCGTGATTGGGAGCATAGAGCAAACAGGGCTTGAGGTGTGTACAGCACAAGAAGTACTGTGTCCAATGTATTATTTAATCAGGGTGGAGTGTGACATTAAATATGAACAGGTAACTGATGGGGTATCGGAGACCGTTAGGGAGGTAATAGTCTATCTTATATAAAAAAAGATCATAAAGGAAAAAAGTCAGAAATGTCTTCAAAGCTCCACAGAAGGAGTCACAGTTCATCAGTCGTGTTGTATTGAAGTTATAACATCTCAAACGTAGAGCTCTGGCAATGTTTGTAGCTCTTTCATTGAATGTCAACTTGTGTATTTTGTCGACATTGTAGATATTTATATTGTAGCACAATAGTAGCAACTATCCCAAGTGACATATGGTCATGTGGTTGTTTAATATCAATGGTGTTGATTGCCAAGATATAAATGACAGATGATCCAACCATGTCAGTAAACAATTTTCACTTTTGGAAGATAGTCTTTAATTCGGTAGTCAGCTTGCGCTCAAAACATGTGAACCAATCACAGTAAACTATTTCTAAGCTGTTGTTTATTGTCACGGTAAACTGTAAAATATCATGCCTCCATTACATATCTTTATCTTCGTCATATATTTGTGTTTTGATTATTGGCCGATATATTGATATTGGAATTGTATTTATCTCTAATATTGGTATTGGGATCGGTCCCAAAAATCCAGTATCGGTCAGGCTTTAATTGTCATAGCAAAGTGAAAGAGCAGTCAATGTAAATAGAAGAACAGGATGTAAATGGAACAGCTGGGGCTCAGGAAGAAGAGCAGGTCAACCATGAATCGCATGATTGGAGGTTTGATCCCCAGTTCCTCCTGTCCACGTTTTGAGGTGTTCTTGAGAAAGACACTGAAACCCAAATTGTTCCTATTGTGAGACCAGGATACTAATGAATGAGAGACAAATGGTACAGCACGTTGGATAAATGTGCTATTTACTGTAAATTTAAATTAAACACACGTTATACAACTTATACTATATACTTATACAATCTATTTCAGTCGTAGTAATCTGTAAAGACGACCTGTACCACTGGCAATTCTAAGGAATTCAAGTAAAAACTGACTTTATTGGCTTTTAATTAATAGCTTGATCTAAAAACAGTTAACAAAGTCAACTGTCATGGAGTATAGGACAGAACAGCTTTTGAGAACTGGGGCACTGAACTGATTGATTGAATTGATTACTGTGCTCATCCATAAGCATGACATTCAGTATACCTCCGGCTTTGTTTACTGCATCATAACATCCTAAAGTAAGCAGAACGTTTGGGTAATTTTAGAGGTCAGTGAGTGTTTATTTTCAACTGCTTGTATAATGTGACAGAATCCATCACTGCCTCTACTTTACGGCTGTGTCCAAAATCACTCCCGCATTCACTCATTCACTACTCCCTTTATAATAGACACTAAACAGTTTACTCAGTAGTGAGCAGCAAATCAGGACGACCGACACTCACTAATCATCGTCCTTTTGTGTCCTCAACATCAGCTGTAGCGTCGTGCAACGATAATTTAATCTAATCTATAGAATGTGGAGCATTGCATTGTGGGATTGTTAGTTCATGCCACTTTTTTCGTTCAATTGTGTGATTTTTTTTTTTTGGGCACTATATAGTGGATATGTTTACACACTCAGACTTTGGACATTCGATTAAAGTGGTGGAGGGTAAATGTACACTATAATAGCAAATAGGGAGTGATTTCAGACAGACAGCAGGTGTGTGTGTTCCAATTTGATTACCATGCACTATGTAAAGTACAAATACTTTACATCGCATCATGTTCAAGTCTTGACAGTGCACTGTTTGGACAGTAAGCATACAAAAAATGTATGTGCTTGACATTTTTATATGGAGTTATTCAAGATGTGTTCTGACATACACCAGTCAGCTTGTGAGATGTCAAAGTTCTGTCAAATTGACTTTTTTTTGTGACAAAGCCTAAGTCTAGCCTAAGTCATACACTGATCCATTCAAAATCCAAATTAATCTCAGGTGTTGTAATCACTGATAGAGCCTCTCAGCACACTACATGTGGACAATACAAACGTAAAGGGGACAGGTTTGACTCACCTAGCCCTACATTTATTTAACTTTCCATCAAATATGTGAAAGTGGCTGAGAGCTGCAGACTGTAATATTGATTCTCAGTCCCTTTTGGGAGAGAGGGCGTCATTTCATTCAGTGGGAATATAAAAATGATCACCTAATTGCACTTAAGATACCTTCATCTATCAGAGGGGTGATTGCCAATCCAACCATCTGTGGTGTCTCCGTCAGTAAAACTGTGTTCTCTTGATTATAGCACTGCAGTAAAGGTGATGTTCCTTGAGAGTGCAACATATGAACCAGCTGGCAGACTAGTCGATACTGTCACTCAAGCTGTGCTGGCTGTTGATAGTGTAGGACAGGGGTCGGCATGTGTGACTACGGTGGCGTGCCAGACCATTAACACAGGCATGTGGAGTAATTCAATAAAAGACATTTTTTTTAATATACTTAAAAGATAGCTTAATGGTGAATTAAACAAACAATTCTATTTAAAATAATACTGAAATAATTAATTAGTCTCAAAATACACCATTGTTTTTGACAGCAAGTGAGCGCACACAATCGACGTGGTCTATCAGAGAGCTGGGTCTTTAGTCTTTTCTTAAAGATTGAGAGGGACTCTGCAGATCGAACAGTTTGGTAACTCATTCCACCACTGGGGAACTACTGAGGAGAAAAAGTAAAGATAAAGACTGATACAGCTGAATCAATGATTGATTCAGCTGAGATATGCAAGGAACTTTGTTGTTTAAAGCCCGTGAATGGTACCACTAAAGGGGAGGATGTGTCAAAAGCATATACTGATCATTTTGAGGAGAGAGGAGTTGATATCAAGAAAATATTTGCAGTTTGCACTGACAGAACCCCCGCTATGGCAGGGAAGCAGAAGGGATTTGTGACTCCTGATTGAAAATCAAATCTGTCATCCTGTGATGAACTTCCATTGCATTATTCACCAGGAATATTTTTGTGCAAAAATTTCAGTCTGATCTTAATAGCATGAATGGCTAAAGTGGTGAAAACGGTTACCTGTATTGTGGCTCGCTCCTGTTTGATACAACATCTGTTCAAATCTCTGCTGGAGGAAATGGACACTCCACTGCAGTGTTAGTGGCGGTAACACAGGCCACCTCAACAAGTTCAACATACAGCTGCAAGGCACAGGCCAGACAGTGCTGGCTCTGTTTGATTCATGGTGAAGATTGGAGTCTACTCACGGGACATTCGAAGTGGAACTTTTTATGACTTCATACACCTGAAGGAGCTGTCAGAGCACCAAACCGTCAACCGCAATGACATCAGCATGTACATGTGAGAGATGGAGTTGGAGTTCTCTGCCACATTTCAGGACATTTCAGCAACACAGCCCATTGTTTTCTTAAAGTCTGAACACGAGGGAGAACAGCATGTCCCTGTTTCAGCGGACGGGGACTGAGGAGTTTGAAATGCAGCAGGTAGAACACAATGTATCCTCACTGTGGGCGTCTAAATCCACACAGCTACACAAAACTTTGGAAACTGCCAACATGGATCAAAGGGACTCTGTTCTGGCCTTTTGGGAAAGTTCGACAGAGAAGTTTGCCTGAAGAAGGCCTTCACATTGATTTCAGCATTCGGATCCACATACTGTATATGTGCAAACAGATATTTTCACATATGAAGTCAATTTTGAGTCATGTCTAACTGAAAGTCTCCAAATACTGACCAGAGATCACGCAGCTCAGTAAAAGTGGCACAGGACATCCAAAAGGTTGCCGACCCCTGGTATAGGAGAATGAATCAAATCATTGCTCATCACAAATCTTTTGATTGAATACTCAGGACTTGATTGAACATGTTTGATTTTTTTGGCCTGTCTTGTCTATGGTGTGGTATTGCAATATTGCGGTTATTGCGACAGTCCTACTGCTAGATGTCATACAGTATACACCTTAAGTACTTGTACTTGAACATTCCATCACTTCTGTCCTAGAAGTAATTATGTATGTAATTATGACCTGTTCCCACTGTCTTTACAAGGAAAACAAGCAATGGCAGATTGAACTTGTAATGCATTCTGACAGCTGAGCAGATGCAAAATGTCTTTGTGTACCATTTTTGAGAAGAATGCATCACTACACCATCAGCCCGTAATGTGCAGCATTTATTCCGATTAGTTTTCCCTCACATAATGTCCCAGGCTTCACTTGGACATGTTCCAAGACTACTTCTCTGTGGCAGCCCAGAGTTTGATTAGGGCGTTCTCACCTTCCCAAACGAATTGTACCGAGGCTGTAGATGTGCCAGAGTTTTATTAAATTGCTGCATGGCAGGTGCTTTCACACCTGCCATGCAGTAAGGGAACACAAAACATTCATTCTAACAGCAGTGAGAATGCCAGTGAAAACTAGACACAGCAGGAACATTGTTTTTTTTTTTTACCATCTCCAGGTTTAAAAGCCATTTTTAGCACACACACAATGCCACATATTTGAACACCTTTGCTATTTTAAACAAAGCTGCATAGTGCAGCTGTAACACAACATCATGTCATTTATTTTAATAAGAGAAATCATACGCAGATGCAGCAGCTCATTTAGGCTCTGTGTCTTGATGCTGTTGGTTCAGCGTCACTGACAATCACAGAGATGAAATAGAGGCTTGTCAAATACTGTCAGTGTACAGAGTCAACTACTGGTTCCATTTCAGTCATGGAGTTGCCCTCATCTTTGTAAGCATTCCTGAACTTCACTGTCCGCTGAGCCACCCTCAGCCATCTGACCTTAATTCCAGCCTGTCAGCAGGAGGTAAGAGGCTCAAAACAGTTCTTTGTCCTCCTCACAGACACTTTGTGGCAAATTCTAAGACTCTTAGGTAGAAATCTGTAACACGTTCAAAAGTTGAAGCACCACAAAAAAAAATCCCTATTTTAAAAATGCATCTTTGCTTGTACAGTATTTTACAGACTGCTACGTCTTGCTGGAAGATGAATGCTCTTCTAATTATTCCTGATGGAATTACAGAGCTCATCAGGGTTCGTATACTAGATTAAAAAAAAAAACAGGGAATTGTCATACTCACTAGAAAAGCAGTTTGATATTTGTGTCAGAAAAATAGTAAAAATCAATATACTATATGTAATTTTTATATGTAAATGCTGCATATATGGAGCAATGTGTAAAACACTTGTTTCACTGTTAATGCAGAAACCACATTTCTAAATACCCCCACTGGCCTGTATCTGTGTGTCAACAATTACACAATGTCTAATTGAAACTGCTCTGACTGGCTGATTGGCAGCCTGCTGAGCCTTGACTCAGTGCATATGATACCCTGTGGAGTTTTCTTCATAAACAACAACGATTTGTTCAAATATTCACCGTTCCTAACCTAAACACACTGTGTGTGTATCCTTGAGGCTGAATAAATGTGTATTTCCTGTATCATAAAACATTTGTGGAGCAGACTTTTGAAATAAATTTATATCTATGTTCACTTGCTAGCAATCTTCCTCCTTTTTGCTGGAGCATTGCCACATTTCTTTGCAGGTTTTGTTGGCACGTTATCGCCACCAACTGTTGATCAGTGGAATCACCAGTGAGAAACCATCAGCAGGACTGCGTATCATCACATTTTTCATTGTACTGTTATTTTTAGCAGGAAAAACAGCAGAGCAATGTAAAACATTCCCAGCTATGGGCCTGACTCAGTTTAGAAACTGTTTTTTTTTTTTTTTTTTTCAGGAGTCCCGCAGTGAGGACAAAGAGCAATAAAGTAGCAAGACAGAGAAACAATACAAATACAAATATGTTCTTGTGCGCATACAATACAATAGCACATCAATCCAGTGATCACCTGACGTAGATGTTTATACAGTGTGTAGCCTACATTTGCTCTGCACATACAAAATCCGCTTTTAATACGCCATTAATGGAAAGTGAAAGTACGGCGATACAGGCTGCTTTCCAACATGGCCACAATCGATACAGCCTGCAGCCTACACTGGCTGCATATCTGCTCACGTTTCACTTCATCTGTATTACATGTATAATTACAATAATTGTATGTTGTGTTCTGAGTGCTGTCAAAACGTTGGTGACCTACACTGTACTGTACCTGAAGTCAGAACAGGCCGGCAAAACGCTAAAGTTCAGCTCTCAATATGCAGGCTGTGTAGAAATTTTAAGTGTCTATGTCTTTGATGTATGCAAATCAGTTCATTAGGAAGTTCAAATGCTTATCTGGACTTTGCTCCCGGGCTGCCACATCCACGAAATGGCCAAAGAAGCTTTTAGATACGGTCCTTCCAATTCAACTTTTCCTGTTTTCACTTTATTCTTGTCTGAACCATCTGTTCTGTCTGGATTTCCTGCAGCCACAAAGAATGTCACAAGCAATGAATTTCAATTGTAGAACATCTCTGGCAGGGAAAGAAGCAGACAGAGGGAACTGCAGGGTAAAACCTATAGGGCAAAGGGCCAAGAAGACGCCATTACAAGAGCTGTCAGCAGCAATATCAGTAAGGCAGAAGCATGTGCATAGGTGCTGTACAGGTTAAGGTGAATTATCAGCACACCTAAAGACAGCAGCTGTCTGGCTTGAATTGTCGGGATCACAGTTGAGGGATGATCTGTCATTTCTCATCAGCAGTTATTTCTTTGACTACTCAGAGGATCTTTGGAATATTCTGCCTAAAATTTGGATTTGATTCAGGAATTTTCCAGGACACAGATGATAAGCATCCGCACCAGAAAAAGTGGGTCATGGAGAAGGACAGGATTACTGGACAAAATACTTAGTGGACATTACATGACACCAAAATGATAGAACTGGCTGACCCCAAGTCTGTGTTTGAAAGTTATTGTCTGACAGAAAAGCAGACAGAGTCACCTTGACCAGAGGCTGTTTGCATGAACTAGCAACAAATGGAAATTGCATTTCAGGATTCAATTCCTTAACTCAAATAACTTAACTATCGACTGAATGTTGCAGTGCTGCAGTTTAAAGGCTCCCACCATCATAACCTACAGCCTTCCTTTGCCTTACCGAACATGTGATGCATGAAGGATCAGATCCTGCTACACCCTGAAAAGATCTCCTTTGAATTCCAAATGATGAGGTATGCTTGAGAGCAGTAGACCAGAATTAGGTCAAGTCTCCCACCCTTTGGTGTAGCATTAGTGTTTTAAGCCACCCTGATATATCAGAGGGTTGTAGCGCAAGCTGACAAACACAAACACATAGGCAAAATCATTTGACTTTTTGGATGCTGCTTTCTGTTTTTCCTCCTACATTTAAAACAAGCCAGAGCTTCAAACATACCAGTTTTCATAATTCATTCTTATTTACTTCCTAAATGCATTCCTTCTTCCTGCGAGGAACATTTGCACCATGAGTGTACTGTAGTTTGCATGGTTTTGCACATTTTGCTTTATTGATCTAAAGCTGTAATGTACTTGTCTTTGATCTCACACAGGGGAACAGATGCTCTTAATGGCCTCCTCTAATGCTTTTGGGTTAGGAAACTATTTTGATGCTGCTTTTGAAAATTTCCTCTTTGGTCTTATAAATTCGGATATATTTTTGGGGGTGCTCAGTCATTTTATCAGAGGTCTGTTTAAGCACTACTTTATTTTAGAGGAGGATGTTATAGGGTGGGCTGTATTCTTGCTGATCAACACAATAATTTGAAATTGCTAGATTGTCTTGAACTGAGATGAATCCTACAATAAAATAGAATAGAATCATTAATGAAGGGATGGTTTGGTCTCCTGGTGACATGCAAACATCAGCATTTCAAACAAAGCAAATACATTTTAGTTTAAGTTTAAACTTCACCATTGTTTACTATTTAATATTTGTGACTAATACTATGAATGGTTGCCTTTGTAGCCACTGCAAAACTTTGTGTCCCAAGATTTAAGCCTCAAGATTTTGGTAGCAGATGGTGATGGAGTTTAAAGGCCAAGTGACAGAAAGAAGAAATGTACTACAGTAGACATTCTCTGGGATTTAGTCAGTTTTTACACACAAACTTGTACTAGTAAAGGGTGGTTGTACAGACCAGGGCTTGAAATTAACTTTTTTGATCACCAGCCAATATGGCTATTAGATTTAAAAGTTACCAGCCAATCAGAATTTCCGCTAGCCAAAATGTTTTTCTTGATATAAACCAGATTATGAGAGCTGCTCGATAAATTTAAACATGAGTATTAGCAAAAATAAAAGATATAGCATAATAAATCTCTTTGGCAGCCTTCACCTTGAAATTATTTGTCCCAACCACATAATGGTTCGTCTAGTGTTTTCCAGAAGTTTAGATCTGGCAATCCTGACAGTATATTATGTTTTTCTCTGGAGAATCAAATACAAGCCACTCACGACCCGTTCACCATTGGGTGTTTTGCCCCAGCCAGAAATCTCCACCTAATTATCTAACTAACTTGGCAAACTCAACATCAAGTGGACCAGTGGTCTACTTTTTCATGGAAGCCACACTGGCAGGACACAGTCAACAGGAGAATCACTTCTATTGTGAAACACCAAGCCCATTCCTAACCACTACGTAAATCTGCCTACTAATTTGTCATCCAACGATATACAATATTTAATGCAGCTGATACAATCTGAATTGAAGCTGCAAGCAGTGATGAACGAGCCCTCAAACCTCTTGCGCATCGGAGGGGGCGGCGGACGTGATATCACTACTGGAGGTCGGTTGACACTGCGCTGAATTGTCGGGATTATCAGACACTGTGTGAATGGGTAAAATATTATTTCCCGAGTGCAGGGCATGGTGCTGGAGATGACATATTGGAAATTGTGTATACATTTGATGAACTATGTGTCATTTAGGCTTCACTTCTTGTTGCCCATAGGCAATACTACATAAGTGAAATATTAATGCAGCAGTGCATTTACCAGAGGGCAACTGACATGGATATACATTTTCATAAATGTTGGACATTGCATGTAGGAGATAACTATCACTTACTGTGTCTACTATGTGGTGCACCCTCTAATTATATGTCATGTGACTGTATATCATGTGTAGACCACACCGTGTAAATTTCATGTAAATTGGATGATTTTTGTCACATCAGGCTGACTCCCTGTTGTCAGTGGCTGGCACTATGACTATGACTCTATATTGACATGTAGATGCGTTCAGGTCTGGGTTCTTATCAAGAAGTAGTAGTAGAATACTCGCAGTCTTGCGCAGTCGATTCTAACCCATGCTACGTTCAAGCGGAAGTGAGAAAGGAGTCTTTCTCTAGCTCTTCCTCTTCATTCATTGTGAACAGCCGAGTGCAACACTATAACTGCCTTCTGGGAGAGACTGTCTGAAAATATGCACCTTTATTCACGCCTTTCAAATGACATGCCCCTTCCCTCTCTGTGACGGTCGGCTTTTCATTCCGCCTTTGATTGAACCCGTTCTGAACAACTATAAACACATTTGACACACAACACATTGTAAGAACCAGTTCTGAGTGACTCTTACTCTTGTTACTTGCACTTAGATAAATCTTACAGTAAACTAGTGAAACAAGAATGAGTTAATGGTTTGGTCCTCTGTTTGAAGTGCTGATGTTTGTATGTAAACAAAGAATATATAACTTACAGTCATCTCATCTCAAACTGCAGCATTTTTTGATATTTGGAACTTCTGGATCTGAATAGCTGCCATCATAACCACAGCATAACTTTTGAGCTCCAAGATTTAAGCTTCCAGATTTTGACAGCAGATGGTGATGGTTTTTAGAGGCCAAGTGACAGTAAGAGAGAGGAAATATTCTGTTACAGTAGACATTCTCAGAAAATTAATCAGCCTTTATGCTCAAAACTTTTTGTAAACTGATTAAAGTGACCTTGCTGACCTCTCCTGTGTTCTGTTGAGCAGTGACAGATAAAGCACATGTGCAGTGTGAAATGTAGCTCGAAGAAGAGAGTAGTACTTCAAGATGTTGTGGCCATTTGCTGTATATTATATGCCCCGATTGCATCGTACAACCCCATGGTGTAGTGGGCTGCCTGGCAAAATTATTAATGCCTCCATTAATTTCACAGGGCTGTCGTTTTATTACCGCCACAATATGAGTTCAACTTTAGAAGAAGATGCAGGAAGACTAAGTGCAGGTGCAAGAATAATAGCATGTATGATAATGCACAGACCTTGCTATAGTCATCAATAATTTATCTGGTATTGTGTAAAAATCTCATTTATTTTTCATTTTTGTTGGCACTTAGCAGAGTCGGACAGTTGTCACCGCTAGACAGCACCAGGGCCGAGCCAAGGGACCAGCTGAGACACGAACGGGGGAAGCTTGAGTGAATTCAGTGTTTTAAGTGCCAACACACAGTCTTAGCCGAGACAGTATGCTAGAATGTGTTTTGTGTGTGAGTGTGTGGTAATGCGTCACACTTGTATTGTTTTATTTATTGCATCTCACTGAATTTTCATGCACGGTCACATTTGTTACCTTGAATAAATATAGAAATGCAGTTTCTGTGAAGCGTTGACGTAAACCTGTCTGCACTGTCACGTAGTCATATCCCGTCTGTTATACTGTCATATATCACAGGAAAATAAGGGTTTGTCTTTGAGACCCAAGGACCTGGAACCAAATATTACTCATAAATCAGTTTTTAAATTGCACCGTATTGTTGCGTTATGAAACAGAATACATTACACCCTAAACACTGATATGATTTTTTTTTTCTTGTAAAATGTGATGAAAATTAATCTGTCATTTCTTTAAGATGAAAATTTTATGTTACATAATATTTAGAATTCAACTCAAGTGACTGTGAAGAATAGTTTGGCAAACTACATGTTCCCATGTTGGGATTATTTTTTTTAGCCATAACAATCTTGTTTTGAAATAAACAAGCTTTTGTTCTAATTTTCTCCTCACTATCTCTGAATTTAGCCCAATAGATGATTGGATAACAGCTGAGTGACTGATGATCATCCTGAAACTATTCCACCTGTTACATCTCTTTGCTGTCATCACAGTGTATGCTTCTCTTAGCTCCACCACCAACCCACTATAAAGTAGAGATGTGAGAGTATCACATTTTTTTTCTATGATTATTGTGGCCAATATATCACAGTGAATGGTGTTTCACAATATGGCATCAAACATCTCTGCTGTTGAAGCTGAAATATAGTAAAATTACTTAACACCATGCTCACTGATGGTGAACCATATGATGCAACTTTGATGAACTGGCAAATGCAATGCAGAACAAGTACGAGCAAGTTGGTCGTTAACAGTTTTGGACAGTTGACCAGAACATGATGTGCGTGACCTTGAAGCAGCGGGTTCCCTTCTTGTAAATCATGTGAAATGATTTCTCTCTGTTGGCACCTACTTTACCCATAATGCAACATTGCTAACAGTTCGATTGGAGATTTAGTGTGTTATGCTAGTAGCAGCTAATGTAGTCTGGAGCTGCTAGCCTCCAGCAGATATGAGGAGCTACAGAGGTCTGCTGACCTATTACTAAACTACTATACTAAACTATTAGTCTTCAATGCCAACTTATGCTGACTCAAGTGACATCATTTGAGGCAATTTTTTATCAGATTTCACAAAACTCCCTCTGGAGAAACAAAAGGCTTTATATTAATTTTTACACCTGTGTAGTAGTACTTGCCAACACCTGGAAACACACTGACATGTAAAATAGAGTTCCCCTTTAACACGACAACTCAGCCCCCACACTACAGTTGGTCAACTAGCTAAAGTTAGCATTCCCACAGTAGCCAGAGATAGATGGGTGAGGAACCTGGTCTGCTGGTCCTGCTGTGGTTGTTTTGCTTCTGTTTTTGGCCAGTAGAAAGAACTGCTAATGAAGGCAGGAGCGTTGTGCTGTGTTCACAGTTCCTCCTGAAAATGATGGTAATTGAAATTTTGTACAGCAAAGCTGGTATACCGGCACATCTGTACTGTTAACAGTGTCGGGGCCTTTATGGCTCCCCGGGGATCTCTGAAACGGCTACTTCAAGAGGGCGAAGCAAAAGACGTTTGCCACGGTGGGCGCCATCTTGAGTCATCTCTACAATTCAGTGACAGGGTCAACACCAAACATCTTTTAGGCTATAGAATAAACATCTGCATTTAGCTCACTTGTGGTTTCTTCCCTCATTTAACAATATGTCAGCGCAATATGTGTTGAATCTCATAGTGGCCCCAGAAGTAGCATGTAACATGATTTACCTTTACACTGATGTTCCAGTACTCCTGGCGACAGTCACAAATACCCTCCTCCCCTTTCTCTTCCACCTTGCTTACACTTCTGGTAGTGTGTGTGTGTGTGTGTGTGTGTGTGTGTGTGTGTGTTTGTGCGTGAGTGAGTGCACCTCAGTGGTTATACCTTGCGACGGTGCCCTCCCCTGGGTCTTTGATTGTAAATGAGCTAAACCCTTATTGGGATTGGGGGGGGGGGGGATGAGCAAATCAGCTCTGCTTCTCCTCTCTCTGTTCTGCTCTCTCGCTCCCTCTCCGTCTCATCAGTTATAAACAGTGAAGTCATACCTTCCAAAGGGGCCTGTTTTTTTGTGCTATCTCCGATGATGTCACCAGCAGCCAATCAACATGTAGCGCCGCTTGAGGTAGTGTTTGTGTGAGTGAGGGGGTGGGGGTGGCAGGGGGCTGGGTTCACCACTGGGAAAAGCACACTTGCTCAGTTATTATCTGGTTCTGCCGGCAAGCATGAGAGCTCACACATCAAATGATGAATCCACAGGCTTCTGCTGATATAGACAGCTGCTCGGTGATGTAATATATATATATATGGACTGTATATGAGGGTGCTATATACTGTATGATATGCAGAAATGGCTGTATAGGGCAATGATAATGATGCACTAAAAGATCGTCCACACCGTGCATTGTATTTCACAAGGTGATTGCCATATTAAGCGTGCTGTATGTCTCAGCCCCGGGTACGGGGATGCACAGCTGTCCTGCTATTTGCTGATTTACATTCCGCTTTGAATCTGTGTCTGTTTTTATTCCATTAGTCTGACATTCACAATTAAGCTTCGTTATAAGATAAGCATCTTCTATTTAGTGCAAAACCTGGACAATTAAGTCGCTTTTTATATTGACCTCAGTTCAAGGTGACTGTGGAGGCTTTTCATGCATTCATACTGCAGCCTCAACATGCATACAAAGCTCAGTCTGTCAAGTCAAGACGGATGATTTGGGTCAACATCGCTGAGAATTTTTACGGCCGGCCTTGAATGGATATTCAATTATTACAACAAAGTAATTTGTTTGATCTGTTCTGTAAAGAACACATTCTGCTTATTGAAAAAAAATGGGAGAAATATCAAGTGATGGATCGAAGCTCAGTAAAATGTCATCCTTTGATTGTGTGTGTTTTTAGCGAGCTGTTTTCATGACCTTTTCCTTACTGTTGCACGCGGCATCTCTGTTGAAGCAAATGAAGACTAAGATAATCCAGAGCTTTACTGTCTATGTCCCGTTCTGCTTTCAATGATTCTTGTGTTTATCCTCCTACTATTCATATTCTCTCTTAACTGAAGGGGAAAAAAAGCTGTGTGACATTTATAGTAGATTATTATATGTATGGTTGAATTCCTGTTTGATATTATTTTGGAAACATTTGATTTTTTTCATTCATTTCTGTAAATGGCCTGTGTAAGCCTAACTTATGTACAGAAATCCAAATGTAAATGTGTCCATGGTTTTACTGGCTCCGGTAAATGCCAGTAAATTAAAGGATTGGTTCACAATCAAGTGTGTCTTAAAACAGCAGTCAGGTGCCCAAATGAACACTGAAAGAGGTTTTCCTCGCTGTAATCACTCCTTGCTCAGCACTCTAACGCAAACACACCAGGCCCCCCCGCAGCCAACCCTGAGTGGGCCCCTGTCAACACTGAGCAGGCGACTTTTAACATCTTTCATAGTGAGGATACTTAGCATCATTTTAAACACACAACAAAATAGACCACTTTAGAACACTGGACACAGATCATGGAGGTAACTGTATTGAGTAAATTGGCTTTTTAACATAACAAAACAAACTATTAAGTGTCGCAATTGCTGTCGAGGTGCTGATCCTGTGACGGTCATGATTGTGGGAGCTGTACCCAGTATTTGACTCCTCCCCAGTGACTCATTGTCGCAGAGTGCAGGATTTCATTATCAAAGTTATTGTAAAAAGCCCAACTGCCCTCTCAAATCAGATTGTTACTCAACAGAATGTCACTTGACGCTGAAACTGTCAGGGCGCATGGTGGTCTCTCTCTCGGCTGATGCTAACACTACGTGGCCCACTGTGGTGTCTCCCTCATCTGTAATATATTCTTCTTTTTGATCACTGTCTTTACAGGGAAGGCCTGTTTCATCCTTGTCAGCCACGCAGTTCCCTTCTAAATCTTCCTGGCCGGCTCTGTGTGGCTAGCTATAACATTTCAGAAAAAGTTATGCTAACATGCCAGTTAAAATGTAATTTTTTATTTTAGTCTGCTTTTTTATTAAAATATTCTATATTTATGACTCTTGCAGTAGCCTATTTTTCTCTGTCTGTATATTTTTTGTAGCCTATTTTGTACCATATGATCAGTTGGACCAAAAGTCGCTGATGTATATGACAAAGAGAACTATGGACTAGCATAGATTTTTTAAAATGTTTATGTTAATGTTGGTACTGTTGTAATTTTTTGTTATAAATAAATTTTTTTTTTTTTTTTTAAATAATCGATTATCATAGTAGTTGTTAACATACTGGCCCTCAAAAAAGTTTGTTGAGTAAATTTTGCATAGGTTGTCCGTTATTGGTGTGAGCTAGCAGATTAGCATGCTAGCCACAGGCTTGTTGGCCTGACGTTATCACTCCCCCTCCTCCCCACTCAAAAATAACTATCAAAAATATATCTTACAAATTAATTTAGTTATCGTGGAAGATTTTATCATGAAAATTATCAAGATTGTTTTATTGCACAGCCCTGCACACCAAAAATAGTTATTTGGATTTAGTTGCTAGCGCACATACCTTGATACAATTGCTTTCACTGTTTGCTTTCACTAATGAGAGAGACAAGGCAGGCAGTAATCATTTCTGTGCAGGAGAACATAGCTGTCTGCCTGCTTCCTTACAGGCCACAGAGGGACGAGCAGTGAGTACATCTGATTAGCAGTATCGACTGGTAAAATGCTACCACACTGGGTTTCCGCTCATAAAGCCAAGCTACATAGTAATTAGCCTGGGATCAATGTGACCGTTCAGCTGCTATCCCACAGACACACAGTTTCATAGAGTTAGCAGAGTGAGCTAGCAGAGTGAATTCTTGCTGAAAAAGGTTAAAGGCCCAGCTGTTATTGAACATCAGGTGCATTACTGTCACATTAGTGCTTTCATGTTTTTGTCTGCCCATTCTTTCACACAAATGAGATGAAAAAGATTCTGTCAAAATAAATCACATTCATGTGTTTGCAAGTGCCGTTAATCTTTCCCTCCCAGCCCGTTGGCCTTGGCTCCATATTGGATTTGTCACTGGCAGTCTTTGCCGTCCTGACTGATGGAACTTGTGGCTTGGCACGTGTTTGTGTTATCACACACAAACACTGACATGCTGGGCAAAACTCTGCTGTTTCTAAAGACCCTTTTACTATATGTCTTTCTAATCTGAACTATCTCTAACGTGTGCCCTGGCATTTCTGTTAACTAGAGGAATTAGCTTACAGACTTCTGTGTTGTTTTCTTTAAATTGACTGATGTCACAACATAGCTTGTCTGTGAAATGGCAGGGATGGAGCATCAAACACTAGCTCAGAGAATACAAAGCTGGAGGCTTCTCCCCCTGCCTCAAATACTAAACTACTGTCAAGTCAATGCCCTTAAGCAAGCATTGATTTGCCAGCCCTTCCAGTGGTGCTATTGACTGGACACCAGTAAAAACTCTCAGAAGTGGGATTACTATTTATAAAATGTTAATGTAAAATAAAAGTAATATCTTTATTTTTAATTAATGATGCACGATATTGGGTAAGGCTCTGGTTGGATCCACATGGAGAGCCGGGGCTAACGTTAGCTGAGAGGCTAGTGGAGCGTTAGCTGCAGCATGGCCGGAGGGAGGCACAGCCAGCTAGCATCTGCTAGCCTCCCAGCTAAGCTTAGCCCCGGCTCTCCATGTGGATCCAACCGGAGCATCGAGCCCTGGTTTGTTATTCAAGTTAAAGTGGGAAGAAGCAGTGGGTCTGATGGGTAGCTTTAGTGAAGTGGAGCCTGCGGAGGAAGCACCGGGACCGTCAGGGTGAAACAGTCCGTGGAGGGAAGCACAGTCAGGCGGCGGAGGAGAGGGCAACAAATCCACCTCTCATAATCGGCAGAAATGGCTGATGCCAATACTTCATTTTAGAGCTATTATATTATCAGCCGGTACCCATGACGTGCCGATAATATCGTGCATCTCTATTTTTAATACTTTTGTATGAAAGTAGAAAATCACATCCTTCTGTCTTCTTATCTCATGCTGTTCCTTGCCTACTGTTTGTTCTGTGGTTGCAGCAATATCATACACATAATTGCAGCACCATCTGAATGCATAAAGATTCATATTTAAATGTGATTGTGTGATATGCTTTAAAGCAGTGAGTAAATGAAATATTACAGACTTAAAGTGGGCTTTGAGCCTCATGCTGCAGATCACCTTCGATCAGACCGGGCTGACTGTTGTGTGTGTACTGTTACTGCAGGTGCCCACGGAGTGCGAGAGGAGCCCCAGTTTGTGACGGCCCGCGCAGGAGAGAACGTCATCCTGGGATGCGACGTGTCCCGCCCCCTGAACGGCCAGCCCTACGTGGTGGAGTGGTTCAAGTATGGAATGCCCATCCCCTTCTTCATCAACTTTCGCTTCTACCCTCCTCATGTGGACCCGGAATATGCCGGTAAGATAGTGACAGCTTTCATATCAGATATCTCCTTTTGAAGAATACAGGTTTCTTTGCTATCTATATGTAGGAATACATGAGATGCATTAAAAAAACATCAGATAACAGCTACAACTGACACATGTATTCTAGTTAGTGCAGTATATTAGTTTGTATTAGATAGGATTTGCAGTCCACATCTGCATGTTTATTCACATCTGTCTCAGCTCTCTGAATCCGTTGCTGTTCATCTTTCATTTTTAGAAGTCTTGATGTTGATGTTGGTAAAATAATTTAACAAAGATGTCAGAGATGCATACATTTGACAGTAAACCATCACCTCCTTGACGGTGCTTTCTTCGCTCAGTGGTGTGCTTTGCAGTGTACACCGTAGTAAATATGTATGTAATAAATACTAACTAATGTCGACAGCTTTAATGAGATGACATTTCATTGGGAGACAGCAGCTCTTTCCACCACCACCACCACCTCTTATTATTTATGTGTTGTGCTAGAGGTGAAGTTTGCCGGGGAGGTGAGAGGGATTTCCCCCCCTCGTCTGCTTTTGATTTCCTTTCTTCTGATCGTGAAATTTCAGAAATAATCCCCCTCTTCTGATGTGCGTTTTGAAAGACTTTCTTATCATGCATTCATCCTGTCAGAAGAAATGAAATATGAATTTCCCCAACGTGAGGTGGAGTCGGTGCACGTAGCTTCCACATTTTAGATAATCTAAACTGTAATTTCCTTCTGAGACAGAACATACACAAAATCAATTTAATGGTCATGACAGATATTTATTTTCATGCCATGCCTTGATCCATGTAAGCGTGAAGAGATTGGTAGTGTTAGCATTACACAGATACTAAAGCTTCAGACACACTTTCAGGTATCCACTTCAAATTTAAATGTAAAATAATGAAAAACTTAAACGTGCTTTAATTAAGATTTTAGACATTGACTAATGGTCAAATGATTATCTGATATGAGGTGGTATCACTGTGCTGCCTGCAGCCCTTCTGTTGTTATTCTGGCCCTCTGTTCCCTGTGATGTCACAGTACGGTCCCCCCGCCCGCCATCTAGTGGGGGTTATAAAGTAGCGTGATTCAACCAGTGGCCAGGCAGACTATTCACCCAGTTATGTATGATCCTGCAGCCACTACCAGCCAGACTGAAACCGAAACAGCACCGGTTAAACTGAAAAGATGGCATTTTGTTGCACAAAGACAGTGGGATGGAGAAAGAGCCAAAACAAAGAGAAACATAGGTTTGGCTTTGAGAGCATAAATACAGGCCAAAGGGACTGAAACTAGATGCCGATGTGGCGTCCTCTGCCTCTCCTTCCTCTACCTCTGCCAACCTCACCTCAATGTCTTCCAGCTCCTCTCCGTCCCATAGAAGGGACTAGAGGCTGGAAGGACCCTCGCTGGCCTCGCTCATCTCTGCTTGTATAACCATTATCTTCTCATTGTGATAGATATGACAAACACCCTTCAAAACATCATAAATACTAAAACTGTTGAACATAATTAACTAAACTGTAAATGTTGTCACTTGACCTATTACTGAGGAAATGCTGCAGTGGTAATCTGTTTTAAGTTCAATTCCGTTTGTTGTGTCCAGGCATCTGTAGTTCAGAGGGTGTAGGCTCAGGAAGCAGATGATACATCCATCAGTTTACTGTTTGTTTTGGAGTCTTTCTTACCCTCTAGTGTCTGAGTTAGAGAGTTAGCTATAGTTGTTTTAACTTCTTAAATTGGCTACTGCCATTACAACATAATCAAGAACTTATCTCTCCAGGCAAAGCATTCCATAGTCTAGGAGCCCTTGTAACAAAGGCTCTGTCACCTTTTGTTTGAGTTTAGATCTTGGAACAATGAGGAGAGCAGCATCTAAGGGTGTCAGGGAGTGAGGGGGTGCCATAAAAGCTCAGAAATATAACTTGTGGCTAGACCCCGCAGGCATTTAACAGTAATGAGTAATATTTTGTAATCAGATTGAAAGGCAACAGGTACCCAGTGCAGGGATGCCAGGATCTGTAAAATATGGTCTTGTTTCTGAGTTCCAGTTAAAACCCTGGTGGCTTAGTTGTGAATTCTTTACAGCAGCCAGAGAGCAGGTAGGTACAATAGTCCAGTCGATGTGAAGAACCAACTTCTATCAGTTTGTCCAAGAAATACGATTTTCACATTATAGATCTGCTCTTACAGTTCTTATCTCAAAAACAATAGAATATTCACTTGCAGGCTTTGTTAAGAAAGCACAAATTACAAGTTCTGTTTAATTAAATATTTGGTGATAAAAATGTACCATGACTTGCAAACATTCGAGTCTTTGCAGAAAAAACAGGTAAGCAAGTTTACTCTAATAAGAAACATCTGCCATTAATTTGGCAGATACCAATCCACACATCTGTTTGAAAGCCAGCTGATTGATTGGCTGCTGTCTGCATCAGATACAGGAAAAGGTTTCTTTTTGAAAGTGCCCTTTACACCCCTTATCCCACCCGCCTGCTGCAGCGGGAAGAAAAATAGTCTGACCGACTAGAAGATTGTGGCAAAAATACAGAAGCTCTGTATAATCGTTCTGCATCCTCACACACTTTGTCTTCATTGATTAGATCACCGAGCATAAATACTTGAATGGAAGGCCTGCTGAGTTAGGTGAGTGTTACAGAATCCTGACCACGACAAAAAGAGCAGTAGGATATGAGCGTCAGCATAATTCTCTGAAGACCGGAACAATCACACTGTGTCTCATAAACCAAACAAAGGCTGTATAGTAGGCTTTGAAACAGAGGACTGACAACATGTTCATATCCTCACATAGTTTGTGTTTGCCTGTATGCCAGTCCTCTTTCATCATATTAAATATATTAATTTGCTTTCACAGATTGTTTCCAAATTTGTGTGCCTCATGTAGAGTCTGGGTTCCACTGAAACTGAGTCCAATATTGAAAACTATCCTAATCTGCTTGAATCTTTTATCAGATCTAATTTCTTTTGGCTTTCCACACTTGCAAGTTATACATAACTAAAACTCAAATCTGTAATCACCTCTTGTCGGTTGAGAAGCCAGAAACAGTTTGGAGTGTTAACCTAATTAACGTTCACAACCTGAAGCTACAGCCTGAAAGTGAAGATGAGCAGCATAACATATGAAAAGGTGATTAAATGTATCTGACATATAACTCTCTGTAATCTATTTTTACACCTTATTTTTCCACTTGCTCCACATTCGAGATCCTTATGCATGAGACATTCTCCTGATATGCAACATGATGGTTTCTCCAGAGAAGACTGAAGGTGTCCGTATACTCCAACAGAAGTGTTTGTGGGGTGATGGAACAGGGTCAGAAACCCCCTCCGCGGTCAGACAAACTAGTTCCTTTTGAGTGTACCTGCCCTTTATCACTATGTTAAATTCCAATCCATAATGTCGTCTAATTGAATTACAAAATCATAGCAACCACACACATTTTAATTTCACTACACTTCCCAGTAGCTTTTGGGTAATGTAGCTATTTTCAAAATCATGGAGTGTTTCCAGTAGCAAGCTTCCTGTTTTCCAGTAAGTACTTTTTTATATAAAAGTAGCTGATTCTTGTAACACTTGATGTGAATTGGCTTCAGTGTGTTAAGCTGCTTTTTCAGAGTATCTTTAAATAAATGTGTAGTGTTGCAGTAGCTTAACTACTTCCCATGAAAAGCAGTTTGTAGCTTCACCAGCTACACTGAATTTATCCAGACGACAAAACAGTGCAGCACTGAAAGATCTGAATGTCTGAAGTGGAAGATTGGTGTCAGTCTGTATCCGGCTGCACTGTGACCATAACATTGCATTATGAAATGAAGTCACAGTTTACAGTCAAAGCTGCAGAGATACATAGAGACTTACATTATGCCCTCTTTAGATTCAGATGATGTCAAGGGTTAATGAGTTGCGCCAACCACAGGGGCACTGTTGCCAAGATACCCCTCTGCCCTTAGTCTCAAACAAGCCGTTGTCTCATTTTTTTATAGACAGGAAGAGGGGGGAAAAAACATCTGTGAGAGCAAGAGAGACAGACCACAAAAGAACAATTACCATGAAAACATGTTGAGAGGAAGAGATGGGCATGAATCGATAGCTAAACAGGAAGAGAGCGAGAGAAATTGAAGATGAAAATGGAAATTGAGGGACAGAAAAAATAAAGAAATGGCAGGAAGACGTCCCAGATTACATTGTTGAATGTGCCCTGTTGTCATGGAGGATCTCCAAGCCTGGTCTGAAAGAATGGCGACAATTTAAAATGATTTGCCCCAAGCAGATGTTTTCCTGAAGCTAATAAATCATCCCTCTTATGTCAGAGTGATGCAGAATGTTTTGGGCTCAGATTTAAATCTAGCTGGTGTTGTTGATCGTATAAAACAAATAGAATCAAATGGACTGTAAGGTTCATACTTATAAAAGATAGTTAAACACAAAGCATACACATGAGAGGCTGTGCAAAGTTCAGTATTTCATTAGCATTGTCTTTGCAGAGCGTAACAAGTCAACCCACAGCACCAGAAGCAACCTTATGTGAAGTTGAAAACGGAGACCCGAGGCAAGTCCTCTCATGTTATCACAGTTAACGCCAATCATGAGGAGTGCAGCTCTGTGACAGACTGCCATGTGCTGGCTGCAGGAAGCTGATAGAAGAGGAGAAGTGGGGCTTGAATGACTGAATAGAACAAGACTGGAGGAACTGCTGGACTTGTGTCATAATTACTTCAATGAACAAAGTCTTGCTGACTGCTGCTTTTACTGCTGCAGGGATGCTGATGCTTTTCACTCTTAACGTCGTGTGGACACAGTTCAAACTGGGCAGTTGTGTATATATTCCAGTTTTGAATTGAACAGGGAGAATTTTGATCATTTTGTGAATTCTACAACCACAAAAACAATGAGGTGAGGTGTCTGGAAAAGTTGTAGCTTTAAAGGTGACAACCACTACTTTCCTTTTAATTTTCCCAGTCTTAATCCTAGATAAATGTTTGGAATATAACACAATAAGAAAAGTGATGGGGAATTAATTTGCTTAAACTTAAATGTGCATCTGATAATAAATAGAATTAGCCTTAAACAGCTTAAGGAAACAATAATTTAAATGTAGTTATTCTTAAGTTGTTAGCCCATGTCTGTCATTTCATAGCAGGTTACAAACTTGTCTTTTGACTTTAGATTTTTCTCCTTCAACTCTTGAATCAGATTATTATTTTATGCAGCAGTTTGAGTCATATATACATCCTTACAGTTTACAGTCATCCTTCTAGTTCCAGTGCAAAGGTTAATTTTTTTCTTGCGTAGCACAGTTGGGTGGTGGGTTGATGGTCGCTCCCTGTTCTGTGTCATAATTTGAGGGGTGTTGTCGAGCACTTACACCACTATTACACAGCACCACTACAGCCCAGTATATATACTGTATAAGATTAATCTCCATATAAAGTTTTGCGCCAGTGCAGTTTTTGACCTAGTAACCATGTAACTGTTCATTTATTCTGTTTTCTTCTGGCTTTCATCGGCTTGTCGTTGTTATTTACTTGGCATTGGCTTTCACAATGTTAATAATAATGACGAAAACAAAACAACAAAAAAACACCCAAGTAGTTGGCTGGTAAATCATTGTTTCACCAAGAGCCCATATGGAATGGGGGAGAAAACATTTTTCATTGTTATTTCTTTCATGGATTGGACCTCTCATTCTGAAACGCTGGTGGAATTGGCCAAGTGTGTCAGGCCTGTTACATACTGTATGTGAGCAATGCATGCAACAAGGCAGAGGACAGTGTCAGAAACGCTCTTGTGGTGTTTAAAGCTAAATGTGAAGATAAAACACCTGCAACATCACGTTTCAGTAGTTGTGACTGGTGATTCATCAACCACACAGGTCACACTGTATAAAAAATGTTCAAAAGTTCCATTTCTCGTGGTTGATTATTTGGTGCATACAGTAGTTTTTTAAGTGCATTTCTTTGTGTTCTCTAAGGAACTGATATGCTGCATATATCTATCAGATTATCTCACTTCAGTCTCTGTCACACGTACAAAGAACTCTCACATGTCTTAGTTTGGATAGGTACATGTTCCTCACTTCAAGAAATAACTGGCTGCTGTTTGAAATGATTAATAACTGTTGGGTCTGCTTAATTTACTGTTGGAAAAGATTTCTTGTGATACGTCTCATGATGTACATGCTGTGCTTTGTGTGATAATGACATGCTGCTTAAAGCAGTTAATGAAGGATGAGTACAAAACATGTCCAGAGAGTGTGGGGTCTTTTAAATCCCACCAAAGCTCTTTAATAACTTCTCACCTGTTGGATCTGGGGGAGCACGACTGGTTACTAGCAATAATTAATAATAATTGTCAGAGATAATTATTTAAATTAATAAAATTATCAGTATGAATTAATAATAATGGGGCACCACCCGGAAACCGGGGCCAATAACCAGACAGTTAGGTAATGTCATAAAAGAGTTCACCTAGAATACTAATATCTGAGGGATATCAACGTTCACAGGTGAACCAAGAAGGTTTGAGTTCGAGCTCTGACTCCCAATCAGCCACTTTTCACAATAAATGAGCACAATAATCACAGAAGACTTCTCTTCAAATGTATAACAGTGTTAATGAAACAATATTAAAGTTAACAAAGTTAGCCGATGCTTTGATCAATAAATCACTATCCTAAAATCTAATTCTGCCTAAGCAATAACAACAGCAGCTATGTACAGTGAAAACACATGCCATTGGGAGTGTGTGTGTGTGTGTGTGTGTGTGTGTGTGTGTGTGTGTGTGTGTGTGTGTGTGTGTATGGTAGTGTAGATGGGTAGGTCTGTGTGTGTGTGTGTGTTTGTGGGCAAGATGGCGTATGTGATCGCATGAGATGACGGTCCTGCGAGATTCATGATGGCGTACGTGATCTTGTGAGATGACGTTCCCGTGAGATTCATGATGGCGTACGTGATCGCATGAGATGACGTTCCCGCGAGATTCATGATGGCGTACGTGATCTTGTGAGATGACGTTCCCGAGAGATTCATGATGGCGTACGTGATCGCATGAGATGACGTTCCCGTGAGATTCATGATGGCGTACGTGATCGCATGAGATGACGTTCCCGTGAGATTCATGATGGCGTACGTGATCGCATGAGATGACGTTCCCGAGAGATTCATGATGGCGTACGTGATCGCATGAGATGACGTTCCCGTGAGATTCATGATGGCGTACGTGATCGCATGAGATGACGTTCCCGTGAGATTCATGATGGCGTACGTGATTGCATGAGATGACGTTCCTGCGAGATTCATGATGGCGTACGTGATCTTGTGAGATGACGTTCCCGAGAGATTCATGATGGCGTACGTGATCTCGTGAGATGACGTCACGCAATCTCAAGGCTCACGGCAGATGAAGTCACGTGAGAATCAAAATGTGGACGTGACCACGTGAGGAAGTCACGTCACGTGAGAACCAAATGGCGGCCAAATGTGCTCATATTTACAGCATCACTTTCCTGTAAACCCGCTTGTGACCTGATATCTCTTGGTGGTCATGATTTGTGATGTACAAAAAGAGGTCACAGAGGAGTGCTGGCCTCTCTCCCCAGAGCTTTTATTAGTCCCTGAGAAATAACCATGTCATTGTATTTAAAGCCATAACAGGGAGATTCCTCTGCAGGGCTAAATAACAACCTACAGACATACCGTCACTTCTCTACAGGGTATAACAGAGAAACAATGCTCCTAATTGGCCGATTCTATCAAGAAACTGTCAATGAATTTCTGCGCATGGTTTAATTTTCTTTTTGAATAAGGACATACTACAAGCACCATAGCTGTGAATTAGACTCCACAGAGGCTTCCCTTTGTTTGCTATAGTTTCAAAAGATAATCTGTCAGGGCTGGATTGCATGATGATGACATCATTCATGCTTCAAATCTAAAAGGCTGGCACAAAGACTGTTTTGATGAGAATATACTCTGTTGAGCCGTAGTAAAGACATTTGTATGACAGCCTTATTCTCTTGTAAGTGGACTAAATGTGTTACAGTGGGGATCCTTGTAAATTGCCGCCATGATGTAGTCAGTCTGCTCTGATGTGTGGTGCATGAGTGCCATGTAACACTCACTGTTAGAAACAAATGAAGACATTAAATGCATGTGAAAAATCCAGTATTTCACTGTACAGAATTCTAACAAAGCCAAAGTGATGTTTTGTGAGAGGACATTTCTGCATATTTTCCTGATAATTCTCATTCTTAGAGATGTTTATTTCTGTACTGATGTTCTAATAGCCATACTCACCTAACAGAGGTCCTCTCATTAGCAGTTTAAGTTTAGGAGTCATTAACTAGCAGGCTGAATAAAATTAGGTAGATAGACAGGAATCTAATTGCGCACATAACAGTAGACGAGGGAGAAGAATATTAAAGAGGATTGAGTACGGTGGAATTGTTAAAAGATGGCATCTACTATAGATGTCGGGTGAACAGAATATTATGAATAGAATATTACGTAACACAAAGAGGATGCAATTCTATACGTAGAGAGGACTGCCCTTTGTTTTCCCTTCGTCAGATGACAACCTGGCTGAGAGACATGTAGCTGAACATAAGTAGGAACTGCTTGTGGCATCTTATGTTACCTTCAACGTCACAAGATGGGAAAAGTATGAAAATGGTGTTATTCTATATTTTTTCACATTAATGAGCCACACAGTTGCACTGGCTGACACACACACTATAGTAGATTTGAAGTTGATACACATATACCGTCCTGCCACGGTAAGTACTCACTAGAGCACCAAATTTATATTAATTAATATTATTTCGGAAATTACTGAGCCTTTTTAAAAAAATATTAATTAACTAATTGATTGATTGATTTATTTGTAAGCTGTTTTTCAAGAGTCACATGTTCAATTGGAACCAGTGTAGCTTGGGGCTGAGAGCTTTGCACAGAAAATATTGAAATAACACATTGTTGGTTTTGGTCATTTAATGGGATGTATTGACAATACGATGAAACCAGAAAATAAAATCTGGGCACCCCGGTGTATATACACTACCAATAATCGATGTGTTGCAATGCAAATAACATATTGACCATTATCTACTTTTTTTTTCTCAACCTGTGCTCACTTACCTTGAAACTTCTCCTCAGCAACAATGTTTTTCTTAAGCACAGGCTGTCAGGCAAGTGATAACTTAGTGATAACGAGAGCAAAACCTGTGGTTATAACTCCAAAATAACACCAGCTTGACATTCTCTACGTGTCAGAGGTGTGAAAATGTGTCCAGCCTCAGTAAACGGTGCATGCAGTATGTATTTGTGTTTTCTGTATAATAGATTGAAAGAGTAGACGATATAAAATGACATTCATCCTACAGTATAGCCTATTTGCCTCTTTTCTATTTAATTTAAAGTGCTCATTTAAAGCTCCACCGTTTAAGCTGGTGATCCCCAGAATCATGTAGCTGATTAATTATACAACTGAACAGAAATATTTGTAGACAGGTGCCTCTGATAATAACAGGTCATACTGAGTTTGACTTTTGAATTGAATCTGAATTACTCAACATGACAGTTTGTCATTTGTTTAATTGGCAGGATGAAACTCTGTTTTATACACGGATATTATGTACAAGTGCTGTAACCCAACAATATGTGTTTGACTGAAAGGCTCATGCACCATGACCTATATTGAATCATCATGCACAAGGAGAAGTGCAGAAAATTTTACACAAAAGAGAAAGAATGTGTTTCATGATGGAGCACTTTGTACAGATAAACGTTCCTTCAAGTTAGTGATGTCAACAAATACAAACATACCATTTGGATATGAATAGATAGCATGCCCTGAACAGACACAAACAGCCTACACTCAATACTGCGCCTGAACACATCATGTATAGATGAGGATGGAGGACTAAAGCTGCTGCTACTGCTCTGCTATCGTCCTGCTTTTGCTACACAGGCTGTGCAGACGCTGTGTCAGGCCTGTTGCATGCATCTCACACCGGGGTCAGCAAACACACGCGTGTGTGTGCCCACAAAACTCCGCAATTATGTACTTGCAGATGACGCACAGATCCTGTGCATGCCTCTTGAAATTTGATCGCGGTTTGCACCCGACCCAATCGCTTCCTCTTCTTCCACTTATCCTACATATTTATAAAGATGAAAACAGCTAGTACAAACAGCTACAACAGTGACAAGCAGAAACTATAGAGTTTTGACAAAATATTGTCACGTGCAGGTTTTACACCCACCTTCCCGTGTTCTTGCTGTAGATAAGTCCACAGCACCCCCTACAGTATCTGACAAGAATGGCAATTTCCACACAGACGAGACTGCGACTTGCGCGAGTATGCATGCATTAGACCATCAGCCCCCCCCGCTCACTTCCAGTATACATCTGACAGATTTTAAAGTTATTTTACATAAATGCACAACCGCAACATGTTGTCATTGTCTTCAGTAAAGTTTTAAATGTACTTTCTGTTGAACATATCTTAATTTACATAAAAAAAGAGTCATTCTAAGATTGCGGTTGTCAAAGAGAGGGGTACATGTGAACATGAAGCACCACTATGCCTTCATACATTGAGTGACTCACAGAAGTACCCCGTGTTTATACAGACACACTCATGCATGATTTCTTGTTCATTAACTTTTATGCTTGAATACATCAAGTGAAAAAAAGGACATCCAGTAAACTGTTTGGACACACTGTTTACTCTGATAAAGAGAAATGGCAGCAGAATCAAAGAGCGGGTACTGTATGAAGGATCCATAGATACTGTATACAGTACATTAAAGACATAGTTCACATTCAGTAAGTAACATAAAGTCTCTCTCAGCTCCTTCCAGTCAACCGAGGAGACAGACATGGATATAATCTGATATATAAATAGTCTAACCAGGACACATACATTCAAGCTAGGAACAAATTTTGACAGTGCAGCTGATATATTTACCTGGCATGTCATGCTGCAGAGGGAGGTTTAGGAAGCCAAACAAAAAATTAGTCGGGAATACCCACAAATTGGAATGGATAGGGGAGAGTGAGGGATTAATGAGGGATAGCCAGGCCTTGATAACGCTGACGTTTTGAGCTGGCGTGCGCTCCCTGAAAGCCCTTTGTTTAGCCCTTATTGCCAGTCGCCATCTGTTATGATCCAGTTGCCAGATTGCCCAGAGCAACATCATCAATCCCCCCCCCCCCCCTTCAGCTTTTGATCTGTAAAAGTAAAATGCAGCTCCTCCTGACTCTGTACTCACCAAGTCAAAAGCCGATATCTGTTATGACGGATTGCAACTAATCCTGAGGGTTCTCTGTTGTCACGCTGGCCACTTCCCACTCCTCACAGGAACTAATGACCTGTCCTTGCCTCAGTGCGTCTCCAAAATAGACTGCAACACACATGATGATGATGATGATGATGATGAGATGAGGACATCTCAGCTGCACTGAGGCTTAAGTGACAGATTTCAGCTGCGGTTGGAATCCTACTTTGATGTTGCACAACACAACATTAACAGTGCTGCAGCGACTGTGTTTAGAAACAGCTCTTATGCACTGTGATGTTACACAGAGACACTAACACATCGCAGTGTGCCCTGTGATCCCTGCATATTTATATCTGAACTGCTCACAGACTGATTTTCTCTTTAACATTCACCCGGCGTTCCTCTTTTTGTTCATTCACCCCTCACCTGCTCCTTCCTTCCCTTCATTCTCTTCATTATATTCAATCCACCCGTCCCTCTCACCTCTCCGTGTCCCTTCCTGCTGATACCTCATCTCCATCTCCGTCTCTCTCTCTCTCTCTCTCTCTCTCTCTCTGCCAGGCCGGGCCACTCTGCACGGCAAGTCCTCCCTGCGGATAGAGAATGTGCGTTCAGACGACCAGGGCTGGTATGAGTGTAGGGTGCTGATGCTGGAGCAGCAGTATGACACCTTCCACAATGGCAGCTGGGTGCATCTAACCGTCAACGGTAAGGAACTGTTTAATATAAACATCAACAAGTCGGAGCATGGAAAGACAAACAGATACATATATGGGACATATGTGGAGTGATATATAGTTAGGCTTTTGTAAAAATCATATACATCAAGCCTCCAAAATAATATGAATGTTTGTTGCGTATTCTTTAGACTTTTAAAGGTCAGGCTTTCACCATGACATATCTTCAGCGCAAGTACAAAAAAATGACTGTGATACTGTTAACATTCAATTTTTTATGTGTGTTTATGTGTGTGTTGCTTTTTTATGATCAGCAACTTATTAGCTATTTGAGCAATAACAAAGTATACACATATTCATCTTACATTTTATATACACTATATATATATATGTATATATATAATAACTCCTCAATAATAAGGCAGACCAGTTGATAGAATTCTATTAATCACAAGCATAAATAAGCCGTCAAAGACAAACAAACAAAATCAACAGAAAACACAGCAACAACAGAAAAAAAAAAAACTTGTGTAAACTTACAATAACAAAAATTATGTTTATTAGTAGAAATCAAGGTTCAGGCTTTTCAACTTTAAATCATTTATATGGTCAAGAAGCCATTTTTCTTCATAGGTGTTGAGTTTGTGTAGCACCTCAGCAGGAGAGGCGACCATACCTACAAGCTGCTAGATTGTTGGTTTGTTGTAAAGATGATGATTAGCCGTGGGATTGGGCAGTATGTTCATAGGTTCTAGGATTTTAGCCTGTATTACTGATGAATGATTAAGCCACTTACTACTATGTAGTAAATTCAGTAATAAAGACTTTTATTAACCTAAATTTTAATTGACCAGAAATAATGTAAAAACGTTGAGATATTACAAGAATTTTATTGACTAACAATTTCTCCATAGAGCTGGAGGACCAAATAGATAGCTCTATGAAAATACTTTAATATTATTTACCTCTGATAAATGACTCACATGTAGCAGCAACTGACTCGAATCATGCCACCAACCAAAACACTTAGACACAGAAGTGAATAAAAAGTCGCCAAAATCGCCTACTCACCTACTGTATTATTCACAAAATGGAATAGTAACAATGGTAGACAAGTTTTTTGTGTGATATACTTATTGGAAGGCATATGAACTGCTTTGGTCCAACTATATCTTAAGCAGACTGGACCAAGTGACATATGGGCCCCAGCAGCTGCACTGCCTTTATTTTCACCACTGATTAATAGTACTCACAGTAAGGGCTGCAACCAAGAAACATCTTTATGATTTTATCTGTGTTTATCCAATTTATTACTTCATTGTTATGCTATAAAATGATGATTTTTCATAACCTAAGATGACTTTAAAATGCTTATTTTGTCCAACCAACAGTCCAAAATCCAAACACATTGAATTTACAATGATATAAATCAGAGAAAAATGGCGTTTAATTAGTCTCAGAACCAGCACACATAAAAACCAGGCATGTGCACATGAAATGAGCGCACAGAACAGTATCCAGAAGTGGAAAAGCATCCTCACAAGGGAGCTTATCCTGCGAGCACAGGGCTGTGATGAGTGCAAGCTGGACCCCCTCCCTACGTGCTCGCAACTGCCCAACACTCACTCACTTTTTTGTGGGCTTTGGAGGTGCATTATCACCACCTTCTGGATCGGAGTGTGGATCAGAACAGTTACTCTACTATTCCATTCAATTCTCCTATTAATTCCTGTGTTTTCTTAAAATCTGAAAATAGCCCTGTACCCTACATCACCACTGCAACATTCCTCTAATACCTAGTGTCATGTGCTTCCTTTAGAGTGTAATATTAAGTGTCTGTCTCTCTTGTTGATATCTAGGACAGTATAAAAATACCTGCTCCACCATTTCCTGCAGTCCATAATATTCACATCTACCTGTAGCTTATTCATGATGTTTAATGTACTGTTCAGACTGGTGTAAATAAACGTCATCCTTGATATAATATCCTCCCCCTTTCTATTTCTATTGCTTCCTCTCATTTCTCCTACTTTTCTTTGAATGCTGTACTAATATCTGTCGTTATTTCCTCTATCCCACTCTCCCTGCCATTTATTTTTCATTTCTGATTTGATTATACCAGTTCATTTCCATCCACACTAATATGTGCAGCAATCCACATGAATTTAATTTCTATTTCTGCTCTCTTAATTCTGAATATTGTTGGAGCTATGTCAAGTACTAAGTCTTTCCTTGTATCTGATTGCATGTATTTAATACTTGTTAGTGCACTGCTGGAATCATAACCCATCAAAACTTTAATTGGTTTGACTTCTTCTATCCAGCTTAGAGCTAAAATGATTGTTCTCTCAGCCTGTCATCGACTGTGTCAACAATACAGCCAATCAAAGGTCATTGTCAGTATTCAAAGTGACCAATCAAAGGAGCAGAGACATCAGCCACTGTCTATTTCATCCCCGCCTCCAAAGTCTCAAAACTCAACTTGACACGAGAGCTAGCGTTAAGTGGTTGCGAGTGCTTAGGGAGGGTCAAGCTGGCTCTCGTGGACCGTGCTTGTGGGACCACATTTGTGCACACACAGCAGAAATGCTCCCTCGCAAGGATGCTATTCCACTCACGGATACTGTTCTGTTCACACGCCTGGTTTTTGAGACTAATTAAACGCCATAAAAGCGGTTAATCCTTCCATTTCAGAAGGCAAGTTTATTTGTATTGCACATTTCAAGAAGCTGAAACCAGCAAATGTTTGGTATTTTTGCTTGACCAAAATGACTGACGGATTGTTAAAACTGAATTGTTTCAAATCATTGTCAGCACATTTTTACACAGCGGTCAGTTGGGTTGAGATACTGACCAGTAACCACAAGGTCAGATGTGCAGTCCCTATAGTAAGAAACCTTGACACAGATTATTGCTCAACATCAGAATAAGCTCATGCTGGCTGTGTTCTAACTAGAATACCTACATGCTATGTTATCGTAAGTGTCTCTGGAGAGGAATGTAAAATGTGTAACCCACACAGGTGTCAACACTTGGGACTCTCTCACAGAAACTAAGAATATTCTTGCCTTCACTTGGTAGCTCAAACGTTCATCAAGTCACTTAATCAGATAGCATATGATGATGCTAGTTGCTGTGGTAACAGACACACCAGATATGGTCCTGTACACCTCCCCCCACCCCACCCCCTCCCCTCTTGCGGTCACAGTACATTAGCTCAGTTTCATCAGTGTTGCTCTTGTTCCGTTTGACTTCGCCTTGCTTCTCCTCTCTCTTCCACAAGTGTCTGAAGGCCTCAGGCTCCGTCCTCTGCCTCTTTTTCTCTTTCTGTCTTCATGTCTGTCGCTCCTCTGCTGCCTTTTACTGTGTTGTTACCATATCAGACATGAGCTGCAGTACTTTTGTCAGTGGTAGTAGTCAGACAGTCAGACACAGCTGACTGTAACTTTCTAGTTCTACCAAAATGTTAGCTTTGGTCAGAGAAGTGCCAAAAAAGAATGATGTGTTACGGTTGACTCAGATGGGGTTAAAATGAGACTGGAGATGGTCAGTTTATCATTTAGGGATGTCAGAAAGTAGACGCCAACCATGGTCAGTGTTTTTTAATAATGAAATAGTGAAACGTCTTTGAAAACATATATTTAGACATGTTCCAAAATGTAAATCTATACAGTACTTTTGGCCATGTGGAATCAACAAATCACAAAGTGCCACTGGCATAACAACGGACAAAGATGTACATTATCAGGCCAGTTTTGCATTATGATCCCATCACAAAGCCTCAGATGGATGTACTTTATCTGAATCACTATGTCATCCCTGCTGCTTTTATTGAATAGGATATGTGTTTAAGAGATGAGATAGGTGTCAAATTAAATACATGCTGGGTCAACTTTGCAGCTGAGTGTTTCATTTTATAAGGAAGAAGAAGAAAAAAAAAAACAAAGCAAGATGTTAGAGGAGGTTGCCAGTGTGGGTGGAAATTCAATCTGACGACAAAGTTTTGAAATAAAAAATGAAATCTGATTTACTTCATAAATAGTAGCCTATAACATAAAATAAAAAAGATGGTTACTCTAAGAGGCAAAACCCTTTAATGGGAATCTTCAGGTTTGAAGACTCATTTTTGCTGAGCAGTGTTGATTTGCATGTATGCACTTAGCCAACTGGGGTGAGGCCACCACGTCCCAATGGGAGCTGGGTGGTGACCACTTAGTCAAGCAGTGGAGGCCACACTCACCATCCTGCCTGCGTAACAGTGATGGTGGGCCAGCCTTAAATGTGCAGCAGTACCATACGATGCAAACCAAAAGCTCTCTGAGAATCTTCTTTTATCATCAAATTTGAAGTTTCTTAGGGGAGGGCCTGATGTGGTACAGGAGCACTCCCTCTGACAGCACCTGCCTTGAGTGCAATTGTGATGTCCTGCTTCACTTACCAAGAAGGCGGCTTGTTCAGTGAAATGAAGGTGATGAGTTGTCACCACTAGCCTGTGTGTCTTCCTCATCCTTTTGCTGGAAAGACACAGAGCAGTGAGACGGTGGTGGTGGTGTCAGGAGACCAGGGCTCTGGGGAGTCCCCTGCTGCTTTGATTGCTGATGTCATCCACCTGCAGCTCCACAGGGGAAAACTCTCACCAGGCTCTGTGCCTGGCAGGAAGAAGTGATCCAGACCCATTCAGTCTTTGAGGGCAGTGGTGTTGTGGTCTACACCTTGGCAGATGTACTGTAATAAGATTGGTGACGAACACGGCCCAACTGAACAGCCTTTGAACTTAACAACGCTCATGCCGAACTCCCTTAAAAAATATATAATTTTGTTTGTAGGTGTAAGATAAGCAACATGCATGATATTTCAAAAGTAACGCTAGGAGCCACTGTTTAATTCAGCACCTATTTTGTAGGCAAATGTGGACTTACTTCTGTAAAAATGTAACTTAAATGAGTAGTTAACAAGCAATTCATCACTAACCATTGTTATGTTAAATTGTCATTTTTTTTAATGAAGTTCGGTATCAACGTTACTCACTTCTTTGAAAAGCACCGATGAGGGGCTCGATGTAACAGGTGCAGGAGTTCGCACCAGCAGTGGGGCATGGATCTATCCTCTTGGTGGACCGTCAACTGACGCTTCAGCTGGGTTTAAAATAACTCCTTGAGCGCTACTGTTGAACAAAAATGGCCCCATTCACCAGTAACAGTTAATACCACGACACCAGCGGCTATGAACCCGGCTCTGCTGGCCAGGAGAGAGTGTAAACAAACGGAGGAAGAGAGGAGGGCTAAGCTAAGGCTAATCCTCACTGGCTATCTCTACCCAGCATTTTCTTCGCCAATGTATGGTCTCTGGTGAAAAACATATATGAACTGTGACTGCGGATCACCACTCATAAAAGGATTATGGACTGAAACTTCATGATTTTTACAGAAACATGGCTTAACAGCAGTGTCCCTGATGGCGCCATTGAACTACTGGGGTGCTACATCCTCAGGGCGGATACAACAGCCAATGACTCCTGTAAGACCAGAGGGGCATGGGGGACTGTGCATTTATGTTAACAAAGCTTGGTGCATGGTGCCATTATTGAGAGACACTGCTCTGCTAACCTAGAATATCTCATAGTTAAGTGTAGACCTTTCTATCTGCCCCCCCCTAGCAGATAGAAAGGTCGTGCTAGTCACCCCTCTGTATCATTTGAGACCCATCCAAAAAATCCTGAACACAGAAACAGTGAAAAACTGTTTAATGCTCTAACTCCACAATTCAGTAATGCATAGTTCAGTCTTTTCATGTTTTCAGCAATTATTTTCTAACATGTATAATGTGTTTCAAAAGAAATCTCTGATTTATCCTCTATACAGACTTGCTCTAAGGAGCACACTTAGAAGTAGAGCTGCAATGATAGTTGATTAACTCGATCTACATAAAATCAATCAGCAACTATTTTGATAATTGATTAATGGTTTTAGTCATTTTGACAGCCCTGTTTCCTAGAAATTATGTTCATATACAACTAAATTGCATTCCCAATTACATTGCTTTGACAAATGTAATCGCTGCCTGAATTATGTTCACTGGTAATAGTTTTCTGAATTAATGAAGTGCTACATTGATATATTGCTCTGAAGTCGCACAGAGGAGGCCGGGGTGGATGGAGGGCCTTCAAGATGTAGGACTCTGACAACAGAGACCCGAGTTTACATCCTGAGTCCTGCTTGTGGTCGGGTTTAGGCAATAAAAGCACTTTGGTTCAGGTTTGTGAAAGATGGTGGTTTTGCTTAAATGTTAATAACCATGTTGTGCTTGAAGTCATTGCATTTTTTCTGTTTTAAACATAGACCACAATCTTTCCTTAACCTTAACCAAGTGCTGCCAATGCCTAAACATAACCATAAAAAGTTTTTAAAATATTACTGTAGTTTCCACTAATGGATATTGTGCTGCAAGATCAGATTTTACTCATATGTTCAGTATCAACATTTTTGCAACTAGCCACATATGTTAATTAAAAATTTTTCTCATTATGTTGAGAGAACACATAATTCAGCAGCATGACGTTTCTAGCAAAATTTAGTGCAATTTAGTCATATATGAACGTTATTTCTGGGAGCATTTTGCTAGCAAAAATGCCAAAAATTCACTTGTTCCAGCTTCTAAAATGAGAATATTTTGTGCATTTCTTTGTCATATATGACAGTAAACTGACTATCTTTGAGGTTTCAGAGTGTTAGTTGGACAAAACAAGACATTTTAATACATCTGCTTGAGCTATGGGGAATTATAACAGGTGTTTTACACCACACTTATGACAATTCATTGACTAAATGATTAATCAATAATAAAAATAATCGTTACTTACGTCCTGCGTAGAAGTAAAAAAGTTATTTGTGAAAACTGAAGAATAATAAATATGTCTCAAGCAACTTTTGTACTTTTTAACCTTTAAGTTTAGTTAGAACGTTTGAGAGTAACTCTCAAGTGATCACGTTATTGATCACCTGTACTGTATGGTCAGACAGGAATCAGAGACAAGGATTTATCCTACATCAGACTCATGGTGATGTAGTGATGTCATTTTTTTATATTTGTGTGATTTTTAGTTTTTAAAAGTTCATCTTATTTGTATGAAATCCATAATATATAGAAATGTATAAATAGGGATGAAATTAAAAGACATTGCTGAAATGGAAACAAAGAAGAAAGCAGCTGCTGCAAAAAGAGTACTTTTACATCTAAAATATGTCATTAATAGCTTTTATTCTTCATTTTATGAGTGTAAGATTTTTTACTGGTCTTTCACTGAAGTCCACAATTTCCCTCTAGCAGTTTGATAGATACAGGCCCAGCTTTCTGCCCATAGTTACTGTATGAAAAGATCAATGGTCAACCTTTAAGAGCATTAGGTGATGAGCATTGGTGAAAGTTGTTATTAAAAAATATATTTAGTTTGACGTTTTATGGGGTTTTAACAGGGTTTTACAATGATCTGTGTGATGTCATCTACATGAATGCACCCAAGTTTCACATCCTCACGACTTCACATCTGAGTTTGTGTCAATATATTGAATAATACAGGGCTGGCAGGCTGTAGATATTATGTAATCACAGTGAACCAGTTAGTACCATACAGCATTGGTGTTCGTTCTTCAATGGTAAAGCTACTAACTGTGACTTTGTGAATACCCACATCTTAGAAAAATGGCTTTTCATCACCTGGGCATTGATATTAGGAGTGTGTTGAAAATTTATGTAGGTGTTTCACCTTATTGTAATTGTAATGATGGGCTCTTTAAGGTTCAGGGCCCAGGTACATACTCATACTGGATGAAGCTCCAACACTGCTTCTATTTATAGTCCCCCATTTGCGATCCAGCTCTCCCTATCATTGTCAAACATCAGTGGTTGTCGGTGATTACTCCGAGCACTTTAGCTGTCAGCTCTGCTGGCATTGTAGAAGTAAGTGATGCATATAGATTCCAGGTGAGATGCATATAGATTGTGGGTGAGAGTGCTATATCACGCTCCTGCTTTTCCTCCATAAATTGACACCTCTGCTTCTTTCCTGTGAACTTATATCGCCCTGGAACTCCTTCCAGATGGAGTGTGAGTGAGGAGTGGATGAGCAGGAAGAGAGGATCTGTACGTAAGAATGATGTAATTATCGTGCAAGCTGCTTGCTCTAAAAAAAAATATCAGGTCAGCCTTTGCATGAAGAAAGCATCTCTACTACTTGTTGTATTTCGAAGTTATTGCTGTTATGGACCATTCAGTTGATACAGAATCTTAGATTTTAAGGTGGTGTTGAATTGACATATATGCAGTTCTTAGCAGTTCAGAAAATGTATGTATGGATGAAGAGGATCACTGCAGCAGTCCAATGGGCACTATCCCAGTTTCTTCTTCTAAGAAAATTTCGACTCCCATTATTCACCACGTTCTCCTTCACAGTGCAAGAGGTGATGCCAGAGAAGCAAGGTTCATATCTCCTGGGGTTAGTCTTCAACTGCTCCCCTCAAAATACCTTCAGCACATCCTTCCGCTTGCCATCCCTGTGTTCTGCTGCAGAACTCTGCAGTGCCTGCATGCTGCACACCAGCCCCAGTCTACCTCTCTCTCTCTTTTTCTCTCTGTTGATGTAGCTTTCTTCTCTCTTTTCCTCTGACTTTCTGTCTCTCTCTGCCTCTTAACTTCTTCCCTCATTATCTTTCCCTCTTATGAGCTGTTTGGCACTTGCGAATACACAAACACGGGTTGAGGAAAAGGGGGTAAGGATGTCATTGTGCCCCCTCCCTGTCATGGTCTAAAAACAGATTAACGCATGACCAATGGCCACTGCTTATTCCATATAGGATTAACTGACACAGTCCTGAAGGGAGTGTCCAAATGACCCAGACAAAATGCTCCATCAAGAAAATAATCAATCCATAAAAATCTAACAAGTTTATACAGCTATTCTTCTAAATATAAGATCATTTACTGACAGCTGTCATGATGTGATGTTGACTAGAAGGAAAGGTACTGTATGATATTGGCATGTTAAAACAGTGAACTAGCCTAAATATGACTTTGAAGTACCTTAATGAGAAAATATTAGGCCACATATTTACAGTGATATCAATAATGATCACGCTGTTTTGCAGAACCTGTGTCATTGAAAGTCAATGCCAGAATCTTCTTTTCATGACGATTTATGGACACTTTTTTCCTTATGGAGAACATTCTTGGAACCAGTTGAGTCCTTTTTAATCACAATGAAGACGTGTGTTTCCACAGCAGCAAATAGCCACACTGAGCCTCACCTTTATGGCCCTGCTTGGTAGCATTGCTTACCGTGGTGACTAGAGAGAAAGCTCTGTTTTAAAATCTCACAGTGTTCAGCTCTCAGTATTTAGTTCAAACTGCTTCTACTTCTAATAACTTTGCATCTAACTGAATATCTGTGGTTTGGAGTTTATTTTTAGTCCTACGTTGCTGATAATATTTTCAGATAACACCCTTATTTTACTGTTTACTGATTCCAATGGTATCAAAGCTGTATTAAGTTACTGCTGATGCAAACCCAACATTTCCTGCTGCTGCCATTTGATGTTTTCCCTCAGTTAGCTGAACTTTGTTATTGGTGATATTCTTAAGTAAAAATTTGTCCATACAACAAGATATGGTCATAGTAAGCATCATGAGTTTTAATAGCAGGGAGGAATAGTACAAGCAGAAACAGCAACAGTGAGCTGTTGGAGATGAAGAGCAGCAGACAACAGGCTCATACTGGGATTTGTTGCGAACCAACACACCTCCAACACATCATCAACATGCTGTGCTGTGGAAAAACACTCACACCATGCCAGCAAGGCCTCAATGGCCGCGCTTACTCACAGCTCAGGTTGGCGTGAGCATCCCAACCCTATCAAAACATAGCAGAAGGGAATACCAACATCTTTACCATATGCTGATAGTACATTTTGCATCAACAGACACAAATCAGATAAATGGTTTACTGAACAGTAAGAGCAGATAAAATAGAGTATAAAAAGCTCCCAGCATCAAGGTTATTACTTTCTCAGGAGATAAGTATTTATTCATGTGACCTCCACAGTGACACAGATAGCTGCCTGTCGCTGTTACAGCAACAGAAACAGTTTTGATGGACATATGGGTCTGTAAACACCCAACTAAAACACCTGTTCCCAGGCTATTAGAAATACCATATCTATTCCAACTCTATCACTAAAAGCTCACAATCATTTTCTTGTAATATAAGGCTGCTGCCTTTCAATGAATGAATATATTAGCACACTTTACAGTATGTACCAATGTAACAGTTAGTTCTGTGCCAAAGCCTCCTGCGGAACACAGTTAGTACTAACATTTTATTGCTGTCACATATGCCACTGCTTAGAATAGGTCAATGATATTCTGACCTCATCATGGTAATCACTGCCATGCTAGATTTATGAACCACATCTCATCACCCGCAGATTTTGCGTGACAGGATGCAGTTAAGAGTGACTTAAAATCAGAGTGGACATGTAGTACAGTATATTGGGAAGCACGGCCAACACCACATTAGTTTCCTTGCATTTTTTCCAACGTGCAAATTCAGATTTGATCTTTTACAAAAATGCAGTGTGAATGGCATAAATAATCTACATAAGAAACATTTGATGTTAGCAGTAAATTTAGCAAATTACTTCAATCAGAAAACTGAAGAATTTTCTCACAGAGCACCGCTTTCAATATGAATTCTCTATGTATCTTTATATATACAGTAATACTATATGTCAAAGACTTGATTATTAGTGAAATATTGTGAATGAATGATGCTGAAAAATTGCTCGGCTACATTGGAAACCGCTTAAAGTGATCACATCTGTCCGTATCAAATTGATCACTATAAGCGGATGATTATTATAACCAAATTTTTTCTTTATTTCTGATGCAGATTACCATCTAACTGACATCTGTATATTTATTACATGAATATAAAGGAGTGAAATGGGCAGCTTAGCTATTTACTGAATTTTATCGACTGTTTCAAAATACAGAACAGCTGGGCCAAACACTTGTTTGAAACAGCTGCATCTTGTTGGCTCGTTTCTGGCAGTTTGTCATAAGCTTCGAGGACACTATGTTTTTCATTGAGAGACTTTCTTTTTCCCGTCATGATGTCAATGTGCAGGCAGCAGCAGCCTCAAATAACCAGCAGGAAGCTGACAGTTTGTGCATTTAGGCTGCGTGGGTGGGGGCCGCAGTGGCCCGCAGTGAGAAAGTTGAACCAGAATCAAGTTTTGGAAAAACGCAACCCATAACGCTGCGGTGGCCAATCAGGGCTGGTGATCAGACTGATTAGAGCTGTAACCCTCCCATGAAGGAGGACAAAAACATTATTAGGAAGAGGGGAGGACATTTCTCTTCATTTGATAAAATTATAAGTTAAGTTAGGCTTTGATGTTGTCTTCCCGACTCATTTTAAAAAAAGACGAGAGAGAGAGAGAGAGGGGTTTGTGTGCACCTCTGCACAAACCTACAGATGTGCACTGCAGCTGCTAATGGCATATCATACCTGTATCATGGGAGGAAAATAGAATAACCATAGTTAAAAAAAATTTTCCGTATGTTTTCATGTATGAAAAAAACCAACATGAACACTGTAAGCAGACTACTTGATTACTATAAGCAAATTATTTAAATTTCTGGCCCAAGCTTTTTGATCCGTATAAGCGGTTGATCACTGTAACCATGATCACTATAAGTGGTTTCCACTGCATATTGATTCCATTACAAAGTCAAAGCTGTAACATAAGTATTAAAAAATGCATGTAAACATGTTCATGTATAATGTACTATATTTGTAGTTTCAGTAGGTAGAACATTTACTTAATGTTGTGTAATTTGGGTACAGTCAAACAAAATTCACAATGACCTTTACAGATGTGAATTGTGAGTCTTATGGAGGGTTTTGTCGTCACCAATATCAGTTTCTATGTGCTGCAGTAGTACCATTTAAACAAGCCATTCTACAGGTTGAAGCTTTAGTGTTAATTTAAATCAAAAAGAACATTACATATAACACTGAAGTGTGGAAAATTGTGTTACTGCAACTGTAACATGGCTTTTTGTTTGACCATTTCACCATAAATGGCTGTTTTCTGAAACTGCATTAATTTATTTAAAAAAAAAAGAGACCTGGTTTGAAAGGAGCCATTAAACAGTCGGACTATTTTTCAAATAAACCTGAGGATTATTTGACAATGCAGTTGACCCGTATAGACCCAAATAACAACACAAGTGCCGGCAGCAGCTTGATGCTCATCAATTAACAATAAGCTGCTTTGTAAAAAAAAAAAACAGCAATATAATAATAATTTCCGAAAAGCAAATGTAAGTCATAGAAACTAATCCCAAAAATAAATGGTTTGTATAATTGAAAGACCCATTTATTAAGATAATTGAAAGTCATATTTCCACCTCCTGCACCAACAATAAAAAAACAGTCTGCAGCCAACTGGACAATAGATATACATAACATACATAGTTTTCTAACCAATTTTATTTGATTAACTAACAATGTGACTTGTGAATACAGTGCCTTGTGAAAGCTGGCTATCTATTATTGGGAATCAAAGTGTCCTTGAATGCACCGCTGAGGAGGTTTCTAAAAATAATACCTGCTCACAACAGCAGTTTGTTCACATGACAACAATGCAACTTTTTCAAAAAGTAAAGGTGAGCAAGTTTCAAGGCTCTGCAAACTGATTTTCACAGCGTGCTGAAATATCAATATAAAAACTTCATATAAAAACTTCAGAAATAAAGTTGCGTTCAGGCAGTTTCTAGTTAATCGACGAAAATGTAACAAAAACCCCTCCATGATGCTTGAAAACCAGGTAAAGACACCATAAAAACCATATCATCATATTATGATTAATGTGTGGTAGTGTGGTTATATAGATGTGACTATATCTCTATATATGTCTACTCTACTGTCCAATATAGACATGTAACATTCTTCTATTAAAGATTTTGCTATTTTCATATGGAAGTCATGAAAAATGTGCCTTTGATGAAAGTCATTATACCATTCATCCTTCAGCAGCAGCAGATAATCTAAAAAGCAGCTGCACATACGGTACTGTAGAATGCCCAGAATGAAAGGTAATCATTAAGAAAATAGCTCAATATTGTTGCTCATGCTCATTTTCCTCCTGATCTACTGTCATGTCTTATAATGATCGCTATCATTGCTTCTGGCCATTGAACCAGCAAATCCTAATGAGAATAGCTAAATAAACAAGCTAGTTTTAAACAGCAGGAGATTTTTAGGGAAGCAGGAGATTCCAGCACATTTGCCGATTTTCTTACTTTCCACTAACACAAAATATGAAGTGCATTAGTTGAAATAAATGTTTTTGAAAAAATTGCATGGTTGACTGGAGTGCTTTTGTTACCATCTCAGTGTTATGGCAAAGCACATGGCGTGGAATTAGCACTATGGCCTGGCTTATGATTGCAGATGGAATGACATGTTAGCAATTGAGAGGCTACAGGATTACACATGTAAGCAGATCAGCTTCAGTCCTAAGGTGATTAGATTGAGAATATCAAAACAGGAATTATGAATAAAATCTCTATAGAATCACTGACGGTGATATTGGCGTGTGTATGTGTAGATAGAATGGAGTTTTGCTCAGGTTAAATGGGGGTGGGGCAGTTAGAAAATGCAGCTTAAGTATGTTTTGGTAGGAAGATGTGCCAAATGTCATGTATGATCATCCTGCCTCGTAATCTAGAAGGCCTTGAAGCAAAAGAGGATTTAGAAAATGGTTTTACAAAATGCAGCATGCCTGCCACATCAGTGCTTGTGTATGAATTAAAAAAAAAAACCACACACACAGACTCGATGGAAGTGTAAAAGCCCTGAAAGGCGAGGTGAAAAGCTGTTTTTGCAATGTATGTTGTTCAGATTGGTTAGTCATTAGATATTAAGACACATTCATCTTTACCATACATATTTAATATATGAAAACTTTAATTATAAATAGAGGCACTATATAGAATCACACAAAACAACTTTGCAACTCCAACTTCAGGGAACTTGTGTCCTTGAAAAAGGACAAGAACAAGTTATCTTGTTTGTTCTTTTAAAATTGCTGTTGCAGCTGCAGAAAATGTCAAACCTATTGCACCCTTTGTGACAGAAGATTTTCCCAGGGACAGATGTGTCTGTGCAGAAGTGTTTAAGACAGCTAACATGAAGGCTTTCATGACCTGCTTGTGCGTGTTCTGTTGGTTTATGTGTACTCCCACCATCAGCAGTCATACTAGTCAATACTAGATGGACATTCATGTTTATGTATATGACACTCCATGCTATCTGGCTTCCATTGTTTACTTTTCTGCGCCGGTACAAATCTAAAATAGCCGACTCTGAGACATTTGCAACCAGCCAGATAGCAAAAGCAAAGCTAGGTAAATGTTTATACACATGCATTATTAAGTGGTCTCTTGGTAACTTGATTGAATGGCCGCTCTCCTGCTATTATGTACACGGCTGGTCCCTTAAAGGAGAAATGAGAAGCTGCTGTCTAACAAGGTACCTTTTTAAGACAATCTGTCCCAGGCTCTGCAAGATAACAGCACATTTACACAACATAACATTATTCTGTAATGACAGTTAGGCCTTTTGTTGCTACATTTAAATTTAAAGTTAAAACCCAGTGACCTTTACAACTCCTCTCTGCAAAGATGTGTCACCACTTGCTTCACTACTTTTTGAGAAAAGATAAATACTGTATGTATTCAGAAGAGAAGACATAAAAATAATAAAAACCTATAGAACTGTGATAAACTTCGAGGAGGCATTTTTCCCCCCACATTGCCATGCATGTTCATCAAGAGCCCAACAGATGATCAGTCAGCTCAGTGACTGTGTTCTTCACAGGCTCAGTACAGCTAGATTGAACTACCAGTGTAGTTTTGTATTCCTATTGTGGAATTCTGCTTAGGAAGCAGTGAGCGATGCTCACTCACTGTGCAGAGGCAGTGGCTAATCAATGCTTGACAATAAACAAGAGAGTGCAAGGAAGTACTGTATCAGGGAGTATTGTAGCTACAGCTACACTGAGCCAAAGCAGGTGTATTATTTGTAAGATTTCCCCTGTGCTAACCAAAGAATTCTGACCTGTCAGAACGCAGCAGTGTTTTCCTTAATAAAAATCTTTACTTTTTAGTTGCTGCAGCAGTCATGTAGATGTCAAGGACCTGTGCAGCTTCTAGACTGATCTGTACTTGTTTGCCACAAATTGTAATGAGGCAATCTTCTTCCTGTTTTGGTTGAAGCTCTTCCTTTTTTCTGCAAGTCAAACATCATCATGCACTCCTTTTCTACAGAGTAGCTATTTTTATAGTTTTTATAGCCAATATGCTATTTACCTGATGAGTTTCAGCAACAAGTGCTCCAACTCCACAATTTTGTCTTAACTTCCTGTCTATGCCGGAAGTAGGAATATGTCATGTTGGGTACATTGACACCTGCTGCTTGTGATCACCTCGTGCCTACATTTGAGCAAATATCTGAATAGTTTTACAATATAATGCACAGCATGGAGGACTGATAGAGCTGAAAGAACACAACAGACTTTCCACAGCAGTCTGACAAACATCAAATGCTATTTACACAGCAGCGTTAATTAGATCATTTCTCCCACTGGGATCAGCTGCTCATGTTACTGATATAATAGTCATGGTATTTGTGTATCATTGTGTGTTTGTGTGTTGATATCATAACAGACACAAGTTGTGTGAGTGTGGCTGTTCAAAATGATTCTCTAAACCATTTATATGCAAGTTATTTTTATCCCACTATTAGCAAACCTACCAGGGTAACAAACAAATCTGCTACACTAATTGATAACATATGATTTAATAATACTAGATGGACATAAGTTAAAAAACAATGACTCAGTAGTCACTTATAGAAATTTCAATCCAAGCAATAAATCAAAATTTAAAGAAATGTTGGAGAAAGTTTTCTTTGAAAATGTATACGGGGAGAGCAATGCAAACTCAGCTTATCAAGCATTTATGAAACTATTTAATTCAACTTTCACAAAATGTTTTCTGCTGGTTACTCGTTCTGTTGATACTGGGAGAAATTATAACAATCCTTGGTTTTCTGCTGGATTGAAAAAGTCTTCCATAATTAAAAACAAACTAAACAACAAACAAAAATATATTCCATCGCCAACTCCCTTCAATTTAGCTACTTATTAATCGTACAGAAACAAATACATTCATCTCCTTAGAGCAGCCAAGAAAAGGTTCTTCAGTCACTAGTTTATAAAATCTGATAGCAGTATCAAGGCTGCATGGAAAATTATTAATCAGCTACTTTCAAAGAAAAAACTTCTTTGACAATTTCCTTCAATCTTTACAGATGGAAGTTCTACTTTCCCGGATCCTTTTGATATACACTAGCTTGTAGGTTCAATGATTTCTTTTCAAGTGATGTATCTCTTGCTAAAAAGATACTTGACACAAAAGTTAATCTATTAGATTATATAAATGGTTCTTTTCCACCTTTTAGTCATTTTGATCTGCCTGACTTTAAGGAGGTGAATGATATTATATTAGACTTTAAAAAATCAGCTCCGGGTCATGATGGAATTTGCACCTCCCTAATCAAAGAAGTCATGACTCCTATCAGTGAATCTTTAACACTCATTTTTGCATTATCCATGGAAACTGGCATTATGCCTTCTGACCTAAGTGGCTAAAGTTATTCCACTATTTAAAATAGGTGATCCAGGATCCTTTACAAACTATCGTCCAATTTCAGTGTTGTCATGGTGTTGTAAGATTTTGGAAAAAACTAGTGTATAAAAGAATCCAGGAACACTTGAACTCATACAGTATTCTGTACAATCATCAATATGGATTCTGTAAAAATCATTCAACTTATATGGCGCCTTTAGAATTTACTAAGAGAATTTATACAGCTTTAGATAATAATGAGTATGCATTTGACACTGTTAACCATGCTATTTTGCTTTCAAAAATGTATAGATATGACTTTCATGGTAATGTTTATAAGTAGCCCAGTAACTATGTTCTAAATATGTTTTTATTAATGGCCATGAGTCAAAAAGAAATATAATGCAGTATGTTATACTGCAAGGATTCATATTAGGACCTTTATTATTTCTTATTTATATTAATGATCTTGCTGCAATATCTAACATCGCATTCCTTTTGCTCTTTGCAGATGACACCAACCTTTTTATCTCAAATAGAGATTTAACAACTCTCATTAGAGAACTAAATCATGATCTTCTCAATTACTTACAATAGTTTCAAACAAAGAAATTGTCATTGAATGTCAGAAAGTCTAATGTCATGTTATTTGCAGGAAATAAGAACTATGACCCTGAGCAAATTAAACTTCATATTCATAATGAAGAAATAATCAAAGTTTCATCAGCATGTTTTTTAGGTATTCTGATTGATGATAGACTGTCTTGGAGAGAGCAGGTTGGTTTTATCTGCAATGTATATACACAATACATATTTCTTAACATCATATTATAGTTTAATTTAATCACATTTAACATACTATAATATTGTACGGGAAAGCACTTTTCCAACTTATCTGTACAAAATATTGCTGCTGCAGAACTGAAGAACTGTCCTGACTGTTGGAATCTTATTACTAAAAATGTATATTTCAAAGGAATCTATACTCAGAAATGCACTGGTTTAATATGGGTTGTCACTGTCAGATGAATATGATTAGTTGCTGCTTATACAACAGATGATTGATTGATTGATAGAGATCCAAAACAAGAAAATAAAAAAAATGATAAAAATGACATATTATTAACATGTCCTTGTTTCTTCTTTTCCTCCAAACTATCCTTTGACTCCTCAGCTCCCCCCACATTCTCGGATACGCCACCTCAGTACGTAGAGGCCAAGGAAGGGGGTAGCATCACTTTGACCTGCACGGCCTTCGGCAACCCCAAACCCTCTGTCAGCTGGCTGCGGGAAGGCATCCTCATGGTCAGCAGTGCCAAGTATAAGGTATATACTTTCTGTCTCTATGTCCCATCTGTTTATTGATTGGGGCAGGGTCATCCAGCAAGCAAGCAAGCAAGGCACTGCGTCGTCAGTCAAATATGTTCATGCGCACATTCCTGTTAGATTAAGATGAATGTCTCTATTTTACTTTTTACTACCTGATCTCTAGAATAGATAGAATTTGAATGGAATAGAATTACTGCTGTAATAACTCTCCATTCCATAACTTTAAATTAAAATTTGCATGAAGAGATTTTTTTTGGCCACTTGGGGGCAGCAGAAACAAGCTGTAAACAACTATACTGACATAACATCACCTTTTTAATTAATATGGCAAACTTGTAAACAAACAGTTGCTTATTTACACATCCAGTAAATGTAGAAAAATCTTATCATTCATTTGGAGTCATGTTTGTTTTGACTTGACGAATTTAAGTCCAATATTCACTCTGGTTTCTACAAACTCTTGAAGGAAAATGTCTCTTTAGCTGCTAAATGTTCCACTATGTTCACCAGCTAGTCGCTAACTGTGTCTGTCTGCTGAAAACTAAACCAACCAAACAAAGTTACAGGCCGTAAAACCGATACAATGAGCTTAAAGACACTAAAACGTTTCATTGAGGTGAGGGGAACTGCAGAGTCAGGTGACGATTATCTGTGGGTTCATCATTTATTCATCATTCATTTATTGTTAAAGCTGGAGTGCGGGACTTTTGTCTCCCCCTTCTGGGAGTGAGAGCAATTACAAAAACACTGTCGACACATGCTTACGTCATAGTCTAAATAAATTCATAAATTATCATACTTTTTTTTTTTTATCCCCATTCAAGTCAGCAGAAAGCTAACCAGAAGTTAGCCACTTGGCTGCTAGAAGTCTCTAGCCAGTGCGGGAATGTTAAACCCAACATAAGATTAAAAACTCTGTATACTGTGAAATACAGAGAGATTTATCTGGTGGTGATAGGATTAATCAGCATTGTGTGAACTCGTTTGGCAAGGGCTTGAATGTAACATATGTTCATTTACAGTGGTGTGAAAAAGTGTTTGCCCCCTTCCTGTTTTCTTATTTTTTTGCATGTTTGTCACACTTAAATGTTTCAGATCATTAAACAAATTTAAGTGTTAGTCAAAGATAACACAAGTAAACACAAAATGCAGTTTTTAAATGAAGGTTTTTATTATTAAGGGAGAAAAAAAATCCAAACCTACATGGCCCTGTGTGAAAAAGTGTTTGCCTGACCTGCCTGACCAAGTGAAGTAGACCAAAAGATCCTCAAAAGCTAGACATCATGCCGAGAGCCAAAGAAATTCAAGAACAAATGAGAAAGAAAGTAATTGAGATCTATCAGTCTGGAAAAGGTTATGAAGCCATTTCTAAAGCTTTGGGACTCCAGCGAACCACAGTGAGAGCCATTATCCACAAATGGTGAAATCATGGAACAGTGGTGAACCTTCCCAGGAGTGGCCGGCTGACCGAAATTACCCCAAGAGCGCAGTGACGACTCACCCAAGAGGTCACAACAGACCCCACATCAACATCCAAAGAACTGCAGGCCTCACTTGCCTCAGTTAAGGTCAGTGTTCATGACTCCACCATAAGAAAGAGATGGTGGTGTGTGTCCCATTACATCTGGCGTAAAAGTAACACCGCATTTCAGAAAAAGAACATCATAGTAAAATATGGTGGTGGTAGTGTGATGGTCTGGGGCTGTTTTGCTACTTCAGAGCCTGGAAGACTTGCTGTGATAAATGGAACCATGAATTCTGCTGTCTACCAAAAAATCCTGAAGGAGAATGTCCGTCCATCTGTTCGTGACCTCAAGTCGAAGTGAACTTGGGTTCTGCAGCAGGACAATGATCCAAAACACACCAGCAAGTCCACCTCTGAAAGGCTGAAGAAAAACAAAATGAAGACTTTGGAGTGGCCTAGTCAAAGTCCCGACCTGAATCCTATTGAGATGCTGTGGCATGACCTTAAAAAGGCGGTTCATGCTCGAAAACCCTTCAATGTGGCTGAAATTACAACAATTCTGCAAAGATGAGTGGGCCAAAAGCACTGTAAAAGACTCATTGCAAGTTATCGCAAACGCTTGATCGCAGTTGTTGCTGCTAAGGGAGGCCTAACCAGTTGTTAGGTTTAGGGGGCAATCACTTTTTCACACAGGCCCATGTAGGTTTGGATTTTGTTTTCCCTTAATAATAAAAACCTTCATTTAAAAACTGCATTTTGTGTTTACTTGTGTTGTCTTTGTCTTATATTTAAATTTGTTTAATGATCTGAAACATTTAGGTGTGACAAACATGCAAAAAAAAAAGAAATCAGGAAGGGGGCAAACACTTTCACACCACTGTAAATGAACATATGTTACATTCAAGCCCTTGCCAAACGAGTTCACACAATGCTGATTAACCCTATCACGACCAGATAAATCTCTCTGTATTTCACAGTATAAACACTTTTTCACACCACTGTATATGTAAAACAACCGCACTGCAGGTTTAATATAAGAATATTGATTACACGCACTGTAAGGTTTGAGTCTTTGGCTGATTTGCACTATATCTTGTGGAAACTAAACATGCTTAGATTGGTTACAGTGGTCACTTGTATTATGTGTTGTAACAGCTTTATCTCCCAGGCACTCTCCATGACTTTATCTCCCGGCTAAATTAAAGACCTTTCTGCCATACCATCAGTAAGAGCATAAAAATGGCAAAATTCACTGAACTCCTCATATATTCAGGTTGACTTTTCACTCTCTTTACCCCTTTTATTGTTATCTTTCATTTTTTAATCACTTCTGTATCATCTCTTTTGTATACTGATCTGCTAGTGAGTGTGGTCCCTGTAGGATTTACTGTAAGCGTAACAGCTCAGTGAATAAATCGTAATTGCAGTCGGGATCTTTAAACCTTAGTCATCTTTACTCCCTTTTACATGCACTATGACAGAGTTTAGCTTTACTTAGAATTTGCCTCTAATGAGAAAAGAAGCATTTGTGTTGGTAGTGTATGGTCTCCAGTATCTAATATGGAGTTCTGCATATAGGAATGACTCCCCCACATTAGATCAATTATTTAAATGACTGAGCTTTGTTCACAGGAGAGAATATACAGTATCTAAATGTGTCTCTGTCTCAAGCAGCACCTTCCCCCAAGTCAATACACTCTACTGTATTCTTCTATAGACTGATGAGCAACTGTACAACCTGTAGCTCTAACATGATGATGTTCTCTATACTGAATAAATGTGATTCAACAAATGACTGAAGTCTTTAAACTGCAAGTTGTTGCATCAGGCTGTATTTTCTGCTGCCAGATGTGTCTGTTTTCTTTGAAACATGAATTTACATCTTGTGCCTGAGAGTATTCATCTCTTGTGGGATGGAAGGTCAAGGGCTGAGTGCATCCTCTGAAGAAGTTTTCACTTAAGCTGTGTTTATTTGATATGCGAACTAACCATAAAAATGTTGTTGTTTTTTTTAAAGCTTCCGCAAAAGCAGTAAATACTGTTTTAAATTCAGTTAGTAACTACATCTAAAGCAGACAAGAAAACCTTTCATATTGCTGAGTTTAAAGGCTGTAAAAATATGTGCTGGAACAGCTATGGCAGGCACTGAGGGAGAGATCCAACCACTTCAGTTTCAACATTACTCCCTGTGCTTTCTCCTCGAAATCTCTTTAATGGCATCAGAAAAAAGCCCAGATCTGCAGTATGCTCATCACTACACAAACACTGGTTTACAATCTGAAACAATTTCAACTTTTCACTACCTGTAGACTTGGGGGTGACATTCTATAGTAAAAGTGTCCTCTGTCCTTTTAGGGTGCACTTGGTAAGATTTGTGAGGTACTTTTGGCTTTCTCAGTGCAGAACAGTACTGTCTCATTTTATTCTCAGCCAAAAAGCTGATTAAGAAAAAACATAAGTATTTCAGTATATCCGGTATTGTAATATGAGTTTGATTCCTGCTCTAATTAGCAGCAGCAGATTACCAGCAGTCTATTGTTAAAATCCAACTATTGTTCATTCCGGTTGCAGGCAATATTAGGTTTTTACCAGAGACCTGGAAATGTTGTAATTCCCTCATCACTGCAGAAGTTTGATCAAAAGCATACATTACTTCCTGCCTCTTAAATCAAAAGATGATATTTTTGGAGTCATCCTTTCAAAGCTTTGGATTATGAATTAATGAAACCATTGATTTATCCTTGTACTTCTCATATGAAGTGTAATTGAAGTGTGTTTAGGTAGTTGTACAGAATGTTAGGTCCATTTACACTGTGTGATTTTGGGCTGTCTGAGATGAAAGTTGACTATCGTGAGAGAAACGTGGTGAAATCTTGGGTCGTCAGTCCAAAACGTCTGTCCAGAACACACCGAGACATTTTTATTTGGTTTCCTGCATTTTCTCATGATTTGACTTCCATCTATCAGGATATTTAAATCAAAAATCAAAATTCAATTTGTGCACATATCTATGTTTAAAGTCAAATTAAAGTGAAACACAGAATTTATAAAACTTAAATTACACTCAGAACTTCATCTCTAGTGCATATGCATATGTGCATTTACTATATGTGTGAATACATGTGGTCACAGTGCAACCTTGTGGATAAAGACTTGAGTTTAAGGCCTTTCACCAAAGGTCCAGTAGACTTACTGAAAAGTAGACTTTTAAGAGTTGCGTGTGTGTTCAGGTGTCTGATGGGAGTTTGACGGTGCTATCCATCACCCGGGAGGATCGTGGGGCCTACACATGTCGAGCCTTCAGCCCCCAAGGAGAGGCCATTCACACCACACGGCTGCTAGTACAAGGTGGGCCCTGTGTGTGTGTGTGTGTGTGTGTGTGTGTGTGTGTTGCTGTGTCCTTTGTTTTTATAGCTATATCCTATGAAATGCACATTTTAATCAGAGCTCCAATATTACTGTATTTTTTTCTTATGGCACAAACTTTTTTTTTTTGATAAATAAATGATTTTATAAAGAGCTATGAAAAAATGATGGCATGTTGGCTCACAAGTATGTTTTGGATAAATTTCCCATTTGTTTTCATCCTCAGACAGAATGAAATATAGCTCACATTAACTGACCCTGAGCATCACACTGCCCAATACTAACTGACGCTTAATAGACTTAATTGTTATGGTGGGTATCTTTTTCATCTCAAAACATGCACTCAGGACTCTGTCAGAAAGTGATTACATTAAAATAAATTTAATTTAAATTGAATTTATTGCCATATTTTGCCTGATATTCACTTGACATTTTAACGGCAAACAATGTTTTACATGTGTGGTAAACAGCCACAGTTCAGTACACAGTTCTGTACATTCAGTTTGCACTAAAACACAGCAACTTTGAACTTTTTTGTAGAGTAAGAATGAGATACTAAGGGTGGTGCTTTGATAGGACATTTTTATTTGGTTATTTCTTTTATGTGATTTTAGAGAAAAGACATAGAAAACATGTTATAATGTCATGATAGATTATATGTGGACATTTTCGCTATTTAGAAATGTACTGACTTGCTGGAAACCAGTAAAACTACCTTTTTAGAACTAAAGCTGTATACAGCCTGCATTTCCCAAAACTTTTTTTAACTTCACGCCTCATGTTTACAGACATTGTTGGCTCTAGCTACTCAAGAGTGCGCATAATATTCCAATGAACAGTTACTAAACCTAAGAAAGACTATACATAGTTAACTCTACAGGTAGTGAGAAAGAACCATGAGTGGTAACAGAGCATCAACACACAGCACAGATTAAAAGCTCCCCTCATGTAATCCTAACATGTACTGTATGGAATTCCTGCTGTTTACCACCCAGATATACCAGACACTAAATATATGCCAGATGTCTTATGTTAGTGCAATAATTCAGATGACTGCAATGTATACAGGCAAGACTTCACTTATAACAAACTGTATCAGCTGCAGTGGATCATGAAAAGATCCAGAGTGTACACCTGTTTGTGATTTTTTTCCTTTAAAAAAAAAAAAAAAATCATAGGCCTTACAACAAGGATAATTTTCCATCCAAAGCCTTCTGCAATGACCAAGTCACACACTGAACCTTTAAACGGATGTCAAACTGACCACCAAAGCACTGATCATCTGGCCTGCTTTTGTACTAGTTTCTATGCAAAACCATCCTCCACCTTATTAAAGAGGGCATATCATGCACATTTCAAGGTCTATATTTATATTCTGGGACTCTACTAGAATATCTTTGCATGATTTACAATTCAGAAAACTCCTTATTTATCTAATACTGGCCCTTTATGCCTCCCCCAGTTCAGCCTCTGTCTGAAACAGGCTGTTTTAGCTCCTGTCTCTTTAAGGCCCCCACCCGAGGAGCCCACTCACTTCCAGAAGCTGCATCATGGCTGACTCCAAGTGGTTCTTTACTCAAAATGACAACTTCTCAAACACATTCGTACATGTAGGAGCTGAAATATGTGAGAGGACAACATAAACACCACATGGAAAAACCTTTGCAACAACCTTAGCAACCAAAGCTATGGAACAGACGGCTGCTTATGGGCATGCACGACGAGCTGTTGTCAACTTGTTGGCAACGTAGAAAAAAACGTTGCAAACAAGAGCAGGTTTAGAGCAGGTTGAAGCCCTGGCTTCAACCTGCAGGGAACATTTCTGTATAAGTTAACCTCACGTTTTGGAACTTTGACCATGTTTAACATCCAACATCATAACTAGCTAAATATTAATAACAGAAAACCAGACAACGCATAATATGGCCCCTTTAAAATCAAGATGCTCTAACCAGATGACTAGGTACTAATGGCTAATTATGCACTCAGAGGTTGACAGAGGCTCCTCATGTTGATCATCTTATAAGCACTGAGTCATTCTGGGTTGTTTTTTACCCCCCACATAGAAAATGATGATGTCACTCAAAAACCCATCTGTAGCATGTACACTATTTTTGCTAAAAATCCCAAAATGCAACACCTTTGATAGACGAAGCAGGAAGAATACATTCTCGTGGGTATGTGGGAGGAATGCAGTATCAGCAGGTGGAGTTTGGACAGGCTTCAGTAATGGCCAATCATATCAGCTCCTCTCATCCCCTTTAAAATGCAGCAGACAGTTTAATGAGCCAGTAGGAGAGTCAAGGCTGGCTTTGCTGGAGAAAGCTGTTCTTCTCTCTGAGGTGCAGAGTCGCAGAACCACAGATATTGAATACAGCAAGCTAAATGTGATTTTGGGGGCCGACGATGTCTATTTTTCAGTTGAATTTGAGCCACTAAAATACTTGTCTTTGACTAATGATGTGAAGCAAATTTAGAAGACAGTGATATCTGCATGTAGGCTACTACAGTCACATGTAGAGGAAGATGAATTTTCATTATTACGGTTTGTTGTTTTTTTTTTTGGAAGTTATTATAAAGGGTTGTGTATATGGGTATATTCAGGGTGCAATTTGCCAGGGGGATGGTGGGGATTTTCCCCCCACAGGTCTATATATCCTTTCCTCTGCTGAGTTATTTTTATCCCTGGTGGGAACAAAATGTATCCCCTTCATTGTGATTTATGCTGCGTCACCCAAAGACCATATAAAACATCTAAAATAAAAATAGGCTATTTAAAAAAAAATCTAAGTAAAGCACTGCAATGTGAGAACAGTCATTAGTGCAAACAACATTAAAATCAGAAACGGACTTTCACTGTCAGCGCTTGCGCTTGTGTGACAATAGAGATAACACTGTATCTAGGCTACGTGATGACGCAGTAAATGGACCAGGGGTCGCCACCTTCCTTGCTCTGAGATTTGCAGAGATGTGGGTAAAAGAGGGGCGACACGCCGAGGATGACCCCTCCACATTAAAGCATAAAAATCATCATCAAAGCAGACTGTTTTCTTAGTCTGACAAGTAGGAATGTACTGTAGCCTGTTTATTTTTATGATGACAGCACGTTGTGTTTTGCATGTTGTGATTTTGTTTTGTTGTATGTCATGACATCTCCTATGTGTCTGCATGAGGAAAGGACAAGGTATGAAGTTGACATCACATCTGATATAAAATATTGTTCTACTTCATGAATTAAATAAAAAAAAACAAACAAAAGGATTAAAATATTCCGGCAAATGCAAGTCCAAGTTTCTTAATAGTTTCATTAAAGTTCATAATTATTTTATAAATGTTACTGTAACAGCTGCAAGAAATAGCCTAATATGCTTCATAATCTATATAAGCCCACTGTGGTTCTGTTATATTTTCATGAATATAAATGTTTCAAAAACATCTCCCCCTCTGATTTTTCACAAATTGCACCATGGGTATATTAACATGCAAGCACTGTAGAAAAGAACAGATAAGTAAAGAGGAAGAGGTCAGTAGCTGTAAGATAGAGTGGTTTGGAAGAATAGCAGTATAGAGTGAGAAAATAGAAAGCAATCATTTATATAATCAAGAAAGATTTCAGGATGTGCTTTCCAGTAGAAACGTTGTTTCAAACAAATCAATAAGGCACACGGCAAGCTACCAGACCTCTACGCCAGCAAGGACACTGAACTTGATCTATATCGATCCACAACAGCAATGGGAACTATGTGAACCCCAAAACCAATTTCATTGTTTTTTTGGACTTTTAATCAAGTACATTGTGTGATTGGAACAAAAAATATTAAAATGTGGCTGTGAGTCTGTACGGCACAGTGATTGTTTGTTTGTTTTTTAGTCAATATATTTTATTGATTTTCGAAGTTTTTATCCCACAAAAGTAAAAGATCCAAAACGTGCATATTTGACTTCAGTTCACCTACTCATCCCTCAAAGAAGCACTATTCATCAAATATGCTGACAAACTGAGTTCCCCATTCCCATCCCTACCACCCTACCCACCCACCCATAGGATTACAGGTTATAGGTGAAGGAGGGGAAAATATAATCAAATAATTGTATTAATTACTCAAGAAAAAGAAAGTTTGGGGATGTTCACTACTGTAATAGGACATTTATGGGTTCTACCCACTTAATCGAGAGGTTCCTGTAGAGAGTCATAAAAACCAAGAAAGGGCCTCCATATCTTAGTAAAGGTTTGAGTGTGAATGTTTTCTAGCTTTAGGGAATACATATCATCTTTGACCCAATGAGAAAAGGATGGAGGAGTGCGTTGCTAACATTTTAAAAGGATCAAATGTCTTGCGAGGAGCGCAGTGAAGGCTATGACCACATATGCTTTATTTGGTAAGAGAGCATGAGATTCCTTTTATGTTAAACCAAAGAGAGCACAGACTGGGTCAGGGTCAAATTGGATTTCAAACATCTCACTAAAAGCTTTAAAAATACTTATCCAGAAGGTGGAGAGATTCGGACATAGCCAGAACATGTGCATTGAGTCTGCTGGCTGGCCTCTACGTCGAGGGCATAATGGATCAATGTTCAGATAAGTCTTTGCCAATCTAGCATTAGTAAACTGAACTCTGTGTACCACTTCCAGTTGTATTAAGCCATGTTTAGTGGACATAGACGATGTGTGTATCAAGTCTAAGACAGAGTCCTGTTGGTCATGTGTTAAAACTACTCCAAGATCAGAGTCCCAGGCCATTTTTAAATTTTCAGTGGAGTGTGGGTTGATGTTGTTAATGAGCTCATAAATCTGGGATATCAATCCTGCGGTCTGAATTCAATTCAAGGATATGGTCTACGTGTGATTTTATGGGCTTATCTGGAAATGAATTAAATGTCTTTTGGACAAAGCTACGGATCTGTAAGTAATGGAAGAAATGGTTCTTAGGTAAGTTGTAAATTTGGGATAATTGAGAGAAAGATGCAAATATGTCTTCTATGTATAGATTATGGATTGATCTAATCCCTTTATTAAATCACAAAGTAAATGCGGGGTCTGTACAGGAGGGAATGAACATGTGATTTGATTTAATGAGGGAGACGGTAGAAGTTCCTTGCAGCCCAAAATGTCTTCTCAATTGAGCCCATATTCTTATTGAGTGATTAAATATCATATTTGAACTCAAATTATTGCCAAGAAGGGGCAAGGCTGCACAAACCTCTGAGCCCAAGTGGTGTTGGCATGATGAGAACTCTAATTGCACCCAGTCTGCCTTTCCTGTCTTTGAGCCAGTGAATTAACTTCTGAATGTTGCATGCTCACTAATAAAAAAAGAAATTAGGCAAATCAGACTTCCTGAGTGCTTTGGTCTTTGGAGATGGGTCTTGTTGATCCAACTATTCCCCCATATGATAGAGGTAATACTTTTACTCCTTATAAAGATCTGGAGTTGTTGATTGAGCACATTTTGAATCAATATCCAGGATTTTGTTGAGAAATGCCATATCATTTTGAGTTTTTTTTTTTTTTTGGATTGTAGAAGAATAAGCTATAATGTGGCATGTCTGGGGAGGTGTTTTTCTCTAGAAGAAAACTATCTTGGAAAATATTTGGGCTGAAATGAACTCTACACATTTGTCATCTGATGATAGACGAGGGTTGAATCTTGAGATTTTGTTTGGGGTGAGGGGGGTGGGGGGCATTGATTTGGAAGGATCATAGATCGCTAATTACCTCTTTAGAATGAAAAGAAATGTTTTTGTTCATTAATATGGCCGTCCCTCTGGCTTTTACGTTAAATTTGGAATGGTATACCTGACCAATCTAATATCATTTAAGACCAGCAACACTGGCATTACGAAGATGAGTTTCTTGTAAGAATACTATGTCTACCTTCATCTGTTTGGAAAGTACATAGCAACAGAGAGCAGGAATGGAGAAGAAGAGGGTAATGAGAGAGCAAAGGTAGGGAACAAGGAATAGAAATAAAGGGAAAAGAAAAAATGGTGGAGGGGGGGGTTTGATGTTAGAACCTTTAAGTGATGGACAAAGCAGCTGGATTTTATACACATTTGGCCCTTCAAACAATGAACTAGGGTAATAAAAAAGGAATTAGACCTTCAAAACTGTAAACTAGAGTAGTTGGTTCTATGTAAATCAAAGTATTAAGGCCTTAAAACATTCAGTTAGAGTTCTGAGCAATAAAGCTGTGGACAAGAGCCATTGGTTTCATCTTAAGAAAAGGAAAGGAAAAAAGGTATCCCACAATGCTCAGTGATTGACGCAACGTCTACACTGTAGTCCACATAAATATGGATCTCGTGCTCCTGTAGAACAGGGGACCTCTCTTTTATGCAAGCAGCACTATTCGTTGCTTCTTCCAGAAATGATAGAGACTGGTGAAGAAGGGACAAGGTGTGCCATCCTGGCTACCCTATGCGCTCTGTCCATGGTTAAAGGATGGGGGGAGGTGTCGGTACCAAATATTTCTCCTAGGCAGGATTCAATGAAAGAATTTGGTTGGGTGCCTTCAGCTCTCTCTGGTAAGCCTGTTATAGGGATGTTGCACCTTCTGGATCTGTTCCCGAGGTCATCGACCTTCAGCTTCAGTTTTTCGTTCTCCTTCATAAGGTTACCAATTATGTAGGGTAGTATCTAGTGTAGTTACTCTCACCTGGAAGTTGTTCATTGACGTTTCAATGACCTGAATTGTCAGGTCAAGTCTGGCGATAGTGGTTTGGTTGGATGAAATTTGTACTGTCTGTTTTGCAAAAATTCGCTCCTCCATGCTGGTGAGTAATTTCTGAATATCAGACAGAGATACCGCTGGGTTCTTGCAGGATTTTGAAGTTTTAAATGGGTGAATTATACAACAAATGTCAAATAAATTAACAGAGCGACGGAGCTCTTCCAATTTGCTACCTACTCCGCCATTCGCCAAACCAGAAGCCCGGCACAGTGGTAGTTTGAGCTAAATGCAAACACCAGCATGCTAACAGGCTGATATTTAGCAGGTACAATGTGTACTAAAGGTACCATAGGCACACCTTAAGCTTATTCATTACATGCAGACTTAGAAATGTAAAAATGAGACATGGTGGGTTTTAAAAGCAGTAACGCTAGCTCTATTTTTGGGTTTAGTACAGTGATAGGTCTGTGTCGTTTTTAGCCTAGCTTAGCAGAAAGACTGGAAGCAGTGGAAAACTGCAAGCCTACCTAACATCATCAAAGGTGAAAGAGTACATCCAACAACTCCAAAGCTGTCTTAAGCGAAGTTTCCATTCAGATGTAGTGCAAATTTTAAATGAATTTACAGAAAATTGGTAAAAGAAAATTAGGAGTAATGCATGTTTCCATCCACTGCTGTCATGCAAATATTTTTGGGTGGTTGAGATAAACAGCTTTTTTTCGATTTTCCAGTTGGGGACCATTAAACCGTTACAGAGGAAAGAGGTGCAACTAAATTACATAATTAAGAGTGGAATGGAATTACAGAGTGTAATTCCATTAAGTTGAAGAGTGTTACAGTCTCCTCATCACTCCAAACTGATCTAATGTTTTTGCCGCTATTTATTTTCTCTTCAGTGGAGTGGAGGCTTTAGTGGATGCATTAGTCACATGTTTCATGATTTATTCGCTAAGTGTGTTTTCCATTGTGCTCTGTTTTTTCCATTTGAAAATGCAAATAAAAATAGGTGGATGTAAACATACCCTTAGTTACACCTATTTCCTTCCTTCCTTTAATACATGGAGAAGTTGAACTATAACAAGACTAAGATTCTACAGACATGCTAGCTCTTCTGTAAGGTTGTACTTTGGTATAGAGATGCTTTGAGCTAAATTCTAACACCAGTGTAGTAACATGGTCGCAATGACAACGTTAACATACTGCTTTTTAGTAGGCATCTCAGTTTAGCTTTTTAGCAAGCTAACATTATCAAATTAACATTGAATACAAAGTATAGCTGAGGCTGAATGGAATATCATTAAATTTGCATTTGATCATAAACCAAAGTTCTGGATATATACCAGTTTTGATGATGGCACTAGATGAAAAATCAACGATTATAGTTATTAATATTCATCCTGAGGGGGGCATGAATGTCAGAACCAAATTTATTGACAATCCAACCAATAGTTGAGATATTTTACTCAAAACCACAAATGTCAACCGCATGGTGGTGCTAGAGAAAAGGTCAGGGGATCACCAAAGTCATTAGGATATATCCTGTGGGCACCATTAATATCTATACAAAATTTCACTTTAATACATCCAGTAGTTGTTTCAGTCTGGACCAGTGGTAGAGCGACTGACAGGCTGACATTGCCATCCATAGAGCCATGTTGCTAACATGGCTAAAAATATAGCAAACAGCATTAAGTGAGACATTAAAGGTTTCTCTTAATTTAAAATGTGTTGTAGCTAAATCTATCTTCCTCCTGTTGGTGTAAAACAGTCACAACCTTTGTGGTATCAGCTAACTGATCCCTCCAGCGAGCGTGTGAACACAACTGGGTGAGTAGAATTTAAATAGAGTATGATACAGCAGTAAGTTTGGAATTGCTGAAATTAGTTTGGGGACCACCAACTGCATTTTACACCGGGAACTTTTAAGAGTAGATGGAGCTTAACAACTGTATTCATACATTTGAGCAGTTTAATATTTATAGAGATGTAAAGAGAAAAGAATTAGAGGATGAGAGAGCTTTTTTCCTCTAGCTCTAAATGAAATGTCAGCTTCTGTATTTAAAACAATCTGTATCAGTCCACGCTCTGCCACAAAATCAAGACACATTTAGCAAATGAATCATTTATTGTCTACCACATCATGCACACATGAGTGCTCAAAGTCACTAGTTTTTTTTTTTCTCCAGAAATCGAAGTAAACAATTTTAAATGTGTGTCTGTGCAGCAACCTTAGATTTCACCAAAGAGGATAAATGATAAAGCAGCAAACATGGCATTCCAGGTCATCTAATTTAAAGAATGCTGCACCAGATGAACACGGGTGACCTCATCTGAACTGAGGGAATTGAGGCTCAATCTCTAACTGGAACGTTTTCACTGTTTTTCCCAGATTGATTCCTACCATTCTTGTGGAAAGTCAATAAAGTAGCAAAGGCATGTTCACTTCATAATAAGTGCCAGTTATTGTGTCTAGAATGAGTTTGATACCTGAAAAGGACTGTGCAAGACTGGCCAGCTGACCAGTGTGGATTTTAAACCTGAACATTTTATATTAAGACATTCTCATTTCGAACATTACTGTTGATGGACAAATTTATTTATGTTGCTTTTTCAGCGTTGGGGATGGGGACGCTGGAAGATCATCAGTTGATCCAAAGCAAAGAGCACCAATATACTGTATGTCAAAGCAACCACTGCAACTACACAAGCAACAACACTCAACTTGAAGGGAAACTCCACTGATTTTTCACGTGGAAGTGTGTTGACAGGTGTTGGGGAGTACTACTGCATATGTGAAAAAAGTAATATAAAGCCTTTTGTGGCTCCAGAGGGACCTCAAATGATGTCACCATCAGGTCAACATTTCTATACGTTAACACTTTGCTTTATGACCAAATGACTGCAAAACTATTGTCATCAGCCTCAGCTGTACATTGTGGTTTGTGCTAGTTACTCAAAGTCAGCATGGTAACATGATAAACTTGGATGGTGACCAACGTCATACCTGCTAAACATCAGCATGTTAGCATTATAAGTCCTATATTATAGATCTTGTGCTGCACATTTACCACTCTGGAACTCCTGCTGTATAAGTATAGCTCCATCTTTTCTCATTCCAGGAATACATCCCATCCACCGTATGCATAACACTGTGAGTAACAATATCGTCCTCCTTAAACCTACAAGCTACAATGCTAATGTTGCTAGCAGTAGACTGCTACGTTTCAGAGAGTCAAACTGTTATTGTAACAAACCTGGTAGCTGCATCTGCAAGCTGATATTTCACCAAGCAAATATCTTTTTTTGTCTGGTCTTTGTGTTTTGTACAATTCTGGAAATCCAGAAACACAAATAATTAGCTTTTCATCCATCTGTCAGTTCAAAAGCAGTGGTCAGCAGCAATTGGCTGTGCTTACAAAGATCAGCTCTGGTCATATTTCAACAAATTTTTGGAGCGCTTCTGCTCCACCCGACACATCTTGGACATCATTGTACACTAATACACATTTTGATAATAATTGGAAAAAAATCACTGCTCTAGTAGCCAATTTAAAAAGGGGGAAAGCTTCCTAGCTCCATGTGAATGTTTTCCTCTGGTCTTTTTGTTAAAATATGAATATGAGCTTTGTCAGCTTGCTTTCATCAAATCAATGCTAGATAGATGTTTTACTGTTCCTTTTTATGTTGGTTGTCAGTAGCTTTCATTTATCACAGAACAGACAGTGAACATGTTCACGGAGATCACATATTTCATTTTGCGACTGAGTACAAAGCCAGGGCCGAGCCAGAGTGGTTGTTTGACCCGTCCTGTATAATTTACGGGAGAGACGGATTAATAGAGGCCCTCCTGGAAAGCCACTGAGCGGCAGATCAGCTAAGAGACTACAGTGCCAACAAATCTCCAGCACTCAGCTGGTTCCAAATAGGGTGGGTTGGCACACACACAAACACACACACACACACACACACACACACACTCGCACAGACCCACTCAAACACCAACGACACAGTCGTCCAGCACAGGCCTAGTCCTGCTTGTCCTGCTAAGGGGCTGGCAGATGGAAATGCTCCGCCTGTTAAAGGATCAGGCTGTGGGCTACAGATCAGAACTAACATATGGGACTAGCAGTTTATAGTTGCAAAACTGGCTTAACTCATCTGTCTGTGTATATCAGAAAGTGTGTGTGTGTGTCTGTGTGTACATCTATCGTCAGGAGAAAGTCTTGCATGGCACTCTGCGCATTGATGCAGAGGACTTGCATTTATATTTGACAGTCTGGTTATTATCCATAGATCGGTGTTGAGGGCTTTCAGATGACAGGAACGTCAAAGAGAAGGGCTACGTTACTGACAAGATGCTGTTGTGTTTCTGCAGTTTCTGGCAGTCATCCTAATTGGAGCAGGCACTGCTCTTTGTATCCTTAGTTGGAGCTATACTACATTGGACATAAAATATAAAACACAAGAGAACTCTGTTGTTTACAGGTTATGTTATTAAGTTAAAAAGTAGACGTGTGTTTGATGGATTGGAATCCATGGATGAATATAAAATGTGAAGATATACAACAAAGCAGAATATACTTTTCATGTTGATACAGTACTGCATTCTTTATTGAACCCATTTCCTTTTCACCTGTTAAGTGATCACTCATATTGGTGAGGTTGGTAGTGAAGTGGTTAAATGTTGGCCTGACATTTCTCACAGTTAATGTAATGTTAAGTAACATTATAGTGCACTGTACAGTAAATAGGGAGTTACTTGGGTCACAGCCATTCCTTCTATTTCTGATTTAGTCTCTTAACTTGTAGTTGCTATTGTTGGCTGTAGTAAACACTTTGGAAACACAAGTCAAAAGTCTCGGTTCTGCTTGGTTCACATACACTGGATAACTTCTTAAAAAACAAAACCTTCAGCCTCACAGCAAGCTTCACCTACTCTCCCTTCCATCACTAGAGACCAGTGACTGGCCTGTTGGAACCTTCTGTCTGCTCAGGTCACAGGTTCTATTAGACCGATACAAAGCTTTCAAAGCATATAGAACATTAGTAAAAGATTTTTCTGTTACTGCTGACAATCATCGGCATGGCCATGAATGCACCAAATTTTCCACCATGTCATTTACTACAGAACAGTTTGACTCTTCCTCCCTCAGCTTGACAGAGCCCAGTCGCTCACTGCTTAGAGCAGCTGATGATGCACACCTGTTTTACTGTTACTGATTAAGCACATCTGCTTAAGCAAAAACAAAACACACACTCAAAAAAACAACTTAACAGCTGGACTGAAACCATTCAACAAAACATAACCTTGTGAAACACAAATTACTCGACTCAGTTAACAGTAACATGAAACGCTGAACGCAAATAAATGTCGATGTGTTCTCTTAACTTTTTCTGATGTTCAATGACTGTGATGAACTCAGGTGTAATCTGAAAGGTGTTGATGATGTCACTGATTGTGGATTGCTACCTGATACTTGTATTAAACAAGTGTGATCTCAATGTTGGTTACATAATAATAATAATAATAATAATAATAATAATAATGATTATTATTACAAAGTGTGTTTTGTAAAATGTATTAATTTTATTCTTTTATTATGTATGTACAAGTGCATGTGTGCATATGTATATACATATTCATGTAGTATTATTTTCACTTACTTTTGAAATGTTGTAACAAGAAATTGTTTAGTTTTTTGATTTCACAGGTTAACTGAGTTTTTTACACAAATAAACTGGTTGATTTTTGCTTTGTTGGTCTGACTATTCCAAAATTGTGCTATTTACAGTCTAATTATTATTAATAGTTAATATAATTGTGTTTGTAATAAAAAAAAATGGAATAATCAGCTTGTTACACAGTAATACAGTTGGTCCATGTCATGGAAAATAGTTTCTGATTTATTGAATCTGATACAGACATTTGCTAGGATGAAAACTAGTCTTCCCTCAAGATACTGACGGTCATGGTTGGGAAATCTGAACTGTTCAAACAAGCCTCACAGAAAGAAAGTAGAAGAGTTTTAGGATAAGGATACAAAATGTGCTTGCATGTGGCCCAATGTGTCACACTCAGTGTGCACAGAGGGCCGTGAGTTTTTTTTTTAATCTATTGATCTAACAAACAGACAGGGAAAAGCAAACACACATCTGAACTTCCTAAACATCAGTTCTTTTTTTTCCTCTTTTTACTTTCTGGTCATGGCTTTTTAACACTGACTTCACCTTCAGCTGTTCCTGGAGCAGCTGGGTCTAACTGCTGACTCCTCAGCCTTGAATTCAGAGGGCACTTCAGCCATCTCCTCATTTCATTTAATATATTTTCATTTGAAAAGAGGAAAATGTACATTAACCAAATATAACCAAGAAAGACCAGATTTTATCGGCAGTTTCTTTGCCTGATGTTGGCATCCTAGGACAATATGTACAATAGTGAAAAACAGACTACATTGTGATAAAAATGCTTATACAATACAGTTAAACAACATGAGTAGACAAAATCCAATAGCAGATGATACAGGTACAATATGAGTACAGTCATGTTATGATTTCTTAGCATTACACTTTGCTTGTGTCACTGAATTCCACTGATGTGATGCTCTGTAGGAAAAGACAGCCTGACTAAACTGCAGTTAGTCTTGCAGTTAATCAGTCTTTTCATCCTCACTTCTGTCTTCAGCACGGGAATTTAGGGTCTGATGGCACTGCTCCTCCTTTCTGACCTTTGCTATATACCCCTGAGCACAATCTTTTGAGTCTCTTCATTCTTTTAACCCTTAGTAACCTCTTTGCACTTTTCCAGTCAGTTGAGGAGCCCAAAGTAGGATCTCTTTTCGTATCCATCAATACTTGCTTCCTCTCCAGCAGAGTCACTGAGATTTTTACTTGGTTCCCATCTTCCTGCTGGCACTTTGTGATAGAAATGTTGATTTAGTGTGAAAGAATTAAATCCATGCAGTAGAAAGTCTTGCATGTGATGCCTGTAAGACTAGACACGTTCAAATGAGGTCTTCCACACACAATGGAAGTCCAGTCTTCCTAAGCACTACTTATGTGCAGTATATCCTATTTTGGGTGGTGTTGCCACATCCCCTCACACTAAAGTGTTGAGTGGTGCTCTCAGATAAATCCAACCACCTAGTGTGTGGTAAGTAGCTGAAAGCAGATGAAAGTAGAATAGACTGTTTTTAGCTTCCATAGCAAACTCAGCATGCTTATGGTCACAGCTAGAAAATGACTGCAAATCAATGTTGTTTTTTTTCCCCAAGTATCATTGTATAAATATATCCATGCATGCAAGGAGGATGATCCATCTGTCACAGCAAGGATCACTCAATAAATTCTCATAATCCTTCACTGAGTGCAACATAAGTGTGTGATACATCTCTGAGGTCTGAGATGACATTGAACAGAGTTCAGAGTGGATGTAGCCGTGTTAATCCATGTGTGTCCACACAGTATGTGGACATGCCCATAAATAGTCCACATGACCCTTACCCAGTATGTTAACTAATTCCTCTGTTGTGTCTGTAGTGGTTGTGACATGGTTGAGTGGGAAGTTCCCACTGAGGTGGTGACATCTGTGGGATGCTCTCTAGAGTGTCACACTGACATATGTTCCTCTTGTGGACAGTACAGTCATTTAATTGCAGGCTAGATTACTGTAGCTTCACACAGATTTTCATGCTCCAAGCAGTAAAGAGACCAATATTAGTTTTTATATGATCTGTGTGTTTTCACATAGTCCTGTCAGGCGTAGTCCACAGACACACCAGGCCTGTGCTTATTGGTCATCAGATCAATTATCAACAATTTAAGAAAAGATCACACAAAATGTTTTTTTCACTACTGATATTAAGGAACTACATTGTTATAGAAAATCTAAAATCTGCTCCCTACTGTGTATTTACAGGAGAGGTCTCTGGTAGAGGCATGTCTGCACACTTGCTCTTAATTTAAAGCAACCATTTGCATTTCTATCTACCAATCCTGACAAAGAGACCCTGCAGCTCCATTCTCCATATGCCTGATCACCAAAACTTTGTCCACCAATGTCCACAGCATCCGGCTCTGTCAAGGCTGCTGGAGACTATCTGCTGCCTTACTCGTGTCTCTAAAGCATTACATTCACTTGGGAGTGTGACTATTGACAGTTAATTTAAAATTAATTTTCAAGTATGTATTTGTAATTGTTCATGTTTGTCATTGGAGAGAGAGAGCCAAGCCTCTGTTCAGGCTCCTACTATGATCATATGTACTGCATTTTAATGATATAGTTGTTCTCATTTACATATTTTTCTGTTTCTGTTGTCAGACGTTAGAAGTAGTGTGACATACTACCTGTTACCCAGAAGTCATTACCAAAGTGTTGTGCTGGAGACAAAATCATTATTTTATGATCATTAAATTGTTTGACAAAATGAACAGAAATACAGGTTAGTGGCAGCATGTCAGTATAGCCAACTCACAGAGGAATCTCTTTAGGTCGTTTGTTTGTTGGGGAGTGAAGACATTAAAAAATATGTACAGTTTTTATTTCAGTCAGCGCAGCAACAACTGTTCTATCTAAGATATCTCAATATATAAGAATGTGACTCAAAGAGTGATGTTCAAAATGGAACCATCTATCTATCCCTACTCAGTCATGTGTCAACCATTATTTAAAAGCAGTGTTTCTATTTCTTGCTATAGCACAGGTGACTTCATAGAAAATTTTTTTCCTCAAAAAAAAAGGCGACAGATTCCTGGAAGTTTCTTCACATGTGGTTCTTGTGTTGTTCTCCACCAGGCCCTCCGTTCATTGTTTCACCACCAGGGAACATTACAGTGAACATCTCGCAGGACGCCTTCTTCACCTGCCAGGCGGAGGCCTACCCTCGTAACCTGACCTACACCTGGTTCTGGGAGGAGGAAAACGTCTTCTTCAAGAAGTAAAGTTATGATCGGGTTCATTATTGTCTTCCATATCACCTCACCTGTCTGTGCCTGCTGCTCACCAGCCGCTGTCAAGAGTCTCGTCTTGTGTTGTCGTTTTTTGTGGCGGAGAGAAATAATATAACTTTAACATTTAATAAAATAAGATAACTTTTACATTTAACCAAAAAAGGTATGAATGACATTCTAATGATGGTCTGGCAAAGTTATAGACAGAATTATGCCTTTTGATGTAGCAGTTATTTAGAATGTTAGGAATCTTAAATTCAAACATTTAAAGTATCACACTTTCAGTAGCTGCGGTGTAAAAGTAACTAGGAAAAGTCATTTCTACATGATGATGAAAAGCAATATTCTCATCTTCATACTTTTAAATATTTATGACTGTAATATGTATTTTTTGTTAAATATTTTTTAGTATTAATTGTATGTTACATTTTATTTTATTTTGACTCTGTGATTTAAACTTGGGCTCCTTAAGTTGGCTATTTCCTAAAGTTTAGCTAAAATCTACAATACTTGTGGCATTATTAGAATAAGATGTTGATGTCACATGTTCAGTATGGGTGCTGAGCGAACACAGACAAGAATCTAAAAGCAATAATAAAGCAGACAGCAGAGGCAATAAATACTGAAAGAAACCCATTTGGAAGAATAAAACGTTGACATTGTATGTTTCTGCAAACCCCAAATACATTGAATCTCTATGTTTCAATGTTGATCACATTTCAAACTTTGCACGTCATGTAATGTTGCATTAAATGGCCTTTAACAGTTGAATAATGATGTTTTATGGTGTGACAACACTGTGGTTATAGTTTGGTTAGGTTTAGGCACAAAAACCACTTGGTTAGGGTTAGTAAAAAGATCACAGTTTGGGTTAAAATACCTGGTTTTGTCACCAGAAGAATGACTGCAAATATCTCAATGTCTTGCTAAAAATACCTGGTTTTGCTGGTTGAAACAGGAAGCGAGCAGTGGTCTTGATGCAACTAATTTTCTAGCCAACCCCCCCCCCCCCCCCCCACCCGCCTCCTCCTGACGCGGAAGCGAGCTCATATAGATGTCATCTGAACTACGTCACTTTCCCTATGATACGTATTGTAGAAATGTTGACATGCTATGTGTCAATGTATTGAGACGTAGAGATTCAGCGTATCCGGGGTTTGCAGAAACATTTCATTCTGGCGACTGAGCTGTTGAAAAAACAGCAGAGCAGAGGCAACAGATGACAGGAATAAAACTGCATCACTCAGAGTTTAACTGATTTAAATCATCTATTTGTTCTGCTCAGAGGGGAATTGACTTGAATTATCCAAATAATAAATAATTTGTCTCAACCAATCAAATATTTTATTATGCAGGAACTAAAACATTAGTGGTTAACACGGTCACCTCACAGCAAGAAGGTTCTGGGTTTAAACCCACTGGCCGGTTGGGGTCTTCCTGTTAGGAGTTTATATGTTCTCCTCATTGCCTGCATGGGTTCTCTCTGGGTGCTCCGGCTTCCTCCCACAGACCAAAAACATGCAGGTTAATTGGTGACTCTTAAAATTGCCTGTCAGTGTGAATGGTTGTCTGTCTCTATATATGTTAGCCCTGTGATTGACTGGCAGCCTCTCCAGGGTGTACACCACCTCTCGCCCAATGTCAGCTGAGGTTGGCTCCAGGTCCCCCGCGACCCTCTAGAGGATAAGCGGTAAAGAAAATGGACGGACGGAAGGATGGATGGAAGATCCATGCAGTTCAAAGTCTTGCATGTGATGCCTGTAGGACTAGACACGTTCAAACGAGGTCTTCCACACACAATGGAAGTCCAGTCTTCCTAAGCACTACTTATATGCAGTATATCCTATTTTGGGTGGTGTTGCCACATCCACTCACACTAAAGTGTTGAGTGGTGCTCTCAGATAAATCCAACCACCTAGTGTGTGGTAAGTAGCTGAAAGCAGATGAAAGTAGAATAGACTGTTTTTAGCTTCCATAGCAAACTCAGCATGCTTATGGTCACAGCTAGAAAATGACTGCAAATCAATGTTGTTTTTTTCCCCAAGTATCATTGTATAAATATATCCATGCATGCAAGGAGGATGATCCATCTGTCACAGCAAGGATCACTCAATAAATTCTCATAATCCTTCACTGAGTGCAACATAAGTGTGTGATACATCTCTGAGGTCTGAGATGACATTGAACAGAATTCAGAGTGGATGTAGCCGTGTTAATCCATGTGTGTCCACACAGTATGTGGACATGCCCATAAATAGTCCACATGACCCTTACCCAGTATGTTAACTAATTCCTCTGTTGTGTCTGTAGTGGTTGTGACATGGTTGAGTGGGAAGTTCCCACTGAGGTTGTGACATCTGTGGGATGCTCTCTAGAGTGTCACACTGACATATGTTCCTCTTGTGGACAGTACAGTCATTTAATTGCAGGCTAGATTACTGTAGCTTCACACAGATTTTCATGCTCCAAGCAGTAAAGAGACCAATATTAGTTTTTATATGATCTGTGTGTTTTCACATAGTCCTGTCAGACGTAGTCCACAGACACACCAGGCCTGTGCTTATTGGTCATCAGATCAATTATCAACAATTTAAGAAAAGATCACACAAAATGTTTTTTTCACTAATATTAAGGAACTACATTGTTATAGAAAATCTAAAATCTGCTCCCTACTGTGTATTTACAGGAGAGGTCTTACAGAGAGGATTGCTCTGTCCACCAATGTCCAGCTCTGTCTCTGACTCTATGTGGATTAACACATTAATCAAAAAAAAAAGTTCTAAAATGAATGAGTTGGTTCTCATTCTTTGGTTAATACAGTAATTCCCTAAATCAATGTTAGTAGTAATCCTCTGGTTAAAGTTCCTCCATCGTGGCAGTGGTGTCTACATTGAAAGCTTTCCAGCAGTTATGTGAGTTCATCTCCTTTCAGACATGCACTTCTGTCTGTAAATGTGATGACAATTAAACATCTCAGCGCTCCCTGTTAACCTACTGGTTAAGACTTGTACCACATAACTGCAATGTCTGTGGTTGGATTCCAGCAGCTGACCTTTGCTGCAAGTTTCCTGTCATCTCTCAACTGTTGCTGCAAAATGAAAGCATACAAACGCCCCCCCCCCAAAAAAATATATAAAATAACAATAACAAAGAAAAAAAAACATGTTGTCTGTAATTTGAATAATCCCTCAAGTCACTTTAACATAAAAGTCACAACAGCAATCTTTCTAGGTTGCATCTGTACATTTTCAACATGATACAGGTCTGAATGTAATGTTGTCAAACGCAAGTAAAAGCTGCAGCAGCACAAGGTTAAATACACACAAAGAGATGAAATGGACCTCTCGTTTCCTGATTAAGATCGCTGTAATACATTTCTAACTTAATTATCATCTCATTTACTCAAAGACAATCAAATCTGTTTAATAAAGCAGGAAACGCTGTGAATGGGCAGATTTATGTTGTCAAGGAGATTCATCATGTCAGATCAGTCTATAAAACATATTTCTCCTGTTGATGTGCAGGAAAAAGAGCACCCTCTACTACAGTAATAATCAGAGCAGCACCCCCTCCTTCAACTTTCATCTCTGCACACTGCATGGATGAATAAATGAATATCCTGCAACGTTTTACATACAGCATGTGAGCAAATAGGAATGAAATGTAAGTCTTAACATCTTGTGCACTCTCTGGCTTTAGAAAGTGGGCAGCAGAATTTTGAAGTAAATCGTGACACTGATGAGAATATTCACACTAACGATGGTCAAGGTCAGAGTATCTGCAGGTCTTGAAAAATCCCATAAAGGAATGAATTTAGTTTCCTCAAAAAAGGGCCTTTAAAGGTCTTGAATATTTTCTCTTGCCTGCTGTTGGCAGTAATGTTATAAAATGTTTTTCTCAGGAGACGTTGTACATCTACGTATAAGCTATAAGTGAGACTGTATAGCAGGAACCTGTTTAATCCTTTTCTGTGGAGTTTCAGTCAGCACCATCAGACCATGTCTACACTGAAAGCCACGTTTTTCAGGCGTCAGTCTCACGCATGCCTGATGGAAAAGATAAATTCCTATTTCGATCAATACAGCTGTCCACACAACCTGTGTAATCGCTCACGTTTCACACGCTGAACCATGAACCGAAGCGTATTTTAGGCTTCAAGTCTACTTTCCTCCATTTTACGCATGTACAGTCATTATGTATAGGGCTCTGAGCGCTTCCAAACGTGGGTGACCTACACTCAACACTGCACCTGAATGCATCAGATGTAGACACGCAGACGGAGCACTCGCTGCTGCTGTAGCTAGCAGTAGTTTTTAGCTACAGCAGCTAGCAGTAGTTTTTAGCTACAGTAGCTAGCAGTAGTTTTTAGCTACAGTAGCGAGCAGTAGTTTTTAGCTACAGTAGCTAGCAGTAGTTTTTAGCTACAGCAGCTACCAGTAGTTTTTAGCAACAGTAGCTACCAGTAGTTTTTAGCTACAGTAGCTAGCAGTAGTTTTTAGCTACAGCAGCTAGCAGTAGTTTTTAGCTACGGTAGCTAGCAGTAGTTTTTAGCTACAGCAGCTAGCAGTAGTTTTTAGCTACGGTAGCTAGCAGTAGTTTTAATTAATTTAAATGAGTAAATCATTTTTCATTGTAATTTTATGCCGCATGTCCAGGTCTAGGTTGCATTAATTGATTAATTATATCATTAGGAATGATGGTTATATACTGCTGGGAAGTAATGACAATAATAAATAATTCTTGGCCATATAGTTCTCACTGGTTTTCCATCATCCTTTCATACTTTGGTTGGTATGATTGTGAAACAGGTGTTGCACTCTATGTGATATTGAAAGAGTCTTAAAAAGTATTGAATGTAACATGAGGAACCCTGCAGAAACTCTGTTGCTCATGCACGCAGCTCTTCCTGTAACAGTCCTGTCATGTCTGAATAAAGCCACAGGGAGCATTTGTGTTAAAAAAAAAAAAAAAAAAAGCCATCACTTTAACACAGCATGTGTATGTGAATGAATCATTGTAGAAAAGTTTTCCATGTAGAGAGAAGAGTGAGCTGATGTCATTCTAAGCCATTTCACCAGATATTTACACAGCTGTAAATCCACGTTATTAACGTCAAAGTCAATCAGTCAGTAGGCACGTCTCTTTCTCTGCGATGACTTTTCCCGCCGTTGATGTGTGGAAGCTGTTCAGACAGAGACAATGCACATGTCCATTCTGCTTACCCCCAAACTGCCCCACAGCAACAAAACCTTGAAGTTCAGTTTATGATCAATGTGCTTCAATGCGCTGTCTCTGAAGAAGACAGAGCAGACAGTATATGTCCAATATACAGTAGCTGAACAAAGGGGCATCTCCCCTTTTTTTTTTTTTTTGCAAGTGTCACAATTTCATGCCAGCAAAATAATGATTAAATGGTCTTTACAGCATATACTGTGCGTTCCATTCAGATATTTGTATCTTCCACAGATGATATACAATTTAAACTTTTAAAATCAAACCATTAAGCTCCTGAGTAATAAGTTATCTCCTCAAAGTCACAGGAGGGTCACTGACTGTGTGCTGTCACAGCTTCTGGTTTGATTTGTTTTCCGATGTTGTAGTCTGTATTACAGCTTTCATTATTTTCACTTTTGTGTTTACACGAGGAGGTAACCAGAGGAATTAATGTTAAACCAGGAAACAAGTCTCCCTGTTTGTCCTCAAAGTTCTAGAAGGACATGTTTGTGGTGTTTATCTTAAAAGAGGTGATTCTGACAGTTATCTAGAGCAGACAGTCAGATATCTTGTTTCTATTATAAACAACCACTCTCCTTCATGTGTAAACAGACAGACAACAAGAAACAAAGGCTGGAAGGCTGACAGAATTGGCTGCAGTATATTCCTGTTCCTCTGGCAGCTGCTTCATCACCTCTCAGGTCTGCAGCAGCATCATCAGGATGAACATGCACACGTCTTCTGGTGAAACGTTCACCCAGATCCTCACCTTGCTGTCCTACTTTTCTCATGATAATGTACGGGCTCAGTGATTAAAGCAGAGTGTGAATACAGCTGGCAAGGTCAAACAGTTAGAACAACGGGAAAAAGAAAACTAAATAGCCAAAAACCAATGGGAAAGATGTAATAAACCATAAGTAAAGTTAAGAATAAATTAACTCTGTTCCAGTTTTTCTTTTAGGAGCTCCTGTCCTCTGGAAGGGAGAGCCAGCAGATGTGTATTCTCAGAGTAATTAATTGTTAATGCCGATCAGTTTCTGTGAGTGAAGTAACTAGCATGCTGTGCTGGTGAATCAGCTCACCGCTATGCGTATTGTGAGAGAAATGACACCAGGCTCAAGCGATCAGTAATGCCTTCAAATCATATTTCATATTTCTCCCACACAGTAGCCGCCATAGTTTACAGAGATTTTCTGTGCAAAAATTGGCTCATGCAACATTTATGATATATTTTGAGTATTTTTTAAAAGAATGGGATAAAAAAAATGACAGTCTGGAATAAAAGTTATCTCTAGTCGCAGTGCCTGCAGACATGGTGGGAGATGCAGATCTTGTTGCTCCTGGCGGTGTCATTATTTTACTGGCTATTATTCTACATCCCACTAAACTGAGGACTTAATGGAGCAGTTTGTCAATTTTTTAAAGATCCTTTTAAATTTGACATCCATTTCCTCTCATGTTTCAGTCAGAGACACAGCTCTCTGAAGTGCGAGGCTTTTGTATTTTTGGCTGAACCGGCCGTAAACCAGCCCTTTAACCCTGAGTGTCTGTCTGTTACTGACTCACCGTGTGATGAAGGTACACCATTGGTCAGATGGCCCATTGGCCATTGCGCTTTCAAAATGATTGAGTGCAAACAGTTTTCTTTTACGTCATCAGGGGGCGTTGACAGCGCTTCCGCAGTCATGTCTGCAGGCACTCAGCCTCTCAGCGGGACTGATGCAGCCCCGAGCTCTACTCTACCAGACTGAGCGTGAGCGCAGCCCCGAAATAAGTTTTAAAAACAAACATTTACTTACTGAAGCGTCACAGAGGCTCCAACACTGACAGGAGCAGCAACCCGCGGAAGGTCCACAGACACAGTCACGTTTCACATGTGCGCACTAGTAAACAGGGTGCTGTAGGAGTGTTTTTCTAATGCGTACAGCACCTTGAGTTACAACTACTGCATGAAAAGTGTTATACAAATACATAAACTTACATAAAAACAAACATCTTAAAAATGATGGTAACCAGGCGACGTACAAATGAAAAGCTCTCTGGTGTTACATGCATGCTGCAGCCACCTTGTCTTGTTAAACCAAGAATCTTTTTTTTAAATCTGAAATCTCAGTCAACCGAGATACTGCTCTGCAAAAAATGCAGCATGAAAGTGACACAGCAACAATGGTTACCAAATGTAATGTCTTCATCAGGGATGATGTCATCTCTCTTCTCTCCGTTCTTCTCTCCCAAGACCCATATAACCGACCGCTGCTCGCTGCATACTTTACTCACAGTCTGATTTGGAATTTTTGAGGGAACAGAGCAAGTGAATGTAAAAGAACTGTTGCCTTGACTACTGCAAGTGGCCGGTCACCAGTAACAGCACACCCAGACCACTGAGCTGGCTCAAAACTCATCCCAGCTCACAGACAGACAGAGCCACATGTTCTGCAAACCCTCAATAACTGACAGTGTGTCCTTTTGTTTGACTGTAATATTGTATTTTAAAGGGACAATCCACCAATTTGCTCATAAATCATCTCACAGAGCGCCCTCAGTCTATTTCTGTTGCATTTAGTGAAGCTAATCTGGACAGACAGCTGTTTAAATCACACAAATGTCCCGCTGTATAGGTCTTGAACTTATCAATGCTATCTACATTGATTGATCAAAGCCCCCAGTCTGTTTGTGAACTGCCTGTTTCACTACAGAGCAGATTCCCCTCACTTGCTACGGTGGGCGGGGAAATAAAATCACTGAATCAATAAATACAACTGTCAATTCACACTGTCAATTTCTTCCCATGGAGCCCACATGAAAACTATTTTTGTCAGTAAATATCTACTGTCAGTCAGCCTGGTGAAGGCAGTTTGGCCGGCTGCTGTCCTCCCAGCTCACCAGGAGCTGCAGCTGACGGACGGCTGCTTCTGTGGACACTGAACGCAGGTCGGGGGTTGGTGTTGATTGAAGGGATAGAGTGCGCTTATGTGCTGCTCACGTCCCAGTTACTGTGGGTTCCCAGTGAGAGTGAGTTTGGGCTTGTAGGGAGGGGTGAAGCGCACCGCTGGAGAGGAAAAGGGGTGCGCTGGATTTATAACACAAGACAAAACGAGAGCGTCATTGTGAAATGGAATGCAGCATAATAATTGTTTCATCTCGATTATCTTGTTTTCATAATCGTTGGAAGCCAAAATCATAATTGAGACCTTTTAAATGTGATTTACAATAGTTTATATAGATTTATTTGCAATGTCTGTTTCATACTCGTCATGGTGATGTGTACAAGGCTTTTAATTGGCTGTCTTTAAATGCCAGAAGAATTTTTCAGTAGTTCAAATTTGTTTAAAATGCATTTTTAATGACCCAGTTTATTTGTAGTATTATTTACAGCCATGTACATCAGTATGTTTACTAAGACTGATCAGACCAGATTGCCTCTCTGCACCCAAAAAGCATTCTGTTGTAAAGAGTTATGAAGTTATGTGTACTTGTCATAAGGAATCCTACCCAGTCTGTGATAATAGTTTGTATAATGTCTTCTCTGGCTCTGGAGGGAGCTTTCCCATATTTGGAAGAAAACAACGACCCTGCTGCTAGCTAGTAAAATGTTATGACTTGTCAGCACTGTCTTGAAAAAGAGACGATGCATCTCTAGAGGTTAGTCCTGGTAATACTGTAGGATTCAAATCTAGGATTCAGTGTTTTTGGAGTCTGACCCATACTAGGGATTAATAGTCTGGATCAGTGTGACAAATGGAGGTCCTGGTGCTGTGGGTGGTACCTCCAAAACAGAATAGGCTTGTATCAGCAACTAAATCCAAGCGGCTGATACAACAAAACCACAAGCGTGGTTGCATTTTGTTATTGGTCTATGTATGTGTTTGTTCTGTGATATAAAGACTGTTTAAGTACTTTTTAAATTTTTTCTTCAGGATAAATAAAGAACTGTTCACATTTCACATCTTTTTATGGGATGTTTTCAATATGCAGAGGTGGAGCAAGTTGCATTGAAATGCCATAAATGCTTTGATCGCAATATATTTTTATTATGTTATTACAGAAAAATAGATAAATAGAAAATAATAAGGCTCACTGTTGAGACCCCCTTCAAATTTAATTTTGAGATTTAGGACTCCTGTATTTCACACACTGTGTCTTCACTGCTGCTGATTCTTTTTTTTTTTTCAAATCTGTTTCTCACAAGTTCATGGAAGTGCAAAACAAAATTCCTGAAGTACCCCTTTAATATTTTAATACCAATATGATTTGAAATAGCCTATAAGGTTGTCACAGTTTGAAAATGCTTCTTTATGCCGGACTTGATGTCATTAGATGTTAAAATCAAAAACAAAATACTTTCACAGCTACATTCATTCCCTATTTAAATGAATCCTTCCAGCAGCACAGTCTAATGCACTTAAAAAACATGACCGTGACTTTAGTTTAGTTCTCCAGAGGACTAAACACACGCCAGATCTCACAACAGCAGAGCTATTGGATGAGAAAAATAGGACTTTTGAAGGATAAATGTGCTGCTGAACAATCTTCAGGCATTGTGTGTGATGGTAAGTCAAGCATGACTCAAGATCTCTGTGATCCCTCTCTTCTGTGCCAACACTGGATGCTTTGTAGAGTTTTTTGAAAGTCTGAAAACTTTGCAAAGTTATCATTGGCATTGGTATCAATAAACATATCGTCCTCACATCGGTATGTTCTAATGATTTTGTGCTGCAGAGCAAATGAAAAAAATGTTCCTGTGATTTCCAGCTTCCTTTGGTGCCTGCAGACTCACAGTTCCACAGCAACCAACCACTCTGCTGTGAATCATAAATCAAGCTGTGTGCAGAACATAATTTATTTGAAAGTCAGAGCTACACATCCACTGGGATATGAGCAAAAATGAGCGAGAAAATGTGGCACTGGCAAAAATATACTGTCATCATCTTCAGAGGAGTCTTGCGTCATACTGTACATTGGTGACTGTATACATTTACATCCATCCATAAATATTCTCCATTAAATGCTCTGGAAGGCAGCTGCTACAAACTGCTTCACGTTTGGTACATACTGTAGGAGTCCTGTTTTGAATTATGACTGAAATATTTGCTAGATTTCAGTCTTCTTTTCTTCTTATTCTTCCAGAACATTTTTGTATTTTTAATCCTAAAACTCTCTTACTTTTTTCTGAGGTTTGCTGGTACGAGTGTTCCAAGTCGGGTTCAACAAACTCTCTGAACTGCCTGAACTTGTCATAAATGGCTCGTTTCAGCCTGATGAACGTCACTCGTTCATGAGGAGGTGACGTTCATGAGATGTGATCATCAGCATAATCAACGTCAATGTTTGTGAAATCAGTAGACAAAAACATAGGAGTGTCAGGAGTAGGAGACCCTAAACAATTAGAAAATATGAATCCGGCTGCCGACGATGTGTCATCAGAGCAGCTCTGCACTGTGACAGAAATAAAGAAGGGACGCTTTGACGTTAGAAAAACATCTCTCTAAAGCAAAGTGATGGCAGGTCAAGGGATGTGACAGTAGCTGAGATATTAGAGGAGAGAATATCATCTACACTAGGTGATGTTACACTGTCAGCTGCAACTCAACATGATGCTGGACAGAGAAACACAGAGACAGCTGTCAGAGTGAGCAATTACTGAAATGTAGAAGTTGCTGCGTCACAATATGTCCATAAAAATCATAAAATCTAAAAAAAACCTTTCAGTAAATTGGCAGCCGTGATGATGATGATGATGATAATATGGTGAACAGAATATTAATCCCAACATTAAAGTTATCCTTCTTTTCATTTTCAGTGACCTAAAGCGCAGAGTCAGTATTCTCATCGATGGCTCCCTCATCATTGCCCAAGTCAAGCCAGAGGATGCTGGGAAATACACTTGTGCTCCTAGCAACAGCCTGGGCCAACCACCGACTGCCTCTGCCTACCTAACAGTGCAATGTGAGTTTCCTGCTTGTCAAAGTCACTTATAAGTTTCCTTTTCCATGGCTCAGACACTCTTGACTGTAGGTCAGGCAGGTGTTAACCGTGTCTGTGTTGGGACTGAAAGGTATTTCGGTGCTTTTATTTGCATCCTGACTCAGTGTTCCTGTGTCTGTGGCTACTGGTTGTGTCATGACTAAGGGGTCACACACATTTTTACAGAGAACACACCGGGCTCACCAGCACTCAGATGATCATTTTTACACTTTAACTCTTCATTTGTTGTGTGTGCTAAACTTTAGAGACTAACCTGGTACATTTTCATCCTTGTGTTAAAGCCACCTCAACTGTATTATTTATACCGAAATCCAAGGCCAGAAACTGGGCAGAGCATGTCCACTGCAAGAACAAGGATAACTACACCAGAAACCTGGCTTCAAGTCTATTTCTCTATAAGTATTTATGAATAAATAAGTGTCAATCAAAGTTAGAATACATCTTTAGGAATTAAGAGTTTAATACTTAAAAGCTGATCTGCTTCATCAGGACTGTGTAGGTGTGTTTACATCACATTTGATTGACAGTGACCAAATAACCCACCAACTGTCATCAGATTATTATTAAAATTTTGCCAAATTCTGATTGGCACATTGAAGCTTGTGACATCACCTTTTTTCCAACTGAGCCCTGCCTACTTCAAAGCAGTGACAAAAGCAAATAAAAGTTTTTCTTGTTGAACCACATCATTCATAGTAAGAGACTTATTGAAAAGGGCCTTTAAGTAAATAAACCACACAACTGTGGAATAGTGACCACACACTAATAGATAATGGAGGATCTTTTATTGACACACAGCACCTCACTTGGCTCAGGCAGTAACTTAGATAAGATGTCAAAGTCAGTGGGCATGAATACATACATGCACAGAAAACATACCTCAGCTCATATTCACTCACACAATCTATGGAATATTCTCATCAGTTTTATCATTACATATGTAGAATAATCTACATGTATTAATATGAGAACCTCATGCCAGGAGTAGACGCAGAAAACAATTTTGATCAAGCTCACGTCTGAAGTAGTGTGTAACAATACAGAGAGTCTAGTCCTCTGCTTTAAATTCAAGCCACAGACAACAACATACTGATAAATGCATATTTATTTAACTAAATTGGATAGCAAGTGAATAAATGAGGTATCAGTGTAAACAGATAAATGAATAATCAACCAGAATGAGTGTAATAGGTTTTAAATGGCAGATTAGAAGTTATGAATGAACAATGGTGAAATGTAAGAATGATTACGTAACTACAGGGAAATTATAATTGAGGCTAAAGTCATTTGACTAACCAACATCTCTAAGAATTGAACTGGAGAGTTCAATGTAAACGACACGGACTCTTTAATCACAGAAGCAGATGAAGAGCAGGAGAGCTTTGTTTATCCTACTTTGTCATAGTTGTCCTCAGATGAACTGGTAATGACTCAGTGGGCTGTCTGCTGCGCCTGGGCCATGAATGGATCAGCTGTTCAGCGGCGGCGTCTCAGCGGATGCTTTCTGCTCATGAGCGACGCAGGAGCCTTAAGGCACAACGTCATTTAACGCTTTCTTCAGGTGATTCGCCGGATCACCACAGGGTTTAACTGTTAGATGGAGGAGACAAAAGTGATTTGGTACAGTCGTCACTGGGGACAGCAGAGTTAGAAAGATGTCTTGTTTTCTGGTTGTTTGCCTTGAAGTCTCCTGACTGACTGACTGACTTTCTTACTAAATAACTCAAAATAACTTTGCCAGCCCAAACAAAACTGTGCGTAGCTTGACAAAAGAAAAGGAAAAATTAACTTAGGAAATCACATGATTCGAGAAAAAAGTGTGATAAGAGATAAGATGGCGGAGGCCCTTAGGGATGCGATGTGCATGTCCTTGGAGATAGAAAAAGAAAGCAGAACCAGAGCGGAGGCCAACATGTTATTTTATCTTGGCCTCTTGCATGGGCGTGTTTTAGGGTGGAGACGGACTTTCTCCTGTGTTAAGTTGATCCAGTAACTGATTACTGGAGATTAAGTTTAATATCAAAACTTGGTCAATCACATTTAAATATAAACATTCAATACATTACTCAAACATTCAGAGACAACACATGTCTGTAATATAATCAACTACCCCAACACCTGAGTTGAACAGTACTTGATATAACTAGGTTATACAATAAAATTAAAAATGCAGTCTTTCTTCACTATATTTCCTATTAACATGCTGTGTTAATAATCAGAAAAATAATCCTTCATACACACATCACATTCCTACTACATGTTATATAAAGTTAAACAGCAATTTGAATAACATAATCGGAAAATAGTATCCATTCTAACACGAGGCCTCTCTTCAAGTGTTCAAAACCTTTCTAAAGGTGACCACTGGAGGGCGATGTTGGTGTGCAGCGATCTATGATTAACTTCGCTAAATGTTATACAAAATTCAGAGTTGGACCATTTTGGCTGGCGTTACTTAGTTACCAATAATATATAGGTTGCAAGGTTATGTGTGTGTGTGTTAGAGTTAGAGGGGAGAGAAAGAGAATTTGAAACCTAGTGATAGGATTGTCTAAACTCTAAATTGTGGAAACACAGTCTCTCTTTTTTTCTCAAGGAAAAGTCTTTCAATCCAGTGTTTTCTGAGACTTGAAGAATTGATGAAAGAATGTAACTACTTTTTAGCCTGTGTCATAAATCCCACTTCCAGACACAGTAGTGGGTAAAATGGGAGGGGGATTGTTCTGTGGAGAGTCAGACTGACACTTTAACATTGAACAAGGACTCTCAGTTTACCTTTGATGGAATTCCAAACCAATGTTGAATATACAACCATACGCTTGAGATTAAAGGTTATCATTGATTAAACCGTTGATTAGACCTTCTTTGGGCTTTCAAAGACGTTAGCAGAAGAAAAAGAGCACTGAGTTTCCTACACATACAATACATAAATATTAGTACAGTTCATAATACAGTAATCTGGAAATGCATGTAAATATGAGGTCTTCAATATATATCATGATGTAAAAATACAGCAAATTGCTCATTATGTTTAGGATGATGATGATGAGCATCATAAATATAAACAGGTCAAGAAATGATATTTCAGTCGTCCTATGTTCCAGTCCACAACATCAGAACTTATTGTGTTATTAATTCTCCTTGAAGGCAAATAGCTACATCCTTAAAAAACATAATAATCTATTAGATTTCTGCCAAAAGCTCTGTTCAGATTGATATCTTGACTATTAATATGCAGTATCATCGTTCTCATGATTTGGGGTAGTGTGGCTCCCATAACTGTCCACCAGGCTTACTAAACCTGACATCAAACATAAAACAGCTGGATTTCAAAATGAACTCAGACAGGTCCAATAATAACTCTGTTGCAACATCACAAGGCTTCTTCTGAAGAAAGTAGGACATATTGTAGCATTCAAGTCTTCTTAATGGAGCGTATTGGTAGATAGACTCTCTACATCAAACACCACTATCCTGACAAATGACAGCTTTAATGGAGTAGTAACTGAACAGTATGATGACTACTCATCTCTATACAGCGTTGAGAAGGGACTCCAGTTCAAACCAAAGGCTTAATTGGAAGTTTCTGTCTGTTTGGTGTGTAGCAGGAGTGTCTTACAAACACATGGTTTCCTGTCAGATCTGACACTGCTCTATAGCCGCATGTCCAAAAAACCCCTCTTATTTGAGTTTGACATGCATGCGGGGCATCCTCTGCTCTGTGGAATTGATTTGGACACTCCATCGGTCTCTAGGCTATCTCCGTTCCACCTCTCAGCCAAACACCTAATCCCACCAAAACACTCAATTTGTTCTCTCAAACACACTTTTCTATTTTTTATGTTTGCTTTCTGGCTCTCCTTCTCGCCTCTCCCTCTCTTCCTTCCCTCCCTCTCTTCATTCCTCATTTGTACTCATTTATGTATATATATTCATATGCACACCAACACACCGCTATCTCTCCCTCCCTCTGTCTTCATCATGGGTTACCGCCTCCTTATTCTCTCCTCTCATAAAACACTCACTCAGTCCATCAGTCACTAAAGCTGTACAAACATGAAAGCGTGGTGATTTTGTCACTTTGGAAAAGCATCTGACTCTTTTTTTTTTTTTTTTGTGAGCAGACAGACAAGAGGCAGGACGAGCTGTGAGATTTCAGCCCCGGCGACCGGCCACTGGCAGTAGTCAAGGCAACAGACATTTTGCATTCCCTCACTCACTCTCCTGCCTCTTTCGATGGCTGTACATTAGATTGTGGTGTGTATGTGCGTGTGAGTGTGTGTGATGAACAGAGGCAGGCAACACAGTCGTGAAGGGGGGGGGGGGGGGGGGGGGGTTGGGAGAAGTGATAGAGGGTGGGGGGGTGGGATTACATCATTGCTGTAAGACTTTTCTCTGTCAGACTGCAGAGGGCTCTCTCTGTCTTTCTGTCCAATTCTCATCTCTTCCTTTTGTTTAATCTCCATCTCTTTATCCCTCTCTGTCAATCCTCAACATTCTCCATTTGTTACATCCCCTTTTTTCCTCTTCTCTGCCTCATTCTGTTTAAATCTTTCTCCCACACTCTCCTTTTCTCGCTGTCCTCCCCTCTCTGTCTTTCCCTTTCTCCCTCAAGTGCTTGCCAGTGAATAACTTCCCTAAAGCATCTTGCAGTGGGAACCAGCGTGTTGTGAGCGATAGCGCTGTCTGAGAGCTATATTTAGAAACTTGGCTGATATTCTTGTCTGTGGTGCTGGTGGCGGCGGCGCTCCTCTGGGCTCTTTGTGGCAGAGCTGCCGGGCCGACGGTTAGGACTTTGGAGGACAGCGGTTGTTGTACAAAGTTGTTCTGGAAACAGCGTGGTCAATCGATTGCTCACCGTGTTTCCGTCCCTTCTATCTCACCATGTCACTCGTTCACTCTCTCATCTCCTCCTCTTTGTGATACCAGATGCCTTTTTGCCTGCTGTATTGTGCTCACAGTCACACCGCCTCATCCTCCTCTCCCCTCTCTCCTCTACCAGCTCCTCTCTACCTTACGTCATCCACTCACATCTCTCTCTCTCTCTCTCACCTGTCCTCTTTCCCACGCTCGTGCTCAGCCTCGCTCGTCCTTTCCCTGTCACGCCGCTGATAGCGTTCACTCCTCCTCGTCACCCCTCCTCCTCCCTCTCCTCCTCCTCCTCTCACTCACACCATTTCTCCTACTTTGAAGCTATCCTCCTTGACCTCATTTAGGAACCACGCTGTTCTCGCCTCTCTTCAAAATTCAGGATTTAAGAAGAAGAAGTTTTAGCTTTGCCTCTTTTTCCCCCTTCCTTTTCCTCCTCTTAGCCCCTTTCCTCTATCACATGAACTTCTCTTTTTCATATGTACCTGTCTTTGCCTAAAGGGTAGAGCTCGACGATATCAACTCCTAATTATCTAAGATTTAAAATACAAAGGGGAAATGTGGATGGAGAGCGACTAATGTAGAGCAAATGAAGTAATAAAACTGATGTCAATCAGAGTTGATCTGATTTAACTGATTGAGGTGATGCAGCTCAGGTATGATGTGATGTAATAGGATTTTTCATACTGCGTATAACTGAATATTACAGTAGTTTATTTTTTGTCTAAATATTACAGTTTTGTCAACAGGATACACAGCAACAACATTTGACGTTTCTTACAGAGAGTTGGATGAAGAGATCTATACCACTCTCATGTCTGTCTGTTACGTTTGAAGCTCCAGCCTGGAGATGATTAGCTTAGCTTAGCATAAAGACTGGAAACAAAGGGAAACAGCTAGCCTGATTGTGTCCAAAAAGAACAAAATTCCATTTACCAGCTCACCAATTAACTCATCACATCTTATCTGTTTAACAAAAAGAGTGTTAAGAGGAGAAGTTGTGGTTTTAGCTGGCTTCGTATTTAATGGACATAGATGACCACGGTATTGATCTTCTCATCCAACTCTCGCTAAAAAAGCCAATATGTGTTTTTTTATATCAGTATCATATAGTATCAGATGGTCAATTGTGTAGCTATCTATGTGGTGGATGCTTATCCTAAAACTCTCTTACTTTTTTCTGAGGTTTGCTCATACGAGTGAAAAATAAAGACAGAAAGAAGAAATAAAGAGGGAATGCTTTGACGTGAAGTTAGATGCTAAAAAACCGTGATGGGAGGCGGTGAAAGGATGTGAAAGTCACTGAGATATTAAATGACGTTACGCTGTCAGCTGCAACACAACATGATGCTGGACAGAGAGCTGCAGATGGAGAGCTACTTATAGGGATCATAGATTTATAACTGAAATTTTTCATAGGATTACATAATATTTAAATGAAACCCTTGTGATTCCTGGATGCTACGTTAAGAGACACTGCGTCAAAATTTTCCTGGACATGAATGGAGAATTTGAACATAACCTTTAAGCTGAAGAGGCACCATAGTTATGTAGTTTACTTTGTTCCTCGTTCTGTTATTACTTAAATCAGTTTCTTTTGAATCTTCTACTGAATCTTAGATTTAGTTGCAGCTTTTTCAGGGTTTTTTTGCCATGTAACCAGCAGGGCCGTATGGACGACAAAGTCATCTGTCCAGACTGAAATATCTCAACAACTGTTGGATGACGTTGGCGTTCCCCACTGATGTCCTCCACAGGATGAATTCTAATCACCTTGGTGATCCCTTAACTTTTTAACCTCAGCTGTACTTTGTCCTCAGTGCTAATTAAGAAATGTTAGTATGCTGATGTTATCTCAAAGCAGTACTGTGCCACACAGCCACGAGCATGACTGTAGACTCTTCAGTTCTAATAGCTTCTTCTTGCTGGAGCGATTTCAGTTATGTAATATATTTATTTAGGCTACATGATCATACATAAACAGTTTTTAAGATGTTTTATGCATCAGATGCATCAAAGTATATGTAACTTGAGATGATAACTGCAAATGTTAATTTTGCTTTCTTTGAATTTCTCCTTTTTTTTTCCTCCAAAGGAAGTACAAGGAAAAGGGACTATTTAACTTTGATAGAAGACAGTGTGCTGTAGCACCATTACAAAAAATCTTGTGTAGTTTACTTTATAAGTAGTCATGTACACAACTCTGCTCATTTAATTTCTGCTCAGGAACAAAACTGATGTGCATGTGAGTTCAGTGTTGAGCAGCATACGCTCTACAAACACTCACAAATACTGCTCTGAGACCAGCTGTGCTCCAAACAAATTCATGCATCATTTTATGTCGAGCCCACTTCCCATCAAACTGCACGGTTTCCAATCTTCTGTACATAGCCATTACAGTCACCAAGCACCAGGTCTCCCGAGTTACAAAAACATGTTTCATCACTCGGTTTTCCCGTCTCTTTCTCTTGCTCTGTTTTTGAATAGATCCTGCCCGTGTGGTAAACATGCCACCTGTCATCTATGTGGCTATTGGTCTGCCCGGCTTCATCCGCTGTCCTGTAGATGCCAGCCCCCCTGTAACTCTGGTTAAGTGGAAGAAAGATGGCGTCCCTCTCCGGATAGATAAGGTGAGCAACAGCATTGGTCCTATTTCTTCAGTTGAAGCTTCATGTGATTCCATTTTTCACTTCATCCCTTAATTTTTAGTATGCTACTCTGTCTCTTATTTGAGTGAAAAGACTTGTTTTCATTAATTTCCAATTGTGGATTTTCCCTCATAGGAGCAATTGTTTTTTATTTGTCTCTAACAATCCACAGTACCCTGGTTGGAGCCAAATGGACGATGGGAGCATCCGTGTGGCAGAGGTGACAGAGGACTCTCTCGGCACCTATACCTGCATGCCTTACAATGCCCTGGGCTCCATGGGATGGTCCCCTCCCGCTCCCTTGGTGCTAAAGGTACATCCGTTGTCACTATGCATTTGAATGATCTCAAATTAACAAAACAGCTCTGGAGAAAGTCCAAGTTCACAGCACACTAGGTTTTACTTACCCTTTCTGGCTGTTCACCCTGGGCAGGACCCTCCCAAATTCTCAGTGGTTCCTGGAGGGGAGTACAGACAGGAGGCTGGGAGAGAACTGGTCATCCCCTGTGAGGCAGAGGGAGATCCCTTTCCCAACATCACATGGAGGAAGGTAAGACACCCTCCACCTCCTGCTGCCTTTGTGTATAATTTTGCTGCCAAAGTTTCTGTGAGGCTGTTTTTAAACCATTACTTCATGTTTCATATCACATTCAGTGTTTTCCATTGAGAAATCTTCATTCCTGAAACCTGTGCCTCTAGCAGATGCACATATTTTAATTATTCAAACTATTGTATGTCATTTTAGCGTTTTAATCACATTTTAATGATGTCTATAAAATATGCAATCAAGGGAACATATTAGACTGTCTCAATTGTATGTGTGATTATGAGGCATGTTTAATTCCGCTCACTGACTACAATGCTATTATTTTTGTCTCCCTTATGAAATTGATAATTCCTCATTTTGTATAATTTGACACTTAGGATACTGAAAGCAATATTATTCTAGCAAATGTGAGATTGCAGATTGATATTTTGGTGGCTGGTGAACTGTCTATACTGTGTGTGTGTGTGAAGCCTGTGTGTTTCTTCAAACGTGAATTTTGCATTGCTTGTGCCAACCTATTGTGCACCTTTCTCTCTCTCTTTTCTTGGCTGACTCACTCTTGCCATGGCTGGGTGGGCTTCAGGTAGGGAAGCCCAGTAAAAGCAAGCACAATGTTCTGCCCCGAGGCAGCTTACAGTTCAAGTCACTCACAAAGGAGGACCACGGGGAGTGGGAGTGTGTCGCCACCAACGTTGCCACGAGCATCACTGCCAGCACGCACGTCCAAGTCATAGGTACAGTCAGATATAGCCTACATGAATGCACAAACACACCGTATGAAAAGAATATGAAAAGAATACATGAATGCATACCTTACATTAGAATCTTTTTATGTAACAAATGCTCCACCTGCCTTAGTTAGTAATGGCACATATGCAGATTTACAAAGATAACAGTGCAGATTTACCACTCTACATTTTTTGTCATGTTTGAAACAATGGGTCCTTGATTTCAGACAGAGATGGAGAAAAGCAGCTTCTCGTTTTGAAGCTGGCGACCGTTGATTTGCCAGCTGAAAAGACGATTGTTGCTGGCAGATTTTATCAGCTCCAGATTCAATAAAGCAAACATTAGCTTGACAAATTGATTGAAAACGCAGTAACTCATACACTTTCTAATGTTTCATGTTGGCTTGTGTTAAAACAGGATCCCTGTAATTGAGTTTTAAATATGCTGGCTACATTACATTTTGCTGAAAGATTGAGGCTGAAGCTGCATGTCTGAGGCAAAAAGTCATCATCCTCACCAGTTGATGATATGGTGAGATATTGTATTTGGCCGTGGTAATACTACTTAGACCTAGTATAATTTTTTTATTGTATGATTAAGAATGAGCAGACTGCTATTTCATTCTAACATAACCGTGTTGAGCTGCTTAGCTTACATACTTGGACAGACAAGACAGAAGTTAGATTTATGCTTTATTGTTCGAATTTACAAACAGTGCGTCACTTTTAATTAACTTTATGAGAAGAGGCTTTTATAGTGGGTCATAAAATTGATTAACATAAAGCTATCCAAGTTACAAGTTTGGTTGGAGTTGCTGGAGTCTAAACTTCCCCAAATTCAATACAGAGCAAGATAGGGCCGTTAACGTTAGCTTACACTCTGATATGATGTAGTTGGTAGCTTCCAGGACACATGCTAGGGAAATACTACACAGTGGATGTGCTATCATGAAGGTTTTTTGAATGCAACCTGTAACCCCATAAAATGAGGGTATGAAATGCTCCTTAGCCTTGGAAGTAACACTGGCTTAGCTTACTTCTGTTGCAAGCTAGTTAGCAGGACATGCTAAAGTTTGAAGCTTAAGTTAGAGCCAATAAACAGGGTTCAATCCATCCCTTACACTTTAACTCTTGTGTTTTGGTTTTGCAAAGGTTAAAAAAAGACCATTTTACAAACTTTGTATACAGTGTATCATCGTAACCTCTTACACTCCGACTCAACATGGAGAAATCATGGATGTGAGAAGGAGAACTGGATACCAGACTCAAAAATGGAGCCCATTCATTCCTATGAAAGTTGGTCACTGGCACATGAAACCAAAATATCTGCTTCTGGCTGTAATAAAAAATGACCCGGATGTTGCTCATGCTTTTGTATTTTTGGGCCCATAGTGCATGCCCACTAGAGACTTCTGTTGGCTGAGCTGGCTAACTTCCAGTTGGCTCTCTGCTCACTTCAATGGGGATAAATTCATTTAATCATGCGGCTCCTCTAGACTTTCCAAATGTTATCGGACCAAATAGATGAAATTCTAATAATAAAACAATTCATTTTGTGGGGTTGTGATGCTCCAAAAAATGTTTTCATGATTTTACAGCCACTCCTTTTCCAATGAATGTGTGCGGAAAAAATGCTTTTTAGGCCAGTGTGCATCACGTGACAGACTCAGAAGTTGTAATTACATGGTTTGGCTACTATGTCAAAATAGCCTCACAGCACAGCGCTGTTCCTGGGGGCTTGGATTCAACATGGAGAAATCCAAAGACTGACAGGCGTGCTGTGCTAGTTATGGCTGCTAAGCTACAATTGGATAATCACTGCTTGGGGGAGGGGTTTAGCAACCGGTCAATTAAAGCGAATTCAACAGATGGATGCTGATACCTGCTGTATGGTGTGATAACAGGAAACATATCCATGTAATTCTGCAGAAATAAAGACAAATAACATAATTAAAAAATGAGAGGAGCCACAATGTAATGACGGCTTGCAGAAAATACTGACTATTCTATTATAAGTTGAGCGTGACTACATGCAGTCATTCGAAGTGCTGAGTCACTGAACTCACAGCACGCATTAATTAATGATGTGTTAAGTGTTGTGTGCCTGAAGAAAATCATAAGTTTGGTGTGAGTAATGCTCAGTACATGATGATTATTTGACATACAGCAGAGCCAGCAGAGGTAGAGCTCATGATTGCTAAGGTCACAGTTTTTGGTCAAGACACAGAGGGATGCAGGAGGTCAGCTGTTTATTTATAATTGGGGCCAGCAGTGCCTCCAGACTGGATGGAGCAAAGGAAAAAGTGAGTTGCCATTGAGGATCACTCTTGGCTTATGGAGAGAATTATGCAGACAAATCTCGAAGACACTCACCCTGTGGCAATACAAGGCCTTTTTAGTACAGATAGCTACCTGGGTAGGCTGTGTCATTAGACAACTCTACTACAGCTTGTCACTCTCTGAACCACAACAACAAGTCAACACACTGCAAGCACTTGTGAAGAAAAAATATTTTGCTCCAGAACTGGTCATGAAATGCCCTCTCTGTGTAAGCTTTATGTATCTATAGAAAAATGGCAAAAACAAATTGGCCAAGATACATGTGACTATCTCTTAGCTGTTGTTTCAGAACCATGGACAGCGCTGTTTATGGGGACGCGTGCACCATGTACAGCTGTTTCTAACCACCTCCCCCTGCTGATTTTGACAGAGAATCATTCATACATTCAAAAAATATTTAGCGCTCTGTTCTGATTAAGAAATGTATTCTTTGAACATTAGCCTTATGTTGTTGTTATGTCTTTCTGAGGCTATTGCATGGTTACATCAAAAATGTTTATCTTCTCTTTATCTAAGAATTGCCTCCTTACAATTTTTAACAGCCTCCTCAGTCATCCAGGTGCTGGGCCTGCTTTTATTCAAAGAGCAGCAATAGCAAGATATAAAAATACTCCTTAACAAGTAAGAGTCTTGCATTCAAATTCTTACTTAAATAATTTTATATACCAGGAATTTATAGTCTGAATCCTATCCTTACCCATCCTATTATATTGTTAGACAATATACCCATCCTAACTATTTAGGAGTAGTGGGCAGCCACAGTCTGTCACCTGATAGTTGAAGCAGGTGCACTGCACTTCATGCTTTATCTCATGCGCAAGGATTAACCAAAATGTGGGAATGAATTGTATCTTGTGTGCACGCAATAGCAGTTCGGGCACTTGATGTGTGTGTATATATATATATATATATTTTTTTTTTTTTTTTTTTTTTCTCTCCCTATTGCCCTTCTGGGGCTCCGTACTCAAGTGCAGTACCTGAACTGGAAATAAGTATGTTTTTCTATTAGAATTATACTTAGCACTTTTACTTTCGGCAGGAAGATTACATAATTCCTGTTGCCCAAAATATTTCTCACTTATTTTCTTTTTTACAGATAATGTTGAATTGAGTTTCTGGCTGCACAAAAATACATTACTAGCTCCAGCGCACAATAAGTTTTTTTATAAGTACAGTGAATGCACTGTAACACAGCAGGGCTACTTGATGACTAATGTGCCCTTTTAACAACACATTTCTCACTGCTTTCCCTCCCTGCAGGCACAAGTCCCCACGCACCTACCAGCGTCCATGTGGTGGCATCCTCCACCTGGGCCAATGTGTCCTGGGAGGCGAGCTATGACGGAGGCTTCCAGCAGACATTCTCAGTCTGGTACGGCCATGTGTGAGTCATCCCAGCATGCTTTGCTTCCTGCTTTTTCTTGTTCCAATACGTCCTCTGTTGTCTCTAAAAATGTCTTTTCCAGGGTTGTGTTCAGAACAGTTGTGCAAACGTAGAGATGGAAATACATGGGGATCCAATGTGAGTGAGTTTTCATCTCCAATCTTTGGAATCTCTGGAGGAACGCTTAAATCAAAACCTAGTATATGGCTGGACCATGTATGAAACACTAATGGACTTTTCATTTGAAACGAAGGCTCTCAGTTTGAAACAGATACAGGAAGTGTCGGCATTGGGCTGTCCAATGGTGTAACTTCATCACTCAGTCAGTCAGTCAGTCACTTAGTCAGTCAGTCAGTCAGTCATGGACTTTCGCGTTTATAGGGCTGGCCCCGCTGTTGCGGTCCAGCCAAAACAGTTGCAACTAAACTGAACATGACCCAAAGTCCTCTATCCTACAACTACTACTACTACTACAACTACTACTACTACTACTACTACTACTACTACTACTGCTACTGCTGCTGCTGCTGCTGCTGCTACCGCTGCTTTGCTACTGCTTGACTGAGGGCCTGGGTTGAAATGTTTTCAATTTCCTTATTTCATTACTTTAGCTTTTATCCATGACTGACACAGTATAATCTTAATCAAACTGAAGTGATTTTACACTTGTTAACATATCCAAAATGCACAAAATGTTAAAGTGTAAATAAAAAATTCTCCGGTTGTCACCTTACTGCTAATCTTGCTGCTAATCTTGGTACTGTTTTAACCCCAGTCTACAGGGGAGCCATCTGTAGTTTTGGCTGATGGGTGTATGTTTGTGGAGCAACAAGATGTCAAAAAAAATTTGATGGATTAAATCAGTTTCCCATGAAACATGATCAAGAACAGCCCAGTGAAAACATACATACTGTCACTGTCGCTATCAGAATTAAAACAGAACATGTTTATAGGATGCTATGATGCTGTTTAGGGAAGTGCTCAGTAATGGTCTTTACGTTGCTCCCACTTTTGCATTTTCAGTGACAGTGTTTACACCGACAAAACCCTCCTTACAAGAGTTTGACTTAATGGAAACAAACGAGACCATCAACAAGTAACCAGCCTTTGCTGGTCTATGTGTTGCACTCAAGCTCTGGTTTAAAAGGAAGTCTTATGGATAGCTCAATAGTACTAATGGAGACAACAACATTAAACAGGAGAATGCTGCTGTTCTTCAGCACAAACACATAAATAGCACCATTCTATAGGCAGCTGAGGATTTATGGAAAATGTGATGTTAAGTTTGTGAGACACAAACAATATTGCTGGCCTGAGGTAGATGTGAGGCTTCTGTTGTCATTTATTTGATAGTTATATATTGAGATGTCCATAGCCGGTCCACAGGATTAGAATCAACTAGTCTGACTGTGTTTATTGTAACATATTATGCTTTATTAAAACAGTGTGGGAGCAGCAGAGCAGCTCAAACATATAAATAGCAGTCAGCAGCTTTAATGAACAATATTCATAGTGACAGCAAGCTTCAGTGAGTGAAGTGAGCAGAGCAGCTTTGGGTTTCTAAAATCTTTACAATGCGAATTTAACGTTTTGAAACCAGATTTTACCAGCTGATAACTGCAGGAACAGACAGCCGGTGAGTTTAAGAGCTACAGGACGAAATGCAAAGAGGATTTCTGCTGTTTTTGTGGCTGCCAGCAGCATTTTCTCCGGCGGACAGTCACAGATTGCAGATTTCCTCCAGCAGGTCGGTGCTGCTGTTAGCTCCTGAAGCTAAAACTGTCCTCATGTAAAAATAAACCAAGTTAAACAAAAACAGGTTTGTTTGAAAATGACTTCTGGCTCGTTTAAATATCTTCTCACTGTTTGTCTTCCTCTCAGTATTATTATTATCATTTTTCTCTGGTCAGGGGATGTCATCAAGCAACCCACTCATCCATGTAGGGTGACCAGACATCCCCAAAAATTCAGGACCGTCCCGAATTACTAGCAGTTGTTCCAAATCCTGAATCCTGTCCCAAAAATTAGACTAAATCTGAGTTTTGATTAGTTATAGCCGAATAGAACATTAAATATTGATCGTTGTGAAACACTTTTTTGGTGTTGTCCACAGACAGACACTGTTATGTCCATAGCCTACATGAATTATGGCTGTTGTAGTTTTTTTCAGCCGTGTACAGTAGTGCTGCAAATTGATAAACAACTACACAATTCGGCAAGGCATAGCTATGACGTTGTTGAATTAAAACATTTACAGAGGAAAATTAAACCATCCAACGCTGACATGGAGTCTGGTGTGACGGGACCAAAAAGTAAAAACGTTACTGCTGGACCGGTAACACACGTGCATGCTCGTTTCCTTTTTTTGGTTTCTAATGTAGATGAAGATAGCAGAAGTTGCAGTAGCGAGGACAGAGGTAGTGTAGCTGCAGGCAGCCATGGAGGAGGAGTGACCGCACTGATAAAATGCATAAAATAAAATGAATTTTATGTAACAGATAATGATTTACACACTTACATATAAAACAGTCATTGTGTTTCTTTTTCCTAATGACAAACAGTTGACTACATGAACAAAAAGCATTGAGCATTGAGTTTTTGACTTTCACATGTTTTACTGTGAAAACATGTATGTTTTACCCCCCCCCCCCCCCCCCCCCCCCCCCCCCCCCCCCCGCCTCCCAACTAATACATTATGACTCCTGGCATTTACAGTAGCAGCTGCTGCATGTCAACAGTTTTCTGCTTACTGTGAGTCTTTACGTGTGATGAGGTACGGTCAGTGTTAAATGTATGGCATGGGCAAACAGCAAAATGCTAAGCTGAGTGCAGCATGGGCTTAACCATCAAGTGAAAGTCATGTTGTGAATGAGGTGAACAGTCAAAAATGAATGGTGGATATGGTTAATTTTACAATGATGTTGAGCTGTTGCAGAAATGATACCACATTATTTGACATGGTAATGTGCTGAACTGTGTGATGATGTTGACGATAATGGTTAAGAAAGATGTAACTTGTTGTATCTTTGTACAGACTGAAACTTTTTTCTTAAATTTCATCAACACGAATTAACCTAAAAAAATCAGAGGAATCCCGTTATCATCCTCTCCACCTCTTAAGTTATTTTTTTTTTTACATCTCTCCTGCCTGTCTGCTCACCTCTCACCCTGACTGCTGTGCAGGCTGAAGAGGGAGCGTTTAGGTCCACATGACTGGCTTTCCATACCCGTGCCTGGAGGCCAAGACTGGATGTTGGTGCCCAGCTTGGAGCCAGAGACAACATACCAGTTCAGCGTCCTGGCCCAAAACAAGCTTGGCACAGGCCCCTTCAGCGAGGTTGTCACTGTGAACACACTAAGTGAGTATGTTCACTCAAGCGGGACACAGGAATCCAATAATAAAATTGCTTTGGCAGACATGAAGCAAGAATCACCAGAAAGGCTGTTACTTAAAACAAAAAATAATTCAGAATCATTTCAATTTTAGCAGCTTTTTATTTGTCATGTTTTTTTTTTTTTGTGCAGTGCTAAATTCTGCATCAGCAGGTTTCATTTTAAACTGAGAGTAAACCTTGGACAATGTCAGTGATAAATCCTCCCTCTTCATCATAATTTACATTCTAACATTTAAATCTTTTCATATCAGTTATTTATCAAGGACAAACAATGTTGAACTACTATGTAAAGTAGTCAAATTAATATAAATATAAAATGAGATGAGTTCATAAAAAATGCTCATATCTTAACTCCAGCCACTAGAGGGCAGATAGGCTAACAATGAGTCAGTAATGAATGAATCAATGGATGTAATATTCTGGCTCGAATTAGTTGCTTCACTTTTTAAAAAGTTATATCTCTCTGGCTAAATGATTTGAGGAAGACCAATATTGTGATTATGACTTAAATTGTGAGTATTTTCTGAACATATTTTGGTCCACATTGTATCAATTAGATTCTACATAGTATGAAAAAAGCAACCAAGCATTATCATCTATCATCATTATCACTTATCTTCTACAGTAAGTGAATCAGATTAAATAATGCAGTTACCTGTTATTGAGTTTGTATTTATAACCAGTCAGTCATAGAAAACTTACTTTTTCCTAGTGTTATATAGAGACACTGCCCAATGTAGCTCACATTTATAAAGATATAGTGGCATGCATGACATTACTGACTAATGTTACAATTGAACATAGTTAACCAGTTATGGTTGTTGGCCTTTAACGCCACAACTGCTGTAGCAGTTATGTCTCAAATAGAAGTGAAACATTCACCTGGATGTAGGTACAACATTTTTTCGAACATCAAAAGTAATACAGAGTGAGTGGTGTTTCCTCCCTCACAAAACCATTTGGCCAAAATATGCAGACATCGGCATTCAGTGAGAGAACCTATGTTTACTGAATTAATGTTAATTAACTATGCTGAGTAAATTTAGTGATGACAGTTGTCATTATAGGAGTTGACATTAACAGTCGCCTAATCAAACTTTCACTTGCTACAGCTTGTTATGAAGCTGTTTTCGATATAAAACTGATTAATTGTTAAGCCCTAATAGCCACAGACAAACATAATGCAAAATATAAAAAAATACTTTCTTTTTTTTTTGAACTAGAGAGACCAGATTGTGAGAACAACAATGTGGTGGTTAAATCATTATACATCATTCCTCACAGCAGTGAGAAAAGGGGCATTTATTAAGTGTAAATGAAGCTGTCACAGATTATTACTTAAAAATAAGTGACATGCTGAAAATTGGGATAACGACTCGCACTGTATCACCTTCTCTGTCAGCCAAGAAGTAAAAACAAAGACGACAAAGCCTTCAGCCCAGAGGCTGCTTTATGGTCTTCTCATTTAAAAAGTCATCCACTAGTCATTTGCAAGTCAGACATCCTACCTAGTAGCTAGTATGCTGGACACCATCTACAGTTAATGATTAGTTGTGTTTAATGGGGATAACTATCTGAGTTAGTGAATAAGCGAAATGGCAAAAACTGTAAGATCTTTCAATTAAACCATTTCCACAAGTGGTCAGAGAAAAGTGTGTGTTTGTGTGTAAACGGTGAATTCAGAGTGATTAACTACTCAACTGAAGCAACTATGAAAATGGGACTGAACTGTAGCATATACATATTTTAATTGAGTTGAGTAGATTGGATAGCAGCATGCTAGCCAGAAATAGACTGGCAAGATGAAATGTTGATGAAATGATCTTAAACAATGGAAGGATTCAGAGATGACACGATGGTTAAGATGCGTTTGAATTGCATAATGTATGTCAGAGATGCATTTGGTATAAAAGCTTAATAACATGTAGTCACAGTCAAGTTAAGATACTGTGCATGTCAGTGTCAAAGTGTAAAGTGATTCACTACTGTCATGCTGGTGGAACTTCTCACTGACTATATAATTGAGTTATTCACACACATTCTCAACCTTTAATGTGCTCTTTCAGTATTTCCTATAAGTACCCCTGAACCATTGGTGCTGCTTACCCCACCACGGTGCCTCACAGCCAATCGCACGCAGCAGGGAGTCCTGCTCACCTGGATCCCGCCTGCCAATCACACAGCACCTATCCAGCATTATGTCATGGAGTTTCGCCTGGGGGAACGATGGGAGGTCTTGGACGACAGCATTCCCGCTGGGGAGACGGAGCTGCTTGCCCGAGACCTCATCCAGGTAAAAGACAGGACACGGACTGTTAATTTACACAGTGTTAGACAAGACCTACAACTGTGGCTTCCAGACTAAAGAGATGTCTGGGACAGAGTGGAGGGTTAAACACACATTTCAGCTTGATGAATAGCTTTTAAAAACCACTGAAGACATATGCAGAAATCTTTATGATGTAAATTCAAACTACTGTACAGTGGATCAGGCAGTTAGCTTCCACTAGTAATCCAGCTATTACCTGATGTTACATTTAATTGAGTTGAATATCATGTTTCTCTAACTGTGGTCCTTGGATGCAGCCTTATGTTTGCAAGAAAATGTGTGCTGAATAGGTGCTGCTTTACATTATTTATCAGAACGGAGTCGACATCCTAAGATTTCCTAAAAATGTTTTAAATCAGGAGGGTATTTTGGATTTTTCATAATTTACCAAGGGCTAGCTGAAAAGACTGATGAGTAAAAAAATTGGACACCAATAGGTCAAACATAATTTCCTCTAGCATCTTTAATATCAAGCTCCTGCTGGTGAAGGTGTAAGAAAAAAAAAATGACAGTAATTTCTTTGTCTGTTTTATTAAATACCTCAACCCTCAGCCAACTTTGTAAAAGTAAAGTTTTAGCACTTTTCAACGTATAGAATGTAATGACTAACATCAGTTATGTCACTACTTAACATGTTTGACTCGTGTTTCAGCTGGTTGGTCATTCAGAAGCCTAAGGTGTTGACAGACTACACCTGAAATCTACTGCTAACAACCGCTGAAAAAACATTATATTTGAGCCGTTAAATGAACCTGACAGTACGAAAATATCCAGAAACCAAGAGTTCACCACTGAGGCTGTGTTCAGACCGCAGGCAAAGTTGATGTCTTTTACAACCTTGATGTTAACGCTCTTAAACTTACAAGTTCCCAGAGCAGATTTTGTAAAGGCAATGTGCTGCCATGTCCACTTTGGTTGTCATAGTAACAATGCAGGTGTGCACATACTGACTGGGTTGTGGGTGCTGCTGTGTGCCAATGAAACTCTTTGCCATTGTTTTTACTCTTTATCTCGTGTTGTATCACAGAACACAGAATACACGCGTGCTTTTATTTCTGCAGCTCGGCATGTTCTGAGCCAAACAGAGAATAGTAACTGAAACATGAAATTAAATACACTGTAGTATGAAGTATGAATGTGCATTTTTTAGAGGACAATGAATTTCTTAGAAATATTTTCACCACAGCGAAGGAAAATCAATATATCTCTACTGATTTATGAGTTCTGACACAAAGGTTCTTTTTCAGCATTTCACATCTTGTTCATGTCGGCTAATTCTCCCGCCATGACATGTGTGAGCTGCTTTCTTTAATCTAACTACCACTTTCAGCTCCATGCAGATGCTTTTATCTTTCCTTCGATGGCACAGCAAACACCCACACACACTTCTCTCCATCTCTCTCACCACACACACACACACACACACAGGCTACACCTAGATTGTATAACTTTTCTGCATATTTCTTACAGTATCGTTTGAGGTAATTTGACCAGGAGGGATCCTCTGTTTTGTTGTCTGTGTGTGTTTTTGTGAGTGGACGTTTGGTGTGATGTTTACTGTGACACAGTTCTCACGTTCAAACGCTCAATCTTTTCTGACATGTAGGAAACAACTGAGCTGACAACTCAGTCCACAGCATATTAGAAGCTTACACCAACTGTGCAGCCAAGTAGCTTTCCTGCTTTCCTGCTTCTATTGATTTGGTGATTTTTAGTTTCTCATTTCCTTTTTTTTTTTTTGAATTTCTATTAAAGCTATACTAAAGCTATTTAGTATTGCAGCTCTATAAAATTAGGGGACTATTCAGGAGAATTAAAAGGGAATTGTTAAAATCAAAGCAACAGATGCTGAACTATCCTGAATTCTTGTCCCTCTTTGGGTACAACTTCCAAAATGCTGGATCCTACAGTTCCCATCATGCAATTTGTTAGTTACCTCTGTTAGACCCTTCCTGCCTAGTACATGCCCATGTCTTCCAAACCCCAAACCCCTAGTTCATAATGAAGGCTTTCTGATCAATATCTCAAGTCCCATCCATGATAACCCCGATGACATCACTGTGACATCATCAGGGTTATTTCTTTGATTTAAGAAAGCTCCCCCAGCCACAGAAGACATTACACAACTGTTTTCATAGGTTGAATAGTATGTGAAGAGTAAATTGATTTTTCATGTGAAAAACTGGTGGAGTGTCCCTTTAATAAAGAATCTGAATCATGTCCAATTCAATTTACATTCATTCACTTTTACCCCAAAGTTAAAATTGTTTTTAGCTGCTGTCACATTAAGCCTTTTAGAATCTCATCAATTAAAATCGGTATAGTTGCTGTTGCACTGTGGCACTAAAACAAAATGTTAACTGTCAGTGACTGAGCTTCACTTTTTATTTCCAACGCCTCGATGGTTCAGCTGACTGATCTTCGGAGGCACAAATTGAATCCTACAGCTTTGCACATCCTAATTGAACCTCTCAGACACCAGACATAAGAGACGGTTTACCTTCTGAATGTTGATCTCTATGTTTTCCCGCTCCCAGGAGGCTTGGTACGAGTTCCGCGTCATGGCCGTCATGGATGATGTGATCAGTGAGCCTAGCAACGTTGTAGGAGTGTCCAGCACAGGTGAGGCATTACATCACATCTGTCCGTTATGCTTTCATAAATGAGGGAACCTGTTATCTTTGGCAAAAATCCGCATATAACATGACATGTGCATTGGTTGAAACCCTGCTCACTGCTTTGGATTCAGAGGAGCTTTTCTTGTCAATGCTAAGAGTTCAACCCAACAATCTCTGGCAGTAACCTGCTTCTCTTACTTCAGGCTATCTTAACATTTCTGAGCTGAGGATGCTGCTGTAGATGTATTGCACACGCAGCAACTTCAACTTTACATTTTGCCTACTCAGCACTATTAAATTTAAGCTTGCTTTACATGCACACCGCTTTGTACCATCCTGAAGAGTATGACATCATCCTTCTGCCCATCTACCATGGATTGCATTGGGCTGCTTTGTGCTTAAAGGATAATTAAACTGGACTTTTTTTTTTGGTCGCAATACTGAAAGTCTGTTGTGAATCTTAAATTAAACCCCTCAAAATGTGATGTTGCGTCCCTGCAGAGGTCACTGAGTACACATCATTTGGTTAGAGCAGCTGTTGGTAGCATTTAGAGAGAAGATTTTCACAGGAACCTTTAGGTCTCTGGTAGCCCTCTGCTGCCCCCCGTTGGTGAAGCTGAAATGCTTTGCAATGCCGAGATCAAAGGCTCCTAATCATTCCTCTCTTGATACAGAGGTACAATACTTTGCATTTTGCTGTATCATTGCTTCATTGCAGCACATAAACCAGACTAACAAGTTCATAACAAAGGTTGACACATTGCCTCCCTCGGTCCTCACTGTGCCATTCATTAGCATGTAGGTCACTGAAACAATTGCAGCATTAATAAGTGAGGACAATGGGTTGGTAGCTCTGTAAGCAGGAGTTAACTCATCAGTAGCTGCACAGCAGAGATATTGTCCTCTCTAGTGCATTGGCTGGGATTTCATTATTATAATAATATTGTTAATGCACAAATCTGCCGGTTGCGTTAATTTGTGGATGTGATGCGTGCAGCTGAAGAGTGAAGCCAGTCATGTTGGACATAAAATAAGGAAGAAGTGCAACATCATAGTATGGTACAGGGCTGTATTTGCTGTGCATTACTGTAGTTAAATGTGTGTGACAGATCTGCACTGTTGGCTTATGTTATCAATATTTAGTGACAATATTATCTCTTTAAGTTTGGATCCTAACTCAGGGAGGAATCTTAACCTGTATGTTGACAAGCTATGGTCATGTATTAGATGTGCATAGTACCAGTTCATGTAACATATAACCTATTCCATGAATTACTAAGGTTTATTATGGTTTGTTTGGTTTTGAAAATCTGTACATTTAGTCGAGTTTTCCCTTCTTTTCTCCCATGTTACTGCTGCTGTGTGTTGCTGTTAGTGCTACACAGCGCTAAAACAAACTGACACCAAAGTACTTCTGTTAATAATAAGTAATAGATAGAACTCAGCTTTCAGGACTGTTTTTCATGCACAGCCATGTCATCGTATCATAAAATATGCCTGATACAAGTCTGTTTAGATCCAGGTTTCCTTCCTGTCTGAGATGCTTGCTGCAGACATGTCATGTCTGTTTCTGGCTGTTAAAGATGTTGCCGTCCTGTAGTGTACCTACTGCTTTCTTCTGGTGTTATTTGAAATAACGTTCAGATACATTATATTTAGAAGTCATTATAAGAACCCTGCATTATTGCTGCCAAGGCGATCAAACATTTAATTATACATTGTTGCTGTCATCTAGAGGCATACGTACAAGTGCCTTTATGTTTGTTCTTCTACCAGACTGGATGTTGTGTTCCCTTAATAATAATGTCAGTGTTTATAACCTAAACAACCTAAAGAGGTAGCAGTCAGGTAGTACAGTACACATGTATTTGCATCTTTTCAGTAGGGTTTAGGTTAGCATGCAGTAGTAAAGGTCAGTTCCTGTGTATTTGACTCTCACTGAATATGGCAGGAATTTTCTTTTCATAGGCTCTTAGCAGGCCTACCCCACAGATTTTTTCCATTTTCAAACTTATAGTCTTCAGCCCCAACATCACCTGTACCTTCAACACTGATTTGGAAAATCGGTGAAGTTCCCCTTTAATGAAATGAGGAAATGGCCTAGGAGCTTATATGCATAGTTTCCCCAAAAAACACTACAAATCTGATTCAGTTCTCAAACTCATATCATTGAAAAGCCTCCTAATCAGAGCACAGTGTGTTCCAGCCGGGAACAGTGTGCTCTTCTCAGTGTACTCACATCTGTTGTAATCTCCTGGTAAATATCAGCCCCTATTTCAGAGCCAGAAGATGACTGTTGACATTAGTGTTAATCTTGAGGAGTCCCATATCAGAAGTCTATTGAACAAACACAAGTTTTACATCTGTTTCTTGACTCTGTTTGCTATATTTAACAAATGCTTCATCTTGCTGTCTGCATTAATCCATCATTCCCTCCATCTCTCCCAACCCGCCCTACTGCAAAACCTTCTTTTCTCACATCCTTCTCTCCCCATCACCACATCATCATCATCTTGCCATTGTACTCGTGACTTCCTTAACGTTCCTGACTCTTCCCTCCTCGCCCCCGCAGACGTCTTCCCTCCTCCAGAGATGGTGGAGGAAGCCGGACTGGCGCGGCCGGTGGTGGCTGGCATTGTGGCCACCATCTGTTTCCTGGCAGCGGCCGTGCTGTTCAGTACGATGGCTGCCTGCTTCGTCAACAAGCAGCGTCGGCGGAAGCTGAAGAGGAAAAAAGGTGAGAGGAAAGCCCCGATCATTAATAGCTACTGTTTCTCCATAATCACTAAGCCAACTTTTAGAGAACTCCTGAATATCACAAAAAATAAAATTCACTCATTAATGAGAAGATCATGTCATGGTGTAGTATTATGAGCTTCAGGCATTTCATGGTGTCCTAACATTAGCTCTGTGTTTTTACCATTTCATTAGTACTAATAAATTCATAGAAAATGTAACCACTGTATGACACATTTACCACACGTGTTATCTAACTTGTACTTAACTGATTCATGTGCTTAAACTGCAACCTCATGCTGCTTTATCTCAGTCATATCCTTTCCAAACAGGAAAGTGTGACTGTTTGACTTAAAAATATGAGCTTAAAAAGTGTGTAAATGACACTTCAGAAAGCAGCCAGGGCTAGAGTCATTATATTTGATGTTTTCTGTTTTAGAATCCTGCTCCAGGATCAGCAGCAGCAATACCAATCAGTTCTTTGAGGACTTTTATAAACTTATATATAAATGTTTTGGGTCAGTTATTTATTTATTGTAAAAATGTATCACTGAATTCTGTTGACTCTTATCTTTTGTTCAAAGTTCAAAAATAAGACAGACAGATACCCCAGCTGTGATTATCATACACAAATAAAACTCATCTTTAATGGCAGTGTTGCTCTTTTCTGTCTTCCTCTTGTCTTCCAGATCCCCCTCTTTCCATAACGCACCTCAGAAAAAGCATGGAAACTCCGTAAGTTACCCCTACGTGACACACAACTGCTTCACTGCACAGTACTCTACAGAAGACTCATTATCAATCATCACAACAGTAATGATTTGTTTGCTTACTGCTTAACTATCAGACCATCACAAATAAACACAGCGCTCTGTCATCCAAATAGAATTTGGAATCATCAAAGCAAATAGTGAGATGTATAAATGACATTTGTAACACAGTACAGATAGTGCAGAATCTGAGCAGTAACATTATTCACATTACTCATGAACAACACATTAACAAGTAAACATAGAATGACGTGTATCATACAAATATTAACACGTATATATGTTCAGTGTTTCAGGGGTTCAACAGAAATGAATTTATTCTGTTGATACCTAAATAATTTCATCATTACTGTTGGATGTTTCTTGTGCTTATAGAAGAAAAAACCTGAACCTCTGAGCTGAAATCCTCTTCAGGTTCATTAAGTGTTCTGTTGCACAACAGTAAGCAGAGTTGTGTCACTTCAAACAAAATATTAACTGGCCTAGTTAGCATTGTAGCCTGTACAGTGAGTCAGGGCAAGGGTTTCTGTTTTTGATGTAAAAAAAAAAATGCACAAACACAATATTTCATGCAATACACAACAACAACAACAACAACTATATATTATGGTTGGAAGGGTCAGACAAAACGATGAATGTATGTAACAATGGATGTTGTATTCAAACTGCTGATTCATTCCAATGAAAGCTGCTCAGCCTCAGTTGGAAAGTCAAAGCAAAGATGTTGTTTCCAACCGGATCAGCTGATTGTTGGTCAGGAAGGAGCGGGGCTCTCGTGTGGATTTGTGCCTCCGTGATCCAGCTGACTGATGACATTTGCTTTTCAGGGAAGACTCATCAAAGGGTCCAACAGAAAGCAACCTGTCCACTTTTTATATGACACTCAAATGATACACATCAATTTTGAGTTATTTCACGTCTTGTTGCTGATTTCCTTCGAGATGTAGAAGTCGCCATAATATTAGAATTCGTTTTCATAATCATTGAACAAAATCTCCTAAGAATCAAACAACAAAAAAATAAATCATATACAGCATATACGCCCTCCTTTAAGATAAAAAAGACAGCTTTGTGCAGCAGAGGACATGACTGAACTCTGATTATCTATCCACATTTACTGTAGATCTTTCTCTCTGTGAACTCAGCTGTACGGTATGCATGTGTCAAATGTTCCCAGACAACGCTGTGAACGTAATGACAGCAAGGCTGCAGATGACAAAAGTATTATTTCATGTCTTTTAATGACTCCCTCCTTGTGTGTCCCTGAAATCGATTAGATCAGCCATCATAAAGGACGGCTCAATTCCCTTAATAGACCTTTTCTCACAGCAGACGTTTTGACATATCATAGCAGGAAAGCACAGGTGAAATTAATAACATTAATTATGGATCTAATAAGCCATGCCAGTGAGCCAACATGCACGCCTAAACAGAAAGCATCCATCATCATGTTTCCCCCTGTGTTAGACAAGTCAAAATAACCACCATGAGGCGGGTGTGTTCTGCTCAGAGGAGGGAGGCCTGAGTGAGAAAAAGTATGGCCATTCTAGGTGGAAATCTTTTCAGAAGCACACAGCTTTTCATTGGATATCTCTGCATACTGGGTTTAAACAGCATCACCACAAAACTGCAGCTTTATCAGACTGCTGGCATGGACTAGTAACACTTTAATTGCATTTTATATGTTTAATTTCTGTTTCTGATTCAACAAACGATTCAAAATGTATTTGATATGTGTGAAAGAAAGAGTCTGGTGATATTCTATATTTTTTTAAAGGTGCAGTGTGAATTTAGTGGCATTTAGCAGAACGGACTTGGCAGAAATGTAGTATAATATTCATAAGAATGTTTTAATTAGTGTATAATCCCTGTAAAAATAAGAATGGTTGTGTTTTTGTTACCCTAGAATGAGCCCTTTATATAGGGAGCGGGTCCTCTTCCACAGTGCCCACCATCTTTCTACAGTAGCGCAGAATGGACAAACCAAACACTGACTTTAGAGAAGCCCTTTCACAAGTTTTGCAGCCACCGTAGGTTCACCTACACACTCGGAATGGGAGGCGAAGGGAGGGTGAGGGGTATTAATTTGGTTGCAGTCTGCAACCTCACCATTAGATGCCACTAAATCCTACACAATGGTCCTCAAATCAAATCAAAACTACTTTATTTCCCACCTTTGTTGCACAAAAGTACAAATTTGTTTTCTTGCATGACAAACATACATCAATATCACATCACACATCACAAAAACAGTAAAAACATTTTACATTATATTACATGAAACATTGTAATGAAGCAAGGAATACATTGCTAAAAATGTACATGGGATTCAAAACAATATCAGCATATCTGTTAACAACCTATTTAACTGATGAGGAACTGATGATTCAGAGGATTTTGTTATTCATTCATAAAGCCTGATATATCTTATTCTTCTTTACCACAGACCTCTGTTGTTGTCCAAAAACTATTAAACACATCGTTGAGTTACAGCGCTGCACTGGGTTACATGTTCCTTTATCATCATAAACATGCACACTGTAGTTTATTTTGACTCAGAAATACTCACTAAAGCAAAAATGTAGAATATCACCAGGATGATCTAATTTGAAAATATCAGATTTTGGCGACTACTTGTGGTGGTATCCAAAAAAACCCAAAACAAAACGCTTCATTCAAAACAGCAAATCTAGCCTCTAATTGTGTCTAAACTGTTGATTGTACAACTACATGTATAGACTGATATTTCACAATTCCATGGCAACAACAGTTGGCACATGACTGGGAATGACATCTCATTTCAGGAAATGCATGTTTTCTAAATTTCCTCCTTCCTCTTGTCTTATTTTGGAGGGTGCAAGTGGAAAAGAAACAAATGAGACGCACCTAAAAGAATTTGAGTTGCATCAGTCGACTAGTGCTGTGTGTCTGAACAAATATGATGGATTTTGGCTTTATGCTCTTAGGGTCTTAAAGTGCTGTGGTCACATCATTACTCGCTTTTCTTTTCTCTCTCTTGCCTTTACCACCCTCTTGTTGTCTTATAGCTTTTTTTTTCCTGACAGTTTTTCCTCTCAGATCTTCTCTCTGACTCAATATTGCTTCATTCCATTTCTGTCATTTCAACTCACTTAACAGTATCGAGCTATTTTCTCAGCCTTTCTGTTTATCTCCATATTCTCCCCACTGTCTGATCTCCCCACTTCTACAGGAGCCCACTTAGCCTCATTCCCAGCGTTGAGCCCTACTGGGAGGGGCTGGACGTAAGCAGGTACAGGCCCCAACCTTCCAGTCCTCAGTGAGTGTGCCAACCATTGTCCCCTTTTCTTGCACACTGTGTACACCCCTTTGCACTTTGGTTCAGCCCCAGCTCCTCAAACTCCTGACCTGGCTGCATGCTTCTGGCCAAAATGTCCCTACACAGCAACAACAATACTGGTTGTATGCTTTGATTCATGAAAGATGAGGATCTTCATCGTCAGAGGATGTTGGGAAAATTAAGGTTCAGCCCTGGTTATTGGAGAGTTTTTTTTTTTTTAAGATAAATAATTTATCTTGCCATGTGGCACAGTACAAGATACAAAGGCAGTTGGAAAGGTCACAAAACAGTCTACGATTTTCTCTTATGTTAACTCTTATCCAAGACAGCAGGAGTCTATAATGGGACATGTAGTCTTCGCTTTCTTTTCTTCATCTGCCTCATTATTGATGTTTCAGTAAATGAATCATTATACCATAATAAATGAATAACCATACAGTGAATGGACATTATACTGCATGTAATACCTGACAGAATTAAGTCTTGATTATTTAAAGGAATAGTTTGACATTTTTGGAAATTATTTTAGGGATTATTCCAGGGATGTCCTGATCAGGTTTTTGTGGCCTTGATCATGATCCATGTCCTTTAATTTTGGGTTCTGTATCGATATCAGATAGTGAGTCTGATCCAATACTTATACTTACTTACTGATCTAAATGCTACAGCTGCCCAGTGCACACTCAGTGTAGTGTAACCATCCCAATTTAGGTCGTACTGTATGTTCAGTAATAATGAATGAACTGAAAATGAGATAAGATAGAATTAATTCTTCCCGAAATACATTTTTGTGCCAAAGATGCTCAGTATACACAGTAAAAATAAATGTGTAGTGTTGATTAAATATGTATCTGGCACACTGAAATAACAGGTATCACTACTAAATTTGGCTCACCTTATTTTTCATGAGCTACTTGATCCAAATACTTAGGATCCTGTTTCAAAACTATCAATTTGATCAGTTTAAATTAATAGAACTTAATATATAAATCTTGAAGGACTTATTGAAAGAGGAATGGAGTCATTCTTGAGATGTGTGGTTATGTCATTATACCCCCCAGTGCTATACTGTATTTATGAACATAATCCTTGTTTCCTGCATTGTGCACTGCACTCTGCTCATGCTTTATGAATATTTTTGTGGTTTGAGCTGCTCACTCCTTAAATCACTGTTCCATGTTAGGGCTGTGTGATATGACGATATATATTGTGTGACGAGAGAAAAATGTCTACTATAATGCTCTATCGTTTATATCGTTATGACACAAATCACACTCTTTACAATATTTTTCATCATTTAGAGTCTGTCCATCTTTTGCGTGGATTACATTGATAAATTACTCTTCTTGGCTTTTTACTCGCGAAGCTTTTACGACATTTACAGTAACATAACGAGTTTAGTTATTGTCAACTCTCCAACGCTGTCTGTCTCCTCTGCTGCGCTGCACACACGTGGAGGGCTCAGCCCCGCAGCTGAAGAGCAGCGAGACGGCAACTATAAATGACAGCAAAACACAGTACAGACTGTCTTTATTTGTGTTATTTACCAAATTTATGTGCGCTCTTCTAATTTCAGCTCAGTGTGTGAGAGTCTCTGCTACAGCTGCAGGGTTGAGCGGAGGTGTGGGGGGGTGTGGCCGTGTTTGTGGCTTTATGCCAGCAGGGGAAGACTGAGGAGACAGACCAACTATTTATTCACTGAATTAAAATGTGCTTTATCGTGATAGGTATCGTTATCAGGATATGGAATGACCTATATCGGGATATGAGATTTTGGTCATATCGCCCAGCCCTACTCCATGTCTAAGCGACACTTTTGAATTGACAGATTTCACCACTATTCCTTTCCCACCACAGATGCCAGCACAGTCACATTTTCTTCACTACCTGTTCATCAACTATGTTGACCTACTTGAAAAGTCAAGTGTTTATCTGCATTTAGAACTTGTAACAGTCACTTCAGTGCCAGCTATTGCTCATGACATGTGGACCCTTGTGTACTTTAACTAATTCTATAATGATAGAGTAAATTTTAAGAACCTATATTTTTCTACTATCAAGAGTCATCACTGACTGTTTATTCAGTGGCCATTTAATGAACAATGGCTGTGTTCATAAAATGCCTTAATTTGCTTTTTGTCATGATACGGGTGGTATGAAGAACATCATGTACTGTGAACTAAGCACATTTTACAGCCTGCACTTTATAGTTTTGGCCACTATACCTTTGGTTGTACTTTACAACACATTACAAGTCCAGTTTTACCCTGGTGTCTAAAATAATAAATGAAATTGATGAGTAAAATGTTATGTAACCAATAGGGATGATGGTCAAATCTATGGAGATAACGTGAATTAATTATTAAAGGTATTGATGATTGTTATGGTATATGAACAGGTTTTTTTTCGTGGGAAAACACAGAAAAAGCAGCAAGTCAAGTATAGTTGTTGTGATGTATGTGCTTCTGTTACATTATATGTATATTATCACTGTAGTTTACTGTATGACACGCTGCTTGATATTTTAGTATTTCTCTCTTTAGTTTAATAAAGCGGGTGTGATTTTCACAGATACCTCACCTGACACTCTATTTACAACACAGTCATTAAAAGCACAAGCAGATTCCGCTGAGGACTGGCTATATGTTTCATTTTTACCACTAAATAAAGTGATTGTGGCTTCAAAACAAATCATGGTTTGCATTTCCTCCTTCCTGTTAGAAGACATGTTGTAGTAATTAACAAGGATATCTTGCTGAATGAGAACAGAGTTGCATATAATGTACTTTAAAGTGTCAGATACTAATTATATCACTCTATGTCACTGCCTGAACTTGTAAAATCTTTGAAAGTGATGAGTCTGGGGAGGATGTTTCAGTTATAATATGGATACCACCCAGAATTTTCAAACTCAAGCTACAGAAAAAGGCAGTTGTTGGAATTGGGCCATCTTAAGTAGCTTTCATGATTAGAATGACCGTTGAACTGATTTGAACAGATTTGGGCATCACTCTGAGCTTTAATTGGTAATATTCTTACTTTTCTGTAGGTGTCTTGGATCAAAGCCTCTTCAACCCATCTGTTAGTTATACCCATCTGCCATACCAGAACATTGCTTTGCTGTTGATGACAACTACCTCAACCCTTTTGCTACAGTGTTGCTCAAATCAAAGTTTTATTTGATTTAAATATATACTTTTTGGCTATGATGTGATTCAGCAAGCTGTTTCTCCCAAGTTTGACTCCAGACAGTTTTGCAACCAATTTACATCCTAACCATCCCAACATATCCAACATAATCAAGTAGCACACGTAGCACTAACAGAGGCATTCTCCCTTGTAACTAGCTCTGAATGAGTCTTTTCTTACACAGCCAGACGTTGACATTTTTATTTACTGAAATAAAAAGTAGATGTCCATGTTATTGTATAAAGAAAGGGGAAGCTATCGAACACTGAGAATATTCATTAGATAGTAAGAGTGAAAGTGGTACCAAGACAAGCATGCAGCCATTTTCGGCAATGACCAAACGTTCTGTCAAAGAGCCTTCACGAAAGATATTTTCAGTCTCTGTGTGGGTACTAACAAATCGGTTTGTTGTTGTCATGTTTTTTTTACTTCTTTGTGATAGAATTATGCATGAATTGAATATATGGCAGAGATTCACACTGTTCCATTTAGTGTGTGATATCGCCTCCTTGTGTGCACCCTCCTGACTGCTTGACAGAAAAACAGTTGTCTCGTGTCACCAAACCTCTGCATCTACACTCTCATAAACCTCACCTTTCATGCTGAGTATATGTCAAGGTAAAGTTACCAAGTTAGTGGCATAACAGTGAGGCATAGAAGTACATGATGTGTCCTTTGCTGCCCATGTGTCAGTGCTTTGCTCTGCCAGAAGTATGGAAAAGATTGATAAATCAAATCAAAATCCTCTTAACTCCACATTAATTAATTTCATGACCACACAAATACCCTGCTTCTAGAGTTTTTGCCTGTGATGTTAGTGATCACTGTCCTGTCACCTGTGTCAGAGACACCAAAATCCCTAAATCTCAATCTTAAAGTATCACCACAAGAAATTAGAAGCATTTTAATCTTCAGGATTTTTAAAATGATTTGTCCATCTCTGACACTGTCTCTCTATTACTGAACCTGCTGTGGCACCGGAAAACTTTTCACAGTCTTTTAATTTTATTGCTGGCAGACATGCCCCTTATAAAAAAAAAAAAAAAACAGAATTAAAAACAGATACAGTCCTTGGTTCTGGTCATAACTCTCCAGTGCCATCTACTTTAGACAAAGTCTGTTCTAAGGCTAGATTCAGTGGCACTCCTGAGGACTCCTGCACCAGCATGATTAGGAAGGCTAAATCAAATTATTATCAGTCAGCTCTCTGTGCCTGTGATAGTTCCACTAAATTTTGGAATACTATAGCATCTCTTAAGAATTCATCACAGTCACATCTTCCACTACAAATCAAAGAAGTATCTGGTCATAGTTCCAATAGATCATCCATGGTTGAAGCTTTTAATCACAGTTTCCTCTCCTCTGGTCTTTTCTTCAAAAATATGTCTACAGATCCAACTGCAGACAATTACCATATCTGTCTAACAGAGAGAGACCCCAATGCCTCAGCTTCTTCTGACTGCTTTTAGTTTCGAAAGCAGTGCAGATGTTCACAAAGCTCTGCTCAGGTTAAAAACATGCAAAAACACTAGTGTAGATAACCTTGACCCATATTTTCTTCATTTAAGTGCCCCCTTAATCTGTGCACATTTAGCTTTACACAAAAGTGGTGATGTCTCTTATGTTGACAACTGCTGTCCAATATCTAAACTTCCTTTCTTGGCAAATTTCTAGGATCACTGGTCATTTTACAACTATGCGTCTTTATTCACTAAACTTACTACAGCCACAACAGTCTGGTTTTCACCTGGGTCACAGCACAATAACATCTGCAGTTTCAGTCGCTGATAACATCGTCTCCTCCCTGGATAAAAAAAACTATTTTGGGCTGCTCTCTTCATTGACCTCTCAAAATCATTTGATATAGTCAATCAAAAATCCTATTCCACAATCTACAGTCTATAGGTCTAGATGAAGCCACATTTAATTGGTTCCACTCTTACCTTACAGAGACTGTTGTTGCTGATGGTACTCAGTCAAGCCCTCTTACCATCAGAAATGGGTGGCCACAGGGGTCTGTCCTTGGTCCATTGCTGTTTACATTATACATAAATAACATAATTCTACCTAATTAATACTTCGGTGTTCTTTTTTTTTTTTTTTTTTTTTTTTTTTTCAGATGATACAATTTTATATACCCCAGGCTCCACCCCAGCCCAGGCCCTGACTCATCTTCAGTCTGCCTTTGATGCTTTCCAAATATCACTCCTTAATCACAGATTAGTTTTAAATGCAGAAAAGACCAAGTACATGGTATTTTCCTCCTCCACCAGTGACTCCGACTATCCTACCATTAAAACTTTAAATGGCACCCATATTACTATCGCTGAGTCATACTTAATACTTGGGAATTTGGCTTGACAGCAGACTATCATTCAAGATTCATATTCAACATTTGACTCAAAAATTAAAAATCAAACTAGGCTTCTTGTGTAGAACCAAAGAATGTCTGTCTTCCTCCAACCTTAAAACTATTGTGCAGTCAATCCTCATGTCTGTCCTTTACTATAGAGATATTCTGTATTGTCATGCTGCCCCATCAACACTTCAGCAGTTAAACCCTGTGTATTATAGTACATTATGCTTTATCACAAATGACATCACATCATTCATACTCATCACTGTTCTCTGTATCACACGGTTGGTTGGACTTCCTTACAGGCAAGAAGAAAAAGCCATCTCATGTTATTCATCTATAAAGTTTTACTGTTGAAGCTTCCAAACTACCTCACATCTCTTCTCTCATTTAAATCTAGTACAGTACAGGATCCAGTAACTAATTAACCTTAGATATCCCTCAGGTATGCACTAATGTTGGGAACTGGTTTCAGGTACTATGCACCTTTTAAAAGGAATTAACTGCAAATTGCCCTCAAACTTGAGTCTTACATTCCCCTTGGAGATTTTAAAGCTTTATTATCTGATGTTTTTATGGTTCTTTTCACTGTTTTTATTAATTCCTTGTTTAATATGTAGTTGTGTTGTTTCTGTCTGCTGATTGTGTTCTTGTCTTATGTATGTTTTTTGTTCTCAGGTCTCTCTTGGAAAAGAGATCTTAATCTCAGTGTGACTACCTAATTAAATAAAGATTAAATAAAATAAAAAATAAAAATAAATCAAAGGTTTAGATGGTGTAGCAGCAAAGACACATAAGCTCCTGGCTGTTACACATAGTTTATGCTGGGTCACAATCACAATGTAAAATCAAAGTCATTCTTCTTCATTTCCTATTGGTTATTCCATGTTTATTTTCAAGACATTTGAGATTTGTGGCATTGATGTCTGTTCAGGCAGATGTTGCAAATGAGTCCACTGCAGATAATATATTTATATAGGTTATTTCGGACATGTCTTTATTCTTTATTGTGCTAATTGAAAATTTATAGGTAACACACTTGACAGGATATCTTTGTTCACTCATGGCTCACTATATTGTGTTGAAGTAGAATTTTAATAAATGAAGTGCAGCCATCATTTATGTTTTTACATCTGTGTTTTTTTCTGATATGCTACTAATTACATTATAAATTACATAAGAATGTGACAATGTGTCTTAGTCATCATAGTCTTTCATACTGACAATAACACAAATGGATTTGATTATGTGGTCATTGTGGTTATAAAATTGTTTATTGTGTCATTAATTTGCAAATTTGTCTCTAATCTACATTGTTTAAACATAACTGTGTGATCAAGCATCATTAGGTTAGAAAGTCTTAAACAGTGAAATCCATCGTTCCACCCAAAGAAACGTGTCAAATAAATAAATCATGATCTTGTGTGAAGTGTGTAGTTGGATTTGTCACCAGCACCATCAGAGCAGCTTTGCTGTACTGGATTTTAAAATTCCAATTAAGCAGATACCTGAGATAGAACTGCATTGAATATTCACATCTTTATTCTTCCCCGTAGGTCATCTTCAGGAAAGGTGAGCCCAGAGAGCATTCGTTCAAAGGCATCCCCGTCAGAATCATCTGAAGATAGTCATGACCAGCGTGGGAAGAAACCACCCCCAAGTCCAGGGAAGAAGGAGGAATTGTCTTTATACAAGAAGACCAAAAGAGCAATAACAAGCAAGAAGTACAGCATCTCCAAGCATGAAGCTGAAGCAACAACACCCATTGAACTCATCAGCCGAGGCCCAGATGGACGCTTTGTTATAGATCCCACTGATGCAGAAATGTCTGTTAAGCCACGGCGAATTGAGGGCTTCCCCTTTGTGGAAGAATCAGACCTCTATCCTGAATTCCGACAGTCAGATGAAGAGAATGACGATCCCAGGCCTCTGCCGCCAGTTATGCCCCCCCTTCGGCCTCACCAGTTTTCCCCCATCTCCAGTCAGGAATCCTACCTGCAGCCTCCAGCCTACAGCCCTCGTTTCCAGAGGCCCTTCGAAGGTATGACTATCATGGAGAGCAGTCGGCTCCAGGCCACAGGGCAGATCCGAGGCTCTCTCCACCACAGGGCTTTCTATGGCTATCTAGGCCCCCCTGGGGATCATGATCCCCCACCTCCTTTTTACATGCCTGATACCAGCCCACTCAGCTCTGTCATGTCCTCCCCTCCATACCTTGCTGAAGGTCCTTTTGGTCACCCCATGATTCCTGAAGAAATGGGGGAGGGTGATTTCCCACAATATGCTGTCTCTGGCTTTCCCCTTCCTCTGACACTCACTTCTTCCTCTCGTTCCCCGGAGATTTGGCAGGGACTGGATTTCACCTTTGCAGGTCTGGAGGGGCCCCAATTCATTTTTCCGCCACATCACCCTTTGCATCTCCGCCACGACTCCCCCTATCCTCCCCCACCTCATGTTCTTCCCCTTAGTGCTTTCCAGCCCTCCTCCCTCCCAATGCCTACTTACCCAGCTGTCCTGCCACTGGAGGCCCCAAAGAGCCACTCAAGCAAGTCTCCCAGCAAGGCCAAGCCTCATGGCTCCCCAGCCAAGCATTTAGCTATGCAAGAGGCACATTTAGGGCAGCTAAGACACAGAAGCCACGGTATGGGTGTGCCGGTTTTGCCTTACACCGATCCAATGGCCCATATTGTCCCTAGCACATTCAGTAGCCTGGACACACGATGGTTTGAAACCACCCCTCGTTTCAGTCCCAGACAGGCTCGTAGGATGGATTCTGGCATGCATCAGGTGGTTCTCCAGCCCTCTCGACTCTCACCCCTCACCCAAAGCCCCCTTAGTTCTCATGAGGGCTCCCCAGAGATTGTAGTACGTCCCAGGCCACGTCCCAGCATTATCCAACCTCCCATACCCCCACAGATGTCTGAGATTACCCTCCTCCCTCCTTCCACAGCCAGCTTCTCAAGGAGATCTTCCCCCTCCTCCTCACCTGCCCAAGGCCAGGGTAGCAGGAGAGCAAGTCCCAGCTACCGTTCCCACATGGCCTTTGCCACCTCTGCAACCAGCTACCCAGCTTCCCAGTCCCCATCACCCCCCATGGAAAGCAGCAACATATTTGGGCAGATGCCATCTCAGAGGAGGACTGAGGAGGGGATCCTTCCATCTGAGCCCTCTCCATCCCAGTTGTCAGCTTCAGGGTAGGTGCATTAGGCATGCAGATAGGGATACCATTTGAGTCATCTGCCCCAACCCATAATGCTTTGATGTGTCAATTTGCTCTGACATTTTGGTTACTGAAGTGCTGTCTAATATCCATTAATTTTTAAAATCATCTCTGTGGCAAATTAGTTTATAGTTTTATAGTTTAGTTTGTGTTTTTTTCATTTGATAACACTTTTTATGAAAGATGAAAATGACAACTATGGTCAAAGGAATACTATTTTGTAATGATTCATTTAATGAGCTCTTGAAATTTTCAGTTTAGTTTCAGTCCAGTCAATGCTGCTTTTCATGTCAGACATCAAATTAGAGGTATTCATCCACTGAATCTGTGAAGCATTGTTCCAAAATGATCACCCTGAAAAATAGATTGCATTTTCCAGCGAAATGAAGAAAATTAACAAAAGTAAATTATTGGCAAATTGACTAGAATATGCATTTGCTTCACAGATGAAATTTCAGACCTTTTGGGGCTACAGTCCATCATTGATGAAAAATACTATTAGCAGTGCACTGTATAATTTGTTTGGCACGAGCCCCTAAAAGCCTGGGAATCGGCAGACATCAACACAGGATCCCTGTTTCTCCATCTGTATCATGCGTTGCCCTGCTTTCACCTAACAGGAGGAATCCCATAATATTCATCCAATTGATTCCCCAGACAAAACAAACACCCATTGTTATGTCTAGCTCCAAGCGTTTGAAGATGGCTTTATCATGCAGAGGGATGCTTTAAGAGGAGTTCATCTTGGCAGGCCCTGCGGCCCATCCTCGGCCTTAGTAACCTGACTGCATAACCAATTCTCCCCTACCTTCCACCCTTTCAGATCTTTTCCTAACCTACTTCCCCTTCCCTTTCTGTAACCCTCTTCTCCCCAACCCCTTTAATTGCCCCCAGGACATCCCCAGGTCTGACTACCAAGGGAAGGTTGTTGGGCAAAGTGTGTCACAGGGCCTGTCCGCTTCTCATGTACTGCAATGTCTCCATCATTATGAATTAGGGGCAGTATGGTGGTTCTTGATGGCTCCTGGAGTCTTACCTGCTTTGTTTTTGATTGATCTCAGCTATCTGGGCAGCGTTGTTGTGACCAGGTCCTCTACACCGCAATAGGTAAGGGTTGGATCCATGTCTGAAAGGGGGGGGTTAGCAGGTGGGACTTTTTTGATCACCTCGTCCTTTAAAGGGGAATACAAGACTTTGAGTCTTTGTTTGATTTCAGTCAACCGTGTAGTGCATTTCAGTTCTTTACTTTTTCCTTTTTCTCAAAGTGGCTATGCATTTTGAGTTCTGCAGTCTTCAGTACAGTATGCATTCTGACTGATATGCATATGCCATCTGTTAGCTAATAGATCAGGTCAGAGATGTATCACCAACATGATTTCATGCTTGAGTGGTTTGCTAACTGACCACATTCATGTTCAACTTTTTAATCTGTTAATAGGAATACCACACCACAGGTAAAACCTCAGGTTTACGCATAAATTAGACAACAGCCTCAAACCAGTTTCTGTATTTTTCAAATATTCATTTGTCACTTGGTGCACTGTTCTAAAAATTAGTTCAATAATGTCACCTATTGGTCTATAATACATTTCAGTGTAGCATGTGGTGCAAAAGCCAAAGAACACATCGGTGCGTGGCCAAAAACCAGACTATGCTCCAACCGAATAGTTACAAGCTTCAGACATGTATCTATGCACAAACACATTTAGTCTATAGACAACACTTTGACATCAGCCAAACATTAAATGAGTGTAGGTTGATGCTACTTTAATGCGTGCTCAGCCCTCTACGAATGTCTCTATTGATTTACCCCAATGAGGTTCTGCCTTAGCACCGTGAGACAGATCAATTTACTTGACACCCAGTGAGGTAGAAGCAAGCCATAATTGAGTGGGAAGACCAGTGTTTGTGTCACTCAGTTCACCTTGAATCAGTGCAAAGCACTCTTCATCAAAATAACTGCCTCAATCCAGCATCATTTCAAGATACCATGCTCAAGATCTTCTCCATTGGCTGGACTCACTTGTCGGCTCAGGATTGATACTCCTTTTGCTTCTGCTGCAGTTCACGGAGTCTTCCTGCTCCCATCACTCCAGCTCAGTGCCACTGAGTTTCAGCAAGATCCTCTTTGACTTACTACAAACCACTCAACAGCTTCTCAGGCCATGAATCCCTCATCCTCCTCCACTCTTGGAATGTTACCATGGCTACCACCAGCCTCACTTCTAAGCCATATGCCAAGCAGAAGGCCTGGGTCACATTTTCCCAATTTTAATTGTGCCAAGAAGGAAAGAAATGCACTGCTACTGCTTAACTCCTGGAAATGGTTTTTCCTACCAAATGCATGATCAAGGCCTGACAATCAAACCAATTAGGACACATGCACCTTTGGGGAGCCTTTTGATTTTCAAGGAGTATGGGCAGTGAGCACTCCTCAACATACCATTCCTCCTCGCTGTTGGAGATGCAAGATTTTAAACAGACATCCAGACTTCTCCTCGTTCTCAGTCTTAACCTACGAGGCATTTAGTGGACCAGCCTCATCTTACTTTTGGCCTCTGGCCAGTGGCCAGGAAAGAGTAATGCAAACGGTAAAAGGCATTGTCCCACCTGTTACTTTGCTTTCTCAAAGAACTACCACCAGTGAAGTCCATTAGATGGCCACAGTAGTCCTAGAACTGGATTTACATCAACTTAACTTTTTCATTATAAAAAGCAAATATGCTTCTCCCAACAGGTATGATCACCAGTTACTTTTCTCATGTGTTGTTCTTTAGTTCATAGATAATTACAAGGTGTGGCATACCGTTTAGTCATGATAGGATTGTCTATGTTGACTTATGTTATCATTCTCAGATGATCACTTCGTAATAACCCTCTTAGCATTCTCCTCAAGCGTGACACATTCAGCCATTTATATTTTACAGATGCTTATATTGTTTGACACCAATTGAAAATATTTTGGACCCCAATCTCCAAGAAATATTTTGTAAGATTGGCGTTATTACGTCACCTTAAGCTGTGTGTCCACTGGGAGCCATCATTCACAGCTCTTTTTTTGCATTAACAATTCCGTAGAAATACTGTTGCATGTTCCTGGCAGTGTTGAAAGTTTAGCATGTGTTCAGTTCTCAGAGCACCAGTTTCAAGAAGTTAAAAAATAGACCATCTTTAAATAAAAATGCACCAGATACCTTGCAGATTTTGAACAGGCAGGAACTATGACCAGCACTTCCAGCAAGCATCTCTTTAGCTCAAGTAACTCAGAACAGATTCCTGGTGGACACATGGCCTTAATCTCCTGTATAAAGCATCTGTACAGAGCATGAATCAAACCATCCACTTTTAAACATACAATTGCACTTGTAAGTTTGGACTGCAGAACAGTTCTCACTGCCATGTGAAGTAAGTGTCCCACCAAAAATAGCTTACGCACTTCTTTTTATCCTAAGGAACAAAGATTTTGCCAAGGGCTTGCAAGGGGGGGCACAGGGGGGGTCGAGGACTCCCTTATGTTTGAGTGAACTGCCCGATGAAGTGCTTTTGAATGTATTCCCCTTTAAAGTCGTGTTCCATGTGCAAACTGCCATGCATGCCATCGCTAAATATTGCTCTTCCGTTTCAAAAAAGAAACAATTATATGGATAAATTCTTGTTACATTTGTTGTCCTAGTGCTTCGCTTTTCTTTGGCTTATTTTTCATTATGTGACTGTTCCCGAGTAGTCATTTTCCCCTCCCGCCATCTCTCCCCCTGTCAGCATGGTGAAGCCCATTGTAGACAGTATCCATGTCTATGAATACATATTGATGATGCTTTGTTGCTCAGCTGTGATTCTCCCCCTCTACTAACGTCCTTCGGTTTCTCTCTGCAGCCACGGCGGGAAGATGGCCTCTCTGTAATGCTAATTGTTTTCTGTGCCTTGAGAGAACCAAGTGTGTGTTTGTGGCAGAAATCTGTTGGCTGCCAAGTCATAAGGGCCTCCGTGGAGGGAGGGAGGGAGGTCTGTAGATGCAATCATGAGCAGCTGAGAAATATACACTCCACACCAAAGAAACATTTGCATCTGTTATTTTCAGAGCAGAATAGATTCATTTCTAAAAGAAACATCCAATCTGCAAACATATCACCAATTGTCTTGTTTACATTTTGTTCAAAATACAAAATAGTCCTCATTTTTGGAGAATTTTCCTCTGAAACCAACAATGCAAGTCTTTTTAAATGTTGTATTTCTCGAAAACTTTACTCATTGTCCTAATCCACACCATGAGGTGAACTGACGGTTTCAGCAGTTGTGTATGACTTTGCTTTTCTTTGGATAAAGATTGTTTGGATCAATTTGAGCAAAAATATCTTAGATGTCCTTGAAGGGCAATGACATTTCAAGGTGCACAATTTCTTAAACCATCTGGATTTATGAACTTGAATCATCATTAACATAAACATTATGCTTACTAAAACCAGACGATGTTCAAGGTTATGGTAATAGTAGAACTTCTCACATTGTTCATCAAACCTTTGAAAAATTTCAGAGTACAGCTCTTTAGGTGTCTCACATTGATCCTGCGGCAATGTGCAGCACCTCTTGCTTAGCACGAGCAGTGCTGTTTTGAGATTGTGTGGGTCTCTGATTTTGTGGCGCTCCGTAGTGCAGAAACACAGTCCACTGACTATGTTTGGCCTGGAGTTACCCGTTTTTCCCTCTCTCTCTTCTTTATCCAGAAAACGTCGAGGTGCGCCGAGTGCCCTTTCGGGGTCTGAGAGGATTGATGCACTGAGATACCAACGTATTAAAAAGGCCAAGAAGATGATGATGAACAACAATAACTCCAAGACCAGAAAGAAAGCAGGTGTGAACCCTGTTCCTGTCTGCTTTCACTCTTTAAACACTGATATGTTTAAAAATGTGCTAAATCATGATGAGCACAGGAAAAATTATATTTTTCTTCTCAAAGATTTATATTTTTGTTTTTTGCTTGTTTGTTTGTTTGTTTTTTGCTACACACAGGGGATGCATCATTTTTATATGTGGTGTCCAACAGAGTTGCAAAGCAGTTACATTTCCTTTCTCTCTGCACAAGTGTACATGTAAGCAGGATTTCTCCAAAATTGTGAAATTAATTTGCAAAAATCAGAAAGCAGAGACATTAGAACTGAGTAACCTTCCCAGAGATTTGCCAAAAGTAGATATAGGAGTTGCTGTGTCCACTCAACAAATGCTGTACATATATAATGTTGTGTAATATGATGTTTATATCATAATTACAAATTGGTTTGGGCAACAAAGTTTTGTCTATTATCAGTAGACATAAACGAGGCAAAACCGCACTAGTAAATAGTAAATAGTGATTATATCACATGCTTCTGATTAAGCACAAAAGAGAAAACCAGAAACTCCATTAATTTAGTATTGTGCTCCCATAATTTGGGGACTCAAGAGAGACAAATTAAAAACAGAATGGTCAGAATTGAAGCAGCACAGGCAGAGCTCTCCTGTCTTTTAGTCTCTAGTATGTGTCAAGCTCCAAAAAAACAATGAATCCTATATTTCCCATAATGCAACTCTACATTCATCCATCCAAACAAAAGCGCACAAAACATGTACTGAAATGTACAAGGTCTGACATAGTGAACCTATAGATGGGTACACACAAAAACAACACACTATACACAGACGCACAGATCGGCACACACAACCAAGAGTTTGTTGTTTTTCCCGTTATTACTGTTATTATTTTATAACTTTCCTTGTTTTTACACTAAATCAATGCATGTCATTAAAACAAGTTTTTGCCACAACAAGAAACTTTCATATGCTGTTAAAATGAGCAAAAGATAAGAGAAGACATGCGTGAGATGGGATACGGCGATAGTATCCCTCCATCCATTATCTCTTCCCTCTTACACTGTGCAGGGTTGCAGGGACAAGTCTCCAAAATGTGTTAGCCCTGTGTTAAAGTAGATACAGTATACGTAAAAGTATATGTGTAGGAAGTAGAACAACATGTGTGCTGAGGGTGGGGGTGGAGGAGTGGTGCTAGTGGATTCATACACTACTACTTACACTGAAACCTAAATAGTGACAGACAGAACCTGGGGTGCTAGATGAGTTCTGTAGAGAGAGGCCATGAACTGAATGCACATTTAAGCACACCGTCATTCATGCTTATAGTACATGCTGTCAGGAGGAGTGGGAGATGTCTGTTCACTGCACGGGCTGGTACCCAATTGTAGCCTGATTGTTAATAATCACAGATCCAAATTGACACCAAATCCGCACAATAATTACCAAAAACAATATGACTGCAGCCCACAGTCATAACACAGACAAACACACACCGGTCCAGATCTTGTTATATAATTATATTGTGATCAGTTATGATTGATCTATGCTACAGTGTCTTTTTAGGCATTGACTTTTTTCTTATTTTAACAACATATGAAAGTTTCTTTTTTTGGTAATAAACCAACTTATGTTAAAACGAGAAACATTTCTTGTTTTAATGAGATGTGTTGATTTTGCGCAACAATAAAGTTCCATGATATGACATTATATGTATATAGTATATATACACATAGTTTTGTTTGGTGTCTAGTAAAGAGAAGTAAATATTAAAAGGATCATGTTAAAATGATCCATTTTTCTAGTTATATTAAAAAACTGACCTTTTTTTGTGGCAGTGGCAGCCTTACATTATCGTATTCAAGAACAGCCAACCCCTATAAGTATTTTCTCAGTAGAATAACAACTGTCAATGATGTCAAATGATGTCAATGGCATTATTATGTAGAATTGCCTGTAAATATTTCCACCATGAGTTCTGGTGGCAGTGACCTGCCTTTAATGTTCCCTCCTGCAGGTGTCTCCACCTCTCAGACCCAGCAGGCCTACACCTCTCAGGTACTCCAGCCCGAAGAAGCTCTCTACCTCCGCAAGAAGAAGAAACGGCCCATCCTCCATGACCCATATACTCGCTTTTCAGCTCTGCTGTACCGCCGCCCACCACGGGAGGACCAGAAGGCTATTTTGGCTAGCATGGACAACATAGACCTAGACCATGCCACCCTCCTCTGAAAGCCCATGAGGACAAGGTCACATACGTGCTACACACCCCCATTCCAAAATAACACTAGCTACATCCCAGTTGGAAAAAAAAACAACACTATCAACTAAAGATGTTTGCAGTTTGTGATCTTTAAAGGGGAATAGCACTAAATTTCAGCATTCAGATTGGTATATTCTGTAGCACAGCCCTTGGTCAGTTCAATCTGCGTAAGTAAGCATTCTGCCATGTTGACAATCTGTGATGCCTACAAATGAACTTCAAAGAACCAGAAATAAGATAAATATCCAAAAAAACAATTTTTTTTTCAGTAAAAAAAGTACAGATGGTCTCTATTTACTGTGAGTAATACAGCAGCATTGGTAAAGTGACTGACATCACAGATTGAGGCTTTCCCTCTGAAAATGTTTGTTTTTACAACTACTGATTGGGATGGCCAAAGGCCTAAGAATGTCCTGCATATGCTTAAATCAAGTAGTATTCCCTTTAAAAAAAATATTGACTTCTAGCAATTCAAATCAGAGTTTTCCAAAGTTTTACTCCAGTGCAAAAAGATAGTCAAAAAGAGGCAATATTTGATTACCAACTCCCGTTTTTCCCATTTTATTTTAAAATCCCAATTTTCCTACTCCAGTATTACCGTTTTAATTTGAAAAGCTCCTCCAGGCTTGGGTCATGTTTCTTGTGCTGAGCCAATCCAAACCCCCGAAAAAGCCCTGCGGGTCTCCGTTTACAGCAGCACCTTCCACCAGATCCTCTCCGCCAGCAACGTCTCTTAATCTGCCGAGAAACTCGCCTCACAAATATGGCTGTTCTCACTTCCTACCAAGTATACCTCAGAGCACAGGACACGAGACCACACAACCACCGGGATCAGCCAGCAGAACAAACTAGCCTTTTTTTCATCTTTTTAGTCATTATGCTCCGCTCACATCTTTTGTAATGATGTGTTCTTGTTATTCATTCATATGCTGTATGTACTTCTTTCAAGTTTGTTAGATGAACAGACTTTGAGTTTGTTCCGTTTATTTATCTTTAGGATGATAATTCTGTCACAAAAAAATTCACATTTTTCTGCTCTGTTGTAAATGATCAAGATTTGGGCTTGTTGTTTAAGGAATTTTCTGACAAACAGAAACACAACCCCGGACTACTTTACTTTCTTCTATTGACTTTCACTATATGTAACTACTTATTCAATAGATGTCATTCAGCAGTGAATCACAGGGTTTCACCAGGAGCTGATGTTTGCAGCTCACACAATCTTCTAACAAACCATTAGGCACAATGAACAATGCTAAACTGATTACAAACTTTTTCAATCAGATTACATTAAGTGAGAAACGTGAAGAAAATCATTTGATCCAATATGAAGTCGTTTAATTGCTCCAATTAACCGCTCATCAACTCTGTCTTTAGCTTTTCATTTCTTCGAACAGTTTGCACTGGAGCAAAATCTTTCCATTTAGTTCCATACATTTGTGTCCGTTCCTTTACATCTTCTCCAGTTCTTCTACTTTAGGTAGTGTAGAGGGCTCCAAATCCTATTCAGAAAAATACTATAGTCATGCCAAAAACAATTCAATTTAAAAAAAAAAAAACATCCATACATAGTGGAGGATAGGATTGTGTGCCATAGTATATGATAGTATTTTTTCCTACATATTAGAGGGCATAGAGAACAATGGCTTTGTTTGGCCTTAATGGAGCTTCTGGTTGGTTGCCTGCTTCACTTGAGTCTAATTTTTATTTCTAATTATTTTTTTATTTGCAATTTGTGCACGCATATGTAGGTACCTGCCTCTTTTGTCCATTTTCTATTCATAGCCTTTGTATTTAGTCTCTTTATGTGCTTGCCATTTTAAAAATGAAAATGCTGAGCGCACAGCCATCCTTTAAGAGACACAGTATGTGGCATTGAAGGCAAATACAGTGAGCCAAAAGTTTATGTTTACCTTTCTTTTGAAAGATTCCAGTGATTGAGTTGATTAAATTTGCCTGTCGAACTGAAATGTGGATACTAAGGCGCTAAAATGATTTATTTATTTATTGGATGAATAGAGGAAGTGCCATAACATCAGAAACTATATCACATGTTACACACGCTGTAGCTGCGTCATATTTTAGAGTCAGAGGATGGGTGTATGATGTTACACTACAAGCTTTTGTTGCCGTTTTTTTTTTCAGTTTTGCTCAAAAGGTGCTCGGTTTCTTCAGAAGGTGTATTCACTTGCAGCATATCTTGGGCTCATAATACAACATGGAAGCAGTATCCATGCTCTGCTGACATGTGTTTGGAGTGGTATTGCTCATAGGTATGTTAATTGGTAATGTGCAGTTTTTATGTATTTATTTATTTATTGATGTATTTTTTTTTTTTTTTTTGATTGTGATTTTGAGCAAAGACTCTGTCGCAGCTTCAACTCCAACATAGTCTTCTGAAATAAGCCACATTTAAAGTGACTAAATTTGGTTGATTGATGAAGCTATTTCTACAGTCAACGCTGGCTAAAAGGGGAAGTATCAAGGTTTTAAAATGATTCTCTGACAACCGACCTCTCCTGTCATATTTGACTGAGAGAAGAAGAGATGTTCATTTTTCTCATTTACATCCATGCAGGGAATGCTTATCACTAAGTCTCTCGAGAGCGTTTTTCTAAAAAGTGTCCTGACTCTCGACCGTATCCAGCGTAGTGGAACAAAGTTAATTAAAGCATCGTACAGATGCATTTGGGTTGCTTTAGCAGTTTAAAAAGTGTTTTAGTAAATATGTTAGTGCCTTTATTTATGATGAATTATTCAACGTTGGAACATCTATATATATAATGCACCTCTTGTGGAAATTAAAATACAATCTGTAAAATGCAATGTTAACATCTGTAACTAAACTGAAACTACAATCTCTGTTTCCAAAGACAAACAAAGTCAGATGGAATAATTTCAGTGAGAATGAAGTGGCATGAAAATGCACATAGAAGACAATTCATTGACAAATCCACTATCAGCAAATAGCAGGATTGTATTCATTAGGGCTACTGCCCACTGATGTGAATGCTGTGGTATTTGAAGAACCATGCACACAATTTGTTTTGGCTTACTTAGATAAACTAGAAAGAAGAAAATAAGGATCCACCATGTGACACCAACACCGTTTTTAAATTCTTTGTAAGGCACTAAATGATCTTATGCTGACTGAAAAACATCAGTCAGAAGCCATGTCATCATGAGTGCTTTAGCAGTAGAGTCAGCCTAAGGTGCTAAGCAAACCATAAAGTAATGCTGTACTAATGCTAATTGCAAAAGCCACCTGCATTTTCATAATGGTATAATTGCTGTAACTTTTTATATAAAGAAAGGAGAAAAGACTATAAAAGTGGTTAGAAGGCGCTTGTTGGAGTGGTGGTTGGATTCAAAATCACACTGAAAGAGAAATATGGAGCTCCTCTTCCATAAAGGCCTTTACTATAACATACAGTGATATTTGAAAAACTGCAGGCACTTTTATGCATCATACTCTACAAGGAAAGTGTGTAATTGTGCCTTCTTGCTGTTAAATATCATTGTTTTTATGCTGTTTATAGGATGGTATTTTTTTTAAAAAGAGGAGTGCTTTACTTTCCTTTCAGAAGGACGTTTTGGTTTATTGAAAGTTTCACTTCTGATGTTTGTGTTGCTGTGGGTCCTCATAGCAGAGCTCCGTAGAGAATGAGCTGAATGAATGAAGACACTGGGTTTGTTTCGGTGAAAGACGTTCTAGGCCTGCATGATAGAGGGGACAGAAGTCATGGACTTTGGCTGTGTATGAACGGGCAGGGTAACACACTAAAGGGACAGTGTGATTACTATCAATTCACAATGAATTTCCCTGTTAGGACCTTCAGGACGATATTTACATTTATAAGAAATTAGCGAGATAGTACTTCCTTACTGATAGCAAAGCTGCTGAGTGGAGAAAAAACAATATCCATGATCCATATTAAGTAAAAAAAAATAAAAAAAAAAAGATTTAAATTCTATTGAAGAAATCACCACTTTTTACCAAGTATGTGGTTTTGGAATGTGATTAATATTGGATTAGTAGGACAGATGTTGAAAAGTCCTGCAACTTCCTTTAAAGAGTTTTAATTAAAACAAAACTAACTGTATTAACAATAATATTTGTAATTTGCATACCAACATATTGTCCCAGTATACATACATACATACCCATTGTCCTGTTTTTTGTTGAGAGATTAATTCTACAATTAATTACGTATATCACATCTGTGAAATCATAAACTGATGCCAACTTCACACTGAACATATTGCTCCATGTAAAAATCCTGCATTTAAAAAGAAACAACAGACAGATGTGGAAAAAGACCTAAAATATACAAAAGATTCTATATTGAAATTTGTAGATATAATAGGTCTATAATTACTACTGTAAAATAAGAAATTGCATATTTTATTAAAATTGGTTAATAATATGCATGCTGGTACAGAAATTAATATGAAATATATCCCCATTTTTTTATTTCAATATGGGAATTATTTTTCTGTAGATACTGCTGTGACTGTGTTCACAGAGCCAGGATATATTTTTCAAGTTAAAAGTGACGTCTCCCTCAGAGCACAGCAGAGGTCCGAGTCACCTCCGAAATTCTTTAGGGAAACCACATCGAAAATGATCAAAATAACTGAACCTGAAGCACTGAAATGTAAATTATTCTGTATATAGTGAAGGTTCAGTTATGGTTCATTTTTTTCTATGTTTTGGCTGAATGTAGAGAGAATGAATACCATGAAAACTTGAGTACACCGATTTAGAGGGAAAAACCCTGAAAACTCAAAGTCACAATAGAGCTCTTCAAACAAAGCGGCGGTGGTGGGGAAATTGTAGCTTTGTGTGACTGTGCCGTTCTTTCATCACCCAAGGGCTTTAATGAGACTTAAATGAAGTGAGGACAGTGTGAGACATCTAAACAAGGCTGAGGGTGAGAGTCACATCCACCCCGACATTAGAACTACTGTATACCTCTTTATGTGCCACTGAGAAATGTGTCCGTGTACATAGTGTATAGCGAAAGATAATTATTTGCATGGTATAAACATTTGAATGCTACTGACAAAACCGGGGTAATTTGCCACTACGGGAGCAAACATGCTGCAGCTGTTATGTGCGAGAAAAGTGTGGCAACAGTGATGTGTTTAATCCCAAACTTCTCAGCAAAAAGCCAATGAAAAAGCCTGAAAGATCAAAGTAAGTAGTAATGCTTTTAAACTGACTATAAAAAGCAGTGCACAGGACAAAAAAAAGAATGGACAACCAGTTCAGTAAACCACCTCCTATACCGGCAGACGTAATCCTAACGCTACGCTAAATCTGACTAGATTCTATTTGATTTACAGCGAGACTTATCATTCAAATTTTAAAATCGTTTGACCCTCAAGACACAGTGGCATTGAGATGCAATAAAAGCACATGCCGTGTAGTTAGACAAGTGCCGTGGATCTAAACATCCAGAATAGTTTCCAGATGATTTGGTTCTTAGGGCCAGGTAGATTAGCTCTTTACTACTTCCGTGACGTCTATCGATTGATATTTTTTATAGTCCATGTTAGCTACGAACCGTCGTCTGAAGTAAAAAGAAAAGAGTCGATTTAATGCTATATTTGTCAAATTGCAGTCTGGCTTGTGTTAAGTGCAGTACATAGATGTAAATTTTAGAATATGATTGATTCTTTGTGAAATACCTTAGCTCAGACTTTCCATGAATTATAAAGACAGTAGCTCTGCATTCACATATATAACATTTGCCCCTGATAGTGCTTCACATTTTCAGATATCATAAAGCTGAGAAGAAGTCATTTTTGTGGTGTCTGAAAAAAAAAGCATCACACTTTTTCTTTTTTTTTTTTTTTAAATCACATTAAAAATTTGTAAAGAAAATCTCAGTACTGTATCCCTCTGGACTCTCGGGCTGAGGAGAAGGAAGAGTCTGACGTCCTTCTCTGACTTTACCATGCATTAAGAGAGACTTATCACCGTATTGTTGACGTGTTGAAGAGGCTTTTATCTCATGCCAAGAGTGGAGAATCTCTGGTGCTAACACATGCCGCACAAGTACAAAAAAAAGTTTGTTGTTATTTACTATCGTTGTTGTTTGAAATGCACCTTTCTGCCCCCCCCCCCCCCCCCCCGAGCTCACTGCACCCTACACCGATAACTGCCATATCATTGTCCTTCTCTCCTCAAAAAAAAAAGGGGGAGAGGAAACAATTTGTTGAGCAAATTAGAGTTGAATCATATCATGTGATTTACTGTAAATAACAGACGTGTAGGTATTCTGACTCATGGTCAGGACTGCTCACGATATGATCTTTTTGGCCATGAACTGCAAATTGATACGGTGCGATGTAATGACATCACAATCCACTGCTACAGTCTACTAAATGATATCTCACAAGCCAGTAAACATCACAATTAGCTTTAAATGATGAGATAATATGTTAATCTATCAGATTCTTCTTGTGATTGTCAAGAACATCCTTTACAAGAAGAGGAGAAATTAAATACCTCTTCCAGGAAGTAAAGGCTGAATCACAGACAAATTGCAAAATAAACAAATATCACCTTTTGCTGAGCAGAGGGATTCATCGAGGCAGAGACTTTAATCCCAAACTTGAGACACAGCCGAGCTCGTTTAAAATCAGTCTTTGTGTAACGCAAAAGACTGCAGATACTTGCCATCAGTGTGTCCGTACAGCAACACAGAGGAAAGTATTGAGATCTTATAAATGTCCAAACTTGAGTGTACAATAAGGCATTACGGATTTGAGATTTTAAAAAAAAAAAGGTTTCCTTACACCTTGTATATAATATCTCAAATAAGCATACCTTGTCATATATATTTTTTTGTAGAAGAAAACACGATGCACATCGACTATACTAAAGACTGAGTGGGAACTGAGTAGTGTAGGGTCTGCTTCAGTGACACATTATAACATTATGGAACAGACCAAACGTCTATGTGAGTGATGGAAATCTTCTAAATGCTAGAAATTAGTTTAAGAATTTAATATTATAGAGCCAGGAAATATAGAGAAAAAAAAAATTATATATAAATACATATATATTGTCATGGAACCAAAATGGTAATGAGTATCTATATTTGGGGACAGTACTTGTTTTCAAGAATGTATAAGTCTATATTCTATTATTTTTATATCCATTTGTTGCTTTATATTGTAGCGATGCAAAGTCTTACACAAAGTAGAGAAAAATATGACGTCTGTCTGAGGTTTTTTCAGCTGTGTACAAAAACAAAAAGAGAATGGTGCACCCAAACGGCTGTCACTGTACTGTACATCTCACTGTCGATTACACAGACACTCTCAGAAAAAGGATACAGCAAACTAGTTTTTATAGCGACATCCGTTCTGTGTGAATAGCAAAAGTAATTGTTGAATTATTTGTGGGCCGGTCATCTTACCACACTGATCACTCGTGTTGTTTTTTTGGGATGTAGCTCCTCTTTAAGTCTACTATTTGTTTCCGGTCAGTTTACCAGGCTGGCTTCTGCAATCACACGTTCACATCTTTTTGAAAATATTTTTTTTAGCATGAAAGAATGGTGAGAATCTTTTTTTGTTTTTTTTTCCCTACTATGGTGCTCCCTTGCAATCTGTATCACAGCAGAGCACATCAATATAAATGTATATTCATCTGATTCACAAACTGTGCAAATAGAAATGTTTTACAGCGTATATTTACAGTATGTATGTAACAGACGCAGTGCTTCATGATGCTGCTTTGAACTGACATAAGGGGATCCAAATGTTTCGTTTTGGTTTTTTTTTTGTTATAAGCAGACGCATGTGCAAGTTAATGCGACGAACGTTCTCTTGCCTTTTTGCTCAGAAGAGGAGGGTGAGCATTGCAGCAGCTGCTAAAGTTACTCTAGACATTGGTGACATTCAATTCAGTGCTGTACATTGCCAAAAAAAAAAAAACACACACACACCATATACCTGTACATTCTGACAACTGGTGCTATTTAAAAACATCTGTGGTGCTTTTTTTTAAGTTAGTGATTTCCTTGCTTCAGACAAAATGTAGCTACACTATCCTGTACTGTACTGTAGGAATGCTGTTTGGCCGGTAAGTCGTCACTGGACCCGGTTCTGTGGTGTGTTTCAGGGAATACGCAGATCAGATAGGACTAACATTTTGAGCGGCAAATTTTAAAGCAAGGAAATTTAAAGAGAACATTCGTTTGAATACACCTGTCCATAATGACTTTTTTCTTGGGGTTGAGTTTACAACTTTCTCATTTCGTTTTAGTCGGAACTTCAACAGTGCTTCAAAGTCTAATGTAGAGGTGGTTGCAAATAGTATACACACATTGTGTTTGGTGCTGAGCCACGGTGAAAAGACGTTATATCCAAGTGATTCAGATGTGCTCGCCATGACCTTTGATACGGTATTCGTCATAGACATTTAAATCCATCTTAGTACCTGCTGGTCCCCTTGTATTGTGCGGCATAAGCAACATCAACACGGTGACAGGAAGGAGTGACATTAAGACTTCCATGCATCTCTTGAGTCAATAGAACAAACTCCAAACCCCACCACTAGATGGAGGTTGTTCCTTAGAAGGGACCTGCAGTGTTACTACAGTATGTTTGAAGACCAGAGCATTGAAATAATGTCTCTATAAAGATGAAAACTATTCTTTAAAAAAAAAAAAAAAAAGTTTGCTGCAAACACTCGACTCACCGTTTTGGAGCCTATACATGAAAACTTAATGTTTATGTACAAGTTTCATGAAGCTGATATCTTTGGGGGTTTTTTTCCCATCACAAAATGCAATACAAATGGAAGAAGAACAAACTGAACTCATTGTCTCCTCTTAACAGTTCAGTCTTCCTGTTTGAGTTACAGGCTTCATTTTTAATGGGGTTTTTTCTTATTATGACCTTCTGAAAACAAAAAAACATGTGAGTGTGTTCACTGTTAGTTACAAGAGTAGACAACTCAGTACCTCAAAATGTTTCTTCATGGAAAACTTTAATCCAGATATGTAACTATTCAGTTTTTTGTTGTTTTTTTTTTTTATGTTCACCATCTCTGAGAAGTCAGTGCTCATGATCGTCATGCTTTTTATATTTGTTGGCACAAACACTAACAAGAATGTATGGCTATTGTAATTCCTGCTCACCCCCACTCTTCCTAAAAATTGAAGCTTTCAAAGCAACTAAATTGAACTGTCAGTTTTTTGTATTTCAAATGTCTTGGTATGCTTGTTGTAGTTGTATATTCATAATGGTGTATATTACATCAGTTTTTATTTATTAAAATGTTTAAATTTTCTAAGATGATTTTTCATGTTATTGAGCAAAATGGTCCTCATCACTTGATGCACTACTAACATTTTAAGGTGTATAATTATTTTCAGCACAATCAACACTATGCCTGTGTACTGTGTACTTTTGCAAGTATTTTTCCTTCTGTTCCAGACAACTACTGCTTTCCATTCATTTCATATTTGTACATATAAAAATAAATCAGCAGACTGCATTTTCTCATGAGAATAATGTAATGAATGGAAACCAGTGGATGTCTGAAAGATGGGAAACACACACACACAGGTTTACTTACGTCACTTTTGGATTATTTACATAGACTTACATTCATTTCCTGGAGACTTACCCTAACCATAAGCACTACTTGCCTAAACCTAACCCTTGCCCTAACCTTAACCACTGACCCAAAACATGGGGACATGGCTTTTGTCCCGATTGGCACAAGCTGTCCCTAATCAACGAAAAAGCAACATCATGATCTACAAAATAGTTCATTTAAAGTAATGTCAATCAACATTTAGATTAGTGAAAAGTTAGCTGAAAACAAACGATAGTTACATGATTTCAATGCTGCTTCAATAATGCTACAAGATTAGAGTCAGATTCAGGAAATGTTCATGACTTTTACCATTGAACTTCCATTTCCTCATCACATCAGAATAGATACACATCAACATGGTGTTAATGAAACATTTTTGAACTAGGTCCATTACTAAGCTAACACCCTGAGACATGGCCTGTGGTAATGTCTGTCATCAGTCCACCACTTTGGTCCTGACTGAAATATCCACAATATGGATTGCAGACATTTAAGACTACTACTTATTATGACGACCCCCTGATATCTGGCGCCATCATCAGGTCAAAGTTTTAATTTGTCTAATAGTTTAGACAGATCACGTGATAATTAACAAAATACTAAACTATAGTGGTGAACATGGTTAACATGCTAAACCTGCCAAACATGGTTAACATGCTAAAACCTGTGAGGCTCTACTTGTCTCCAAGTACAACCTCACAGAGCTGCTAGCATGCTTGTTTGCAGTGATAATGTACTAATGTTGGTATCAAAGGAAAAAGTTTAGCTGGCTCTCATAAAAAAAGGGAAACAGGCATTTCATCAAAAGATGATGAGTTATTTAGTTTAGTTACTTTTATGGTATATACCATACTTGCATGTTATATAACAGTATATATATTTAGCCTACTATATTTCTGGTCTACAGTAAGCTTATACAGAGTTTAATCAAAATCCATCACTAAAGTCTGGAATATCTGTTGGGACAACTGTGGCTCATTGAAATGGTATCTCCTTAAACCTCATCAGTGATGATAATGCATGCAGGGAAAAAAAGAAAAAATTCCCCCAATGTCTACAAATATCTCCTGTGTCTTTGAGCATTTGACTGAATCCCTGCCAGCTTCAGGCTTCTGTAACTGAGTCTCATCTCTCTGTAGTTCAGGGTGAAGTAGGTAGCAGCAACCTTTGGCAATCAGTCACTCAACACTTAGGTCAAAATTGGTTTGAAGGAAGTATGCAATCAGTACTCTAGATGATGCAATGTCCTTTCATGGTGAGATGAGACATCTGAACATTAATAAGCAAGTCCTTATGCTGCACTGCAGTGTATACTGGTTATTACAAAGTGTTGCAAATGTGGCTGGCCACTGTAGTCTGCAAAGTCAGGAGCTCACCAAGTGAATGTAGAGGGTAAGTAACTTTCATTACATGTGCATCATCACTAGTGAAGCTGTACTGTAAGCTGTAGCACACTATTAGTGGCTAACTGCAAGCATGGATGATCATATTCTCAAAGTTCTCCTTTGGTTTTATTGACTCAAAGTGATGGTTAATGGACATTGACACAGTGCAGGCTGTCAAAGCTGAAACTAGGCTACAAAAAGGAGGTAAATACTCCACAGCAAATGGCTATCTAATATTTGTGTTGAAGGTCAAATATACAGTCTTTACATTTCAACCTTTGAAAGGCTTTTACTGGTCTAGTTCTATTAAAAACTATTTTATTTATAAGAAAATAGTATGCATATATTTTATCTTTAAAGACAAAAAAGCAACATACCTTCGTCAGGGCAGACATTCTGACATGTCAAACACAGGTGTAACCAATATTAGGTGTTCTGGCTCCAGGACTCCAGTATTGTGCATGCCAGAGCCATCGTTAATTAACAGAATTAATTACACCTGTGCTTAACTTTAATGTTGCAAAAATAAATCTGCCATAAAAAAGCTATACATGCATTAAAAAAAGCTTTGTGGCATGAAAATATGTGAACATTAAAAGCTGGTTGAATACTTGGCTGCCTAACTGAGGAGCATATTGAAATGGAAATGATTGTGTAATAGATTAAAAACCCGCCCTGCTCCTTCTGCTGCTGTCTGACTCAGATCTGCTCATCATAAGAATGAAAATTCTTTCACATGTACTTCTACTTCTTGGAGCCCATCTTCATAGACCCCCCCATGCAGCATGAGCATCAAGATGACCAGGAGGAGCAAGGATGAGGGTTGCACCAAAGCATACACTCCATCATACCATTGATTTAGGTATTAAGGAATTATTACATTTTTCTACTCTTCACACACACATTAGTAGGTATATTTAGTTGGCAATCAAAAACATGGCATATGAAAGGCAGCCACTGTGTCATGAAAGGGTTACCATTAATACCAACAATTTGTATCAGTTTGTGTAAAATTTTGACTTGTCAGAGGAAAAGCACAAGTGGAAATAAAAACATGTGATGGCTCTGTTCCTGTGGCCCAGTAATCCCAGTAAGAGACTGTTTTCACAGCAGACATTTTGACTTGTAATAGCAGTAAAAACACAGGTGGAACTGATAGCATTAACAATACCCCAGTAGAAATGTCCAAAGAAGCCATGCTGGTGAACCATCATGCTTTATGAATATGGAAAAACTAAATGGGATTCAGCCATCATTAATGTTATTAATGTTTCCTGCTTTGACATGTTGATGTGTCAAAATGTCTGCAGGGCCCTGGCATTTACTGACTCACAGGAATGATTTTCTGGGACACTTAAATGGAGTGCAGCTATCATGAATGTTATTAATTACACCTGTGCTTTACCTACCATGACTAAAATATCTTCACTTAAAAAGTTCTATCTTTAAGACCTGAAAAATACAAATTCAACTTATATCATATATGATGACAAGATACACATGACCTAATATATTACTGCCCAGCTCTAACTTAAAGGACCTCTCACAGTTTTGGGCCATATTGAAAGTACAGTATGCAGCATTCTGAAACTGAGCAAGCATGTGCTACTTAAATTTGAATTTAACATATGTTGTACAATGTTGTATTTTGTTGATTACCCATTTATTTATTTGCACACTGGCATTAAAATATTTGTGCTATAGTGAAAATGTTAAGTTTATCCTTAAATGAATGGAATTAATGATAATTGTCTGCGCAATATCCTTGGTAGGACTTTGACAGACATTGTTTACATTTAGTATAATCTCATGGTTACTTTCCAGTGTAGCAGTGGTCTCACCCTCCAGACCAGCGGCTCTTTCTCTCGCGAGATCAGTCGTTGCTTAGCAACTCACGTCAACAATTCTATTGACAAAACTAACACCAATGCTACGCTAGCTCTAAAGACTCACTTATTTTACATTTAATTTTTGATTCATATAATGGAGGTAAGTCCTTTAGTTTGGTCTCATAAAAGTTAACAACTTAACGTTGACTTATACAGTATATTCATTTAAAATAACGCTGGTTAAAGTTATTGTCAGTAAAATACGTTCAAAGTCGTCGAAAATTTGCAAATTTGACGTCTATTAGACCGTGTGGAAAGTGAACTGTAGCAAGTTCGCTAATACTCTGCAAATATGTATTGGCTTTACCGTAATGTAAGGTATATGTTCAAATAAAGTCAACACTTTAAAATGATTTTTTTAAAGTAAGTAAGTCAAAGTTAAAATAAAAAAAAGATAATTTCAACTGTGATAACTTTCACATACCATAAGTTACGTACCTGTGTAATTTGTTTTGTGCAGCCTATCTGTGGACTGGAACCTCTCTTTTCATCAGGACAGGAGCCAAGTTTAGCCTGTTAAACTCACTCTCAACCTTCACAAATTGTCACTTGTAGTCTGTGTCTCTGCTGTACTTACAGAAACCAGGACCAGCAGGAGATGACACGTTTGAGTCCTTGGAGGAGTTCCAGATGGTCCTCAATGAGCTTGTTGGGGATAAGAGCATGGACCAGATCCGGGTGGAGTATGAGAAACTCATTCATGCACTGAAGAAATCCCGGGAGAATGAGAGGAGGCTAATGTCCAAATGCAGGGAGCTGAATGCAGAGATTGTGTCCACCTCAACCAAAGTCTCAGCTGCCCTGAAGCTGTCCCAGGAAGATGAGACAACAATTACTTCACTAAAGAGGGTATACTGCCAAATTATAAGAGGTTACAGTATTGTGTGGCACATCTTTTTATTTATTTAGCTATTTAGAGTTTGTATGGCTTGATGTAGCACAATTCCAAGCATGGGTATTAGACTTGGGTTTGTGTAAAGTTAAATACCAGAAATGCAAGTTGATTGTGTAGCTAAAACCACACCACCTGTAGACTGAACTGTATTTTATTATATTTAGATGATGTTTGACAATTTTTCCCTTCAAGATTCATCATTCCATTAACAGACTTTTGCTGTAATGTTCCTGTGCTTACACTGTAGGAGCTGGATAAAGCCTGGAAAATGGTTGATGCTGCTCATGATAAAGAGAAAAAGGACAAAGAGACCATCGGGAATTTAAAAGAAGAAGTTGCCAACCTAACAAAAATGGCTGAACAACAAACTGGCCTCTATATGGACCAAAGGCAGAGGTGACACATTTGTCCCCCCCATGCTCTCCATAATTTACTGTGTATATTGGTAAAATGAAAGGGACCAACTGTGATGTGTATTTTCAGCGATCTACTAAAAATGAATGAGGAGGTGACCAAGGAGAGGGACCAGCTGCTGACAACAGTGGAGAGTCTGAGAGAAAAACTGAACAAGGTCATCGCAACCCAGCAGGAGGTAGAGGCCCAAAAGGAGAGTGCTCTAGAGAATATCTCTCAGGTAAATGTGGATCAAACTCTCATTGACAGAAAACAGACTTCTAATGTAACTAATTAAATATGTAATATTTTGCCAAAGCAAAGTAGACTTGAAAGTGAATCCAGTCCAGCTGTGAACCCTGGAAAGAATACCTACTGCTATGCTGAGGCTACTCTAATAGGGATCCTGAAATTAAATCCAGCTCTGATGCCGACTTGTTGCTGCTCTGTGTGTCTACATCCAGCTCCAACAGGAGCTTCAAGTGCAACAGAATGAGATTTCCCGGGAGATGAGGTTGAAGGAAAAGCTGGACAAGGAGGTGAAGCAGCTGCATGTCAACATGGAGACCAAGATGGGGGACATCAAAGCTCTGAATCTGCAGGGCCAAAGGGCCAAAGAGGAGCAGCAGAGATTGGAGCAGCAGCTGAAAGAGCTGAAGGTGAACAAAGGATTGGGGCACCTACTCTATATGGTGTAATGTAATGTAACTGTTATATAGATGAGTGATAAATTAAACATAAAACCAACATAAAGTCTGAAGCCGCCATTCAGATGCAGTTTGTTTCCTTAGGGTAGGTGGAGTGATTTCATACAGTGTATCTGTGATTTTTCATCCTCAGCCCAGTAACAATTACAGCCCCAATTACTTCAGTGAACTCGCTGGTCCTCTTGTAATTTAAAGATCCCTTCCAGAAACATTTAAGACATATAAAAACACTCAGCTTAGAATAACAATTTTGTGTCTGATCTGTTCATGTCCATTAAAAAATTCAGTTTCCTTGTTAGAAATTCTTTAAATGACAACTCTTTCTCCCTGATTGAAAAATCCAGAATCCATTCTCAGTATATCTGCATTGGAGGCTTCAAGCTTTCACATCACACTTGTGTAAATTGCTTACTGGACCACGATTAGCTGGGAACTATATGTGATGGTGCAGACATCGTCCCTTTCTAACAGTAAAAGCAGCCTCATTCATTCATTCCTCTCATTCAGAGAGAGACATTTGAGTAGTTTGCGACTGTCTCCGTTAATAATTAAATTACAGCTAAGTAATTACCAAATAATACTAATATTAAAAATAAAACAGAGCCCAGTGGTAATGAAAGTCACATGGTTTACCCGAAGCATATCACTATCTATTACAGAACCAGCTGATGTAATGTGCCAGTGGCTAAAATGCAGTGCATTTTGTTTCCATGTAGGAGTAGGAAACGTTTTACACCTACTCCTGGAAGGTGTTAGGCCCTCATGAGCCCCCAGTACAGCTTCTGTGCACTTTGGCATAGATTCTCTGTCTCTGAAACTCTGCTGGAGGGATGGAACAAACATCTCCAAAACACTCCCTCCCTCCCTCATCTGGTGTTTTAATAATGGCGGTAGAGAGCACCATCAAAACACTCCAAAACCTCCCACAGATGTTCTGTTAGGTTGAAATCATAGCATATGATTCAGGTTTCATCTTATCTTTTCTATCTTGTCACTCATCTATTCAGAAGCAAAAATATATTTAAATAAATAAGCTATAAGCCAGTTAACTATTATATGAAACCAGTATACAAAACTAAAGGGTACAATAGTAGAATATTCATTTAAAGAACACATTACTGCCATCTGTTATCATTTAGGATAGTTAACCCTAACATTTTAAAACCAATATGCATGTAATTGTCAGTTAATCACTTAAATACTAAATGATAAAATGAATCACTTGCAGTGATTCATTTCCTAAATGACACCTCATACAGAGACCTCATACTGTTTTGTAATAAACACACATCATTTCCTGCCTCTCCTCAATACCCTCCCTGACTGTGACAGATCTTGAACGAGCGAGCCACCAAGGAGCTGGAGCAGATGCAAGTAAAGAACACCAAGCTGCAGCAGGAGTGTGAGCAGCTCTCATCAGTCAAAGAACACCTGTCTTTAGAAAACCAGCAGAACACAAATGAACTCAAGGTACATGTTGGTCCAGCAACACACTTTCTCATCAACTCACTTCAGAAAACATCCTGAAACTTGCACCGGTGTTGTGCACGCTCAATCAGTACAGTGAAAAACAAGCTGTTTCTTTGAATGTTTCTCAGTTTTTTCTCTGAAGTTTCTCAAATCTACATCAGTGGAGGATACCTGATAATGATTTTCTCCTATTGAACCATGAGGGGGCACTCCTACTCCCACTAAAATCCTCAAAGGGTTGTTATATTTGTCCTCAGCAATGTGAAACAGTTTTGTTCCCTTCAGTTAATTTCCTAGAGAGACATTGAAAATTTATTTAATGAGTTATAGCCCTAATATGTGCGCACAACATCTGTTATCCACTCTCATCTCCTTTCTCAAAACCTTCCTCCCTCCCTGCTACCTCGGTGTAATGCTTCATACAACTCCACCCGCCTGTCAGATGAGAGAAGAAGAGGTGAATCAGATGCGCCAGGAGATTGCCAAACAAACAAAGATGAGAGAAGCCATCCAGAAAAAATTTCACCAGATGGAGGATCAGAAAGCTGATGTGGACGTGCAGAAGGAGACATTGAAAGCTCAGATCGTTGGTCTGGAGAAGGGTACGGGAGCTCGCTTTGTGTTTCACAGTCTGACATAAATCATCATCATCCGTGTACCCTGCCTGTGCCCCTGTGAGCTCATCAGTCTAAAGCTTAAATATGTTCTCAGTTTGGCATGAGATGATGAAACCTAAACATTCATCATAAGCATCATGTACAATATGCAAGCATATGATTACAAATAGACAATTAGCCAATAAGACAAAAAAAGCAGGAGCATTTGAATATCAAATGTGTATGATGTATGAATGTTTGCAGTTAGTTATTTATTTATACTAATAACATTAAACATAATATACAGATGTGTATCTTCCCAACACATCTACAGATTTGTGCACACACAAGTCTGTCTAAAAACATAAGTGTGTGTGGTAGTATCCCACTCATACCGACAAGTACATCTTCTGATACATTCATATGTGGATATGCATGTATTTGCTAATTCACAATGCCCCTGCTTAGTACAATACAAAACAATAAGTAACATATTATTCCCAACACTTGTACATCTGGAGGTCTTGGAAGAAGGTAAAAAAATGAGATGAGTGAACAGAGAAAACAAAAATGTGAATTAATAAAAATATACTAGTTTTTTAATCGTATTGTTTATCATTATACCAGTATAGTCATTTCTAATTTAGAAGCATTAAGCCTGCAATGAAAATTCAGAGAATTATTCTGGAACAGGTATCAATCCATCACAGTGAAAACTGTGGAGCAGGAACTCAACTGTGGAGCTGTAGCAGCTGCTGAAAATGTTGTTTCTTAACAATGACTGTCACAGGGAGAGCAGAGCAGGTGGACCCAAATGCAAAAGACAGCAGGCAGACGGGATGAAAGGCAGAATATTTATTGAAGAACTCAAAAGAAGCTGAGACACAGGAACATTGCAGGCTGAGCAGAACAGAGCAAACTGAGCAGATGACTCGACAAAGACTGAACAGAAAACTTAAATACAAACGAAACTAAGCAGACAACAAGGAACAGGTGGCAAGACACAAGGGCGGGATGGGAACTGATACGCTGGGAAGACACTGGGACCAGGGCAGGGCTGACGAACATGATGCAGGGCAGATGTGGAGGGGAAAAACAGACAGAGAGGAGTGCACGAACACAGCAAGAGAAAACCAAAACCCAGAAAACACAACACTCTTTATACAACCCAGCATACATTAAACATTCCAAGAATAAACATGAACATAAACCCAAGTACACAACACCACAAGCTAACCAATAGTGCAAGAAAGTCCTTCAAACCAACCAACCAAATATTATAAACGAGCAAAACCAAATGACCAAAAAGACTGGACAACAGAAGTGTAACACAGAAAACCTAAAGAACAGAGTCCATGACAATGACATAGTTCTCTAAATACTATCAGCAGGTTTATCTGAGCTAAAAATGCACTTTTACATAAATAAGGGTCATCAGGGTGATGGATAGATTGCAGGAGCTGGCAGGAGGCTCAACAACTTTATAGGGTAACTGAGAGAAGAAGAAATGGCCATGTCTTATCACAGCACATGTGTTTGTTTCTGGCACTGTGCTGTATGTACTGATCCTAGTGATGTACTTCATTCTCTTTGTACTTATCATCACTGTCTGTATTATCATCACTGTCACTGTCAATACAAGCTGTCCTCATCTTCCTCCCTCTGCAGATCTTGAATCTTCCCAAAAGCAAGTTGAAGCTGACAAGAAAACCATAGACGAGCTGATCAGAGAGAGAGACATCTTGAATAAGGTATCTGCTGATACACACATTCAACCTGAGAATTTACATACATTTCCTCACGTAACTGTATATGTGTGTACGGTCCCAATCAATAGAACACGATCAAAGCTGCGCAGTCGACTGAGAAACAGCAGAACCTGGTGAAGCTCCTCGAGCAGGACAAGAAAACCTTGGAACACGAGACCAGCGGCTACCGGCAGGAGGCCCAGAAGCAGCGCAAGATCATCCAGCAGCTGGAGAAAGAACGAGACCGCTACATCAACGAGACCAGCAACCTCATGCAGAAGGCAGGTCAACGCAGAACGACTAGATTATTGGATTTCATTATTTGAATTTATTTGAATTTTACAAGATGATTTTTATAGTAGTAGCGAGCATCGATATAGCAGGAATAAGCTTTTCCTCTCTTCTGCAGGTGCAACAAAAAATGAATGACGTAGAAGTAAAAGAGATGGAGATATTTGACTGGAGGAAGAAGGTCACTGAGGCAGAGTGCAAGCTCAAACAGCAAGAGAACCTGCTGGAGTCTGTCGTGTCTGAAAGAAACCTGTACAGTAAAAACCTCATCGAGGCTCAGGTAGGAATGAAGTGTTGTTGTCATCCAAAGCTGTTTGTTTGTTTGTTAATCACACAGTCAGTCAGCCGGCTTCTTCTTTTCTTCCTTCCGCTGTCTCTCCGCCTCTCAGGAAGAGATTGCAGAGATGAAGAGGAAGATGAAGACCATGAACAACCAGGTCACCCGGTTGAGAGATGAGATCACTGGGAAGGAGCTGGCCCTTGCCAAAGATCAGCAGGAGCACAAGCGCTTAGAGAAGGATAATGAGACTCTCAAGGTACCACAGCCTGATCTTCCTCAGTGCTTCTGAGCTCCTCATCATCATTCAGATTGGTATTTTGCCCTTTTAGTTAGTCTGCTAAATAAATAATTGTGGATTTAACTTCAGTTTGCTCTACCACAAGAAGCTCATTGTACTACATTGTACTCCCAGTGCTACATGTACAGTGTACATGTAGCACTGGGAACCACTAACCAGCATCTAAGCCAAAGAGAGCCAGTGTTTTTTCACTTTCATAAGGGAGCCTGAATAGCGTTTGTGTTTGCATGTGTGTGTCCTCTCTGTGTCCTGCTACAGGGGGAGCTGCAGATGATTAAGCTTCAGCTGGAGGAAACAAAGCAGCGCATTGACAGTCAGAAAGCAGAGCAACAAAAACTGCAGAAGATTATAGCCGACGGTGATGACGAGCAAATCCGACAGAGGAAACAACTGGAACAGGTAAAGATAGAGAACGAGGTAGAGAAGAGGAGGTAGAGAATGGCTGTCTTGTTTCATGTCACCTTTATCCTCAGGTTCTCATCATAACCCTGATTATTAAGTAATTCATATGCAAACAGAATATCAATGAATTTAGATGCAAATAATAAATACATTCAAAAGAAATGTCTCATGTTAACACAAAGTGTTAAGACCAAAGAGAAGCACCCAAAGACAGAATGACAGATATAGTTCTGAAATGGGGTTTCCTTCCTGTGTCTCATTATTTGTGGATGAAACATCTCTCAAGGTGATCAGAGAGCGGGACAACCTGGGCAAGCAGCTGCTACACCGCAACGATGAGCGTGCCCTGCTGTATGAGAAGATCAGGATCCAGCAATCGATCCTGAGCAAGGGGGACTTCCACTACAACCAGAGGATGGAAGACATCCACCTCCTCAAGCTGGAGATCAAGAGGCTCCGGCGCAAGAAGAACATCCTGGACAAGACTGTACCCAACACACAGGACTTGAGGTAAAAGAGAGAAGAGGGGCTGAGCAGGATAAAGAGAAAAGAGAAGAATTTGGAGAAAGAGAGGAAGGAGGGCAGGACATGAGCACTGAGCACAAAGGGCAGGATGGAGAAAGAATGAGATAACCTACAGAGAACTGTATGTAGGATAGAAGTGCACGATGGAGCGATATGGAGAGAGATACAGAGTAGGAGGTAGGAATAATCTCCATGATATGATTATGATTGTAACCAGCCCAAGCACCAGAAGCTTTTTGCTTTGCTGGTATTTTCTGTTTTTCTTAGATCAGATATAGTTAGGTATAAAGGTCAGACATCGTGTGAAATACTACAGTGGATTTGCTGTGTTGCAGACGAGAGCTGTTCCACCTGCAGAGGGAGCTGCTCAGAGAAAGGACGAGGAACAGTGTGCTGGAGGAACAGCTGAAGCCCATAAATATTCATAGATGGAGACGACTGGAGGTGAAGGACTTGTTTAGAAGTGTCTGTGTGGGTTAGCTTGAAAACATCACTGCCATATTTGTTATTTTTTTATTTATGTGAAAGATATTCAAAGGTATCTCTCCGACAGACATTAGGCCTGTTTGAGCAGAATAAACCTCATTATTCGAACAGGAAAAGGTCAGGCCATTAACATTATGTCAGTGACTCTCCCCTGCAGGGCAGTGACCCCAGCAAATACGAACTCATCCAGAAGATTCAGTCCTTACAGAAACGACTGATCGCCAAAACTCAAGAGCTTGAGGAAAGAGAACTCCTATTACAGGTAACACTCCCTTCACTTCTCAGTGTGTACACATGAGCATGGGTAACATGGCGTTACCCTGGAGAATGTGCGATGGGATTTCTCCAAAAAGGAGCATTACCTCACTTCAGCCTCTGTTGTTGTATTCATATGGGAAAGTCATTATTCGGAGAACAGCAGCCAGCTGCTTAGATGCTAACACTGAGAGACAATGACAGCCAAGTTAATAGGCAGACCCTCAAACATGCAGAATAATAAAAGAATAAGAAATCGTTTATTTTAAGCACTGAGACGGTGCTCACAAATGGTGCTCAAACAGCAAGAAAAATTGCATTTGTTGGGGACTATTTTCTGTGGCCAATAAATCCACATTTAGTTGTATATGTAATGAAGGAACATGTCACCCAGTGCAACAGTGTGGCTGATTGATGTGTTTTTAATAGTTTTTTGGAGCAGGAATAAGATACAGTACTGTGCAAAAGTTTTAGGCACCCTAGATGTTTAGATTCTTATCCATTATGCAATACCATCAGGGAGATGTCTGATTGGTCCCAAATTTATTCATGACATGACAATGACCCCAAGCATACAGCTAGAGTCATAAAGAACTATTTTCAGCAACAAGAAGAATGATGAGTCCTGCAACAGATGGTATGGTTTGGCCCCCACAGAGTCCTGATCTCAACATCATGGAGTCAGTCTGAGATTATATGAAGAAGCACCTGAGATGTTCTAAATAATAAATCCACAGAGGAACATTCTTTCTCCAGGATGGTTACAACAACCTACCTGCAAGTTACCATGAAGAACTGTGTTCAAGTGAATCGAGGAGAACTGCTGCTGTTTTAAAGGCAAAGCTGCTCACAGCAAATATTGATTTACTTTAGGTTTCTGCTGTTTACTCAACTTTGTAAGACTTTAATTGATAAATTAAAACAATTTATAGCAATATTTTTATATCCTTCAATTCTCTCAGCGAGGAATGTGTGATTACAAATATATCTTGTGCTGCTTAGATCAGTATTGTAGTAATTCTGCCTGAAAGTGTTTGACTTGGACATTATTTGGTGGCAGCATCAAGGAAAACACTGTGGCATACAGCGATGCACGCCCCCTCACAGACTGCACCCTGCAACACTGACAATGAATGAGCTCAAAGCAGCACACAGACTACACCAGCCTTTCTTGTATTCTTTCATTTTTCTACAAACACATAGTGGCTTTAAACCAGATCTGGAGTGGAGTTGCAAGTTTTGGTGCCTTTTCCTAATTGAAATAATCAAAATAAATGTTTTCTTCCTTCCTTCATATTTCCCCTCCAAGGAAAAGGAGAAGCTGTATGTGGAGCTGAAGCACATTCTGGCCCGGCAGCCGGGTCCAGAGGCAGCGGAGCAGCTCCAGCATTGCCAGTGGACGATCAGAGAGAGAACCAAAAAGCTCAAGGTCTTCAGCTCCTTGTAGTATCCCAGTCCTTCATGTTGTCTTATTTGACCCCATTAGATTCTGTGTTTCCCAAGTCAACTATATGTTTTTGTCCCTCAAAATCCTCAGTGTCCATTAAAAACATGCAAGTGTAGACAACAGTTGTTACTTGTTCTGCAAATAAAATCATTCCATAAAAAATTGGTCCAGTGAAGGCCTTTGTCAGAATGAAAGCCCCAATATGTTTCTGATCTGATGAAGGCTTGTATGAGAAGTCAGTGGAACGATTTTAATTATGTAGAACAAATTGCGTCAAAACAACATCCAACATTTATAGTATATTGCAAGAAGAAATGCCAAACTTCATTAGATCTGTGTCTATTTATTTTTAGACTTGTGAGTCCATATTGCTTCAGACAGCCAATCCTTTCATTGACACATTTTTACCAAAGTCAAATGGTCAACATACAATATGTATACATATCTATAAACTGCTGTGCACACTATGACAAAACTGATATTTTGTCTCTGATTCCACAGGCGTTGATAGCTGAGCTGAGAGTGGTCGACTCAAAGATGAATGAGTACAAAAGTGAGAATCAAAGATTGGCCAATGAGCTGGCAAACATCAAGAAGAAGTACCTGAGCCAGAAAAAGCTTCACAGGTGAGCTTAATCTACTGGTCGGTCTCACAACTTATTTCATAAAAACATTGCCTGCACACCGACATAAAAGCAGACAAAGCTATTCATTCTATTTACTTCATGTGCATTAAGTGTCACAATAAAAAATGTGACAAAAAGTCACGTCCCCTGTTTTCACATTTTTCCACTGTTTCACTTTTTGCACATGAAATAAATTGATTCATCTTCATCTCCAGGCTCTTCTGCTATTTTGTCAGTGTGTGAGGAATCTTTTTATGAAATGAGACTGTTGTTTTTGTCCAAACACACCTGACACTACTAGCAAACGCTGCTACTATTGCCTTTTTCTTCTGCATGCCTTTTATTGAAGTCAAAGCAGCATTCTGAATGAGCTGAAGATGCCAGAGTTGTTTTGGGGAGACCTGAGAAAAGAAGACTACAGTAATCTAACCTGCTGGAGATGAAAGCATGGATAGATTCTCTAAAGTCCTGCCTAGACATCAATCCTCACATTTATTCTCTCATGTCTTGGTGCTCTGTGTGTTTCCTCAGTGAGCAGAGTACCAAGACCAAGGTGGAGCAGCTGGAACCACTGCCACAGCTGAGCAGCAAACCACACTTCACTGGAGGAGGCTTCAGGATCGACAACCCTGTGAGAAGATAATGGCAATTTTAAAAGAATATTCTAGCCAAGTCAATTTTTATTTATATAGCCCAAAATCACAAATCACAAATTTGCCTCAGGGGGCTTTATAGTCTACAACACCCTCTATCCTTAGACCCTCAAATCAGATAAAAAATCCACCAAAAAAACCCTTTAAGAGGGAAAAAACAGAAGAAACCTCAGGAAGATCAACAGAGGAGGGATCCCTCTTCCAGGATGGACAGACATGTCATACATATTGTGTGTACAGAATAGATCAAAATAGCAAATGGCAATATGGAAAATCAGGATGAAAAAACAATTATAGATAGATTGTAAAGAAATATTCTATATTCTATAATCCATCCATCTTCCACCTTTTACATCATTTGAAAAGAAAACACTGTCTAGTCCACATCATCAGCAAGGCTTTCATGCACCTTGTATTTAACTATCAAGCAATCATGACCTCTCTGAAAGAGACTTTCACAATGTAGATGCATGATACTGATATGACCTATTGTACTAAATCATGCTCCAAGAACTCAGGCGATACTTTTGATCAGTATATAAACCCTGAGCAACACATCAAGTCATGTTCTTATTCTTTCTTGCAAAGAAACATTTCAAAACTACAGCCTGTTGTCCCTCACTATGTTCAGCAATTTATGTCTTTCTCTCAGTCTGAGTGGACAGTAACTTTAGACCACAATCTAAATGTGGCAAAGCAGACTTTAGAACATGGTTTTTGCACACACGTCATCATCAAACACTCACAGTACAAACAGAGTATATATTGGCCTGTTAAGCACATGATTGGTTCTGAATCAGGGTTAGGGGCGCTCATCAACAAATCATTTTATGAAATGTGCAAATGTTCATGCTGCTTAAACTAGACTTTGGAGGGTTGGAAGACATTGTGCTATAAAACTACATATCCAGCTACATTAAATATTACCAACACAAATATGGACAAGCAGGTTCCCTCCATATAGATTCTATATGACTCTTTCAATATGCAGAGGAACCACCATGGGAAGCACATGTGAACACTCTTATGCATGTTTAGTAATGGGCCTTTGGGAAGTGAAATGTATATATAACGCAAAAATAATCAATTCCGCACAAATTACTATGCAGAAAAGAGATAAATTCTTCAGCAGTGAAAACAGGTAGAGCTGCAGGTGATACAGATGACGCATGTCCTTCTCTGAGAGCAGCAGTGCAAAGGCTGAAGATTCCATTCATTATGGACAGCTTTTGAAAATCTTTGGACATCACATCTTATTTCATAAAAACTTTGCCTGCACACTGACATACAGGTAGAAGAAGCTATTCATTCTATTTATTTCATGTGCAAAAAGTGCCACAATGAGAAAAATGTGACAAAAAGTGAAGGTTTTGGTCAAAGGACCATCGTCAGCACAACTTCTACACATGATTCTAGAGACATAAACAGGCTTTCTAAATACTTCATTTTTTTGTTATGTTTTTTGTGTCACTTTTTGCACATGAAATAAATTGATTCATTTGCATCTCCAGCCTCCTCTGCTATTTGTCAGTGTGTGAGGAATCTTATTATGAAATGGGACTGTTGTTTTTGTCCAAACACACCTGACACTACTAGCAAACGCTGCTACTATTAACGTTTTCTTCTGCGTACCTTTTATTGATGTTCTTTTATTTGTCTGAGTGTGTGACATTTGTTATTTGCTTTGTTACTGACTTGTAAAGAGCACTTTGAGAAATGAGAAGTGCAATATTGTAGGATGTTCAGAAACCTCTGACAGGCAGTAAATAACACTAAAGAGATTTAATAAAGAGATGATGTATATTGGGGACTTTTTGTGGCTTTGTCATGTCTGATATTGAAGACAAAACTTTGCACAGATTTCATTTCAAGAAAAGGATGGAAAGCAAAACAAATGGGAATTCACCTCAGGTCAGCCATTGTTTGCACTAGAAATGAAATGTCATCTGTTATAATGAAAATAATCCATCCAGCCTCAAATATGTTCAAGTCTCAGTCCTCCAGTAAGGGACATAATGAGACCACCCAGCTCTGATATTAGGCGAGGCAAATTTATTTATATAGAGCACATTTCATACCAGACTACACTGGCAAAAGCACATAACAAAAACAAATGATAACAATAAAAGCACACAGAATAAAAATAATAAAGATATACAAACACCTAAATTTGACAAGATAAAAAAAAATCAATTTTTAGAAGCAGGCCAAATCATAAGGACAATAATAAAAAGTGCAAGTTGGTTTGCAATAAGTTGTGCACGTATATTAAATTGTAGCTCTAGAGTTTTACAGAGTATTACACTAATTAAAAACAACGGCAAACTGGAAGGTCTTTAGCTTGGATTTGAAAGTAGTCAGTCGTGTCTCAAATCTTAGCTCTTCTGGCAAATGTTCCACATTTGAGCAGCATAGAAGCTAAAGGCAGCTTCACCATGTTTAGTTTGGACTCTTGGAACAACCAGTAATCCAGAACCAGCCAACCTGAGAGGTCCGCAGGGTTTGTACCGGGTAAGGAGATCTGATATGTATCTAGTACTTAAACCGCTCAATGATTTATGAACAAGCAATAGTATTTTGAAGTTGATTCTCTTAGAAACTTGTAAGCAGTGTAGTGATCTGAGAACTGGTTATATGCTGAGCTTTTTAGGTCCTTGTTACAACCCTGGCTGCAGGATTCTGGATATGCTGAATCCGTCTGATCAGACAGACCTGTGAACAGTCCGTTGCAGTAGTCCAGCCTGCTAGAGATAAAAGCATGTACAAGTTGATCTAGATCTTGTTTTGACATCAAGTCTCTAATCCATGTGATATTTGAAGGTGGTGGAAGGCTAATTTACTGATATTACATCATATTACCATCCTGTTATAACTGAGATATCATGTGGCAGTAATGGCAGTAAGTAAGTTATTGACATGACATCCCTCTGATCACCACAAGATGTCAGCAAAATACAGACATAATGATCAGTATTCTTTGGAAAACATGGATCAAAATGTGTTTTTTACATGTATATTTGTTATGTTTGTTAGGATTGTATTATATATAATGTATATGTATGGATTTTCAGACATCCAAATGAAGGATTCTCATGAGCTGCAGAATCTAATTCTCATTAAATTCTGTTCATGTTGGACAGTGCAATGAACGCACTGTGATTTGTGCTGATCTCAGGACTCCTTACAGCTGCAGTATGCTGCTATGGGCGTGTGTTTTTCAATGCGTTACTCTCTTATCATCTCCCTTTACTAAGTTATGACACACAGACAAACACATATTAACTTATGTCATTTATATAGTCCTGTGGCCTCCGTACATGAAATGATTTTTTGCCCTAAACTGTACTTGGCACAATGTATGGTAAAGCTACAGTTGTATTTTGGGTCCTCTAATCGTTATAAGTGTGGGATTTATATGCAGGGGAAGATCCTCCTTTGAGAATCACTTCAGGGCAAACAGCGCCTCATCCACTGATCCATTGTTTAGACCAACACAGCAGCAGCTCGTTAGCAGACTGAAGGTGTGCTAATCAGTGAAATCAGCTGCTGAAGTGTTTGAGTGCAATGACACTTGAAACATAATCTGTCTCCATCTTATGATAACCTGCAACAGCTGTCATTATTCGCTTGTTACAGTAAATGTGCATACTGGATATACAGTATGCTGTACATTCATCACAAATTTAAACAAAAAGACACAACACATTTAATATCAAATGAATGTCACTGCAAATATAATTTTTTTTTTTTTTTACATCAAAGTGCTTACCTTGTGAGGCAGCTGGATCTCTTGATCTCTCAAGAATCCATCTTCACAGGCTTCAAGTTATGTGCTTGTGTCCGAACTACCGGTAATTCGGACCAATCAGCGTCACAAATCCAGCCGCCTTGCGAGGAAAGAGGATGATAGACAAATGGTTCATCCAATCACCTGCCAAGTATTTTTTTGAAAGTGCCTGCCCTTTTCCAAACAGTTTCGATGGATGACTTGTGAGATGGTTCTGTGTAAGAAACCATCTGGCGCCTCAAGTTATCAGTGTGCAGTATGGCTATTTCCTATACTCTTATACAAATTTACAAAAAGTCAAATTCTATATATTTACAAAACTTACAAAGGCAGTACACTTACAGCCACTCCTGGCAGTGTTTACTGTATTCAAAAAGGACAACAGAGTGAGAGCTCTCTCCTTCTTGTTCCTCTGTGTTGCTTGTAGAGTAATTCTTTAGCCAGTACAATTACAGTATAACCATGGCAACCAGCGTCTGTGCAATGCTTGGCTGTGTGAGCTATGTTGCCGTAGTAATGGGAGGCCTCTGACTGGTGAGATCTCCTTTTCTTCCTTTTCTTTCTCTTGTTTTGTGGGGAAGAAGCAGCTGCTTACAGAGACTAATGAAGTTGGTGTTTGTTGGCTGGTTTGCTATGTTGCCTCCAATGGTGTGTTTCACACTCATAATGATGAAATTTGAGTAGATGCGCTGCATACTGAGTGCTCAACCACAGAGTGCTTACTGTACATGCTTTTGTGTTACCGGTTTCTAGCGTCACACATCATAAACAAAGAATCACATTTAAGATTGATGTGTTTCCCTACTGTTGTAGGTGTTGTGAGCACAGTATGTTCTGTCATGTGTGATTTAATTTTTTATAGTGTGCAACATCTTTAACCCAGCAGGTGGGCGCAGCACCTCCTGTGTACTGACGTCATGTATTCACCGAATCAGTCCGCAGCTTCTCTCTTTGTCTTTGCCTGGTATATTTTTGCTTGCCAATTTCTAAAAGTCTATTTTGGGAGGACAAAAAACACATTGATGATTTTCTGCTAACGTCCTAATCACCAGGTAGCCTAGAGTGTACACAAAATGGATCATCTTTATCAGTAGAGTCACAGATGGGCTGCAGGAAAATAAAACATGCAACATATACAAGTCATCAGTCAAACACACTCTGACTGCTTATTTTCTCAATTCTCTCAAACCGTCAGGCTATAAAAAGCTTAATCTGTCAAATCTGCTCATATCAGAGAGAGCTGGATGTTCCAGGCCACAAAGATAGCCATATTATAATATTTCCCAGTCTGAGTGTGATAATAACAGTAATGTGAGTGCATGTGTTTATACTCCTGCAGCTGGAGGATTTTAGACAGGAGGTCTAAACCGCGACCACAGATTGACAGCAGGGATTATGCAGATTTTAGATCACAGGCTCTGATGGACGCAACATGAAGTTCACAATCTTTGAGCCTTTTTCATTAGCATCTGTCGTTGTATGTTGTCTTATACTGACGTTAGGATTCATCTTTTTAAAGATCAGGAAGAAGTTCTTAGTTTTGCTGCATTTTAAAATTTTCAGTATTTAAGTTTTCAGTATTGAATGTAGTTTATAAATTGTGTTTATTATGATTTCTCTTTTGAGAGCTGCCTGTGAAATGATGTAGTGAAGAGCAGTCAGTACAAGAGATTCTCTGGCGGCAAAACTCACATTTCTTTATATTTCTTTCTTTAATATTTCTTTAAAAGACATCGACTCTTACAGTATTTCTCAAAAGCACTTTTATCACTACTTAATTCTGTATTAAAAAAGTGGCCAAAAGTTGAAAATTGTTGACAGTCTTATAATGAATGCATCAAGACAGTGGTGACCTACATACAGTATGCAACCAGTTGTTTCTGAATGATAAGACCATAATATATAATATATAATAACCTTAATATTCAACATAGACTTTGACAACTAGACTTGTTGCAAAGTTTTGTATAATGTAAATAAAATAAAATAAAAATCACTAGATCAAATAAATCACATGAAACACAACATACTATTATTCATAAATTGCATGTAATTCTTAAGATAGGTAGTAAATATGATGATTTATGTTCTGTGGCGGTGTGTCAAAACAACTTGTCATTTAATGTGGTCATGTCCATCCAACACTCTGACTCTCTGTTCAAACACAGATTGAAAAAATACTTTAATTATTCAAATATTGATGGATTCAAAACCATGTGTTCTTGGTGCCGTCTCCTCTTGGTCAAAATGCAAAATGGGTTTGTATCATTTCAATCCTGCATGTGTGTTTATCCTCCCATACTCTATCAATGTGGTATAAAAAATGACAATCACTATTTCTTTATGAGAGAGCATGTATTCTGGTTGTAAGAGCCTGATAATAATCTTTATTGAATTGAGTAGATTGTTTAGTTTTGTTTTTTTTCCTGTTTTCTATATATGGGTACATGCATAATCTAATTACATATACATTGCTTCCCTGACATGTTCTGTTTTGTTTTTCAAAATAGAAAGAAAGAAAGAAGACACCGACATTGGGAGCAAATGCAAGCTTGATTTCAAATTTTGATATGAGTTTTCTTCATGTTACCCATATTCTCTCTGTGCTAAACAGGTTCAAAACAATAAATCCTCTTTTGGATGTGTTATTCCACTCAGGTCTATGTCAGAGTGATTCAGCAGGTGAAAGGGGGGCAGCTGGTGTCATAGTAAGCATGTTTTTATGTACAAGGTGGGCAGATGTACAATGTGTTACCTTGCCACAGAAACATCTCCTTCCCCCAAACCTCCTACTGCTCCCCCTCCTTCTCCTCTCCTCATGAATATTTGGGAATTAATGCATGCAGGGAGGGAGGGAGGGAGGGAGCGAGGAGGCAGGCACAAAGAGAGAAAGAGAAGCTGGTGAGAGAAGAAAGGAGGGGGTGAGCTGATATCGTCAGAGGCCTGGCAGTGCGCAGGCTCTGTATGAGCTGGGCTGGCTGCCTATTGATTGGAAAACAACGGGCTGTGGGAGGACAGATAAGGGTGGCTGTGGGCTAACGGGTGAGGGAAGGGATACAGACCAAAGCTCAGACCACGCTGCCATCTTTCTCTCCCTGATATTTTTTTCCCCCGTCTTTCACCCTGGAATGAATGTAGCAGCTGCTCATCCGAGGGTTTTGCAGCGGAGGGAGGCTTAGACACAGATTTTCCTTGTCTAAGCAGGTCCTGTCTACACACCAAGCCATAACATCGGCAGCACGTCTACTGCAGGTAATCAGTCTTCTTACTGTCCGTATCATCCTGCTGTTCATTATTCCATGTTCATGCTCAGTCCTGACCCCTCTGAGGTCCTCGCTTTGCATCATCTTCCTTCCATCCTTGCCTTGTAACCATGGTTTCCTCCATCTCTCCTTCCTCTATTCTCACTGCTCTTCTCTCCCTCCCCCCACTCTCTTCTTTTTTTCTCCCTCTGATGAGCTGATGACATGCACTTGCTTGATTTCCATTTCTGCCTCGGCCGCCTGAATATTGATTTGAAGTGGAATCCATTACAGTTATGTTTATGTGGGACAAAATCTGAATGGTTTGACAGGTATTTTCAACACAAATGTGATTAAATTTCTGTAAGATTCCCTAGGGTCCTATTTTGTTTTATGCCAAGGGCCTTAATAGATGTGAACAATAATTTCATCCCATATTCCTGATAAACAACAGGCTCACACGTATTGATTTTAATAGCAGCTGACATGTGTTGGCATTGTTCTCACCCAAATTACTAAATAAACCACCAAGTGAAAAATGGCTGCACATGACAAGCTTGATTGTGTTGGAGAAAAAAAAATAGAAATCTGCTTTAAAAATCTGCAATGAAATTGTTTTTTTTGTTCGATCTGGTAGTAGTGATCGCCTCTCCCATGGTAAAATAGAGTTATAGATTTGTCTCCATTGAATTAAATGACCTCTGATGAGCTCTTGTGATTGGCTGTTTTCATACCTGCATCCTTGTGGAGCAGGGAAAACGCACCTGAGACCCCCACTCTCTGTGAAGGTCACATACAAAAAAGGCTGACACATATATCTAACATACACTAACTATACATTCCACTATACAGACCTTCAACACAGTTACCTGCACATTTCAACACACTCCCACCTCCGCACCATCCATACTGCTGTCAGCTGGGATGTGGATGCTGGGATTTCATGCCTCGCTTTCGCTAGAGGAAAATATTCCAGCATTTTCCACATCCAGTTTGCTACACTGACTTAGCAGTAAACAGAGTGGCTACAGCATGACTGGAAAGTGCTATTAGGGAATTGAATTTGTGATTGTTCGCCCTGCCAACTTTTCAAGGAGCAGAGCATCAGCTCCTCCTGCAAAGACTCCCTGTTGTGAGGTTAGAGTCAGCTAGTAATTTCCATGTCCATGTTCTTTATTTGAGTGGACAAAATGACCTTAATTAGGTCTATTGAAAGACATAGTTGTCAGTCACTGTCACTTAAAGGAGGCAGGGGATGATACATCTCAACATGGAGTCTTAGCTATAGATCTCAGAGAAATGAGAAATACATGTTGGAAAAATGGAACAGATGCAATAAAAAAAGACAGCAGTATAGAGAAGAGAAGACAGCTTCAGAGAGAAAGGATGAGATCCTGAAAAACAGCATCCGGCTGTTAACAGAGCAGTACTTTGCTGAGTGGTGTGATGAGGAGGAAGAGGCTTGCACAAGCTTGTTTTAAATGGACTTCTCTGTACTCGCCCACTTACGCCAGGCCACGGTCTAGCAAAGCACAAAGGAAGAAATTTAGGCCTCACTACTGTAATTACACTGCGTCAGACAGCCTGACCCAGGCACAACTTCTCTAAAAAGTCTGTCTGCAGTAGGAAGGAAGTCCTCCACGTACCAGTGATGCTTCTTTTTGCAGCTCGACACGTTTTACGTTCTGCTGTTTTATAAAACTACATTTTATTTTTCGATCACTGATGGCCCTAATGAGCTCAGAGGAAGAGTTTCAAGACACTGTTTTATCCTTTCAATGTATGTAGAGTGAAAAATCTACATCTATACCATCATGACAATCAAGTAAAAAGGACCAGCTTCTCTCTACAAGCAAATTCCATTTTTTTGAACCCCTTAAAAAGCCTTGAGAAAACATAAAACTAATCAGCAATGTTCATATTTACACTGACAATAGACATGCTGGTTTACAGCACAAAGAGATAAAAATGTTATCCTGTTCATGCTGACACTGAAACGTAGCCTTACTGTAATAGATTACATATATGACAAATGTACCCTTATATTTTCATGTCCCAGAATCTTGGACACCTCATCAGTTAAATCCCAGTAGGGGCACTTAATTAACTGTGGTTTACCAGTAAAGCCAACTGGTTGGGTTCCCTTTGGGACCTGGTACCCTTCTGGCACATCTACCTCCACCTCCTCTTTGTCTAGACAACATGGTGCCATTCCACATGAGGTGAGGCAGGCATGATTTAGGAGACGCCAGATAAATCCTTCTGGGATATTTGTAAATCTAGCAGATGGGGACAAATACAAATCATGGCAGATTTTTGTGCTTTGACTGATCTGGTCTTTCCTTTAAAGACATTTCCTCCAACAAAGACCTTGCCTCATGAAGGGAATGCTGATAAAACATTATAAAAAAAATCAATTTTATACAATGCTGAAATCAGCAACCTCAATGCATTAAACATTATATCACCACCACTCTCTTTGTGCAGGGCTCAGAGATTCACCTGACAGGGGACAGCATGGAAGCCCCTCTTGTGTGTTTGGATGAGGAGTTTGAGGACCTCCGGCCCTGCCGGATGGATGAGCTGGACCATCCAGCACTCAACCACTCCTCTTACTCCACCACCAGCACCGTCCCCCTGGCCTCCATCACCCGCGAGGACTTCTCTGAGCTGGAGAACTTCTCTGAGATGATGAGCTTCAAGTCGATGGAGGACCTGGTCAACGAGTTCGACGAAAAGCTCAACGTCTGCTTCCACAATTACAACACCAAGACGGAAGGCCTGGCGCCCATACGCAGCCAGTCACACAACCAAGAGGATGAGGAGCGGCTGCAGGATGAAGAGTGAGTGACCTCTATTTATATAGTTAGACACAAAATTCGCTGCATAAGGTTTAGTTATTGGACATTTTCTGAAGCTCTCAGTCACATCTTGTGGCCTTCATTAGTGGCCATCTGCTAATAAGCCTTTTCAACCCTTCAGGATGCACAAATGAGATCTTAATGGATCTGCTACTCTAACAGGATTACCTGAATTATTATAAACTGGTACTTGTAGCACTTACAGTCAGTTGAAAAAACATTTTTAGATGCAGGAAATGCTTCTGGAAGCCACAGGGTTAAATATAACAATAAATTTACATTCCAAACAGCATCTTATTTTACAACATTGTTAATGTACAGAAAATATATAATAATAAATAATAAAATAATATAATCCTTAGCTCTGAACTAATAACATTTGCTTACTGAATCTCCATTTCAGTATTTCAGCCTTTCTGCAAAATGGGTTGTGTTTTGTGATTCACCTAATTAGGCAATCATAATAAAGTGATATAAATAAACACAATTATTCTATAGTGACGTAATAAGATACCACAGCCAGACTCTCAGCACACATAAAAACAGAAGGCACTCCTCCAGCCCTTTATGTAAATCCAGTCCTGACATACTCATTATGCTGCCATTCTTGCCATCCACAGCACACACTGGAGGCCAAAACAGTGGCTCAGCAGCCCAGCACGCCACACATGACAAAAGCCAAAATATTTCCCCCCACACAGACCACAACATCCCAAACAAACCAGTCAATCAGCGGCATGACCCCACCCTCCCCTCCCCGCTCCACAGTAAGGCTGCATGCTGAATTATTCAATGTGCAGTGATGTACGCCTCAGTTGGCTTTGACTCTGTCTGTTTGTCTGTCTCCGTCTCTGCCTCTCTACCAGCTGACTGCCAGATCCTCCTCCTTTAGCTAGCAGGCTCTGAGGCGGAAACACAGACGTCCTCACACCATGTGGATATGAATAGGGCTAAAAATAGCTTGACTGTCAGTGCACAAAGAGAGTGTTTGGAAAGGAATCATGTCATTTTTTTCAAAACAATATCAAATTACTGGTAAAAATTAGTTTATATTCATGAATAAGACTTTGATTATTGAGCACAGAACACAGGGCTGTGGATGGTTGGGAGCTCTACGTACTTACACTAATCTGCATGTTATGAACAAGACACAAGTCTAGTGCCTTACACTGGTTTGTGAAAAGCACTACAGACAAGATGAGGTCAGTTTTTCCCAATCAGACATAGTGACTGTTCCAAACCTCATCTAGACTTCTGTCTCATTGTTCCTCCCATTTAATACCAATTCTTGAAAGTGACAGCTCATTCCGCTATTTCAAATCAAGTAGGTCTCATTCATTATATTTGTTCACCTCAGTGCCACACAGATTATAATCAGCCATTTATAGAAACTAAGACTGATCTTCATAACACTGATGTTGTGTTATGGCTTTAAGGAAAAGGGGTGCAGTCTCAATTAAAGTGACTCATTTTAAACCAGAGAGACTCAAAGACCTACTGAAATAATCGCCAACACTCTAAATCTGCTGTTTGGTTGAAAACAGTCTGTGGCACGTTTTGGTCTAATCCCTGCAGATGCCTGATTAGAAAGGCAGATATGAGTGAGTCCGACAAGCTAGAATATTAAACAGAATGATTTCTCTTCAGTGGCTGTGGGCCAACAAACACAGCAGGACAGCTTTGTAACACAGAGTTCCAGTTCCGGCTGGTCAGACATTGATGTTTTATAAGAGCTGGATTCCAAACTGAAAATGGCGCCTATTTAGTCCAATAAGAATTGCTCGGCTGGCACATACATCAAAAAAAGTTTCTAGCTTCCATGTTGTGTGGCCTACTGAATATGCGTAGTAGTGTTTCTCCCTCTGGCCCCGCCCACGAGTTCCCACTTGGCCCATAGACTTTACATTGTGATGACATCATTGATTTTTAAATCGCTTTTCTCGGCTTGAGGAAAGTTTTACAAATATAAAACCTCCATGGATCAAAATTGATAATAGAAAGAGTCATAATTGTCATAATGTCAACAGTTTTACAGATGTTTTACAATGGTGGTCTATGGGGAAAATGCTTTTTGGGCCGCAGGGGGATGTTTCACTGCAATACCGCGAGTGACCACTGGGAAAAATTGGCTATAGCTCTTATCATTATATTATACATCCATGACAACCAAACCGCGTCCTTGTGTTACGTGTGCAGTACGTTCTGTTAATGTGTTGTTGTGGTTTGTGCTGTGGTTATTACTGATTTTTAAAATGTTTTTAACGGGGTTGGTTTTATTTCATTTAAAGTGCTCAGTTTCATTTAGAGGAAAAGTTTAACTTTTTTTGGAAATATAGTTGCATTCTTGCAGAAGCTTAGATGAAAACATTGATACCAGTTATATATGAAGCTACAGCCAGTGGCTCATTAGCATAGTTTAACATACTGTAAATCCAGTTTATTTGTGTAGCACTGTTACAAATGTGGTTGAAACTATTTTACATGGAAATAACATTAAAACTAAAACATTAACATGGAAAAAGCAAGCTATTCAAAGCAGCTACCTCTCAATAATCATGGAGTTATATAACCACTTTTTCCAGTGTGAGAATGACGGTAGCATTGGCGACAGTGCAACTTCCTGTGAGCAAACAATAGTCACTTTACAAGATGGTGTCATCTAATCTACTTATCTTTCAAGAAAACATAAAACATCTAAGCACAAAATCCATTATCTTATATATTACAATGCAGTGCTCATAAAAAGAGAGGAACACATTTCACATAATGAACTTTTTTATTTATATTCATCTTAAGTGTATTGAAACTTTTGGTCCTGTTTATGTGCTGGTGCTTGCAGCCATGGCACGCAGGCATGGCTGGTGAGGTAAGCTGTTAGCTGAATGGTGTCCACTGTGTGACCGGGTGTGGGCAGTGCCACTGGGAGCAGGGCAGGAGGCCTGAGCCAACCTCTCAGTGGAGGAGGAAAAAACACAAAGGCTCTAAAACAAAGGACACTTCTCTCCCAGTTTCATGCCATTCCTCCTCAGACAGACGCTCGCTCCGGGTTGCAGAGGCACTGGCACAATGATGTGAGAAGCTTTATCTAAATCTCTGCTCAGGATACCTTTTAACGAGTAGTAAGCTGTGCTTTTTTCTGTTGTGCATTGTTCCTCCGCAGTCATTGACTTGCCACGTTGAAATATTGACTGAGTTGCAGGCTGCTAAAGACAGAGCTGAGTAGACTGCCTTATAACCAGGGAGATAAACCACCTCACCAAACTCTAGTCAAAACTGTTATATAACTGTCTAACTAAACCGTGTGTGGACACACCAGCTTAAAATAGTCTAGCCTTTAGAGATAAGGCCAAAAACAGTGTTCTAATGGTTCTCTTTGACATTTTTGTGTTGTTTGAATGTTGCTGTAGCTTACATGTGTGCATGTATGTTATTTTGCAGTGTTTGGGACGCTCTAACTGACAACTACATCTGCACCTGGGACAGCCCCGACTCAGAGGGACTCAACGGCAATCTTTCTGAGCAGGAGGTACATGTCACTCTATATCTTACTATTTTTCTGTTTCTGCTTATTCCTTCTTCCTACTTATTTTGTATTTGGTCTACATTCATTCCATATGTCTTTGGGAGTAGCAACCCCCACCTTCCCCCCAGTTTTCTTTTTTTTATGGCAGATAAGGAAGGATTTGAAGTATTTATTTGTCTTTCCACTCACTACAAATGGTTCAATAATGTCTGTTGCACTATTTATGAGACAAATATGGTTTTGTTTTTATGGTTTTAGAGATCTATGAATGAAAGGACCAATTTTTGTAGCTAGATACTGAGTAACTAACTGGTCCATTCTATCTGATTCTTAATCTCATACTGCTGACACTTGAAGTCATGCTTGACCAACTTTGACTGGTCTGCCATTTAGCAGAGGTCTCCCTCTTCCTTCCCTCGCTTAATTGGCTGTCACATTCAGCTTGGACAGCAGGCACTTACTGAAGCAGTCTAGGCCATGTTTGGGCTGGTCGAGGCTAGAGCAGATGTTTTTGTCCCAGAGGGAGAGGGTTGTTGTGTGAATGCATCATAGTGCTTATATTCAGCTAGATCCTGTCTTCAAACCCAGCTGCTGGATTCTATTGTTATATCACAACAGACCAACAGTAGATATTCATAAATGACAGTACCCCTTAAGGCCAGTAGGATGACGCTATTATTTTTTCTGTGGATTTTCTATAAATTTCAGTTTCTTCTGCCACACTGGCTGTCAATGCTTGTTCTAACCAGAACACATGAGGACCACAGAATACATCTGCTTGTATTCTGTGTCTGTGGATTTTTCAACAAACAGCAAACGGGAAATATTTCATGAATTGTCTCACTATTGTCAATAATAGACACTGTGGACATAATAACAAGATAAGACTCTACAATCATGTGAGGTCTGTGAGGCTGCACTTTGGCACAGCAGTGATTTGAGCTATATGTAATGACAGCATGCTAACATGCTCACAATGATAATGCTAACATGCTGATGTTAAGCAGTTAAAGTTAACCACTGTCACCATCTTAGTTGAGCATGTTACCATGCTAACATTTGCTAATTAGCACTAAAGACAATGGAAAGCTGAAGCTGATGGGAATGTCAGTATATTTGCAGGTACTTTGAAATTTTGATCTCTTTTGTGCAAAGTTTATTTCCACATTTATCTGCCAAAGGAGGAAAGTGTATACGTGCTCACCTTAAATCTCAGTCAAAGGCGTGTACCTATGAACATGATTTGTGACATCTCACAACTAGTTATAAAAGTGTGATGTGGTGCACACACCCTGAGACTTTTTAGAAGACATCGTTTGTCAAGCAGTTAAACTTGACACAAAAATATCTGTATATTCATACATTTTTGATTTTTCAATGAGGGAGAAAGAAATAGATGTAATTTTATGAGTCTAACTAGTTAAGTGAACTTTTTCATGGAAAAAACATTACAGATACAAATTTTTATATGTCAGGAGGGAATCTCTAAGGGATCACTAAAGTAATTACAATTCATGCTGAGAGGAACATTAATATCTGTAGCAAATTTCATTGTAATCCATTCAAATGAAAAGTCAGAGGATCACCAAAATCAGTAGGATTCATCCTCTGGGGCTCATGAATTTTTGTACAAAATTTCATGGTAAACCATGTAACAGTCGTTGAGATATTTTGGTCGGGACCAAGGTGGTGAACCAACCAGCTGACAGACAGACATTACCACACCTACAGCCCATGGCACAGATTACTTCACTTGTTATAGTTAACTGTATGAAAGTCCAATATTGTAAATAAGTAAATACATTTAAAGTTTAATATAAACTATTGAAATACTTTTACAAATGGAATAGTAAATTGTTTTTTAAAAAGTAATACTAAATAATGTAAAACCTTTCAAATATTTAAGCATGAGACTTCCAAATGAGTGCAATCCCAGAATGATCTCTCCTTCCAGGATCTAGCTCTTTTGGAAAATTAAAAAGGCACACAAAAGGCAGTCTGACTCTCGGTAACCTCCTTTCCTTCTAAAACATACTGCTGCAGCCATTTGTATCATAAATGTTGTTCGGTTCTTTGCAGATTCACGAAAAAGAGGAGGAGGAGATGAACGAGAAGAATGACAACGCCAACTGCCTGAGTGAAGAGCCTCTCATCACAGCTGATCAGGTGTGTGTGTGTGTGTGTTTGAGATAAAACAGTGATTCGTCTTTGTCTTGTTTTTGATATGAAGATAAAAAGCAGGCTGTAACATGAGGCTCAGCTAGAACGGTGCTTGTGTCCTCGTCTTCTTGTACCTTCCACACTTCACACATCCTGTATTTTTGTTTTGTTTGTTTGATTCACCATCATCTATCAGGTATTTTTTTTTAAGTATTCTTCCTTTTTCATTCAGAATTTGTTATATAATAATAATCATAATCATAATATCCTTTTTTTTTATAGTTTGAGTTTTTCATGCTGCTTTACAGACAGAAAAGTAAATAAAGAATGAATACAATGCAATTAGCAAAAAAGAATACATATAAAAGAAAGAATAAAACTAATTAAAAGTCAATATATAACATAAATTGCTTCATTCCCAATGGAGGGCTATTCCAAAGCTGTGGGCCCCTGACAGTAAATGTCCTACTACCCTCTGTCTCCAGCCTCACTCTGGGGGCCGACAACAACAAGCCGGAGGCAGTTCAGTCATTTCTAGAGCAGCTCAGCAAATAAGGAGTTACAGTATCTAAATGACTGGAGACAAAGGCATGTATAAGGGTTTGTGCATCACTCATAGAGAAAAAAAAATCTAATTTCGTCAATGCTTCTGAGTTGACAGATAGCTGGCCACGCCTAGACTTTATGCCTGCAAGAAAGGGTTGTGAGTGAGGTAAGCAAAGAGAGCTGTGATGGATTTATGGACAAATATGTCTGCCTATCATCAGCATAAGAGTGAAAAGAAATATTGGAATTGCGCATTACTTGACCCAAAGTTAGCATGAAGATTGAAAACAGTAAAGGGACAAGAACAGACCTCTGAGGAACCCCACAAATACTATTATATTGCTAGATGTGTTATTCCTATTTTTATAGATCATAGTCTTCCACCCGGGTAATCATTACATATATTTATTAATGTGGCTGTGTGTGTGTGTTATCTTTAAACTGTGTGTTTGTGCAGTGTTTCATGCATGCTGCTTTGGGAGAGGCTCTTTCTCATCACAATAAAACTACTCATGTCATGTATGACAGTGTGGATTGCTGGGTTGTTGTTAGATCATGCTGCTATAGAAACTTAGACAGACACCTGCCTAAATCCAACTCAAGTCTTTGTCCATCATACAGTGCTGCTGCAGTCTGTGTAGGCATCAATAATGGATTTCAGTATGATATTTACACTTTTTACTCTACTGACAAATGGATGGTTATGGATGTGTGTCTCCTCTCCTAATGTCTTTCCTGTCTGTCCTCCTGTCTCCCTTCTCTCTCTCTCACTCTCTCGCCATCCAAGGTAATTGAGGAGATAGTTGAGATGATGGAGAACTCTCCAGATCCCGGAGAAACTGAGGAGGAGGACGAGGAGGAGAGCAGCCACTGCTCCCCCAGGACCAACCCCTCCCTGCTGGAGGAGATCAGACAGCTGTCCCAGGCCTCCAACAACAACTGCTCCTATGAAGGTAGAGCTGAAGATAATTCATGTTCATGCTCAGCCCAGAGTCACTGGCACTTTGACTGCCCAGTCTGTTTTCAGTTGGTCTCGGGTTTGAACTGGTTTGGTTCCTGTCAAAACAAAGCTTCTTTGAGGCGTCTGCTCTTCCTATGTTGCTGTACTTCCCCAGTCAGGACACAGAAGGTGTAAGATACAGGTTTTTATATTAAATTTATTGTAAATGTGAATCTATTCTTGACAAAAATGACAAAATGTTGTAGTTGTATTTAAGCCAAACAACCAAACATGTCTTCCATTGAAAGGAACCCAACAGTAATGGCAGTACTCTTTAGGTTACAGTCAATGTTTCTCCTTGAAGCATGTCACTAAACAATAAAACACCAAAGGCGAGACCACCCCCCCCTCCCCTCAGATGAGACCTTGTCATAGGCTGGACATGACAAATATCATCATCCCTATTTCTAGAAGATGCAACATGAAGGCTAGTTATGATGTGGCTTTTGACGATGAGCACCGTAGTCAAGGACAAACATACTGCAGTAAATATCCTTCTTAATAAGTTGTTTACTCTCATATTCGGTCTTCAAATCTTATTTTGGAGAGATGTGGGAGAGATGTATATCATTAGTCATGTTCACAGAGTCGCCAGGGAGCCCCCCCACACACACATCACCATTTGATTTAGTAATCCGCAGGGTTACATTAGTCATCTCATTTCAGCATCCATGGGTGAGAGATCAAGAGGAGAAGGTGTTCTTTGACATGAGGCACCCTGTCGCCAAACATATTGCAGATCCATGTGGTTCCTGAGGAGAATTCATTTATCGTGTCCACTGTGGGAATGAGAGCTGTGTGTGGCAGAGCACAGTGTGTAAATGCATTGATATGTCCAGTCTTTTGGTGTGTAGCATTATTGTTAAATGGGTTTTTTTTACATCTACATTTTAGGTATATCACTCTTGCTTAACATACTGTAAGATCAAATGAGCTGTGGGAGAACTGGATCTTTTCAGATGGAAGGGAAGAGAGACAAATTGAAATTGAAATTCTAGCTCACAACTGGCTTGAAAAAGTTCTTGTTAGTCTTGATAGACTCATAAATCATCGATGTGGAAAGAAACGGAAAGAAATATGCAGCAAAATTATCATCAGTCAACATTAGCGATACTCAATCTGGGGATCACGACCCTCCAAGAAGTTAGACGATGAGTATTCAGGGTAGTGAGATTATTACTGCAGTAAGAAGCAAGAAAAAACTAAATCTGCTGCAAAATTCTACACAGGCCTTAGATTTGTATCTAATCTTTACCGTTTCCTTATGAAATACTGTATAGTTTTACATCTTAAGGCCTTTAAATTATTCAAATGAAACAGTCTGGGGAGAGAAAATTACTGTGTTTGAACTGCCCACAACTCACAAACATATAATCTCTGACAAAGACCTTGCTTTGTATCAAGGGGTCACAAGCAAAAGGGGGAAAAAAGGTTGGAATCACTGATAATGTGAAACAACCAGAAGTCGCCAGCTGTTTTGGTTAATGTCTTCCTTGATCTTTTTTTTTGTAAATCAATGATATTTCCTCAGTGTTAAACCAAATTATTATATATAGAATTGAAAAATAAAGTCTGACTCTGAACACAGTTTATAAGTTTGTTGATGCATGAATTTGAATTTGAGTCTAAGTGTTGCTCTTTTACTCAAGCTGAACTCCATGCACTCAATGTAAGCTCAACTGATTTTGCTTGTTTTCACACCGTCTGTATGTTTTCAGCATTCTGTCTGAACCTTAGTTTAAGAAAAAATACTTTAACACAAAACAACTCTCTTCCCTCCCAAATCTCCCTTCTCTCCCTGCTGCAGGCTTGAGTCTGATGCCCAGCTCTGCGCTGGTGGAACTGCTGCACCGGGTGGAGGCTGCAATCCGTGAGTACTCAGAGGAGCTGGTCAGCCAGTTGGCTCGGCGTGACGAGCTGGAGTTCGAGAAAGAGGTGAAGAACACGTTCATCACGGCCCTGATGGAGGTGCAGAACAGGCAGAAGGAGCAGCGAGACAGCAGCAAACGCAGACGCCGGGACAAGGCCCTGAGCCTGCAGGGGCCGGGGACGGTGGCGACTGTGAACGCTGGGAATACAGGCTCCACGGTCCGCACGGAGAAGACAGGGACCATGCCTGCCAAGGTAAGAGGGAGGGTATGCTTAACACACCTTTGAATTATTTACATTCTAAGAGAGTGTGTGTGTGCGCCATGACTTCAGCCCTTTCACACAAGAGTTTTACAATCTTGCTCTTTCGTCAGCGTCACTACACCAGTGTTAATTATTCCATAATGTATTTATCCATTTCCAGTATGCGTGCTCATGAGTGTGCAGATTTCATGGTTGATCATTCCAGTTTAAATTAGAGAACAGTGAAACCACAGTGCCTGTTAGCTCTCATTCCTCCCTCTGACTGTTAACAAAATGGATCTCAGTTCCATTAGGCTTTAAAGTGTCTGCCAGGAAAGATCCTATAGTGGAAGTGACCTGTCCACTACATACAGTAACAGTCCACTCCTGTCCAATAACAGAGAAACAACCTAATGGATTCTCCCTCCATACAAAATGCAAAACACAGCAGTAGTGTTTGTATCCGGTGACTGCTGGGTACCTGAGACCATTACTGAAGTAATATGAATGCACAGATGACTTAATGATGCAGATGCAGTATAGACAATAAAAGTAACTGTATCTCACCTTGATGTCTTGTTTGTCAGCAACATGTGAGATGCTGAAAGGTCTGTACTGTACTCCAGCAAAATGAATCACTCTTGATCAGATGTAAGCCTGTCTTTCTGTTTTACTGAGGAGCTAAGTTGTCATAGAGATCATCAGTATATATGTATCATGCCATAATGGTCTGTACTGTGTGTGTGTGTGTGTGTTTGTGTGATTCGTGACCTGCAGCGTTTCAGCATGGAGGGACTGTCCAACATCCTGCAGACGGGCATCAGACAGACATTTGGAAGCACAGGGAATGACAAACAGGTAAGGTGTATGAAGTATTAGAAACTCCATATACTTCTGAATATGTATGCAAATATGTTTCAGAATACAGCAGTTAGTGTTCCTATACAGCATGTAGCATAACAAGACAATGCACATTTGCAATCTTGTTGAAAAACTCCTTTGTCATTCAAAATGTTTTTTCAAAATGAATTGCATCTACATGTATATGTATATGTTTTGACACATCAGAAGGAGCAGGCCTTGAATTGTTAAGGGAACCCTCCCTTTAACATCAGTTCAATGCACAGTTGAGGTCATACACAGAGATCATTGGCCCACTGTAACCTGATCTCTGTTGATAGTGTAAGCAATATGCTATGGTACACTGCAAGAAATATCCATCTTAAAGGCCCACACTGTTTGTCCACATAAATCACAGGCGGATACACATAAATAAATGAAAAGTTTGACTTACAGATTAAAGACTAGAAACAAGGGGAAACAGATAGTTAGGCTCTGTCCGAAGGTAAAATTCCACCCACAATCACCTCTAAAGTGTACTAATTAACAAACTAATTAACTAGTTATAGATCTCTTTTTTTAATCTGTACAAAAATTGAAGAAATAATCTGGCACATAATCTTGTTATTAACTATTTACACTTCAGTTTCAGCTGTTACCCCCTGTTTCCAGTCTTAAACTAAGCTAAGCTAACTGTCTGCTGCAGCATCATCACCATCAGCTGACAGTTCGCTAAGCTTAGAAAGTGAATGTTTCTTTTCCCAAAATGTCAAGCTGTTGCTATAAGTTCTCAGGTTCAATGCAGTGTGGACTCCAGTGATAGAAAGCTGCTACTGATCAGCCTCCACATTAAAATACCAGCTCATTCCCTGTCAGCTTGACTGTTAAATATCCCAGTTTTTATCTTAAACCTTCTGAACCCCGACTCTGTTTCTAGTATCTAAACACAGTCATTCCATTTGAGAAGAAAGGCACCCCTCCATCTGTTGACGACCTGCAGATGCTCACAAAAAGTAAGCAAGTGAAGAACGTTTGTATCAGAGGCAAATGATAATTACTGGCTGGAAAAACAAGTGCATATCCAGTTGATACATTTTGTATTTCTTCCCCCTAGTTCTTTTTGCCATGAAGGAGGACAGTGAGAAGGTGCCTACACTGCTAACTGACTACATATTAAAAGGTAAACACAGGTTTCAACACTGCTACAAAGTGGTTGGTGAAGAATAAGTCAGTGTTCAGCTTGGATTTGATGAATAAAAATGGGTTTAAGTGGTTATAGTGAACTGAGCTGAACAAAATACAGTAGTAAGGAAGTCACGAGAATGAAAATCAAAGCTAACTTTGTTCTGTCAAATCATTGTAAAGACTTAACATTATTATCCACTCTTTCCTCTCTCTAGTCTTGTGTCCTACCTAAAGCACCGCCAGGCCAGGGGCCACAGTGTGATGGAGAATTCTTCCTCCTCCTCCAGGGCTTTTTCCAACCCTCCTCGCCTCTGGCCCGAGCTGCATGACCTCCCCTCTTTTACCATTATCAACCATGGATACTCACCATCGGCATTATCGTATTCACCTCAACTATGACTACTGCCTTTCGCTGAGCTCACCTTCTCCTCTCCTGCACATTAAGCTCAGGCCAGACCCCCCCGAATGGCCGCCATCTGAATACTTAAACAAGTGGGACAAGCCAAGCCCACTTTTAAAGGACTTCACTAATGGAGCATGACATGCTATTAACAATCACAACACCACTTTGGTACAGGGATAAAAATGTTACCACAGCTTTCTTTTCCATAATTTCTTTACTGTTTTTTCTTCTTTTTTTCATTTCCTGTGAAAGAATTTAAATGTTGTCAAGTTCTGACTCTTATTCATAAACTGACCTCTTAACCACTGGGTTCTGTTGACTGTTCATTGGTTCATAAGGACTACACTGTAAGATGAATGACATGCCATACTGCATCCTCATGTGATCATCTCCCTGTGTTGTTTCAGATGAAAAAAGGAATTCATTTGAATACAAAAGCCATGCACCTTTTCTGCCAACTTAGTACTGTAGCTCCATGTGAATGAACAGAAACACAACTATTACGGGTGCAGTGCAGTGCATTACACGGCTTTCTTTTTGGGGTTTCTTTTTCTTTATATTTTACTCTCTGAATATCCAGTGCTCTTCTCTTTTTGTAATTTCTTTTAATTTGTATCTAAATATTTGATATAAACTGTGTTGCAGATTTTCTACTTTTATTTACTGTGTCATCAGAGTGACAGGCTACCATGCATTCCACCCTGCTCAGCCACGTGGAGGTGTATCACTGACTTTTCCTTGGATATCATCCCCTGAAGAGACGAGCTCATTTCAGTAAAGGCGTGCATATTTGCATATTAGCATATTTATGACTTCCTTTGCGCCATGTAGGTGAATGTTACATCGCTAATCGCAAATTCTAATAAACATTCTACCCTAATGGTGTGTGCGTTTGCTGTCTTTACCTCGTGAGTTTAGCAGGTCACGTGATCAATGCTGATGTAAGAAGGCTAACGAAACAAGCTGCACATGGTGATGCAAACAGACTCTCTGCTGCATGTTTTTTCTTCAGATAATGTATCAAAAACATTTAACAAAGTAGCATTTGTTCTATCTTAAATACCAAATATGGATCATTTACATCTCCATCACTGAGCATGGTGCTTATTGTCAATGTGTAAACCTAACTGAACAACACTGCCTTGGTGGAAAATCAGTTTGGAGAAAAATAAAGTATGCCTTTCAAACATCAATTATCCTTCTTTAGAGATTCATGCACATGCTTTTATTTTTTTTCCAACAAGCTTTTTTCTCTATCTGATCCTTTTCTGGCGCTGTGCCACATGTGACCCTGCTTCCTAAGATGGTGTTCCTTTCAGGAAATGCTGCAGATTGTCATTTGATTAATCAGAAACATGTTATCATAAAGTACATTATGTAAAAATGAAAGTATTTGTAAACAGGAAGGAGAAGGTCGTACTGTTGCCTCAGGACGGCAGATTGCAGTAGAGGTTATATTTGACAGTGATTGTTTTTAGATGACAGTGTGCACTTGGTCATGAAGATGGTTTCTCTCCCAGATAGATACACTTTGCTGCCCTCTAGTGACTGAGTTTAAACCCCAGATGACCTCTGGGAATGTGTCACCACGTTACATCCAGCCATTAGTATTTGAAATGTATTAGGATAGACAGTTTCAGATATAAACAATGTTTGAATAGTGATTGTAATGCAAGTGAACTGTAACTTAAATGCTAAAGACTGAATTTAATATCACCATTGACTAGATTGTGCCCCTTGATGTGTGTTCAAAAATAAATGTGGATAAAGACATACAAATTATTTATGAGGGCATGAGTATGAATGGGTTTTTCTGTTAAATCCCCCCCCCCCCCCCCCCACCCCTTTATTGTCTCTTTATGGCCAGTGGATTAATGTCAGAGACAGTGATTACACACTCCAGAGCTCTCTTAATCTTGAATTACAGTAACTCTTAAAATCTTTATCCTTACTAAGTATTTGTTTATGGGATGTGACAATTTGTCTTTATCATTAATCATGTCAGACACAAGTTATTATTCAAAGCAGATTATTTTATATGTCTTAAAACATGTGTGGTGGGATCTTTGTTTCTTTTGATTATCATCCTGTTGAATTACAGTTAAGTTTCTAATTCTAAGTAAAGTTTTCTAATCTTTGAACATTTTTTTCTAGAACAGATCCTAAACAAAAACCTGCTTTGGAAATGAGTCAGTGCAGACTGAAATCATCTTTAAGATTTAATATTTTGACAAAACACTCATACTCACACTTGTTCATTTGTATTTTAATTGAAAATATCATACAAAGCTTTTTCCATGAACATAAATATGAAGGATACAAGTGCACACCGCACATTAATGTCCACAGTTCAGGACTACTGTATAAATAAGCACAAGTTTGGCCACCAGTTTATACACAGTAGTTCTACAATCCATCCAGATTCATAACTCACTGACAGTGAGCACTTTAGTTTATGAAACATTAACTATTTATAAACTCTGCTTATGTGCTCTTATACACTACTGTATAAAAATAAAGGCTTGTCTCGAATACATTTTAATGTTCATAATGTATACTTTTTAAATGCCATTCACAAGTTAAAACTGTATGTTTATGAACTGTAGCTGTACTCTCTAACTCTTCTTCACCACTTTCACATTCATCTTTCCATTTTGCTCTCATGTATTAAAAACAATACAAACCTTCGAGATACAACTACCACACGTGTTTCACTGTTACTTCCCTGCGAGCTTGTGTCAAAACTGATTTCAGAATGGGCCTGTTACGTTTCCCTTCAACATCATCAAGTTTCAAATGATACATTTCAGGATTGGTTTGATATTCCGACCTTCTGTGCACACTAAAGAAAAAAAAAAAAAAAGAAGCGAAACAGCAAATATATTCTCCAGTGTAATGACATTACAGCAGGACAGATAGTACGATCACTATCATTATACATATTTCTTCGATTTTCAGACTCATGATATTTAAATAGGCCTTTATGTGACTTGAAAGTGACCAGAACAAGGGTAATACAGACACATTTAACACATATGTTAAGATCATTACGTCTCTAGCGATTTGGTTACATTCTGACTCTGTAATAAACTGTATAACACTGTAATAAAGATGTTTCATGTGTAAAAACTAAGTCAAAATTGTTAAAAAAGGGCCAGCAGAGCAGCCTCACAGAATAATGTCTCTGTGTCATTTACTGTGTGTAACATGAGCTACAGCTGTGTTAAAGTGTTATACATCAATTCTTTTTATTCTTTTTGTTGGAAACCTCTTTGTGGTTTAGTTTTTGCTTATTTAGCTCAGTAATATTAAGCCAACAAGAATTTGATACAATATTCTGTGGTTTGTTTTAAATTAGCAAATGTACTCAACTTTAAAGAGGAGGAGTGTATCTTCATCTTCTCATATTAAAAAATTTTTGAAAATTACTGACTAGGCACCTTCATGAGTCTTCAGAGAAAATTGTATCAACTTCCTGTTACCATTTCTTGGTAATGTTTCTGTCAATCAAATGGGAAAAAAAGACTGTAGCTTATAGGAGTGAATCAAAACGCTTCCCTACTGACCTACACTAGAAAACAAACAACATATAAAGAGAGCATGTTGACATAATGAAGCGATACATACTGTATATCTTTGGTTCAGTATCCAGTGTTGCAGGCAAACATATTACTTCTATCATATGTTACATACAGGCTGTGGCCAACAATATGCTTTGCTGTCTGTCACACAGAAAATAAATATTATATTTACAATTTCAATGCTGTAGGCAACTTTAAATTATTACAACTCAAGTGTGGACTTGTGCATTAGCAAAGTCACCTTACTGCAATTCTGAATAGTGCTCAATATTCTAAGAAGCTTTTGCTAATCTGTGTTTAAAGAATTGAGTCTAAGAGCATTTTATAAGCTGAACCACCGACAGATGTAAAGCCAAAAAAAAAGGATTAGGATACTTTGCATTACCAAACTTTATCATATACAGTATATAATGTTGTCCTATCTTTCTTTCAATAAGTCTGCTGCAGAAATATACTCAGTAATACAAATATGTTTATACATTACACCCACTCTTCACTAACTTCACTTTGTTCTACATTCTCTCCTCTGAGTAGAACTGATATATTGTGCTTACACATATTTTGGTCTTGATGAGTCCTCCTTTAGCTAGTATTAAATTAAAGATGATACATAAAGTACATTACAGCAGACCTACAGAGGCTCTTTCTCATTTCATCTGTATACTCATCTGTGAGACTTGAATACAAATAAATGCCCCACTTGTTTCATTCTTTCTGTTCACGTTGTAAAAATTAGCATGGCAGGAGGAAAAAAAAAAGATTTTTGGAAGAAATGACAACATGGAAAGCTAAATTTGAAAAAAAACAAACAAACATTAGAAATGCTTTGATAAAGTAGAAAAGATGATACTAGACAAATGTATGAAAATCATATCTATACATAGTTTGCAATGTATACAGTGCATACAGAATATAAAAGAGACTTATGTATACTTTAAGCAAGTAAACAGTCTGTGTCTGAAAGTCTTGCCATGAAAGCATCTTGGCGCAAAAGCAAGCGTCAATAAGTGAATTTGATCTTTTCATCTACTGTAATTCTTTGCTAAATAGTAGTTAAAGCGTTCCCTTAAAAAAAAAAAAAAAAAAAAAGATCAGCAGTTGACCCTTTTGGACGGTATAAAGGGACAGTATTCCACTGTTTCCTCAACTTTAATTCATCTTTTCTCAACAGCACTGTTCTGCCAGTGCTTGCTGGTGTTAGACCAGAGATCCGGCCTGGTTCTGCGCAGGCACCATAATGGGCACCCCTCCCATCCTGGTGATGTTGGAGGCTGTGACTGTAGAGGTGGGCAGCGGTGGAGGGGAGGGAGCCGCCTGAAGCTGCAGCTGAGGTTGGCTGTAGGTCTGCGGGAGTGCCTGGGCCTGGGGCAGCTGGGTGTAGCGCTCTGGTCCGGGCAGGGGGCTCCCATTGGTGCTGGCCCCGGAGGACATGGGCTGTCCGCGTGGCAGGGTGGTGTTGTTGTTGTAGCTGTAGTGGGTGGGGGTGGAGGCTCCGTGATGGCGGGACGGTCTGTAACCAGCCATGCTGCCCGTGGCGGTGATGATAGAAGCGGTGTCTGAGGGGGGGCGCTGAGGGTACTGCTGCAGGTGGTGGTGGTTGTTGTGGTGGTGCGAGGGATCTTTGTGATGTGGGCTGGAGGCGATAGAGGACAGGGTGCCATTCTTGGAGATGATATCAGAACCCATGCCGCTCTTAGCCCAGGACACACGCTTAGGAGCCTGAGCATCCTCCCTGGAGGTGGATAAGACACAGGTGTGTAAAGCTAAGCTGTTCTCTGTATGTGTTCATTTCACAAATGTTCGGTATTTGTATCTGTATTCAGATTTTTTAGCAATCATCTTAGATTGCTAGTTTCTGTTTAATTGTTTCTTACTGAAATTTACAGTGCAGTATATTCCTCATACATATATTTACTGGTTACTAGCAGTTCCTGTTCACACTGTACAAACAGCCACCTGGATTACTTTTGATAGTGATGAAAAGCCTGTTTTACATGATTTCTATATTGATTTATGTTTTATCGTTGATGGAGATCCTGCCACGGCTGACATAAAAAAATCCTGCAAAAATTCAGATGCTGTTTACATCTGTTCAGAGTGCATTAACAACCAATTCTGTCATTCTGACTGAGCAGCGGCTACTTTATAGTTGTAAGAAAGATGAAGTCATAGCATTTTCCTGGTGATGGAACAATTCTGCCACCAGAGAAAAAAGCTTCATTTCATCATCTCATATAAATCAAATAAGATTCTGGGTCAGCCTTTGTGTAAACAGCTGTTTTGGAACCTTTCATGAAATATTCCGTAAATGCAGCCATGGATAAGCCACAGAAACTCACTTGATTTCGTTGGCCATGTCATCCTCACTGTCTCGCCGCCTCTTCATCAGGAAAACCAGGCAGATGAGGAGGAAGATGAAGCCAATCACTGAGCCCACTGTGGCGCCAGCAATCATCCCAGCATTACTGGCTACAGGAACAATCATGGGACACACAATGATTACACCAAAGCACATAAACAAAGAACTCACAAGAGAAACCCTCAAAAACAACTAAAAGTCTGATTCCAACACTCTCCTATTTCTATGTGTCTGGTGATAAATAGAATTGTTTGTGTTGCTGTGTGGTTCGTACAGGAAACGATCTCCAGGTTGATGAAGCAGCTCTCTTCTCCGGCTAAGTTTCTGGCTGTGCACACGTACTTCCCTGACATGTTAGTGCTCAGGTTGCTCAGCTTCAGAGTGCCGGTCTTCTCATCTAAAACAGCATAGAACACAGAGGACTACGGTCAAGCATGTATGCATACACATTATTCCATGTGTATATACACGCACATGGACATACATGCACACACATGACAACACAAAATCAGAGATGCATCCACTTCTTTGACATATTAAACTTTTAGACGTTGTGAATATGCTCCATTTTACATTTTACTCAGAATTTTACTCGAGATGATAATTCACAGATGAGTGTTAAAATAACAGGGATTATATACAAAACAAATAAAATCAGCTCAGTCCTTTGTTAATAATCCACCACCCAATTTGTCAATTATGGACAATGCAACAGTTGGCTTAGCCACAGTTTGTGGTGTATTAGGGAGTTGCATACTGGAACTATTTCTTGGTAGGTTGCAGTGACTTTCAGGAATCTTTGCTGGTTGCCAACAAGACTTGCTGGAAGGCAAATAGTTTTTTAACCTTGGCAGAGCCAAGCTAACGGTTTCCTCCTGCTTCCAGTCTTTATGCTAAGCTAAGCTTGGTTGGTTGCTGGCTGTAGCTTCATTTTTAGCGTACAGATATAACAGTGTTATCAGTCTTCTCATCTAACTCTCTCGAGAAAGCGAATAAGCTTATTATAAAAACATCTCTTACTATTACAGCACGAACATCATCACTGAAGAAAGTCTCTATGTTGATGTTTTTAACATCCTTTCTACTGCAATGGACTGTAATTTACTAATTCTGTAATCAAAAACTGGGCTGCAGTAAGCTTCCAGGAACCTGACTATAAAATACTTGTTCAGCAACTGCAGTAACATAAACATGCCTACAAATATTAACTGGAGATTAACAATTAGTTAGCTCCACTCACTGAGCATGGGTGAGAAGAAGACCTCAGTGGTGGGACTGACTTTCTTCCACTTGTACATAGGAATGGGCTTCCCACTGCTGGACTTGCAGCTCAGAGTCACGTTTCCTTTCGGCACTGACTTCCCTGTTAGGGAGCACTTAGGAACAGCAGGAGGGACTGAGAGGAGAGGATTACAAAATCATCATTTTGTTAGATTATACAACATACTGTATGGAATTCAGTCTTTCTTAGTCAAGTTTTCGTACTGTAAGAAGTGCAACTATGGTGCAGGCAAGTTTCATTTCTCCGCATCTTACCCTTCACATCCAGACTGAGTTGGCCACTGTAGCCAGACTCGTTTGGTATGATGATCTGGCAGACGTAGCGTCCTGAGTCAGTCTCCTGGGTGTTGTTGATGTACACTGACACGTCTTTTGAGGGCATCTTGTTGATGAAACCAATCCGGTCCTTAAACTGGGAGTTGCCTATGGGAGGTGAGTCCTTGGTGTAGGTAATGATCTGGACAAGAGAACAGAGAGCCAGTGTCAGATATAAAGAAACAGGAAATAAAAGAGGCTTGAAATGAATGTGCTGTACTCATTTTGTCCAGTTGCACTGAAGCAATCACATCTGTCTTTAAGAACAACAGGGGAAACAGTGTCATTGACATCCATGTGGATATGATTGCGTTTGACGGTTATCCTGGGTCAAAAGAATCAAAGAGATTTTGAATCCTAACATCTCTTGTCTAGAAAATTGTGATTGTTTGGCATTTCTTTAACATTTGGTGGAATGCATTACAGTAGTATAATAGTAGAGTATTTGAGTACTATTGTGTTCCACTGATGAAGTCCTCTCTCAAAATCATGTACCGCACATTTTGCTCCATTTCACGAGATGTGATGTGACACAGTTCTGGTGCGGAAACAGTTTCAGCAGAAAATAAATAGAAACTAGTTTGATTTTTTCTTCTGAATTTGAATAGTAACAGTAATACACCCTGAATACCAGCAGCCAATACAGTCCCACAGAGATTTGTGAACTCAGCCTCAAGCCTGGACATACAAAAACAGGAACAAACATTGAAGTTGGGCACAGGTAAAAGCCAGTGTGAAGTGCATTTTAAAGGACAAGTCCAACAATATTCTGTATTTTCCTTATTGCCAATAAGTCCGATATGTAGACCAAAACTTGATCCTACTAACAAATATTTTCTAATGCCTGATATATCTTATTCCTCTGTGCCGTAGAGCTCCACTGTTGTCCAAAAACTATTAAAAACACACGGTTGCACCGGCTGACATGTTCCTTCATTATCATGAACACACACACACACACACACACTGTAATTTATTCTGACTCAATCCCACACACACTGTCCTACTGCCAGAAATACTCACTAGAGCACCAAATGTGGTTTAATCCCCAGCAGAAAATACTGTAGTCACAAACAAATTCACTATTTCCTCCTGTTTGAGTAAAGTTGGCTAAAAACTACATTTCCTAGCTGTTTTAAGAAACTATTTTGATTTTTAAAAAAATATGAAAGAATATATTTTTGCCCCATTTTTAAAGATTTACATCTTCATTAAGAACCAATGGGCTTGGAGCTGAGTATCACAGACTGGATTTTAATCAGAGAACAGTAGAGAACATCACACGCCTTATTGTTTAAGTTGAATCTTGAAAGCATCAATAATGAGAAGATGACTGTAAATACTGTGAAAACTAAATAATACTAAATACTACTGACACAGTTTTGGTCCAGCATTCTGAGCGAGTTAGTGATGGAATAGTGAAGCTTGCATACATATACATACATATAAAGTGTTACAGTCATTGAGGCAGGTGGCTATAAAGGGATGGGGGACTTTCAGCAGGTCAGCAATTCAAAGTTGATTAAAGCTGGATTTAACAACCTGATTTACTTACAATCAAACTTCACTGCTGGTTGACTCAGTTCCACTTTGTCATGGTGTCAGTGTATGGAGGTGTGATCGGTTGTGATGTGAGATCAATACGAGGTCTATATAGAGTAATAAAGACCCTGACTAAGGCAGGTTTAGGCAAACATGGAGAAAGCAAAATCCATTTATGATTTTCTCCATATTGCTGGGTGACAAGATACTGTAAAACAGACTTCACTATTAGTTTAGAAAAACAAGACTGAACTAGTAATTTAACATATTTCTAACGTTCTGATCTCAATTTATGAATTAATTTGTCAGAAGAGATTACCTCACATTAGCTGCAGGACTGCTGATCTGGCAGCGCATCACTGTAACACACACACACTCAGTTCTCTACAGAGTGAGTGGGTCTGGGTTTGGCTTGGATGTGACAGTTTGTTCTTTTCATTCATCTTTTTGGCAATAAATGACAGAAAAGCAGAGTGAGACACTGGATGGCTGTCCAGGTGTATGAGAGAAAAAAAGGCCTCACTTTAAATCAACTGTGTCTTTTCCAGCTCTCTGAGTTCTCTTTTCCCCTGTTTTCTTTTTGATTGTGCTCCTCTTTTAGTTAGTCCATCTGCACAGCCCAATAATCTGATCCAGACAGATACATAAGCCGAGCCACGGCCAGGTCCCCAGATAATGTGTAAAAGACACAATACAGGGTTGAGGATGGGGGGGTTGTACAGCCGGGCTCTTTACACAAAACTCCTCTGCTTCATTTTTCACCGTGACAATGATTTCATAAATAGTCTGATGTGTAAAAACACATTTATCATGACACAGAAAAACACACCTTGCTACCTTATGGTGTATATAAATAATACAGTGCTTCTATGAAAGCTTTAAACCATTTTTGTCTTGGATTAATTTCTAAGGGTTTACAAAGGAAGAGCTTTGCCAGATTAACAGTATAAGAACAAGCAAACATCCTTCATAACTGTAATCCCACATATTATAGCCACAGATGGCAAAGTAAAACATTTTTACTGCTGGGCTGGAGGTAGCGCAGTATACTGGACAGACTAAATGTTCCTTGTTTATGGGGTCCCCCGTTTGCTTCCTTACCATTTGGGAGTTGTTGGTAGTAGAAAAGGTCCAGAGGATTGTGTGGGTTCTCACGTCGCTGTTCGATTCATACGAGGCCCTCAGCTTCACCAAATGACCCTTGATCACATCCATACTGCTTTGGGGCATATTGATCTGGGCCCATATGCCTGGATGGAGAGAGGAGGAGGAGAGAAAAGACAACGGTCAGTGTGAGCCTTCTTCTCATCAAGGTTTGGTCCATACTCACCATCAAGGTGTTAAAGTCCTGCACTGATGAAAGCAGAGCTACAACAATCAACAGAAACTTCATCAGCAACTATTTAGATAATCAAATAATCATTTTAGCCATTTTTTAAGCAAAACTACCACAAAAATTGCTATTTTTACCTTCTCAAATGTGATGATTTGATGCTTTTCTTTGTCATACATGACGTTAAACTGATTATCATCAGGTTTTGGACTGTTGGTCTGACAAAATAAGACACCTGAAGACATCACTGTCTCAAATTACACCAGCAATTTTTCACTATTTTCTGACATTTCATAGACCAAATGATTAATCGATTAATTGAGAAAATAATTCATTGAAAATGAAAATAATCGTTAGATGTAGCCTTTGATAAAAGCAATGAAAATCAATCTTATCATACAACTCTGTTTTAAACATGCATCGAATTGTGTCTCTACACATTCAGCTGCAGCTCTCAAAAAACCCAGACACTCTATATGCCATGTAAAATTGTCCCACATACAGACTATGTAGAGAAGTTATGATCTAAGCCCACATTATTCTCTAACAGCAACTAAAAACGGACTGTGGTGAAAAGATTTTACATCCATATCCATGACTTGAAGTGATGGTTACAGAGGTGCAGTGATCTCCTGGCAAAGATGCTCTTTAACTTACAATGTCAAAATAATCACCTCTGTATTGATTGACCTCACTACAGGCACAGTAAAAATCTAATTCAGAATGGCTTGCACACATTTCTGAGAAAGTATGATAGCACACGACATACTTAAAGACAAGATGTGATAATCTGCAGTCTTCTTTTTTGCAACTGGTACACACATTACATATTGTTTTGAGTTTTACTTGGATTCATCATTGCAAAGTAAAAGTGTCTCTAATAATTTGTAGATTCGGTTGATTACTGTATTGAGAATCTTAAATCAAGGTTAAACTATGAGATAAATAAATTAAATAACAAAGAGCAGACTTTTGAATCCACTCGAGGCTATCAAGAGGCAAATTAAGAAATTGTCATGCAATGTGTATTTATGGCCAGAGAGAGGCAGCAGCAAGCCAAAACAGAGCTGCTACTCACAGAAATAAATGTGTAGTGTATGTTTTACATGTTTCTGTTATGAATCAGCTTATATTATGTCCTTAAGATGATTTAATGTGTCAAGTGTCAAGAAAATGGCTTTCAATGACATTCATTTAAGTACACTGAAACTGTGTGAACTGCGCTCAGTGACTGATTGATGGCTTTATTTATATTTACTGTAATTAAAGATTTACTCAAATGAATGCCATTCCCTCCTTTGAGACATGTGGTTGCTTTGCATCATGTTGTTAGTCAACAGAAAGCCTTTCACTTATCTGTCCTTCACAGCAATCATGATGACAGAAAGCAAGGGACAAAGATTGTATAAAAGCAGATGCATATAACAGGAAGGTGACACACACACACACACACACACACACACACACACTTTATATCTATCACTCTCCCCTCACACAGCTTCTCTCACCCGATGTTCTCTTTTTCTCTCTCTCCTCTAACCTTTCCACCTCTCTTCTAGACAGCATTTCTCTTTGTCTTTCAGTCTCTTCCTCTCCGATGATATTCCTCCTAACAAATCCAACATTGAGGAGAGTTGTACCCCAGTCATTTTGGATCAGTCTCACACGGCTGCCGGTGTTAAGTGTGTGTACGTGTGAGTTTTTGTTCCTCAGACAACATGCAATGTAGAAATGTGGCAGGTGTATATACATTTTTAAAATGAATGGGATTTATGTATGTGTGTGTATGTGTGTGTGGGTGTGTACGCGTGTGTTAACTAGTGTGATTGACACGACCCTTCATGTGAATACTAATGCAAATGATAGAAATCTAGCTAATGACACCCACTTAGAGGCACAAACTCACTCTATCAACTCCACTGCACTCAAAAATAGTGATTTTAAAGCTGCACTAGCCAAGATTTTTACACACACATGCACTATGCATACTATATTAGCCTTCATTACTGTACCGAAAGCCAGGCATTCCAACTAATTAGTACAAGTGTTTGAGCGCCACAGTTGTCACTAACAAGAATATTTCCTCATGCACAGGAAGTGATGCAATCAAATGTAAGAGCAAAGTCCAAAAGTGTTTCCCCAAGTGAGTGAATGTTCTGTCAGAGGAAACTGGACTCATCAGAGACGGCTGAAGGATGACCTCCTCATCACCTCTGCAACAGCTAGACACTACAAAGAGGAAATCTGGTCTACTAATGTCATTGCTTGTGGGTATTGAAGACCTCAGTATTCAAATAGTTGCCTCGGGCTTGCTGCTTTTCGGGGCCACCAACTTACAAAGTTTCCTAATGTTGTTTTTAAAGTGACAATGAAACCGCACTTTAGAGGTTTCTTCCTTACTTAATCTGTGAATTAAGTAAGGAAGTGAAACTTCCAGTGAAACTGGAAGTTTCACTTCCTTACTTCCTTACTTAATCTCTGAATTAAGTAAGGAAGTGAAACTTCCAGTGAAACTGGTAATAGTGAAAATGTTAAACCAGTAGGATGTCAGCTGAAAAGAGAAAGCCAGATCGATGTGGTGTGGTGGGATTGTTAAAAAAATGTACAGGTCTTATTGAGATGAGTATTTCCTTGAGTATTTCTTTTTTAAGATACTTTATACTTCCCCTCCACTACATTTCAGAGGGAAATATTGTACTTTCTGCTCCATTACATTTATTTGAGCTTTAGTTACTTTTCAGATGAAGATTTGACACAATGGATAATATAACAAGCTTTTGTGATTTTTCCCTCTAAACTTCTCACATGCTTTCATTTCAATAAATGTTCAAATGATCCAATATTTCAGCAAAAATCAAAGATTAGAGAAAAATTCCTGAAACTGAAAACAGATTTGTGTATCAGAACTTTGTTTCTTCTTCTTTCCTCTCCCATTAATCATCTCACGACCCCTCAGATTCATCTGGTGACCCTTTTAGAGGGCCCGACCCCTAGGTTGGGAACCACTGGACTAAACTAGCTAACTGTATATAAAGTAGTGTAAACTAGCTCCACCTCCAGCAGCTACAACAGTAACATGCTGCTCTAACACTGATGCTTCACTATTAATAATCTAATGATGTCATATATAATAATATATCAGTCAGAGGGACCAAACCACTACTTTTACTGCAATACTTTAACTACATCAAGCTCATAATACTAGGACTAGGACTTTTACTTGTAATGGAGTATTTTTACATTTCTGTATTGATACTTTTACTTCAGTAAAGGATCTCAATACTTCTTCCACAACTGCGTCTGGTACAGTATTGGCATATATTAGTCATTTTTCATTTAATTCCAATTTTAACAAGACATCCTTTACGATTCCAGAAAAATCTTAGCTCAAGATGACTTTCGATGTATAGTAAGATAATGTGGATGATCTGGATTTGCCGTAGCTGTAATTAAAGCTTTAATCAGATTACATATAAAATGAATGGCCTGATGCTATTTCTAATGCACACCTCGTATGCCTCCTTGGCGCAGGTGAAATTAGAACTGCAACGATGCACCATGTAAAGAGATCTGTAGGGAGAGTAGGTGTAGGTGTCAGTTTCTGTGTCACTGTGGAGACGGATGGAGCAGATAATTGACAGCGAAGAGAGAAACAGAGAATGTGTAGGCTATACTCTTTTGGCAATATTGTTTCTAATTAAGAGTCATGCTAATGAAGTCATTACAATACAGACAGTTGAGGAAGGAGATGTATCGTTGCAGAAAAGATAAACGGAGGCAGGAAAGGTACTCAAAAAGTCAAATGCTCTTTAGACTCTAAGAAGATTTGCTACGGCAGTGAGAGGCAGACCTCTTGTCTGGAGAGGTGCTGACTGATGGATGGATGGCTGGATCAGTGGACAGAGAGATGACAGAAAGAAGCTTAAACATAAAGGCAATGAGTCACTGTGGAGCAGCGCTTTAATGATTGCAGTAAGCTCGTAACAGACTCCACTGAGAGGCTGTTGTAAATTGAAGTAGGATGGATGGATGCAGTGACAAATAACAATCTCACAATCATTATCCTGTAGCTATAAAGCTACTTTAGACAACAGCGAGAGGTGTTTGAATGTTTGGACTTATAGAACTAATTCAATGCTAAGTTAGTGAATTAAATGTCTTTGTGTCATTGTTGTTTATGGATTAAATTTTGTATGTCATTCTTAAATTGGAATTTGTGACCTCTAATGCGTGTAAAAGACTTCCCGTTGGGGATCACCCAGACACCAACAATTCATTCGGGAAAATGGGCCAAATGTTCAGCTCCTCATTAGTGTGGATGGGCCGCTCTTCATGATTTAGTCTGATCACAAGGGTTTATTTATTAATTTTTTTTTTTTTTCATAAAAATCTTGCCAAGTGCCGCTTTAAGAAGATTTCCTGACAGAAATCCTCCCTGATTCCGATGAGAGTGCGCCCCACCGGAGGAAAAGATGAATGAAATGTATGGGGTGAAAATGGAGGGATGAATAGAAAAAGGAACAAGGCCACGGGGATCACATTCATAACATTCACTCTTCACTCTTAATTTGGTCAGTGAGGCTTAATCTCTCCCACTGTGGCAGGTCTGAAATCCACTCTGCAGGCTTCATGACGATTGGCTTTAAATATTCCATGGTGACTGATGGCAGGGCAGATGGGAAGGAGTTCGCTCAGTGTGAAGAGAATGAAGGGAGTAATGAGGTCTGGATGGGTCTCACTGGAGGTAATGGGGGAATTTCACTAAGTCTGATTTAACAAGGTGTTTCATGGTTAGGTGGACAAGCTTTTAGGAATCTTTCTGCTTTCATACGTACAGTAGACTTTATGAAGGGTCAGCATTTAGGAGGTGGACATTTGGAAACATGAAGGCATATGTTCTTCTTGGTTTGTGTTGGAGATACAGTAATAATCAAAATAGATAAGAAATAAAAATGTAAGATAATGGGGACAAAATTGGGTGTAAATACTAACTGACTGTGTTATAATAACTAATGATGGTACTTCCAAACTTTAACTCTGATTGTTGCTTATTTAGTCATGAAAATTGAATGTTAAAGATAAATAATTAAGATGTGAAACAATCCTTTCAGGCGCTTTAAGTGGTTTATTTAACCAATTCCGATCTTGTACGCGTAACAATAAACTTAGAAGTGAACTTTTCCTACTGCTTATGCCTAATATATTTCATGAAGGTAGCAGGAAATGTGCTGAAAAAATATTCACTGGGAAAAAAGAAAAAAAAGAAAGCAGTAGAACATGGAGTACTGAATTTTATGTTTTCAAAAATAAAGTAACTAAGGTAACTTCCTGTCCAGAGTCCCTCTAAATCAGGACATCCACACCCTCTCTGGCTGTGAGTGCCAAAGCAAGTGTTATTAGCTTTTACTGCCAGTTTACTGCTGTGGAACTAGCAGCCTGTGAATAAAACTATTAAATAAAATGCAATAAAGAAGAATAATTTTCTGGAACTGATAATGCAATATGGCAAATATTGGCAAAATTACCTGATGTTCAGTGTGATGCTAATTTTCATAAAGCTGTTGGGGAAAAATGTATACACAACAATACTGTTTAAAAGGCCAAGATATTACACACACTTCCTCTTTAATGTAATGTGGTTTAATTACAGTAAACTATTTCCTGGTAGCAAAACAATAAGATTGGCTCATAATGTAATGTCATTGAGAGCAACAGTAAAGTGAAGCTGCCTCTTTGGAAAACAACCAAAGAGGACATCGGCCACGCATTATTCATACATCAGTGTGCGTTGATGCACAAAAGACTGTTCTTTCCCTTGATGAAAACAGTTTGCAGTGTGTGTGTGTGTGTGTTTCTGTATGTGCAAATCCCCTAATTACAGGAAACACTTCAGATTGAGCCTGTTTACTTCTAGAGGCCTCCACTGTAGATAAAGCATAAGCCAAGCAGCCTTTGATGAGGGTGACCTTAACTTGCGTCTTTCAAGCTAAAAAAGATGGGTGGAGTGGGTCGGTTGCTTCCTCTCAGAGCGTTATCAGCTACTTTGAGTAAACTGCGAGTGAGCTACAGATGGAAAATGAGAATGCCATAGGTGAGCTGTTGTGAAGTTTGTATCTCCCTCCTAATTTCATATACATCTGTTCGTAATGACTGACGTGAAGAAAAAAAACGAACTGGACGACAGCCTCATTAAACAGCAGAGAAAGAGTGACGGGAGACGCGGGGATGATAGGATGAAAACGGGAGTGATAAAAACAGAGAGGGGGGAGAGATGATATAATCTGGATGATCCGCGGTGAGAAGTAGTTCAGCCTTGCCAAGATGTCCCCATGGTCAACCATGTCCTCTCTCTGGGGGCAGGGTGGAGATGTGATGCTATGCTCGCTCATGGAGATAAACCACTAAAACAACTCATGGGACAGTTTATCCCAGTTTTACCAGATCTGACCGGACTAGAGGTTCCTCTGTTATCAAAGTAGGAGGAAATAAATGCGAGGATCTATCAGGAGTCAGATCAAATGACAGAAGCATACCATGTTGTTCATATTTAGGCAGAAATAAGCAGTTTAATGATTGTCTGTGTGAGGAGGCTGGAGTCTGAGATGTCGCGCGAGCTTTCTGGCGGATGCAAAAAGTTCATCTTTTTTAAAATGTTGAGTAATGTAGTGGTTATAGTTAAAAAATGAATAACAAATGAGAAAAAACAAAACAGATTCTTTGCTCCGGAGTCCCGACAGACAGAAAAAAAACACATTAGCTGGAAAATCGTGTTGAGTGTCACAAAAAAAAAAAAGGAAAATTTGTGTCCATGTACACAAATCTATGGATTAAATTTCATGACTATTTCACAAACTGCTGTGTGACTGGGTTGGATAAAACAACCATCAGGTAAAAACACTTCAGGAGAAATCAATGGTAAAAACATGTGTCTTAAGATTACGTTTGAAAGTGTCAACAGATTTAAAGCTCCTTAGACCCCCAGGAACCATCAAGAGGTTTGAGCCAGAGGACCTAAGGGACCTAGCAGGCACATGTGTCTTAACCATGTCAGATAGATAAGACAGGCAAAGCTACTCAGTGATTGAAAAACCAATATAAGAATTTTAAAATGAATTCTGTGACAGACAGATAACCAATGTAAAGATTTTAAAATTGGAGTAATGTGTGCTGTCTGTCTGGTTTTCGTCAGAACACATGATGCTGCCTTCTGTACGAGCTATAACTGACCAATAGCTTTCTTAGACACACCAGACAGGAGAGTGTTACAATAGTCCAGCCAGCTGGAGATAAAAGCATGTATTAACTTTTCTGTGTCTGCCTGAGAGAGAAACAGTGTGACTCTGGCAATATTCTTTAAATGATAGAAGGACACTTTAGTCACGTTTCTAATGTGACATTCAAAATTTAGGTCAGAGTCAATAATAACACAGACCTGTTCCTTGGTGTTTAGTGTGAATAATCTCAGGTGGTCAGACAGTTTTTTCTCTTTCAGATTTCGCTCCAATAACGATTTTGTCTTGACTCAGCCATAAGGAGTTCTGAGTCATCCACTGATTTAGGTCAGAGATGCATGCAATGAAGTCGCTGATAGAACTGTGATCATTTGAACTAACAGAAATATATAGCTGGCTAACGTCTGTGTAACGATGGAAACTGATGTTACGATTTCTATTTTTCAAACACAGAGGAAATCATTCAGCTGTTTAAAAACGTTTAACTCAGAAAAGGCAGCTTGGAGATTTGTCTGTAGTTAGAGATGATATGATGTATCATATGATGTACAATAGTGCTTTTATGTACTATAGTTAAAACATTCACCTCTACAGAAATCTATTGTGAATTATTTAGCCACATACACATTTACTGCTGAAACACATGCAGGAAATGTTTCCACTGTCACCCTTAACCCCAACGTGTAAAAATATGCACAGACAGTGAATGAATATTTGATAGCTCACATTTAGAACAGACTAACTAACGAGCACTGCTTATAGTAAATACAATATAATGGAATTAAATAAGAGAAATAAGAATGACAGCATTAAATTCAAATACACTTATCTATGTCGGAAAATCATTCAATTTGGTAACAATCTTTAAAACCTTATTAATAATTTAATTTCTTTTAACGCAAATAACATTTAGTGAAACAACCCGCGTCATTCTGCCTGTTTTCCAGATGCTGACACTTGTTCGCTGACATGATGACGGATGAGATTTTTACACTGAATTGAAGTGTAGCGCAAGTTAGTTCCACTACGATCGAGGGTGTTTTTTTATCAAGTGCAACATTAGCAGCACATTTACACACAGACAGAACAAAAGCATTTCATCATGAATAATAGATAAGAGAAAAGTGAGAGGAGAGAAAAGACCCACTGTAGAAACGGCGGTACGGTCCGCATACAAAGTCCAAACATCCGCTTTAAAATCGGTCAGGGCAAAGAGTTCCTGAACTTCCACTTCACACAGAAGAGCTGAGAGCATGAAAGCTTTTATATCTCTGCCTGAAGGTTACCTAGATACTTTGAGGGGATTGAACATTTGACACAGACCACGGCTGGATTGACCCACTGTGGACCCTTAGGCAAAAATACCCTGTGTTTCCTCTCAATGACCCACCTTTCCTCCTAAACAGCTCTACTCACTCCTGACACACACAGAAATAATCCAGAATGAATCACATTATTACTATTACTATTGTTCTGAGGACATTTGGTCCTCAAAAAGATAGAAGTACAAGAGTACACGAGTACACACACACACACACAGGGTTCAGAGCTAGAGACCGAGGCAGAGCTCATCATCTGATAACTGTGCGATTGCTGTTCCTCCCAGTATAATTAAAGGAGAGACACAGCGGTGGGACTAGTAGAAAGAAGAATGTGTCGTCTCTGTCCTCGAGCTGCAAAACAACCAGCCAGTCATCAACCGGTTACACTGGGAGAGAGAGAGGAGAGGAGGAGGGAAAGCATCTGTTTAATTGGGAGAACAGAGATAGCATGAGGCCAGCAGGGTGAGCAGTGTGTGTGTGTGTTTGTAGATGTGGGAATCTGTGTGTGTGTGTGTATTCGTGTGAGTTGATGTTTATGTATATGCCTTTCCATCTACTTTTGATACACATCTCCAATGCTGGACTTTTACCCCCCTCTCTCACCAGCTGCAAATATGTCTTGGGATGCATACTGAATGCTTTAGTGTCTGAATTCATCCTGTACACTGACTGCTAAATATGCAGAGTGATATGTCGAGTCTACAGTCCTCTGCACTGTGTGGAGAATCAAGCTGTCCTTGCACATTGTGTGACATTACGCGCAGTATCTATCTTTGTCACAATGTTTACATACACATGATAATGAGAAGATGAGTGAGTGACCTTCATTAATGTTGTACATGTGGCGTGTACAACTAATCATAATTTCTTTAACCTTAGACTTTAAGAAATACAATTAAGCTGTGTTTAACAGAATCTGTTCATTTCTTGAAGAGTCTTGGAAACATGGATGAAGTTTACATCACCATTGGCCATTAGCCAATCACATGCTCATTCTTGCATGTCTTCTTGCTGACATCATTTGGCTTCATTAATAATTTTTCTGCTTGGCGAATGAAAAAAAAAGACCAGATTTTGTTGACTGCAGCAATTTACAGCTTCCCTCTTCAATTTTTAGCCACTAGTGAGGTGGCTGTCATGTGGACTGAAAGGTGTGCAATCCCGTAATACTCGAAAACCTGGGAAACTCAAAAACAACTGTAATCCAGCAGTGTCTAGTAGAGCCATGTTATTCATCAGATAAAGCTAGGCCAGAATTCAGAAGAACTGTGATTCAGCTACATTCACAATGTTTTGAACATGACTTACAGTACTCTTTTGAAAGCTATCATACACTAGGGACTAACAGGCTAGACTGGACACAATATCAAGAGACAACACTTTTTTATTAGTGACCAGCATTCAGCGAAACATATCTGACCCATATGACCAGCAAATTATTTGGACTATTTGTCTGTAATCAAGGTTACGTGATCATAATTACACAAGATAATATTATTACAGTGTTCTGTGGCAAATAAACATGCTCATTATTGCAGAGAAATATGATGCTATCGCTCTAGAAACAGACAAAGTCCTGCACATTTTTTGCATATGATAAATAACACAATTCTTATTCTCACATCTCTGTTCTCATATTCCTCTGCCATAGTGTTCATGTGCCTGCGTGATGTACAGGTTTCTGATAGCAGCTGAGCCTTTAGCAAGAACAGAGAGAGCTTTGGATAATTGAAGCGGGCTTCCATCTGATCAAGACATCATGGGAACTGCTGGAGAGGAGTAATTACTGGAAATGTGTCAATTGATGGAGCTTGAGGCTCTTATTAAATACATACTGCAGATAAAACCCAACCACATCCATCCAACATGATCAGTCTTATCAGGTGACAGAAACAATGGCACCTCAATTCCAATCCAGCATTAGACAAAAAGAAAATAAGTCATGCCCACAGACATACCACGAACGTCACCACAGAAGTGTAAAACTGTTGTGCTTTCGTTGATTAGAAGTGGGAGTGGACAATCCAAAAAAAAAAAAAAAAAAAAAAAAGAGGGAAAAAAGAAGAAAAAGTTCATAATGTTTGCAAAAATTCAAAGACAGCCTCACATGACTCTACACACACACACACATACACACACACACGCACACGCACTTCCTTTGCATTGTGTGGATGATGGCAGGGAGGAAAAAGCTGGGCCTCCTGATAGCGCTGTGATGGAGCTTGATTCCAGGATTAGCCTGTTTGTCTTAGTAAGTAATGTTAAAGTGTTCAGTAGTCAGGGTCAGACAGGAAGTAGTCTCCACTGAGACACCAACAGCCTTTAACACACTATATGTGGGCTGACTACTCCCACATTTACATACTAACTCATTGACCTTCACTTACTGGTAGTAATGTTATCAGTTAACATTTTACAGTGGACAAAAAGCTAATGCCATTCAGAGTAAACTGAAAGAAATATAAACAATAACTTATTATTCTTTACTAATTTCAAAGAAATGCTTTGTCAATGCTTATTTGCTCTTCTGTTACACTACTACATTAGTAATGAAAGTAATAATCTGCACACATGCAGAATGAGAGAGGAACATAACTCTGGGAAAAAAGTCCAAATTACATGGATCATGTCCTCCAGTCTCTGTTTGGAATAATTCAACATAAAGCACACCAAGCTTCAACTCTTTGTGAATTAGTTAAACTCAGGAGTCCAAACTCCTGAGGATGGGAGGATGCAGTACGCTCAATTTGCAATTGGACAACATTTTTCTTGCTAACATCATCAGCTCAGCTAATCTCTGCTGATTACACTTAATACTTCACACAAAATAACCATAAATAGTGGAATCTGCTTAACTAGCCTCAGAGCTTTCAATCACAATGACTGTGAGATGCAGTCAACAGATATATAGTCTTTTTTTACTTTTTAACTTTTGACTTATATTGTATATATTGATTTCTTTTTAAAACTCTATGGAGACATCGATGCCGTGGGACTGCTGAGATCAGACCATTCTCGATCTTGGATGTTTTGTCAGGCAAGCGGTTCCTCATATCTCAGAAAAAGTCAGAGGTAATTTTCGATAGCATATTCAAAATTTAAACATTTAATTCCTCACCTGAAAAAATGTCAAAACCTAATTTGGTGACACAATACAAGGAAAAATCGTAGAACAACATGAAATGTTTACCCCAAGTTCACACAAGTCAGCTCTCAAAGCCTCCTAAAAGAAATCATTTGAGGACACTTCTGCTTATTTGGACTGTACTTGGCAAGATGCTGACAGTACTTGGGAAATGACTGATGATGTCTAACATGACGTCAGCAGGTTTACAAGAACACAAAAAGAGACAAAAACACAGATTGAGAAAGGTCTGACATTTATCTGAACTGAATTTTTACATTACTAGCTGTAGAACTAATACTTGTAAATAAGTGATAATAAACAAGGAATTACTATTACGCAGTACAGCACAATATTTACATGCTATCAACATGTTGAAAATCCTTTTGGAATGCATGCAGTACATAACAATGTGAGAATTAACACCTCATCCCATACAAAAGCCGCCATCTGGACCAATCAGTGATAAATACGCCACCTTGGTTTGACCTGTAACTGCAGTGCCACTCCGGGTTAATCAGTGTCATTCTGAAAAACGCGGAAGCGTGAGGCAACATTTCCAGCATTTATTCAAAATGTGAGCAGCAGGACATGCAACTCCTGTCGTCATTAGTGCACAATAAGCACAAGACTACAAAAAGAATGAACTGCACGCAGTTTATGGTGGGAAGACTGGATATGCCTGTGTGGTGCCATACCACAGAGCCTTTCACACACGCACATACACAGATACAGAAAAGTCACTGACAGCTGTGGCGATTAAATTTGGACAATATGGAGAGATGACAGGTGACATCCTCTGCTCAGCACACCATTGGATCATGGTGAATTCATCCAACAGCTATTCTACCCTACTCTCCTTATTCTCCTACAACAGTATGACAATAACATAGGAGTGCGTGTGTGTGTGTGTGTGTGTGTGTGTGTGAGAGAGAGAGAGAGAGATGGAATGAGTGTGATGAAAGAGAAAGCCACCAGCCTTCAATCTGGGAATCGGGTATCATTTCTCCACTTTAATCAAAAGATGGGAAACATAATGGTGTGATGTGACTCTGCGGTGTCAAGGAAGATGGAAGGAGATGTGCTGTCACCAGTGGCTGACTGTGTGCATGTGTGTGTGTGTCAGCGGATGCCATTAGAGAGATGTGGTGGCATGGTTGGAGGTTGACATGCGGTTAAGTGAAAACAGGAAAAATAGGATTCTGTCGGAGATGAGTGAAGTAAGGACAGCTATATGGTGACTGTGTGTAACGGCTGCGTAAACTGATGACTAGTAAACAGCCGTGTGTGCTTTGAGAGGTTTGCTATCTGTGAAGCATGTTATCTCCTGTTGAGCATGTATGTGTGTTTGTGTGTGTTTGTGTTATCCCGGCATCGCACTTGATCCATAATGCATTTGTGCTGCTGCCAGCTGAGCACAGAGCTCTGAGCCAGCACAAAGCCAGCTTGAGGATGATGATTAGATATGGTGATCGTCAACATAAACTTTCATTTTAACTCCACCGATTGTCTTGACAAAACGCTTTCATCACACAAACCTAAGAGAGGCACAGGAATTCAAGCGACCCTTGGGGAACAGGCTGAAAGAGTGGTATGCTTTAAAGACACAAGAGCGGAAGAAGGGTTCAGTTTTTGGGGAGATGAAAGCAATTTGTTGGGCACTGAAGGAGCGGACAAAGTCCATAATGACGCCATTTGGTGCTCCCATGGTGCAATGCACACGCTGTGTTTGGTCCGCCTCCTCTCTCTCAGAACTAGCAGACGCAGATGTTAATGTTTGGGTTGTTAGCTCATTGTGTGTGTGTGTGTGTGTTTGTGTGTGTGTGTGTGACAAATCCACCTGCCTTATTAGAGAGAAAAACCTCAGGTGTGTGACTGTACAGTAAAGACACAAGCTCCTCATCACACTCTGACTCTAACCATCTTGATTGGCTTCTTCCTCCGAGTTCATTTAATTTCCCAGAAGAATCTTGAGATTTTGACAGTTTCCTCTTATGAGGATTTATAGCTTATGTCTTATTTTAAGTGCTTTATTAAGTGTTACACATCTTATAAGATGTAACTCTTTGTTGTTGAAAATGGGTTTCTCCATAATTAAGAGCCCAGTCTTGCACACCCTTGAAAAAAGCGAGGAAGGAGAGAGGAGGACGATGCTTGGAATCAAAGATAAGGGCTCTGCAGTGAGCGAGGGAGAGGCATTCATCTTGCTCTGACAGAAAGACTGATAACGTGTAGGGTTGGGGGGGAGAGAAGAGGAGGAGCGAGGATGAGCTCGTCTACCGTGTAGCGATGCTAATTGAAGATGTTGGACAACTTAACATGCTAATTTGACCTGAAATGCCAATGATGAAAGAATGTGGTTGAAACTTTCTGTCCTTGGCTGACATGTGATCATATGTTGCTGTGTGACAGTATCCACAACAGCAGCTGATGTCTGGCCCTTTTCACTTTTCACTCTTAGCAGAATAGTGGTGGACAACAGATGGAGGAAATGATAACGAGCCCTTAGACACATGTGGTGGGTTTGGATGAATTGTAAAATGAGAACTACCATGACACAGAGCGTGAGACAGGCCTGCATGAGGGGCTGGATTATATTACATTCTCAAAGAATTTCCCACACCGTGTCACAACACTTTAGCGATGCTCTTAGTAAACATGTTGCCACAGCCACATAACGTGCATAACACACACACACACACACACACACACACACACACAAACAAGCAAAGTGGAAAATTTACAGGACCAAACCTCTTAAAGAGGATTACAAGTGAATTCTAGAGTGCAAATACAGTATGTTTCTGTAAGGATCTCGCAATAATTAGGTTAGAAATAGAAACTGAATCTGAATCTGTGATGTCATATGGTGCAGCTCAGTCAAGGTCAGTGGAGTCATGATTAGTTCTGACGCAATAGGAGCTTCAAAGGAATAGTTTGACATTTTGGGAAAAGAGAGTAAGCTTATAAGACTGATACCACTCTCATGTCTGTAGGGTTAATATGAAGCTGGAGCCAGGAGACCGTTAGCTTAGCTTAGCATAAGCACTAGCAGCCTGGGAAGCAAGGGGAAAGAACTAGCCTGCTCTGTCCAAACGAAAAAGAATCCACCTAACAACATCTTTAAAGCTCTCTAATTAACACGTTATATCTCGTTATTTGAATTTGAACAAAAAAATAAAGTGTACAAATGACAAGTCGTGGTTTTATGTTATGGTTGATGTGTGGGACTGTTTCTCGGCCAGGAGCAGTGACTTCCTACCAAGTTCTGCAATTCATTCATTCTGAAATATGTTTCCAGTATGAAAGGTTCCAAAAGACAAAACCCACATATTTCTATTTCAAAATCAACTAATTGTATTAGCTAAGAATAGTAAACACTGAAATTTCCCACAGAAACAGCGGCTCATATTTCAGTCTGTGATGCCACTTTCCAAAACAAAACGTGCTTGTATAGTCAGTGTAGTACTGCCTCGGTGTGACACAAGACACTTGACTCTTGCTTCTCACGTTTATGTCTTTGGGAGGTGAAAACAGGACGAAGAAACTAAGAGCAGTTAATGCTCAGTCAGTTGTTAAACTGTACTTCTATCACGTCACCATACCATACTGGGGCGCCCTCAGTATCCTCTGATAACATCCTGTCTTTCCTTCTTACAGAAGACATTGCATATCCTAATTAGAGAGCTCACGATCCCAGAGAGACCATGTGGGGGTGGGGGCATCGAAAACAAACAAAAGACCACTCAGAGGCGGGAAGTGACAAGCAAAGTTCACTGTCCCCAGAGGAAATGGTTATTTTGCTGTTTGACGTCTGATATCCCCTTCAGCTTGAGTGCAATGGAAAAAATTTTCCACGGTGAGTCCAACTGACTGATCCTAAAAAAAAAAACTAAACACCTGAAGATCGAACCAATAAATCAGCATGGGCGGGATATTTGCTTGGTATTAGGCTGAGGAGGAACAGTCCCTTGTGTTTTCATGAGGAGCGATCAAAGAGCCACTTGTGGATGGATTATTCAGAGGGACATAGGTCACTGGTGAAGCTAAATCTCTCAACTGTGAGGAATTGTTTACGGAAAAATACAGTGTCAGCTCCCTGTTGGCAGAGGGCCAGGAATGACGTCTTGGACCAAAAACAGAAATGTCAGACGGTCTACAAAGAAATATAAATAAATACAAAGCCAATGGTACTCTGAGAAATTAAATGAAAAATAATGCTTTTGTACTGCAGCTTGGATACAGGCTGAAGATGGCGTCGCTCTTGTTAGATTCTTATGAGAGTTTCAAAAGCAAAAGAAGACTTTGTATTGTTGTCCATGAAATTCAAACATAACTTCATATGGAAGATCATTTTCTTCCAGCGAGGAACTGTCAGTGTTTTCTGCATTGCCCGCCTACTGCTACAGCCTTAAAACTGGGATAAAAAGTGCCATTTGTTGTGCAGACCTGCCAACACTGCTGTTTTTTCCGGGCATCTCCCATGTTTCAAGGCCAAACACAATACAATTTCAACTCATCTGTCACCACAACCTGATTCAAGGGGCGTGTGTGCAGCGGCTCACTGCACAGGCAGGCGGGGCAGCTAACTTAGCTGTTGTGAAAATGTCAGGGCAGGGTGGCATTCCAGCTAAAAAATACTATACTCATTCTCATTATACACACATACTTACAAGCATACTATAACAACACTCTCATAAACTCACACAAATGCATACTTAGACACACTCATTATGTTCATGGAATGATACATGTTAATATTAATTGATATGTGTTTTGTACCACAGTGTTAAACTGCAGTGTTTCTATCATAAACTGATGTTTTGTCATAACATAATAAAAATATAAATAAATCTTGTCATTTATTTATGTATTTACTTATCTATTTTCTGTCCACAACCCCCCACTTTGACACCTAAATGTTGGCAGGTACGGTTGTGGCCTTGCAAGTGACGGTTAAGGCTAAAGGACAAGTCTTTGATCTATGAGCTGATGCATCAAATGCCCAAAAGTAAAAGCTGACCTGACATGTTCCACACTGAGTGGATGTGGTACCAGTTTCACCTTTAGTGAAAAGCCCACCTGCTTCATTGTATACACTATTAACAATGCATGTTTTATGGCCAGTATTTGTTATCACCAGCTGAAAAGTAAAGTAAAGCTGTAGACAGACCTTGTGACAATTCCAAAATTACATATTTCATAACACCATGTTTAACCTGACAGTCTTTATAAACAGTAAATCACACTCATGTCTGAAAACAACTCAACACACTAAATGTAATTCTGTTGCAGTGGAATGATGTAATCACTGTGTTGATAATAAACATAAAGCTTAACTGTGTGGCTGTATAATGTTTGAAGTCTGTATGTCCTCCAGCGACTGAGACTCATAACAGGTTCAAGAACGAGGTGTGGCTGATAGACTGTATCATAATGAGTGTCCCTGCCATAATGTGTGAAAAATGTGTTATAATAATAGCAATTGTGCCCCATAATTATATGGCTGCATATAGTTGGTATGGCCCGCAGGGGGGTCAACTTGGCTATAACAGGTATTTGTGAATACAGTATAGATCGAACTCCTGGGGAGAAACCTGTAATTACTGTTGTTGTGGAGAGATTATCATCATCCTACTACAGCCCCTATCACTGACATGAAGCCAGACATTACCACACTAATGACAGCACAGACAATAGTGACACTGATCACAGAACATTCTCAACACCTTTATTCTCTGACTGTATTCTGTTGTAGCCCTCAATAAATGCTACATCCCACTATCAATACTATCACTGACAGCTATCTAATCTCCTGTTCGTGTTAAGACAAGGGCCACTGAATGAGTGACTGACATGTAAGAAACTTCAAGGTGTAAGAAATACTTAACTTCTGTATGAGTTGTATTTGATTTACAGCCCCTGAACTCAACTTTTGAGAAATTTCCTTCAGGCTACCAAACACTAAGTAAGCTCTAATTCTTTATGAATCTATTATGACCCAAGTCATTATAGCTCATTCTTAAATGTCAAGATTATGGCAACATTTGCTACCAAAATTCTTAAAAACTGCTTATTGATGACATTGCTGGAAATGGAGCAATTAATGATGAATAACTTTTATCGACAAGTGTTCCAGTGTTGTAAATCCACAAGTCACAAAACTGTCTGAATGTCTTTTTGATTCCAGTTCATACCCAGACATGAACTCCACTGAATATCTGGTGAATGTTTAAGAAAAAGATGTGGTTAGTATTCATCACTGATTGCTAAGCAGCTCACATATACTGTTTATATATAAATACAGTATATACCAAGGCATCATCCTGATCATCATGAATGTGTGCACGTTTGTATTGCTACAGTGATTCTTGAAATAAATATAACTTTTTATAGTCCCTTATGATTTGTATCTGGATTGTATACAGTTTTAATGCTACCAATATGATTGACTGTTGAATCATGCACAGTTGTAGATCAGTGCTTTTCTTTGTGTCAACAGTTATACTTTTCAAATTAAGTTATGAATAATTAAGATTTGAAACCAATCCCATGGACATCATTTGTATTTATATCTCAGACAGTGTAAACTGTCGACAGAATGAACTCCACTGATATGTCAAAAAGCACATTGATCAACTTTACACATGCTCATTATAACATATACAGTTTATTATTGATTGAACTGTTATACAATACGTTCAAATCTATGGAGACCCATGCAGTCCCACTGTATTTATACACAGGTCAGCACCTGTATACAGTACAATCTCAAAATTCTCATTATTTCACAAAGATCAACTGCACATAAACTCACTAAGATGACATACACTTTATGAGTCATGTACCACAATGCATTAAAGTTTCATTTTGAAGTGTTTTAAAGCCGTCACTTACTCCCAGTGCATCTATAACTCCATTTCATTCAGGGTTTTTATTATCATTATAATGTAAAAAAAAGTAAAATGTAAAAATCATGCCAATCACAATCATTACACACAGCTATCACACGCATTTTCTTCAGGAGATGCTTTTCCAGTTTTTAAATTAGTACCTATTGAGAATACTATTTAAACAGTATGTGTATAAAAATGTGTGTAAAAAAACAGATATGCAGAATATTGTAAGTGGCTGACTTCAGATGAATGTTGTCTGCTACGTTTGCTCTGTTAGCTGAACTGTAGCCTCTGCAGTCTGATAGAGGCTTCTGTTGTACAAACCCGCTTCAGCTGTGTACGTCACATTTTTCCAAAATAAACATAGCCTGGACTTCCAGGGTCATTACTCCGAAACGTCCACGTTGTTGGCATGAATGTAGATTCCAAATTAAAACATAGATATCACAGGATGTCTGTTTTCCTATAACTCCTGTCCAGTATTAGATAAAATGTGCAATGTTTTATAGTATTGAAAATGCCATTATGATCACTAACAACAAAAGTGATTTTTTTTTAAAAAGCTTCAGACTACAGGTGAATTTTAAGCCTCCATTTCATACATTATCCCAATCCAACACATCAAACACTGAATGCTGTCTTGTTGTTATTATTGTTATTATGGATAATAGAAAAATTACAGTATATTGTATATATATTACAGTTTAAACACAGCAGGATGTCTCACTTTAGTCATTATGTCTGATGGAGCAAAAACATGATTATATTTGATTTCATAGAGAAAAACACCCAGATATTGTGCCCTGAGCATACTGAGTGTGAATGCATACCATATTTTGTGTGTGCACTGTAGATACAACATAAAAGTGTGTGGACAGAAGTGGTGGCATGGTAGCTCTACTTCTCATCTCTGCTGCACTTAGACTTGATTGGGTTAGATGGCGAAGCGGCGAGGACTTTGTGCTAAGCCTCAACACTCCTAATCCTATCAGTGTTCAAAGGCAGTGCTAAAGGTAAGGCTCCCCAAAGAGACATGCACATCTGGTGCTGGGGTGGAGGGATGGTAGCAGCAGACGGACTGGGAGTCAGATTCATACATACAGCAACACTGAACTGTGCACAGACATCCACCTGCTAACACGTGTAACTGATGTACGTTTGCTACCAGCTATAAATAAAAGTGACTGACAGTAAACATGCCACTGATTGAAATCAAACTCGCAGTGAGAAATACTAACAGCTACTGCTACAGTGAAGACCAACAGCATATGTCCATTGTTGTCAAATGTTATCAATCATCAAGCAAGCTGTCAACATGTCATCAGGAGATGTACTGTTAATCAGATGGAATGAGATGACATGAGTTGGATGAATGTTATTTTTTTTTCTGAAAATGGAAAACAGGAGTCAAAAGAAAATGAAAAAGGATTAGAGCAATTGGTAAGTACTGTTATCAATACACAGGACAATGTGATAAACTGTGTATTGATATCATCAATCAAAGCTACAGAAAGATTTATATGCATAAATGCTTGACTCATATCAGCTTAAATGACAAAATGTCCAATCCATTGCAACTAATCTTTTGTAGATTTTTCCTGATTTATCAAAGTTCTCTTCAGTGACACACATTCATGTTACTGACATGATGTGATTTTTGTTTGCTACAGCGCTACAACCTTAAAGAGATACAGAATTGGTGTCACTACCATTCACAAGTTCAGTTTTAAACGGTAACAAGATTAAGAGTCCACAGCCACGCGTACAGCTCTATGAGGCTGAGCTTGCAGCGCTGATTTGAGCTAAATGCTAACATCAGCATGCTAACATGCTTACAACGACAATGCTAACATGCTAATGTTTACACGGTGTAGACTAATGTTTAACATCTTATCCATGTTTGATGCTTACGTTTGCTAATTAGCTTTAAACATACAGCTGAGACATTGGAACCGAATAAAAATTTGAGAGGAATATAAATTTTGACCCGATGATGGCACTAGATGAAAAGTCTTTACCAAAGTTATTAAAGTTAATCCTGTAGGAACCATGAACGTGTGCATGTACCAAATTTCATCCATCCAATAATCATGAGACATCACACTCCACAGATGTCATCCTCATGGTGACATCCTCACGGTGACAATAGTGAATAAGTCAGGGGATCACCAAAGTCATAGGATTTGTTCTTTGATGACCATACAGCTGAGTGTCATGCACTATTTGCAATGTGTGATTTTAAGTACTGCAAAGTCATCCGCTTGTTCCCTGTCAGCTTGTCTCTGCAGTCTTGTTATCCATGCTAACCAGGAATATTTAATTATTTCATTTTGAAGTGGAATTCATTTGGACAAAGTTGACAAGGCATCAAAGAGAATTGATAGCTGATGTGGAAATGAAGTTAGATCTAAGCTTTATATTTTGCTCATCTTGGCAGACTTAAATCACTGTTCCTGTCTGATCCTTAACATCAGTCAGCAATCTTAAGTGTTTTTTTTGCACAGTACATTTCTAAGGTAAAGTTAAAACGTTCTCCAAAATCAAAAGACATAAACAAGGTTCCACAAGAAACGAAGAGGTCAGTGAGAAATGTGAAGAAAACAACAGCTGTTAGAGTACTGTACCACACAGACAAGAAAACACCAAACCCACAAATTACACACAAAAGAAGACAGTGTAAGACAGAAACAAAAGGATAAAAAAAACCCTGCCATTGTCTGTTGAAGAAGGTCTTATGAAGGAATACAAAAGGTGAAACAGATTTTCCTTGCAGGGAACCTTTCTAATGGGGTAAGAAACCAAGGTCACACTTCGGCACAAAATGTTAAGAGGTGAGAAAAAAAAACTGTGCTTTAAGATGATAAAATCATCTCTGAGACCAACAGGTGACCCATGAGGTTATGTGAGAATTAGTGTGATGTGATCTCTTCTGTCAGCATGAGCAGACGTCCTAGCTGCTATGTCCTGAACACACAGACGATGGCTGATGCAAGAATAGAGAGCAGTAAGAGGAAAAATGTGAATGACATCCACATCACTAAATGAGAATATGTTGGAGAAGGTTCTTTTTTTGAATGAAACAGGACTGTACAACCGTCTCTGCCTTCAAATCACAAAATAGGTAAAATATATAATTTATCTGGCAGCTCAGTCACTATTAGCTGAGGCTTTCTACATGGCAGTTTTTGCACTAACTCTAACATAAGACATCTGACATACAGTATATCTAGTGTCTGTTATACTGTGATGGTGAACAGTAAGGAGGTTATACATGCATATCATATAAATCTAATACATTTACAACATACTGACATGTGTATTATCCTTGATAAAAAAATGAAAAAAGTAAAGTAAATGTGGTATCAGTGCTTTTAACTTGGTAAACAATGACAGAGATGTCATACATGCTAAAAATGTTACTTTTTTCATTGTAATGCTAATATTGTGTGAGGGGAGTTTCTGTGCTTATAACCCATCCTGCAGTTCATTTCTCACTTCTGAGTATAGAACAGGAATTTACTTCTGAAAAGTAATTTTACATTACACTTATTTCTAAATACCAAAAATGTCTAGAGGTCAAACAACTGGTCGATTGATCCATTGATCCATCGTTAGTTGACCGAAAACTATTTTGATAATCCTATAATCATCTTTGTCAAACATTTGCTGGTTGCAGCTTCTCAAATGTGAGGATTGGATTTTTTTTATGTGTCATACATGATAGTTAACTGAACATCTTTAGATTTTGGACTGTTAATCAGATGAAACAAGTCATCTTGGTCTCTAAAAAATTAAAATGGGCATTTTACAATGTTTTCTGAAATTTTGTGGACAAAATGATCAATTGAGAAAATAATCAGCAGATTAAATGATGATGAAAATCATTAGTTGTGGCCCTAAAAATGTCCATGAGCAACAAGGACATTATTGCAAGGACGTATTGTTTTCTAGAGCAAGATCAAGTTCTATTGTCAGTATTGTTGTAATTGGACAATTGTGTCAAGAAAAAAGAAGATGGAACGTCAAATTAATTCTTTAGGTAATCGCTATGAGGTAATTGGTTTGTCTTTTTTCATTTAATGTAAGTTTTAATATACTATACTTATCAAACTTTAACATTCTGTCCTTTCCTCTTCAAAAGAATCTAATTGCTGCTGTAATCTAGTTTGATAACATCCATTTCTGGCCCTATTATAAACTCCTCCACACCATCTGTGAAGTGAATAATGAAGGAGAAAAAAAATGCCAAATCAAAATTAAATGTCAGGCAACTATTTTCATGGCTTGAAATTTTGTCCTACATGCAGGTAATGAGCAAAGTGAACTTGACAGCCCCCCCCCCCCCCCCCCCCATCCATTTCAGTAGGGTGCTGGATAATGATCATCTTCTCCTCTTTAAAAAGAACAGGCTATCACACGAGCTGCTTCTCCACACAGTAACACTCTCTTTCACTTCTCAGTTAACTGAGAGACTTAGACGCATCCGGTGTTTGATCCAGTGCTGGAACAGGAGTAAAGACTTCAATACTTTTTCAGGTGAGAGCCTCCATTTTCTAAATCGAGCCATTGTATGCACCACAGCCTGCTCCGCTACCCAGAATCCCTCAGGACAATGGACAATGGGGTCCGACTCCAGTTACTAAGCACCTGTACACTCATGCACATAAGCAGAAACAGGAGACAGAGAGTCACACACACACTCTCTATGAGTTCAGACCCCCTCCGCCTCTTCACCAGCTTCCATAGCAGGGATCCAGTTGCAGGAAGGATGGGCGTGGTGCCGGCTACACACTGGCTAAATTGACGCTCCTTGCTGTCCTTTTTGCTTGATTGAAGACTAGCTCTGTTTCAGTGCAGCACCTCGATATATCCATCACCAACAAAAGGTTACGAAATATTGATCTGTGCTTGCCGAGCAGCTGAGGTCTCTTCTTCTTCCATACAAGCGGCAGACTCCGCCGTCATGTCTCCATACGTCATTCTCCACCAAATCCACAGCATAAGTTGTTTTTTCTCCACCCTGCTACTACAATAGAGGCTGTTATTCCCCAGCAACCCTTTGTGTTGAGATGTAGAGAAGACTGCATGTATTTATTTATTTTGGTGGCTAACAGTTATCGGTGGGATTGATCGCCGTGGGCTGGAACTGCTGCTGGATGGAGGGGAGAGCGACGACAGGAAGGAGGAATGTACTGGAAGGCCTTATCTGGGAGCGCCAGGCCGCTGTGACGGGAAGTGGAATGTCAGGAGGGGAAAGAGGAAGTAGGCTAGGATGTTACGCGCAAACACACACATATAGGCGAGCGCGCATGACTACACACAGTGAAGCAAGCACGCACACGAGCACATAGCCTTTCCTGCCTAATCGGCAGCACTAGTGAGATAGACAACCCATCTTTATCCTGTCTGTATGATTTCAGTTTTATTTCCTCTATCTCCCAATTCTTTTTTTCTTCACTCTCTCTCTTGCTATTCCTCTGTGTCTTTATGTCAGCTGTGTCAGCTCATTTTAGACAGAATAAATGGAATGGAGGGGACAAATAGGGAAATTGCAACATTATGATTCTCAAGGTCTAGTCAATAGCAAAACAAGAGAAACTGTTTTGTTGACAGAACTGGATACATGAGGGTTCATGCAGATAGATTTAGTATGTTCTAATGTCCAACTCAAGCATTCATTACACTTATTAAATCATGTTTTTATATGGCTTTTTATTTTCATTTGTTTGAAGGTTATAAACAAATGGACATGCAGTTGTAATCTGCAAAGATATAACTGCAGCGTGAAATAATCGAGTAGAAAGAACATTTCCATCTGAAATATAGTGGATTAAAAGCATAAAGTAGCATAGAATGAAAACAATCAAGTGCAAGTACCTCTAAATTGTGCTTAAGTACAGTACTTAAATGTATTTCGTTACTTTGCACCACTGCCTTTAAAACCGTAAGCTTTTCATTTCCTGTCATGTTTATTATATCCTGTTGTGAATCAAATATAGAATGTTTTACTCTATGAAATGTTAAGTTTGCAGTTGAATCTGCTATTTCATCAGTTGTTTTACAATTGAGTGGTTCTACTTGAAAATGGTAATTCAGTACATCACCAGGACCAACCTACAATGCTGAGATATTGTAAGATAAAATATGGTGACCTAATATCATCCCAACAGAATCCTTGTTTCAGTATGAACAGTTTTTACAAAACACTCTGCACTGTAGAATAAACACATCCCAAGTGACTAAAAATAACTGCACACATATTTAATCATATTTAATTAAGCAGAAAATGTTGTAAATCATTTTTAAGTAATTAAAAAGTAATGAAACTGTAGGTAAAGAAATCCACTAGAACTAATGACAGAGGAGAGTGATGAGTGTACCACTAATGATGTAAAAAATAACTGTTTTCATTTCATTGAATGTTTTCCTTTAACCAGGCTCCAACGTCACCATTTTGTCCTCAATTATGGTGTAAATTGAGAGAAGCCGCGACCTAATGATGCGTCATTTTCTCATTTCAAATGAATGAGTTACTCTTCCAGGCGATAGGCTTTTAAAGAGCAACGCAGGAACTGATAGCTCAGAGTATCAAGGTCATTTACGGAGTGCTTCCAACAAATAGGTTTGTCATAAAATGCTCCTCAGAGGAAAAAAAAGTGAGGAAAAGACAGAAATAATGATAATCTACAAGCGGCAGACAGAGAGCACCACAAGTTGGTGAATCTGAGTACTTCGGAGGAAAAAGATCTACTGGTGGTAATCAAAAACAAGAAATTCCTGCCTCTTAGCTTGCAGCTAGTCTCATGTTTTCAGTTATCTACAGCTATCTCTTCAGATAGCTAAAACTTGTTAAAGAGCGCTTTGAGACGTGGCAACAGCTCCGTTTGTAACACAGTACTCATCTTCTCCCAGACATAGCCTCAGCAGACTTCTTCTAACGACTTCGCTAAATCCCGTCCAGTCCTAATAGGTTATTTGGCCGTGAAGGATACTGTACGCTGTGGGCTTTCACAGTAACAGTTGCATAAAGCTGGAAAAAACACATACACACATACACACACACATACACATACACACACAAACATCAACACTCACACCTCTTGCTGACACCCCGGCGTCTGTTGGCATTTGTGCCTGTGTGCTGGGCTGTCACTTGCTGTGTGAAATAATGCATGGGCTCTAGAGCAGGGCCACTTTCTCTCGCTCATTCTCCTGAGTGGCCTGACAGCGAGGGGCCAGCTTTGTCACAACAACCAGCTCAACTTAAAGCCCCCCCCCCTCAAACCAGGATCCATACCACTTTGGAGACAGGACCAGTTAATGGAACCCACTGAGTCCTCTAACTCCATTTCTAGTGAAATAAAGTAAAAAAAAAAAAAAAAAACCAGAACAGAGAGAGTAAGAGGGGGAGAGGGTTAAAGTAGACACCAAAAGAGCAATCTGTGAACACGCTGCAATTTGTGCTGACAGGGCAGGAAGGACAATGACGCCTGACATCACCATGTGATGAAAATAACAACCACCATGCATAATGCAAGACACTCTCCTTCCACTGAACTGAGCACTTTGGACTCTCCAAGTCGCTGTCCCTCCTAAAAAGCCAGTCGTCATTGGGGGAATTATAGTTTGTGTGTCTCCCCTCATAGACAACGATGGTGGTAGTGAGCATCCGTTGGGAGTAGGGGTCGTAATTATGCGATGGACAGCGGTGATAGTGATATCCTGCTCTAGCCTCAGAAGTGAGTTGTTCGCACTTGATCTGCCCACTGGATCCCAAGGGTGGCAGGAATTACCCTGTCACGTTTCCTAACAGTTAAACAAACAAATCAGCGATGAAGACAGACGGGTCACCACAGCCAGGAGATGGTCCTGCGCTTTGGAAGTATGTACTTTATGTTAGCTGATTACACACATTAAAGACACAGTGATAATAAAACACTGTTTGATTTCTAATCTCGTGTCCTATGTGAATTGTTCAGTTATCTCTTGGTTTCCATCAAACACAGTACATGTTAAAAAACATATATATTTTTGTGTGTTTTTCTATCAAAATCTATCTCAACTCTCTTCCTGTAAAATAGGAGTGGGCCAATTAACACCTAAAGCATTCATACCTCTTACTTTTGTATTATAAATACTTGTGTCAATTTGCTAAACCGCCCACTTTCGATCCCATCAAACGTGAATTATTTCATGTGAATCTCACTTGCAACTTTACCACTCCCACATATCCTGTTTCACTCAGACACATTACAGAAGATAAAGACACTCCACTTATGTTTCACTGTGACTTTAAAAGACATGTTTGGATTTTTCACGTCTATCTAAATACAATGCTCCCCTGACATACAGTATGTGCCTGGAGGGACTTATCAGCCGTCTTCCTACTGTCCTCGCTGGCTGTGCAGCAATTCCTTTGTAACGCAACTACACTGCAAAAAGTTTTGTGGTACAAATGACCTTATTTGTTTTGTTTCCTTGTTCCCAGCTTTGGCTAGGAATTATGCCCTCCATTGTTCACTATGACGTCTGTCTATGAAGGGATCACTTCATGATTAGTATGGAGAGGAGGAATGATTACAGTGACCAATAACTCTATTTGAGCATTTGAGACATGCAAAAATTCATATAGCTAAATTTAATCAGAACCAGTTTGTGCTTCTTGTTCTTGTTAGCTAGTCAAGGTCTTTGCTTTATAACATATGTTACTATCAGGCTAGATTGACTGTAAGTGGACTGGGGCTCTTGATGTTCACTACCTTTAAATTTGACCATTTTAAGCTGAAAGTGCAATTACAAAAACACCCTCTGGCTCTCTGGCTGGACATTAAAAAAAAAAAATTACATTAAACCACATTTCCTATTTGTGGTCAGGACAGAACCTCCATCACATCATCAGTCGAATACTCAATACACTGGTCTTTCCCTGATAAATGTGAATGTTCACAGCCCTTAAGGGAACCTAACAAAAAGCTGCTCTGATTGCTTGAAATTCTTTCAGTCAGATTCCGGCTCGCCACGGAAGACGAAAAATGGGTTAGAAGAGCAGCAAACAAACACAACCACTTGTCTAGCAGTGAATAAGTTGCACTGGCATGGTCCTGAGAAAACAACTACCCATGAGCCCTGTGGTGAAGTGTGTGTGGTGTGGCGTGTGCAAATATGAGACGATGTCTGCAGCCTTTTAGTGAGTCCTGCCGAGCGCTGGGGCGGGAAGCGAACACGCCGGTTCCTTGTGTACGGGCTGTGATTCAAATGGACATGAGGCAGCCACGACTCCAGGGGCTGCGAGGGACTCGACTACAGCAAAGCAGGAGGGAAAGAAGTCCAAGGTGCTACAGCATGCTGGAAATGAGCTCTTATGTAAGCAACTTCATCCTGTCCTCTATAATCCCCATCCCCCCTTCTGCACACACACACACACACACACACACACACACTTACACACATCTTTGAGGCATTAATAAGTCATAACTCAGATGTCTTGCTCTACTACACCCCATCTATCCTCATTACAGAGGTGCAGTCAGTTAGGCTGAGGTGAGTGCGGACGACTTTTCATCTTCCACCACCAATAAGTCTGATTCAGTTTACAGTGTGTGTGTGTGTGTGTGTGTGTGTGTGTGTGTGTATCACATAAAGTGTGTGTTTATTGTGTGACAAACTCAGGTGTTAGTCTGTGTGAGCTCCTGCGCATGTGGCATGTCAATGTGGATTACACTGTATATGGAGGACTCACTGGACTGTTTCTGCCTTCATGGGTGCCTGACCTACCTGCTCTGATCAGGTTACATCAGGGCTAGACTGCTCACAGGACTGCAACTACTCACTTCATTTCAGATCTTTACTGGATGATAATTCCTGCTGTCCCACAGCATTTAAGGTTCAGTGGTTACGATTGATTCCAAAAAACATTTCTTTTAGAGTGAATTTCTTCCAGAAAATCTAAAATGTAAGAGAATAAGTTCAGAGTGAGGTGAAATATACAAAAATGAACTCACAAGCTGGGCATACTGCTTCGCAATGGATCTCTAAAGGTGTAATAAAGAGATATTCTGAGGTTTGTACATTAGATAAGCAAGTATCATATTCTGGTTCTATGTTTGTAACATCTTTAGTTTCATCATTTCACTATAATCTTCTTTTTAATTACTTATATGCAAACAGGTCTGTGGACGATGCAGTAAACATGGCCCTCACTTCATCCTCCAGCACCAGGACTCTGCAGGGACCTACGCCAGGATCCTGTTTGTAGATTTCAGCTCCGCCTTTAACACAATCATCCCAGCTCTGCAGCAGGACAAGCTCTACCAACTGCACGTTTCTGACTGTACCTGCAGGTGGATCACCAACTTCCTGTCTGACAGGAAGCAGCACGTGAAGCTAGGGAAACATGTCCTTGACCCCCTGACCATCAGCACTGGTTCCCCTCAAGGCTGCTTCCTTTCTCCACTTCTCTTCTCCCTGTCACCAAGAGCTACACCTCCGGTCATCAGTTTCGTCAAGCTCCTGAAGTTCACAGATGACACCAGGCTCACTGGACTCATCTCTGGTAGGAGGTTGACCACCTGGTGACTTGACAAAACAACTTGGAGCTCAATGCTCTAAAGTGGGTTTCCAAAGTATGCTGCTACAACTGCCAAGGACAAGGGCAGATTGCAGAGTATCATCTGCTGTGCCAAAAAGGTGATTGGCTGCAATCTGCCATCCCTACAGGACCTGCACGCCTCAGTGTCCTGGAGGCGTGAGATTATGGCCGACCCCTCCCACCCCGGACAAAAACTTTTTAAAATGCTCACCTCCGGCAAAAAGCTGAGATCTGCCAAGACCGAAACCTCACAGTACAAGAACAGTTTCTTCCAGTCTGCAGCTGCCCTCATCAGCAAGGCCCGGGACCCCACTAACACAGAGTCTAACCCCCCCCTCCCCCCATGGACACTACATGTTATATTAATGTAAAATCCCATAATCTTATATTTGCACATCTGTGATTTTAGATCTAACATGACACGTTACATTAACGCAACTTGTATTATTATTGTTATTATTATTGTTGATATTCAAAAGACAGAAAAAAGTTATTATGATGCTGTTTTTCTCATACAGCAAGGGAGAAGTAGATGAGTTAATTTGGGTGCGTTCCCTCACACTGTGTGTTTCAACAGACATCATAAACAATGTCACATCATTACTTACTCGTAACACACACACAGACACACAGACACAGATACACACACACAGACTGGTCAAGTACTTTAGCTTTGTACGCCTCCCAGATTAAAGCTACCGGGCTAATTTGCTGCTATGTCACAATTCCTACATAATCCGGCTCTAATCCTCACCGACTCGATTAAACAGCTAAATCTCCAGCTCAGTATCTGGCTCTATCTGGCGCACTCTTCATTTGTACTTGCTCCTCCACTTTCTCCCTGCCCTTCCCTTCTCTCCTCTCTCTTTCCATGCCCTCCCCTCCACCTCTTGACTCTTTAACAAAATCTTCTTTATCTACTTTGCTTCGTCTGCCTTCTTCTGTTTCAGTCGCTCACTCACCGATTCACCACTGTCTTTTTTTTTACTCTCCCTCATCTTGTCTCCAACGTCCCCAAGATGCTTCTGTCGCATCTTTCTTCTGCCCTCAGCTCAGCTGTGAGGTCACCTTCAGAGGAGTTTAAGATACTTTTGGCAAACTAGGTTCAAAACTTTCGATGAACCCGAGCTCATATATGTCTTTGTTAGAGCAGTTTTAAGTTCAAAGTGGTCCGATATGTTGTCCTGTATTGGAAGTTGTGGAGAACTGAGGGAAGTAGATTTTCATATCCTTTGTGTTTTCAAAAATCTTCTTGGAAAAAAAAAAAAAATCCTACTGCATAGGTTTTGAAGCTTAGGCTTTCAGTGAGTTTAGTGAGTCATGTCTCTTAAAATATGCAAAAATGTTAGCCATACAGACTCTATGAAGAGTTTTCTCATCACAGTTTGAGGTGGGAGTAATCATTTAATCACTCAAACCCTAACTCCAGTCAGGTCTTTCTGTTTGATAACTACAGCATGTGTGTTTGCTGCACATCTGCACCTGAAAAACAGCCGCGAAAGACGCAGTAAAGCTGTGCATGAACACTGGAACCAGACATAGGTTGTCTGTGAACACCAGACCGAAACCTATCACATCGACCAGGAGTCAGTGGATGGCTGGAGACCGATCAAGGAGGACATTTGAATCCAACACCAAAGACCGTCTTTGAACGGAGACAATATTTGAGTCACATGATAACAACTAGACCATGAGGTGCAATTAAAAGCAGCAGAAAAAACATATATATGTATGTGGACATTGAGTTCATTACTCAACAATTTCAGTAAGATTTCGGTAGAAGCCCTTAACCTTGAGTTAGGTTTGTGGAGAACCTTTTTTATCAATATGCAACTTGGAAGAGTTTATGCATGGCTGACTGTGGCTGCAGGCTACAGGTGAAATGGTTTCTGAAGTGCAGCACTGAGCATTAAAATGACCCAGATCACCCAACAAGGTGAGCCACCTGTAAGTCCATGTGCAGGATCAAGAGACCCACACTCCAACTGCTCACTGTGTCTCACCTATTCTCTTGTCCTCCAATCACATCTGCTGTAATATTTAATATACTCAGAGCTCTTTTACTTGCATCACACCACCAGCCTTTCTCTTCTCTGTGGGTTTATGATTTATTGAAAAGCATTGGGTGGTGTCACGCACCACCCTAGCGTGCATAACCTTGGGCTGATATCACCCCACTGAGTACATGTTAAACTAGTCCGGGACACATCAGCCTCAGTGCAGACAGTGTCGCTCCACACTCCTTTAGTCAACTGTTAATGAGAAGATGGAGCGCAGAAAGAAGCCAACACAGAGTATTTTTACTCGGTTGAAGGTCCAGCCCATCTACAAACAAGCAAAGTACAATATGCAACATGTGCTCTGGATTGTTTTTCCACTGATGTGTTCTAGATGATTCATGATGTGTCTAAATTTCATTTCATATTTGAAGTAATTTGGTAAATTTAATTCGGCGGATCGTGAACCTGACAACACTCATCCTGAGCAACCATCTTTTGTGAATCTTGGAAACTGATTTCACTCAAATTTGTGCAGTTTCCTTCTCTAATGCCTAACCTTTATCTTTCTCCTATAATCATATTTAATTACACCTGATTAGACAAAACAGTAAGAATCTCTGTGGGCTGGTTCACAAGGTTCATCTTTTCATTATTACCTGACTAAATGACTTAACTTCATGCTTCTATGAAAAAGTTGAAATGCTATAAAAATATTTGTCACTGAGAGGACAGATTTTCTTTTTTTTTAAACTCTAATCTCAGAAACCATGTTAAATTAACCATACGCATCATTCTGGACGTGCAGACATAAGCTTGCTATAGCCATTATTTACAGAACCCATTCATCAGATACTGAAGGGAAGATAAATGAGTCATCCAATAATGATAACAATCAAAGATTAAAATTCTGTGTACGTGTGTGTGTGTGTTTGCATCTGTACACTAGTGATACACTGGGGTCTTCACAAGTCCACCAGTACAAACACATCTCCAGTCTTCCGTTATGCAGTAACTGATTGCAAAACTCCTGTTCTAAACTTTGATGGGGCAACATAAACAAAAGTTGGAAGGACAACAGTCTAATCACCATCTACTGCATCCTCATAAAAGCAGCGGACATGCCGTCCTCGCTTTGATTCTCGGCTTTGTATACTGGAGGAGCTGCACATGTAACACAGTTGAGGTCAGTACACTCTAAAGTGGGAAGTGAGGAAAATCATTACCTTTGCCTCCACTTCTAAGTCATGTCTACAATAGTATTGAGCTGACATTTACATAAAAACACCACATCATGTCAGCAGTAGTGCTGCAACTAATGATTATTCTCATTATCAATAAATCTTAAAAGTTTTCTAATGAATCGGTGAATGGTTTTGTCTATAAAATCTCAGAAAATGGTAAAAAAAAAACCTGTATGATCATTTCCTACAGCTCAAAGTGACATCATCATGACCAACAATCCACAACCTAAAGATATTCTATTTACTATCAGGAAAAGGAGCAACTCATTTTAGAACCTGGAGGCATCGAATATTTCTTATTGTGCTTGAAAAAGATAAATGATTAATTGATCATCAAAATATAAGCCGATCTATGAATCAACTCATTGTTGCAGCTCTAGTCAGCACCATCAGCTTTTGCTTTCTGACAGGTTTCAGCTCTGCGAAATTTATAACACAAGTTATGAAACACATGCACACAATTATTATTTTTCTATGAAGTAGGTGGAAAATGACCTTATGCCATCAGCTCAACAACCTTCCCTGAAGCTTTTCTAGTCGCCTCCTGTTGCCTTGAAGACTTTCTTTAAAGCTGACACTTAACTGACATTCACCGTCAGAGATGTGACCATGCTGCTGCCTTTGTAACTCTTGACTTAGTTACATCATATTTGTAGCAGTTTTTCATCTTATTTTGTGCACTTCCTCGACAAGCGGACACATTAGCAGTGATTGACATGGAGATATAGGGGAAAACAGTTCATATTGATGAGCCGTGCACGGTTCTGTCATGTGCTACGTAATGACCGAGAAAACTGCTGCAGCCACCGAATTATGAATAGCTGAAGAAAAGGAGTAAAAGGGGGAGCAAAAGAAAGAAAAAAAAAAAGTGGTTGGCACTTGACAGCTTGGGTCTATTTTTAACATGGGGAGGAGGTAAAAGACAGATGAGCGACAAGTTTCGACGGTTATGGGGAGTTCTGATCGTTTCTCCTGCGCCTCGCTGTGTGATGTCTTGCTCACTGACAGGTAGTGTCAGGAGGGGAGATGAGACAGAAACTAGTATTCCTCTGTGGTTTTTGTGTGCGTGCCGACGCCGTTATTAAACGGAATCTGTAAAGTTATTTTCCTGATGATTGTGATAGCGGAGGAGGTACACGGTGGGGGGGGGGAACTCGAGAGAGCGATTACAGATCAGACAAGGCTTGCCTTTCGTCCTCCCGGGGGATGTGTGTTAAAATGAGTGAGTGAGTGAGTGGGTGTGTGTGTGTGTGTGTGTGTGCATGAGGATAGAGGGGGTGGGGATATATGAATCTGCCATCATGATTAAAGTGTTCCCATCGTGGAGTGTCGTGGAAACAGTATGGGGGTGTACGGCAAAGAGTAAGGGAGAATGAAAATGACTGTAGTGCAGGGCCTCCAAGAGGGACAAAAAACATGTTGTATCTAAATGAGGATTTTCATTTCATATGACAGTGTGATGAAGACATTTAATGAGGCCTTTGTGTGCATGTTTGTACAGTATATATGTGGATACGAGTGTGGCCTTGCTCCCAGCCCTGACACAAACACAGATGCCGCATCCTTTTCCCTTTTGATATCCTCTTCTTCATCTGCGTCTGAGCTACATCACAGTGTATAGGGATGAAAGTTTCTTGGGAATACAGAGATAGAGCACCAAACGGTCAATTGCCTACCTAATGTAGATTGCCAATTGCCTTCAGCACATCAAGCATACATCCACATAAACAATCTGCCGTGTGAAAATAACTGCACAAAAAGTGAGCACTTTGCCTAATTACTCCTAATGTCTGGGGTTAATGGGCTCTCATGGATGGCTGGCCTTAGGAAATCAGTGAACGTAATGACCAGTCACTAATGAACGCTCAAAACATCAATGATGATACTCGACTGAAAGGTTTCTTTCTGTTGCCGCTTGCAAAAAAAAAAAAAAAAAACCCCAAAAAATCCAGGTTTGCCAAAGTGGCTCAGTGAAACGCTGACTGTGACATGAGAGAAATCTGTCACTTTGTGGTTCAAGTGGCGAGCATTATTCCAAATTCCTAGTTCTGAAACAGAGTCAGCAATAAGCTAAACTGCCTCAAACCCGGACTTAATCCTGATAGATTCTGTTTAGCATTCAGTTGAGAGACTTCCACCTCTTCAAACACATGTGCGAGGGGAGATTATAGGGGCTTTCTGTGCCTCTGCTGTACTGTACTGTGCTTCAGAGCACATGTACAGTGGTGCTGCTGCACAGACACAGCAGAAGAGAGATGAATGAAGGAGGAGTAATGTGTTTTTTGTTGTTACTGGTAGTAGGGGACACAGCAAAGGCAACATTGACATTTAGGAGGCCAGCAATCAACGCAGTGCATAGCATTCTGTCGAGGTTAGTACGCCCTGTACCAGAGTATGTCGTGCACTTTCCTGTCTCGTAGTTACACATCAGTTTAAAAGCCATTGTTCATAGCTGGCACATCAGAAAATAGAGCTTATGTCAAACGTTCACTGCAAGGAAACTGATCTAGCCTTTCAGAGGGCCACAGATCCTTGGAGACTTTCACAATAAACAATAGTTGCATGTGAGGACAACTGGACCTGAGCAGTGGACATCAATGCCTTGTGAAGGGATTTACTGCAAGACAGGGGAAGTGTTGATGCAAGGAAAAAAATGCATATACATTCTGTATTTATGCCCACTTCAAAAAGGCTGCGTAAATTACTGTACATTTGTGTGAGAGCATTGGTTAAAAGCACTTTGGCACTTAATCTGATGACGGCAAACATCTTTTCTCTAAGGGCTGTTGTCACTTGGACTGAAAATGAAGAAAGAGAAATCCAATTATGACAGTGTTGGCGGAGATCCCCCTGTCTATTGAAAAAGGAGCATATTAGCAGAATATTACAACACATCCACTCTCATGACTGTCTGTGTGAGAGGGTGCATTAGCCAAAAGAGAGCACAGGGGAGGGCAGCAAAGTGGGAGAGATATTTTCAATAAATAGCAATTATACTGTATATGGTGGAGCGTGATGAAGCTGGAGGGACTGCACCTCTGAGCCATTATCGGAGATAATGACATCAACTGAGCTCTCTCTCCGGAGTGTAGTTGTGTGTGACAGAAAAATAGATAAGAGCTTATAATTACATACACCACCCAGGGAGGAAAGGACCAATGAAGAGAGAAGGAGAGGGACGGAGGGAAAGATGGGAGGGAGAAATGATTTAAAAGAATGAAGAGTAAACACATAAAAGCCTGGGGCTGAGGAGGGAAGATGAAGGACTGAACACACACACACATAGAAACGTATACCAACACACATATGCATGCTCCAAAAACACATAAAACACAAAGTGAAGGGAAGAATGAGCAAATATAAAAAGTGCAAAAATCAAGAACACACACACACACACACACACACACACAAACATGTTGGTGTAACAAAGCCCCCCTTCACTCTAACCCTCTTGGCTGACCCGAGACACTGACGCTGATGAGATGCTGGAGCTGCAGCCCTCAGGAGGGATGGGATGAAGGAGAAGAGGAGGAGGAGGAGGATGCTTAGATGACAAGATGAAGAGGAAAAGAAGAGGGCAAAGAGGAAGAGGAGGGGGAGGTTCGGTATGTAATAATGCTGATAAAAGACAGATGGAGATGTTTGTGTGGAAAAAAGAAGGGCAAAAGGTGGGCTACATGAATGAAAAAGAGATACATCCTTAACAGATCATTTAGTCTTTCGATAAACAATGACATAAAACGTTATTAATGAAATGGCTTGGGGTGCAGGAGCAAACATTTAATGCAGTGACTGCTGAGATGACAGGAGGTCTTGCCCTCTGGAACATCACAGACACAAGCTTTTGAAATAATGTGATTGATAGAGCGGCTACTTTTTCATGCTAGTGGGCACAGGACTTTAAAGACTGAGACTACAGGAACCCCTGGCTTACCCTAGTCCTTCATGAAAGATGCATTCATATCTCATATCACAAAGGTGAGCCTAGCTCTGGAGATGCTGAGACCACTGCTACAGTTTGTGGCATGTGAGTTAGACTCTGTGCTTCTCTTGTAGAAGTACTTCACCTTGGACTAACTACCTCAAAATAGTGCTTTTAATATCGGCTGGATCAATAGCTCAATCATTTATCATTCCTGTTTGAATGATAAATGAAACAGATGGTGAATGACACCTCTGTTGGCGTGTATGTGCATGGCACTTAATAGTGCACTGCACACAGACTGAGCACTCAGGATGAGGGGAGTGATATGGGGTAGTTTTATGATCAGAAGTGTGCTGGAGAATAGTTTCAGTAGGGGCTTTATTCCTGACCAATTAAATCACCTGTCCTCTCTTTCAAGGCTAGCGTGCTCTAGAAATTCGGTGACGTAAAAGAACAATCCGGAGTATTTCCACTACAAGACCTTCTCCCAAGGGGAGACGGTTGTCCTTGTGCAGGAGGGGCAGAATTGCTACAAGAGGAGCTTAAGAGATTTATGCACAAATCTGTGGGTGTCTTTCTATAAAAAAATCACAATACAGTTTTTATGCCCTATGTCTAACATGGCTTTTGGCTTGTGGAACGTATTGTCTGTTATGTTCATATAATGTACATATTATGTTCCACATTTGGCCTAACTTGCAGCGTATCTGTGATTAGTGGGTGCTTGGATTGCATGACTGGAAGACTGCATTTGTCCATGAAAAGGATCTGATCTGCTTGTGTTTTATTGCAGTTTACTGGTTGCCTGTTTATTGCATTACAGGAAATACGCGTATTCACTTTCTTGCCAAAAGTGAGAAGATTGATCAAGGTGCTGACAGGTACATTTTTCTTTAACCTTTGGACAGAGCTAGGCAAGCTGTTTTCCCCTACTTCCAGTCTTTATGCTAAGTTAAGCTAACCATCTCCCAGCTGTGGCTTCATAATTAGCATAGAGCTAATGAGCGATATCGATCTTCTCATCTACAGTAACTCTCGGCAAGAAAGCAAATAAGGGTATTTCCAAAAATGTGGACCTAAGGAAGGTCTCTAACTTAACCTCAAACTTTTGCATAGACCTGATAGTGCAGATTCTTTCTAAAAGTGAGTGTATTTTACACGCCTATTGTATCAAAATTTAACAGAATTTATTTTCTTGTACAAGAAGGACCGTTTCACAATGCAACACGCAGGATGAGCCCTATAGGCTATGTTCAGTCTAATTTCACTACCTTTACTTTTAAGCTCTTATGTTGGTCATTATAAGGGCTAGCCATACATACTGTATCTTGTTTTTTCAGAACAGTCAATCCAGATCTTCCATCATTTGATATGATAACACTTGCAGATTTTTTATATAAGCCTTTATATCAAGGAGTCAAGTCTTTTGACCATAACTTTTGAATCATTGCAATGAAAAGCAAATACGTACGAATTTGAATGCAAATTGTGTTTGTTGGGTTCTAAGGGTTAATGCACCTTTCCTACCACTTTCAGCACAGTTCACACTGATTCAAGAAAATACACAAACACATATAGATGTGTGGCCAATGAACATGCCATTGCGCTGGCAGAAAGCACCATCATGTGTGAATGTATAGGGCCTACAGTCTCGCCAGAAGCTCTCTCTGGTTCAGTCAGCAGTCACGCATCAAACTGTCATTAAGCTGGTCACATGAATTGCAACAAGTTCACAGCCATTTGCGGGGAGTTGATACATGGAATTCTGGGAGATATAGGAAATTACTAAATAGACGAGAGAGGATTAAGAAAAGTCAAGTTACCCAGAAATGTAATTTCAGAGAGAGAGAGAGCACTGAACATCATGTAGATGAATGATATTTAGCAGTATCAGAGTATTCATTTTCTTTTAGCGGTGTCTGAAGTAGACGAGTGCCACAGAACTAACTTGTGCCTCCTACTGTCTTCCCAACAGCACTTCTTCACTCGTTCCGCCTCAGTGAGAACACCAGTACAGCTCTGATGCCCTACAGGCCTAGGCTTAATAGTGTGACTATAATGACTTTTCCACATAGCTGCCTGCTGCCAGTGTCACCTCATACACAATTACTCCATCTGGGTTTCATTGGGCTGCTGTAATTATACTTTTGCTAACGTCGTTTTTTTCTGTGCACACAGGTGTCAAACTATTCATCTCTGTGGATGCCCATGTACAGCTATATGTGTGCATGCAGGTAACCTGATACACTATAAGTACCACAAGTTGTGCTCATTGTGAGGCATCACAAGCAATATAAAAAGGCTATTTTCCTAATATAATTAACAATGATGGATAATTTAAATTTAGCCCTTGAGTAGAATGTGGATACGCCCCATTCCACGAATAAGAACCTCAACTTCTTGTGACTTGTGACTAAACTAAACTTCAAAATACTGGCTTGACTAACATTGAAAGAAATGATTACATTTTTATAAAATATAATAATACATTATATGGTTTGCAGTTTTAGAGATATTGAGCAAAGATGCTATCACACAGCAAAGACCATGCAATTAGTGAGCAAGGTGATTGTTTAAACTGTCACAGTAACTACATTGTTGAAGAGATGAGATGCATCAAGATCTTATTCAGTCTTATAACAGGTGATTGATTGATCACATTGTATGTTTGTGTCTTGCAGTAATTCATCCGAGCAGCTGGTTGCAATGTTGGGAAAGAATTAGCGGTGTAAAGATTAAGCGTACCGTAAAATAGATACTGACACACAACCACAGATCCAAAGCAAATTCTGCATAAAATTTGGAAAAAATCAATATGGCTTTCCAAATAATTTCTCTCTGCAGTGCTGTGCCTCTAGTGTGTGTGTGTGCGTCTGTATGTGTGTGTGTGTGCTGGCTTGCTACATTCCCCAGTCACATACCTTCTTCAAGCAATTCATTCAAGAAATTTCCCATCCACAATGCTGCCTGGAATCTTTGCATTGCATTTGTAGTCTTCAAACACACAGATGTTTTATAAAATATGGTAATAACAAAAAAGGCGACATGTGCTTTGACAGTTAAGTTACAGAGAGGAGCAGTCAACACTAACATTAGCTGCTAATGCTACCTTAAAAAGGCCCCGGATTCCTCTTGATTACCGAAGCCATGTGGTATTTTATTTACAGGGATACACACATACAATGCTACTGAAAATACCCATGAACAGATATCCACTGCATGTCTGAACACAACGATATCACAAATCACAATCACTTAGGGAAAACACACACCTCTATTCAACCATAAGAGCAGGAAGGGAGTACAATGTAAGCTTTCCCAGTTGGTTTCAGAGATGTACAATGGTAATACGGCTATTATTGTAACTACACTGGATGTATAAATAGGTGTCAGGCACAAAAGGTCAAATTAAATCAACATTCAATCAACATTCAAAATATATGGTAGAGTATCGGTAAAGGAAATGAAACAATATAACAGCTTGCAAATGGATATTTGATTGGCATGGTGTGATTATGCTGCCCAAACACTTCAAGAAGAAAACCGGGATTATGTCAATGTCCCTGAAGTTGTAAGTGCATCAGGCTCTGTCCCCCACCCCCACCTAAGTACCTCAAGTAAGAATAATTTAGACTATCTTGTCTAAGCCCATGCCCTCAATTCCCGTCTGTCCATGGCTTTATTAACTTCTTTTTTTTGATGGACAGGTCAGAGGGATATGTGGTTGCAGTTGTTGTTGACTTGTGGTTGCAACATCTGTCAGCGCCACTGGAAGTAAGCTGCCCACAGCGGTAGTGTTGTCTGGGCTAACTGGAGGGAAAGACAGCCTGGTAGCCTTTAGTGATATCTGAGCTCCTGTAACACCAGTTTTGGTGACTGTGGTCTCTTGTGGGTTGAAAGTGGTAAGAGGTGTTATTTTGGAATTAAACACCAATATTTTACCTTCTTCTTGTTCTCCTGAGTCTGTAGAAATAAGTCATATACCTACAGTTCTATATAATAAATAAAATGTTTGATTTTAAATAACAACACAGACCTTGAAGCAGCTTTTTCAGGTGACTGTTGCACTTTAGAAATCAAAGAGCACCGTTTCTGCTTGAGTGGCATAATGAAGAGGAACAAATATAAGCTGCTTTGCACAAACATGTCTGCTAAATGAATGTAAATAAAAAAAAACTGGATGGCTTCTACCTCCACAGTGACTCATCTCAGTGTAGTGTGTATGTTGGTGCGCTAACTTATGAACAGGGCATTTATACATTCCTGGAAAATCTTAAGAATTAAGCAAAGACTTTTAATTTGATGCATCTTGGGTACATTTTCCTGCTTCTCACAAGCTCAGGAAATTTCCAACAATGCTGTGATTGAGTCATACAGGATGTGATGACATACATGCCTATTTTGTTCTATGGTGTAGAAGAAGGTACAATTGCATGGAATTGATGATCAGAAAATTGCTCATCAGTTGCCATTCCACTCGTGTTTCCACAAGCATTGAACACCATACGCCTGGGCGGGTGCCAAGTTTTCATAAAGAGCTTTAACCTATAATTAAACTCTTGTGATTTGTGAAGGACTTTAGACAGATAGATCATAAATGAAGAGTCAAAATTGAAGTGACTTTTAACTTCGTATGGGTCAGGCTCCAAAAACACAATCACATCTTTCAAACTTAATTAAAAAAAAACTTAAATTTGAAAGATATGGGCCCAAGCCCAGATACAGTAAATACAGATGACCCTGATGACATCATCTTTATGTGTAAAATTGATGGAGTTCCCCTTTAAGAGCTTGCAGTACTTCAAGGTAGTAATACCAGTGCTGAGCACTATGTCAGTGATTTATTAGTTATTAGCAGTGGTTACTGTTATTCTCAGCCAGTCCAAGGCAGATATGAAAAGAGGTTTTTGACATCAGCAGTCTGGTGAGAGGCTGAGAGAAAAGGGAGAATACCCAGCAAAGCAGCCAGACTGGCCTTAAGAGCCACCTGTGAAGCCCCCTGTTGCTCCCTTTGCTGTAAATAGTTATTAGCCAGTGTACTGACAAAGCCTGGCTTCAGCAGTGTCACAGGCAACCTTACATTAGGAGCTGGGTATGAGGCTGACACCGCAGTCTTGCATTGTGTATGCAATTCAGCAGCACATGCCATTATCATGACTTAGGACAAACCCTACAGAAATTATGATAATATCTCTATAAATATACAGTATGTCTCGTATTTATTTAGATTCGTCAGAAGAAACATAATGCCCCGTTGAGGGAAACTATTATTGTCAGTAAAATGCCAGAGGCAAACATCAGCTGGGAATAACTATGTTTATTGTAGCCCATATTCAAAACAATACACAAAACCATGTTTTACTGTCCACAAGAGATTTCTATCTGAATTTACAGGCATCAATCACTCATGAAGGAAAAAATATCAACAACAATATACAGCCCATGTGTGTAGGCTGAGGTTTACTTCTTCCTTTTCAAGAGAGGATGGCAGCGAGGGACAGAAAGAGACACACAAGGAAGAGGAAGATGAAGTAAGGAAGCATGTGTGCCTTTAAGAGAGTCCCCAGGCCAGGGCCCAGTGTTGGGAAAGTCACCCAGTGCCTTTCTCATGACCCCTGAGTGGAGGCCTTCTTCCTTCTGGTTCCATGGATGGAGTTGGGATGTTACAGAAAGCCCAAGAAAGCCAACCAACACATCCACACATACTGTACTGTCTGTTTGTATGTTTACCTGCACAGTCTCCTAACTGCTGCTTTGACTCTCGCTTTGACTGTGAGAATAATTCCCATCGTTATGCATTTACAAGTGACGGCACAACACCCACGTGTCTAAGCAACATGCATACATAACTAGTCTTACAGCTTTCCCACAATTTATCCCGTGTAGAGACTAAAAATATGAATGTTTGTACACTTAAAAATAGTAGTAAGTCAGTGAATATGGGGCAGGAGTTGCAACTTGTCAAACCTCTGATGGCTAAGCTGAACATGGTCTTTAGAGGTCAAACCCGCCTTTAAAAAAATGCAGCTAATTCTGCAGTGCTCCACATTCTTTAATCACGGCATTAATCCTGTGAATGTGACTTTAATTAAGGTAATATAATTAGATTAAGGTGTTTACATGACCCCAGGCTTAATTGCAGTATTTTTAGACTCAAACTAAGATTGAAGTGTCGATGTACACGTGTGCATAGCTGATGAAAAGACTTGGACCCTCAGGGGATTAATGGCTATAAACGGTATATGATTATAGGCCAATAATACATTGGCAAAGTGTGGAGGTTTGACAGGAAAGGGGGGGAAAAAAAGATTAAAATGTAGAGGCTCTGGTAAGATTTTTCAACTAGGAGAGATGTCTCTCACATGGCTCTCTCTTCACCCATCACTGTGAGGTTGGACCTGTGCTAATCTCCCTGCAGGTTCTTGTCCTCCTGGGCCTTGTACAGAGCGCTGGTGGGTGTAAATACATATAGGATTACAAGAGGTGCTGGCACACTTGCATGAACTGACAATTGGACAGCAAACTGCCTCGCCAGGAAGGAAAAAGCGCGCTGTTGTATTTCTGTGTCATTACGTATGTAGCGATAAATCCCTCAATCTCCTTCCTCAAATCAAAAATGCACCGGTTGCTGGGGACACATACATGAGGACTGCAGGCTTCAAACTGCTGTAATCCCGGCTCAAAGTGGAAAGGGGCTTTGCCGCACATCCATTTGGTATTATTCTAAGAAATAGGCAATTAGAGATAAGGCCATAGTTCTAAGTTGGACAAACCACATTCCATGTCCTTCCCTTAGCCAGCCTTAGGGGACATAAAATATATTTTGGGATGAAGTGTTGTCAGGGTAACAATAGGGAGTGAAACAGGAAACAAACCAATGTTGTCATATTGTCATATATAGAGTATACCAGTATGCCAAGCTTTAAGACATGTTATGTTACAATGGGGTAGGATCAGTGCCCCATAAGTGGCCCTGTGTTAAAATAATACATGTAGCTAAAAATAATGCCTGCAACCCACTCTCTCACTCACTAAATCACTGAGACTTGCCACAGAAAATCAGTAGTGGCAGTGCAGCTTTGCTCTCTACCCCCCAACTCCCCACCCCCCCATCCCAATAGAGCCTTTGAAGCTTGTATGGATTGACCTTGTTTAATAAGTAAAGTCCATTGTGAGACCCACCTGGAAAACAAATGAAGATGTTCTTTTGCCAGATGGTGTGTCCAGAATAGAAGAGTAATTGTATGGTTGGTTGAGAGATAAGACAGGGCTTATATATCGTTGTGCCACGAACAACTGGCCTTCGATAAGGGACATCTAGCTTTAAGATTACTACATGTGCCCATGTAAATGCATTCACATCACACACACACACACACACAAACACACAGTGCAAATGCCAGAACTAAAAAAGCCTTTATTTACGTACTGTGCATTGTATTGGTTGAGTGGGAAAACATCTAAAAATAGCACAAATTGGTGTTGTCCAGATTTCTACTCTGGGGGAGCAAATGTCAAATCAATCACACAAACCATTCTATTATTGTCCAAACAAACATACACACCACACTAAAACTGTAGAATGTAGAAGTTCAAGTTTTATCAATTTAAGTCAGCCAGACCTACTGTATCATAGTGCTTTGAGTAATTCAGTGACTCAATATTTGTTTTTAACCACGCTATCCAGATAACATAAATGAGAGGGCCTGAACCAGACAGTTCTCATAATAAATCCCTAAATACAGAGAAGATATCTTACTCACATTTACTGGCAAGAGTGAAATAATACTAGAGAGAAAATTAAATTGTCCCTGAATGTGATTCCTGATACTTGGAAAAAGTTACTTGGCAGGAGGGCAAATTCATTTAAGTAATTACAATACAGTCCATAATTAGGCACACCGCCTATTGAACCTAGGCTAATGTAATCAAATTAGCTGATCCAAACACGACTTTACACTGAGACAATTGTAATGAGTTAATGCGATTGAGGAGCACTGTGAACAATAACACAGAAACATTTAACAAGAAAAAAAAAGATACAACTGCCGAGTGAAAGAGCAAAGACAGAGAAGTTCAGTGTCAAATTCAATTAAGAAAAGTAACAATGACGTTCAGGTTCAGTGATGGGCCACCAGACGTCACCTCACAATATTTTTAACAATATGTGTAGCATGTTTCAAATCTTGACCCAATCTTGTCACAATATCTAGAGCCTAAGGTGATGTCATCAAATGTCCAACCAACAACATACTATAAGGAAAAGGAGCAAATTCTTCCATTTGAAATCAAATCTTTGGCATTTTTGCTCTTAAAAATGACCTAAATGATTAACCAATCAATCAATATAGTTCCCCATTAAATTTCTATTGATAAACGAATCAATAATTAGATTGCAGGTCTACTATAGATAAGAAGGGGTTATTTTGTTGGTGTCTAAGACTCTCTCTCAAATACAGCGTATGCAGACAAATAAGTCAAACAATCAAAAGCCAGCTGAGCTTTAAATGTGAAATCACATGCGCGTGTTTTCTTTTAACCACAATCACTCATCTTTCCTTCTTTTGACGTCAACACTCTGATAACATGCCCCCATTGCTCAGATTTCGACTGAAACACCAAATGAGGTCTTATTATGTTTGTCGGAGGACGTTTGCTCTCTTCCTGCTCTGACACACACGGCTACAACAGGGACTCAAGGAGCGCACGGCCTTCCTGTTGCTGCAAGCTGCGATTCATGAACATTTCCTCTCTGTATCTTGACCACTTGATGTTTTCCAGGACGCACCTGCAGAGCGATTGATGATGAGTCAAACGCTGAGGTCAAGGTCAGCTACTGTGGTTGTATTGTCCTGTTGTATTGTGACACTGAATCACAGCCTGCTGTTAAAATTCCAGATTAGTCCCCGGGAGACATCGGAATGACCCCTTGAAATGTCTTTAAGATGTCTAAACCATAATGTCATCATGAGAGTGTGTGTGGTAAAATGGTAGCGTTTTTCAGGTAATATCTCTCCCTCAGGGTGTAACAAGCGGGCCTGAGATTGCCTGTGTCAGCACATGTGATTGTTTTGGCAACGGTGCTGAAAAGCACACACAGGCTTCGGGCAGCCAAGAGCAAATTCAGGCAAAATGTGAAGCTCCGCTCGCTTTCATGTCTCACAGGCGAAATGAAAGTCACCAGCCTGTCTCTTGGAACTAATACGCACTCACCTGAAGCAGATGGAGCGCCCTAGCTTAAATGGATATCTGCTGTTATTCTATATGAGAGTAGGATGGTTTCATGAGAGACGTCTGTGCCCAAGTTAAAACAGACTGTTAGAGGCATTCATAACTGCCAGCTACAAAAATGTAGTTCCTGTTGATGCTGAGAGTTGACACAAGAGAGATGGTAAAATGATGATTGAAAGTTCATAACCAAATATGAACACAAGTCAGTCCCTTGTTTCTATTTCAGGAGGCTAAATCAGCTAAATCAGAAGCAGTTTCCTTGACATGAACCTATCCTCAGAAAAATCATGACAAATGTTTTCCTGTTAAGTGTAAAATGATGCTCCCTTCTAGATAACGCTATTAAATTTTTTTTTACCTGAATTAATTATTTAGAACTTCTCATTCGTTAAAACATTTGCAAAATACTCGCGCAGCTGTGCCCCAATTTCTAAATCGAAAAAGATGGCAGGAGGGGGGGGAAACAAGGCTGCGTGTACTATACAGCTATCAGTGAAAGTAGGAGTTTAATACATTGCTAGAGAGAGTGACGGCTGAGCCAATGTTGCAGCAGCTATAAAGGGATTATTCTTCCCTGGAAGACATAATCATGTGTAACACACTTGTTTCAAATCCTGTGAAAAACAAACAGGTGTTTCAGCTTTAAATCCATCCCTTCATCCTGTGGCACACATATAGGAGAGAACCTCCCAGGAGCACATATCATTCCTTGCACCTTTTCTGTCATTTCCCTGTTAGTTATGATGACTTATGTCAGGATGCTTTCAATACCAATCATCCAAAAAAATACACTTTACATATTGAAGAATGGAATGTCTGGAGATATTTTTAAAAGTATGCTAAAAATGGGCAAAATATGAACTTTAACATGTAAATAACAGTCACCGCAGAGAGACTAGAGCTGTGATTTACTGAAAATGAGTCTCAGTATTGAGTGAATGTCACCTTGGGACACATCATTAGTCCAATTATAGATCCAATTTTTGCACATTTTAAGCATATCTGAAATATATATAGGTAGGCTATGAAGTGTATTTTTTGCTGTATGAAAAAATTACTGAAACTACAGAAACACACTCATGAATAAATTAGGAAATGTGTGAAACGACTGACCTGAGAGCCCCCACAGAAAGGTGAATGAGAGCAAAGCAAGTTTCCTCGAAGTAGTATAGACCTCCATGGTTCATGCAACCACAGTTTCCACTTCTCAATGTGTCAGTGTCCTTCACCCAGCTTTCTATATATGAGCTGTTTCGCCTCAGGCAAAGCTCAAGTCTGTCAGGTGGTTTTTCTTCCAGTCCCCCAGCAGAGACGTTCGCCGGGGAAGGTAAGGGACACTTCAGGTGAGGAAACGTGGACGACTCCTGATCCCGCAGCGCAGGAATCCTCTTTTCTGACTTCAGGTGAGATGTTGATAAAGTGTAAACTGGATCACCACCTTCTACACCGAAGGTCTTCCGCGACTCTTGTCCTCTTAACGCTCGGCTGCGTCTGAGAGTCCTTCCTTATCGACAGCGCTGCGAGTCCAACTCTGCAAGTTGTCATCCTGTGTCCTTTCCACAGAGAGAGAGAGAGAGAGAGAGAGAGAGAGAGAGAGAGAGAGAGAGAGAGAGAGAGAGAGAGAGAGACTATATATAATTACTGTACTATATATAATTAATACATATCAGTCTTAATGTTATGTTAATGTTATTTTGTTTCCTTGATTCTTGATGCTTTTTCTTGATGCTTTTTTTTAAAATTTAAATTTGAATTTGAGAGAGAGAGAGAGAGAGAGAGAGAGAGAGAGAGAGAGAGAGAGAGAGAGAGAGAGAGAGACCTGCCACCTCAGCGAGCTGATGTCAAGTTTGCCTCATGAGCTTCAGAATAAAACATCTAATTTACAAACAGGTTCAGTGAATGATTTGCGCGACTGCCCTGCTTTTATTTTGAAATCAAAGTTGACTAATATCCGGTATTTAGTTATATTTCACAGCTTGACGCGGGTACACCTGTCCGCTTATGTGCAGGTGCAACAGCTACTTTTCGTTTCGATGATACTTCTGAGTAAAAAAAAAAAAAAAAGAACAATGTCAGATTTTCATGTCACAACAGATGTGATACAATAATTGTAAACCGTGAAAAATATGATTACATGGTTAAAAATGCCTCCTCGGTTTGTTTTAATGTCTTGAACAGGCTAACAATGTAACACATGGTGGCAGTGGGACTAATGCTGGAATAATCACATTTATCCTTGAATGGAAGAAGGTATAAAAGGAACTATGAATTGATTAATTCATAGTTGAATCAGATCATTTCTCTTAAATACTTGTCATATACAACAAAAAAATAAAATAATTAATGATAAAATAATGTCCTCAGTTGAAACGGGAGGGGGGCAGGAGGGGTTGTAAGGCAGGCAGGCATACTGTGCTTGTACTTGTGCAATTTGCCGATTCTAAATACCGTTGCTCAAGGTTTTTCAAAAATAAGCCTATTTCCAAACCTACACAAGTAAAGCTCCATCCTTTCCTCTAGTCTCCTCTTGAAGCTCGTCGACTCCTGTTCTATCATGTGTGAAGAGGTGAGGGTCTGAAAGCAGAGAAAGACTGGACTCAGCTTGACGTGAATTCCCAAGGTGAGCTCACCCCCCGATGTAAAAATATGGACTGACCTGTGCTCTCTGAGGTGGTCAGAACCCTTTATTTCATTTCCTAAGGTTGCCCAGTTGCCTCAGCAACAAGGGTGAGGCTAATGCATCACGACTGCTCAATTATGAGAGGTGAACAAGGGTTATCCCTGTGATTAAATCCAAAGAAGCAGGGTCCAATCCTTATAAGGAGGAGATTTTGTTGTGTTGTTGTAAATTGCATCTGTGCCTCCAGCTGAAATCTACAGCATTCAGGGAAAAGCTATCAAAACAGGCCTATTTTTATTTTGGTGTAAATATAATTTAAGCAGAGAGGCTAATACTGGATTCTGGACTAGACTGCTAATCCAAACAGACAAAACAAAGTGTAGTCAAAAGATGAGCAAACATGACACCTGCAGGCCAAACATACTGTTTTCCTCCAGTTGATTAAGGATTACATTAAAGATACAATGTTTTCTTTCTTTCCTTTTCTTCTTTTGAATTTTATGAAAAGGTGTCAAATAGTAGTGATATACATGATGTGCACCCCCCTAATCCCTGTATCTGCCACTACTTTAAGTCCATATGCTCCTTATCAAACCAATATAGTACAAATACCATTAGTGGATAAATCGTAATAGTAAATAGTACAAAGACATTACTCATGCTAAGAATGTCACATGTATCTCATGTCTGACTTGTCTGAGGTCTGACTTATATATGAAAAGTATATGGACTTACATAAGTTCATTACAATAGTGCATTATATGTTCACACATACCCATACACACGTACAAACATGGCATATCAAGAGTGTGAATGTTCATTATTAACCTTGGAAATATTAAACATTTAAGATGTTTTCTCAAAGTCCGAAACAGGAGTTAATTTATTACATCCATGAAAAGTCCTACACTGAGGAAAAGTACAGCATTCATATCCAGGAAGAAGATCTTACAAGAGTCTAAAGTACAGCACAAGAAACCATGAATATGCAGTCGACTGTGTTTGCTATTGCTGTTCATGAGAATCAAGACTGGCACTCCCTGCAGTGAAATTCCACAGGTAATGTTAAGATAATTGAAACCAGTCTATCAACACAGGCTCTTCTAAATTGCAGTTGTAATAGTCTGTAGGCCGTTTTACTGCAAATATTTGCAATTTATGCATCACCTGCATCACTTCATCCTGGACATTGGACATCAGTACACATTTTTACTGTGTATTGATAACTGCCTGCATAAAAAAAGAGTACAAAGAGTGTATGATGTCCACAGAGTCTATTGTTTTTATGATGAGATTATCTCAGATTATGCTCTATATGGTAGATGTGTGAAATCTGCCTGAACCTGCATAAAAGTATCATTGGTATTGTCTTATGAGGTTATCATCGCTGCTCTAGATACTATAGATTTAGTTTAGAGTGCTGTAGCAGATGTTTTGTTTCATTTAGCTTCAGGTCATATTTATTATATTTCAGTTTGGGACTTGTGAAGTGATGTTTATAGTTTGTGAATGGGTCATTTCCAGAAGAGTCCCCCTCCTCCTTTTTTAATTCAATGCTTTCTGCTCCAACAGAAGCAGCATGGTGCAAGTTTGACCTGTAAATCTAATGCTTTGATGACAAAACAATAATGTACATTTGCCAAAAAAAATCCTGTTGTTTCTTACATATATATTGCATGATTGTAAGCCTATTACACATTCACATTACAAAAGCAAAGAGCCCTATCAAATATACAACAGCAGGGCACAATGAAATATTTATTTACATGATGTATGTGTAATTACTTTCATTGAGGCACCTACAATGCAAATTAAACAATGGCAAAATGTAACATTAATTATTGACTAACTGACTGAGCGAGACATTTTATTCATAACAAAAATACAGTACATGTCTTTCTACTTGTTTTGCAGCCTTAGTGCATAAATTGTGTTACACCGGAAAAAAAAAAATCACAGATTCTATTTACTTGTATTTTATACTGTGTTTGATTGAGTCTGAAGAAATGTTCAGATATTCGTTCCAAAGGATAGTATTCAAAAGGTCAGCAGTATTGTCTCTGCACATGCATCACAGCCTCTCAATGGGTCAGTTGCGGGTTTGCTTCCTTCAGAGGCACCTTTGAATTATTAGTCAGCCTCTTCACATCTGTCACCCTGTTTTTATTTTTACTTTATTTGACATTTTATCAGATATTAATGCCTTTCTAAGCAGGCTTCAATAGATTTTATTTATCAGTGACCAGAAATTACATGAGTGCCATTTTTACACTGGCATGTGTGGATTTTCAGCAATAGCTATATATCTCCATCTCCTGGCCAGAAGGGTGAATTACACCCTCCAAGCCTCATGCACCCCATTCAACTACGAGCTGCAATTGTATCCACTGAAATCTCATGTTACACAGTAATATGCCCATTTAGCATGCTAACATTTTAGCTACTCAGCACTAAACACAAAGTACAGCTAAGGGTTGTGGGAAGCTTCTCAGTTTAGCAGGGATTTAGTCATAAAAAGTATTGGACACATAGTTAATATGGACCTAATGATGATGATGATGCTAGAGGAAAATGACCATGTCATCCTGAGGGGAATATGAATGTCTCTACCAAATTTCATGACAAACCTTCCAATAATTGTTGAGACATTTCACTCAAAACCACAAAAGTCAACCTCATGGTGGCGCTAAAGGAAAGGTCAGGGGATCACCAATGTCAGCAAGATTCATTGTCTGGGAAACATGAGTGTCTGTACAAAATGTCATGGCAATCCATCTCAGTTGTAGAGATAATTCAGTCTGGACAAAAGTGGTGGACCGACCGACAGACGGACATTCGTTGGTATCCTTAGAGCTACGCTGGTAGTGCAGTTAAAGACGGAAAAAGTATCACATCCTGTTGATTCACTGGGGTGTCAGTACATCCGCAGAATTATCTAAATTGCCACCTAATTTCCATGCTCTGTTCTAGGGAAACAGACATTTTTTCTGCACTTCTGCAGTCGTTCAACTTGGTGAACCTGGATTTGCTATTGCAGCATTACCCTTAATTTCTAGTTGAATATTAAAGACCTTTTAGATCATTTATCTATTTATTATTGTTGTTATTATTATTACAGTTACATTATTGAGGACAGAACATAGCATGATTCATGTGTAGCCATATCTGATTTTCTAAAGGCACATACAACATGAAATCTCTCCATATAAAGCAAGGAATCTCTGTCTGTCTGTCTGTCTGTCTGTATGTTTGTCCTTTGCATATCTCGAGAACTGTTCTACTTCACACTTGGTGGGTGCATTGCTGCGGACACAAGGGAGTGCACTGTTGAAATTTGGTGCAATTTGGACACACGACACATTTAATATTAATAAACTTGAAATAAACAAGCAAATAGCAAGCTGCTCCGCTCTGCCGCAGCTGGGCACGGCTTCTGGGCTCTGCTACTGCATGTCATGGTCAGAGCTATACAACCCTGCCATGTAAGACAGGAGGGGATGACATCGCTCTTCGATTGATAACGTTAAAAGTTAGACTTTGTTGTGGGTTTCCCAACTCCTTTTAAAAAAGATGAGAGAAAAAGAGAGAGAGAGAGGGCAAGCGAACTGAGCGCAAGAGCAAGCGACAGAGAGACAGCGCTGGTGAGGAGAGACAACAGTGGAAAGTTTTCTCTAAGAGAGAGAAAGCCTGTGAATGACAGAAAAAATGTTGGGTTTCCCGGCTCAATTTAAAAAAGATGAGAGAAAAGAGAGAGGGAGGGTGAGCGAACTGAGAGCTGAGGGGGAACTGAGGGGGAGCGGCTGTGTGAGGCAGGAGGGCAGAAGTTGCTGCAGTGACATATAATAATAATGAGAGGGAGACAAATAGTGCATTTAAATAGGCTAGAAGTCATTTTGCATTTTGTCCTGTAGCTGTTTGTTCCTGCAGTTATCAGATGGTAAAATGTGTTTTTGAATGTTAAATCGCAGTGTCACCGGAGCTTATAGTGAACCTGTCTGACCACAGCTCTGCAGCTCTGCTGAGCTCAGTCATCTGCAGGTTGCAGGTAAACTGATCATACTGTCAGTAAAAATGTGACAGCAAAGGTTTTTTAGAATGCAAAAACTAGTTGATAGTAGAATAAATTTAGATGACAATAAACTTTTGGTTTTGGTACTACTTGATCTGCTATTGATGCAGTTGATCACAAATTAATTTTACTCAGTGTAGTGTCTGAAACTGTTTTTGACTGGTTTGCCTTTTATCTCTCTGGCAGAGGACTGGTCTCAAGTGATGATCAATTCTGAAAATGCCCTAAAATAACTTGTGGGGTTCCCCAAGGATCAATGTTAGGGCCAGTACTTTCTAATTTATATGTATTGTCTCAGAGGTAAACTTTAGGGCTGATGTGGGGTATGTCACAAATTCTGCTTTTTATCATCTCAAAAATATAACTGAAGAGCAGCACTTTCTCTCTCTCTGAGTAGGGCATGCTTTAACACTCATGGGCTACTTTATCAGATGCATCTGAGTAATCTCATGCATTCAAATATAATAGCTCAATCCTAAATTTGTCTTTAAATAATATATTCAATGTTTGTTGCCTTAGGTGAACACATAGGTATGAAACGGTAAAGCTGTGTAACACATTTTTACTTTCAAAATAGACTATCTCCTTGATTAATTGCACTCAATTATTGAGCTACTCAAAGTATTCTTCAAGGTTCACATCAAGGAGCAATATCGTTCAAAAAAATAAAGGATCATTAAAAAAAAGGAGCATTCAGTCCTCTTCCTCTTTATCTATCAGGTTCATGCACTTCACAGAAGTAATAAATGCTCCCAAACCTTTTCAAACTAAATGTTTTCTTTTTGATATACAAGTATTCTTTGGTCTCCTAGTCAGATATCAAATTTCACCACTTATGATGCTTGTGCAAACTTTTGTTAGTTTTTGAGCACCCCTAGCACCTCAAAAATGCTAAAAGCAATTAGGGGGCGCTATAGAGTCAATGTGCCATGCCCAAGCCCAATTGCGATATCAAATTGAAACACTTACTGGTAGTATCAACTTACAGTATCTGAGACAACCTACTGCTCAAAGCAATACACAGACTCATTATCACTGTGTGGCAAATGACAGTGAGTGCCCCATTTATTGGTTTTCAGACATGTAAACATACAAGACGGTGACCTCAAAACAATCACATACAAGACGTGGTGTCAACCAATAAAATATAAAATATCATATTTATTTTTCATATACTGTATACCCAAACAAATGAACATTGCAAGTTTGCAAAAGCCGGAATGCTCAAGAACATTGATATTCTTAAATATATATATTATAGATATATAAGGTAGATTCAATATATATAGATTCAATATGGATTTATCCATTGTTTGATTCTTCTCTACACGGTCCTTTCCTGGCACATTGCACATAACCTCAGGAATCTTGTTCATAAAGGATTCAGTTTGATTACTGGTCTATGGATGAGTTAACATTTGCAGCTTATAGTCGTAACCTGACTAGAATTCCCAGATCAGTGCTCTTAGGTCTGGTTTATACCTGTTAGCAAGCAGATTATCACAACCACTGGTGTGATCGCATGTTATCTGCAAGACTGGTCTGTTTCAAATACCAGTTTGTAGGAGGTGCTGGTAACTTATCCATCTACCACAACTCCACAGCTGCAGCTAGAGATGCTCCGAACTACTGGCCACCAATACACATTGGCTTACTGTATATTTACACTACAGTATAATATCAGAACATTTTCATTTTGGCTGATACCATGGCACAAAAAACAATCAAGAAGATAAAGAATGTCCTTACTGGTGTGGCAGTATTTCAGAGTATCTAGCAAATACTACATTAAGTTCAGTTAGTGAACAACAGGTTTAACTTGTGCAGGAGGAAAAACTCTGACTATCGCCAACCTTGTCAAGCATTTGAATGTGCATCAGAGCTATCATTATCCATCCAATGGTGTCAGCACGAGAGCCTAACACATAACTGAGTGTTCATACTGCCGTATAAACAGGTGTCCACATTAGTAAGTACCATTAGCATAGCACTGGCGAGGTCCCTAATTGCACTGATGCATCCCTAGCTGCAGCCCAGTGACACGTGCAAAACATAAGGCATAAATCAGCCGTTTCAATGCTTTGTGAATTCAGGTCCAGACCCCAACAGTCAAAATAAAGGCAGTTTTTGAATAAATACACGCTATGGTCCCCTTGCTGCCTTGTTTGCTACATCCTACTGAGGTAGACAAATGCATACTGCAGTAGTCACCTTGCCAACCCCCACACTCCCTGATGAGGCAATATTTATCTACACTAAACAAGCAGCAGAACCTTTGTAGTGCACATTAGACTAAAATAATAAGTATATACTTCTTGGATGTTGCAGCTCTGTAATACTGTTCCCATATTATATTTCTAAACAAGACATTTGCCATATTGTGCATCCTCATTCTTTTTAGTTTAAGTGATCTAATCATAAATCTGTTCAAGAGAGCTGAAAAGGTTTTTGCACACATCCATGCTTCATAACAGACAGAATTGGTCACCTTTCATGTTGCTTTGCTGGCTGTAACACTTGCTTATTATATCTTCAGTCATTACACGTCCAAAACACTGAGTAGTAGTTAGCATGTTTCTTTGTTGTTGTATTTCAGGGGGTAACCGACGGCAGTTTCGAGGCACTCCACCAGGGAGCCTGCTGAGAGGAAGTCCAGCTCCACCTCAATGAATTTCATGTAAATGGCCAAACGTTGAGACGAGCCTTCGCTTCCATCGCCATCCTCACATGTGATGCCACCGCGGCAGTTCTCCTGCAGGAAACGTGTCACGGCGGAGGGTTCACTGTGGACGTAGTGCTTGCTAGAACCCTGAAAGTGCTGGAAGAGACACTGCTGTATGGTCCTATCCTCAGCTATGCCTAGGAAGCAGTAAGTGACTTTGGCCCCAGTCCTGTCACTCTTCCCTGCTGCTTCATCACTTTGTTCCCCGTTTTCTGACTCGCACTGAGGTAAGCTATGGTCTTGACTATCACTCTGGGGGGAGGTCTGAGCTGACGACGCCACCTCATAGCCAATAGCATAGAGTCCATACGCCTTGGGGATGTCCCCAGGAAGGAGGTAGTGGGATGTGCCTGTGCTGCAGCCTGCTGCTCTGGACTGGGAGACAGGGATCCAGTCCACCTCCATGTGCAGCTCCAGGCAGCGTGCCTCGCTGATGGTTATGTCCAGGAACTTGTAGTAAACATTCTTCCAGTTCATCTTCTGAACTTTGGTCATGATGATTCGGCCCTCGGGCTTCTCCGGGTTAAAGTACTCACGAAGCCTCTTGCCCAGTGGCACCTGCGAGCTGATTTCGGCGTAGTGGTAACGCACATCCTCGCGCCAGCGCGTGTTGTACCCCACCCCGAAGATGGCCAGCTTGTTGGAGAGGTGCAGCCGTGAGAACTCGGTCCACGTCTGGAAGTGCTCCCATTTCAGCTGCACCGACTCAAGGATACGTATCACAGTCTGCATCATGTCCCTTTTTCTGCAAAAAAACAAAGATACATGACAATGACAAAGTAACACAATGTGTTTCCTGTGTTAGAAAGTGTTCTACAAGCTTGGGTGTGCACTGAGCAGCTGTATCAGTTTTGGAAAGATTTGAATCAGGATTTGGACCAAAAAAACTTCACGGGGACTTCCCTAATCTCTACAGATGATTAACTCATATTGGTTTATGCAAAGAAATATAAACTCGCACTATATATTCTCTCAGTATATGATTATTTTGTGTCTCCTGTGATGCCTTTGATATTATATATAGGGGCTAAACCACAAATATAAAACAAAAGAGCACCCAGAGGAGACAGATGGGGATTCCTTAGAGATTTGAAAAATTCTCACTCCCAGTGATGCTACCAAAAAAGACACTCTAGCAGACAGCAAGGTACATAGATTTGAGAATCATCAAACTCAAACCATTAACTAAAAGCATCTTAAGAACAGGATAATCTTTGGCCCATTGTATATTTGTAGGCTGAGATAATATTTACCTTAAGATGCTTTTGGGATATAGTGCTCTGATCAGTTTCCACTGGCGGAGGCTCTTCCAGATTGAGATTTAATTGGGGAAAGACGACTGCAAAGACTACAGTTTTTGCTAAGTACATCCCTCTTAGAGTAATGTCAAACAAATGACAGTATTGGCCTTTTAACAGTAATTTGCAATGATCCTGCTAATTCACAACTGACAAATCAAAGCTCTATATCAAACATTCAGTTTACAAAGACAAAAGTGAGTTTAGCCTTTGTTCGAGTTGACTTACTGGGTTTGTTCTGACAGCTCTGCTTGAATCTGTAGAGCTCTGTTTTTAGGCACCTGGATTTCTTCTAGAGATAAAAACAAGCACATGTATTAGTTCAAACCCACTGTTTATGCCGTTTACTCCTATTTGTCCACAGCTTGCTAACATATTTACCAGTCTCCATGTCTCCCTCCTGGAAAGCAGAGTCCAGCACCTGGTTGCACCAGTCCTCCTGGGAGAAGTCTTCCAGGGTGCTGCCATCAGACTCCATCTCCTGATACAGGCCGCTGCTGTTGATCAGCACTGGGGCACAGCTCTGGGAGTCCCAGCCTCCCTGACCGAACACCTTCTCCAGCTGTTCTATAGTGTAGCTGCTCTTCCTTTTGCCGATTCCATGCTCCTTCACACGGCTGTAGCAGCGCCGCAGCGTCTGTGTGTGACAGAGGATAAATCATCAATGTGCTGACTGTCAACTCTGCTGGGACAGTTTTACAGTATGGTGGCTCACATCAGAGAGGGTCACATAGAGAACTTTACTTTATGCTTTCATAGGAATGTAATCTAATTACTCATGACACTCACACTGAAAGGGCAAGTTTGACATTGTGCAGAGCAGTGGAGAGAGCAACACACACTTCTCTGAAGTTCAACTAAACTGAAGTTTGACCCCAAACACACTGACCTCCAGAACGCATGTCCAGTGGGATTCTGACCTTTATGGCAGCTGGGAGGTATGATGATGGAATTTATGATTTGACTGTTGAGAGGCGTGGTGGAAAAGTTAATTTTGTGCATCTCTAGAATTCCAGGACATATGTAACTCTACTGTCCAATCCCAAGACTTTAATATAGTGATTATTTACATTCTGCTGTAGTCTGTAGCATCCTAGTTAGCTGCTTTGTATGATTAAGAAATGCTCTTCATTCTGTGCACTTCTTAGCAAACTATCTGTAAACTGTTATTGTAGGAGTTTTGCATTGCAGAATTGTGACTGTAGTAAGTACAGAGTATGTTCTTTGAAATTTAATTAAATAACCTGGTCTCCTGCAGAAAACCTTGACTTATGTGTTATTTCTACAACCTTTTTGAACTCTGAATTACATTTTGAAGAACATGCCATTTCAATACTGATGCTGAAAAGAAAACATCTTGGGTATTATAGCCTGACTGATACAGGATTTTTGAAGTCGATATTGATATTAGAGATTTCAAAAAATCCAAAAATGATATACCAGACCATTTCTTCTTTTTTTAAAAAACATTACCCATAACATAAATTAACATTTTTGACAAGGTTGTTTTTCTAACAATTGCAACCAAGAAATATTCTGAGCATGATGTTTCACAGTTGAAAATAAATTCATTACTACTCTCTGGTGGACAAACTATAGATAGGCGACACCGTTTCAAACAATATCTCTCTCTATTTCAATATCTTGTTATCTGCAATGAGCTAATATCAGCAGATATATCAGCCTGGCTGATTTATCATTCAGGCTCTGATGCTCATCTAATGCAGTGGTGTCAAATTCATGGAGATGTCACATTAACATGAAATTTTGACACAATCTATAAAACTGTCATCTCTGATGACCAGTGATACATATATTTCTACTAGCTACATTGTTACATGTGCAAGTAGGTGAGAAAATAAATTAAGGAATGAGACTAAAAGCTTTCAGTAAGTGTTGATTTCACCCTAGTAGATCCAATAATGTGTGGGCTTTGGGATGAGTGATGTGCATAAAAAGACTGTAAACTCATGATGATCACCAAGATCATCATGAGATTTTTATCTTGAGACCCTACCTCATATTTATTTCCTCATTTCTAGCCACTGTTTACTATGATGTGTATTGATACCACATATCAGGGTATTATGTATCGTATTATATGGTGTGTAAACTGAGTGTAGGTGGGTTTACTGCGTGAAGCTGCATGAGACAAGTGTGGTGTGTTAAACAGTTTGTGCAAGATGAGAAAAGTCCTGATATTTAGTACAAATACAACATTTCTCAGTGTCCACAGTCTGCCACTGTGGGCTAATTACTGATCTTTGCATAGTGTGATTAGCTGTTAGTCAGGTCAACAACTGGACTACTAACGTGTTACAGACTTCTTTGGGTGACCCTCTCCTGGCCCTCATGTCTGTACTGTGCAGCCCCATCAGCTGCAGGGAGAGGTCCTGATGATGGAGGAACAACATGTTACTGTTACAGCCATTGTTATGTCCTCACAGCCTGATTTAGTAGTTACCTTCATCCTCTCCCGGCACTGGGACGGGGTCCTCTCGTAGCCCAGTTCCGACAGAGCTCTGGACACCCGCTCGTACATGGCGGGACCGGGGGCCTTACCGGAGAACACGGTGCCGGCCACCTCCAGCTGCTGCATCCTCGCCTCCGTCAGTCTCTCGTTGCCCCACACCGCTATCAGGGCGTTAGTCTCGGACGGGGTCCACGACATCCCCCGGCACGCCGTGAAGCTGTTGGAGGAGGAGGAGGCCGCCGTCCGGCCCGCGGTCCCTGAGCCCACGTTCAAAGGCGAAAAGCGGTTAGGCGTGGAGGGATTAGAGTGGTATTGATTACTGTCACTCAAATCCTCCGACTCAGGGGATGGCACCTCGGTTTTCGGTATCTTCAACGGCCTCGATATCTCCGGAGAATGCTCTGCGTTGCTGGACGCCGCCATGTTGCCTCTGTTGCTAAGGGGAGGGGGAGGGAAGGTGACGTCGGGCAACACGCTGGAAGGTGTGGAGCAAAATGCGGCGTGGATTAAAGCAGAGCCTCGTAGGTGGATGCTGCTGGTCTAAATAAACAAACAAATAAACTCCCGCCAGAGACAGTGAAGTCCGGACTGCTGGAACACGTCAGAGCCCCCCAGAGTGCATTGCACGCAATTAACACAGCTGCCTCAAGTATGGGGCTGAGTGTTCTGGAGGGCCTGGTGCAGTTTTGGAATGGAAAATAACATAGTCCTTCCTTGTTTGTTTGAACCATAGTCTGTTTATAGAACATAAAAACAAAGGGATCTTTAAAAGTGGTTGACAGTTCTTGGTCGGTGGTTGGAAGACCTAGGATAATATGTTGTCTATGTTAAATAAATAACACATTTTCCTTTAAAAAAAAAAAAAACTTTTACAATGATGCACGTGATCTATTGGGAGCGAACTATAGATTTTCTCAATCACATCTGTATAATCCCCCACATTGACAACATTTTTGATTTCACCACTCTCAGTGGGTTAGGAGTTTTTCTAAAGGTGGGATGAAAGCTGGAAGCTAATAAGAAAGTGTTGCGATCAGATCAGACACAAAGTGATCCCACATAATCTTAATCTTATCATATGGATTGTGTTCATTGGTTGTGAAGACATTTGCTTGTGTCTTGCAGGGGCTCTCTCTCTCTCTCTCTCTGACAGCTGTGGACTTGCACACAGACCGCGGACGCACACACAGTTCCAATCTACTCTTCGGGGATCCGCGGACACAGACACACTCCACATGCGCGCACTAGTAAACAAGGCTGCAGCATGATAACTTTCCAGAGTTGTGAATATTACAAACCGCTGTGCAGTGTTTTTCGGATCAGCCTCTAAACTAAACGCAATAATCTGTTACACCGACTGGACTGCTGGACTAAACACAGTCCCTTATTGTTTTACACAATAGGACTGTTTTCAGCAAGGGCGATCCATAAGAGCTGCTTTATTACAAACAAACCCACCTTATAGACCTGGAATCTGTGTGTGACCTCTTTATATTCAGTCAATGGTGAAGATGTGCAGCAGAACACCGAACATACCGTCAGATCTTGACCGATCTTGTTAAGTTAACGCTGCTGTGCCACGTGCGTAAATGCGCACATCACTCTTTCATTTTAAGGACGCACTCATCGTTTCTGCTGCTGTGTGATGCTGCAGGTATTTATTAAAATAAAGTTTATCAAAGGAAAATAATCGACCGCACAGCAGCTGTGGTCAACAAATAGAACATCAGTACTGATGCAACATCCCAGACACCTGAATGATATTAATGTAAGATTCAGACATTAATCTAACACGTTTCAGACCTGCCTGAGTCACATTAATAGCTGTAGCCTATTCTGACAGACATTTCAGTAGATTATGTTATAGATGCAAGTAGAAGTAAAGGAAGCAAAATCCATGAAAGTTGGTTTTGGACTGTGCGTGCGCATCTCTGTTAATTAAAGACGCGCAAATTGAGGCTTTTGTGCTCTCTACAGTTTTCATTATGGACCAATCTCTGTGCTGACATGTGGTGGAAAGCCTGAAACAGTGTAAAAAGTAATTTTACTGTCTGTAATACATCCATGGCCTGCATACGTCTTGTTATGTGCAGCACCGTATCCCCCCCGCTCCACTCTGTTACATTGAAATACCAGTTTTGAGGAGCAGAAATATGTGGGGCTCACCTGAAACCATTCGGGGTGAAGCAGTGGCAATGGCCCCTTGGCCCCCCTACTTGCCAGTGGTGTCTTGTCTATTCTCCATGTAATCAAGGACTGATTGACACCTGGGCTGCCAGGTGAATAACTGCAATCAGCAGCTACACCGTGGTCCTGAGCGTCAGGATGGATGTTGCCATTGCAGTGTGGTGTGCAACTTTTATCACATAGTTTAGTACAGTGGTTTTATATAATTTCTGTCTGTCTGTCTGACTATCTAATAACACATAGTAATTCACTTAGAAGCAGATGCATTTCAGTCTTGCTCTATACGTTATTTTAATATCCATAAAATAAGAATACATTTTATTTTTTACACACAAAAAACATCAAAAGGGAAAGGCATAGTAGTGAATCCTTGAAACATAAAAACATACAGCTCAAAATGACGTCTTCCAAATACATGTCTGATGTCTAGTTTCTCTTTATTATTGATAAAGCCATTAAGCAGCTTACACAAGAAACAAATGAAAGCATGCAATGAAGTGCTGATGACTCCACTGCCATGCAGAATTTGTCAATTTATGCCTTGTATCACATTAAGGTATCAGCATTAATCAATACAACACTGAACCAAGGACTTGACAGTAATGCAGTGAGTGACTGTTGTGGATGTTCTGTGGTTAACACACACACACACACACACACACACACACACACACACACACACACAAACACCCACAGACACACACACACATCTTTGCAACTCGTGTGCTGGATTTCAGTCAACTTTCAGTAGACTGACAGAAATTGACAGTCAGAGAGTTTATATGTATACTAATAACATGACCATAGACACATGCAGAGAGGGCAATGTTTATCCAATGCTTTAATCACAGTAAACAAGCTGACTGCTAATGTGTGACAAAGTTCATACTGTACAAGTATAAAACTCTAACATTAGTAGAGCTCTTGTTTCCTCCTATAGTTAAAAGACTTGACACCTTATGTACCTTATATCAATAACAGAACACAAGCTGGTTTGATCTCAGCAGTAACAAAGCAAACTCAAATGAATGCTTTGTTCATTATTTTGTATGATACCCTATATCTGCTTACCTCACCCTGTACTTACCTGAGCAGATGGTAGGTTCCAGTTAGGTGAGGCTTAGAAGGTCACTGGTGTAAACTGATAGGAGAGTCTGTGGTAGCTGTGAGGTTTTAGCTGTTGTTTTTTTCTTCCTTCAATTATATATTAATTCATTAATAGTGTTGTCAATAAATGCCACCCTTTTTGCATGTACACCTGCCTACCGACCTGCTTCTTCATCATCCCCTTTAAAGTTACCTAGTGCCAAACAATATTTTCTACCCTTTTCAGAATCAGAATCAGAATCAGAATCAGAATCAGAATCAGAAGAATCCAAATCCTTTTTATTAGCCAGTATGCAAGCATACAAAGAATGAGTCTTGGCGTTTGCTCTCACAAATGTAACAAGCAAAAATAAGGTAATAATAGACAATGTAATAAACAAAATAATATTAAAATTAAATATAAAATGTAAGATCTATTAACAGAATAGAATTATAATAGCTTTGAAATGGGATATACATTTTATATACTACTATATGTCCTGCTGCAACATGTACTGTATATTGTGCTTAATTGTAACAATAATTACCTGCTGCTAATAGTAATGTGCTTTGTGTTATGGTTATGTCTTAATGTGTCATACATGCTATTATGTAATGGACTGCTGAATTATTTTTTAGATTCATGCATTGATATACTTTATTGTCAACATGGGAAAATTTTGTCTTTGTCTTATTTGTTTTGAAAAATAACAGTTGACAAAAAAGTCATGAGTGTAGGATCTATAACACTCTATGCAGTGTGTGTGTGTGTGTGTGTATCCCTAAACAGCAATAGTGAGCCTAAAAAGCAGCCCTTGTTCAACTACTGTCCTGTACATACTGTATCTAACTCATATCAAAATATAGGGTTGCTCTCATGTATTAACAATACTTGGCGGAATTTGCAGTTTTGAATTTGTTAAACATGAATCCAGAAAGTCTTAGCATAGCTATCCGCCACTGAAACTCACTGTTGTTCTCCATTACTCCACCAAGGGGCCAAAGTCCAACAGGACAGTGTCATCACAAGGCGGTCAACGACACCTTTTTATTGGATTTTCAGTAAATAATTGGTCATTTGATGGCCCAATTGATGGATTGTGTCATTGTTTACTTCATCTTTTCTGTGACATGTGTTTGATTGGCTGCCTTCAGGGACTACAAGTCATTCCAGCTTGCTCTGCCATCTGTCCAGTGTTTGGCTGTGTGTGTGTGTGTGTGGTCAGTGGGGTCCTGACCTGGCCAAAGGGACAGTAAAATCCTTTTTGGATCAAGTCTACACACTAGCTGTCCAATAAAGGTCAAAGACAGGAAACATTGGACAGTCTAACCTTTACATGTCAAAACTGCAGCTGTCAATGAGTTGTCAGGAAGAGATGAAATGTGCCTGAAATAGCTTGTACCATTTCTGATTGGATTTGTATTTGGACTATATATACTTTCTGGAAGTGTGGCTCATACTGGGATTGAAATCTGTCAGTATTCCATTTCCACTATCAAATGACCAAAACCACAGATTAATTGATCTACAAACAAGTATTATGTGTCCAAAGCCTGATATATCTTATTCCTCTGTGTCATAGAGCTCCATTGTTCAAAAACCATTGAAAACACATCAGTGAGCGTCACTGTTGGACTGGCTGACATGTTCCTTCATTACCATGAACAAACACACTGTAGTTTATTTTGACTCAATTTCACATATACTGTCCTGCTACCTGAAATACTCACTAGATCACCAAATGTGGATTAATCCTCGACCGAAAACAGTCTCGAACAACACACCAATTAGAGCTATTTAAGTGATGTTAGCTACAATTCCCAGCTGTTTTAAGCAATGGTCTAGCGTTTGAGTGGATGGAAATGTTGATCTGTCCACCACTTTGGTCCAGACTGAAATATCTCAAAACCTATTGGATTGTCATAATTTCTTTTTTTTGTGCAGACATTCATGGGCCCCAGAGGATGTATCTGACTGACTTTTGTAATCTCTTAACTTTTATTCCAGTGCCACTATGAGGTTGACATTTGTGGTTTGTAGTGAAGTGCCTTCAATCAAATATCTTAACATTTACCACATGTATTGGCTCACAGTTTGGTACAGACACTCATGGTTCCCAGTTGATGAAGCCCAATGACTTTAGTGATCTGCTGACTTTTACTCTAATGCCACCATGAGATTGACATTTTTGGCTCAGAATGAAATATCTTAAAAATTATTGGATGGATTGCCATGAAATTTGGTTCAGACATTCATGTCCCCCCTACGGATGAATTGTGAGAACTTTGGTGATCCTTGTCCTTTTCCCCTAGTGCCATCATCTGGTCAAATTTTCAATTTGTTCAACACTTTACTTTTGCAGGTATTTTTTTCATAAAACTAACATTCCAATCAGTCTCTGCTGTACATTGTGTTTATTGCTAATTAGCAAATGTTAGCATACTAACCTGCTAAGCTAAGATGCTGAACATGGAAAACATACCCTTTCATACATCGGCAGGTTAGCATTGTCCTTGTGAGCAGGTTAACATGCCAATGTGAGCATTTTGCTCAAAGCACGGCTCTGCTTAAATAAAGCCTTACAAGCCGCTGGTATGTCTGTAAAACGAAAGTACTGTATATATTTTTGACACGTTTTCTAACATCTTTCATAAGAATTAATCGGCTTGGGGTTGAAAGCCACAGACAGAGTAGCATCAAGTCAGAAAGTATTAAGAGACGGACTGAACACGTTGTTGGTTTTTTCATGGGTGTTTTTTGACAATAAGAAAGTCGTGGAATACTGCCAGAATATCGCCAGCCTTATTTTTTTAAAACCCACTGACTCTTTAGAACAAGAAAATATGTAAAAAGAAAAAGATGAATGTATTATTTTGCGGTATGTATATTTGGTTATATGCAACAATGATGTCTTCTCTAAATGCTTTACATAGATTCTTTTGGTAAGACAAGTGCAGTTTGTAGTTATATCAGTGAAATGACATATATGCTATAGAGCTAAAAGTGCATGCTGCCAAAATAAGTGTTTATTATATTATAAAACTTTGTGCACACCACTAATCAGCAAGTGGCTCTGCAAATCAAGTTTAGATAATAACTTTAATATTTGTCTTATTAACTTCCAAATAAGCAATGTGGATGAGTAAAAGTGTGGACTGCTTATAACTTTTTCAATCACCACTTACTGTATATGTATTACAAGTCATGAAAATAATTTTCCTTTTTAAAATAAGCTTTAATGCATTCTCAGTGCACAATTGCCTGTTTAAGATTGTGTATTGGACTACAATGACTTCATACTTGTACTAGCTGGGATCTCAACAAGAAATGCTGAGGATGTTAAAATAAAGTATTCCTCACCTGGATTTTTAACTGGCACAGTCAAAAGCAACAAGGTCACGTCTTCTGTGGTCTCATTTGTGTTTTAATATTCCTGAAAGCACGTCTGAACAAAATAGTGAGGATCTGTGTTAATCTATGTGCCATCAAGAGACAGCCATTATATTCTTGGGACATACAGACATAATTTAAAATTAATGAAATGGGCACATGTTCAGGACACTGGCTTCACCTTTCAATGCCATCATCCCTTTGAACGCTTTATGAATTTGAAGTTTGAGAATAGCTTTTTTGTAATTACAGAATGGATGTGATCATAATCCTGGGCTTATCATCAAAGGGATGATTTGCCTTTTCAAACTTAACAGATTGCCAAAAGATTGGTTTTGACAGAGATAGAGGAAGGTATCACTGTGAATGCCACAAAGTTCTGTTTGTTTGAATTGTGTTTCTCTTTGTGTTGCTTAATTTCATAGAGGAGGTTGTTTTGATTGTCTGAGCCCACACATTTGAAATTGCAGTTTTCCACATCACTTCATTGTCACTGACCCGAGAGAGGATGACTGTGGTCTGGTTTATTTGAACCTGATGTATTTCCCATAAATGTGGCCATTGTGGGTCTATGTGTCATGCTAATTTTGCTCTCTCCAGTTCCGTTATAGAGATTCCAGTGATTCACAAAAAGACATTCATTGCACAAAAGAACAAATACTGGGGCAAGGAAAGTCAATGTACAGTAACTGTTACCTCAGAGAAACTGCTGGTGTTCCTGCAGTCACTGCCCTTCTGAAGAGTGAAGAGGAAAACTTTTTCTGCGGTCGGCCCTGTTGCTGCCAGACCCAGAAAATCTAAAATTGTCCATGGATGAGAGTAATCTCGGCTGTGTAACTACTACACATGGATTTACAGCGTCTATCAACATTGTCATCCTGGAGACTGTTTCACCTCCACAAAATCAAATGGAAGAAAAGAACGAGGCCGGCTGGACCAAATTACCTTGGATATAGATCCCTATGCAGTTGGCCATAGAGCTGCTACAGACAGCTAGTTTATGTGTTTACTTTCGTTCAGACTCAGAAACAAACTTTTGGAGCAATTCATGTAAAAATCATGTTTATTTGGAAAGATGTAGGAGGCTCAGCAGTTTGCCTCGATGTTAGTCGTTTTGTGCAATAAATGTCTTTTTGTGATTCCCTGAAGTCTTTATAACTGCTGGAGAGAGCAAAATTAGCTATCAGCTTGCATTTTTTTGAAATTTTGGAATCTAACTCATGTGAAAAGAGGTCTAAAATCAACCTTTGTGTTGTTGACAGTTGCAAGATAAATTTTCCCCCTTCAGTTGGGTGATGGATTTATTTTTGTCTTCATGCTCATCTTTGATCAGGCCACATCTGTTACCCATGAGCCTCAGTATTAATGACAGTGCCAAGCAATGCCCTCAAGTGTTTTCACTTAAGCGTATCTGAGTGCAGTCCCACTTACGGCTCCAAACTCATTACTTTACATGTGTGAAGTGACACGATGATTATGGAGTTAAAGTGCGACCTGTCAACTTAAATTTAATACTGTTTTCACCCATCATTCTGCACCTGCAGGTCTATTTTTTGTATATTTTATGGACAGGCACAGGAACATTTGATAGAGCAGCGAATTCTCATACATAGTCAAAAGTCTTAATGTGGAATGATACCTGGATTAAAGCTGCCCAACATGACCCTATTAATGTTCTACATATTCAGGAGTTAGGAATGGCTAATCACCTACACTTTCTTCTCTGCCTTTTTGCATTTCAATGTATTTCTCTCTATAAATATTTATTCCAAGCTGCCCTAAATTAAAGCAGATTGAAATACGCTACATGGATGTCTAAAGCATTAAAATTTTGTGTGTAAGTGCTGCTTTTAAACTGTTGTCAGGCACATTGATTCCATAATGGATCCTGTTCCTTATATACAACATGCTATAGACATTAGTATTAGAAATGACTTGAATTGTTAATTAAGTGGACAATGCAGTTTGATTTATTGATTAACTGATTAATTGATAATTCATTCAACTCAACTTATCCCAACATCTATAAGCTTTCTTGGCCTTGCAGCCCATCCTGCTCCTGTATAATTACATAAAAGTTGATCCAACAACAAAAAAGGTGCTAAAAGCAGAAAAATAACATAATTGCAAATTCATATTGACTTTTTACCCCACTGTTTTTCACAATCTCTTTGAGAATGAGCCATCTGTTTAAGAGAAGGCTTTTCACATCCTCCATCAATTTCGTTGTCATCTCATTCCCATCAACTCAGCACTCTGATTGGATCATTACCAGATAGGTGTGAAATGACCATTATGTGGGCTGCTTCCCTGATACTGATTGCAGTAGACATGCTATCTTAAGCACACCAGGCTGAAAAAGAGCAGTCATGGTGGAAATCATGTCGCATCTCGCTGTCTTTTCAGCAGAAGGGGAAATCACCCCAAGATTTCACAAAGGACAGAAGTCTATCCAAAAGAAAGAAAGCAGTTGAAGTAGTTGAGCACTTGTTCTTGTGAACTTTGCTCTTTTGCTGTAACCTGTAACTTTATCATAGAAGACTATGAAAACCAGCACATTTACAATTTTGAGAACTTGGAACCAGTGATTACTTTCTTGGTGTGCCTTGGTGGCCTAGGGGTTTACCCACTGACCACAACAACCACAACATCCCCGGCTTGAGTCTGACCAGGGACCTTTAGTGCATGCCATTCACGATCTCGCCCTTTACACCCAATTTCTGTCGAGTCTGATAAAGGCACAAAATGCCCCCAGAAATGCTTTTTTTTAAAACCATTTTTCACTGATTTGCTAATCTAAAAATTAATTGGATAATTGTTTCAGCTCCAGTTTCTATCATCAATACTTTCACCTTGTAAAAGTAAGCATTTGTATTTGTTGTCTGTTTACTTGCACATTACTTGACATCTTAGAAGTCTGGCTCTCGTTTTCCTGTTTTCTTTTCCTTGACAATCAGAGCGCCAAACGAACACGCTCACCTAGACTCTGGCATTTTCCACAGGACAGTGATGTTGGATTCTCCCACATGTCCTCAAACAAAAGAACCCCCGTGAGTCCCCTGTGGACTCTCCTGATGCTGAAACTCAAACGCCTCTCTCATCCAAACCACCCCAATCAGCATTTAGCTCTTTAACTTCCTCCAGCTGGGCCCAGCCTCAAGCCCCCCTCCTACCCCCAGTGGATTCCCCTACCCTGAGCTAACCTCCCCCGAGCGACAAGGGGGCCCAGGTGCCATCACTGAACGAGACGTCGGGGTAATTTGGCTCGACGCGCCCTAACACACACACCCTCCTTACATCAGGGGCAGGGAAGGACTATCGACATTAAACACTGTCTCATTAGGTTTATTTGGACGAGACGATCGACCTAATGAGAGACGGTGTAATGACCAAAAACATCTGATCTCCACCCGCTCCAAACAAAACATCCAGGTAGGACCCAGGGTCAGGGCCAAAGTCATGTCACGCTTCTATGCCTCTGAATGAAGTGGTGGGGGGGGGGAGTGAGGGAATCCAAGTTCAAGCACTTCTAAAGAAGAATGAGGAGTGACAACGCAGCATATTTGAGTGAAAAGCTGCTCTTTGTCTTCTGGGTGCTTTAAGGCTGATCCATTCAGACTTTTTTTGGTGGGTCTTACTTGAATTGGGTTTAAATGAATGGTTAGTGCTCCTTGTTTGTGACTTATCACATGATTTATGCTTCTTGAGTTTGTGTTAATCAAAAAGCACCAAACATAATCTCTACTTACTCTTTCAAAATCAGCCTTCTGCAGATGTCGCATTGTTTGTGAAGCAATTTTACATGATGGAAAAAGAAAAGGAAATGGCGTTCTAACCAGTGCAGCTGAAAGTTTGTACGCCACCCAAAATGGCCAGCAGCTGGGTACCATTACCCAATTAAATCTAAATATCACAGACAGCTTTTTGAATTAGGGACATTTCTCAGCTCATTAACATCTCATGAATGTTAAATCAAGAAGCAAATAATTGGTCAGTGATGATATAGTTTACAATGTCACCACAAAGGAAATAAATCACAATCTAAATGTGGTGCTTTTGTTTTAGTTGTCTGATTATTACTGCAAGACAGCACATTGTGATATTTTATACTAAGTTATCATGGCAAACGGATGTACCCTAGCTTTGGTTATGCACTCTCTCAAATAAGACACCCTCATTAGGTGTTGTAGCCAACAACGGCATAGACTGTGTTGTTTTGCAATTCCCCAAATGTCAGGCATCAGTGAAAAGACAAAGGAAAACAGTTGACATAAATGAATGAAGCACTGCTAATGGTCAGCGCTGTCTCTTGATCCCAGCCCCCCTTGTTTTTGGGGTGGGGTGGGGGTGGGCGGGGGGTTAATTCATGAGGTGTTGAAGGTTGGAGAGATTGAGGGATGAATGTACCTCTTCATGTTGGAGAGGAGTGTGGAGATCCACCACCCACCCATGCCCACCCCCACCTTATCTCCCCTGGATCCCAGGTGTGGAGCAGCTGAACCACCTAGGCCTCTTGACCCACGGCCTGTCCACAGCTCAATACACCATTAGCCTCTGCAGCTGACCTAACCAGTGTGGCCACGTCTCACTGTCCACTCTGGAAGATATGATAATTGGGGCCTACTGTAAGTTTGTCAATGGACCACTGCATCAGTGGTTCATGTATTACTGTTAAAAATACAGATTTTTAATGTGACTGCAACTTTGTCTTGGTGTTTTGACAAAAACTTTGGGTAAGAACATTTGATCAGTTGTCTTTGCTTTATGCTGATATGACACATTGTCCAAATTCTGATGTTTTGTGGCAGACAGCATATGTTTTGTGTCAGTATTTAAAATTCACTCTGTAACAGTCAATAGCATTCATTGTAAAACTATCCAAATACAATTCAAACCTCAAAATCTCCCTGCTGCACCTAGCAAAATCATTTTAGTATTAATGACACATGCAATTTTAAAATTGTGTTAGTCAGTTAACTTAAACACAAAAGCATTTGAATTGACAATCCCTATCTTTAACACAGAGAGGAAAATAGGCTACTTCCAGGCGGCGGGTTATCTGATCTGCCCAACGGACCGATGCGGACCATTGACTGTAAGTTACTGATAAGATTCAAATAAAGAAACAAGGATAAAATCTTGTGATTAAGTGCTGAATAATGTAGTGGTTATAGTTCAAAATGAATAACATATGAGAAAAAAACAACACAGCTTCTGTGCTCCCAAGTCTTGACTAACAGAAAAAAAAGTAGTGCAGGCACAAGACATACTTCCAATTGACATACATTAGTTTGAAAGTCTTGCTGAGTGTCACGTGTCCATGAACACGAATCTATAGACTAACTTCTTTGACTATTTCATGAACTGCCATGAGACTGGGTTGACTTTTCAGTGCAGCATGCAAGAGACATCTTGCATCCAGCAGTTAAATCGTTGATATAAAAATATTTTAATTTTGATACATCTTAAAACTAGTTAATTGCAAAGACAATAGTGGTCATCATCATATGTTATAGTTGGTGGTCGGTGTGAACTTCTTCTCTTCCTTTGGCCTGGTTTCATATAAAATAATTTTAACTGAGGTAAGCTTTTCATTAAAGCTGGAACAGAGGAAGAGTACAGCGGAAGGACAAGAAAATCCTCTGATTATATAAATGCCAAAAAATCAATATATTAGCATGCCCCTACAGATCAGAGACTAATCTGCACCACCCACTGGTTCTATGCTTAAGTACAGAGGTCCAATCACTGAGTAATTGATATGGCCTTGACAGATGCTGATGTCTTTGCTAAATGTATAATTACACAGATGAGTAGATGTTATGTGATGTACTTTCATAATTCATCCTTCCTATAGGTCCCCCTAAAGACTTTTTTTAGACACTGCATTAGGTAAAAGAAAAGTTCTGATGATATCCTGCATATTCACACTAAATCCTTCCTCAATGTGACTAAAATGAAATGTGTAATTTTTGACCTTCATCTATCAAACCCCTGTTCCTCCCCTCCCTGCATAGTAATTCACTGTCAGCACTCCTCACCTGATAGGAGCACATATGAAGTGTGCAGCTGGCATGCAAAAATCACACCACCACTCTAACTTATTACAGTCCCAAACAGAAACCAACAGAAAGATTGTCCAAACACTCATATGTCAAATCATGTTTGTGGTCATCAGATGTTTTGAAGATGGTTATTTTTTTTGGATCCAACATTTTCCTGCCAGATTTAATATTTCTACCCATCAAGAGTTTTTTTAAGGGTCTCTTGTATCAGGGTGACTTTTGGTGTCATGACATTTCCCTTGCAGGGTTAAAGGTCTTGATCCAAATGTCAGCAGCCAGAGGAGTCCAGGCAGATGGTGAGCTGTGTTTCAGTGGCTCTATTTAAAAAAAATTGATCATGTCAATACATCTAACGAGCTGAGATACTAAAACTTATGCTTGGAACTACGCAGCTGTGATAGTTTGCTTAAGGCAAAGGAGAATTTATGGGTTCATTCATTATGGGTTCTTCAGTATTACAGATCTGTAATACTCCTATCTGTAATACTCCTAAATTCGAGTCCTATCGGAGTCAAACTATTGGACTCAAACTTAGCTTTATGGCACTTACTCGTGTTGTCCTCTCCTGACTAGAAGCCTGATTGTGTTGTATCAGCTATCAGATGTACATCGCTTTGGATAAAAGCATCTGCTGAATGAAATTGTAAATTGCAAATTATAATCTAGAACTTCCAGCTCTATAGTTTTGGAAATTTGAGTTTAAAATAATAAGGGATTCATGCTGGTGTGAGTTAAGATTTAATTTTCAAGTTTTAATTATGAATTATCTTGCAAACATATAAAACAGAACTTCCCACACATTTATTTAGATGTATAAAATGAAAAAGCATGCGGTGAACTCATGTGAAACAATATCTTGCTCAAAGCTGTATGCATGACAAACATGTAATAGTTTGAAACTTTTGACCAAATAAAAATCTTGTTGCCAGAAACATCCTCATCTGTCACTTCTCCACTTTGTCCTCTGCAACTGAAATAAAAAGTTGTAAAGATGCAGATGCAGATATTAAGATTTGCGATGTTATAAATGCATGCCCCTGAATATATACGGCACCTATGATCCCTTTGTTAGACAAAAAGCCCATGAAATAACAAGATTACTCAAAAGAAAAGGCTCACAGAACATTAGAAAACAATCTCTTTGCTTCCCTGACAACTGCTGGGACAGCACACATCGAAACCTCCAATTTAACAGAAAATGGAGATGACGGATACGCTGGAATAATGAAGCAGAAAAAGGTATGTGACTGTCAGTTTATATGAGTACGTGCATGTGTATGCATCTGTGTGTGACTGATGAGCGGCGTGTGTGTCGGTGCAGTGTCCCTGCTGTGAGCCTAATTAAAAGGCACTGGGTGCAGAGGGGGCTGCTTTGGCACCCAACCGAGTCCCTTTATATCCCTCCTTCCCTCCTTCTCTATCCTCTGCCTTTGATTACCATGGAGCACTAATGCCTAACCCTCAAAAACACAGCCACACATGTGACCCCTCTGTGGCTGAGAAGGGTAAAGGAGACTGACAGAGAGCACCTTTCCCCCAAGCTTTATTATGATGGCTCAGGGGTGGAAAGTTCTGTTTCAGTAACTCAGGTGCATGGCATTTTCATATTTTCCCTCTGGGCTACCACATTTCATCTCATCAAAATCCAGCCAGCTGAATGACCATGGTCACAGTTGTCATAAAACCTTCTTTTTTCATGTGTTCTCTAAAACTGATATGTTGATTTGCCAGTGGCAACTTTTGATTGGCTCTGACAAAGTTCAACTCCTATTGTATGGCTATCAGCTTGTTTACCTTGCAACCCAGTCTGAATAGCACTTTGACTAGAGCTCTTAACATGTCTGATTATTTGTACTGGAACCAAAAAAAGCCTGTGACTATCTTACCATAACTCAAGATGGATCTGATCAATGGATCCATGGCCCAGCAAAGTGTTTAAAACACACTACTGATTACTGATACACTGATTTCTTATCTTTAATTTATTTCCTTCTTCTTTACATATGGTAGAGTGTTATGTTTATGAAATTTCACCCCAGTAAGGAAGGCTCTTAACAAATGGCTACAATTAAAACTTCTGTTTACTTTAGTATCACAGTATCATTTTTCTCTAGGGACAGTTGCATTTATTTATTCCCCTGTTTGTCTGTTCAATAAATACTATCTTGGTTGGTCCGTCTATAATTTCTACCAGCACACATTATGAATCCAACTATTTGGACAAAGTGACAGGACTTGGGACTGAATCAGAGATCATGTACAGAAAAGATGGCTCACCCTCACCTGATACATCAGTGCAGCAGATGAAACTTTTGCATTTTACAGTTTATAGTCCCATGTATCATTCTCTAACTGGCTGAAGCACATTCTGGTACATGATGGATCCCCTTCCATCAGATTGCATGAAACATTTATACATGACAGATCACCCATCAATGTTTTATATTTAAACAGCAGAGGTGAAAACCAACTTGTTTCTCAGACATTCACATTTTTTAAGGCAGGTCAGTCAGGCCAGACTGTAAAAACAACATTTCATGGATCACCATAAAATTCTGTATAGACATTCCTGGTCTTCAGAGGATGAATCCCCTTGACTTTTCCTCTTGCACCACCATGAGCATGTGGTTTTGAGTGAAATGTCTCAACAACTACTGGATGGATTGCTTTGACATTTGGTATAGGCAGTCATATGCCCCCCTCAGAGTGAACTGAAATCATAGCTCTTAACTTTTCGAGCGCCATCATCAAGTCAATTACAATTTGTTAAATACTTTGTATAACCAAATGTTTGCAAAAGTAAATACATTCCTATCAGCCTGAGCTGTACTTTGTGTTTAGTGCTGAGTAACACATGTTAACATGTAAATGGACTAAACTTACATGGTGACCATGGTAAATTACACCTGCTAGCATTGTCATTGTGTGTATGTTAGCATGATGATGTTAGCATTTAGCTCAAAGGACCGCTGTGGTTAACTACAGCCTCACAGACTGGCTCAATGCTGTCTCTTAGTCTTGTTTCATATAATACATATCCACATCTATATTTCTATTATACTGAAATAATAAAAATGAGTTTTTGCTGAGTGTAGACTTAGCCGTGTCCTGACTAAAACCCACATCTGATTTTTAAGGTAAAGAAGTATTTTTTGTAAAATATTTCAGTCTTTCATTTTAGCACTGACACCACTCACTGTGGCGAAGTGTGTGTTGTTCGGCCTTTCAGAAGTATCACAACACTTCCGCGTGGCTGTATCAAAGCTATTTGAGGTCACATCTCATAAACATCAGAAACGACCTGACTATAATCACTCAGAACAGAATATGGAAGTGTTTTTGACAACAACAGATTTGCATGATCTCTGAACTATGTTACCATGCATATTTGCCAGGCTGCTCCAGCCCAAACAGGATGCCAAGCCTGCATGATGAAACAGTCCCAAAACAGAGACCCTCGAGGGGGGATCAGCTGCCAATAACAATCCCTTCCACTTCTACATGCACAAAAAGCATACACTTAAACACACACTGTGGCCAATTTGTGTTTATCCTAGTGTGGAGTAAGGGACATAATCCCCTGGTGTAATTGCATTCGGGAGGTTTCTGAGAGGCTTGATACACCACTGAAACCACTTTAGCACTGAGAGATGCGTCTCAGGTCTCTCCAAGGTCGGTGCTTGACAACATATGTCTCTCCGTTCCTTAATCTCTCTATTCCCAAACAAGATGGCTAAAATACATGCATCAGGGCTGGTAATTAGTCAGCCCCTGTTATGCACCTCTTGATTTGACATCATTTGAAATGAGCAGCTGAGTTGGGGAACAATGGTAGATGTATGAAAAGTGACTCAAGGAGAGGGAAAAGGGAAGTAAGAGACAGAGTTGTGGAGTGTTCATTTTCCACTCTGACTTTTAATTAGAACAGCTTTCAAAGAGGTGTAGGGATGAAATTGGAAGAGATCAAGTCTGTCCTTGGCAGGAATTAGTGTCTGCAGTTTGATGGGTTCATCCTTCTGTAACTTTGGTACAAGAGACATGGGTCACTTTGACAGGAATTACTTCATTTTTTGAAGAAATGATCAAACTATCACAGTTTATTCTTCTGTTATCATTTGTTGATAATTCTACAGATAAAGATTTTGTGGTAGAATATTTTTTCATGGTATGTGTATTAGGGTTGCCTGGTGAGGACTGAGGTCCTCCACTAACAGGAGGGTGCCAGTAGGCATCCAGCCTTGGTCCAGGGAAACAAACTCAAGATTTTTTGTACATATCCTACCTATCCAAGACAGCAATACTTTCAGACATTCCAAACCCTTTTCATCACAGTTGTTTCTCACCTCCCATTTTCTGGTGCTACTTTGCCATGTCCTCTTTATTAAGTCTTATGGAACTTGCAAACCCTTTTGTTACGACGTGAAGGACCCCAGATGATGCCCGACCCAGGTCGTCCATCATCGCTGTCACGTGTCCCCGCACCCCCATCTACTCACAGCCCACATCCCAGCATGCATATTCACAGGAACTGGTGTCCCGTCTGAGGAAACCAAATTGCCCCACTCTGTGTATCTCTTTTCTTAGTCAATATTAAAATGGGCTAATAAAGAGGGGCAAGATTCCCCCATGGTAATGGCTCCCCAGAGACCCCTGACTAATTAAAGGGCTGCCCCTTCCAATGAACTGTAATCACTCACGGCTTTGGGTAGACATGAGCTTTCTATGGATGAACAAACACGGGATGCTGGAGTGTATTGTTAAGCGTTTAAAGAGATAACATGCTCATTGCTTTAAGATTGACAAGATTTTTTCTTTCTTCTACCTGAACTGATTTTTTGTTGTTGTTCTGTCTGAGGACACTTACTATGTGCTTACACTGATTAACTGATTGTATGAAATGATTGTATGAATCAAGGTAAAAACCATTATCCTTTATTGACTTCACTTATTAAAGTAATAATTATAAGATTTTTATACCAAACCCCATTTTTGATATTATTTATAGTCAGCATTTTTTTCAGAAATAGCCATTCAATGTCAGCCTGTTTATATTCTGTAATTACCTCTTTATATAGTAGTGTCATTGTTAGTAGCAGAGTCTGCTAGTCCTGTGCTGGATTCAAACTGTCTTCATGTACACAAGGGATTCACAGGAAACAATGCAGCATGTTATCCAGCATTTCTGTTTTTAATTTTACGTCATTGATATCAGCCTCATTGTTTAAACTGCCAGTATAAACTGCTTGTTGGATGGTCAAATAGCCTCAGAAAGCCCCTCCGATGCTGAATTAGTTGGGACTGTGTCTGTCTATTTCTGTAACTTTCTGAAATCGACAATCCAACATTCATACCCACTTTCACAGTGATTGGCCATGCGTGGGGAGGTGATAAAGGGGCAAGAGTTTGAACTTCTCTCTTAAGCACTCTTTTTCCACTCTTAAGGTGCCGCTGTCCTTGTTCATTTGAACAACTAAGTGCAACAATATGAATTTCTTCAAGGGGAGATTGTCTGAAAATGTGCACCATATTCCCTGCATTAAAAGGTTTATCAGACACCAAAACACTGCAGCGCCTTGTTGGATCACATTGCATTGCAACAAAAGTTAAAGTAAAGGAGTTTTTTTTTGCATTTTTTCGCACAATGCAAACCCAACATTTCCTACTGCTTCACACTGAAAGCATTTGTCACAGAGGTTAGTGTTTGCTTTAGTATTAAACCACACTCATTGTTACCAGGCGTCTCCAGGACTGAAATCTGAAGGATTACAACTTTAAATGTATTCCACAAAGAAGAAAATGTAGATAAAGAGAAGTAGATGGGTTTGAGGATGATTTTTACCTTCTGACACAGTATTGGTGTATGTAAAAGCTAAAGTCTAGAATCAATAGTTTGTGTACTATGTTAATATTTTATAACTGAGCACAAGAGCCTAATTAGATATTTTAAAAGTTGATTATAATGCATAAAACGATTGTATACTCAAAACTGACAGCACTCAAATAATTTCTGTCAGTATTCAGCTTTTAGCATTACCACTTATTGAAAGAGTCTTGTATTGACACTTTCATCTTCTCTGTTGCTCAAGAAAACACAAACATGAACAATTTAAGATATTTATCCATTCAGCCTCCCAAATATCAGCTGGAGGAAAAAAACTAAGATATCATGCCGGAGCTAAGCTGCTGTTTTAGCAGTGGGTATTGGACTGAACTGAGGATTGCCATGAAATCTCGTCCAAATGCCAATGTCACTCAAATCATTATAACAACAGGGGGCAATACAAATCATCTGCTGACTTCCTCAGGAAAACAAAATCTGTATTTAAATGTACGAGTCTCACTGATGAGTCATACTGAATCAATATGTGATTTTTTTCTGTTTGGCTAGGACTTGCTGTGATTAGATGAACAAAAGCTACTCTTAACAGTGATTGTGCATGTTTATTTTCCCCCCAAGTACATATTTTTCTCTGCCATGGATTTGTGTAATTGTATGACCTCAAATTATGTGTAAAACAAGTTGTTAAAGGTGGATTTTGGCAGCTTTGTAGGGGTTCTGTTGTACATTGCTACCTATTGTATCTGTATGCAAGAATGTTGACATCGCCAGACTGTATCTTGAGAGCTGATCAAGCATCAAATCTTAACAAGACTCTGCTAATGATCTCAATGAAATGCTCAGTGACTTAATTAGATGATGTGCTGTGCATAGTGCCGGAGAGAATCAGGCGTCTGTGTCAATATGTGTGTGTGCAGGGGAGTTGAAGGGATGAGGGTGGGTGGGGTGATTCCTTTGTGTTCTAATAAGTGTAGTGAATGCCTTTAGTTATATGTGCTTTTTGTGCATGTGAACATGAGATAAAATGAAATATGGAGGGTTTTAGATTCCATGAAGTCATATAAAGAAAAATGTGATGCAAATCTTTTACTTAATCACGTTCTTTAAGTGGCAAATCCAACATGTTCTGTAGTATAAGCTAATAGCACAGTGCTTTCTGTAATAATCTAAAATCTCCACTTAGCGGCCCCTAGAGGCCATTCTGCTCCTTACACTCGGGGATGGCATCGCCATAGAGCCCTATACATTCCTTAGTGGAATGGATGTCTCATACTTCTATAAAATAATACATTTAATACTACTTCATTTTTATCAACAATATATGCATATACATATATCACAAGCCTTAATGACCAAAACATAATTTCCAATGTCCAAAATGTATTTTACATTTAATTTCTTTCTCTTTTTTTGTTTGTTTGTATTTTTGGTTCAGATGTATCTGTAAAGATTGGTGTTATGTTAACTGAGAGCACTTTTACATATCAACTATATTTGAAGCAGTTCATTTGTCTTTAGACAGATTTGAAGTCCTTTAGAGGACAATGCCATTCAAACTTAATTGTTGCCAAAAAACTGAAGCAGTTACACACTCCTCATCCAATTGAACAATCAGATAGACCTATGCACAAAAGCGTACACGCAGCAAAGTCACCAAAGGATAATGGATTAAAACTCTGCTCAACTAAGCTGTGTGAAACCAACTACATAAACATTTCAGTGGTTGAAACTCAATACCATCCAGAATGAATCTTTTAAACTAATTAAAACAAGATCAAAACGTCTACCAACTTCAGTAGCACAAACATCCAATGACAGCATCCCCAAACTTTCCCCGTAAAAAAGTATATGTTTGTGTCTTGTGTGACCTGAACACCTCTGGTCATTGTAAACCAGCTGTCTCTGATCTCAGGAGCCTCTGAATGACAGCATCACCATTACAGCTACTGTCATTTCCTGAGAGGCCAACAATTAGTCCTTGCCAGCGGGCCGGCCGTGCTAATGGCTTCAGTGTGAAAGATGTGAGAGCGTTGGTACCAGTGGCAGAGGAAGGCCAGTGGGTGCCTGGAAAAGAGCCACTCATCTCTCTGCTCTAATTGCCATGAAAACTCCATCTAGCTGGGTTTATGGAGAGGCAGGAGGGACTGGTGCCCTTTGAGAGGTTTTGTTAAGCTGGCCCTGGTTCCTCTTGCTCCTGCCCCCCTCAGGGCCAGAAGAGGTGGGCTGCAAAATGGACACCAGATGGAAGAAGCATAACAGAGAGGCAGAGCAAGAGGAGGAGGGGGCTGAGCATGGAGCATGGTGGGTGACTTGGCTGGCTGCACGAGCCTTGTTGTACGTTGTATGGGCATATGTCAAAGTATTATGTGACTGTGGATGTGAAGTATAGGATGTTGTAAACCTTCTGCTGAACAAATGAAGTTGCAGAGAGAGTTTTGTCTTCCCAAAAAAGTCCCAGGTAAAAATATCCCATAATAGGAAGTTTTCTATGTAAACAGAAGCAAACACAAACCTCTTGAGTTTGGCACTCTCGCTGCACCCGCTGTGTTATTCCAACCAATTTTCTGGGGCCTGACCAGCAGTGGCACACTTAACCAACCAAGGCCTGTGCATTTGCATCACAGAGACAGTGGTGAAAATAAATGGATGGGGACTAAATTGAGAGGGAAAGGTTGACAATGGGTCCATCTAGTTGTGCTGTCTGTTAATCATTTCCCAAGCCCCTCTGGCTTCAATAAAGTAGAATAAAAGAATATAAAAGAACAATTTGGGCTGCCCCAGCTGTGAATAACCAACCCATCACGATACACAATAGCCCAGTCATGCTTGCTATAATTCAGCTTGTGATCTCAGGCACGCCCCTCTCTCTTGCCACATCTTTGTTAAAGTCATCCGTCAGGCATATCATTTTCCTCTCCCCACCCCTCCTGCAAGGCCAGATGGTTAAAATCCATAATTCACCGGCCAAAAAAAAAAGACCCTCGGACCCCCACATCCTCACATGCTATGACATTACTCTCACCATGGCTCATTATTGGTCAGTGGTAGCCCACCCCCTTGGCTAATTAAGCTCAGCTTTGTCGAGCCACTGCGCAATAGCTTACGAGCTGGGAGGAGACCTCAGCACCTGGGGAGTCTACCTGTTACAGTGCTTGGCTCATCAGCGTCGCAGAGAGGGAGAAGCAGGCAGGGGATGGAGAGGGACCCAGCTGGCTGGTCTGCACTGGCACTTAGGGAAGAGGCGGGGTGATGGCTGCTGGTGCGTGATGCAGTTGTTTTAGCAGCATTTCGGGCAAGACGTACCTCAGTAGGTATGCATTCAAAAGTACAAGTACATATTTTCAATCTCTGGTGTGCCCACATGTGTTGTTTAATTTGCCAATATGGACTTTAGCCCTCTCGGGACGAATAGATTTAAATCATCATCAAACCACAGAAAACTATATGTATGCCACCCATGGCACATTATATTGGGGTGGGGGGGGGGGACTGGCAAGATGAATGTTCAGTGTGACAATACATATTGGACCCCCCCCCCCCCCCCCCCCCCCCTCCCCTTCCCCACCCCACGGATAAAATTCTGCATTAAACAAGCTCATTGTAGCACTTAAATACTGCATAAAATAAACATTTGAAAAATGAGCATGAGATAAAATACAACTACTGAGGAGGGACATAAAGACTTTTTAAGATTTCAGATTGTTTATCTCAGAAATATTTTGATTTTCTGAGCATTGTATGATATTTATAGCTTTCAATGGATGAAATTAAATTTCCATGAGACTATGGTTTATCAGATAACATATTGTGGAGAATGCATCAATGATGGATAAATCTGTCCAGGTGAGTCTTGCTTAAAGCACTTATTAAGCTGTGACTGGCGCTTGCCATTGATTTTTCCCTGGAATGTGTGGCCTCTTTGAAGTTTGCTGTCCGCTGTGCACAGCGCTGTGGGAAAGCAATCAAGCTCAAAAGTTTTCTCCTCCTTCAAATTCAGAGGCTGACAAATAACTCATCTTTTTCAGCTCCAATCAATATGATGCAGACCTCTTCACTCTTCACTGCTATATTTTATCTCTCCAGCACTGATTGGAATGAACTCCAGTGTTTTGAAGGTCCACGCGCACTGATTGTGAGAATGGGAACCAATCTCGTTGGATGTCGCGAGGTCTTTTTCAAGGCAAGTCACATCAAAGTCTCACTGCAGCACGGTGCAAAGGTCATTTTCCAAGAAGCACTTGAAATGGAAGCGCTGGTGATGTCTAACCCGAGGGAGGCAGACATGGTCTGGGGCTTACCAAAATTACCACCTCCGATTTGGGAAGGTGGGGCCGGTTATAATAATACTAATGCATATTTAAATGAGTACTTTGCATTTATCTGCATTCATCTGAAAATAAAATAGTATGAAAATAAGAGCAGAATGAAATTGATATGAAAAGGTGTGTGGAGGGAAATTCATGAGATGCAAATGTTCGATAGGATAAATGACAGATCCATCTTTTCATACTTAATATCCGTGGAGTCGTGGCTAATTGTGCTTTTGTTGTGCAATTACCCAGAGTTTGCTCAGGGTTTAGATAACGGGCTGTGGGGTGCGGCTAGTGCTTTGTTTAACTTCCTTCCCTCGTGGCCCTGCATGTAACTTAGGCCTCTGGTGATCAGATAATCCCCTGAATAAAGCATATTGGCTCTGTCACTCCCAGTTATGCTGCCTGCTATATGACTGTTGATGAGAGGAAATAGATATAGATGACACACAAGGATTTCTCTTGCTCTTAAAGGGGCACGGTTGTCTAGGTTTTAGCTATGATAGCGGGCAGTCCGATTGCTTTGAAGTTGGCTTTGAAGCTATGAGGCAATTGGAAGAAATGAGGAAATCAGCTGCAGGGTTTCATGGAGAGCCAGTTTGTGAGAGGCGTGATTGGACACAGCGCCCCAGAGGGAGACAGCGGCCATTTTGCTCAGGGGGTCTGTCCTTCTGGCCCTCACACTAAATGTGTAGGATAGAGGCACCAATTATGGCACTTTGGCATATGGGCAGTGGCGAGCACCCAGCTCTAATGATGGACCCTGCCAACTGTTTGCCAGTCCAGGTCAGTGGCACATGATATTTATTGCCAACCCCCTCCCCCCCAATTACTGCCAACTCCTTTCCTGATGGCAGTTGTGTATGTATCAGTGCAGGAGGCAAAGACGGAGGGGGGAGTACCATACACCTGCAGCCTGGTTGGGATACTGGATCTGGCTGCTTGCCTACCTTTAGCCCTCTGCTATCCAGCTGGGAGAGAGGGGTTGGGAATGCATCCGGCTGTCTTTGCCCCAGCTCAGAGGTTCCCAAGGGGGCAAACTGCAGCAGCGGACCCCAGAAGTGCACACCACCAGACTCAGGCACAGATGTTCCACCCTGGTGTTGTGTGGCGTCTAGTGGCACATCTCTACCTCTCAGATGCCCATCTCACTGCAGGTGATGGCAGCAATCATGTCTCGCTGCTCAGGACAAGTCAGACATTAACCACACTTCATCTCAGCTGACACTTATCCAGGGGAATAGGACTCATACCCTGTCATTATGCTGACAGGCAAAGCAGCTGATATGACAATGAGCTGCTGCAATGAGGCTACAGCTTTCTTTGGACATAACAGGACGAATCTGGACCCCTTCCACTCCCCTTCCTGAACAAGAGGCAAATCATTACCAACCAACAGCACAGGCCTACATATCTATTTTCACACTGAAAGAAAAATTAGCCTAATGCAGCAACATGTTCGTAGCTTTTTAGAAAGAAAATGTTCTGGTTGAAATGTGCATAAATACAGTGAGATTCATGAAACATGCACAAGCTGTGGACTTGGATCTAATTTAAGTTTAATGACTCTAAAATGGTCATAGCTGTAGTATGATATGATACAGCTCCTTCATTAAAGATGCAGTTTCAAAGATTAAGCAGTCTCTTGGCTAGAATATTAAGTCACTGTATGATCAATACATTAAATACATTTTTCCAACTTTATAATCAAATGTGTCTTCCAGTTGCTGCTGGTGTGCCTCTGAACAAAGTAGTTATCCTTGAAACTGCACACATGTCCTCGTGTTTAATGGTTAAATAGACAGCTTCAAGGTATACTTATTTATATGTATGAATGCATTGTGAAATAGTTCTGGTAAACTGAATGCAGTTGCTGCAGACTTAAAAAAATATGTGGGGTCACTCAGCTCTCTCACTGTTGTGGACCAAATCTACTTATCTCTGTAAGCCTGGTGCTTCATTGAAATTATAAAATTGTTCCATTAAGTCAGCTAACAGAAAAAAAGAAAAGAGTAACTCAGTCTATTTAATACTCCTGTCTGGCAGCTTTTCAACATGCAAAGTTCTGTCAATAGCCTGATTTAGGCTGTATGCTTCTCATTTGATAGAGACTGACTAATTGTCAGAAGCACTGTGGGAAAGGAAAGTGGCTAATGAGATTTTGATTGGGATGATGTTATCAGAAGTGTTTCTCACCTTTGAGAAACAGTTGGCGAACTCATCCACACTGATTTTGTGTGGTTTGCTCTGTTTCCCAGCGGTGGATGTAAATGAATTGACCCAAAGGAGGGAAAGTACATTTTTGTAGTCAACTTTGTTTTTACCCGCTCATCCTGCATCCAAAACATATTGAGACATGTTGAAACAACATGTAGAATGAAGGTGTAGGTGAACTCATTAAAGGGTACTCAACCGATTTAGCATTGCACTCTATTGACACAAAGGACTAGAATTGATACAGAAGCACAAGAGATATTGTTATTTATTCCACACATTCTTCTTACTTGTCTGGCCTCTACATTACCCACAATGCAACTCTGGATTTAGGATTTGGGATTCATTGTGTTATGTTAATAGCAGCTAATGTAGCCTAAAGCTAGTCTGAAGCAGAGATGAGGAGCGGGCTACCGAGGTCTGGTAACCTCCCTTCTTTCTAACTCCACACCCCAGATTTTTTTTTCATTTTCTGCCCCAGCTGACGCTGACTCAAGTGACATCACTTGAGGCAATTTATCAGATTTCACACAATTCCCTCTGCACCCACAAAAGGCTTTATACTACTTGTTTATGTAGTAGTAGGCTACTCCCAAACACCTGGAATGTGATAAATTGTTAAATTGGTGGTGTTCCCCTGAATGAGACGGTTGAAGACAAGTTACTAACAGAACAGAATGTGTGTGCAAATCCTGTTTATGAGGTAAAGGCATAGTTAATTACAGTTAATTGCTGTCAGTTCTCAAATAGAAGCTGGTACCCAAACACTTGCAGGTGGGTGCCAACTGGTAGAAGCTGGAGCTGTGGTCTGTTAGAACAAACTGCACTATCATGCATATATATGACGTCAGACTCACCACTCTCTTCTGGTCTGATTTTCTGTTAAAAACAAAAAGAGTTCCTTCTGCACTTCCTGCAAACATTTCACAACAATAGTAACATTTGCTAATGTGAATCAGAGGGAGGAAATGTTGTGTTTGCATAAACAGCAATAACGGTGAATTACCATGATAAATATGCTTATAAAACTGAAAATCAAATGATAAATAATTAGAAATAATGACCTGTTTCTTTCCTCATTTGGGGTAAATTAAAGCTCTATTAGTATGTGAGAGTATACAGTAGATTCATTAGACTTCTTTATTCAGTCTAAAGCTCATGTACAGCCAGCTAGTTAAAACCGGGTATGAGAGGTGGTAACATAAAAATGTCTGAATAAAAATGTGCAGTAGAAATATCTGTTGTGTTAATTATTCATAATCCTTGTACTTGTTTTATTTGAAACCGGAGTGTTGTTCCAATTCTGTATCCATCTGGGTATAAATGTGAGTCAAAAATAGCTACATGTATTGATTGAAGGATTCATGCTGATATGGAAGAATTTCAAATTGTTTTTTTTTTTTCACTTACAAGGCCTGTGTGGGAATGTTTAAAAGGATTTGAACTCAAGCGAGACAAAGACATCCATCCAAGCGGATGCTGACATTAATGACCCATCTGCATCCATCTCTGCATTAACATTTGTATGAAAGGCCAAACACTCAGTGTGCCACCATTCATCCCTCTGTTTGATGGATTTGCATGAAATTTGGTTTCATGCTTTGAACAGAAGTCCTCATGTCACTGACAAAAGCACGTCGAACAAAACAAAAGGTCACCATGTAGATACCCGCTATTCAAAACTATGGTCACACCTAGTTAGAAAAACACTACTTATTAGATAAAATGATATTAAACATTCAAAGTAAGTAATTATGTGTTAAGTTAATTACTACAAACTCAATTTACCACTTGGAACTAATACTACTATTGTCAATACTATTACTATACTTTAACTTTTTTTGTTTTATTATAATACAACACTATGGATATTGAGGTTATACTGAGAAGACAAACAGGTCGACAAGTATATGTACAACAATACACCTGCGCAAAAAGACAAGATAACACATGCAACTTCACAAAATGTTTGAATTTTTAAAAAGGCACGATGTTTACACAGCAGAAATAACCGCATATTCACCAAAAACAGGGCCATCGTGCTGGCAGATTACATGGCCGAGGAGAATCATTACTGAGAATTATGAGTGGCTGAAGAGAGAAACCAGGGAGTGTGCAATCACACGCATATCTTTGTAGTGGCACTTTGCTGCTGCCTCATTATGGCTAGTTTATGACAGGAATAAAAAAAAGGCAATTTAGTGTTGAAGATAATTTTAACAACATTATCACCATGTGCAAGTTATGGCTTTGCTGTCTTCTGTGTTTCTCCCAACATATTGTTATCAGGTTATGGCAGTGTTGTGAACAAACCAAAAACAAACAAACAATCAAAAAACAGTAAGCTAGGTTGTAGCATGTCAGCTTAGTTTGATAAAATCATCCAAAAATCAATTCACTTGTCTGGTTTGGGTCTTGGTATGGGCTGAGAAATTGGAAAGTGAAGTGCAAAACATAAGGTTGTCTATCTATATTGACTTGTGTCTTCTCTGTAATACACATGAACTCTTCCCACACCGTGTAACCTGACTCTAAACGTGGAGAGTGTGAAAGGTGTTTCTCTCTTAGACTGTTAATCACCCTGCTAGAGACCTGGCTGTGGAGGTGGAAAGTGTGCTCTTGAGGAGATTGATTGAGGAATTACTGTGTGTGTGAGTGTGCATATGTGTGTGAGAGTTTTTTTTTTTTGAGTCACTGAAGAAGTATGCTGAATGTTAAGTGCTGCAGTCATGCTGTCTTAAACAGAGATCGAAAATGTCCTTGTACTGTATATATGACAGCTGTATAGCTCTCACATCCTCTTCTATTACTGACACACTTTAAAGCCCATCCATGTGAAATGGCTGGAACAGTGATAACATGACTCCCTTCACACAATCCAGCCTGTCAGTGGCTATCGATCTTCACCCTCCTTCCATACCATGCCCATATTGTTCGCCCATTAACGCCGTATGTGTGGATGTAGCTGGCACAGATGCCCCATGAATGGAAGACTCTATGAAATGAGGGGGGGGGGGGGGGACCGGAAAAGACCCCAGGAATAGGGCATGAGACGGGGGTCGTCACGGCAACTTTGTCGCTGGGATGGCCCCCATTGTCACAGTGATGGAGCAGGAGGACAGTGTCCTGATGGGGGACGGGTATTGTTAATAGGAGTCACACTGAGGCTGTCAGCGGGGTGTTTGGGAGCCACATGCGACCGTAGCGCTATACGATCGCACGTGCATGTCAATGATGATATGTAGACTATGCGTTACAGCTATAGCATGCTTGAGCATGATTGAAGGCATGTGGGTAGATTGCGTTCATCCATATGCACATGCACACACACACACAGAGGCATGCACATACTTATGCAAACTCCTAAACATACATTTACAGGGTTGACAGAATAGGTGAAACACATTACAACACAGCAGCCCTGCAGTCAGGGCTATTTGCTGCAATTATTTGTATCAAAGTTTTTTGGAAACCTAACAGTTCCCAAACATCATGAGCTTCATGATCTTAATACTGAATACAGATTTATTGCTTTACTCTACACGTTTCTGCTATTTTCCCTGCAAACATGTGAATAAAAAAATAACTATTCTTGACTTTTTTAACCCATGTCATCATATTTGAGGCATTTTCTTGGACAACAGGATGAATACAAAATACATTCGCTGATGTATGTACATTTTTTTGACATAGTTTTTCCTGTGAAAGGAAGGAGCAGAATTAGATTTATTTGTGGTTTGCAGAATTATCAAACTGTTTTCTGGCACACTGCTTTAGACCATTTACATTTTGACATTCGGCAGAATCTTTTATCCACAGCCACTTACAAGCGAGACAAGACAGTCAGCTTATTCTTTCCCAAACAGTTGGCTTTTCAGACAGTTTTTCCAAAATCAACTATGATGTCTTTTGGGTCAAATTCCAGTTGGTGTGGATGTAAGTAAAAAAGTAAGAGACTCATCATGAAGATATTGCTACACAATGTGTTTTCAGGAAGACAGTGGGAAAACACACAGACACAGCAGGGATTTGGTTTGTCCCATGTATGTTTGTCTAACACATACTGTATACATGCATTTGACATGCATTGAGACAACCTTTGTGTGTGTGTGTGTGTGTAGTTTATGGTTAAGATAGTGACAGTAAGTCTATTCTCCCCCTTTTCTCCACCGCCCCGATTCAGAGCCTCCTGGGATGATTATTAATCTAATAATTAAACATTTATTGCCAACAGCACCTGCTCTCTCTCTCTCCTCTGGACCCCGGGGACCCCATCACACACACAGAGAGAGAGAGAGAGAGAGCAAGAGAGAGGAGGAGAGCAGGAGAGGGAGGGAGGGACACAGGAGGAGTCAGAGGGAGGGGTTGGAGAGAGAGGAGAGCAGCAAATCCGAAGGGGTCATCATCACATTGCTGGATTCTTTTACACCGGCGAGAGGCTGTTTTTTTGTGTGATGGCAGACAGTGTGTGAAGTTATGTGATCCCAGAACAAAAGAAACAAGGAGGAAGGAACAATCCAATGCTGGGAAGGAACTGGAGGCAATCACAGCGAGGGGCCCCCCTCAGTCTGACATCTCCAACCAATTCATCAGCTAAACTTTATTCCTTTAAAGCGTCTTTTTCATCAAGATTTCCTTTATCTTTTTCTCCCATTTTAAAAAAAGAAAATCTTTTGAAATATTTGAATTAAATTTGGGATCAAAAGGACATCTCTTTAACTCCTCTGAACACAAAGTAAGGAAGCAAAGGAGTTCAGCAGTGGACAGACTTTTCTAAAGGACAGATAGATAGAGAGTGAGTGAGAGACATTGAGACCAAAAGGAGGGAGTGCGGGTCCCTCTGTGCGGCAAGATGCTGCGCTATCTGATCAAGACCCTGCTGCAGATGAACCTGTTCACTGACACCATCCGAAACCCATCCAACGGCACCGATCTGTTCTTCAACATCTCCCTGCCCTCCTTCAACAGCTCCCTGCTGGAATGGGGAAACTTCACCGGCTTCAACGGTAAGCACATGGAATTGTTTTTTTTTTAACATCCTCCCCCTCTTTAACCTCCCCTTTGGTTCGTCTTCGCCCTCTGCACAGTTGTCTTTCCCTGACAGACTGATGCAAGAGGACACATGACTTTTCTTGAGGAAGACTTAAGAAACACTTAGAAGCGGGTGTCTTTTGTGATGGAAATGGGGAGCTGAGCCGGGGAGGGAGTTAAGAGGGGAAAGTGGAAGAAGTTGTCACGAGAGGAAATCTCATGTGAGGTAATCTGAGATGAGTTTGAAATCAGGAGAGGTGAAAGATTATTTTTCCAAAAACAAAATGTATAGTAAGAATTCAAGAACTTATGATAACAGTTAATAATTATAAAGCATTATTCCTAAAGAATGATTATGGGATAAAGTTGCAGTGTTTAAGTAGACTCAATTGATCTCTAATGTAAGTGTATTAAAATGAGTTAGACTTTTAATTTGGTGAGGAAAATCCAGTTATTAACTTCTTAATCTACAGCCATGACTTGTGTCCTTGAGGAATACACTGAACCAATACTTGCCTCATTCTCAAAGTCCTTTTGAAGATGACTGTCAAAAAAAATACTTCATAAAAAGGGTCAATGGATGATGTCAGCGCGCTGGGATCACACGCTTGTCGGAGTGTTCTGTAAGCTGTGAGGGAAAAGTGACAGAGATATAGTATTACTCAATAACACGGTCTATTTTGCAGGAGCAAGCCCGCTCGCTATGTTAAATGAAGCCGTCTGCCATCAGGCACGATGGACTGGAGCTGTTACATCTCCTTAACTTTTGCCACTGGGCTTCTCTCCTCCTCTGCGTCAGTGATAAAGCTCAGTCTCACAGCACTTGTCTCTTGCTCTGCTCCAGCTAGAATTTACAAAAGCCTCCTTTTTTATGGTTGTGGGAGGAATTCTGTTTTTACTGTGTGTCTGAACGAGCTTATTAACATGGTGTAATGAGATGTCCCTGCTGTGCTTTGCTGTAATGGCAGGGTATAGACTGTGTATATGTATGTATAAGTGAGTGTGTGTGTGTTTGTGCATGTGCATAGGGTAGACTTAAGTCAACAGATCACCTTGATGTCTGCTATAATGAGCACCCCAGCTTTGTATCCATGTCAGTGCATACCAATGAAAGCTGCATTCAGCCACACACACACACGCACACACACACGCACACACACACACACGCACACACACACACACACACACACACACACACACACACACGGGGCAAACAAAAGCAAAAAACTGGCAACTAATTCTTTCTTTTTTCTTTCTTTTTTCTTTCGTTCGTTCTTTCCTTCTTTCCTTCTTTCCTTCTTTCTTTCTGTCTTTCTTTCTTTCTTTCTTTTCTTTCTTTCTCTCTCTCTTATTTCAATTCCGAGCTGTTTTCTAAAACATCCAGCTGTTTCCCAGCTTGTGTCCATCCACTGATGTTTAAGAGCCAGAGAGAGGGTTACCGTGTGCCCTCTTTGTGCTGCCTTGTGTGGGTGTGTATGTAGGTAATTGGTGTGTATTTTGTCACAGAGGGGAGTGAGGTCTGCCTTTTGATGAGTGGACATGGGCGTGAAGGGTAAATTTGCTCCTGAGCCCCTCCCTCCCGGTGTCCCGATAACCGGCTTCAAACAGCGGTGTTGGCTGTATCAATAACAGAGTTTATAGCTTCTGTTTCACTGGCCTCACATTTCTATTTCCTTTTCTCTTTTTTCACCCCCCCCCCCCCCCTCATCCACAACACTAATGGAGTGTAGATTGAGCGCGGTGTTCGCACACCTAAGATCTATAGCGGCCCGGTGAGAAAGTAAGCTTGAGAGGCGAGGAGGAACAATGAATCTATTGAGAGGAATCTATCTGGTGCAGACCATCTGATGGACAGACGTGCCTCATGTGCATCTGGCTTCATATTCTGTGGAATCTTTCCCTGGAGCTCCCAGAAACTGAGTCTCCTCCAAACAATCTTTGGGTGACATCGATACAGGCGGGGAGTCTGAATGAGGACAGGGGGTAGAAGAAATAGTTCTACTAATCAGCGATCAATGAGATAAAGTATATAAGCTTTTCCCATTGTCGACTAGTGTGAAGGATATGGATTGACCGCATGGAGAGAATGAAAGGCAAACACTGATATCTAAATTTACACCTGCTACAGGAATCGATATCACACTTTCTTCACAAAAAGTATGTCCTTCTATTTACCTCATACAAAAGGTCATTTTCATGTTTTCCATCAGATATGTTTTTGTTGCCATAATAGAGATGTTTTTCACCCATCCATTATATGCTGATTCATCAGTGGGGGGGGGGGGGGGGGGCTCTGGGGGCTGATGGTCAAACCAGGGGTATCCAGGCGAGAAGCTCAATAGCAAAGCTGTGGGTGGACAGCTTGTGTGGGTCGACCTGGAGCTCAGAGGGAGGCTCAATGGGAAAATCAATGTGGCCCGATAACCAATTTGGGAAATAATAGACAATTCACTCAAACACAGAGCTATAGTGGACTGCTGTGGCCTGGCAAGTTTATCTATTAGTTCTTTCGGCCATTCACTCTGTCTCTCTTCCCTTATCACACCTTTTCTGTTTTCTGTATCGACAGTTTCTTTAGGGAGTCTGGCTCCTGCGATTCATGCACAGGGGCTGACTATTACCTGATTATACCTGACAGTCAAGTTACTCACAAATTAAGGTTGGCTAATGGAGAGGCTGAATCTTGGAAAGGTAAAATCAAGTAAAAATATTTTTTAATTGCTTCACATTAAAAGAAATGTCACTGTACTGCATAAAGTATGCTGCTATTGACTATATATTTTCTACATTTTATCATTTATGTCTATAGACAACGTGTCTGAAAATAAAGAGACACTGATTGTGAGTCAGTTAATTGACTACATCATCATTAATTCACAGCAAAAAAAAAAAAAAACAGTAGATAGAAGGAACACAGTGGAAAAGTTATGTAACTTGCTGTTGTGATTTAAATGCATTTTGAACATAGTTAAAGTAGACATGACAGCCCAATTAACTTCTCTACCTTCCCACCCACGCATTCCTCTCCTCACATACTCATGTGTGGAGACACATTCATAATCCATAATAGACTGCAGAAGCTCTGCTTGGGTCAATAGGTATTAAGACACCTGCTCCTTAGGGAACAGGTGCGCTTGCTTTAAACTGAGCTTTGAATAAGATGTTTGGATTGATGTCAGAAATTTTAATGAAAGTGCACAGGAGTAATGTCACAAATAACAAGCATGGACCGGGTTGCTGTTTTCTGAGCTGCAATAAAGATGTAAAAGCCCTAATTAGAGTTTCTACTGCATAATCAATAAAACTTTCTCAGGATGGAGATTCAGCAGAGAGAAATCATTAAAAAAACTTTTTATGTTATCATTTTTTGGTTCTGTTGCTATGAGCCAAAGTTAGGATGGGTGTGTGTGTGTGTGTGTGTGTGTGTGTGTGCGTGCATGTAAACAAATACATATAGGCATCTTTGCATTTAGGCAGCTGGGGATGGTGACGGCTGCTGCTGCACTGTGTAATTGTATGTATGTGAAAGTATTGTAATTTATGGGTGCTAATGCGGCCATTTGTCCCTTCATGGAGGTCAAGTAGGCTCCCCTTTGCTCTATTCACCATAAATCTGCCAGGGAGTAATTAACGCTATGTCTGTGTCTGGCTCTGTGTATGTGTGTGTGTGCATATCTCCTAGCTAATTATTTCTAAATATTTCAATATGCAAATCCCATAAAAGTATACTCCCCCACAACATCTCCAACTGACTTTATTTGTGCAGAAGCAGAGCTGCCTGCAGAATCTTTATCAGTGCAAATCAACATTTCATACAATCAAAACTTGTGATATATGCACACTTGCAAGAGCCATGCTAAATTCAAAAAGAGGCTCTTGGAGCTACAGAGGGAAGAGAACCAGCATGGTGCCCTGATACCCACCAGGAGCTCTGAGAAGAGGGTTAAACTTCCCTTACCAGGGAACCCTGTGGTGGTTGTTAAGCATGTTGGCTGCTAGGTGCTAATGGTGCTGTCAGTCTGGAGCTGTGTGAGTAGAGCGGGTACATGCAGTGGGCTCTGTACCTGTAGTGCAAACTATAAAGAAGAAGAAGAAGATGAAGGTGACTAGAGCATGTAAAAAGTGGTAAGTACAGTTTGCAGTGTTTTCTACTACATCCGCAACATCCTTGCTGCTGTATTCCTCATTTATTCACTGGGAATTTCTGGCTAGAAGAGATGCATTATTAATAGATTTCTAGGGAGCATTTGGGAAGCCAAACATCTTTATTCATCGCGTGAGCCAAGCTCTGGGAACCACCAGTTGTCTCCCATCATACTCACCTCAGCTTGACACTGCCATCGCCAAAAGCAAACCATTAGCCAACCTAGTCTGTGGCCTCTCTTAGCAACTCACATTGCATATACTTAAGACATGGATGCACACACGCACTGAGACGCACACTTATTCAAAGTCACCAGGAATGCAGACACAAACACTGTTTCACCTCTGGACCCCATACTTTCTGTCAAAGCTAGTGCCAGCTCCAGCGTGGCGTCTAGATCATTAAATATGACCTTTCTCAGCGCGCTGGTGCTGATGCTGGCGGTGTGGCCGTGACTGGGACTTTGTAGTGGGCTAGAAAGAGAATGTCTGATGACCGGGGAGGGCTCAGTAGTGGCTGGCCAGACAAACTATGGTGGAGAGCAGGAGGTGGAGGGATCTGCATCCCCCACACTGATGGCACTCATCCAAAACCAACCTATTATTCTGGTAGAGAAGGGTCACGACTTTTCACACACAAGCCTGGCAGTTCATTCTCCCATGATGCTCAGTGGACCTGTTTTTGTTGCAATTCCTTTATTTTTGATTATAAAACAATATGAATCAATGGTGTGATCAGTAAGAAGTCCACATTTGACCACACATGACGCTAATCAATATTTACAAAGATTAAGCTTGCACAGGCAGTATTGTATGACTGCCACTTTGATCACTGTCGCCATTTATTCAGTTGAGGTGTGGTCTTGACGTTTGAATCGAAAACAAAGAATCACTGGCAGGCATGGCAGTGTGCTGTGGACAAATGATGGGGAAATTAAATTTACAAGCTCTGTGTCTGTATCACGCCTGACGAATGAAAACAGCCTGATAGTGCAACTGTTGTGTACACTATCAGTGCAACATGCTCCAGAATACTCAAACGTGTCATCAGCCAACTCAAGTCTGCTTACTTCTCTCTGTGAAATGCATTCATGTTGGAACAGCTTACTCACATCTTATATCTCATGAAGGTAAAGTTTGCACATTAGATTTATTGTACATTTAATAACACATTTGTACAATTAAATTATTTAGAAATGTCCTTATTAGGGATGCAAACAAATATGAATACATTTTTTTGGGTATAAAACAGATAATACACTCTGAACAGATACAAACAGTAGCCAGATTTTTGCAGTAATCATCACAAAACGTATAATCAGTTGTACTCACCAGTCTTTATAGTGGTGGCAGGATTTCTGATATCCATCAAGAATGAAAGTTGATAAATTAAAAAAATCATAGAAAAAAAATGCTCTTTTAAACTCTGATCTTGTATCATAATGATCAGATTCAGGCTTTTCCTTCAATATCAAAGTAATCCAGGTGACTGTTGTCTAAACAACAATCAACAGTAGTGAACAAGAAGTTGCATATCAACATTCAGATACTCAGCAGCTTCATCCTGAATGACTTGTCATTGGTTTTCATCAGATTCGTTGTGCAGTACAGCTGTTATTTTTACCTCATGATCTGATATTGAAGACGCTCACACAAACTTAATTTACATCTGGACTTCCTCCCATCACATGCACAACCCAATTAAAAAAACAAACAAAAAAAAACATACTTCAGACTAACTTAACTGACACCTGGGCCTCCTCCTATTACAAACACATCCTCCAGTTTTTAAAGACAAATCATAAAAATATGGCCCAAAGCAATTCTGACTCATATTTTTCCACTGTTAAAACACACTTCCACTATTTATTTCCACCTGAACCATTAAAAGTCAAACAGCTTTTATTTAGATTCAATTTAGTCCTTCCTTTTCATCTCTTTCTATTTTCCTGAAGGTGGAGTTCAATCACAAATCATGCTTTACTATTTAATTCTTAAAATTAAAATCAAATAAAGATATGGTTTTTTTGTATATTTTGTGATAATACTAATAGTAAGTGTAGGCTGCTAGTAACTTTGCGCCCATAGTCCCCAGACCTCAGACCTTTAATAGACCCCAGGTAGGAAGACATTAATAGTGTTTTTATTGAGGTCTCCAGTCTGACCTGTTGCTCTTCACAGCATAAGCAATTACACTGGGTTAAATGAAAGGATCGGGGTGGAAGAAAGGGGGACACTGGGAAAGAATTCATTGATGTGGTGGTAAATAAAAAGATGGCTATGCTCTAGTTGATCATCGTCATTATTGTAAGGCAAACAGCAAAAACTAACGTCAGTGCAAAAATGTGTGCAAGCTATTCTGCGAAAAAAGAATGCGGGCGATGTAAACCTTTCTTTATGTTCCCAGTCGAATTGAATCAAACAAAGATGACTTCTGTCCGTCACTCTGTGCTATACCTCATCTGTTTTTATCCTCCTTTCTTTATCTCACTCTATTTCCCACACTCCCACTATCTGCTTCACTTCAATTCTGTTCCAATTCACCTTGACTGATTGGCATGGGTGCTGCATAAACAATAACGCCACATTGTGTGAATACATAACTGAAGGAAAAAAAAAAAGAGACAGTGAATGTCTTTTGAATTAATATCTGTGTCTATATATTTGCGTATGACAGCATCTTGTTAATAAAGGATCTGAGTCACTGCATATTTTCCTCCATTCATTCTGTGCCTCCTTCACCTTATCCATCCATCTGTCCCTCCCATGTTTCCCATTAACAAACCTCCTCAGTCCCTTCCAGTAGAGGATGAATAACATCAGGCATTGCTCTGCAGCTCAACACCGGCTCAGCAGTCCAGCTAGGCGCCCAATTACCATCAGATCATCTCGACGTATTTTCAGCCGCTATCAGCTTGAGCCTCCTCATCATGGTTTCCATCAAGCGCCAGCCTGCTGCATCCCTGATAAGCTTATCATCCACAATTTCACGTTAAAGCCCCAATCTGTAGAGACAGCATGGAGCCTCTGTTGAAACATTGCCCTCATCTACTAGCTTGAATCGATCAATTGAACTCTTGCCATCCAAACATAAGTTTCACCTCAGTTTTTTAAGACCGTAAAAGTTCGTTTAGGACGTGTAAAATTGTATCTACTGTTTGAAGTTTTGCCAAAAAAACTATACAGATAAATATGGACATTCAAAAACCTCATTCATCATAAAAACAAAAGGTTCAGCAGTGGAAACAAACTTTATTATGCTTTTGCACAGAGTAAAAAAACAATTCTAACCTGTTCAGATGGACATTTTTTGTGGTTGGTTCCATGCTTAGCCCCCTGTGTCTGAGATAATATGCAGAATTATGTACATAACCGAGCGGGAATGGAAATGAGGCAGCATCTGTGGCGAAGATGAGAACTGAAGGGGAAGGAGGAGAGAGAGAAGGGCAAGAGATGCTACTTTGTAAGCAGAAGAGAGTTCTGCATATGCTAATAGCAGCTTGGACAACTTCCCCCATCATGGCGAGGATTTCTCCCAGTGGTGAGCACAGGCAGATTGGATGGTGATGAAGATATACTGTAAGACGGTGGTTAGATTATCTCATAAGGTGCAGTATGGGGGCATGGATTAGTGTCATATGTTTGCAAAGGAAAGGGTGGATCTGGAGAGACGATAACTCCCCGGTATTATAATTGTCAGCGTGGCTCGTTCAATTTCCACACTGTTTGTGGGAGGAAGAGCTGTGATAAGCCTCTGAGATGAGGATATGATAATTCAGTTTTGTTCCTGGGGTGGGCACACAGTTGTCAGTTATTGGAGTGAATGAGAATCATGTCCTTTTCACTTCAGAGTTGGTACCATTCAGTGTTAGATGATAGAGAAACACACAGGGTGTCGGTGTCTTCATCTCATTTTACACTTAATAACCATTTCACACAAAATCAACAGTCTGGCAACTTTTCTTTTACTTTTTTTCTCCTACAACATGTGTTTTTCTTCTGCTACTGCATACAGACCTGCTCTCTGACATGTCTTAAGCTCTCGTTTTAGAAAAAAAGTACCCAAACGTAAGAAATATACTGTATATATTTTATTTTATATTTTTTGTCTAGCCATATAGTGTTAGAGACATTCTTTGCGTTAAGCCAATCAAATCATGTGTGTAGAAACTGATTTGCATAAAGCAATAAGTGCCAGTGTCCTACAGTATCATCCGGTGCCGCTGAATAATAACCAGACAGCTGCCTGCAACACAGCTATCTAGCCGATGCCTGGACGTGGACACATGTCTTGTGTTGTGCCTCTGCTTGCTTAATAGGCTTCCAAATATTCACAGCGGGAAAGTGCATTGTTAACATAGATTTGCAGGCTAGTGTTTGCTAATTAGCTACTCATCTGGAGTACTCTGAACTGCTTAAAAACCCAACCGCAAATGTCAACATCAGTCAGTTTAGTGGCTAAATGATGTAGTCTTCAATACTACCACTGCTGAATGACCTTTACTTGTTAGCTACAGTACAAAAACAACTTTATCTACATTGTGTTTTTTTTGGTGCTCAGCTGTCAATCAAACATGTACATTGGCCCCACTCAGAGTTTGTGAGGCTCAAGGAGCATTTCTGATGCATCGTTTGTTTTTCATTGTGAAAATATGGACATAAATTAGATTTTTGACAGAAAAAATGCATAATTTTTGTGGCTTCTGTAAAGACTGTTACCAGGATCCTTGAAACTCTGCATATAGCATTCACTGTAAATAAAACAGACCTTGGTGAAGCCTCTATCTTATTGATTCATCAGTACTGGTGAAGATGATTCCCATAAATCCTGCTGCTGCCTGCACAAAGAGGATTACAGCAATTATACAAATGTCTTAATGTGATAATGAAATTACAAACACACGATACAAAGAAAACAGCTTTTTCCTCAATCGATGCCTCTGTGAATGATCCACACTCTCTATTCTCAACAACTCCCGCTTCAGTATATTAAAGAGGCTGGCTGCACCATTCATCTGGGAGCTCACGTACAAGGAGGAGGTCAATCAAAATGAGGGGTTAAGTGTGCTGATGACTCAGGGGTCACCAAGAGAGGTCGTAACCCTTAACCCATCTACAAACCCCCCCCCCCAACCCTACTACATCTTAACTGAGGTAGCTTCAGTCCTTTTGTTCATCACATCTGCCCTCCACCATTGTTATTCCAATCAGTGCTATTAATTATGAGTCACTGTCTACTCCAACACATTATTGCATTAAATGTAGACATATGTACAGAGTTGGATTCGAAAATCTTGCTTGAGGTAAAAGCATTGATATGAAATGCATGAGTCCTAACTGAAACATTGCTTGCCTAAAGTCAGATATTGCATCATGATTATGGACGAATACCAAAATTTGTATGCGTGGCATTTTTCTCTTAGGCTAATCAGTTTTTGCCTAAGTTAGACAAATGGTGTTAAAACAGCTTTGCTTTGGAATACAGACTGAGTGGATTGAAGGTGTGAAGTGCTTTTTTTTTTCTAGAATGTAAATAGATTTCAGCAGCTATTGGTTGGCGTACAAGTGGATGGAGTGCTGGTGCGGTATAAGTAATACTTGAGTGAAAGGACACATGTGGCAATACTTAAACATGTCAATGTCAATATACAAACATGCACACAGGTGAAATCACATAAGTCATCAGTGTAAGCATGAAAAATCTCTCCCTCTTTGTTTTCCTCTCTCTTAAACACGCACGCACACACACACACACACACACTGTAATACATATAGCTGTCGCCGAAATCCATTTCACATCACAATCCCACTGCCAATTATCTTTTGAATCCATCAGTGGGAAAGAAACATGCAATGACAACCCTGCAGTGTCAACACAATTGGTCATGCATGTCTATGAATACTAAAATATAAAAACAGTGGGAACAGTGGAGATCATGCTGGCTTTGTGTCATATGCCTACCATAATACTGTATGTTCTACTTCTGTTAATGAGAGTCCTTTCAGCATATTAATTACGGCTGAACATGTACAGACGTGAGACGTTTTGCATTAACAATCAAAATTTTCATGACGCTACAAAAGAAGCTTTGCTTTGCAAGCTTCTCTTTTAGTTTTAACCTCCTGAAGACATTTTTGTTTAAGAGACTTTTTTAAAAAGCAAAAAAAAAAAAAAGAACAATATCTCCATCTATTCTAGTTTGATTCATCTCAGTGTGGTCTGGGGTCATTTCTGCTGAGAGGAATATAAAAGCAGGCCTCTGAATCATAAGATTCTTCTATTTGTAAGGTCAAAAGTATGATTACTGTGGAATATGAGTCTACAGGAAACTGAAGGATTGTTTTGATTAATGAGATTCTTTTTCAGACTGTATCTTTGTTTCCATTTCCCTTTGTTCCTCTTACTTTTTTTTTTTCTCTTTGCATCTAATGGTAGACTCATGTTTTGGCCGAATCTCCATTCGACTTGATTTCAGTGGGAGTATCTTGAATAAATGAAGTCAAAATTAATTAAAATCAGTAAGAATGATAGCTCTTTCACTAGTTGTTGTACTGGTAAAGAATCCATAAATAGACTCTTTCCATACTAGATGAATACAAAAATGATATTCAGTATGCCAGAGCAATTACTCATCCATGGTATGATTTGTTCATTATTATTTGTCGCATGATCTCAATTTATGCTTCAGTGTATCTGTCATGCCACATGCCGATATTGATTCATTAGCAGAGACTGTAAATGTGTGTGTGCATGTGTGTCAAGAGGATACTACCCATGGGCTGTAGCTGCAGCAATCACTAGACAATTACCGAGTAAACACTAATTAATCAATACAGCGCTGACATCCCCTCACCCAATGACATGCTCATGCACACACACACACACACGCACGCACACACACGTGCACAAGGCAAACAAAAGGCCATAAGTGAATTGACTTAAGAAAATATTTACTCCTCTTCTTTGTCCATTTACTCTCCTCCATCTGTCTCCAAATTACTAACACAGAGCGATGGTGACTGAAGTTAACTTTTAATTGCCGTCATATAAATGTAATTACGTGCTTAGAGTAATGTTTGTGGAATATTCAAATTTTGACATTTATGATAATGTTGCCTGTGTAGGCTGAAGTTATTTTTAGGCAATCAAATGTGAAAGTCTGACTTTGGGCTAATTAAAGTGACTGCAGACTCTAAAATAAATGCCACTTGATTAGATTTTATTTTATTTAACTGGATGAAAAAAATACACAAATGCTGAAGTATATTTGACGTAATGTCTTTGTGGTTGTCTGTGGACTGAATTCTTTTTAAATCCGAGATATTAATTATTTTACTGTACAGCAACACATTATGCAGCTGTCTTGCTTTGCCTTCATTCCTATCTATAGACTACTGACAGAATTATCCACACAGCTTAATAAAATAAATAAAACAAAGCTGCAGTCATCAAAAAATGTCAAAAATAAGTCATCACAAATCAAGCTTTTGTGAAAATGTAACCACTGCCATCTGAGAGGTATTAAGCCGGACAGATGGACAGGGCTTCATGTGTAAGGAAGGTTTTTTCTATTGTTCTTTTTCAGCCCCTCCCTCATTATGGGATAAGTCAAACACATTCAGACCCAAGCTTCCCAGTATGACCAGTTCTCTGGCGCCCAGTTCTCTGGCGTGGGACACATGTGGAATAGATTGCACAGTCTTACTCATTCTCTTTCCCGATCCTGCTTCTCCCAAACAGCCAGGTGACTCAAACCAGCAGCCATCCAGTCACAAGCATGCTTCTTCTTTAAATTGTAGGTTGTGTGCCACTCAAAAGGCAAACCACAATGGTCATATGAGCTTTTGAAAACAGTTATAACTAAGACATGGAAACATTGAAAAAGGATGAATTCAGTGCTTAACTTTCCTGTTAATTGATTTTTTTCACTCCCATGCTGTGAGCACTACAAATGAAATGCCATTCGTCTCTGCTGTATTGGGTTGGAGGCAGAAATCTCAAGAATAGAACGGATATCTAAAAACCTGGACAAATAAAAATGAAACTAGCTGCATGGCTACATATCAAGTAGGTGAGAAAATATGTTCTCTGGTAATTTGGATGAACTGACCCTTTAATGATATTTTTATAACTTCTTAATCCAGAGTAAACTTTTACCAGAAAAAGATCAGGCTGATATAATATTTTGGATCAAGCTAGTCACTTACTAATAAGTGTATGCTAAAGTGCCAGCAGTAAGGAAGATGTGGATGATTTTCATTATGTAACAGCTCAATTAATTGAGCCCATTCCTCAAAAACCTTGGCATACTCCTTAAACGCTGCAAATCCAGCTCATTGATGAACCTAATCTGGTATTCAGTGCCAAATTGCTGCTGCTGCCAATGCTGCTGCTGCTGCTGGCTCAGTGACCCCATTCTGAAGTGTCAGTGGAGGGAGTTAAACTTTAGTAAGGAGCCTCAGTGACAGACCAGGAGAGGCGATGAGAAGGTTGAAAAATGGCTAAAGAAGTGTCACTGACTATTCTGAATGATGGATGGCTGAGGGTGCAAGAGACGCTCGAGAGTATGTCAAGGGTGAGAAGCCAGAAGGATATGGAAGGTAAGATGAAAGAAGAGAGTTACTGAGGGTGATGACAGCGGGGACTGTCAGAGACAATGATGCCAGGATGGATTTTACAGAGGGGGTCGGTAAACACACAGCCTGTGAAACAGATCATATAAGAGTAGATAAGCGTGGAGGAGCAGAGGGGGACCAGCTGTACTGGTGGGTGACATTGTGGATTGATGCCACGTAGCCAATTCTCTCAAGGAGCGGAAGCCACAATGACTTCAATTTCAAACAGCAAGATTACACTTCTCTGAGGCAAGGGCAGAGGATTTTTAAAAGGAAACCAAACACAGTGGTTGTAAAGGTGTCTCGCGAGGGGTTTAAGTGGAGCTTAAAACGTGGAGCTGTTTCAATGCAGACAATAACATATGAAGCTGTCAATAGAAATCTTTCGTTTTGATACACAGCTTTAAATTTTGTTCTAAAAAGAGATACATTTTGACTCTCCTGCAGTCTGACAGTTAAAATGTTTTATTCATTCTTGTATGTTCTTTCCTTTTTTTGCCCCTTTTCGAACTCAAAAGCATTCACAAAAATAATCAAAACAAAAATATATACCCTTTAAATTTCAGGAGAATAATGAGGATGTTCATTATTATTGAAAGAAGAAAAACAATACCTTCATCAACATGCATAGACCTACTTTTATGGAATGTCATCAAAATGCCACATTACAATAAATTCGGAATAATAATCACAATCAACTTTATTTATGTAATTTTTTTTTTTTTTTAACAAAGTTGCAAAGAGACAATAGAGAAAGTAAACAACAGAGTCAAACAGCTGGGGTCTGGTGAATCCATAAAATTTAAAAAGTTTTAAGAAGTGACTGAAAACATGCTACTGATTAATCTGAAGTGCTCAGACAGGAAGTTCCAAAAGCTGAAGGGCCTGGACAGAAAGGCCCGATCACTCCTGGTAAAATGAAGCATAGCTGGAACAACCAGGAGAAACCTGACTGAGGGTCTCAGGCTGTGCTGCAGCTGTAGGGGGATTATCTGATTCTTATCTGAAATTCAACAAGGAGCCTCACCATGCAAGACCTTAAATGTTAACAATAAAATCTTAAGATCAATTATAAAGCTCATAGGGAGCAAATCATTTCTGCCAAAAAAAAAAAAAAAAGAAAAGGAAAAATCCTTGATCCTTTCGGCAAAACCTGGGGGCTGAATCTGACTGTATTTGATAAACCTGACATGAGAAGAAGTGGAAACCTCCGGCCTTACATACTTACATACTGACAAAGTTAAAGAATTGTCACAGAGGACGCAGACTGAAAGAAAGATGAACAGAGGCAGGATAAAAGATTGTGACAGAAGAGCAGTGGGGCAGAGACAAAAGTGACTATCTGCACAGAGAGTGAAAAGTGAAGCGAGAGTGTGGCGAGGGCCACAGGGCAACAAGGGAGACTGACATTTTCAGGCACTTTAATAAGTGTATTAAGATTGGCAGCTCTACTTGCCGTTCACCAGCCTGATTACCATAAAGCTATTTATTAGGCTGATTTCCCAGGCTGAGAGCAACAGAGACCAGGGGAAGGAGCGGAGGGGGCCGACGCCATGGGGGAAGGCTGGCAGAAGGTTAAGGGCATGTTGCTATGGAAACAGTACTGGGAGGGTAGCGATTGGGAATAGCCCAGGATGTCCATTTACAGGTGGAGGAGAGACACAGAGCAGGGAGGTTAGAGGTCAGATATGACTATCAGTTCCTCTGTTTAAATCACTAAAGGGAATTTTCATAATAAAGGTGAGTTCATGGTGGCATCCAGATTGATATAATATGATGTGACTCTTACAGGTGGGTAGCAGAGCTCACAGAACCCCCAGTCCACTACACGTGCACTCATTTCACATGCAATTAGCCTCATTACAGCAGTTTTACATGCGCACAATCGCAACTCTAATCTAAGTACACCCCCTCACATGCATGGACACTTCATGCAGGTCTTCATTAGCACTAATCAGGGTCTTGCTGCTGCCCACAGCAGGGTCCACTGACACTTGCTGCTATAATACTGCTCACTTAATGCTGAGGCAAAAGGACAAGTGTGTGTATGTGCTCGACTGTGACTGGCTACAATCATTCCATGCAGTGTAAGTCCACCAACAAAATGTGTCATAAATGCAATTCTCCAAATACAGCAGTCCTATTTTATAAGATAAATTCCCTTCAGGGTAAATATATAGTTAATTCATTCATTAATTCATTAATTTATGAAGGGGCTGATAGGAATAGTGTTTCTCATAGATTAGTTACATTTTTATCTGCATTAAATCTGCATGGTCTAATGGGCATGAGGCTCATGAACACACAATCATCACCTCCTATGATCACCACAGGCCATACCAAACCCTCATTAGAGCAATTTTACATGCTCATTCTCTCTCATATACCCTGGATGCACATGTTGAACCATAATCCCTACAAATACAACATTATTGTTGCACAGTAAATGTGCATGTTAATTGCCTACTATTACTTTGTTAGCAGCTTAAAAGTCGGGTTATAATTATAGATCCGGAGCCAGCTGCTAGACAACACACAGCCGTACCAGTACTGTATGTCTTAGGTGAATATTAAAGTCAGTATTATGAATAATGCTCACTAGTTGCCAGACAGTTATTATGTGCAGTATTTGTATTCCTGCTGGACCAGAGAGAGCTGATGAGAAATACTTTAATAACGTTAATAAAGTGAGCTTTAAACTCGTTATAAAGGCTGGCTTATTAGGCAACAATATATTTTTTTCACAGGAGCCTCTAGTTGATACTGTCAATAGATGTCATTATGATGATGATGATGATGATGATGGTGATGATGATGATGATGATGATTGTTATTATTATTAGTAGTAGTAGTGCAAAATATAATTATCTTTTGATACATGGGTTTTGGATCAGTCTGTTATTTCCTCTAATTCTACCTCTACCTGTTTTTTCATATCTTTTTTAATCATGAATGTCAACATGTTGTTCTGAATATAATAAAAATGTTTAAAGTCCTTACAGATATTGTCTACAGTTTTAACTTCTCTTATTGTACATATAGAAACTCTGAACAGCAGGCTGAGTACCTGACACATTTCACACACACACGCACACACACATCCTGAGTGAGTTGACAGGCAGGTCATTTTGTTTACATCTCTCTCTCCCACTGGTCCTGTTAGGCTCATAAGTTATTTATACTAATCGATGCCACAGGATGTCTGTGTTAAGCGTGCTCTGTTACTGAAGCAGTTGGCCTCTTGGCTGGGGTCTGAATCTATGTGTGTGTGTGTATGGGTGTGTTTATGGTAGCTTTTTTCCTTTATTACAGGAATTATTACTGTAATACAATTTTGTACATGCATTCTTTGAATGAAACGGGTCAAATCATATAGTATCATCCAGCATCATCATTAACTTACACAGTTTGACATCTATCTCTTGTTTCTTGAGGTTGAATTGAGGTATTGCATGTTGCATTGGACTAAAGTGCTAAATGATAGTAATGTAAAACATGTTCCACATAGCTCTTTAAAAATAGAATGTACCCAAAGCAAATCAGTTGAAATACATTGTAATGAATGTTATTGTATTAACATACCCACAAAGTCAGAGGCCAGCCATGCATTAAGTCAATACCAATGACCAGTGACCAAAACTGTGACTTAAAGCTTGATTTACAACCGTGAGCGAGTTACTCACACATTGGTGAGATCATACTTTTAAATGAATGGTTGCAAGCAAAGACTATATGTTACTTTAAGTTTAAACAAATGACCCAACAGCATATAGAGTAGATGATGGTTTGACCCCCACAGACAAAAATAAAATATGCAATCCTCAACATTTATTTCTGACATCTTGCACATGGACACTTCAGAACATAATCTTTATAACTCTGATCTGATATTTAAATAAAACAGGTGAAAACAGCAGCACAAGACGAGCAGCTGTGTCTGTGTGTGGTTGACCTCACCACTTTGGGGATGTACATCCTGAAGTCCTGACAGGGGTGATATCATAGTCTGATATCACATCATCTGACCTTGTACCGCAGCTGTGTTCACCTTGACACAAAGAAACCAGCTGCTTTGTAAAGACTGCAGGTGGGAAGGTGGGAAGAAGAGCGAAGCTACGCAAGACATGAGTCAGTGCAGCGTTACGTCACCTCTAATTAACACAACACACAACTGATGTCTGGCCTCGCACTTTGTTTTTGTCGAGGAACAAAGAGATTCACCTTCCTGAGCATTTTTATTCCAAAAATTGAATATTAACAGAGCTTGAAAATGTATGGATTGACTGCTTTTGATTCAATTGCTGGCATGAAAATAAAGCTTTTAGGGGGCAGCATCAGTTATTTGCTGATGCTTGCTGTACTGCATACCAAACAGTGCCATTTTTTTAGGATGGGTTTATCTCAAACAAGCATAAATTGTATGATCCTTTTAAAACAGCTAGTAATTGCAGGTGAACCTGGAGAATGAGTAGAATCTGCTGTACTGTAAGCCACAAGCCAGCTGCAGGAGATGAACTATATTGTATTATTTACAAAGTAATGTTCAGGTGTGCTTGCCAAGGTTTTTGGATAATGAATTCAAATATAAACATGAAACAGAATTGCAAAACAAAAATGAGAACAACAAATATTTTGATTCATGAATGCAGAGTCAATGGTCCTTTTTAAAATTTTCTTTCCAAAACATGTTTCACAGCAAACTTTATTTGAATGAACAAAACATGAATAATTTATTTGTCATTTTTCATTCAATTGTTATTATTCACCTTCTATATTATATTTTTCAATGTAGAGAATGGGCCAAAATGCCAAGATGTAATAGATTCACAATTGTCATTTAGCATATACAGTATGATTTAGCTGTAAAAAATAATTTTCCGGTAGTTTTCCAAAACAATTTCAGTTCTCTCAAAGTTTCATTCAAATAAGTGATAATATATTTTAAGAAGGCAGATTCTCATGCTGGTCAAGATGATTTCAATTGAACCAAGTCCATTTTTATGGTATCTGTAAGAAAAAAAAAGAGATTTCCTGGCTGAGAACTTGAAAAAAATAACTTATCAAGGTAGATTTGCTTTTGTTTGTTTGCTTGTGAGACAAAAGATTGGGCTTATGGAACATGTTGTATGAGAAAACTGTGAAGAAAAGGAGAAATATTAGACATATGTATTGAAGAGACGAGAGGAGTAGGGAGTAGAGGAAGCACTTTGTCTGCCAAAGCATTTATCCCACCAATTAGCAGTCACTTCCCTACCTGGTGAGCGAGAGGGGGAGTTAGGGACGCGGCAGGAGACAGGGTGTGTCTCTCCATCCCTCTCTATGCCCTTTCATACATTTCTCTCTCTCTCTCTCTCTCCATCCACCTCTTTTAGCTCACTGGAGCTTTGCATTTGAAAGAGTTCTGCCAGTCAAAAAAGCCCCCGCACATGAAAGCAAATGTCAGGGGGCAGAGGGCGTCTCTGACAGAGCTTCATCAAAGGCAGAGGACTGTTCGGATTTTGAGAGACAACACAGTTCCTTTTGCATCCCGCAGGCTGCCTCAAGTGGATCATTTGTATTTAATTTGGAGGATAGACCAGAGGAGAATTCTTCAGTTTAGATTAAATGAAACCTCCATGGCAGATAGTAAACAGGATAAACAGTATTCTTCTTGAGTTGATTCAGCTGTTAATGAACACTCCAAACTCTAGCAGAATCATATAATTTACTAGCACTACTAGAGCACCGGTAAAATATACTACAAAGATGCAACATACTGTATAAGAATATATATAATGTATGTATAATGTATAAGAACAAGGGCAACACCCAGTGGATCACAGGAGCCCTCACTCCTAAATGAAATCCCACGGTCTTTTACAAAATAAACTTTGTAATGCACAAATAAGAAGCTAAATGATACAAATTTGGGGTACATTATCTATATCGCAGATCGATATTGATCTCAATCTGACAAGGCAAATGAGAAAAATCTCACACTTCACATATTACTGACACAATCTCTTCAGAAATTCATATCACTGTATGTTGGCAAAAACATGAAAAGAGTAAATATATAGATCTATGGCTCCCTCTAGTGGTCTGAGAGGCAACACTCAGCCTCATGAGTCTGGCAGCAAAAATATGATAATTTGGGTAGGTATGTAACTGTTTCTTTGCTCAAGGAATATACATCTCTGCCTTGAACTATCCAGTATTCCGCTCTTGAACATGTTAATTATGCCCGATGTGGAGCTTTAACTGCTGAGTTTTCATGAATACAGATTAAGCAGAGGAGAGAAGGTCCCATGAGAATTCCCTTGGGAATATCACCCAGGTCCGGCCATCCTGTCCCTGTTATGCCTGTATTAAACACCAGATGTCAGCAACACATCAGTGTGACTTTCAGCCACCAACAGAAGAGCTTCTATGTGTCAAATCCATGGCTGTATTGGAGAATTGATAAATAAAGGATCAGATGAACTGTAAAGATGCAAAGTATCAGATTGAGGCATCACACATCTCCACTGACATGCTGGCACCAGTTTCTCTCTGTTCTTACAAAATGAGTGAGCACAATAAATGAGCAAGTAATCAAAGCAAATGTTGGGATTATTACAGTAAGTGCGATCAAATCATTTCAATGTTTTCTTAGCTTCATCAAACACAAGAAATGGTAGACAAAGTCACTTAGACGTTGAAGTTTGGAGTACCTGGTGTGTATCCTGAATGAATCTGATAATGTATCTTTACACATGTGCACTCTCAGACTGCAGTGAAGTAGAGTGCTATTCAAGTAAATGTACACCACCATTATGATACAGATTTATCATCATGTATTTAAATCTTTAAATATTAGAGGGAGCACTATGCTTCCTTTTTACATCTGGCTACACAAATTCAATTCAAACTCAATTTATACACAAAGATATCATTTCTATGTGAGAGTATTGAGGTTTTGGTGGAAAGCAATAGCAGAAAATGGTCTTTGCAGTGGCTTGAACAGCATGAATGTATGTTGTTTTCACTCTGAACCACTAGAGGGCGACAGAGATCTTTACTGGTGTTGTTAGCTCTTCACATAAAAGACAGTATGCTAACCACGGTCTCATGGACAAAACCTACAGTTTAGGACTTTGACCTCTAGTCACATTGTCCTACATGAGGTGTGGTCTGACATATTTATGTCTTGTGTTATTATCTGAACTGTTTTAACAGTTTCACAATCACTATCAGATGGTAGTTTCTCTGGTTTTGGTGGGTTTTGTTGGGTGGCCGTGGCAGGTGAGGGGGCGTCACTGATCTCAAACACCCTCTCTGTTGGCCCATCCCGCCCTCAGACATACCTCCATCCATCACTCTCCCTGGCACTCTGAAACGCCCCCTCTCCATCTCTTATGGATATGTGTGTTTGTGTGGGCGGGCCCACTGTCCTTTCCTTGTGGAGATCTGAACATATAAATGTATATGTAAATGCTCCCTCAACACCAGGTCCATTTATATTTTATGCAAAGTCTAAATTAAGTGAGGGCAAGACATAATAGCGGCAGTTTGAATGGAGAAACTCATTCCCTTTAGCCTCGAGTGGGATCATCACAGTTTATTTTGAATATCTTTTAGTCATTCTTGTTGATTTATACAGATATTCAATCATCAAGAATGTGAATGTAATTAAAACGGTAGTTATAAGAAGATAGCTTAAAACTTTGGTGAAAAAAGTACCCTTTTGGGAAGCTTTGACATTTTGAGTTCAAGTTATACTTTTTATCACACTGTGGAGAAAATAGTCTTACTTTTATTTACTTTTCTCTGAGCTGCTTGCAGGTATTCATCATTAAAACTAAGGACTAAAAAAATCCAAGCTACGTGCATGTTTTTATGAAACCCTATCTGCTGGTGGGGGGGCTTTCAAAAACCGCTAATGTTTGGACTCAGAGGGATTCTCCAACTTCTCGTTCGTGAGTTGTGGCTGTGTCCTAAAGCTAAACTACAATTCATAACTTAAAAAGCACAGAGATGGAGGGCAGATAAACACACCATATGTTCACATACCAGCTGAGACACCACTGAAAACACAAATGAATCCCTTAAATTCACAGAGAAAAACACATACTGCCCAAACAATGCTGTTATCTATAGTGTTGAGAAACAGCAGAGAGAATGAACAGCTGTGTGTTTAAATTGATGCTGCAATCTCAGTCATATCTCAGCATGTAAACATGTCCTGTCTCTGTATACATTCTCATGAGATGTGTTTCTTAAGGAAGGGTCCCAGTGACAGGAGATATATAGAAGACAGAGTGCAGTGGCGGCTTGTTGGCTTGTAGGAGCTCACATATGGTTAGTTTTGGTAAAGTGGGACGTGGATCAGATGTGCAGGTAATTACTATAGGTGAGCAGCACCTGGCATCAATAAGCACCTCGGGGAGATAGGGTGCATTCCAGAGACATCCCCTTCCTGAACCTCACTTTATCAATTAACTCTGTCAAATCTCTCCTTTTCCCATTCTCTCTTTCATTTTCCTCCTGCTCTCTCCTCTGCAGCCGTCCCACTTGCAGGTCTTTTACCTTTCTAAATATATCTTTGCCATGAGCGATTTTGCCTTCCCAGCCCCCACCATCCATTGATTCTCCTCTGGCATTGATCTGAAATCCAGTTTCTATGTGTGTGATTGTGTGGGCTTGCACATAAGAGTATGTGTGCACCTCTCTGGTTGTGTGTGGGTGTGTATTACTGTATGTATGTGTGTGTTTCAGGTTGACTAAATGGATTTTTGTGCTTTTGGGCTATTCTTGTCCCCTTGGTTCTGCTCTCAAGCTCGGATGCTTGAATATATACCCTGAGAGAGTCTTTAGACTCTGACCACTGTAGTCTTATTTTCTTATTTTAGCAGGACACCACTTTGAATCAATGTGAGTATTTTAAATGTGAGCCTCCCAAAACACAATGGCTCCCTCGCTTAGCACATGAAAAGAGCTGCTGGAGCTAAAATGCTTTTTATCTCACAGTTTAAACCCATATCTCCTCCTGTTTTAATTATAATATTTGTCATTTGAAGCACAGGCAGATTTTCTGCTTTAGTCAGTTTGCCAGGATATTAAATTATTCCACTCTAGTGTTCATATGAGGAACAAAAAATGAGAATATGATACATATCTGAGGAGAGCAGGTTTCAGAAGTGTATGTCCATTCACCCCGTCTCCTGGTCAGGTTACATTAATGAAACAATAACACAGCATGTCACTCACTGCACCTTTTAATACCACAGCCACTCCAGCCTGAACTCGCACTTCACCCTCATTGTCCTGTGGTGCAAAAAAGGAGCCTGTCCTTGTGCATTTGCAGGTAGTCAACCACTGATGGATTAAAGAAGACATGGGCGTAGAAAGGGAAGAATTTCCCCCCTCGCTGCTTGGCTAGTTGGGGATATCAAGACGAGACACCGAAGGCTGAAATTCATTTTTCCCCTTGCCACAATCCTCATCACAATCTTGTCTGAGAAGCGATCGATGCCCATGCAATATAGTTCTGATATATGCGGCTGCCAATGGGGTGTGATTTATGTCTGCTGTACTGTGGGCATGCTGTGTGCACTTGTACTTCTGCCAAATTTCCTCACAAGAGCAGACCGATTAGGCAAATCAATCAGAAATGCAGATTGTTTTGCTGCTACTCCATTTGTTAGGGTGTGAGTTGCATTTAGAGTTGTGATCGATTAGGGGAAGGGGTTCATGTTTAATGATAACACACTGCAGGTATTGTTTAACGTTGGCCATCCATTCTCCTTTCTAATACTCCTCATGGTGTCTCAGCACACTCAGCATATCAAGGCTTGCTTCCCTCTCTGCAGAAGAAAACAATTACCAACATTCATTCTTTTAATGATCAACTTTCTCACAACATGAGGCTGATATTTGGTTTGCTCACTGTTCCATCATTGTCTAACAGTGTCTGAGATGCTGTATTGTTGCTTGATGTCAATCAACTGACAGCTGTGGGAAGAAACGGGACAAAAACCTGTTACAAACCGTATTGTTATTGTTATATATTTTATTGGGGTGACACTGTAAGATTTGACAGCTGCTAATTTCAAGCTGGCTTTGACACCGTATTTAAAATGTCAAAAAAAATCAATACAGCGTGCATAAATCACAACACAGCACAGCATGCACTAAAAAATAAAATAAGCTATAATTCTAAATGACATCAGGATTGCCTTTTGAGGTTAGGTATGCAGTTGGAAGGTTAGTAAGAAATAAACTTAAATGGAATGGAGGGTTTGTGTGTGTGTGTGAGAGAGAGTGAGAGAGATGCCATTATTTCCATCTTTGTCTTTCTTCTTGTTCATTAAACTTTTAAAATTGAACTAAATGGAAAGTCCACCATTGTGTGTAATTAGCTTCCATTTCATTGATAAGTATATACTATGAGGCAGTCCCACACTGACCTGCGGGCCCTAATGACTCACTAATGGCTACCGGTTAAAAAAAAACCTCTCAGTCAGGGATTAGACCCATTCATTCTGCACAGCTGGTATGAAAAAGTACTGAATCAAATGGAACTTCAGATGATTGCCGAGAGTTGCTCTTAACGTTTAGTTAATGGTGGGGTTGGTGGGGGGTGGGGTGGTACCTTCAAGTTTCATATTGACAAAGCAGTTTGTTTCAGTTTCTGAGTTATATACATATTTATATTCTGTTTGCAACATATTGGCATTTTTTTTACCTGCTGGAACTTGCAATCAGAAATGCAGTCAACTGAAATCCATACTCACAATCTGATTACTTCCACATTGACTCCAAAATCTATACAACACGCAGTTAAACAATCTATTGTAAGCTAATTCACAAAGACTGTAATTTGCAGAACGCAATTATCACAAACAGCCATCATCAACCATTATGTTGATGTGTGGAGAATCATCGTAGGGTCTATAATTTTACAACTGAATTGTCCTAATTGCAAATCTATTTATCACTGTCTCCTCAGACAGGTTTTGATGATAGCCTGTTTTCGCTGTAATTCCATTACTGTTTTTGCAATAATTGTGACAAATTGGTGTTTCCTTTTGGGTAATTAGATTAGGCCAATCTGTCAGCGCCTAAATCTGGCTGTTACACAAGGCTGGAATTATTTGATAGCACCAAAATGTGTAAAGAAAGTCTGATTGACAATGTCTCCCTCTCTCCTGTCTCCTGTCATCCTTCTATATATGGTCCACCGAGGGAGAACAAATTAGTTTTCACAAGCTTTCATAACAGTTTCCATGCTCCTTATCATAGATTCTCCAAGTGTATGGAACTTGATGATGGTGGTGGAGAATGCAGTCTAACATGTGGCTCCAAATTCTCCCATAGGTGTTCAGTCAGGTTGAGATCTGGTGACTGGGAAGGCCATAGCATATGGTTTACAGTATAACATTTTCATACTCATCAAACATTAAGTGACTCTGTGTGGCCTTGTGGAGGGGGGTATTGTCATCCTGGAACAAACCACTCCCACAGATTACTAGCTTTATTTGATACTTTTTTCCATTATAGAATAAAGATGATCACTCAGAATAAGTTTTTTTTTAATTGCAGGACTCTTCCCTATAAGGGGGACCAGTGGACTCAAACCTCCCACTGGACTCTTTATGTGCATCACAGATGCACTAGCCCACTTGTGAGAATGAAAGATGACTCATCTGACCATAACACCTTCTCCAACACTTCTATAGATCTGTGCCGATAGCTTTTTTGAACAGTTAAAGGGGACATATTATGCACTTTATCAGGCCAATATTTTTTAATGATTTACAGTTTAAAAAAAAAAAAAATTAAAAAAATTAACTGATACTGACCCTTTATGCAGACCCTCAGTTAAGCTTCTGTCTAAAACAGGCTGTTTTAGCTCCTGTCTCTCCCAATGAGCCCACTCTGTTTTGATTGGTCAGCTGTTGGAAAATGCTACATCACCAAACCACAAAACAAACTATAGTGGTAGGATTTCATTACTTTTTCTTGTTCTTTACTTGAAATGTTAACTTCTCAAAAACATCCGTACATGTTTGAACTGGAATTCAATCTGTAATATGAGAGTGGATAACACATGGAAAAACCTTAGCAACAACCTTAGCAACAAGGCTGTGGAACAGACGGCTGTTTATTGGCATAAACATAGCAAATGAAGCATTCAGAGCAGGTTGAAGCCCTGGCTTTAGACTTGCAGGGAGCATTTCTACATAGGATAGATATGATAGATATCTGATATCATAACAGTATATATGTAGCCGGTGGAATTAGTTGCCACACACAACACAATTACTTCAAGGGTTCTTGTAGCTCTAATTTTATTGTTTACCACATTTGCATCAGGTCATTTTAACAGAGTGTGTAAGCTACTGAGTCCTTTTAGAACACAGCTCATGTGCTTTCACAGATTGTGGCAGATATAACACAAAAAAAAAAGATTTAAAAGAAAAATAACAAAATCAAAATACAGCAGTATTTCAACAAGACACGTTTCAACAAGACTCACCAAATCCATGTGGAGCTCCCTGGAGATTACACAACTCAACATGCTGTCGTTTACCTTCAAACAGAGTTCAAATGAATGTAAAACCTGTACAATTCCTCTTTTTAACATTACCTTGATATGCAATTGAGAACACAGTGGTCGACGGCTGGCGCCAAAATTCCAGGACATGGGACAAGTTCACGTCCTTCAAGTATTTGTACAGGAATATTTCACAAGATTTGTGTGTATTTACCTTCTACTTTACAAGACTTTTCCACTCTGCAAATTTCCAGGTCGTTCGCACATTAACAGGAAGAAAGACCAAGATGCACTTGGTGGAGCGACAACAATATTACTCAACGCTGCCACCTTGTGACCAAAATCAGCAATAGCCAGTTAGACTGTCACAGCCCACTTACAGTCTCCCTCACATTTTAATTAAGACTTAAACAATTTTACACTCAAAAGAAAAACAAAGAACACATGTATTAACACATGTAAACAGCTTTGAGAGCTATATTAGACCTAAGTGGAAATTACATTACATCTGAACCAATTTACCACCCGGCTACATATAAATAACAGAAAATCACAAAAAGGGTGATATGTCCCCTTTATCTCTCACATGTGTATCTGTCTTGAATGAGTTACTCAGAGCTTTTGCTCAGGCCACCTTGATCATAGATCAAAAATTCCCACGTCACAGAACGTTATCTGATGTGAACTGCTCATTGTATGTAGTACAACAATATGAAAGCATCTGCTTTTGTTATGTTTCTCCACTTTTTATCCAGACTTTTCTCTTAATTTGTCATCTGTCTATAGCTCTCCAACAATACGCTAGCTTGTTTCACTGTAATGTATAGCACAGACACAAGGGCCTGAACAGCACTTGGACTGGTATGAATGATTTTAAAGCATGGAATCTGGCTCTTTATAAACATATGTTCTTTCCACTGGTTTCTCCCGGACTCTACATTTAAAATTCCATTCCCTGATCTTCTGCCTACAGTGTTTACACTGCTGATAGACTCACCATGTGCATGTGCATTTATGTGTGTGAGCAGGGAGACACAGAGGAAAATGGTAATAGTGATGAGCTGACCAGGTGTTATGTGTATGATGCAGGATACAGGAAGGATAGCAGCAGTGTGTCCTGAGTTCAGGCTTCCTCTGCCAAATCTTGTGCACTGTGCATCCTTCTTCAACATCCTAACAAATCCTTCGACGCCGCTTCCTCTTCTCCAACCCCAAGCAGGAAACGGAAGTTCTCTGTTTCACCTATTGTCTGCATCCATACTACGGCTAATTGACCTCCTACTAATTCAGTTCTTATTTAACTATGGCTTACAGGACTTTTTCACCATAAGTGTGCACTCTGATGATAGACTTCCTGTTTGTTAGTTGCAGGATAACGCCGGATAAATGACATCACCTTTTCTGACCACTCCTATTCTGTATCTCCCCATCATTTTCTAGGAAAAAGAAGAAAAAAAAAAGTACAAAATGAGCTCTTTGAGAGGTATTAAATTCCATAATAGATCGTCTTCCCACCACAGAGGTGGTATGTAGGGGGATGCACAAATAAATCAATACAACAAAGTGGGCTGTGCAGGGAAGAGAGACAGCGGGCTGAAATATTAACCAAGCACCATAGGAACACAAGCCAAAGCCTATGAAATAGAGAATCCATTATGGGCAAGGCTGGAGCTGTCTGTGGAATTGGATTCAGTAACATGAGGGAGGGGGTGTAATGCTCGTTCACCGGTTTTATTGAGAACTCATTGCACGGCAAAATTGAGAAGCCATTGGCATCGATCAGCGACCGTAAAGAAAGGAGAACGCAGACTTTGAAACAGGCTGCGTTCTCTAAAGTTATTCTTCTCTGGCTTCTCTATTCGTCAGGCGCCGGACGAAGACGCACTTCCTCACACACTTTTTTTGTTCATATGTCTTTCATTTACAATCTTCTCCCCCTAATTTCTCACCATACCATGAACTGTTTTTTGCATCTGCTGTTGCTGACTTTCCATTTTGCTCTTTCTATCTTATTCTCACCCTTTCTTTCTCAGCCACATTTCATCTTTTACTTTGCTGTTCAGGGTGTCTGCAAGTTGCATCAAGTTAGATGAAACACTTTCTAAAGATTTCTCAAAGCCAATTAGAATGAAATATGAGACCTAAATGTGTGTGACAGAACCAAAGACCTTTATAAAAAGTATGTTACCTGTATACAAGAGAAGTTTTTGTATTTCTTCCACAACCATAGACCAGTGCTTTTTTTATCTCATTATGAGATATTCTGCACACATTGACCAACTTGTTTTCACATCATTTTGGGGGAAACTAAAAAATTATTTAAATATTATTTCTCCCAGTACACACAGTAAGATGGATCCAAGCCATAATTATCTGAAATTAATTTTTATCGTCCATTTTATCTGAACTATGAGGAAACATCTTGCTTTGGTTTGTCTGTCGATTTGAGTGGGTTGTGACTGGAAGATGCTTAATCCTAAAGTAACTAGTTGTCTTTTGAAGAATTTTATTACGGAGGAAAATGCAGAGATCAGAGAAATGGGTGTGAAAGCACCGATTTTAACTTCTTTTAAAATGCAACTACAGTATGTCTTGGAAATAATAAAGCAGCACTCACATCTTACTGGTTTTGCAAATCAAATGTCTTGAGCATGATTTTAAAACAGTTTCAGTGAGTGCAGGCACTTTTTATGTCCAACAGAATCTCAATGCATGTCACCAGCCACTGCGCTATTTCAGCTCATATTCCCCCTCCAAACCCACATTCACTATCTTCTCCTCTTCTCTTTTGTCCCCACCCTCCTCCCTGTCCCTCTTCAAGCCACCCAGCCTTGCTCTGATAATGACTTTGGAAATCCCCAGCCACAGGTAGTGCCGACACAGCTCTTCTGAGAGTGCCTGAATGCTGGAGTTGGTCTTGTAAAGTTAGATTGCACGGAGAGATGGAAGGTGAAGGAGAAGAAGTGCGAGTTAGAGATGAGATGGGGTGGCGGTGGCGGTGGCCTCATTCACAAGAGGGTGATTGTAGGGTAGCATTGTTGCTGAGGTCAGGGAGAATGCTCATCCCCTGGATTTACACCCATGTGATGCTTGCACTACAGTGCAGCAGGATTTGTGACTGTACTCCTGAAATCCATTTTCTCCTTCTGTGTCTGCAAGACTGCACATGGAGATGGACCCTGGTTTAACTTGATACGATTTATGGATCTTCATGATGTTACAACTCTTCCCTACATACTTCTATTAATATCCCCCAACACACAGATACAATCAGGTGGTTTACCTCATTCATCCCCACCCAATAAAGTCAATAATATTCACATTGCACACCCATTCTGCTACTTTTTATATATGAACATTAAGTATATGAATAAAGTATATGTACATATGTACATCAGTAACAATTGTCAGCAAGTCAGAGGTACTCTAATTTTAGTAAGTATAAGTAAGCTTATTTTGAGTTCTGCCAAGTAAGGAGGCGCTAATCCATGACCACTTTTGTTCGTAGTAAGTGGCAGTTTGGATGAAACACGGTGCCATTGCAGTGAGGACAGATTCTGTGTTATATGTTCAAAATTTGTGGCTCTAAATGAGAATTCTAGCAGCTGTATTTTAGGCAAGTTGTAGAGTTTTTTAATGCTACAGAGTGGAAGACCTGAGACGAACAGCTCTGTCTAGCTGAGATGAATACATAAACAAGAATTTCTGCATCTGAATGTGTTAGAAATGGATGAACTCAAGCAATGTGAAGGACCCAGACAGCAGGAAAAAAAAAAGCTACTTTTGTGATGTTGTTGATGTGTTTCTCAAACATGAGAGAAAAGTCAATGATGACACCCAGATTTTTAAATGTTAAATTCAGAATAATAATATTGCCATCAAGGCTGAGGATGGTACTTGACAAATTGGATGGATATATTTTTGGTCCAATAATCATGATCTCTGATTCTGCTATGTTTATTTAGGTGGAGGAGGTTTTCTGACAGCCAAGATCTAACTGTAGTTAAACAGTCATAGAGTATGAGAGCAGAGTTTGTATCTCCAGGCGGGATGGGAATATGAAAGTGTACAATGATAAAAGCAGTGGTGCAACCTAATAGCATCTCAATGTTAAACCTCCCCCTACCTGGTACTGTAAGTTTGTAACACAGGCTATCCATGAAAAACTTCCAAAGCCCAAGATAACCCTGATGACATCACTCTGGGATTTTCTCAGACTTAATGAGGCTTTTGAGAGCCACATAAGACATTATACAACTGTTTCCACAGGCTGAGTAGTGCTAACTGTGATGAGTAAACTGATATGAGCAAAGTTGGTGGGGTGCCTCTTTTAAACAAGTAAGCACATAATGTCAGTGCCAAGCCAATTCACTTTCACTTGTTTTCTGCCTTTAGTTTTCAAGAAATACAGAAAATTTGCTAATACCCTGGAGCACACTAAAGGATGAACACACCACATCAACAAAATGGAACAAAAAAAGTTTTTCAGTTGATTTTGAAACAGAAGTTCTTTTTTAAGTTCTATGTAGCGCACATACTGTATACCTCAGGGAAACCAATCCCAGATGTATAAGTATACACAAACACAGCAACTGAGATCAAGTGAATCAGATTTTCAATTGATATTCAAATATCTACAAAAGGAACGTACATATTTTGATTGGGAGGTGACAGACTTTCGCTGCTTCACAGGTGTTCTAAGAAAATTAGTGAAAGCTCAAAATAGAATAGAAAACTAAAATCAAAATAAATCCTCACCTGACAGGATGAAACACTGTTGTAGAGTTCAGAGATGAGAGGCTGCTGGATGAAAGTTTCAGAGGTGTCAGATTCAGATGCTCCAACCCTTACTGATGGTGACAATGGCATCATCGATGTTCATAAGAGTAAAACTTATTCTACATGACTCATATTTGTTAGAGATGAAATTAATCCAGGATCATGCACAGTAGATGAACTGTTCTCATATGTCATCCCTCTACACACACCTCATTTGATCTTTTGACGTCATTAAAAAAGGCTTGTTCAACAAAAATCTTTTGAGATTATTAAATATAACAGCAAAGGCAGGAAGTGCTCTCTATGCATGCTAATATAAGCCACACACAACTCCAGACGTAAGTCTTCAGTCAGATAAAGAATGAAAAATTAAAGCCACATTTAGCCTGCAGCGACAGTATGATGGAATTTTAATGGCTGTTCAGAACGTTAGCCAAGCAGTATGTATCATTTCTTCTCCATCATGAACACACATCAAATGTGTGGCTGTGACTTTAAAGCCCACTTATTTAAAATGGGCATTGTGGTTCTCGGTTTGCTTTGACTAGTGTGTGCTTTGCCAGCTTTTAAATTTGTTACGGTGGACCAAGTTGAGCGGGAGATCACAGGGATAAAGGTCCCAGCACTTGGTCCAGCTGCTTATATCAAACTGTGTGTGTGTGTGTGTGTGTATGCATACAGCCAGTAGGCAATTTGATTCAGATTCAGTGGAAATGATAGTCAAGAAGATTGTTGTTTTCCCTTATGTTTTCTCTAAGCCATGGTTCCATATTTAACGAGGGTGAACTATTAAATAATGTGAGCCAACAAAAGCACAGCTCCCCTTCAAATCACCTAATGCCTACAGTGTGTTTGTGCTGGTCTTTCACCCTGACTTCTCAGGGTTTGCCACAGAGACACATCTTCAGTGGAGGGGAAGGATTGCATGCTCAGAATACAGCCCGGTAGATCAGCTGAGACACAGAAATACAGAGATATACAGCTAAGTGCTCGAGCAAGAGATACACTTTAAAAGAAAAGTAAATTTCTGAAAAAGACTTTCAAGATTAGTATTTGGTTTGTCCAGTATGTGTGAGTCTGAGACGTTAGAGGATGGTTTGTCTGAAATCGAAGATATGATAAAGATACTCAACACACTTAAGGTATAAAGTTAAGCAAGATAACAGATGATACAAATTTCCATATTACCCTTTTAAAGCTTTTGAATTTATGCACTTGTGCTTTATCAAGAGTGACATGGCACACGCTACATCTGAATGACAATGCTCAGGCCATGTGTTGGTCCATCTGGCCGGGAACAACAGCCATACAGCGCCACGGTTTGACTTCTTTAAATGAAATGATAGGCCTCCTCTGACAAGGCAAGATGTGCCCTATATACAACACGGGCCAGTGCAAACAGAGGTCGCCCTCCATCACCCCTCCCCACTCTGAACCACTCTTCTGTTTTCAGACATCTCTTCTCTTCATTGCTGTCTGGGTCCTAGTTACGGCTGGGCAGGGGTCATTTCACTTTCATTTCCATTCATGTCAAGAAATAAATTGTAATTCCATTGGGCCACACTACAAACATATCCATCTTAACAACTTAACAATTTATGTCGCACTGAGTCTGTTTTTATCCACAAATCAGGTGAAAAATTGGCCAGTGGGTTCAGTTATGTGTAATGTAAACCAATTTGTTTCACATTTTAAGTATGGGTTCCTTGAAGGTGCACATGGAGACAGATGAATACCTGACTGCATTTTGGCTGAACTTTCTTCAGATTAAACTACATTTTATGACTGAATCTTATTGTTCAATGTACACTGCGATTTCATGTAATTCAATGTAATTACTGAGCCTTGAGGCAGGATTTCCTCACTATATGCTGTAAATCTTATCTCAAAACAGAATTTGAAAGAATCTAATTGTGTCCTCTTTGTGGTTCATGCTCTAGCTGGTCTCACTGGCTTGTGGTCATGTTGAAAACCCAATATCAGTGTATTTGAGCGAAGGGAGGGGTTGTCTGTGGGCATGGGGAGATGAGGTGAGATTGGTGAGATTAGATAAGAAGTTAATGGAGCCACACGGTGGACTGTGTCTCACTGTGGTTTAAACAGCTCTGCAGAGGTCGAATGAGATAAGCACTTTCAAATATGTCCTTATGAATGTGAATCTGTTAGAATGACATGAAAAAGAAATCAGATATTACAATTCATTAACCATAGATACCCTGTACAGATGTCCACCAAAGGCTTACTTTTACCTCAGCTTGTGATAAAGTAAACATGTCACTGTCTAAAAAGACTTGTATGAGTGTACTGTATGATTTGTTTTTGCCTTTTTACAGTTAATGCAAAAATATTGTACATGAGTAATCCTCACTTTGACTTCAACACTAATGCAGTGCCTTTATTCGGACTGTGAGTTCAGTCAGTCAACTCGCATAGAAATGTTTATTTACATGTGAATACAGCCCTGTATCTCGGCTCTGACCTCATCACTCCCTGCAGAGAGAGAGATTGGGGAGTGATGATAGCACATTTCTTTTCTCGGGGACTAAAGTCAAAGCCTGCAGGTGGATGCTGAGGTGGTGGTGGGGCTGAATAAAGCAAAGCATCAACAGCAACGAACAATGAGAAGCAGTGGTGGCAATGGCAGTGCAGAGAGACGGCTGGGCATTTCTGACAGCTTAAATAGCCCACTAAATTTAACCAGTGTGATAGGTGATGCAGAGAATGGAGCGTCTGAACTTCCACTCCATTTATGCTATGAAAAATAAGACTTGGTCAGACCAAACAGAAGCAGTACCATGTCATGTCAATGCATATTCCCTAAAATTAATAAGCAGAGAAGACTGTTATTTGAACCAAGGTCTGCTATTATAGATCCTGCATCACAGGCTGTTGGGATTACGCTGGATTCAACTTGGAGACTTCAATTTTTTAATCGAAACCTGTATCACAAATTGAGGGCATGGAATTTGAAAGTCATGAGTATTTACCTTGCAGAAAGGGTCTTATTAGAGATGCTACTGAGTTGCATTATGGGAATTGAAGGATCCAGCAATTCTGGAGCTCAACCCATATTAGCAATGAAAAATCAGAATGTCTTGACCTCTTCTGCATGAATTATGACCTTGTTTTAAATCTGTCATTATGGAAATGCAATATTAAATCTCTGGAGTGTCCCTCTAACTTAAGACTTTAGTGCCTTGACTTAAGACTTGCAAAACAATGACTTCACCCCACCTTTGGTCTCAGCTGCAATATATTAAATAAAATTTGAATGCATATGGAAATGTCTGCCTGCGAGAAATATGCTAGAACTAGCTAAATGATGTCACTTTAAATGGGAAATATAATAGCCCGATGCTGACTCGGATCACCTGTTTTCATGTTAGCAGCTTGATTCTTTTCATTCGAGCACTCACCTTCCAGTATGAGGGTTGATGGATTATCTGGGATCAGATAACAGCGATCAATCCCACTTTGAGACAATCAATCAAGGTCTCAATTATTCCCCCCCCCCCCCCCCATCCTGTCACCCCTCCCATCTCCCTCACCTAGCAGGTGTCATTGTGGAAATGAAACAGATGAAATGTTGGATGTGTGGTGGCTGTGATGACTGTGACTTGTTTTCTCCTCCATGCAGCCTCCATTATGCCACCATCTTCAATCATCGTTCCAATTAGCAGGTTCCCAGGTGGTCTCTAAGAATAACAAGTCAGGATGCAGCGTAGACAAGACGGCTACATGTGGACAAACAAACAATCACAATTTATGGGGTTAGAGGAGGGGAGCAGCAGTGAAATGGAGATTAGATAATTACAGCACGGTGACAGGCAGATTTGATCCTGTCTGAGGTTTTATGTTCCACTGTATCTATTAAATAATCTAGTGTTTCACGATTGTCTTGTTTTCCGTTGTGCTCTGCCAGAGAGGTTTGAGCCAGCTGAGCCATGGATCGATTCTCATGTTAATACATTACCTCTGATTGGCAGAAAGGGCTCTAGTGTTACAGTGCTGTGGGACTGGTAGAGCTGATCCTTTTGGGGGCTCACGTACCAAAAATGCTAATGATGAGTTGGAATGGATGGATATTGGAAAATACAAAGACAGAAGTCAGAATGAAACACAAACAACAGAAGATGAATCTATTTCTATATGTTACAGCTTTCCAAAAGATGAAAGTCATAATGAAGACAGAAATAATATTAACTGAATGTCAAAATAATTGGCAGGAAGCATCCGTGGTAGCAATGTGGAAGGTTACAAACAAGGCAGGTGGGGAGAAGCCACATTTAAAATATCACTGAAAACAATCCTTTTTCAGGTCTTAATTTTGTGAGCACAATCATTCCACACATTCACAGTTTCTTTTGTAATCCTTTTGTGTGACTCAAGACCATTAGAGGTCCCACTCTGTTATTTCTGTTATCTGCCTGCCTGATAGTCCACTTAGAGAAAAATGGTGGAGAATGGCTGTTGCTTGGCCATCACACGTTGCTTATCAGAGCTGCATTGAATTGAAATGAACCACAGTGCCATGGCCATAAATACAGACACAGGGTTCCCCCGCAGGCTTTGATTGTGGTTTGTTTGAAGGAACCTGAAGGGTTAATGCCTTTCACACATGATGGCCAAAGGAGAGGTGGGGAAAGGTCATTCCTTTTTGGTGGCAGCTCATCAGCTGGCCCCTGTAGGAATACACACACAGGTCACACACAAACATGAAGTACACAAACAGCGGACTGAAGCAGAATAAAATGTGTTCAAATATTGTCACCTTCCTATTATTGACTGTTGAGATTTGTTTAGAACTGACAGTATTCATTGGATGTGGGTGAGCTTTGGCTTTTTACAATTTCTGAGGCTGAACTTTCCATTTCAACATTGAAATCTAGTACACTTAAAATCAGCCACAGACAGGGACAAAGAGTATACCTCACTGTAAAGAGATGTATGTAAAGTAAAGAATGAAGGCAACAAACCATTTGTCTGTTCTTACTAATTCATGTTGGACAAATGCATTTACCACTAATACAAATGCACCCAGAGAAAAAAAATATTTCCAGATGAAGAGATTCCCATATGAGGAAATTATATAAATATATTTGAATATAAATATATATTTATATAAATAAATATTTGAAATGCAAAAGTTGTATACAGTACACGCGGTGCTTTCAAGCTACTCATCTATGTACATATTGGAAAAGTTAAACAGCAGATTTCTATTTAAATTAAATTGTTGATAAGTGTGAGTTTTTTCCACAGTAGACAGACTCACTTGTTGGACCTGCAGTCACCAGGTAACGGCTAATTTGTTATTCATGAAAAGCCACTTGTATAAAGCCGCCGTCAACTGCAGCAGCAGCTAAATTGGCCAATTACGCTAATGGAAGACCATCTCTTTGTTCACTGTGGCCATATTGGCGCTGGTGGAGGTGATGGCGTTGGGCGCGTGTGGGAGGTAAAAAAGTAAAGAAAACAAATGTACGTCCACTCACAAGGACACACACACACACATAGCAATTTTATTGATGTCTGTATTGGAAGGAGCCCCCATTATGCTTCAGAAGGGTCTAAGATTGGACTAAATTACGATTTGTGTGATTGAAGTGTTCTGGCAGCAGCGGTAGTTTGGAGGGACGCTGGGGGTTTGGATAAAGTGCAAAATGTCACCAAAGCAGCTGGAGAGGGCTAATGAGGCTAGCAGGGGTTGCTATCTCCATCAGTGCATCTCTGGCCTGAGTCGGGTAAAAGTGGAGGAAATCATCTGGAATTAAAAACAGCCGCGCTGTCTGGGTCAAGCTCACAGCTCCCTCTCCACATTTATTTATGCCATCCGGTATTTTTGTTCCTCTTTTTTGCAGCAGGTTTAAAGGAGACCACTCCTGCCCTTATCCCTACATGTCCTGCTGTCTTGTGCTCCCCTGTTCCCGCTACAAAAGAGTATTTTGCAGATATTAACATGGTAATGATTGGGGCACCACAGGCAGCTGACCACTGGTTTTTAGTCACGGTCAAAGGGAAGCAAATGAAAAGCTACCTGCTGGTCCTTGAAGTGATGAACGATGTACGTGAGGCTCCGCTGCCAGATCTATAGACACTTTGTCTGTGTGTGTGTATGTGTGTGAAAGAGAGAGTGAGAGATAGAAGACATATTTTTATGTAGTTACTTTAAAAGATATGTACAATATTGTTTGGTAAGGTGTCAGTATCTGTCCAGGAACTCATTTAGGAAAGTAATTGATGATTTTACACATTTAAATTAGTAGTGTAGTATACAAAAACTGAATTATTGATTGGTTTGATTTGCAAAACAACATTTAGGACCAGACAAGTAAACTACAAACTTAATGTTTTTTTTAAAATTAAACTTTTTTTCATCTTGCTGGAGCTCCTGGTATGTGTGGCCAGATGCAGAGTGATCTAGCCATTCAAACTTCATTTCCATACTCAACCACAATGCACAGCATATGGCAGAACATAACTGCCAACATTCACCATTTGACCTATACATACATTCTGACATTTTGATTCTGATTGCGGTGCGAGAGCTACAACCCTAACGAGCATGTAATACAAAGGTAGGCGTCCACACGCAATCTACGAATCAGATGACAGGAAGGAATTTCTTGAATAGGCTGAAAATGGAAAAAAAAAAATCACCACTTTAAGGTTCCTTGCAATCTGCCACCAGTCCTTGAGTGTCTAAATAAAGAAATTACAATTCCAGAGTAGCCTCAGCACACTTGCCATGATGCTGTTTAATTGGCAAGCGTACCGACAGGTCTCGTGTGACAACTGTTCTCTTCATTAACATTCCCAGCTCATATTGGTTTAATATCATCCCAGAGCTGTGATGGTGATCCACGCGCAGCCGCTGTGAAGTCCAGGCTCCTAGTTTTATGGCTATTGCTGCACAGCAGATGAAATCCAATTAAGACAATGAAATCAAATCAAGGCGGCTACATCTGGATATGCTAATTTCTTGCTGGTTTGCTGCTAAATCTAATTCTTTCCCAAAGGTCATTTTTTGACATGCCTGTAGCATGTTGCCGAACATTTCACCATTAGCCCCCCCGAGGACATCTTTGTGGGAAGTAATTTGCAAAGCTATGGCTTTTTATTGGCTGAAATTCAATTAAATACAATTACAACCTGTTTTTGGTAATTGAATGACACAAGCGGCAGCTCATAACAGAGAGTGGTCTCACATATGGTCTCACATTGTGTGTGTTGTGTGTTATGTGCACGCTGCATCTGCTGATGTGCATAAACATGAGCGATATGAAAAGACAGATACAGTACAGCCACATTTTTGCACGACAGTAATTTGCATATATCAACAAGTAATATCAATTCTTATGCATCATGATGAATCTATTGAAGCTGCTCATGGTGATGGTAAACAGCTGAAGATTATTTATTTGCAAATATGCTGTGAAATGTACTTCTATTGTGCACATGCTCATTTTTGCTTAAAAAATGACTTGATTGAACAATGAACAATTAACTGATTATCAAAATAGTTGCAATTATTTTTCTGTCGATCAACTAATCAATTACTCAACTAACCTTTGCAGCCCTATAGAAAATAGGTATGTTTACTTTGTACACATATAGACAAATACAAATACAGGTCCTATCTTTTTAATCATTTAAAAACTCACCAATGTATCAGAAAGATGTATACACAGCAGCTTGGTCAGGAAATCTGCTCCAGTCCTCAGTCTCAATTCATCCTCCTCCAACAGAGAGAGACAGACAGAAGAGAAAAGAAGAGGAGGCCCTGTAAGAATGAAATATTAATGCCTTCTCTCTTGGTCGCTGGCCTTACAAGGTCATCTGCTCGCTTTTCATTGTTGGAAAACATCCTGACAGCTAAGGCAATTGAAACTGAAGAGATTTCCACCTTGTCCTCACACAAATTAAACCAAGGAAGCCATGATTCTTTGTTGCATGACCTCGGTACACATTGTTACCTGGAGGGAGCGAGGGAGGGGAGGCAACAGACGCAGAGGGAGAGATTTGCTTGAGAGACGGAGGAGAGCTTTACCTTCATTTATTTGCTTCTGTGTGCCTGCGACTTGGCTGTCATACACAGGTGTTGTGTTATGAGGTGTGTGTGTGTGTGTGTGTGTGTGTGTGTGTGTGTGTGTGTGTGTGTGTGTGTGAAAGGAGGGCATTCTGTGTGTTTGGGTGTTTTATGTGAGTCGTCTCCCTTGTGTTGAAGGACAGACACAATCAATAGAAGCAATCAATGTTGCATGAAGGCTGGAGGGAAGACAGTTCCTCAGGTCCCCCTATTTTTGTCAGCTGTATTCCACACACACACACACACACACACACACACATGCACATACAGTAACATATCTCAGGGTTCAAAGCAGCTCAGCCACTGGTGCCTCTGTATACAAATGGCTGTTTTATTATACACGTCTAACAGCATGTCTCCATGAGGATGCTTGCATTTGCCTTCGTATCTAACTACAACCATTTCCTTTCATTTCTCTTGCGCGATCCCTTTCATCTTCCCTACCTGTGTGCGCTCAGGAAGATAACCCAAAACCAATAGCTGATTACAGCAAAGGGAACATGGCCTACTGTGCTGCTGGTTGCTGTGTTTGCCTGCTGCCAGCTGTGATGTGTGCAGCAGCGGCACAGAGGCTGGGATACACAGGATGCACAGGTTGACAGCGTTAGCTAACAAGCAGGAAACAAAAAGATTGTTACAACTCTGTACTTAACTAATAGTGCAGAGTACTTACTTAACTAATTATGGATGACAACGTATTGTCATCCATAACAACTTTAAGTAATACTCATTTAATATGATGATTTGAAATGAGGATTTATGAAATGTGTTGAAGTGTGAATAAAAGTCACAGCATTTTAAACTGTCACCATCACATTTAATAGACATGATGCCTCTCTCTGATGTCTTCTGTTTGTGGTTTTGATTCTGTTACACGGTTTAAAACTAGATTTTAAAAAGAGTAAAGAGATTAAAAACGATCAAGCAGGGAGTGCCAGTACTGTAGCTTGCTTCTGTTGTTAAGCAAACTACTTAACAAACACATAAATGCCATTAATTAATGTTAATAAAAGGAAATGTTCAAAAAGAAAAAAAAAAACACAAAAAACTGCATCTAATGCAGCAACCCTGTCTGCTAGAAATTACATTTATATGCTGGTAAACTCCAACAGCAAATAGTAACACCAAAACTTTTTATGGTCATGTTTAGACACTAGCAGCACTCAGGTTAGGGAAAGATTTTGGTTTACAGAAAAAAATGACTTGAAGCACAGGACACGACTTGTTTTAAATCTAAACCACAATCTTTCACTAACTGTAACCACAATGCTCTTATTGCCTAACCCTAACCACATACAGGAATCAGGGTGCGAACCTCAGTCTCCAGTGTCAATGTCTTTGGCGTCAAGCCTCTGACTCGCTGCTCCCCATGAGGAAGTACCTGACTAAGCAACGCAGGGAGTGACAATAATACATTTCCTCCTGGGTTTGAGCCTACAGGTGGATTCTGGGGTGGATGGAGGCATCATGAAATGCTACATGAACATCAGCAGTGGGCAAAAGAGTGAGCAGAGCACTGAAGGCTACACTGCCATCATGTAAAGGCTGCATTTAATATATGTTGCAGTGAGGATTCACTAACAAAGACCACGCCATTTGAACGATATAAAAAGTAGATTTATTTGGATTGTCGAGAGGGTTCAGGATCGGATGAGGATAGTGTATGGTGGGCTGGATGGGGGTCGAGGAGAGGGATGAAGGGGGTCGATTGCCAGGGGGATGAATGGGAGCTGAAGGTTGGTCCGGGTTGTGTACGGTGGGATGATGGGTGAGGGATGAAGAGATGAGGGTTGAGGGGTGAGGGATGAAGGGATGAGGGTCGAGGGGTGAGGGATGAAGGGATGAAGGGATGAGGGTCAAGGGGTGAGGGATGAAGGAATGAAGGGTTGAGGGTCGAGGGATGAAGGGATGTGTGTGAAGTGGTAAGATGTGCAGCTCATAGACGCAGAGATGAAAGCAAAAACACAAGGCAATTAAGACGTAGGGAGCAGGCACGTGGGGATATACGACCTGACCCTAGCTAGGGCTGAAGCAGTCTGTTGCCGCATTGTAGTGGCGGCAGGATGGAATTACGGTGTGCCAGTGTGGGGGGGTGCAGGGTAGGGAACCCCCAAGCGAGTCGGCTGGAGCGGTGGTGGAACTGGAGGCTGTGCAAAACTGGAAATCCTGGCTTTGTAGGCCGCAGAGTGGCGGAGGCCAGAGTGAAAGTGCTCGCAGGCACAGAGTTAACGACGGCTGGAGCGAGGGGGTCGGCGACGGGGGGTGCTGAAGACACAGAAAAAACATTTGGATGTTGGGGAAGGGAGGGAAAAAGGGATAGAACAGTAGGAAATTGAGTGGGTCCATCAGAGGGAGCACCGTGGCTTGGTGCAACTGCAAGGAGGTGGCAAGGACCAGAGGTGGCTGAGGGAAGAAACATAAAAGAAGGAGCTGCTGGAGCAGGTGGAGCCGAAAGCGTAGAGGTAGCTACAGATGGAGGAAAGGATGAGGGGATGTATGTGCGGGGGTTGATTGTGCAGCCTACGGACACGGGGATGAGAGAAAAGACAAAAAACACAAGACAGATCAGACAGGGAGGGAGCAGGCACAGGAGAAGATACGACCTGGCCCTGCGAGAGGGCTGAAGCTGTTGGCTGCGTCGTGACGTCATTGATGTGCGGTGTACAGGTGGCGCTGGGTGGGGAACCCAGAAGTGAGCGGCTGTCCTGAGCGGTGGTGGAGGTGGAGGCAGAGAGGAGCAGGAAGAACCTGGTGTTGTTGTCAGTTCGGTGAAACGGGATTTGTATCCGGAGTTCAGCCTGGCCCTCAGTCGGGACTGAAGAAGTCTGGGCTCTGTTGTAGTAGGCGGTGTTGTGACGTCATTGGTGTGTGGTGGCCAAGCGGTGGATAATGAAGCCGGAAGAGCGGGAGGATTTGAGCTGCCGGCGAGAGGGTCGATGGAAGTAGAGTCTGCATAGAGTTGGAAAGTTTGTCTTTATCATTGTTTCGTAAGAGTGGAACTACCATCTCCTTGAGAAACATCTGGTTGAAGATGTTTGTCGCTTGGAAAAGAGCCGCGTTCGATATCTCGTTGGTTCTGCTGGATCTAGTCGTGGGCGGTATGTTGCTGAGGAACGTGGATCACGGAGCACGGGCGTGATGTAAGCGTTTGCGATGCGAGCGTGTCGTAGGTCACGTGAGAACTGAGACGAACGGGAGAGAAAGGGATTAGACACGCTTATATAGGTATGCACGGATGATTGAATTAGTGAGGCACAGGTGATTGAATTTAGTGAGAGAGAGGGGCGCGGTCTTGTTCCTGAACCTTTGTTATAATAAGAACTCCATGAGAAAGTCAAGTGGGAGTAGCAGAGCACACCAATTGACTGGCTTTGCTTCTTTAGTGCAGTAGTTCATGGAAAAATAGAAAAAATGTCAGACAATCGTCTAAATTGTTGAGAGATCATTTTATTTCAGGATCTACTGCTCAATCTGGATCCATATCAAAACCAATCCCTTGTTCCTGGCCCATGGCTGAACTTTCCACCTGATTTCACAGAAATCTGTTAACAGATTTTCAAGCTGACTAGTGAACAGACAAATGGGACCTGGCGGAGGCAGCAAAACAGTAAGGAGTATTTGTAACTGAGCGTGAATGCTATGTGCTTGTGTTCCAACAGCACCATGCTCACCAGTGACTTGTTATGAAATACATACAGTACATTCTAAACCACTCCAGACAACAACTATCGAGACACCAGCAACCAAAGGCTCCCATCAGTGTAGTTCACTTTGCTGTAACTTTTCTCTTTAATATTCTGAAACAGTTTTGTAGGACTCATTAATCTTAACTGGCCGTCAGATGCACGTCTGAACTGTATTTGCGTGCTGGAGCTGAGCTGTAAACACAATAAGACAATAATAACAACCACCGACATTGAAATGGGCTGTAAACAGCAGGGGTTGATGTGTGGAGACAGATGAACATACTAGATGAGAAAAACAGATCATAACACGGGCCTGCCCCTTCAAATAAGGTCACACTCCTCTCGAATTGTTTATCTACTAAAGGTTGAGGAAAAAAACCGAACCTCTGTCTGTTTGAAATATGAGAATCTAAAATCTGATGGGGAACCTTTGCTCATCAGCTTTAATAATTCACAAGTTGAGACTTTGAAAGCTGTTATTGACTGCAGCATCCATATAGATCAAAAGAGGAAAGAAAGATCTCTGTCTTGAAAAAGCATTGCACTGTTTGAGCTTTATTACATTTGACACATGTAGAAACAACATGTTTTTGACCAGATAAAATAATAAATGGCATCTCTAAAAAATGATATGTTGAGTGCTTTGCTATTCACTGCAGCACACTGGTCAGCACAGCTACAATATGCTTCTGCATGCATGAAATGAAGTGCGGATTAAGTTCATTTTAGCAAAGTGAGTCATTGGAAGACAAACTGTAGAGAAAACAAAGCTCTGAACATCAGATGAGGTGATAACTACGAGGCTTTTTCTAGTTTACAATCACATCGGTGGTCTTTCGTGCCACCGAGCTCTTCAGTTTTCCAGACAAATGATACTCAAAAGCTTACCTCGACTCCCACATAATTAACACATTTTTACCGCACCAGCTTTCAATATTCCAAACCACTTCAGGCAATGTGCCCATGCAATTTTAGACCGACACGAGCGGAGGCGGCGGAGGGGAAGAGTGTTGTGAGAAGGCTCTCTGATGTTGCTGCAGAACGGTTTTTGCAGAGCTTTATTAGATTTAGTTGGAGTGTACAGACTATGTGAAAACAGGGCCACTCGATGAGCTCAGTGTCGGTGCCGCCTCCCCCAACAAGCACGACATCCGCCTCATCACGGAACGTCTGAATCCCGTCTCAACAATCCTCCCCCCCTCACTGTACTTGACATTTTTTGTCAGACATTTATTTTGTTAGATCTTGTTATTTATGTTTTTTTCCTCCCAACTTTTTGGACAATGAGCTGGAAAGGAGTGAATGTGTGTGGTGACAAAGACTGGGATCGGGAGGCACAGTCCCTTGCTGTTACACATGACAGCAGAGTCTATGGTGAGCTGACTGAGGTGTTGCCTGAATTGGATCAAAAGACATTTGAATTCCCTCAGAGGAAATAATTCATGTGTATAGACAATAAACAGAAAAAAAAAAGCTTTTAAGCTGGCTGCAGAAGGAATCCTTTTGCTATTGTGGCGTGATATTGATTAGGAACAATCCAGGCTGGGGATTTGAGTTTGAGGCCACAACGACCTTCAGGAAAGCAGCTCCAAAGACAACTGGGCCTCTCATATTAATGCTAGTATTTACATTATGTCATTGACAGGAAAGTTTAGGAGAAAATTCTTGTTCAATATATAATAATAATATCTGGTGAATATCAGTTAAACTTCACAGCAGCAATGCAATTCAATGCATTTGTTGTGATTGACAGTGTAACTGAGATATTCATCTATTTGACATCATTCATCTCCCAAAATCTGCCAACAGCTATAAAAATTTTAAAAAAAATAAATAAATAAAGAAGTAGAAAATATGTTGCAATGTAATCAACACAACACAGATACTGCAGGTCAGGGCCCACTGCAGAACAGCTAGTTAGGATTCAGTGACTTGCTCAAGGTCACTGTTTGCTGACACACGGGTTGAACACAGGTTATCAGGTTGAAAGATAACTCTTTAACCACCAGACCACCCAGTTTTCCCCTAATACTGTCTGTTTCCTGATTTATCATCACTGCAGCAGCTCCAGGCTTCACGTCAGTAAAAGAACACTGATAAGAGGCCTTTCTTTGGGTTTCTACAGCCTTAAAATTCTGAGAAAATATTCTTTACCATAATACTGAGTGTAATTTACTGACAATCTTTGTCACATTCTGTTTACATAAAGCAGATCCCAGTGTTTCATTCTATATTAGACTTTTCCTGTTTATATTTGCACAGGATGGCAAACACCACCACTATCAGTGAGAACTAGCACATAAAAACCCTCACAGAGTGCAAATACAATAGGCCTCATGCAGAACCAAGAAAACTTGCCACAGGCAGTGTCTATTAGCCCTAATACAAGATAGCAGTTATGGATGTAATGCATGTGCCCCATGCAATACGACACATACGCAAGTGTAACTATTTCAGGCATCCACTCTCTGGACAAAAGAATTCTATTCATAGAATCATCTTTTGTTCCTCAAAATCAGTAATTTATGTAATCACTTGTCCTTGTAGAAAAAACTATGTTGTCTAGATAAAAAAGAGAGCTGAACATGGCAGCACTAGAAGGTAGTTGCTGCTCACTTGATTGAAGGTGATCATCCTATCTCCTTGCTTGGATATATTGGAAGGTTGACTTGCCAAGACGTAGCAGAGATTCAGATTCTTTAATGTTGAGGCAAGAGGTAGCTTGTTTGTAATGTCTTGGTATGTGGAAATTCATGTACTGTAGGTATATGATATGATATGATATGATTTATTTATGGATTACAGTCACAAAAACAAAACTGAAAGGAATAAGTGATAACACTTGTTTCCAACATGGTCCCAAGATGTTAAAAGACAAATAAAAGAGAAACACAAGACATTCAACATAAAAACTAAACATTACAATTATGAAGTCCAACAACACATCACCACAATTTAAGAAATTAAAAACAATAACTCCCACATCAAAGTACAAGGACAATTTGATAACCAAAGTAACAATGTCATTGCAGATTTCATTATAAATCTGTGTTCCATATGTCCTAACCTGACTTCTATAAGCTCCTCTCATTTTTAAAAACTGGATGTGTAGTAGAAGACACCACAACATGGCACAAATGTAAAAAAAATCAACTTGTGTTTGTTCTCCAGCTTCTCCTAGATTGGTCTTTTAGGTTGACGGTCCTGATTTGTGGCACCTGACCCAGTTGGGGTAAACTCTAGTGAGGTGACTACTGCATTTTATCCTGACTAAAGAAGTTTGTCTTCATTTGCTCAAATAAATGCAATTTTGAGTGTGTGGCTTTCTGTGAAGTATTCTCTTGTCTGTCTCCATGGCTGTCATGTCCCTTTGACGCCACCCGTCCAAGTGATGAACCACTGTAGCTGCTATAGCAGGGCATTTTTAACTTCATGTCAAACCATTCCTTCTGTCATAGTACAAAGGCTGTTGACAGCTGTATTAATATTTTCTAATGACAAATTTGTTTACAGATTTCTAACCGCAGGACATAAAGTTCTGGGGTGTGAAACACTTAATTTCACTACTTAAAAACATTTTTGCAAATGAAAGTCCACAAATGGAGCAGAACACATGGGCGTTCAGGCAATTTTAGGGGTTTTGATTATGCAAATGATGAAATTTGATGAATACCTCTTAATGAACAGGTGGCATTCATCAAGTTGAGATCAACAATTTCAGTTTGTGCAGTTGGAAGGGTTTGACCTGGAACACTCATACGAGTAAAACTCAGAAAAAAAATTAAAGGAGGTTTAGGATAAGAATACAACAATGTTCTTGCATGAGACCCATTGAATTAAATTTCATACAAAAAATGTTTGTGGGAAAAGTGTTTTTATTTAAATATTTTGTACAGCATGATGATCTCAATAGTTCATACTACACCACCTATCAAAACAGAAGTTTTAGTTGATCAGACAGGATTCAGATAAAATGGTTTCATACTCCAAACCCTCAACAAGTGAAAATGATTTTTGGCATAAATGTTCAATCAGTGGACGGAGAGGAAAGGATGCTTCAGTGTTGCTGTATTGTGTTTTTTTTTTTTTTTATAAACCACAGGTGCATCCATTTTAAGCAGTGTCCTTTGTGAAAATGCACTCATGGTGATGCACAGTGCTTTGGATACAAAAGCATACACCCTTTGGCAAACATTATGTTCATGCTGGCAGTGAGAAACACGGGGTAAGCACACATCAAACCTCCTGCTACAGTAGTGAAATCACTGGTCGAGGTGTAGTTGTAGGGGAAAACAAAGAGGTGGTGGTGGGGGATGTTGTGAAAAACATAATTGCATCTTTTAATTGAATCCCTGGAGCATTGAAACGCTGGAAGGGCGATTGGAATTAAATCACACTCACAGTCTTTGTTTCTTCCATCTTCCCTAAAAGTACAGCAATGAATTCTGGGATATGATCATCTAAGCGCTTTTGTAGCAAATTCAAATCCACACCTCCGTCTTTTTGTCTGTCTCGCTACTTCCCCCTCTGTGTCGCGTTCTTTAAAGTTCATACATGTGTTCACGCCTCTTTCCTCCCATGTGTTCTCTGCTGTCGTTCTCTCTCCTCCCTCCGTCAGTCTCTCCACGTGTGCTCATCCCTTTGTTGTGTACTCGTCTGCTCTGTCAAGTCTAGAGCAACAAGTCAAACTGCCTCTTCATATTCTCTTCTCCTTTTGTCTTTTTGTCTGGTTGCTCTCTCCTTTCCCCGTGTTTCCTTCCCCCTTGCTTCACTTTTTCTCCTTCCTACTCAGTTCAGGCCTAATTAGGGAGATTTCTCTCTGATCAATAGACCCTCCTCATGGGAGCTCAGGAGGAGCAGCCCCAGAATGACGGCACATGTTGTCTCTGTGTGTGTGTGTGTGTGTGTGTGTGTGTGTGTATGCATGCAGAGTGAGGTGTCAAAGGGTTACATGTTGAACCTGCTTAGTAAACAGATACTGTATGCATGCACACACCTTTGTTCTTGACACATATCTTGCTTTTAACTCCACACACAACTTTATACTATATCCATGACACAACTGATTACAGTGACTTCAAATTCATGTCTGCACCAGCTGTTAAAATGCAATATATTTACTATTAATTGATTCGTAGGCTTTGCTTTGTGTTTGCAAAGCAACCTGAGCTGATACTGCAGCTTATTCTGATGCAGAACAATCCACCTGTGACTGCATTCACTAGGAATTATTGAACTTTATGACATAAGAACTGCATGATAATGATGAAGCTATGAAGCTGAAATGTGATGATCTACATTTGGCTGGATAACCCATGTATTGTTTATTTGGAAGTACCCTTGCCAATGTGCATTATTCTGGCTCAGGAGGAATTCATACCCATGATTTTGGCCATTTTATTCTACAAACCTATTTTATATTTATTGCAGGTAGGTAGCTGGGCATGATTTGTGCTTAAAATGCTTCAAATGCATTTTCTGTATCCCATAAGCTCACCCAAACAAAGCCTGCCACTCACAGTAGATCCGTAATTAAGAATACATTTTTGCTAATTTCCCTTTTTAGAGCTGACGAGGGACAGACTCTGCCTCAAGGTCATAGCAGAGGCAGTATATTAAAATTTAATCACAGTCATACACAGATTTAAAGTGAGCAGCACAGGGAATTAAGCAGCCAAGAAAAATCATAAAAGGGAGGCTGTATCTAATGAGTCAGGAGTGAATGCTGTGAACGTGTTTACGTGCCACTGATGTGAGAGCAGAGGGCCCAGGGCCGTGCAGGGCCATCTGGGGCTCCGTATTTGACAATTACACTGAGTACTGTGGCCACAGGCACATTCCCTTTGCTGCTGTCAAAGAATGTGTGTGTGTGTGTGTGTGTGTGTGTGTGCACGCGCCCGTTCCACACGTGTATGTGTGTCTCTCGTCATCTATTTTCACAGAAGTCCCACATAATCTTGCTAGAAAACAACAGCCAATTAAAATAACTGCAATCTGTATGCATAAGCCTCCGCCAATTTATCCAGGGAGGCTGAGAGTACAAGGTTTCAATATGCAATCTGTTTGGGGTTGGCTGTGAGTAAGCATTAGCTGTGCACAGCGTTTGGGAGACAGAGTCAAACAATGCTAGAAAAACTAGCCGCTCTACACAGACTCCGTCTCCAATCCCAAACGACTCATTAGCTATTCTGGGAGGAGAATAAATTCAGTCCCCACTCAATTAGTGAGGAGAGTTGTATACATACACACACATATATATATATATATATATTTATATTTACATACGTCACACTGACATATACAGTGAGGGGGTCTGGTGGCTCTTTTATGCTTTGAGGGGCATTTAACTGACATGGTTTGGGTCCACTTGTCCCCTTAGAGGGAAGAGTCACTGCAAATCAATACAAAGTTGTTGTGAGTCATCACTTTTATCCTATGATGAAACATTTCTATCCTGATGGGAGTGGTCTCTTCCAGGATGACAATGCTCCAATCCACAGGGCATGAGGGGTCACTGAATGGTTTGATGAGTATGAAAATGATGTGAATCATATGCTCCAGATGTCAACTCAGTTGAACATCTATGGGAGATTTTGGATTGATGTGTTAGACAGCGCTCAACACCACCATCATCAAAACACTAGATGAGGGAATATCTTTTTGAAGAATGGTGTTCCTCAGCTGTGGCACTGACTCTACAAGTCTCTGAACTCTTCTGGAGGGATGAACACCATTCTTCACCATTCCTTTAATTTGTCACCCGTCTGTATATATATTTATAGATAGATAGATAGATAGATATAATATAATATATAATATGTATAGATATAGATATGTGTATTGCATTTTTGTCATTTATTTATTAGTTTATTTATTAGTAGACCAGATATTTAATTAAGTGATGATAAAATAAGATGATAAGGTAAAAAAAAGGAAGCTATTGTCTTCACATGTAATCACATGTGTGTTTGTATGTGCACAGGGATAATTGCAAATGTTTATCATATTATTCCATTTTTATCTTCATCACATGAATCGCTTGTGTATTCTACCTGTTTGTGTGTGTGTGTGTGTGTGTGTGTGTGCTGCATGCCTCTGTGCCCTGGCGTCCATAGGCTGATTACTACAATGCCTGAAGGGAGTACACCATTGTTTATGTTATTTATGAGCTTCATTTAATTGGGCTGAGAGTAGCGAGTCTCAGTCAGACGTGTGCTCCTGTTGGCTTAAGCATACTACTCAGTCAGTACTGGAGGCTATGTGGAAGGTGAAGCAGTAATTAATGGAATTTGTTTCAGTGCGTTGCAGGCGGATTAGATGCGTGATGTCACAGTGCACACGGGCCAGCTGACACACGCAAACTCAGTCCCCTACCTTCCCAGCTTATTTTATTTAGTGTTGTAAATCATTTGGTCATTCCATTGGCTTGATGATTGCATGTGTGGATGTCTCTATTAAAGAAGGGGTTGAGCACAAGACCTTACCTTGGCTACATACAAGCCCTGATTCAATACCAATGAATAAATAAATACCAATATCTCAGTTCATTTGGACATTTAATTATAGCCCTGGTTTCATCCTGCAGTCTTGCTATGTCCCGGAACACGGGGGAAATTAATATGATAAAGCTTCATTAGCAGAAATATCTAAAATAACTCAACAACACGTAGGAATTACTTTCTATGATGAGTTATTTTCTCTGGTAGTGAAGGTGAGCTCACAAACCTTTTTAGGGAAAACATCAGAGCTGAAACAATTTGCTGATAATCAGAATTGAAATGGAATTATTAACAATTTAGATATCTTTCAAAAACCAGCTGCCCCTTGCTTCTTTTCTGTTTTATGTCATTGTAAACTGAATACCTTTGGGTTTGGACCATTGGTCAGACAAAACCAGATATTTGAAGGCGTCACCTTGGACATTTTTGACTATTTTCTCACATTTTAAAAAAAATGTGAGAAAATAGCATATATCTACTAGGGGTGTGCCCGAATACAAATATGTTATTCGGCAAAGCACAAATAGTGGGTTTTTTTTAAACGAATATTTGTTTCATTTTTTAAAATTAAAAGCGTAATAAAAACAAAAACAGGATAAGCCTCTTTCCACTTTTATTCGAATACAAATACAAATAATTTTGCTGCCTCAACAAATTCAGATACAAATACAAATACTGGGCTTTCTGCACATCCCTAGTATGTGGTCATTCTACGGTAATGCTGTTTAAAAAAAAGCTTCTATTCATATTTCAACAGTACTACAACACTCACTGCATCTGTAGATATCACACAAACCTTCACCCCACTACTACCCATATTAGCATAAATGCATCATTGTCATTGTAAATGATATTAGCATTAAGGAGAGATTGTTGGAAAGATTTGTTTGCCCTGGCTGAAAGTATTCCACATGATTTGACAGTTACATGTCAGGATTTGAAGATTAGATCAATAGTGTTGTCCTTAAAGGGAAAGCAGCTGAACTCACAGGGAACAGATGTTACTGTTACTGTTTGGCACAGTGTTAAATGATCAGTTATAATACACAGGTGTTTATTTTCTCAGCTGCTTTAAATGGCTCAGTACAGAATATACAGTAGAGATGGAAGGATAAGTTGCTTTGTCCATGTATTATCTGTTTGTTTTCATCTGCAGAGTTACCACCCAGTGTATCATCTGTTGGCAAACAAACTTGTGGGATCTTTGACCAACCCATTTTGTTTTCCACACACACACAAATTGAAAAGACCTCCCATTTAAAAAGATATGACTATTGATGTCAGTAATACATTAAAAAAACATTACAACCCAGTATTGTTTTCTATTTAATTTTTTGATAGTAGCTGACTCAAACATGCAGCCTAATTAACCTCATGTGAGTGGATTATTATACATGAGCTAAGTTAACGTGTTAATTGATTTATTTTCTGCCACTGTGGTGCAGTAGTAACAGGCTATAAACAAAACATTTAGATATTATTGCTTTTTAAGTTCATATGGCCAACTTGTTAGCAAACTGTTGCCTATTTACACATCCAACATTAACATTCATTTGCAGTTGTGTTTGTGTCCACCTGAGGAAGGTAAATCCAATATTCCCTCTTGTTTTTTTCTTTTCCACCAACTCCTGAGAAAAATATCTGGCTCTTCACCAGCTAGTTGTTAGCTGTGTCTGGCTACAGTTTGGTGCTGAGTGGTATAAAGTGGGTAAAGTGAGCTGAAAGATGTGATAAATCTCGATAAAGCTGAGGGGAACTGCAGAGTCATGGTGATAACTCTGTGGGTTCCCCTTTCACATACACCTACTCATGTGATCCATTGTTAATATAAAAATATTGATTATAGTCACTTCAAAAAAGAAGCAGTGTCCACTTACAACCAGTCATCATAGGTACATGACTGTTTCAGAGTGACTCTTTTTTCATCACAGTAGATCACAGTAAAAACAAGTATTTCACATGGGGAAAAAGCAAAAATACATTAGCTGAGTTCACTTTTTCCCTCTGCAAAGAATTCTGTGTAGCACAATTATTTTTTTCTTTCTTGCAACTCTGTTAATCATTTCATGACCCCTCAGTTTTATCTTGTGACCTGTGCCGGTCCCGACCCCTAGCTTGGGAACCTCTAGCTTAGCTCATTCACAAACATTGAATTCCAGTGACTATATCAGTTATCAGTTACCAGAGGAATTAACTCATTGTTTGCAGTCTGAGATGTAATATTCAACACTGTGCTTCGAGTTTGTTTACCCCAGCCTTGTTTTCAATTTCAAAATGGGAGCCCAGCTCAGGAGGCGCAGCCAGTCATTTCCTAATGAGTTGTTGGCAGGCTGGTTCCTGCTTTGCCTGTCCAGAAAGAAAACACTGGCAAATAATTGACCAGTTTCATAGCTGGGATGTTTTCTCTGGCTTGACACTCTGTGAATTAACAAGCTGACCATCACAAAATCATGGATCAGTTTGGATGGAAAAAAGACACAAACTGATGATGCTTTACGAAGCTAATGATGCCTATCATTAGCAGTGTGAGCTTTGCATTGTCACAGTGAGCTTTGACAGTATCCAACAGTAGCTGTGCTGGCTGTTTTGTTTGGATCACAACTCAGCTGTTTCCGAACACTGAGAGTCTACTGAACACATATACAGTCTTAGCTATGAGTATTTCATACACCAGTTTCTCCAAATGCTCAACAAATTCTGCTGCACAGGTTAAAAATGAGCAGATCTGAATCTTTGACACACTGTGCCAGAAAAGAAGGTTTACTGACAAACGAGACACTTTACAGGACTGATCATTGATCATTCGTCAACAAGTAAATTCATGTTTCTCTTTCAATAGAGAAATGGAACTGGGAGTCACTGGGTTGGTGAGTTAGTGTTCATTGTCGTTCTGTCATCTCTTTTCTCCCTCGCTCACTTACTGACTACTTTCATGGGTCACTTATCTACTAAGTACTCCCAAGTGCCAGAGGATGTCGGTATATTCTCCCACTGACAATTCAACAAAATATGATTGGCTAAGACAACTGTCCAAATCAAATTCATGCCCACATTGACTTGAATTACACAGATATTAGTTACAGCTACTGAAGGTCCTGGCAGGGGGGAGTCGCTGATTCACCAAGATACCATTGGAGGAAAAATTGTAATTGGTCCGTTTCCCCTTCTGTTATACTAACCCACTGTTTGCCAAGACATATAAGTCCAAGTTTATAATGATCATCGAGAAATTATTACTATTATTTCAGGGAGTACACATATTCTTTAAATATTTTTGCTTACACCTTCACTGAATACCTTGAAGGCCCAGAGGGTTCCCCTCAGTTGTTTGTTACTATTCTCCTTTTCTGATAAAACACCACAAAAAACAAAAAAATGTGATTTACTACTTGGAAAATTGTGTGTAACTGGAAACAGTTTCATGGTTACATTCACAGCCTTGCAGTTGTGAGTGTTGGCTTTGTTTCAGTGAGGAGCAGATGACTGACAGTGAGTGTTTCAAAGTGGTGGTTCTTACATCATTCATTGAATTACTGCAGCGAAAGAGACTGTTCTATCTTTAGACAGAACATGAGGTTTTATTTCTGTATTTGCTGTGTGGTTACATATTCCATTTTTGAGGTCAAATGATCATGTCTTGTTTTCTTATGAGTGTGCTAGGAGGTGTTAGTCACAATCCACCTGTCACACTTTATATGTGTATGACAAGTTTTAGACTCAATCCAGATCAAGTGTTAGTGTGTGAACTAGTTTTTTGTCACTGCCATAAGAGGCTACCTCCGCAAAATATGTGGAATGTTTCACACTGTTCTTCAATGCTGCGGGTGTGAATAGGCAGCATTAGTGTGAGTATGAAATCAGATGTGATGGGCACTGGGCAGCTGGTGCTGTGCAGTACACGGACTATGTGGACTTGAGGCCTCAGCATGAACGACACGAGGTCAAAGAGAACAGCCAGCTGAGTGTTAGAGCCCTTCACCCAGCAAATCCCAAGACAACCCTTTTCTTCACACTTCTTAAATTACATTCAACCACTCTCTCCCCCCTCGTCTCGTCAGCAGACTTGCGCAACAAGTTACTGTAAAATCGTTCACAATTTCCATCAGTCTTTTCACCGGATGTGTGTTCTCAAAAAGTCTGAAATCCTCTGTATGAATGCAGTTTTCAAAAAATGTTTACAAGCATGATTTGGAAGACAAATAGTGAAATTTTTACAGTGAAAAATGCATACATCACCATCCACGGAATAATCTCCCATCAATCCACATCTAACCCATACCAGGTCGGCGTTTAATACTCCCAGTTTGCCCTGCCATTTTTATTCCATCTCTCCACAGTGTGAAGCTGAGATGATAAGGAAGGGAAATTGCAGTCAACGCATACTGGCATTAAAAACCTTTTCTTATTTGGCATTCATGCTTATCCATGTTTATCTCCTCCACTTTATCTTTATGTGTATCCATTTGTCTACAGATGTATAGGCTGTCATTGACACTGACCTTACTTATCAGCCAAAGAGATGCACCCATGTCCACAAATCACTTTAAGCGGACACAATACAGGAAACTGTTTTAGTAATGTGTACCACTGATTGAGATTTACATATGGTGTTGTAATACAATATGTGATGCTAGACATTGAAAGACTAGTATAAGAGGCAGGAGATTTATCATTTCTAGATCCTGTCACAGCCAAATATTAACTTAAAGAACTAAGTTTAATGTATTTTCCTTTTCTTTTTCTGATTAATTCATATCTTGAGCTCATCTTGTAGTCGCTCCTATGAAAAACTTGTTCATTCTGTACCTGTTTGAGGGTATGCAGCATAATGAGGCGAGATTTAATTAGAGGGTTTCTCACCAAAATTCTTATCTAACTGTAACTCTATCCATCCTCTGACTTCTCTGCATTCATTTTGTTTCCTAAATGATCTGCTCTGTATATTTTCACTCCCATGGAAGTCCAAGTCATGACATCCACCATGCAAATTTTCAAACTCACCATGCGTCCTTCCTCATAAATGTTAACCAGACCCAATAAGGATGTATAGACAGTGCATGCCCTTTCCATGGGAAGGTCAGCCCTCTTTACACTCAGGCTGGCTACACTGGAGCACAGTGAATGTTTAAATGAAATGCCAACCCAATTCTGTTTTTTAATAATAAATTCAACTAAAATAATACTGGAAAAACTTTAAGCTTTGAATATGCATGTGGATTGTTGTGGATACATGCTAAGTGTCTGCCTGCTGCAGCAATGTAGCCTGTCTGCACTCTGGAGCACAGATTGGATGTGTATACACTGTCATGACCATAGCCACGGGACTCAGGAAGAGCTAATGGACTGTAAATAATGTGCAACAACAGTTGCGTGAACAGCTGTAAGGTTGATTCATATCAGTTGTTGGGTTTTTAGAGGATGCTATTCTCAGCCACTTCTCCACACAACCACCACCTCACCTCTATGAGCTGCTTCCTGACACACTCAAGCCTTTGCTCTTTGGCCTGTCCACCTGCTCTAAAGCTCAGTCAAACAGGTGTGCGGGCCACTTACTGCTCCTACAACCTACTACACACAGTCTGTTTAACAACTGCAAATAGGTCATTACCTGCATGAGCTCTTTGTAGACTCAAGTCTTGACATGAGTTGCTGACTCAGTGCTACAGTGCAGTGTAGGCCCACCTATCAAAAAGCAGTTGTTCATGACAAGTGTTAAGCTTTTTGTTTTTCATAAATCAACCACTCTGGTCAACTCTTCTTTTATAATCAAACACTGAATAAAAATTGGCAGAAAAAAAGAAAAAAATGCTTAAGACCCTCTCTAGATTCAGTGTATGGTTTGTCTGTTCTGGGCTGTTGTAGAAACATGGCGGTGCAACATGGCGGCCTCCATGAAAGAGAACCTGCTCTCTATGTAAAAATAAAGGGCTCATTCTAATGAAAACACAATGATTCTTATTTTCAGGTGATTATACACTAATTTAAACATACTTATGAATATTATATTCCATTTCTGCCAAGTCTGTTCATCTAGATGCCACTATATCTTACAAACTGGTCCTTTAAATCCAGCCTTCAAAATATCCAAGGGTGCTGAATGAGGTAGTGGGTGTAAAACTGATCAGTTCTGCTTACAATCTGGCTAGGTTATACCCTACTATCAGATTTTTTCAGTTAATCAAATAGCTGTGGGATCGAAAAAAGCAAGCAAACCAATGAGAGCTTTGCTGACACTGAAAAACTGCCACAAAAATGCTAACAAGTGTAGGTTGTTGTACGTAGGTTGTTGTAAGCTGACTTGCAGAGCTAACTAATGATTTTAAATCCTAAATTAAATTACAGTAAGCCAACATCTTATAAATGGTGATGATGGCATCGATTTTTAGCAGGATGAACACCCACAATGCACTGATGAACCTTTAAAAATACTTTAGTTTTGGATGAAGTCAGTTGCAGCTTCAAGGCAGTGAAACCTGACGCTGCAATGCTGGCCTGTTGAAACTGTTTAATGCTAAATATATAGGTATAAATGGAAAACATATTGTACACATACAGATCCAACACATGGTCAAAAAAAGGAAAGCGACCCCTTTTCTGTCCTTCAAATGGTCTGGTTTGGCTTATAGAAGCTTCAGGGTTGCTGTTTTCCATCAACAACATTGGACAACAATACAAAACATGTGACACTTCCCCGAGGGACGATGTCAGACGACGCCGGCAACACTCATTGTTACACTTAATGCGTTAAACCTCCCACTCCCCCCCCGCACTCACAAATATTACCATTATTCAGCCCTCATGTTCCAACGTTGCGTGCGATCCTGTGATAGCCTTCATTCACCCAAACTTCAACCCAGCTGACTCCCTCACAGTGATGGGCAGGGGGGCTATTGTCTTGTGATCAACCAGAAAGCCACAGCACTCAGCTAGGTCCGCCTTGGGAGTCACCGTCACCAGTGTGTTGGGGGGGGGGGGGGCTACACCTTCTCCCTGGGGTCATGCTGTGTCCCCGGTCATGCTGGAGATATCATAAATAAAGAGAGACAGTGGTTAGAGAAAGAGAACAATGAATCCCCCCTTTTCCCTGCTTCAAGCTCTGTCTCTCCTCCCCGTCAGCCACCGGGGACGTTGTAAATCAGAGGGCAGGGGTGGGGAGAAACCTGAGCCGAGAGCAAGGAAGTAAGGCAAGGAGACATTAAAGTGGGAACCTGGCTCTCTCTGGGAGCACTGGCCATTCCTGTCATCATTGGGGAGCGTGGGAGACAAAGGCAGAAAGAGATGATGATGAGGCATGGGATGGAGAAAAGGGAGAGGGGGGATACACACTGTCAGATGGACATATATAATGAAAACAGCAAAGACCAATACATGTGTAGTCCCTCTCGTGCCTCCTGCATCACTCGCACACTCACGCAGGTCATAAATCCAGGTTGGGTAGGTTTATTTCTGACAGCACTGCTGCAGAGGGACAAAGGTAATCCTGCAATAATTTACAGCGAACAAGGGATTTTGATTTCTACCCCTGACATGAGGGAGAAAGCCAAAATCATCTGCAAGGGTCTTTCTTTCTAGTGCAGCGCTGCCTAGCCTACAGCCAAAGCAATGTCCTTGCATTCATGGGCATAAAGCCATCTCTGACAATGGTGGAGGAAAAAAAAAAAACAAATTGCTGATAGAGAGGTTGAAGTAGTGATGAAGACGGTGTGTGTGTATGTGTGTGTGTGTGTGTGTGTGTGTGTGTGTGTCTGAGAGCTGAATGGTCGCACATTTTTGTCTGCTTCTGCGTGCACTCCCGTTGCCATACCATCCACAATCACAATTACATTCTGTATCACAGAGTGATACAGACGAGTAAAAGCATCCTTCACATTTAATGACTCTGACCTTAATCATTATTTTATATTTATTTGACCTTTAAAGGGACAACCAATGAGACCAGGCCGTGCTAATACAACACAACCAATAAAAGAGGAGAGTAGGAACAGGAAGATTAGAACAAAATCAATAAGCACTAAAAGTTTCACAGCAGCCTCCCCTGATACAGTCCCTAATTGTTTCAGCCTGGTTTATATATGTTCTCTTCATTTTCCTACTGTTTACGTAGGTTGTCTAGCTAGGTTTACTCAGTAGTGCTAGCTCTCGCTGACATTGATCCCAGTCCCTCTGGGCCCAGGTATCCCTCTCTCTCTCTCTCTCTCTCTCAGATGTAACTAAGCCTTGTGGAATGTTTCACGCCCCTCTCCTTGACCTCTGCGAGCGTTTGGACTTGGCCCTCACCCATCATCTCACATTTTCCCCTTGAGGTAGTGAGGCTTAACCTTGACAGCCAAAGAGGGCTGAGGAGGAAAGCCAGTGCCACTTTTCACCGGACCTTTTACATTTGCTTACCAGACAGGGAGGGGAGTTATGAAGGAGAGTGCCGAGAGGCATGGAATCGAAAACTGTGTAAAAAGAGAAAGCTCCTTGAGGGACCTTTAGGGCTTTTTCAAAGTGGAGCTGTGGAGGAGCTACTATAGGATTGGTGAAAATGTGCTCGGCATTGGTAGCTTTTCAGCGCTGTTGTTTGTTGGTTTTATGGATTTGTTTGTATGAATAGCGCATGAAGCTCAAGGATTCGCAGGTTTGATTTCAGCTAATTCAGTTACAGAGGACAGTAACTCCTGCAAAGAAAGTGTGCAAGAATTCTCTCTTCTCTTGCCTTTGGACATTTCCTCCTATGCACCTGTCTACAAGAAACTAAAGGTGTGCATGAGCCTCTACAGTCCAGCTAATTAGTGAACAGAACTATCTCCTTTCATTACAGTGTAGCTTCCCACTGTAAGGTTGAACTTCTCACAGTGAAAAGGAGAATGTAATGCAATTAGCAGAGAAAAAAAAAAACAAATCGAAGCAGAACAAACTCTCCAAGCTATACCCATAATCACATTTCATGGTTGTTCCACACTTTTTTCAGCGCATGATTTTGATAGCAAACCATGGGAAACATATTATTTGGTTGTATGCTGAAGGCATATAAATCCATAGAATGTCTTCACTCAAAGTTGTAAATACGTAGCAAGCAAAATGTTCCAAAAAGATATCATCAGAAATAAGGCATAATTACTTTATAATCACATATGTACAGTAAGACAGGTTTCATTTCACAAATACACACAGAATAACCATATTAAAAGTATTTTATTCCACACATCAGACATTCAGAGAATGATTTTGTCTGTTTTTTTTCAGACCTGTGCTTGAACCCTGCTTGTTACCAGATGACAGCGACCTTTGAGCCATGCCATTACAGTAAATGCTGTGATTTTTGAGTCATTGCTTAATGTGTTGGTCAAACTCCTCCCCTGCAGTGTAAAAGCTGTTATTTACAATGGCTTTGAACTTTTGTGCTGTGTTGAGGTGAAATTCTCATGTGGCATGAAGCCAGCCAAGAAAAGTAAACTGCACAAAACAAGCACTAAATTTCTCTTCTTTTCTTTCACTTAGGTTATATTGTACATCAACAGCGCCAGACATTTCTATTGCGGTATCGCTGATGTGATGCCACTACACTACCTTTTGTATGCTGCTTTTATTTCCTGACTTCCAGAGTGAGCACTAGGTATTCGACAGACATATTACAAAGCCGTCTTAAAAATGTCAACTGTAGCATGATAATAAGCTGGAAATCACTCCTCCTCTTGATTCTCTATGTAGTCAGTGTGTGTCTATACTTCTATACTGCTTTCAACCGCTCAGCAAGCAAGGTTTGCCCTATCTGACAGACCTATCATACAGATTAATGCACTGAGCATGTCAGGGCAAGAGGTGCTTTAGTGTATACAGTAAATACTCAAAATATTAGTCAGACATATTATTTTTCGTACACACACAGTATCCAACCCAAATAGACTTATAAGATACCAAAGAATATTATCTTTTTTTTTTTAACATAATCATCCGTTCACAAGAACTCATTAGAAATGACTTTGAACTTAACATGAAATGGACTTCATCTTCAGTTTCAGCTACATCACATACAAAAAAAACAAAGTCAGAGATCTTTGATTTATGATTAAACACGACTTCACACACTGTAAGGCCCTACGCTGTAATGGTTTACATCAGACATGTTTTTAATTTTGTACCAAACATCAATAGACCACCTTTCCTCATTCATAAGTAACAATTTGCACACATGTACATGAATAGCACACTGAGAAATGAATGATGTCTGTTCATGGCATCGCTTCCCTTAACCTGGAATGTTCCATATTTGTTGACAAGTCTGCCAGCCCTGCCTAGCTAACTGGCATATTTAGATCTGATCCCAGCACGGGCACAATTAAGATAACGAAAACACATTTTCCACCAGGTGTAAATGCAAAGACCCATGGATTGAATGCGATCGTCCAGATAATGTATCCAGATACAGATCGCATGGTAATCCCCTGCCATGAGGGATCCAGTGGATGAGAATATTTGAATGTGTGCCATAAGTTTTCTTAAAAACTCTCTGCATGCCTGTAAACAGAAGTCAACTGATCTAATTAAAAGCAAAAGTAAATCAAACTCAAAATCAAAGGGTCACTGATCATACATGAGGCCTTTAATTACTGAAAAGATAATTAACCATGCCCATAAAACAGAGTCAAAATATATATTCCAATTACCTTTTCAGTCGTAAGAAGAAATGCTAATTAGAATTTAAAAAAGGCCAACAAAGTTTTAGTTTAAAATATCAATCAACAATTTAAAAAATAAATCAAAAATAGCTATAAAAGCTATCGGCTTGAAGAAATGTGATAAATGCAAGAAGAAGAAGGCCATAAGCAGCTGTGAGCACTGCAATCTGAGACCAAAGTGGCCTGAAGTGCACTGACCTTTCCTCCTTAGATATGCCTTCATGAATTTCAGTCCCTGTATTGTACTGTGAAGGTCTACACCTTCAACACATAACTGCCATATCATATGCTCATTCAGTATCTCACGATTTATTGCCACATATTAAAATGAGAACATCTCTTCTCTGCTGTGAGTGTTATTTTGCTTCATTAGATCCATTTTCAATACTTACAAATGAGCTGGCTGTGTATATTCACTGTGTAATTACTTCCCCTTTCCAATTTTCCAGACACAACAGCTCTGTCCTGGAAATATAATGGGCTATTTTGCATCAAATACAGCTAAAGTTAATAACAGAATATTAGCTTACCTCTCAGCAGGAATCCGATGAGATGGGGTCAGATTCGATGCAAGAGACAAAGCTTCTGGCATTTTCTGTCTGCAATCAACGCGTGAAACATAGCATTGTCTGATCTGTGAATGTGTGTGATAATTGCTCTCTGGAAGTGGATATGATGACACAAGGGTACAGTATGAAATGGTAAATTATATCAGGATGCAATCTCCTTTCCGATTTCAATCTCACCGATGCCGCCTTCGTTTTTTTAATTTCACATGGCTTTCTCATCACATGAGAAAATCGGCAAGCTCACTGGAGATTCCTTGATAGGAAATCAGATTTTAAATGTCAGTCCTAGATGACAAGGCTGTAGCTGAATAAACACTTTGCATGTTGCATATGCAAATGAAATAATTACGATGCCTTCACCGGTCGGAAAACCTATGCATGTCAACTGAGCTCTGCCTTTTCTTTCCCCTCCTGCTAGTGGCATTCCATATATTCTTACTGAAAATAATGCATCTCAGGCAGGGCAACTAAGTGCTAGGCTTGAATGGCTCCTGTCACACACCATAATGGCTTGTATGAAAGGCCAGGGCTGCCTGTTAACACCAGGTGAGAGCAGGAATGGAGCCGGAGGAGCTCGTCTGTAGAGCAGAGACAATTTTGTTCAGGCTCTCCGGCAGCTTTGTCAGAGTGTGTGTGTGTTGGAGGGAGGGCCGTAATTGCTGCCGCCACCCCTCCTCCCCGGAGCCCCGGTGCAGAATGGGAGAATTGGAAGAGTCATTTCATCTCCGAGGAGAGGAACGGATGGGAGCTCCGTGGGGTGGGGAAGCAGAGGAGGCTAAATTACAGAGCAGCACCGTGTGGCAGCCGGTTGTGTACTCTGACCCTCTGTCCTGACACCACTTGGAGTCTTAGAAGAAGGCTATTTTAAAGAAGATGCACGTCTCCTGCCAGAAACTACAGGACACAATAATATGACATCTCGTACAATATCACGCAATCCAATACAACAGCCATGCAATAAGTATTACCTTTGTGAAGATTATATTGTCCAGCGAAGTGATTGTCAAAGACTTCAGCGGACAAAATTTTGTCATAGTTTTGTTCTGTTCTGAAAATGTTGTTACGGTGTCAACAATTTAAAGCAATGAAAAAACAACATCCAAAACCCGTGGCCTCAAAAATCACCATGTCAACATATCACGTCTCTAGCAGAGACTCGAGAAAAACTGAGTGGCAAGCTTTTTTTTTCTGCAGAGCAGTTGAATTCAGGATGGGATTACTATTATTGTGTATAGCCGTTCCTGTTTGGTCAGACAAAATAGACTGACAAAAACTACCCATTGTTATAAAAATGATCTGCTTCCACTTTGGTTAAGATTTGTTCAGAGAAATCCACAAAAACAACTTGGTTACTCTCTCTACTCCTTCCAGAAATACACATTAGCATTTTATGATCATGAAGACGTCTCGGCATCATTGGTCTGTGCTTTCCAACATTGTTACAAATCACCATTGGAAAAATAACTTTCTTTGAGGTTTTTTTTTATGGTTTTGGCACAAAAAATACTTGGTTAAGATTAGGGATGAGTGTGACAATAGATAAAAGAAACCAACGTTGACTTAGGAACTCCGAAGTGAACAGCAGTCTCTGGTGACAAAGTCCAACATTTTGCTGACCCATCCAACCTCTCATATTAGCTTTGGATAAACTTTTGGATATATTTTTGTACAAAATGAGGTCTGTGGATTGTGTTCCCCATCACTTACAATGAAAGCACATTAAGAAGGGATCTTTTCATGGCCAGTATGAACCAAAGGAATGATAACAGCAAGCAAAACTTATTTCAGTGTTCATATGGACACCTGACTATTATTTTAAGACAGACCACTGGTCAGGAAATTAGTGTTTGAACATGAAAACCATATCAAGAACATACCATCTGTCCTACCTCAGCCATTACTGTTACCAAAAACAAACCCAAGTGAACAATTATTCAAGATGTACTGGAGCTCCTCTGGCTCAGTGTCAGTGAAAACACATTTAGGATTCCCTCATGTCTCCATCATCTCACAAAGACAAAAGACAACCAAGTTATAAAATGCAAAATTGTGGTTATACATCCAAAACAGCCGCTTTTATCTCCCATTTAGTCTCCTTTCATAACCAATTTCCATTATTGGCAACCCACTCAACTGCTGTCTTCACAGAGAGATCCATAGAGCTTACAGTGTGTGTGCCAAACCTAATCCCAACTCATTACAAAATACAATCAGTATATGAAACCAGTTGAATGGTTAAACCCCAGTAGATAGACAAGAGGTTAATGTCGCCTTTGACACTCCAATCTGCCCTTCTCATCATGATGCGTGGTGGCAAACAGACAGGGACGCCCCAGCCCACTCTGTCTCCATATACCCATATCAATTTGTAGATTTGCAGAGCGTGCGTGTGTGTGTGTGTGTGTGTGTGTGTGTGGGTGGGGGGGTTGCGTCTCGCTTCACAGCCTCAAAATTAATAGGGGGCCCCTCATTATGGAGAAACGGCAAAGACAAAGAGGTCTCCGAGAAGAAGGGGGAGCCAGGGAGCCAGGGAGAGAAGGATTCTTATATAATGAGACGGGAGGAGAGAGTGTGAAGGAAACGGGGAGAAATGAGATGATATATGTGTGTGTGCGCCAGCGAACTCTAGCCTGAATTGCTCGTATTTCCTTTTACTCATACTGTGGGACTGAATCCAGGCTGAGGAAAGCCAGCGAGAGAAACAGGAAATTAGTTGCCCCCTCAAATGCAGCCCTGCTTTACCTTCTCCCCCTCTTATTTTTTTCCTTCTTTCTCTCACCATCCCTCAGGGAGGTTGGGTAACAGCCAATCTCATTGAAAGGCAGATCAATAAAGAGATATATTGTCATCTCAGAGCGCCACCCTCTTAATCAATTAATCTATAATAGAATCCATTCAGTGGAGCCTCTTAAAGGGCCCGTCCACCCATTACCAGCAATGGGTCAAAAAAGGTGCAGACATATAGGGGTCTCATTACTAGTAATGGAGGGGTAAACTGGCATAGGTTCAAATTCCAAGCTATAGATACAGGTGATATTCTGCATACAGTGCTTGTGTTCTCACCAAGAACAGGTCAGCCTCCCAAGATTACAAGCAATAGTCCTAATGAGTTGTTATTCATGCTCCGCTGCATCATCAGATATAGGGACACATGCATTAGGCTGCATGTGACTTTCAAACTGTACAGGGTGCTTACTGCACAGTATGCCTTTGATGCTATCTTAATACAGTTATTTTCTGCCTCACTCTTTGGCAGTGGTGTTGCAGTAGCTATAACCCCATAATAAACATTTCATCATGCTCAGCCATGCGGGTATTGCAAAGCTACTTTAAAGATGAACATTCACTGTTGAACAAACAGTGTTTGGGGTTTAAATGGGAGCTCAAGGTTGGAGCAGCTAAAAGGCAATATTTTATGCATTTGCGCATTTTATTGTGTGCACTTAAATGAATTCACAATAAGCTAATCTTTGACATCAACAGCTGTGGGCGCACATACAATACCTGTGTCAAGTTAACTCGAGTCAATTTTATTCGTAAAGCCCTTATGTCACAAATCACAAATTTGCTTCAAGGGGTTTCATAGTCTGTACAGCATTACAACATCTTCTGTCCTTAGACCCTCAATTTGAATAACTCTCTATAAAACCCTTTTGAAGGGGAAAAAAACGCTACAGAGCAACAGAGCACCGACAGACATGCAATAGATGTTGTGTGTACACAATAGATTTATATTTATATATATGAAGAATGTGATGAAGAGGACAATAAGCAGTTTCCAGGTGCCACCAGAACAGAATAGGACCTGAGCCACGCGATCTCCATCACCATGGAGACCTGGCAGGAGGACAGACTACACATGCACACAGGGGAGACTCGCATCACACCATTCACATGCACAGGACAAGAGACAAGAAAAGACGTTATTCACACAGGAGAGAGAGAGGGAAGGATAAAGACTTTCCCCTACTCAACTTTTATCAGCTCTCATTATAAGCATGCAAAATTACCCCTTGAATACTCCCAGCAATATCAGAGCTCCCATCGCTCTTGTTAATACATGTTAATGGTGATTTCTACCCAGGAAGGAAGTGTTTCTGGCAAAGAATGTTGACCATGTAAATAATTTCATATGGTGTGCTAAGGACAAAGGAAACTTATTCGCCTTCCTCCTGTTGCTTTTTGAGATTTGGGGCTATTTTATTGTAAAGTTTGGTACATGCAGTTCCGTCCACATTCCCTCTTCACACCATGAATTTACATTTATGGGTGTTTTGAGGATATATTTTTACATTCACATTTGCCAAACAGCATTTCTCGTTTCAGTCAATTCTACATGTTTCTTCTATTCGGCACCACTTTACACTATTTAAGAGCGTAATGTTAGTGTGCCTGGGGTGACATCTGCATAGTGACGCTACCTCAACTCACAGTATATGACATTTGTTGCCAAAAAAAAGGTTTAAACAGCAATAAAAATGGAGCCTCTTGTATTCCTGCCGGATGGTCAGTGTTCATCCTGCGGGAGAGAACAGATACGCCACTAATCATCTATACACTAAATTAGAGGCTTTCTCTAACCCACAAAGAAATGAAGTATGAACAACTGAACCATGTCCTTTCTCATTTAATGAATACCTCTGAGGTCACGTATTATTCCTCCTTTAGAGGTGAGGAGGTGAGTCACATCTATATGTATCCCTAGACTGGAAATATTGCTGTTATTTAGTGACAGGAAAAGGATCTAGCAAATAGAAAGACAGTTGTTCATGAATTGGTTTTATTTTCAGACTTACTGGAAGCTTCCTCATATTTTAAAAATGCTCTCTGAGAAATCCATCATGCTGGACATTCATTCTCCTTAAAATGATAGAGCAATCATAGCTTGGCTTCTGCATGGGGAGTATTAGACAAATGGAAAACAACAAAATAACTATGCTGTTATACAAAGTGCAGCCTGTCTCATCTCATCTTAATAACACTTCTGCACTCATTTGGTTGCCCTAATTATTTTTGTAGCTCATATGCAAGGTGAGATGTGTGTAATAAGTTGAAATGACATTCTGAGCTGCTCAGTCGGTCTTCTTGGCAATTGAGGTTTGATTTCTGAGGGGGGGGGGAAAATGGACACTTGATATTGCTTTTTCTTTTTATGAAGGCATTTAATCAACTCTAAACAGTGTAGAATAATGAAATTGCTTGTAGTGGAAGCACAGCCTCAGCCAAAACAAATAGGCAATCAAGAGGTCAGGCATACACTATAGTCTCAATTCACTTAAAGTCATTAGTTTATTTACGAGCCGAAAGCCAGCTGCCTAATGCATTACACAAAGAACACAAAGTTTTTCCTGAAAATGATGAGACGTTTTTTTGATCCTTGCTCATTTCATCTTCAATTTGGACTGTCTCTGTGGATCCGTGGTAATTAAAGGGAAATTTTGCCACGTTTTATGTGGATTTTCAGTCAGTGTTGATGGTAAATGTAGTCAACTGAAGCAGTAAATTCCTCATGAGTGCTATATTGACCAAGAAAGCTGAGTTTTCCTGCTCATGGAGCTGTGCCAGCAGTACCTACATGTACCAGGAGCTCCTAACGCCCATTCCCCCAAATCCTTCCAAAACCCGCAGCTTCAGCCTCAGCATCTCACCACTGCATTTCTTCAGCTGTTTACCTGTATGACTCGAATAAATACAGCTGAATATCTGAGTCACAAAACACTGTAAAATGTATCCTCATCCACAACATCCTCTTTACTCATATTTTGAGATGCTATTTTTGCTGTTGGAAACGTAGCTAATTTGCAATAATTACAATTGAAGAGAGGGAAGTTTTGTTTTTGAATGATATCTAGAGCACGCCCCCTGGCCACCCAGAGGCAGAGACTAGAAATCCAAGCTAAAATAGCTTGTAGTTCTTCCTTACCCACAACTATGTCACTGTACACGTCAAATGACGGCGCCGGTGCCAGAAGAACAACAGATTTTACAGCTGCACCCCAGAGACACAGAGAACATCGGCAACAACTGCAGACCTTTTTCACACTACATCCTTAATTACAGCAACAGATAAGGTTGAAAATCAGCAAAATGGTCTTTTAATGATGAACAGAAAATGTTGTTAAATCATTCAGCTGGTGAACACAGATGTTCCTGACATTGTTTTAGCAAAAAAAAATGGATCTTCCAACTCCTCTGTTATAGTTTGATTTGTTATATGTTAATTCCAATGACTTTCTTCAAACATTGATGTATAAAAGATGAGGTACTGTGGTAGGGAAAGAAAAACTCACTGACCACTCAAACCTTTTGCATTAATGAGATCCTAGATCACAGAAGTTGTCTTTTCATAGACCTGCCAGGAAATATTTTAATGCTGGCATTTCCCAAAAGCCAACTCTAAAGGACTTTACAATACATTCAAATTAATAGCAAAAATCATTTCATGAAACCAGGCCTTTGTGTGTGTGTGTGTGTGTGTGTGTGTGTGTGGAGAGGGCATAATTCTATGATCTATGGCTCAGCTGCAAGTATGCTGCACAGCACCAAACCACACTGATGGGCTGTCGTTGTAATTCAGCACCTAATGTGGATAATTAGTCTAAATTCATGGAGTGCTTGATTCCACTGACAGCTACGCCAAATGTTTGACGAAGGCACCAAAGTAGCAGCATCAGTCACAGGCGAACGGAAATGCATTTAGTGGAGGGCCTCATCATGTTTTATTCAATCACAGAGCGATGCTCAATTAATCAGTTCCTGCAATTAAATTAAACATGTACATGCATAAAACATGAAAGAAATATCAGGGGTGTTTAGGACTGCTTGGTTCTCTTTGCATCTGTGAACCCAAAAAGACAGTATTTATTCTCAGCCCTGTAGAATGCGGTCTGTGACTTTAGTGATGAGGAAGTTTTTTTTTTTTTTCACCCAACAGTGTGACAGAAAATGCTAAATCTCATCTTAGTATGCGCTGCTTGATGCATACCACCGCCATCCAATGCATTTCTATAAATGTCAAGAGCTGTGTGTTTACTAGGTCTGTCTGACCCCTAATATTTATTCAGCTCAACAGCACTCTATCCAATCATTCCTTATTGCTTCATTGCAGAATTGTGGCTCTTGGTACGTCAAGTCTCATTGGCTGCAGTTTGCCATATCTCCTGGCACATGTAATATTGCTTTTCGCTTTCCATCAAGTGCAGGCAAAGCCTGTGCTCAGATAAATAGTGACATTTTGCAGTGGTGTGTGAGGTTTGTTTGTATCTCTTAGTGCCTGAGTCATTTCCATTGCCTGATTTGTATACATAGCACCGCAGTCGACACGATCAAAGGTCTTGCACATGTGAGACAAATTTGAATTTGGATTCATACCATTGCCAACATAATTCATGCCTCTGTGGTTAGATAACAGCTTTGAGATAAATGTTGACATTTGCACCACACGGAATAGTGTGACTTCAATGAAAAAAGGTTGTTTCTAAATGGATTTAATCCAAGTAGAATCTGTAGGATTATAATAGGCCTCAGATGCCATCAGATACCGCTCACAATAAGTGCAAAACACATTATACGTTATGTTGTGAAAGTCATGAAAAAACTCCTAATGGTTCAAAAATGCAAAATGCTGCTGTAGCTTTGATGATTGTAATGGTTTTATCTTGTCATCCATGTCTCTGTAAGATGTTACCTTTAACATTTAAGAAAAGTTACCATCTAATCCATTATGACCAAGTTGATCATTCAACCACAATTAGCCACAAGAGTGATATGAACATGTGGCCACATTAAAATAAATAAATAGCATGATACAGCAATATTCAGTCTATCTGGTTAAAACTGAAGTTGAAAACCATAGCTAATATATGTGACATTTCTGTAAATGTGGTTGTGCTCCAGCCTAAACATAATGATTTTAATGATTGTGAGACCACTGTGCATCCACCCTTTCTCCAAGAAATTAAGAATCTGTATGCAGCCTGAAATTAAGAGTGCTATATTGTTTACTATATTGTTTATTTCTTCTTTAAATTAAATACAAAAAAATATTATGTCACTGTAAGTATTCTGAGAGGATCATCTTTGAGACACCAGAGCATTTTTAGTAGAGGTCCTGAGAGAGAGCTCCTAAGTGCACTGGCCCTTTAAGAGAGTAATGCTGGGAGTTGAAGTCAGACACAATTAACCAAGACCAGACCGGATGCTTGGTGAGGGTCCCTTCAATATACAATTACACCAGACTATAACATTTGTCACACTTGAGACAACACCAATGAACAATGAGTGCAGGACATAATTACAAAAAGTGGAATTAGTATAATTTAAAAAAGTCTTGCATGCAGTCTTCTAATTACTTTTAATTAATGAAACATTAAATATAATTCATCAATTCATAAATATTGTTCTTTTATGTGATACATTAACTAATGAGTGACTTGATATTTGTAATAGACATTATAGAATGATAAATATATATGAAATATCACCTGGGTTTACGGGTGAGCTTGACATCCTGGATAGAGAAAAGGTCCATTTGTCACAGACCTACAGAGATGAATAGGTGCTGTGATAGTCACTGTTTGGGAAATCACACATATGTTGAAAAAAAGCATTCGTTGCAACACGTTGACTAATCATACTTTTATCTTGAAAGTAGAACCGGAAGTCTTAAGTCCCACTATGTGTGACTTGACTGTGGTTTGTTTCAGCGTGTTGTTTAGTGATGAGGAGGCTGGAGTAATCCATCCCTAGTAGCGGAGCACAGTCAGTTGGTATAGAAAGAGATGGAGCTCTGTGTTTAACAAAGTGGAGTTTTCTTTTTAACGTGATGATTTTATATACTTTTGGACTCATTTTCTCTCAGAGGAAGCCGTTGTGAACATTTCTCCTCTGTGATATTGATGTAAAAACGGGAGAGAACCGGACTGACCGGGCGCTTCTGCCACTCACAGCCGCCTCTCCTCTCTTCACCTGCGGCTTGCTTTCCTTCGGACTATCCGCGGGATTAGACGCAGACTTTTGGAGCGGGAGAAAGTTACACTGTGGGATGTTTGAATTCATAATTTAATTCTACAGCGGCTGAGATGCTGCCTGTGGAGTTTGATGCTGTTTACGGAGGTTTCATCCCATAGACTGGAAATCCTCTGCACGTCTGTTTGGATACATTACTGCTGCTGGACAGCTTGTCTTACAAACTGCTTTTTCTGAGGACTGTGAGCAACACCTATGAAAAATCTGAGTGTATGATGGAGTACCGCCCGACTTTGGTTCCCCTACTGGTTTTGATTGCACTCAGAACTTTGGCATATGGTAAGTTTAATTAGGCACTCAGCTGGTTGTTTTGGGGTGATGTTTCTGAGGGTCCCTCAGAAAAATGAGAGGAAATTAATTTCATTATTATTACTCTTCTGCAAAGTCACGATACTATGTCATCCTTTCCATATATGTCCTACTAAAGTTATAAGACAAATCTGCTGAGATTCCTCTTGACATAATGTTGTGGGCCCCTGGTTGAAAACATGTAAATTGATAGATCCAACAATTTTAACCCTTGCATTTATTTCTATATATGCAAAAATTAATAATCCTCTTGGATGATGTCATTTAAAAGGCCACTTAAACCAGCAGACATCAGAGTAGCCCATATGCAGCTTTACTGTGTGTCTTGCCCATGGGACCGTGGATTCACACCAGCATCTGCTCCCCACTGAAATCTGACTTTGTCGTGATTCTAGTCTGCTCATTTATCTCTATTATTAGGCCCATTAGGAGAAGACACATCCTCTGCACAATGCAATTGTGAGACAGAAACAGCACGATCCATTCAGTTTTCCCTGCACTGATGCAGTGTGTTGTCTCTGAGCATGGTAGGGTTGGGGGTTTGAGTTCCCCCAGCTGACAACAATGCTAAAAAATGTATGCTTTCTGTGAGCATAAAAGCCTTCACCAGATGCTGCATCATAAATGTCAAACAGTTTCCATCTGATTGCATTTGTGTTTTGTATTGTGTAGGCATGGATAGTGAATAAAAATGTATTCTGTAATATGAAGCTTAGTTTCCTTGGCTTTGGCCTCCACTGAGTCCCTAGATACACATGTCCAAAGCAGCACACTGGCTTTTGTTGTCCAATTGCTTTTTTAATGACTGATATGCACACAGTGCCTTTAATTTGAGTTCCTCTCACACTAAGCTATGAGGAGAGAAAGCTACCACTACAGGCACACCAACAGCCTGAGAAGACTGAGTCACCTCTGAGATGATGAAAACCTGTTTAAATGAGACTGGATGCCAGCTCCGCAGATCTTCCATCAATAACACATGTATAAATGGTAAAATTGCTACCAGTAGGCTGCAGGCTCTTTGTCAGCATACCTATGTTTTTGTGTTCTACACAGAAAAACACCCCCGACTGCGATGTACAAAAGCAATTTTTTCAACGCAAGTGCAATGTTATAGTTTGTGACAGTGTGGTGTCTTCAGGCCTGGCCCTACTGCTGAGGCTCCTTTTACAAGGCTGTAAACATTGGCTATGAACCCACAGCATATGAACTCAGCATCTGTGAAAGTGCTCCTCCAGTGACTCCAGATGCTCCTCTGGGACTACAAAGGCTGGATTAAAGCTACTTATTTTCACTTTAGCAAAACACACAGTGACTTCTAAAACAGTCTGTACTGTTTTTACCCATGAGACTTTTTTTTTTTATTCATTGAAATTTACATTTAAATTCAGATTTGTGTCACATTCTGACACTGTTATGCAGAGCTACTTAGATTAAAGGGAGAATAAGCTTCAGATCAGTACAAGCAGGGATATGTGAGGAGAAGAAATATGATAAAATGAGCTTTATAGGATGTGATAGGATGAACTTAAGAATCATCCTGGCTGCCCATCTTCCTCTTTCCCTTTCACATCTGAGGGGCCCCTTCGTGTGGAGCCAGGGTAGCATATCAGGGGTCTGCTCCTCAGACTGTTTGGCCAGTAAGGTGACACTGGAGTCTGTACTGTTCTTGTCAGTCATCTCCGTCACCATCAGTCAACACAGAGGTCTCCGGCAGCTCTCCCCAACGACCGTCAACGGGCCATGTGTTTGCTTTGCTCTTTACTGCAGTGACTAGAAGACAGCTGCCTTGTTGTCTCATGAATGTCCACAAACAGACCAGTAACCAGATCAAATAGCCCGTGCCAAACCTTGATACCCACACTGTAATTACAGTCTGAGTCTACAAGTCCATTTCCTTCAGGGAGGGAAGTGCGGTGGGGTGTAATGTGGCTGAAATAGTGCAATTACCAAGACGTCTCATTGTTTAAAGTTCTTTCTCTGGTTCCTGGCGGTTGCCTGTTTTCACATGAAGCATTCAAGGGATGCTGTCATCCACAGTGAATTGCAGTGGAGGACGTTAATGGATTGGTCAAGGACAGTTTGACAGGAGTTATAGCTGCTGCTGGGATTGCATAGAGATATTCCAGTAACTGTATGGTCTTTTTTCTTGGAATACAAGTATCAGACTTTTTTTTTTATCCTAAAAATCAAGTGTGTCAGTTCACCCAAATTATATAATAGCATATTTTCTCTCTCACCGCCAGTAGTATATAGCCATAAAGATTTGGTTCTATTAGTCAGGATTTCAGAAATCTGCCTCTGAGATTTATTCCTCTGGCCCAATACAATGGAGGTGAATGGAATATTCTAGTGGTTATAACACTGAAAAATGACATAATCTCTTCCAGAAACAATGTCCGTGTTAGTAATTTGGCTGATCTGGTGATCATTCACTATCTGTGATCAATATCCAGTTTGTTTGATTACATATTAATTGGAAACCCTTAACTTGAACTATTTATTATTCCACAAGGCAATGAGTTAACTTTCACTTACATTGAAAGCACATTTGAAGGGGATCTTTTAGCCAGTATGAACAGGAGGAATGATTACAGCGAGGAAAACCTCTTTCACTGTTCATATGGACAACTGACTGTTGTTTTAAGACAGACTTGAAAAATTGTGGACCTTTCCTTTAACCTGGATCTGATTTGGAAAATAGTCTTTAACAAGCAGCCAGTTAAGCCAGTTAACAGTCTTTGTCATGTAGTCATCACCACATTATTGTTGTGACTGACTTGTGATGGTATGAAATGTGGATGACTCATAACAGCACAACAAGGCAACATACAGTGGCTCAGGCTTTTTCTATTGGCGTATTGACAACATGTCTCCTTTTTTCTGCCAAGAAAAAAAGGAAACAGAGACACCTTTGTAGTCATTTTTGAGAACAAACACACACTCACACACAGAGCGTACTTTCCTCCTCCCCCACCTGCCTGCCCATCTGTTCTTTAGAGATCAATTAGGTTGTCAATAGCTTTGGTATGATACATTGAAATGAGCTCTATCTCCTGAAAATCATAAAAAAGTGCAAAAGTACAAGTAAAAGTACAAGCGGATCCTAATTTACGTGGGCTGATAAAAACAAAATAACACTCAAGAGGGAGGGCAAGGAACTAAACATCCTCTTCCTGTGGTCACAGAGTCAGCAGTGTTAATCATGCACTGAAATTGCTGTTTGAAGCTTGCCTATTTCCGCCTTTTTTTTTTTTTTTTTAACGCAGCTGCTGGCTTGCTAAATTTAGCCGTAGAAATGAGTCATCAAAAAAATATGGGAGTTGAATTCCTGCAAGCTTGTCATAGAACAGTCACTCATTATGTAAACCCATGATAATAGAATTTCAAAGTCCCAAATATTCATTACACAACAGTTTGACGATGCCTCGTGATGCATTATTAACAAGGTATTTGTGCATTCAACTGCGGTAAATGGAAAGGAAAAAAAACATGCCCCGTCACTTTCCCTTTTCCAAATGGAACTGCGGGCTGTTTTCACACTGTACAACTCCATTTGCAGACCAATAATGGAAATGCTTGATATCTACCCTGCACATTCCTGCCACCGAGGGCCAAAATAAACACACGATGGGGGCACCGGAGACTTCACCATCGGGCATTAAAGAAAACGGACTAAACTACGCAGGAACTGTATTTAGCAGTGGGTGCTGACAGGACAAGTCAGCTATCCCCTCTCCTTAAAGGTCTCAAGTGTGACCGCCCGAGGGGCCCGACACAATACCGCCTGAGCCCCCCACCTCAGGCTGTAGACAGATGGGTAGCCCCCAACATTAGTTCCAGTGGTTTTAGGAAGGCTGACCTCTCACTTGCTGGTCATAATACTGAAATAGACATGGAGGGAGGCGAGCCACGGGCTGCTGACGTCTGACTATAATGAAGTCTCATGGCAGTGTTGCTTTGTGGAGGCTATTTTGGTGCCGCACAACAATGATAATACAAAGGATAATACAATCCAGCTACTAATTGCAGAATACAGGTGGTACAGGTGTTGTTTCATGTTGCATGTAAAGTATAAAAAATCATAATCGCTTTGTTCTCCAGACGGAGGAACATTCCTCTCTGTCGTTGGCGAAGGATTAAAGTGATGGGGGGGGGGGTTGAAAAAAGTGATGCGCATAAATACACACACTGTGTCAAAACGTCCCCATCAAACACCGACTTCAACAATCTGCCAGCTCCATCTCCAGAGGCGTCTTCCTTCCCTGCATCCTCTTTGCCCACAAAAAATGGGACGCATCCGTAATGTCTCCGATGCTTTCAAAGGCGTCTTTTATGTATCTATGTGTAAGAGATGTGGTATTAAATTAACTGAGAAGAATATTACACAAGTGAGCTGACCTACACACACTACATTACACCGCATTTACATTGTATTACATCATATATTGTGTTCATGGATGATTTATAAAGGATAATGGGGAAGCATTTCACCTCAGTTTGGACACAAATACATGAACAGAGGTTTGTAAAAGTCTATAATTATCACAGTCATTAAATAGTAAATCTTCATGCACTTACTCCCAGATGTCAAACCAGATGGGTTTCCACACAGATGTTGCTGTACAATATAAATGCAATCTTTAAGTCATTACAGTCTTACAAAACATTGTAAATGGGTTGCATGGCTACTGCAGGAGTGAGCATGTACGCTAAGAGCGGTTTGGTCGCTAATCGTTTCAGTTGAGGAGTGATAGAATTAGACACTCGGATGGAGTTTCATTGCTGATGTTGAGTGAAATCAGTGAGTATTAAACAATTATTTTCCTTTTACTTAATCCCATTACATATTATTCTAATCATATGTGCAGAGATGCAGAAACCGGAGTGTGTAGCTGAACAACTGACTCTGCACAAACCGAATAATCCTGGTGATTTCCCAGCAGTGTTTTTTTGCATTGTTTTTACACAAAACCAACATCCTGTCCTTTTGTCTCTTCACTGTCTGACCACCCGTCTAACGAGAGCTCATGGTTTTCATCACGTCCGACTGGCGAGACAGTCGGTTCAAATCGTCGTGTTTACCCGGATTTTTTTATTGTCCACAGACTTTTTCCGGAGTGCACGACAAAACTCTGCAGCAGAGTCAAAAAGGAAAGCCGTAGCTGCAAGCTGTCACCGCTCGCTGTGACTTTGTCGGCGGGTTGGATGCATTTGTGAGATGGTGGCACTTGAAAGCTCAGTGTGGGAAAGTGCCAACTGACAGTGGATCATTTTCGGAAACTGGCGTATCAAGGTGATGCTGTAGCTGTAGTGGAAGGAATTTGACAGCCACTGTCTATAATTTAATGGCTGGCTTTAGAAGTGACAGGGACAGCTCTTTGTGAAAAGTGACAGTTGCTGGGTGCCTGTTATTTTGTGATGGGAGTGTTGATACACAAAAAGTGACTCGTGGATAGGATTCACTTAGAGAGTGTCTTTGGCTATTTGTTCTCCCTTGCAGCTCCGTTCGATGATTGACGGCTCTGTATGACGTCCTGAAGGGAAAAGCTTATTAAAGAAATGTGACTTGGGTGACGAGGCAATTAGAGTGTCTCCTCTACTTGTTATCTCTTAAGTGCAACTCACTGCAAAAATCAAGAGCATTCGAGGCATTTAGAGCAGTTGACAGGCAGCTGGATTTGAATTAATCTCACACACACACACACACACACACTTACGTCACTTCATGTCTTAATTATATGTCAGAGCCAATGTTCCTTGACATCTTTTCAGCAAAGAGTGAAAGGTGCATTTATCCACTTTCCTCTTTCATGCTTATGTGATCACACTCATGAAAAAAAAGGATCTTTCTCTATTACAATTACACATTCAGTGTTTCATATATGACTAGAGCTCGTTCATATTACGCTAGGATAATCTAGTCTCCTTACAGTGCCTGCAGTGTATCATCATGAAAAAAGATCAATGAAACTTTAGATTTAGTGCGAGCGCTCTGTGCTGAATCATTCGGCTGAAAAAGAAGGACTCGCAGCAGCGTGTCATTGAGCTGAGTAGGTCGCTATATTCCAGATCTCCCCGACATCATTCACTGTTGACCCCTAAAACCCAAATGATAGGTCTTCCCATGAATGGAAAATGAGCTAAAACTTACAGTCTAGCTTGGTTTTAGACCTTCTTTTTATGTCGTTACCCTCAGTAATAGGTTGTCAACTCTAATTATCAGTTAATGCAAGAATTACAAACAATTTTTTTTACAGTATCTCGGTTGTTTTTCTTTCGAGTGTTCAGGAAGTCTCTGTCACGACCCCTTCCTCCCTCTGTCTGACGAGTGGGATCTATGTGGTCAGGCAGCTAAGAGCAGATAGCACTCAGCCTGAGTGTATGAGTGTGTAAGCAAACACAGATACATCAGGAGCTAATCTTGAAATATGCTGCTGTGGCATTTCCCTGCAGCTGTGTTAGGACACCAGTGGTCATCATCATCATGGAGCCCCTGGAGGATTTCCTCCCCGGCATGAGTGGGCGAGCAAACACACTGCGCCTTCGCTGGCGAACCCTAATGGATAGATAATTAGTGATAAGAAATCATCCGATCCACGTTATTCGAGACTAAAACGCGATGAAACGGTTTTCAGTCTTCATGTTTTTCTTCTTTTTGCTCTCTTGTGAAGCATGGCTGCAGCTAATAAGTAATATCTCCTCTTACTTCCTTCCCTCCAGTATTTTCCCCTCTATTTCTTCTTGTCTCCTCTCGCTCTCATCACACAGAACACTTACAGCAAAACTGAGTAAAGAGTAAGAGCACAGTCGCCGCATACAGTTGCTGCTCCCTTGTTCTTTCAAAGCCGATCCAAAACCCCCTCGGTGAAGTCAGTGGAGAAAATCGATGCTTGTTACTGGCGGGCTACTGGAACTCAAACTGACAACTCTTGGCAGGATTTGTGATAATTTGAAGGATGTTGGACTGGTTGTATTTATGTCCTTAGGATTGCTATTTTTTGAATGCTTCTCCAAGTTGCATTTAAAGTTTTCAGAATGTTTAAATATAAGAATATTTTAGCTGAACCATCCCCTGCATTATCGATGTTAATACTTGATATGTTGCAGATGTCAATACTTGATTATTCATATGACAGTTTGCTGCAGAAACGCAAGAAAAGTGCATTTCAAAGTCAAAGTAAAACAGCTAAAATATCCATGTAAAAGGACATTTTGCTGCCCCCTCAGAGTTGTCTGTGCACTTGGAACTAAATCAAAGCTTAATCAACTCCCAAGCCTCTCAGCACTATTTTACCATGAGGAACTTTTTGTGTAAAAAAAAAAATGGTCTGTGAGGCTCATGTGTCTATTCCTGTTGGACCAGAAAAGAAGCTACTGTTCGCTCTCCATCCACAACAAGCTGCTTCTTGCCTTGTCAATGTGCCCAAAACATCTAGCCAAAACTCATTTCAGCTGCTTCACCAGAGGAAGGGGCCATACTGGGAGCAAGAAACAGAGTTTTCAGTGTGGAAAAGGCTTTTTTTTTTTTTTTTTTTTTTGGAACCGCGGTGGGACTTTGCATCTTTTTTGCTCCCAATTTCCATGATCACCACTTCTCAAAGAGGAGAGCAAAAAAGAAGCTGCTTCAGCCTCTACTCACCAAGCTGTTGATGGCCTCGAGAGAGACATGATAAAAACACCCAATTTCCTTTCGCAAAGTTGACCCTGCCCATTTAGATGCTTAGCATCAACACAGGCTCAATTAAGGAGGTTTTCTCTTTATGGCTGGCACATTGTATTCTCATGCAAGTGCCTCATTTTGTTGTCCCCACAGGGTCAAAGAGTAGGAGGCTGCAGAGAAAGCACTCCAGTCTGCCTCCCTCACTGCTGCCAATTTAACTTTGAATGCACATTTGCAAATCAATTCTCGTTGCTTTGGAGGGAATGGAGAGAAGGAGGAGGAGGCAACAAAGCTGTAAAACAACCAGTTCTGTAAGAGGGAAGCCGACTTGCTAAAAAGAATTGCAGATGAGGGAGGGATAGGAATCGGAAAGTTGTTGAATTTTCTTTGATCCTCCCCCTCTCCAGTGGTGGGATATAACTAAGTACATTTACTCAAGTACTATAGCCTACTAACATACAATTTTGAGATACTTGTACTTTTGTTGAGTATTTCCATTTGATGCTACTTTATACTTCTAAAATGTTTTTACTCCACTACATTGATTTCACAGCTATAGTTACTTGTTTCTTTTCAGATTAATATTTTATGTGTAAAACATGTGATCAGTTATAAAACATGTATTGTTATAGAGACTATAACAGTAGTTGTTAGCTAGAATTAGCTCTACCTTGACAACAATAAAGTGCTGCTTTACGTGTACACATCATGAATCAGTGTTAATATTCCAATAATATGATAAATATAACAATCTAAATGGGGCCATTTTGCATAGTGAGTACTTTTACTTTTGATACTTTAAGATGTTTTTCCTGCAAATACTTCTGTTCTTTTACTTAAGTAAGATTTTTAATACCAGACTTTTACTTCGAACAGAGTATTTTTTTTCATTTTGGTATAACAAGTAAAATATCTCAGTACTTCTTCCACCCCAGCCATTCATCTGTCTCCTCTGTAAAGATTATACAGCTCCTTCAGTTCACCACTGGCAGGTACTTTATTGCTATTGAACTGGAATTCAAAAGACTTTTCTTAGCCAGTAAGAGCTATGTCTTTTTTAAGCAGAATTGGGAAGGGAGGGTGGTTATCTTGAGTGCAGTGTTAGGAGTTAGCTCAGCTTAGCCTTAATTTTAGTTGCTAAGCCAGAGCATGGCTTAATCTTTCCTTATACCACAACTCACCACAGAATGATAAGGAGTGCAGGCTTTTTGAGATATTGCAGTATTCTGATTTACTTTCAAGTCCTTCATGTAGAAATGAAAGGCGTTTCTCACCCTGACTGGGTGGGAGACTTGATAGAGCTGAAGTGCCATCCGTGTTTTATGTCCTTTTCCCTGCAGGGCCCCAGTGAACAGAATATTTTTGATCCTATGTGTGATGACACATACACCTTCTATGAGCTGGTAGGGCTGGCTTGGAGGTGGGTAGCATGCAGGACTTTGAGCTTAGAGGTCTTCCCGACCCGAAACAGACACGTGGAAAACCTATCCGCGCATGCATTAATTCATTTTCAAAAAAGAGAGACTGGACCCGAGGGGGACCTGAGCACAGCCATACCTGACCTAATAGACCCAAACATAACAGACCTGATCCAAAATGCGGTCGACCTTAACAGAGAGAAAACACAAACGCTGGCAGCATGATGCCATCAGTTAACAAGCAGCTGCAGTGGGAAAGAGCAGCAGTATTATAATAATAATGCCCTAAGAAGGAATGTAAAGTCATAGAAATGAATGATTTGTTTATATGCTTCAAACACAGATTTATAACATATAATATAATAACTAAAAATCCTTTTCCACCTGCTGTAGCTACCAACAATAAAACCTTCTGTAGCCAACTGGGTGATAGACAGACAAAAAGACAATGTTCTAACCTATTTACTCTTTATTTTATTTAATAATAATTAATAATAAATGTAATATCTGTGATTCAAATTCCAAAATTAATTTAACTTAATATAAATCTTGCAGATGATTTTCCTAAAATAAGTTCAGCTTTAGTTCCTATGTCAGAACTTTTTTCTCATCTTTGTAGCTTATTTGCATAAAACAGGAGCAAACAGCTGATGCTCCAGTTGGTTTTACATCCTTGTTCTCCTTTTCCTTTTACTTCACAGTTCATATTCTCCTCTCACTCAAAACACACCGTACCACATGATCAGAGCTGATACCACTTACGCTGGGGTCTGTTCGGATCCACTCGGGTATTGGACATATTGACATACAGACCTGCGGCAGTAAAAGGAGCCGATCCCACTCAGGTCCCAGGTCGGGTCTCAGTTCCACATAACCAGAGTGGAAGACCTCTACCTCAGACAGTTGCTAAGTGAGTGTGAGGATTTGTGTTGACCACAAAACAGATCCTTGTAGAAATTCCTTGTACAAATATCTGACAAAGTGAGTACACTTCACAGATTTATTATATGAGTCAGACCATCATCTGAGCATTATACCATCTGTGTTTGAAAAATAGTGTCTGAGTGTATGACAAATGCAGTCTGGGAAACATACAGGGGTAAGTGCATATTTACATACAGAGCTGCAGAAGGTGCAGAAAACAGTTTAACAGCCAGTCACGCAAAACGAGTAGCTTGTCAAGTAAAATGATGTCGGAATGAACTTTTCACAGCCCCTTCATATTCCAAAAACATTCTCCACCACCCATACAGCTGTTTTTTAAATTACGTTCATTTCATTTTAGCCTCAGGTTTCCTTTTTTAATGATTAACTGTGAGGGTTGTTTGTCTACAGCGCCAGCATGACGAGCACATCTCTAATCACATGCGTGAAACACGTTGACAGTCACTCATTTGACCTGTGACTTCTTAGCGGGGAAGAATTTCTGGATAATTGGAGTGGAACTATTCTCATGTCAGAAGAAGCTGCGGAAGATCATTACATTGTCAGTCAAGACAACTGTTAATGTGGGATCTAATTTTGTGCCATAACAGGAAAAAGTCAACATTTATTTTAAAATATCTCTATTTTGGGACCTTTTTAAAGTTTATGCAGACAGTCATAAGATTGCACTTTTCTTATTGTCTTGACTGATGTCAACAGTCTCACCCCCACATGCAAATATATCCTCAACCCCCCTCCCTCCATTCTTTGTAGCGTTTCAATATAAGTCAAGATACGTGTGAGATAGTGGTTGTTGTTCTGATGTTTTTGCTGTTTCAGAGGAAGTAAATCTGCTTAGGGATGAAAGCCTACTTGTGTTCGTGGTGAAATAAGGCTGGGGAGTTGGGGGTTGGGGAAGGATTCACTATAGATGTTTGGCAGTGGTCCTCTGTTCTTGTTTTATATCAGCGGGACACACCGAGCCACTTGTTCTTGTACTAGATGAGGAAAAGTTCTGCCTCAGCACTTTGCCATCCTCTATTATAGAAAGGACATTGCAGCAGGAGTTTGTGCTCCCTGTGGCTGTTTTGTTCCAATTTTTCTCATTCGTTTTTTGTGCACTTTCGCTTTGCGCACTATTTCTCTGTCACCCTGTCAGGCTTTATTATCCCCTTGTCCTTTTTCCCCCCCAGTTAAAATGACTTTGAAGTTGTTTGACAGTCATTCACTGTATATGCATTTGGCCTGATGTTTAAATATATTCTGTATACAGAGTTCATCATATAAAGCTTTTTGATTCAGTCTGTCAGATTGGATTCAGCAGGTAGGCAGGGAAAGTTCATGCTGAGTGGCATTAATTAAAGTAAACAGTGTTGTGTTTTCCTGCGCTGGATCAACCAGCCATATAATCACACAGCAAGAGAGCTCGATCAACACGTTTGTATATTATTTTGTATTAGGAGATGCATATATTGTATAACCCTCAAATTGAAGCGAGGGCCCAGGGTGTCAGCATGACTTATGTGACCTATGTCCATGACCCTAAGCATCTTTGGTATAAAAGGGTAAACACACATTTCTGTAATAAGTATGTTAATAGTACAGGGTTACTATAATCAATTAGAAAATCTATAATTACAGATATTTGCATCATCTTCTAGTCTGCTGTATATCAAATTGTCAATTGCAAAGATACCTGAAAGTGGTTTTCATTATGACCAAAGAAGTTCTATAAAGCTAAACACTGTAAAAAAAAAAAAAAAAAGCTATTAAGAATTATATAATTATATATACATAAATGCCGTTTGTACAATTTCACACCTCTTGCATCAACAACAACAAAGTATCACGTCATACGGCAAACGTGGATTGAATGTGTGTTTGATCTCCCATGATGACTTGGAGACTCGGAGGTGTGAATGGGCTTGAGCTGAGAATTGGTGACTGTGAAGGCTATAGCGTAACATGTTTTGTCTGTAAAATGTTTGAAAATTGAGAAAAAGCTCTGTCTCAGTTTGCCAGACCTGCCAGTTTGATCAGCAATCCATAACCCAGATATTCCATTTAAAGTTATGTAAAACAAAGAAAAAAGCAGCAAATCCTCACATTTAACGAGCTGGAACCAGCAAATTGGCATTTCTACTTGAAAATGAAAGAAATAAAGAAATAACTGTGATTGATTTTTCTGTCGATTAATCCACTAACTGTTTCCGCTTGAATTTGCATCATTTTCATACTCAAACTGTTCAGTGAGCCCTTGTACCTTGTATTGACACATCTACATTAGTTATCTACATTAACTATCAGATCTACAGGGGAAATCATATATAAATACTTCAATTATGCCACAGCTCGCTTTTGGCTTTGCAATTTAGGCAGTAATTCATCTTCTCTCCATGCATCATTCTCGTCAAACGGACTCCGGCTCTCACTGGATAGACTCCTACAACATCCCCGTGGTTTCATTAGCTCACATGTAACTTTGAGAGTTGCTGCCGTCCTGCTGTACTTCACCATCGGCAGGAGCTAATAGGTCCTCAGAGGGTCTGGACTTTCCTATTATACAACAATCTCAACACAACCAGTGGTACTCTCCAGACTCCAGCTGTCCATTGAACCCAATTTGAGTTCATCTTTTCCTGCCTCGCCCTTATCTGTTACATACATTTACCCTCAATGTGAGTGAGGTAACTGGGGAATACTACTCAGCTTAGAAATTCAAATATCCTTGAGTTGTGTGTCAGCACAGTCAGTCTCTATCAACATGAAGATAGGTACTGTCATACTAATTTGCAAGCCTGCAGCTGCACTAAAGAAGCAAAGATCACTATTATTATAGTGTTATCAGTATAGATTCACAAAATGTCTACTTGGAAATTCATCTTGGATTCGGTCACGGCTACTTTTTCCCTATTTTTTCCCTCATTGAGCTGTATATCTGTGTGACATCACAGATTAAGGGGGCAGAACATTTCTATTTGTAGAAGACAGTAGCTGAGAGATCATTTCATCAAGTTTAAATGTCCGCGAATGATACGCATATCATCTTAACAAGCTGAGGTTCAGTGGTTGCCCCTCGAACGTACTCTTGATGATATTTAGCTCACAGTCGTGCGGTGGTCTCCTCTTCCTTTTAAAAAGACTCAGCTTTACATTTCCACATGACTTGTTCCAACCAGCTTGGACTGTAAAATTTATGAGTCAGCTCTTAAAGGCTCTGTCCTGCTGAGCTCTCTCACCACAGACACCCCCCCCCCCCCCCCCCCCCCACCCTCCCCACCCCAGACCAGACAGGCTCAGTTCAGCCATGATACATATAAAAGCTATTACCTAAAAGCTATTACACTCTCTATCTACTGCTCAGAGACCTTGAGGTAGGAGAGGCACTTAACAAAATAATGCCCGTTTTCAGTTTTTATTCCGCAGGAAAGAACCTTGTAAAAATATTGCTTTTTTTTATTTATTTATTTTACAAATGTATCGCATCATGGGTTGTCCTGCATTGTAGCATCCCATAGAAAATCACAGACATGTGTATTAGGATTTGCGCAGATAAGATTAGACTTCCATGGACCAAATATGGCACTTTGGGACAGTGCCAGCTGTCTCCTGACAAGCAGTTAATGTACATTCATGAGGACTCAGCTACCATCAAAATGACTGCATTCAACTACAACCACTTATAACTGAGTAGCAGCTGTTTTTATGCTGCCAAGCACAGACATTCTTTGCTTTTGCATCCTGAATGGTGCAACCTTTTTTTTTTTTAAACATTTCATAAATATGAAGCAATAACTTTATAAACTACATTACATCCCACAGTAAAGTGGCCTTTAGATGAGTTTCAGTGAGTTTGTTGTATTTCATTAGTAGTTCAACTCAATGTTGGGGTGTGATTTCTGTTGAGTTGAGCTCATAGTTTGCTTCATTCTTTGTTATACAAAAGTCCATATGTATGTAAAAGAATGAATCCATAGTACACACACTCTATAGCGGACATTTCTTGTTAATTTTTTTTAATTTTTGAAGACATTTTTGAAGATTTTAATTAAATGTGCACACTGTACACAGCCTGGAAACTCAAGACAATATACTGTCAATGTTCAAAGGAAGAAAGAGAGAAGAAAAAAAATGTTGTAATGTGTTTTTTAACAATAAAAGCTGTGAAAAAAAACTTAAAAGCTATATCTGATCACATTTTGGTGTGCTTTCAGTGTTTGAAAGTAGATGACAGACAGAAGCCCAGCTGCTATTAGATTCTAACTAGAAGCAACTTCAAAGCCTCGATACCATTTCCTCCTATTCAGAGCTTCCTGTTTCTCCATCTTGGTCAATGTAATTGCATGGAGTGCAGCACCATCAGACAGTACTCTACATTCCCATCAGCGTAAAGCACTTTAGTGGAGTTCTTAATCCCCCCCAAAACCTTATAGAGGATTATTCACTTTGAGGGCTGGAATTTTGACTGCTTTTCTTATCTGGTGTTATCAGGACAGTCTGAACCTTTGAACTCCTTCTCATTCATGCACCTGTGGAAAGAACCATTACGACCCTCTTATGTTGGGCCTGCATTACACTGTCTGCAGAGGTATATACCTGTGCCTGTGCTGTAGGCGCATTGCCAGCTATCTGTCCATAGGAGAGGAAGAGCGCAGGAAACAAGTTGCTATCTTGATCATCTGCTGCAGGTGTGAGATTTGCCTATAGACTGCAACAGTCTCCTGCCCTTTTACTTGTGGCTCCATCCTCTTTTACTCACTCACTAAAAGCCTACACTAGCTAGTGCATATAAGACGCTGTCATCCCGACTTCCATTTAATTCCTGTTTGAACATAATGTGTTTAAACTTTAACTGAGTAATGAGTTGTTTCACGAGAATGGGATCACAGGAGTGAAACAAAGCTCAAGTGACACTGACTTCTGTGTTTACGCAGCAGCTACAAAATTCCTTAACGCTGAACATAGCAATTCATGTTTTCTGTCTTCCTGTTATGTTGCTCAAGCATTCCCTCCTTCCATCCACCTGCTGCGAATGCTCTGAAAGCACTGTAATACAACGCTATACGGCATGGCTAAAGCGTGCGCTGCTGTGACAGTGAAAAACGGTTTTAGTTTAAAAACAGCATAGCTCTCCGGTTGAGTGGGAAGACGAGACGAATCAAAAATACACTGTCGCGACGTCATGAGCGCTGCAACAATCGCTGGAACAAAAGTCAGTTATTGTGAAAAACACTGGCAAGTCGTACCTCCTGTTGTCATTCTTTCATGCGCTCTCCGGGGGGAAATTTCACTTGTGCCTCATGGTGCTAGAGTTTGTGTTATTGCTATTCATACATAATTGTACCGCCAACACGCTGTCATTCAAAATGGAGGAGGAAGAGGAAAGATGAGGGGAGGGGGGGGCGGGAGGGGAAGCTATTTCAAAGCTTGCAAAAAACCTGTGGGAATTACCTTGCCTCCATCTCTGTCTGCTTCCGTCTCTGTCTTCATTTATTTCTTTCAGTCAGACTTTCAAAAGCAAAAACGCTAGAGAGTCTGCAGGCTGTTGTGAGGGCACTGACCCCACTACGACACAATACATTCATACTGATAGGCCATTTACAGAAACTCGCCCCATGCAGAGCCATACAAATGATTCTTTTAAACTATTCTATGGAAAGAACATGTATTTGAGTTGGTTATAAACTTGCTATCTGAATATTTCAGTAGTTCAGTCAGCCTACTTTCCCGTGAGGGTCTGATTAGCACAGTTCTACCACATTTATTTCTCTTATGCCTCTCCTCCGCTGCCAGAGAATTTGGTTTTGGTTTCATAGATGCAGAATTTAGAGCATGTAATTTCACACATCCTCTTGATTTATACTGCGAATGTAACTGTTGAGCAATTACATTACATGCTCATTTCACACAGCCATGTTGTCGGTGATAAAACTGTGTGTTTATCTGCAGCTGTTCAGCTCGAGAGCTTTGAAGAGAGGGCAACTGAGTGTGCTTTTCTAAGTTGTGCCGCCCACTTGCCTCTTGTGTTCAGTGGCCAGAATGTAAACAGAGAGATTTTAATGTTCTGTGTTTATTATAGTTCATCCTCTTCCTACACTACACCAGTGCAACCACACTCTTTACTTTGTATCCTGAGTCTGATCTAAATGTATCATGTTGTCACAGTTGAACCTCCAGTTTTTTTTGGAAGGGTGCTTGAAATGATATAGATATATTTGTCGTCTATTACGTGTGCTAACACCAAAAGACTGTGGTTTAGAGAGAAGTTGGCTATAGTTATACCCCTCCTTGTTTCAACGAAGCAAAATGTTTCTGCAAATTTCTATTGCTGGGAATTCTAAATTGGTGAATTTCTAAAATTATGTTATCACCATCATTACAACAAATGCATCAGTAACAGCTGCCTTGTAATAAACAAAATCTTAACCCTCAACCTTTGTGTTTGTCTCACCACCAGGATCTCGACCCAGGTTAGAGGACGCCGCTCCTCGGATCATAGAGCATCCGTCTGATCTGATTGTGTCCAAGGGCGAGCCGGCCACCCTCAACTGTAAGGCCGAAGGACGGCCGACTCCGATCGTGGAATGGTACAAAGACGGCGAGCGAGTCGAGACGGATCGCGAGGACCCGCGCTCCCACCGGATGCTGTTACCCAGCGGCTCGCTCTTCTTCCTGCGAATCGTACACGGGAGGCGAAGCAAACCTGACGAAGGCGTCTACGTGTGCGTGGCGCGCAACTACCTGGGCGAGGCGGTCAGTCGCAATGCGTCGTTGGAGGTGGCACGTAAGTGTCTTTGATTTTTTTTTTTAACTGTTTGTCGGGCTTGAGTACTCAGGTGTAGGTGTGTGTGTGTGTGTGTGGATGTGACTGAACCAGAGGAAATTGAATGTTGTTTTGCGTGAAAGTGGAGGAGTCACATGGGAATTGAAAGAATGTGAAGAGCAGATTACATGCGACTCTACATCATCCCGTTTTCATGATGATCAGCCGATAGACACTTATGATGATCCCCATTAAAAATATATGAAAGTAGATAGAAATAGCACATGAGTGTTTTTGAAATGCAGAGCTGGAGAGAACATCACTCACATAGAGAAGAAAAGGAGGAATGCAATACTGTGTGTATAGAAAAGAAAAGATAGCTGATAGCCTAGTGCTTGTCCACATATCAGCTGTCAAACATGGTGTTATGTATCATATAGTTCCAGTAATAAGAAAAGAATTAAACCACATATAGATTTCACAAGTAATAACATTAGCAGCACATTAAAAAGCGGGAAAAGGGTAGAGGCAGCTTCAAAGGACTCTCTAGTCTCTTATCATCACCATCACTCGGCTGAGTTAACTCAAGACGCCACCCCTGACCTTGGTGTCAGATCTCCTGGCAGCTTGCACCCTGAGGACCCCCTCCCCACCCCTCATCCTCTTCTCCAGCCTTCTGACATCGCATCCTATCTTCTCCCGCTCCAGAGAGCCCGGCCTCTGTCATGTTGTGACCAGGCCTCTGCGACCAGCCCTGTTCATGTAGACGGATGACAGCTAGCTTCAACAAAAAAAAGATAACAGTTGTCGCCATTGGACAGGAAAGCTGAAAAACTTTGTTGCAGGGAGGAGGGGAAAGGCCACTGCTAGTTGGCAGCTTCTCACTAGCAGATGTTAGTTCCTTAAAGTACAACTAAATCCTGTCAAAAGGGTTTTCAACAGACACCTCTTGATTTTTTTTTTTTTTACTCTGTAGCAGGGCTGCTTGTGACTGCTGGCACTTTAATGAAATGCAGATAGGACCAATTAAATCTTTGCTTTCAGATAGTTAGAAGATCAATATAAAGTGCGACTCTGTTTTGACAGCAGCAGCAGGTATTTAAAAATCTAGGAAGTTTACATGAATAGAAGTAGAGTTGCGGGCTAGTTTGTTGCTGCTTGATGTCACGTTGTAAGGAAATAATGTGACTAGAAATCAGGTGCTGTTCAGTTTGAAAGTATATGTTGTGCTGATATTGTCAGCCATGTCACACAACACTTCAAATACGGAACGCAAAGTTAACTTTTTCATCTGTTATCCGTGCTATCTACTAATGTAGACAAAAATTACTTCTGACAGCACACAGCCAGCAGCTTTTGCAGTAACACCAGTGAAGATTTGAACATTTCCTCTGTTCTCTTCACTCCGGCCTCTCCTTATGTCATCCTCCCTTTAAAAGGAATTTCTCATCGCACTAACACAAACCAGTTGAATGAGGCAAAACGAACTTCCCAGTAAAAATCTGTGAAACTCTAGACTCCCGTCAAACAGCTCACAGTCAGGCATCATATTTTCCTGTAAGGGTCCGGCCCCTAACCTAATAATCAGGCTGAATTTCCCCTGACTGCCTCCACAGAAAAAAACAGTCCGTGAAGCATTCTCTCTCTTTATAAACAGCTGGGATCTGTGCATCGTGTCCGTCACCTTATCTAAAAGCATTCCTCAAGCAGCATAAAGAATTACCTTTCACCTCGCCTTTGCTCTGTTTAGGTATTGGCGTCAGAAGCTGCGAGGTATTTGTGATATAAGCTGTAAATGGAAGCTTGTAGAATAGTTGGAGGAGTTGTGAATCACTTTTCACAGAGCTGGTTAGAACAGCGACAGATGCTAGAACTTTCTCACTCCCCGTGAATAATCCCTAATGTTTTTTTCATCAGTTTTTTTTTTTTTGCACTGTTCCAGATAAGTCGCCTTTGCTTTTCTTAATTCATGACATTTGGATAGTGCTTACCCAAAACCTAGGACACTATTATTAGTATTTTTACCCTTGAGATATTTCTGGCAGCTGTTGAAAGTAACAAGCTCCCTTGTAGGCCAACATGGACAGCATCTCAAACAACTCTCTGTGAGGCTGTGCAGGGTCATGTTTGCTGTCCAAATGGTTTGGTGTGTATTCTGAGAGTCCTCTCATACCAGTGTCTCTCAGTCTACAAGGCCACACAGATATCTATCGATTTTTTTTTTTTTATGTCCATCTTTCTGTTGCTTTCTTTCCTGATGCTGTGGTCCTTCGGGAGGTGACATTCTCTGCAGCTGTCCGCAGACGCGAACACACACACACACAATCAGGGACACAACTTTGCGCGCAGCAGTTGCTCTCACGGATAAGAACCTCTAATCCGTGGTGGTGGAGGGAAAAACCACAAGTATGCTTTTTACTTGTGTCTTCTTGTGTGTGCGTCTGCCTGCACGCCCACATAAACCCACAGACACACTTTTGGAGCTTTGCCTCCAGAGAGAGAGAGGTTATATAGTACAAACAATGGTCAGTGCCAAAGCCGAGCCAGTGCCAGCTCCTGCCGGCCCCCCTCTACATGGCGCCCTTGGGGCCGGAGATAAGGCCATAGGCACATAAGCCCGCCTGGAAATGCCAGGGGGCTCAGTGTGGCACCAGAGGAGGCACAAGATGGCACTTTGTGGCATGGTGTCACTTTGCTCCCCAGCCTGTGACTTGGAAGCACTGGGGGCAAACTGAGCAAGAGCTGCATTGCGTATTGGTGTGTATATTTGGTATCGGGGTGGGAGCCAACACAGCGGGAATGGTGGTAGGTTCAGGAGGTTTAACCCCTCATAGTCCATCTGCTTCAGGCTGAGAGGCAGGCAAGGCGTTGATGGCCACTGAGCTGCAGTGTGGATGAAATGGCAAAAAATTTTCAGGGCTTACAAGCATACCTGATGTGAGAGTTTATGTGGAAGTGGTTTATTTTTGCAGTGTTTTATATTTCATGTCTATGTACCAAAAGGGACGGACAAGAGCACAGATGTTTTTGAAGTAGTGCTATTACTACAGATGTCTTGTATAGACATTTTCTCCTGCAGGATTGAAGCAGCAGTTGATGAACGAGCAGCGGTTTGACCTTAGAGGTCAAACAAATGTAACACTAGACACTCAATCAACTTAGCTGTAGTGTGAATGTGTGCAAAGTCGTAGATTTCAGCTTTAAAGTGATACTCAACCCGAAATCTATCTTATGAAGATCAAACATTGTGTGCAGGCTTCAAAGGTGGATGTAAAGTTTATAGATTCCTCACTGACAGAGAACATCTGCTGTAGTCAGCTTGAATTCACTCTGTTGCAGTGAAACCTAATAGCGAAAATGTATCGAAAAAGTATCTCACACAACTCCTGCACTTATATTTATAGAGTATGAAAATCCAACATGGACACAGATTCTGTTCCTTGTCGTGAAATGAGGTATTGGACAAGTATCCTCTGGTCACCATGAATATCTACACCAAATTTAATGGCAATCTATTCTCCATAAAAGATGTGTCCCTTTAAGAATGTGTGCACATACTAATATTGGCAGACCCAACATTTAAAGTGGAAACAGACAACTTTTCAACTCCCCCCCCCCCTGGGGTTTCCAAGTGGTATTATTGTTTGTGTCATTGTCGCAAAGACAACCAGATCACTTTCCATTTGCCTCAGAGCCTAGATCTGTGAAGAAATGATCAACACCACTTTGGAAATAAGAGCCAAGAAAGAAGCATGTTCACTCAAGAGGTAAATTGAAATTGTCACAATTTTATATTGAATTTGGGAACAGGCAAAAGCTATTGCAGTGATGTGCATTGCATAGTAATAACATAGTTTGAGTAACATTATTGCTTTGTACAAACAAGTAACTACAGCAGAAAACATTAGGAGAAAAAGCACAAGTTTGTTCATTCATTTAGTCTATAATGGAGACATGAAAGCAGATAGAAATTCTTTAGTATGTGTTGAGAAAAGCGAACTGGGTTGGTAGCATGTTTATGCGCAGCAGAGATGGTGATAACATATTTTCTGTTGATTTTCATATGAACAAGTAGATCAGCCTGACAGCCAGCCTGACTGGATACTGGATACTGTATTGCTGTTAGCTTAGCTAACTGATCCCTAGAGGGTTTTCTTCCTAATGGAAAGAAATCAAAAGACAAGATTATTCAGGTTTAAAGATAAGTTTATTCAGGTTGCACTAGGAGTATAGTGCAACTAAAATGTAGTGTACACAGATATAAGTAGTGTGTCATCAGATAAGCAATAAGACAACAGAAACAGGTTGGCCACCTAACAAAATTATTATGAGATATAGCTACTGATGGCTACCAGGGAAAACAAAAGCGCTATCCTCTTCCTCTGTTGGTTGCGCAATGGTTTGCACACTTCCTTTGTGCCATAAATCGAGCCCTCATTTTCCTGGGAGATCATACCAGCTGGCAGACAGAATTGTATAGTGAAAGCGAGGCTTATAGGGAACCAATCTAAACGCTAATGGTGTCATTATTTTACAGCCATTACACTGTGCAATCAACATTTACTTCATAATGATAAGTTCAAGCAAAAAGTTGTCTATTTCCTCTTGAATTTGTCTTTGAAAATAATTAGATGGGTCAAGATTAATCCAAGGTTTTGTAATGTTATATGTTAAAGATTCAGAGAGGTTGTCAAAAATATTTTTTATAGTCATCAGTGTCAGTATGTATATTGACAGGGCTTTTTTTCCTCATTATTTCTCAAGTGTGTGCAGACCATTTTCCCTTTGCAAGCATTCATACACTGACAATTAGGTACTCAATAACTCATTAGGGAGGGTTCTGCTTAGTTACCTCAGTAACAGTTTCTACTTATTATTAATGACAGGATTGATGAATGGATGCTTGATGCATGAGTTGTGAGTCTTTTCAAGCTTCAGTAGGTGTGGCTTCACCTCAGATATGATGTAGCTGACAGGTTACACTGGTTCTGCATTGTTTAAACAAACATTACCATAACTGATGACTTTGCAAACTACTGAACATTAAAGACAGACAGGTGGGATACTCCTACACATTAACTTGAAAGAGGGTATTCAAAATTACAGTATGTCACAAATGTGGGATCATAAGGGAATGTTAATAAAAAAAACACCAACTGATGCACAGCTTCATGGGTTCCTTAAATTCATCTATGTGCTGTAAGTGTTACTATCATCCAGCAATAAGCTTTGAAAATCCTTTCTTTTGTGCTTTTTGCAGCCTGTACATTCCATTACCTTGCATTAAGAGCAAATCTCACACCGCCTTACCAAATATTTCCCTCCAAAAGTTGTGTTTTGCGTCCCAATCCTATCCGATTTCACGCATTAAAAGAGATTCTTTGATCCTGAAAATGTGGCCTAGAAAGTTACAAGCAAGGAGCAGAGGCCAATTCATGTCAGATGCATAAAAGTCAGTCAAGCACAATAGACCTAACGGGCCAGACACCCCTGGGTGGGGATTTGACATTCAGAGGGACTTGCCCAAGCTCCTGCCGGCTTTTTCTTTGAGTGTTTTATACCTCTGACGTTTTTATTATGCCGGCTACATCTCTACCGCCTGGCTTTATGGCTCATGAATATTCAGACCAACAGGGGAGGGGAAGAGGTGCTTTCTCCAAGGTGGTGGGGGCGGAGTTAGAGGCATTTCAAATACAACTGACTGGGGGTAACTGAGGGTTTTTATGCCCCCAAAACCAACCGCCCACCCCCCTCTTTTTTTAAAGGTTGTTTGGAGGTCAATCCTTCAAGGTTCAAGATGGCAGCTGCTGTGTGGAATTTAGGGAGTGAACAGGTGAAGATGTGATGAAACTCCTGTCTTCCTCTGTCTTGGTGTGAATGTGTACTTGTGTGTGTGTGTTTGGTTGTGTACATCCGTCTTTGTAACGGTAGTCTGGGCCAACTTTCTCACCCGCAGTAATCCTAGACACCAGTGTGGGAGAAACAGCTGAACAGCCCTGTCACCAGTTGGATCCTCCTTTCTCTGTTTTTTCTCTCTCTCACACACACACACATGCAAACACACTCACACCTGTCATACTGTTTTTGATCACCGAGACCCGTGTGCAGAAAAATGGATTTCAGGGTTTATGGATTTGGAAATGGGGAAAGGATTTGGCGTTAGGAGGGAGTTAGGGTGGGAGAGAAGTATAGGTTGGGTGGCTCTGATAAAAGAGATGAAGTGACCCCACCCCCGCCCCCTCCTGATTTCTCTCTGCCCCCCTCCCTCCACTGGCTGTGCTACCCTGGAGCTGCCCTCTGTCCCTGTTATTAACCCCAGTGGTCTGAAGCCATATGGGTTGTGATTGGAGCTCTGCGGCGCATGCTGTCATACACAGTGGCGTGTGGAGCAGTCACACTGATCTGTACATATATACAGCCTGCACAAGTACCTGCTGGTAACAGCTAAGTGGCCACTGACCTGATATCAGTCTCTGTTTACACCTGTTAGCAGTATAAATTGCTGCAGTATGTGTATGAACCACCAGGTTGATGCGTTTTTAAATAAAGTTAAATCAGTGCCATGGTTTAAAAATCTTAATTGTTGGGGGGAAAAAATATTTTTGTGTTTATGTGTTGAATGAAGCTGATGAAAGCCTTTGCTGACATTCTATGAACTGTAAAGAGCTTCTGTTTGCCTAAACTGAATAACTGTGTTTTTATCTTCAAGTCTGTCTTGAATTATCTGTGTTGAACCGTTAGCAGCAGTTGTATCTGTTAACCTATTATGAATGAGCCTTTTTCTTAACTGTTAGCCTACTTTGAATGAGCTGATATTATCTATTAAGCTATCATAAGACAGCTGATTTTATCTGCTGGTCTTTTAACCTATTAGAGATGAGCTGATTTTGAGTCTGTCAATCAACCAGTAGGTGAAAGAGAGGCTATTGACCTGTGCTGTAGTTGGTCTTGTCAGCACCTTCTTCTTGTAATTGCTTTATAATCAGTTGATTCTACATGGCGTCAAGGAATAGTCCTTGTGTTAATATCTATATTTTATTAGTAGTAGCAGGTGAGGAAAGCAGGTGAGGTGTTCATATTAGCTCTGCAAATACAATTGGTGCCCCCTCTGACAACAAATGCAATGATTCTCCTATTTATATAGTTCTTTAACAACATCAGAACCAGTGTTGGCATTGCTGCTAGTGAGTTGAGCATGATTGCACATCCCACTGGTATGAGTTTCACATTCAGCCCACCCTGCATCTTCCTGTGCATCCACCGGAGCATGACAATGTTTTTCACCAACTGTCTGAAGCACTTTGTCCATTCAAATCTATTTGTCAAGACAGCTAACTGTCAAGTCTTATTTTCCCAATTATCTTCTACTCAGCTGTGTACAAATCGACTTTTTACCGGTTGAGATATCATGTGGACATCAGGATATGTGCCTCATCATACGACATCATCTCCTTATACTCCCCATGAATCAGACTGTTTGTGTTTGTATTCAGCGCATAGAGCCAAGACGGAGTCGTACAGCATCACCATCACCTCTCACACTGAACTCTCGCAGCGGTGACATTCTCAGTTGCTTGATGATAATGAGCTCTCCTCTCTCTCTCTGTTTGTCTGTCTATCTGTGTGAGCTCTGAGGTGTGTTCATGCTTCACTAATAGGATTCTAGGTCCATGCAGCCTTGTGGAGGAGCCGGTGGCCATTCTGGTCTTAAAAGAGGGGGATCAGATGGCCGGAGTGAGGCCACGGGCCTCTGGCTTAACCCCCTCTGTATGATCCGGCCGTCTGCTGGTCATTGAGCCAGACCCACCAGCCAAACCCTCCTCCAGAGGATAGCCATGAATTAATTAGACCATACTAAAGGCGAGTGCGACCAGTGACCAGCGTGTGTGTGTGTGTGTGTGTGTGTGTGTGTGTGTGTGTGTGTGTTTCTGTTTGTCAGAAAGGGTCAGTGAGACAAAAGCAGAAGGATGAGGGGTTGGGGTGGGGGTGATTTTGGGGGTGGGTTGACAACAGGTGGTGTGAGGAAGAGCTTTAACCCCCCCCCATCCCCACCCACCCCCTTTAACAACAGTGTAGCACAAGGGCCATGGGGGCCGCAGAGAACAATAAAGGCCCCTTGCTCCAACCGTTGTGTCCAATCACACCCCATTATCTCTTTGAGCTGCAACACTGACACACCACCCCTCTATGCATAATAACTGTCCTAGTTGGTCGTTTCCAAGGTTTCCCCTGATGTACAGTATATACAAAGCTATATTTTTATCCATATACTCATATAGATATGTACATAAAGGAGGTGGACACATGAAAAAGTGCTGAAATAAATGAAAGTTGAATTTGAATTGAGACAATGTCAGAGTGTTTTTAAGGCTGCAGTTTTTGGTGGTGTTGGCTTATACTAATTTTCAGGTGCTCCCCCTCCATGTAAATGTAAAGGGAAGGGGTGGTCCAAATACATATGGATGTACCATGAATTTCAAAAGCCTTCATGCAGTTACACCACCATTTGTTGTACTCAATATTTAACATTGTTGTAAATGAGTACATTCTGAATTGGCTGATTTTACTGTGGACAAATTATATTGAAAAAAAGTCTTTTTTAAAAGTCAAAAAACTGACTCAGAAATGTCTTTTTATTAAATTACATGGTTGAGCACAAAGACTGACATTTCTGCACAGACACCTTCCTCACTGTCCTTCTTTTTGATTTTTGATTGTTTCCCTTGCGGAGCACACCTGCAGTTGTTTTGAAAATGAACAAGTCTGATTTAGCCTTTTGTTCAAGTACAGTAAAACTTCAAAAAGGCTGAAATATAATGGATGTTTTTATATCCACCACTGAAGTATCTTGATTAAGAATGTAATTAATTGAGAGTCATTAGTCATGGTCTTACAGGATGCAAATGACCTCATAGAGGCCAGTAGGCCTGTGGCAAAACAACACAAAGAGCTTAGTGATGTGGGTGTGATGCTACAGGGCACAGATTAAGGAAAGGAAATATGAACCAGGACCTCCAGTTTGAAGCCTTATCAGAGACAAAGATAGTGAGCAGCAGTTTATGTTCCTTTGAGGCAGGATTGTACAACAAATGGGAAGACGTGACAGCGGTGATATTTATCTATATGTCACAGTGTTTGTCAGGTAAACAATAAAATATTGAAATGCTACCTGCATCAACCAGTAATTTGCGAGAGGGAGGCCTGACTGTATATGACCTTAGACTGAGGGGCTCCTACTACTGTGGACCTATAACAAATATTTGATTATTGCATAATGCTCATTTTGTCCAAAATGACGGATCTTTTAAAGATATAACATAAAAATACCCACAAACTTGGTTGTGAGAAGACCTGTCCTTACCATACATAATCACAACAAGGAAACTGCAATGGTTTCAACCATTTACCAGACCGATTCTGGCTCTAAATGAGTAATAACAAGCAAATGAAATGACAGCAATAAAATGTATCCCAGCCATGCAGCTAGACTTCGGCCTTAATGCACACACTCAGCTGGACCGCGCTGGTTTTGAAATGTTGAAATGTCCAGTGATTGCAAAGCGTTAGGCAGGAGCAGCACAAACATGCAGAGAAGATAGCTCAAAACAAATTCATCACAAATGACACGAGAAGCAGATACATCTGGGGGGTTTCAGGCATCATTCATGACAGACAGTAAGCATGAGAGGTCAACACAATCGATACACGGTTCAAACAAATCAATCAAACGCAATCAGAGCATCATTACCCAGCAGATTAAAAGGGAGGACATTAAAGCAACAGTGTTGTTGCTGTAAAAATAACTAAGTGTACGTGTGAATATTTAACCACCAAATGGAGCCTTTCATAAATCAAAATCTTACTTCACTCAACATGTTGTGGTCTTTGGACAGCATCACAATGTAGTTATTGAACCAATCATTGGAGTTATTGGAAAAATCATTGCATTTATTGAACAATGAATTGTGGTTATCTATAAGCTCATCCTATTCAAAGGACAACTCAGTGTAGCTGCAGGACTTTGGACTGTAGGAACTGAACATTTCATTCTTATCAGCTGGACAGTCTTCTATAATTATGTGCCAACTAATTGTATTAATTGGAAAACAGTAAAGTCATTAGACAACAAATTCTAATTGATGTATAACCCTTTCCAGATTTTGCCAGCTCATTTTAATTATCGGACAATTTATTCAAGTTATTGGATGAGACATTCTAAGTTGGAAACTCATTCTGGTTATTTGGTTGTTTATCCCCTTGCAAGGACAACTAATTCCAGGAATTTGACAAATCAGTCCAGTAATTGGACATTTTCTCACTGGTGCCGCCATGACACTAAGCCGCCCTCAAGCTTAATCTTAGGTGTACAGTTTAATCTGACTATGAACATGTCTTATATCTAGATTGACTTAAAGTCATATTTTCAACTCTGATGCAGCAACTTGTAAGCACTTGGTAGAAAATGAATATTTGAGTGACAGAAAATATCAGTCTACTTCAAATCACTGATGTTGAGTGTTAAATTAGCATTATTGATGTGGTTCCCTCTCTGCATATAAAGAAGGGGCTTATGTTCTTCCCTTGTATGTGTGCTGTTTGCTTCTGTCATATCAAGACCATCTTCTCGAGCGATGAGAGCATGTTAAACAGTAGAGACTTCTTGATGTTGTTTGCTTTTAAGATGTACATATGTATTTTGCTTGTCTGTCACAGTTTTTTCTTATCTCATCTTTCTAATTCCATGACTCATAAAAGCAGAGGAACTCATGCAGAAGGCAGTTTCTCACTTAAAATTAACCTTTGGGACTATTTATCGACAGTCGTTTGCCTTTGAGAATACGGTATGGCCAAAGTAATATCAGTCACCAGCTCTTTGTGGTAAAAATCGTCTTTCAGAGGGATTTAGGCATATTTGACCTGTCTGCAAATGGTAAATACGAGGGTGAACAGCTATGGAAAATGCTTATTGATTTCTACTCGTGTGTATTTGTACAAGATTCATTTCTCCTTAAGATGCGCTCCCACCTCAGAGTTAGAAAAGGTCAGGGTACGGGGGCTTAAGTCATTCAAGTGGAGCTAAATGGATTTCTGTTCCAAGATCCATCTGTTTTTGGAGTTTGTTGACAGGGTGGAAAATTGGAACTGTTGCTTTTCCCTCCCCCAGTCACACCACTGGCACCGCTACCTCCTCCCCCTTCAGTGCAGGGGTATGAACAGGCACGGCACACTAACAGGGTAAAAAGTGTGCTGGGCACGAGGCAGGATACAAGGCCTGACCATCTGCTCCAGCTATGTGAACACATTCGCGTACGTTTGACAGGGAGGACTACCGCATCCTTTGGGCTTCAGCCATTACTTGAGTTAGCGGATAGTGACAGCTGACAGAAGGGGTCAGCTGACATGGGCAGCCTGGCTCGTCTCCAAACAGAAAGACGCTGATGTCAGAGAGACGGTTCACCTACCTCACCTCTCAGGCACCACGGCGAGGCAGGGAAAGTGGACGGTGTCCGAGTCACTGACCTCACATAAAACCACACACATGCAGAAAATGACAAGGCTGTGTGCGTATGAGTGTGTGTGCAAACAACAAAATACACAACTGAAAAAACTGACAAGACTTACAAGATGGTGAGACAGTGTAGAAAACTACTCATAGACTTACAAGCAACTGTCAGGGTTCTCCTGCACTATATTTTGCTTTTAGTCATCCATCTCCCAGCAAAGATGTCTGGGTGTTTTTCCACAAATACTAGAGCATGAACTTATGAACACTGGCAGCATAACAACATCAATACTATGCCATCCTAGACCAAAAATAACACCTTGCATTTTTTAAATAGCATGGAAAAACAAAGGGAAGTGACGACGATGAAGTATAATCCAGGAAGTCCAGTGTGAATGATACATCCATGCATTTCAAGGCTAACCAGATGCCAAAACACTGTTGATTTATAATACTATGTGACAGGATTTTACAAAAGTATCAATCAGTTCTCCTCCATCTCAATGAAAGTGAGGTAGAGTCATGATGTTCATGTCACAAAGTATTTTACCAGGAATATGTACTTGAGAATACTTGACTTTGCATTAATTTGTGGCAAAAGTTCAACCAGATCCAACTTTTTTTTTGACATCCTTGGATTTTTGTGCCAGCACAGTGGTCTCATTGAACTCCACACAGTGCTATTGTTGGTCTTAACACTTGTATTGCCTTATTGTTGGAGTGGAATTCTTGAAGGTGCTCATTGCCACCATCCCACCACATTAGTCAATAATTAATGGGTTGTGTGTGAGTGTGTATGTGTTGGGTGGGGACACCCATTGTCTACAGGCGCCTCCGTCCAACCCATTCCCCTTGTGGTCGGGTTAAAGAGTGTTTCTGGTTTTCCAGATGGGTGAACTACAGTAGCCTTGATTGGGCTGGATGGTCAGCTGAGGGCAGTTCGGGGCAGGCGGACTGGGGGGTGATGGGGTTGCCTTTACAATGGGCTTCTCAGCAATTCTTGGTGACCCTCTTACCCTGCTGCTATGGGCTGCACGACATCGGCCATTACTAGATTAAAGTAATCCTCTTTTCAGAGCCAGACAATTGGTTTATTAGCTGACCACACACAGGAGCTTCGACCACCTCTGTAATGGTATTGTTGTTGGGGGCCCTCAGGGTCTCGGGGTGGTGAGGGTGGGCAGAGAGGGGGGTGGAGGCTTGTTTTCGTTGTTTCGGCTCTCCTTAGTAATGCCATGCATACATTACTTCTGGAGCACCTCTCCTTGTTTAACTTGTCGTGCTGGCCATGTTAGTCTGTGTTCTCTATGTTGTTTCTGTCTTTTTATGGTGTAGCACACACTTGCGTATGCACATACACCACCCTCCACACCTCATATTGCATATCACATATCAGTGTGCATATTGCTCGAATTACAATCAGATTAAGTAGGCGTATGGATGTTCATGTTTGCAAATCCCCCCCCCCCCCCCCCCCTCCTTTCGTAGCATGCGGTCCAGATTTTTTCTCTGAATCTCTCCACCGGCTTGTTTTTGCCAAACAACTCCCATCAAAATGGTGTTTCATCTCCTCTTTTCCTCATTTTCTAAAGGCATGGCACATTTCCCACTAAAGCAAAAAATTCCCTTTAAAATCCACTCCAAAATGTCTGTGTGTTTTTGCTGACAGATCTTTCTTTTTCAAAAGGTAGTAAGCTGTTTTTGTAAGCCTGTCAATCAGGCGTGAACGGTTTCACCTGATAATTTATTCAGCTTTAGGAGGAGAGGGGAACCACTCATGCTGAATTAAGTATTGTCAAACAGTTTGAATATTTCATGAGTAGCTGGGGTAATTTGAAGAGATGTGGCATGTCTCTATCTCTGTCATTTACATCATAGTGTGCATGAGAGAGACATACATTTGCTTTTTGAACAAAGAGTTGCAGGGCTTCGGGATGCATCTCTGTATGCTCTCTAAAAGATATATGCCAGTTTCAATTAAAGAGAAGACTCACGCAGGGCAAATTCATAGCACCTGCATCACTGAATTTATTATTTCAATTCAAAATAATACGTCCTTTTCTGGACTGAACCCCTTCACATGCGGAAAGATAAACCAGTAAATACACAGCTTCATTAATTTGATAGATTCAACATAGATTGAACACTGGACAACCATTCACCTTGACTGTACTCCATAAAAGATATCATTCTTCCTCAGAGGAAGAGCCTTCAGTGTTTATCATCAGTTCCCATTAAGAGACTAAAGAGAGGGAGACATAAATCTTAAGTACGGCTTTTTGATAATGTGGTATTATTGATCCATGCCAGGAAATTGTTTTTTCTTACTTATGACTGCATGAGGTCAGAAGTCAGGGTCAGCTGTTACGACAGCACCCTGGAGTAGGGAGCAAATCATTGTTTTGCCCAAGGACACTTCAGCAGGGTGAATGCTTGTGATGCTTACTTGGTTCTCTGAGGGACGTCTCACTTCGTTGGAGGAAAATCCAAGAACCTAGAAGCTGCAATGTTACTTTAATTCCAGGAGAATTACAGAGTCCATACTCTGCTGACTTTGTGCTGCAATTTGTAAAGGGTTGAGGGAGTCATGTGTGTATCCCATCAGGAATTGCAGAGATGAAACACATAGATCAAAAATTGGCAGAAAAACACATGGACACACACACACACAGGGCCAACATGGCATGCCAGGGGAGGTTTGCGGTGGATTAACCTCAAGGTTGCTGGGTGGGTGAGCACAGCCGGAGCAGCAGCACCAGCTCAGACTTGGGATGGGAACCTGCTGCCGAGACACACATAGGTGAACACTCCCCAAGCCAGGAGATTGGAAGGATTTGCACTCAAATGAGGAGAAGTTTGTTTGCGTGTGTGTATGTGTGTACATATGTTTGTGCTTACAGTAGACTGGCGTTATCTGTGTCTGCACACAAACTAGGGGAGAATTCTGTGTTAACAGGTTAACAGGAGATTGGGGGTGGGTTGGGTCGGGTGGTGATGTGGTCTTCCATGTGAGGAGATTTGCCAAGTAGTATTTTAATACTATTATTTAATACCTCTTGACTTGAAATATGGCTATTTCAGTCAAATGGGCCTGGCATAACCCTGGCTTATTCTGGAAGGATGGAAGGTTAGCCAAGGTCTGTAATAGCTCTCTAGACACACGTATATGCACAAAGTGCAGTGTTAGGCTCAATGCCTGAGTCATGTACTCCCACTGATCATTAATCATTTCAAAAGTACCAATGATATTTAATCTTTAACTGGATCAAGCCCTACATTTTCTTGTAAAGCCAGAGTAATCAAATATTTCCTTCCTGAGAAAACCCTGTATCCCTAGGAATCAAGTTCTTATCGGACCATTCTCCAGGGCACAATATACTGTACATGTCGTGCCAAACATTCAGTGCCACTACAGGATGTAATATGCCCGTAGAGTGGTGAGGCTAAAAGTAAAGCTGGATTTATGCTTGAGGCAAGGAGTTAACAGGAGTCCCACCAGAGATACCTACAGCACAGGTTTTGATTCATGACCGGATTTTACCCGTCGATTGCACAGCCACATTAGACCGAGGAATTGTACGTGATGTATCCATCTACCTTTGGATTTAATTGTATTCCCCACAGTAACTGTGTTTATATTCCCTCATCCACTCTGTGAGTTGAGGGAGAGTGGGAATTTCCACCTTGTTTCATTAATGAATGTGGGACTATTCCACTGTATTTACGTTGTTCCATCCACTGTGATAATGAGCAGGGGTCCCAGTGAGCAGAGGGTTTGCAGTGGAGATGTCTTAGCTAGATGTGTTCTACTAAAAAGGAGAAGATAACTGGGTCATTTTTCAACCTGCTTCATGTTGTCTTCACTCTCAACAATCCACTAACATTGGAAACTTGTTGTAAAAAACGTAAGCAGCCTAAGCTAAGACCAATCACAGTTCTTGAACTCCCCACACTTTGCTACGGAGAGCTACGTAGCTTCATTGTAACCCCTTAATGCAAAATCACAAAGGAGGTCGGGTTGGTGGAAGGGTATATAACATGTTAATGTAGACACTGAACATTCAAAAATGACATCACAGTTTTCTAGAATCATCCAGTGGCAGCGCTCTCTCCAGTGGTAGGGTTGCTCGGGTGGGACATACTGTAGACTGCAACAGAGTTTTGCAGTTCAATCTGATATTTAGTGGAGGTGTCAAACAAAGCAGCAACGTTATACTGAACAGTGTTGCACTGCTTATTTTTATGGAAAGGTAAATGAAACCTTTGTGTAGCTGGAAGTGCTTGAGTTCAACCTTGACAACACATTTCACATGACGGTTGCATGCCTGATAACCACAGCGCTTCAGTGTTACTGTAGAAAGGTTCAGCTGTCCCGATTAGAGGCAGCACAGAGGTGCCTGGGTTTGTATCGTATACACTAGTGCACAGCCTCGTGAGACTGACTGGCTTCCAGTCATTTTGTAGGACTTACATAATTTTTACCACATGTACCGTGTTGCCATGTAAAGCATGAACCAGCTTAAAAGCATAATCTTGTTGTCACATGATTGCAGCTCCGTGCTAACACCGTGCCTGAAAGTTTGCCTGATCATCCTCAACCTCTGCGTTTAGTGTATCCATGGGCCATGTGCCTGATTATAACACACACACACACACACACACACACACATGCACACAGTCACACACAGAACAGCCCCTCCCCATGAGCTCCCCTTTTTCCCTCTGTTGTCTATGTGGCTGATAATGAGTGCCTCCTGTGCTGTCCCACTGCTGCATGTGGGGCCCACGGTCATATTGACTGCAGGCTGCATCGCTGCCAAGTATTACCCATCACCCCCCAACCTACCCCCTCTCTTCATCCACCCTTACCCCACCCCCCCCCTTCCAACACGTCTGGGTGTGACAAGACACTGTGGAGGGGCCAGGCCCTGGCATTTATGAGCGCTTAAGACGCCGTGAAACACCGCACCTTGACAGATAACCTCATCTATTTTTTTTTATTTTTTACAGCAGCACTGGGGGGGGGGTGGGTGATGGCGGTTTCTCATATTTTATCACTTCATTCAGTTTTGGGCCGTATTTTACATGTAGCGAAGGCGATAACACGTTTTAAGGCGTCGTAAACAGTATCAAAGCATGACATGAATATTAAATTGAATGTTCGCCTGATGATTATGTTGTAAGGAGAGGTTTATCTATGCTAATAACAGGCTTATAATCTGCTTGTAATGCATCACAGCGACTTGTGGAATTCATTTCAGTCCTCTCTGAACGCAGTCTCTAATAATTGGTTTTCCTGAGGTTTGCTGTGAGAAATGCCTGGGCTTTTACATAGCGTTCATTTGTACTGCAGAGATTTTCTGTCAGCTTCTGGCCAGGATCAATTTGGCAAGCACTCCAGTGCTCTATCAAGCTGATTATATGAATATTGTTTACATTGTAATGTCTGGACTCTTAACACACAAAAAAGGAAGATTTTCTGTCCATTACTGAGGAAAAATTAACACTTCAATGCTATGAACTTTTCACCTCAACCTGTAGGGTCTCATTTTTTTTTTTGCAGCTATGCATGGAAATCATTTTTCATGCTCTTGTCAACAGGGCTACTGGGATCAGCTGCTTTTCAATCACCAGCCCAGGTTTTGGTGGCAGCATGGGTGGGAGGGCTCTGGTTGAGGGTGGTGGGGATTGTGTGGGTGGGGTTTGTTGCAGCTGTTGCGGCTGCTAAATGGACTCAGCTGACAGGACTAAGCAGCAGCGACGGTGGCCTAAATGAGTACGGCTGCACCAGCCGACATGCTAAGGGACAAAAGAAAATGGAGGGAGTAAATTTGAAGGGAGAAATGCATCAGACATTGATGAACAGGTTACGTGTGTGTGATTGGGTGCTCGAAGGGTGAGGCGGGCTTGGGCCGAGAAGGTGACCCTTCTGGACTCGCAGAAGGAATAATTGAAATGCCCTGTCGCTGTGGCTCCCATTCATTTAGCTTTAGCGCCGGCTCAATTTTGCTGTTGGCTATATGAGCATTTCCAGAGAGTTAAACCGTGTTATGTCATTTACTCAAGGCCATAAAATACTCTAAGGCCAAAGGGCTGAATGACAGCACCATGAAAAAAAAGGAATTACACTTTAAGCCAAGTTGTTTTTTGAAGAGGGGCTTTTCAGGTTAGCCTTCAGAAAATGTTGATAAAGATATGGTAAGGGCTTCTTGACAGCGTGTGTTTGTGTGTGTGTGCTGGTGCACTGCAGGAAGGTTACACTCTCCAGTCAGTCTGTATATTGGACTGAGTCAGTCATATTAGATGCAGACAGTGTTTTGGTGTATTTGCTGCCACAGCTGCCATGCACAGTGTCTGCATGAGTGTCTGTGTTTGTATTTGGGTGGGGCAAGGAGGCTGTGGGTGCTTAGAGGCAGTGCGGACATCTGTCTCCAACTGTGAGACCCCCACCTCCCCTCCATCCCCCTCCAATGCACACACAAACACACACACACACACCCACCAATATCCTGTGCGGGCTGTTTCATCATGGTGTAATGGTTGATAGGGATCGGAGGGGGTCCAATCTGGATAATGAGAGTGGCTGATGGAAGGTGGCTTCTGATGGGGGCCCCTGTTGGGCCCAAGAGCCTGGACAGATATTGCCTTGGGGAACATACTACACCTAAAGAGAGAACGGCGAAGACATGTATGTGTGTGTCCAAGCAGGCTTGATTAAGCGATAGGAGGGATGTATGTACTTGGACAAAAGAGCAAAAACATCAGTGTGTATTTGCGTGTGTGTTCACACCAAAGCAGATTGTCAAGAAAAGGGTTAGCTGTAGCTGACGGATTGACAGACGACCAGCTCAATCCGCCCACAACAGAGCTTGAACCCGAGGACGCTTTTCTTGATTCCCCTCCCTCTGACCCTCTCTGTGCTCTGCCAGCCAGGGGACTATCCGTCATTCTCTCTCTGCCATCTGAATATTTATTCTTTGGGGGAGGATGTTGTCACACACAGACACGCGGTCCTTGGAACATTAATGACAGCGATAAAGCCATTTAATTAAAAGTGAGCCAGAGCTTGCCCCCAAAGGTGTTTTTTGTGTCCAATTAAATGCTAAAATGATGCCCTGATATACAGCGGGGTCCTGATACTTTGCACATGAGGTAAATCACAGAAGTCTAGCAGTCAACGGATAAACATTACTTTCATACAATAGCACACTATGTTTGGCATAGAATAGATTAGCTTCTCTGGTGATTTTTAATTTTCATAATGATTCAGTGTAATATGCAATTAGCACATCCATCAATGTACATCAGAAGCTGATAAATCCTTCATGCAAATGGTTGTCATTTGTTTTTGTGTGACTAATGTGTTTGTCATTGTGAAAAGATACAGGCTGACAGCCAAGCTAAAGGCCCCAGCGATCTGATTTTGATTATTGTTGAGACACAGATGTGGTTGTGTGTATTGTAGGGGTAGGTAATGAAAGCGTCTCTCATGATATATGTATATTTGTATTGTGATACTCATACATGTATTATGTCAGCTATCTAGAAAGTCAGCAAATGTCAAAATAGTAAATATCTGACAAATCAAGTGGGACTGCATGCTTATCAGTTCATCTGCAGATGTTTTTTTTCTTGATTAATCCATTAATGATTGTCTATAAAATGTGAAAATGTAGTGAAACATGAAAGTTGATTTTTTTAAATTGATTGTTTTGTCCGAACAATAGTCCAAATCCCAAAGATGTTTCATTTTCTATCATATCTCATACAATCTGCAAATTGTGACAACTTTAGAGTAAATGATTTATTGATTATTAAAATAGTTGTTGATTAATTTTCTTATTTTTAACTTTTAATGGACTAGTTAATCATTCTAGCATTAAAGTCAAGGAACATCATCAAACAATGAAAAAAATCTTGTATATCCCACATTGTCATAATGCAGCCCTGCTCTCTTACAGCATTGCCCACAGCTGTCTAATAATAAGAGATATTAAAGATATAGATTCCTCAGTAGAAGTGATATAATACAGTCTCTACTGGTAGTCAAATCTGTATTGTGTCACAATATATATTGTCACATTGTGTATATTGCACCAGTTTTCAGGGTTTCAATTCCAAATACACATCAATATTTCAAATATGCACTTGTAGTCCTTATCTCTTTCCCTGTGTGTGTTACTGTGTGTACGTGCTCTGATTAAAGCACACTGTTCAGGCCCAGTGGTGGGGATTACTCTGGCTTTGTTGAAGGGGTTTAAGGAAAGGGTCAAAGTGCACCCACTTAATATGGGCCCCCAAGGGCCTCATGGGTAATTGCCAGTGCCTAATAAACTTCTAGAGACCTTCTTTTTGCTCAGATCAGGGGAGTGCGGAGGGCAGAATGGGAAAGATCAGGGGCCCCTGGAGCCATGATCTCAGAATGGTGTGTGACAGGTCATTGCAACGGTCTTTTAACCCTGTGGCATGATAATTCAGACCTGGGGTGCAGCGAACCATCCTATTTCCCTCCTCACTTTGCGTGACGGGACAGGTTCCTGCACAATTTAGTCACAGTTTTATAATCTGCTGTGAATAGTGATTGGGAAAATGTAGGCAGTAGGTACAGATAGGGCCAGGGGTGTGGTTTGGCATATCATTCCAGGTTTGGAGGGCCAATGGGATTTGGAGTGCCCCAAATGCTCTGTGTCTAAGTAATTGGCCATCAGCATATGGGACTGACTAGAGCCATAAGCGGCAATTTCATCCCTCTAAGAGACACAGATAATACAGACAGGAACACAGTGCTTCACGAGCCAACGATGGATTGTGTCAACCTGTATTTTATCAGTGCAAAGGCAAGCACAGGCTCTGTCAGCTAATGAGTAAATGAAAAATAACCCCTTCCCTCCTTAAACACTGATGTGCCCATCTCCCATGACCTTGATTACAAACAAAACAAGCTGATTTATCTCTTCACATACACACACACGCACGCTCACCCTCATTCAAAGAGGATGCCACGCTATCTTGACAACAAGAGAAATGAGCCTTTGCAGCGTGCAGCCTGACACAGAGATACGGTGAATTTTCCACACAAACGAGGCATTTCAGATAAAGAAACGTCCTCAGATGTCTGAGTGTAAGGGAGTTCAAATGGATGGATGGATGGGTGGATGGATGGATGGGTGGGTGGATGGATGGATGGATGGATGGATATATGAATAGTGATGATAATGGTAATGTCTTGGGGCTTTGTTGGCCTGTTGTGTCATTAATCAGATAAGGTAGTGACCCTCCCCTCCTGGCCTGTGACATTACAGTGACATTGATGCTGTTTCTCACTAACATGGACACACACGTGCACATATCACATGCATACCCACTCACGTATAGATACATATAGAAGCACACGTGTACTGTGCACATTCTATGATCTATCAGTATTGATAAATGCTGAGGACAAAAGGCCTGGAGGAGATATTTACTCATAAACAATAACATGTACAAGTTTGACGTGAACGGGTGTTTTCTTGTAAATATTTGTTCCAACAACTGGTTCCAATGGAAGATGGCTTGAGCATCCAGAGTTTTACACCCTCATGTTCCACTGCATTAACAAACAATATACTCTCCTCTGTTTGCTTGTTTAGTCCTCAAGGCCTCACATATCAAATGAGTGAATATGTGAGTAGCACAGCTTTGAAAACTATCTTGTATTCTGTTAATTCCCAGTGCAAATGAAAACCAAACACAACTTACTCTACTTACACCATGAATTGAATCAGTGAAAAACAAATCAGGTTTTACATGGACTTACAAGGATATCTGTCTTTTGTTGAGAGTTGAAAGAGAATGAAATGTGAGAAATAATGCCAGATTTGTTGAATCACAAAATGAGCAATTATTGAAGAACTGTATGGTGATATGGGACATAAACATGCTATGTTATATTAAGACAACACTTTAAAATAGGAGCTGCACGATATATCGTTTCAGCATCCACATCACAATGTGCACATGTGCAATAGCCACATTGCAGGACGCACGATGGCGAGTAAGGCAAATAATCTCAAACATGTCATGCTACAATTTCTGTGATGCTTGATACAAAAGGAAAACTCACAAGGTTCTCATTTTCCATGACTAATCTACAAGAAAAGCCTGCATGATATTACATGATTTAGTCTGATTTAAGGGTTCTTGGATACACAGAGTGTGATCAGTCCCCAGTGTGCTACTAGGTCCCATTAGTCACCTACCACAACCTGAAAATTAGCACTACCTGTTTTGGTTGTTTGATAAACTGATCAAGTGCACCCCTTCACCAGAGCACAGCGTATCACCTGCCTGTAAACATGCATGAGATGCGACTACTGTCACAGATAATGTCACTTGGATGTTAGAGGCAGGCGTTCAGTTAAGTGCAGTGGCTTTTGAGTGTGTGTATTCCTGTTATCAGTGGCACCCCCTCCCAGCACTGGTTAAAAGTTAAAAAGTTACTCTCATGGGGCTGGTCTGTACCCTTATGTAAGAAGCGCTTAACACACACAACACACACACTCTACTTGCAGTATCCAGATCTATCTGTACTTACATCTTACCAGCATATAGATAAATCTGTTGAGAGGTTGAGAGTTTTACCATCCTCAGCTGTGCCAGGAGGCCTGTTTATCTTCCACTAGCAGATTAAGCATACATTTGAACATCGTTAGAAATTGTATATTACATGTAAATAACACAGCTGCAACACACAAGTCCATTTGTAAAGTTAAACGTGTTGTTTTTCCCAAATACCACCTGTTATCTCTCCACTTGTCCATGCCCGTGTCAGAGTTGCATACATGAAACCATACATGGCAGATGGCTGAACCAAGTGTGGTAGAAGTAGGAGGGGGGTTTTGTTTTGTTAGAAAAGGATAGACTTTTAAATTATCCAAATCTATACATGAATAATACACTGCATGTATCTGGTGAAATTCCTGTATTTTTTCATATCACAATATATATCGCAAAAAAAAAAAATTAAAAAAGGTCAGTGTTTGCCAGTATTATGCAGCCCTACTTTAAAATCATTTTTCTCCAAACATGACAAACTTGTCTGTCAGTTTTGTATTCAGGGCATTTTAAAGAAGCTTTTGCTTTGACAGAGAGGTGATATACTTGACAGCTTTTTTAGTAACAATGTTCCAAAGTCTGTGAAGAACTGTCGGTGTAAATTAGGACACCAGCTCCTGACAAGACTTGCACTTTTTAAGGTAAAGTAACTGATTTCTCTGTCCTCATCATTATGACAGTCTCAACAGCCCTGCAGATCTTTGCACACTCAGGAGAGACCTGAATCAGGACATGAGTGGAATGTCGTTATATGGATATGACTTATTGATATCAATCAGGTCGCTGTAATGTATGCAAATCAGCCATGCTATCCTCCAGCATCAATTAATCATTCACCAACTCCTTGATGTCCAAATCTCACATCTAGCCATAGCTTCAAAGAGAACTTTGTGAAATTTTTGAGGGGAGAAATTTGACCCCCCCCTCCCAAGTGCTATTTTGAAAGAGTTGCTGCTCATCTTTGTACATTTCTTAATAAATGCCTAGGATAGATTATGCTGTAAAAGAGAATTTTGGGAGGATCTGCTTTTCAGATCAATGAGGGCAGCAGTTTAGGGGGACCACTGAGCCAAATAGGAATGCCATAGAAACCAGCTCATTGGTTTATCCCCTTTGTAAATCCCTGGAGTGGCTTAGACCAGACTTGTAGCCTGCAGGCCTGCATGGCTTTGGCCTCCTCTTGGTAGACTTGTTTTGTCAGTACATCAACCTAGACTACAAAACCATTCTCCCCACCTGTAATCTGAGAGGTCACAGAGCTCTGGAGACTGAAATCGGAGAGAAAAAGCCCAGTGCCTTCAGGAATCAGGCACAAGATGTTGACTACAGAGGGATGAATGTGGAAATAAGGGAGGCAGGTTGACTGTAATTGCAGGGTGGGTGAGGGAGTTATTTTCCGTATTCAATGTGGTTTTCTCCAATCTGAATTATCTGATGTACGTGTTTGAATGGTGACTTGTTTTCTTGGCTGCATATCCGAGTTATTTATGCATGTGCATTTGCCAAGGGAGTGTGTGTGCGTGTGTCTGGATCAGATTGAATAATTCATTTACTTTGTGTGTGTCAGCTACAAAAACCTTCATTATTGATGTGCACACATGACACTGAGTCAATGAAGACCTTGGAGACACATGCACACCATGTTAAATTCACGGTCGTACAGTATCGTTAGCAATGTCCTATCATGTTTTCTGTTTTTAAGCTCAGTCAAAGAGTGAGAGATGATCCTATTTTTTATTTACACCTGTTTGGCAATCATGTTGTTTCTTGTTGAAATCCACATCAGCAGAAAGTCAGCAAGACTGCATGTAGGCATAGTGTAATAAAGAATAGTATCATCAGCAAAGAGGTTTACACTGAGTCTAATCATCTCTCTCCACCTTTTCTTTTTTCCCCAGTTCTGAGAGATGATTTCCGTCAGACTCCCAGTGATGTGGTGGTGGCAGCAGGTGAGCCGGCTGTCATGGAGTGTATCCCCCCCAGAGGCCATCCAGAGCCCACCATCTCTTGGAAGAGGAACAATATCCGGGTCAATGACAGAGATGAGAGGATCACTGTAAGTTGGCCGGTAGTTGAAAATATCTGCAAAAGAAATTGTTCATTTTGGCAACATGTATATTTATATAATGTTAGGATTTCATGGCTATAATTGTAAAAGTTAATTGCAACCTATTACGTTTGTGTATTGCTGTGTATTGGTCCCACAAGCTGTTTTCCTTTGTTTTTCAGGGAATCTTCCAAATCTTCTTTGGTCAGTGAAGGACCAAATAATTTCTATTACCACTCATAGAAGGCTTTGAGTTTTGATTATTGATGAGATCCCACTGATTAAGAATCAATACATTTCCGTCATTGTTGATAATTGAAAAGCAATGTTGTGATTGAACTGCATTGACTGTTGTTTCATTTAATCCCTCAAGCATGTTCATCAAAGCGAAGCCACCTTCTAGAAATATCTAGCCACACGAACAATGCAAGACTACAATACAACCTGCTATATGGAAGCATGCATGTGTGTGCGCACTACACACCATCATCAAATGATAAATCGATGCAGCTACTTATTACAAACTGAGCAGTGGAAGATGTTTCTATGGCGATTGGCCTGGAGCTAGACCCATTGTCAAACAGTGTAAGAGAGGAGCCATCTGTCATAACACAGAATGAAAATGACAGAGTGGCTTCTGTCTTGACTAACATGCCTCAGTATCCTGTTTCCAACCTCTTTCCATTTGTCTTCTTTCTTTCCCCTCCTCCTCCTCCTCCACCACACCTCCTCCTCCTCCTCTTACCTTTTCATCCATTTCTGCTTCACTTCTGCACCTTTCTCCATCCACTCCTTTGACTCTTCTCCTCCATGTATGTTCCCCTCATTTTCAGATCCGAGGAGGCAAGTTGATGATTTCCAACACCAGGAAAAGTGATGCTGGCATGTATGTCTGTGTTGGTACCAACATGGTTGGAGAGAGAGACAGCGACCCTGCTGAACTAGTGGTGTTTGGTAAGCCATTTGTACTGTATATTCTTAAATTATTATTCACTAAATTAGTTGAAAATACTGTGTGTGAAATGAAACAGGAAAATTATAGTGATATGTCATCACATTACAAATCCCTTTGAAAGAATAACTATTTTTGAATAACACAAAAGCATATTTCAGTTGAATTTCAGATGAAAATTTTCAGATTGCCTATTGATCTTTTTAATAATAGTGATAGAGGTTATACAGCAAACTATAATAAAAAGTATTCAAAATACAGTGTAAATAGTCATAACGACTGAAACCAGAATAATCCCTTCATAAAATTTTAAAGAAAATGGTTTCACAAAATTCATCATTCTCTGTTCCCTGCCTTTCTCTGGATTTATTTTCTCGTGGGTTCTCTTGCACTTTCCTTCTTCAGCTGATGTTGTTGGAGCAGAAGATGAATGTTTCCCTCCTGGCTGCCCTTTGCCTTGCTCTCCTGACCTCTCTGCTTCTTTCCTTCTCTCTGATTCTCTGCTCTGCTCTCAGTAGAGCAGCAGCATAAGTGTTCTGAAAGTGTGTATTGATTGCAGGGAACAGATAGAAAATTGATATTTTCTTCTCAGTCCCACCAACCCCCTCCACCTCTTCCTCACCACCTCCCAGATGCTTTGCCTCCTGAACACTGTGTTGCAACAGTGAACCTAAATCCAGAATGTAACAATGAATTGATTTGTTAATGCTTTTAAAAATGTATGACCTGACAATATCCTTGTATTTTATATTATTACCATCTGAGAAATTTGCAAAGTACACATGTACAATAATTTTTCCAGACCATCACCATTCGTAAACAAATTGTGTGATGATAAGAGCTTGCAGTGCATATTTGTCATATGTCTCTGGTGTATTAATTCTCCCACCTGTGTAACTCAGTGTAAATAGGGCATGATGTTGCTTTACACACCTGCCTGTAACACTAACTCTGTCAGTAATGATGCAAAATCATTCCTGATGTGAGCCAAATAAACAAGTGAAATGTTAATATTTTGTCCTCCTTAACTAGAAAATTGAGACCCTTTTTTTTTTCAAAATCATTCCTGTTTGATCATTGTTAACATGTGTATTTGTGGTGATTTTGATATTTCTTTCTTTCATAGTCACTATTCGTCTTATTCTTTGTCTTATTCTCATCTATATCATAGTCTTTCAATAGAGATCCATCATGAGTTTTGACATTATTTTGACATTTATCTTTTTTTTTCTCTTTTTACTAGGGGTTTCTTTTACTTATGAGTATAATAATTGATGTTTTAAAGAATCGAACACAGCTAACTAAATTTTCATCTCAGAAAATCCTGGGTGTTAGTTGTCTTGGTAAAGGTTTAGTATGAAATCTCTCAGGCTCAGTTGAGGCACTGATCAAATATTTAGACTTAAAGTGAGCTCTGGCGCAATGCAGTGGACATCCTCTTTCCCACACAGTTTTCCACCCTTCACCTCCTGCTCCTCTTCTGCTCCATTACCCCCTTATTCATCTTTGATTTTTCTCACATCCTCATATCTCTTTGCCCCTCTTTCTCTCTGGCTTTCCTCTGTCTTCTGTCTCAAATGCCATTTGCAAATTGCAAATGGCATTTCAGACACCAAAAATGGGATTTTATACCATGAGTGAATTTGGCCAAGCCAACCTTAAATCTGCTCACTTATCTGTTACATGAAAGTCAGTGTTATAAATTGCTGACAAGTGTGAAAGGTCAAACTGCAATTAGGAAGTAGCATCACAAGCAAATTTTAATCCTCTCTCCCGTTTTCTGTCTCTGTCTAATTTCAGAAAGGCCAGTGTTCATCAAACAGCCGGTGAACCAGGTGGTGTTGGCAGACGATACAGTGGACTTCTTCTGCGAGGTGCACGGGGACCCGACTCCGACTATCCGCTGGCGGGCAGAGGAGGGAGAGTTGCCCAGGGGAAGGTATGACAGAAAAGAAACTCAAGTACTGTCTGTTAGAACTACATGATGCATCAGTACCACCCGGGTATCAACACACCACAAGTACTGGCTGGCAGGGTGTTACTTAGCAACATACAGTATTATATTTCCAGAAACATGTCGTGTATTTTCATTTCACTAATAATATAATATCAACTGTCTGCATGTATGCTTTCTCCAGTTAGTTATTGTTCTATGTTAAGCTAGTAAAAAAAGAGAAATGATTGACTGATGATTGATGTGTTTCCACTGCAACAAGTAGACAGTAAGTGAAGATGTTATTGCATGTTTTAGAAGTGTAATAAGAAACATCCTCACATGGAGGAACTATGATTACTTTTTTAAGATTTGCAGCAAGTCAAGTGCCACAATACATGTCATTCCAATGATACAAGTCATTACAATCAAAATGTATGCCTCATATTGCACAACAGCTTGTGTTAGTAAGGTACTAAGTACTGTGCCAATCATCCAAATAATAAGAAACACATTTGTTAAATAGTTGTCAATCTTTCTATCCTGTGCTATAAAGGAGTTTTCAGTATCATGTGGTGTTGCACCATGATAGTCTGTGATAACAGTCATGATAGTACTGGAGGGTAACACTGAGACTGTGGTACTAAAAGCTGTACTCTCACACTCTCTCTCGCACACACTTTGTGGATTTGATTGGATGAAACTTTAATGATCCCTCAAGGGAAATGGGGTAAAATGTTCCCTTGTTGTCAGCAGGATTCAGATCTGCACAGGGAGACTCCGATGGATTTTTTTGTATTGTGCCTAAAGCTATATAGGACAACTCACTCTGTCGCCACATGCACTCATAGTGCAGTGCAGTAAATACATTAGCTGCTCGTTCAAAAACTTCAATTGTAGCCATTTGTCCTTTTTAAAATACCCTGACTTGATCACTGAGGTTTTATCAGACCGGTATTTCACCAAGTCACATGAAAATCTCATATTGCTAACTGTATCATCTATCTACTTTTTTCTTACTAAGAGGGTTTCAGAACAGTGCTTTTCTGCATTCCGTACTAAATCTTGTGTGTTGATATGTTTCCAGATTTGAGATCCGCAGTGACAACAGTCTGCGTCTGACCCAGGTGCGAGCTGAGGATGAGGGCACTTACACCTGTGTGTCAGAGAACAGTGTGGGCAAAGCTGAGGCGTCGGGTACCCTGCAAGTGCACGGTAAGACACTGGCTAGTCCACCTTGTTAAACTGGCTAGTCCACCACACTACACACACACACACACACACACACACACATACACACACTTTATCGCTGAAATTTCCAGCTTGAATTCTGTTCAGAGTTAGCAACTTTTTTTGGTTTAGTGTTAGGTATGAATAACGTGAAAAACTGAAAAAAGTAACAGTGCTTTCACTTATTGCCTCCCAATAACATAAAAGTCAAAATCTGGTATCAACTAGAAACCAAAACAGTGTCTTATCTTGCTTTATTTCAAGAAATATCATGCAGCAACTGAAACTTCAGTGGAGGCAATTCTGTACTGCCAGAATCTTCCACTTTTTATAATATATTAAACCTTCAGTGCAGAACTTTTACATATAAATGAACATAAGTTACATTCAAGCCCTTGCCAAATGAGTTCACACAATGCTGATTAAGTCTATCACCACCAGATAAATCTCTCTGTATTTCACATAATCAGAGTTTTTAATCTGGTGCTGCTGGCTGGATGAATGCACATGCATGCTCTATGGGCAGCTAACTTCCAGTTAGCTTTCTGCTAACTTAAATGGGGATCAAATAATTTAATTACGCAGCTCTTCTGGACTTTCCAAATGTTATCGGACCAAATGGATCAAATTCTGATAGTGAAACGAATCATTTCGTGGGGGTTGTGTGGGGCTCAAAACAATTTATCCACCGTTTTACAGCCACAAATATAGCAGCGGAGTAGGCAACGGCGGAGCCTATGATGTAAGCACATGTTGACAGTGTTTTTGTAATTACTCTCACTGCCAGAGGGGAGAGACAAAAGTCCTGCACTCCAGCTTTAAATGATAATTGATTTTGACCCTGAATACATGAGTTAATTATTTGCACAGATAGACAGTTTTGCTATGATGCATTACAAAATGCCCACATCTCACCTACCAGCATGCATTTGATGAATAGAATTTGATTGCTTTTGTGGATAATCCACAATTAAGTCCATTTTCTGAAGATGTTATGAAAAACAGGATTGTAAGAACACGTTGAATGCTATCATCAAATGTCCAGAATGTTTATACCAGGAGATGTTGCCAATAAGAAGTGTGAAATAAATGAGAGGCTAGACAGACAGACTGTGTCTGGTTAAAACTTCCCATTTCCGCCACTGGTAACATGCTGTTAACTGAGACTATAAAAGAGAAAGAAGTGAAAAATGGATTTTAAGTTCCTTTCAAGCCTCGACTCATCATCCCTCTGGGGAGAGAGCCAAGATCAAAAAGCATTGACATTGCATTAGAATAAAGTCAGTGCCTTGAAGAAAGGCACTCAGATGAGAAATCTGTCATTGTGATGATAAAAGGGAATATTTAGAGTTTTAGTCTGTAACAGTTGATTCTGTGAACGGGCCCTCCAGTCTGTACTGACACTTCCGACATCTGTCAACAGACGTGTGCTCACATACTATATCCACACGCATACATTGACACAGAGACACAGGATATTTGTTGGTGCAGGAGAAGACACGCATGCTCATGGATACGTATTCACACTCTTGCACATGGACAAACACACTTAACAACCACAGTTTGTAGCAGATTGAAGAAGTCATTCCCAGTAGCAGCTGGTAGGCAAATGATGATTGTGGGTGGCTGCATGCAGCTGCAGTATTAGGGATAATCGGAATACCACACACACACACACACACACACACACACACACGCACGAAGGAAAATGACTGTTTTCCAGGTGTTATTTCAGAAAACCACAGATCAATCAGATTTCCAGCCCTTTATCGTCACCTGTGTACCCACATTCAGCTCATCATTCTTCATCCCACTTGTACACTGTTCCTCTCTTTTGGGAACACTTCACTTAAGTAGCAGCCAGTTTCATTTCCGTCCATTCGTATCCAGCTATTTCATGTGATTATTAATCTCAGACAGATGTGAGTGTCTTCGGTGCTTCAAAGTTTCACTGTGTCTTGTTTAAATATTTCATCCAAAATCACAATTCATGATGGAATTCTTCATCTCATTCATCTTTCTTTTCCTTTTTTCTTTTCCATCCTTTTCTGCATCCCTCAATCGCAGTCGGCCCATCCAGTAAGTATTCCATTTCATCCCATCTTTACATGCATGTGTTTGTGTGTGAGTGAGTGAGTGAGTGAGTGAGAGAGACAGAGAGAGAGAGAGAGAGAGAGAGTCTTACAGAGACAGTCGTACAGACTTAAAGGATGCCATGTTGGAGGCATTACCCCCACTACCACTGTTGCTTTTCTGACTAATAGGAATGGGGGACAGTCTATTAGTATGTAAGTACTTCTGGAAACGCTGGGAGTAGGCTTTTGATTTTCCACAACTGCACTCCAGTCATGCTGTAGCTCATCTAGGTGGAGCTTCCATTACCACAAAGACAAAGCTTCCAATAATATCAGGGCCTTTAATGTAGTATACAAACACACTTGAATACAGAGAGCATAGTGGAAGGGATCTATAGGGGATAAATAAATTAAAAGAGCATAATAGTGCTGTGATCATATACTGACTAATCACACATGCTCTGGCAATTTAATTTTCTCTCTGGGGATAAAAAATGCTTCTATACTATGAAAAATAGTCACATTATAATGTTTCTCCTTCAGCAGACACCCAACAGAGACCTCAGCTAACAGAGCAGTGTAGTTTGTTAGTGTAGTGGAGACCTTTTTTAGCATGGAAGTGAAAATATTGTCTCTACAATGCAATGTATTACAGTACTTGAGCTTTTCACTGGTATTCATGAAAGACAAACATGCGATTGAAGAATGGAGTTGCAATTTTTCACAGGTGTCGACTGTCAGGTGGCTTTTTTCTTTCCAATGTCACAACAACAGCAATGGAACGAATAGCGAGGAGTGTAAATGATGGGTTATAGGAAGCGTTCAGATAACACAAAGAGAGGTCTAAACTGTTGTGTGTGTGGTTGGAGAAAGTATTGTCTGCGTATCTCCGGGTTTTGTCTCTTTACTGCACAATTCTTTCTCTGTAAAGAGCCGGGCGCTTTCAAGGTAGACATCATTATAACATTTCATATTTCTGCCTCTCAGTCACTTCACATATGCGTAGGCAGGGGTGATCGAGAGAGATGAAATAACCCTTTTAAGCTGTGACCATGTCCATTAGAGAAACAGTTCTTTGTAGCAGAGAGCAAAATATGTGAATAGGCCAGTCCCTTATTGGCCCGTGCTGCATAAAATGAACCAATGTTTACTAGTTATTGCCTCTAATATTGAGTTTTAAATAGTTGACAATATGTTCCCATATGTAGTCCTCTGCTGGAAATGCAATGTAAAGACTCAGTACTAAGCAAAATGATTTGTTTTTGCTGTGCACTCACTGTGAAATGAGCATACTTTAGCAATTTTTTTTTTTCAGATAAGGGCAATCTTGAATAAATGGAATGTTTGGTGTGGAATGCCCAGCCGCTGAAATGAATGGGCAGTTCTTGGACTGAAAGTAAAAAAGGGTGAAAAAACATATTTTTGAAGGGCAAATGGAGAAAGTGAACATTTTCCTTTTCATCTGACACACCCATATGTTTGGAGCACAAAAAAATGCTTCATCAGGCTGACGTTAAGCACCATCTTACATTACCTGGCCATGATTTCCATCTTGACATTGGTCAGAATAACAAATTGGCTCATTCGATTGCTCACACTACAAGGTCACAGACTAACATATCAAGTGTGCTTGATAACGATCAAGACAATGTGAAGAGGGCAGAAGCCGAGGACGGCAATTAAACTGGGGCACGCCAATCATCTCACGGCAGGGGGCCGACAAGGCTCCAAAGTGACCTTGCTGACGTGACGATCCTGAAAACTCATCTGTTCTGGTTTGCACAAATGCCCCTTTATAATAATTTTCTCTGAAGCCATGTCCCACTTTCCAAATGTAATTTACACCTTGATGCTACAGCAGTAGGCACACTGGAAGAGCAGTTAAAGACATTGAAATGTGCTTCTCCATGTGTTGGTTCAGGTTTGAACTCACTCAATCAGTCTTCTTACTGCATACATGATTCAAGCAATTGCTCATTTGTTTCCATATTTACCCTAGTCACTTCCTGGAGTTAGTGAGCAAGAAAGAAACACTAAACACAAACAAAAACTTTATTTTCTCTGTATTTCATTGGTATTGCCTACCAAATGAAAGACACCAGCATGTAATAGCACACATGCTGCTGAACAACCCTGCTGAAGTTTCTTGCCTTTTTTTTTGTTGTTGTTGTAGTCTTATTTATTTATTGTATATTTATACAGTATTAAACATAAATGTTACCATTTGATGTACTGTACCAGAGTTAGCTTATAGCTCATTTTCATCTGCAGTCCCTTTGGCAGGTCACAATTAAAACATAAAACAGAACAAAGTAAAAAACACATAGGACACATAATACAAAGCTACACACAATAGCACATCACATACACTCATAATGTAAACTTGTCAAATTAAAAGCAAGATAATTTGTGTTCATGAGAAATGAGATAAAATGTAGAGTCAGTGGTTACAGAGCTGAGTAGCTTTTAGCAGATTTTTTAAATTTGGTTTTAAATGTACTGATGGAACTGCAGCTCTTCATATCGTCAGGTAGGACATTCCACTGAGTTGTGGTTTTCACAGAGAAAGCTGATCGCCTACATGCAGTGTGATGAAATGGTCTGCTACAATCTTATTTCTTTGCCCAGAGTGACACAGTTGTCACAAGTCAAGTGGATGGGCTCAACACGAAGTTGCATCGCGTGGGAACAGCTTTTACTCACAGCAGTGGGGGGATGAGTCTCTACCAAATATATATCCTGACAAGTTGAGTCTATCTCAAGCCTGATTTGAGTCAGTCCCATCTGTAAATGCGTAGCCAGCCTCGGGGAATGAAAAAGCAGGAACGAGGAAGTAATATACAGGGAAGCAACTGCAAGTTTTACAACAAACTTTTACAGCTAATGTGTTGCTTTACATATAGTACGTACAGATGGGAGCCAGGATTACCTTCATTTTGAATTTTATGCAATTGAATTTCTATAACATCTACGCTGTATGAATGGTAGACGTCTTTGTCTTGCCTGAGGGTGCTTTAGCATTATAAAGGCAAAGAATCACAGCACTGCTTTTTTACAGTATAACTTATTCTTGGTCTATTTAAAGCTGTATCAGCCCTCCAATTCATGTATTGATGTTGGATAAAGAGGCGGGAGTTCTGGGCACAAAGGTCCAACTCCAAATTAAATAAAAGCATGGATGAATTATGGTCCAGCTATAATACATTATGCCTGGGAAATAACCACCTCCTCAATCATTATTTCAGAATGGAAACAGTGTCAGGAAAAAAAAGTCTGTGTGTGTGTGTATTTGTGTGCCAGAGAGAGAGAGGGAGAGAGAGAGAGAGAGAGAGTGAAAGGGTGTTATATGAAAGGACAGAGCTAAAGACTCATGCAGTAACAGCGGCAGCAGCAGCATGACAGAGGGTTTACTCAAGCGTACGTGTGTGAAACGCGCTGTCTGCAGCAGCGTGGGACTGGGACAGCTGCCTGTCACATCACGGCCCCTGAGGAACTCCTGCTGGGAGACTGTGTGTGTGTGTGTTTGTGTTCCCCCGTGTGTGATAGCTTCAGTATGTTGGTGCAAATCACACGTCGAGTATGTGGGGGGAGTAGGGGAGGTAAGCTTTGGTTGTAAAACACTTTGTCAGCCTTTGCTGTGTGATTGAGCAACACGCCACGTTCATACAGCAGCAGTGGAACAAACCGTTCGCTCTGACTGTCTCAGTGGGAGCCCAGTATGTGGTAAACATCTGAGCCAGTTAAAACGCTTTATTTTGTTTATGAGGATGTTCCATTGATGATGTTCCTTCCAGAACCCAGCTAAAGCAGGAACCAGTGACCCTGTCGCTAGACAAGGTCATTAATATCGGACAATTCTTGAAACTGAAAATGAGCACGCTGACTAGCATGTCAGATTTTTTTGGCCTTCTCTTGCCTGACAGTGTGTACAAGCTGCTCCATACACGCCTCATCCTGGGCGTCTCTCTCGGGCTGCTCCTGCCTGATCATGTTTGCGTGTCATGTACATCAAGAAAGACTGCAGGCTAACATTTTGTCAGGGTTCAGTGTAGTCTGATATGGCACTCTGCCATGTAGCAGAAACACGTCACGTAATCTGACATAGTATCCATCTGGAAAGACATATATTATAATACAGTAACTTTAACTTTAACCCTCACTTAATCCCCCTAAACTCAAGTTAACCTGTTTAAAAAAAAAAAAGTAAGGACTGGCCAAACTTTCTTTCTTAAGAGAACATTTTGCTCCTTGTCACGCACAAGCATTCAAAGAGACCGAGCACTTCACACTCTCCAGACTTTCCTCCTTCAAATCTTATCGTAAAGCTGTGGAAATTCAACTTGCAGTCCTTGTCTATTTTTGCCTCCCTCTTGGCATGTTAGCCTTGTTATGTGTTCTCTAGCTCTGGCAATATCCAGCATATGAAAGAAGTCTCCAGGCTCCTTTGAATTCCTATCTCAATAGTTTCATTCTTTATTTAGACATTCCCCAATTTACTCCCAGACACTGCCTCCTGCAGTTATCAGTTTATGAGCCATCATTTTTGCAGACCAGCTTATATATTTCATAAAACTGGAAAATGAAGGTGTCGTGGTGTTTGATAACTAGAGTTAGACAGTTTCTGTCTTTTTTTTTAGGGCGCTTTAAACAACAAAAGCCGTCATACCTAAAAGCCAGCAGCCCATAAAACGAAATGACTGTACAAGCGACGTGCTGTGCAAATAGCTTCCATGACATGCAGCCGTTTGCCGATTTTTGTCATGTATTTTTCAGCTGCTCTGTTACAATCCATCTCCCTGTTTCCATCCCATGTGAGGATGCTAATGTTTCTTCCTGCCCTAAATCTAAAGCTCAGTGTCGCGCTGAGTGCACCCATTATTGCTAAGTATTTATTATAGCCTTAGGCGATGTGGCGGCTTGCCTCCTCAAATCAAACATTGTTATTCTCCAGACAGGGCTGTGTAGAGCACCAAAAACAGCATTTTAATAGCCTGAATATTCCTAGCTGTCACTGTATTTGGGTCAAAGTTACGGCTTTGTGTCAGGCGCGAGGGGAAAATGTTCAGGTGTTGACAAGGTTTTGTCAAACAGCCTGCTTAACCCGCAGTTCTGATACAGCGTCTTTTCTTGTGTGTGTTCATTACATCTGTGTGTGTACATGCCGGAGGTTGCGTTGCATACTGTAACAGGCAAGTATTACACTGCATTTCTTTAATATTTCAGGCCTTGCATCAGCCTTGACAGGAATCCTGTCCTTGAGGTAGCACGGAAGTGAAAGCAGGGGCTCAGTGGCATCAGTCTGTATTCCACTGTGTGTGTGGTTCACATCCAGAAACACTGGGCGCATGTTTAGGCTTCGACATGTAGGGTTAGCAGGGGGGCTGCATGTTTGATCCCAGGACATGACCTTACCCATCTCGGCCGTGTCTCCTTAGCTGTAATTTATCCTGCGGTTGACACATGGATCCCCTCCTGCTGTGCGTGGTGGAAGCAGCCTTTGGGATAGGAAAGGGGGTCACGGTATAAAATGTCCATGCGGGGCAGGGAATTAATCTTGGACACTCACCTGAGGTGAGCAATTACAGGGAGCAAGCAAATCAGTGCTGGAGATTGGGAAGTCAGGGATTCTTAACTTTTGCCAGACCCTTCACCAACATGTCATATCAGAGAACATTTCACTACTTCACACTCTGCTTTTACTGCTGGCCTGATTTTTCCTGACTCGACCCACCCCCGACTTTTCTCATTTATCTTGGTTTCCAAGCTGTTTTCTTCTCGTTCAAGCACTCAACTGAACTCTGACCCTCTCAACAAAACGTAAGACCTCTACTGAGGTAACTAATGTCAGCAAGTATTTCTCAAATTGTAATTGTTTTGGGTTAACAAATTCAAGCAAAGAGAAATTAAAGAGGCAGCATTTGTCACAGTAATCCTCCCTGTCATGCTCAGGTTTTTTTTTTTTTTTTTCTCGTTCAATCACTTGATTCATTATTAGATTTTCATTTGAATTCACAAAAAAGGGCAAATTATTGCATGTTTACATCAACTACAGTATATTCCAGAGAGGGCACACAGTAACATTACTCACTGCATTGAAGAAAAAGAATTCTTCTATCATTTAGATGCTTGTGAATTTAGATTCTACATAAGACATGTATTGAATCTCTCCCATCCATTCTTCTTCTTCACTTTCACTGCGAAACTGTATTTGTTTTTGACTTGTCTCTCTATTCTGTAGAAAGCTTCTCCACCTCCTCGTCTTTCTCTTTCTCTCAATGCTAATTGAGACAGAGAATGAAAGAGAAACAGGAGATCAGGTGGGCAGATGAGAAATCAATTAGGACTAGTGGAGGGCATCATTATGCATTCAAACCCCCCCCCCCCCCCCCCCTCTGTGGAGGAAGGCCTGACACTTGCTACAGAATCAATAGAAATCAAAGAGTTTTGATTGATCTGTGGTTTTCTGAAATAACACTCAGAAAACATGGTCATTTTCCTGATTGTGTGTGTGTGTGTGTGTGTGTGTGTGTCAGTGTGTGTGTGTGTGTGTGTGTGTGTGTGTGTGTGTGTGTGTGTGAAAGTGAGACAGTCCACTGTTTATTTTCAGCCCCCTTCCCCTCTTGCTGTCTATGTTCAAAGACATCTGATTGGCCTGGTGCTCGGGATCAGAAAGGTGACCCACAAACCTGAATTTGGGCTGCTGTGGGTTCTGGACTGTCCTTTTAGATAGATAGATAGATAGATAGATAGATAGATAGATAGATAGATAGATAGATAGATAGATAGATAGATAGATAGATAGATAGATACAAGATGAGATAAATTATCATGGTCTATAGCTTAACCAATAAGCATCTATATCAGGCTTCATCAATCAAAGTCAAAAAATCAAGGTTACAGAGAGACTTACAGGCTTTGGAAAGGTACTATATTCACTTTATAGCAAAGGAGAAGCTCAAACTTTTGTAATTGCACCGTGTGTGCGTGAATATGAATGAATATGCAGTATTTGTTTTTCTGTTAAAAATGTGTTCTTTAAGGGATTCAGTTTTTTCTCTGTGAGTAACCTGAAAGCACCACTGAATAAAAGTATGTTGTATATGAACTCAAATAGATGACCCAGTGTTAAGTATCAAACATGTCGTCATTAATTTCATTGTCTTTCCTTGATATAATGTGTTAATACTTGCTATTTTGACACAAACCGTTCTTACCTTATAACATGTTTAATCAAGACTAATTGGTTTGTAGCCTTGATTGAATATTTGGACATGATGAATATTTGAACATAGTTAATCAAGGGTTAAAAGCAAGCAGCAGCTGATAATAGAATAGCAGCCTGGTGATTTATTAGTTATCTGCTGCCACAAGGCTCCTGACTTATTTTCTCCTCAAAGAACTACACTATGTTCATTAACTGTGTTAATTGAGATGGGAGAAAAAACATGTCTTGGCTGCCATGGTATCAAAAAAACCTTCGTATTCATACTTCTTTTCAACTCACTTTAGGGACACAACTTGCATCAAAATGTAAACCCCTTCATCTCAAAATCATACCTCTGTCAAACCTGAATGCACATCATACACAGATGGTTAAAATCAGCGGAACCTATCCTTTACATTTCTCTGTGATGACGGATAATCATCGGCAACAACCCTGAAATCATAGAGAAAAGATGCTCCTTATAATTTAAGATCTTGTTTCACAATCATCAGTTTTTCTCCAGTCCTTTCATCATTTTGCATCAGTATATTGTTTGATATTACTAAGACTTCTTATATTTCTGAAATGCTGACAATCTCCTCTATCCATTTATAAATAGCTATTTGTGCCGTACTGAAAACTTCCAGACATAAAGACAAAAAAGGAAAAATATTTAAAATTACATTTTGTTTTGATTTTTTAAATAAAAAGTCTCCTAGAGCGTGATTAGTACTATTCACACTATTCACAGTATGGCATGCCTGGGAGACACATAGAGTGGCTATGCCATGAACGTGTAAAAGGAGCGACATCCTAGTGTTCAAGGGTTAATATTTGTGCCTTGTGTGGCCTTCACTGTTAGTGTTGAAGCAGTAAAAGCAAGCTCTGACACCTCATGATCTGCAAGTGAGAATAAGCAGCTGATGTAAAGCAGACCTAGTGATGTAAATGTTTGAAAGTAGCAGCAGAGACTTGCCTTGTTCTGTTTTATGCTTACATACAGGTATGTGTACATGTGATAGGGTGCCTCTATCTGAGTACATTCATGTCTGTGTGCAAGTGCGTGTGTGTGTGTGTGTGTGTGTGTGTGTGTGAGAGCGAGAGAGAGATAAAGAGACAGTGAGAGCTGGAGTGAGAGAATTGTCACTTATGAGTTGCTATCATCACCAGTGGCCTGTCACGGCTTAATGCACTCAATGCCACTGCTGGCACATTCTCACTGTATTAAGCTCACTCAACACACTATGACCACACACACACACACACACACACACACACACACACATAAAGAAAGACGTCATTTCTATTGTGACCTGAGAAACATTTCTCTCTATCCTCTTGTGTTGCAGTGCCCCCCGAGATCGTGGTACGGCCACGGGACCAGATCACAGCTCCGGGTCGCACTGTAACCTTCCTCTGCGGCACCAAAGGAAACCCTCCCCCAGCAGTCTTTTGGCAAAAAGAAGGCAGCAAGGTAAGAAAAGCCCTGTGACACGTATCAAAGTCAGCTCTAAAACACCTTCTGTTTTATAAAGAATGACAGCGGTGCTTCCCTGCAGACATCCATCGGGGTCTTATGGTCAATTTGTGTCTGACAGAGGGTGCATTGGAGCGCAGTGTTTGAGTGGCAGGGTGGGCTAGTGGTTAACAGGGCTCCTATTGGTAAGAGAAGTTTCTGCACTATCACATTAATTGGAGTTGGAGGAGTGAAGCCATAGAAAATGAGGTAATTTTACAAACAGGCTGCATCACAGGAATGTAGAGTATTGTATTAGAATGTATTGTACCACGTTTTCAGGGGTTAGATGGTGGTTGTCAGTGTTTTCAGTTGTGTTTTTTTTCTCAGTGCACATTTCTAATTTCCAGACTGGTAATAGCAAGGGTAATATAGGGGCTCTTGCACAACTTCCCCTACTTGCATGGTACATGGAGTAGTCAGCCTTGGCATATTAAAGCGATCAGCCTGTGGACCAAATATTGTGTCATCTGCATCCAACATCCTCACCTGACTGCCAGTTGAGGAATTTAATAATAATAAAACCACATGACCATGTGTTTAATGCCGCAATCAGACAAGATTTTGCTTCTCACTCATCTCAGTGTTGAACGGGGCGACACAAATTCACCCAGGTTCACGAACTGACCTGCCATTGACATGTAAAATTGCGTTGCTCTCCAATGTCCAGCTTGTTTGTTTATAATTTTTGTTCTATAACTGCACAGTGAAATAATACAAGCAGCAGAGAAGAAGAGATGCTGCCTGTCTGTAGTGAGTGCAAGGAAAGTGGCTAATGACAGTCAAATGTTTGATCAAACACTATATAACTTACAACTTTGTGAACTGCTGTTGTTAGCATTCTGGCCATGCTAGTTCCCCTACCTGCACTATTTCCTGTCCCTACACAAGTCAACTGGCAGATGAATTTCAGTCTGACTGCAACATAACTCATTCATGGTCACATATGTGTGACTATCCAATTTTCTTCATAGTATATATGTAAATGCATTTTTTTCTGTCACACTGCTCTTTTTCTATTTAGACCCATCTGTTTGGAAATACCTGTAAAACTGCATGTCAGTAACATGGCAGTTTTGGAGACTGGAAAAGGAGAAAAAAAGTATCTACAGTATTTATGAACAGCGTTGTGAGATCTGCTTAGGTCTTCACATTAGACTGCACTCTTGAAAGTAACAAAGGTTCAAAAAGTGAAAGGAGCAGAGCAGTTTAAACCAGGATTTTGCATCCTTGTGCAAGTTGTCCTGTTTCCTGTTTGCTGATGCAACAGCAATGTGATGGCCCAGCAGGGGAACCAACGAAAAATGCAGCTAAACCCAGCTTAACTGGGAATAAAATAAAATAATACGTACAGTATATGGTTAAACAACAGTTTTGTTTTTGGTACTATTTTACCTGATTTTTTGAATTTTAAACAAACGTTGATGAATTCCCACATTCATTTCATTACATAAAGAGCCCTGAAGGTAACTTCTTGTAGTGCTAATATGCTAATGTGAGCTGGTTCCTTTACCACTCTGCCACTCTGATACATGTGCTTTAAAGAGAGCCTGCATCTCTTCTCACTGTTCATGTTCTTGACTGTCATCCTGTGCTTTTATCACTGTGTGCTGTAGTTTAGTGCCAGTGTGACTCACACACACACACACACACACACACACACAGACGCAACCACACATTCATACACACCTCATTTTCCCATCATCCACACAGGGTATTATTCACCATAGAGTGAGTTTGCACAGGCCTGCATTTCTTCAAAAGTGTATGTGTGGGTTTGTGCATGTGTGTGTGTGTGTGTTTGCGTGTGTGTATGTGTGTGAGAGAGAGAGAGAGAGAGAGAGAGAGAGAGAGAGACAGGCGAGCCTATGATAAGCTTTGCAGCCTGTTGGAATGCGCTGAAAGACCTGATGAGAGAGCGTGGGTGCCTGTAGCATGGCTCCCAGGTACAGATTAGAGGGGGAAGAGCAAGATTGGAGGAGGCCTGGAGAATGTGTGTGTGTGTGGGAGAGGGAGAACAAGAGTGGAGGAGAGAGATAAAGAGGAGAAAGCATGGGAGAAGAGGAGGAGCATGAAGCATGTGGGTAGCATGATGGAAATGGTGGCTACCTTTCAGTAAAAATACTCAGGAAATGATTATTATATTTCATACTGAAAAAATGACAAAGGAACAAAGGAAAGTAGAGAAGGCCGTGGAAAACACTACAAAGTGGAAGCTAATAGAAAGAAAATATTTCTGATTACAGCTATTGAGCTGTGGTAGGAGAAGGTTGTTCTGTAATATCGTGCCCTGTTGAAGTGCCCTTGAGCAAAGGCTCTGACTCACTGGATAAAAGTAACAGCTGAGGGTCTGCAAGATGTAGATGTAATGAAATAGATTAGTAACAGGCACAATGCACCATTTATTTCCCAGATTTTTTTTTTCACACTGAGGGCCGATACTGAAAATTAGTTTTTGACTACAATAATGTATTGCGGTGTTGTGTTATTTGGAGCCTTTTCAGCAAGCCAACTTTTGTCATGAAATTGGAAACCTCTGTTAACATCTGTTCATCCTCCCTGCTGCCGTTCCTCCATCCATCCCTTGACATCATGCCTCTTCTTCTGTTTATTTGTGCACGTCTCTCAGCTAGAGGTCACACATAGACTCTTGCACAAAGAGATAAAGTTTCATGTTCTTTTTACAAAGTTGAACTCAGGTCTGTCATTTGAAAAACAGAGTTCAACTTTCTCTCCATGGCCGATCACTGCTCTTTCTTTTTCTCTCTTTTACACCGCATTCAAACGCAGCTTTATTTTCAAGTGACCCCAAGTATCTATTTTGTCCAAATGAACATGTCAAAACAAGCTCACAAAAGCTGTTATCCTTGAATGTTCAAGAGAGCCACATTTAATACTTAACATTGTGTACAGGAGCAAAAATCAGCCTGGCATTGACAGAACTTCCTTTGTGTTGTAGATATAGAGTGTCAAGACTTTTCCTTTCAGTATTTTTTCTTTTCAGTATCAGCCCCACTCGGTAGAAGCATTAAAAAAATAAACATTTGTATTAGGCTTGTTGTGAAAAAAACAAGCGAAATGAAAAGTACAACTAATATGCATCATGTTTTTCCTCTCCAGACCTTGCTAATCCCCATCCAGGAGCCAACTCAGTCAGGTCGCTTCTCTGTGTCGCTGAGCGGTGAGCTGACCATCACTGACGTCCATCCCGAAGACTCTGGCTATTACTTCTGCCAGGCCCTCAGCGTGGCTGGAAGCATACTGACTAAAGCCCTGCTAGAGGTGGAAAGTGGTGAGTGTAAACACACACAGGCAGGTGGGGTGTGGGATTGCAGGATTATAGTAAACTGATCACAAAAAAATAAAGAGACAGCGATCGCATTACAATAAAATAATAATCATTTTTTAAAAAACTGATTTTGATGTTAGCTACAGAAAAATCTACTACTATATTTATAACTGCATCTTCCTGTTTGATGTTCATACCCGCTGTAGTTGTTACTGGGCTTTTGGCCAGTGCTGACGGCAATGTCTTCCACTTCCACTAACCCTAACCCTGTCATATATTTGCTCATGACCTGAATTCAGAGTTCAGTTCAAACATCTTGTTTTGCTGTTGATTGAATGCTCTACCAAAATGACCCTTCTTACAAATCCTTTCTTAAAATGCTTGAAAAGTTGCACCATTTCTCACCAAGAAGTGTATTGTCTCGCCTCTTTTGGGCAGATTATTTCCATTATTTTCCTATTTTCACACCCCCAGGTTGACATTTTTGACATTCTTATCAACAGAAATAAGAGCTGATTGTCCATCAGTAGCATTTGCCACAGAAAGCAGTGTGTATTCTTACCTTGGAGCTAGTTGTACACTCTAATAATAGCCCCTTTTACACAGCTTGTTCAAGGTGGGAACGTTTTGTTCTGTGTAAAAGGTACAAACTCGGAATAGGGGTCATTGTTGTTCCACCATTAAGCCAGCAGCGGAGGTAGTCACATTGCTGGATTGACGTCTGTGTAAAAGGGACAGCCAGCATAGTGGGACTACACACACACACTAGATGCCGATGCTGTTGTTGTATGCTGTGTAAAATCACAGACAGGGGCGGCATTATGTCAGCTTTGTTTGGTTCTGTGTAAAAAAGCCAAGCCGACGGCTTTTCTTTACGGTAATATTGCGAGATCTCAGTATAAAACGAGCTTAAAGCTAATGAGTCTAAAGGAACAATTGTGACACCTTCCCATTTAACTGGATAACAAAAAAGTTAGGAGACAAAAAGTCATGAAGTTTACACCATGTGTAATAGTAAGTATAAATTGTCCTTTTCCTCATTGAAAACTAATCTTTAAATTTAGTATTCTCAGCTTCATATTTGATTAATATTTTTTCAGAAACCACCCTTCTCCCCTTTTCTCTCATGTGTGCCGATAAAAAGCTGAAAAACCTTCAAATCCATCTCAAATTAAAATATCTTTCCCCCAAATGAACAAACAGCAGGAGTCCTTATCTAATGTAATCAAAAGGGACAACTGGTGATAGTTCTATGCAAATAGCCCTGCTGCAACATATGCTCCAATCCACCCCCCACCTCCCCCAACCCCCCACTCCCCACACCCCCTAACCCCCCCCCTTGTGTCCCTCCATTCAGGGGGCAAACTGGGATTTTGTTCAGCTCTATCTACACTAACTCCTGTGTTGACTTTTCACATTTTCAGCTTCAGTTATCTGATGATATCAGAGCTTTCTACAGTACAGAATACAAATGAGGGTACACTTCACATCTGCAGGCAAATGTTAAATGGGAGAGTGAGTGAAATGTTCTATTTTTTGCTCAGTCATTGCGCATCGAGTGCTTTGTGAGCACTGGTTGCCACTACTGAAAAGAACGTAAGGAAAAGGAAAGGAAAAAAAAAGCCAATGACTTTCTAACAGTGTTCATCTCCTTCTACAACCATGTATGAATATGCAGGATGTTATTAGCTTGTCCAAACTAAGCATAACTCAGATAGTAGGCAACATCCATGTAGTTTATATTTAAGACTGAACATGCAGACATGGAGCATGGCCATGTAAGTCCATGAGTTTCTTGGTGATGACAGTCTGTGAGTAAATACCCTGTTGTTTTATACCCTACAACCACATGCATGTAGATGTATTTTAAAGTCACTCAGTCACCCTCCAAGACTATATTCCAAATAATCCACAGTCATTCAAAGGTATAGTGTTTGTTGAAAGGGCACTTTCAAGTATAATAAATCATGAATACTGCATACATTGAGCTTCCACTCAATGTCTTGTCAAGTGGTCCGTCACTCTGACAGAGGGTAACTGTATCAACACATTCCTGCCTGAGAAAAATCTATGTTATCGATTTGCTTGCTGAACTGGGGCAGGACCAGAGAGAGGTGGACTTGGGAGCCTTTGGGAGGGCACGTTTTCTTATAGTGACTTTTTACTTACTTACAACAGTTGTCTGTACCAGGGCTCTCTCTATATTTTTTTGTAAATCAGGCTTCCAGTGAGAAAAGTGCCCAGTAATTGAAATAACACCCAAATAACACATCAAACATATCAAACAGGCATGTAATGCATTTTAAACGCAAAGGGGGAGGTAATATTTCCATTTAGCCTATGATTGTTTGGAAAATATTGATTTCTAAACTGTTTAGTGGGCTGTTTAAAGGAACAGTTCGACATTTTGATGGGTATACTTATTTGCTTTCTTGTGTTTGATGAGAAGATTGATACCTCTCTCATATCTGTTAAATATTAAGTGATCACTGACAGCTGGTCAGCTTAGCTGAGCAACAAGACCGTACGCACTGGAAAACAGCTAACCTGGCTCTGTCCTAAGGTGACAAAATGTACCCACCTGTAAAGGTCACTAATTAATTCTCTCATTTGTTGTTATTTGTGCAAAACCCCAAGCATACAAACGACAGTACGTGTTTTGAAACTCCAGCTGGTTACTCCAGACATGAGAGCTGAACTGCTCATCTAACTCCCAGCAAGAAAGTGTATAAGTGTATTTCCCAAAATGTTAAACTACTCCTTTAAAGCCTTGTAGCTTTTTGTTGTTGTGATGGATGGTGAAAGTACTGGATGGATGTTGTGGATCCGGTGTAAGTCATAGTGTCAGTACACTTTCATAGTGTCAGTCTCTAACCCGGCAGTGTCATACTGAATGACTATGTATTTATGTGACAGTGTGATGACAGTAAATAGCTAGAAACGAGTCATATCTTATGCTTTTTGACAGTTTTTGTTGCTTTTGACAGTTTAAGATGCTACTCTGAATAGTTCTGGAGAGCAGAACTTTGTATACTCCAAAGTGAAAAACATTTTAAGAAGAAATTTGGTCAAAAAGTTGGATTATAATTTGAATATTATCTCAAACTTCATCTGACTTTGTTCTATGTTCCTCAGCACCTTCGGACCGTGTCCCTCCCATCATCCGCCAGGGACCGGCCAATCACACTTTAGCTCCTGGTTCCACCGCTCAGTTACACTGCCACATCATGGGCAACCCCATCCCCAGCATCCAATGGGAGAAAGATGGCCAGAGGATCCTGGGAAACGATGACCGAATCAGCTTGATGGACAATGGCACCTTCCAAATCACCAACCTCCAGGTATTTAAAATCATATTATTTTCTCCTCACATAATAGCCTGAACTGCAAACATAGTTTATTCCTTCATAAGATCCCAGACTAATAAAACAGGAAATGAAATAATGTATCTTTTATTTACACCTACGTTAATAAATCTGTGATGACCTTCAACTTGGGCAAAATCATTGAATCTTTATTACTACTTCTCATTCCGTCGCACCACATCTTCCACTGAACTCATTAAAACGCATTCACAATCTACATGTATTAGTGTTTGCACATCAAACATGATGCAGTTCATGCAAGATAAACATATTCCACAAGATAAAACACCACAGTTTTAATTGCAGAGAAAGTATGAAGCACTTAAACAGAGGACATTTTTACAGTTGACTCAAATAACGAGCGTTTATGAGAGGAGAAGAGGAGGGGAATGTAGCAAAACCTCAACAGTGAGGCGTGATCACCATGATAATGAGCGTGCGAGGCCATTAGCAGTCGTTAGCACCGTCTTACTCCGTGCTAATGAAATCCATTCGGCCCAGAATTCCCTCCTGGGTACGAAGCAGCACCTGAGGTCACTGCAGCATCGGTGAGACTCGAGGAGGCTCACACATTAATTGATTGTGGGTTCTCAATGATTAACGATCGCTGAGACTTGTAATTAAATCCTCAATACATCATCGCGAGTGAGGACTGGACGAACGAGGGAGAGATAGAGGAGGAGGAGAAGCGGGAGGCTGAGTTAGAGGAGAGGGAAGAAGGAGAAACAGCCTAAAGTACATCTTATGTTGCATTCATGTCATGTGGGAATAAAAGGGAAAGACTTGACAGCTGAGAGCACCAACTAGGAAGAGCTCACGATTTCAGAATCCGTTCGAAGCTGTCAAACAACATGTTGAAGTTCTCTGTAGACTTTGGTTCGGTTTGATCAGATTCTCTGCAGTGAAGACATGCCCCCAGTGATGCTGGTGTGTTTGATTTTATTGTTTTACAGCGAACAGCAAACATAAAAACTCCAGGTAGTTACGGCCTTGGATTTCAGAGATGGGGTCAAAGTATTACTTGGAGAGATTGTTAGTTTGTTTCATTTGAAATATTGTTCTGTACACTTTCTGCCTTGTCAGTGATGTCAGAAATGAGACACTGGAGTCCAACACTAAAACAGACAGTCAGGGCTCACATCCACTTTGAGACATTTAAGCTGTATCGCATCTCAGGTAGACTGTTCCTCTCCATCTAACTCCATAAGATAGATGGTTTTTTCTTTAAAGAATTCTGGTTTATTACAACCTGGATCTTTTTCTGTGGTTTTGCCCATTCTTTCTGTTAGTTATCATAACTAAGATAATATCTAGAATCAGGGAATGTGGCAACACGGCTAAAATGTAGCTCAAAAGGGCAGGAAACAAAAGCGCTCAGACAATAAGTCAGGTTTTAAACAAACCCCAAGGAGATGCATACAAGCTTGTTTCGAGCAGCACACAGTATGTGTACTGTTTGAAAAATCACCAGTATTAACATAATGCAGTGACAAGAATCCAGGAGATATGTGCTGTAATATTGTCTTCATTATCAAAGTGGATAGTGCTGAAAAGGTTGATCTCAGATGTAGATTATCTAATCTAATGATACCACTCAGTCTGGATATTATCCAGATTAATAACATGACGGATTAGGCTTGCTTTAAAGTCTCAGAAGTAAAAACCTTCCATTTCCCCTGTGATGGTTTTGCATCAGAGATACACGATGACAGATTTGTTAAACCTCTAAACATCCCTTCATGTGAGCTCTGCTATGAATCATCCGGCGTTTAAATCAAAAAAGGGTGTGAAACGCATTAAACACAAAACATTAACCACAATCTCCCCTTTTGCATGATAGGACAAAAAAATGAAATCGCCATTCATAAAGCACATTTAACCCTGAAATAATCAGTATAAATAAGTCGATTTCATCTGGGACCCTAGAGGGGGACAGATGGTCTGTTTGTTCCTCGTACTCTGGCAATGAGGAGATGCCATTACCCTGGGATCTTTGCCAGACACACACTGCCGCTGTCCCTCAACGATGCCAAGATGCCCTGGACAGACGGGAAGTGTGTGTGGTGGTGGTGGTGGTGGTGGTGGAGGTGGGTGGGGGTTAAAGAGAGGTTTGTGCTGCTTTTTCTGCTAAACGGTTGATGTGAGCGTGGGGTAGAGGGTGTGTGCGGGTATGGCAGGGTAAAAAAAAAAAAAAAAAAAAGGGAGAGTGTGAGAAGGACTACATGGACACAAAGAAACAGATTACTGAGAATAATCAGGTTAAAGCAGAAAATCGAGTTCATGTGTTGACTTTAAATCCCAGTATACGCGAGTTATAGTCTGTAATCAGATTTCCCCTTCTGCACCCTCCCAAAAAAGGATCTGACATCATTATCAACCTTCTGTCTGCTATGGTGCAGAAGTCTGATGCACATGCTAACTGTGTAGTCAGCATGTAATGGACAAAGAAAAGGAAACAGACTCAAAAGTCACTCTTTTTGACTGGCAGATGATTTCTGGGAATTGCAGTGCAGAAATATCCCAAATGTCAAAAATGGAATCAAACGGTAATAAATAAATAAATATTCACAGATTCTGCCTTTAAGTTTGGAGCTCCTCTCTCCAGCCTCCCTCCCTCCTGTTCTCCTCTCCTCCTCTCGCCTCATCCATTTTTCAGCAATCTGTTTCGCACAGAGCTCCGAGCTGCCGGCCTTGATTAATAGTCAGGTGTCCCGGCTGTTTACCCCACCCGCCCTCTGTGCCGATTCCCCATCCACCGATCAAACGCCACCATCTGGGGACTCGCTTTTTACCCCCTCAGACAGGCGCACCATCAGCCAGCCCACAGGTCAACTCAAGGTCAGGGCCTATAGAAAGAGAGGAGGAGCAGCGAGGGATGTTGTATAGGACAGAGAGTCACCTGTCCCGTGTCCTGCAGGACATGATGACAAGCCACTTAGGCTTGAGTAATTCCTCTGTCAGCGTTACTGATGAGCCGGCCCACAGATGCAGCAGAGGAGAATGGCCAGGCCACATGCGCACCGCTCAGCGAGGCATTAGTCATGATAGGTTTTGCCGCGCACATCCTCTGCATAATGTATAAGGTTTTCAATGGGAGTAATACGGGCCGTGCTCGCTGAATAAGTGAATAAGGGAAGGCTGACTGTGTTTGGGTTTGCATGTAAATTGATGAACTACAGAAGACTGAAAAATCTTGCAGCAAAACATGAAAAACTAATTAAAAATCCCCCATAAGACTCCAACACACACCTGTACAACTGCACACACACACACACACAAAGTGCAACAGGAGAGCTATTTACAGAGCCAGCCACCCCCACAGGCACAGTTAACACTGAAGTACAGTCAGTCCCCTTGCCCTCCATGTGTACTGTAAATGGAGCTGAGATGTCTTTGACTCCCATTAGAATTTATCTAGCTGTAAACCAGCTCTTTGGAATTTATATTGTAAACAAACATGATTTTGTTCTCTCAGTGTAGCATGTTGTATATGCTATTAAGAGCTTAGCAAATTTGTTGAATGTGTTTCATACCTCGTAAAACATTTACAAAGCCTTTATTTGTGAGTGTTTTGTTCACATCTCTAACAATGTTTTTTTTCTTCTTCTCTTTCTGTTTTATTGGTGCACGGTTACCTTTTATAGCACATTAAAGTCACCGGTTATTGATAAGCAGTCAGCAGTGGCATGCACGTGTGCCCTCGTGTGCGTGTTATACAAATAATATAAAGACCCACCCACAAAAACATCGCTCTGCAACACCACTAATGGTCCAAAAATTCACTCCACAGGGTAACTTATGTGCTCCCCTAAATCCTAAATACAGGTAAAGATACTCTGTGGAGTTTTCTAGTAAATAAACACAGTTATATTTACTTTCAGTCTTTCTCACCAATGTGTATCTTTGAGGCCCACCAAACGTGTTAAATCCAATTCTCTCTTCATAAAACATTTGCAAACCCACTGCTGGTGTTTTAGTGGGCGCACCAAAAACAGGCCTGCATTTAAAAAATGCAAGGGGCCGCATTGGTGGGACATGGTGGTGGTGTTTCAGGTGATGGGGAGACAGTGAAATATGATCCAGGATCATAGATCTATGAGTTGGAAAGTTCATCAGATGCCAAAACAGTGCACAGTGGTTTATAATATTACGAAGAAGAGTTTAACATCTCTTGTGGCAATCATTTTACCGTTTGTCTTGACAATGGCAAGATAAACAGTTGTTCATGTTACAAAGTGATGCACCAGGAATGTGCACCAACACAGCACCTTGCCAGATGACATCGCACTGCATTGTGGCAAAAGTTGAGCCAGGTTCAAAGCAGTGTCTATGGTCTGAACGCAGCCTTACTGCCAGAGACTGTTGATCAGTAGTGTAGCGGGAAAGTGAGGGATGTCATAGCCCCCTTTAATTTGATTAACACCAGCAATCTTTCAGGTAAATGCCATTTTTAACCATTAACATTTAGTGATCCTATTCAATTCAGCACATTTGCTTCTTCTTCCAGTTTTAATGTTCATTTTGAAAGAGTCTGGATTCTACATCTTAAATTGAGGGTGAGTTGATTCATAAAAGAAAGAAAGACAAAAAGAAGGAAAGACAAACAATAACATGGAGCGATGAAGCAAAAGGAACAGAAAATTGTTCAGACTGCACTGCTCCCGCAAGTTGCTACTACCTCTGTGTCACATTGAAAGATTCCCCGGTGTAGAGACCCCCAACATCTCCCTCTGTTGTAAGCAATTTCACAGCCTGTCTAGTTTTTGGCTTGCCTCCCCAAAAAATTTAATAGCCAGCATTCACATGTGCGCACACACACACACACACAAGCACATTTATCACACTCCTCTTAATTACATCTGCTCATAGCCTGTCCAGAATGCTAAGTAGCTGTTGAATATAAAGACTGGCGCCTCAGAAATTTCTAGACCTCTAGCTGGTCATTAAAATTCTGTCCTTTGATCCATCCTTTAACTCTCCTCCTCTGCCGTGTAGGAATCAAACGAAGAACATAAAAGCCACTAGCTTGACTTTAGCTTTGACTTCAAATAGGTCCACTGAGAGTATATCACTTATGAAAAAAATGAAATAACTACAATTGACAAAATGTCCAAAGTAGAAGCAGTTGATTGAAGCAGATGTTATGTTGAGGCATGCTTAACGAGAAAAACAAATATTCATATGTGATTAACAATAATTGATTGTTTCCTAAGAGAAGCAGTTTTCAGTCAATGATGAACGGATGTATATAAATATACCCAATTTATTGGCTGAATGTTGCATTTTATTTTGATGGTTTGGATGAAATTTGATGAAATTTAAATATTATTTCTAAGTTTCCGATGTATAAAAGGAATATAATAAATTAATAATAATTCACATGCACAGTGTCACTTTGCATCCAAACTACGGAAATCCATCTGCATTACCATTCAGCCCCACATGCCTGCAAAGTTCACCTGTCTGAGGACTACATTTTTCATCTTTATGTTATTATATCTGTTCATGCATGACTTATTCTGCCCCTATTGTCAGCACTTCATGCTTAGTTTCCATCTTAGATACTTAAATGATGCCATCTGTGATTTACATGCATGTGTGCTGCCTGCAGAGGTGATTCTTTCACCATGAACCCATCATCATGTTACCATATACATACAGGAAAAAAAGACGGAAAATGGTAAAAGGTGACGGCTCACGACAGAGTTTTGGATGCACTTTTGAATGTACTGGTGCTAGTTAAATTAACAGATACTAAAAAGCCAATCTTACTTTCATGTGAAAGTGGAAAGAGTCACCTGGTCGGCTTTGTGTGAATTACAGCTCTGTGTTCTGCCAGCTTTTTATCCAGCCAACTTCCCCCTGCTCAGTATTCTGAGTACAAACATTCTGCTTTTGAGAGATATGACATTTAGACTCAATCACTGGTAATGGGTACATTAACACAATATCACCGTCTCACTCACCTGTACACACACACACACACACACACACACTAAGCTAACCATACACATTTTTCTGTTGCCAGGAAACGGACTCTGGGGTTTACACCTGCCTGGCTTCCAGCTCCAGTGGAGAGACGAGTTGGAGTGGAGCACTCACAGTCAAAGGTAAATTGTCTCTCCATGATTTAAATACATGCAAATGACAACTCTATGAAGTGGCATTGTATGACACAGAGAGATGAAATGGGGAAAAAATACTTTTGCAGGTGAAAACAATGTATAAAAACAGTCATTCTGATTATAACTGGACTATTCCTGTGCTGGGTAACACTGGAAAAGTCACTGTGTAACACTATTTTAATTAACAACAGTGAAATGATAAGTTATAGATAAAAGTGTGACTGCAGATAAGAAAATTCAGGCATTAAGGAGTAATAGGTAGTGCTCATTTAACTACGCAAATGAAACAAGTAGCTGAGCCCAATTAAAGCACTTAACCTCTGCTGGTCCTGAGGCCGTTACTGGGCAGACTACTAATATACATGTCTGTAAGTGTATGGATGTGAAGCATAATGTTGCTGAAAAAGAGCTTTTCTGGTCATAAATAAAAGTTTACACACGCTAATGCCCTCTTCCAGTTGTAATTGTGAGATATCGTTAGCCACCACCGCAGCTCAAAGCACAGCGTCAATTGAATCACAGTACTTTGTGAGGCTCTGCCCTTTTTATTTTCCCTAAAACCCATCAGACGTTGCTACATAAAATATTTCAAGCTGTAGAGATTTCATTAGTGGCATTCAATGAAGGAATAATGACTTAACAAGCTGCTCTGATGACACTTAAGTTTGTTATTTGACTATTAGTGTCGTAATGCTTAGTTGAGATCTAATAGTGTCATGAAATGCAAAATTGTGAAGTCTGTTAGAAGTGAGGAACTCTGCCTGCAGCGAGCGGGATGCAAATGTTCAGTCAACATTAGTGGGATTACACTGAGGACATTATGAAAATGCTAATGCTCAAGAATAAATAATGCTAAAGGCAAATGTCGCAGTTCTAATCAAATGTGCACCGTCCCCTCCCTCTGCTTTTATCTCTCTCTCACCTCCTTCCTGCATCTTTGTTTCCACCTCCTCTGCTTCTGTACCATCCAGAGAGTGCAGACCAGTCGGTAGCTCAGGCCACCGAGCCCTTCCAGCTTCCAGGTCCGCCGCACAAACCCATAGTCACAGATGTATCCAAGAACAGCGTCTCTCTGACCTGGCAACCCAACGCCCACGAGGGAGGAGCCGCCGTCACTTCCTACATCATCGAGGCCTTCAGGTGAATTTTGCAAATCTAAGCTTCAACAAAATCAGGGTGCAAAAACGTGCCCTCTCCCCCTGTTCTTACTTGATATTTGTACATCTGTTCGGTCGTCAAGGACAAATGAGATTTATTGTCAGTTCCTCTATTCCTGTACTCTTTTTCATCAAATAATTTTGACAGGAATCAGTCCTCTTCTTCACTGAGCAGTCAAGGCTCCACTTTCAAGCGAGTCACAGCACAATATTTATTGATTAGTTTTAGACCTTGTAAAAATAAGACTCAGTTCACAAAAAGTACGATTCAAGGAATAAAATATACAAAGACTGTAACATTTCATTTCAGACCTGTTTGGTCGGGTAAGAACTTGTGAACTGATGACATTACTAGCTAAAACAGGTCACACACATGCATGCAGCACATAGTAGACTCCGCTCTCTTTCTTGTCCCCCATAGCTAATCTGGGACACTCATGAACCTGAATGCACCTCAGCAAAAACCTTCAGGTACTGACACCTGAGATGTAGTCCACCTTGGATTAATTAAGGGAAAAATAGATTTAGCTCAGCAGGACGGGTGGCTCGACGGATGGAAGATGAAGATAAGCGGCATTATGGGGAAATGTGTCCTTTCAATTCGATAAAGAGGGGAACGCTGGCAGAGCATAATCACATCCAGACGTCCACCGTGGCCCATGGCAGCGGCAGAGTGTTTCTGAGTAACGCAAACTGATTCTTTATAAAGCAGCTGGAGGGGACGGCTGGGATGTTTGCAATAACATTTCCTTGCCTGAGGTGCTGAGGTTTGTTTGGAGGAGCAACGGGAAGAGAAAGGGTTGGGGCGTATGTGTGTGTGTGTGTGTGTGTGTGTGTGTGTACATATTCAATGTGTAATACTTTATAAGTGTTTATTTAATATGAGGAGGCAGACTTTTCATTCTCCTGGTGAGACTGCTTTCATTTCCTCTTTTTTGGAGGGTCACATCCTGGTGTGTGAGTGCGTGAACTCCCTTTGAGCATCTCCTCTACAAAGTTACCTTGAATCTAGCATTGGCGCGGCAGGGGCGTCCTGCTTTCACAAGAGATGAGTATGCATTAGTCGTTTTCTTCTGTGGTCTAATTGTGCAATTCAGCAGTGAAGCAGTGAAGGCACATGGTGCCCTTGGGGGGGAAATCTAAAAGTGTCAAACAAAAGGTTGAGGAGGCCTTTGTGACTGTGCTGCTCTGCCAAGGTGACAATAAATTCAGAGGGAAAGGGAGAGATGGGAGTAAGAGAGAATGGGGTTGTGGGATAATGCATCTGGGGGAGTGCCACAAAGCTGATAATATGCTCTCATTTCCTGTTGGCAGCTGTGCGTTCTTACAAGCCTCATTACATTATTCATCAGGATAGCAAATTGTATCATTTGGAGGAGATCTTCTAGCGAGCACAAACTTCTCTGAACTGGTCGACTTTGCTCACATCTGCTATGGGTCTTGGTCTGCTATGCTGTCTTTCCACTGTGACAGAAAGAAGAGAATATGTCGGATTCTTCAAGTCTCCAGTGAATTGTTACATCAAATACCATACTTTTATCTCAAGGAAACATTTTGATGTGCAGGAGGTTTCCATATGACAGGCAGCAGACGCAGAAAATCCACGTAAAGCAGTATGAAAGTTGAGATGGCACACTTAAATTAATCAGAAATGAATCTTAATTTTTGTATTTTGAATGCGTGTTTGTTAAAAATCATATTGTTATCAGAAGCTGAACACCTTCTTCTATCCTTTTGCAGCCAATCGGCAGGCAGCACATGGCAAACTGTAGCCGACATGGTCAAGATGGAAACGCACACAATCACTGGCCTTCTCCCCAACACCGTCTACCTGTTCATCGTCCGAGCCGTCAATGCTTACGGCCTGAGCGACCCGAGCCCCATCTCTGAGCCTGTCAGAACGCAAGGTCAGTCCGCACCATCCTCTCGCACCAAAAGTAATCCATGTTTGCTAATACACTGTCAGCAGCACTTTAAACAGAAATAAATATGTGTGTTTTCCCCCTAGATGTGAGTCCTACAGGTCAAGGAGTAGACCACAGGCAGGTGCAGAGGGAGCTGGGAGAAGTGGCCGTCCAGCTTCAGGAGCCTGTCACGCTAACAACAGCCTCCATCCGAGTGTCCTGGACTGTGAGTGGCTCAAACTTTTTGTTTTTTTAGGGAAGGTTGAGTTGATACCTGACTTCACATTAACACAGTGCACACATGCAAACATTTTAATCTTTCACTGTATCTAAATCTCTTTTCTTCTCCCCCCATGCCACCCTCAATTGGTTAAGGTTGATCGTCAGTCTCAGTACGTTCAGGGCTACCGCCTCTTCTACCGACCCAGCGGTGGAACCTGGCTCCTCCAAGACATCAACTCGCCCTCTGAGCGCAGCACCGTCCTCACCAGCCTGCTCAAAGGAACTGAGTATGAGATAAAGATCCGGCCCTATTTCAATGAATTCCAGGGCAAGGACAGCCGGACGTTACTGGTTCGAACCCCAGAGGAAGGTAATAAATCTGTGGAATTGGAAAAGATGTTTACCAGAACTATATTCCAAGTAAACTTGATTTAATAAACTAGACACTAGATTTTCTTTGACACTGTGGGGCCTTGAAAACTGCTATTCATTACCCTCTATGACACCGTATGAACTTCAGTTATGTTATCTGTAGGACCAAAAATAGCTAGAAGAGCATAAAGCATTAAAATAACAAGACTTGGAACAGTTCCCCCCCCACCTCAAGATGTAAATCTTCAGCCTGATCCGGTGCCTCCTTTGAGCAACAAAATTCCATTACCCGCCACTACAACTCTACAAAGAACACAGGATTCACAATTATCAAAGACGCATCAGAGACTTTTTGATAACGTTTGCCAGAACAACAGACTCATTTGTGAGCCGGCAGCTTGGAGCTGGGTGTGTGTGTGTGTTGGACTCACACTCACACAAACACATTCACTCAGACATTCCTCTAAGTGTGCTCACACCCTCTGCCTTGACACCAGGAGCACAATTCTCCCCCAAGGACCAAACTGAAAAAATCATCCCATGCCACCCAACTCAACCTTGACACAAAATCCTCAAAATAATAATCCATCCTATTATAATCTATTGAGTACATTTTTGTATAACTCATTAGTTTATGTGTTTCAGTTATCGATTAGAAATCAATTAGTAACGGTTGAAGTTAACTAGGGCTGCAATTATTTTCATTATCGATTAATCTGCTGATAACTTTCTCGATTAATTGATTAGTTGTTTGGTTCATAAAATGTCAGGAATGGTGAAGTTTACTGTCATAGAAGACAAAAGAAACCAGAAAATATTTGCATTTGAGAAGCTGGAATCAGAGAATTTGGACATTTTCTCCTTAAAAAAATGACTCAAAATGATTTATTTATTCATTTAATTTAGTATTTGACAACTAATCCATTAATCGTTGTAGCTCTGTTACTCCCACTGGTGTCATTTTTATCATCAGGATTCCAGGAGTCCATATCTGTATTCAACATGCAGTGATGCAATATTGTTAAGCTTTATAGGTCCGCTAATTGCCGTAAAAGTAAAAGTGTGAATCTGGAAGGCGTCTGACTGTGGAATGTGTTGTGAAAATAATTAATCACTGCCCCTCCCCGGGGGGGAGAGAGGAGGTCCATCTGTCAGATTCCTTCCTGGGTAATAAACTTCCAAAAAAATCCCTTTAAAAGATTGTTACCTGAATACATCAGAGAGTTCGCTTGTTTACAAGTACAAGTCTCTCACTCTGTCTGCTCACTATTCTGACCCTGCTCTCCCAACCGTCAACAAGTTTATTCGGCACTTGATGTCATCATCAGACTCTGCGCAGCATCACTGCATTGACAACTACTGGAAACTTAACTTCCATAAACTGCTAACCTGGTGCTACATTAAACTGTCCTGCTCCCTAAATATTAGCCTATTCTAAATTGGCTTTTCCAAAGATTAGACACATTCCAAATTACCCCACAATATACCAGCTGCTTTCAGGTGACAGTCTTTATTTTACATATCAATCACTGAAACTATCTGGTCATCTCTTTACCATTCTCATCATTCATTTATTACTGCGTTGTTTGTGTCTTTGTTAGTTTGTTCTCGTTGTGGTTTAGTAGAATAGTTGTAGTTTTAGTTTATAGATAAACTGCAGATAGAACTGAATAAAAGAACACAGTGAAGCCCATGATGTCGCTGCACATATGTCTGCCTCTGCCGTTCCTCTGAGAAGAGCTGTGGAGGAGGACAAAGCCCTTGCAGAGTGGGCATGAATACCTGGCGGGGGGTCTTTCTGCGGCATACAGTATGCCTGTGTGATAGCTTCACACAGCCAGTGGGCTGTGTGAAGCTGTGCGCCTTTCACCGACCAGTGTTTCATCAGAGGCTTTCCCAGGGAATGCTCTCTGTAATGCACATCATGTGTTGTGCGAGTCATTGTAGGTCCATAGGCTACTGCCTGAATTTGCTTAATGAAAAGCAAGTTTATGGTTAAACTGGGTTATGTGTAATACTTATTTGCTATTTCTCCTAAATGCACACATTAGTTTATTTCCCTACATGTCTCATTTTTGGGGGTTTTTATTATGTATGGTCCTCTGCAGGTTTATATCAGTTGATCCAGAATCTAGATGAAAAACAAGGCAGCTGCTGTTTTTGCCTTCAGCACTTATAGACTTTGGATCAACCTGTCTGAGTAGCTTAGGCTGACTAAAAGTAAACATTTTAACTTTTTAAATCACTCAATAAAACTTAATTTGCCCTCCTGCTACAGCTCACTTTGATGTCTCTTGACTTGTGTTTTATATGTTTTTTTTTTCCTTGTTTTTTTCATTTTACATTGTTCTTTACAAGTTCTCACTTGCTGATAGATCATCATGCCATGTTTTCACTATCAGTATGTTCATAAAATGACATGAATGCTATGTCCCACCTCTCATAGTCCCCAGTGCCCCGCCCAGAGCTGTTACAGTGGCAACGATGAAGCTAAGCAACAGCTCCAGCATCAGCGTCTCCTGGGAGCCTCCACCCAGCGACATGCAGAACGGCATCATCCAGGAGTACAGGGTAATTATGCCTCAGCTGAATCGAGTCACGCATTTGACACATGAGCAATGTTTTATCACCAAACACCTGCACAAATATCACAAATCTGCTGTAAAACACAGAACAGAGAAAACACTGTAACTCTCAGTGTACACAATGTTAAGACTAATGGGATTTCCTTAATTAAATCTATACTAGTCACAAAGAAAGAGATGTAGATTCAAAGAAGCAGGGGGTTATTGGAGGACTGTGGAGTGTGCAGAAGAGGCTGCAATTCAATTTCAGGAAGATGACCCTAATATTTGGTTCATTCAGTGTACATGCAGAGATAAAACCTTGTCAAAGGAAGAGAAAAGCCCTGAGGCGGTGTTTTTAAAACTTCAAACGTAGAGTAGAGCACACTGGTTATTGGTCAACTTCAATGATCTACTGTACATTTAACATAGGGAATATCTGACTCCGCTTTGATGTCGTTATGAACAGATCAAACATTGCAGCCTATAGTTAAGTATTTCATCAGTGAACCAAAATGCAAATACAGTCTCAGCTGAGGAGTATTTGTCCGAGAATATAAAAGTGTCACAAGAACAGAAACAGGAAGCAGCTGCAAGACAACTTCAGTGCCTACTCTGTGTATCCAAACAGGTGTGGTGTGTGGGCAGCGGCGGCGACAACCAAACGCGCTACTACATCAACAAGACAGTGGACGGTAACACGTTGTCCACGGTGTTGAAAGGCCTGATGCCCGGCGTCCTCTACCAGGTGGAAGTGGCGGCGGTGACCAGCGCTGGCATCGGCACTCGCAGTCAGCCGGTGTCCGTCCTCTTCAGTGAGTTCATGATGAGAAACACAGCTTTAGAGAGATGATATTTATTTCTTTTTTATTACTATATGTAATATAAGAGTACTGTTATGTACTGTATTGGTTGAAAACATGAAAGCCATACAATATGAATGAAAACAGGCAAATAATACAACAGATCAACAAAGAAAATGGCACAAAATGATCAGCACTGTAGTATCCACTTCACCATCCTTCTCATCTTATTTTGTCCTCCTCCTCTTCCTCCCCCCTTCCTGTTTCCTTCCCCTAGAGCTGCCAGCTGAACAGCCCTCCGTGTCAGGCGGCGGAGGCGGCGGTGGCACCAGCGACAGCGGCGAGGAGAGCAGCGTGAGCCTGGCTGAGCAGATTACCGATGTGGTCAAGCAGCCGGCGTTCATCGCAGGCATCGGCGGAGCCTGCTGGGTCATCCTCATGGGCTTCAGCGTCTGGATCTACTGCCGGCGCAAAAAGAGGAAGGAGCTGAGCCACTACACCGCCTCCTTCGCTTACACGCCAGCAGGTGAGGAAGAATAATTATGTTGTTGAATGATATATTGCCACTGACCTGAGGCTGTGTGTGTCTGCTGTCTGTTATCGCAGACATGTTATTATGCATTTATGTTGGAAGTCATGGAAATTAAAAGGTGGCCATTCTATACGTAGGTTCAATATGAGATTTTGTTAAATAGTTTTATATTTATTTTTGTGACTACATACTATACATAAGGTCCTGTTCTACTGTAGTTTACAGAGAGTGTGTTTACTGCAGCAGCGCTTGCTTTCAAAGATCCATCACTTGACTATCAGTGTCAGTGTAAGAAAAAGATAGATGCATGATTTAGTTGTGTTTTCTCTGCTATTGCAATAGCTCTATTGTAACACATTCATACTGTGCATACATAAACTTTGCCCAAAACATTTTCAATGAAAATCGGAACAGCTGATCCTGGGTAATAAAAGCACAGTCAAGACTGAACAAAAAAGATAAAATTAAAGCTAAGAAGGCCACGAAAATGTAACATGCACTTGTCTTCTGCAGTTGGCTTCCCTCATGGAGAGGCATCAGGACTCAATGGAAGGTAATTATGTCCTTCATTTAAGTTCTATTATATACTCTATATTCTCTGATAATTGTAAATGTTTCTCATTGTCTACACACGCAGCTTTTTCTTTGCTAACTGTTTGTCCATCTGGGCAGTCATTGGTTGTGTTGTATCTCAAAAGTAAAGCCAGAATGTCTCTGTAGGCCCGGCGTGCTGGGAGGCAACATGGGCAACTACCCGTGGCTGGCAGACTCTTGGCCCACCACCAACCTGGTCCACAGCGGTAAAGAGGCCGTCAACTGCTGCACCACTAATCATGACACAGCTGAGAGATACTACAACGGTAGGATGCTGCTTTAACAGAATAGTTTGGTAGAGTGAAGTACATGAATGTCTGTTTTTGTATCCTTGTGCTTATATAACAGCTGCTGTGACAGATTTTCTTATTAAGTCATTTATGTGTTGAGAGATTAAAAATGTAAAAGGGTCCTTGATGCTGAAAATAATGCTAACATATTTCAGCCCAGTGATAAGTAGAGGCGCTCAATATGACAAAACAGAGCTAATATATTCCGAACAAAACACAAAAAAATGTTTCTAAATATAACCTCCCACTGCCTCCATCCTTGTGTAGAAGCTGGCATCTCCAACTACCTGAACCAGACAGAGAAATACAGCATGGGTGGCTCCACCGAGGGTCCCATCTACAGCACCATCGATGCAACCAGCGAGGACCTGCACAGCTTCACCTACGCCCAACACACCTCCACCACCCCCTACGCCTCCACCTCCATCATGCCTTTCAGCAACCAGACGCAGGGGCCGGCCCACAGCGGCGAGCAGCCGGATGATGGACACTGGATCCCTCAGCCGGGGCCCTCTGGATCTCAGTACGCCCAGCCGGACCGCTGCAATGGTGAGGAGGGCCAACAGGGTCATGACCTTTTACTGTCTTTGTTCAGTAAAGACAGATCTTTTGTTGCAGCTTACCAACAGAACCTGCTCAGCGTGTGTTTAAATTAGCATGTTTTTAAAGCGCTGTAACCTCAGATCTGCTGACAAATCACTGCTTCATTCCACACTCCCAGTTGAAATCCAGGGGTGATCAAACGTTTTCCATTTTTGCCCCAATACTGTGAATATATTTTACAAATGTTATTATGAATACGTAATTGCTCAATTCTGTCGTAATTAAAATAGGTTTCCTATTGTATTTTTGCATTTATCTGGGTCACATTTGTGTTTTTTATTTCTACATCTGCATTTTCAAATGTATCTGTAATTATTTATTTTGCCAACAATGACCTAGTTCCAGCTTCTCAGTTGTGAGGATTTCCTGCCTTTCTTTGTCTTATGTGATAGTAAACTGAATATTTTTTGGATAAAACAGGTGATTTGAAGAGATTTAGGAAACTGAATCATTCGTTTATCACCATTGTCTAACATCTTATAGGCCAAATGATGAATCAAGAAAATAATCTGCAGACTAATTGATAGTATGAAAAAATAAGTATTAGTTGTTGCCCTCATTTTTATTTGTCTTTCACTGCAGTATTTTATCTAACCCCTCTGTAGAGGCGATTTGGTTATCTAATTTTGCAGCCCCATTTTGCGTTACTCTCATACATTCTCATAAGTGAACAGATGATGTTTCAGCCACAGGCTTGCTGGAATATGTGTTAAATTATGCTCATGATAAATCAGCTGAGTGTGACAAAGTGTCCTCTTCAGGTGAATCATTGTGGTTCTCTCTCCATCTGTTTGCTAGGTAAGCCAAAGCAGAAGGCGATGGGTAAGGCTGTCAAGACTCCGTCTCTGACCTGGATGGAGGCTTTGCCCCCACCTCCCCCCATAGGAGAGCTGGAACAGTGTGACCAGGACGAGCAACCCCCAGAGCTGGAGGACATGGACATAGGGTGAGTCAGACTCCCGTGCCTTCTCTTTCCCTATAAATTAGTATTACACAGCTACACCATCATTTAGACTTACCATCACCTCTAACAGGCACATCAAGTATCGAACCCACCGTGGCTCTTATGCCTCTGGCTTTAACAACTCAATTACCTCGGCCTTGGTCAATTGCTTTAGTGATTTAGCTGTTTTCTTCAACCTTATAACACAATTAGCTGTGTTCCTTCTTACCAGTCGCTCTCCGCTACCTCAGAGAAACACTATCATTCAGTGTAACACTTGTAGCAGCAATCCCACCCAAGCAGAAGCTTAGCCTCCTGCAGTTTTGCCAACGGCAAGGCCCTCCGACTTGAGTCGAGTCTGAAAGAACAGCATTAATCTTTAAAGTAGTCTATAGCTAGCTGGATATGAAGGCACCGTTTAGAAAACAGGCTGCCCTCAACAGTATCTTTCAAGAACACATAAGATCCAGCTACATCTCTCTTGCCACAGCGTCATCTAGCTGTGTCCCTCTTTGTCTTTGTAGCTCGGATGAGGAGTGGTGCCCTCCCCTCCCGGAGAGGACCTACCTGATGGAGGGCTGTGAGGATGGACCCTCCCCCCCACAGAGGAACAACGCCTCCTCTCCGGCCACCTCCTACAGTCACCAGTCGACTGCCACACTCACCCCATCGCCACACGAGGAGACCCGAGCCCCCCATGACCTGCCCCGCCTCAACCAGCTAGACGGCCAGCAGCTGTCACGGTATGTGAATTGACTGGGGCCTGTATGCATGTGTTTGTTTGCAAAAGGTTTTCATCGTAATTATTCATACTGTAACTCATGATCCTGATCTCTTGTCATGAACACCCACATTACATCTGCTGCTCACAGTCGCTGAATGCGAGCCTTCATTCTGCTTCACGGAGAGAAGGCTTTTTTCATTTTCAGTCTTCATGTTTTCCCCAGAGATTTTACCATCCACTGCTTACTGCTGAGTGAAGCTGTTGTTATTAACTTTAGATCAGCGTGTCAACTTGGAGAACAGTAATCAGTCTTCACACTTCACAGCTTGTCCTTGTTCTTTTTTTAGCATTATTGTATGAAATGTTCTGTTATTGTGAGGCTTTATCTTTGAATTAAAAGCAAGACTTTGAGTCTTTTGAAAGAAGTAATAACTGTCTTTTTATTACAAATTAAAAGATGAATTCACTGACTTGCTCAACACACGGTTTTCTTCTGCTCCAGCCTCACTTGGTCTGGTGTTGGACCAGTAGCTTATGGTGGATAATGTTAGCAACCTTTAGCTGACTTTATGAATTACATCCATCACAGATCAACATCTCAGTGGTTTTCTCACAAAAGTAAAATAAGAAGTAAACACATGATAGCTCACTGGCAACAAAAAAAGTTATTCTTGTCGCCAGTGTGCTATGCTAAACTCAGGTCAGTGTTAATGTAAAAAAGCCAAATTTAATGAAAAGTTGACATACACAGTGATTCACACACATCTTTTTCATATGCAGGAAAAAATAAATTGTCAAAATTGTATTTTTTATATTTTTACAGAGACAATGCACATTGGACAACATCACTGTGAAAACAGTGTTAGCCAAATGGCTAATTTTCAACTGTTGTCTCATGGCCAGATGTTAAATTATCCATTAAAATAACAATGAAGAGAGGCAGACATGCAAAATCATAACAGGAGAAGGCAGGAAAAACACAGGGCTAACTGACCAGAGGATAAAAATAATACACACAATCTAGACTATCCCAGGACATAAACCTCACACTGAACCAAAGATTTAGCTTCCGATTCTATTGATGTGTTCTCTCCAGTTACATGTTGCCCTTACTTCCCATAGCAGAAGGTTACCCTGTGGTCCAGTGCCAGTTCCCCAGGCGCCGAGCCCGTCGCTCACCCAGTCCAACCCCAGCCTCTCTGGCCAACAGCATCACGGCTCATCAGAGGTTGGCACACTGCAGTGCCAAAGTCCTGCCCATCGCTGCCTCCACAGCCAGGGGCCAGCTCCGAATGAAGATAACGTCTGCGCGACTACACCCGGTAATGTGACTGGCAGCGCTGTGTGCTCACGCATACAAACCTGCATGTAACACACAGAGAAAATCGTGTAATCTTAACATGCACACACGCATCCACTCTAGAGCTGTGTTGATTTATTGTTACTGCCAGTCTGTGCAGTACGGAGAAAAACACACTCTCTGATGGTGTTGTTGTTCCCTCTCCTCATACAGTGCATAGTCGTCCCTCCCCAGCAGATGCATGCACTCCTCCCAACCAAAAATCACGAGTGAAAAAAAAGGTTTCTAAGAGTTCAGCATACAGAAGAGATATACAAGGAGGTGAGTGGCTCAAATTCTACGTTTCTGTTTTACATGATTGACATTTCTGTACAAATTCACTGCTACTGAACATACAGGGAAGAGTTCACTGGCATTATTGACTGTTACAATGACATTCATGCATCAGATATTCTCAGTAGCTGAATATGCAGCTCTACAGATATTTGCTCTTACTATTCAGTGCTCTTTGCTAGTGAACAAATAAATAGCATCTGTATGTCCACAAATATATTCCTCAAAACCTCCACATCTACAACCTCCACATCTACAACCTCCACATCTACAACCTCCACATCTACAACCTCCATATCTACAACCTCCACATCTACAACCTCCATATCTAGTGCTGCTGTTGCTGTACATGGGTTTGAAATGTAATCTTAGCTTACAGACTCTGTTTCTCTACACGCACCATATGTTTCCCAGATAACCATCTCACAAACAGATTGGAAACGATAACAATCTAAAGTTGCACTGCATCGTCGGATCCAGTAACCTTGAAACCAATTAAACAGCACATGGCTGCATGTGAATCACACAATCAGAACCCTTAACTCTTAACAAACAGGAATGCTAAAAACAAGAGAATACATGGTTATTTAAATTTATCCCTGTTTTCTAAAGGAAAACAACACTGTAACTAGTCTCTGGGGTTCTCTCAATTATGCGCGGGGAAAAAAACAAAAACAAAATGCTCTCATTCTTCTTTAAAGCAATACAAACCTATTATGTAACAGAGACCTGACTCTGAAATTAGCCTAAATGCACCCACTGAAAAGAGAAGCAAGAATGATCTTCCTTATAGCCTATATTCTAAACTCATGCATGATTATTCCTCCACCTCTTTCTGTTTAGACCTGCCCCCACCCCCGGAGCCGCCCCCAGAGGAGGACAGGTTGCAGGGCTCCCAGAGGTGCATGGAAGCCAGCATTGTGACAAACAGCCCTCTGTCCTCCCTGGAGAGGAGCGAAATCAGCAGCAATAGCCACCAACGCAAAGGCTCAGGACAAAGAAGCACTGAGAGTGAGACAAAGTTTTCTGCACTGGGTTGTGTTTCAGTCGTAATTTAAATTTCAGATTAGCAAAAATCAAATTTGACTTTCCTCATTTTCGCTCCTTGCAGAAATGAGGAATGAAAAGACAACGCTTACTTTATATTTCACTGAAACAGAGTCAAATATGGTTATGTATACTTTCGTAAGGCACAGTCAGCTGTAGTACTGTCCACATTTACAGTATGCTGTATCATGCTCTACTACTGCACTGCAGTATTTTCTCCTCGGGTGTTGCTCAGTAGACTAAAATGGGACTTGAGACACAAAACCAGATTATTCCTCATGAATGAATTAATATCAGTGCTACATGCAGCTGCAACATGACAATCACACTTTATAAGTAGGTGGCCATAAATGGAAACACAAGATAAATTATTCTTTTGTTGTCCAGAAAAACCTAGAAATCCCACAACATGATGCCTCCCTGCAGCACAGATTCACACATTTTTAAGAGAAAATTCTGTATTTTGGCTATCCCTAGCTCCGGGATTAATTATGATCAAATAGAACATATTCATGGGGATTTTTAGGATAGAAAATTCTTGCCTGAAGCAGCTTTAAATTGCCATTTCTCCAGTTGATATATGTGTCTAAATTAACCATCCTCCCACTAAGTCACTGTGCTGCAGTCTTTCACTGTTAACCCCATCTTCTCTCATCCATCCGTGCATAACCAGGTGAGGAGATGATGGCGTACGGCAACAAGGCCGGTTACCTTTCTAGGAGTCAGATGTCCAGTAACTGCTCGACCACAGGAAGCTCCTCATCCAGAGGCTCCACGGGCTCCCGGGGGCTCAACTCGACCAGGAAACACAATGAGGTAGAATACAGGACCCGCTAGCTGATTGATGCAAATGATCTTCTAATTTAAGTGCAGTTTTATGCAAGAAAAATGTTCTCTTTTCACCTCAAATGGTTTTAATAATTGATGTGTTCAGATATTTATGAGCAGGGGAACAAAGACTGTTCCTTCTATGGAGAAGTTCATGTGGTTTAGTTTTATCTACATATCATTACTTACGCTCCATAAAACACACATAATTTTATACGTGCGGGCACATGAAAAGAGCTTTTACATTCCCCTGTTGCCCACACACACAAACGCGCACACACATCAACATGGCTCTCAGGCTCATACATACAGATCTACCATTACTGTCTACTCAGGATTGGCTTTTACAGTAAGAAACAGTGTTAAGTGTGCACGCCCTCTGCTCTTTCTGGAGTGCACTTCTGAGCACACACTTCACTGTGTGAGCGCTCCTTTAAATGCACCCCCTGCAGGCTCCCTCACGACAAGCCGGTGTCTTTCATGGCAGAACAAGCTGCGCCAGCTGAATGGAAAGCTCTGCAGGGTTTCGTGCTTGCGAGGCAACACTCGCAAACACTGTTTGACATGTCCCTCAACATTACTGTAGTTATTAGCCAAGTTAATTACACAGTTAGTAGCCAAGAGCAAGCATAGAAAGTTGTTTACAGTCAATTAAAACAAATCTATAATCAATGTCTTGTATGTAAGTCAAGTGCAGGGAAAAACTAAAGAATTCAGAAATGTGTTCATGCGGAGGGTTCCTGATGGAGAACGTTACTCAGAGATAAAATTCAAAGGGTGAATGGAAACTTAAGAGAAATGTATAAATACATCATTATTTTACTTTATTTCTAAGGATAATCAGACCTTTATTAAATGTAAAAAAGAAAAAGGAAACTGGCTATTGAAATAAGTAATTCCTATTGCCATTTTAAATGTTCATTTCCATCGAAGCTTTTCCATTTTTCATTTCAGGTTTTTCAAATTTCTCTCCATTTTCAGACTGCTATTCCATACTGTTATTCATTTTTATACATTTCCTTTTCCTTTTTAATGTTTGTTCATGGTCTGATGATCTCTGATAGCGGAACAAAATAATAATGCACGATCCTCTCCTCTTATTTAATTTTCATTCAGATCATTTTCTTCGGTAAAAGTAGCAAAACTGCAAGTTAAAGGCTGAATTGAAAGTGTTAGTTAAGTACATAAGAATCCTTGGAAAAATGTAGTTGAAGTGTCAACAGTTATGCAGAAAGAAGCCCCCATTTGATTGTTACATCAATATATATGATATAATTATTACTAATTACCTTAATGTGCAAGAGGCATTTTTCTGTTGTAGATATAGAGATGGAGCTCATTTTTAAACTATTTTACATACTGTTGGGTGATTTCATCTATAACAGATCAGCCTATTCTTTTAAGTTCATCATGTGTTTGTATATAGAATGTGAATTTATAAAGTAGCTGGTGACTATAGCTGTTAGATAAATGTAGTTGAGCAAAAGTACAACATTGCCTCTGAACTGTAGTGGAGTAGAAGAAATAAAGCAGAAATTTGAAGTATGTGAGTAAATGTACTGACTTACTTTCCACCACTGCTTTTAGTTTATTTGTTGGAGAAATGATCTCCAAAGTAAGCCAGCCATCATAAGCATGGCTTTATGAGAAATGGCCAGTGTAGCAGCTTTGATTCTTTCTTTTAGTGCTGTAGCTGTTAACTTTAATGCTGTAACCTGAGACGTCACCATAAAGCTGCCTGTGTGTGCAGACAGAGAAAAGATGGCCCTGTCACGGGTCAGTCCACGCCGACCTAAACGCACATCTGACATGGGAATGTAGCAAAGCAACTTGTAAAAGTGACACACTCGCACAATTGCTCTTTTCACTTGCTCTAAACACATACACACACAGCTCCCTTGTATCTCGTGCTTCTCAGGTCACCGCCCCCCCGTGGAGCAGTAAGGAACACCTCAACCCCCCCCCAACTGACCCTAACTGACCTTTACTGGCCTTTTCACACCTTGCTGGGAACATGAAAGTGTGACCTCCTTCGCAATAAAGTTTGGGTTTGTTTCCACAGGAAGCCTGGATTAAGTTACCCCCTCTTCCTGTTGTGTTACTGACCGCTATCATTTGCCCTTCGACCCAGGCGGTCAGTCTGGGATGGGTTGAGGGGGTGTTGTTGCTGTCCTCAGGCCTGTTACATATGCTCCGAGGCTCTGAGCTCACACACACATAGTCCAGAGTCTGAACATCAAATATGTGATTACTGGCACTGGACAAGCATGAGTTTAAGATTTAGGTTGCACACAAGAGGATAATGTTCAATATATCGCTCATGCAAAGCTGACAAAACACATGCTTCATGGCCAACCAGATCAGGGGAAAATATTTTTGAGAGACCGAAGTGGTTGAAGAAAACAGACTGCCCTTAATGGCCTTATTACATAATTCATCATTCTCATTCTTGCAAGAATATAAACTCGCAACAGACTTCAATAAAACCAAAACACTTATTGTACTTTCTTTCATTTTGCTCTCAACAGCAGATCTCTGTTCAGTTTTGAAGAGGACATGAAGATTCATCCAGACTTTATTATAACAGTGCTCAAAGTAATGATGACCTGTTCTGTCTCTAAGAAGAAATAGATTGAAGTCCTTACTCTTGAGTACATATTAATCTTGAAAAAATGCACCCAATCTTAATAAAATGAGCCTTGACAAAATTGACCATTGTGATACCAAACTATGGCAGGAATAGTCTTCTATAGTCTGCTCCCAGCTTATTAGTTTTATTAGGTTTTTCTTGTAATCATTCCACCTGTTCATACTGACCATTAGAAGATCCCTTCATAATGTACTTATAATGTAAGTAAGTGACAGGGTTAAAATCCACAGTCCTCCTTCTGTGCAAAAATGTATTTAAAAGTTTATCTGAAGCTAATATGAAGCTTCAGCCATTCAAATGAGTCAAATCAAGTAGATATCTTTCAATGTTAGTCTGTTTAGTGCCAAATTCACTCTTTTTGTTACTATACTTCCCCCACAGTGCAACAGGGAAACACTGTCTGAGGAAACACAAAGAGGGAATTTATGCTAAAGAGACTGTAAATGTGTCAGATATCCACTTCAGAAGAACGGTGTAATTATGTAAGAAGAAAAAGTGATTGAATAATGCTCCCTGTCCTTCAGTGACTACTGTATGTGCACTTTATCAAGGCATTCAGAGTCCAGATCTGCATGCGGAGCAGGGTGGTGCAAAAACTTTAGTAAATGACTGCCTTGATTTATCAAAATCAAGCATTGTGTTCCATTTGAATTTTTATTAACGTTAAAATATTTCTCTTTTTCAGGAAATGAGATAAGGCCATCAGTGAGTCTGTCAGTGTACCTTCGATGCCTCCATCATCCATCTTTCCACTGTGGACACAAAGAGCTGAGCAAGAGGAAGAGTTTTCTGTTCAGGATACCAGACTCCGTGTCATTGCTGTGAAACACAGAACAGACTCTACATCATGCTTTTTGGTATTACTATGATTATTTATGAGCTAACGAGTTCACCCCTCCCCCCCCTTGATTTGTAAATACCTGTGTCTGTACTGTTCTTTTGTGGGCTCTGGATACAGGGAAAGAGACGTATATTGTATTTATGAAGATGAAAAAAAAAAAATCTCAAATGTTAAAAAAAAAAAGTCTGTTATTATAAAAAAAAAAAGCTCATGTCTTCTTGAATGTGCCAACTTTTTTTTGTCAAAATGTACAGTATACGTTTTGGAAAAGCATTAACTACTGTTGCACTCTCTTGTTGTGATGGCCAAACAACAGAAAATATGAAGCACAAAGTGTGTTTGTCGGTTGAGAGGGGCGGTCGGAAAAGCCAAAACGAGCGGGTTCTCGCTCCCGGAAGGACGCCTCGGCCTGACCGGGATCCCTGCACCCATGTAGTCCGCTAAGAATGTCATACTTTTCTATGTTTCCTTTGGTTTCCCTGCAGCAAAATGTTCCCGTGTGCCAGCAGACAGACAGGCTTTATAAAAGTTTGATTGTAACTCTTCTCTTGTCCCCTTCCCCTTGTTCGTCTGAGGGACTGTTTGCTGCAGTTGTGAGATAAATTTGCATATACTCCTTCCAAAACAAACAAAAAAAATGTCTGTGGGCTGACTTTTTTGTACTCTTGTTGTTTTGTAAATGTACAATAAAATACATTTGCTGATCTATGCCTCTACTCTTTCCTTTTGGAGCAGCTTTCAGGACATGTAGTACCATGTATTCCAAACAACATTTCATTTGGCTTGTTCTGGCATGTACACCATTACAGCAAGACAACAAACAGATCCAGAGTCACTGTAAGTGATCTGGTATTTTATTAAAGCTTCTTATTGTACGACACACCAAAGTGAACATCATTTCTCTACACCTAATAACACAATTACACAGATACGTGCTAAGGTAGAGAAAATGCTAAATTAACAGAAATAGAAATTAATGCAGAAATTGAAGACACTCATATGAAGCCTCATATCTTTGTCAAAACTGAAGAACAGAATGAAGACTGTGGATTTTGTCCTTCACTTTAGAAAGACATTAGGAAGAGATCTCTTCTTGGCTAGCATGGACAGAAGGTGATGAGAATTACAGCAACAAGAAATGTTTCATAGTACATGTGGACATGTGAGTGTTTTAGGACAGACCTGAAAACATGCAAACCTATATAGAACACCAAATGTCACTTTACCAAGCACATACTGTATAATACATACACATTCATATATGGGCACATGTGGATCCCACATGTGAAGTATAACATTAAATATTTTATAACACACACACAAAAAAAAACCCACGATGCATTTACATTCCACATCCCAAGAGGTTTCATTGGTTCTACTGGCTGGTGAGTAAATCTGGGCGTTTAGGTCATTCACACATTCATGTCACGTGCGAGTCACTGAGTTCTCCAAAGTCAAAAAGGTCACATTGCAGAAACATGAGGGCCATCAGTCATTTGAATTAAGGTGTGATATTTAAAGACATGGCTTATGGGGGTGTCAGTATAGCATTGTACCCGGTAATATTTTAGCCACTAAACAGAATTTTTGATCGGTCGATCCACTACTGTGGTTCAGACTTAAATATAACAACTATTGGATGGAGCCGTGAACTTTTTGTTTTAGGTGTTCATGGTCTCCACAGGACAAACCCTAATGACTCCCACCATGAGTTTGAAATGAATTGTTTTGTTTGGTTTGTGGACAACTATTGCATGGATTGTCATACAATTTGGTTCAGACATTCATGTGCCCCTCATGGTTGTTTTGGTGATCTCCTAACTTTTCATCTAGCGCCATAGGCGGACACTGGACAAATTGTATTTGTCCAGTACAAATACAATTATGACCAAATACCTGATGACATTTCCATCAGCCTCAGATGTACTTTGTGTTTAGCACTACCCTGTAATTAGCAAATGTTTAGCATGCTAACATGCTAAACATTATGTCTACAAAACATCAACATGTCAGCATGCTGACTTGACTATAGCCTCACATACTGCTAACATAGCTGTTCTAGTCTTGTTAGTTTTCTGTCCATCCTCTCATATTCCCCAACTAATCTGAGGGCATTTGCCCAAATCTAGCAGAAGATTCAGGTGTGAGAATCTTTTTGACATGCAGTAAGTCATGAAAGAAATCCATAAGATGGATAAGATGAAAGCTGAAACTGTGTACACTTCTTCTAGATGTCAAACTAAATGTTACAAACTTCTAAAACCCCCTGAAGCAGACCTAATACTGTCAGCATCTAAACTTCTTGAAACCTTCAACTCCCATTCCACACATTCCAGTCAGACCTAAGTTAAATATAAAAAAAAAACTGTGCCTTATTGCTGAAGTTCTGTTTGCTTCTTATTCTTGTAATGCCTCATTCTTCCTCCAACTTCACAGTGCATTGCACCTGGGTGAGTGCTGTACGCACCGAGGAGCATGAAATTGCCAAGCTCTCTAGTCTGAGAGCGCAACACACACTCCCTCCTGCTGCCCACCTGAGACAAGGCATGCATTACCCTCCGGTGCTCTACAGATGCTCGCCGTGTCTTGGCATACAGAAACTCACCAACTCACAGGCTCAGACACACACCCAGCTACACACATACATGAGTAGCCCTGGGTGTGTTTCTTCTTTGAGAGCTCTGTGATCAAGTGAAAGGAGCATGATAAGATGCTGCACACAGCTTTGTTGCAGCACGGTGACAGTGGAGGTGTCAACAGTAAAAACATTAAAAACCTTCAGAGAATGTGTTAAGGTTTGATTGACGCACCTTTTCAAGGTCTGATATTACGGTTCGTAATGTAAGCTGCATAAATTGACACTTGATAACCTATACACAGATAGGGTACATTAATGTTTCAGTATGCTACAGTAATGATACCATCTCATCTCAATAATTTAGATGAGATGCTAATTGAGTTTGGGGTTTTTTTCTTTTTGTTTTCTGTTTTTTTCTTCTTTTTTTTTTACATTTGTCAAAGGTTGTTGGGATGGGTTTCTGTAATGGGTTCATTTCATGATGTTCTCTTCTATACTGAAGATAAATTGGATTCAGTTCAATGAGGTATAGAGAGTGCTACAGCTTTCCTTTTGAATTAATGTCACTGACTGTGAGGCCAAGAGTCAAATCTCACCCAACACGTCACGTGAAATCAGATTATATCAGCTGACCGTGATGGGATAACGGTTCGGACACGATTTTAAATAACAACGTTAAAGAACCACAACACACAGTGAAGTACATTTGGTCCAATAAACTGGCTTTTAAACTGGATTTCTATCTCTATCTGCTAAAGACAAACATGCTATCCCACATTGTCTGGCTCTGTTGAGGTGAGATTGTGCCTGACTCTTGGACAATGTGAGCTGTGATAGGTTCCAGGACACATTGGTATAGAAAATGGATGCATTCATGAATGTTAATAGACCAGTTGCTCACATGTAGCTCTGTATAGTATTTATAAGCCTTTAATGGAAGCATTTAGACCATGAGACACTAAAACCCCAAAATGACAGAATATTACTAATATGTTTTTATTTATCCCCTTTAGTATTCAGCTTAACTCACAGACAACCAACAACCTTGTAAAAGAGATTTAGGATCTATTAGTATACACTGTGGATAGCAGGCAAGGAGCCATTCATTAAACAAGCCCAAAGGCAAAGCTTACAGAAAGAACAATGGACTGTATTCTTCATTCAGGCAATTAGGGTGTAATGTTTTAAGATTATATTTCTATTTTCAATAGAAATGCATTTCTATTTTTCCAACACCAATGCACTTTAAATCTTTCATTTTATGTCCATAATCTTGCCACTGGCGAGGTGATGTTCTTTTTTCTGATGCAACTTCCATGTTCGTTGAGTCTTGTTTTCAAACTGTGCGAGGTTTTGAGACTTTTTACTTTTTACATGGGCAAAACTAAAGATAGTCAACATAGTAAGGATGATGCACCAGTTTTTCTGAGTGTGGTTGAGACTCTACGTGATAAGTAGTGGTTAATGTTCCCCATGCACTGGCAAACTAATTTATCACTTTAATCCTACTGAACGTATTAGATATGACCATACACAGAGAAGGTTAAGCATACTGTACTGCATGTGTAAAACAAAGATATGAAATCTTTGCTAATGGAACAGTGGGTGTAGCAAGGTCTGATCCTTTGACCCTGATGAATTAAAACAGAGGAAATTACAGTTGAGTTGCAGAATGTCACAGTAATGTAGCTATGAAAGGTCAGCTAATGTTGCAGTAAATGAAAGCATGGATAAGCAGTATTCAGTGGTGGAAGCTAAGCACATTCTCTCAAGTACTGTACTTACACTTTTGAGGTACTTCAGATGTGTGAGTTGTTGAAAGTTCCATAGCGACCTTCCTCTTCCTCTTCCTCTCTAAACATCTCACATGGTTCCGTTAGCAAAGCTGTTTGTGGCCTAAAGAGGTCAAATTATCCAATATTTCACACACACAAAGGAAAAAACAAGACAAGAGAAAACTTTTATAAAAAAACTTCTTTCCTTCCCCATTAATAATCTTACGACACCCCCACTGAGAACCACTGGACTAAACTACCTTACTAATTATTTTTACCGCACTAATTAATTAAAGTAGTTAAAACTACTGAAGTTCCATCTTGATCAAAAACTCTATTTTATGCAATGATGCATCAGTAACAATCTAATAAAGCCATATATAATAATATATTTTTCTGCAGAAACAGTACTTTTAATTAATACTTCTGTACTTTAACTTAAGTGGGATTTTGAATGCAGGACTTTTGTTTTTATTTTTCTAGTTTTTTAAACTCTTTTTTTCCCGTTGCTGTCTTGAAAAGGAAGTCACATGTCCTCACAGAGATTATAATGGATATTATGTTAGCAGTTTGTGAGCTTTCATGACTTTTACCACCAAAGGGCCTGTGGATTTAAAAAAAAACAAACAACCACAGAGAATAACAGATAAGACGATGAGATTTGCGTTACTGACCTTCTACAGTGTGACCCAACACACCCTACCCTTTCCATGCCCCCCTCCCCAACTTCCCTCTATCCCTTCTTTCCTCTCTCCCTGAGCTATAAATCACTAACTCATTCATTAGTCCAGTGTCAGGGCCATAACGCCCACAGGCGGCTGAAGGAAGAGGGCCGCCGGCCTGAAAAGGAAGGATGAAAGGGAGGGGATGGTGTCATTTAAAGCCCTGTTCCCTCATTCCAAAATGCAACACACCAATTTCCATGTTAATTTGCCTTGTGACAGGGGAGATGGATGTTTGTGACTTTTTGGTTGATGCATACATAGAGAAGCTAAAATGAAGCCATTATGTAGGCAGCGAGGTCGGTGGATATAGAATGTAAATGATTAAGTGGCTTGTAGGAAACAAAACATTCAACATTTCAGTGATGTTATAAAAGAATCAATGTTTCCTTTCTTTTTTGTGTTAACATAGATTTTTAAAGATCTAATATTGTTCATCAGACATATACACTGTATATATACAGTATATTATATTCATTAGGCACATATATGAGAGAATATGTGCTCTTAAGATGAAGAATGCTAAACTTAACGGTGATACCAAAATCATTATAATGTCATCAAACATTTCATGCTAACACTTTAGTAAGTTGACTGGTAGAAAGGCACGAGCATGCTCCATAATATAAAGACAGACTTTTCATATAATCATTATCTCAGTTTCTATCAATACAGATGACTTACCCATTTATTTTTGAACTATTTCAGGTGAGCAGCCACATACATTAAACACCCTCTCATTTCCACATACAGTACGCTATAGGTGTCTTATTATTCAATATAACATTGCTGTCCAGTGGAAACCATCTCCAAATTTGGTGATTTTGAATGTTTCAGACAAACTGAAGCAAGCCAAGTGTTTCTTCAAGAGTTGAGAAAATTCTCCTACTTCTCAAGGTAAAAAAAAACAAAAACAGAATAAAAAAACATAAAATTATCTGAAAAATGCATTGTTACAAAGCAGAGACTTTTTCTTAGATCATGAAAAGCTGACATTTTGGAAATAAATATTTTTTACAGGACAGTGACAACAGGCTAAAACAAAATGCAAAAGGACATATGGGTAAATCTGGTGTCCTTATACTTGCCCAGCAGTCCAGACTCCCAAAATGTGTAAATATGCAAGACACTGGCGTGTGTTAGTGTGTGTGTGTGTGCTGTAGCAGTCAACTGGCCTTGTGTGACTGTCAGGGCAATATTGAAACAGATCACCCATATGTGTGCCATTGATTTCTAGTTAATTGAATGATTACCACTCTAGCATGCAACACCACGGTTAACCACTGCTGTCAGTCAATGTGAGCTTGTCACTGCCACCTGAGCTGCATGATAGTAGGAACACTGTTGCACACAGTTCTTACTTTAAATGCAAAGCCCAGTTCCTCTAATCACACAGACTAAAGTGGTGCTGTTTGTATCAGGCGCTAATGTAGCTTTTACTATTTTAAACCAGTTACCAAATCAATACGCTTTGAATGTCTTGTGCACACCTTTTGCACTGGTTTTAAAAATGAATTTGTCTAACTGCCTCGCCAATATTGTTATATTCTATTTGTGTTCCTCTGTTCTATTTGCCTTGATTCCCTGTAGAATCCTATTACTTTTGCTGCTGAAAAACTAACCTCATTTCCCCACAGATCAATAAAGTTCCATCGTATCATATAAATAGTAATGCCAATATAAAGTAATTGGACTGAATGAAATAAACGGCTGAGCTTAGGGTTTGAACTATGACAACCTAAGGATTTAAACGTAATCTTGTAAAACTGCTAAATCATTTAACACACACGAGTTTCACATACATTTTTTATAAAGAGCTAAGAATGCTTCTAGTTTCATAAGCAGGGTCATGTCCCATGATGTTGGATTGACAGGTATAAAATAAAGCTAGAAGTCCAGCTAATAATATTTACACACCGCTGCTCATATTTTTATGTCTGGTCTCAGAATAGTAATTATCCATTGGATAAAATAACACACTACAGGAAAGACATCATGCTGTAAATATACATGTGTATGTGTGTTAGTGTGTGTTTGTGTGTGTGTGGTTTCAGGGCATGTCTAATATGGGTCATTGGTTTGCTGACATGCTATATAAAGCTGGTATTTTGGCATAGACTAAAATCTGTGATGCACAAATCCCATGGGCAGCATGCCTGTGTGTGTGTGAGAGAGAGAGAGAGAGAGAGAGAGTGTGTGTGTGTGTGTGTGCATATGAACTAATAAGACAAGCAGACATACAGTAGTGCTTGATTCATTACTGTGTGAGCCTCTACGGTGTGTGGTCTGGTCTGTCAGTGAGTGTGTGCTGCTCAGTGGAGCTGGGGGCCTTGTGTAGAAACATATGGCCTTTAGTGAAGGAGACAGATGAAGGATAATCCCTTTGGCAGTCCAGTACACACACACACACACACACACACACACACACACACACACACACACACACACACACACACAAATAATCCACTACTTGCTGCACTGCATATTGATTCTAAATGTGACACAATGAGATCGTTTAACACACTTTTTTTGTGGGTAATACGGTTGTTTATCTTAATTTTTCATGTTTTTAACCTGTTTTGACTTTTCTCCTAATTGCAGGCCTGCTTGACTTTATCTGACAATTACTTCAAATCAAGCGGATTGATTACTCTAACACAAAAAGAGAAAATAAATGACAAAAAGCCCCAACCTCATTCTTTCACAGAAACAAAGCATGCTCCTTTTTTGAAAAGAAAAAATAATAAATGACTATTTTTTTTTTTTTTCCAACTCAAGTAATTATGGACTGGTGGGTACATTTTGATCCCGGCAGAGCTGCTCCTGTGCTGCTTATAAATGAATCAGACAGCAAAGCACTTCTTACTGTGGCTCAACATTCCCGGTCTCATTTGACCAGAGCAACCCAGATACAAGACAAGGATTACTTTGAAAAAGAGCGTGTTGTGCTTCGCAGCTGCATGACACACACTCATCCTGGACACAAAGCCATTGAGGAAATCATATTAGATTCAGTGTAAGAGCGTCTGCCGGGCCTCACAGCTTTTCCTCCTTAATACTACTCAGCCGAGGTTTGACTGAAATATCAAGTCAGACTTGAGTGCCAATAATCTGCTTTAAACTGCGAACAGCATGGAAATCTTACGTTTCCTTCTAGAGAGCGTACATTAGTTACACACATAGGTCACACGTTTCCTGATTCTGTATAAGCACAAACATAGATTAAGGTTTAATTATTCTCTCCAACCAGTTTGTAATTAGAAGCCATTATCTGGTACAGCAGCATTGTTTGCCTTGGTTAGTCAAGCCAAACAGATGAGTTCTAAACATCACCTTCCTGTTCTACATAGCCATTAACAACAGCAGGGGTCAATTAAAATCCAGCCGCAGGCCACAGAGGGACAGTCTGTAATGTGAAGATACTTCACTGCCTCCACCGCCAGCATTAAGCCTCATGACATCCACACACTCCCACAGTAAAGCACTAAACCAGGAGTATGGTATTTAGATGAGGGCAAAGTGAAAATCCCTCTATGCAAAACTGTCAATACATCCTGTATGGTGCATATTTCAAAGTAAAATGTACACTTGTTATCATTTGAAATGAGAAGGTGTGTGAATGTGCATTTTGATTTGGGTACATCACAGACAGCAAGTGGAGAGATGTTTTTTTTTTTACTATCAATGTCACAAAGGAAAATAATTTCAGCTTCAGTCAAATATTATTACATAGAAAATGTAACATGAATGGGGCTTTTATTTTCCAGGTCAGCTAGGACACAATCCAAAAGTGACGTCCTTGCAAAGTTTAAAACTTAACTGTTAAACGTGCTTTCAGTTGCTACAAAGATTTTATTCAAAACTACAAAACACATCTGTAATGTAATTTGTACAAAAATTCTTAGAGAATGTAAAATTTTCATTCTATCATTAGTGAATTTTTGTATATAAAAAAAAACTCAGCAAGCATGCAAAGACTACGCTATACATACAGCACTTTTATTTCAAATACCTTTTTGTTGAATTCTTACTAAAATTCAAGCTATTTAAAAAGGTACAACTTCAAGTTAGTTCAATTAAATGTGAACAACATGACATTTTAAAACAATTTATTTTTCTACTTTGCTATTCTGAACTACAGTATGTTTTGTCTATTGCAAACTTTGTGTAACATCAAAAAGAGAACAGGGTGTACAGTATAAAGACAAAAAAAACAATCTTATGATATAAAAGACTTCCTGGGATGTAAAATGAATCACCAAAGGAAATAGGTACAGAAAATGATTTGGAAAGTGTTTAAAATTCTTTAAATAACATTGCTGTATATTTACACTTCATTATAACAAAATGATCAGTAAATCAGTCTGTACAAATTGACTATTATTCTGCGCTCTATTTGGTAGGACTTCAGTCCTAAAAAAATCCTGCAACAAACATGAAAAAAAAAGAAACAAACAGTGTGCTGTGAGAAAAACTCCAGCGCTGTATTTCTTCTGCCTAATGACTCCTTTCTCACTGTCTTGCATCCTGTCTTTGTGTCTTTCTGGCCTTTTCAAAACACACTGGGTGAGAACATCCCAAGGGAAGTATCTCATTATCCTCTTCTCTAATGAGAGGAAGGGATATGAAGAGGGGAAAAAAAACTTAAGAAACTCAATGGAAGTCATTTGAAGGATGCGAAATAGCAGCCGGACTGCCCTGAGGTGAACTGGGAAAACTATTACAGACAGCAACAGCAGACGTGCATCTGTTAGCAGAGGTGTCCCAAACATCAAGGAGTTAGCTCCAATTATATCTCAAACCTGGATATTTATCTCTTCATGACTGGGAAATTGCTGCACGTCAAACCCTGAATTGTTCAGACCTTGAAATTGTTACCAGCACTCTCAGAAAAAGTGAATCAATAGCTGTTGCAGCATCATGTCTGCTCTCTTCTTGTTGTGCAGTTCTGGCATTGCTGTGAGGTGTTTCTGAAGTTCTCAAAGTTCAGTTGTTCAGAGTCCCTAAGTGTCAAAGGGTTTGGTGTTTCTGCCCGGATAGTGGACTCTGTACTGAGCCTCCATTTCCTCCATCCAGGCCATGCTCCAGTCCCACGCAGGAACAGGCTCCAGTTCCCCGAACGAGTCGCCTTCTGCACGAAATGACGGATACAAGCCGCTGAGGGGGGAGGCCGGCGGAGAGAAGTCTAAACACAGAAGAGGACGACATGTTGACATGCATTTCAATATTGAGCGGAAGGGGATTATATTGCTGAAACCTTCTGTGACTTTGGAGAAGGTGCCAGAATAATTTCAAGACCACTGAGGAGCACCTTTCACGCTGATTCTCTGGGGGAAAGCAAATTTAGAAGTTTCTTTGAAGAGGCTGTCTGTCACTGAAAATAAAACTGTTTTAATATGTTTGAGGCACCAAAACAAACACTGCCAAGTCAGATGAGCCACTCTCTGGATTCTTAAATGTACTGGCACATTTCAAAGAATTCAGAAAATGTAGCTGTCCAAGAAAATCTTTTTTTTTTCTGAGCTCAAGGGTTCAAGCTATGGAGGCTCTTCCAATTAATGTGAGCATGAGAAAATGCATATCGAGCTGTGTCTCAATTTGGAACAAGCCTGTTCCTGCTGCTCTGCTGTTTTCATATAATTAGCCTTCCCTGTTTTTATCCTTCAAGCCAGGTCTCTACATAAGCTCGCTTAACCTAAATGTGAATAGATAGTTAAATCAAGTCTTTCATATTAGTGAATGTGAGGCAGAATATTTTCTTAACTGCTCCCTCACTAACTTGTATTCATATTCAATAAGAATATTAACACAGTATATTGTATATATCTTCAGTATTTTTGCGTTCATGATTTGCTCATCTCAAGGCTCACTCAACATGTAGTCACACGGACGAATGACCCAATTCCTGATTTGATGTATATGATTCTCCAAATCTCAAAAAGATCCCATCTCTGAGTCAGCAAGTTTTCATCAGCGAGTATGGAGGCTAGTGCAGCATCATCTGATCAGAGGATTTGGATTCATAGAATCCAACTTTAATGTCAACCATTGTGAGAACACATTATCAACTGCAGAGAGCACAGCCAAAAGTGAGAGTTTGGCAAATGGAATTAAGCTGAAAGCTGCCCTCAGAGGGAGAGCAGAGTGACTGATGAGGTGTCACAGGGGGAAAGGATGACTCATCTGGAGGTTCAATTTGCTGAAAGGTCCTAAGTAATTGCCTGATGCCACCTCAGACCTGATGCTTATCAGACTGAATGTCTTTGTCTCCAACACCAACCGACACATGCACAACCATCGACGGACACTGCAGGAAAACCCACTCAGACATGATGCATGTACACGCACACACACTAGAGAGGAGTACTAACCTCCAAACTGCATTTTCTTCTTTAGAATCCTGAACATGACAAGATCATTTAAAACTAACTTGTGTCAGGAGTTTCATGCTTGTGTTTGATAGATTTTCTGTGTGTGTTCTGTCTGCCTGGGGGGGCTGCATGTTAGCAGTTGGCATCATTCATTAACTGAGGGCCCCATCTAGTGGAGAAATGCAATAAACACAGCAGGACAGGATCCGCTGTCTGAGGATATTTCAGTCCTAAACATGTCAGTATGCATGACATAACACATCGTCTTAAAGCAGTGGTTCCCAGCCACTACAAGACAAATCTAAAGGAATCATTAACAGAATAGAAAAGCAGAAAAAAAAACATGTTTCTACTACACCAATTATGTTTATTTTTTTCAGACTTTCCTCAAATCTTTGCTTTTTATCTTGAGATTTACTGGACAAATTATTTAATTTCCAAAATTTCCACAAGTAGACATCACTTCATGAGGTCACAAAGGATAAAGGTTAACTCTGGTGATGTTTTACATTTTTCATACTGTCAACAAATCCAATTAAAAATCCAAAACCAACACTTTACTGATCCTCATAACAAGTACTGTCTGTGCCATAGAGCTCCATTGTTGTCCAAAAACTATTAAAACACATCAGTGAGTCACACTGTTGCTGTAGGTGACATGTTCCTTCATTACTATGAACACACACACTGTTTATTTTGACTCAAAACCACATATACCATCCTGCTGCAGGATATACTCACTAGAGCACCAAATGTGGATTCATCTGCTGCTGATAATAGTCCCAAACAAATGCACTACTTCCTCCTGTTTGAGTCATGTTTGCTGAAAAAACATGATTCCCAGGTGTTTCAGGAAATTATTCAGTAAAAAAGAATGAACTATGTATTTGTGAGTTGTTTTTTTCATTTGTTCCTACTGGAGAATTACGTCTCCAGTAGGAACAAATGAGCTTAGAGCTGAAAGCCACAGACATCGTAGGGAAGTCAGGAAACACTGAGACTGGCATGTTGTTGGTTATGACTCTTCATGGGAAACAAAAAAATGGAATATTTCCAGACTTTCAAATTCAAAAATATGAATTTACTGTAGTAAAATTCCAATCAAACTGTTTTTTGTTTTTTTTTATTTTTACCAAAGAGTGTCTCTGCCACTAACTGCTTCATCCTCTCTCAACATCTCTTCTCCCTCTGTTTGAATGATGTCCTTGAGTTTTAATTCTTGTGTGTATGTGAAGTCTGTCTTCTTCTTCTCCAGTTTTTACATTTATGGAAAAGTGGAGGTTTTGTGCCAGCAGCACCAGACATTGATTTGATATCTTCACTGATTATTATATAATTATTACATGACTCAATATTATATGTGTGTACTTTTTACTTATCAAATACTTCCATTCTGTTCCTACATATTATAATTTAACTATTGCCTCCTCTGTCTGTCCATCCTGGAGGTAGTTTTCTCCCTTTTTTCCCATTAAAGGATTCTTTTTGTCTAAGCACATAGGGTGTCTTATGCTGTACAGCTTATAAAATCCTCTGGGGAAAATGTAGGCCTATTATTTGTCATATTGGGACATATTAACTATTATTTGACTTGAGTTAGTGCATAATGTTTACTTTAAATTATTATAAAGATTGCAGAAGACATTTACAGCTGGACTTGTTATTTCAGCAAAGATACTGAGGTCACTGCATGTGTCGGAAAATGACTTAGATGTTGTGTATGATGGAATGAAATCAATCTGTGTCTGCTTTTTTTGCTTTTGATGCCTGAAAAACATTTTTTAAAAGAGAGCATTTTACAGTGTTCGAGTCCTTGGGAAGCAGTAAGCATCTGCAATATTTTTGACTACGAATCCCACAAGATAGATGTGTATGTGTTCTGTACACTGCTTGATATTTTTCCACCAACATCTAAATACACCGCTCCTCTTTGAAACTTCCATAATTAGCTGTTTACTTGCCGTACATGCATCAGTATTTGGAACATACTGAGTGTACAGATGGACAGTGGAGAAGTGGGATTATGTTGCAGTGCAGAGTGGTTTGAATGTGTAATTGGACAGTCAGGATGTACCAAAGCTTTTCTACAGCTCAACAAAGATGAGATTAAGATCCTGGTAGTAGGTGCTACAGCTAGGATGGATTATTAAAAAGATTTTTTATCATTCAAAAATACTAAATCTGAATTTTCCTCACAACAAACTATCACTATTCTTTATAGATTTTCCTGCCATTCTTTAACTTTACAAAACATAAAATGATCCCATATGATTTATCCGGTTTTTCAGATCAAGACAATATTCAAAAGAGATTCCTTCTCTGCTTACCTGACAAAGAGGCTCCACTCATACTCTCCGCCGCCGCAGCCAGAAAGCGGGCGAAGCTGGTGCTGTCGTTGGTGTAGCAGCTGTCCACTGAGCTGATGAGGCTGGTGCGGGCGCTGGCCAATGTGCCGTCCATGACTGAGCTCCAGGTGTTCCACAGTGAGCTGTCCCATTCGCTGTAGCAGGAGGAAGGTGAGCTCTGAAGGCGGGCATGACGTAAGCCGATTGGTGGGGCCTCAGGCCCATCAGAGGCAGCATCATCCTCCATCTGAGCGGAGGGGACTGGCCCGTAGATGTAGCCGAGGGTGGAGGAGTATGGGTGGGACAGGGAAGGACGCTGCTCAGGCAGGACACTGATCAGAGAGAGTGATGGCATAGTCAGCTTAAGTGAAACTTGCAGGGAAAGAACGAATGGTTGTATTAAAGTTAACATCTACACACTACTGCCTCTTTTTTTCTGTGTCGTTACCTGCATCTCTCAGGTTTAGGGCAGAGCTCCAGATACTGAGTGGCTTCTTGTGCTGTCAGCGTGCCACCCTGTTCTTCATCCAGTGACATGGTATATGATGCAGTAGACAGGTGGCTGTAGGAGGGGCAGCTGCTGTTGGTGGTGGGTTTCACACAGTGGCCTGAGGCAGCACACACCGACTGGAGAGAGCCCATGTCCACGGTTAGCTTTGTGGAGCGACTGGAGCTGAGGAAAATGCAAGAAATAGACCTCTTAAATTATGAGACTCATCAATATGTCCTCAGCAGACTATTGATACGTTGAGGCATTACTTATGCTGTGTGATAGAATGATGGAGGCAACATACCGTTCAACATTTGTCAAACACTTATTTGCTGTTTTTCGGTGCACAATTGTCACAATGGTTGCCTCAGTCATTTTCACTTTGTCCATTCCAGTCACATGTGTCCAGTCACCATCCCATTGGTAAGTGGGTAAACATATATACACTCCATTGTGTATAAACTGTATATCTGCCCACTTACCATTGTCGTCTGCCAGATCATCACGTTGTGCACTTGCATTCCTGCCACACGTACTACATGTTCCTGATTTTCTACCTATTATTTGTTACCCATGTATTGACTTGCTGCCTGTTAATGACCTGCCTCCCTGCTTTGCCTCTCTGGATTTGTTTGGGCTGCTTTCTCGTGCCTGATTATAAGTCTGTTTAATGGAACATTGATCTAGTAAAGTCCTTTTTCATCTACTAGTTCTGCCTTAGTGTCTGCATTTGGGTCCACGATCCAATTGCTTTCTACACACACCTGTGATAACAATGTCTTGTTGCAGTTCATGGGAATTTCAATTACCGCTAAACCCTTTGTACTCCGAATTTATCAAAATCTAAACGATCAGTAATATTTATGCTAATAAGTTACTGTTATTTATACATTCTTCTATCAGGCTTTTTTTGATGACTAATAATGATGCCATGCCTTCATACTGACAGGACTGATAAAGTCATATGCTCATGAGAGAGATAAAATAAATATAATTGCATTATTAGTTAACATTGTATTATCTGCACCTGGCAGCTGAACTGAATCAGTGATAACTTAGAATTATTCTGGTAAACACAATATGCAGATATGGTGATTACTGAAAATATAAGCAATAAAATTGATATTCACTCATACAAAGAAATTGGAAATATGGAATATGCCATATATATGCCATATATATAAAGAAATTGGAAATTTCTTTATATGAGTGAATTACTGGATTAAATCCTTGAAGCAAATTTATATTTGGACTTCCTGACATCCTTTGCTTGACAGTTTCTCATTTCCCCAGTCAGCACTGAGAAAAAGCACACTTTCAGGTCAACATATGAAGTTCTATGTTTTCCTGTGTCAGGAAACAGAAACTAGCCTTGCTTCCTATATTTTTAACTCACAGATCTGTATGTCTGCACCCAAGGTCACTTATCATGTTTTTCCATCTTCCATCGAGCATGGTCATTTCTTGGGCCTCTAAACAGGACATAAACATACTAAATGGAAGGAAGTTTAGGTCATCTCTCACCGATAATGCATTGAGAAGACCCCTACATGAGAGGATGTGCTGCAGGAAAGCCTCGGTCAATAAGCCTTGTTTGAGACGCAGCATTCAGCTTGATTTATTTTTGTATACAGTATATACCTTACTGTGGGAGCCCCCTGTGTTACTTTCTGTTATTTTGATCTCAAAGGAAACAGGTGGGCCTAAACATGTCTATTACTGTTGCAGGGATGTAACACACCTCCTGGCGGGCATACAGTATTGGAAGGTCTCATCTCTTACGGATCTGTGTCTGTGAACAGCTAAATGTACGTCTAAAGATTCAGCTTGGCTCTCTCCACAGCCTCATCACTTCAGCACTGACACATTAAATTTGTCCTGTTTGTTACATGTTCTCAACGCCTCATTCCAGTCCTCTACCACCTGAGCTGAGCTGCATGTGTGTCTTACCCTTCATCTGAGGTGAGGCTGTGTATGTCTGTGGTGTCTTCTATGGGTAATGGTGGTGGCGGGGGCAGCATGTCCACAAGATGAAGTGATGCAGAGTAGTGCAGCAAGCGAGGACAGCCAGCAACTTTACCACACTCTGGATGTCCACCTGGGCAGACACACAGGACAAGGTTAAATAAAATAATAACTGATTACACTGATTACAAATAATTACAAGTTATTATCATTTCAAATGTTAAGATACAATTTGAGCTCAATTATAAGCAAATTACAGGATTACACTGGTGAGTTAGGAGTTGGTGTGTGGACAATAATGGCGGCATATAGATTTTATCATACCGTGCCGGCCTGATGGTACGTGACTGAGTCTTTGTTTGTAGACACCAGACGGACACGCCTGGTTCCTGGTTGATAATATGGGGACGCTGTTCACTGCATGTAACTCTGTGGGGAAACAGATGAGTTCACCTGGTGCTGATAGTGACATTACTCAATGTGCTCTGTTGATATACTGCAAAGCATTCTGACCAATGCTGCGGTATGGAATTGATTCACATGACTTTGACTGAATCTTAAAACTTAACTTAAAATCATATCAGCTGTGGCTAATGAATATGAATGACGTAAGTTTCCTCCCAAAAGGTGACTTACACTTTTGGTTGATGTCTGTACTTCATCAAAGATTATTTCTTTGTTTAATGAGGTAAAAGAAACATTACTCTAATATTGCCAGTGGTCTGATTGTTTTTTGTGGTTTGAGACCAACAGAGTGAAACGATCTAGCAGCTTCATGTCAGTGTCAGTACTCAGAGTCTCCCAGTTAAATTTAAGTTCATATCATATCACTATTTTAAGTTGATCAGCTTCATAGTTCTGAATCAGGACCACCAGGCCACTCAGAACTGTAGTGTTTCTGCCTTCTCAGCCAACAAAAAAGTGCCAATCTCTATCAAATCCTTGACTTTTAGTTGTTAATATTTGTTACAAACGTTGAAACAAAAATAAGTTCATTAAGAGATTCAAGACTAAATTAAGATTTGATAAATTAATATTGAATCCCAATACAAGTCCCAGGAAAAAATAAACCACCTGGTGCAGCTGATTATTTTCCTTTTAAATATTAGAAAATGTATTTGGAAGTACAAAATTTAAAAAGCATTTATTATTTCTGCACATTTTCCACACTACCTATTACTATATTTTAATATTTTAAATGAAATTAAATTTGGTGAAGGGTGTATGATGACTTGTTTAGGACTTGAAATACAAAGTTTAGGACTTAGATTTGACTTAAGACTTGAGACTTATTTGTTACTTGCAAACACTTTGTTCCACCTCTGTGTATTACTGTCTGCATTCACATTATTTTACTACAAACTGAAGTGATTTATCAGAAGTAAAGTAACATGGGTGTTTGTTTGTACATACAAACAAAGAAGGAGTATGAAGGAAAGGAAAATAAACTGTTAACAACATCACATTCCCAACTATCCACCAATATTCACCTTGCTTGCTGTGGCTCTTTTCCCATGACTCCCTCAGCACACCCATCTTGGGCTGAGGTCGTATCGCCTGTTTCCATGGCAGCGCCTCCCGGCTACTGGGTGGCGAGGCCTTTGCGACAGGCTGAGTGAATATCTGGATGGTCTCGCCTCCTTGCTGATGAGACGGACCATGAAGCATTTTAGGGCAACGCTTGGGACTGTTGAAAGTCTTGAGGCCATTCCCCATCAGGTCAACGTAAAAAGTGCCATAGACGCCGCAACTGTCAGTCACAATGGGAACAGCTGAGTCCATGCAGCTGGGGTCCCTCTTGGCTGAGACTGGAAGGCCTGATGAAACAGTACAGACGATTTCCATTTACAGAGCGTATTTATGATAATGTAGGTTATTGTCTTTAGTAAGTAAAAATCAAGAAGCTTCATTAGAAATGATGTCACTTTTACTCCTGTAGATTTGGTCAGGATGCAGGAGAAACAGCGGCAAACCAAGATATGTAAACATGAAGTCATAAGGACTGACAAGTAAGTCATTAACTGGACAGCGTTGTCATCCTGCATCATTGTCACTATATGGATCCACCATGGGGAAATCACATTCTGAAGACTGACAGTAGATCATACAGCACTTTACTGACCCATACATGTATATTTATGTTCTATGGTGTCAAAAAGAGCTCAAGGAGAAATACATGGTTATGAGAATCATTCGATACTGCAACTAGACCTTGTAAATCATAAATACTAACAAACAGACAGAAATGGGACGAAAAAAGCATTTTGTACCATAATATTACAGTGTGGTAGCTATGTTTCACTCTTTTTACATTTTTTTAAAGAGGAATTGCTAAAATACATCAAATAGGACACAAGCACAATATATCTCTGTTTTAACTCCTACTCACTTCCTGATCAGGAAAAATTACATGCATGTGCTGACACATACATATTACCATGGTTACCAAAATGATCTAGCATAAATATATAGTACATTGCTTATGCAGATCAGGAGATAACCTCCTTTACAGTTGATGATCAGCGTATGGATAGTAGTTTAGCTTTTGAGTTCATGCTAGAATCCTGTGGTAGATCTGTTGGCTTTAACATCACAAACAAACCACACTGCTTAGAAGTGGACCGAGATCCACCTTTTCAGTCACTCTCAGTCCACTTGTTTGGTTCAGAGCTTTCACACCAGCCTATATAAACCGAACTGAACGGGCAAAGACCAGAGTTCATTTTAACTGAACAAAACCATTTAGGTGTCAGAAGAGCCTACTATCAATGTCTAACTCTATTGCTAATTTCTCCTCAGTTGGTTAGACTAGCATTTGTCATGTGTGTCAAAGTCAAGTGATAGTCAACCATTTCAGTCAGATATTGTTTATTTTCACATTTTTGCAGTCAGTACTCACTGGCACTCCTGATCCCTGGATGTTTGTGACCTTGGGCCCATAAGTCCTGGTACTTCTGGTTGAAGGCAGGTCTCCAGCCCCCTGAGATCCATGGAGAGTCTGGAGCTGCCATCCTGTAGAGGAAGCAGCATGTATGTCATGTGTATTTGAGGAGTTTTATGATATTTTAGTACTGTCTCTAATGAAAATACTTTTTTCTGATAAGATCAGATAAATATTTTGATGCATCATAGGTATCAGACTTGATATATTTATATAAAGTATAAGTACAAAAACAGATTTGCCATTAAAAGTTTTGATGCATTGTTATGTTATTGTATTGTTATATGTATGTTATAGCATTTTACATTATACCATATTTGTAATCAACAAGCTCTGACAGTTCTTTCCACTTTACCTGTGTTTTATGATGAGATCTTCACTGGCTAGTCTGCGCAAACCTAAGAAAACAAACAACAAGAACAGAACAGTATAGAACAACTTTTTTGACATGACTTAATCACATACCATAAGTCTTGCAGGTGAATCTGGAATCAGTTTTAACTTTTGGTAATGAGCACATTATATGTAATATGGTTAGCATTTAAGCTGTCTCTAAACACACCTTTTGCTCTGCCATGTCCTGGTATCAGGTGACCTGTCCTACTGTGGCGTCTGAAGAGGTAGACAGCTGCAACCATGAAAATACACCACAGGAGGGCACCAATGATGCCAATCAACACTGGGTCCTGCAGCAGAGTCAGGACTGGAGACAGATCCCGTCTGTGGCTGTCTGACTCAGGAGGAGTGCCTATCTGCGGATCTGTGAGGCAAACAGGAAGCTGATGAAATCAGATATGAAGTCATAATAACTTTTCTTCTTTAACGTGGTTAGATCACACACACTGAAGACACAGACTGCATTCTATCTATACACTATTCAAATACAAAAGTGTCTTTTTGCTCACTGATGACAAATCCATGAGGGTCGCTTAGCATTCCTACTCCAGCTCCGTTGACAGCTGCTATGGTGATCCAATATCGTTTCCCCGGTTTGAGAGCAGAGATATCAAGATTGTGATGGCCGCTATCCACAGTCCAGTTTTGGTACTGTTGCTCCTCAGTCTCCACACACCACACCTGAGTAGAGAAACCATTTGTATCCTTAAAAGATCTACAGTCATAGATGCTTTTATCATTTGCTTAAACTACTACAGCTCTCTGTATCAGCATGTTGAGGATATACTATTTCAAAGGTCATACATTTCTGTTCTTTTTTTTAACTTTATGGGGCTCTGAAACCGTTTCAAAAATGTCAGATTTCTAGAAGCAATTTTCAGAACCTACAGTAATTCACATTCTGCTCAGGAGGTGATATTACATCTGAGTATATATCCACACTAAGACTATGTCTACACTATGCTACGCCTTCCAATTATGTTCTCCAGTGATTACCTGGTAACCCTGTATGATACCGTTGTGGGTGTCATAAGGAGGAGGCTCCCAGCTTAGGTGGATGGTGTTGTTCTGTTCATGGCTCACAGTTATGGACACAGCCTGTGGAGAGGCACTGGGCACTGTATAAAGAAGAGTTTACTATTAGCTCCTAAACATTGAAAACATGGCTCAAATGTATATTTCAATTCATTAAAAGACATGCAAGTATAAAAAAGCGAATGAGAGTCACAAGTCAAACTAAATACTCTGAAATCATATGATTTCTCACCTGTCTCTGGGACTCTGAGGTGCCGGGTGTTGCTCTCTCTCCCATACAAGCTGCTGCCATAGGGACGAACCTTGAACTCATACTTGTAGCCTCTCTTTAAGGGGCCCACCTCTGTCTGGAAGCTTGGCAGTGTCACTTTCTTTGCTGCCCAGTCTGAGGTGGCAGGCAGCAGAGAGCGATAGAGAACCTCAAAGCCGTCGAGGTAATGAGGCTGGGCTGGGAGGGACTGGAGCTGGTCAGAGAGAAAACACCACATTGATCATACACCTGAAATATGCATGCTGTCACTTAAACTCTCTGAAACAGCCTTCACATACCTTCCACTGTACTTGGGACATGTTGGACTCAGCGGCCATCATGGTGACATTTTCCAGAGCCACTCGCAGGGCTGACAGCTCTTTGTGGAGGTCTTTTTGTGTAGTGCTGGCAACCTCTGGAAACACAAGAGTTTTATTGGAATATATTTTAAATTTATTTTAAAGGAATAGTTATAGTATAGAAAATACACTTACTCATTTTCTTGTTGAGAGTTAGATGAGAAGATTGATACCACTCTCCAATTACAGATACGTGATAATGTTTGTGGTTACCTAAATACTAAAATCTCACAGGATCAAGCTGCTGCTTCTCAGCACAGGATGAACCAGAGATGATTCAGGCACCTTGTAAGGATGTCACTGTACAGTGTGCATATGTATTACATCAGCATTACCCTGGATGCAGCCTCATGAAATGCTGATGTTTGTTTTTACTCTTAATTCCCTACTCTTAATTATCTAAGAGTAGAGAATCTGTCCCAACTGGTCAAAAATTTTCAGGGTGACAGATTGTTGGTCCTACTTATAGGCCAAGAAGTAAATACATTTTATTAGCTTAACTCTTCCAGCTCCATTTGGTACAAAATCCAAAATGCATTTTGACACCATCTTACCTTCAACTAACAGCTGAGCGCTGGCATTGACCCCACCTGCATCATTGACAGCAGTGCAGGTGTACTTCCCAGCATCCTGCGCTGTCACATAATGGATCTGGAGAGTCTGGTCCGGGTTTACAAGATACCTATACACACATACAGTATATAGCAATTAGGTTTCACATTTACTATCTCTCTAACCTCTTACACAATAGCATTTAATTTAATCGGTCTTATTTACAACCCAGAATGTCAAGAAATAAACCCTGAGAAAACTTTTTAGCAGCTTAGTGACAAGGTAAATAAAATACCTTAAATGTGTGCATGGCAATATGAAATGGGATGACTGACATGGCCATTGGAGTTACTGTACATGTTCAACCTAATGTTTAAGCAGTTAGATCAGACAGAATTGGTGTTGAGAGGAAAACTTCAAGAAGCATTTCGAATCATGTGGTCTTGCTACTTTTTGACAACATTCATGTCAAACCAGAAAAGTCTGAACTCAAAGCTTTATTTTCAATTTCAGTTTCTAAGTTAGGTTGCAACACTTTGTATTTCCTGCATGTTACTGGAATCTAAAATGCAATATTTATTTCATAAATCAACATTAAACAGGAATTAAATCTACTCTATGAATGGAGTCTGTATTTCTGTGTTTTGCCATAATACAGTACCTGCCATTGGGCAGTGGCCCCTGCTCTCTGCTCCAGACTACAACAGGTGGAGGGTCGCCTTTAGCTTGGCAGTAGAACTGAGCGGACTCCCCCATTCTCACCGATACATTTTCTGGCTTCAGCACCAACACAGGCTTGACTACAGTAGAATAATAACAATAATAATAGTATCTTTATTTATATAGCACTTATCAAAACAAAAACACAACAATAAGAGAATAAAAGTACTTAAAACAACGTAAAAATTAAGACAGCAAACCCATAAAACAGAATAAAAACTAGAATCAGGTGAATTCAGGGAAGGTGGTGCGATAAAAGTACGTTTTGAGCTTGGATTTAAAAGAAGCCACTGACTCAGCCTGCCTTATTTCCTCGGGCAGGGTGTTCCAGAGTCTCTTATTTCAAAAGCTCTGCCTCCCTTAGTCTTCAGCTGAGAGTCTGGAACAGATAGAAGGCCCCTGCCTGAGGATCGAGGGTCATACAGGGATAAAAGATCTGAGATATATTGAGGAGTCAGACCATTTAGCCTTTAGAAGTAATTTCAAGGTTCTTTAAATTACTTGAAAAGAGGCCAAAACCATGGTGTTCAAACCTGTTTACTCTGGTTAAAAGCATGGCAGCTGAGTTCTGTACTGTCTGTAGCCGCTTTACAGTTTTTCTATTAAGGCATGTAAAAGTTAAAGTTAAAGTAATCCAGGCGTGATGAGATAAAATCATTTAAAATGGTTTCTGTATCTTTAAAACTTAAAATAGGTCTAATTCTGGTGATGTTCCTTAGTTGATAATAACATGTTTGTACAAGCTTTGTAATGTGCTGCTCAAAGTTTAAATTACAGTCAAACAAGACACCAAGATTTCTAGCAACAGGCTAAATGTATTCAGACAAGTACCCAGTAGATGGCAGTATTTGAATGTTTGTATTGCTGGAGCCAATTATAAGAATTTCTTTTTTGGTAGAATCAATTAAAGAAAATTCTTAGACATCCAGCTTCTTATATCTACTAGGCACTCCTGTAAAGAACTCAGCATACTGAGGTCAGTGGGCTTAATGGGGACATACAGCTGTATGTCATCAGCATAAAGGTGAAAGAAAACACAATGTCTATGAATAATATTACCTAATGGTAGCATATAAAAAGAGAATAAAATTGGTCCCAAAATTGACCCTTGAGGTACCCCACACTTGACTGTAGCAAATGAAGACATGTAGTGGTTAATGAACACACAGAATTTTCTGTTTGAAAGATAAGATCTGATTCAACTCAATGCCATACCTGATATGCCCACCCATTGCCTCAGTCTGTCTAATAAAATGCTGTGACCAATCGTGCCAAAAGCTACACTTAAATCAAGCAATGCAAGAATGGAACACATGCTGGCATAAATGGTCATTAAAAGGTCATTTGTGACTTTAAGAAGTGCAGTCTCTGTGCTGTGATGCTGACGAAAACCAGATTGAAAGGTTTCAAAAATGCTGTTTTCTTCCTTAGCAGCTGTGGTACCTGGCTGTAGTTTTGTTTGTAGAGGGGGATTTTTCTTGTCAGGGTAGAAAAAACTCATACAACGGCATTCAGAATAACAGGCTGCATTCAAAACCGATATTGTTAAAAGAGTAATAAGTTGTTGTGGGAGTGTTCTCTCACCCAGCACAGACAGACGAGCCGCCCTGCTCTCTCTCACTCCCACAGTGTTGCTGGCTACACACACATAAGAACCAGAGTGATTCTTCTCTGCAGGAGAGATGATAAGCTTCCCATTCAGCTCCTACAGCACAAACACAACGCAGACAAAACACACAGTTCAATGAGTTCACTGAGGATTATATCAGAAACTTCAACTGTGATGTGTGGCTTTAATCACTTAATGTAAAATAATATTTTCCAGTGGGTACTGTATACGAACATTTGCTGCTGAACTTCTGTACACCTTAATTACTGAAATAAAGTTGTTTTTTTTATCCTTCTGACACTTAACATATCAAACAGTTCTGTGGAGGATTTTACAAGAATCATGACTAAGATGGCATATTAGTCATCTTCCATACTTGTGATTTTTATTTCTTCTTTATCAGTTTTATAAGCCAGTAACCTCGGGCCACTTTGTCTAAAGACAAGTGTAAGCAGCAGTTTACCTGTCTCTTTTAGGCTGACATAAACATATATGTCATACTTTCATTGTAAGAAATATTCAAACTATAAGATCATTTTGACTTTAGCTAATTTCCACTTATGGATTCATCGTAAAAAATATTAACATTAGACACTCTTTTCAGACATGGAATACGTAACAACGCTGACTTCACCTATCTGTTAGGGTGGATGGCTCTTTGTCATTCAGACAGAGGTGGCTGTTATGTTAATACTCCTTACTGCTTTATTCAGACATGACTAGAGATTAACAAAAAGAGCAACAATAGTCACGTAATAAATGTTTTGGCATATAATGTCCGAAAGTGCACAGCTATAGACTGACAAGATGTTAAGTTAGGAGTCTTGTTTGATTCCTGTTTGCTCATATGTTGCATGTTAAGCGTTTTGCTGGATATTCATGATTCTGCCCACGTAGTTGCATAGATGAAAAACCAAAAACATAGGGAGAGATTGCTGCTATGATTACTATTATTATTATTGTGGACATACAATTTTTAACCTATTTTGGCCTGCGGCGCTACAGAGGAAATCCTTTTTATAGACTGATCTGACATGTGAAGAATCTCCTCAACAACTGAACACTCTGTTCTTTGGTGTTTCATATTGTAGTTTATTAAACTGATTGTTTTTTCCCTGTGTGCTTAAGATGTGGTAACTAAGCGAGAAACTAATTATAACACTCTTAAGATAATGTGAACACAACCTGCATTTAAATACTCTCTGTGCATGTTTTACCTTTACATTAATCTGACATATTCATTTCAAACTTGTGATGTGTTGAAAGTGATACAGAAATGTTACAGGTCTGACCTTGTAAGATTGACGTCTTGACTTTTACTTAAAAGTGAGTTGGGCGGTTATTCAGACATGTAAAATTGCCCTCACATTCATGTAATGAAGATCTGAAAAGTGTTCAGTTGATGATGAGGCCGAGGGCTTACAGTGTAATGGTGGTCAGTGTTGTTGATAGGCAGGCCATCCTTCTTCCACATGATGTTAGGCTCAGGGTGTCCAGTTGGGGGGCCACAGTTTAATACGGCCATCTCCCCCTCTGCCACCTCTGCATCAGTAGGCTGCACACTGAACTCCTCCTGCAACACTACAGCAACACACAGAGAGGGTTAGGATCAATCAGATCAGAATGAAGGGGTCCTGTTCCACCAGCAGCTATCAATACACTGGGTTGCAGTAAAAAAAAAAAAGAAAAAGAAATAAAAATGTTTACACATATTCAGCCACATACCACCTAAATTTGTCTCATTTGCATATGGGACACATAGAAATGTGCTGTTCTTTAGTTAGTGTTATACTGTTTAAACATTGTTGTGAGGTCAGGGTGGAGAGCTGCTGTGTCTCTTTATTCAACATTCTCTTTCCATTACTGTAATGCCATAAAATCATCTCACTGACACCTGCAAATGAGAACTGTCTACTGTCCTGAGCTGCCTTGACCACTAAGTTGTTAACTCAAAACTAAAGCAAAAATCCACATTTGCACATAATACCATACACTGTTCAGACAGTACATAGGGATGCATGCAGCAGCTTCAAGTGTCACATCCCTCACCAAACATTACTGTGATTTAATGGGTTTTACTCATTACCAGTTAACAGGCAGTAAACTAGCCTTCACAGCCTGTTAGCGTGACTAGGTTCTCACTACTACTCTTCTCTAAAGGTAACAGCAAACACCACATTCACTTACATTCATTCTGAGGTGGAATTTAAAAATAATTTTGGTGCAATGCTTCTCTCCTAGATATGAAATGATGAAAGGAGATCATTTAAGATCAGAGGAAGAAACTCTTTTCTGCGCCATAGCTCAGGAAGTCACTCTAACTTTCTTGCATGGCCTTCTTGTCCATTAAGGCTTAAAGACAAGCAGCTGCTGCATGTCCACTCCTCACTGAGATCCACATAAGTAAACAGTGAGGGTCCGAGGTCAATTAGCACCACTGTTTGACCCCTCCCCCCCATCCAGCAAACATTGACAGTGGACCCTGTACCCCTCTGTCTCTGTCACCACATACATCTCATACATCTTCATCAGCCCTGTGCATGTCTGTGTGTGTGTGTGTGTGTGGGGAGTCATTCCCCCATCCCTCTCTTCTAAAAGGATTGAACTTAAAATAGCTGCAGGCAAACTGGTCTGCAAAAAACACACAGCATATTTGTCTCCCTCACTACTTGCTCACAGATACTTATCTGAGCATCAGCAGAACATGCTTCATATAGTGGAAGTGGAGACTAGTGCATAAACCGAGATGAAACACAAATAGTATTTTATTTGATTCAACAGTGCTGTAATAAACTGACCAATAGAAATACATAGGGTTTATTTTTGATGAGCATGACATTTAAGGAGTATATTAGTGTTTTAGCTAATTCAGCAGGTAGAGAGCTGGGGTCAGTGCTGAGCAAAGTATAACTACTATATGTAAGGATCTGGGGAAAACACACATGCCACAGTTTTACCTGCGATATATAGCGATGCATTACGGCTGGTGGCCCTGCCCACGCTGTTCTTGGCCACACAGGCATAGACGCCCTCATGCGACTGACTTCGTCTGCCTTCTCCCACACTCAGAAAGAAGAGGCTGTCCTCTAACAAAAGTATAGGCTGGTCATCTCCCTTCGTGGTCTCCAGGGGTAGACCGTTGCGCAGCCACTCGATGGTGGGCTTGGGGTTGCCTTCCGCCCGGCAAGAGAACGTGGCAGGACTCCTGACCTTCACCACCACATCAGAGGGGTGGTGGACGATGCGGGGCGGCGTCTCCTCTGCACGAACTCTGGAACCTAAAGGGGACACAGAGATGTTGAAAAGACTGAAAAAAAAAAAGCATCCGAGAGTATATTTGGTAGCAGAAGCAGCGACGTATGTTGTGCCTCGGTTTACTCGGATGTAGAAAAGCAGAAAAAGCTACGGCAGTTCAGTTAAGGTGCCTCAAAGAAAAAGAAAAAAAAGGTTTGTACATCACTGTGTAGGACTCACTGGGATCATTTATGTAAGGTAACATGGGATTGCTGTGGCACTAAAAGTTGTATCTGTGGCACACTGCAGCAGAATAATTGTCAATATGAATCAGCCACATCTGGCCAATACCAGACATGCTTAATGAGGTCAGTAATATCAGTCCAGTGGCTCAGACCAGTGTATCCCTAAAGTTTAGCATTGCAGACATTTGACAACAGTTAATTCAAGGCATGTTTTGTACTGGAGCTCTTTCTTCTGTGAATAACAGCCTACAATGTCAATCTATATCTCTTTCTCTATATAGAGGAGCCAACAGCTGTGCCTAGCTCTATGCATCACCACCTCTGGGTTCATTTAACTGGTAACAGGGCATTCACAACAAAACAGGTTTAAGTCCTGCTACCAATAAACAATGTCTATTTGAAGCCAGCAGCACAGGAATGCCATTGTTTGAATTTCCCATGGAGCTGGATGACCACATTCAAGGAAACAGAGAGACTGTGATCAGCTTCCTGATAGGAGAGGAAGCTCAAGGGTCTCAGGAACATCAAGCCCAACAAAAGCAGACTGGAACTCCCACATCAACAGCATATCCGCAACAGAACAAAAGAATCTCTGTGGGCGGAATTTTACTACTGACATTTTTTTGACACTTTTGTAAACTAAATTTCCTAAACAAGATTTGGGATAAGTAGTCACACACAAACGAATGTTCATAAAGTCTTAAACTACATGTTGCAAGCTGACTCGGTAATTCAGAACCAAGCACAAACAAATCCTTACCAAAAACAAAGAGAGTGTCATAAAGTGGCCAAAAATATCAAAAGTCTGGAGAGGAATCATCTGAGAAATTTTGTATTATTTCACATTTGAATTGATTATGATCCTAATCTAAGCAAATATTTCTGTCCGCCCCAAACAGGCAGGGACAATCAACAAAAGAGATGTTCTTCTTGCACTGTTCATTCATTCATTATAGCCGGAAATACCTTCAAATTTTGCTAACAATAGCTTGTTCAACCTCGCTGTCAGTATGTCTACTCACATTCAAAGTAAAAAGAGTATGCAGCCAAAACATCAGTGCGTCATGGTCAATATATTCATAGACTTAAGAGCTTTCCAAAAAGCTGTTTCCTCATGGAAGAAGGTTGTGACGAGGATGCTCCTCAACCCCGCAGGCCTCCTGCAAACTTTAATGTGTGATAAGGAATCTAAAAATGTGCGGGAAAGCAACCAAACCAAAACAGCTCAGGTTCAACTTCCAGCCCCACATGCTGGTGAGCACCACACCTGCTGAAGTGTCATTAGGGAAGCGGATTAGTTGATTAATCTGCAATAGATCTAGATTTGATAATCAATTGATCAAGTATCAATTTTCAAGTAAGCAAAATGACAAATAAATCACTAGTTACAGATTCTCAAGTGTGATTTTATGCTGGTTTTTAGTCTTTTACATTAAGTTTTGGACTGTTAGTCAGAGAAAACAAGCTATTTTCTGGCATTTTATGGAACAAACAGTAAAACAATTAATTGAGAACATAATCATCAGATATCTAAATAAGAAAAAATATCATTATTAACAGCCCAAGTTCTGAGAGGAAAGAGAAATCAGATTTTGCCCAAAAGAGCACATGTGTAACTGCAGCAACAACTGTAAACTTCAGTCTCTGCTGATGTGGGATCTTTTTTTTTTCAGTCTTTTGACTAACTTTAGAAATCAAACTTCTACTGTATATTTACAGTGCTGCCTAACAATCACAAGTGAGACCCACGACCACAGGTTTAGCTTTGATAATGTGTAGTGAATAATGACTATTGCTACAGTACAAAAAAAAAAAAAATAGAATGAGTGCTGTGTCTGACCTCTACCTTCATGGTTTCACTTAAAGATCAAATAATCAGGACGTTTGACATTTAACACCAATGCAGATGATGTTGTGGAACTGAAGACATGAGCTATCAACACTAGTTATGTGTAAAAAAAAAAAAATATATATATATATATAGATAGATAGGCTTTAAAACCCTTTTATGACAGCATTAACTTTTAAGACATTGTGCAAATGTAGAAATGTAGCCTGTGAAGAAATGTGAGTGACTGGGCTGACCAGTTTTTTATACGCTATTTACTTAATAGTTACTTAATATACCTATATGGGAGATTCAGTCAATAATAATTAACAGTTAAGTTACATCATTCATGAAACGCACTTACCTGCCAGAAGAACTCCAAACACCGAGAACAACATGCTCATGGCAACACATCTGGACATCGTTAACAGTCATAAATGAGCCAGCTGACTTTTCATTAACCACGTTGGTAATTTTAAGCGTAATTTCATTAAGAGTCCAACTCCAATTTCTCTCTTCCTCTCTTTGAATCTTCAAAACTAAACTGTGAATTTAAATGCCAACTTTTCCTGTAAAATCCCCTCTCATAACGAAACTCAACGGCAACTTGGCTCGTGCGCTCCTGTGGTCACCAATCAGAGCGGTGATTACACTGCCTGTCCGATTTTTTTTTCAAAATAAAACGCTTTTTGATACGAGTACAGTCCACTATTATGGACGCTACAAATAGCTTAAAAGATTAACTGCTTCATAATATGTTTTCACAGCATTTCATATGGATTTGTAATTTTTATTTGTTTTTTCAAATTGAAATCGTCTCCTGATTTTAATTTGAAGGCAGTACCACGAGCTTCCGGTATTCCAAGATTTTTGTAGCAGGTTTGACATATACAGTGGAAAGAAGTTCCATCTATCTATCTATCTATCTGTCTGTCTGTCTGTCTGTCTATACAAATTGTACATTTCTACATGCCACACTGTTTGTTTGCTTCACAAGATATCAAGGGTGAAAAACAATATCATCCTATTATTCAATATGAAGTCAGTCCATCCAAGTACAATTTCAACTAAAACCTGAAAAACTCAAACTTCTCCGGAATCATTTCCAGATTTTCTGGGGTTTGTCAAAAGTCCTTCTGGGACATGTATCTCTAACTGAAGATTTGGAGATTTTTTACTCAAATGCTGAAATGTTACTGAGAGGGGAGGGTCGTGACAGGCTGGGAGGTGACTGCTGTCAAAGAAAAGTATACACACAATATGCAAATTAACTGTAACTCTCCTAAAATAATAATAATCAGTTTTTTCAGATGACATTAATTACATAACTAATAATGTTTTGAGAAGAAATAAGTTAGCATTTTGCTATGATAGTTGTCTCTTACAGTAGTTTATTTTTGGGGTCCCCGGGGACCCCAGTCAGTAGTCCTTGTATCTTAAATATGTTGGTAGGATGGGGGTTAACTTAATTACTGTATACAGTGCCTAAACATAAGCTAATGTCCCACCATGGATTTTTTTGGCAGTTTGTGGCAGTAACTCAGTCAACACTAATAGGAGGCAGGAAGTTCAGAGTTTGCCATGTTTGGAAACAATTGGAGGAAATTATGTATCTTATTTATGTAGTGAGCACACACATTATTTCAGCTGTTAGTAAGCAGTTTGTATTGTGGCGTTTTCTCTGTCTGGTGGGTTTGTATGTTTGTAGCTTAAAAAATGCATGAGGCTTATCTTCTTGGTTTGGCTTGTCATAATCATCTGAAATCATCATTTTAGAGAGAATTTTACCTGAGATTTGTAGAAGAAAATACCAAAAGGTAATATAATGTAATGGTAATATAAAAAGTAGTGCAATTTAGCTGAAATGCAACTTTATGAGGGGGGGGGGGGGGGGGGGGGGGGGATACCCCCCCAATGCGGAATTACTTCCAAATTCCACAGCAAAGCAAGAGTGATCCAGAAATAAGTGAACTACTACTTCATTCCTACTAATGGCACACATAAATAAAGCATTGTTTAGAGAACTGTTCATTGTGAGGCTCAGAAAGGCCCGGGGCTAAGTGATGGATGTTTATATTGATCCAACAACTCGGGCTTGATGGCCCCAGCATCGGCCAGCTTTCAGCCTGCAACAAAAGGTTTAGAGAGGATGAAGGATGAGTCCCGGCTAAACACAACCCATGGGAATGGTGCTGGGCTGAGATGTGTCGAGGGAAGGGACCTCATTTCAGGCTGTAGACCAAAGGTCAGGAGAAGTGTTGGAACGGGCAAAGAGGGCGGGATGGAATAAGAAAAAGAAAGAATGTGTCAGCTATAGTGAGGAATGTGCTAAAAAGTGACTTCAGAGTAAATTCTGAGTGTAATTCAAGTGTGTTTTGAAAAGAAATCAACAATCACTGTCAACTAAATGACAGCTTTTAGCTATTCAAACAAAAATGTATTCTGCATTCTAACATGCTGTGCCTCTGATTCAGCTTAATTGAAACAATTAAAGAGTGAAAATGACAGCAAAATGTTTGTCTTTAAATAAATAAATTTAAATTTCTTTCTCTGACACACACATTACATTAACATTTACACATTTTCCAACTCTAATTAATTCTACAAATCCATCTTCTCCGAAACATAAACATGCTACACGCAATATTAGAACTGTCTTACAGAGTTGCACGTTAAACTTTTAGAAGTTAGCAGATCAGTACTTTTCTTTTTCATTCTACACATACACTTAATTTTACACACATACTTAACATTGTTTCATCACCTTCTGCTAAAAATACTTTTTTCTCATGTTACACACAATTAGAGCATGATTATGATTCTCAGCTTTAAGTAGAAATGTTCCCTGTGGCACCAAAAGAAAATTTAATCATTTCAACAATAACTCTCCAGACTCCAGCTATAAAATATGGTTGAATATAGTGGAGATTTATATCTGCTCTATGTCTGTGATTGGCGTTGAATTTTGAAGTCCCTAACAAGGAGTTAAACCTCTCTAACTTAAGTAACATAACTATATGCAGCATAATATACAGTGCATTTATTTGTCTGGGACCTTTTGGCAAACAAATCGAAATGTAAATTTGTAAAGTTTAAATATTTAAAATATTTCCCTATTTGGTACCATAAATATTCTTTCTGATTCATATCATTTCTGTATTCTGTCACCTTCATCAAACGCACATGTACAGTTTGTGGCAAAGAAAAGAGTTACTATTTTAATATTTTCTACATATTATGTTTTAATTGTTTGTTTGATTTAGCAAATATCATAATTATTATTCTTACACATACAGCAGTGAGGAAGTAAATGTCAAGAAACATAAAGATTAATACCCTGTCTCATTTTATTCACAATTAATTTATGTTTTAAAATAATTTCCTACATGGTCAAATAACAAATTTTAGCACCTGATCTGCGTCAGAGATTATTGCATCACTACCTACCTCCACACCTAAATGCATAGGCCTCGCATGACAGACATCAGTTGATCTGCAGCAGGTCAGTGATGCGTGGCTCAAGTGTGAAGAGTCGCATGAGTTATTTAGGGCTCACCTTTTTTGCGGTGTGGTCTGCTCCCGTGAGGTCTGTGCTTATGTCCGAGACCGTGACCAACATGCTCTCTGACCCGGGTCTTTGACCTCTTGTCCAATTCCATCTCTGTTGGACAGATGTCTTGGCACTTGCACATCTGAGAATACTCTGCCCAGGAGTAGAACCAGGACAGCCAGAGAAGCCACGCACCGACCCGCATCTTCAGTCCACAAGTCCTGCCTGCACTTCCTGGATGCAAGACCCAAACCACTACTGCAGCTCCACTGCACCATCCATACCCTCAACTAATTTAACTCCCTACTGTGCCACTCCTCAAACTTTCAACATGTGACCTGTCCTACACACCACTTGTTATATGGAGATTGTTGAACAGTATGTTTCATATTCCTTAAACATGGCTGTGAGCCCCTCTTCCCTCCCTCTTTAATTTGGCTGCTCTTGGTCTCCCAGTCTCCCTCCTCTTTGGGTCCTCTTTTTCTCCCGAGGAGGGAGAAGTTGGGGGGGGAAACAATGATCAGAAAACAAGTTTCAGACCTCATGCTGAGCGAATAGTGAGGGGAAGGGGACCAAGGGGTACTGTCTTGTCCAACAACATCTGTGCCATTCATTCTGCATGGGATAAGGGGGGGGGGGGCAGAAAACAAGGCTCAGTCTAGGGGAGGAGGGAGGCAAGAGGAGGTTGAAATAAGGGGGAGGTAACACAGAGAGGCCTGTTTTCCCGACTCAGATCAGTTTCATTAATCAAATGTACCATGTGGCGGATCAAATGCAGCAGGACAGTTTTTAGTAATGTAGAACATCACATAAATGGAATAATTACATCACTGTTTTGGTCATTCTTAAAAACAAACCTTTCACCCGATATGAGCAAATTAAATCTAATAAAAGATGCAGATGGAAAGATAGTAGGCAGTACTTTCATTTGTTAAAGAAAAAAGCATTTATTTCTGTTGTACGAGAACCGTTTTCACTTTTCACTTGGAGTTCACAGGCTCAGATGTAAATTATTGGACCAGAAGAATGCTGTTTCTTTTAACAAACAACAGCTTCAAAAAGGAGTACAAAGGCCTCTTTTTCTTTCACTGCATTGCTTTAATGTGACAACTCAAGACCCCCACCACCACCCCATCACCCCCACTCATCCACTACCCAACCTCCCACCAGTCAACTAGCCAAGCAAATTTGTAGCTGCCTGTCCGCACAGTATGAGTCTCATACATCATCTTGGCTCGGCCATAAGCAACAAACAAAAGTACCAAGTCAATCTTGTCAGAATGTTCTGGTTTAATTTCAAACACAGTCAGTTTGTCGGGTTTGAGTGGACTCCCACAGAGCACAGAGATCACTTTGGTCTGTGTCTTATCTGCCTGTAAACAAAAACGAATGGGATTCCTTACAAAGTACTGCAGATAGTTTTAGGCTTCTGGCCATTTTCCTGTGTTGCATCAATTCCTGTATATCGTAAATTACAGACATTAAGATGGGACCACATTGAAACTGAAAACAGTGTGATCATTCCTTTATAACAAGGTCATGATTGGCCTTCCTTATGACAAAATATCTTCCATTTCCACAACACTCTTTTCTCACAACTTGCACTGCACAACTTTAAGTTTTTGAAACGTATGTAGATGAAAAAGAACTATCTGACAATTAAAAATTCCACCACAGGACTGAAAGTGAAATCATTCTTTGACTCAGTTTTACATTAGCTACATAGCCTGCAGACTGTAACAATGCATTTTATCTTATTGCATATGTCCTGTATACGTCCATCTTTACATTCTCTGCTATTGAGAACTGATGTGACTGATATGTTGCCCTGGTAGCTGACAACTGAAATCGCCAATTTACAACTTTTTTCCACAAGAACAGTGCTAAACAACTGATTGATAAAAGCATCCATTCAAATAGTGTCTGGCAGCCTAATAAAAATTTAAAAAACATTGTTTAATTAGAGTATTATTTATTTATATTCATGCTGACTAAGTGAAGTTGCTTCATTGGTCACTGACGTTTGTCGGCAACAGACCTTTTAAGCAGCAGGCAATTTCACTTAGAATAGCACTGAAAGCACAGCTGCAACTGAGAGCAATAATGATGGCTGTGTGTCATGTAGGTGTATAGACCATTTTTACAGCAGACATTCTGACTATCAAAGCAGGAACAGCACAGGTGGAATTAATAAGATTAATGACAGCTGCATTACATTTAGGGGAGCCAGTTCCAGAGCTTATCATTAGTATTATTTATACCTGTGCTTTTCCTGCTCAAAATGGGAACTTAACGACCTGTAACATGGAGCTTCTCATAACCTGAACCTTTGAGAACTTGTAGTGGAACGGTGGCCAGTTCTGCTTGCTTTTCCATTGTATTTTACAAACAGGGAAGGATCAGATGTACAGTGCGTCACTAAGAAGGCAACACCGCTTTGGATTATGTCACTAAAAAGACGATTGTGGGTCCTCGCTGATGTGAACACAGAAGTGAAATTGTGGTTACTGCTATGTTGTTGTGTTGTTAAGATGCGATGACACATCTGCTTAACCAATCACGAGTGACATAACCTTAACAACATAACATAACATGACATGAACTGACATAATATGGCATGAACTGACATGACATGCGTTATGCGTCTGAGCACGGCAGGATGTCATGGGATTGGGTAGTGCGGTTGTCTCGGAAAGCACTTGGGGGCATCGGAGGATGAGGGGGTAGGATGAGAGCTGGGAGGTTCATAAAGGACTGGATGAAGGTCGAATACAAAGGGATGAATGAGGGTTGACGAGTGGCATGAAGAAGAGTCAAATGGCGGGATGCAGGAGCGATGAGAAGAATAAGAAAATGGGCAAACTGGCAATTGGGATGGTTGGTTGGAGCATGGTTTTGGGCATGTGATGTTTATGGGTGTATGGGATGTCAGCATGAGCAGGCACGTGGGGATATACGACCTGGCCCTAGCTAGGGCTGAAGCAGTCTGTTGCCGCATCATAGTGGCGGCAGGATGGAATCATCCGTGTGCCAGTGCGGATGGTGCTGGGTAGGGAACCGACAAGCGAGTCAGTTGGAGTGGTGGTGGAACTGGAGGCTGTGCAGAACTGGAAAGCCTGGCTTTGTAGGCTGTGGAGGAGTGGAGTGGCGGAGGCCAGAGTGAAAGTGCTCACGGGCACAGTGTTAACAAAAGCTGGAGCGAGGGGGTCGGCGACAGGGGGTGCTGAAGACACAGAAAAAACATATGGGTGTTGGGGAAGGGAGGGGAACAGGGATAGAACAGTAGGAAATTGAGTGGGTCCATCAAAGGGAGCACCGTGGCTCGGTGCAACTGTTGCTGTGGTAATGGCAGGACCGGAGGTGGCTGAGGGAAGAAACCATAGACTGTATAAAAATATGGACGTAGTTACCGTGACGTCACCCGTTGGTTTCTGAGGAGCGGTTTTGAAGCTCAAAGTGAGCTGCTCCGGCCATCACCATCTTGGCAGTGCGTCACTCTGCCCAACTCCCAGCCAATCAAAAATAGACAAAGAGGCGGGCCGAATGGCTGAAATAAGCCACCTAGTGGCTGGCGGACCTGTCACTCAAAGCAGCCATGTCCTTCTTTATGCATAACTTTACAGCTTAATAAAATTTAAACGGGGGAGCCTGCGGACACAGGGATGAAAGAAAAGACGAAAAACATGAGACAGATCAGACAGGGAGGGAGCGTCGTGACGTCATCGATGTGTGGCATACAGGTGGCGCTGGGCGGGGAACCCGGAAGTGAGCAGCTGTCCGGAGCGGTGGTGGAGGTGGAGGCAGAGAGGAGCAGGAAGAACCTGGCTTTGTTGAAACGGGATTTGTATCCGGAGTTCAGCCTGGCCTTCAGCCAGGGCTGAAGAAGTCTAGGCTCTATTGTAGTAGGTGGCGTTGTGACGTCATTGGTGTGCGGCGTGCATCGGCCCGGCGGCGGACAATGAACTCGGAAGAGCGGGAGGATTTGAGCTGCCGGCGAGAGGGTTGATGGAAGTAGAGTCTGCATAGAGTTGGAAAGTTTGTCTTAATCATCGTTTCGTAGGAGTGGGACAATCATCTCCTTGAGACATCTGGCTGAAGATGTTAATCACTTGGAAAAGAGCCGTATCCGAGTGGGCCATTGCGTGGATGTGTGTGGAGCGTCTGGAACCCAGCTGATCAGAAGCACAGCGTCTGGAGGAGAAGGGTTCCATGTGGATGTGGTGGTGAAGGAAATATCTTGTTGGTAGTGCTGGATCTAGTTGTGGGCGGTATGTTGCCGAGGAACGTGGGTCACAGAGCACGGGCGGGAGGTAAGCGTTTGTGATGCGAGTGTGTCGTAGGTCGCAGGTGAGAGAGAGGGGCGTGGTCTTGTTCGTGAACGTATGTTATAATAATAACTCCACAACACAACACAAAGCCTTTTTCACAGTAGACATTTTGTCAAAACAGGAAAAACTAAATAACAAATTCTCAATGGCGTCATTACATTAACTGTCTCAGTAAGCCATGTCAGTGAGTGAGCATGCACAACACCAGAGCCCTGGAGCTGGCTCACCTACAGTAAATGGAATGCAGCCATCAATGTTATGAATTCCACCTGTGCTTTTCCTGCTTTGACAAGTCAAAATATCTGCTGTGAAAAGGGTATAAATGGAATTCAGTCATCAATCATTTTATTATTTACAGTAGTGTTGTTCTTACTGTGAAAAGGCCTACACCAGGACCTGCTCCTGCTACGACAGGACCTGGCACACATAAATTGAAAACGACCATTATTATTAATGTGTGTTGGAGAAGTCCAAATGTGAAACAGGTCTATTCTTTTGTGGCATTTTGGGTTTGTAAATACAAATACATATAATAAATGTCTTGAAGACATTCTTCAACACATCATTTGTAGTATTTTCTTTGTTAATATGACATGGTGACAGTGATGAATATGGTGAAACTACTGAAAATGAAAATGAAAACCTAGGGATAGAGTATTTGAATTAATTATTAGAGTGAAGCTTGTGTGTTTCATATATAAAAATCATATTGTTTTTATTTACTACTGCTGTTGCACTTAGGATAATATCAGTCAGCACCAAAGTAGTGGCAGTGGTGATGATGATGCAGTACTTGTGTATTATTATAGTGATGCTCAGACGTTTATATCAAATTTTTTTTTTTTTTTTATGGTCTTCTTGTCCAAAACTACACCTACAGGTAGACCAATCCAAAAGCTAAAATATGAAAACACAGGCTTGTCACAACCTATGCAACAACTGAGCATGCTCCGAGGACCACTGGCCACCCATGTTCAACTATTGTGACCGTGGTCTTTGATCAGTGTAGCCATTGCCTTTTTAAGCCTGGCCAATATTCAATCATTTCTCCAACACTGTCAAAATGGAAACCCCCCCATAGGGCCAAGCCTCAGCCTGCGATGGGGTGTCATGTCCACGCAGCAGAGGGCTATTGGTGAGCAGCCTGACCTCTAATCCGGGCCTTCATCGTGCCCCCAACAGGCAGAGCTTTAGGGTAATTCCCTCCTGAGAGAGAGGTAAAAGGCCAAGGCAACACCAGGATTTTGCCCCCCTAGTGTGTGTTGCAGTGATAGCATCCCCTGGCTGTCTACAAAAGCGCATAATAGAGCACAACCAGGCAGCGCTGAGAAAAAACTCTTCTTGGCCCCAAAGCTGCATAGTTTGTTGCTCGGGTGACAGGGACCCAGTTCATTTTCATGTTGTATCACCATCTCTTTCAAAGCTCAGTGAAATACCCAGCCAGTGAACTCTGTGTCTCCAAGTTTGCCAAACATCCATTCGTTGGCTAATAAACCCTCTAATTGAAGAATTTTATAATCTAATCTAATAAGGTTTTAAAATGATCTCATTCATTTTTAATTTTACCCCACAGAGCACTCATCAAGTTTTATTTACCAAACTTATTGAAAGGATTGCAAACATTGCCATCTGGTTGATTTAACATGAACTGAATCACATTCTTTTGGGATAAGTGCACCAACTTCGGTGCCCGCAATCTTTAATGGATTTTCAGTGTTGTGAGAGCTGGGTGGGGTGGTGGCGGTGTCCATATCACAAACAGAGGGCGAGATGGCTAAGGATGTGAACGGCAAGCCAGAAGTTCTGCTTGAGTGCATCTGAATGCCGGATCTTCCAGAGAGGAGCGCACCCCGTCCCCTCCGCAGTTTCAAAACCAAGCACCCTGAGCTTTCTGCTCACACCTCTTTGCCCTTCCATTGCTCCCTCTTTCTCTATCTCGCCCGCCCCCATCTCTTTATATGTCCAGCTGGCTGCTCCACAAAGACTTCGTCTCCCACTTCTAAATGATCCTCAAACCCCCACATGCTTTGTTCTGCTCATTTTCCCACTCCCCAGAGACAGAGTTTAGTAGCAAAAATTAAAATGAGGATAGGATAGAGGCAGAAAGATTAAAAAGGTGAGGTAGAGTGAGAGAGTGTGTGAGAACGAGAGGAATATTGTCAGATCTTTCAGACCAACACTTCAGGGATTGCAGACTTCAAAAAAAGTGAGAAATCGGTGTAAACATCTTTTTCGATATGACCTTGAAATATAAACTCCAGAAGAATGTTCTAGAAAAGGGCATCTCTTTAAATCAAAGTGAAAGTTTCTGTTAAAGTTAAAAGGAAAAGCCTCTCCAGCTGAACCCTCTCCTCCGGTTTCAGTGCAAAATAAAGCTGCTCGTTTCTCAGTGCCACTTTCTGCAGGGGCTAAGATCATGTTTTGCGGTAATCATGCGGTCAATTACAGGCAACAAGTCCCTCCAGGTTGAAAGGTTTTAGATCTCCTATCCCACCCTGCTGAAATCCCCCAGTTCCCCAGCTTGTGTGAAATCATGCGCTGGATTGTTGTGCAGAAAGAGGACCACAGTATGGAGATGTGGGCTGGAACTAATAGGATTGGTTTTGATTCATTAGATTCTCTTTCATCATCCTGGTTGGAATTCCACTCCACGTCTCCTCGGGCTTCACACTTTTAAAATGGAGGTGGGAGGGGGGCAAGTGTTTATAATTGAGCCTCTAGACTGCAAAAGCTCATTACTCTCTGTGGAATCATCTGCTTATTTATACCCCATGGAATCAGCTTCATAACCATGTGAATGCAGCGCTGTGTTTGTCTAACTACTGACAACACAGTACAGGATACGATTCAATAGTTGGCAAAATGTGTAACTAAAATTTTGAATAGCAAAACAATGATACATATGTAGCTTCTAAGTTTTCTAAGTGAAATCCACAACTGTTGGTTACATATGAAACATCTGTTCTGTGAAAGAGATGCTTGGTGATGTTTGACAATCTTGAAACCCAAGACACTATAGAGCCATGACTGCTTCTTCATGAATCACCTTGCCAAACCTCACTTCAACGTCTCACTACACACATACACCAGTTCTTCAAGTTGAACCTCTGATTCTTGAAAAGCTTAAAACATGTCACGACTCCAACCCTCCAAGATACTACTCTGACAGCAATATGAGCATGCAAAGGTGCCATGACATCCATTTGGCAAAACCTCACGTGTGAACAGAGATGCATGTTAGGAAAACACTGAGAATCTGACATTCTCCTATATACAAGACCGTTTCTTTTTTCATGAGAAAAGAGACAAAAGTGTGTGTGTGTAGGACTGAAGGCTAGTCCACATGGTACGAACTGGGCCGTCCCCAGGAGTCGACAGCATAAACCTCCAAACACAGGCAACAACATGATGACTGGGAATACTCTCCACACTGAGGGAATGATAATGAGCCAACCACACTAATGTTGATGGTAGCACACACAGGTTTAACTGTTGGCCAGAGAGCAGTGATGCTAAAAAAAATTAGATACTTTTACATTATCAGAAAACTAAAAATGATTAATTAAAGGACAGGTTCACAATTTTTCAAGTCTTAAAACAACAGTCAGGAGCCCAAATGAACACTAAAACATGTTATTCTTGCTGTAATCATTCCTCCTGTTCATACTGACCATTATAAGATCCCTTCATAATACACTTACAATGTAAGTGATGTAACACAATCCACAGTCCTCCTTCTGTGCAAAAATGTATTTAAAAGTTTATCTGAAGCTAATATGAAGCTTCAGCCGCTCAAATGAGTCAAATCAAGTAGATATCTTTCAATGTTACAGTCTTTTCAGTGCCAAAGTCTCTCTTTTTGTTACTATACTTCCACCGCAGCTCAACAAGGAAACACTGTCTGAGGAAACACAAAGAAGGAATTTGATGCTAAAAAGACTGTAAATGTGTCAGATATCCACTTGATATGACTAACTCAGACTGCTGAAGACTCATATGAGTATAATAATACTTACACTGAAAGCATACTTAAAGGTGATCTTTTAATAGCCAGTATGAACAGGAGGAATGATTACAGCAAGGAAAACCTCTTTCAGTGTTCATATGGGCAGCTGTTGTTTTAAGACAGACTCAAAAAACTGTGGATCTAATATAAAGGGACCAAACTAAATGCTGAAATACGAAAAACGCACTGTTCATGTGAACCGACCACAGAACACATCAACCTTTATATTTAAAGAAACAGGCCACCACAAAACATATTCATCCTCTCACCCAGAGTGCTAGTTATCCATTCAGATAGTTTCAAATAGATGGTGATTTGCACCACAACTAGTCCTTGTTTGTTTGGAGGCAGAGCCTTCTCCTAGTTTAGTTAGTAGTTTGTTTCATGTTTAGTTGGGTGTAGTTGTACTTTTGCATAGGAAAAATGACCAATATGAAGTAACTTTCTTATATCAAATGAATGTGTGAACATGGAATCCTTTTCATGGAACATTACTGTACCATCACTGAGAGATATATGGACTATAATTTAAGGCTTGAAGATAGAAGGCAAAGATAAACAAGCTAATTGTAAGTAAAAGCAAGGAACCGATGTGGGTCTAATAGAGTCAAACAACCAAACAATACACTGGTATAGGCTGGTCGTTTGGCCACTCAAAAAGAAAAAAACAAAATATTTGAACACCAACTGACCTTAATGGAAATACCTCTGAGACATCTGTTTACACCCAACAAATTGCAAAATTTGAATTCTTCAGCCCATATCCAGTCTTTCACCACATAACTATTTGAACCAGTATGACCGAGCTGTCAACTAAACTGATTATCACATTTTGTTCAGTATATTTCATATCCAGTACTGAAAAGTGTCTTGAGTGTAGAGAATTGATGCCTATTTATAAAAACAGTAACAATGAATAAACATGTTCAGTGATACAAATACTGTACGTCAACTGCTTCGGTGTGTCATATTACATAATACAATATGTTTTTTCTGTGTTTGATGTTGCTGACCCTCCTTTTCAAGCTGGGGAAGAAAAAAAATCTGTGCTCAAGTTATTATTAATGTGATGTATTTTTATTAGCAATATTCAAATTAGCTACAGTAAAAAAAACAAAACCCACTACATGAACACTGTTTAGTCCAGTTGAAGAGCCACAAATGAAATCTCTCAGCTTCAGGGAGACATCACATAAGATGCATTTAGAATTATAATGAATAACCTTCACTTAGTGCAGTGGATCACACTCACTTAAATGTGAGTCATGTACCTGTCATTAACACCTTAATTTGTTATATCACCTTGATAGTACCTCAGGAATTAAGAAGATAGGAGGTTACAACAAAAAATCTGAAAAATCCATGTAGCTATGTTATTATTTTATTTTTATTAAAAAAAAAAGGTGGAGAGAGTCTCAGTGCTGGTTGACCAGTAATATCTGTAATACTCTGAACACATCAAATAAAAAACATATTTATTCATACAATGATATAAAACATAAATAAAAGTACTGCTGGATATCTGTTGGTTATACATAGACAATTCAACAACCAACAAACATTTGACCATGAAGTAAACAGCGGCTCCCCTGCTGTTTCTGTAGTCCGTTTCCAGATGAAGCGGGGCCTCTTGATGGCCCCTGCTTGTCATCAGTTGTGTACATCAGTGATGTGATCCTGGTGCCAGCTCTGACTGTGGCAGCTCTACTGTGTTCTTAAAGCTTTGGCATAGACTGGCTCCAGGAAATGAAAGGGGAGCAGCATGAAGAATGCCACCAGAAAGACAGCGCTCACCACGGCCAGCAGCACATAGCGGCCGATGAACAAAGTGTCCACTATCTGTAGAGTAAACAAAACCGGTGAGTTCATTCACTATTAGGAGTTCTTCATAATTACACACTAAATCATCTGTACTTAGTAAACAAAATCTAGTACATGGGAAACACAAGTATAGGTGCATCATTTCAGTATTTCCTCAATTAGCCGCTAGATGTCATGAGAGGGCTTTCACAAAGGCTTTGTGTGGCAGCAGGGAGATAGTGTGGCAGTATGTGAGGCCTTGAACAGGCACTCACCACACACACACACAACAGAATGACAGCTAAGGAGTGGGTGTCATGTTGAGATTTTTTATCTGTGTAATTGAACTTTTCTGTGTGAAAAAAAAAATATTTGACACATTTTATTATTCCAAGCAGAGTGTTCTTATAAGTCTTAAAACATGTCTGCAAGGGATTTTTTGGTTAACATGATAACAAAAGGAATTGATATCATTTATTTTTCTACAGTTGGCAATGCAGACTAACTGTTCATCACCAGAAGCTGAACTGATAGGAGCACCGAGGGACGCTCATTCAATGTTTTGGATACTTTATCTTAGGGTCAGCGCTGCCTGCCTGCAGCACTGGAGGAACATTGATACACAGCTTTGCCTCAGGTTACACATCAGCTGGCTTCTTTTTGTGATAAATAGACAAAAGGAGTGCAAGAAGAACACACAGCTAGATTTCATTTGAGATAATCCAGACAGGATGAATTACCTAACTCTGTGTGGCATTCCACAGAACTGCTGTTTGATGAATGTTTCATCCGTTATGAAAGTGACGGAGATGTCAAAACCAAAGGAAAATAAGCAAAGTCCCAATTTTCCTCATCAGTAAGCACATTTACTTTAATTTGCATTTGAGATCAAACTAACCACTAGTTTAGTTTAGTGATACATCGGTTCAATGTAGTGAATGGGTATCTGCCTATCAGCCATATATGACTGATCTACATTACATGCTGTCTTTTAATCCCTGTTCTTATGAAATTTGTGAACCTAGTCTTGTTACCTTCTACATAGAAGCACAATCAGAATGCATTCCTAACAGTAAGTATTTGTAGCATTAGCGCTGTGTAGCTGTATTGATGGAGGTGCTTCCAGCATTTATTATGCAGCATCAGTGGGGACCACTTAATAAACAGATTGATATTTATTTCTAACCATGCTGTGATGTGTCTGTATCAAAGCCAGTGTGAGCACAACCTTTCAGAGCTGGCCACAATCTGACATATAGAGGACTAGCGCTTATTGATTCATATATTGACTGAGGTCTGTATATTGAGGGAATAACTTGTGTATTCACATTATAAGTAGTTTTGTTTTTAACTGGTCACACACTAGTGTTGAAACCACATGCTGATTCTAGGGTGATTGTTATTTTAAGATCATTTATCTAGATGGATAATCAGCTGAAGTTGATCTACAGCAGGAACAATAGAACCTAGACACTGGCACTGGTGTTGCTTTAGTTAGGAGAAGTTTGAAGATTTAATCAACACTTCTCTGATAGTGCTGGCTCTGTGTTAATATTTAGATCATGAGCTACCCATGAATCCAAAGTGAGAAACTGCCCTTAAGCCAGATAATGCCAGAAGAGCGGCGGCCCGACTGCTGACTAAAGACATATTTCAAAGGGACTATGATGGAATGAGAGTAGGTGTGTGTGTGTGTGTGTGTGTGTGTGAGTGTGTGTGTATAAATACACTAGTGTCTAGGAGAGGTGGGGTTGATGTATGCCGTCTCTTATGGATGCATTTAACACATCTCACTTTTTAATTTGCCAATTAAGCAGCAAGCAGGAACCAAAGTGTGGGTCATGTTTTATTAATGTGCCATTGAGCGCACGGGTGGGGGGCAGGCAGGCAGGCAGGCAGGCAGGCAGGTGGGGGGGCGGGTGGGAGAGGGGGGGTCTGGTATGAAACCACCCCCACCCCTAGTCTGGGACTGGCCTAATTGGCACTGTGATATTTTACTTTTGTTTAACAGCAAGAGGTTAGATATTAACACACACAGCTGCAAAAGACAAATAACATGTTTTCTACTCCTGTATGGTAACCGGCTATTGACATCAATTTATTTCAGCCGAAAATATCACAGATAGGTGAAAGCGACCCTTTAAAATAAGCAAGAAATGATTAAATCATCATGAGAATACAATCATGTGAGCTTTTCTCTGAATGAAATATTTTATTATACTTCCTCCCGTTTCAGGGAAATAACAGGCCACTTGACGATTAAGGTTAAGAGCTCTTTACAAAGCCAGGTGATAATGACTTTTTGCTAGCATTATATGGTGTCATTATTACAAGTGATTGTACATGTAACCTGTGTGCAAACTATACAATGGCTTTCTGTAACTGACGGTCACATTCACAGCTGCACGTATGTAGGCCTACTTGCTTTATGTCAGCACATCTAATACATAATAATTAGTTAATGACAGTTAATGATGCTGGTATCAAAACCAAACATCACAGTATGATACAATACGGCCAACTAAAGCAGGACACGGTACACTCTGCAGAGATGGATTATAAAATAGGACACAGATAGGTCAAATGAGCATTAAATCAAAAACAGAGCGCGCTGGGCTGCCTATAAGGGATCGAATCCTCATCAACAACAGTAAAGTTACCCATCGCATACAGATGAGCACAATCATTTCTCGGTACAATTAAGACATCAAATGCGAGTGTCACTTATCAACAAACCAGCCTGTAACAACACACACATGCATCACATACAGTTAATTGGGAATCGTGACCACAGATGCCTGACTTCAGAGTCGATCGGCTTAGATTTTTCGGCAAATCTAAAATTTGTGAGTAAGCTTCCTTCTTTTCTTTTCGACATATCTGTACGCTGAATACAAAACAGACATGGGAATAATCGGCAATGTCGTACAAACTAAGAAAGTTTGTTTTTTTCTGATCTTTGATTTAAAGTGAGCAAACTTTATGACATCATAGCGCCACTCTTAAATGGTGATGGCAAGAATAGCATGCATGCCGGTATCTTTATTAAAGTTAATTAGTGTTGAATCACTCTCATGCATGAATCATACATCAATAATAGCCTAACCTTATGCATGATCCATGATGATGAGGAAAATTTCACAAATCATGTTTTCAGGGGAACATTGGCTCCCCTATAGTTCACACCCTGCATCTTTTAAACACAAGGTTCAGTTTCTGAGGTAGGCATGGGTTGATTTTTTACCCGTAAGCCTGGTACAGAAATCCAGGAAGTCACATTTTGCTTCCTCTCTCTGCTGCTGGTCTGGTATCTGCCTTTGCACAAAGGCTATAAAATGTGAGCTGGCCAGGACGGGGCTCTGCTCTGCTATTTCTATGGGGTGGCAGCTTGCTTGGCAGATCTGGCTGGCTTATTGGCACGACCTGGAGGCAACATGGGGGAGTGTTTGTTCTGTGTTGCTGCTGGACTAAGATAAAGCAGAGCGGGCCTTTACGACGAGCACAAACACAAAGTGCGCACGCATGCACACAATGACAAATACTATTTAAAGGCAGACGGCACTTTAGATACTCGCTTATATCACACAGTTGAGGTGTTGTTTGGGATGGGTTGTTTATATGCACCTATCTCAATCAATAGAGTTACAACCACACATGATCTGAGCAACACACGTACGCACACAAAATATGAATAACCTCGTCAGATGTTAATCTGTAATAAAGTTACATGTTTGTTGTACTGTAGTCATTTGTAAGCATGAAATATGTGACTGTATATTTTGTTTACTATTATTATTTACTGTACTGTACTTTTTTTTACCATTTGGTGGTAATGAAAGCCACATAAAAACCCATCCCAGGCCAGCTTCTGTTATCAGCTGAAGTACAGATCCATTACATGACACTGTCATTGTACTTGTACCACAATAATAACACAATGTTTTGCAATGCAGTAAACGGCCTGATACAGAGCTGCAATGATCAGTCGATCAGTGGCCAACTATTAAATTAATCACCATCTATTTTGATAATCGATGAACTGTTTGGAGTCATTTTTTTAAAGAAAAAAAGCTCACCTTTATCTCTTTGACAGCAGGTGTGGTCTCTGGGCTGCGAGGGAAAAACACCAGAGCCAGAGTGATGGTGAGAGCCAGGAGGAAAACAGGGATAACTCCTAACCTGGCAAGACACAACACACACACACACACACACACACACACACACACACACACACACACACACACACACACACACACACAAAGAGGATAACAGGAGGACTCCCACAGCTGATTTGATGTTCTCTAGGTAAGAGTTGCAGTAAACATGTGGTTATCAGCTGATAATTTCATTAAAAAGTACCAACCACAACCATTGTATTGTTATATTCTTCATAGTGTATTTAAAAAAGTTGCTAACTTTCAAGTAAATAGCATGATGTTTCACCTAAACTTTACTGTAACTGCACCTAACAAGTGCACAGTGTTTGGAGTCACGGTGTATTCTACACAAATAAGCATTTACTGAGTGAAGTCATATGAGGGTCTGAGTATTATTCAGCAGGGATTACAATGTGAATGGTATAAGCAATGAGTTAGTACAGCAGAATTCACCATGCGGGTGTAATGAATCACTTTATAGAATTTAAGTCAGGACGCTATAGTTATGTTGCTGCTCTCTCTGGGCAGACAACATAATATTTGGAGTTGCAAGCTTTCTATGAGAAACAGTTTGATGTTGATATGTATACAGTACTTATCAGCAATAAATTCATACCAGCTAGAACACGCTTAAAAACTGTACTTTTAAAATCATTAGTGCACTCTTCAGTTTGACACTTAATTCGATTACATTTCAGCTTTTCGATTGTCGATATTCCTACAATTTATCCTTCCTAAAACACACCACTGTGGTCTTCAGTGAGACATATGAACCATCATGTTTTATAACATTTTATTGGAATAAAAGGCCACCTGATGAGCCATGCATATGCCCTATTTACTAGAAGAACTTACTAATGGTTAAGCTCTTTATGTCCCAGAAGATGTGTGCTTTGGTTGACAAGCAAAACAACATTAAAGTGCGGGTAATTTGAAGGAAAAATGTTGTTGACCGACTCCCATATGAGGTAAACCGTCTCGTAACAGTTATGTGGGCTATTCTTTATGTACTTATGCAAATGTTTCGTGAGCGGGCTGCTGTGAGGAGTGTGTGTTAGTGCTGTCGTTACTCACTTTGCGGATCCAGATGCTCTCAGCAGCATCATCCCAAACACCAGAGCTGCAATCCAAACGACAGCAACGACGAAAACGCCTGTACCGACTTCCAACACGGTAACGTTACCTGCCATTTTTTTGTTAAGCAACCTTTTAAGGCTGTTTATTCGACAGACAGAACAGCTAACGTTAATACGGTTATGTGGGTATACTGTTTTACGACATTATCAAGCACTACTGTAAGTTAAACAAGTGAGGCTACCGGCTACAGTATCGTCCAATGAAAACATGTCACTCCGACTGTTCGACGTGGAGTTTTATTTTCGTAAAAGTGACTCGTTGCTGTCTTTAAACTCGTCGTTTGTCAAGAAGTACGTTAATCAGTTCAAGCGATAGGTTAGCCCCTTTCATCGCGTCTCTCGCTTCCTGGTAACAGCAAACTGGAGTTTAATTGGATAGACGGACTGAAGACTAGCCAATCAAATGCATCGTTACTGAAAATCTAAGGAACGCGTGGGAAATGATACAGAACTTCACCAAGCTGCCTGCCGGTTTTACCGTTCATTCACCTTTCCTCTGTATGACGCATTTATTATAGACTTGAAGCATTTGAGCAGGTCATAATCTATTCTGTTGTACAGGAGCGCCCGAAACGCGAGCTACACGCCTACAAACTGCGAAAAGACCGTCATAGCACCGTAATATCCCGCCAGTCAGTAGACAATTCAAAACAATCTGACCAAGAACACATAATTACTTCTGAACAAGCGCAAAAAAACCGTAGTGAGTTTCATCACAGCCAGCTAGGCTCTCTCTCTCCCTCTCTCTCTCTCTCTCTCTCTCTCTCACGCTTTCTTTGAATGGGAAACAGACGTTTACATTGTCAAAGCAAGTATGAAATAAAAACAACAAACAATGTACATACACAGAATAATTGTGATTTTTCTGTTAGAAATATATACACAGATAAGTAAGAAAACAACTTTAAATAGAAAAATGCAGGAAAAAATGTAAATACAAATAATCCAGAAATATATAAACACTGCAACTTTTTAAAAAAAAAAAAATGAATGTATTTAAAGATATTTGTTCTGTATGTTAATTAAGTCTATGTACAGAGATCAGCACAGTGCAAATGCGCGCGCGCTCTCTCTCTCTCTCTCTCTCTCTCTCTCTCTCTCTCTCTCACACACACACACACACACACACACACACACACACACACACACACACTTTTCTTCAAAGCACCTTTCTTCACTTGGTAGACTGTCTGAGGACAGAAAGTTACACTAGGTAGCAGGAGTGGCCTTTCAAGTTCTGTACTTTTGAGATACTCTTCTGTAGTCTACTTAGACACTATTTTACTAGAATGCAGACGAAATGGGATAATTGTTGTCTCAATATAAACTCCTGTCGTTTCAAGCCTAGTTGTGAATATTCATGCTTTGAGGGTTCATGGGGCACCTGTCTTTTCGAGGCATGTAATGATAAATGCCGACCGACAGAGGGCTGGCCAGATCCGCCATTCAAAACAAATGAGTCCTAAGTGGCGGTGCCTCTGCTTACTGGAGGAAGACGTGTTGCCTTTAAGTGCCCCTCGTATGATATATGAGGCCTACATCTAGGGTTTACTAATGAATAGCACACTGTAAAAACTGTCTTGTGCCTATTGTTACTTAATTAAGAAGTCATTTAGAAGAGGACTGTGAATTAAAACAAGTAAAAAGAATATAAAGAGGCCTGGATTTCACTCAGATGATTTAATTTCCTCCACAGTCTCAAAAAAGTCAGGCAGATGAAAGAGCAAGCAACAGAGAACATTTCGCTCTGATTCTTACGGACTCTGACTGGCAACCTGGTGTTCCAGTGTCTTCCCCCTGTATCTCTGATCGTTTCAGTAGTTTATATAGACCAGAATGATTTAGGGTGCATTTGCCTGCAGGAGAGGAAATTTGCATAATGATAATTGCAAAAATTAAGAAGGGATTAATCAGGTTTCCTGCAACAAATAAGTAAAAACCTCTTTTATCATTGGCATCTCTCTCATATGTTAAAAGAGACTTTTTCCTTACCCCCACATTCTATCTTGTATTCTACTCTTTTACCATCAGAGACACTGTAAGCTCATTCAGAAGAACATTTGTATGCAAAAGGAATGGTTGAGTAAGATCATATGATACTTCTCAATTGTGTTGCCATGTTAAACACTATGTATTTTGTTGTTTGTATGCCAAAATAGAACATAATGGAGACATTACATGTGCATTTGTTGTTGACATTGAAATGAATAGGCTAACTATAAATCCTTATTCTTCCTGTCATGCACAAGCAATGCAGGGAGATTAAACACGGTGGTATTTAGAACTTCATCACCTCCAAGTCATTGCATTGAACCCGCAGGTGTTCCCATACAACCTGAGCGCAAACAGTAAATCCTATCTTTCCCCAGGTTGATGTGTTTATGGGAATTACCATTCTCATGGAGCCCCACGCGTAGATTGCCGTATTTCCCATGGACACTGGAAGGCATCAGCAGCCCGGGGTTGGGAAAACGGGGAGCGGGATGGAGATGGAGGTGGGAGGGGCCTGGCATGGCTGACGTCACCGGCTGTGTGGAGGAGTATAGGCTGTGCTGTCAGCCCAGTGTCAGTCTGATGAAGATTGGCATGCAGGTAAGCTGTCATTCATTTTCAATGTCAGTGCATGGGAGCAGGGCTTTACCACTTCAGCGTCCTTTTTTCCCCTTTTCCCCCCCTTCATTACAAAAGGCAGGACATTATTCATACAGTCAGACAGCCAGACAGGCCAGAGCAGAGTGAGAGAGGGAGAGAGAGAGAGGGAGAAAGGGAGAGAGGGAGGGAAAGAGAGAGAGAGAGAGAGAGAGGGAGGGAGAGAGAGAGAGAGAGAGAGAGAGAGAGAGAGGAAGGGAGGGAGGGGGAAGTAAAGGAGGGGGAGAAAAAAGAGAGAGGGAAAGGAGAGGAGATGCAGTTTTGTACTGGACTGAAAGACCAGTGGATTTTTTTTTTTCTTTTGCTTGATGCGGCGTTTGGATTTAAAAAATGTGTCGGTAATGTTTGTTGTTTGTGATACATGTGTAGGATGTATTTTCGGTGGATGTTTTAGTGCAAAAGCGTGTAATTTAGAGAGTAATATTTATAATAGTGATCGGATCGGAGAGAATGATCGCATAGCTGCAGGAAGCTGGAATTTTATCTCTGGCTTTTGTCAATTAGCACCGGAACACCACGTTATTTGTAAAAATTAACAGTTAATGTCTGATGGTGTGAATCTTCCGTGCTAAAGCCGTGTGGTGGTGTCTTTTCACTGTTCGTGCGATTTTCTTTTTCTAATGTTGAAGTTGCGTTGTGTTTTTATTTGAGTAAAAAAAAAAAAAAGGCTTTTATTTTGACTCGCAAACTTGGTGTGTTGCTGAAAAATAACATTCAATAATTTTCAGTATAAAATAACATCTTAGATTTTATTCAAATTAATTCACCAGTTTTTTGATCATAATAAATCTTATTGATTGTGTGTGTGTGTGTGTGTGTGTGTGTGTGTGTGTGTGTGAGAGAGAGAGAGAGAGAGTGGAAAATCTTCTATGGGGCTGTTTTTTTTGTTGTTGTTTGTGTCAAAAATAAAGTAATAATCCTATTTATATCAGACTTGAAAGAAAATAAATACTATATATATGTGTGTGTGTGTGTGTGTGTGTGTGTGTGTGTGTGTACTGGAGTGCATTACATTGAATGGTGTTCCTAATATTTTGTCCACTGCATTAACATATTTGAGGAATATATTATATATTACTATATATTAGGAACACTTTTCAATATAATGTACTCCAGTACACCACCACCCACTGTGACCTCAATAATAAACATAAAGTAGAATTAAAACCTTTCTGACAATGTCAACAAAAATTGAAAATGTATAAGCTTCATAAAAGTAGAATTTATGGCAGAACTGTTGTATTGGATTGCATTCGATTGCACACGTGTACCTAATAAAGTATATATGTATATATATATATATATATATAATGTTAAATTGGTAACTTGTGACAGATGGCTGTCTTCAATTTCTCTTTGCAGTTCATAAACAGCAAACAACATGGAGCTAATGTCTTGCACTATTCCAGAAAGTCGTGTGAAGCAAAAAAAATTCTCCCTCGTTTGTATTTGAAAAGGTCAAACTAAGGAGCCTGAACCTGTCTGTGTCTCTTTGATTGAAGTATTTCTAATGCTAAAACTATCCACATCTCAGTGAGGTCTAATGTTTACTCTCAGCCTACCCTGCCCTGCGAAACCTCCCTAGACTGAACACTGGCCTTCTTTGTGTGCCACTTACCACTTTCTATTTCAGATGACTGCTTTATTCCATAATTGCTCGAACGACTATTTCACTCATATGAGACGTTTGACTGGCATAAAAAAGCAGTCAGTGTGATTTGACAGAGCTCGTGTTTGTCAGGCAGCTTGCCCTGTCCGATTTGATTTTAATGATCTCGCCATTAAAAAAGGCACAGGCTCGCGGGTCGTTCACCGTGTTTTGCTAGTTCTGTGAGTCAAACCGGGTCGACTCATCTGTTGGGGTTGCTGTCAGCTTTGATTCATGCCCCTAAAATTCACGGTACACTTCAATAAACATGCCACTGCATACATTGCTTTGGCAAACATCTACATTTGAAAAAAAAAACAACACAAGTTTCTTGTAAATGTAATGTTCAGTATCATTTTCCTTGGTTACTGTATATTGTAAAGTGTGCAACACAGTAAAGGCCTCCCACAGCTAAGACTACAGTCTGAGCACTGGGAGTACATTAGCTTAATTAAATATGCCTGAACCATTTGTTTACTAATCATGTGCTTCCCTGACAAATCACAATGGCGATTTAGACCACTTTAGCTCCTTCCATCAAACACATTTGACAAGTGCAGAGTACTGAGCATAAAATCCCACGAGGAGCTAAACTCGCATCCCCTGTGAAAGTAAATGCTTTGAAAGACACTGTTGTTGTTGCTGTGAGTCGCTGTTGAAAGACCCAAAGAAGGTCTGTTACCTTTTACACAATTCAAATGATCGGGTCTCTTTTGTCAGCGTCTCAAAGTGAACGATTCAGCTGGGGATGAATTTCGACACACACACACACACACAGACACACAAACACATGCTCAAACAAACGTATCGAAACACATCACCACCAATCACCCTTAGTGATGTTTGTTCTTTGTTGTGATGTACCCCACACTGCTCTACATATTGTCAGATAGGGATAATGCCAATTTAGTTTATCCCCAAACCCTGCTGAGATCTTAATTGATGATTTGTGTCATTGGACAAGCAGCCCAGGGGCATATTTGAGGCTGCAAAACACTATTTGCATATTCCCATTCCTACTATATGGGTAAATTACATGATGAGGTGTGATGCTGTGCATTCCTGCAGCTTTTGAGGGGATAATCACTAATAAAGTGATTCAGTCACACTAAATGAAGGAAGTAAACAGAGCGAGGAGAGCATATGTTACAAACCAATTTAAGCATTTATGTATGGCCATAAAGCAATTGAGGAAATTAAACCACAAGCAAATGTATTGTCATTTCCTTCGCCTTTGCCTCTAATTCTGCCCTGCATGATGCCAAAAAAAACAATACATCATTTTTTGAGAAGATCTAAGGTTGTTTTTTTTTTTCTTGAGGTCTTGTAAGACTAATAGGCCTTACTTTATCCAATTGTGAGATGTCTAATTTGTTTTTGAGGGGCTTGCTTCCTTAAATCAGACTGGAAAAAAGTGAGAGGATGTTCAGAATTATTCATAAGGCTTTAGTCTGCTGGGTATCCTCAGCGGAGTGCATCTAGGTCCTGTTCCGGGCCCGTGAGCAATGTGATGTGTAGTAGTTTTCTCATGTTCAATAGCGCAGCAATCCTTAAGACAATTGTGTTGTGTTGCATGTTTTGGCCCTGTCTGGGCCCTCACAGGTCATACCCACTAAGCCCGCTTGATCCCTATTGCTCTCAAGAGGAGGCAGAGGCCTGTTTATACCGTCAGACAGCTCAGCTTAAGGACAGCCCGTGCATGCTTACCCTTGCTCATTCCACAGCCAGTGCTGCGTTGGCATGGCTCTAAGTAAGCCACCAGGGAGGGGGGTCAGAGAGAGAGATGGATTGACTTGATTTATGCTCCAAGAGGAACAGCAGGCAAATTTAATGATCCTCCATACTGTCAACATCACGGAGCTTTGTTTCTGGAAGGACATAGAGATATCATGAACATACATAGAGGATAGGTCTGTGTGGTATGGCACGGGGCTAGACAAACTAGAAAACTGTAATCAGACAGAAATGTAATTGTTTTAGACAGTAGCTTTATTGCTGAAACATCAATGGAACATTTTATAATGAATTTCCTCTGTTTGAAACATCTAACAAAACTTAAACCTTTTACATCTTAAAAAAAAAAAGCCTGCGTCAATATAATTAGCTTTTTTATAAATTCATTTCAGATTCATTGTTGTTATCCTGATAAAAATCTCAAGATCAAATTCTCAAAAAAACAAGTGTTGTATCGTCACAGCTCTAGCTGTGGTTTCACAGAGATGATAACACATTAGCAATGTGAACAGAAAATGTATGCAGGTGACGTTGATGTTGATTGTTAGTACCTTCTTAATGAGCATATGTTATTTTCACCATACTTAACAGTGAAGTTTTGGACAAATCAGCATGTTATCTCAATCTCACCTTGCTCATAATGCGTCTTCACAACATCTTGTGCTGAAAAAAAAACCCCAGACATACCTAGACATATGGAAAATCCATTCAAGTCCTCACAATGTGATTCAGCAATTGATTGGACTTTGCACATTTGAATCAATTGGCCCCGGAGACAGTCTTCAAACAAACTTTTACAAATGCTCTTCTCCACACAATATGTGACGTGTGCTTGAGCAGGGTCTATAAAAGTGAACGCCACAGCATGGAAGAAGTCGTACAAAGGCTTAAGTCATTAGGTAATGATTTTAGCATCAGTATTCTGATTGCATTCCTTTTTCAGACAGAGGAAATGAAAACCCAGCAGGGACACATTCTATAAACTTAAGTCGAAGTCATAGCATAGAATAGAGGAGTCCAATACGACCAGCAGGATGCACACACAAATACACTGTTTACTGTGTGTGAAGTGTATTTCAAAGACGTGTAAGAAGTAGGCTATTTCCACTCTCTAATGTCTTTAGAATCCATAGTGTCGGAATAAATTGCTTTTGATGTCATTATTTTTTTGCAGTAAAAACAATTAAACATTATTTTTAGACATCTGTGGTTATTATTCAAGGATCAAGCACAAAATCAAATTAGCAACAGCGTATTATATATTCTGCATTTAAAGACCTTTAACAAGACTCCGAACCTCATTGTGCCTTTGGTTCTTATCTCTGGTGGAATGTAGATAATCCTAATAAATGAGTAGAGCTTCACACAGAGAAATATGAAGCCTGCCAGTAAATCCTGAATTTATTATATTTTAGAGTCCTGGTAACAGATGAGCTGGGCGAGGTTCAAAATATTTGATTTGAATTCAACAGCAGATCATAGCAGAGAAAATCCCACCAAGCAGTGTGTGGCTGCATATTTGTGCTTCCATCTAAAATGAATAAATGCATAGGCCAAAATGGTGTCACTACTATTGAAAATGTCTTTAAACCTTAGTTAAGAGTTAACAGTGTTGATACACCACTGTGTGAAATGTCATGAATGCTGGTTTTCCATGCTAATAGCTCCAATTTTACACCATGCATTCATATGTTTCATACAATACAGTCTGTAATAGCAGTGCTTTTTTCTTGTCAAATGCGAGTGAGTGTGTGTACCTTTAGGAAAATTAATATTCTCATATGTTGTTTGTTGTCTCATTGTTACTAGATGTTTCTTTTGCTTAAGCTTTAGTATTTCCGTACTGCAGGTACAGTAGCAGCTGTTTTTCAGCACTGCAGTGCTGTTGCCAGCAGGAAAGCCGTTGTTCCTCCTCTGTGAGTCAGAATAACTTTTATTACAAGGTTGAATACAAACACACAGAGTTTTACAGCCAAGTACACATCAACAGAAGCTATTTTTGTGAACACTAAGCTAACTCATATCACCATTGTGAAACGCTGTTGCCTCTCCGACCATCTCCTGAAGTTGTTTTTCACTTTTAGGTACATTTACAGCTGTATTGATACACAGATGAGCTGTAGTAAGAAAAAGTTTAGGTGCCCAAATCATATGGAAATGGGGGAAAAGGTGCCCTAAAGATGAAAAAGTAGCTTCTGTGAAGAAATGGTGGTAGACGACCTTTTTAAACCACCATACTTTGATTATTGGCAGAGCAGCTCATTGAAGTCTTCTGCTCTTCAAATAAAAATGCACTAAAGTTGTGACCTCCAAAAGGCATGGTTCCATTTTTCAGAATCCTCTCCAAAGATATTCAAGTATGTCTCTTTCTGCCACTCACATCTCATCTGAATGTTTCAGACTATTGCGCTCCAGGACACCATTGATCTGAAGGACAATATTTTCACTCAGCCTATAGCTGCTCCTTTATTTTGACATTAGACTTTAACAAAAGTGGCTTTCTCTTCAAATCCATTTATATACCTTGCTGTTAATCTCCGAGTGGTCTTTGCAGACGCCTGATGAAACACTTGTTAGTGTATAACCTCTTTGGGTACAGCAGCTTATCAACAGACTTTAGTAAAAGCACTGTACAGTGACAAGGACAGAATAATTAGTCTTAATGCATTTTCGTGATCGCTCTTATTAGCTGCAAATGACTTCCTTTATGCAGTCCTGTCCCCTGCTATAAAAGTGCTATGATTTTATGACAGCACAGGCTGCAGTCGAAGTGCATTTCATTTGCCTATGGGAAGGCTACATCTTTTACAGTATTTCATGAGACTTGCGCTCTTAAAATATTAAAGGAGGAATATACTGTTTTATCCCTGTATTATATTTCATTAAGGCTTCTGGCATACTGGCTCATATCAGTCGATTTTCATGCCTAAAGGATTTAAATGCCTCTGACACTGACCTGCGAAAGTTCCATGTTACCTTGATGTTTAACTCTCAGTGGCTCAGTATCTTTTAACTCAAAGTGCTGCCAATACTGCATAAAAAGTCACAAACTAAACATGGTATAATATAAAATAACAAAATACACATTGTGGAACCAGACACAGCAACCCTGTCACCTTGAAATTATGTTCATACAGTATAGCACTAATTTGTAGCAGCAAATACATTCTGAGAGAAATGTAAAGCAACCAACCCTAACCCTAACCCTAACCCTAACCATAACCCCAATAATCAGGAAACATTTTAAACATATCTGCTAAGTCAAAAAAATGTTCCACCTGGACACATCTGTAAAAGATAATTTGACAATGTATTTTATTTATTTTCCTAAAACATCCACCTTTGCAATACAATATCCACTCATAGCAAATAAAACATGATTCATTATCTTTTTGTTTAGGCAACAAAAGCACTTTGGGAATGGGGGGAGTGATTGTGGTATTGGCTAAAAATTGAAAAAGTTTATTTTGACTTTGAGAACCAGACAGGACAAGTTCACATTATTAACATTTAACCCAAACCACAATCGCTCTCTAACCCTCAACCAAAGTGTTTTTGCTGCCTGAACTTAACCACACGCAGTATGTTTCAAAATTCTGCGCTTGGTATGTCCACCATTCATCCAACCACCTATGATTTCCTTGCGGTAAAAGAGCGCAGCACATTGTTCCTTGGGAAGAAAAAAAAAAAAGAAAAAAGAAAAACTTTCCTGCACATAATCCTGGCAGGCATAACATTTTCCTCATAGCGTAACTGGCAAAACAAATCAGTAGTATATAAATATCATGGTTGGACACAGAATACACTATAAATCATGTTGCTAATATAATGTCTATTGAGTTTGAATGTGATTATCATGTATATTAAACTGCTTGTGTGCTAGTTTTACACTTTCAGTTCAGTTACTATGCACCACAAGTAAAATACTGCAGATACACAGTACATGAGACATCTCATAAGCAAACCTTTAATGTAGAAGTAGTTGCACAGATGCACCATTAAATTATTTGCAACATAAGTATGACCATTACATTATATTGTGAGGAATGAAAGTCTAGTTATTAATTTTAAAAGTAAACTCCAAACCAAAGCTTTACAGTAGCTAAAATGGCCTTAAAATAGTCTTTCAAATTGTGTCTGTGGAGTCTCTAACACAATTTTCCCAGAGGTTGAAGAAATAAGCTTTTTTAAAGGTGTTTTTTGTAGGTTTTTTTTTCCCAATGTGAGGTCCTGGATAATCACTGATAATCTGAAGGAATCTGAGTCAGAGGGACTTTTGCAACCATGCTATGACGTGGCTTCAATGTAATTTCTTCAGAATCTTACAGTAGCTTGATTATTCTGAACATCAGCTGTCTGTATAAAACACACGGAATGCAACCATTGCCGTGTTGGCCGTATTCATTGTCCTTGCTTTCTCCTCCTCACTTCATTACATTCAGAACATTATGACTCTGCTGAGAGTGTAAGGAAACATAAGACAGACACCGACATTAACCTCAAGTTTAAAGCTACAGAGCACAGGAGAAGCCGGTGATTAGTTTAGTCTCTTTGTTCATGTTCTTATCTTTTATTTCTTGTTTTAAATGATGACAGGATCGGCACCTACGTAAAGACATTCCCTCTGAGGAAATGTCCCCCCCCCCTCCCCTCATTGTGCTGGAGTTTTGAATTTAAAAATCAGGCAACCCTTTTTAAAAGGGATTCGGTGTTGTTTGTGAGAGTTGTCTTATGGACAGCTGTGAACGTAGTTGACTGGTCTCAGAGTGTTCGAGTATCATGTTTGGCCTGAAGCTTAGACTCTGCAAGTAATCATGAGTCAACTACAGCAGTCCAAGGGAGACCTGAACTGGGTAATGGGTGACAGAGATTTCCGGATGAGTGTAAAGATGACGTGTGTACTTCTGAGTCAGTTAAATGTGCTTTTAGTTAGAGGTCAGAAAGATAATCCTCCTTCAGGTAATTTCTGTTTTATACTGTACATATTCTGCATTATTACTTCACCCTTTGTTTATATAGTTATATGACTCCCAATTACTCTATTTATTAATCATCCTCTTTCCTGTGTTCTTTTTATTGTTTTCTGCGGCAATGACTCAGTCATCAGGTTTGCATCTTATCCAAAGTGTCCACGTGCAGCCATGAAACATTTCTTCCCTTCACTATGAGCGAAATGAATGCTGACATATTAGACCCCGTTAAACTCTGTTCCAGGCTGCCACGTTCCATCACATAAAAGTTTGATTCATAACAAAAATGGAGCCAAAACAGTCACAGAAAAAATTAAATTACTGTGGAGTCTCTGTTTCCTGTGATTTGTGGTGGCAGGCACATAATTTGTCAAAGAAAACTGTGCTGTGTTAAGTATGTTTGTACAGTGGTGCAGGCTAACCGCACACCAGCTCTGATTTTTAGAAGTGGTAATTTTTAATGACTCTACAACACGCGTCTGATTTGCGAGCGCTTACACTCTAAGCACCACTCCTTCGATTCGACGTCTTTTCTGATTTGCTGCTGCTGACGAGACCCGAGGCTTCGAGTCATGTCGCCTTTCAAGTCGTAATGTAAACATGTCAGATTTCTGGAGTGTGTGAAGAGGCTCGGGGAGCGAGCGTGCGCGATTATCATAACAAACACATTGCTGTTAATGCATCTATGTAGGATGCAGTTTACCTCAGCAGCTGTAAGAGTCTAGTGTTGCATGATAGTTTTATAAACTGCTCCTATGCAGGTTTTATTTTTACAACTTGGTCACTTGGTGGTATGATTAAATGTTAATGAAAATCTCCCAAAAGTGAAACAACAAGGCAAATCTGTGTCACCGTATGCTTAATCAAGAAAATATTCCTTAAACATTATCTGTGAGCGCAGACATGATTCCACATGTTAATTGCAGACTGAATGAAAAAAAAAAGCAGACAGAACCCCCCATTTTTCGAACCGAGACTTCTTTTCCACTACAAAGAATAATTACTTTTCCCAACTCCCGCGCCATAATTGGTTACTACTCTTTTATCTTATCTATGTGCGCATAATTATCACAGTCATCATATTAGATTATTTCATGCATAATAAATGAACTCAAACTGTGTGTGGGGTAATTAGCATGTTAGGATATGTGCTGCGATAAGAGAAGGATTGTATTGTTCAAGACATTCCTGAAAAGTGAGAAATGCAGAAAGAAGTGGAAGATTAACATCCCTCTAGTGTCTCAGTATCAAGAAATATTCTTCATTTGAATTTATTTTGTAGTGTGTGTGTGTGTATGTGTGTGTATGCGTATATATTTGCATATATGTTTCCCTCTCAGTTTTTAGGACATTTTCATGTAAAGTAATCTACCTTGTAATGTATTTTACGTTGGATTCAAGGTCTAAAGCAGACAGTGGTTTATATTCAGAAGACAGAACTAGACATAGCAGCATAATGGAGACTATTGTGAAAGACAGACCATTACGCTACTTGACTTTGGCAGCTGTCTGCTGCAGAGATCTTGTCCGATCCAACTGACAGATGTGCATCATTTCAGTCAAGTCTTCAGTCATAAGTAAGCGGGTTTGGATGGTGTGGTGTTGATATAATAGACTGAGTGTCCCCTCAAACTTTTCTGGAACCTTTTTGCAAAGTATAAGAGTATTTACAGCTTGCCCTCAAACGCAGTTCCCTTTCAAATGTGCAATACCTCCAGATAAGAAATATTACTTTAATGATATTACGAAATAAATGAAGTTCAGTTAAACTGTGGTGACCTCACATGGCACTACTCTTCCAATTCAAATGAGGTAAACCCGCTGCTGGATGCTTTTCCAGTTAAATGCTGCCCTGCTTGGAAACATTTCAGTGATTATTTAATGAGGGGAGCCAATCAGGACCAAGTTGTGATGGCTTGTCTGGAGTTTTGTCTGTAACTGCCTATAAAAACATGAGGATTTTTGAAAATGTAATAGCCTGAAATTTTACAACCCAATTAAAGTCACATTTTCACACTGTCCTCATCAACCATCAGTGAGAAATTATGTATAAAAATACAAGCAAATGTGAGCCTTAAACACGGTGGTCTTGCTGTGCTAGTGAATCAGCAGTGATGTAGAGTATATGATCTTGCACGTCTATAGTTTCTTTTAAAAGGCCTTAAAAAGTTTTAGATTTAATTTAAGGAATTTTACAGTCACCATGATTTAACCAAACTGATTTAAACACCTTAGTGCTTCTTAAACATCCACTCATAAACCAACCTCTCAGATTCTAGATGTACAAAAAAACGCTGTCAAAATACAAGTTTGGTGATCCTGCATAGCACTCTGCATAAACGTTGCACTTCTCATTCACCGGAGTATCTCGGGTGCTTCATTTTTTTTCCACCGCTATATAACAAGAACAACTTCTTTGACGCCAAATGTTTCAGTTGCAGTTTTTTGTCCTTGCAGCATTTTTGGCAGTGACACCTTTCGCTAAACTGTGCCAAAAGTCTGTAAAACAGAGACATAATGAGCTATTTTCTGCACTGAGAAATTGTTTTATTCAGTGAGTTGTTCAGGAAAAAAACTCATATTCAGAATGACAGCTATGATTTAAAAAAAAGTTTTTTTTGTCAGCATTTATTCAATTAGATTTAATGTAATTCCTGTCATTACCAATAAACGGCACTGACACGGAACTGTAATGACTGCACAGTAGATGTTTTGTTGAATTTTTGGGAATCTTTTTTTTATTTTTTTTATATGCTGACTGAAACTGTTTTACGCAAGATCCTCTGAGCAAATATTTCTTTTAAATATCTGTGTCTATAGCAGACACAGCATGACATTATTAGTCTCCACAGATACAGCTGTTGTTCATATAACCCAGACAACTTCCAAATAAAAATAACAATAGGATCTGAAAATGATCAAAACCCCATTGCAGTCCTTCCAAATACAACAGTTTGCTGTAAAGGAGATGATAGAGCATCTCTGAGGAATTCATAACAAAGTGTAGAGGACTTTAATTATCACAGACTAAAAAATATTGAATAAAAGAGTAAAAGAAAAACAACAAATGACACGCAGTCACGCACCCACGCACACCTCCCACTCCCTGTGGAACTTCATAAAGGTTCATCTCCAAAGGCTGATGATGATGGTTCTGTGCTAAAAGTGAGTTATAAACAGCTGCTGAACCGGTGTGCGGGTAAATATGGCAGCTTGGAGGCGGTACAGCGTTGTGTGCTGCTATATGACTGGGTGAGGAGAGAAAGCTTTCCAACTTCCCCCTCCCCTCAGCCTCTTTCCTCCCGGTCAAGGTCTCGATACCCCTGTGGTATGTATGTGCCCGTCTCCCTGCTGGCACCGCTTTGGCATTGCTACAGTGTCAGTGTGGTGTAAATGGCAGTTTGAAATGTGATAGTGCTGATTGCGGGTCAGATTTGTTTGTTTAGCTTTAAAGGGAAAGTTTTTTTGGGGGGGCGGGGGTTAGGCTAGTCGGTCAACCTATTGTCTAAGTAGTGAAATCATCTGTGCTCAAGTGCTCCATGCTGACACTTGAGGAGTACATTACTGTATGTTCAAGGCTAAAGTGTTAGCATGCACTGCAGCTATACTATATGTTTAACTTTCAAAATATGGCATGTAAGTCATAAAAAGTCATGCTTTTATATTAAAGATGAACAGCTAACTCTGCATATTATTATTTAGGATAGTCACCCATGTGTTTATATTTGTCACCCATTATTTAAGTCATTTCCAGTTGCTGTCATCGTACATCAGATTTATTTTTAGTTTAAAGCCCAGAAGGATTTTAGAATATTTAACTTTGGCAACACATAGTGTTAGTGTCAAAAAGGACATATATGCTGTAAAACCCCCCCGACCCCCAACAAATTCAACTCAATGTCACTGAGTGCAAGTAACACATGATGGACTGCAGCAGTTTTCACCATCATCTTCTTTTTTAACAAACAAAATCTTTTATCATCTAAATAAACTGAAAGACTACACACAGTGGTTTTACCAATCTCCTTCTTATAAACTGTGACACATTAAAAGTGAGACGTCAGAAGCACTACCGAAGCATTCATCTGTTCAATCCAGCGTGACACCGGCCTCTGAGTAACTTCTCAGATTTACTGGAAAAAATTGATGATTATAATTCACTATGGTGGGTGAGGAAATCTGCTTATAATCACAGCGGAAAGCTCATACAGCAACTCGATCAATCATTTTAAATACTGATAATACGTTCAAAACATATACACATTGCTGCCCATGGAGATTATGACTTAGTGCATATAAAAATGTGACAACTTTCTGTGTGCATTGCCCTTTAGTCGAATAGAATTTTAAGTCAAGTTCAGCTTCTTACTTTAGAATGAGGTCTTATGCCAGCTGGCTACTATCATGTAACATAGTTTGCTAAGGATTTAACATTACACAGCATGGAAAAAGATCCATCGGGGACACATGGATGATTTTGGTGTGCTTAGTTGACCAGTGGGTATATCTCCCAAAAAACTTAGTGAACTTCTTTAACGGGTAAAGGTCAACATGAAGGCGGGGAGATGATTATCTGTGAGTAGTGGCTTGGAGAGAGCTGTCATTCGGACTATGAAGGTGAGACGTACCATGGCAAGAGATGAGGGATGACTTGCACCTGCCTTCTTGACGCCCACTTCAAAACAGACCTACTTGTGTGTGTGTGTATGTGTGTGTGTGTGTGTGTGTGTGTGTGTGTGCGTGTGTGTGTGTCTGTGTTTAGGACTGAGACAGAGTGAGACAGAGCTAGAGAGTGAGAAATTGATTGAGAATGTGCTGTCTGAGTTTTTGTCGGTTTGACTTTTTTCCCAACAGCATGTGTGTTAGTGTGAATCTCTCTGCGTCGCACTGAACAGGCTGCTGTCCCTCTTTCCCCCTGCGGTCAGAGGTATTTATAAACTGCCATCGACATTTAATACAGATGGCAGAGCACCTTAAATTTAAAGACACTATTTTCTGTCCTGGGAAAGGGACAGAAAGTACTTTGTATTTAACTACCTGGATATGGAGCTGAGGGGGGCTGTGAAACAAGTGGTGCATTTATTATGATGTGTGGAAATGCATAGTGGAGACCACAGAGAATACCTGACTGCCAGTAAACTCTGCAGGCTCAGTCCGTAGGGATGTAATGCATTATTGTGAGAAAACAATTTAAAGTAGAGATCCAGTGTGTCAGTGAAAGAGTTAACTTTTTTCCTTTGCACTCTCACCAGGAGGGAATAGTCAGAAAAAAAAGTTAGCTCACATTAGACACTGATGGGGAATTCCTCCCTGTCTGTTCTGCCTAGACCTTTTGTGTTTCCATCCTCCCGGCTCACCCTGTCTGTTTTATGCACACACACTGAAAGAATCACCATCACCATGTATTTTGTCTTTTATGTCATAGCTGTTACATTTTATATACAAATAATGAGGCAATAGTGGAAATGATTGGCTGTTTAAATTCCTGTCACAAAGAGAATCCCGCTGCTTCAACTTTTTTCTTTATGTTTCCAGACAGAAACAAGTTAGAGGTGTTTTTTCCTGAAAGGAACTGAAAGCCTCGTCTGTATTTGAAGAACAGCCTCCTGTTCTGTGCCATAAAGCAAAGTTTTCCCGCTATATCTGATCCGACAATGTAAAAAAGAAAAAAAGAGGCCGATAGAGACTTCAAATGTCTTTGCTGATGGTTTTGTTTGTTATGATGATTACACACCATCTTACAATTAATATAGTGATGATTGTTGAGATGTCACCTTGTTTTGACCTCTAATTGTAGTCACTTCCTGTAGGATGATCAGTGTAATATTGCATCCAATCAGTCTTCTCTGAGGACAGAAGAATAGACAAGAACAAATGAACATGCTTAGACTTCTTCCCCTCCACCATGCCCTGTCACTGTTTCATCATGGCAGCTATAAACATAGCAGAAAGGGTTGATCAATTTCCTTCACTTCCTGTGCACAATTATTTATTTTAGGATCTTTCCTGAGATTGAAATGTCATTTTCTTGATAATGGAGGTGACTCAAGATATTGTCACTTGTGGTGCATTTGCGCTAGAAAAAAAAATCCCTCTTTGACAGATTATTTATTTGACTAAAAGAAAATTTTGACAATGAAAGACCTGAGGTGGATATTGCATAACGCTAGCTCGGAAGACTTTTTCCAACTGGTCTTTTTTTGTTAGAAACAAGGGAGGGTTCCACATATTTCTGCAGGGTCTCCTCAGTGTGTTAGATTTGACCGTCTAGAGAATGCAGTTAAATTTTTCTGCATATTTGGGGGAATTTCATAACTATACTGTGTCTTTCAACCTGCTCTTCACCTAAGTACTAAGTACCTGCGATCATGATAGAAATTTGTAATGGAAAACTATTTTAAATGCACACTCTTGAATAAAAAAAATAAAAAAAATAACCTCTCCATGGCTGTGACTTTACCTTTTCCCAAATGCTCTCCACATATCACAACAGCAGCCTCAGCTGGATCCTGTCTATTACGTCAGTCATGGCAGTAAGAACCAGAGCTTCTATTCTTAAGCCAAAAATCCAGCAGGTCTTGTGTCCAGCACCATGACAGCCAGCCTCCCTCCTGGTCCGACACAGCTTGTTTACTCTGGAGCCAGAGAGAGGATACTGTTTCCTCCAGAATCATTTTAAACTACTTTGCTTTGGATACACTTGCTGTGCAGTTAATGGATTTTGCCGCTCTACAAAAATATCTTTCTTAACAAGTCATTTAGTCTATTGAGTATTGTGTTTGCTTAGAACAAGTAACAGTACCTGCCACCTGGGTGATAAAATGTAACTTGTTTCCATTTTCTGTATCCAAATGCTCTGATCTATATACTACTGACCTAACCCTAACCATAACCCTAGAAAGTATTTTCCTTATTGATGGTCATAAAAAAATGTTTTTTTTCAATAACAAAACCACAAGAATGAGTGAGGAAATATTTAAAAAAAAAAAATAATTAAGTAATAAAATAGTAATAAAAAAAATAGTATTTCCCAAAAATAGTACCATGGTGTAAAACAGAACTACTCTGAAACTTTTGACTGAAGGCTTCCTGAGGCCCGCTTGAAAACCAGATCCTTGTGTTTGCCTTTGTGTAAGTGAAAGAGCATATGAGTGCAAGAGCCCAGTCTCACCAGAGCCTAAAGGGGTTTGAAGAGCATGGTTCAGATAATAGACGCTATGTGCAGTAGCTCGCTACTCACCTGACTTTTATTGCATTTGGGAAGTTGGGCTGAAATATAATAACTGTACTGGAGAGTGTGAAATATGTAATATTGAAAATCATGCTGGATTTTAGCGCTGTTGAAAGGTTGATACATTGAGAAACACATGTTAACATGAGAAAATGGGCTTAAATTGACAGAGCCTAGCTATGATGAACTACATGAATGGAGCCCAGAAAACAACATTAGTTAGTAAAAGGTTATCAGATGAGTCAAAACTGAATACATCAATAAATAATGTTAAACAATTAAAATGGAGAGGTAAAATATTTTTTTTGTTGGTCCTAGCACATAATTAACCATTTCCCTATTTTCCCCATACAACATTTCTTATTTTATCACCACATGGGCATGTCCATGTCTGTCCAGGACACAGACAGGAGCAATGAGAAGACTGCATGGTGAGCTAGCGTAGCTTTTTTTTTCTGAATACTGGTAGCTAAACAAACTGAGCACTAGCTTTTTCAGCTAGCTATCCAGCTACAGCTAACTTTCGTCAAATAACTGCATCAGCAAGTGTAGTTAATATTTATCCTACATATACTGCATACACTGTATAAACTCTTGTGACAGTAGCTAAGTCATTTTAGTCAGCAAGCTAACAGTACCAAACACTGACTGTAAAAAAATAATGGACGTCACACATTGGTTTGTGGACTGCCATTGTGAAGCCTCCAGTTCAGCGTTTGACTGTACCAAAGAATTTACCAAATTTAGCTAGTAAACGAATAACACAGATTATGTTTTAGTTAATTTCTATCAACTGATTGGAGTCAAGGAAAGAAAATAAAAAGCGTTTATCTAATTTTTTTTAACAGCTCATTGAAGATTAAAATAAAAGTAGGGTATAATAAGGCCTATTTACTAAGAATTCTTTATTGATGTAGCCTGTTTAGTTATATTTTAGACTCATCATCTTAAGTTATTTATGTTAGTTTTGTGCCTCCACACACATTACTGCTTTCTCAATAAAATAATCAGCAGTTCAAGTTAATAGATACCTTCAGTATGATATATCCACTAGCTGCGAAGCTTAAGTATTAACAACTGTTTTGATATTTTAGGGGAAAGGTTTTCCCCATTGAATTTGTCAACTATGTTACAGACAAACTGTATGCCATACAGCCTTTTATTAAGTCCTACACTTCAAGTAACATATAATTTTAATCGCTCTTGTGTCTATTCTGCCATATGTACAGTTCCAGACAGATTAAGGAGAGGATTTTTTTTTTCTGCCTTATAGGTCATTTTGATGGTTTTAAGAGATGTTATACAAAAGTCCAACCAGTGTGGATGTACAATATACTTTGGAGGATATGAGAAGCAGCATTTCAGGTATTTTAAATATGAAAAAGTCAGGTGTAACATAGTTGACAATGGTAGTACAAAACAATCTTATGTTCCTGCACCTTTATTCTCTTTAAGTCTGCAATTCTTTCTCACATCATTAGCCTCCATTTGGATAATCTGTTTTTATCCCACTAGTCTGCAGATTCCTTTTTTTCTCTTCTTGATGCAGCTTGATTCATTAAATAGAAGAATCCACTGGTGGCACTGAGGATTGGAACTTCTTTTCCACGTCTTTACTGAAAGCCCAGACTGGAGGAAATTAGACTGGTCTCTTTTTGTTTGCTCAATCCATCCTGACTCATCACGATGTGGGTATTTTTAGCAGTGGATTCCTGTTTGGCTTTCCCCCCACTGTTCGCAAGGGACTATCATATTCTGTGAGACAGAGAGGAATAATCAATGTCAAATATCAGCCAGGAGTTGATTAGTGTCATCATGGCAGAGACACAAAGTTAGAGAACCTTGTGTCATGCTGAAACTTAGTTATAGTGTGTTTTGCAGCTGGATAAAGTGCTCATGTCGCTGTGTGTAGACTATATGTGTGTTTGTACTGTGTTTTGTCTGGCACAGCTGCCTGTATCAGCTGTATGCTTGTTAAATGTTGGGTTTACACCCGTGGTGACGCCGCGCCGGCTCTGGTTACCCCTTTGGGAATACCTGCCATTGTCATCTTAAGCCCCTTATAATTCCCTGGAATTAGCCTCAAATGGTTGAAGTTTGGCTGGCCACATAAAAGCTGCAAGAACTGAGCTTTGACTAATTGTTAAACACATGAGGAGGAGTAGTGAGCGCAACATAATGCAGATTTATAATACACTTTTGCCTTTCTTCCATCACATTTGAAAGTTCTGCAGTGATACGCCACCGGAGATTCTATTGTTGTACACGTGTCAACCTAGAGTACAGCTGAGGTTGGTTCTTCGTGGCCCTGTACAATAGTGTAATACCCCCCCTCCCCCCCGCCATAGCGTCTGATTCCTCACTGTTAAGGTGGCCAAGTGACCTGATATCCTGTTTGTCAGGAGCACAGAAATATTTCTGATTGCTGCACATCCTGCCGGTCAGTGATCTGTGGCACATACAGCTGCCGGGCATAAAGACTTATTTAGCCTCTATTGTATGAGGTTGGAAACAATTGCACTCTGTACTGAGTTAATCTTCTAATGCCAGGGAAGAAGGGTTTTGAGGTGTGAGGTTGCTCGGTTGGTTGTCAATATGCGTGGGAGATTCCTGCAAGTTTTGGGCGCACAAGCCACTCGCATTATCATGCAAAATTAATTATTTGCCTCCTTTTTATGTCCCCGTGAATCTTAGTGCAGTAAAAAACCTGCCTGTGTTTTATTGAAATGAAATTATGGCATAATGTCACTTTCGCTATTAGCACCGAGAGTCTGTGCATGCCAATTGATCCTGCTGTTGTCATAGCAACATGAACCACTAAACCTCTGCGCAGCTGTTGTTATGGAAGCCCTTGAACAGCTGGGGGGCTATAACTGCAGAGGGATTGTGGGAAAAGGGTCTTTTGGTCCTCCCTTCACACCTTGACTCCAAAACTCCTGCTAGCAAAAAGAGGAAGATTTGGGAATCTTAAAGACGTCCATCTGGAGTTTAGCCTCCACTGTACAGAGCCTGCACAGAGAAAGTTTAGACAGGAAGTTGTGAATAATCAGTCATGTCTGTGTCTCCTCCAAACCTGCTTTGCCACAAATGCGAACGGTGAAATCAAATGAGTCAAATGAGGCTAGATTCTCTCCCAGGGTTTGCCTGATGCATTGGAGCATATCCCATTATTGATATGAGCAAATGTTGTACACAGTACAACAGTAAAACAATCATTTCACAAGAAGCACAACTCGTCCAGGGAGTAGCACTCCCTGAATCTAATTCCTTCAGCCCTAATAAAGCTGAAACGTAACCCAAGAGAAAGGTCTCATCCTTCCACTGTTTGATTTAATGGAGAAACTACTGACTTGTAAGTGTGTCTCAGTACTGTCAGTATTGTGGATACTGTATGTAGTGGTGAAAGAAGTATTCAGATCCTTTGTTTAATTAAAAGTATCAGTATCACAATGTAAAATATACTCCATTAAGTAACAGTCTTGCAAAATCTTACATAAGTAAAGGTAGAGAAATATGAACAGCAAAATGTACTTCAAGTATCAAAAGTGAAAGTGCACACTATGCAGAATGTCCCCCTTCACTGTTATACTGTGTAATGACTCTCAACAAAAATGATAAAGCCTAATCAAATATGCCACTGTGGGGCAAATGGGGTGTTGTTTTGGACACGTGTTCTGGGCTAAAAATAAACCAATGTCCAGTGCACTGTATATCTTTGGATTTGGTGATCCATATATTCACAGTTTGGCATACATGTGCTCACCTTAGCATTGCTAGATAGCAGCATTGTGCATATTCAATCACCATTATGTTTCCATTCAGCAAATTCAGATTCAAGCACGCCAGCCACACTGAAATGGTCAAAAACTTTGCCTCCCCTTCCACACACCTGATTCTCATCACCTGGAACTTAGCTATATGCACTTACTACATTAACGCTCTACCCTGTGCTCAATGTCAGAACTGTATGTGTATTCAGTGGTGCCACTCTGGCTTTACCTAGCATGAAAGAGACATGAGTGCTGTTGTTCTGCATCCTGAGATATGTCACAGTGCCATATCCAGTTTCACTGGCATCTGAAAAGTGATGTGACTGGCTGCGAATGGGTTGTCCAAAATCTGTCGGCTTGAGGCATCTATCAGCCTTGAATACTGTCACTCTTTCCGGGTCTCTCAACCATTTGATCCATTGCTATTGGAGAGCTGGAGGAATTTGCTCATCCCACCCATAGCTCCTCACATACTACACAGATCCTGTAGTATGAGCTTAGCTGGAAGAGTGAGTGGTGCAAGAAATCCCAAAGTATCATAAACTGAGCTGACCACAGATAGAATCCCACATCTAGTGTGGGGCTGTTCCTTGAGTGCCATCTTATACTTGAAAGTGTGCAATGGAGGCGAATGGCTCTCTCAACCGGCAGTTGGTCTCTGTCGAGATCCAACTTGTGCAGATTCTTTGATCTGTGCTCTTCTGGAATGGATAGCAGTATTCCATTGTTGCTAATTGTTTAGCAACAATGTTCAGCATTGTTGCTGATTGTTGCTAATCCATTTTGTCAAATGGAAGCTTCCCTTATGACAAACAGCTGTTCCCGACCATTTCAACAGCCTCCTCCTCAGACGGCAAGCTCTCTAAACAGTCATCCATGTAAAAGTTTCTATTATATTACCTCAGCAGGGAAACTACTCTGGTTATCTTCTGCAGTCTTCTGGAGCACAACTGAGTGAAGACACTTCCCCAAACAGATGCACAGTCATCATGTATTCCACAAATTCTTGCTTTAAATTTCCTTCAGGCCACCACAAGATCTGAAGAAAATCTCTGTCTTTCTAACTCTAACCCAATGCCACAGGTTCTTGTCTAAATCATGTGAGGACTCCTAACAAAAAACTGGTGAGATAAGGGCCTTGTAGAAGTTGATTGTTATATATATATATATATATATATATATTTTCCCCCATAGTCAAATACAACACGAAGAGTTCCTTACTGATAACATCATTGAGAAAGTTGATGTATTCCGTGGTGTATGGAAGTTTTCATTTCTCTCAAACGTCCTCTTCAATCCAAGAATGTGCTGATTGGCAACACATTGATTGTTTGGCAGAGAGACCTCTTCTTTCTTAAAGGGAAGTTTCAAGCTTTAATGTCCACTATGAAGCTTGACTGAACCTTTCATGATTTCCATGAACTTCACATCATCTTTTCACATCTCCTCTTTATCTTCTGATGTATTTTCATTGAAATCATGATTGTACTGATTATTCAGCAACTCTTCCTTCCTTCTATGGAAATCCTGTCAATGTAGCAGTGGGATAGTCACTCTCACACTGCTCATCACTGCATTCTTGAGGGGGACCATTAATAACCCATCCCAATAGGGTCCTAATGGCATAGGGTTCGTTTCTATGACTGTTGACTACTTCCCAAGGTTCAAGCGTTTTGGAGACATTTGTACCTTTCAACAACTCCACTTCAGCTTGAATGTGAGGCACACCAACACCATCCAGGTATGGCCAGTCAGCCAAATCCTTTTCTTTAATGATGTTATTTGTGCTCTCTTCTGGGTGTAGACCTCTGGTAGATCATAGTACCATTTCCCAATGAGACTTGAAATCTCCAAACCTGTCAACATGTAGCTGGAAACTGATGCTTTTGAGCCCATGGTTCATAAGCTTATTTGGATTTTCCTTCCATTCATATTTAGTTTCCTCATCAGTTTTTCCGAACAAAATATGGCTGCACTACCCGAATCTAGAAATACATGAAATGTTTGTATGACTTTGTCTCCCTTCTCAGACTTCACCTGCACCTATAGGATGGATAGAATCCTGTCACTGTTCACTTATGACCACGTTTGAAGAGACAAGTGTGCTACTCACCAACGGTTTCTTTGGCTGTTTTGGGTCTGTGTTGACTGCTCTCTCTCTTTGGTTGATGTGAAGAATGCTGGGATGGTTTTGGCTACACACTTTACAAATCAAGTGCTCATCACAGTCCTTGCTCATGCTCATGTGTACAATGCGAAGGCAGCCAAAACAGATTCCTGTCTCCTTCAGAAAGTTAGTCTTGTCCCTGTGTGGTTTCTCCGCTAATCTTGGAAACTGCTCCAGTGTGTGACCTCGAAAGCAGCACATACAAAAGCTGATGTTGTTTGCAGATGAACCGCTTTGCCATTGAACCTGGTTAGGCTTATGGATTCTTCAAATGTAGGGGTTAATAGTAGTAACAATACTTGCAAAACTGTCTCCTTTGAGTCTTTGCTTTAAGTGTGATTTCATCCTGTTCACATTTTTACTCACTGTACAGAGTTGTGTATTTTGAACGTCCCCAAAGATTGGGTCAAACACTATTTTGACTTGACGCTTTTTTAATGTGACACGATCAATGAACTGTGCCCTGTGCTTTAAATCTTTTCCAGTATCTCACATGCAGAGATTCTCCATTTTTCTCTTAGCTTGTATGGAAGCTTCAAAATCATTGTTCTCATATTTGCTGGCATATCCAGTTTGTCCGCCATTGCATTGCAATACTAATGCAAAAAAAGAGTACATAGGCTTGAAGAGATTTAACATTCTCAGGCTTCATACTGGCCAGCCGAGGGCTTTCTCCATAAATGCTGCAGTGATCTTGTGTTCGTTCCCAAAGTGTTTCTGTAGCATATCTTTAGCCATAGCATAGCCTCTGTTTGGAGCCATATGCTGACAGCTATGCACTAGCTCTCTTGGCTGACCTCTTGTGCATTCATCCAAGAAATACAAACAATCCCCTCTGTTACTTGTGTTACTCTCCGCACAATGTTCAAAGGCTCTGATAAATGTTCTGTTCTGCAGAGGATCCCTGTCAAAAAATGGAATTTATTTTGGTGGTACTAAGTGAGATGTTTGTTGCTGTATTAGCAATGTTGTTATTTCATTTTACATTTGCAGTAAATTGCAAAGAGCTGATGTTTTGTCATTTCCTTGAACAGATAGTTGAGACTTATGACATTTTGGTTTGTTAGCTGCACATGAGGATCCAAGAGAGAGAGATGTTTTTTTCATGCACTAGTGTTTTATTTAGTTGACTGTCCTGACTGTTGTCTTATGTTGCATTCCTGTATGAATGTTTTTGTCACTGTTGCATAGATGGTTGTTGTTGTGAATCTACAATTGTTGGCTGATATTCTTTGGCATGTGGGCTGAGAATGGTAGAGGTTTCCTTTAACCTTGCTCATTTTTCAAAGTACGATTCCATTCCATTTGATTGTGCATTTGAGAAAGCTTGGTGACTAGAGGCTTTAAATACTGCTAATTTAGCTGCAGAAGCTGCCATTTCTGTATCGAGCTCCAGCCTTTCCTTTTTCTTTCTCAGCAACTCTGCTTGCTCCTCCAGAGCGGGCTTCTCTTTTAAGGCTGCAGCACGAGCTACAAGTGCCGCTCTCTCTGCCTCTGCCTGAATGCGTACTGATGCAGTAGAAATGTACTGGATTTGCTGGTTCTTGAACTGGTGTGACTTTTTCAGCTTGATTTCTTACTAGAAACATTTGTTTCAACATTGGAAATGTCACTGGGTTTTACTTTACTCATTACAATCCTCATTGTTAACATTTTTAGGTTTGGAAATTTCTATATTTGACAACTTCTTATTCACATCGTCAGTGAATTCATCGACACTCAACATTTTTGCTTTGAACCATATCTTATGTTTCTCCTTTTCTTCGGGAGGTAAAAACTGTGACAAAGATTAGTGTTTTGAGTTTGTATTTGGCCAAAGTACAATGCACCTCCGTTTCAGATTCTCTGTCCTGCATTAGGCCCTGAATTGTCCTTTTTAGTTTAGATGCTTTGTTTATTTAGTTTAGTTTAGGATTTCCTCGCTTTTCCAATTTATCCATCAATGCTTTATGTTTAATAGAACATTTTTTGACAGATTATCTTTCTATTTCATCATTGGCCGCGCCCACATTGAACTGCATTTCAACCACAGCGGGCTCATTAACAATACAACCTTTATTCTGTACCCTTATATCAGAATCCATCACCAATCAAGTACAATCAAATATATAAACAACACAATGTCACAGAGAGACCACCCCACAGCTCTTATAAATACAAGTTGGAAATGCATTGGATTTACAATCAAAATAAATGTGTGCTTACAACTTAAAAATGGCCATATACTGTTGGTAGTGCTACGATACTTCTGTCCATTCACTGTCCATTGTTGGTTGGCAAAAAGTAGATTGTGTCTATATTGCATCGCACCGGCATTTTAATGCCTTGTCATTTTGTTTCATCATGTTTTTAATGCATTAACACATTTTTAAAAATGTTTTTATGCTGCCTTCCTGCAAAAAGAATTACTTCTTAAGAGACAATAAAGATCTGTATTGAACTGAACTGATCTGTATCAATGTTTCATATTTTATAAACTGGTCATATATTTTGCGTGTAATATCTTACTCTCCAAAGTAACTTTTAATTGTAGCTGTCACATTAATATAGTGGAGTAAAAATACAGTATATTCCTCTGAAATGCAGTGATGTAGCAGAAAACAGAAATACCCAAGTACTTAACTATACATGAGTACAGTACTAAATGGATTTAGTTATTTTCCACCACTGACTATATATGTGTACCTGTGTACAGAACATATGTGGAAGCTGCAGTGTGAGCGATGGTGGACACATTCAGGAATGCTAATGTTTCCTCTGTGGCTTTTGTGAGGAACACAGTGATTAGACCTCCAACCCCCTGGGTGGAGCCCCTCACTGCACCGGCTCCCGCTCTGATTTACTTTGACGTCAACAGGAAGGTCAGCTGGGTCCCAGAGGGGTCATGGAGAGATGGAGAATGGTGTGTGTGGCAGGCTTCGCTACAGAGATGCTCCTCTAGGATCTCAGACGGGGCCGGAGGGATGGCCAAGGAAGGAAGGGCCCTTGGAGCTTAGGGAAGGATTAGTGAGAGGCTAAAATGTTTTCTTTGTGGCTGAAAGAAACCTAAGAAATGCTCTCACCCAAATCTCCCATGGTCTGAGGGGGCTGTTTGGCAGGGAAACTCAAGCTACATCCTAAAGACTTTTTCGTTTTCTTGGGCTTTGAGCTTGTCTTTACTATCATGAACATGCCCTATTTTCTTTCACAGTTCTGATCTCCATATCTTTTATTGTTAAGACAGAGCCTGATGGAAATAAACCCTGGTTCAACCAGTGGATTTCCATCCGAATAAAGTCCATTTATTGGAATTATGACTGGGGTAATTTAATGGACAATATGGGAATTGAAAAGCTGTTGATAAAGACACTGAGATACATTGCATTGGATTATTTTTTTTAGTAAATGTCTGCCTATGACATTAATACATTTCATACCTGTACCTCTGATAAATAACTTTATCAAAATTATTGTATTAGATCATCAAGCACATTCTTTGTTTTTGTTTTCAGTTTAAAGCATGAAATATGGTGAACATCAAGAGCAATAACAACTTGACTGATACTAGTTCTTGAAAACAATCTTCAAAAAATTGCTCTGCAATTTTCTTATGGAATTTTCTGACTTCAATCATTTATTTTTTACATCTCTGATGACGTAAATACTTCTAATTGAGTTTTCTCATGATTTGCATGACAGTGGGATAGAATATTAACTTTTTATTGTTTTTTTCCATCCACCCCATGTGTGGGGAGATTGATAAAAAGAGAAAAGTTTGAACTCTTCTCACTAAATCTCCACAGCTTTCATTCCAATCTCCCCCATCCACCCGGGGCCTCCGGTAGTACCTACCTACCACACACAGTAGTCCCCACTGAGCTGTGCAGGACTGGATAAATACCATCCCTTCAGAGGCTCTGTGTTAGCAGATTGCTGGAGGTAGGCGGCCTGCTGTGAGGCCCGACCACACTCCCACTGTTCTGGAGGAGCTTTAAGCGAAAGATCAGGTGTCCAGCCCTGAATGCTTGATTGAACTTAAATCTTTTGCATGTGCGCTATAACTCCTCTCCAGTGCTATGCTCAGTGTGGCTCAGACAGGGCCAGCCAGTCAATTGCTCAAAGGAAGTAGAGTCACAGAGGCTCTCTGAACTTCTTGTTTTAACCTATGTCATTGAAAATTATTATCAAATGTATTTTGTTTGCAGTGATGGAGTGTTACACAAAAAGTTAGATTAACTGTAAGTCCAGTTAATGATCATTATAAGGCAGTAACAAAGTGAGTAGAACAAAAAGTAGAACAAATACAAGCACTTTGACACTATGATTTATACTATACACTTAAAAGTACAAGTACACAACCAACACAACTACAGTTTCATTTTCATTACAGGAAAAATCTTCTTCCAATGATAACAATTGACTCACAAACTATAACATTTTACACCACATTTCTAATAATTAATAGCTAATAATTAATACCTCCATTACATTTTTCAGAGCTACTTTCTGATTCAAGCTTTGACTTGCAGTATGTACCATACCATCAAAGTTTTACATTGCAACAGATATTTTGGCTACGTTCACTCTCATTTTGACATCAAAAAAGCATGGCAGTTTTATTCTTGACCTTGGAAACAGTAGTTTAACAAAAACATTCAGAGGTCCACATACAAGCTTTTTTAGGAGCTTTTTTCTGAGGAAGTCTGTGAGATGTGGTTAGATTTTTTTGCATCAAAAGTAGTTTATGTGGATTCCTGGTAGCCTGGTGGTCTCAGATACATACCACATTACCACAGCGTCTCCAGTTTGAATCCTGCAGGCAACTTCTGTTTGCACATCATCTCCTTGAGTTCTGTCAGTCTTTCTGTTTGGTGTCAAATAAAAAAAATTACCAAAAAGTGGTTTACTACATTCAAACAAGTCCCCAAATAAACTGGGTTGTCTGGTTGTCTGAACTTTTGTTTTACTTAGACTACTGCTTTCACCATGTCCCCAGATCTACGCAGTCAAACTGGAAAGTAAAACTTTATTATTATGGATGGGGATGACGAACAGTATAAAAACAAGACTCAAGTCGTATACTTAAATACTTATTGATGCAGTTGATTAGGATACAATCAAATTAAACACCAACAGAAACTTGTGTGTCAGTGACAATTACTTATACAGTGGACTGTCCTTAATAAAACATTGTTGAATAATAGACTGTAAATGGAATAATGTGTAAATGGCTCAAATTCAAGTAATATCAATTTCTGGTTCAGGCTTTGAGGATATGTCCTGCTCTAAGGGCATTTTAGTTGAGGATAAAGCTGCTGTTATTCTATATTTTTCATCAACAAATCTCATAAAAAACCAACAATGAATTGATCCTACTAACAGTATTGTGTGTGTATCCAAAGCCTGGTATTTCTTAGGTAGAGATAGAGCTCTATTGTTGTCCAAAAACTATTAAAATCACCATAGTGAGTCACACTGTTGCACTGGATGACATGTTCCTTCATTACCATCACCACACACTGTAGCATATTTTTACTCAAAGCCACATACACTGTCCTCCTGCCCGAAATACTCACTAGAGCACTAAATGTGGATTAATCTGCCACTGAAAATAGTTCCCAACAAATGCACTGTTCCTTTCGGTTTGAATAATGTTTATTAAAAACTACGGCGCCCCGCTGTTTTAGGAAATTGCTGAGCTTTTTATTAAAAAAAAAATGAAACTATATATTTGTAAGCTGTTTTTAACGATTTACAACTTCAGTAAGAACTAATGGACTTGGAGCTGAGAGCCGCAGACAGGGTAGGAAAATCAGAAAGTATTAAGAGATGGACTAACACACAGTTAGGTTTGGTCTTTTTATGGGATTTGTTGAAAATAAGAAAAATAGAGAATAATGCCAAATTCATTGTTTATATGTATTAGTTGTAGTATGCGACACAGACTAATTCATTAACCTCTGCTAGTGTGTCGGCACTGATACTGGTATGACTGCACTGGTGGTTAAGGGGTTATATCCTTAGAAAATAATGCCTTTATGTCCTTCAGTGCATCCCTGCTTGTATGAACATGTATTTTTTTCATAATGTTCTTTTCAGACTTTATTAAATTGTTATTAAATGATTAAATTGCATCTGTCAACAGGCTTTGTGTGGAGAGTTGGATACTGGGCCACGGAGCGAACACAAAACTGAAAGCTGCTGTGTTGCTGTGGGCAAGCTAACTGTAAGTTGTCAGTTACCTTCCTATACACCATATGATATAGAGAGCTGAAGTCATGATGTCACTTCCTGCCTAGCTTCATTCCACTAGCTTCTGTAGCTCAACAAAATATCTCAGTCAGCATTTCTTTAATTGGTCTTTCTGAAACAATTAAGTATGTTCCCAGGGTTTCCTAAAGGCTGTGTTCCATTTTTAGCTATTTGCGTCATTACAAATGTCAGTGGGATTTAAAGTTAGGTTTTCCTACTTCTGGAAGTTCTGGTTTCACTTCAGCTCCCTATAGCCAGGTCATATAAGCTTGTGTTTGTTTAATGATATCATTAACAAAGAATCTTGATAAATGGTAAATGGGCTGCATTTATATAGTGCCCTCTTATTCGTCCTAGTCTTCTGACCACTCAAAGCGCCTTACATTACTCGTCAACATTCAACCATTCACACACACATTCATACACTAATGGCAGAGGCTGCCATGGCAGGCGCCAACCTGCTCATCAGGACATTCACACACACACTCACTCACCAATGGCACAGCCTTCGGGAGCAATTTGGGGTTCAGTATCTTGCCCAAGGACACTTTGACATGTGGACTGGAGGAGCCGCGGATCAAACCGCCAATCTTCCGATTAGTGGATGACCTGCTCTACTTACTGAGCCACAACCGCCCTGTTGTTTTTGAGATAGACTCTCAATAACAACATGTCTGGCATAGCTGATCTGTTTCTTCAGAGGCCAGCATCAGTATGTGATTTAATTTAAGAGCACACAATCAAATGTCACGCCATAAACATGTTGGCGTGCCTGAGTACACGCTTAATGATTACCCTGCTGCAATTCACTTCAGCTGGTCAAAACCAAACGATCATTTCAATCACTTAAGCATGTTTTCAACATTTCTTCAACCCCCTCAATGAGGATTTTGATTTCTGTGCTGAGTTCTTGCTGAAACTTCAATCTATAGCCCTGTTTTTCTTTTTAATGATTGATGACTCAATCTCCAACAAGCATACAATTTGCATCTTGGACCAGGATGAAAATGAATGTGACCTGATGGGAATTGAGGATGTGGGTGCTTTTTCTATGAGGGTGATTTGATTTTGATTCTGACAGTTGCAATTTTATTCTCAATAAAAGGCCAATAAGACCAGGTGATGAGAAAAGGGACCTCAAACACTCAACATACTGCATGTCTGCTTGTATGTTGTCTTTGCAAGAAATGGTGAAGCAATGGGAACCAAAGGCCATCTCACAAGAATGTAAATACTGTATAGGTAAACAAAAGATGACAGTGGCTCCTTTCTAATGGCATGTGGAGACATAGAGCAGGGCAGTATACTGGTTTCCAACAATATACTCAAACAATTGCCTGGCTATGCAGTGTTGCTTTGGAGTGGATAGTAGTTCTGTATTGTATTGCCATGACAGAAAGGGTCATTAAAGCCCCCAAATGTTTTTGGATGCCCATGACTGGAACTTGAATTCCCACAAACTCCCCACAAAAACACTCAGAGAGGTTGCGGTTGCTGCTGAGTCACTTAAACAGTGAGGTAACCATGTAGTGTTCCACTTTTATGTAAAGTGTCCATTTGTGCAGGTTTAGATTATCTGGCTGGGTTTGGTGGAAAATGTTGTATGTAGATAAGGACAAGTAGATTAATAAAACACACACCATTATTAAGCTGTTGCAGCGCTAATTAGTTGGTTATTCGTAATGTTACTGCTTTAGGTAACTAATTGCTGCTGTAGAAAATATGTCTTAGCTCTAACATTCTCAGACAAGATAACTGAGTATTCATGTTGTTGTAGCTGTGATAACTACCAGTGTGTGGCCTGATGTAATGACTTTGAAGCTAACACAATAGCTAACAATGTTGTCACAATATGTGCTCTATTTGGAACCATTTAATTGCACAAAACAGTTACGAGACAATAAACTGGTTTAAAGGACTCTGCCTAGTTATTATTGCTATAACTACACAGTCACATGGTGATTAAGAGTTAGATCATGCCCCATTTTGTTTGCCGTAATTATGATATTGTTTGTTGTTGTTGCCCATATCCACCTCCACCCAAGTCATGTCAGAGACAATGATATTAGAAATTAGGTGGAAACTGTTGTCTTGGAGCATTTGAATAATATTGCCTGTCCACATGGTTCAAATTGAAATAAGCCAAAGGACTTTAATGTTCTTTGCTCTCTGTTTGCAACTAATTGCAAATTTATTTGAAAGAACTTTGAGGCTTGTGGTCATTCCTGCTGAATTGAAAGTGATTCTGATTTTCTTTAAATCCAAAGGCTTTTAAAGGCTTTCTAAGGAAAGCCAGCACCATGCTACTTTTAGTTGCACAGTAGAGGTTTTGATGGGCAGTATTCAAGACTTGACCAGAAACCTGAGCAGGGCCGGGTCCAAATTACATCACGTCTTATCCTGGTAGGATGTGGTAGTTTTGCTTTGTCTCAGCTCTGTGTGTCAATATATCTAATACCTGAATGGATGGCAGCAGACTCGCCTGCATGTGTGCGTTTTAATCATTACAGGGGAAAAAACAGCATTATGATCCTGTCAGCGCCGGTGTTCTCTTTCTGTTTGGGTCTATTACATCAACCACTTCATGATAAGTGTTGAGTTTTTGGCTATTGAAAATATGCCTCCAGATCCGAATGAATCTTTGTTGTAAAATTACACACAAAAATAAAATTCTTTTGTATTGTGAAGGACCTGGAGACAAAATAAGAGCTTGAACAATGAACAATCTGTACACACATGGCAGTCTGGTTATACTAAGCCATTTGTGTCTTCATACACAGGCCAGACTAACCGCACAGCCAGCCTCCATGTCTTCTCATCCAACCCAATATCACGGCAGTGCGTGTATAGATTTGTGTACATGGACATGGATTCAGAATTTTTTTTCATAACACTCAGCACGACTTTCAAACTAAAAAGTATTACAACTGGAAGTATCTTCCGTGTCATTCGGGACTCGGGAGCACAGAAGCTGTATTGTTTTTTCTCATTAATTATAACTGCTACATTATTCTACATTTAATCACAAGATTTTATCCTTGTTTTTATTTCTTTATTTTAATTTGATCAGTACAGTCAATGGTCCGCGTCAATCTGGCGGGCAGACTGGAGGAAGTATTGGACCATTGACTGTACGTATAAAATTAAAATAAAGAAATAAAGACAAGGATAAAATCTTGTGATTAAATGTTGAGTTATGTAGTGGTTATAGTTAAAAAATTAATAACAAATGAGAAAAAACAGCTTCTGTGCTCCCGAGTCCCGACTGATAGAAAAAAGAAAAGTGGTGCAGGCACAAGACATACTTCCAACTGAAATATATTAGTTGAAAGTCGTCAGGAAAAAAATGGAATATTCATGTCCATGTGCACAAATCTATAGATTAAATTTCGTGACTATTTCACAAACTGCTGTGATACTGGGTTGTCTCAGCCCCTAAGTGTTCCCCACTGCTGCCCTCCCTCTCCCAACCCAAAACCTCAACCTCCACTCCCTACCAAGGATTGTTTTACGCTTAATTTTGTTAGACTTAATGAGATTTCACTAATTAAATCTCCTCCTGGTTTGGGACCCCCCCCCTTACATTATCCCCACCCCACACGCACAATCACTCTAACCCATAGAGAGATTACTTGTAGAGCTATTTTAGACAAACAAACTTTTTTTGACAGTGGGTTGCACAATGACTGACCTGTGTTACTCTCTGTGGATTTCAAATTTCGCGCAGATGCTCCGCTGCTCTTGTGTTAGCCAATAGCTTTTCAAGTCTGAATTGGTGTGTGAGAGCAGGAAGTAACTGTCAAACACATCTAGATGAAGTGCTAAAGTGTATGTCAAAAGTTCTTTGTAACAACTTTTTCATCTTATTGGCAATATTTGTGATTTTACTTAAATAAAAGTGAAGATTTTATAATTAAATTGGTTTCATTTAAGAAACTTGTGAGAATTCTTGTGAGTTTTCTTCAAAAAGTTCTCATCTAATCTCTCCCTAAAACAACCCGACGCCCTCTACTATATATCCCTTCACTAATTGGTCATATATTGCAGCACAGTAGCTGAAGCTCAAAAGCAAATCCAAGTGACGGGACTTCACTGACAAAATGCAGGCATGTTGCAGATACATGTCCCTAATAGTAATCCCTGCATTAGCTGTGTGGCAGTACTAAAAGGGAAGTGCTGAAGGGTGGGACCATCTCAGTTCAAGCAGTGAGACCTTGGAGGCTATTGTTGACAGCAGCCGCTTGCCCTGCTATTGTGGACGATCCTCTGGGACGCTCTCTCTGACTATTATGGGAGCCAGCCTCCCGTTTCCCGTTTGAGCCCTGGACACCCGGTGCCAGCTCTGCCACTTGGTTCTTCAGCCAAAAAGTCCATTATACCCCTCACCCCCCCTTCTCCTTCCCGTGCCCCTGTGTCCATTGTAGCCCAACTCCCCCATTCCCTGCCTCATTTATGCACACACACACACACACACACACACACACACACACACACACACACACACACACACACACACACACACACACACACAAACATCACGTCCAGCTTCAGAAGCCTCTGTGCTGTGGCCCTCGGGTGGGTGAGTGGGCAGCGCGCCCGTTTCAGATGGGAGTGCTTCCTTGATAGAGGCCTGTGCTGATCGGGTTTCTGCCACCTGTCATTCAGCTTAGGAGGCAGGAAAAGGGGGCAAGCGTGGTTGTGGGCGGTGGGGGTTAAGGGGCGGGGTAAACAGGAGAGATGCCATGGCAATCTGGCAGCAAGCCTGCAGCCTGCTGTTGTGTCAGTATTTTATAGCTTCCCAGACTTCTCAAGTGGTCCATTTTAGTTCTTGCAGTGGTGAGTTTTCCATTTAATAATAATATAATAATAATAAAGTAATCAATTCTTTTTTTTCTAAGTTTACTAAACCTTATAGTATATATTTCATAGGCCATTTGTTGAATAGCACATAAAGAAAAGTTCAAAAGACAACATATTCAGTGTGATTCAGCGCACTCTGTGGTCTCTCAGGTCAAACCATGCTTGTTTAGCTATAAGCGTTCCTTTTAAAAAGTTACTACATGTAGGTCATAGCCTACATTTATGAATGTTACATCGTATGTATGTACCACACATCATGTTCAAAAGGCTCAGTCTCTGGTTTTCTTAAACTGCATTTTTATTGAGGCACACCAGACCTCATTACATCTTTGTCACGTTTTTACAATCTAGATCATATTTTACTACTTTATTTAATGGTTTCATATTCACACTTGAAAGTACTTAGAGAGCAGAGACCTCTGCCAAGGCAACATCTTAATAATATATATAAAAGTTTTTAATCTGCCGGTCCATATCTATATAGGATTACACATAGTGATGGACAATCCTAGAAAAATTAGAACTTTGAACAAAGAAGGATGGTGCAAATTTCAAGTGAGTAAGACTATTGACAACTGAGTTATAACCATTTAATTTTAACACTATTGTAGTGCTACCTGTCTGGTAAATGCCATTAACAATTATATTACAATTTATGTCAGATAGCCCATGCCAACCAGACATTTTGCAATCAGCTATAAGGAAATGGTGTTGCATAAAAAAGGGGGTGGTCATCCCAATCTTGGTAACAAACTTGGTGAAGACTGGACAGGGATAGTGTTGAAAAAGGTCTTGGCAAGAAAAATGGTGGGAAATCTAGTTGAATTGAAATGAGGGTGGTAAATATGGATAGACTCATGTTGGACCAAAAACTTTCCAGCAAATCTAACACAATTCTTTCAACAAAACAAACAGACAAAAAACAATCTTGAAAAATCAACAAAACTTTTGAGATATCCTCCCAACTAACACACAAATAGACAAACCAACTGGAACAAAAACATAACCTCCTTGGTGGGGGTAAAAAAACAATATAACCTGCTGTAATTCATCACTGGAATTCATCTCACAAACACAGCATGTTATTACAAATTAGATGCTAGTGGAATGCTGGCAGTAAAGTGTTTAGGGCCTCATTTAGCCTTGCTCATGGAGAGAAATTCATTTGCCTTTCCTCCTGAGTTAGAGAAGCAGGTTTCATCACTTGTGATTTTAGCCCTGCCAGGCTTATGTGCTCATTTTGTGAGATTTTAGTTAAATCAAGACGCCTGGAAGTGCATATTAATCATAAGAACTTTATAACTTTGGGAATTGAGCGTGATGCAGTTGTTGCTCATAAACATAATGTTGAAAAATGCAGAGTTTATTATAGGTATAGCATGCTTATTTTAGCTTGAATTCTAGCTTTAAATGTCAGGAACCAACTCCTTCAGCCTCCTCTGCCCAAGTAAATATCAAACCATCTTTAGCAAATTATTTGTCAAATTCTAAGGCCTGAAATCTGGCCTTGGGTTAGGGGGATTCTCCGAGGTAATGGAATGATTTTAGGCTCTATCTTGGCTACAGAATGGGAAATCTACCTTTAATCTAAAAGGATTGGAAGGCAAACCGGCACGTGCCAGCACACTCTTTCTGACCTCTCTGTTACATGATTTTGGGGTCACGCTTATGCTCTTCATTATTAGCTTCACTGTGTGATCCCACATTTCCCTCCATCACACTTACTACCTCTATGCTTAACCATCATCCTCCAATCCATCCATATCCATTTCTCCCTCACCCAGGCTCTTTACCCTACCAACCCTAATTGTAATTATGTTGATTTAACTTAGACACATGCGGCTCCCTCCCTGCCATCTGAATGGAAGCTTATTAGTTTGAATATTTTTTTTTATATTTATTTATTCCCATTTCTCAGGGTCCCTGTCGGCATTTCCAATTACTCTTGTCGTGCGGCTGTAATTGCCTCCATGCTAATGGCCGCCAGACAATCGTGCTAAATGAGGTGAGGCCGAGAGGCTAGGAGCCCGACTTCATTAAGAGCTAATGGGATTTTATAAGGCGGACTGAAGACCCAGCTCATCAAAAAGAGGGAGATGGAAGGAAAACAAAACAGATGGAGGGGGAGAGCCAAATCACCACTATTCTAACTTAGCCTGCTCCTTTTCCTGGCACTCTGATGAAAAAAAAAAGAACAGGTTACTCTTCCTCTAGAAGACTGCTACCTAATTATAGAGAAAGACAATAGTACTGAAAGAACCGTACAGTGATTTACTGTGAAAAATACACATTGATAAGCGTTTTATTACAAGTGTGCATAATTCCTCTGGCTGTCCAGTTCAACATGAAATACAGCTATTTTTATGTGTCTCAGGCCCTTGGTAGCTTTCTCAAAGCAAGTATTTCATTTTTGGCAACGTAACAGAAATAGATAAATTATATATTTTACAACTGAGTGGACAGTACAGTCCAAGTCCTCCCACATTTTTCACACTTCATTTAGACAGAGAGAGACTTAGACGGGTGCAAACATGGGTGGATGGATGTGAATATGTGGATTTGTACACAACAGGACGTTATGAGATCAAGGCAATAATACATACTGCAAATCTGCATATGAGTTGAAGGCCAACCAACACCATCAGAAGCCCACTGGGTCAAACATAATAAAATAATTTTGAGCAGTTAAATCTGTTGTTGCCTGATGACAAATTGTGCTCTAATTACTATGAAAATATACATCGTGTATAGAGTGCTGCAAGAAAAGCTGTCTCAGAATTATCATTGTTATTATTGGTTTTGGTACGTTTCTTTAATTTTGATGCATAACAGAACAGAATCATTTCAGTGTGTGTGTGTGTGTGTGCTTAAGATACTATGTTTTGTTGCTTCCCACAAAATCTTTAGCGCAGACACAGTTCTCCATTCGGACCACCAAACCAAACCCCTCAGAGAAGTAATGATCCCGTACTGATCTGTCTGCCCTTGAAATGCATTGAAAGGCAGCCATCCATCTTGGTGAAATCGTTCGCCTCCCCATCGGAATATAGTTACATTGTGCGCTGTGCAGTTGCAAGATCAATTGCCCTATACTTTAATTTGCCGCGCCATCTTAAAGCTGACACGGTTTGTCTGCCGTTGGTTTCAGTTCAATGGCCTTTTTGGCTCCTGTAGATGAGGGGCCTGCCAAATTCTATTACACGCTGAATAAACCAACGTGTTCACCTGTGAGCAGAAAGCATTTTGGAGTCAGTGGGGTAATGGATACTGTAAAGCGAGTGTACTACTACCACAACCTCAACTTGGGTTCATTCTCTGGCTGTTAAGTATCTGGCGGTTTGTTTATGGGAGCAAGGAGTGGAATCAGTCGGGTACAGTTGTATGCATGTCAACTATTACTATAACATAACTGAGAAACATTTCTTTACTTTTTGCACCATTGACAAAAACTACATGAAACTGATGTTTTTGTAACCTGCACATGCTGTGCTGTAAGTTTAACACTATAGAAGCTTCTGCAAACCAAATGTCTATCTGAATATCACATCTTAATGGCAGAATTGTCCTTTAATTTAACTAGCCCTTAGTGGGTACAAAAGTTTAGGGTTCTGCAGGGCTACATCTCCACAGTGAGGCCAAATGGGAGGTAATTATCTCTTTTGGGGACAACATGCAAATAGCAATCATGGAGTCGGTATCGAGGGAAATTCAGTGGTATAAACAACTAGGAAGTATTGTACGGCTTGCCTGGACACTCAGTGGAAATTAGGCCAATTATCCAGGTCAGATCTGTTGTGGGCAGTGACTAGAGGTAAAACTATTGTCATTTGAAGGAAAGATGATGCAGTCTGATGTTTTTTTAAAATTCTACAGTCTACATGTTAAAACTACTGTAAAGATGATGGAGAATCTCGTGTGGCTTTTGTGAAGTTGTTTCACTGTTGTGCCATTAAATGATCGTATAATGAAAATGCATATATACATTCACTGATGTTATAGAAGTAGAAGCCATACCATATAGATGATTCTATGACATATATATATTCAAAATCAAACAGGTAAAAACTTAAAAAAACAGTGCAAAACAAAAATTGCTATTAGAAACTGCTATTAGTTAGCATATTGTTAGCCTAATAGAAAAAAGTATTTAGTGTGAAAGTTCCCTCTTGACCTTGGAAACCATAGCTTGACAAAGAAGAGAGATTGGTATTGATTCAAAAATAAAGATTTAAAGATCATCTGCTTCCTATTTGCTAGGATTAGCCCTTATAGCCCAATTGACCTTTTAGCCTTAGTAGTGCTCATCAGGCGCAACTGAGCCAGCACAAATAATAAATAATGCAGAAAATAGAATACGTGTAAAATACTTCTAATAAACTTCAACAGTGAGACTTAAACTACTGTATGTCTATTTGTCTCAATCAAAATACTTCTCCACAATACAGTATGGATGATAAAATGCAAGAATTCTTAAATATCTGTCCTAATACCACGGTCTTAAAGATCCACAGTCAACTGAGTAATAATATTACATTAAGTATGGTCATTTTGAGTTATGGGTCCAGTTTGGGAGCTGAAATCATACTGAAATATACAGTCAACTCAGTCATGTCTTTATTGTACTTTGCCACAATCTCTCTGTTCTTTTCCACAGACTTTTCCTGAAGAATCTAGTAAGTAAGGCAGATGTGTCTAATCATTTGGGCTGCGGGGTGTTTTTGTCCCCTAAAATGCCGTCAAGGCTGCACTGATGGTGGGACGATGGTTGTAGTTTAAGGCTTGGGCCTGGTAGGAACAGCTGTCCTACAGCTGCCATCTCTCCTGCTTTTGGGGGTTGGGGGGGTGGGGGGGGGTTGAAAAACAGTCCCAAACCTCCTGGGTCAGAGCCCTGGTATGGCGGTCTCCCTGGCAACTGGAGCTGAGACTGTGATGTGTGTCTGTCTGTGTATGTGTGTACAGTATGTGTGTGTGTGAGCAGGGAGAACAATCTGGCCAGTGAGAGGCAGAGTACCGGGGGTAAAGGGTACAGAGTCGATCCTCATTTTATCTGTATCTCTTTCAATTCAGCCACTATTGGCATTAACTGTTTCCCCAAGATAATATGGGACATGGCCAAACAGTGCACAAAGTGTCTTTTTTTTTCCCCCAAAGCCAACAAACAACCACATTCAAGCCACATTGAGATGATTAATATTCTGTCTCTCTCTCTTTTTCTCTAACTACTCTGTAAGCTCAGCACTAGGGAATGTGAAGCTCCCCGAGCAGGGCAAGACGTTGAGAAAGGGGAAAAAGGAAAGAGGGGGGAGGAGAAGGGAGATCAGTGAAAAGAGGAGAACGTGAGTTTAGGAAGAAAGAAGAGAGAGCAATGGCAAGAATGAGAAAGAAGACGGGGGGATGGAGAGGAGAGGAGAGGAGAGGAGAGGGTGGGCTCTGGAGATGGAAAAGAAGGGAGGACAGGGGATGAATAGGGGAGGGAAAGTGGATATGTGGAGATACTTGGCTTTGGCCCCATCAAAATAGCGGTTGTCATGCTAACTCAACCCTCCTCTCTGTGTCTCGCGCGCACACACACACACACACACACAGACACACAGCCAGACTCTCTTTCACCTTCAGACCCCAAACCTCTTCCACAGTGTCTAATCAAATGCACTACTTATTAAAAACCTAACGTAAAAAACAAAGTGTAAAGAAAGCCAGAGGAGTTACTGTATGTACAGTGTATTAAAAAGCAAAAATGATTTCTTCTACTTACTAAAATGTCATGTTTTGCAATAACTTAACAATATGTAAACTTTTGTGCAAATGCACCAACAGGTCATTTCAAAGTTTGGATTCTTGCTGTTTTTTTCAACTTTGATTCATATCCAAACTGTTTTTTCCAACCAGCGCATATCGATACAGTGGTTGCTTAATCCTGGCAATTATCTTAAACAATGTATTCTCACGCTTAAACTTCAAATGATAGCGCCCACAAACCTTCTGTGCAAACACGTTTGATAAAACAGCCTGAGTTTGTGTTGTGTGCAGTGAGAAATACTGTACAGTCCATTACAATAAGCTCGCAAGACAAAAGCACAGTAACAGGTGTTAGCTGTGACACATGAGCAGTTACTGTGTATTGGCTGATTAAGGTGTGAGAGGAGAGTGTGTGTGTGTGAGTGGGAATGTGTGTGTATTTATGGAGAAGAGCTTCTTTTTTTTTTTATTGACATCAGCACATACGTTGGTGAAAACTGAATTTAAATTCACTGTGTTTTTTAAGGACAGCGAGTTATACAACTATTTGAAAAAGCAACACATTTTACATCTAAATTGCCTCTATGCTCATATTTAGATGCAAATGTATGCAGTCGCTATGAGAAACAAATTTGAAACATCCATTAACACCACCTGAACCTTATTGTGCCTAATGGTATTTTTTAATCTACTGTGGTGTAATATTTTAGGATAATTGTTGTACTGCTGTGATATTTGTAATCCTCTTGTTTTTATAAGATAATTATTGTAATTTCTCATAAGAGACAGATTCAAACCTAAACAGTGTCATTTTTGTTGTCAACTATACAACATTTAAATGATTTGCAGATAGTTTTCAAAATAAAAGCCTGTGACAAGTTTAAAAAAAAAAAAAAAAAAAAAAAAGAAACCCAACAACAACAAAACAACAACAACAGAATAAACAATTGAAAAGCATAAAAGCATCATACTATATGGAATTTTTCACTCTCAATTGGATTGGCTGAGCTCTCAGTATAATTACTACCAGTACACAACAGCCTAACTGGAGTGTTGCATGGAATGTGAAAATTCAATTTAATATTTCTATAAACTATAAATGTTGAGATAAACATAATAAAAACTTAATTAAAATACTTTATATTTACAGTATATTTCCAAAGTGAGACACCAACTTTGATTCTAACATTAAATTTTAAAAAACAAAAAACCCTCAGGTAATGTTGAAATAGTAGTTTGCATAACATCAGCTATGCTAGTAAACCAAATCTTTTATATTCTTCTAATTTCTGGTTGTGGATCTTCTCTAAAATCCATGTTAATTTTGGGAACATGATTCTAAAATACCTAATGCATCAGCAAATTGATTGTCTCAGGTGACATCTTGATGTTTTGAAGCTTCTTTTTGTTGCAACTTGGTCCACAAGTCAAAAAACAAAAATCATACCATCAAAAAAAGTTGAATGGCCTTCATAATTTCACATCCACATGAACATGAAATATGTAAATTTTAGTCTTCATTCATGTCTTTACAGCGGTAGATGGCTCTCTGCTTCCCTCAAGGCCTTTAGATGCGCACGAGTAGAAAGATGAAATAAAAGACAGACAGCCAAATCTTTATATGTGATGCATTCTTAGTCACAAGTGGGCCAGTTTTGGCCGCACGATGACAGGAAAACACCAAACACAGAGGGGCTGGACGTTGTTTCCATAGAAACAGACCTCATGTGAAAAGGTCACTGTCAGAGGTTTTTCTCAGTAAAAAGGCAGAAGGATTATAGGAGGGAGGGAGTCGGACAAGAACAAAAAAAAGCAGTTTTATTATCCATTTTTATACATCCTTCTTTCCCCCCAACGAATATTCTAACAATGATAAAAAATGTAGGATTTAAATAGTGCAATTACATGGCTGCGAATGGTGAGAGCCCCCTCTCTTTTTTATTATTATTTCTTTATTCTCTTTTGAAGTCGGGAATTGAAAAGGGAGAGTGGTCGACAGCCCGCGCGATGCCTGAGCTTTGTGTTTCGGTGCAGATATGTCGCCTGCCTGCCCCCTCAATCACTGGCAGCTCCTTCCTCTCTCCCCTCCCTCTCAAGTCATTTTAATTAAGTCAGTCTCACTGGCATGGTAGGCAAAGATAATTGGAGAGGGTTTTTGGATGCCATTTACTCTAAATGACGCCTGTTTCTTCCCATTCTCTCGCCTTTTCTCCACTCCCACAGCTTCTCCTGCTACCCCTCCCCTCCCGCTCCTCATCTCCTGGCAAGGAGTTACCTATCTCCCCTTCCCTTCCCTTTTCTCCGCTTCCATCTTATATTCAAACGTGAAATATGGATTAACCTCTTCTGTGTGACTGAGGGGACGACTTCCTGTGAATTGCAAATTTTGGCCAACACTGCAATTTATTTGAAATGGCAAATCAGGCAAAGCAATTTACTGGAAATGAGGAGGTGCTTTGAACTTTCCTCCTTTGAAAAAGTTTGTGTTTTCTCATTGCATTGGGGAGCATCTGGGGATAAAAAAGTCTTATAGAAACATCTATGCTGTGTTTTAATGAAAAAGTCTTTATTTCTGTGAATAGGGTGTTGAGGAATGCTTTGAAAATTTTTAGTCATCAAAGAAATTGCATGTTGTCAATGAAGTTCAGAGTTGTACTCTTGTTCCTCTATATTACTTCCATATGTCAGGAGTTGTTACTTCCATTAAAACCAAGCTACACAAGGTGCACAGTTTGTGTTTATTGATTACTTTGGTTGTATTACAACGTTAGCTCTAAATTCTTCTGTTTAATGTGGGAGAACATTGTGGGAATACATGATTGATAGGCCAAACTACACACAGTGAAAGGTGGAAGTACACATGTCCATACTAATCCATGTTAGCAGTACCACCAGTGTTTCAGTGGTGTACGTGTGTGTTAACCGTATGGGATTTGTCAGTGTGTATGAGTGTTAAGTGTGCGTGTGGGGCTCCCTCTATCAATCAGGTAGGGCCGGGCCCTGCTGCTGAAAGGGGGCTACAGTGGGCCACCCATCCAGTCAGTCGCTCTGGGGAGATCCAATGTCCTTAGTGCTTTAATGCGCTCCAGATGTCCCTTCAGCGCAAAGAGAGAGAGAGAGAGTGGGGGGAACACAGAGGGAGAATGCGAGACTGTTAGTACCTCGAAGCAGACCTCGATCTGGCTCACAGACTGTAGCTCTGCTTTGTCAAACGTTTTCCTCAGGGGGGTTGCTGTTGATGCACCTGCAGTATTGTTTTTGGTGACTGGTGAAGAGAGTTATTCCCCCATTTAAACTCATTAAATTAAGTCATTCTTGTCTCTTGAATAAGTGTGTATACGTCTTTGTGGCTTTGTGTTCTTTGCTTCTGTTTCCCCTCTGCTCCTGTAAACCATTTTTCTCATGCTTGGTTGATAGGTTCTTTTACTACTGCCACTCTTACTCTCTTTTCCCTTCTCACAGCTTCTCTTCTATCTCCAGCATGACCTTGCACTCTCCGTTTCCGCCTCGTCTTTCCCGGTGTCCACCCAACCGCCTGCAAGCCTCTACGTCTTCGTATCCCTTTTCTCTCCCGCTTTCCCTTTTATTTTGAGCTCTCTCCACCACCCATATTGTGCTCCCCCCTTGCTTATGTCTCTACCTCTGCTGTCCACCTCTCTGTCCGTCCTCCCCTGCCACACATGCTCCACGCCTCTCCCCATGGCATTTCAGAGGAAATTTAATATGGGTTTGTTTGGCGTTTCCAAGAATTCCATTCGGCTGCCGACTCTCTTTGCCCCCCGACACTAAGACAAACAGAGGCCGTCCAGCCAAGAGCAGCAAACACCACTGGTGTTGGCCTCATTATTTGGTCTTCGCATTTCAGACGACTCCAGCTCCACTTCATTTTGTGTTTGTTCCCTTCTGCCTGATTTCTTTTCTAGATAGCTTCACTTCTGGGTCTACTGCACCTACATGTGCAGAAATACATGAGCTCATTGGTAAAAAAGGCATCCATACAGTGTTATACAGTTTATATCTAAACAGCATTACATATAGGGAGCATTTGACAGCTTCTTATGTTACCTAGCGAGTAAAAATGATTTGAATATGAACAGATAATGCTCTCTGGACACGTACGAACATCATCCAAAATTTGGCGACCTAAATGCAACATGTCACACGACTACTTCTCAGAATCATAACTCACTCAAATGGAAATACAGACATCACACTGCTACAATCAGTGGAGCCCACTCATTACTGTGATGGCAGGATCATCCAGGATAAATGTCAAACCTCTTTAGGCATCATATATAAAAGCTGATCCTTATAACTTTAGATCTTGTCTCATAATCATCAGTTTCTGACTCTTTTTCGTCAAAAGTGTCAATTGAATCCAGGTGACTGTTGTCTGTAAAATGTGAACAGGAACTGTTAGTAGCCAAAGCAGCATGACTTACCATGTTGCTGATTTTCCAAAATATAAGCAAATAAGCTAAATAGGCTTAAAAAAAAAGGAGGTAGTAGAGTTTTCAGTTCAGTTTTCAAATATTCAGAAAGGTTTACACTAGGCAGTTTACACTAGTTGGTCAGTGCATGATAAAGCTGACTGAATATTAAAGCATGTTTTCTTGCACAGCCTAGACAGAAACTGACAAACTGAAGTTAGGGACTGTCTCTAGAGTGCATGCAAAATAGTTTGAAAATTAGCTTTGTCATTTGACTACTGATTTTAGATTACAGACCTAGGACTATCTATCAAAGAGATATTTGGCTTTGACCACTGCCTGGAGCGCGACACTTATTTTTTGGAAGATAGACTTGGATGACTGCTGAGCCGGTGGCTTGCTAAGCTAACTAGCTAACTAGCTGGATAAGCTATCAAGTTGGGGTTCTGAGGAAGTCAATATAAAAGGATTATTCAACTTTCTGACGGAGGAGGTTGCAACTGTCAGACTACAATAGAAAACAATTTTGGACTTGGTGGAGGAAATCAATGACCCGAGGCTGCAAAACACTGAGAAGGAAAAAAGGATTGTCCTTTTGGAGAACCAGGTGGCGGATTTGGAGCGGGACATGTGGATGAATGACATCATAGACACTGAGCTGGAGACTAAATCGCGGAATACGCCAGGGTGGTAATGATGTTGAACGGCAGGGAATTCAGCTAGCTGGACTCAAACTCTGTGGAGCAACAGGTGACTGCTTTCCTTCAGCCTCAGAGAAACAAGAGTGATAAACCGGCCATAATAATAAGGTTTGTGAACAGAAATGATAAAACTGCACTGCTATGGCAATAAAAAAAGCTGAGGGGATCAGAAGTCTACTTGAACGAACATTTGACAAAAAGGAATGCAGGCATCACCAGAAAGGCTTGCTTCCTGCAAAAGCAGAGGAAGATCCAATCTACATGGTCAGCAAACTGCAAAATCTTCATAAAACTAAACTGAACTCCAGAAGAGGCTAAAGTGCTGGTCATCAGAGACATGGAGGAACTGGACAAATACCAGTGAAGCCAAAAGAACATCACAACAAGGTTATGAAGAAACTCAGATGGACTCAGAGTAAATAATTACACTACGTAACCATGACAAGTCCTGACAGAAGTCATTCATCTCCATCTGGAGATAAGGATGACCAACAAACATCAAGGATTACAGAAATGAGATGGAGGCTTTTGTATATACAGAACATAAATTGCAAGATATGGAAAACGATACTGATCCAGAAAATCGTTTCTCCAACAATATCAACAAAACTACTGTTATTACACAGATGATCAGTTTATGATGGTTAAGTCAGATCACAAAATAGCAATTATCCATTTTAACAGCAGAAGCCTATGTGCCAACTTCCAAAACATCAAAGAACATTTAAATCAATTCAAGAAACCATTCAATATAATAACTATATCAGAAACTTGGGTCAGCCCTGAGAAGGGTGTGGACTTTGAGTTGAATGGATATGAACTGACTTATATGAACAGAAAGAACAAGAATGGAGGGGGTATGGCTTTGTACATAGATAAAAGCTTCAATTAAAAGGTGGTGGAAAGTATGACAACAGCTGCTAGAATGTATTACAATAGACATCTGTATGGGAAAAAAGAAACATGTAATTGTGAGCTGTATATACAGAGCACCTGGATCTAAAATTGAAATATTTAAGGATTGGTTGGAAAAAAATGTTTGCAAAAACAGTTCAAAAAGTTGTGTTCATATGTGGGGATTTCAACATAGACCTGTTAAATCTAAATAAGCAGAGTTTATCAATACAATGTATAGTATGAGCTTATATCCAAAAATCACATGACCTAGCAGAATAATATCACACTGTGCCATGCTAATAGATAAAATAATCACAAACATTATGGAAGACAATACAGTGAGTGGGCTATTATTAAATGACATCAGTGACCACTTAACAGTTTTTGTAGTCTATGACTGTAATTATAGGAAGCCAGTGACTTTAAATATAGAGTGAGCACAGAGAAACCCATTAATGCATTCAAAAATGAATTACTAACATGAAAGTGGAAAATAGTATATGAATAAGAAGATATAGATTGTCCAATAAAACAATACAGTAGAAAACAAAAATATGCAGATAGTCCATGGATCACAAAGGGACTACAAAATGCCTGCAAAAAGAAAAAAAACAAAAAAACAAAAAACACTATATAGAGAATTCATAATGTATAGATCTATAGAGTCAGAAAATAAATATAAAAAATACAAAAAAAAATGTAAGAAGGAATACTATAAAAAATTATTAGAGAATAACAAAAATAACATCAAAGCCATATGGAGTGTGTTAAACAGCATTATTAGAAACTGATCTATGAATTCAAATTACCCTCAATATTTTATTAATAACGAACAATAAATAATATGTGATTCGTGGTTTTAATAAATTCTTTGTAAGTGTGGGACCAAAATTGGCAGAAAAAATCAGTGACCCAGAAACAACCAAAGAGGGAACTGATGATGATTATGGGGATAGAAATCTGAGTTCAATTTTTCTTAGAGCAGTAGAAGAAAAGGAAATCATGGACATTTTAAGCAAATGGAAGAACAAAGATTCTACTGACTGGAATGAAGTTGATATGACAATAGTCAAGAAAGTCATCTAACTCACATCTGTAAGTTGTCCTTTCGAACTGGTAAATTTCCAAGCAAAATGAAAATTGCAACGGAAATATTATATAAAACTGGGGATAGACACCACTTTTCAAAGTACAGGCCTGTTTCTTTACTTTCCTAATTCTCCAAGATACTGAAAGACTAGACAAATTCATTGAGAAGCACAAATTGTAGACTGACAGTCAGTATGGATTCAGAAAAACAGAACGACATATTTGGCGCCAACACAACAAATTACTAACGGTGTAGATAAAATAACAGTATGCAGTGGGAGTTTTTGTAGATCTAAAAAAAAGCTTTTGATACCACTGGTATCAGAGGGGTGGTGCTGAATTGGTTAAGAAGCTACTTAAGAAACAGTTTGTAAAGATAGGTGACCATAAGTCAACATGCATGGATATTACTTGTGGAGTGCCTCAGGGGTCAGTATTGGGCCCCCAAATAGTTCATTTTTTACATAAATGACATATGTAGAGAATCAAAAATATTGAAATTTGTATTATTTGCGGACAACTTTGTTCTGGGAAGAATTTACAGCAGGAGTTGATCATAAAAGAAATGATAAAATGAAAACGATGGTTTGACATGAACAAATTGTCATTAAATCTGAACAAAACAAAGATTATGTTGTTTGGAAATTGTAAAGTCAACACTCAAGTACAAGTGATGATAGACAATGTCAATATGAAAAGAGTATATGAAAATAAATTTCTAGGTGTGATATTAGACCACAAAATCTGCTGGAAACCTCATATAAGATATGTGCTAGCAAAGCTGGCAAGGAACGTTACTAGCAATACTAGGAAAAACAAGACACATTCTGGATCAGCACATCTTGCACATCTATACTGTTCACTTGTACTGATGTATCTGAGTTGCTGTGTGGAGGTGTGGGGTAACATCTACAAAAGCACCCTACAGCCATTATGCATACTACAAAAAAGAGTCGTAAGGATAGTAAACAATGAAGTTCACGGATCTGGTAGAATTTAACATAGCACAAATAACGTATAAAGCAAGAAATAATCTACTACCAGGTTATACACAAAAAATGTTCTTTGACAGAGAGGGGGGTTGTAATTTGAGAGGAAAGTTTAATTTAAAAAAACTCTGTGTTGGCGCCACTATGAAGAGTATGTATATTTCAATCTGTGGGGTGAATGTGTGGAATGGTCTGGATGTGGAGCTAAAACAAAGAACACAGATAAATCAGTTCAAGAAGACATACAAAAAAAAATAAAAAAATTCAGAGGTATATGGATGAGGAAGGGTTGCATTAACTGACAGAAAGGGGAAGGAATAAATAAGTGTATACTTCTTCCTATTCCTTTTTGAACATGTAATATTTAATTTGTTTTGTTTATTATGTTTATTGAGTTTGTTGTAGAGGTTTATTGTTTATTTCATTTTATTGTTCTTCTTGTTTTGTTTTTATCTGTTTTTTATTTTTACATGTTTGAAATAAAATTGACTAAACTAAAATTCAAAGATGCTTTATTTTCATCTGGATCTCCTCCAATTATATACACAACCTCTAGTTTTCAAAGCAAAATCATGCAATCATGTGACATGGTCCAGTGTAATTCTGACTTGTACTCTTCTACCTCCTGTTCTATCATCACTATTCATTTCCATGTGGACCATTAACAGTTACACAGCTTTGATTGACTGACTGAGACTAAGTTTTCTTTTTTTTTTGAAGGTGGGGTTAAAATACAAATCATGCTATATTATTTGATTAATTGAGATATATGGTAAATATTATATTATATAGTGAGCAGCTAAACCTATACATAAGGCGAGTATAAATGGCAGTAGAAAACACAGAACACATAAAATGAATGTCTAGGTGATTTCTAACAACTTCCAATGTAGGCCCAAATACATATATTTTGTGAAATAAACAGATACAGACAGCAGCTTGTTATACACCCCCATTACCTACACAGTAAATCTCAATTTTGATGATGTTTAAACAACAATAGTTAGCTTTGTGACATCTAAACAACAGTCACCTTAAGAAGTATCTCAACAACAGGTCGTTATGAAGTACAAACAGTATTAATCATTTTTATGATATACAGATATAGCTTTTAGTGGAACACGAATTACCTTGGATAACTTTGGCTGCAAGTAATATATCTTCTACCAAACCAAGTTGCCAGATGTCCCCTATCTACTCACTGCTCGGCATGCTCAAAGAGTCTGACCTGTCATTACCGTGGCTGGGCTCCTCAATTCAGACCTGTCGTGCATACCAGTCTGCTCAGTCATCCTCTGCTTCTGTCTAGCTTCTACCCGCCTGCCTTTTCCCGCCAAGACAAACTCACCTCCCTCCCCTCCACGACCAGAGCTCTGCTGACACTCAAGTGGCTAACACTACCCACACACACACATGCATGGAGAGAGAGCCACCCACCTGCTAATCCCCTTCTCATTAATCCCCCACCACTCTCCTCAAATATTCCCTTCTGTTGATCTCATTGTGTGTGTGTGTGTGTGTGTGTGTGTGTGTGTGCTTGTGCTGATGGTGGTGGTGGTGGCCAGGGCCTTCTGCAGATGCCTGGGTCCATTTAAAGTGATATTTCACTTTCAGTTAGGTAGAACATTTCCACTTTTCAGCATATGCACACCTTCACAGGAGTCCAGGACAATTCAGCTTAGGGATCTGCTGCCACTAACACGGTTCAGGATTTTCTCCCCAGCTTTTAATGGGCTATAGATAATCGCACATGTGTTCAACTACTTGTTTAACAGGCAGATCCAGAACAAACAGAAAATATTATTACCCAGGGAGTCATTTCCCGTTGTTTGCAAATGTGTTGGAGGTACAAATTTCCAAAATGAAGTGAAGAAATTGGAGCTGAACATGGAAGCAAATAGCAGCCGGTTTTAATGGATGAAAATCAATAAAGTCATGCAGAAGTATTTCAGCTGAATTTCAGCTGAATTTCTTACTTCTGTATTTAGCATGTTGCACCATCTCTGGAGATGGACTGTAAACATCCATTTCAGTAGCTCATCTTGAGTAGTGTGTTGATTTTCATATACTCAAGCTGAATTCACATAGTCACCAGTGTACTGTTATGTATACATATATTAATCATAATACATCATACAGTAGCCCAATAAACTCATTCTACATACTAGAAAACCTTGTTATCTGGAGCCTCTCTTCCTGAAGCATGTGTACACCTGAACCAACATGTCTTGTTGATTTTCACGGTGTGCATTAGCTGTGTTCCCATGGTAACATTCACCCTATTTATGTATGCCAGACTAAACATCATTTGGATTTTAAGATCTTCTCAGTATAAAGTGGTAAGGGTATATTGGATAGCTATTGTTAACGTGCTAATAAACAGACATGATAAACTTTACACACTAAATGCTAACATGTTTACATGGCAACAGCAGGCATATAACACAGCTCAGTCTAAATAAGTAGAACTTAGATGAAGTTGAGGAAAGTCTGACATAGAGCTGAGCCTGATGAGCTGAGTCTGAGATATCAGAGAAAAAACTCTCTGGTGCCACCCTCAGGTTCAAGTAAGGATCTAAAAACAGCAATCAATAAACAAGGTGCTTTTGTTGCCTGAACCTAACTACACGTGAGATGTGAACCCTGGTCTCCAGTGTCAAAGTGCTGCACTTGATACACTGTGCAAAAATGCAGCATTTCCTTCACAAAATTGCCACTGAACACAATCCAACCAGCAATAACATTTCCTGCAAAATGTATTTGGCAAAACAAATAAATAACATAATTTCCTTGAGACAGGGTTGGATGTTGAATCTAAAACATCAGAGGATAAACCCTTTGGTGCCACCCTCAGGACAAACCTTACAACTTATTCCCAGAAAGAAATAAGGCCCTAAGAACAGGTAGCAGCGAAAACATTAGCGGGTTTGGAGTTTTCCTGGTGATAAGGGAAAAAATACACTAGTGTTGGAGACAAATGAGACACATGAGACACATGTTTTTTAAAGGTTCACAGTTTTTCAAGTCTGTCTTAAAACAACAGTCAGGAGTCCAAATGAACATTGAAACAGGTTTTTCTTGCTGTAAACATTCCTCCTGTTCATACTGACCATTAGAAGATCCCTTCATAATGCACTTACAATGTAAGTGATGGGGGCCAAAATCCACAGTCCTCCTGTGCAAAAATATATTTAAAAGTTTATCTGAAACTAATATGGAGCTTCAGCGTCCAAATGAGTCAAATCACGTAGATATCTTTCAATGTTACAGTTTTTTTAGTGCCAAAGTTCCTCTTTTTGTTACTATCCTTCCACCACAGCTCAACAGGGAAACACTGTCAGAGGAAACACAAAGAGGGAATTTGATTCTAAAAAGACTGTAAATGTGTCAGATATCCACTTGATATGACTAACTCAAACTGATGAAGCCTCATATAAGCTTCACATCAACTTTTAAATGCATTTTTGCACAAAATGACTGTTGACACACTGATTTTGGCCCCCATCACTTACATTGAAAGCACATTTGAAGGGGATCTTTTAATATCAAATATGAACAGGAGGAATGATTACAGAAAGGAAAACCTCTTTTACTGTGACAGCTGACTGTTTTTAAGACACACCTGAAAAATTGTGAACCTGTCCTTTAAACCAAACACGCTAGATATGCGCAGTGAGCATGCCCCGATCTAATACAACACCATGACAAATTACAGCCTGAAAAAACTGACCATGTTGAATCAACACCTGTCTGACACAGCGACAGAAAATTGTTCAGTTCAGGTTTCACAAAGGTAATATTCATTGTAGGACTATGGTATTAATATATTGTATAGGTCTTCATTTTTTAGTTTCAAAACGCTGTTGATTCCATCTGCTAACGTCAAAGTTCATCTACTGTATCAGTCATTTCTATGTTTAGAAACCACACTGCTCTCTAATCTGTTTTTCTCTTTAGTAAATATACCAAGTCTGACTATAGCAACTAGCTTCAGAAGCACAGGTGATGGCGTGCTTTCATTGTACTTGGTGGACCGCTCCGTGCGTTTTAAACCCTCTGGCCATAGTCAGAATACTTACACAAGTAATACCACATGGTTAAAAAGCCACTTTGTCAAATGCATAAATAATAATTGAACATGCCACAGAAATCACTTCAGGAAAACCGCATTTCCGAAGTTTGAGTTGACAACTTAATATATTAAAGCATCCACCACACTGGACTGTGTAATTTATCATGTAGAGAGTTAAACGTTAAAGCAAACAAGCCCCCCTGCATCCTGTGTCATTCAATTGTCAGTCATGTCGCTCCACCAGTAGCTAAAGTTGTTCCGGAGTGACACGGATGGTACTCACTGACTGTGATAAGGAGGTATCCATTTAAAAAAAAAAAGAACCTCGCAGATGCAACAGCAGATAAGCTGCACAATGTATGTGCCAGCAAACATGACAGCGGAGGACGAGAGGGACTGAAGTGGTGGTGGTGGTGGGGGGGCAGGGGGGGAGAGCAAAGCAAAGCGTCTGGAAAGGATTCAGCAGGGAAACTCTTGTAGATTACATTTCCTCTCCATGAGCTTGGCCGTTCCAATTTCAGCTTGAATTTTTCTACCTTCAGTGTTCTGATGGTTATCAGCTTAGCAGAGGAAATGCTCCTGTGTGTGTGTGTGTGTGTGTGTGTGTGTGTGTGTGTGTGTGTGTGTGTGTGTGTGTGTGTGTGTGTGTGTGTGTGTTGACTGCAGGACGCACTCAGCCCCACACCACCTTTCAACATCAAAATGCCTTAGCTGCTATTCTTGGAGTTGGCTGAATAGATAATAAGGTCCATGCAAGTGGACATGAATATAGTTGCCTCCACATTCCATACTAAGACCTCAATGAATCTTTGGTAGAGAGAACATTATGGCTTTAATGAAACATCAGTTCACTTCTTCAATGTTCTTAGACTTAATTAAGACAGAATTAATAAAAGCTTTACATCCCAAATGTACCAATGACTACTCCTCTAATCATCTGGATCGGAACACTACACATATATCTCAGTCCAACTTTAAAGCAGCTAAAATAAATAGTTCTATATTAACCATGGATCACGTGATGTATTTGTAGGTGATAGTTGTCCATAGAGAACACAGAGAATTATCACCCAACTCTACAGTTATCTCTGTTTTGGTTTTATGGAAGGCAACTTTACTGTAGTGGAGATCAATAAATATGTAAGGAAAGTGGACTTATATTCACCAGGTGGCTGTTTTTTAAGTTCCCATATCAACCTAAAAGGTGATAATATGTCAGTGTTGTATTCACTTGTTTCCACTGCACCCAAGTTGCCAAAAAATCAATTGTTGCAGGTTTAAATGGGACATATTTATATCATACCGGCCCTCATTTCAGCCTCTGTCTGAAACAGGCCGTTTTAGCTCCTGTCTCTTTAAGGCCCCCCCTTCAGATGAGTCCGCTCTGTTCTGATTGGTCAGTTTCCAGAAGCTGCTCCTCAGCAGCCTGCTCCAGAGGCTATGTAAACAAACAATGGTAGTAGGATTTCACTTGTTTTCCTCCTTATTTACTCGTAATGGCAACTTTTCAAATGCATCCATACATGTTCAAGCGGAAATCAGATCTGATTTGATAAAATTAAAATAAAAAAGAAGAGAGAAAAAGAGAGAGATTGCGAGCGAGAGAGAGAGAGCAGTGGTGGTGGAGTGAGTCGAGGGAGCGGCGGTAGAGAGAGCAAAATAGTGATAGAGAGAACATAAAACATTATTTTCTGATTGTTTCAAGGCGGTTATGCTCTAAAGCGCAAATAAATAACCATCAAACACTTAACAGATGATTTACTGTGGAGACAGACCATCTTAGTTTCTGTTTCATTTTCCTCCTCTGCATTTCTCCTTTCCATTCATTCATTCACAGTTCACCTCTGTATCTGTAGTGGACAGGTGGCTCGCGGAAGCAGGCAGAATGAGCTTGGAGTGAACACGTGCACACAAACAAACGTTCATTCTCTCACTGCTCTATCTTAACGAGTACATTTCTGCAGATCTCTCAGCATTGTCTCAGTTTTTGACTGAAGAGTTTATTATCAAGGTCATCCATCTCCCTGTGAATTCCATACTCTCTGGCACAAAACATGGAGAAACCTACACCGTTCATTTATTGATCCGATATGTGCCTAATTTTATATTTTGCATATTTGTGTAATATACCAACATTACATATTCATAACTAAAGGGAACTTAAATGTTGTACATATTATTTATACAATGAATAAATCATCAAAATTATGGAAAAAAAAGAGTTATATTCATTTTTTGGCTGCCGAGCCAGTAAAAATATACAAGTGGCCTGTAAAATTCTGATCTACTGGCCAAGTGGGCCAGTGGGGAAAAAATGTTACATTGGACACTGATGTTGGATTGACTCAAAATAAACTACAGTACCCATGTTCATTATTATGAAGCCCAATGCAATGGTGTGGCTCATTGATGTGTTTTTGGACAACAGTAGAGCTCTATGGCACAGAGAAATACGATATATCAAGCTTTAGATAGAAAGTTCTACAATGCTTAGTTAGTACAATCAATTCAATGTTGGGTTTTTGTCTTTTTATTGGATTTGTCAACAAAAAGACAAAACAGAATATCACCAGACTTATCCTTTTCATGAATATGGCTTGAGATCAACGTTCTGCTAGATGCCATCTCATCCATGGTTCTCTGAGCCTTTTGCACCATACAGACGCTGTTGCAGTGCTATTTTTGTTGGTGAAGGGGAGCGCAATGTTGGCACTCTCCACCCACCCCCTTCCCAGGAGTGTGTGTGTGTGCATGTGCCTGTACGAGTGTGTGTGTGTGTGTGTGTGTTTGTTTTAGGAAATGATGCAGCACCAGTTTGTGTAAATTTATCCGCGACAGAGCTGAAACAAAAATAAGTTCACTGAAGCAGGTCCGACAACCATTTGGTTGCCATGTGCGATGTTTGCCATGTGTGCGTCATACATGTAGTGGAGCATGTCCATGTTCTTATTATTATAATTTTTTTTTTTTTTTTTTTATGAAGGAGGATTGAGGAGTGTGCTGCAGCCTACTGGGAGGACACAAACCTCCACGCTGGCATATTTGAGCTGTAGCCAACGGGAAGCTGGTTTTCACATTAATGAGTGCTCACTCGATCTTGGATTCGATTTTTTTTTTTTTTGCGCAAGGGAAGAGCCAACAGTCATGAGGATCTCTGTACTAATTAAGAAGATTATTGATTATCGTTACATGACACAGTAATCAATCAGAAAATATGTCTTTAGTATTTTATGCTCTATGCATTGTTGAACATTTTTGTGATCATTTTTGGCATTTTGGTGCTGAAAATCTTTGATTGCACAATGAATATAAAACAACTTTTTGTCATAAATTCAACTCAGTGCTTTGTACAACTTGTATAAATTAATATTTAAATGTTTTTAATAAAAGAACACCATTAACATTAAGCAGCAGTGTATTGCAGAAACCAGGTGTCAAGTTAAAATGAAATTCTTAGTAAAATCCCACATTTTTGTGGGTTTGTTACTTTTGACACGATTTGGGTTTAAAAAAACGATTTTCCGATTCAAATCGATCTTCGTTTAAACTTTCTGATATCGATTCATAAAATCCAAGAGCGATCTTTTAATATGTGCCTTTTCCTGTGGATTTTAAATCTGAAATTAATCCAGACATCTGCCTTCAGTCGTATTAATTATGACCCGTAGAAGTGATGCAGTTCAAATGATATCTATATAAGGTGATATGGTTGGGTGGATGGATAGATAGTTAAATGGCAAAAAGTGGACTTAGCTACTGGAGACTGCGATTTGCTTCCTGTTTCAACCACTGTTCACTTCCTATTTCCAAGTGCGAGTCAGGGCATTTAAAAAAAAAATGTAACATGGTGTTTACTGTCGCCATGACGACAAAGGTTGCCTAACTATAAGGAAGTGGTAATCACGTTTCAAGTTAACATTTTAATGCAAACTGTGATCTTCCCCTAACCCTAACCAAATGGTTTTTGTGCCTAAACCTAACCAGATTTTAACCACAGCATTGTCACATCATAAGATCTCCTTGTGCGAGATCTCGTAGCATGACATCTCGTGGCCAGATCTCGTTGAACATGGCGGGAGCTGCTCCACTGAAGGCAAGCCTGTTGCACGAAAGCTTTGTTAGGAAATCACAGCAAAGTGTATGTTTTCCTGAGGTATTAGTGCTGTTTACATTATAGCAGGTATGTTAGTAGCCACCTTATTTACACTGGCTGCCTGCTGATTCAATTTAAAATCTAAAGTTGGTGGTTATACACTGCAATCAAGAAAGCACTTATCTGGTCACTCAATACTCACTGTAGAGTTGCACCATATTGTGTTGTCTGCTGTACTGTGTTCGTGTTAAATAAAAAGAACATTAATGGAACTGCTAATGTAAACCTTAATATTTTAACAAGGCACCAGGTAGAGGGTTCCTTGTACAATTTACAGCATTAGTTCTCTGAGAATGTCTTTCATATCCAAGCAAAATTGGTACTGAAATATCCCTAATCGAATCGATAGGGAAACGATAACGAATCGAATCGAATCGAAACAGGACCTTGTGAATCGGAATTGAATTGATTTGGTAAATCTGAATTGATACCCAGCCCTAATTAGTAGAGTAGTGACATGAATACCACTTTACTAAAAAAAGTTAGAAAGAAAGCAAAGTTTTTAGAAAAAGGGCTAAAAATCAGGTACCCCTTGATACAGATGATTAAAGAAGGTACAATCATTTACCTGCAGTCTGAATATTCTTTTCATCTTTGTCTTATATGTTTAGCCTCTTCAGAAAATAAACTTGCCTCATTATAATAAGGGCTTTTAGCTATGCTAATAAGGTTATTTGCATGCAAACCACCTGTCCTTAGGGAATTACAAAAATTTTCCACTGTACTGTAAATTTACCACTATCCATTTTACTTGAGACTTTAATCTAATTTTTAAAAGCAGGAAGGAACACAATCAAACTGGAATCCGTAATATCCAAACAAACATTTGCATAAATACAAAGAAAACAAGAATTGCAGTCTGATTGGACCAGTGACGCCATTGTCAGCAGTTCGAAAGAAAGCGATGAATCTTGCAAACTGTCATACCCCAGGGAAATCCTCATGTCTTCATTATGGCTGTGGGGCATATTTGAATATGTGAAGGATGTTCATTAAGAAGTTCAGTCTGAAAGAATACACTGGAAAGGTTATAGATTTAAAATTCAAGTATAAAATGTCATTGGAAATGGATGAGGACGAGTGAAAAGAACCTTTTTAGTGAAGCCATTCCTCTGAGTGAGAATAGGAAAATGCCAAAGGACTCAGTGTTCTTCATGAAACTAGCATCATGTTGACAAAGATGATGGGTATTAAGTCAGTAAGAGTAAAAATATTTTAGTTTCCTCTCACTGAGCTGCTGAGGGTGATGTTGCCTTGTGGAGATTTAACCTTGTGAGGCCTTAACAAATTCTGAACATACCAATTTGCGTTTGCTGACTCTGGCTTGTAATCATTTAATTAACTGTCCCTTTTCAATAGCCAACTCAGTGTTCGAGGTTCATGAGCAGCAAGCAACACAACAGTGTGTTGATCTTGTGTAAAATCTCTTCAGTGAGTGTGCATATGGGTGAGTTGCTTCCTGCTTTTTGTGACTTGCTTCACATCTAAATCTGAACACGCTCAGCTAAGCAGTCACCACAGAAGTGCTCACTTCTCCTTCTTTGTATGTTTTACTTCAACATCAGAACACCTTGCTCTGTATCCCTCGCTGCGATATTTGCCATACATAATAGTAACACTGAGCAGCTTCCAGAACACTTTAGAGATATGAAATCCCATAAAAACTTCTCTTCTTTGACCCCTGAGATGAAACCTTTCAAACAACAGCGTACATCAATCTGCCACATTTGATCTTGGCTGAACCCAGACTTAACAATGTCCACAACAATGTTGAAACGTCCTTCACCGAGTTTCAAATCCATGCCTCATCTACCTTGTGGGTGAGGATGAGTCCAATCAACAAGAGCAGATGAATAAATGATACTAGTTTGAATTGTAAGTGTGGGCTGGTGTGGAGCAGGGTGTTGCGAGGCTGGGTGGAGGGAGGGCTGCTGGCTCAGGTTAATGAGGTGGTCTGGGAGTGTGGACTGCGTCCTGGCTGCAGTGTGTGTGGAGCTCGCTTTAGCCTGGGGGGGATTTGTAGCCCTGGTAAGACTATCTTCGCCTCCGGCTGTGTATGCACTTGCGCCTTTAAGTGTGTGTATGAATGTATGTGTGCTTGCACGTTACAGCGAGAGAGAAGTGTGTGTGGTACTGCCCTCAGGATGACACTGGTTGAAGCTTTGCTATGTCTGTGTTTAGTGTTGGCATTTGTGCATTAATATACATGTCTGTGTTTGCATGCATGCCCATTCCCATGTGTATGTGGGGTGTTTGCGCTCTGATCTGTGTGTTTTCCGATTTCTGTGTTGAGTCCGACCACAAATGTGTACACAGGGCCCCCCTCCTCGGCCCCACTCTCATTACCATTCTGCCCTTCCCTCCACCATTTTACTCAACGCCATCAAGGCCTCGCCTCCTGGTGTTTGCATTGTAAATCAGGCCTGACAATAAGGCGATGATTAGATCCTACTCATATTCAAAAACACCTGATTTATTTATTCATCTTCCTCTCTTGCAGGGCCTCAAGATGCATAATATCTGACCAAGGTGACATACCCACTTCCAAATGTTATTCATTGCATTTGCAGGTCAACCTCCTAACCAACAAACTCAAACAGGACAGATTAAATGAGATTTTGATGGGAGGAAATGCAAATGACATCTCCTCCGCTCCTTCTTTCCACAGAAAAGCCATTCAGCTGCTTCTCTCCTTCATGCATGTATACATGTAAGATCGGATCAAGTATCAGAGTGGGTTAAAGTGCTGAAATCTGTCACCAGTTCAACATTTGGATTTGAATCTAGCCTTGGGTGTAAAACTGTGATACGCTGTGTCTGTTTTCATGAATATGAGCGAGATATTATTTATGGAAAGCTTCAGGATTCTGAGAAGCGGTTCCAATTGATCACTAGTTAAGTCAGAAAAGCCTTCGCACTGTTGTTGTTTTGGTTTTTAAGAAATTGGCATCATGGGAATTGTGCTGATTTTTCTCAGACTGCCCTTGTGAGATTATTTCATTATTTTTTCAAACCATTTCTGTGGGTAATGAAAGCATGTGATTCTGACAGGCTTCTACTAGTTTGGTGAAAACATCAACATGGAAAATTTTGAATGCTCCAAGTAATCAATACTACATAAAATACAAGAGTATAAACGTAAATATCAGCATGATTTATTCTGTGTTCTAGTCATTGGATCTATGCTTTAATGAGTCAAGTTAAATGAGAATGAATGAAACTAGGTCAAATAAAAAAAAAAAAACACCTAGAGTACCTAAAATACAAAGGCATGTTGCAACATCTTCAGGATGAAAAGTGTTTTTAGACTCAATAATGGGATAGCACAATGGACGGCAATGTCATTCAGTCCATCACATTGGTTCATGTGGAGTACGACTACTGCAAGAGGGGTTGACACAAAATTTAGTCCAGAAATTCATAGTTCCCAGAGGATGCAACCTACTGACTTTGATGATCCCCTGACTTTTCCTGTAGCGCCACCATGAGGTCAACATTTGTGGTTTTGAACGAAATGTCTCCACAAGTATTGATGTAGATGTTTTGCCATCAAATTTGGTCCAGACATTCATGTCCTCCTCAGGATGAATTTTAAAAACCTTTCATCTAGCGCCATCATCAGGTCAAACTGTGACTTTGTGTGATACTTCGGTTTACAACTGAATACTAACAAAACCAATGATAATACAGCTATAACTGTATGCTAAGATGCTAAACTAAGATGGAAAATGGTAAACATTATACCTTCTTAGCATGTTGACATTGTCGTTGTGAGCATATTAGCATATGACTATGCCTAAATACAGCCTGACATGGCCACTAGCATGTCTGTTGACTTGTTTTCTTATATACTCATGTTAACACTCAGGGTTGTAAACACTCATCATGCTGCATCCTCTCCACTCCAATCATCGCCCCATGTTTGGTTTGGTAGGAGAGTTGAGTTGCGTTCAGGAGCGCAGAACATCACAGTCTCAGTCACATCAAACAGCCGACTCCGACTGTTATTTTCAGTTTTACATGTGAGGAATGAATTCATTACCTGTGCTCTACAACTTGTGTAACACCTCCCTTCACTGCTTCATAAGTCTGATGCTGCAGAGGGTGAAGTGTTGATATTTCAACATGACAGAGACACATCTTTGCATAGCACAGGTATTTTAATAAAGTGGTGTGAGACCCCTGCTAGGTCACGATCTGGAGTGTGAGAACTGTTCTCCATGATGCTGCTCTCTGTGTTTAAATAACAAGTAGGATCATTTTTCTTTTTTTTTCATCACCTTGGTTTGTCGCAGGAAGCATTTCCATTCTACATTTAATAGGAGAACAGCATTGTACAATATATTCAACTTCGAACCAAAGCGGACAAGAAAAAAGCTTCGGACATGGTTGAAATGTGAAGGCCAGAGGCAGTGATCACATCATATGTGACCAGATATGGATTTTCATTTCAATGCCGGTGGTAAACAGGGTGAAACTGCAGCTACACCACTGACTAACCTTACATCAATACAGCAGAGGCCCATTCTATGCCTGGGAATTGTTGGAAAATTGAATGCTGAATAGAAGCGTTTCTTACTGCACAGAATCCGATGAAAGAGTACGAGTGCCTCCAATCCAAATTCACGGAACCCTTTGATGTTTCTTGGAATAATTTTATGCCTACTTCTCATTTTCCATTTTATGCTTGCTTTTGAATTTTGATTGCGACTACAGGCACTTTTCAATTGATATGCATTATGAACTCTGTAATAATTCAAAGGCCTTTGTTGAGGAACAAACATGTCATTTGTCCTCAAAATGAATTTTACCACTTATTGTGTAACTGTACACCTTTGGTGAGTGCAGAGAGTGGTTGCCTGACGATTATTGTCTCCTTTTTCAAGATGTTAGGAGAGAGATTTATACTTTTAGTTTCATGAGGGAAGTTTCTTGGTGTATCTGATTACACTATTGAAAGTCTTGTTTGTTGTTTTTTCCAGTGTTCTTGTCTGTTCTTGTATGTACATTCATGCCTCAGCAGCCATGGTATGGCATGTGTTTGTGCACATGTTATGTGTGTCTGTGTGTGTATTTATGGATGCACGATTGCCTGCTTAAATTTGGCGTTTGGTGGCTGGTTCCTTCGAGGGATGGCGAAACTTGAGAGGCCGCCTAAAATACTGTGCAGTAATTGGAATTGCTTTATCTTCAGTCTCATCAATTAATGTGCAATTTTCCATTTAATCACTAACACGCTCGCTGCATTTGCAATTAAAATGAGGACTGATAACAGAGAAGATGCCTTTCAGCTGATAGTTGGAATGAGAACAGAAACCAGAAGACGCAATCAGTACACAAAATGAGTTGCAGAGACATGCACATGGCACACAAATGTGTGAACACCCATAGTGCAAACAGTCATGCTCATATAATGCTGCACTGAATACATGCATATGCAGCTCACACAAGCACAGTATGACATGATAAAACATGCAGATTTGCAGCTAAAACCCCAAATTAGAACTCGTCAATGAAACTAAACCAACATTTAACATCTGAATTTTGGCAGCAGTGCTGGACTCGGATGCCACTCTAATCGAGAAGGGTCTCAGCCAGTTCTCTTGTCTTTGACTTTTCCAGTCAGAGATATTGCCAGGGTCTGGGTCTCAGTGGGGGATGAGCTCACTGGCGGGGAACGTCTGTCATGTATTGTCCTGATTCTGAAGAGGGGGATGAGATGTTCGCATCACTTCCTGTCTGGCATCAGGAATCTGAAAACTACCCAAAAAGTGTCTTTTTATTCGTGGAGTGCAGGGCTCAACACACAGATGTGTGAGACTGTAGCATGCAGCAGACGGTTTATAACACTGAAAGCAGGAGTTCTGTGCAATACTTCTGTAAAAGTGTTCATTCTTGCCAGAATTAAGCATACAGCTGAATGAACATCACATTAATGCTCTTTTAATAATCCCACTTAGTGTGTCTGTAATATTCAGTTATACATTTATAATGTGGTCATTGTTCTAAATGGTATGTTTTCATTTTGTATGATACCAATGAATGATATTCCTTTTATAATATTTCCTTGCATGGCATTCTTGTAAAATGTATTATATGATTATTATAGTTCTTTTTCATCAGGCCATAACCTCACGGCTCAGAGTCACATACTGCAAATCCTTGGCTTTAGTGGTCAGGCGGATTTACTGCACATTTTTATTTCCTGAGGCAGTAGCTCTGAACGGATGTTGCAACCAGTGCAGAGATTTTGCTCAGATGTTCCAGTTCCATTTCACTAGCTCATAATCAAGCGTTTTCCTCCAGGTCAATACCATTCAGTCCATGTGCATCAGTCCATTGTAATTGCTGCCTGCCCTTCATGACCACACAAGGCATTATTATGTGGCATTATAAGGCATTCACAAGTTCAGTGGCTCAAGGTATCCAGCAAACATTTGGACTTTGAAAAAATGTTGATTTGATGGTCCGCACCATTATTTTAAGCACCAAATTGACCTTTGTAGTGTCTGAATCAATCAAGTTAAGAGATCAGGACTTTAAATTTATGTTTTAAAGAAAACAATGTTGTTTGATGAATAAAAGGTTTATTAAAGTTTGCCCTCACATTTATCAAAACACCCTTTCCCCTCTGGTCAAATGGGTAATTTACAGGACATTTTCATGCAGCGTATACACATAGGTTATATGTGGCTTCAGGATGGAGTACCTGCTGTGCTTGCCTATAGTAAGATGGGCTGATGGTAGGGGGTCTATGTGTGTGTGTTTGTATGAGTGTGTGTGTGTGTGTGTAACATACCCCTGAACCAATTAGCTCCTTCAGTGGGGGTGGGAGCGACGGTTACAGCGGTGTTCCACAGGGTACAGCCCTCAGCCCTGTGGGGTTCCGGCCAATAGCAATTAGTCCACCGACAAGAGCCCTAATTAGCCCTCTTGATTGGCTTGGTAACAGCGTAACAACAACACCAGCAGCCAACACATACAGACGACCAAGGTGACTCCACTGTGATGCGTTGCTTTAAAGCCAACTGTAATTAGCAAACAAGCATGGCAGTATGTAATTGGTAAACAAGTAGTCGAGTTTGTTTGCGGTGTCATTATGAACCTGCTGGTATGTAAAGTATTTCTGTAAAGGGCTTCATGATTGAGTTTGTGTTGCTTTGTCTTTTTAGAAGTGTTGTTAGATCACTCAATACATCATCCCAGCCCTTCTGTCAGCTCCATGCAATACATGCAGGGGCAAAGAAATAATTTAGTTAATGGAGAAGGGGAAAAAGAATTGTGAGAGGGAAGAGAGTGAGATGCTGCATGAAAATCCCATCTATTATTTAATCATAGCAGCACCTGGTGGCTGTTGCTGTAATAGAATTTACAATCAGAACTTGCACTTGATTCATGTCTCTTTTTTTTTCTGTTTTTCCCCAGTCTCAATGTGAAGCTATCCCATGATGCAACATGTGTCCCCAGCACCTGCAGTGACAATGATGGCCACCACCCAGAGCGTTCCTCCACCATCGTACCAGGAGAGCCAACAGGTCAGAGGCTTCATCAGAATGTACCTGAGCACTTATAGTACCAGCTCATACCACTTTAAATGCCAAAGTCAGAACAGTTTTGGTTATTTAGACAGATTTTTATATGTGTGTTATCTCTGCTTTGCTGATTTGAAGTGGGAAAGGCTCAGTTGGAAATAGGGGATGTCATATATTTCCGTGCACCAATCAGAATTTAGCAATCTAAAAGCATTTAGCTTATAGTTTTTTGTCCTCAAATCTTAACTTTAATTGTTGCTTATTTAGTCATGATTATTTATTGCTATAAGAAAAAACAAAAATTGAAGTTTTCCGGTGCTTTAAATCAGTAATCACATGATAATAATTCCATTTACACATAGCACTGTAAAGTCTAGGAATGTGTTTGTGGCAGATAATAAAAGACAAATAAACTGTGAGACTCTATGTTTATACAGATACAGAAAAAAGGTACAATAGAGTTACAATTAACTCACTATAGAAAACAACACACTTAAAGTGGCCAGTGACAAAGAATAAAAATAGAGTAAAAATAACATAAGCTACAGTAATATCATTATAAAACATAATGTCTTAGTGTCTATAGGAATATTTAAATGATTTTTTATGAGGTTGACTTGCACTTCATAATTAAGACATGAGTGCAAGAGTGATACACACTGTATGTCAAAGAGTTTAACTGAACAAAGTGGAGGAATAAAGGTCATGCCCCAGCCTGCAGTGTTCAACACAACACGTGATGCCACCAACAGGTCAGTGTAATTAATGGAGCCTGACTGTGGCTGGACCCAAGCTTTGTCTAATGCTGCAGACCATCCCGTGGAGGGGAAGCAGAGCAGGTTCATCCGACCGCCTCAACCCTCCTCCTCGTCCACACCACCTCTGTCTGCTTTCGCCCAAAGGATTAGTGCCAGGGGAGAGCTCCCGAGCTGCAGTCTGCGTGCTCGGCAAATGCAAATGAGAGCTAGTTAAGTGTGAAGAAGCTAATTTATTTCCCATTTGGTGCTGGGATTAAGTCTTGAAGCTTCCTCCCACCCCACCTCGACTCAAAAAAAAAAAAAAAAGGCAGGGGGCAGTGGGTTGGGGGTTGTTAGACTCATTTCCTCAGAGAGAAAGGAAAGCGGGGTAAAAGATGAAGAAGACAATGGATCGTGTTCATAAAACATGTCACTCTCCTGTCCACACCACAGCACAAATAACACCAAAAGAAATGATCAGATTCTCTAATGATTCCATGTTAAACCCTCACTTGTCTTCAGAGCAATTGAATAGAAGATGTATTGTGCTAGCAGTAAGGTAATCTCAGTACAAGTTGGTCACTGATAACTCAGGTGTGAACACACTCACTGAAGTGGCACTGTTCAATTGCTTAATACTAATTGAATATTTATCCGTTAACAGGAATCTATATATGACCTGAGTGTTCCTTGTTCAATTACTGAATCTTTCCTATCTCATTCATTTTGCTTAACAGCTTCATTACAAGGCTGCTGACCTGTCAAGCAACAATGATTCAATCCAGCTACATCCTCATTTGTAGTCTGTCAGCATCAGATGCATGTTGCACCTTATTGCTTTTGAAAAGTGATTAAAAATTTACTTAGACCACACAAGCAGCCGCAAGCTCATGACAAGCAGTAGAATGCAAGGAATGTGCATGATTGAGAAACAGGTTATTTTCATGTGATTTTCAAATTTGGCCTGTTTTACAGTTGTTTACAGATGTTTGGTTTTGTGGTAGTAGCTTAAATTAAATCCATTTTATGTTTATTTTTTCTGTCCCCAGATGACGGGCACCACTCAGCAGAACACCAAGACCCCACAGGTCCATATCCCAGCAGCCTCTGCAGCAGGAAATACCTCTGTCAGTGTGACCCTTGACCCCCAGGCCCAGCTTGAGTCTGACAAGAGAGCTGTTTACAGGTAAATTCAATCACCTTTGAGATATTCATGTACTACAGCAACCCTGTCTCTGTGGGATTAAATTTGTCTCATAATAATCATGTAAATCTCACAAGAATCAAACACAAAAAATAAATTGAAAGTAAACAAAAATAAATTGAAACAAAAAGTACCTCAAAAAAAAATGTAAGTCATACCACTTGTTGCACTTCCGGACCATTGACCCATCCCCCAAAAGTACTTGACCAATGGGGATGCAGCCCTGTAACACCTGCCCCCATGAAAGCTTAAAGAGGACCTATTATGCTCATTTCAGCTCTAAATTTTTTATTTTTGGACTCCACTACAGTAGCTTGGGATGATTCACAGTTCAAAAAACTCCTTATTTATCTTATACTGGCCCTTTATGCAGCCCCTCAATATACACAGTTTCTCTTACACTCTGTTTTAGCTCCTGTCTGTTTAAGGCCCCCCCTCCCGATGAGCCCACTCTGTTCTGATTGGTCATCTTTACGTATCAGAGTTGTGTATCTTTACTGTCAATGTAAACCTGCTTTACTGCTTCAAATTAAAAGCTTTTCAATGACTAACTAATGGGAGACTTTTATTATGAAGAATTTACAGGAAGTAAAAACGTGTTCCTCACTGAATTAGCTTCATTAGCAGTGCTAAAAACTGGTCCAAATAACAACATATGGAGATATTTGGAGCTATTTGCAGCGAAACTGAAAAAGTGACTGTAAAAGAGAAATTCCGATCAGTGAAAGAAAAGTGAGAATATTTTGTAATTAAAGGTATTTTTTTTGTTTCAATTTATTTCTATTCACTTTCAATTTGTTTATTTTTTTATTCTTGTGAAAGTTCCATTATTATGACACAAATCTAATCCCATATATCTCCTAGAAATTACATTTGTATACTACTAAATTGCAACAGTAACTTTGTGTTGAAGGATACATAATGCCAGCGGAATTATGTTTTCTGTCAACATAATGAGAACATTTTGTTAATTATTGCATCTGGTAAGTTGCATAAATGTTGATACTGAATTCAGGAGTAAAATGTTTCTGCCAAAACATATGATTATGTTTGCTACGTAATTGGGAAAACTGTTAAGTAGTATATAAACATAATTTCAAGGAGACAGAGTTATATTATAGGTTTACACATATGTCTTAAGTGAAAGATGCAAAAGTTTGAACTCCGAAATAGTTGCCATAGAGCACAGAGCACTGACCACAGTGAACACCAGTTTATTTTTACAACTGTTAATCACTTTGTCTTTTGCTAAATAATATCACTATTTGGCTCAAAATTTGTCAAACTGGGTCCAGCGGTGTGCACTATTCTGCCTGTGACTTTCCTTTCACTTGTTCTTCCTTTGAAATAATTATTGCATGTTCTCTCTTGCACCCTGCTGGCTGTAAGAAATTGTACTAAATTGGCTTGATGCGCTACTTCCAGATGAAGGCCAAAAGCACTAGTGTTGTTTTTAATATGTTCCCTTAAACTAGCAATGACATAAAGCTTTTGAAAATTGTACTTGAAAGGTGTCTCCTTCAATTTTCACTTAGTATCGCTCATAAACCGAAGAGCACCTTCAGTAAATGCTTTCACTCATCAAAGCTGAGCAGAAGCACCCTCCATTTCCTCTTCTTTGACTTTAATAAATTGACTTTAAAATAACCATTTGATATACGGGCAATAGTCAGGCTGTTTCTCTGACTGCGGTGATCACTATGATAGGCTCTTGCCCCCTGTGACTTTGATTATTAGGATGAGACAATGAGTGGATCTGTGAATGCATAAATGAATGAATGAATGACTGAATGACTTCCAGATGCTTTCCGGTCATTGCACTGGTTTATAACCACTATGCTACTGCTGACTAAAGAAATCCAGAAAATATATTTAAACCACAAAATGCTAAAAAAATGCCTCCTGAAATTCATCAGGCAAACTCTTAACATATAGTTGTTTTGTGTAAGGTCTCAGCATGACTCTAGACTTTAATTGTAAAACATAATTTATTTCTCTTTCACGCCAACAGTCATTTTCAAAGGTAAGCATCACTCTTCAAGAGGTAGAGACCTAATTTTGGAATGAAACTACTAGTTTACTACAAGTATCCTTCTTGGTGTAGGTAATAACACAATATAGACATGAACAAGTGAAGGGGGACACCACACTTTCATTATGAACACATTTAAACCATCAAATAGCGAAGGGGATGTGGAAGTTTTCAAATAATCATCATACATACTTTTTATGTTTAAAGCACACTATGGTGATTTGTGAGCTTTTGAGTCAATACATACTCAATCTCAGATCCACCACATATACAACTAAAAGAAATTGTGCATTGGCTGTCAGAGCCTCCAAACTCTGGAACAGCTTTCCTGTTGAAATTCATCTTGCAACTTTAATGACTTCCTTTAAATTGCTACAAAAAACTCTCTTGCATTGAGTGGTCTTCTTTTAACTTCTTTGTTGTATTGTCCCGATCATTTCTGTTGTTTTAATGTTTCGTCCCACCTCTCTTGCTCTTGAGTTATTGGTCGAAATAACCCCAATAACAAATGTATAATCATTTGCACCACATTTCATGAAGACTTTAAAATTAATTTGCATTAAGCTCTCAGAAAAAGCATTGTCTGGAACACTGTCTGACAATTTTCACACTGAACTTTAGATAAGCTTTTTGTCTTTTTTGTCACTCTTATTTTCGGATGTTTACAGATCACCCTACAGACATTTGTTGCAAATTTTATGCTTTTATTTACCGTGTAGAAGCCCTCGAAGGCACCACCTTGTTAGGTGTAGAAAACAAGAAGGAAAATCACTGCTGGGTGAAACCCAAAACACCAGTAAAAAAAAAAAAAAAAAACACCTCACTCCTCTCACAGCTTATCACTAGAATATTGATGCACCCTTATAATGAGCTTGTATTATCTATTTATGAAGTAAATTATTCAAAATACAGACATTTTTAATCGAGCTGGGTGATCTATTGGTGTAGGCAGTGCACCAACAACTAACTAGAATTGTTGAGCCAAAGGAGAGTTGAGCTGCCCTGCAACGTCTGTCCTGTAATGATGACATTGCAGACTGTGCTGGGCCGTCTGTCCCGGCTCCTCAGGTCCCACCGGCGGGTATCCGCCACCGCTGTCTGAGTAGGTGCGAGCCCCCGCACTCAGGCCTGAGGCGAGCTGCTGTAAAGTCCTCAGCAGCTCCTCTGAGATACAAGGCTCCCTTTGATGTGAGCAGCCATGTTTGGAGCAGCTCTGGGTGGTGGTGGTGGTGGTGGGGGACTCAATTCTAATCAGCCCCTCTTCCACTTCCACGTGGGTTTTTTTGGATCTCTACTTTCCTCCTCTTCTTCCCCTAAACCACATACACAGGAAACAGAAGAAGCTCACAGCAGCAACTACAACCAGAGTTGTAGCAATCACATACAGTATAGACCTTACTGATGACTTTATTTGAATGTTGTCTTCTATAGAGAATACATTAATGTTAATAACCCTAATGTACTTCATTAATTGCTTGATTGGAGTGCCTCTATAAGAGCTGGGATCTGTGTTCTTGAGTGCGTTCCTACGTTAATTAATGTAAAACAGTTTTTAACATGCACAGTGGAAGAGCAATTGCAGCAGCTTGTATTGTTTGTGTGGAGCCGCGGTGCTAAAAGCATCGGCTCAACTATAGCGAGCTGCATCAAACAGGGGAGTGGTGTATGACTGACTTACTAGTTAAGAGTGAGACAAGAAGATGGATATTAACCTCATGTCTGTGTGTTAAAGAATAATAATTGTCAGCAAATCCAATGAAAAAGACCCAAACTAACAATAAATTATCAATTGCTCCTATACTGACAAGTATTACATCCTCAGTAAGAACAAATGGCTCGGGGCTGAGTGCCACAGACTGGGCAGAATGTTGGACAAACACATTGTTGGATTTATTTTTTAAGGACTTTGTTGACAATAACAAAAATACAGAATAACACCAGCTTTATCTTTAAAGTAAGGAGCTGGAGTTAGGACATGGTCAGCTTAGCTTAACATAAAGACTGGAGACAGGGAGAAACAGTTTGTGTCCAAAGTGGGGGAAAAAAAGCCTCCCAACACCCCTTAAGCTTACTAAATAACACACATTTTTGTTTGTGTAACCCATAGACAGACAGAAATGTAAAAATGACATTTGTGGTTTTAGGGAGTTTCATGCTGGAACAATTTTTTGGCAGCAACTGCTGGGCGTTCACATATTTCTATTTGTGCACGGGGTAAAAAAAATGTGATACGATGTGTTAACTGGTGAGCTTTAGAGGTGATGGTAGGCATACTTTTTCACTTTGGACAGAGCCAAGCTAGAAGTTGGACCCTGCTTCCAGTCTAACCTAAGTTAAGCAAAACTAACACGCAGACATGAGATTTAAATTAAATTCAATTTAAAAGGGATTCTCTCAGGTAAAACAACACTGTGCTAACATCACTCTTCGATGTCAGGCAGTGAATCTGTTTCTTAGATAAATATACCTGACTATGTATATACTTTACTGTAAAATAAGTGTTACTTTTCCAGATGATTCAGATTTAACCGCAGTTTTATTACCGTTAAGTGGAAGAAAGTTTCAAGAGCACCAATTATCTATGTGCAACTCTTTAACGAGTATCAAGGTCCCTATCATTTAGTTTTACAGGCAAATATAGCTGTGCATCCTGCTGGAGCAGATAGAATAGAGTAAGATGGGAACTTGAGTTTCCTAACGGTTACCTGTTAGTGCCATGGAGAATATGGTCTGTAAAACTGAGTCTGTAAATCTGAATGATGGCCAATTAAAATGTTGTGATCAACGGTGTCAAAGGTGGTGCAGAGCTCAGGGAGCAACAAGAGCTGAGGGTTCACCAGCGTGTTGCTGTTAAAATATGATTATTTGTAGCTCTTAAGTGAAATCCTTGCTGTTTATGTATTCAGAAGAGGCAGAGCAGATTTGAATTTTTGGAAATATTTTACCCATGCAAAGAGCTAATGACTAAACGTACCTTGATACCTTGTTATAAACGCAATTAAATTTGACTTCACAAGTCACTGTCTCCCACGGTGAGTCAAATTATGCAAAAAGACACAAATAGCGCTCTTATTTTAATAAAAGTCTAATCCGACAGTGTTCCTGCCTCTACACAGTGCTCATATGGGGGCTGTAGACTTAGAAAAAAGAGAAGTGTAGAGAATCAGCATCTCTGCCATTTTTCTTTAATTATTTTGCTCAGGAAGTCTGTGTGGGCTTTAATGTTTCTTTTCACTAATTGCTAGAATGCCAACTTTATGAGGAGATGTGTGGTTTCCTCTCTGCCTCTCTCTGTCTCTCTGCCTACTTTGTTATTAGCAGCGGAGTAAATGTGTGATAGGGTAATTAGCCTAATGAGTTGTGGCATTTACTATAAAGATCCTTCTGGATTCTCTGCATCTTATTAAAAAGCCGGTAAGGCTTTTGTTTTTCAGGTTGCAGATGTAGCGTGCGCGGCTGATGGAAGCAGATTCAGCTTAGAGATGGAGACATGCACTTAATTGAAAGAGACATCATAATTGTCCTTTCTTTTCTTTTTTAAAACAGAAATGTCCTTGTTGTGCTTCGAAACAAGTCGGGTAGAAGAGCTGTATTTACCAGAACGTGCTGCTTTAAGGTCACACTTTTATGAGTTTGCTTGAGTTAACTGCTCGCTTGCTTTACATGTAGAGAACTTAGGGAATAAATGATAAACAATAAGACAAGTGTGTTCTCCAGAAGTCCACACAGGCAGTATTACACATCTGCTGCACACAGTAAGAGCCACATTCACTACATTCCCATAGGCCTACACACTTGTAGAGAAAACGATCTAAATAGTCCAGAATAAAAGACACAATAGTTCTTTACATCTGTCTTATTCATTGCACATATTGAACTCTGCTTGGCTTAAGAAACAGTTGTCAATGATATGTAACACATTTTATATGCAAGAGAAAGTGAGGAAAAGGAAAAAGAGGAAAACAGGAAAAAAAAGATTTCAATTGGATTTATTCTGTGTTTTGACAGTGGTAGGATCCTTTTACAAAGATGCCAGTGTTGCAGTGCAGAGCCCTGTATGGTGCATATTATCATTCCCTCCCCTCCATAGTGGGTCTTTGCTGAAAGCCTCCCTCATGCTGGTCAGCCTTGGTATTTTGCATTGAGACTGGATTTAAGGGTTTGTGTGTGTATTTGTGGGATGTTTAACATGCCGTCATGCTGACAGTCGGCCAACTCCGCGAGATACAGGAATTTTATGGTTGTATATGCACTTGTTGTTAATGGCATAAAAGAAATGACGATTTGAACACCTCTCGTGTCGTACACAACAGGAGGGAGTGTTTTTAATTTGACACATCCAACGGCGGCCACATTTGTGCTTGCCTGTGTGTTTGTCTGCCTCTGTAATGCACCATAAAGTCTGTTTATCCTCACTGCCACAATGCATCAATGCATCCTCGACCACTGTGCAGCTTTTCCAGCGGCGCAGAGACTATCGCTGTCTGACGGGCTTAAAACAGGCCGTGCCTCCTCCATTTAGCGGGTCAGCGTGTGTTGGTGTTCAGCTGCTGCTGAATGCAGGAAACTGTGTCAAAGCTCAAGTAGTTTTATTGACTGTTTCTTTCAGATACCCATTTTTATGAGTTTCCTCACTGCTTGACTTTGGATGAGAAAGGAAGTCCACAGTTTTCTTTTCTTTTTGTTTTTTACTCGGGCAACTTAGCAATCCATGTTATCTTTTCCTGGCACAAGAGTGGCCTACAGCAGACATAGAAGAGAATAGAACATGATTGGTGCTTCACAGCTGTCAAGTAATGCCCTCTGGATAGACAACAACAGTCATCCACAAAGGCTGGCTGAAATTCTTTATTTCATTATTATTTTAAGAAGTATTGCTAGATGCAGAATCTAGTGATATGTCTGTGTATTTTTTAGAACTTCTTTTATAACATTGTCCATTGATTGGTTTAACACCAGGCCAAGTGTGAGCTAAAGTCAGGATGGTGTACTCTCTGGCAGGAGAAAAACTGCAGTTCGTACTCCCTTCTGTATACATCTGCTGTGGACTTCAGCCGGAACTGAACACAGGCAGCTGTAGCCTGCATTTTGGGTTATGGTTGGTGATGGGAGAGATGGAGGTTTTGGTTCAGGAGGCCTAAGAGAAACAAAAACCAGAGTGAAGTTCAGGACAAGACATGAGAATGAAAAGGGGAATTTGAAAAGTAGAGAAAAGGAGACAGAGTTTATTCAGATATGCCGGGTGTTCTTTGTGTATGTGTGTGCACATGTGTACAGTATGTGTGTGTGTGTGTACCCCAACTCCTCACACACTCTTACACAGGGTGTGCTTCAGACATGTAGCCTGGGGAAACAGGGGCCTTGTCAGGAGCAAACGCAGCAGGACTCCACCACAAACTGGCTTCTAATATACGGGGGTACAGCAGGCCTGATTAGGCTGGCAAACAGTGGGGAGCTGAGAGAGAGAGAGTCCTCCATCTCTCTCTCTCTCTCTCTAGCTCACACACACATTCACATAAACACATACCTTTAAACCCCACCCCCACCTCTTTCAGTACCCCCTTGGTGGCCTGCCAGATTATTCGTGAAAGCAGGCAAACATGACTTGTTCCTTAGATGACTATGCTGCTTTGATTTGAGCTTGTTTTCATGCACAGCTCTGCGTCTGCAGGTTTAACATTCCTCATTGTCAGGAGAAAACTTGAGTTTTTGGTGATGAAACTCAAATTTAAAATGTAATTCCAGCTGAAGACTGAAGGTTAATTTTTGACCTTGGAATGCTCAAAATTTTCTGAGCTCTCAGTCCTGAATCTGAGCACTGCTTCTATTTATCATCCTCCTAAAGCCTCTTATTTAGCTTCAAGTCAAGACTATTTGAAAATGAAGAAATATTTAAATATTTCATATGAATAATTGCATTCAAGCTCTATAATGGACTATATACAGTAGTATTTAGGTTAGAAAAATGTTGTTGCAAAATTAATTTTATTAGAATGCTGAAGGTGTCAAAAATGATAGCTCATTTCAGAACGGTAACACAACTATCAAGTGAAATCTATGAGGTTGTTGGTGAAACTGACAGCAACCATTGGTTTACAACAGCCTCATAAACAATACATAGCAAGAAGAAACTGCAACTAATGTCTACTTACAGTTTTTCTTAGTCACTTTGGTACATTTCTCAGATCAGAATGGAAATTCTCAAAACTACTTGTTCAACCTCCACATCATCTAGTCACTTGTGCACATCATAGAAGCAATTTCTCATTCTTTTGAACAAATTGCAAATGCTTTGGCACATTCGTGCAAATGATTATGTACAATTGTCTGCTGTTTCCTGCATTATCAATTGCTTATTTCATGTTGATCAAAATGTATTATACTGGTTTTCGTTGAAAAGTCTTACCCCCAAAAACATCTAAGCATTAGTTCATTGCATAATTCATCACATGCAAAATGGTCAAACCGGTTGTCATAATCTGTCAGACATATTTTCTGGACATTTCTATTAGACTTTTTTTTTTGTAAATGTGTCCTGAATTGATGAATTGCTCTCAGGTGAATCTTGACTTTCACTAATGAAGGGGAATGTGTGAAGTGTTAGTTCAAATAGCTCAGAGGTGCATCTCATGAACCTTCAACTGGCAAGCATAGACAGACAGAGCAAAACACAGTGTTACCGTTTATGGCAATGAAAGAACAACAAGGAAATGAACAGGGTCAACACAATTGTGGACCATGTTCTCAATCACGGCCTTAAAATGGCCGAGGCTGGTCGAAGGGTGCAGCCAAATGTTGGGAGAACAACTGTGTCCTCAATCATTCAGATATTTCATAGACAGAGCAGGCATGTAATCCAACAATGTGAACTGCACTGTAATACTATATACTTACTCTATGAAATATTACAGTATTTCAGGTAATCCATTGTGTGGTGCTGTTTGTATGAATTGTTTTGAGAAATGCACTTACTGTTTTACAAATGTTAAGGATGATTCAAGAAATGTACCAAAGCGACTGAAAAAAACACAATTCAAACCATGTCGCTCAAGAATTAACACCTACAATGAGAATAGTTAACTAAAGCATCATAACCAATAAATAAAACAAGCAACTAGTGAACTCTTTACAGCCTCTTCCGAAACCACCCAACTTTGATGCACACATTTTGCTTGGTTGCCATAAGAAAGAAAAATGCAGCCAGGTGTGACTGCTCATTTTACTTGTAAGGACCAAGGCTATTGATATGTTGATTGACTGTGAGATTGACTATGTTCAAGCCTCACTTAAACAGCTGGGATCGAAAGTGAAGATTGAACATTCATTCCTGACCTTGGAAGCAGTATTTGACTAAAAAAAATCGCTCAGCTACCAGATCAGATACAGAATTTAAGTAATTGTAACTTGACAACAAGGTTGTCAAATAGGTGTTACAGTTGTTTTCTACCTCTAAGGCATGCCATGTTTTATCTTTATAGGTGCACTGATCAAACATGAAAAATCAAGTAGCACCTTGTTTCCTCCCTCAGCGTCTGACTCTCCGACCATAAACCAGATGCCACTAGAGCTGCCACGTCCCTCACCTTCATGTTTAAGTCATCAAGTACCCCACAGGCCTCTGATTCTCCGTTTTGGGCTTTTCACTGGTGACCCAGCACGGTGCAGTGCTAGAGGGTGGGGGACCGTGCTGACTCCACTCACTGGCCGTCCTGTAAATCGCTCTTTTATGGTCCTTGTAATGATCCCCCAGCCGGCAATCTCCACTCCGTTGCACTGCAGAACCTGCCGCTTCTGGCAGCCGACATGGTGGGGGGCGGGGGGTGCTCTGGATGGTTGGAGGAGGTATAGTGGGAGACTGGAAAACACACATCGCGAGACCATGCGCTCACACACACAAGCAGACACATGCAGTTATGTTCACTTTCATAAAAATGCATGCCTTTTCACACCCCATCTACCTTAATCCCAACTTCCTGTGTAAAGGTCATAGAAAGAGCCGAAGGGTAGTGATTTTACCCCGCTCCAAGTTGGTGAGGTCCAACTGTGCGCAATGGTACGTCATCAAGGACAGACGTTTCCTCATGCAAACCCTGATTGCCTTGATGGTTTTAGCCTTTTACGTAATTTATTCTGAATCTGGCTGGTAGCCACAGAGCACAAGTGACAACAGAGCTTCCAATTCCGAACACTGAAGCTAATCTCAGACAACCATAATGATCTTGAACATAACCACTGAACCCTCACTCTCTCTCGAGAGAACACAATATTATGATGCTCCTATTTTGGTTTTTCTAGTACGATAACTCAATCGAAGCTAAATATCATCACTTTTGCCGAACACATCAAACTGAAAGAAACCATTTTTTGCCCAGTTAAACAGCAAAATGGCAGGTTGAAAACATTCCTTTTGATATGTGTTTAATTATAGCACTTTTGTTTTCATGGCTCTGCATACTACGTGCATGAAGAGCTCATGAAATGTTTGACACATCTATAAATGAAGAAAGCAATTAAATAAATTGCAGCAGTAATAAAGAAAATTAATGCAAATATAATATATATGCAAATTGAACCACATCAAGCTATAAAAAACTGTTGCTGTCTACATAATATTCTCAACATGTATTTTAACCAGTTGTTTATATGTCAGATCAACAAAGTCTGTTGTACAAATGTAGTTTTAGTTTATTGAACTTCACTGTGTCTGAATGTGGAATAGACTCAGTGTCATTAAACAAGACATGCTTTATTGTTTCTGCTTAAGAAAAGGAGCAACAGAAAGTACATACTGTATGTATCTGACTAATGAGAGTGTAAGTGTCACTTACAGTAGCTGTATTGTTAGTTGTAAATGTGCAACGAATAATAACTTCTGTTGCATTTAAGAATTTGACTCAAATGGCCATGAATTAAAGAGACATACTGAGAAATGTAATAACAAATTTACCCGTTTGGATTCAGTGGAGAGAATTGTGTGTTAGCACACCAATCTGCAATTATAATCAAACACAGACTAGTGCCTGCAAACTAGCTTCACTTGCTTCACTCTCAGATCTCAGATCATGTAAATGTCACATGAAATTACAATGAATAACAATAAACATCAGAACAAAGAATGATGAGCTGAAAACACAAGGCTTTTATACAGTAGGTTGTATCTATAAGCTGGACTTACACTGACATTTCCATTTTCATTCAGACTCATATTCACTTATGGAGTGGCAAAGACATGACAGGCAGTGCCATTATTGAATCACTGTCATCTGATATAATTTACTGAGCGATTCCGAAGACATAATATGGCAGCATGTTGCCTATGCCTCTATGATTAAAAAAAAATAATCAGTTTTTAGTTATAAAAAAAATGTTCTTGTTATAACAAGATATTTTTAATGCTGTAATGACATTGTTCCTGTTATTACTACTGCATATACTAAATTATTCAGCTTTTACAAGGAACATTTTAATGTTCCTTGTAAAAACCAGAAAAGTTTCTTGATACATTAAAGATCAGTCAATACCTAGAGACACTGTAGCCTAGATCGACCATATAACACGATTAATCTAGATATGTGGCAGGATGTTTTTATGTTTTATGGCTCTTAGCTGCTTTTGTATTGTTATGTGCTCCTATGTGTCATTACTATGACTGGATTTGGTGTCATATTAGATTAATTGATTGATTAGATTGATTCACTTTTAAACTAAGTATTGGTCCATGCAGTGTTTGCATACCGCAGTAATGTTATGCACAAGTAAAGACTCCCGCTGTCCCCTCCCGGCAGCGTGAACAAAAAGCACAAGGCGAGTTACTGACTAACTGGTGACCTGTCTAGGTGTGCCCCGCCTGTTGCCCACTGTGACCCTGCACAGGACTAGCATGAATTAAAATTTAATCAAATCATATTAAAGGTCAGGTTCACAATTTTTCAAGTGTGTCAACAGTCAGGTGTCCATATGAACATTGAAAGAAGTTTTCCTCGCTGTAATCATTCCTCCTGTTCATACATGCCTAAATGTGCTTTCAATGTAAGTGATGGAGACCAAAATCCACAGTGTGTCCAAACAGCCTTTTGTGCAAAAATGCATTTAAAAGTTGATGTGAAGCTTATATGAGGCTTCATCAGTCAGAGTTAGTCATATCAAGTGGATATCTGACACATTTACAGTCTTTTTAGCATCAAGTTCCCTCTTTGTGTTCCCTCTGACAGTGTTTTGCTGTTGATTTGTGGTGGAAGTATAGTAACAGAAAGAGAGACTTTGGCACTAAAAAAACTGTAATGTTGAAAGATATCTACTTGATTTGACTCATTTGGAAGCTGACGCTCCATATTAGTTTCGGATAAACTTTTAAATACATTTTTACACAAAAGGAGGACTGTGGATTTTGTCCCCCATCACTTACATTGTAAGTGTATTATGAAGGGATCTTCTAATGGTCAGTATGAACAGGAGGAATGATTACAGCAAGAAAAACATATTTAAATGTTCATTTTGGCTCCTGACTGTTAGTGATAGAGTGATATGTTGTTATAACAAGACATTTTTCTCATTGACACAGAATAATTTGGTGTGTAGTAATATCAAGAAAAATATGTCATTATAACAAAAGGGAAATTCTTTTGCTAACAAGAAACTGAACAAATATTATTTTTGTCATGGGTGGCAGTAATACACTAGTGTAGCATCGTAATGTTTTTCTAGTAAGATGTCATTTTGAAATCTGCTTGCAATCCTATGAACATTACTTTTGTGTATGATGAATCTGAGACAAAGTTTTTATGAGGCAACAGCTTGATGCACAGTGTATCTACAGCTTTATGAAACAGTTTTTTTTTCTTTGACACGTAAGACATTCTGCTATCATTGGATTATCACCTTTAATTGCTGTATTTGTTTTGTCTATAGCTCGGCTTTTTGTGTTTGTTCTGTAATACACACATGGATGTCTATGGATTTACCAGCCAGTAAAGGTGTTGTGTGCTCCGTATGCCTACCCACAATGCTCCTGGGTCCTCAGGCCCCGCAGTGCCACATCTCCTTGACAGCAGATGTCTGTGAATAGATGTGTTAGTTAGAGTACGCCTTTCTATCCCCGCGTGATGTCTATAAAGCAAGTCAACACTCAAACAAAGAGGCATTTTGTTGACACTAGTGAGCTGATATGTCTTATTCTTCCTTCTTTATAGATTTTAACACTTTTGGAAAAAAAGATGAGGTTTAATTAGCACACCCAATTGGCAGAATTAATCACTTTCTGTAATAAAAATAACACAGACTGAATGTAAGAGTAAATAACTTAAGACACCATCTGCAGTGCTGAGAGTCCCCTGTTTGCTCTCAGTTATACCCCCCTCCCCGCCTCTCTCTCCTTCACCCCCAGCCAGATTCTTCCCCACCTCACCACAAGCAGACATTAAACAGAAAAGGCAGAGGCTCTCCACTCTGCACGTGACCCTCCTGTTTAGTATTCCTGCCACGTCTGGCTGAGAGAGCGGCATTAAATTGGGATCAGGCAGATTAGAGTATAATATAGATGACTATTAAAGGCTGCAAATGAGAGTCATGGGTTAGAGCCTGAGCAGGGGCCCAGCCTGCCTCCATGCCAGTGCAGTCCCCTGCAATATATGTACATGCACCACACACATACACACACAAACACATGCATGACCACAACAATGACACAGTGTGACATTAAAACATGAGAAAAATATTACCTCTAGTTGATTGTCATCATCAAACAACTACCAGTAAGTGCAAAATCACTATACTTTCACAAATAAAACCAGACTCATGAAACTTATTGTATTCTACTCAATTTATTTTACCTTTATTATCCAGCATTGATTGGCTGAGAGTAAATGCCCTTTTGTTGGGTAGTTAAATGCCTTGCTCAATGGCACCTTAACAGTGAGGAGAGGGTTGGCAAGCACTGATTTTCCTCTTTCCGACAGATTTAATCCTGCTGATCTTGCTGATATTCCAGTCAAAAGCTTTTTGTAACCATTACCTGCTGTGTTACTATAGTCAAAGAAATACAAAGTGATAAAGAATAGTGAGCTGAAGCTCTCAAATCAGTATTTAAGGGTACTTTCACACCTAATCTCTTTGGTTCAGGTTTAATTTAACTCTACTGTGTGTGCCAATTTGGTTTGGTGTGGTTTGCATGTGGTGTGGAAGCAAAACGGACCAACAACAGGTTTTTATGATAGTAGATACACTAAGGGGTTTAAACATGAATTTAATACTTAATATTAAATCCATCTGCTGATCAGGAAACAATTCTAAAAATAATCTATATAAGCAGCATATGTATATATATATATATATATATATATATATATATATAAGATAATTTAGTAACCATGGTAACACATATGTGCTTCACCAGAAACACATGCTCCTCAATGACCACATGTACTCCATGCAGCCTCTGTTGGCAGATTTCCAAAACTGTTACAAATCACTGTTCTAAAAATAATGATGTTTTATGGTGTGACAACACTGTGGTTAAGGTCTGGTTAGGTTTAGGCACAAAGACCACTTGGTTAGGTTTAGGGAAAGATCATGGTTTGGGTTAAAATGATCACCTGAAATGTGGTGTGGGTTAAAGTTACTATTTCCGTAAAGTTAGGCAACCTTTGCAACAATAAACACCACAACAATCAGTTTCGTTTTTAAAAACTGTCCTGACTCATGGTTAGAAACATGACACTTACGGTTGGAAATGGGATGCAAACAGCTGTCTTCTTCAGCTAAGTCCACTTTTTGCCATCTAGCCATCCACCCAACCTCCAAATATGGAAATTTGTCACCTTATATTGACATCATTGAAGACAGACTGGCTTCACCAAGTGTCAGGATTGTCCCGGACCAAGAAATGAAAAGGACTTAAACACAAGTGTGTTGTGCTTTTGTATTTGTCTGTATTTGGATAAGGGATGCTTCTTTTACATTCTGTTTCATAAAATTAGGTCCAGTTACAGCGTCACATAATAATTCTCATGATCAATTGTTTCTTGATGAGCTTAATGAGAACATAAATATACACATAAGAGGCAGAAAAACACTGCATGACTGTCAGTAAGAGTTACCAGTGAGTCCATGTCACTGTATGTTTAATCATCATGAAACATCTGTAACAAGTCAGCCTGAATATGAACCGTTCTAGAAACAATGTGGATCAAATAAACTGAACAACAGGTGGGAAAGTGACCTAAAACTGCCTATAGGCCTTCCCACAGAGGGTGTACAGAACATAAAATTACTACTGCAATCTATGATAGGTGAGAAAATCACAAGACGAGTGACATTGGCACCCCCAAAGTGGTGGTATCAAAATACACACTGTGGCAGACAGTTACACACCCCCTCCCCCCACTGATCTGACCCGGGGACACTGACATGAATGAGATGAAAGCAAGCATACTGTAGACTCCACCAGTTTTTACTGTGATTGTGTCATTTTTATACAAACAAAAAACTTGTGCAATCAGAAAAAATGATGCTAATGAAAGATGTTCTAATCACATTGAAATTCCACACATAGGGGCTTTAATGTCACCCAGAATCAGATTAGGAAATGCTTGATGTTTTGAAATTTTATGAGGAAAGCAGTACTGTAATGCCATTTAGCAGTGCCTTGTATTTCAAATCCTAAAATTACTATATGTTTAAACTTAATTCATTCTTCCGTTATTGCTTGTTGCTATTTTAAATGGCAAAAACATCACCATTGAAGATGCCTTCCTGTGTACTCTGAACATTTAAAGCCTCTGGATGTAAAAGTAATGAAATGTGTGCCACTAGTAAGCAGCTTACAAGGGTTATATAACATACTGCCAAGTGTCCTTATCATAATTAATTTGACTGGGACGTATTTTGAGAAGTTCCACTGGGTTTCCTCTAAGTTAAAGGTGACACAAAGGACAGTCAGTGAGTATGGAAGAGGCAGAGTGTAGAAAAAGAATCAGAATGGAGAAAGGAGTTCATCACTATCAAATACTGCTCTTCTGGGGCACAAATATTCATATGTACCAAAACTTTTTATTATCAGTCAATCTCCTATCCATGTTCTTGTAAGATTTTATTGCATTGTAGTATTCTATCACACTGGCCATTAGGGCAGCAGCTTTTTTCCAAGTGGAAATGCTCAATAATCTGGCATGTACTACATACAGCAGCTCAATATGGACCATTGCACAGTGTATCTGGGGAATCTTATGTGAGTGACATTCCCTATAAAAGGCAGATGGTAACAATGTAGGTGACACTCTGAAGCCTAGCGCTGTCACTGGACCATATCCTATCCACTTAAAGATCTTTTTTTGATCTCTAGCTGAACCTTGTCCGTATGTTCAGCATGTCCTTTAGGGAATGTCATGGAGCTGCCACGCTATTAAAAGTACAGCGAGGGAGGGAGAGGTGCTTTGGAGTGGAGCTCATATTATGTCTTGAATTCTTCTCTCTCCATTAATGTGTCTTAGATGTAAGGTGAAAGGATCATAGACAGATGAGCTCAAGGCCCTGGAGTCATATGAGGAGAAATATGAGTAAAAGGACTCTGTTTATATAAGAGCAGACTCACATGTAAATAAAAATGTGATATAGTTATTTGCTTATATGGGTGTTATACACAATTAAATTGCTTGCTGTGCAAAAATAAAGTAACACTAATGTCAAGAATCAAAAGGGGAAAAAAAACACATTGCTAGTGGGTCAGCACCAACCTGTGTAACCTTAAAAACAGAAAAAGACACTATGGACCCAGCTAGAAACAGAATAGCACAGTTTTGCAGTTGACAGACAGAATATCAAGGATATCAAGGATCTAATCTGAACAAACATCTCTTAGACCCAACTGAGTCACTTTTGACAACTTAACTTCTTTCCCAGCTCGGGGATGGTGGTGTCCCACTAGGCTTAATCCTTGGCCCTATTTTGTTCAGCTTTGTTTATGTTATTTGTCACTTAAACGCTGTGTCCTACCATTGTTATGATGATGACATGGCATGGTATGTCTCATTTAATCCTGGAAATCATACCAATCAGTATTCCCCGCATTGACAGACAAGAGTCTTGTTCAATCTTGAGATTTACAAATCAGAAATATTGCCAAAGTTAAACTAATCCTACACAAAAAACATAGTTGAACAACTTACTCACACCTTTGTTTCCTCTCGCCTAGACTACTGCAATTTATTATTTAGTGGCCTGAATGATGCAGCAGTTGCCTGTCTACAATTGGTGCAGAATGCAGCAGCAAAACTTCCAAACAACACTAGATGTAAAATATACTGTATCTCTCCTGTCCTGCTGAATTTATTTGGGTCCCTATTTTTTTCAGAATTCAATTTAAGATTATAATTACTTTTAAATCTCCACACAGTCTGGCTCTGCTTTATGTTTCATTCGCTTCATATATATGGCTTATTCTGTGCCAAGCCCCCCGTAGATATGACGGCCAAATGTTGTTAAAAGTTCCATGGATTAAGACAAATGGAATTATGCGTTTTACTGTTTTAGCTCCAACACTGTGGGACAATCTCCCATTCAGTATCAGATCAGAAAAAGCTTAAACAGCTTAAAAAACCCACTTGTATAGACTGACATTTTTATAACCTTTTTATGAGTTCTACTTCAGTGGTTTTATGTTGGGCTTTTTTGTTTTTTTATATGTATGTATGTATTGATTTATTTATTTTATGCTTGATTCTTGTATTTTATGGTTTTGGATTTTCTGTGCACCTGTGAAGCACCATGTAACTCTGGTTTTGAAAGGTGCTATGGAAATAAAGTGTATATACTTACAACTCCATCAGAACTATACTGAAAACAAAGCTGGATTGTGGATTACTGTTAATATTTCCTAATGTGTTTCTGACACATACTTGTTCTCAAATCTCAAAGATAAAAACACAAATGATCCAAAATGACGAAAGACTGCCTCAACAAACTGTCACTTAAAGTCACTGAATATGAACTTGTCAAGTAATATACCAAAATAATTGACATAACTGCAACATAAAACATAGTGTTTGTAAATTGTTTGGTAGGTAAAGGCCCTTTGCAAATTTGTGCTAGGGCCCATGGTCATGATAATCTGTCCAGCACTCAAGTGATATTGTAATGTAATGAATATAAAATGTGTAACTTATTCTTTTTCTTTACTTGATGATGGAAACAGGATGATGAAAAAATCCATGATAAAACAGTCACTATCTTGCATCTCAGGTCAAATGTCATATTCTCAAAGGTAAACAAAGACTATATGTCACATCATGTCAAGATAACCCAAATGAGTTTCAAGCAACAAACATTTTCAGCTGTGTATAAAACATAACAGCAGACATCAGATTTTTGATGTCAGCCCTTTAGAGTCAAGGAGCAAGTGCCTCTTCCAGACCTGACAGATCACACCCCAAATGCACTCACAATCACACAAGCACAAATAACAAGTTTTTTCACAAAAAGAAGTTGACTAGTTAGTTGTCCTTACACCCACCTTTGATTGAGAGTGACAAATTAACACCTCTTCTGTGGCAAGGCATTCTGGGAAATGTAGGAAATTACTAACCAAAGTAAAAGTAGTGGAGACAAGTTAGTGGCTGCACCAGGAGAATGAATTGCAACACACAAAAATCACCCAAACTCCGAAAATGCATTGATTATCTTCTGATGAAACTTAAGAAATTCAGTAAAATGAGAATTTCCTAAGCTTCAAAATTTACTGCTAATACACAATTAATAACACAGACAAGAATTATAAGTGTAATAAAAGACAACACTAATATGAACTGACACATACTGTACCTCTCTCCCATCTCTCTTTCTCTTCAGACATCCATTGTTCCCCCTGCTCGCGTTGTTGTTTGAGAAATGTGAGCAGGCCACACAGGGATCTGAATGCATCACATCAGCCAGCTTTGATGTGGACATTGAAAACTTTGTGCACCAGCAGGAGCGAGATCACAAGCCCTTCTTCAGTGAAGATCCAGAGCTGGACAACTTGGTAAGTCAACTGCTGTGACAAATAATAGATGGTAATCATTAACACAACATAGGCATCAACCATTTTGATTTCAAGTCCTTTTATTGTGGCACTTCCTCAGTTAAATGTTTTAACCAGCGCTGTAATATTTGTGTTTTAGGAAACGTGAAAAGTAATACAATAATAAAAATAGTGAAGCTGTAGAAATGCATGTTCGCAGGGTTAGGGTTTTACTCCTAATCATTCCCTCCTTTTTCATGCAATCTTCCCCATCCTCCCCCTGCACTTCCTCTTGCACAACACCTAGCTGTAATTACAAACGAAGAGAAGGAGGATGCTGAGCATGTTCACTGAGAAAAGAGGGGGAGGAGTTGAAGCCAGACAGAGACAAAGACAGAGACAAGAAAAAAAAAGTGCACTTTTGCCATTACAGTACTTGGGAAGTGCTGAACAGTCAATTAACCCTGCATCTGTGTGTTTTATGAGGCACTATGTACGGGCATCCCTCCCAGAGGGCACTAACTCTTCCACAGGGTAGTAATGTTACACTGGGCCTGACTGGCTGTGATGGGCACAAGAGTTACTGGTCCCTTGATTAAGCGAGCGCAGTTTAATTAGCTGATTTATCTCCTCCTTGGCCAAGCACTTTTCTGTCCATTCTGTTGACCTTGAGTGGTGACTTTGAGGGAGTGCACCACAGTGTGCCGCATGGAGTGGAGAAAAGCCAAGCTGTTGATGGTCAGATAATGGCTGAAGAGAAGAAAATACTGAATTATATTATTACTGTACACTCACTGAATGATTCCTGTTAAGATACCTGTTATCACCACAACTAAACCCCTAACTAGGGTCAGACTGATTTATAGGTTTAGCAAAATTTGACTCAACATTGGCCTTTTAGCCATTTCACAGTTTCAAACAACATTCTTAATATGTTCAAATTGTTTTTTCAGTTGTATTTGCTACTATCTATAGCTGTCAAGAAATAAACCTGGACCCAAGTTGTTTCCTAGCAACGCAACTCCAATGAAACGGTCTGTTAAATATCAGACATTTGGCCATCTGTGTCATCTACCTCTGTTATGATAGGAGTTCCTCTCTGACCCCAGCTATTGCATTTATTTGAATTACCTGAATATGTCTGATCAGACCAATAAATCCATTGTGGCAAGGGATGATTTTCCTCAACAGCTTGAGGAGTGTTAGTCTGTAAAACCTGGACTGAAAGCTGCCTCGTCAGCCTTAAGAAGCTACTAAAAAGAATTCCTTTAGGACATGTTTCACTGGAGATTGTTAATGTCCCTTGATGGTCTAAATGCTGTCTGGTCTCTTTGCTTGCATGCCAGGAACACTGTTTTGAGAAAAATACAGAATGCATGCAATCATCAGCACAAAATATTAGTATTTCCAATCACTCTTGTCTGCCAGTGTTTTTTTCTAAAGTTTAATAATAACTTCAAAGCTACAACAAAAGGAGGAGTACCATAAATAGTGAACACTATTTATTAGTTTTCTGCTTTGAATTGTTTTTACAGGTTAAGTGCAAACGGGTGAAAACTTATTTGAGCATAACATAACATTTTATCGACATCATTAGCATGTAAACCATGATGAGAATAAGTTATTTTATTTGTTTAAGTGTTATAGCCCACAAAGCTAGCTTTAGAGCGATTCAGTGGAGAAGAGTCTGCCTTTCTGCATATAAGAAGCTCTGTCTGTTGACTTCTGGCTTTGGGAGAGGGAAGGATGAAAGGATTACAGCCCCCCTGTATACTTGTATATACTATATGCATCTCTGACATAAACATTAAAATCGAATGTCATTCCCTGCTCATCAATAAAAGAAATTGCTGCATGTCACTTCCTCTCATCACATCTCACTTTTTAAAATGGACTGTTAAAACCTCGTCTCACCTGTTTCACATAGTGTCCTGACAATCTGGTTTTTGATTTGTTTTAATGTGTTTGAGTATGTCCAAAGCTGATATGGGTGATCAGCTCCTCTATGTATATTTATACAAAGCTTTTACCCAGTCTCTCAGAGCCTGTAGAATTTGTGATGGGTCTTCTGCATGGATTTACAAGAAATCCTCCAAATTAAGACAATGACAATATGTTATGTATGTTATGACAATATGCTGTTGGTCCATGCCCTCCAGATTGACACATATAAGTGTTTCTGAGCTGGCACAGCTGTGGTTAAAGTGTGATTAGGTTAAGCCACAAAAACAACTTGTTTAGAGTGAGGGAAGATCATGGTTTGGTTTAAAATTACCACTTCATTAAGGTTAGGGGACCTTTGTCGTTATGGTTATAAGAAAGCAACATTGACTATTGGTAGAAAATGGGAAGCTAACTGAGCTCTCTCATGCCGGCCATTTTGTTGACCCATCCATCCCTCTCCCCTTTGTGGACTCTGTCATCTATAATAATGTCACAGTACTTCCTTCTTTGCTCGCAACGAGCACAGCTCATTACTCCAGCCTCTACATTAACCAAATGTCAAGGGTTCTAATGAAAGACGTTAATTTATTGCATTGTGGAAATGTAGGATCCAGTGTTTGTAGGGTTTGCACTTTAGTGACTAAAGTGCAGTCTCTGCTGTTTCATTTTTGATGATTCATTTTTTAAAAATCTATATTTCTAAAGTCCCCCAACTGGATATAGGTAATCACTAGAGTACTGCTTTAAAATGACCACAATTTTTCAAATGTAGGTGTAAATTCATGGTTGCCTTTGTTTGTTGACAGATTTTAAGGGATTCATCTTAGATTTGCTGTAAATTAAAGGATTAAAATATACACTATTAAGATTTTTTTTAATGGGTTTTCTGCATGGATTTTCTTAGCCATGCTAGCAGCTAGGGATGGCAATGTTGTTCTACCACTGTGATCCAGGTTGAAATATCTCAATGATTGGATGCATGACCATTGAATGAATTTTGTACAGACATTCTTAAAATCTACACAAAATGCATGAATTATTCCATGATCCCCTTAAAATCCCATTAAAATGCCTTAATAACACCATTATTAAGGGGTAAATCCACATTATTTTATGGTCAATAAGTGATTCAGTTTCATAGTATGTTGTAATGGTGATCTTTGCTCATGGTTTGCCTCTGTTTCCTTCAGATGGTAAAGGCCATTCAGGTGTTGCGGATCCACCTACTGGAGTTAGAGAAGGTCAATGAGCTCTGTAAGGATTTCTGCAACCGCTACATCACCTGCCTCAAGACCAAGATGCACAGCGACAACCTCCTTCGTAATGACCTCGGAGGACCCTATTCTCCAACACACACCAGTCTCAGCATGCAGCAGGTCAGTCATGGACTCTGTGGATTTCATAGCTCTTCGATGGTACCCCTCTTTGATTAGCACTCCCCAAGATACACCTTGTCCTTCCTTTATCTACATGTAGATTTTGCTGTTGGGAGTTTTGAGTCACATGAGCCTGACACACAATATAGCTACCTCTTTACATTTGCTCACTAGTGTCTCTCTGTGATTCCCCAGGAACTAATTCAGACCTCCTCTCCATCCATGACCTCTGTCTCCAGCTCTGTTAACCCTTCAGGGATTGTGGTGCCCGCCGGGGGTCTGCAACAGGGCAATGTCGCCATGACTACCATCAACTCTCAAGTGGTATCAGGTAAGCACATTAAAACACAGTGACTCTGACACATACACAAACAGTATTAATCCTGGCTTGTGTTAGTTTCCTCTCTTCCTACTGCAATGTCACATTTCAAAGTTTGGGAAGGGATTATTTGAACTATTAATCATATGTCTCCGACTTACTCTGTATGGCATAATCTGCTAATATCTTTAACATCCATGAGACTGGGATTGATTCATGCTGTTCTGGCCAGACAAGTAGTTTCATTCAAGTAGTTTTAATTCCCATGGTAATATTTGCTTATACAATGCACCTATTTTTAGGCATTATCAGTAAGTGGGAATACATTACTTCAGAACCCATAACTTTTCCATTTTTTGCCAGCACTGAATTGTAGTGTATAGTGTTTTTTTTTTGTAGATGTAAACAGGAGAATCTTGCTTGTCTGTATATATGGTGGAAATACTGAGACATTCCTATATTCAAAACATAAACAAAATATTAGTGATTCATACTGTCAATGTCAGGGGAAAAAACACAGAATAAGAATGTAGAGTGTCAGGGCTCAGGAGATGCAGGAGTGGACCCAAACGCAGAGGCCGGAATGCAGATATGATGAAAAACTCTTTAATTGTGGATGGTCACAGACAGGTAAACAGAGCTGAACAGAACTGGCAGAAGGAACAACACAAAACAATCCAACAAAGACTGAACAGAAAACCCGAACTTAAAGAAACTGAACTAACAAGGAGATGAGGTGCAGGTGGGGAGATGGCTGGAGAACTCGAGAGGGGAATGAACATACAGGGAGCTGATTGGCTGAGGACACACAGGGAGCGGGGCAGGGCTGACGAGGCTAACACAGGGCAGGTGTGGGGAAGACAGCAGGGCAGGGCTAACGAGTCCAAATGCAGGGCAGGTGTGGAGGAGTACATGAACACACAAGGGAAACAGAACAAAAACCCAGAAAACAAACTCAATGCCATCTATACTAACCCATCCAAAACCAACCACAAACACAAACCCAAGCACACAACCCAACAAACTAAAGATGCAATGATGAACCGAGGGACTAAACAAACGTGCAAAACCAGGAGACCCCACAGAACACAACATAAGACCAAAAAAACACCCAAAGTCCAGGCAAGATGTGACAGTAGAGAAATAATAATTGACACTTACTGTAAGAATATAGACAGACATTATGCAGTGATATGCATATTTGTTACTAACGAACAACAGTAAGGACTACCCAGTCTTATATTTGAGGGTTTACCCTGATCATATGGTGAAGTTTGAGTTCTAATTTATTATTTTGGTCCATTTTCCATAATGAAACTTTATATTTTGACCAACCCATGGACATGGTCTGAAGAAGTGCACTTTAAATCTCAACACCCTTAGTTGTAGGAAAAAAAATGCTTTGAAAAAAAAAAGTATATATATATATATACAGTACCAGTCAGACATTTAGTTTTAGTTAGGTTTGGATCTCAATCAGTTTTGCTAAATCAAAGTTATAACTATTTAATCTTACCTTGAAAAGCGTTCTATAAATAAAATGTAATATCATTATTATTATTATAAATTTGAAACTGATAAAAACAGACAGAGAAATCTAGAGGGAAATATTGCTAAAGATATCATCCATTTTGAGGTGTTTTTATTGCCCAAAAAGCTTCTCTACTACTTCAATGCAACATCCTTATTCTGACTCTGGTTTTGCTACCATACTAGTAGAAATTTCTCCGTCGTCATTTGAGGGGTATCTTTCATAACTGTCTGTCTCGCCTGTGGTGTTCTTCAAGGATCTATTTTAGGACCATTTTTGTTTTCAATACATGTGCTGCCAATGGATCACATTTTACGGAGATCTGAGGTGAATGACTTCACCTATACGCTGATGACACACAGCTGTATGTCCCTCTAAGACCTGGTGACACTGCTAGTATAACACAAACCTTGTCATGTCTATTGGAAATTAAAAGCTGGATGTCAGAAACTTTTTACAACTTCTATTCTGCCCACCATCTTTCACTATTCATGTACAGTCACAACCAGTCAGCTATCATTCAAAATATAGGACCGTGCACATAACTTGGCAGTGATTTTTCACTCATCTTTTGTTTGAAAATCAAGTGACCAGGAAGGTTCAGTCATGCTTTCCATAAGTGAATTTTTAACTCTCTCAGATTTTATTTTCTCATTTAGACCACTCTATTGCCCTTTATTCAGGTCTCAGCCATAAATTAGTCTTCAGTTTATCTAAAACACTGCCGCTCGAAAAAGATAACACATCACACCCATCTTTTCTTCCTTTCACTGGCTCCCTGTGCATTTTAGAATTGATTTCAAGATCCTGCTGCTAACATTATAAGCATAAAGTATCGATTTTAGACATGTTTAGACATATTTTAGCAAATCTTACAGTGCTGCTTTGTTGTGTTCCATGCAAAGCACTTTGTGTTCAGAAAAGTGCTATGTAAATACAGTTTAATAGTTATAAATATTAATAATCATCATGGGACTTGTGTTGAAATGACATTTGATCCACAAAATGAAAAAGAGATTATTAAATTGTCCATACAAATTTCCATTAAATTTTTTTTTTAAAGTTTTGATATTATGTAACGTCAATGTTTAGTTAATACGTGGTGGACAGCACCACGTATTAACTAAAATTAATTAAATTAAATTTTAATTTCAATAGTCTGTATTGTTAGCATGTTGTTGATTTCAATCATAATCACCTAGCTCAAGCATATCCATTGTACACCATTCTTAACTCTAACATTTAAGTGTTATTTATAAAAATGTTCCTGTTCATAACACTGCTGTGTATAAGTGACTGAGTGTTGTGTACATGTGATCAGAGAGCATGGTAAGTATCCTTTAGAGTGTTTGGCTGATAGATTCTCATAATGTCAAGCCTGTACAGTTAAATGTTAATCCTGCCCTCTGGAAATCCCTTTTAACCCAAAATAAATCAATGTCTCTGCCTTTGATCACTACACATTGAGGAGCTCAAACAGACTGTGATAAGAGTGTCTTGATCAAGGCTAATTAAACCAGCAGCAAAAACAGTCTCCCTTCTTCTTCTTTTTCTTCTGGGTTAAAGGACATTAACGCACCTTGAATTTAATAATTCTGCCTCTTGTTTGCCATACTTTTGTTTTCTGTGTTGACAAGAAGTTAATATAGCTCTGGTAGTGGTGCAGGATGTGGCTGCTACTGGCTGCTGAAGCCACTTGATACTCATGACGACAAATTATCCCCTCAGGTGGGACCCTGTACCAGCCGGTTGCCATGGTGACATCGCAAGGGCAAGTGTTAACACAGGCGCTGCCGCCGGGAACCATACAGATCCAGAACTCACAGGTAAAGCCATCTGACCAATGATGCTTTGGCCGACACATTCACTCCCTCACTGTGCCCTCACCACCCACTGTCTCAGTTTGTTATTATTAAAAGGGCCTCTTTACATCTCACAGAAGCCCTCCCGGGCGCCTTTTCATTGTCTCTGTCTGCACACAATCCCCTGCTGACAGACAAAATGGAAATTGTTTATTCCTGTGATGTTTGGGTGCTTATATGAGTCTATCAGGTTTGATTGTGAATGAAAGTCATAAGGACATGCACTTAAGACTAACTTCATTTAGGGATCAAATATTTTTCTTGATGTGATTTACACAAATCCAAGAAGTAATCAACTCAAAGTTGCTTTGCAACATTCTCTCAACATTTTTTTTTTTTTTTGTTATTCTTTTCAACAACCTTTTGACAAACCGAGTTTTTGTCTTTCACAAACAAAGAGAGGAAAGCATTGTGGAATAATTATGGACAGGAAATATGATGACCACAAATGTGGAAATGTCTTTCCATGAAAGACTTTATAACAGTCAAGCCCACACAAATGCTTGGAATTAGATTGTTTTATGACACATTTGTGGTTTTAATATTTCCTTCATTTTCAATTAAATTTTGTCCTCAAAAGGCATCTATAGTTGTTTTGGGACACTCACTGTATCCTCAGTCTTTGACTGTTCGGTTGTTGTGGAGATGAATGAGCCTCATACCTTTTCCTATTAATCAATTGAATCTTTCAGTAGAACAGACTGTTACGATGTTACTCAACTCCAAAAACAACATCTATTGAGCATCTCTAGTTTCATGAAGTATGAATTCAAACAATAGTTATGAAAAGAGACATTCAAATGAAAAACATCATTTAGAATATTGAAGGCCAAAAGCAATGCTACTGAAAGCTAATGTAGTGCTCTTCCTGAAGTTTTCTTTAAATGTTGCTACTGTAGGACAAACTGCTTAGTTATAGAACCACTACTATGTACTGTTCTCATGTCTTAATACAGAACATTATCAGTTTGTTCATTCACTCTGGTTTATCTCTGTATGATGAGTCAGAGTTGATTTGACACTCGCTTACTTGTACTTATTCAGTCTAGCTCCAATCTAACTATGTTAGAATCTAAGAATAACATAATAAAACTTTAATCTCAGATTATGTTCTTATAAATATCATAAAACAAAAGGACAACTTTATTGTTCATTCTGTAATTCTGTAATTTACCTACAATGCAGTGTTTGTTGCCTTAAGGTTTTCCAGGCAAGCAGTCAGCTATTAGAAAGCCATTTTAATTATTTTGTAAAGTGTGCTTGTTTTATTAAAGTCTTACTGTATGGAGAGGACTGTTGTTGGCATCCAAAACCTTTATGACTTTCCTTTTGTTCTATCCAGCAATAGCAACCAGCACAGCACAGACCCTCCTCTGTTGGGAGGGAGGCCCCAGAGTCTCAAGAGCAGAAACCCTATTCTTGAAGTAGAGACCATCAGGCACTTGAGCCCTTGTTAGGTCTGCTCACAGGACGCTTGTAACGGGCAGGGTCTTTTCAGAGTCAGAACTTCTTTGTTTTGCTCCGTACAACGGAAGCACGAGGAATCTGACCTGTATAATTGGTGCTGACTCATTAAAGGACAGTCACAACTCTGGACTGAAGCACCAGACTGAAGGCAAAATAGCAGACCAACAAAAGTTGCATAGACAAAACATACTGTCAGTGGAACATAAAAACACACAAGAATTGTTTCCATTCCTATCCATTTCTAAGTAAAAGGTCTTTAATATAGTTATCAGTGTTAGTGTTAAAATAATAGTTAATCACACTTGCATGCTTTTCCTTACTGCAAATGGTAAAATAAGTCATTTATAAGAAAAGTTTAAAAGATGAAGTAAAAGTTATGCATAAAGTGAAACAATGAATAACTTTTATTTTAAATATACTATAAGAGACCACATTTCTATTGAGCCACAAGTTGCATTGGCAGTATACTATTAAAATATGCAACAAAGGATAATGGGTGAGTTGAAACATGTATTTTTCTAAAAATGTAATTCTGCTCTTCAGAGGGGAAGTCTGTGTGATGCTAGTGTTCATTTTGGAGGCAGGAAATTAACTTGTAACTAGTTTTTGACCCACAAACTGTGATCCATGTGGGTAGGTAATTAGAATTCAGGATTATACAGTACATTAAATTTAGTTGGGATTTAAACTTATTTTTAGGATTCAATTTTAAAACCACTGCCCTTTTTCTTATTTTTCAAGACATTTCAAACACACACAACTCAGAAAAGCACCAGGTTGGGTAGATTTATTGTATCACCAGCGAGGCCAGTCTTTGTCTGGCCTTGACGGTCTCAATATTTGCCTATAGATATAAATAAAAACTGTGAGCATGGGAGTTTAACAGGGCTCCACATGCAGCAGCAGCGGCTCAGTTTCAGGCAGGTAATTCTGTGCTTGACAGTGAGACGAGGCCTCGGTGAATAGCCGTGACCCAGCCGAGGCAGAGTGATACATGTAGGCTGGGAATTGAACACAGCCCCGTCGCTACTTTGCAGACAAGCCCCGAGTAATCACACTCTTGAGCTCGGTGCCGCCAATTAATTCGACCTCGCTTTCCCCCGGAACACACACGCTCCCAGGGCTGAGGGGGCATAAGAGGAGGGTTATCCACGTGACACCCAGCTGCAACTCTAATGAGTCATGTTTTGTGTGGGGAGTCTAAGGGGGAATCTGAGCATGTGCAAATGTGTATTTATGGGCATTGTGTGGGTTAAGGGGGTTCTGCATTTGTGTGAGTGCATATAGGTTTGTCTGTTATTTATCTCCAACACAGCCAGGGTTGTTTCCATTACTATGCTTTGCATAAAATTAATCAATTTGATATTCTTTAGCAGACATGTGTTTTTTAATTTATTCATGCACTTTTTTCCTACACGCTTATGCATTTGAAATTTTCATACAGTATCATAAAAAGAACTCAAAGTCACTAAAGCATCTTCACTTTTACTGGCACTGCCTGGTACAATAACAGTGACAAATTAAAAAAAAAAGATTTGTGTCATTTATTATATATTACATATTTATGAATACGCAGGCATGAAAAGATGTGTATGTGTGTACATCCTGATACAGTTTTTATACAGAATATGAAGTGTAGCTCTTTGCTGGTAGTGTCAAAGAGGGCTTGGTAATGGTTGCTATTGAGGGCCCATTGTGTTTCCTATTATCTGGCTCAGAGCACACATGCACATTTATCTCCACAATGAAATGAACACACACACACTGTACTAGTGTACACACACTTGTTTTTTTTCACTTACACTAGGAGGACATTACATCGACTTAAATCCTCTCTCTGGGGACTCAAACTAACATTTAACCATAACCAGTACATGGCTAACCCTAACCTAACATTTACCCTAACATGAACCAAAAACTTAACCCTTGAGTTAACCAGTTTATCATCAAGCATTTGGCCCAAAATTGGCAGGTCTCCACATTTGACCATGTGAATAGATTTTACTAGACAAGACATCACATTAACTGGCACTGAAAGATAAGGCTGGTGATATTTTATTTGTTTCTTATTGTCAATAAATCCCATGAACAGACCAACACCAACAATGTGTTTGTCCCTCTCTCGGTACTTTCCGACTTCTCTACCTTGTCTGTGGCACTTTTGAAGACCCAAATATTTAAAAACAGTTCACAAATATATACTTTCACTTTTTAAAAGAAAAAACTCCAGAAGAAAACTCCATTATTTCCTAAAAGGCTGGTCATTGTAGTTTTTAGCAAACATTACTCAAATAGGAGGAAATAGTGCATTTCTTGGGGATTATTTTTAACGGCATATTAATCCACATTTGGTGCTCTAGTGAGTATTTTTGGCTGCAGATGGTGTATGAGGGATTGACTCTATAGTGTGTATATTGATGGTAATGAAGGAACATCACCCAGTGCAACAGTGTGACTCAATGATGTGTTTTTAATAGTTTTTGGACAACAATGGAGCTCTATGGCACAGAGGAGTGAGATATATCAGGGGTTGGATACACACACAAGTTAGTGGATCAATTTATTGTATGTTTGGGTCTTTTTATGGTATTTGTTCATGATAAGAAAGATATAGAATATCACCAGTACTTACCCATATGTCCCCTTAACTAGAACGTTTCCTAAAATTAACATTAACCACAGAAATAATCTGAATTAACAATCTCCTGAACACCATCACAGCCCCATGTCCTCACAAGAATAGTGGACTATCAAGAGTCAGTCCTCACAAGTACAGTTTAGCCAGACCAAACACATGGACTCACACTCATGCACACACATATCCATATGTACACTGTAGGCTTTCAAAGACTGTCAATACTCTGAGAGCATCTCGTCCTTCAGCCCTCGCACTCCAAACAATAACATCTGAATAATGATTTCTCACTGAACACAAAGACAGGCTTTGGGTCAACACAAATGGAAAAAAAACTAAGCCACACACAGTCACAGTTTGTACCAGCTCCTTACTAATTTAGCACCAAACGTCCAAACTTCTGACCCAAGGCTGGCCTGATTCTCGCCTCTTCAAACTCCTTGTGGAAGCACTAAACAGACTACTGATCAAGGGTGCTGCTTTTTTATATTTTAAGTATCATTACTCAAATTCAGTTACCATGGTGACACTTGAGGAGGTGTTTCTGCCCTTGCCACAGAAAAAATGATAGGTAATTGGTAGTCTCCCTTTGTTTCCGTGGCAACAATAACTAAGATGTGCCATCCGCTCCTTTTCTTACTTCCTTTTCTTTCTCTTCTTGGTGTCCATTCTAAAGCTAAACGTGGACCTGTCGTCCCTGTTGGACAGCGAAGACAAGAAGTCCAAGAATAAGAGGGGGGTCCTGCCCAAACAGGCCACCAACATCATGCGCTCCTGGCTCTTTCAGCATCTCATGGTGAGGCAGAGAAGGAAGCTATGGGTGAATGGGTGTGTGTGCATTAAGCTGAAATGGTCATTTGCTGGCCTTTTCAGTGGAAATGTTTTTGAAGCAGTAGCTATGGATGCAGGAGAAGGAAAGGATGATGTATGATATGTATATGGGAATTAAAGATTGAATGCTTGTTTCCTGTATTGTCAGAGAACATTTCAGTGTTCAGAGGTTTTACTCATTGGTTTAACATGAGATGTCAATATTAAGTCAAATGCAGTGACTGAGAGCAAACTGTTTGAAAATTGAGATGGTGTTTCTTCCTTCTTCTAGCACCCATACCCAACAGAAGATGAGAAAAGGCAGATTGCAGCACAAACAAGTCTAACCCTTTTGCAAGTCAACAACTGGTAAGATGCTATATTCCTGTAAGGAGAATGACAGTATCACCAGAGTCATAGATTCATTATCTGCACATGTAGAGAGAAAGACAAGTATTTGTAGTAGAAATATATCTGGAGGCTTTCCTTAAATTGAGCTTGAGTGTACTGGAGCTCCTCAGCACATTGCTGGCACTGTGGCGCCATCTCCTGGTCATATACATCAAATACACCACAGACCAAATTACGCCTCTTTTCCTCTGTGTTTCTCTCCTATTCCAACATAATTTATCCACAAAGCCATTTCATGACAGTCATGCTCATTGTCTTGATTTGAACAAAGGTCTGAATGTATGTATTGAATGTATGTATGTACAGAAACAGCCTTGGTGAGTTATTAGTGACTTAAGAATAAATAGTGACAGAGTTTCTAGTAGAGTATCTATTTTAGCATTACTGGATCTAAGTGTGGCATTTGACACGATTGATCATGATATTTTAATGAAGAGGCTTGAGAGGTGGGTTGGCCTGTCTGGGTCAGCACTGGACTGGTTTTTATCATACCTCAAAGGACGTGATTTTAGTGTTTGTCTTGGGAATTTTAGCTCCAAAAATAAAATGTATCACGTGTTTTTCCCCAGAGGTCAGTTTTAGGCCCATTGTTGTTTAGTTTGCCCTTGTTGCCTCTGGGCCAACTTATCAAGAAACACAATGTGTGATGCCATAATTGAGCTGATGACACGCAACTATATGTTTCCCTGTCCCCTGATAATCTGAGCCCTGTTGACATACTATAAGATATGTAGTAGCATAGTGATAACTGGATGTCTAGTAATTTCTTACAGTTAAACAGTGACAAGACGGCAATCCTGGCTATCAAGGCATAGGTAAAGGGACAGGAAATCACTTTTAAATTTTCACATCTGTCTCTGGAAAGTGTCACATAGGTCAAAAACCTTGGTGTCATCCTGGATGCTGACCTCACTTTCCAGAGCCACATTAACAGCATAATTAGAACTGGATCTTATCATTTAAGAAATATCACGAAGGTGAGGAGCTTTTTATCCCAGGAGGACACTGTAAAACTCCTCCATGCTTTTGTTTTCAGTTGGATAGACTACTGTAACATGCTGCTCACAGGAACACCTAAAAAACATCTCAATCGACTGCAGCTACCCCAGAATGCAGCTGCTGGAGTTTTAACTAGAAATAGTAAATATGACCACCTGTTTTAAAATTTTAATGCTTGTTTGCCCTACATGGTCTGGCACCCCAAGATCTCTCTGACATGCTTGTGAGCTATGAACCAGCTAAACCCCTCAGGTCATCTGGTTATTCCCTGGGTCTCCACGAAAACTGGTGAAACTGCTTTTAGCTTTCATGCTCCAAGCCGCTGAAACATCCTACCCAGTCGTGTTAGGTGTGCTCCAATGCTATTATCTTTTAAAACTTTTGAAACAGCGCCTCTCAGCAGTCTGGTTTGCTGGTCTTAATTATTATTTTATTTTATTCCTTCTGTTTTTAATGGTTTTAAACCCACATGTCTTATTATTTTTTACTAGTCGCTTAGTGGTCTTAATTATTTTACTTTATTTTATTCCTACTTTCTTAATGGTTTTTAACTCATATGTATTATGTATGTGTTTGTTTTAATTGTGTTTACTCATTTCTAATGTTTTATCTTGTACACTATCCACATAGTTTTTGTGGATGCAGCATCTGTGGTAGCTCACACTCTGCTTCCACCTGCAATGAAATGTGCGACATAAAGTTTTTCTTGCTGGCTTGCTTACTCTACATCAACCCCACCCCCTCATCCCTCATCCCTGCCTCTTCCTCGCAGGTTCATCAACGCTCGTCGGCGTATTCTCCAGCCTATGTTGGATGCCAGTAACCCTGACCCAGCTCCCAAAGCGAAGAAGATGAAGTCCCAGCACCGTCCCACACAGCGCTTCTGGCCCGACTCCATCGTGGCTGGAGTTCTGCAGACGCACAGATCTCAAACAGGAAACAACTCAGACAGTACGGCAACAGTTTCCAAGAAATAAAAAACACAAACTCACTCCAAGTTTTTTTTTTTTCCGAGCTTCTTAATTGTACTTGTAATTTTTCTTTAAATACAGAAAACACAGGCATGAAAGTTGAAGAAGTGAAATTTGATCTTGTGTGTTTAAATCTTCACCACTAGGTGCCACTATAGACTCTTTCCTTTTATTTATGTGGGGAAGTGAGAAGATGAAGTCAAGAACAGATAGCAACATATTCTTGAATAAAATCTGTATTTTTCATACAAGAATCATAAGTTGGATCTGAGTATTTAAAAATACATGGAGTCTACATGTCTTGAAAATAGTTAGATAAAGAAATAGTGATATCAGAAATCATGTCAAAATCCCATTTTAGGTCTTACATTTTAGTCATTGGGTGTTATTTATTGGTTCTGTTACCTGCTATCTCTGTACTGCACCTGTGATCAAAACTAAATTTCTTCATTGTCATACATAGGATAATTCTTCATTCTGCACATAAATCAGGACCTTATTTATACTTTTGCTGCCTGAATGCACATTTTAATAAATACTGTGTAAGAATGAAGAAATATAGAAGTCTGTCTGTCTGTCATGGAATGGATTTGGTCTGTAATTGGGTTTATAAATGCATGCCACACCCTCACTCCTGCTCTTTCTCTCGACTCCCCCCAGACCCGCTGAGCATGGACAGCCTCCAGTCGCTGTCGTCAGACTCAGCCACCCTGGCCATGCAGCAGGCAATGCTGGGAGCTGACGACTCCATGGACGGCACAGAGGAGGAGGACGAAGAGGAGGAGGAGGAGGAAGAAGAGGAAGGAATGGAAGAGGAGGAAGAGGAGGAGGGAGAAGAGGAAAATGACAGGGGAAGGCAGATGTCTGGTGGAGGAGGCGGAAGGAGAGATCTGAGCATGGAGCACAGAGAGGAACTGGAGTAGTCAGAGAAGAGGGGAAGACTGTATGAACTTTAATCTCACTTGTCCCCTTAATACGGCAAATGCTGCCTCATTCAAACTCAACTAGGATGGCTCTGATGCTAAGTGACTCTTGAGAGCATGTAAGGGTGTATTAGGTTTTCTCCAGATTCATCAGAGACTCTTCTGCAGAGCCACGATGGAGTCTAATCAGACACAATGACCATCATGATCATGATTATAGAGGACGAATATTAGTTTAATGATGAATATGTGTTGTTTCATTTTAATATAGTACGTCTCCATGCAGTGAGCACCAGAAATATTTGGATAGTAGCACATTTATTACTATGGAAAGAGATGGCACAGGAACCAGGAGGTTGAAAAGATTACTGTCAGTTTAAATTTGAACCATGTTAGGAACTATGACATTTTGAGGCTGTTTTGAAATCTCACACAGATTACAGTGAACTGAAAAATGAAATGCTGGACAGGAGAATGCACTGACAAGACAAAGTACGAGGAGTCAGAAAACTAAAAATCTTTGCACAGTGAGATTTTTCTTGACAGTATATGTAAAACAACTATTTTCTGAATGCAATCTGTCCAAATATTTTAGCATCATAAATGAGATACAAAAAGGGCTGCAGCTTTTTGAACAGCTCATTTGAAAGTACTCTCAATTTTTAACTAACAGTCTACACTTTGACTTTGTGTGCCATCTAGCTTCCTTGAGGAGCTAAAAGAAAGGGAGGGAAAAAAGGTGTGATGCTGTCCAAATATCTGCAGAAGTGACTGTATACGTTGGCTTATACTGCTGGGACATCATCCATGCCTATTAAATGACTCATAGGTTCTCAGGTTGAACAACACTCGCGTGTTTCTTCCTCATGAGCGAAACACTTGACTCATCGCTGCAGCAAACCTTTTCGAGCATGACTTTTGAAACAATCTTAGTTAATTTTTTTCCTTGTCCCATGAGCAAAAACAACTGTAGTAAACCAGTGTATACTGACTGCACATATAGTATGTATATTGGATTTTTCATATGTTTGCATTCTAGTGTTGAAAGTTTGCATATTTATTCAGTTTTTTTTTCCGTGTGACCAGAGGGTAGCTCAAGAACGACATAATAATGATGGTTGCTTCTGCATATCATGAAGATACTGCAAAAGATAACGTTTTCGAGTACATGATGGCCACGCACACACTTGACTTCAACCATCAGTTCTTAGAAGATTGCTTGTATATTTTTTGTGACCTTGGGTGATTCTGTCACAAAAAAAAGAGCATGGCAAGCACTGCCGGTCACTACAAACTTTTCTCACCCGCATCTCAACATTGAGAGAAATCACTCACAGATGGCCAGTGACTTTGGAATCCCCAACCGACAGAGCCAATGTCATTTACTGACAAACTTTTTCATTGAGGAATTTCGAGGAAAACAAGAAAGAGCAAGAAAGGGAAAAAAACTCAGTAGTAACATCTCTTTCAATTTTATGTGAAGGATTTTGAAGAAACTGTGAAACAATTTCAGCTCTCTGTTTTGTACTAAAACATAAACTGGAATCACTCGTTTCTAATGTGAAGATGTCTAGAAAAAGAAACCCATGTTATATTGAATGTTCTGACTGTTCATTGTGAAGTATGTTGCTCATTAATATTCTTTTCTCAATTGCTTTTTTTAAATGGATCTTCCAGAGCAAGTGACAGACAATAGGGAATATTTCTATTTCATTTGTACACTTTGTTGTCATAATCTATTGTGTTTCAATAGACCAATTTTAATAATTAAAACATGTAAAGGTACTGATTTTGACTGATGCATATGTTAAGGCTGAACAAACACATGCTGGGATATAGATCCACACACAGGCAGTTTGATTCATGAAAATATTTAGAGAAGAAAAGCACTATACAAAAAGAACAATTAACATGAATATTGTTCCCAATTACAAATATCTAAGCCAGTATCACAGTAGAGAATGATTTACGTGCGTGTGTGTGACATTTCAAAACCCTCTCAGGCTCTGCTTCATTGTGACATATTTACAGATTACAGAGTTGGTCTAAATAGTTAGTCTAAATATTGGTTTAACTTCCCTCATTATCTTGTCATATGTGTAGTCTACCACCCACTCATTGCTCAAGACTGTGATTTAACTTCCACAAGCCTGTGGAAGACGCCCACCCAAACGCTCTCCCACCTTTTCAGCCGGCTACAATAAAAAGAACCCAACAGTTTTCAACCACGGGGTTTCAACGTTTGAAATGTGGATTCTGCTCCCTCGCAGTAAATGCTAATCACTACCGTGGGTGTTTGCTGCATGAGCCACATTGTATTGTTGTTGTGCAACATAACATGGCTTCAGGGTTGGGTCAAATTACTTTGCAATTCAGTTACTGAATACAAATTACACAGCAATTTTTGTAATTAGTAACATAATCCATTGGATTACCAAAATGGATTGGATTACTTTTGGATTACTTCAAAATCAAATGTTGAAAGTATTGCACGTTATACTAAAAAATGGATGCACTCACAAAAAAATGAATATTCTCTTTTCTCTTTAAACATCTCAAAACATTTTCAATGCAAATAAAATGCATTTTGCATATTCAGTGTTTACAGCTGGTCTAATCAAATTACCCTTACAAAAACAGTACTGGCACAAACTACAGGTGTATTGTGTGTATTCTACAACATGTGAGATGCTGTTTCTTTTGTGCAAGTTTTTGTTGCCATGGTTTTTTAATCAAAGACCACATGGAGGACTTTGCTCTTGCAATGCAAGAGGAGCACTTACTCAAAATGTTCATCTTCCATTTTCAGTGTAAATAAAAAGGAATAAAAACTCCATTATCCATAAATCATCATTAAAAAAACAAAAACAAATACTAGTTAAGTCACCATTAACAAATACAGCAACCTGGCAACCTGAGAGGAGTAACTTACTTTGATATACAGTAGAACATATTCAGTATTTAGGATTGATCAAATCAAATTACCCTTACAAAAACATGCTGGCATAAACATCTACACGTGTACTGTATTGTTTCTTTTAAGTTTTTGTTGCTGATGTTTTTTTTAACAAAGGCCACAGGGAGGAGTTTGCTATTGTAACACCAAGAGGAGCACTTGTTCAAAATGTTCATCTGTCAGACGGTTCCTCTGGAGGGTAAGGATGTTGCCACCATGGCTGAAGAGCTGTTGACACTGGAGTTTCCAGGTCCATAACTGAAGAAATCCTCATCTAACTGTGTAGAATTTACACTGCTGTCATCGGACTCAGCTTCATCACCTGGGTCCAGTCGGGTTACCTCTGACACCAACACTATACATATTTCCTCTCTTTCTGCTTCTGCCAGCCACCACAAACAGAACTGTGGCATAGGTCTAGTTGCTGTTGCAATTTTTGCATCCTGACTGTTAAACAACTGTGCAAAAGCGTATCTATTGCTGCCAGGATGGTGCCAAAAGCCATGTTTCTATTAACCTATTTTTATGCGCATTTTGAAGTATCACATTAAAAAAGCTTAATGGAAACGCCAAAATTCTAAAAAACATCCTCAATTTCACAAAAAAGTTTTTACGCTCACTTGAGTTGGATTTTGGAAATGTCGAAAAAGAGTTTAAGTGCAAAATGGGTAATGGAAACGCATTTGTCGAATAAATAATGACGTAGCGAACATTTAACTCACATGACTGATCAGCTGTTTCCGCTCTTGGCGTCTTCTGGCCTCTCCAGATAACATGAAGCATGGCCAATACTAGCTGACATGAAAGAACAATGACAACTTGCCCAGTTGAAACAAATTCCCGAAGACCTCTCTCCATTTTTCTCTTGCCAAGACAATATAACTATTTGTTTTGTTTCTGGTTTGCAAACTCTACTTCTTCTACTCTGTTTACTGGCTGATTATTTAAGTCTATACTGCCATCTACTGATGAAACTATGCATTGCGTAGCCTAGTTTATTTGCTTCAAACCAGTTACTGGAAATGCACGTAATTCACATTTTCCTTTTTCCGTCATTTCAAAAGTTCGCTTAAAATTATCTTGCGAATCTAATGGAAACACAGCTAATGGCATCAGAGAAAAAGCATGTAGCAGCCCTCTTCTCGCATAGCTTCTTAGTGTGGGTATCAGCAAAAAGAAGCAATTCTTTTCTCCTTGCAAAAGGTCAAGAGTGATGATGAGTGGCTTCAAGAACTCAGCATATGCTCTCAAGAGGGCAATCTCATGGGAAAGCATCCTGGCAATCTCCAGGCGGTCACAAACTTCCCCCAGTTGTACCTCACTGAAAGATTCAACTTTTTGCAGCACATTATATTCTGAGTTCCAGCAGGTAACACATGGAACAATGAGTTTCATTTTCCCTATGTCCTCCACAGCTTCAGCAACCAATGGAGATCAGTGCGCCTTGTTCCATAAGGCTGAGCATTTGGCCATTGCACTGTAGTACACGTTGCAGTGCACGTTGGTCCCTGTGTCAAAGCTTTCACAAGATCTTTGGAGGCTATCAAATTCATTGTGAGTGATGCACATCTCTGGTGGGATGGTACAAACAGATACGGGTATAGCATCCATATCCTGGAATTCACCTTGGTCATCCACCTCATCGTGGTCATCACTTGCTGTTGAAAAAGTTTTTACAAATTTGCTACCATTATCTGTGACAGTAGCTTGGACTTTATTTTCAGTGTTATAAGCTACATGAATCTCCTATATCTTAGTAGCAACAATGTCATATGTGTGTCCACCTTGAATCCATGCATAGGCATGCACTGCCAATTTCCTCTCCAGCTCGTTGCCCTCAATCCATTGGCAAGTCATCCCAAAAAGCTCCTTTTGGAAGCTGTCCAAATATCATTTGTTGTGCACACCAAATGCACTTTGCCTAACTTTCTTGAAGTTCCTCTTTCATATGCATGTATGCCTTATCAAGCCAAGTCATCAGTGTCTTTTGGGTCATTACAGTCTTTCCCCCACTTATGCCCTCAATTAGTTTCCTGAACACATGCTGTTACAATAAAGAGAATGACTGGACGTTATCCACAATGGAACTTAAGACATGGGAATTTACTCTCCATGAGTCTGCTGAAAAGCATTGCTAGGTCCTGAAGCCTCTACGTCAGCTCTCTGTGTGCTCTTCGTAAATTTCCCAGCATGTTTTCTCTGAAATACATACATGGAAGGAAAAAATGAAACAAAAATGCAATTTTCACTTGAAAGTTATTTTCATTGTTTAATCATAAATCATTAGAAATAATATGTTTATCCTATTACTTTTAAAATAATTGAAAATGTGTTCAACTTCATAAATCATAAATTGACTTCTGACTAGTACTACCCTAGTACAACTTGGTATCACGCCAAAGCATGTTATACACCTGCTGGTCCACCATGTCAGTGTCACGTTTTGCCTTGCCTAGGCATGAAAAGTACACATATGTACATTAGGAGCATTTTCTAATATGACGCCTCTATCAGCAATAATCAGCAGGACAACATGATTTCTCAGTGCTTTCCAAAACCATTACAAAACACTGTTAAAAAATAAAGATGTTTTATGGTGTGACAACGCTGTGGTTAAGGTCTGGTTAGGTTTAGGCACAAAAAACACTTGGTAAGGGTTAGAGAAAGATCATGGTTTGGGTTAAAATGATCACTTGAAACATGGTGTGGGTTAAAGTTAATACATCCTTAAAGTCAGGCAACCTTTATTTTCATGGCAACAGTAAACACCACAACAATCGTAGTTACAGTTTTTAAAAACAGTTGGAAAGGTGACACTCGCTCCAGAGGAACCGCAGTTGGAGACGGGAGTATCACATTTCTCAAGACATAGGCTATTTTCAAGATCCAATATCCGTAATTTGCTTGGTATTATACGTTAGCTAATGAACCATCATAAACCATATTACTGTGGCAGACGCAAATGAGCTGATGAGCATGAAAATGGTTGAAACAAAATTCTATACCCCCAAGCTAAACCCATCCTACATTTTCTGCAACGTTAGCTGGCTAACATTAGCTGGTTGATGTTAGCTATGCTAGGCTAACTGAGAAGGAAACTTACCTCTAAGTGTTTCTTCAGATTTGAAGTTGAGGTCTTTGTGGATGACAGCAACTTTATTTTTGGCTTGCACAAATTGCGCAGGACTTAGATATCCTTGTGTTGCACATTTTTGAAGTTGAAGTGATGACAATATTGCCAGAAATGGAAGGCTGTTTTGAAGGGACTGCTGCTGCTTGAAACTTCCATCCATTGAATCAACACCATTCGTTTCTCTCCGGTCAGGGCTGCCACAAAGTGGAGCACTTGGCTAAGAAGCGCTGTATGTCAGACGCACTTTTCATGAGTTAATAGAGCATTGGTTCTCATGAAAAAAGTGTATTATTTTTAAAATTGACATATTTTAAAGATGTAATCAAGTAATCTTTGACAATTTAACTATAATCTATAATCTACACAGTTTTGCAAATGTAATCTGGGCTGATTATAGTTACTATTTTTTGTAATCTGATTACATATCCAATTACATGTAATCCATTACTACCCAACATTGCATGGCTTGTACGTTTGTGTATAATTGCATATTTGCATTGTTTTCTACCTCCTCCCCCCCATCCCCCAGCAACGCTTATTAAATATCAGTTATTGTATACCTCTACTGCTACTTTTCTCCTCCTTCAGATACATTTCCTAGTCTGAGGAATTTGAATTGCAGTGGCTTTTGGGAATATGCGATGAGGTGATTAGGTACTCAATATTGCCATAAGGAAGCAATTCTGTGGGCATCACAACATTTTTTCTGTAATTATTCCACTTATAGGTCAGATAAGCAGAGCAGCTAAACAGTAAGAACACCTGCTGGAATGAGATAAAATGTAAATATAATAATCTATCTCATACAGTAGCTAAAGTGGGCATTTTGATTTATCATGGGACTAGCTCAGTGACGGACTGTCTGGGATCAAAAAACGGCCCTGGCATTTGCAACAGACCAGCCCTTTTCAAACGCAACACCAACCCCATCCAAACGTTAACATAAAAAGCTTGAGATAAAACCATACAGACTGACTAGAATGCAGAAATTCACAACACAGGACACACACTCAAACAACACACTATAATCGCTACAGTCTTTGACGAATGCCGACAACAATTTAACACAATCTGAGAGCATCAGATCGCTAGGTGCTACGACATGATACTCTCCACTAAAGGCACATTCAGCACAAATACATAGGCTTGACATAAAGGCACACAGTACGTAATAATACAACAGCTCCAGCAAAACATGAAAAGAGCCATGCACAGCCAAAGTGTACATTACAGTAGCTTCATCAGAATATGAAAAGAGACAGATTGAAGAACTAAAGCCTTGTTGTACTTCATAACATATGAAAGTAAGCCTACTTACTGCTTTGAATTGTTTTTCTGTTTTTTTTCAATTCTATTTTATTTATTTATTTATTTGTCCATTTGACACTGCTGGGGTTGCAGCTCAAAGAATAAGGCTAAAATTGTCATACATAAGAATACATCTAAGCAACACATTAATTTAATGGAATACAAAAATGTAATTACAGTCAGATCTACTCACGCTCTAATGATGGGGCAGTGATATAATAAGATTCAAGATTCAAGATTTATTTATTATTATCATTTTACAACACAAGTTGTATCATGAAATGTAGTTTGTAGTCCCTTTATGTTACTCACAAAAATGGAAATTATATAAATGGATTAATAAATAATAAGCCAGAAAATAAAACAATATGTTTATATTGGAGTGCGGAGGACGAATTGCGGAGTCTCACAGCCTGAGGAAAGAAGCCGCTCTGTAGTCTGGTGGTACAACAGCAGATACTTCTGTATCTTTTGCCAGACAGCAGCAGGGTGAACATGCTGTGGCTGGGGTGAGTATTGTGTTTTAGTATCCTCACTTAACCAATATCACTGATGCTTGGTAGATGGGTACCAATGATGTTCTGGGTGGTTTTAATCACCCGCTGCAGAGCCTTCCTGTCTTGGGCCGTGCACAAAAAACAGTACCTCCTCTCTCTATCAGCGGTACCTTCAGGCAGAGAATCACATCAGCAGCAGAAAACAGAGGACAGGATGAAGAACTGCCTGCACAGAGAGCAGCTGCACATACACGCTGTACAGTGCCAGAAACAGGTTGTGATAACGAAAGGGAAAAACTATGAAATCGGGAGATTAACGGGAGTAATTACCAATCAAGAGCACAGTGGGAGAAAGGTTTAAAAACAGGGAGACTCCCGCGAAAATCAGGAGTGTTGGCAAGTTTGAGTGTGTTGGAATTTGGGCACCTGAAAAAATCGTATTGAGCATCCTCTGAAGCCACACTTGCACCTGCTACTACACTCACCCCTCCTGCTTCAGTTGCCTCCGGCTCTGGTAATCCACTTTCCTATGGAATAAAATTAGAGTCATAAGTATTGAAGCTGTGTATCACCTTATCTGAATGTGTCGAAACATTTTGTATAAATATATTCAAATGTGTGAATGTGTAAAAAATATCTGAACAAATAGATTTGATTTTTGAATCCATAAGGAGATCTGTAACTGTGCATGACATTTTGTGAACAAATGAAAAAGTTTTGCACACATAATTTCCAATGTGTGAGTGCATAAAGAAGATTTGCACAATGGTTTGCAGTTACACATCAGGTTAGTAGTTACACGTCTATCGGTTTGTGCATGAAAAAAGTTCACACAGAACTCAGTTGTATGTGTGAATCCCGAGTTTACAGCTACGAATTAAACCTACAAGTACAAATACTTTTGTCCCACTTTTGACGCTTCCTCCCGAACAGTCAATGGCAATGCTCTGAAACACTGAAAGTGAAATGTGTATAAAAAATGCACAATTTAAAATAGGCCTTGTTTGTAGGACAAAGCAATGTGGATGATATTTTAAAGTAACCTCAGGAACCACTGTTTAATTCAGCACATATTTTGTAGGTAAATGTGGACTTATATGACTAGTTAATAAGCGATCCATCACCAATCATTGTTATGTTGAATTGTTGTTTTTTTCATTGGAGTTTGGTGTTATCGTTTCTCTGCTGAAGAGTCTGCTGTTGGCTTCATTTTCACTGTCACTCTTGGAGCAAAAGCCTCTAATTCCATGCATTTTGGTGAAGTGCTGCTCAGCAAATGCTCTTCCTCTGCCTGAGAGCTACCAGCCAAACAGCACCAACTCTACCTGTCAACAGAGACTTCAGCTGGGTTTGAAATAACTCCTTGAGCACTACTGTTGACTGAAAATGGCCCCATTCACTAGTGACAGTGGGTTATTTGTGAATCCCAGTTGTCTCCGAGTTACTAGCCGAGTTATTTCAAACCTAGCTGAAGTGCCCATTGACAGGCAGAGTCCGTGCTGCTGCTGGCCACCGCCTCCAGCTTCAGCACCAACTATTTGGTGCATCGCCTCAGCACCATCCCCCTTTTCACTACCTACATTGAGGGGATGATGGGAGAATGTGTTTATTAAAAGGTGCAATTGGGCCAATCTCAGATATTTTGGGCTGAATGCATAAAATAACTTTTTGAATCAAAATCCTCAAAGACAAAATTATTATTATTTTTTTTATTTTTATCAATGCAACGACCCATTCTGAGCAGCCCGAGCAGCCCATAGTAGGGCGGTCCTTCTGGCATTTGCCAAATTTCCAAATGGCCAGTCCGTCACTGGATTAGCTACAGCAGGAGAACTGGTCATAAATCATTCACTAGTGTATTTTTTTATTAATACACATTCAGGTTGTTGCTGGTGTACTGTGGTTCACTTTAAGCACTTCAAGGTTCAGTCCTTACAATTCTTTATAATGCAACAGTGGTCAGCTACAATCATTATTTTAATATGAATATGTTTAAATATGATATAAATGGTGGTTTAGGTTTTTTTTCTGTGCCTGTGTGTTTGTTATACCCCCTGGAAAGGTTAACAGTCCATCACAGGGCCGACAGAAAACACAGCCACCTCATTCATTTGACACATTCTCGATTACTTTGTCACATGAAAGCAGTATTTATACTGTTTACCTTGTGACAAAAGATTTTTTTTTCTTTTACAGAATACAATGAAACATGTATTCTCCAACAAATCCTCCAACTTTAACAATAAAATAAATTGTTGTTCCATGCACTACAAAATGATACAGATGTGTTTCTGATCTGACTGTCTCTATCTGTGGATGTCTCTTGTTTTTCTGCATTGAGTGTTTTGTCAGAGTTATGGTTATTTGCTTGAACTGTGCCAATTCATTTTGAACGAGCAAGGCCAATGGTGAAACTCTAACACTCAGCTGGTTGACCAGTGGTGTAACTAACTGACTGACTGACTGGATGACTGACTGACTCACTCACTCACGCACCCACTCTCTCATAGACAACTGCGGTTATAGGCTGGTCCGTGGCCAGTCCAGCCAAAAAAACGTAATGTTATTTTGGAGCACTTGCTGAAACGACTGATTCAGTCATTTTCCAAAAGCAGCATCCTCATACCAACACCCCCATGCATGTCTTTTAATGCAGGGCTGTGTTCAACCTGATTGGCCTACATAGAGAAACATTGTCATGTACCCAAGTGTGATCCAACAAGTCCTCATATGTACCTAAAAGACCTAAAAGAAATTAGTCATTTCCTTTCAACCTTGTCATAAAAATGATACAAGCACCTTCTGATCTGCAACTATGATTAAATCATTAATCCACTAAAGACACTATCTCTGCAGCTCTGCACATAGCCCTCTCCCACCTGTAAAACATAGATCCTTACAACAGAATGCTCTTCATCGATTAAAGCTCAGCCTTTAATACAGTCCTCCCCCACAAACTCACAAACAAACTGTACAACCTTGGCCTGAACCACACACTCTATAACTGGCTGTTAGATTTCCTCAGACCACAATCTGTCAGAATTGGAAATCTAACTTCAACCAATGTGATGATGAACACTGGCACCCCACAAGGATGTGTCCTCAGCCCATGCTCTATATACTATTTACCTACAACTGCGTCGCCTCACACAAGGACAATTCTGAAATTTCCTGACACCACAGTCGGTCTGATCACTGGGGATGACAAAACAGAATACAGGAGAAAGATGGCAAGTCTGGTGACATGGTGTGACAACAACAACCTCTCTCATGGAGATGATAGTGGTCATGAGGAAGGAGAGAAGACCTCATCAACTGCTGACAATCCATGAGTGTGAGGTGGAAACAGTCAGCAGCAGCTTTAAATTCCTGGGCATCCACATCAGTAATGACCTCACCTGGACATGTAACATCACCCAGCTGGTCAAGAAAGCACAACAGTGGCTGTACTTTCTAAGGAGACTGAGGAAATTTGGCATGTCAGAGGTTTCTCAGCAACTTCTACAGTTGTGTCTTGATCAGCCGCATCACTGTGGTATGGGAACAGCACCGCCATGCACCACAAAAGCCTGCAGAGAATGGTAAAGACTGCTGAGAAGATTGTCAGGGTGCCCCCACCAGCTCTGCAGGACATCTACCACCAGTGAGCCCATAGAAGAGCCTGCAGCATCATCAAAGAATCCGCTAACCCCCAACACAGGGTTTTCACACTTATGCCCTCTGGCAGGACCAACAGAAGTGTGAAATATGGAGGACATCTAGGCTGAGGGACTTTTATCCTGAGGCCATCACACTGATCACAACAGATCCAAACCACTGCCCCTGCCCCCACCCTAACCCACCTCAACACACAGGAAGCTTCACTCTGCCCCCCTCCTCCACACACACACACACACATACACACATACACACGCAGATGCACATACACACACCTTACTGCACATTCACAGACATTTACCGACTGTCTGTATACAGAATTTTGCACAGATCTTTCGTCAACTAATACTACTCTGTATATCGTATATGTACAGTGGGTTTTGTTGAAAGCAGCTGCCTGCTGTGGCTGGAAATTATACTGAGGAGAGCTGTTAGAGTGAACCAAAACAGGACAGTTGTGAGCCAGAAAACTAAAACAATGAGCTGAAAGATGCTAAAATACTCTGTGGAGCATTTAGCAGCTAAAGAGACATATTTCCCTCAGGAGTTGGTAGAGAGCAAAAACAGAGCTAAAAGAGTGAATATTAGACTTACATTCACTAGGTGAACACAAACATAACCGTTATTAAATGCTAGTACTGCTTTGTATCTGCTGGAGGTGTAGATAGCAACTGTTTGCTATGCTAACATGTTAGCCATATCATCTTCAACTGAGAAATTGTTTCGGTGTTGTGTTTACAGCCGTAAATACAAATCAGTTAATTCTGGTTTAATGTCTTTTTTGTGTAGGCATCTAAAACTATGTGGTTCAGTTCATCAATTCTGGATATGACCACTTGAGGTCACTTGTCAGAAAAATGTAAACATAAGACAATTTTTGTTGTTGTTGTTATTTCATCTGTGTCCCTCTTGATGTTTTCAGAGACTACTATAGACTACAATGTTCTCCTCTGTGTCTCAGATCCACTCAAACAAAAAGGATTTTCACACATTGTTAGTTTCTCTCTCTGTAACACATGTACTGCAAGGTCAGAAAGAAGAACATTGCTGTTGTATGGTACAGTATACAGCAGTAGCTCTGAGGTTGAAGAGCAGTAAAAATAGTCTCAGAATGACAGAGGCTGAAAAAGCCACTGAAAGCAATGGTTCACTTGTTTGAAGTGGGCCAGAGCCATCGTGCTTCACAGCATGGACAGAGCAGAGAAACACACATATACACACTCACACACACACATAACTACATGGCCTAGTGTTCAGTACTGGAGGTCTGCTGAAGTCAGTGCCATCTGGGCGCCTACATGCTCCCAGATGTCCCCTCTGTAATTAGAGCCAGACCCAGCTCGGCCTGGTCCAGCCCAAATCCAACCTCTCATTTACAGAGGCCCTCCCTGAATACATAAGGAGCTTCCCAGCACCGTGCAGGCCTTTAGAGAAACTCTTTGGCTCTGCAAACATATTTTCTAATAGTATTACCAGAGAAAGCTGGAAGACTTCAGGTAAGATGGCAATAGCTCTCACCGTATGCTGTCTCAGATAAAATGTGATGTGTTGTAGAAAGAGGACATTTCCTGGAAATAATGTTAATTGCATTTCTGATTGAATTTACACCTAATTGGGAGAGCAACACACCACTCTAGAGATTTTCTTTTATTATTGTAGATTTATAGGCATTTCTGCTTTATTATATGACATATAGTAACAAATGACAAGCAAGATAAGATAGTGAAAAGCAAGCAGTGATGTGCGACAAGGTCATGACTCTGATTTTTACTTACAGCACAGAGAGCACATGATATCTCCCTTTTCTACTTGACTTTTTTAAAAAAGACCTTTTTTCTTATCATTGGGTAGGTGTTCAAAATGTCCATCGCCCAGGCGGCGGCCAAGGCCATGCTATCTGATGCCCTGCTGCAGGACGGCTCCGGGTTAAACCGGATCAACCACCTGGAGCTGGAGCTTCCTCTGGACAAGGTCATCAAGTTTGTGTCTGTCGGCCTTCCACTGGTACTGGTCTGCATGGCCTTCGCCCGCGAGGTCTCCTTGGGTGAGCAACTCTCTGCCTCTGTCCTTTTTTTAAACCATGTTAGGACATTTGTTTTGTATTCCATTTGCTTTTGCTCCTAATTATAGCCTATATTCATGAGTGCTCATTTTTTATTCCATGGTCGTATTTTGGCTTTGCGGTTTTTCTGTGTTTAAACTTCACTGTTACGCAGTGTCCTCTGTAAAGTAATCATGTACAGTTTGTCCTTGAATGGCTTATAATTTACTTGCTAAACTGTATTTAGTTGAACTTGTGATAAGGAGGGATATTATACATATATTATACATAATATAAACATACTTATTATTCCTGTGGCCCATTGTAGTTAATTCAAAGTTGACACAAAGGTCTAGACAAAAATGTTCATGTGCCGAAGCTCAGTCCTTCACCCAAATGTGTTATAAATCTTAATCCTTGACAAATGAGCATATCTCTTTGCACTCAGATACATCTCCTCATCTCTCACATATCCTACTTGAGGAAACTAAATATTAAGAGCAATAACAATGAGAGCTATAATTACACAGTACTTTCTTTAACAAAATTGGAGTGCTATGAAGCAAGAGGGCAAAAACACTTAGACAAGGCCTATCATAAAAGGACATTTAAAAATACATTAACTGCTGACTCCAGTAAGACCTCCTCAATACAATGGATACCTACTAGTAGCAGTAATGATATGACAACACAAACTCACAATAGGCTTCCATGTCTATTCAGCAGTGGATCAACTGGTCTGCTGTGTCTTTTTATTGTCTGAACAGTTTTGGATCAGAGAAAAGAACATGTTTTGAGTGAAATCTGATGGTTATTCACATGAAATAAGCCCACAGCTTGTCTGTCCATTCAAAGAACTGACAAAAGCACAGCTGACAATCCAGAGTATACGTGGCAAGTGTACAGCACAAGTCTGTTGCTGAGGAGACTGACTCCCTTGACTTTGAACTAAACGTTGTCTCTCCAGAGCTGGTCTGCAATCAGCCTGATGCTCCTGATGCTAATTGCCATGGGGGATGATTGAGAGCAGCGTTCACTAACGCTGGCACGCTGTAATTACAAGGCAAGTTCTTCTGTGGCAGCTCCCCTCCATTTGAGTCAAATGAGAGGATATGTTGATTAAGCAGAGGGGGGGAAGGGAGGGGGGGCGTAGAACATGATGTGGTGTCGGGGCACGCGGCTCAACTGATGGATCTTGGCTGCCTATCTGCCAAGTTGTCAGTTTCACAACAGGGCTTGATTGCGCTGCTGTCTGGAGTTTGGTTTACTCGCACCTGGACTCTCAGCCAAGAATTCTTGTACAAAGCACAAATATGGGGCTGATCTGCCAGTGTTAATTGGGGAGTGGGAGTAGGAGATAGGAGCAGTGGCAGAAATTTAGGCTCCCTCTCTTGCCAAATGGCTCACAGGGGTGGGGAGTTGAGGGGGAGAAAATTTTACCAGATTCCATGAGAAGGCGTGTGCTGTCGTTCTTTATTTGGGGTGACTTGTCAACGCATGCGCCCACACATGCACTCCAAGCAAACTGGAAAAATAGATTATCACAGTAAGCTGCATGAAGACATACAGTGGTGTCAGGTAGTATTGGAACTCTAGCACTCACCATACCCTCAATAACATTACTTTCTCTTGGCTCATTTGCTAATCTACATTTTTGCACCATTTTATTTGAGCAAATTATAGTCATTGCTTTGCCATGACGTCTTAAGGATTTTGTTAAGTGACAACTCTGGGGACAGAAAAAATGGCAGATTCTTACAAAACTGTTTCAGAAATCATATATTTAACACTTCTGCATTATGTGAGTGCCGATAATGGTTGACAATGCTTGCCCACTTTGTATACCAAATACTTATACATTAGCTTCACCACAACAGCCTTCAATAAAATCCACTTTCATTTATGATTTCAATATATCATTAAAATCACAAAAATTGGAGCAAAATCTACTATAAATGTAGCATGTAATGTTTACAAAATATTTTCATAAATTTTTTAATATATGAATAATAATATATATAGCTCTCTTTCCTGCTGAAGGGAAGTTTCTCTGTGCTCATCTAAAATCTGAGTTTAACATGTGCACCTGTGAGCATGATTTGTGACATCACTAGTTTGTAGCCAATTGTGGTCCAGTATACAACTTACACAAGTGTGATGTGGAAACTTAACGTCTCCAGTGCACATACACTGAAAACTGACTTTCCAGTAATGAAGGAGACATTATGTTGTCCACTTGAACTTAGAGGTAATTGATTTTTTTTGTGGTAAAACCATGTTAGACACAAATTATTAGTCAAAGCAGAGTATTTTTTATATGTCTTGACATGTCTGGAGGGAATCCTTTAAATTAACATTGTTAACTATATGAGACGCTATCCAACATAGACAATGAATGTTAAGTTGGAGTTCAGTAGCAGTCTAAAAACATGCTTTAACCTCTTTCTATCTTTCTTTAAATATCTATAATATTAATATCTATTAATTAATATACTCCATCATAACCTCAGCTACCATGTTTACATCTGCGGTCTCACTAACAATATGTTAAAATGTGTCCTATTAATTACACACACATACATACACACCTATAGTATGATTGAACCATGTAACGGTTGCCTATAATGAAGTGGACTGGCAGCAGGACTCCCATCCTGACAGTAAATTAGTGGCAATATGTTCCTACTTATAGACAGCTGGGCAGATGTGGAGGCTGCTTGTAAAAATAGAAGCCCCATGTTTTTCTTGTAAGCTCTGAAGTAGGTGGGGCACACCCTTGGTGTGTTCCCTCCCAAGCTCTCTGTTTAAGGGTGGAGCACCCTTGGGAAATGACAGATGGGTGCAAAGCACGGTTTCAAGTGGTTGGACTATATGTGGTTATATCAAGGTGAACTAAATATAAGGTGGAGGAGTCCAATTTTGGAAAGGAGTCACTCATGGTTTTTAAATGCCAGGTTGCCCTTTGGAAACATATGATTTCTCCAGTGAAATTTTGTAGCACTGAAAGGAAAAGGGCACGTGGAAGCTCAGATGTATGTGTCTGGTGGTGCACCTCCAGCGTTGAACACCGTGTGTGTGTGTGTGTGTGTGTGTGTGTGTGTGTGTGTGTGTGTGATATCAAGTGCCTGGGTGTTGCTTAGAGGTAAATTGATAAAGCAAGATCAAAGGAGGCTGCAGAAACCAATTCCCCATATTAGCAGATAATGTTACAGATCAACATTTGTTTATTCTGCAGGGCCTCAGATCAGCTGTTTCCCTCCCAGCAATTTCACCATCAAGCAGGCCAGCTATGTAGACACATACTGCTGGGACTCTCTCATGCATCATGAGTTTGACAACGATGGGAACTTTGAGGAGCGCTCTCTCTGGGTACACAAAGTAAGTTGAGAGATTCAGATCAAGCCTAGTTGACTTGTTATTCCCACTTAGTGGCTGACTGCTGGCAGATAAATGCTGAAACCTTTTTCTCCTCACTGTAACTTGCAAAACTACAGTTTTAAGTTTTAGTGTCGGTGTTTAATAGGAACCAGAGTATCTGTTTTTCTGCCAAAACCATTTGCAAACTATTTGGACCCAGTGCGCTTAAGATTTAAAGCCCAGTCACAAACAGGTAAAAAATAATCCTAAATCAGAGATGGTGGATGTTCATTTGTAATACTGGGTTGTGAGGCCATTTTTATGACTCATCTGCTTCTCCCAATTCTTCCCTGCCACTTTCTTTTTTCTTTCCCTCTATCTACATCTTCTCCCTGTCACTCTTTTTTCTCATTGTCCATCCAGATGTTCCCTTACTCGCTTCTGGCCATGGCGGTGCTGATGTACCTGCCGGCTCTGATCTGGCGCCAGCTCGTCATGCCCACACTAAGCTCAGACCTGCTCTTCATAATTGACGAACTAGACCAGTCGTACAACCGCTCGATCCGAATGGCCCAGAACATTCTGGATATGCGCCAGATCACTAAGAACCCACTCACATTTCAGGCTGAGCTGCAGAGGTAAGAGACTGGTGACTGTTGGCTTGTAACATGAATATTCATTATTCTTTATATGTGAATCTAAAAAGTGTTTTCCATATTTATGTTTATGTTTTAACTAACCTGATCTTATAAGTGCTGAGATGCCCCCAAACCACAGCCGAATGAGCCTTATTAAATGTAAATGAATGATTCCCGTAAAGAAATTGGGTCAATACAGTGACAAATAAAGATGATCTGCCAGTGAGAAATATTGCCCAAAGCTTGCTGATCGTCTGTTGCTGTCAGTTTGAATCTCTTGATAAACTAGGAAATGTGGTCTGGGAATATGAAGAGTAATGTTTTAATCTCCCTCAGCAACTACCACTGACATACCCTTGAGAAAGGCCTTAACCTCCAACACTCTCAGTGGAGGCCTGTTGTGGGTGTTGTGGTGAGCAGCTCCTATAGCCAGAAGTAAAAGTATAGTGGTTGCGTTGGGAGGCTCCCAGCTGGGAATGTGTGTAGCTGTATGAACATGAAGTGGGAGGAGCATGTTCTGAGTTTCTTCTTGTCCAATTGCAGGGCCAAGAAGAAGCGATACTTTGAGTACCCTCTACTGGAGAGATACATGCAGTGCAAACAAAACTCCTACTTCCTTGTTAGCATGCTTTTCTTGCGTGGCTTCCTCCTTCTGACCTTCATGACAGCTGCCTGTCTCTACCTCGCCTACTTCCATCTCTCTGCCTTCCTGCAGGACGAGTTCAGCTGTTTTGTCCGCACAGGCATGCTGCGTGATCAGAACTGGGTTCCTGAACTGGTTCAGTGTAAAATGATTGGCCAGTTGGTCTTTCAGGTGATAAGTGTTGCCAACGGGGCCATCTATGTCCTGCTGGCACCCATCGTCCTCTTCAGCCTGATACGGCTCTTTGTTTGGGACACCACCTTCATCTCTGTCTATGAGCTTCTTCCAGCCCTGGATCTCATCAACCGCCGTCGTCTAGGATGCCCTCTGAATGACCTCAATGTGCTACTGCTCTTCCTGCGTGCCAATGTTGCGCACCTGAAGTCCTACGGGAAAGTGAGGGCATTGTGCTCACTGGCGCCGCCGCAGGTTGGCAACACCACCCCAGGGCAGGGCTTAAACGCAATGCTGAGCCAAGAAGAGATGGAAGAACGTGAAGAGGCTGCTATGGAGCTGGCAGAAGAGGTGGAGGAAGCCAAGGAGGAAGGGAAGCTCAACCTGGTGGATATCATGACTATTCTGGGAGCAGCACAAGGAAGAGTAGTAAACTGCAGCGAGCAGAGGCCTTTGGTGGAGGAGAATATGAGTCTCGGTACTGTAACACTTATCTACACACTCAAACGTATTCTGCTAGTGGCTATTTTCGTCTTCATCATTTGGGATGTACAGAAAATTATTAAGTGACCTCCAGACTACAGATACAGGCTCTGAAAATGAATAGCAAGCACTCTAAATATAAGGAAGCATGAGTAGTTGTCACTGAACAGACAGTGAATACAGAATAAGGTCACATCCAAGTGGACTCAAGGTAGCAGTTTATAGAGAAACCTTTGCAGCCACAGGCAGTGAATCCAAATTACATTGTTAAGTAAAATTGTTTCTCTGTATTGTTCATAACTGTATTGTGTTGTATTTCTGTATAAAACCAAACTGAACTGCCTATATTTCTAAAAGAGTCTTTTAAAAGCTTTGGCTAAATGTAGAAGAGATGGATCTGTGGTACTTCCCAGCCCTAACTGCCCTCTCTGTCTCTTCACAGAGCCAAACCACCAGGGGTACCATGAGTTGAAGGAGACTGCACCATTTAGTCATTACTAGGCCTCCTATGGACTGAATCAATGTGATAACAATGGGGGGTGGGGGTGGGGGTGGACTCTCTAGAATAGATTTTAAAGAGTATTGTACCCACAAAGACTGTGGACACCAATCAAGGGTTTCTGCTGTCTGAAGACAAAAAAAGCCTCTTTTAGAATTACAGGGTAAATTGTTCTGGCTGGAAATGTCAATGGATGTGATGTTCAGTTTTCAGCCTCCATGCATCAGTAGTTGCCACAGACTTTCTGTCTGTCTCTTAGCTCTATTCCATGTCTTTTTGAAGAAGTCGGTGATGGCAAGTAGTCACAGGAAAGCATGCAAGTCAAAGTGGCTCTTTCAATGAAGTATGAACAAAATTTCATCGTGACTTGTGCATTCGTTAGAAATATGAGTTCTGAAAATATGAAAGTGTGTAAATGGAGAAAGAGAAAAACACTGTTAGTGGCAACTATGGACACCAGTGTCAGTAATTTAGATGAAGGTAAGCTTAGTGAATATTGTAATTGTTGTACTTGCTTTCTTTTTTGCCTCCTTCTATTGTTATTTACTTTATCAGCAGATAAAATATGTTTTTATCTTTCTGTTATGGAAAAGTGTATTCTATGTAATTCTAAATAAATGAAGTTTGTGTAATTACATGTGTTCCCCTCATCAGTGTCTTCAATGTTTCATCATTACATTAAATCCCAGAAGTTTACATTATATAAAGTAGAATTCTTGACAAACAATCTTCTGAAGTAATACATAAGAAATTATAATTCAACTGTCTGTTTAAGGACAGCAGAGAGTCACTTGTTTTTTTAGAGCTTTTATTTTTAGTACATGTAATTTCAGAGATGGGATGACTTGTGCACTTTGCTGCATGTGTGCACAATTATAGGTACTTGTCTACAAATCGTAGATGCTGACAAAATATTTTCATTTAGGTCATAGGCATAGTTATGACTTTAAAAAGCTTGGAATTTTCTTAGTTGGTAATTTACTTTATTCTTAACTGTTTTTATTATTGTATCAGTTGTCACTGGCATTATTTTCACAAATATGTACTTTATCTGTAAAAGTTTATATTCACAGGTGAACATTTTGAGTGATCACATTCATTTATATGAGGAGGCATGGAGTTCTATAAATTTCAACATTTCGACACAACTTTGTGTTTCTGGTCGGTCAAAGTGCTTTAAATGCATATTCAACTGTGAAAGAACCAGATCATACAGCAAACAAGCAATAGGCAGTAAACATGTGGCATCTACCACCAACTGTGTGCTCCACACCGACCAAAAGCCATCTGAAGGGAGGCCTAGCTGGGCACAAATTAGATACTCACAGCCTCCCTGGCAAAAAATATATAGCAAACTGTTCCGCTTGTGTTACCATGTTTGTGTGTTCTACTGAATGAGCCCAAAATAACTACTGCGCAGCAACACTGAATTATCCACAGAGCAAACCCTGCAATTATTTTGATGTACTCGAAGACACAAAGGCAGGCAAGTTGCTTGATGGGTAATAGGGGCCATTGGTGCACAGGAGGAATACATTGCAGATCTGAGACTTATAATGAACAAGCACCCCCCTTGGAAGTCCAATTACAAAGAATGGTTATGTGTTTTGCAGAATTTCATGTCCCTGCAACATTCTGAATGTGCTGTGTTTTATTATTGAAACAGAAGGTCTCTGGCCATGGAACACTTTTTTTCAGTCCTGGGTATAAATTAATGGTTAAGCTTTTATGCTGCTCTTCTCTAAAACTTTAAAAAGTTTTCTTGTCATCAACAGTAACGCATGTCCCGTCCTCATTCACCCATTTGGCAAACAAAAAAGGCAGGCTGATGATAATGGATGATTGTTGTTTTCTCAACTGCACATTTTTGAATAAGTGCCATCTTAACTCAAAACTTCACAGAAAAGCAGAACCATAAGTGTTTGCTGTCTGTGACGGTATTGTTGCTGTATTGGCTACAGATGGCTGGCTCAGGCCACTTGAGGGCATCATTGAGTCACGCTGAAGCTAGACTACCCACATTGCTTTGAAAGCTGCAATATATTAATTTAGGGCTGCATCACAAGTGGGGTCACTGCTGATATTTATAATTTCTGTAATCAAAACAAAAGAGAATGCAGTCTCATTCAAATCAGCTTTATCAGGCGTTCACCAGGTCCAGACTCATCTGCCAGAGTCTGTAAAAGCTTCTGTGCCGCAGCCAATTTCCCAGAGTCAGTGTGTGTGAGGAGGCTGGTATTGCTGTGATTGGAGCACTGCCTTTTGGAAACAAGAAATTGCTGGCAATCTTCATTGATTTCAGCTATGTCAGCAGGCTGGACACAGACTACCACTGTTTGCCCTCAGTGTTTCCCCAAATGTTGGGCACAATGCTCATGCTTTAAAGCAGGATTTGATTGAGTGAAATGAGGGATCAGAGACGTCCTTAGTTTGCTTTACACTGTCGTTCCTGCCTGCCTGGATAATGGTGATGCCTCTGCTATATCCAGACAATGTTAAGGCGATATCATCACAAGGTTTACATAATACTCTTCTGCAGCTCACAGCACAGCAGCAAGCTCTGTGCTGGATCCAAGTGATTGAATTTGTACTGTTATACTGTTATACAGTTTGACAACTCTCTGTGCCCTGAGCTTTTCCCTCAACTCTGCGTGAGAAATCTACTGATGGGAACAGATAGAAACATCCAATTACTTTGCACTCATCCTGTTTGTTTCCACTGTGTATGGCAATGATCTATGTGTTAGAGGCTGCTGAGAAAAGAGGACCGTGGGTGTATGGGATCAGGTTGCTTTGAGACTGACCACACTACCAACTAATTAAGACCGATTTAGAGGTTTCTTTTTTTTGGGGGGGGGGGGGGGGGGGGGGGGGGGGGGGGTAGTGATTCTCAGGGATGACAGCTACTGTGTTCATGTCCAGTAATAGCTACCTGAAATATAGGCAGCCTCTTTTGTGTTGAGGTTCTATCAGCCCAGTCGCCAGAATAAAATGTTGGCATTGTACATTTCTGCAAACCATGGATACATTTAATCTCTATGTTTCAATATGTTTAATATGTAGCATATCAACATTTCTACAATGCGTAACATAGAGAAAGTGATGTAGTTCAGATGACATCTACAGAAAGTTAGTTGCATGGCATAAGGTTGCAAAAGCATCAAAGCAGCAGAGACCACTGTTTGAGACCACCGCTCACTTCCCATTTCAACCGACGAAACTGGGTGTTTTTAGCGAGACGTTGGGATATTTGGAGCTGTTTCTTCTGGCAAAAAAAATGGCATCTTAACCCAAACCATGATCTTTTCCTAACTCTAACCAAGTGGTTTTTGTGCTTAAACCTAACCAGACCTTAACCACAGTGTTGTCACACCATAAAACGTCATTATTCAAGTGATGGAATGGATGGCCATTTAATACGGTGTTAAACTATGAATAAAACGTATTCATAGTTTGCAGAAACAATACAATACAATGCCTATGTTTTTTTCTGGCGATTGGGTGGTTTTACAAATACCCTGTTTTGCCATTTAGATTGCTGGCTGTAGAGTCAAGGTCAGATGTCTACTGATCAGATTCTAAAGGAATTTAAAGTGAGTCTAAAGTGGTGACAGCATGCAAAACAGAGGCTGACGGTAAACCGTTAAGCACAGTTGAGGTGACCTCCAGTTCACGACACAATTGATCCACTGTAGCTCATGGCCATGTAATGAAGACAGAGCCTTAAATTACAAGTGATGGCCATGCTTAACAGAAACAAACACACACACACACACACATACACACAGGCAGTTTTGTGTTGTTACTGCAGAGATTTGAGAAGCCCTATCAAGGAGGAGATATATGGGATACAGTATAACAGCTAGGACATATTTCTTTAAGGACAGGTCAAGTCTTTCTTAAAACAATTGTCAGAGGTCAAAATGAACACTGAAAGAGTTTCTTCTTGCCATAATCATTCCTCCTGTTCAAACTGACCATTAGAAGATCCCTTCATAATACATTTACAATATAAGTGATGGAGGCCAAAATCCACAGTCCTCCTTCTGTGCAAAAAAAGTATTTAAAAGACTGTAAATGTGGCAGATACCCACTTATTATGACTATCACTTACATTGAACGTATATTTGAGGGGGATCTTTTAATAGCCAGTATGAACAGGAGGAAGGATTTAAGTGAGGAAAACCTCTTTTAGTGTTCATATGGACACCTGACTGTTGTTTTAAGACAGACTTGAAAAATTGTGAAGCTGTCCTTTAAGATGAATCCACCTTAAAAACATTTCCAACATTTTCTGAAATGTAAGTACAAAACTCTATTTATTGTAGATTTTGGCAACATCTTTAATAATCTAAGCAGACGTTGCTTCTGTGCTTTCATGCAGCATCCTCAATAATACAGTGACTTACTGTAGACCCTGACTAGTGAGAGAAACTTGTCCAGAAAGAAAAAGAACCAAAGCTGCAGCAGTCCTCATTGACCCCTCTCAGCTTCGAGAGCTCTTCATCTCCAGAATGCAGTGTAAATCTTCACTCTACATTTGACTCACAGGCTTTCTTTCCTCAGTGACTATGACTAATCTGTGTCTCTTTTTTTTCTTTTTTTTACTGAGGTTTTCTGTTCAAGTTTGAATTGAGAGGCTTTCTTTTCTTTGTTTAACTGTGTTGGCTAACACTGCCAATGCTAAGCATCCAGTCCTTCCTCTTCACACAAAACACTGTTGCTGCTGCAGGAAATGTGCATCAGAGTACTGAAAGGCTTTCATGAACTGGCCATAGCTTGAATTACCTGTATGTACTCTTGCACTGAAGTATTAAGAATTCATTCCTCAAAATATCTGACATTTGTGTAAAATATCTACAGTCCTCATCCTATCTCTATGAGTCTCAACTCAACTCATAAAACATATGCAGGAGCAAGCAATAATGTAATGACCTGAAACCATCTGAGGTTGAATGAATTAACAGGACCCTATAAAGTACGATATGAATAACCTTGATTACTCTGTATGTAATGAATCTCAGTGTAGTGTAGACAATGATAATATAACAATCCAGGACTTTATTACTAGCATATGTCCACAAGGCTCAGTTTGTCTTGGAAAAGAAAAGCTAGTAAAACCCACATTGGAAAATTAAATGCATTAAACAAGAACTGAGGCAGAACAAATTAAATAAATTGCCCACGAGCATAAACTTTCTCCATTAGGCTACAGAGGACATGGAGTTGGACAGGGAATCATAAGCAGAGGACAGATGGACCAGCAGCAGGTGTTTCTCAGAGGAACACTCCCTAGTCACCTGAAGGTCTGCTTATGTACCTCTGGACTCTTAAAAGGACACCTTTGGTCCTCAAACAACCACTCATATACTGTAACAATCCCCACTGACTATTATAATATGTGCACACAGCTCACATAAGTATCCAAACTTACAGGAAAAAATTAGTAAAGCTACCAGCTGCAGGGTAAGTCTTACTAACATTAACAATCCATACCCTATTCCTAAACCTTTAAGCATGTTCAAAATCCTGTAATACAACACTTTTTGTTTTGCCTAGCATACACTGACCAATGTAAGGTTTTTGATCAAACATAAAACATTTTGTATCGTCCTTACCTAAATAAATGTGTTATTAATACTGGATAAATTATATGGCAAATCGAATGCTACATTGTCCCATGTCCATGGATGTGTAAGCAGGCACTGATGCTGATTCTTTCATCTGCCTTTCTATTGATGTTTCAGGGTTTACTACCCATAAAACAAATGAGTATCTACTTTAGTACTTGTTATTGGATCCTTATGAGAATTTAATAAAGTTGAACAACAATTCATTGACCACTCAAAAAACATCAGAGCATCCATATTTGTGATATACATGAATATCCATGATATATTTTGCAATCCCTTCTCAAAGTAATTTGCCCTCACAAAGCAGAAACTGGAAGTTCTGTTTTCATTTTGGCTCTCTAAAATACTCTGTTACGGAATAAATGTTACCTGTCTGCTTGTTTTGATGTTTTTCTGCCCCCTGATGGCCAGAAGTCAATTGGTGCAGCTTTCCTATTAACTTAATACTGTAATGTACTGTATGTATGGTACTTTATCACATTGTCTTCTTCCAATAAAATCTATGCTCGTTTGTGTAAAAATGGTGAAGATACAATTTATTTTCAACTCTCCTCTATCTGTGAATGCATTATCATTTCAAATGACACTAATGATGATGCCCATGATCATCATCCTGTTTGGTACATATTGAAATCTTATACATTTTAATATTACTATATACTACTAAAATACTATTCAGTATTATAAATTAACAGGCACAACATAGAATACAAACAAAGTATTCACATAAAAAAGCTTCAGAATACTACCTCACATGAACCTTTTATTCAACTGAAAGTGCATTTATAGAGCACTGGGCCATGTCTGACCTCCAGTGTGACTTCAGTCCACCATTAGCTCCTGACTCGCACTGCCAAGCTGCTTACCTCAGGTGTCAGAGTCAAGTACAGCTGTCAGCAGGTAGGATGTGGGATGACACAGAAAAGGGGGGCTGACATTGTATTTCAGTCAGTGCTGTCAACTCCTGACACTGATAATCTCCTGAAAGGTGAAGATATATCTCCACTCTACTCCACTTCTGCAGAGAACTGAGCGGGCACTATAGCATCATTTCAGTTTATTTATTCATTTAGTCATTTACCCTACATGCTCAAAAAAAAAAGCTTGTTGTTTGAGAAAAGAACTGACATCACATTTTTTAAGTGCTGAGACAAGATGCATACAGATAAAAGCCTCTCTATTAAACTGATGTCATTTGCTCTCCTCAATTTCCTGTTTCATTTTATTTCCTGTCTTTATGTTTCATATGCTCAATTTTGGTTGTATGATGCTCTGTCAATCTTGCTTTATCTTTGGGTGCATTGAATTTTTACTATGAGGCATCCATACAAAATGTAGTTCAAGCTAATGGGCGCTTTAAGAGCTCAAACCTCCACCAACACTGACCAATTCTCCAAATTGCTGTTGCACTCAAGCCCTTCATTCTCACTTATCTTTCAACTGGAGCTGATTTTTTTGGACTCCACAAACATATTCTTCAGATTTAGAATTAAGTCTACTTCTGTTAGTTTCATAATTATGCCAAGAAAATGGTAATTCTCTAAAATGGCGCAAATCCTACATCCAGATGACTACCAAAATCAAATCAATCAGCCCAATCTGTCCACCAGATTTAATTGGAAATCTGTTCTTCAGCTCTTAACATTTCCTGCCAACAGACAGAACAACTCACTAACGAATGGGTGAAAACCTTCTTGGCAGGCAGCGGTGATGCATTTGATTTGATCCCTACACTTATAAATGGCAGCAATTCCCATTTCATCCACCACATACAGACACTGCTCAGTCCCCTGTGTCTGTCTGTAGTTATTGCAATCAAGCAGTAAACATCCCTCCTCACCACCATCACCTTAACTAACTTTAGGTGTATGTCTATAAGTTATATTTCGGTATGTGTGGTCTCTTAGGGCCATGTACAAAGTTTGGTTTTGAAAGATCAAAAAAATGCAATGAAATCTCTTCAAGAGAAAGCTGTTAAAAACATTTCAAAAATCCAGTTTGGTGTAGGTCACACACACTTTCTGTGTGTCTGATATTTTTTCTTTAAAATCTCTGTAAGAGACAGAACAGAACATGCTGCAGTTCTGTTCAGTTTGTCACTGCTCATGCTGAATCAGATACATCGTTATGCAGCTCTTCACGAGCAGGAGAATGTGTCAGATGTGTTCAGTTGGATGATGTATGATTTTCAAAGGCCAAAACTCATTTGCATGAGTGGAACAGTTGGAAACAGTTTGACCTCTGCCTTGTAGCTGCAAATTCAATTAGCTGTGGTGTCCAGTACTATCAGTAGGAAAGAGCATTACCAATTTATCAGAGAACCCACTGAAAACACAGACATCTGTGTGTGTGTGTGTGTGTGTGTGTGTGTGTGTGTGTGTGTGTGTGTGTGTGTGTGTGTGTGTGTTGTTTACAAAGTTCAAACCACTGATTTTAATTTTTTACTATATCTGCAGCTTTTCTTGTACTGTTGTATACTGTTTTTAAGAGGACCTTTGGTCATTGTTTTAATTTCACAATGCTATGCACTATGGGTAATTCTCTTATCCAAAGTCTGCAAAGTTGTAGACTTACAGATAAATGAATAAAGTGCTCAGAAACATTAACCAGAGAGCCTCAGACTCACAGACTGAGGGGACCATGTGTCAAAGTCTATAAATGCGTAATGGAGGACACTGAAGCTGGGCCTTCATTATGATGAGGACCTCATGTGTCATAAGCTCTGTCCATGGTGCTGATCCTACTGTGCACCCTGTTACAGAAAAAGCCATTCTTTTAGGTATTCTTACTGGTTTTCCTGCTGACTGGTAACCAGGTGTCACCACATCCAACCACCAGACTAAAGGTTCCCTCTCACTAGTGTCAAACTCTGGCTCTGTCTCCCAACAAATTCAAGACTACATTTCCTGTTTCAGTGCAAACTCCAGCCAGCTCTGGCAGACTTGCAGGTCATAGTTCACTCTTGTTCAGCTCCACTGACTGACAGCTGTCAGCCAATAGAAACAGTGCAGTCTTGATGCATCTTGTGTTTGGGAACAGAGAAGTCATGGTGGTTGAGCTTGTTTTGTACAATGGTACTCTTCCAGACTACAAAATGTTCTCATACAGTGTTTACAGTCTGCTGCACTTGGAAATTAATATTATGCACTCATAAATTTATAAGGGGCACGACTCTTCACAACTCTTCACTTGAAGAGAAATAAATTAAATGAGTCAGTCTTATATCCAAGAGTCAAGGTGTCACAATGTACCGGTATTGACGATAACTGTGATATTTAAAAAATTAAATATTTATATCATGTTAATAATACACATATGATAATATTGCTAATATTAAATAATCCAGTGCCTCTTAAAAACCTTTAACGGGCTGTCAGAATGTTAAGTACCAGTGCTCTGTGCACAACTCCTGTGTTTAAGTGGGTACTCATGCGACACATCTTTGGAAAGCTAAGATTCTCGTGATTCGATTGATGCAAACCATTTCAAGATACAGTCACAACAGCAGGTACAATCAATGCTTCTGTCAGACCACCAACAATCAAACAATTACAAAATTCATGCTACTCACCTACGAGCCTCATATTACTTCACCGACTGATACAACTCAGACAAAAATTTGTTACATTGGCAAAGGTCCAGTTGATTCAATCCAGTAAAATATTTAGTCCAAAACACATTACTACTCCAATAAATATACATGAATGGCTGTTCATTTCAAATTAGCTGGCAGATGTCCAAATCTTCCAATATATTCTCATCATGTATATACTCCGTCATAACTCGCATTGGCATGTAAACATAAGCCATATCTTGGTATTAAAACGGTGGCTGCACTCTGACTTTTCAATTAACACCTCATTTGACCCAATAGGAGCTTCCATGTCCTATCCACAGCCTACAATAGCCAATGAAAGTCTGCATTGAAAGGAAATGCCTGCCGCACTTCTTTCATTTAAAGACTGAGCCAATAGGAACAGATTCTGCCGATGACTGGTGCTTCAAATAGCCATTGAAACCCGAACATGACCATATGCCGCTTTATTGCTTTATATAAGGCCACAACATGTAAACTATGTAAATGTAAATAGTTTGCTGTGATTTACTTCTTATATGAACTGCTTTTCCTCCATGGCACTTCTTTTGACTTTTTTATATGCACAGAGATTAGTTTCAACAGGGAACAAAGCACTATAATGTGTTCATGCTTCAGTTGCCCTGAAGAAGGGGTTATTTGATGTCTCTAAATGGCCTTTTTTTGGTAGACACTTAGACATACCCTTAGAAAAACATGTGTAAAATATTCATTTTCTATGGTATTTTTATTAAATTTGAACTTGGACTATGTAAGGCTCCACGCTGTGGTCCCATTGTGTTTTCCAGCTAATAAGTCACAGCTATAGGTCATCTGCAGGCATCTGTTTGCAAAAAAATATTCAGGCGGAAATAAAAACCTTATACTTCAGTGTGTTCAAACTTCTTTCAAACTATGTACAGTTATGGTTATTGACTCTCTCTCCACCTCCCTACACTCATATTTTGAGTTCATTTGCTAGAAAAGAGGCAAAACACACAATAAACAAAGTTAAAGATGATTTGACTTATAGCATTTTTTCCCCAAATTTTCTATAGAAATTGCGATAATATCGTTATTGTGAATTCTTTTGGCCACGATAAGCGTGTTGTGAAAATCTGATATTGTGATGGCCCTATCAAGAACTCTGAATAAGGTACCTCCATCTCTATTGTAAAGGAATACAATGACTTGACAGTAAATCAAAAATATTTATTGAACTACCAAGGGATAGGGATGAATAGGGAGCAACTAAGCTAACTGTGTAGTCTCTGCAGACTGCTAAGCATGGAAAACTCTGCTTGAGAGACAGTATCAGTGTATTAAAGAGAGAGCATATCTTTGAATTTAAGTAGTCAGTTTTTCAGTTCCTATTTAGCTTTATAACTTATTATTTTTGACTTGAGTCTCTTTACTCAAGTCTCTTGAGTAAAGGCTTTAAAACATGCTGAATTTCTGAGTCTCTGCACTGGGTCTTCCTTGTCTGTGGTTAAACTTGTGGTTGAAACCCTGGATAAATAAAGTCATTTTCACATGTACAATCTTCTTGTTCATCTGTCACATGATCATATCTTCATTTTCTGTACCATTCTTATTTCAGTTGTCTCTAAGGTGGAATTCAGGGTGACTTATGAATGCCTTTCTATGAATTGTTTCAAAAAACCTGATGGTGGCCACTTCTTGAAACAGGTTACATCATTAATAAATATTTGCTCTCAGTAGTGCAGTACTGTTCCCAATTTGCAGAATTCTCCAGGCATTGCCTACAGATCATCCATCTCTTTTCTGTGTTTCACAAACACGAAATGGCAAACCCCATTGGCATATTGTGCACATAACAGAAGCCCAAATGGTGCCTGGTATATTTAGCTTCATGGGTTTTCTTGTGCTGGAAGTTCAAATTGTATTCTTTGTGACTGAAAAAGACTGCAAGAATAGGAATGCCTGGAGATTACAATTCTTTTCTTTCTTTTTTTTTCATATAGATACAGGCATTTATCAGTTTGGATTTTCATGTTGTGCAGTTTATTTTATTTCTCACCTGTACTGCTGAAGAGGAAGGCTTGCCTGTTCATTTTCTCTAGCAGGTGCAGGTGGTGTGGATTTTATTGGCATACCAGGTTCCGCTGTTGTGGCTTAAATGAAGTTGGCTGCAGAAATTAGTTTGGTTCTTGTGCTGCTGTGGCGGGGGGAAGGTGTGGTGCTGGTGTCATGTCTCCTCCTCACAATAAATATCGTGGCAGTCTACCTGAGTCGGCTGAGTGAAAGCTCTGTGTTGACTGATTACTTGCTTAAAAGAGAGAGAAATGGAGGGAGGGAGAGAAGGGAAGACTGATATAAATGTGCCAAGTGTTGCCCCATCTGCATCTATTTTATCTGTCAACAGTCCTCATGCATCACACGCCAGAGTGGTGTGTGTGTTTGTGTGCTCATGTAGGCGTGTTTATGTGTATACTGGAGGGAGGTAGATGGGCAGCTGCCCTGAAGTACACATTCATGTGCTCTGATTGATGTCCTTGTATTCAAAGCACATATCTTAGTACATCAGTGGGATAAATGGCCATCAAAGGCTTCAGTGAAGCTGCATGTTGAGCCTGTGACAGATGTTCAAGAGCACTTTGGAATATACAGTATGACTTAATAGTAGGTGAAGTTAGTCAAATTTCTTTTTGCATAAATGTGACTCACTGTTTTTTTTTCTAACCATCACTGACTTGAAACTGATTACTTTTAAGAAGAATATATTAGCTACATAAAAGGTTTCACAATTTCTAGGTGCTCAAGGTGAACCTGAATTTTGCCTCCTTAACACCACCTTTCCAAATAACCAAGAACCTCATCCAGTTTGTGCATCTGTTCTCAGACTTTTACTGATTATGTGACATTGTTCGAGGCCTGAGGGATTTAGTCTGCTCCTGCCAACAAGAGCAGAGCAGCAGAAATCCTGCAAGTGTAGAATCCCCAGTGTATTCCTCGTGTAACATGTCTTTTTCATATCAGGCAGCAGTTAGGTTCGTGGAATTAAGCATACTTGTATATGCTATAGGTGATGCTTATTGCCTCTGTCATGTGTTCCTTGGTGCGTTCTCCTTTGTTGATAACATGCCCTTGGCCTCTAGTCAATCCAGCTATTTATCAAGTGACTCTGAACAGAAAAAGACTGGCTCTGTTGACAACAGGCTTGGTGTTTTTCCTTGACTGAAACCTCAAAGTGACATTATATGGCAATTTCTCAAATACAGCCTCTGTTCCTGTAGATACACGTCCACATCTGGGTCATCCTTTGCTGTGTTTGATTTTAAATATTTTCTTCAAGCATCTGTCTCCTCTACCAATGATCTATGTTGTGTTTCTCGAAAACTTAGATGTCTAAGAAGAGAATACACTCCTGGAGTAATCAGGGTCTGCTCTAAAATAATGCCAAAATGTTGAATTTTAAATGTCCAGAATAAGGTACCTGCAGTATATATGGAAGTGAACTGAGTTTGCAACAATTTTCACCAAATGATGGCTCAATTTTAAAAGGAAAAGTAACTTCGATTGTGATATAAGATAGACAGATTTTAAATTTGGCATCTGACTGTATGATCATGACACCATTAACCCCACATGAAGCTGTTGATACCCTGGTTTATATTAATAAGGAGTAGTTCAACATTTTGAGGAATATACTTACTTTCTTGCTAAGAGCTTCCTGGTGTCTCTGTTGCTTGCATGGCAACTTCATAGTGAAAACAAGACTCCAGAAAGTTACTGTGCCCTGATGCTGTACAACATGTATTTCAATGTAGATATCCTTGTGATCATTTATGATTATATCATGGTGATTGTTAGGTGTTGGAAGAAGAACTTGATTGGGAAAAAAAGTATTAATTATTCAAAACTGTCAGAAATGTCGTTATATTCCAACAGCATTTATGAACAAAATTCTGACATGTATTGATAAATTAGTTCATTAGTTGTGAGGTGCACAAAAAATCCAAGTTATCAAAATCCAAGGCTTAGTCATTTCCCATACGACAGATGTGGGGCATTTTCCTGGTTATTTTGGTTTTCAGTTCATTATCCATGTCCCAACTTGACAACCAGTCGGAGCTCACCGTAGTTTACAGACGGATTGATTCATTTGCTCCTTCAGGCTGCCTGATATGTTCTTTTTGTATAGAAATATGTGGAGGCTCATTGACTTGTGGTCCAATGACACCAGCCCATTCAGCCCAGTTTAACATATGTGGCACACTGGTCACAGAAAAAAGTCACCCACCCAAACTAACAGCCACAGTGGCAACCTGCTAGAGGACACACATACACCTCTCTTCCAATTAAGACTTTGAAACATAAACAATATAGATACCTTACATTGAAGACCTTATAGCTTCTAAGTCTTGGTCATTTTGTTTGGGGCGAGTAAATCACCTGATCTCAATCCGAATGAGCTGCATTCCATTTGCTGAAGACCAGACTAAGGGCAGAGAGACCCCACAACAAACAAGAGCTGGATGCGTCTGCTGATGTCTATGGCTCCAAGAGTTCAGACAGTCATTGACTGCAAAGAATTTTACACTAAATATTAAATATGATGATAGTTTGACTTCATTTTTATCTGTCCAATTACATTTGAACTCCTAAAATTTGGGCACTATGTGTTCTTTCTATAGTGATGTAAACCTCCTCAAATTAAAGCTGATACTTGGCACTTTAATGTAGTATCCATTATTTTATTTCAAACAAAAACAAAAAAAATGTGTACCCGTCAAAATACTCATTGTCTGGACTGTATATGTTGAATTATGTATAAATATAGTAGAACTGTGTACACAGGATAAAAACTCATATCTGTCATATTATCTTGCAGTATGTAAAACTGTCCCATGCTTCATTGCTTTAGTTGTAATTGACCTCTGACATTATACCTGAGTGATGGTTTTATATGTACAATATAAAAGTAAGATTAAAAAAAAAATCCCCTGGTTGTACATAAACATATGGAATGATGAATTTCCACCATACTGTAATATATAAACCAAACCTGAAGGGGAAATGTCTTCTTTTGAAAGTTAGAGTCTTCATCTGCTCCCTCATTCTGGCCAGACTGGCCTAAATACTTGTAAAGAATTGCTTGAGTTGACATGATCTGCAATTCAGCACCTTAGATTTGGCCAGAAAATCAGTTTGGATGACAGTTGCTTGGGTGCTACATAAAGTACCAGCACATGTTTCCCGCAATGCGCTGCAGTCTGGTGGTAGTGTTGTTGTCAAGCGCTATTGGCAAAACTAGTTTTTCTCTGCTGCTCAGTCTGCTCCGTCCTTCACGTCAGTCTCCCATTGCTCTGTGCTTCAGGAGACTGACAGAGCCTCCTAGCCCACACGGACACACACACACACACACACACACACTCTCACACGACAGCAGCAAGGATAAGGCAGCAATGTCTTCTCAGCAATCCAATAACTCCCCCATCACAACTTACAATATCTATCAGCCAACCATGATGTGCAATTTGAATCTTGGTTAATTATAATCATATTTATAAATCATATTTACTTACCCAACCTCTGACAGCCAGTTATTAGTGTCCATATTTGATATTGAGCCTGTGTTTGTTTATCTCCCCCCTTTGATGATTAAAGTGTCTGGCTGGCTTGCAGATTTCAAAAAGCCTTTGTGCCTACAGGGTGTGTTGACATCCTGGATATACTGATGATGTTGCCTGCAGAAGTCTGTGAAATCCCAGCCTACCTCCTGCCAAATGAGCCAACTTAACTCAGGTCTCCCCATCATCACACAGCTTGGCTATCCTCTACTTCCCTTTGTAATGGTGAAAATACAAATCAGGAGCAATAAAACATACATGAACTTTTCTGTCAACACATAAGGTCCGTCATGATTGAGGTTTTTTTTTTTATGGCAGTGTAATATCCCTTGATGGGTTATCAGCATGTTTTCCAGCACCCCTGAAGGATGTGCGCCAGATCTGAAATTTGATCACTGCCTTGAGAACACAAAAGCTGGGCTAGTTATGTTCACCTGCACTGCTGCTAGACACTAGAGTTCATGATGATATGGTTTGAACCTGACTATTGACCAGATATGATTTTAGATTTCTTCCACTGTGACACTGATTGAAATTGTGCATGTCATCTTCATACTTTAATTACAGGGAACATTACCCATTGAGTAAGGGTCACAGCGTCTGAAAATGTATTTCCCACAGAGTTTAATCAAGAAGAATAATACTAATATATGGTCATCACTAAAATTATATGCAATGTAAGTCCTGCAATTCATGACTTTACATCCTGAAATACACTAGACATAGAGCATAATATGGCAACCTGCCCTCAAACCATGAGACTATAAAAGGGGGCATTCAGAATGACATTGTGAAACAGAAGTCCAATGACTTTGTGTAACAGGTTAGCAGCAGATTTTCCTCTTTTTGCATTTTAATTTCTCACTTTTGAAAAAAATGCCAACTAGTTTAATGAATTATGGTCCTGCGAGACATTCATTCTTGCCTGGATTGCTATAGATTTTTCAAATGATCAATTACCCAGTATAATAGGTTATTGTTTTAGAGCTCATTCCCATGAGCTTGGGCATTAATCTCAATCAATAGTCTATAAGCATGACTTACACAATTTATGTGCTTCTTTTTAACAGGAGAATATGCTAATTTTTCTTTGCCAATATCTACACATAAGCGGCTTTGGTTACCCTGTTTGAATGGACTGGTCGCCTCTCATAACAAACAAATCCACCGGAGGTGGAGTATACTTCTACATTAATGAGAGGTACTGTAACACTGTCACGGTCCAGGAGGAAATATGTACCCCCAACCTTGAGCTGCTATCCATCTCACTTCACCCCTTCTACCTGCCAAGGGAGTTTCCCCCGCTCTTCCTCACCCTTTGTTAAATTCATCCACAGGCGAGCATCTCTTCAGCCATTCAGCTGGATCATGGAGGTGATCAACAGAATGGGCACTCTTTCACCCGACACTCCAAAATTCATTTTAGGAGATTTGAATCACTGCCAGGTACATAAGTCATTGAAAACATATGAACAGTATGTGACCTGTGAAACTACTAAGAAGAATTCATGACTTGTGCTATGGCTCAGTGTCTGGTGATTTCAGATCCCTGCCCACACCTCATTCTGGAGCATCTGAACTACAAGCCCATCTGTAAGTGTAGTGTCACTTGATTGTAACTAAATCCCTGCTATCTGGAAATCTTCTGCTGTGATACATGTCCCAAAGAACACCAACCCTAGGAAACTTAATGATTTTAGACCAGTGGCCATAACAACATTAATAATGTCAATAAATTGTCAAAAACTTTGTTCTGTTAACTCTGGCTGGAAAACTTAATCCACTATAATTTGCTTACCAGGCATGGGGAGGTGTGGAGGATGCAAAGCTTTTAATACTCAATAACCTGTATAAACACTTAGAAAAGCTGCAAGCCCATGCCAGGCGTTTATTTGCGGACTTTCCATCGGCATTCAATACCATGCAGCAGCATCTTTTAATAGAAAGGTTGCTATGTGATTTTAATTTGCCTCACCAGCTTGTATTGTGGATCTTGGACTTCTTGATTGATAGAGAACAGAGGGTTTCTGTAAATGGCCATATTTCAGACTCTGTAGCTACTAGGGGTGTGCCCGAATACAAATACATTATTCAGCAAAGCACAAATAATGGGTTTTATATGCATATTTGTTTCATACAAATATTTAAAAAATTATTTGTTGGGGGTGTTCCCCAGAGATAAAGCTGAGCTACTGACACATGCAAAGTGCTCCAAAGGGACTCTCCATAACCTGTTGTTCCCCTTCTCCTTTCCACAAAGTAAGATTGTAAAAAACAGGCAATAAATGAAAAATGCAAAGCAATAATTGCCTTTGAAGTTCCTCCCTACATGTTACATGGTGTGCTGTCTCTGTGTTATGGGTAGAGGTCTGTCTGCAAAGAGGCGATGAGTAAAGTTTTAGCTCAGTAATCAGCGCAGTTGTCTATGATCTGGTAGCCTCCAGTTCAAAACCTGGTGTGGGGACCTACTTTGTAAGGTAGTTTATTCATGAATTCTTATTATAACACTTTAATTTTCGAAAATTAAAAGCGTAATAAAAACAAAAACGGGATTTTTAAGCCTCTTTCTACTTTTATTCGAATACAAATACAGATACAAATAGTTTTGCGGCCTAAACAAATACAGATACAAATACAAATACTGGGATATCTGCAGATCCCTAGAAGCTAAATACCACAAGGGTGCATCCTTTTGTCCTTACTCTTCATTATGTACACTGACGGATGCAGAAGCACTCAGGGGGGCGGCTATTTGGTCAAATTTTCTCACAGCACTGCGTTGCTGTCCTTTCTCCAGGGTTCAGAATCAGACTATGGGACTTTATTTCTTGATGTGATAATAACTTCTTGGACTTAAATGTATCTAAAACCAAGGAACTGATTATTGATTTTAGATGTAACAGAGATGCAGCCAAAGAGCGCATCATACATAATGAAAGCGTGGAAATGGTTACATCATACAAATATCGGGGTACTATTTTCAATGACCACCTTAAAATGTGATGTGAATACTATTGTAAAGTGGGGGCAACAGAGAATGCACCTTCTCAGTAAACTAAATTCCTTTTTATCAATCTTTTATTGAGTTTGTCTTTTATCTGCTGGTTTCACAGCCTCACAGTAAAAGGCAGAAACAGCCTGAACAGCATTGTTAAAATCTGTTCAAAGATCACTGGAGTGAAACAAAGAGATCTGAATTCCTTTTGCAACCAACAAATCCTCCAGAAAGCAACAAGTATCAAAGTCTCTTCTGGACATTTTCTTGCAAGTGAATTTACTCCGTTGCCATCAGGGCATCGTTATGTTTTACCTGCTTGTAAAACTAACCACTATTCTAAATCGTTCATTCCCTCTGCAGTTCGACTACTAAATGCTCTGTAGGTTTTTTACCATTGTCATTGTTGGTGAATGTTTTTATCTGATCTTTTTATTGTGCTTATCAAGTTTATTTATCAATATTATGCATAGATTTTATTCCAAATATAGCTACCTGGTGTTTTTTATATTGCTTTTTTGCTGTATATTGTATTATTTATTTGTTTCTTTCTTACTGTGTTTTGTGTACAACAAGCTGCTCCAAATAAATTGCCCCTAATGGGATAAATAAAGTAGTTTGTATTGTAATTGCATTGTATCTTGTTGAAGAAATTAACTCAAACTGGTCAGAGTTTGCTGTAGTGGTGGTCTCCAGCCGGGTGAAGGCAGTGTGAGTATTATGGAATGCAGAATCACTTGGTGTTGTCATTTTCAGGCTGTTCCTCATGTCACATATTTTAATATGCATCCAAGACGACTGCCTACTCAAAGAGTCCAGAGACAAACAGATTGTAGTCATCATCCTTCTCACTGAAAAAACCCTGGTCCACATGCACAATCAGTTTTTTTCTTCTTCTTGTAAATACTGTAGTAAGTGGCATATCACGTTAGGTAAACACAGTGTAAGCCAGGATGATTGCACATATTAATTCACTAGAAAGCTAATTGACTGTGTTTTCCTTTGTATGGTCTTTGTAAATCCACAGCAGCTGACAGGGAAATGACAGAGGCTTTTATGAACTTGATGTCATTGATTTTGAGGCTTTGTGCATATGAATATGTTAAACTGAAAGACTTCACCCATGTGATGCTGTAGCTGTTTCCTGATAGGTGGGTTTACTGTGGCTCCCCATCCCATTTTTATGTATTATATTTCCATTTTGTCTGAATATTAAGTCACCTATTTACTTTTGATTCTTAAACTACATTTTGCTGACATTTTTAATGCACAACTTTTACTTGTAATGGAGTTTTTGATGATGCAGTACTGCTACTTTCAGTATCTGCATTCTCCTCCACCACTTATAACCCCCCCTCACAGTGCTACTACAGCCATTGTAACTAACAGTGTTACTGATTAACTTCATTTGCATTTCATTGTATACTTTTCCCTCTAGCTCGCAACTGTCAACAGTAGTTGGACAGTTTTTTCTTGTTGACAAAGTTGAACAATGTGCCTTGGTGTGTTTGCATATGTTTGATTAGCTGTGAAGCTTGTTGGTCATGGAGTGATAGAATGGCACATTTGCTCCTTGGGTTTTCTCAGATTTTGCACAGGAGTTTCAATGGGAGGAAGGATGGAAAAAATGCAATCACTTTTATTTCCTAAAAAACTGTGTATTGATCTAATAGTTCCATCACTTTGAGGAGAAGATGTCATAAAAACATTTCAAATAATTAAACCAACATATTTTTGATTTCCAGTCCCATTAAATCTGATAGCACTCTAAATACATGTAGGATGAAAAATGTATTTTTATGGGGTCTTTAAAGTGATATTCTACATCTGTCTCTTATGCTCAATAGGTCTCATTTATGAAAAGTATTTGCTTAGTGTTCATTCACTTTCCATAGTCTTGAATGTTGTTCTGTTGTGCTCTTATGTCACTGCTTCTGTTCTGCAACAGGAGCAGTGGCATATGACTCATGCACTTATTCACATTCAAATTAATGCAAAATTAATTTTCTGTAGCATTTCGTATGACATCATTATAGAGTGAGTTTCTCTCAGCAGCCCCAGGCACCCCTGCAGAGTAGTATTTTTTGAATGCTCCTTTTTTTATTTAAATGAATGAGATCCAATATTCACACAATGTATGTGGATATGACTGAAAAAAGCTTTGATGAATTTGGTCTTTTTGTGATAATTGAGACACATTAAGTCCATTATACAATAATAATAAAAGACATGTATTTGCAAATGGACTGTAACTTGAAAATGTGAAATCTAGCAGTCAGAAAGGGAAAAAAGAGTTATATCTGCTCACCTGAGTCCCTCCTCATCTTGAAGAGCTTTTTATCTTTGGGACAGCAGTGCAGGTGTTTACTTTTGGCTCAGATATGGTCCCTTTTGTACATGATAAATCCATCTTTATCGTTGTCATTTTTTCTGAGGAGTTTCTGTGGGTGGCGTCCAATTTTTTGTCTTCTGAGCCAAGGTGACAACAGTTATGTTGTTTCTTTTTTTGTATATTCCACACAAACCTCTTTTTTTCCTGCGGGAGACATACAAACTATCACTTTGTGTTTGCTGTGCAATTTTTCCCAGTAAGGATATACCACATACTGCAGCTGTTTCCCAAATCTCAACAAGTCCTTGAACCTAATGACAAAATAAGGCATTTACAATTGCCCTCCAAAATAACCCATTTGAGCATATTCTGATCTGATGCACAGGGGCTGGTTTCACAAAGACAGACTTAGACTACTGCATAGATCAAACGAATAGTCAGACTTCAGATACATGACTAAATTCATCCATTACAAGAGAGCTCTCTATTTCTTGAGGATCTTCAGTAGGACTGACTTGTCTTGAATTCTGTGTAAATGAATGATTAAAATAAGAAACATGACCGACCTGAACCTCTTAACGCAGCAGCATGGGCCGTGCATGGTCATCACGCTGGGGGCAGGGGGGAGCAGCACCATGTCAACACACAACACATAACGTGTTGATGTTTTTTAACAATTAATTAAAGAAATAAAAAATACTTTGTTGAAGCCGTTTATATGATTGCATCAATCTAATGCTTTTTCGATCTTAATTCTACTCTATTTCATGTTGCAATTTTCACATCATATCAAAAATTTGATGAACATTGTAAGGCATTTCAACAATAAAACAAGAACTGCTGAAAAACTTCAAAGTTGGAAAGAAGTTTCATGACACACAGGAGAGCTAATCCAATGTCTCCCGCATAACAGGCAGAATGCCGAGTTCTGACTGACCAGTCTGAAGTGTATAGAGGCTGCAGATTAATTAACATATGTGTCCTGCTGCCTTCAGATGGCTGCAGCCTGCAGGGATTCAATGCCCTGAAGGAGAAGCTTTTCATACAGTAATCCTATCAAGAAAACGTATCAAGAAACACAATGTTTGTTGCCATAATTATGCTGATGACATGTAACTATATAGTTCCCTGTCCCCCGATAATCTGAGCCTTATTGACGCACTTATCAGATATGTATCAAGGATATTGATAACTGGATGTCTTGTAATTTTTCACAGTTAAACAGTGACAATCTTTTTTAAATTGTCACAACTGTCGCTGAAAATTGTCATACAGGCCAGAAACCTTGGTGTCATCCTGGACACTGACCTCACTTTCCAGAGCCACATTAGCAGCATAATTAAAACTGGATTTATCATTTAGGAAATATCACAAAGGTAATGAGCTTCTTATCCCATGAGGACACTGAAAAACTTATCCATGCTTTTGTTTTCAGTTGGCTAGACTACTGGAACATGCAGCTCACAGGAATAAGGCTGGATCCCAAACTGTGATACTTTGATGGCTACAGCCGAATTGCTTCAATACTACCAAACTACCAAATTTCGATACCTAAGAAGTAAATCTCATTAGCGTCAGTGAGCCAGTAAGCATGCACCATGCTTGCACCAAGATCTAACAGTGCTGGTGATTGGCTGTCTAACATTACACGTAGTAGAGGCATGCAGGCTAAGCTGACAAAGTAGCTAAGCTAAAATGGCGGCTGCTGGCCAGTGTCCTGCGGCTAAAAACAACCAAAGCCCATCTGGAAAAGTAACCAGCCACTCCAACCCTTTCAGGTCACTGACTGTAGTAAGTGAAGCGGAAATAAAATCAGACTATGTGAGTGAAAGAAACAGAAATAATGGACTGTGAATAAACTGGTTACACTGTACACTGACTATAAGTTATACTTTCCAGCTTTTATACATTTTTATTTATTGATATTATGTTAACAGACAACTTCAGGTTGTGGTAAATAGGTGTATTTTTTATGTTGTAAAACTGCTTTGAGTGGAAAAATGCCGAGGTGCTGAAACATAAAACTAAAGAGTTGAAACAGACAACTTAAGTTACAGTGAACCACAGTGTGGTAAATAGGTTTATATTTTTTATGTTATGAAACTGCTTTGAGAGTGTAAAAATTCAAAGGAGCTTAAAAATAAAACTAAAGATTTGTACTGTAATGTGTGTAATTTTCTTTTTGTTAAAATGGATTTTATGAAATTGGTATCATTGGTATCATCAAAAGTACTGGTATTGAAGTCAGTACTGGTATTGAACATTTTTGGAATGATACCGAGCCTGACACAGGAATACCTAATACCTAAAGCATCTCCATCGACTGCAGCTACTCCAGAATGCTGCTGCTGGAGTTTTAACTAGAAAAAGGAAATACAACAAAATAACACCCGTGCTTAGGTTGTTATACTGGCTTCCTGTAAATTTTAGAATGGATTTTAAAATTTTAATGCTTGTTTGCCCTACATGTTCTGGCACCCCAAGATCTCTCTGACATGCTTGTGAGCTATGAACCAGTTAAACCCCTCAGGTCATCTGGTTATTCCCTGGGTCTCCACGAACACTGGTGAAACTGCTTTTAGCTTTTATGCTCAAAGAACATCCAACCCAGTCATGTTAGGTGTGCTCCAATGCTATCATCTTTTGAAACTAAACCAAAAACATTCCTTTTTAGCTGCACCTTTCAGTAGTCTGGTTTACTGGTCTTAATTATTATTTTATTTAACTTTATTTTATTCTTACTTTTTTAAATAGTTTTAATTCACATGTCCTATTATTATTATTACTGGTCAGTTGCTGGTCTTAATTATTATATTTTATTTTATTCCTACTTTCCTAATGGTATTTCACCTGGAATGAAACGTGCTGTATAGATTAAGTTTTACTTGCTTGCTCTCTCTCAACCAAAATAACCTGTTAGCTATTGCACCCAAATAACAATCAGCAAGCCAAGTAATTCACAAAAAGCTTCAGCATAATATTATCATGATCATTTTGGGGAGGCTTAACCTCCCCTAGACTCCTATTAGTGCTGCCTATGTGCAGCGGGGCTCAGTGCTTCTCCTAATTTGTCACTCAGGACAAAGATAGTTTTAATAATTAAATGACTGATTTTGTCTTCACTGCTATATATTTCCAACAGGTTACTGCAGTCTCTAAAAAATATGTTTTTGCTCACTCCGCAATTGTCACAGAACTGCAAATTATGGGGTATATTTGGCTCTTTTGTCAGTTGGTGCCGCCGATCAGCAGGTGTCACTAATTGTAACTATGGAAAAATTGCTCTTAGGCTTGAAAAGAGTCAGTCTTTATTTTTCTGACACAGTCGAATTTTCATCACAGTAATCTAAGTGCAAAATTAAGACCAACCTATACAGACCAGTCTACAACATCTTTGTGACACCAGTCCCTGTTTTCTGATCTGCCACCTCTATGGTTACGGTTTGGTAAGATTAAGGCATAAAATAACTTGCAAAAGTTGTTTTTCAGTCCTGGTTGATTTGTTAACACCCATGGTTAATGGGTCTAACAGCAAGTGTTGTGAAATACTACAGCAAACACTGGTTGAGCGGCTACATTGTCAGAAATACCACAGAAGAGCAACTGGTGTATCTATTTACAGTGCAGACAAATGCAAACAAATTCACATTATTTTAATAAAGAAGTTGGTCAATAATAACTTCAACAGCGATTTCATGCTGCACACAGTGCAAGTATTTTGTCACACACAGCAGGACACAGTAAAGAGATGGCAACCTCGCTGAGGACCTTTAATATATAAAACTGATCCACTGTCAGTGCTAACCTGTGTTTCACCAGTTAAATACTTTACGTGTGAAACAGCAGCAGTGCAGGGCAGGACCGTAGAAGAAAGAACAATATCCAGGCTGGTATCTGTAAGATAAAATTAAATTAAGCAATGCTGGATCAAACACACACTGTTTAGTGTGAACCCCTTGTATGTGTGCAGGCAATTTAAATCCCACATGGGAATGGTGGACTCTGCCACAAACAGTGAAAACTATTATGTAGAGGGATAATTACAAACTGTAAATACATTAATTGGGTAGTGCTAAAAAAAAAAAAAAAGAAGTGCAGATCACAAAGAGTATCAAAGTATATGATTTCATGAAAAATCTTAGCCTTAACATTTCCTTTAGTTTTAATTACAAAAACTATGTGGTTAGAAAGATATTAGTCATGGTTATGAGAAGAACCACAGGTCATCTGTGGGATGTATTCAGTTTAGAATATGTTGGGGACTTCTGAAAATCCAGCTTGAACATTTATAACAGCAAAATCTTAGGCATTTTTGCTACTTAAATCTTAAATCTTCATCATATGCTATCAAACTGATAGCAGAAATACAGACATCTATTTATATGATTAAGTGGCAGATAATGCTAATCATGTTATTATCACACAGCAGGAAGATAGAATACCTCTATTTGTTTCCTCACAAATTAATTTTTCAGTCTCCTGGCTCCCTGCAACCAGAACCCTGCAGTGAATCATTTGGTTCAACCTTGTTTGTCTGTTTTGAAGGATTACAGTCTACTTATGTTTGTATGAAACCCCTAATTATAAAAGAATAGAAAGTAGGAGACTCTTTCTCTCAGAAAACTCCTGTGTAATGCAGTGGAAGGCAATTTGCCTCTCCGAGGAGGGAATGCGGTGGACAGACTGTGGGGACTATTGACCACGGTACATTAGGCCCAGCAGGAGTTTGCCTTGAACCACTGGGTGAAAAATCTATTAGCAATGCTGATTTGTCATTTGGGAATTTTGCAAAGAACAAATAACAGCTTCTTTCTGTCTGACTTTCTGCTGTTGTACACAGAAAGTGTGATAACGCTGGGCACTTTGATTTGCAGAGACATCCTGCCCAAACAAATGGCACTTGCATCTTCTTTTGTCTCTTTAATTGATGGCTGCTCAGTTGCTTTGAAAGCTTTCTTATAAAGAGCGTCTGTGTGCCAATCGAATAGTGTTTGGCAATCTTCTTGGAATAGACTCAAGTCTTAAAAAGTTTCTCCACCAATGAAACCTATTTTGAAATATTTATAATTAAAAAATCTTTGATATGTGATTGACATTGAGAATAGTTCAAATTTAATCAAGTCAAATTTAAGTTTTCAATATGTTTGTGTTTAGTTGTGTAGTTTCTACAGCAGTTCAGACTTTGACCACAGAGATAAAGTTACCACATAGACAAGAACTGTCCCTGTTGAATCGTTGGAAATCTGCTTGATTGTTTTGCAGCACAAAGGCAAGAAAAGGGAGCCGTTTTTCCATTACAAACTTGAACTTAACAATATTGACATAATAATATTTCAAATACTTAGGCATCAGTGCCACCTCCCAAAAAAGTTACCATCCCACCCGTCAATAATGTGAAGAAAACATGGCAATTTTAGACAGAAAATAATGTAGTTATGTATTTGTTTCTTTTTACCTGGTCTAGAATGACAGACTCTCATACCGTGTACTGTTACTCAGTATGCTTTATTAGTTTGGAGATGGGAAATATGATTTGTTGCTCCGAAGTCCCTATCACACTCATTAAATCTGCTAAACACAATATTCATATCAGCATATCTAATTAAATTTCAACTTCTAGATTACATTTAAATGATTTGTTGTCCCCACTCTATGTGTGTGTAATTAGCGTTTGCCTATCCTCTCAAGTTCAGTCTTATTTTCTCACTGAGTGTTGTAGGAAAACAGAACCTGATATTCTGCTGTAAGAAAACCTGTTTCCCAACCAACATACCTGATACTGTATATCCTTTAGTAACCTCCAATACTAGTGATCATGAGCTAATCTCCATAATGCAAAGGGGGAATGAATGCAGGCAAGCTTTGTCATCCATATTAGAAAATGCATAGCTGCAATTTATATAACTGGAGAGATACAGTATATAAAGACACATTGCCACTACCCTGTTTTTCTGCTCTGCTACTGAAAGCTAACAAAACATATTCAGGGCTTGTAGGTGTTATGTGGATCATGTTCAGCTGTAACGAAGTGTATTATAAATTAAAGTTTCAAATAAGGTGTTAACCAGCAGGCATTTCATCCTGCAAAGGCAAAGGTCAGAAAAAGAAGACATCTTCATCTTTTCCATTTGGGACCACCAAGGTTTTCATTTATTCATGCGCCCACATCAGCTTATCTGGGTGAATCAGTTTTGAGCACAATATCCCATTAGCATGGCATAAGAGATAGCAGAGTGGACCAGAGTAGATTATTTTCATATAGCAAAACTGCATCTTGAATTTAAAATACCTGGATAGGAGAACAATACAGATAGTGCACATGGTAAAGTCAGAGGAGGGTATGTGCCAGAAATGCAAGCAGTCTCCTTGTTGTTGAACCTGTGTCCTTGGTGAAAAACTTGATCCTCTTAAAGCTTATTCATTTTGCAATATCACTTTGGTAGTGAGTTCTATATTGATGTTCACCTTGGGTAATCTCCTCGTTCATGGCTCGGACAATAAATTTAAATATGCTCTATGCTAATGTTCGACACACACAGTGTGGGTTTGATGTGTTGATGTTTAGAATTGATGTTAACATTACCACAGCAGTGCTGTGAGCTAAATGCTCATAGTTGCAGCTATATTTCAATGAAAAACATTGAAGAAAAGTCAGGAGATTACCAAAGTCATTAGGATCCTTCCTGTGGGAAACATGAATGTTGGTATACTTTAGATGGACCCTAGCAGGGTATTAGAGTATAAAACTGCTAATTAACACATTCAAGTTTCCTATTATCAGCCTTGAATAGCCGCTCAGGCTCATGCCCACATTCTCTGCTCTGTTTACTCTTTATGTGAAGGACATTGAGGGTAAATCAGACTACCCACCAGAGAATTACCAAACATTTCAGAGTAGTTTGAGCAACAAATGTGACTTACAGATATATACTCTTGTGCAGGAGATTGCTTCAAAGTAAAGGCCTCATTACCTGTACGTCAACCAGTGTGATACACAAACTCAGATGTCCTTGTGATCTGCCTGAGTAGTTAAAACCAGCAGATGTTTCAAGACCAGGATCAGTGAACATGGCAGCAGCATATGCACAGGGGAGAGAAGGAACTTTGCTGCAGCTAACTTTTTATCTCTGTGTGTATGTGAGTGTGTATGTAACATTACATTTATGTTTTAACATAATTACAAAAATTACGTTAAACAAATGTATGTTGGAAAATGTTTTCTATTATTGGCAACCATTAGTGTAAAAAAAAATGACTGATTTATTTTATTGAAGAAATCAATGATATTATCCCCCTCTATAAATTGAGCATGGCTTTTCTTGGGTAATATGTTTCAAGTCAGTGATTTTACACTAGTAGGTTGTTTCTTTAGCCGTGTAGCGGCATGTTTCGATGGATGGTGGTGTCAACCAGCAGGTCCACCCCTTTTGTCCAGACTGAAATATCTAAAAAGCTATTATTGATTTCCATGGAATTTTGTACAGACATCCATAATTTCCAGAGGAAGAACCTTACTGACTTTGGTGACTTTCTGGCCTTTTCTCTAGCACAGCACTACCATGAGGCTGACGTTTGTGGTTATGAGTGAAATGTCAACTTTTGGATGAATAACCATGGAATTTGGTAACAACATTCATGTCCCTCTCAGGATGAATTGTTTAATAATTGTTTAAATAGCTTTGGTGATCCCTTAACTTTTCATGAAGTGTCAACATGAGGTCAGCATTTCCATTAGTTCAATACTTGGGTTCATGACCAAACTTGCAAATCCAATGAAATTCAGCAAATGGCTGTTGGTCCCTGAGTTGAGTCTGTTTACATAAGTAAATGCATAATCATTTGGAAATCAGATACATACAGCTTTTGGAAGTAGGTACATGTTCTTGCTTTTTAATGTTTTTCCTCTCTTCTTTCCTCATTGACTTACATGAGTTTTAATCTGGTTTGTTTTTCAAATACTCACTGAATGGCACCTTCACTTGCCTTTTTGTCTGGAGTACTTTGTCTGGGCTAGACACTGTCGCACTTTATTTAAGTGTGAGTTCATTTCATTTCATTCATTTCACAAGTTCTAGGACTGGAGGTCCTGAAGGAATTAATCTACTTTAATTAATATAAAACCTTGTTTGATGGGCACCACCTCCTATAAGGAACCTTTAATGGAAACATTAAAGCTTAAATTTAATTCTCAATTTGATCAATTCATCTGTCTCGTACCTAAGTTCTTTTCAAAACAGTGATCTCTTTCTGCTGCAGCCAAAGAAACAACAACTTCTTAGGATAAATGGAGACATTTATCAAAGTATGTAACTTGAGGCTGACGTACTGCAACAGGGAATGCAAAGGGGAAGCTAACATACTCTAAAGAAATTATCTTCTTAATTTTAACGTTATTTGACATCGACCCTTGACCACAAAGCCATGTTATGCCTTACTGTTAACTATTTGTCACTGCAGAAATGTTGTCTCTTCAGGTCTGGTGTTGTTTTGAATTGAGCTGGAGTTAGTTGCAGTGTCAGTGGGCAGTGCAACCCGGCTTGGGCTGTGTTGTAGATGAGTTTTTGTGGATGCAGCAGTGACGAATCACTTTACTGAACTTGTTTCAATAAAGATTAACATACATGCATACTTGGTCGAAAGACAAAGAAAAGAGACACCTTAATTGTGGAATTGTGTCTTAGCTCATGAGTTTTTGGAGACCAGCTCAAAGGACATCCCTCAGAGATTTGATTTTATAAGTTTGAATAAGACAGGCAGAGTTTTGGGTGGGATTTAAACATTTTTTCTTTGTTTTGGGACTTTTAAGGTGTGGCTGATTTTGACTTGAGAAGGTAGGCAGAAAAAACTGTTCATTATACATTCATTTCATAATGAGTCCATCCTATCCTTCCTATCAACATACCAAACATTAACATTCATATCAATTCTTCTTTTGATGTTTGGACATTCAACCTTCATTGATTCAACCTTCTCAAACCACTTACACATCCAGTAGTGAAATAAAAATTTAAAGCAACAATTATGTGAGATTAAACTTTCAGAAATATAATTTCAACATAACTCTTACTTGATAATATAAAAACGTTCAACCTGAAAATACCTAAAATACCATTGCATAGCAACATATAAGTATTAATTAACTCTCATGACATTTAAATATTCAACATGAAGTCCTGAGCTATCCTAAGTTATCAAAGTTATACCGTTCTTTATGAATTTTGAACAAACAACATTAAATGATTTACATAATGATTAGACATTTAATTCATACCAATTCAGATTTGCAGAGAGACTCAATGAATGTCCTCCAGGAATGTGAGTTGGAGTTTTATGACTCTGGTCTGGGGAGATAAGAAAAGGGGTTTTCAGTCCATGTGTTTTGTGATGTTGGTCCTTTCTCCTGGTTCATATGACCCCAAGGTCATTTATGCTCTTAGTTCATGCCATAATTTAGTTATTGGTCAGAAGTGGTCTCTCATGAGGTCTGTTCAATCTCCATTTTGTCACAGTGTTTAACTTTGGTCAGTGTCATGTTGTTAGACCCCAACTTGGCAAAGAGGTCAGTGTGGGAAGGGGGTCGTGGAAATTTTCACATCGTTGCTAAAGAACCACACAGAGACATAAAGAGACATAACAATTATACAAATGTCCAAAATCTCTCTCACAAGGGTCAGCGCACTTACTTGGGTGTCTGCACTCACCTTCATGTGTCTGAATCAAAAAACGGTTGTTTGATGCCATGGAATTTAAGAAAAGGCTGCAATGTGTCCTACAGTCCTATTGTTGCACTTTTCTGGGGGCTCAAATCTAAAATCTTGCCTAGGGCACCAACATAGTCAGGGCTAGCCCTGCAGTTCATGCTTAAAAGAGGGATATAATTTTATATATTTTCCTTTTTTCTTTTCCTTACACAAATGGCACAAAAGTTTCATAAGTAGCTTTGCGCTGTTGTAATCGTTCCATATTTTCCATTAAGTCCATGCATCACAACAGGACAGATAATTGCCAGTGATTCCATATGGACACTGATTAGACACTAGTGTTGGTAAGAATGTGACAGATGCCACAAGAAAGTTCAGTTATTTTTCACAAAGCTCTCTATACTCTTGATTGTATCCCTGGCATGTTGGCACTTTGTCCGCCCACAGCACGCGCATGACTGCCTACCCACAATGCCAAGCACTCAGTCACAGGGCTGCTTCGCTACCTACCGTTATTTCCTCTCATCTGTCACAATTTGGGCGCTTCAAACACCAGTGAATCACACTGATTGTGAGCGGCTGCAGATGTTTTATACAAATGGGTCACATCCCAACAGTCTCCCCTAATTAGACCATTGTTGTGCAAAGGGGCAGTTGCGCTTATTATTAACAAACCATTACAGTGAGTGCCTTTCATCCATCATAAAAGCCAGCTCTAATTGGGTTTGTAGGCTTTTATTTATCTGATGGGCCAGGATGGTCATTATTTTTCCTCTTCAAAGCAAATAGACCTTATTAGCATGTTTTGTCAGTGTGCTGCTGTGTTAATTTGGAACTGTACCCACGTTTGCCTGGTGATAGCGAGGCGTGGGACTTTGATATCTCAGTTTAGATAACCTTTCATTTGATGCACCTGTGGCCTGTCACATTTTTCAGTGAAATGTGTTGTATCCTCGGGCGACTGTAGCTCAGGAGGTAGAGCAGGTTGTTCACCAGTCAGAAGGTTGGTGGTTCAATCCTCGGCTCCTCATGTCGAAGTGACCCCGGGCAAGATACTGAACCCCAAATTGCACCCTATGGCTGTGCCAACAGTGTATGAATGTGTGTGTGAATGGATAAGTGAGCATTAGAAAAATTGTAAAGCACTGTATTGCTCCTGATGAGTAGGTTGGCACCTTGCATGCCTCTGCCATCAGTGTATTGGTATTGTATTGGTGTGTGTTGGTAGACTAGAAAGTGCTATATAAATGCAGTCCATTTACCATTTACTGTAGAGGGCTGCATAGAATGTCATTCATTCTGCATCTTCCCCATGCTGCTGCTTCTTTTAGTGTTGACTCCTGTCCCAAAACTACTCATGCAGGACACGTTAGCGATGCATTATGCTGAGCCTGTGACTGTCAGCTTAAATACCTTAAGAGACTACCAACAAAAGGAGTACGACTGATGTGTTCCATCCTCAAACAAAATGTAACGTTATTTGGAGCAAAATAATCTAGTATGCATGCAGCGTTAACTTATCAGGAGCATTTTATAGGATACAATGGTATTTCTCTCATAAACATTATGTGCATGATATGTTTAGTGGTCTCAGCTCAAAGACTTTGATGAACAGCTTCACTTTATACATTCATTGCAAGTTAAAGTCTTAGTTTCATGATTTTACGCTTTGCAAAAAAATATTTGATTAGTTTTGTCTATACTCTACACAAATAATACTGTATGTTATCACACTGAGTAGTGATCCTTGTATGAAAACCTTGTCCTGTTTCAGTGAGTTCACTTGGCCAATAAAGTCTGTGTAGAAAAGCTAATTGTAAAAAAAACAAACAACAAAAAAACAGGCCAATAATTTACAATGCTTTCATAACACTCAAGTCTCACTTCATATAAATTCTGCAGTGAGCTCCTTCTCCAGATACTGACTAGTGAAGTCTCCTCTGAGCTATGTGGAAAAACGTTTAGCATATATAAGTTTTAAGGTGACCGGACCAGGAATATTAATTTAGAAGTCTGTGCCATTCTGAGCTGCTTGATGCCCAATCCATGTTTCCAAGAAGAGACACTGTTTCACTGACAGTGAAGACAGGGTGTCTACTGGGAAATATCAAGAGAAGTACATGGCAGTCACTGCCCAGATGTCTCACATTAAACCAGGCAGTCCCCCTTTTTTTTGACAGACCTTCACCTTCAGCTGGCTTGAAGGATGTCTATTTGTCTAGTGTTCTGGATGATGGGTGGAAAAATACATTACTGTACATTATTTGATCACTGCATACACATGGACAAAATGAATGTCACGTATCATTAGTTTGAAAGATTTAAACAAGCCAAGTTATAACACGCCAGGTTTCTAGTGTTATTCTGGGTCACATCTCCTGGGTAGGGCATGGATGCTTGGAGTATCTGAAGTATGTGTATGTGCCTCGGGCATTTTTTCATCCTCTACACCTCTACAATCGTGAGGTCCAGATGTGGTCACATTTTGTTGTATATGTAACACTGTTCTGCTCTACAGACTTTCTGAACTGTGCCCCAGATTTGTTTACTCACACTCAACAGTAATACTACCTGTGCTGTATAGATCTGATGTGTATTGAATAGATGTCTGTCTACTTTGTATAAGAATAAAGACTCTTAAACTATTAGTGGTCTAACTTATGATGCACCTTTAAAAAGGAACCACATAAAACATTTTAGACGCTCAAAATTAAAATACTTATTAAACCAAAATTAGTGATAAAATAATAACTGCTCTCACGTACCCTTGCATCACCCTCTGTTCTTGTTCTCCCACACCTCAGCCAATCAGCAGCTAAGGAACTCAACGTTGCCTTTTGACTGACTAATAAGAGGTAGAATGCAACAAACAGCATTATAGGATGCGAAATTAAAATAAGCAGGTTAGGTTGTAACACCTCCCATGTGTAAACAACTGTACCTTTCAAGCAAACTACAGACATTTCAACACTAAATAACTATACACACAGAAAACATGGAAAATATCATGGAGTTTGTGAACAAAATAACCCAGCGTGTTACATACTTGTTCACCAACACAGGGGAATGAATATTTTATAACTGCATATAGTGTCTCTCTACAAAGTAGAAAAACTTGTTCCTAAAACTACAATATGGACTTCCCATACTTTCAGGCTGGGTCTCTGGTGTCTGTAAAGAAACTATGCACAACCCATTGAGCATATTGGCACTCATCAGTACAGATCAGCTGTGGAAAATGCATAATGCTGAACTCAAACTATGTTCTCACCCAGTGTGCCATCCTCATCCCCATCCTGGAGCCATCAGACCTGGAGGATTAGAGGCCTGAGTGAAGGCCACTGCTGAGGGTCAGAGGTTATGGTGAGAGGGCTGAGCAGGTATCTGCTGTTTCTGTAGCTCCAGCTGCAGCTACTTCATCCTGCTGTCTGACTCTGCTTTTACCAAGAAAACATATAAGTACAGATTTAAATATATTAATACATTCACAAACATATCTATGAGTCCTGTTGCTCCACATGCTGCCTCACAGTTCTTCAGCAGCTGAATGGACCTGAACCGCGCTGATTTCAGACAGAGAAAGGCAGAACTAAAGAAATCTTGATTTACTGAACCTGCAGTCTGTTATTTGCCTGATATCAGACAGAAATGTCATGAGTGGACAGATTCAAAGGTCTGGACCCAGGCAAGCCTGTTATCAGAACATAGGAAACACACAAGACTAGGGGTATGGTGTAAGCATGAGAGAAATTAAATGAAAATAATACATTTCAATGTATAAGGCCAATAACTTAGTGAGATCTGAGTGTGCATGTGTGTTCCAAAACAGGAAAAACAAACTAACTATTCTGTCTTGTGTCAGTATCAGTCTGGAAAGATTGCAGATCAGTTTCTGACAGCTCAGACAACAGGATGCAGAATTCCCACACATGTCATTTATATAACTCACACTTCAAGTATCACTGAGTTACATTATCGTTTATTTACTGAGTTACATCGTGCACACCCGTGTGTACTGTTTATCAGTCAAAGCCTGGCTTGGCTTTGTTTATCTGAATCAGTTTGTGTCTGACTACATCAGAGACAATAATGCTACAGTGGTTGTCTGTCACCCACAGTACAGGAAACAGAACAGTATAGTCATTTGTTGTTGTCCGTTGTTGTTATTACCAATTAATATTATCAATGTTATCATTTGGAGAGATTATTGATAATGTTACATTATGAATATGACAAAAATTCAAAGATAAAATAACATTGTCTCATCTAGTTCCACAGCTGAGAAACAGCTGAATAAATGTCAAGAACATACTTACTGAAGGCCAGCAGATGAATATCAGCTCGAACAAATTAGTCATTCACCACAAACATAACAAAACATGAATATCTCATTTTTGGCTTAAGTTTTCAATGAAGTTAGTCTTTGAATCGCTGCCTCTGCAGTCTTCACTTCCAGCTAGAGTAAACAAGCGGAAATACGGACAGTGCCACTCTGTGACTGCAACCCACATTGTGGTCAGAGGGGGGATTACACCCGAGGGTTTAACTGGAGGCTCATGCCGCGCTGCCTGGTCCAGCTGCTGCCTGTAAAAATGAAGGTGCCAGGGCCAACTTAAACCTCTGCCTAACAGTATATAATGTAGTTAAAATTAGCTCCCCCTTGACCAGCTACAATATTAAAATGCTGCTTACACATTAATGCATCAGTAATTATAAACCTATAATATACACAGCACCCTGAGGAATGATTACTTTTACTTTTGATACTTACATTTTGCTGATAATACTTGAGAAGGACTGTGAATGTAGGACCTGTACATCTAATGGAGTTTACACATTTGACACTGTATTGACACTTTTACTTAAGTAAAGGATCGGAATACTTCCTCCAGCACTTGATCCAATCTATTAAAACCCCTCAGCCCTCAAATTTTTATGTCAAACATTACAAGGCTGCTGCTGATGCATGACATGTAGTCTTTTCAAACAAAACAAAAACACAGAGTTGTATGCACATGCACATGCAGCATCACTGCATTTACTGGTACCAGATAAGATTTATTGCCTAGGGGGGTAAAATCACATTTTAATTCCATTGAACACTCTGCTGTCTGCTCAGCAACTCTTTACAATTACCCGCTTCATCTGCCTCTTGTTTTGTATCCAAATTAATAACTGCTAGTTGGGGATTTTGTACAGCTTTTCATTGGTTACAGAACCTTATGCAATTATGTAAGGATCCCCTCAAATGCGCTCCACCACACAGGCATTTCTTTCTGCACACATTCAACATAGAGGCTGGTCCCAGATTTTATTGAGCAGGCAAGGTCAATTACATGCTGCAGTGATTCAGATGTTGAAGTAATAGCGTAACAGTGTCATTGAGTGTTACTTTTTACTGTATGACTAGCAGGGCTCTTTTTTTCTCTGTAACAATTTTCTTTTTGAACTCTATTAGAAAAGCAGGAGGGAAAATGCTGTCGAGTGCCATGCAAGCAACATGATTTCAAGCTGATCTAATAACTGAAAATATTGTTTACAATTTTCTTCCAACCATGTACTCCAAACTGAGTATGTGTGTTCCAGTTGAATTCCCACATACACTTGGGAACTTTTTTGTAATGGTATTAACTTGAGTTATTAAGTGTTGCAGAGGAGGAATGCCTATCTGGTCTCTGTGTCTGGTCTTGCTGTTTATGATACTTCAGCCTTTTACTTCAGAATGAGTTGTTTGGGATCAGTCAGTGAGTTGAAGCTGAAGTAACACCAGAAATTAAATACTGGCAGAATGTAAGAGACTGCAGTTGTGGTTTACATGTTGAGAGCTGTGGAGGTGTTTAATAAGCTGGGCTTCAGACAAGCCAGGACATCTTTCTGAGTCCTCATTTACAGTGTAGTGCCAACTGCATTATTCACAACGCGTGACAGTGAAAAATACATATGAATCATTAGTCACAAGGTTAGGGGAGTAAGGATTTTAATAGAAAGGCCTCTGAACTAACCTCTCTGCTAGTCAGTCAATACAGTCAGAGGCAGAGGAGTCAACAATCTTATCTCACTCACCCATGCGGTTTCAATATCTGAAAGATATGTATATTCACCATTTAAAGCAGTGTATGAATACGCATAGCATCAAGATGCACACTTTGTTGTTTACAATATCCACATTTTCCTATAGAAAATGCACATCATGGAATTATGTTAAAGTAAATGAGCTTAATGCCCATACCCTTTCAATTCCCACCAACTGCTAAACTGCCTACTTATCACTGAATTCTTCATTTAACACGTTCATTTCTTGATGTGAAAAAGGCAAAAGCAAATAGCATTAAGCATAGACGAGCACAACACACCACTGTCTTTGAAGTGGATCATTGGGGGGATGAAGGGGGGGAGCTTACCTCTTGAATCCAAAAAAAAAAAGAGGATATTGTTTTCAGGGATTAGCAGTGGTACAGCCGAGAAAAGAAAATATGTCAGCTGCTTCAAAATGAGTATGTTTGAAATAAAGGAAAATTCTTAGGTGAATATAACAGCAGTTGTTAGAAAATTGGCATAACCTCCAAATGCACTTTCTTTGTCAAGTCTGCTATTGTCTCCCAATGGTGCTTTAGCAGTTACTGAGCATCATTACTCACAAACATAACACACCTTAATGAATTACCTTATGAATAAATGGCCATAATGACAGCAATTAAGCTCTGCATGCAGGCATACACAAATGGCTGTACAGGATTGTGAAATTATCTCTTGCGCCAGGCAAGGTTTTATGAGGAGTGAACTGGTTCAGTACAGTTGCATTACTTTCAAACTTTCACATTTATGGTGGGGTTATATTATAATATATAACATAATAAATTATATAATATTTTTCATTAGATATTGGATAAAGATGAACTGAATGCATTCAATTAACCACATTTTTTATTTCATAGTGAAAATTATTCTATCTTACAGTAAATATTAGAAATAGGGATGCCCCAATCAAGTTTTTCTAACCCTGATCCTGATCCGAGTCCTTTAATATTGAGCATCTGTTGATATGAGGTTCGATCCAATACTCATTTAAATAGTAGCAGAAGATATACAGTGTTACTTAAATATGTATCTGGAAAATTGAAATAACATGTACAGCGTCTAACCTTTTTGAAATTATTGATATGTTATGAAAGAAAGTTTAACTGGAAAACAAGACTCCTGAAACTGACAGCTAGAGAGAGGACTTATCACTCTGTTGGAGTTGTTGGAACTACAGGAACACTTGCAATTGTACAGCGTTGTCACAAAGTGAAGTATCTTCTCTCAAACATGGTCCTTGGCTGAGTACAGACAGTTAATTAGCGACAGCTGATATATAACCTGTCACCGCCGATGTTTGTCATTTTAACCAGTGACAGTCACGGCTGGCGTATTGTAGGTGAAAAACAAGAAGCTGCTTGCTAAATGTTTTGCACACTACTAGTCTTTGCCAATGTGAAATAGAGAATTGGAATCGGAGTTTAGTGAATCCGTGTACTTAACCAACTAGGATGTCATAATCACTAGCACAGGTGTGCCCAAATAATAATTTCAGCCACATCCAATCCTTTAAAATATGCCTGGATCATCCTGCTCAGGACACCTCAAATTAGGAACCATGATATAGTAATATTCTTTAGATTTCTCTTTGGAACCTTTACATTTCAGTGTACCTATTAATTCACACAAATGTAGGTTACTCTGAGACCAGATGTTGTGCACGGTCAGCGTCCGAGTGATCCTGAACCAGCAGTCCAGCTGAGAAGCATCATAGTGCTAACAGAGATCCTTAAAGCCAGTATTTCCATTTTACCATTGCTTCTTTTGCTATTAAGTTTCCTGTAGCTATCAGGCAGCTTGTGGTCATTGCAAAGATGTCTTAATTACCATATTTAAAACCTATAAATTAGCCAGGATTTTGGTTTTGATTAGTGTTCTGGTAATGGCTTGGCCGTTCTGAGTCACATATCCCACACACAGATGGAGTGGCTAGTAGGAAAGCCCAGAGTACCATGACATGATAGATCCACTCTTAACAACAGCCTATATTTGCTTCTGCTCCTACTAATCAATGTCCTCCCTTGGAGGTGTTCCCATTGGTGTGGATGAATCTGCCATGTCAAAGGTGACAGAGAAAGGCAAGTAGCTCTCTCTATGCCTTCCTCCCTCACGCCTACATTTTCCCCTCTTCGTCTGGTTGTCCTCCAGCCTCCCATTTCGTGGCCAAATGGAGAGTGAAGTGCGCACTACCATCTGTGCAATAGGGGTAAAGGGGAGCTAATAGTTCCACACAAGGGATCAAAATCCCATCACTCTTAACCCCGTGAGGAAAGCCAAGCCGTAAACGGCCCTCTCAGTTGGACAAACCATTTACTTCTAATGTGTTGCTGGCAAGTTAAGAGGAATGAGGGGGAAAGGATGGACCAAGCTCTGCTCTCCTACAGTAAATCCTATGAGAAACCAAAATCAGTTTGAAAAAGTTCCAATTATATCCATGCTCTTACTGAAGAAGCCTTGTGCCTGAAGCAGAAAAAAATGAATGGCAGGTTGTTGAAAAGCTGTCATTAGTCTGTAGTTGTCAGGGGATGCTTTCTCATCACAGCTCTTGTATTTACCAGCACCAGTAGAAGTTTTTGTTGTCAGTGTTACTGAAGCAACATGCAAACAAGTGCACCTCAGTTGGTCTTTTTATGGTGGTATTATGATTCTGGTCAAGTCTGACCACCTTTGGTCTGTTATTGTGTAGTGATAGCTGATGGGAAATCAGTACAGTCTCTTCCCCCATGATCACACATCAAAAATAGACTCATATGGTGAGGCTGTATGCCATTCTCCATGTCTCATCCACACAGTTTCAAGTGCTTCACTGTCAAATCAGTGAGCCAGTATTGGAAGAGAGAAAAATGGGGAATATTGTCAATATTTAAAGGTTGCATATTCATTCATGTTTGTGAACAAATGTTACATGGTGATTACATTTAATATAACATATTACCTTGAAATAAAAATCACCCCAATCCAATGAAGATGATGGACATTTTTGAAAATAAACAACCAAAATAACTTGTTGAGGGAATTTTTTTACATAAATATATAAATATAAGAAATAAGAACATACAGCACTTTGAAACAATATCCGTACCACTAAGCAAAGTAATTAAATGGGATTTGCACTGAATCGCTATACTAGTTACAGGAAGTATAAACGAAAACAGTTGTATAATGTCTTTTATAATAGCTGAGCCTGAAGAGTAATGTGGAAAATTTTAGTAATTCTTTGCAAAAATTGCAAAATTAATTCTTCTCTGTCCTTAATAACAATGCACTGAAAAAGGTGGTATTGAACAGTGAAGGCACAGTGCAGCACCTGGATGGTGTACAGCGTGCACGCACTACAGTTCAATTCTTCTTCAAAGAAGGCAAGCATTTGGGCATGTTTTGGATTTAATAGCTTGATAATTAGCTTTGTAAGACAAAGTCATTTGTGAATATTCCATATGCCAGAGCACTGAACTCCAGCACTAACAAACAAGACTGACTGACAACACGCAGTTCATAACGTTCATATAGTGTTTTATAGTCCTGCGCCCGCACGGCGTTATGGATAACGATGGCTTTCGCTAACACTGCAGCAGAGAGGCTGCTGTCCAGTGCTGGAGACTGAATGTTAATAACTCAGTGCTCTGCTCTTTAACTCCTTCTCTCTAGCACACATATCAACTTCAGTTTTTACAAATAATAATAATAATAACCAGTACTGTTGGTCAGTAAATGAGCCTTGGATTTCAGAATTTTCATACAGGCAGAAGACTGAAAGATGCCTTCAAATGAATGGAGTTACCTTGTTGATATCAAAAAGCTGTGTACTCTCACACACTTTTCTATGCTTTATCCTGTTTGTCACCTTCAACAAGACCATTTAGCTGAAAGTGCCTGCCTGTTACGTTTCATAGTGCAATTCAGTGGACTGAGGACACAAATGAATGGTTTGGCAAATGGCACACTGGAGTAAGAGCCTGAAACTAACCCTTTCTATTTAATCAACAAGAATCTGTTTTGAATAGATTCTAAATTGAAGTAAGGTAAAATTGATAATTTAGTATGTTTTTTTTCAGAGGCAGGTCTATGACTTACTACTGCGTGAGCCAACGCAAATCCATCAGAAGCTTTATCACATATTTAATCTATTCAGATTTAATCAAAAGGATGTTTTGTGCAAAAGCTTCAATCACACAGGAGGGCTCATATTTAGCCCTCAAACACCACGTCCTTGTTAGTTGTTGAAGTACTTCATGTTTCAGCAACTATCAGATGGATTGCCATAAAATTAGGATCAGACATGCATGTTCACCAGAAGATGAATCTGACTTCGTTGATCTCTTACCATTTCATCTATTGCTACCAGTGGGTCAAACCAAAACTAATGACATTCCCATCATCAACAGTACTTTGTATGTACTTTTATGTAAAGATATGTTGTTACTATACGACACTTGACCATTTGATATCTAGTGTATCTTAAATAATAAAAAGTGATTAAATCACAACTACTCCTAATTCAAGCCCAAGAACATTATTTATACACGTCATTCTGTAATGACTGTCCTTAACCAACAAGAGTGACAAAAGTAAACAATTAACTATGCTGGTGACAAAGAAAAGTTGTGTACAGCCATATATTAACGCACTGAGAATACAGGTGGACAGACGAGAAGCTAAATGAAGCTACCTTTCCTAGTTTATGCATGTTATCATGAGTAGAAATATGGCCCACTGTTTCCTTAGATTAAACTTAGCTAAACAGTCACCAAGTATGAGCTCCAAGATGTCTGATGTAACGCAATGAATACATTAGTTAGTTCGGACCACGTAATTTGATCGGACAAGAGGCATTCCATGAGTGCTAGTGATAGTGATAGAGTACGACAGTGCTGTGACTTTTAACTATACATGTATCATTCCACTTTACAGGTGTCCCGTTTAATTACATTAACAGTCATTATCTATCTTAGATTGTAACAAACTTTACACTGCAAAGATGAACATATTTCCACAAATAACATTTGAGTTAAATTATGAATGGTCGTCAGAAGAGGATGTAGGGAAGGAAAGAAGCCTGGATACATCATTGCAAACCTTCAGGTGCGCTCATATGACATCAGCTGACCTAGACAAGTTAGAGCAAAAATGAAGCTAACGCTGTATGGCAAACAACATGGGCTTTGAAATGCTTTCAGACTTGACTAAGTCTCAAAAATATAAAAATCAACATTCAGTCTGTTAAGAAGGCCAAGCTGAATACAGTCTTGAGGCAGTTTTCTGGATCCATCCAGAGAACTAAAGTGGAACTCTACAGCATCAGCAGCTACCTTGGGCTTCAGACTGGTTTATATCGTTATATCAACAAGCCTCTGGCTAGCCATTCATGGAGTTTAATGCAGGACCCAGAATTCATATCAGCTAATAATGTTTTAAAGGTGTTGTAAAAGAGATTAGAAGGGCAGGGAAAGACAAAACAACACACCGCACCCCAATTCACCTGAAAACCAGTGCATCTTAAAATATTCTGCAACACTAAGTCCAGACAATCCAAAAGGTTTACTGAACAAGGTCTGGTATGATATTCAGTTGCACTTTGAATGCAGGGGCAAAGAGGGGAATCAGGATCTCAAACCTGACTCATTCATCCTAAAACGTGACGAGACTGGGGCAAATTATTTCACCATAACCGTTTTTGAGGAGCGAGGAAATCCGCTCTGCCCAATTGCATCTCTCGAAAAGTTCCTAAGCAAAAATCGGCCTGGTGCAGAAGCCCTCTATCTGCAGCCCAGGAGGGTAACACCTCCAACTGACAGCTTCTGGTATACCTCCGTTCCCCTGGGAGTAAACCAGCTGTCACAGATGTTACCCAGGATATACAAAGAGGCGGAGACACACATGTCTTACACCAACCAAAGCCTGAGAGCCACTGCCATTCAGAAACTGTTTGATGTGGGACTCGAAGCGAGCAAGATCATGACAGTGAGTGGGCATTGGTGAGATGCTTCATATAAACATACAGAGACTACAATGTAAATTGTGATTTATTAATGAGTCACGAAACATAAAAAATACTCTGGTAAACAAAAAACTTGTCTTGTGTTGGTCTGAAAGCTTGCTAAAAAGATACTGGAGTCCATCCATGCAGAGCAGGAAACAATGGAGCAACATACTCAAGCTGTTAACTCATCGGAATCAAATATTCATATGGCTATGAATATTTGTAAAGGACTCATAGAACCACTGAACATTTCTCCAAATCTTGATACACATTACAGGATTTCTAGGTGCACTACACACCGGGGTATTGATTAATGAGTACCAATTAAGAATACAACTGTCACAAACCAGCCACAACCACTGAGTACATCACCCATTTCATGTTAAAGAGTAGCCAACATCATCATTCACAGGCAAAGAAAGAAAGGTTTAGAGGGAGAAAGTGCTTAGTTTCTCCTGAACTCCACCACTGTAAGAAATGAATGCCAATACTGAATATGACGAAATCATCACTTGTGCACCAGGAGCCTACCATGAGTAGTTTTTGTACTGTTTTTTTTTCATAATTATAAGAACAACAATAACACCAGTGATACCAGTGAGATGATAAATTATAAAAGTATACTAGACAAGTATTGGATTTTACACAGTAGAGGGCAAAATGAAGCTCTATAACTGCCATACAATATGCAAGCTGTGTCATGCGAAACTGAAATATTTAGATAATACAACTAACATGCAAAATCACATTACTTGTTTTCACTAGAAGTCCCTGATATCTGTTATCTCCACTTGTTGTCGTCACCACCACAGAATAGTCTCAATTCATCCGACTGGACAATGGGAAAAAACTCTAATGATGTCGGATGCTTTTTTCCCTCCGAGTTCATGCTTTTTCAACTCGAGGCACTCAGGGTGCTCCTGCAAAAACATGAGGCATATAAAGTGGAAAAATGCAAGGTGCTCAGCAAAACAAAAGCAGTGAGCAAAAAGCTTCACTCTCATTGAAAACAATTACAAAAAGCCGCCGCAGGCTGCTAAAAAGTGTTCTGTCTGATCGGGGCCTAGGCTGTTATTTTTGTTGGTGATGCCAAACAGTGAACTCTTGAGCAAAGGTCATACATAGCAGGACACACATGCATATATTATTGAATATTATTGGAAAATATGCTGACACATGTTATCTCTAACTCCAAGTTTCCAGGGAATGTGGGACTCCCTGTGGGAATACATGGCAATAGAAGTAAATTGTTTACAATGCACAGTACATGATGATTTTTCCATGAATGTACAGTAAGAAAGTTAGAGACTCTAAATTGAGCAGCATCAGAATCCATCAAGAATCATTTTGTGATCAGTTTGTAGAACCCTAAATGGAAATTGAGTCATGAGGTACCACCTGTTGCGATTCCCAACACTATTTTGCATAGCTTCTGAAGATATAACGATATGGTTGTTTTTCTTCAGTTACTTTGGGATCTTGTAGTACCTGTCAGCCCGTGTACATAACACTTATTCATTCTGATTTGTCACTGTCACTTTGACATGAAGCAAGCACCAACACCAGTCAAACAATTCCAAATGTCATTTCAATTTGTTGCCCCTATTGACAGTAATCAGCATGACAATATCATTTGTTTGCACTTCCAAAAACTGTTACAAACCGCTGTTGAAAAAATGATGATATTTTATGATGTGACAACACTGTGGTTAAGGTCTGGTTAAGTTTAGTCAAAAAACCACGTGGTTAGGTTTAGGGAAAGATCAAGGTTTGGATTAAAATAATCACTTTGTTAAGGTTAGAGAAACATGTGGTGTGGGTTAAAGTTACTACGTCCTTCATGTTAAAGGATGATTGTTGTTACACTTTTTAAAAAACTGTCCGCTACAGACGCTAGAAGGCATCTGTCACTCCAACAGAACTATACTGTATGTCATTTTTGGGCAGCTCAGATTACGACATATTGTTGTTTTTCTTAGGAAGAAAGTCTCAAAATATCAGAAGAGACAAACATGAAGTTAACAGTGACATGGAAATAATATAGCATGATAAGATTTTTCATTGAAGAGCCATTGGTGGACGTCTGTTGATGAAGGGATACTAAAACACTAAAAGCACAAAGAACTTCCTGTAGGACAGGTTACCTTTTAAAAATCTAGACCACATCCTTAACAATATCTTCAATATGGAAAGGAACTGCATGACGTGTCTAGAAAGACACAGAACGGTGTTTCCTTTTTAGCTTCCTTTCTCATAATGTTTTCTCTTCAGACCCCCCCACTGTCCATCTCCAAAGAAAGGAATTTGAAGGGTCAAGTCAAATCACAACAGAAGCTATCTCAGGGCACTTTTCACATAGAGCAGGTCTAGACTGTACTCTTTAATTTACAGAGACCCAACATTCCCCCATGAGCAGCACTTGGCAACAGAGGCAAGGAAAAACTCCCCTTTAACGGGAAGAAACCTCAAGCAGAACCGGGCTCTAGGTGGGCAGCCATCTGCTGTTGTCAGTGTCAACCAGTAAAGGCAGATGGCTAAGTCAATGTTAAGTCAGTGTCATTTCAGTTTATTTATATATATGTATGGTGTAATTTGCTTATTCTCACAGGGATGAAATGACATCAATTACTATAATATCAAAAACAAGCACGTCTGCATAAGATCTAAAGAGTGTGTCAAAGGTGTTGTAATTTTTTCATCATCTAAACTCTAAGCTTTCAATAGATCAGCACTGTAAGGTACACTGCAAAGTTCCTGTCCACACTCTGGAGACACAAAGTGAAGTGAAGATGCTATTAAGGTAAAATATTTAGTGCTATTACACATTAATAATAGTTAATAAATAATAACAATAGAGTAATACGTTTCACGTCTTAAGACATGCTTTGAATTGTAATGTGTCTGATTGTTTTCCAGTTACCTAATTAGAAATTCTTAAAATTACATCTACTTCCTCTCCCTGATTGAAAACTCCAGAATTCTATGAATATGCAATTTTTGTTGTGTAACTTGTGTACAGAAGATATCTACTTCACTGAAAAGTCCATTCTCAGTGTATGTGCACTGGAGGCTTCAAGTTTCCACATCACATTTACGTGAGTTGCATACTGGACCAGAACTGGCTTCCAAACTAGTTGTGATGTCACAAATCATTCTCACGTGTACAGTAGCAGTCTGTAATGATTAGGTAGCGCGAAGGATAATGCAAATCATAATGCTAGCTAATGCTAATTTGCGATCGTCATTTCCAGTAAGTACACAATGGCCGTGTTTGATTTGAGACAACACTACCCTGTTGAAATTCGTAAGTAAGTATTAAGTGTACACAGTATACTACATGGAAGTGTACTAACGGAAGTATGTGATTTGAGACACAGCTAAAGACTCTAACAAATGGAGGAAGTAGTTTAGTATAGTTTTAGTATAGTTTTGTGCTGAGTTTATTTCATTCCCAACAAGATTCCTGACTTTGTGTGTATTAAAGCGAAACTATGTGCTTTTTGTGCATTACAGGACACTGGCGCCTTTAATTTTGTTGATACCTGAGCAGCTAGGGTACCACACACTATTGTGACGGGAGAGAAACACTATGTGAAAGGAAACAGACTTTGACGCAAGACCGCGATTGAGAGGAAAAGAATTGTGTCTTCAGATGAGGCGAAATGACCACTTTTGGTTCTACTGTTGAGACATCCTTTGCCATACATGTGGGGGAGATCTTTGTGTTCCCCAAATTATTCTCTGGTCATTTTCTACCTTGGGTCATTCTATCCTGTCATGACCTGTCTCTTTCAGAGTGAGTTGCATACTGGACCAGAACTGGCTTCCAAACTAGTTGTGATGTTACAAATCATTCTCACGTGTACACGCGGGAAATGGAGATTTAAGTTGAGCACAGGGAAATTTTTTCCCTTCAGCAAATGAATGTAAAAGATCAAACTCTGCACATACATTAAGTGAAGTAACAATAACCGAAACACATTTTTGACTTGAGGGGGTCTTGGCTTTTAAAATGCCTACATTTCATTAGATATAATAAAATAAAAGCCTTGTTATTTGTCTTGTCTTGTTGTTTTTCTTTTTAACATCAAAGACACCTGATTAAATAATACATTCAAGGATCTATGCCAGAAAATACCACCTGAGGCAACAAGTGAGTAAGGCTTCAGCTTGATCCCGCTGTTAAAATCCTGTCTATGACAGCATGAACAAGGATATAAACCGAAATTGATTTTGGTAATTGTTTTTTGGGATTTTTCTTTCTCCAGGGACAATGATTGTCCCTTGATCGCATTTCTTTTGTTTTTCTTTCATTGGGTTCATCTCTGAGGTTGTCATATAACCGCTGAGTAGTTGTTCTCTGTGCTTATTAGACCAGTTAAGTAGATTTAATGCTCTTGACAAAGGGGATTCTGTACACAGCTCTTAACCAAACCCAATGGAAAACACATCTGTGAAATGTTTTATCATGTCTATACTCATCTATTAGAAAGAGACAACCCGACATTTAAACCAAACATGCTTTTCTTCTGATGGCAAACTCAATTTTGTTTCATTTTTTCAGTAACTCCTTGTCTTAAAGACCTTGCCGATATCTAAATTATCTATAATCAATCACAACAAAAGGAAATAACACACAATAACACTGCAGGAGCAACTGCATGCCAACATTCTCTTTCCAAAACGCCCTTGAAGTTTCCCACACTGCATATTGCAATAAAGTCATGCTGTTTGTTTGTGATGATTGATGTCTGTGTCATGAGTGTGTGGTGTGCAGACAAACTTTACCCTTGCCAGCATTAAATAGAGAATGAGCTATTTTCAGAGTGCCAGCCAAGACTCCAACTCTAAAATTGAAATAATTAAGTTGGTGTGTGTCCGTGTGAAAGGCAAAGAGAAGGCAGTGGGGAGACTCTGTTCAGCTGCAGTTGACAGTTCAAAGGGTTCAATTTGAAATTGAGCTTGTAATTATCTTGTAGGCTTGACAGGCTATCTTAGAGGGCTGACTCTCTCTTTCTCTTTCTGCATCTCCCACATTCATTAATACCCCTGCATATCTACAGGAGAAATCCTGCTCACTTAATTATCTGGCAGCCAACCATTTTATTAAAACCTACAGTATCTACTATTATGTTAACAGCAACAAACCTTGCACACTGCAAAATAACACACAAATTCAAGACTTCAAGTAAGAAGTTTAAGATATTTAAAATATTCTTTGGTATCATTTTTAGAAAACGATAATTTAATATACCATCACTAGTCCCAAAAATCACATCTTGGGTTACTGTCAAACTTTCTGTCATACTGTCAGTTATCCCCAGCGAGAGGAGAGTAGTAAGTGTTATCTGTGTGGACCAATGATTGTACATCTGGTGGCAACTCACTGGTGGGCTGAATGAAAAATGCTTCTATTACCTGAAAATGTATTGCTTTTCTTACATGCTGATATTTGGTTGCCAGCAGATCACCATGGTCACCGATACTGCATGGCTAACTTGCTCCAGAGCAATGGCCTGCCTACTGACTAATCAGCTCACTGGAAAAATTGAGCTGTCTTTCCTACATGATCCTGACACAGACAGAACTACTAATATAGTGTCAAGAAATAAAGAACATTTTTGTAGACTTTGCTTAGCATGATTATTATGTTAGAAATAGTGGAAAAGTTCAATGAGTCTACTCTGGGATTAAAACAAATGCTGTGTCTCAAATTTGGTTACTTCTGTACTTACACTTCACATTTTGAGTGCATATGTGCGTTCACACTGAGAAGTATGGAAAAGCACAGTGCACTGTGAGTGTGGATGGTGTACTCAAAACAGTCAAAAAGTTGAGTGTGGAACTATGGACACTTCTCACCCTCAATGGTTGCCATCTTGGCTATGTAGCGGAAGGGGAGGGACCACTTTTCAAACTGAAAATGGTGGCCGAGGACATTGTAACTACGGTGAACATTGCTGCATTATACAAATGTACGTTATACATGTGTTTTTTAGCACTAAACACCACTATACTGTTGTCGGTTATAAGCCATCAGTATGTTTATTGGGTAAATTTAGCAGTCTGTAATGATTAGGTAGCGCGAAGGATAACGCAAATCATAATGCTAGCTAATGCTAATTTGCGATCGTCATTTCCAGTAAGCACACAATGGCCGTGTTTGATTTGAGACAACACTACCCTGTTGAAATTCGTAGGTAAGTATTAAGTGTACACAGTATACTACATGGAAGTGTACTAACGGAAGTATGTGATTTGAGACACAGCTAAAGACTCTAACAAATGGAGGAAGTAGTTTAGTATAGTTTTAGTATAGTTTTGTGCTGAGTTTATTTCATTCCCAACAAGATTCCTGACTTTGTGTGTATTAAAGCGAAACTATGTGCTTTTTGTGCATTACAGGACACTGGCGCCTTTAATTTTGTTGATACCTGAGCAGCTAGGGTACCACACAGTATTGTGATGGGAGAGAAACACTATGTGAAAGGAAACAGACTTTGACACAAGACCGCGATTGAGAGGAAAAGAATTGTGTCTTCAGATGAGGCGAAATGACCACTTTTGGTTCTACTGTTGAGACATCCTTTGCCATACATGTGGGGGAGATCTTTTTGTTCCCCAGATTATTCTCTGGTCATTTTCTACCTTGGGTCATTCTATCCTGTCATGACCTGTCTCTTTCAGAGTGGTTCATCTCTCTGTCTACTGAGGTTGGTGGGGATAAGCAGCTGTCTTGATAAGGCTTGGGTTGGGTGGAGATATGCTGTGCTTTGTGCAGACGGTTAGACTGGTCTCCTCCTCAAATGGATTGCATGTGACCAGTGTACAGACTATGTGACTTCAGTTAACTTTTGGCAGCATAGTGTTTATGGTTCAATACCCAATAGAGACATAAATGAGTGAAGAATAACCTTATTTGGATGTAGTAAGGGTAAGGATTTGGTGAGGGGTTTAAATAATCTTGTCCAGAAGTAGACGGCAGAAGTGAGCAGCACTGCAGTGTTTTCAGTTGTCCTGTAACTGTATTCTCCTCAACTGAGCTTCAGTAAATGTTCCTGCATAAGATACCCCGATCTCCTGACAAGTTCTTTACTTTGGGTTAACCAGTTCTCCATCAGTTCCTTCACAATACACATGGCTGATCTCATTACCGTCACCAAAAACATCTGAACCCACAGCAGCTGTGTGCTAACATGTAGCTGCTACAGCTAGCATTACACTGACAGGCAAACATGCTGCAATAACAGATTAATGCTTGAAATATAAATAGGTTATTTCAATTAAACACTCTCTGCCCAAAATCAGAAAAGAAAATAATGTTTAATGTGGTTAAAGCAGGAAAGTTAGTAAATCAGTCTGCATTGATCTATAAATGAATGTGTGTGTTCTTAAAGTATCTTTTGTCCATCTGCTTTATACTAAATGAAAAGCTTCTCCATTAGTTCATCAAATCCCTGCAGCATCTGAAGGCAGCAGGATGGGTATGTTGATAAATCTGCATGGTCGTTCACTGTATTTAATTTCACTAAACCACCTGATAATGCCAGGCTGCTACAACATACTCACACACACATAGCAGAAGAAACTCATCATGTTTAATTAATGAAATGCATTGAGGTGCAAATGCTGTTTCAGTAACATTAATTACTGAACCACATGACCATTTACAAGGTGCAATACATTATAATTATGGCCTACATAGTGTCAGTCTGATGCAATTATATAAATGGCTTCACCAAATTAATTATTTCCTTATTTCTATATAGTCTATTATAGTAACTAACTGGTCACTTCTTTTTCTTTTTATGTTTTATGGTGGCTGACAAACTATGAAGTGACTCACTACTGCCACCCACTTCCATGGAGTGTGTCTTTGCTTTATCCTGAGAGTCTTTGTTTACAGATTGTTACTTAGGAACACAGATATGATAGTACGTTCAGCCGACACAGCTGGAAAGTTGTTGCACCTGACCACTTTAGAAAAATAGGCTGTGGTGGCAAAACTGGAAAGGTGTGGTTGGGGTGTTGCATTAATTTTCTTGCTCAAAAATCTATAATTTTTTCTCAAAAGAAAGAACGTGTTTTTTGCCTTTTTTGTTTTGTTTAAGTTATGGTAGACGCAATGAGAGGATTTAAGCAATAAAAAATATGCACACACTTGCCTCTTTTAGAGAAAAAAAAAAAATCCACAGACACACTGATAATTTCCTCAGTAAATTTTTTTGGTCAGACATATCTCATTGGATATTCATTTCTTTCATTCTAACTTCGAACTGTAACTACTGAATAAAACATTTTGTAGCAGTTTATTTAAATCTTGAGTACTGTTCATTAACTCACAAAATAGTTCTAAAAACCAACATGACAAAGAATCGTAATGAGATCATGGATCGTGATCCTGCCTGAAAAAAATTGTGATATGATATGTTTGCCATATCGCCCACCCCTATTTTAAACTATATACACTCTCTGTTTTTAGTCTGTAGTTTTTATTTTCATTACATCTGCTTCATGGATAAACATGCTGCTTTGGCTAGTTCCTGTTCACACTGTCTAGACAATAATCACCTAATCACATTCAAGAAAATATCATTCTGATTATTATAAGGTCTGAAGTAAGAATATTACAACAGAAAACTTTTGTGTCTGTTCAGAGAGCGTTATCAGTGTGAATAATGCATTCGTATTAGCTGCCTGCCACAGAAACGTAATCTTCATCATTTGTATCATTTACAATCAACAACTTTAAAAGACTAAAACAAATGATGGCAAGTGAGGCTGAACTTTTTACATAGAGCTTTGATGCTACTTTCTCCTCACCAGGGGGGTAAAGGATCTGGCCATCTGTTGGGCTCCAGAAAGCATAAAGACACTAGTCTTGTCAGAATGAGACGCGGAGTACTCTTAGGACTTGAGGTTTCTGTATGAAATGGTACTCCATGTTAACTGACTTGTATAACATTGCTGTTGACTGATGTTGTTGTCCATCATATCAATTATCTTGTCTTGAGCCACTTCAGCTTTAAATATTTTGGTTCTAGTTTTGTTTTTTTCTGAAGTCCCCAATGAAATGAATACATTTTTTAAGTGTATCTGTGTAGACTGTAGAGGCTGTGTTCCCTTCAGACAGAAGAACCAGCTCATTAAGAACATCATGAGCCCCAAGTCAGCCATGAACTGTTTTTGAGAACAGTTTGTTCAGCGTGGCATCACACTGTCACCCTTCTACTGTAGTGTGAGTAGCATCTGTCTTGGTCTTAGTAAGAAAAAAGTGCAGCAAAATACTCATACATAAACCAGTACTGTGCAAATTAGCATGCCACCCAGTGACCATCATGAGTCAAGCATTAAGTGATACTCTTTGGTTTAGTGGAGACATCTGTAAAGACTGTGAAGTTTGTCCATAACTTTAAAAAATAGATGGGTGGAAAAAAAAAAAAGAAATACTTTCCTGGAGAGACTTTTGCTTTCCCTCAAGAAACTTTTGCATTCTCTCAAAAAACTTTTGAGTGGAAAAAAGTACTTCCGGTCAAAATCCAAGGGAGAAGAAGAAGAGAGCGAACCAGTGTTAACAATCACTTGGAGCCACTATCAAAGTATCATCATTCGTAATGTTACAGAAGTAATTTATAGTAAGTTCTTCAATATGTTACATTAGTTCAGTAACTTTACAGCTTTGGTATCTTTACTCTTAATGCTAATGTTACCCTTTTTCAAAGTCTGTGTTTAATTTATTAACAACTTTGTAAGCTTACTGAGCAATGCTAACTAGCTTATGTTAGTATCCTAACGTTTGTGTCTGTATCATTAGCTTTAACATTACTCAAGTTAGACTAAAATGCTAGCTAAGTGATTGTTAACTACTATAACGTTATATTCTTCCTGATCTATCGTTAGACCAAGGTCTATAGAAACCCTTCCTTGTCCCAGTGACCGGCGAGGGACCACTTAGTTCATAGAAACCCTTGATCTGAGCCTAAAATGACATATATCCTTTGTAATAACGTTTATTCTAGAAAGACGTGCCATGGAGGAGGATCTTTAAGAGTTTGGAGGAGCGAGGTCACAGAGGAGGACATGACGCACATGAAAAAGGACAAGGTATTAACGGATTGTTTAATAGCTAGTATTATAAAATGGGTGTGATTTAAAATAGGGAAGTATCACCCTATAACTCAGATAACATAATTGCATGCGTTTAAATCAAATATAATTTCCATCGGTGGTCATTTAACTCATTCACGTTTCCAATGGATGAGAAATAGTTTCTATTGGTGTTTATACACTTTGCTCACACCTCCCATACGTGCAGTTGTGTGAGTGGCTGCGTCTTGAATTTGCCTAGGAGTAGCAGACAAGTCAAACAAATGGTGCCTCAGTGGGCCATAACATTATAGTGCTGAGCCATGTTTATTTCTAATATTATTACAATGAATGTGCGTGATTCTCATCTGTATTTTACTGTTAGGCATTAGCTTGCTGGTAATAAAACCTTCACCTTTTTATACCTACTGTGGTGGGATACTTAAGATTTGCCTATAGCTGTATGTATTTAGAAGCTGAAACCTGCGGTGAACTAATCACTAAATCTTTTTCTGTGTTGTATTCAGAGTGAGCTACAAGGAGCCAACAAGTGTTTGTATGCTATCATCTGATCAACTGGTAGAAGAAATGTCTTTAATAGCAGGTAATAATGTTCTAACACAGAAGACATCAGGAAAACTACAGTCACAATATGTAGTCAGTTAGATTGATGGATCACTGCTCCAAAACTTCTGGTGACAAGAAATCCTCAGAATTTCTGTCTACAAGTTAATATCATCTAATAATACAAAAATGGTAGAAAGTTATTTAAGAGCTTAAGACCTTGTTACATCATATGATTGTATGCTCATGCATTTCTTGCATTCAATGTGCTGTCACTACTCACAATGAGTCCAATACATGACCCACTGATTAGACTGTGAAGCAACAGTTAGTCTGATGGCTTTTTGTTTCAATATAAAAACATGTGATTATAAATAGTTAAAAGTTCAAAAGTTCTCATTTTAGCATTTAGACATTTTTACACAGACATCTTCTAACTCAGAAAATTGTTCCACTGCTACATCAAAAGATGAGGCAAGGAAAGTTGATTTTTATAGCACCTTTCAACAACAAGGCAATTCAAAGTGCTTTATGCAAGACATAAAATGGCACTAGTGAAATCACTGTTCGGTGGCCATGTACGCTGTTAGATGGAACCCTATTATTCTAGTTTCCTGTTTCCACCATTAGAATTAGCTGTGAACTCTGAACCACCAAGAATTAATTTATTATAGTTAAAATAATTACCAGAATATTGTGACCTAGAGGTTAACTAAACTTCTGTGGACAGGGCTCTGCTAAGCACTGCAGTGATGGAACTGTTTTTTTTTGCAGGTGGACACATTTCCACCACAACAGTGGATCTCTGTCCTGTCAGAACTCTGAACTCTGCAGTGTCCCACAATACAGAAATACCAACTAGGTCACAGCAAGAGAAAATTGAATTTCACACATCAAGTATTTTGGTCAACAGGCTGGCATAAATAATGTCTCTTACAAAGATGATATGGCAACACATAACAATGACATATTAAACAGTGTTTCAATTTTTGCATCATGCATGCACTATTAGTATGGATCCTATGCACTGATTTATAAATGAGACCCCAGGTCACTCTGACCAGAAGTGACGTTGCTGGTTAGCTGCCAAATGTATTTCCAGCAAGCAATTTATAGCTTCTCTGACATCAGCCATCTCAATAGACATTAATATAAAGACAATGTCACATTAAAGCTCTGTCATTAATGTTTTATATTAAAGTTGTAGAGTTGTTCTAGTGTTGGAGTAACAAAAAAGTGAACTCTACTGGCTGACATTTATGTTGTTCTCTCATTGTTTGAGATCTTTTGCATGAACTGTATCATCAATGACATTTTCAATATTCCTGCTAAAAACATACACATTTCATTTAAACAGATGGACGTTTGCTGGTCTCAGTTAATTTATTTTCACAGCACAAACCTCCTGAACAAAGTAAGATGTGTTGAAATGCTTCATCTATAGAATTTAAAATAAAAAGATTGCATAGGAGTTATGAGTTGGCAGTCCTTGTCTCCTTTGTTTACAACTTAGAACACACTACAAACATGCAAAGCCACGTTTACCTGCCCCTTGTTTGACCATACAGATGTATAAATTATGACAATTTAACAAAGTGGTTTCAGATTTAAATTCTAAAAAAGGTTCTATTTGTATGTATGTAGGCCCAGTGAAGTTGATCTCACACTCTTCAAAGCTGCTCTAACAAATAAATACAAAATAGCAAACAGTGTTGCCATATGACATAAATAATACAGTGGAAACCGCTTATAGTGATCACGTTTACAGTGATCAACCACTTATATGATATGATATATCAGATAAGAATATCAATATTGGATGATTGCAAAACCAATTCAATTTAAAACTCTCTACAGTATCTGTGCATGTCAACTACAGTATGGTTAAGGTTGACGAAAGATAGTGGTAATAGCAAATAAAATATGACTATGGCATAATTATCTTTAAGCCAATATAAAATAAGCTTAAGGTAGGGGAATGTTGTGGTTATACCTAGTTAGTTAATATGCATTTAAAGGTAAATGTTAATTGTAGTTCTATGAGGAGTCACAACTTCAGGTTCTTGCTTGATAGTCAGAATTGCTCCTCTCCCACCGACCATCCCGACCACCACACCCTCACTCTAGGGTACAGTGCTTCCTGCATTGGCATCGGACCTAAATTGTGAGGTGCAGGGTCATCCAATATCATGAATTTCCTGGGGTATTGAGCTGGCAGTATTTTGTGTACTGGAGAAAAAGTTAGAGGTAATGAGCCTGTTCAGGTGTGAAAAAAGCACAAGATCTCAATTAAATGGCTTTAAAAATATAAATTAGTTATCAGCCATCAGCATTAAATCTTCATACCACATCTATTTTACTCTCAGTGAAAAATGTTTATTGCACAAAGGGCATCTTCAGCTGTGTCGACAAATTCATTTGTCAAAGCAGCTCTATTGATTCCAGTGCCAAGTGGTGCACCTCTATTTTCTCCAAGAACCTTCCCTGTTCTTCTCTGTTGTGCCTGCTCTGTTGTGACTTGCCATGTGTGCCATTTTGTGCACTGCAAAGACAAAGAAGTTATAGAAAGTTTTTGATATGATATAGTTTAAAAGTGGACCACTGTTAATATTGCAGCATTTCATCAGTGACTGCACAATAATAACAGAGCCATGTATAATGAGCCCATAATCACATAATGCAAACATCTGGCATATAATGCATGCTAGATTGAATTCAAGGTGGACAGAATTGAGCTAATATATTAACATTCATTGTTTCTTTCCATATGATTTGAGCCTCATGCAGGAAGCACTCGTAAAAACAGATTTGAGTGATTTTAGATAATTTATGGCATTCACCAATTTTCTCATTCTTGGAATTTTATCTTAGATAAAGATGAAATTCAGCGATCCAGACCTGCTGATTTTCAACTACAGGACCGTCAGAAAGCTCCATGGTGGGATATTCTTTTTATTATTTGGGAACATTTTTGTGAATAAAACTTGCTCACAAACGGATCAGATCAGGTCACATTATATGGCAATTTAAAAGCATTAATTATGCTAATGACCAAATCTCATGAATGTTCACAACCTCAGGTGGTTGTAAACAAACACGTTTGCTTGTTAACCCTAGGAGGGTTTGGTGAATCCCACTTGGAACAGTCGTAAGAGCAAACCTCAGAGAAAGAAAAGAGATTTAGAAGCAGAATATGAAAATGTTCTTACATGATGTACATTTTGTTTATCCTTGAGGTCTAACAAACTTGTTGAATAGATTTCGTTCATCAGTCACAAAGCCAATTTTTTGAACATTTTAAATTGTGCCTTCAAGAAGTTCACCTTTTAAGACCTGCTTTTACTGTTTGATTTAATGTCCTGTGCTATGTCTTGTCATCAGTGTGTTTTTAGTTCTCCATGTTCTTTTAACTTGTGTAAAGTATCTTTGATTACCTAGAAAAGTGCTTTACAAAATAAAATATTTTCTCTATTTTTTATCAGACACATACAACGCTGCTACTGCACATGCAGCTGTAGACTAGTTTGCAATAATGAACATGCAAACATTCTGAAGCTTAACTTTACAATCAGAATAATATCTTTACTTAAACTGAACATAACCTATATCAGTTAGTTATTTCAGCAATTAATTTTATTGTTGATCCAATAAATGTTGTTCATTGCAGATATTGCTGCAATATATGCTCATTACAGATAGTATCTGCTCATTACACATTGCAGGGATAGCTAGGGTGAGATGACATGAATAAATGAAAGAATGATTTGCCCTTAATTAACCTGCTTTATTACCCAGACTATTATCAGCATGATTGGAAAATAAATCACAGTCAAACATCATAGGTTAGGATCTATGAACAACAGGCCACTAACGGTGGGAGACAGTAGATATCAGCCTTACTTAATATCTGTGTCCCAGTCCAGCAAGGTAAATTACTCCTTTTTACATTGCATATGTTTCGTTAAATGTTTCTTTTTTTATATTAACATGCTCTGTTTTTATTTAGTTTTCAAATAAAGACACGAGAGAAGCCAACCACTCATTTACACTCTGTGTACAAATGTAAAGTGGGTTTGGGTTTGTGTGTGTGAATCATTGAGCTTTGTCACACACACACCACCAAATGACATTGTATGCACAGCATTGGGATGAAAGATTTATATAGAATAACTATTTTTACTAAGTAAAATTATTTTGAAATAAGTAGTTATACTTACTTTCTTATTCCAGTGAGGAAAATTTACTCAAGTACTGTACGTGAACTTCAGTTCTTCACTACATGTATTTATTTAGTTGTAGTTACTGGTTACTTCACAGATTAAGAAGTTACAAATAAAACACGTAACCAGTTTATAGAATCAGATGCATTGTTATAGATTAAACTACATAACAGTATATGAACTTGCAAAAAAAAAAGAAAAGAAAAAAAAGTTGCACTTCCACCAGCTAAACCATTAAAATGCTGCTTCCATTCATTCAATACATCTGTAATAACAATCCAGTAATATAACACTCTGAAGTGAAGAATGGCTGCATAATGGGTTTTTCTATTTTCCAGATGATTATTATACTAAGTGCACTTTTGAAGGCAGAACCTTCAGCTGCAGTATTTTTTAGTTTTTTTTACAGGTAGTATTACTACATTTATTTAAGTAAGGGGATTAAAGCCCATGACAATTTATTCCAACACTGCCAAATACCATTATGGACACTTACTCTCAGTGTTAGAGTTGTGTAGCATAAAACAATGCCTTTATGTGTGCGATACGAAACTGAAAACAAACTGCTTTTAATTATTGTTCAGTGATGTCATCACAGGTGAAATCTATGATCTCAGAGAGGGTATGGACGGGGGATTTGTATTTCTAAACTTTCTATCACCATGCTGAAACAAATAAGCACGGAGTATAAAGATTAGCATTAGTATTATTAAATTGGTTTGGAGTCTCTCATATTGTCCAATATCCATCCAAAGTGATCCTTTTGTGACCATTATTCAGTGGGAAATTTAGGTTGTTGTTGTTACAAGGTAACAGTTGGCAAATAAAGCATAGCATTTATGAGCTTTGATGTCAGAAAATTAAACCTGAAAGACACAACACAGAGAAAATATTGGCACCATAAAGGGCTAATATGAATATGAATTTGTAACCTCTAAAATGTAAAAGGTTGCTGTTTCACGACCGATTATCAAGTTGTTTGAATGTCAGAACAATATATAATCAGTGCTACATGGCAGTTGACAGCATCTCCAATCACAGCCACAGGTATCCAGAAATATGTTCAAAAACTCTTTTATCCTCTTTTGATAATTGGACAAAAAAAAAATGCAGAACTGCAGAATCATTATTGGTTGAAGTTCTTTGTGTATGAGGAGAATAAAAGTTTCAGTTTGTCTTTAAGTGCCTTCCTTGTTCACATTCAACAGGTAAGGAAAAAAGGTCAAGTCCTCTGCAGTATTGTCGCTATTGCAATCCCAAAATGTGTGCTGGTGTTTGCTGCATATACAAGCATTCTTAATTTCTCCAGAAAACATTTTTCTACAGAAAAAATGATATGAATAATGAATTATACAGTATATGTACACTTTTTATTTTTCATTTCAACAGTTTATATATTGTTTAACGAGGCCAGATTAGTATGTCACAGGTTTTCACGCTCACACCCACAGCCACCCAGAAACTTTTGGCATGTGGTGACAGTGAAAACCGCTGCACAACCGTGCCGCTCTGACTTAAGTCATTCTCTGTCATATATCCTATTTGGCCATATGATAGAGAATGACTTATGCCTGTGTCTAATTTAGATTATTGGTAAATTTAGATAAGCCCATTCAGAAGAAAGAAATAACTGGCAGTTTGACTCTGAAGCAGCGGCAGGAGAATTTGCAGATTGTTTAAAACAGATTCTCTCGCCAGCTCCATCAAGGTCAATGATAACACTCTTCAGATTAATAGGTTTAATGGCTTCAGCACTGTCATTTGAGTTAGTGTTGGCTGTGGCCCCATCAGCTGAGCTGGCGCCAGCTGAACCTCTGTCATCATCAGTGGCACTTGCAACTGGCAAACAAGCAGTGCCTGGATTGTCATTGGAAGCAGACCCTGACTTTTTATGAGAGGGAGTGGCAGTGTCTCTACTAGGGGTGGGGCTGAATCTGAATCCGTTATTCAAAAAAGCACAAATAGTGGGTTTTTATGAATATTTATTTCATACAAATATTTAAAAAAAACATGTCAGATAACAGTGTGCAGGTCGTACATCCCTGCCTCCCTCTCTCTCCTCTGCTCTGTGTTACATCTATTAGCAGATCTCAGCACCTGCTGCATGACGCATATTTCCTTATTTGGACATCACTCCCAGAGTCGGGGGTGTTCCCCAGAGATAAAACTGAGCTACGGACATGTGCAAAGTGCTCTCAAGGGACTCTCCATAACTTGTTTTTCCCCTTCCCCTTTCCCCAAAGTTAGGTTGTAAAAAATAGGCAATAAATGAAAAGTGCAAAGCAATAATCACCTTTGAAGTTTTTCCCTACACATTACATGCTGTGCTGTCTCAGTGTTATGGGTGTATAAATAGCTACAGGTCTATGTATGCAGTGGCTTTAGCTCAGTAGTCAGCACAGTTGTCTGTGATCTGAAAGATCTGAGTTCCAGACTCAGTGTGGGGACCTTCTTTGTAAAATAGCTTATAAAAACAGGATTTTTATGCCTTTTTCCACTTTTATTTGAATATAAATACAAATAATTTTGCTGCCTCAACAAATACAAATACATGGCACTCTGCACATCCCTAGTTTCTACTCAATCATTTAGGTCAGTGGCTTGCTTAAGGTTAGTCATCGCCATCATCTTCAGAAATCTCAACTTCTGACAGTCCATCACTGAGACTCTCGTGGTTTGTATCTCTCTCACTCAAACAAGTAGTGGTAAATTCTCTCCTGAAGCCAGTCCCGGTTGGAACTTGGACAAAATGAAGAGAAGTCACAATAACTGGGCCCAAAAACAGCCCACTCTGCCACATAGGAAGTAGTAGGGTCTGATGCACTTGGAATGGATGAATATATGACAGGAGTCTTCATGGCTGAAACTTTCATCTCCTGAATCCTCACCACTGTTCAAAACAGTTCAAACTGCTCAAAATTCAACCACCACCAAAACTCTGTATTTACAGTCCATTTGCACATGCTTACATAATAATGTCAAAACTGTTCAATTTACATTCAAAAACCTAATGTAACACTAAATTACTGTAAATTAGCCTGCAATTTGCTGCATTCTGCTACATTTAAGTCTCATTCAATTCCTTAATGACCTGTCTCCATGATATGAACTATTGCCAGGTGAGGAAAGGGTGCAGGTGAGGTGAATCTATTTTGTAATTGTGTGGGACAATATGGCGTTTCACCATTCTCTTCCAGTCACAGAGTGGTTTGCATCCCGTCCCAGGAAGCTGTCATGTTTTCTTCCAACTCTGTTATATCCTCTGTCTGTGTGTTCTGTGTATCTGCCCTTTGTTTCAGGGAGCTGACACCGATCATTGGTCCTGTCCAATCAGTGGCAGCTGAGCAACCAACAAAAAGGCTCTTCCTCCACATCCTCGGTCTTTCTCTCTCTCAGCCAGCAGACTCTGCAGCAGCAGAGTCTCCTCCACACCATATTATATTAGATATTTTGTCTCCTTTGTTTGTGTATTTAATAAACCGACATTTGTTTTATTTATCTCTTTGTTCATTTTATTTCCCCGAGCCAGGTCATAACATATGGGGGCTCGTCCAGGATACGGATCAGGATCCAATTTATGTTTGTGTTAAGTCTGTCCTTAGTAGTAGTTTGGTTTGATCGGTGTTCCTTCTGTAATGTGAGAGCTCATCAAGTCAATTCCCTAGGTTTTGGTAGTTTTTTTGCTGAGTTTGGTTTCTTAGTCTGGTGTGATGGCAAGTAGCCTGTCTCTCCCTTTTGTGTTGTACAGTAGTACAAGTTATTTTTCAGTTTTGAAGTAAACCCTGGTAAGTTAGATGGCGAGTAAACCAGCTGAACTGAGCTCTCAGTTCTTCTATCAGCTCACTACTGAATTAATTTGCCTTTTTCATTTCAAAGTAATCCTGGGTGGAGACTAGTCTAGTGACTAGAGAGAGAGAGACTAGTATTTTGGATAGTGAGGGACTGGGGTTTATGATCGAAAACTTTGTGGCTTTTGAAAACATGATAGCTTTGTTTCACTGTGCTCAGCAGCAGCAGAGTCTCCTCCAAACCACATATTTTTTTCCTTTGTTTGTGTATTTAATAAACTGACTTTCATTTTATCTAGGTCAGTTTCCCTTCTAACATGTTACGTCCCTGAGCTACGTCGTAACAACCCCCCTCAATGACCATATATTTCAAAATTCATGAATGTTTTTCTCACTCAAACTCAACCACCATCAAAACTCAGTCCACTTTGCACATGCTTACAAAGTGTTAACTGTTACATTTACGTTCAAAAACCTAACATAACCCAAAATAACTGTAAATTAGATTGCAATTTGCTGCATTGTGCTATATCTAAATAGAAATAGAAAAATAATGCATGAACTCAATTGGTAAATGACCTCAGTTCAAGAGGTTGTGATATGTAACACAACAAGCTGAAGCACTGTAAAAGGAACCCCATTCCCACACATGCTCTGTGGCATCTATCTCAAATAGAACTAGCCCCCGGAGAGTTAAAACATGATCACTGTTATTAGTCTTTGGAGCCGTTTCTAAAAAATCTAAAGTGACCAAACTCTGTGGTGAGTGAACATGTCGCACAGTTCAGCAGTGTGGCTCATTGGGACATGGGACAACAACAGAGGTCTACGCCATAGAGGGATAAGATATATCAGCCTTTGGATACACACACAATACTTGTAGATCAACTAATTGTTGGTTTGGTTCTTCACGTGAGATTTGTTGACATTAAGAAAAATCTAATAAATCTCAAGCCTTTTCCATTAAATGAGCAGATGGATACCAATCTCATGTCTGTCAGGTAAAATAAAGCTGCAGCCAGCAGCTGCTTAGCTTAGCTTAGCATGAAGACTGGAAGCAATGGGAAACAGCAAGCCTGGCTCTGTCCAACGGTTAAAAAAAATCTGTCTATTCTAAAACTCTACAGCTCAAACAATTTATCTCATTCAAGACATATCCCAGATAGCAAAATTGCTGTGACCCAGATCTGGCCCACATGGAATGATGTGCACTTGGGTGGTCTGCTCCTGTTTCCCAGAGCCACAAGCAAGCCATATGTCAACCAAGAACAAACCAGATAAACCAGAACTGGCTCATATCTAGAATACACATACCTGAGAGCACCACATCTTTACCAAAAAGGCCTACATTTGATTTGGGATATGTGGGCCATTTCAGGCTCACATCCATTTCGTCCAGGCCAGAGGAAGGCCAGAAGTGCTGCATTACTGCCTGAAGTGGCTCACTTCCATATGTTATCTGGTGTACAATGAAAATCCCATGTAAATATGAATGGACCATTCTGAAATATTTAAAATGTGCCACAGTTTAACCTTCAGTAGGAACACACATACAAGCACTGGAATCCAAAGAACCTTTAGCAATGATGCTACAAAAAAAAAAATGTTGAATGTTGAGAAAAGGTTCATGCTAAGGGCAAGGACAGGAAGCAAAGCACCTTTGGAAATGCATGAGTATTCTCTGTGGGTTCTTTCTTTTGTTTTTAGAGGATAAAACAAAATAAGACCAGAGACAACAGAGACTGCAAACAACACATTTTTATCAAGAACAATGATGATTACTCATCACAAGTCTTTGTTACATAAGGATGATGTAATGCTGAAGATCAAACTAATTTACCAAAGAAATGTGACAATTAGGAAATGTTATCTGAGCTGGAAGGAAAGAACGACAGTATTTTGCTTCATGATCACTAGGTTAGTCTTAAGCCCCATTCAAACGGGATTAACATTACAGGAAGAGGTGAAGAATATAAAATATTCATTGTAAACTCATTGTTCTGATAAGGCTGCAGCCATTAACCATTGTAAAAATCACAGCATACGGTCTTTAATACACATGGGCTGAAAGCCACAAGTGTCCACAGGGGGGCACAAGATAGTTATAGGTGAGGTACTGTGTGAGGTGAATTTGAGTCAAAAAATCGTCCTCCTTCTGAGTCATAACTCAAATCTTAACACATGGACATGAAACACATATTGATATCCATACTATTCATATTCAGTGTGACATATTCAGTGTCACTTCCTGAGGATATCATTATCTCCGATGTCCATCATTTTTAAATGTCCATAATAGACAAAAAAAATACTTCAGAACTTGCCTGAGAATCATCACATTTTTAAGTTTTCTTCAGTATCAAAGTAATCCGGTGACTGTCTGTATTCATGGCTACACTGCAAACAAGAAATACTAATAGATAATTTGGCTTAATTTGACTTTTAATGATGCCAATTTGCCAAAATGTAAACAAATAAAAGATAAAAATAGGTCTCAAGAGGACAGCAGTGCATAACAACAGCCCATTTGATCATGCTTTATGGTGTCTTTCTCTCCTGATGCTTTTACTTTTTTTTCTGTCATCATATTGGTTCCCAAATAGGCTGATATATTGGTATCATATTAGCAAAAACATTTTTGTAGTAGAAGAACAACCTGTTCTTCCTGCAGAAAAAAACTCAGAGATCCACTTTAAAATACAAGGACATTGCTCTGAAATGTGTGTGAAAGTGTGAAGTGTGAAATTTAAATTACAAGAGGACCAGCTAGTTCACTAAAAAAGTGTAGGTAATTTTGGATGTAATAACTACACCCACATACTGTACACACTCTGGACTGGATTAAAATAACTAACATGTGCAAGTAATGTTCAAATAACCAGGACATAAATTTAAGGACATAAACTCTGTCCAAACAGGGTTTTAGTTTGGTTTGTTAGATTTTATTTTGTTCTTTAATGACAATATGGCCAGAAATAGCTGACATTGAGTCTGCTGCTTGAAACGTAACATTTTACTTGTATTGTTTTATTTATTTAATTATTCATGTATTTAATTATTTCTAAATGAACTGCTTCTTGGGCTTGTCACAAAAAGCATTTTTGGATGAGGATCCAATTTAAGCCGGCAACCTGGCATGTCACAGCATGCGAGAACAAGAACAAATGACTGTGCCCTGAAAACAAAGGCTCAGCACTCATTTATTTCCAAACAATTTTGCATGTCATTACACTCGCTCTACTAAATGCATGTTTTCCCCTCATTTAGTGTAGTTTGCTCAAAACTGAATTATTCTGATGGTGGAAAAAGTCTCAGAGATGTATCATTTATGGCTGCAAATAAGAGGCTTGAACATAGCTGTGAGGTCATTACAGTTCGTCAGGGCTTCACTGCAGTAATGGTATGAAGCTATTTTACTCTGTGGCATGCTTAACATAATCTCACCTAAGAGATTTATTTCAAAACTTCATGACTGTGATTGAATGGATTTCAAAATGTCTGGATGTCGTGTATCATCTGTGTCTAATGTGTTTACCTGCCAGTCGTGAGAAGCCTCATGATTGTTAGATGCCAGCCAACAAGAGCAATTTTCTTTGCATTAGTAATGAGACTATCAAGGGCAAATTAGATAGCACGATTAGGCAACCCACTAACTAGACCACTGCAGATCAATTGCCTGCAATTGTGCAACTGAATGCAGCTGATTATGAGCATGAAGTAAACAAAACATTTCCAGGCCAACACTGAAGCACGAGTCTCCTTTCATCAAAAATTGTCTCTGTCACCATTTTAATAACAGTAATGACTAGCCATAGTTAACCTCTCTCCTCATGTTCTCTGTGCCTCTCTATTGACAGCTAACAAAGAAAGAATAAGAAGAATCATGTTTGTTTTCGACAGTTTTATGCAATATTGTCACGTTTTACACAAAAATTACAAACTTGCTCCAAATTATAGATATCTACAGTCAGCATGCAAGAAAATGTGGTTTCTAGGGACGTATGACTGCATGATCTCATGGTTTAAGGATGTTGGCAGCATTCACAAGTGATATAAATAAATAAAAATGTAACAGAGCAGTTTTAAACAATCTGAACTTGACTCTGACCAGAGGAAGTGCATTTTCTTGGCCAATACTGGTTGTATCTTAAGAACTTATGTGGCTAAAGAGATAACATAAACCGACTGATTTATTTGACAGTAAAAAAGGTTAACATAAGACTACATTTATCCAGTCCTGACATACATTAAAATGGTCATGTCAAAAACATCTAAATACATTAAAAACAACTTTACTAACAAAATATAAAACCCCTCTCAGTCTGCTGTTGCTTCAGAGATCCTGTTTTAAAGAGCTGCTGCAATGTAGAATAAGGTATTTTTGCCATGTAGAATTCCAAAAGGAACTCATTGGAGTCTCATTGTTATGATGTGACAGACTATAGATATATAGCTCATTAACAAACTAATGACTTGAGAAAGCTCTGTGCTTCTAAATCAACTAAAGCACTCTGTAACATGACACATCATGCCATTCTCACTAGAAAGGTTTGTGTCAGTTTAGTTTATCTTGTATCTTTGTGTTTATTTTAAATGTTTTCTTGCCTGCTGTAAGTAGTTGAATGTAGCCCCGGCAACTTTGCAAATGTAATCCTACTGGGAATACAAATGTAGTTGTTTTTTTTTGTTTTTTTTATTAGACTTTAAAGAGAAAAGAAAAGCTATATTTGTGACTTCTTTATGGAGATGATGTTGACAGAGTTGCACCCTTTCCAGTCATTGTGCGTGAATGATTGCAGTGCAGTGTTTCCCCTAGAATTTTTTTCAGGCCCGGTGGTAAGCACCAAAAAAACCCTAAAGAGACGAGGTACTCACATCGTGTCAAGAGTTTCCCAGGCAACAGCACAGAGGTTGACTCACGTTTCAGAACAGTGCAGCACAGAGGCTCCCAAACGCAAATGGTTATTGATTTCCGAATAAATTGATCATTATTTTTGGCATTAAAGAAAAGATTTTTTTTGGCCCGGTGGGGCCTCTTGTTGGCCTGGTGGCCCACCAGGCCTGTACAATTATAGGGGAAACACTGCAGTGTATCGTTCGCCAAGATGCACCCAGAACACACAGTCATACACACCAGCACAAATCTATCCTGACTGTATCTATCCACCCACACTTTAGGTTCAAGACTCAATATGCAGCTAAATATGGGATATAAATCCAGGACAAAAAACACCAACACATTTTTTAACAACTAGAAATATTGTGATGCATTGGGTATTGCACTCTATTTTAACGGCGCAAGCGCAACGACAAGCACAAGGTGGTAGGTCTTGGGCACACGGACTGTGTGGGCGTCTCCATGCACACCTGCTATTTTCGTTCCTGTCTGCCTGTCTTCACAATGTGCAAAAGGGCTGGAAGAAAGTGAATATAGCTGGGAGGGTGTGGTGATTAAGAAATACACTCTCATCCAGTCATATCACTGCTCTCATGATGATGACAACTCAACAAACAGAAAACGCTTCTTCAGGAAACGGTTCAGAGCGCCACGTTATGAACACACATCACCACAAATCTGCAGGTGATCAAGTTAATCAGTTAGTTACTATAATAACAATAGAAATAATACATTTAAAAAAAAAAAATTTGGTGAAGACAAATATAATTGCATTGGAGTGAAGCTATTTCAGCCATAATTCTAATGTGTCTCATCCTGTAAACAGTCACATAGTTCAGAAAAGTTTTTTACCTGCTATGCAGACTCCATCTTTGTATTGTGAGGTTGCATGCCAGCCATTGAGTTTTGCCAAGTGATAATGCAGTTGTTTATGTTAATGCAGTTGTTTGGAAGTGTAGGCTATATTAACTGGTGCTGAATTAATTAACTAGATCATTTTAACTACAGGATCATGGATACACATTGATTTGATTTATTTATTTTATGTGCAATGTGAAAAACCCAGCCAAGACTGCATTGCATTGCCTCTGGTAGTAGGTAAAAAAAAATAGACCAGCTGTGTAAAAATAGAGATGAGCAGCGGGTGTTCATGTCCCACCTTGTCCGTGCCGGGTAGGATTTCAGCCGTACACAACAGCATGTGCAGCACAATGCATTTCAAGATCAAAACATGAGATGTTACTTTTGCTAAAAAGAAAGTTAGAAAAGAGGCTACGATGAGCCCCGGTAACCTGACGTCTCCCTCATAAACAGGTTATAACCCAGCAATATGATGTGTGTAGAGGTGTGTGTAGTTTTTCTGTAGCAGCCTGGTGTCATCAGATGATTTAATGAAAGTAAACACAGTGAACGGCTGCGCGTAATGGCACTGTGCTCTGGCGCAGCACTTCTCTAATCAGAGGCTGCCAATTTATCAACCTATGTGTCCTGCTGCCTTCAGATGCTGCTGGGATTAAAAGTGTAACTTCACCCCCTGGTCTGAGCCTAACTCCACACACTGCATAATTTTGGAAAATGCTAAAAAGTGGGCAAAGGGCTGAGAGGTGGGAGGGACGCATGGATGTGTGAGGCAGGAAGGCAGGAGTTGCTCAGTGACATTCCCTTGCCAATAATAATAATAATAATAATAATAATAATAATAATAGGAAGATAAACAGTGCAGACAGACAAAATAAATCAAGAATAACTCCACAATTATCAGGTATATTTGCATGATCTTGGTCCCTATGGATAAGTAAGATCTCAGAGAATGTATTCCCAGTGGTCAGTAGTCAGTAACATTGTGACTGTTACTATGCCTGAATAAATTGTGATAAACCAAAGGAGAAATGCACAGTTATTCTTGCCTAAAATTTATTCTAGATTTGACAGTGGAAGACACCATGATAGCAATGATCCCATGCACAGAGATGCCACTGAATTAATTCAGCAACTCCTTGACTACAACTGTACCAAAGTAGATAGAAATACCACAAAGGTTTTAGTAAGGATAGGACCAGGTAGACTCTCCATTTGGCCATTCGGATACCCAAAATGTGCCAAATGGGTTTTTTACCTCTTAAAAGGGAATCTGGCCACAAAATACTACTATTTCAACTACAAGAGGCTATGTGCACACAATGCAGCTTTTAGTCATGACATTTTGTTTGTGCATCATCAGATTATAGCATTGTGCACCACAAAAAATCAATAAAAAACAACCATATTGTATAATTTTGTCTCCAAATGGAGTAGTTTTATTATAACAATGAAATATGAACAAGTAAAACTTAGATATCAGACCTAAAGATAAAAAATAAATAATCAAAAGTCAACTAAGTATGTACTGTACCAGAGTTAGCTTATAGCTAATTTTCATATGCAGTCCCTTAGGCAGGTCACAATTAAAACATAAAACAGAACAATAACTAACAGTACAAAGCAAAAAACACACAGGACACATAATACAAAATACAAAGCTACACACAATAGCACATCACATACACTCACAATGTCAACTAGTAATGAATAATGTAAACTTGTCAAATTAAAAGCAAGAACCATGAGATAAAACGTTGAATCAGTGGTTACAGAGCCGAGTAGCTTTTAGCAGTCTTTTCAATTTGGTTGCTGCCTTGCTGCCTCTGAACCAGGACGACTCGCAATCATTGATTGAGCTATGAGTTCTGAGTTGTACCAGCAAATTCTACAGGAAAATGTCAAGGTATTTGTCTGTGATTTGAAGCTCAACAGAAAGTGGGTCGTGCAGTAAGACAACGACACTAAACGACAAGTTGTTCTACCAAAGAATGGTTAAAGAAGAAGAAAGAAAATGTTTTGGAATGGCTGACCTTAATCCTAAAGAAATGCTGTGGAAGGACCTGAACCATGTAGTTCATACAAAGAGGCCCACAACATCCCTGAGTTGAGACTGTTCTGTAAGGATGAATGGGCTAAAATTCCTCCAAGCTGATGTGCAGGGCTGATAAAACAGTTACTGGAAATGTTTGGTTGAAGTTATTGCTGTAAAATGGGGTCACACCAGTTACTGAAAGCAAGGGTTCACATACTTTTGCCTCCCACAAATGTGTAAGATTGGAAAATTTTCCTCAATAAATAAACGAAAAAGATGAAAAAACATTTTTTTTGGTCTCATTTGTTTAATTGGGTTCACTTTGTCAAGTTTTAGGACTTGTGTAAATATCTGATCATGTTTTAGGTCATATTTATGCAGAAATACAGAAAATTCTAAAGGGTTCACAAACTTTCAAGTAGCACTGTATTTGAAAACGAGTGTGGGCAGTTTCACAGAGCACTGCTTGGGATAGTCACTGCACCCTAACTCTTAACCAAAGACACAGGACAGAGATAATAGAGAGACTTTCATCATGAATAATGTGACATGTACCACAGTCCATTTTTGACCAATAAGCATTACGTTTGGTCTAAGTCCCACTCCTTGATCCACCAAGTCCAGACACTGGTGATGTTGTGCTTGCAGGTTAGAGGAACTTTATGCACTGATAAAGTCAATCTTGCTAGAGCTCATCTCAAAGAAGGAAAGTGAAGTAGACATTCCTTACCACACACCCTCAGGATTATCCATATTTATGCATCAGATTTATGTGTGTTCACATATCAGGGTAATGTAAGTTTATGGAGATAAACTCAAGGAGTAGGAGGAGGCAGGACTTAAAAGACCTTGGGCCCTATTTTAACAATCTAAAGTGCACAGTCTGAAGCGCATGGCCCAAGTGCATTTAGGGTGTGTCCAAATCTATTTTAACGGCAGAAAGATGGCCGATGCGCCAGGCGCATGGTTCAAAGGGGTTGTCCATAGTCTCCTAATTAATCATGGGTGTGTTTTCGGCGTAACATGCAATAAACCAATCAGAGTGTCATCTCCCATTCCCTTTAAGAGCCAGGTGCGCTTGCACCTTGGCGGATTGCTATTATGATATCGTATTTGCCAGAAGGACGCTTCTCTGCAGAGGAAATGGATCTGCTTGTGCGCAAAGTGAAAGCCCACAATCCATAACGAGCACACTGGCCCCTGCTGCTCCTGAACCCTCCTGTGGTCACCCCCAGGCCACCAGTTTAAGATCCTGTTCATTAATTTGTTGCAAATGTATTTTCGTTTGGTTTTTGAAAAGGTTTATTTTTTTAATTACAGCTTTGGTTTCTTTATTATCATTATCATTTTGTTCAGTCATGGAGTAACAGGTCAAATCAGCAGGGTTTTAATTGCTGAGAGTATGGAAACTTGATCACTGTACTCTCAAAAATGTTAAAGAATATTTGTTAAATATTGTTCAAAAATTAAATCATTAATTTTAATCATGTAAAGAATCATTAACACAGTTATCAGGAGCTCTCCAAGGTGCTGATCCTGCTGCTGGCAGCAGATAGAAGCTGTGCAGATTTATTTCCTTCGTTAATTTAATCATTGTTTTCACCTCATTTATTTCCTCGTGTTCTTCATGTCATCATGTATTGATGCAGCAGGAAAGTCGATCTGTGTCTGATCCGTTGTTGTCCATCTGTTTAAATATCTCCATGTATTGCTAAGATTTGGTCAAATAATTTTTAAGTTTTTTTCCGTCATTACTGCGATTAGTTAATTCTGATAGATATTACACCCAACCATTATGACATGTATTTTTTAAAATATGCTGATATACACAATAATATTCTTTCACATTGTAATCCTTTTATTTGTAATCTTTTGCATGTTTGTGCGCTGCTGTGCGTCTGTGTGTGTAACAAGCAGAGTGTATGTTGTGCACCCACCTGTGTAGGCGTATATTACTATCTTGATAATGCGCCCTTAAAATAACAGTGAAACATTGCACCATTGACTTCAGACCAGGTTTTTGTTGGTCAAAGCGCAATCGCTCTCTGATGCCTCAAGACAGCAATGTGCCAACAATGCACCTGACCACACCTCATTTTAAGACCAACACGCCCATAGGCGCTCTGATCAAGTGCATTTGCTATTTAAACAACGTGGGTGCTGGACGGGAAAATGACAACTGCGTCGGTCTTAAAGACACTTGTGCTGCGCTTGGCGCCGCTTTGCGCCAGGCGTAAGATAGGGCCCCTTAAGTCAACACTGATTGGTTGAAAATCAGTGTGGTACCTGTCATATTACGCATGATGAAAGCATAGGTCTGTATCTCTCTCAAAGGTTTGACATTTTATTTATGAGATAGCGTCATTAATTATTATCATTATTGTTAATTCTATATTGCTAAGTTTTCACATTTTTGTAGCCTGGGATGACTATCTCTGGCAATGATGTTCCACGTTCCTGCACAGTTAACACAAGAATGAGACAGTGAATTTATATATTAGGCTTCATTAAGGCTCCAACTTGTAACAGTCAAATAAGACAAATAATCAAATAAGAATAAAATAAGCAACATAAATAAGTGATATAGAGGTCTGACACAAAAAAACACATAAAACTGAAACTTGTGGCAAGATTGCTGCAAATTCTGGGAATTTTGCCAGACTTTGTCATAGCAGTTTAATAAAAAGAATTTTACCAATAAAGAAAGTGCACTCAATGAAGCAGTCTGCTGCTGTGTTTCAGGTGCTAGTTTCCAGAGTGCACTCTGAAAGCTTCAGGGATTTCCAACAGAATGGCACATAGTTTAAATTTCCAGTCATTTTACTAAAATGAAAGGATTTATAAAAATGTCTATTTGTCTGGCTGTCTTGTTTTTCAAATGACTTGTTTAAAAAAAAAACACAGCTATTTCTGCTTGTAGGCAGCCACATGTTTCCTTTGATACAAACTACACCTAATGTACTAACAAACAGTGTCACTGTAGATTTGTGCCACTCCCCGCCACAACAGGCTTCCCAACCAACCGGTGCATAACTCGCCACTCACCAACAATGCCAGTAGCAGCACCACCTGGCCAAGCTGACACCTCCACTATAAAGGATTAAATTCCGGCCTCTGCGGTGGTGAGTGAATGTTCTTCCCCCCTGCGCTACACATATGCTCACCCAACAGTCGTTTAATGATACTATGTTCAGTTAAGTAATATGATTGTTCCACAAAATCTGGCACTGCAAAGTCATTTGATTTTTACACTTTAAGGTTGTTTTTTTGGGGGGGTTTTTTTAAAACTATTTTTCTATGTGATATTTCACTTAGCTCACTTCTAAGTGGAAAGTGATGGAAAATATATTGGAGAGAAAGAAAAATGTTTCACCATAATCTAAAGGTCAATCCTAAATAATGTTACACATCCCTTCTCCCTGTTTAGGATTGTATGATCCAATGTGTGGGAGATGCTTCCCATTGAAAAGCCTATATATATATATATATATATATATATATATATATATATATATATATGTGTGTGTGTACAGAATAGAGGTGAAAATTACAAATTGCTTTGCTGATTCAAATCCTTTGTTCAGTTTTTAGATTCATAGCAAGCGGCAACAACCACAGCTTTTATATGCCATTCCCCCCTTCTGATTTCATCGGGTGGGGGACAATGATATAGTGTGATATGGTTTGTTGTAATATTCCATGTTACATTCTCTTTGAATATGGGTTGCTATAATTCAACAAGTTATGCTTTAAATTATGTTGGTGTTTGGTGTTTTAAAATCTTGTTCCATGTGCCCCAAAACAGTCTCTGCACAGCTCTGCATTTGAACACAAGAACATAACATAACTTGAACATAAGAAGTAGACATAAGTAGCCAACTAGTGTAAAATAACAAGACTGGTTTTGGATTGGTTTTCCTCCTGTCCTCCCCAATTTTTTTGAGTCACCAGCCACCACTGGTCTCTACCATTTTGAAAGGGTAATAGCTCTTGTCCACAACAGAGTCATCATTTAATGATTGTCTAACCCTTTGAACCCTAGGCTGTTTTTGTTCATTTTTAATTATCTTCATTTATAGACTTATTGCATAGTCACCAAGACATGCCATATATATTGTTTTATTTCAGGACAAGTTAGGCTATTCAGAAATGCTATCACTTTGCATGCAAGTAGTGCTACCTATGTTCTAGGATATATTTATGTTAAAAAAAGAAAAGAAAAACTAAAAATGGAAATGGAAATTTTGTATTTCTTTGTTTTTATGTCCAGAGGTTTTCAATACAGCCCAAATATCTATATATAAATGGATAGAGGAGATTATCAGGGTTCTAGAGATATAATAACCATGTCGTTGCAACATTTTGAGTCTTATGATGTCAAAAAATGTACTGATAGTGCCAATCGATGAAAATACAGAAACCCCATTTTCATGTATTATATCTCCCTGATTGATTTGAACTTGCTTACTCTCCAAGTAGCCACAAGGGGCACCAATGAGCATATTCAACACTTAAAAAAAAGCTTGGACAAGCCGCTGAAGATGAGATTTATGCTTTATTGAGTGTGTTTTCAACAGTAGTGTGTAAAATAAGCAGCATTGAGTGCTTGAGGGAGAACCTCATCACACATAGTGTCACCTCATTATGTTTCTCTCTGTCCAACAGTGTTTCTATTCTCCACAAACGAACACATCTATGTGCTTCAACGAGATAGAGTAGTCCAAACTGTCATAACACCACCTCAACAACACAACAACAACACAACAACACAACACTTCAAGTCAAATCAAGGGATCATTTTTTCAGAAAATTGCCCCAATCCCAGATCACCTTTTTTTTTAGTTAGGAAGCTGCTATTTATTCAGCCTTTATTGAATATCAATCCTCCATCATGTTTTTAATCCTGCTCTAGTTCTGTCAGAGGGCAAAGAAAGGAAAGCAGGGTTGAGGATTCAAAGCAGCCAAAAAAAGAAAGAAAAACAGAGCGAGGACTGTTCATGAGTGATGGACTGAAGCTTCAGCCAATGCCAGCTGAGCAGAGTCTGCCCTCCCCCCCTCCCCTCTCCCCCTAGTCTTGCAGTGTGCTGGTCCCTCTGTGTGCTGTAGTACGTGGAGGAGAGAGAGAGGGAGATCGAATATTACGTGAGGAGCCAGCCTCTGTGCGTGTGTGTGTGCCGCCAAATACTACTTGCACCGGATTTAAAGCATCTTCAGTGGGGGTGTAAAGATATCCAAACTGACATTCAGGAAAAAGACAGAAAGAGGAAAAAACAAACAAACAACAACAAAAAAAAAGCAAAGTGGGCATCTCTCTGAAGCCCTGTTGGGGGAAGATACAAAAAGACCGTCTCTAAAACAAACGAGCAGATCAGAATCAGCACTGTTTGGGAAGCATGTATAATTCGATATGTTTCATCATCCTGTCATGGGTGTTTGCTGTGCTTGTGTTCCCAGGTAAGACTTCTTCTATTCCCCTGTCTCTTGTTTCTTGAATGTCTGTGTTTACTTCTGTCTTCTTCTCTGTGGCTGTTCAGCTTGTGTTTGCACAGAGTGCTGCACTGTTGAGACATAGCCTTATACACTCTTTTCTTACGCTCTCTACCTATACGTCATCTGGGAGGCTCATTGGGACATCCAAATATGAGAAGTTGATCTTTAAGTTACGTCACCTTCACGCGAAAGCTTTCTGTGTTGATTCTCCCGCAAGGAATGAGAAAAAAGTTCTCTCCGCATCACACACTTGTCTCTGACATTAAGCCCTAAAGTCAAGGATTTCCTGCAGTAATATTTAAATCAATCTTTAGTTTGAGTGAATTAAAAATTCAAAGACAGCTACAGCATGTTCTGTTTTTGTAAAGCTCAGGGATGTCAATAAAATCGTTATTTTTGCAAGGCATTTATGTAAAAATCAATTTTTACTAGCTGCCATTAGAAAGAAATATTGATCAGTTAATCCTGAGAATGTATGCAGAAGGTGATAATATTGAAGGAGTATATCCATGATGAAGTAGTATGTGTAGATGTGTTGGTCAGTAGAGTTGGGAGCTTTACGGTTTTATTACTAGTGTGCAGAAGTGCTTTTTTGAAAGGAGCTTGCATTGTGTACTGAAGCTTGTCTATAATGCTAGCATTGCCCTGTAACCTTCAGTTTCAGTATCCTCAACACAGAGCATGAGGAGGAGACCTGGACTCTGGATGCTGAGCAGCAACAGCTTCCTAGTGATTTCAGATGGGAGTCTGGTGTCCTGAAATCACGTTAAATGAGTCTGATGTCTGAAAATGCAAATATGCACCCTGAGCACTTCCCACCTCAAAGGGATTATGAGAAGGAGATTATGTGAGGGAGTCTGACAGGAAAATGTGATTCATGGGTGTACGCATTTACCTTTTTGTTCTACCAACTCAGTTTCCAAGTCCTGCAAACAAGTTCTGTGAATGTGCTTTAAGCTTACCTTAAACATGTGTGTTGTGAGCAGTGATTTGTCTACACTTAACTGTTAACAGCTTGCAGCAAATGAAGACGGTTCCCTGTATTCATTAAAATTATATAATTAATTTGTGTTAGAGGAAGTTAAAAGTTGCCCACACATTTTATCACTCAGGAGTTTGTGCATATATATTACAAAACAACTGTTGCACAGAGTTGGATGCATTCCACATTGACTACATTGAGTCCATAGCAGTTGTTGTATCACAGTAAGTGAGTCTCATAGCAGGCTGGATGGAGTATAACAGATGGGCGCTGCTGCCTGTTAGTTTTCGCAGCGCTGATGAATTTTTGTGGGCTACATTACAGTTAAATCAGACAAAGATCAATGGCTTTTTTTGCCTTATCTATCAATCTAACATAAGTGTCATGTCTCCATCAGGCAGTGGTGACATTACTGAGCCTGTGGAGCGCTCTTACGTCTTGCAAATGCACAGTGGTTGGGGAAACAAAGTATAGCATCATTTTGCTTATCAATCCTTGAGGGATAAATAATGTTCATAAAGTAATATTACTCATCTTGTTTTTGTGTTGTAAAAAATAATAATCGTAAAAATTGTACTACAAATACAAATAATTGTATTATGAACCCATCAAATCTACAACAGATGGCATAATCAAAAGTCATCTGGCAAATCATAGGCCTCGGAATGGGCATGGAATATTATGATATCGCATGATTTGACATCAACTCTCTCATTTGTTTCATGCTTTGCCAAAGGTGGACCTCCTGCAGTTTGTGCATACCTCAAACTACATGTGCACTCAGCATGTTGCTAGTGGATGTGCAATTTACCAACTGTACACCACATATTTCCGCTCATTATGTAATGTATTATGAAAACACAAAGGCTGCAGCATAGTTATATGAAACTGTATCAACATGGTGCACATTCTATTTTGAATTTCCATTTGCACTGATTCACTGCAGCAGACCAGCTGCTGTATGGAAACCATTAACACCATCAAACTGTGGAGATAGCTATATAAAAACTGTTTACTCAAAATTTATCATCAGTTTCTTATAACTAAGACAGCCTACATTGTCTGTCCATGTCCACCTGTCCACAAAGATAAGAATGTCTTGTATGTAGTGTTATTACCACACAGTCTACCCAACGAGCCTTAAAGGAATGGTTTGACATTTTGGGGAAATTATTCCATTATTCCTTTTCAAGCCCAGAATTAGATGACCATTAAACACGAAGCTACAGCCGCCAGCAGCCAGTTAGCTTAGCAGAGGAAGCAGTGGGAGCTGCCCAAAGAAAACAACATTAACTTACCAGCACCTCTAAAGCTCACTTACACTAATTAACACGTTACTTGGCAACCTCAAGGTGACAACAAGAGCTCAGGAAGTCATAAGAATAATCTGGCGAAACTGTCCTCCCAAGAAAAACATTTTTTGTTTTAATGATTTGTTTTCTGTACAGATTACACAAATTAGATATAGTATGTTAATTAGTTAGCGTTAGTGGATTAATTAGTGGATTTGTTACCTTTGGACAGAACCAAGCTAGCTGTTTCCCCTTGCTTCCAGTCTTTATGCTAAGCTAAGCTAACTGGCTGCTGGCTTGACTACAGTCAAATGTCAATAGAGTCACAATGTTTTCCTGCATCCTTGCCATCTTGTCAGGATGTTATTAGTTATTTTCTGTTTCTTTTAAAATTTTGTGATTTTAAATGCGGTGAATTGTACTAAATAGTGCAACAAAAATATCAAGCCTTGTCTTCCATGTTTCTTTACCCCCTCTTTATTCATCCAGGGAGGGGTTTTGCTGAGTGTGCATGTTCTTTTTCAGCACAGCCCTGCTTCACATTCATAGAGATTCTGTATATACCTTCACACCTGGGAGCTGCTCAGTAACAAGGAATATCTCACATCTACTGACTGAGCAGTTGCTTCTTACATGCCTTGCTCAAGGGCACCTTGACAGTATCTGTTAACAGAGGGGAGAGTGTTAGACTTTTCTAAGTTACTTTGAAGTGTTTGAGCGGTATTCTTTTGGTCATGCAGATATTTAATGTGCTGGGGAGGTATAGAAAAAGAGCTGACTTTGACATAAAATAGTCAAAAGTTTTTCCTACAACAGTGAGATGAAGAATGCAGGATGGTGTTTGTATTTTCTGGATGAGATGTCCTGTTATAACACACACACCCTGCTGTTGGCTTTGTTTATCTTTTATTTATTGGAATTAATTGGACTGTCACTCTGACTGCATTTTGAACCCATAAATGCGTTGTCTTCATTTTCAGTGTCTGCAAAGAACGAAGGAAAATGACCCAGTACATGTTGAGTTCAGACAGGTTGAGGGAGTTCCACAACACTCATTTGCATCAGCAAATTAAACTGTCCTGGAACATGTGAAAAAATCCCAAGTGTGAAAATAAAATACCAATTTGAATAACTTGTACAAGAATGAAATTATCTTTGCCATGGCTGTTCCCCAGAAGTTTACTAATTAACCAACTGAATCTAGTTGAACATTCTTAAAAGAGCTCTTCTAAATAAGATTACACTGACCTGTAAGACCATTGCTCTCCATTTTTTCTTCTCTTTTCTGTTAGTCTGGCCAAAGTGCAATTAGGAGGATGCTTGATGATCCCTGCCTGCTGATGCCAGTCCAATTTATTCAAAGAATTGACGATTATTGTGTTTATTTGACACCCTTTGATAGAAAATACCTTGGAGGAACCGGGCATTTTCTCTAGAATGGCACATGAAACAGCTTTATCAGCTCATTTTTATTTAATTTAGGACCATTAAGGAGCACAATTGCTTTTTGCCTCTAATCAGCTTTAGTGAAGCTTAATTGCCTTAAGATGTAGGCCATCTTGTAGCTGTGAAAAATGAAACTATTTAATTATGCACAGCTAACAAAATGGTTATGAGAAGTACACTATACAATTTTTAAAAAATGGCCCTATATACACACAAAAAGTACATGCACACACCTACACACTGAACTGAACAATGTTTGTGCACTATTACATCGAGCATCGGAAGACGACTAGAGATGAAGGAACGTCAGCTGTTACTTATTTTACTGTACAGAAGCAGAATTTTTCTCTTCTCTATGCTGTATTGCCCATTATATACAATTATTGCAACAGGAGATCACTGTGTGTGTGTGTGTGAATACTGAATACTGAATTTTGAAAAAGAAATGAATCGGATAAGACAGTAACTTGCTAAAGGTAAATGGTCTATAAAAGCTTTGGGAATACATGTCATGTTGTGGAACAGACTTTAGTTTTATCCTTTGATTGTCAAGTTCAATGTGCAATTTCTTCTACTTTTTAGTGGCTTGCTTGGTCCACCACTTTGGTCCAGACTGAAACACCTCAGCAAATACTGAATGGACAACCTCATTCTCAGGGCATCAAATACAGATGCTTTGTCACGCCCCTCGGCATCTTATACTGACACACAAGGCATCCTTTAGCGTCTGTATGAGATGCACCAGGCTTTCAACTAACTCAATGTAAACCCATCTGCAACATTATTAGACACTCAGAGCAACTGCTCCAGCTATCCATTCACTCCGATATTAACCCAACTGTGGTGCTATAAGCCACTTTGAGCATCAGTCAGTGGACTTACCAGAGGACACACTGCCCGGAAGTATTTTCCTCACTGTCATCATGTTAACGTTTTCTTGTAATGATATCTTTATTTATTATTTATTTGTCAACACAAAAACACAAAAGTGTCCTTGATGTTTTGAATACACCCCCGTTTTCACAGGTAATTTGTTAGTCTATCCCTCCCGCCGCAGGAAATAATGGATTAATCCTGGAAGGCCATTGATGTAGCACTTTTCTCCTCATGAAAGTAACACGGCGATTATTTGACCAATGAAAATTGGTCGGCGAGAGCATATCGACCAACTAATCAACCAATTGGCCAGGAGACTATAGCCCTAGTGACAAAGCATCGGTGTTTGATGCTCTGGGAATGAGAACGGGCTCTAACTACAGCAGCTTACAACTTGGTTTCCATGGTGCAGAGCTGCTCTTCTAATTCACTGAACCTCGCCTCCATCACAGCAAATAAACTACATTTCTTACGTGTACCATTATCAATAAAGAAGGCAGAGGAATAGCTAAATATAAGATACACTGAGCTAGAGAGAGTAGGAGAGTGAGAAGGAGAGAGGGAAGCCATCACTAACTGCTAAGCTAAAGTGGATAGCAGATCTGAATAGAGTGTAAAATACTGTAAGATTAGCAAGAAAGTTGATAAAAGGAGAGAGCTAAGAGTGCTTGAGCAGAACTAGTGTAAGTTTAAATGTACAGTGGGTAATTAGCGGCAGTAATGAAGAATATAGCAAAATTAACTGGTTTGAGAGCAGCAAAAACGCTACCAGTAACAGAAACGCTGTCAGCTGGAAAATAGACCACATGCTTACTGTAGCACATCAGCATGCCAGGTCACAACTTCATCTGGGCAGAGATGATTTCTGTAGGCTGTGTATTATGGTTGTTTTCATTTGTATAATTTAGTTGGGATTTAAATGCTTACATTAAGTGTTAATGGACATGTAACTAACTTTGCAGTCTGAACCATCTTCCATGTGTGCTGTATCATACTGCAGAACTTAATTTTTCTATTGAGATATTTATTTTGTTGGGGGAAAAGGACAGAAAAAGGATTTTAGTTAATTTTACTCATGCATATTTTGATGTTGAAAAAATATTTTATCATTCTGATTGTTTTGAATGTTCTACTTCAGATTTGTGAAATGTTCCTGCTGTTTGGCAAGTGTTTGTCATGTGTTGACCATAAAGAATAGTTTAAAACCCCAACCGTCTGGTTCCTTCAACTTTCACTTAGGAACAAATATCAGCCTTTAAACTGGAAAGAAATAATATTTTGACATTTATTGTGATAATTATCGATATCAACTGATATGAAAATTTTTATCCTGATAACATTTTTGGCCATATCGCCCAGCCCTAGTCTGGAGAAGAGCGGGGCCCCTCAGTGGAGGCTAGTGACTCAAATTGAGGAGGACAGGAGGAAAACCAACCCACAGCTTCTTTCTTTTTACACTAGTTGGCTGCGTATCTCTAATTTCTTATGTTGTTATGTTCTTATGTTCAAATGCAGGGCCATGTAAAGACCTTTATAGGTGCAGGTGCTCAAAGTTAAAAAGGGGCACATAGAACGAGATTTTAGAACACCATACACCAACATAATTTATAGCATAACCTGTAGAATTATAGCAACTCATATTCAAACAGAATGTAACATGGAATCTTACAACAAATCGCATCGTACTATATCATTGTGCCCCTCCTGATGAAATCAGAGGGAGGGACAATTTGCTTTCAAAAGCAAAAACCCCTGAGTTGTGAAAAGGCTGCTTTTTTAAAGACATTTAGCACATACTGTTCAGATGTGTCATTTTATCAACAAAGTTAAACAAGGTTAACTTCAAATTTATAGTATTGTTCTATTGTGACAACAGATTTATGTTCTCATCAAAAACATATCACATGATTTATATGTGTTTCATATGTATTTTCTTAGTATACAGAAATATATAAAGTACCACAAAGCTTATAATCTGATACAGGTACAGATCAGTGCTGAACACTAAAAAGACTGAACTCTAAAAACATTCACAGATCTAAAAGTGTAGGTTCACATCAGAAAGTATTAATGCATGTATCAAATACATGACTTACACATTCTTATCTACATGCACGACATACAAAAAATAGTCTACAAAGCTAACATGTTAACACTGTTGTTATTCTAGTTACTTTTAGTATTTAAAAAGTCTTAATTCTAGTTACTTTTAAGTTTATTACTCAATATACGGCCCAGCTTAAAAACGAACAATGAGCAGCCAGCTCACAAGCAAGCAGCCAGAACTCCTGTACACTCATTCACAAATCACACATCACCAACAGGTGACTGAACAACCACTCAGTTAAAAACTGGATACATTCCAAATGAATCAGGCTCTCTCCATGTGAGTCCAGACATCTCACTGTAACTCTTCAACAGCTTCAGTGTCCAAGCAAACTACCTACAGCACATTAATGTTATATGATCTCTCTTCTGCATTCTTGGTAAGGAAATAAATTCACACAACAGCCACAGAGAGACATTTAACCATCAGAGATTAAATTAGCGACCAAAGAGACAGAGAGCGAGAAGCTGTATCTGACTCATGTTGTCTGATGTCTTCTTCTTTCTTTCATGGAGATGAAGTATCCATGTCATAATGTCCCACTGCATTTGTGGCTGTTGGTCATCTTGTTTGTTTGTTGACAGAACTTTGTGGCTGCTGGTTAACCAGTCTGATATCATCAGCAACAATGACAAACAAGGTAACTCTACCGGTTGTTCCATTTAAATTATGTTGTTAACTTTCTGTTGTTGAGGGGAGTTCCCTAGTCCAGATCCATTCTCCCTGTTAGCTTAACAACAGTCCTTTAGGGCTGCTACAACAGTTTATTGTGAGTTCGTCACACTCACGTAAACTCAGTGGTAGTGGAAATTATCATTGGACCAACGCAACGTGTGTGTATACAGTGCTGCTTGAAAGTTTGTGAACCCTTTAGAACTTTCTGTATTTCTGCATAAATATGACCTAAAACATGATCAGATATTTACACAAGTCCTAAAACTAGACAAAGTGAACTCAATTAAACAAATGAGACAAATCATCTTTTTCATTTATTTATTGAGGAAAATTATCCAATCTTACACATTTGTGGGAGGCAAAAGTATGTGAACCCTTGCTTTCATGAACTGGTGTGACCCCCTTTTGCAGCAATAACTTCAACCAAATGTTTCCGGTAACTGTCTATCAGCCTTGCACATCAGCTTGGAGGAATTTTAGCCCATTCCTCCTTACAGAACAGTCTCAACTCAGGGATGTTGTGGGCTTCTTTGCATGAACTACATGGTTCAGGTCCTTCTACAGCATTTCTTCAGGATTAAGGTCAGGACATTGACTCAGCCTTTCCAAAACATTATCTTTCTTCTTCTTTAACCATTCTTTGGTAGAACGACTTGTCGTTTAGTGTCGTTGTCTTACTGCATGACACACTTTCTGTTGAGCTTCAGTTCACAGACAGATACCTTGACATTTTCCTGTAGAATTTGCTGGTACAACTCAGAACTCATAGCTCCATCAATGATTGCAAGCTGTCCTGGTTCAGAGGCAGCAAAGCAGCCCAAACCATGATACTACCACCACCTTGTTTCACAGATAGGATAAGGATAAGGAATACAGTGTTTGCTCATCGCCAAAAATAACGCTTCTCATTCAAGCCAAAAAGTTCAATTTTGGTCTCATCCATTCACAGAATATTGTTCCAATCACCCTCTAGCTTGTCCATGTGGTCTTGAGCGAACCATAGATGGCAGCAATGTTCTGTTTGGAGAGAAGTGGCTTTTTTCCTTGCAACTCTGCCATGCACACCATTGATGTTCAATGTTCTCTTGATGATGGACTCATTAACATCGACTGTAGCCACTGCAAGAGAGACCTTTAGTTTCCTAGACATTACCCTGGGGTCCCCTGTGGCCTCCTGCACTATTACACGCCTGCTCTTGGTGTGATCTTTGTTGTTCGACCACTCCTGGGAAGGGCAACAATGGTGTTGGATGTCTTCAATTTGTACACGATCTGCCTGACAGTCGACTGGTGGAGTCCAAACTCTTCAGAAATGGTCTTGTAACCCTTTCCAGCTTGGTGAGCATCAACAACTCTTCTTCTAAGGTCCTCAGAAATCTCCTTTGTTTGAGCCATGACACACTTCCACAGACCTGTGTTGTGAAGCTCAGAGTTTGACAGTGAAGACCCAGATTTCTCTTCTTTAAATAAGGCAGGGCCTCCCAGACTCACACTTGATTGTCATCCCATTGATTGAAACACCCAACTCTAATTATCTAGTTTTAGGACTTGAGTGGAAATCTGAATATTTTAGGTCATATTTATGCAGAAATAGAGCAAATTCTAAAGGGTTCACAAACTTTCAAGCAGCACTGTGTGTGTATATATACATATATATACATATATATATACATACATACATACATATATATATATATATATACACACACACACACACACACACATATATATATATATACATATATACATATACATACATACATATAAATTCTCTCTCTCACCCCCCTCCCATGGGGGGTGATGGTGTGTCTTCCTCAAGCTTGGGTCCTCTTCCAGAGGCTCAGGAGTTTGAGGGTTCTGCGCAATATCTTAGCTGTTCCTAGGACTGCTCTCTTCTGGACAGAGACCTCAGGTGTTGTACCTGGAATCTGCTGGAGCCACTCTCCCAACTTGTGGGTTACAGCCTCCAGTGCTCCGATTACCACTGACACCACTGTTGCCTTTACTCCCAACATCTTTTCTAGCTCCTCTTTCAGCTCTTGGTATTTTTCGAGCTACTCGTGTTCCTTCTTCCTGATGTTGCTGTTGCTTGGGATTACTACATCTATCACCACTGCCTTCTGTTGTTTGTCGATCAACACGATGGATCTGGAAGTCCCACAGAATCTTAGCTTGGACATTCTCAACCACCTTAGAAGGTGTCTTCCATTGTGACCCTGGGACTTCCAGCCCATACTCAGTGCAGATGTTCCTTTACACTATCCAACCACATGGTTATGGCGTTCCATGTATGCTGTTCCTGCCTGCATCTTACACCCTGCTATTATGTGCTGAACTGTCTCAGGAGCACCTTTGCACAGCCTGCACCTGGGGTCCTGTCTGGTGTGGTAGATCCCCGCTTCTCTTGATCTTGTACTAAGTGCCTGTTCTTGTGCTGCCATGATTAGTACTTCTGTGCTGTCTTTCAGTCCAGCCTTTTCCAGCCACTGGTAGGATTTCTTGATATCAGCCACTTCTTCTTTCTGTCGGTGTTTCATGCCGTGTAGGGGCTTGTCCCTCCATGATGGTTCCTTCTCCTCCTCTGCGTCATTGGGTTTCTGCTGCCTGTGGTATTCACTTAGCAGTTCATCTTTGGGGGCCATCTTCCTGATGTATTCCTGGATCTTGGTTGTTTCATCCTGGACAGTGGCTCTGTTGCTCACCAGTCCTCGGCCTCCCTCGTTCCGCTTAGTGTACAGTCTCAGGGTGCTGGACTTGGGATGAAACCCTCCATGCATTGTGAGGAGCTTCCTTGTCTTGACATCAGTGGCCTCTATCTCCTCATTTGGCCAGCTTATTATACCAGCGGGATATCTGATGACTGGCAGGGCGTACGTGTTGATGGCTCCCCATTCAGCTGACTTTTGAGGACCTACCTTACTCTGTGTTGGTATTTGGCTGTGGCTGACTTCCTCGCAGCCTCCTCATGGTTCCCATTTGCCTGCGGGATCCCAGGGTATTTGTAGCTGTCCTGAACATCTGCAATGCTGTCTTCTGGTAGTTCAACCCCCTCGGTTCTGATCATCTTCCCTCTCTTTGATGCCCTCCGACCACACTTATCTAGTCCAAATGACATCCCAATGTTGTTGCTGTAGATCCTGGCAGTGTGGATCAGTGAGTCCATGTCTTGCTCATTCCTGGCATACAGCTTGATGTCATCCATGTAGAGGAGGTGACTGATGGTTGTTTCACTTTGGAACCGGTATCCGTAGCCACTCTTTGAGATGATCTGGCTGAGGGGGTTCAGGCCTATGCAGAACAGCAGCAGGAATAGGGCATCACCTTGGTATATGCCGCACTTGATGGTAACTTGTGCAATTGGCTTTGAGTTGGCCTCCAGAGTTGTTTTCCATAGCCCCATTGAGTTCTTGATGAAGGCTCTTAGTATCCTGTTGTTTCTGGGCCCTGCTCATGTATTGGGCCATGTGCCTATTCATCTTAGCTGCTAGGATGCCTGACAGGAGCTTCCATGTTGTACAGAGGCAGGTTATTGGCCGGTAGTTGGATGGGATTGCGCCCTTCTATATATATATATATATATATATATATATATATATATATATATATACACACACACATATATATATGTGTATATAATTGCTGCTTTTGTCTGGTGTTGTAGTGCTGAGTGTAGAGTAACTTTATAATGCATCTTAAGAAGTTACTAAGTACGTATTTAAAATAAAGTAAAATAAGTTCTTAGTAAGTATGTAAATAAATTTGAGTGTTTTGGGCCTAAACAGGAACACAAATCCTTAGTTAAAATGCCCCTAAGACTTGTTTCTGTTCCCTGTAACTGGGGAATATGTTCCTCACATTCAAGTCTAGAAGAATCAAGCCTGTTTTGATACAACTGCAACTATTTCATTTTGGTCTCATAAAGGAAATTTATAATGCTTATGCTTTGACATGATGTATTATATTAGTGAAGGCAGCACTTTGTCTCTGCTAGCTACTGTGGTTACATGAGGATTTTAAGAACATAGCTACATAGTTATATGAGGCAAACCTGTATTAAAACAGACAGCAGTACAGTAGCTCCTGACTGCGGCTAATACATTGGTGTGTTTAGAATCCTCATTGCAATTAATAACTATGAAAAGACTTACACTAATGTTATCCTTCAAACAATCTGCTGCTTGGGGCAAACTCTTTTCCACACCCTTAATTCCTCCTCAATACATGATGCTTCCCTTGAGGCTGTGCATTTATCAAACTGATAGTGGTATGAGATAAAGTTCTGGCCAAAACTCCCACAACTTTTCTGATCTGTGTGTGAGACTCATATGGTATAGCCTCCTAAGCTTCAGCTGGTTGAGCCATTTATCATAATGACACACCTACAGCCTACTATAGACAACATCACTGCTCGGTTCTGCCCATTGATCCCAATCAAGGACTCAAAATGATGGATTGCAAATATCAGTGAATCAAATTGGTTGTGAAAATGAAGCTTCAATTTATTAGCCATTGATGATCAGTACATGCATCCGCCTCTACTTAATATTTATGCCATCAAATGTCACTTAGCTGAAATTGTGACTGTAAATCATGTTAACCAGAGTGCCCTTCATCACAGAAGAACCCGGGAGCCTTGTTTGAAAACAGCTGGAAGTACAGTACAGTTAAAGTTATTTTTGCTGTTGTTGTTTTTGCTGAAATGTATGATGCGTCAAATTTTATGGCCTCATATTACTCACAGTTGACACAATTTATGTCTGTAAAGGAGACAGAAAGTGTGACAATTTATCACCTTGTCACCCTTCCTGGGGATCATATCACTCATTCAGCTCTATGACACATTCGTATTTTGTCAGTATAAGTGAAGCAAAGCTCTTACAACTCCAAAAATACATCAAAGTTCCTAAGTAGTTTTAGCTGTTAACTGCAATGAAAGGCAAAGTTAACTGCAGTATTTCTTGTCAGTGTTCTTTCTGGAGATACAGTGAAGCGTACCTGTGCCTGTGAGCCCCCAAAATATGTAGATAATTCCATTTCAGGAAAAGTATGCACCTACATATTTCATTATATATGAAATATATAGGTACATATATGTGTATATGTATGTCACATGACATGTGAATTTAAAACTAATTCCCAATTTATTGTTATAGTTCATGTGCCCAGCCTTAAAGTAAGAGAGTCTCAGAAAAACAAACCAAAAGAGAGTCTCCTAACTTGTTACTCAAAAAAACTCAGTAACTGTTACTCAGTAACCGAGTCAAATAACAGATAATCTACTTTGGATTTGGGACATTGGGATATTGTCTCACAAGCTTCACAACGGAACAATCATTGACAGTGAGTCACTACTTACACACAGTAGTGGCATTGTAACAATGGGGAACACAGGCTAGCATTCATTGGAAATGAGAGCATCCCAGTCTTTAAATGGATGCAAGTCACTGAATAGGCGACAGACGGCACAAGCAAGAACAAGCATTCAAGTGTCATGAGGCTGCTAGATGTAACATGAAAAGGGATTACTTAACCAGAATCCAGTGGTTCTAAAGATATTGGTACACTACAGTATGGCAGTGTTCCTATTGCATACAAATGCACTTGGTTTCATCTAGGGCTGTTTTATTGAGAACAAGCCCTCATTGACTAATTCATCCATTATTTACTGAATCAAAATGGGCGATAGCACAGGGAAATCAGTGTGCCAGTGGTCATTCATACTACAAAAGCCTCCATGGATTTGCTGAATGGCAGTACTCATTTGTTCATTTGGCATTTTGTTAATTTTTTTTGACTTTTACATATTTTCAGTGCTGTTTGGAACTAGCCACATTATGGTTATGTGGGTCTATGGTTAGTTTCTTGTATTGTTATTGTGATAATGCCATCAGGTCAGTCAGAGATTTCATTTGTGTTCTTTAGTTTCATGTAAACGAAGCTCAGTGGGTTCTTTGTGTAATCAATCAAAAGCAGTGATGTTGAAGCAGGTCATCAGAACAAGGTGGAAGTCTCTTCCCATTATTGACTGTGTTATGTGCTTGATGCTTGTAAAAGTGATTCATTATAGTAATGTACTGCTTGAAAGTATGTGGCCATTGGCTAGTTCAAATACTTTGCTTTGATGGAGTATTTGTGTTCAGTAATCCAGTCTATTGGGCAGCAGTGACAGCCACAGGGACCAGCCACAGGGAAGTAGAGTTACAGCTGATGAAGGGCGTCTGGCTGCACTAATCAATATTTTTATGTGAAGAATGGGTCAAATGATTAGGTAATGTGAAAGCAGCCGCTTGTAGTGATGAACCTGCAGAGAATTATCATCCGACCCTGCTGTTCCCCTCAGATATAAGCAATTGTTTTTGTTTTTTTACTTTACCAGACACAACTTTATGTTTTGGCTCAGTCTCACAGATCTCATCAACCTGTTTCAAACAGCAGCAGGCAGCTTTTTTCAGTGAAAGAGCTCAAACACTACCTGCCAAGCTCCAAACAGCAGCAACAAAACCCAATTTAACTCTTGTTCTTTGTCACAGATCACAGATCAGTCATTGTAACTGTTAGTATCTTTGGCTCATGGATTTTGGATAACTTGTGTTCAGCATGGACCATGCTTGGTAAACAAAAGGTTTTCTTCTTGTTCCTTCGGTTGGATGTTTGAGCTTCACTGTGCACAATGATGTCTGTTTTCACATTAATCTGCTGAAAGGGGAAAGTTTCTCTGTGCTCACCTTAAATCTGAGTTTAGGGCTTGTACCTACAAGCACAATAAGTGACACTACAACTAGTTTGAAAGTCAATCATGGGCCAGTATTCAATTTACACAAGTGTGATGTGGAAACTTGAAGGCTCCAGTGCACAAACACTGAGAGTGAACTTTACAATGAAGTAGGAGACATCTTGTGTCCAGCAATTAAACTTATGAAATAAAAAATATTTGAATATTCATACATTCTGGATTTTTCCAGGGAGAGGGAAGGGATGACATTTTCAGGATTCTATGAGGTAATTTACATTTTTTTGGAAAAACCATATCAGACACACATGAAACACACTGATCTGACATTTCTGGAGAGGATCATTTAAAATGATAAAATGATACATCAACTGGATTATTGCCATTTACCAATCTGGGAGCTATTTTAGTTGCTTAACTAGCTGCTAATTTCTGCTGCTTTTACAGCTGCTGCTGCTACCTATGCATGTCAGAATACACCTGCAAGCTCTGTTTCTTCACGCTTCCCCATGGGGAAGTTGCACTGATCTCTCCCTGCTCTGTATGCTTCTCGGGGAGAGATACAAAATACAGCTTTGACGCCAAATTTCAATATATTTACATTTATTCCAATTAACATATCTAGATTTATACTGTAAATTAGTAGACTAGAGGGGGTACTCATTCTGATAGAAGTGCGCTGGAGCCTTCATACCCAAAAACTAGTAATGAATTTGTCCAGTATCCTGGAAATGGATCTTCTTGGTGGTACCTATACAAATATAATGTAGAATATATATGATCAAGTGACAAGCACTGCACATTTTCTTTGTATTTTCTATATCTAATTTATTCTGACCTCTACCTTTAATTGCTTAATGCTCATATTTTCAGCCAGCTTATCCTGGAAAGCATTCATAATGTTGTAATAATGTTAATGTAATGTAATAATAGTTGTGTCCCTTGGCTTCTTACTCACTTCCGCACAGCTGGCCAATCACAGCATGAGGTGGAAGTGAATCAGACATCAGAAAAGTGTGGGGGAGAGAGTTCCAAAGCTATTTGACCATCCGGCAAGCAGTTCTGAAGGAGTCTACTGGCACCTTAAGTACAGCCTCACAGAGCCTCTAGCATGGCTGTAGAATGTAAAATGTAAAATGTTGCCTTCTTGAGATTAGCTGTGCCCTAGTTCAGGGTCTGGACCCTGCAGAGAACATGATTCTTATTTCTGGCCAACCCAAGCTCAACATTGCATGTATTTCTTTTAGTGCTATTAGGCATCCATGTATATATGTGTGTGTGTGTGTATATATATATATATATATATATATGTATATCTCAACAGATACCTGAACAGAGTAGTGCTCTGTTTTGGTCAATTTGGAAATGAATCACAGTTCCTGCTATCATCAACTGTGTAAGAGTCCTAATAATAATTACTGAATTACTTTGTATGTACCAATTAGTCAAAAAACAAGGCCTTTGAATATCTGTGCACCAAATCATAACTGCATCTACTATATGTGGTCATGCTTGGTTGTAAAGAGCTACATTTCTTTTGTGTCAGTCTCCACATTCACTGCCTCACACAAACACAGCCAGGTCCAAAACTGGTACTGTATCTAGGCCAGTGAGTGGTGGACTTGCCTACTAACACAGTCCTACACACTCATATGCTGCATTTTACAAATGGAACTCTGTGCCCCCTTTCAAAAAGAATTCACTTTTGTTAACTGCCAGAAGTGTGTTTCTGAATGGAGTCACAGCGAGGTCATGGCACTGCCTCACTGTTTACACAAGTACTGGAAGCTAGTCACCCAGAAAACAGCTAGAACAAAAAGACTCACTACCAAGCTGCTGGTTGTATGTTTTCAACCCATACTGATAAGAAGAAGCAATCATTATTTTTAATGAACAAGTTAATATTTTATAATACTATTTCATTTGTTGCCCACAAAGACTGCATTCAGTTATGCAACTCAGTTCTGTACCAGTGCTGTGTGTGTTTTGAAATGGCAGTGACCTTTATAAGTTCTTCCCTTGGGGTACATAACCCTATTTTGTGATGGCTGACTTCAAGCATTAATGACTCAGGCAGCATTAAACTTGAAGTTTGTACTTTTTCTAAATTTACTCTTTGTTTATAACAGCAAAGACTCTGACAATATAATTAAATTTTATGTGAAATTCCTGGATATCATCAGGGGCCAATGGTGGCCTGGATGTCTATCCTGGATAACATCTGCTCACTTCATTAGTTCAAAATGCATACTTCCATTTGTATTTTCATGTTTTACTTCTCTGTACTGTTAAAGCTGCTCGTTGGGTAGCTAGGATACCATCTAAACTAACCTGCATGCACTGTTACATGTTGTTAACTTAAAAAAGAAAAAGTTTCAACTTAAAGGTATAAGTGAAAGGGCTGCCTTCAAATTTGAGCTTAAATTAACAAATAAAAATAGTTCTAACACCACCAAGAGTTATCTTGACTGAATACTGCATGTTGTATAAACTCTTAACCTCGTTTGGTGGATTAAGATCTCTTAATTTATTGAACTGCTCAGGTAGTTGATTTTAAAGTTAAAATCTAATTCAGATTAAATTTGGTTGTATTTACAATACATTGTCTTAATTGGAAGAGTCAGCTTTCCATTTGACACAGCTGTGGTTGCTGCTGTTACTCTGTAGAGTCAGTATAAAAATAACATGCAAAGCTGCCCTCAGTGTATGGGGGTAGTGACTGAATTCAATACTAACCTTCATTGTGGTTTGTCTTTTTTTTTTTAATTATTTTAAAAGAAAAAAACATGACTTATTTTAACATGTATTACAGACACACAGCAAGTTTCCATCAAGTATGTTTTCTTCAAATTACAAAATAAGGGTCTTGAGAGAATTTTAACCCTCAAACAATACATGCTGACACGTCTGTTAACATGTTAACTGTGTTTCTTTAGAAACTTAATTTAATGAGTTGAATGAACTCTCAACAGCACTTTCATTCAACTCATCATTTCAAGTCAAAAGTCAGAAGAACTCATGTTTATAAGTTCTGTAGTATTGTATAGTATTGAAATAAAAACCACACCATCCATACCAAATTTGTATATTGAATTAAAGTTGAAATTAATTAAGTTATATATTTAAGTTAAGTAAATAACAAAATATTAGTTGATTCTACTAAATTACTGTATGATCTTTTACAGTGTAGTAACCAAATTACCCATTCCCACAACTGTAGCAGTTCAGCTAAATTAAGCTCCTTTTTCAACTATCTACAACAATGTTTTGAAAGCATAATTATATGTGAGCTCATGACTTCTCTTTGTAATGAGATTAAAGATCAGAAATGAATCATTTTCATCCAAACCCACATTCTTGCCTGTACATTTAAATTTTTTCTGTAAAAAAAAAAAAAAAAAAAAAGCAAGCAAAACATGAAGCAGGCATACTGTGAGAAGAAAGCAACACAGCAGGAGCAGTGCGTGGATTTTCTTAATGCTCACAGCAGAGTGTGAGAAACTAAAAGGTCATGAACATCAACCTTCTCTGAGCTGAACAGAAATGTGGAAGAAAACATCTTAGCTTCAGGATGTTGCCACATAAAAGAGAAATGAGAATAGAAACATGAAAAGGAAGTTAAGTGCAGAGGTGCAGATGTCAGCTGGAGTTCAGTTACATACTGTCGATGTCACTCAAACTTTTACAGTGATAGATGGAAAAAAACTGGAAGCACTGCCTTGGCCTCGACCTTATGAAATGAGATGTACTTGTTACAACGCTGTCAGTTTCACATCAATAATCACAAGCTTTGCAAAGATGGGGCTACACTAAGTCCTCTCATACACAGTCTTTATATTCAGACCAAAGCATGTCACCACCAGGTAGCAAACAAGACTTTTTTTTACAGAGCTGCTGTACATGTAACCAGCAACAGCAATGCTGATATTTAGGCAGATAGGTGTAAACAGGCTGCAAGAAGTCACTGACATGAACAGGAAGCAGAGAGCAAAGTACAAACATGACCACTAGAGCGTAGTTGTCGAGAACCAAACCATGCTTTAGTCCAAGGCACTTAACAGAAGAGAAGTTGTTGTTTGAAGGAGAGTAGGGAGGTTAGACAGAATGGAAGGCATCGACAGGAATTTCATCTGTTCATATTGTGGAAGAATCTCCAAACAAGGGTGATAAGACCTAAAAAGTGTATTCAAACGTCTCAAGTAGAGCAAAGATTAAGCTAGTATGGTGGAGACTTCAGAGGAAAAAGGAGGGCATAAGATAACCACAGCTGTCCCCTAACCCAAACCATGATCTTTCCCTTACCCTGATCAGAAAACTGATTTATTTTGCCAACATGTCATTTGAAGTGGTTCTGGTAGGTACTGATAAATGTCCTGCCGGTAGGGGCGTTAGATGAGAGAGTACTGATATTTCATTCTGGAGGGCATTGACAAATGATGTGTTTTGCTGTTTAATTTGGAGGACATTTTAGCCATTTCTAATAGTAGCCACAAGTGTAATCTGCTGCTTATAATACATAATATGGTTCCTGACAGAAGAAGGAGGACAAGGAGACCTAACACTGTATTGGCAGTTTTAATAACAAAATATTAGTACTGGCTTTTGGAATTCCATCATCTATCACACTTGTCACTGTTGAACTCATGCAGAAAGCCTTCAGGCTGTGAAAAATTACCAACATACACCAACATACAGTACAACTCCTTTGTATCCTATCATGCAGTAAAATTAAAAAATTAAAAAAAGACGTTGAAAAAGAAAAGTATGAGACTACCACAGATGGTGACACAAGCTGGCACCAACAAAATTGAAAGAGATGCTGGAAACCAAAAAGTCTGGAGGTAAACCAGGAAGGCCCCCCTGCCTGACAAATCCATTCCCTGAGGGTGAAAAAGGAGGAGGTGAAAAGAAGCAGCAAATAGATCAGCAGCAACGCTCCTCACATCGGAAAAGAAGGTGAAAAACATTCAGGAGAAGCTGGAGCAGCTCTCCTGACTGAGCCAAGTGTGCGGAGCAAAGCCAGGATATCACTCCTGACAAGAAAAGGTTCAAGAGCTCACTTGGTTTCGGAGTGCAGTGAAAACTGGCTGGAGCCCTCAAATCTACCTGCTGGAAATAACAGGTTTTGTGAGCACCTTGAAAGCTTTAGAGCAGCAGATACAAAGAACTTGGAAATCTAAAGCCGAGGTTCATGGGAACTATGAGAAGTATGATGGAGAAAAATGACCCCACCCCACCCCCACCACTTCAACTTTTAAAGGCATTGTTAAGCTTTGTATTATGTGTTTCGATTGATAGAAGAGTTTGACTTATTTGTTAGTGTGTCGGCGCATGTGTCTCGTGTATGTGTTTGATGCATGGCGTGTGGCTGTATTTGTAGTCTGAGAGCAGGACAGTACTTTCCGTTTGATCATAGATCAGAGGCGCTGCATGGCCATCAGAGTTCTGTCTGCCATCATTTATTGATGAAACAACAATTTCAGCAAGACCCAGCCCCCCTCCCCCCTTTTACATCACCAGGACAGCTCAGATCTTTCGCTAACAGACGAGCCCTGAGCTGAATGTGAAACCTGCTTATTTCTCATACTTCACAATAACAAGGTCATTGAATGGCAGCAATCACTTAACACTGGACACATACAATCCGTCACGAGGCCACGAGTCTTTGCAGAAGTCGGAGACAGGAGAGCAGTTAGCTTCAATTTAAACTACAATTTTATTTAATTTGATAAACCTTATCTTTATTCATTGGAACTACTCATAAATCATATTTTTCATAACATTCTCAATGCAGCTACTAATAAAATGTTAAAGCATATGATACAAAGGACCTTCTGTTCACATTTTAGCCCTATCAGCTGGGCCTGTTTTCTCTTTGAGCTGTCACATCTCATTTGGTGTTATCTTGCCTTAAGCAATGCAGGCACCAGCCCCTCAACACTGTGTCACTGCTATTGGTGCTGCTCGGACTTCAACTAGGCAATGATGAGGTCATATTCGTTAAAGAGGAACATCTTCCACTGGGCAAAGTCAGAGAGGATGAGCCAGTGGATTCGCTTTGGGTGTAGTGTTACTGGTCTTGCTGAATGAACTATCTCGGGCTTATTATAGACATGGTGAGATTTGCTTTTAAACTACAGGTGGTCCTTGTTCAGTTATGGAAGTGTACTCATTCATTCATCTATCCAACATTTTTAAAACTACTCAGAAATTGTTTCCATCAGTACATACTTTTTTAGGTTTGCTCAATGTGTTGTGTTTATTCATAATACTCTGCTGATTCCTGGAAGCACTAAAGACACTTCAATGTGAACCAGAGCCTTTCTAGTCCAGTGGTTCCCAGGCAGCAGGATGATTAGCAGAGTAAGAAATAAGTAGGAATGCACAGATCTGATCCACAAGATTTGAATCGGCTATGAGGTGAACGATCCACATTAAATACAGCTTCTCTCTCAAATGAAAGAAGCTGTAATGAAGGCTGTAATTCAGTGTTCGGATGGATGTAAATTATAGGTCAGTCACTGCAGCCTCAGTTTGTAGTGTCACAGCAATGCCTGTTAGCCTACATGAAAATGATCACAATGAATTTCAATTTGGGGAAAACAAGAGAGCACTGATCTCACATCAGCAGATAACTCAAATTTAGATATCTGGAGAGAAAAAGGTGGATTGAAGGGACTAAACTAAATCCTGCTACACAAATGAATGTATATCATGTTTGCTATGTTCTTGTAAAACACAGATTTACCTTTTCAGGCCTGATTCAAACTATCCAATTATAGCTGCAACCCAAAAACATTATTATTCCAAAATATGAAATATGACATGAAATTGGAGGTACAGTGTAAACAGCATTAGCTGTAGCTAACTAGATAGCAGTGCTAGTGTACAGTCACAATAAATGCCAGTAACGTCTTTCCTCACTTGCCTCTCAGAGAGCTACAGAGCTAAGTTTGTTTTTCTAAAAGATAAATCCCAGGCTACTTTTGAAAAACTACAATCGTTTAACAACACTTAACAGTGTTTCCTAAAATATTTCCAGCATCCTAAAAGACTCTTCCAACCATCTGATTTAAAAAAAAAAAAAAAAATTCACACAATAAAAAAAAAAGATTTTAAGTCTGTGTTCCAAATTGCATCTCTCTAATGTCCTGATAGGGAATGACATATGACCTTGCTTGATGTGTGCAACACTAGAAAAATATCAACACATTATAGCGAATACTAAAATAAAGAAATGGAAACTAACAATAATATAATAAAATATACTGGACAAAGTTTGGTTCATGTCATACAAATCAGGCAAGGTGCTTATCAAACAAAAGATGTGCCATTTCTGTCGACCATTTTTTGTTTGGATTAGAGAATAGAGGGAATAGGAAAACAGGGTAAAAATCTTTGTTGTGAATGGAATATATATTTTGTCTTGTTTTTCAAAGATCATAAAATGATTTATCTTTATCTTTTGAGAAAAAAGGGGCTGATTAATTAAGTGCCTCAAATGTAATTATAATAAATAAGAGGCACAAACTCAGACCAGACCAGAGGAGCAAATATACACGTTTCTCTTTACTTGCTTGGATTACAGTTCAATGATATCAGCCAGATGTATAAAGCAGCAAAAAGACATTAATAATAATAATGATAATAATAATAAATAACATTTTTGAGTTTAAAGGTGCAGCACTTAAACGAATACTGGTGACAGTGAGAAATCTGTGAAGCTTGTTTGGATTGCACTGTGTGATTCACATGTATTGGCTTTGAGAATGTTTTTCCACCATTATAATAAATAATTAAGTAAGCAACAGAAAGTGGACGGGTAGCATTATTCATAATGGAGCGCAACTGAAATGATTTAGCTTTTACTTTTTTATTTGCATCTATAGTAAATGTTACATGTAGCCTTTACTACGTAAAATGCAGCCCTGGCATACCCTGATAATAAATGAATAGCTTATATCAGTGATATGATAATGAGATATATGAATATTTACCATTAGCATAAATACAGCTTTCTAATCCTGTTGGATTTCTTACCTGCCAACAGTGGCAATCATCCTTCTAAAATGAAGTGTATTTAATGGATTATATTTTACTGTGCATTGCATATTATATGTTTAGCATGCAAATACTGGCTGTGAAATGTCTTCATCTCACAAAAATCATGTGTTGTCCATCAAATGTCCCAAAATCTTTTAAGCTCCTATAATACAGTTCTCCTTTATGTGTGTATATACAGATTGTATGATGATAGGGTTGTAAATGTTTTTTTTTTTTTGCTCAATAACACACGTTTCATGATGACATCCATAAGCAATCCTTCACTCATTTTTCTCATTATGAAAATGGCAACAAATGTACAGATGCGACATTCATTATGTGAAGATATTGAATGTTTTGACACTAATTAATGTAAATGCTGTAAAATGTCAGTATGATAATATACCTGCTGGTGGTGAGCTCAGCATAGACTCCTGCTGATGAAAAGTGTTAGCTAGCATGCAGACAAAGACCAATCCACCATACTGATTTAGGAGCTGCCGTAACTGTGCAGTACAGGATGTAGTGACCTTTTCAACTCTGCATGAGCAAAGTTTTTAAGGACAAAAAAAAATGATGCCAATGACAGAATGCAGAGCAGGACACAGTTTGCTCAACTTCTCCTTTGCTGTCTGTTCTCATAATGCTGACACCCAAACACTGACACGCATGATTTGGGATGTCCCTGAGCATTTTGAAGAGCTTTAAATACCATTATGTCTGGACAGCAGTGAAAGATGTCTACGGACATCTGCATGAATTTTCCCCAGCCTTGAAACAGCGGAGCATCGTACATCTTGAGATGCTGCTAGAAAGCACAATAGAAGAGATGCCTTGAAAATGATTTCTGGCTTGTGTGCCTGTAGGGATGCTTGTGTTCAATGTGTATTTACAGATTTTGAGTGATCAGTTGGTTTTGATATACATTTTAATATGTTTCTGATAAGTTTGTAGGCTTATTATTTTGTGTGAACATATTAGGAACAAAGTCAATACAAATAACATGTTTTATATCACTCTATAAAATGATTATATTACTTTTGATTAAAATAAATCAAAGATATTTATCATGGATGTTGCACTATCAAAGAAAACTAATTAAAATAAAGTCATCAAAGTCAAATTGAAATTAAATTTCCAAAAAAAAGTTACATTTTACATATTTCTCGGACAGCGCCTGCATTGTACATCACAGTAACTCTCATCTCAGGTGCACTTCATTGTGGTTTTGGGTCTTGCAATAAATCTTTCCACCGCTGTTGGATAGTGTGACTTTTAATACAAAATCCTCAATTTCACACTTGTCAGTGGAGATGTAGTAGACCTGCAGAGCTGTCATGATTTCTGAAAGTGTAATGATCCAGTGTGAAAGTAACAGTCACAGAGAGACAGACATCTGGGCACAGTAATGGCATACTAATGACCACGAGCAGGTCACAGTTTTGTGGTGACATTCATCTAATCTAATAACTAATAAATGTCAGGTGGTCGTTTTTTTCTGAACTGTGCCAGTATTCACATGTTGGATTCTTTTGGTGAAATAATTTAATTGGGATTAGAGCTGCATGTGTTTTTTTTTTTAATGCTGCAATTTATGATTATTTTCATTTTGGATTAATTAGCTGTGAATTTCAAAATTTCAAGTAACTTAAAAAGACTGAGGAGATAGAATTGAGTCATTTTACAGCACAGGAGTCACCCTAATCCATCCCAAAGATAATTTTTCTTGTTTTCCACTATACAAGCCCTTTAATATTGAACTAACAAAATATAAACAAATCATCTATTAGTAATTGATACACTTACTACCAAACCAGTTACCAGTGAAAGTTGTTTGTCATAGTGGCAATGAAGTTCATAGCTACCTCTGAGCTACAGACTAAAACCCAATTAACAACAGAAGCCAGATTATTCAGGCTATATTAAGTTCACATGTGTAATAGTATCCTCCTGGGAGGCTGACACCTAATGCCCTTGTCTTGTGTGAAGAACTCTTTTGAGTGACTGATGTATCGTAAGGGAGACGTCAGCTGTCAACCTGGCCTGTCACACTTGTCAGCAAGTCAATTCATTAATCATGTTTGACTCCACATGGGAGAGTGCCCTCCATTTGGCTGAGGTCTAAAACACCTGTGGCACCAGGCCAAGCTCTCTGCTGCTAGCTGGAATCCCATCTGGAAGTGCTATATGTCAAGAACATGCTTTGAAGGAAGCATATTAGACAGGATTGATGTCTATCATGTTTCTTCAAAGTTTGATGAGATGAAACTTTCACAGAAGTTGTGTACGCCGGGGATGAAAAAGCTTTTATCTGTGTGGAAAAAAATATTGCTGAGGCTGGTGAGTTTGGGAAGGATGTTGAGTACATTTGCTGACACTGGACAAAATGACTGAATACCATCTCTAGATGTCTCACAATAATGGACCCTGATTGGCTGACAGAGGCCAGCAGCAGCACAGGTTTTACAGTTCAAATTCCATCTCTACATTGGTAACCACTATCTACTACTGGTTAAAACTACTGTGGCATGATCCAGGCTGTAACAAAACAGAATTACTCTTTAACTGTGAGGAAAATAAGCCTTCTAATAATTACTTTTTTGGAAAATGGATATGGCAATAATATAAATGTAGTTAACTCGTTAACTTAGGTTCGGGTGCAGAACCACACCTCACCCACACCTCTAATCACCTACCTAGCATTTATACTGAGTCAACCCATCCTACCCTGTTTGTCTCACATTTCTCGAGATCAGACAGACAGTGCTTCTCGCCTAAACACTTTATACAACAACTTCGATTTAAACAAAGACACAACTAAAAATCTTACTACTTAGCATGGATCCAGACTTGCAGATCTACCCGACAGATTCAGACGGCGATCTGTTATGACGATGTGTTCGACACAGGTCAACCAGACTCGCAGCAGCAACCAGACCGCAGCCAAACACCCCGGTGCAATCGCTTGCGTTCGGTGATCAGCGTACCTCAGTCCCGCCGGAGTCTCCATTCAACCTCCACCAACGAGATCTCAGGCCTCCTCTCCTTCTTCAGCGAGGGCTGGACGCCACAGGCATGGTCCTAGAGGCCAGCTATCTCCATTAAGAAGGCTTCCAGCTCCCTGCTCTCAACCACGGCGCACTCACTGTGCGTCTTCATCTGCCAGGCGGCAGTCTCCGCGTCCACAAACTGAGCCGAATATCAGAGACTGGACCGTTGCTCGCCTCCAACGTTTCCTGCAAGGTAAAGGCATTCAAATTCACCACAACGCACACAAAGCCGAACTTTATAGACTGTATTCAGCCTCCACCAACGCAGCGACAGACTCCGTACCTCCCAAACTTCCGGGTTCCTCACCTGAGCCACCAGCTGCCAGTGTCATCAGGCGTGACATCACACGGCCTTCGCTGCCTCAGCCACAGCCTGCATCATCAGCCCCCTCTGGTGGGCGCCAGGTTGTATGTCCCTACCATGCCTGCTCCCTCTGTTTCTGATTTCTCTCTGGTCGTTATGGACGATGCCTGCAAAATGGAAACAGCACCTCAGCACGCCTGTTAAGAAGCCCTATGCTGGATCCTGACAAACAACCACAGTCTCCCTTACATTATCCATTTTCTTGATTATTCTCTCATTGTCACCTCCTTGCCACGGGCTTAATGCGCTCTGCTTGGCCCCCAGTGTTCAAATCCCTTGACTCAGAGTCCTGTTCTCCTTCATCTGCGCTTTACGAGCCGTACCTCTTCTTACTAGCTGCCATTCTTGCCTGGTCATCACAATAGCATTGCTGTTTCACTGTCTTGGTTCTCATTCCAGAAATTCAGACACTTGGTCCCAGAATCGGATCTTCATCCGAGGCCTATCCATTTTCAGTCACAATATTCAGCTAGCTCCACAGCTGGCAAACCTCTCTAACACTTCACTAGAAGCCATCCTTAACAATCTTGTCCCAAGCATACTCTCAGCCTACCTTACTGGCTGGAATTGCTTCAAGGCATTTCACTCCACCTACCAGCTGCCTTTTCTCCCTCTGGACATCATGTCCATCTGCAATTTCATCACCCATGCTCATTCCATCCAAAATCCGGTCCTCCACTATCCAGACCTACTTAGCAGGAATCAACTCCTTTATCAAACTAGTCACTGGCTTCCATTATCCTTCAACCTCCCATTCTCATGTTACCATGTTAATAAAACACTGGTATAAACAGGAACCAGCTCTCCCAGCTAGATACCTGCCACTCACTTCTGACCTTCTCAGCATCTGCCACTAAGGCATCACCTCAACACCCACTCTTCCTCACTGAAACAGAGCTCACGTTCAAATCGGTTCTATTTAAATCTGACTCTTTTAGGGGCCAGTGATCAGCTCGGGTGGAAATATGCCTGAGACGGAACCCCCGCACTGAGTCTCCCTCCGCCTGGTCTTCAGTACATCCTCCCAGACCAGCCCAACAGATGACATCTTCCTTCTATCCTCAATCACATCCATTCATCTATCCTCAATATGCAATACCTCCTGAATTCCATTAAACCTTCAAACGACATATTGTTGTGGCATAGTTCTTGCTAGTGAAACAATTGTTAAAGGCTAATTCCATTTTTAATTTCATGTCATTATATCCTCTATAGTTTTTTTTGATTGGATTATATATTAACATAATTAAGAGAAAGTTCTTAAAAATAGAGATTTAAGGATAAATCATTATTCTTTGTGTCTTTTTCTTGTCTTAAAGGTACCTAATTAGAAATCAAATACAAATCCATATCAGATCCAAAATATGCTACAGTTAGACACTATTCTACTTCCCTTACTATCAAATTATGCTGTAATTAGACACCACATTTAATGCTACCAACATGGACCTATGATAACTTCATGAGACAACATAGACTGTAATTACATCAATCTAATGCCCTATTATATCACACATACCCTTTATAATAGTCAGACAAAACACTGAGAGCTCAGAGGACAATGTATTTTTTTGGCCTTCATTTAACATAGTTTCACTTTCATACAGGGTCATTTGTCGCTAATTAGAAGAAAATTGTACCCTTAACTAAAGTCAAACTGCATCAGGTCACATCTGGTCGCTACTTAACACATCCCTCGTAGCCTGGATGTTTTTCAGAGTCCCAGTGAGTTTGTAAGTAATACATAGTGTAATACATGCTTCCTCGATGCCCTACTCCCAAACTAGTTAAGTTATCAGACCTTTTAATGCCATGTCACTATACAACCCCAGTAACATTAGGCTATGGAAGCTGCCAGGACATTGCATCTTTATTTCCCATTGTTAGATCCTTACTAGACTTTCTTAGAGAGTAATTTGTGACACATTACAACAGAACTGTACGGTAAAGTAAAATGAAATCACATATCTAACGCTAATCCAAAACACATATTAAAGCTGTATTGGTGTAACGACAGGTTGCTTTTACTAGATCTCTAGTTAATGGTAAATTGTATTGCTAGATGACATATTGTGCATGATGGAGAGGGTGGTAAAAATTGTGTGTGCATGGAAGAAAGATCCCACATCTGTTACTGTAATGTTAAATCACATCCCTGGTGTTTGTGTCATATTGTACTGAATAACAATGTTGACACTGGATTGGCTTATTTTTACAAAATAGATACACACTAAAACAACGGTAAGGAATTTTATACATCTATGATAAAATGTTTCAGATTTGAAAGACAAAATGATGCATATGCAAAATTATATCAAATACAGCTGCTGTTTGTAGAACAAAAACATACAACAAAGAATCCCAATACTGAACTTTTTGTGATCCTCTTATAAATTTGCCTGCAGCCATTACTAAACGAGAAAATGCACACATCTAGCCAAAGGTTTCAGCAGAAAGAGAATTGATGCCAATAGACTGCCAAGGCTTCTTTTCTTAATGTTTTTATTGGTGAAGTTAATTTGACAAAATATGATTATGTAAGTGAATCAGAACAATGGCTGAAATTTTTGATTTGTTAAATATGATACATGCAGCCAACTTCTTTCTCTATAACACAGTCCATGTGACCTTATCATAAAACACCAGTGTTCCTGACAATCTTGCTCCCAAGTGAAAGCCAGTGTGCTCAGCTCAAGAGAATGCCTGAAGAAATGTCAGGGTCAAAAAAACACATGCTACAGAGTTTGGATGTGACACACAAGTGATATGAAAAAGGCGAGATATCTTACGCTTGCTGGTGAGTCAGAAATCTCAATAGGTTTACAGGTTTTAGTATTAGAGGATTCAGTCACAACAAAAAACACCAAGACACAATGAGCATACCACAGGAATGAATGCACTGACTCCCTGAGCAGAGCAGCTTACAGGCGTCACACTGGCACTTTTAATGTGTAAACAATCATCTGTTTTTTCAGGTGTTATTCAGAGGTGACTCAGATGGCAACTGAAAAGGAAGTTTCAGGAAGGCTTTCATACAGTTCTACAATCTGAAAATTTGAGTCTCAGCTACTCTCTCATCAACCCACATATTGAGCTTTTTGCATTTCCAAGGAGTCAACTGCCGTGCTAACTGCTCTGTGAGGGTACAGTGCGGTGTGTTGAGCTAAAAATGCTAACATTAGCATGCTAATATGCTCACAATAACAATTTTTACATATGCTAAGAGGGTATAATATTTACAATGTGCACTACCTTAGCTTTTTAGCCTGCTAATGTGCTAATTAACAGTAAATACAAAGTACAGCTGAGGCTGATGGGAATATCATTAGTTCTGAGGGTACTGGAGGAAGTGTTGAACATATTGAAATGTATTGAAACCTGATAATGGTGCTAGATGAAAAGTTAGGGTATCATCAAAGTTATTACAATTCATTAACATGAATGTGTGAATGAAATTTCATGGCCATCCTTATGGAGATCACTCAAAATCACAAATATCAACCTGCTAGTGGCACTTGAGGTATCTGAGGATCATGAATGTCTGCAAAATTCCACGGCAATCAATGAGCTAGCTATAAAGATATAAAGACTGACATTGCCATCCTTCAGAGCCTAAAAGGCTCTGAACCCTCTATATGCTACCATCTGAAACTATTCACATCACGGTTTACAGGACTGTGTGATTCAAGGAGGCTAATATAGCCAGATATATTATGTTACTTGTTTTACACCACAAAATATGTTTTAAGAAAATTAAAAATGGAATAGGTCATTAGCTGGCAAGTGTGCAAAACGGCTGGCTCAGAGAGCTAACATTGGCTGATAATCTCTAAGCTAACTCGTAAATAACATCGGCTAACATTCCCTGACTTTTTTACTGTGGGTCTATAACCAGAGACTTTCTGAATCTTTAATCAACTTTGCTATAACTCAATGACCCACAACAGTATCCACACAAATGATACTCATGCACTGCCATGTTTAAAATTTGAAATTAGCAAATTTACAAGCAAGCTAGCTCAGAGATGATCTAAGTTAGCCGTCCGCTAGCTCATGAGCTTGGTAATAACATCTGAAACAACCAGCAGTTAACATTATGGCTTGTTCTGAAAAAACATCAGTGTCTGATAACTTCTTCACCTCTAAGCCTTACATTAAAATTATGTTGATACATCACCAAATACATCAAATCTTTTTCTTTTTTCCCCCTTGTGATTTAGATTCACCGTTCTATTTAAAGAGTAGGAAAGCAGACTCAAACTGAACTTTAGGGAAAATGAGAAATGTCATGCTGAGTTACTTGGTGTGCCTTTGGGAGAAGTTTGTGTTTGTGTGTGATAATGTGTGTTTGTATCAGTGTGTGTGTGTGTGTGTGTGTGTACGTGTATGCACGAGGAGTTATGGGTAAGGTTGGGCTCAAAATACAAGGAGACTGGTAGTGTATTACTCAAGGGACTTTGAACCAATTTCACCTTATGTAATATGACTCTGGGGAAATCAACGCTGTCACAGTGTTTATGGAAAAGATATCATAGCAGATACATTTGCAAAAGTGGGGAGAAAAATGCAGAGGCAGCATACGTGCCAGTTTATGAGTGGTTGGCATCAGCAAAGGTGTCTGGGGAATTATGTTGAAAATGAAATATTAAACAGTGAACATGGGGCTGTAAATGGGATGTCTGTTTCCAAATCCAATAAATATTGTGTAGCATATTACCCTCTGAAGACCTCAGATGTATGAACACTCAAGAGCAGATATGGCTGCATAAGTGAAAAAAGTTCAACTGGACCAAAGGGACAACCATTTATCTTTCAGGGTACACATTTTCAAGTTTTTTATACGTTCTTCAACTCAACCTTTGGACTGTTTAAATGCAAAACATGACTTCAGTTCAGTTTATTAAATTGTCCATTTGTTTATTCAATTATTACCATGGCTGTGATTCAGCTCTGTCAGTTACATTGTGATGTTAGTCATGCATTAACAGTCTTAAGCTTGACAAAACTATGCAACTATGTACAAAAAGTATGTTTTTCTTTTTTATAAAAGTAAGTTTGATTTCTATGAAATAAAAATAATGCACCACACCCACCCCAACTTCGTAGTGTACAATCACTTTCCAGCCAGCTGAAAGTAATGTCATATCTGTTCCCAAGCAACAAGAACAAAGATTCTGAAGGAAAAGTAAAGACACCAAAGACACATTCCACAGCAATGAGTGGCAGTAGTGCATCACTTCACTGTTTTCCTGCCACCATGAAACATAAAGAACATGAAGGACGGTGACTACAACAAACTTGTTGGAGGGCATGCAACAGCCATCATAAACTGGAGCATTGATTGTTACAGGTTTGACTGAAACTAACAATTATAACAATTATTTTCATCATCGATTCATGTGTCGAATATTTTCATGATTAATTGTTTGGTCTATAAAATTGAAGGAAATAGTGAAGAGTGTCCATCACAATTTCCTAAAGGCCAAGGTGACGTCTTCAAATTGCCTGTTTTGTCTAAAGCCAAAAGATATTCAGTTTACTGTCACGTCACATTCATGAGCAGCAAATTTTCCCAATTAACAAACTGGAAACTAGGCCTGGGCCATATCATGATTTTCATGTATGCCACAGTAGTGGTTTAGAAATCCCAAAGGTATGATTTTCAGTACCATTATAAAACATGCTCCTTTTTCCGTTAAACTGACACAGAGACGCTCTATTAACGGGATGTATTATAGTGCACATCTGCCACCAGAGGTTAATCAGTAATAATATAGGCAACTGGAGGAAGAGGCAGGCTGAAAAAGATGGTAAACAACGGTGGGGACACAGGTCTTGTCCCCAGCCCCTGTTTGGGAATATTTTGGGTTCAGATACGTTGATTCAGCCAACACGGATGAAGCTGTGTGCTCTATTTGCTACCTACAAGAAAGTTGTGGTGAAATAGGGTAACACATCAAACGTCCTTTCACACCTCAAAGTGCATCACCCATTAGGCTGGGATGCTGGGACACTACGCACTTATATTATCCTTAAACATTGTGTAAACTCACACTACATGTTTTAACTAGCCTTCCTGCAGGGTTGTGTGGAGGGGTGTGTGGCAATTTTTCATACCTGTGTTACATGTGCGCGTGTTTATTTGTGCTTTAGAACATAACCGCTGTGAAACAATCGGAAAATAACGTTTTGCCAACTTTGAATGCTGTGTGTTCACAAACACCAACCGACAAATCCTGCATAGTATATAGTGGAGTCAAGGCAAGAATATATCTTGGTCCAAGCACATGACAGAAAAAAGTGAAGCAAAAGCTGGTTTGCTGAGCAGGCTCGCAGATAACACCGGTCACTTCGAACACTGGCTTCTGCTAGCTAACGTTAACGTTAGCTAGCAGAGTTTACGTTTATTTAGCGGCAGCATAGGTAGCACAAAGAACCTTTGTGTGGCATAACTGAGTTTTTGTAACTTAGCTGGTTATCAACAGAGCTAAGTTAAATTCTAGCAGCCACCAGACTGTATTTTTTGTGTGAAGATGATGTGGATTGTAACTTTAGTGGACATATTACATGTTGGTTAACTCACTGCCTGTTGTCAACCGAGTTGTCACCCATGCTGAGGCAAGACCTTTACCTGCTGTTCCTCATTCAGTCAGTGCAACACTGTATAGCACTAGCTGTTAGCAACTCACGCTACATAGCACGCAACTGCTGTGGGTTCAGATGTTTTGGGTCACTGTGATGTCACAACACTAAGGCCTTGTTTACACCTGGTGTTAACATGTGTCTCGGGTGATCTGATCACAAGTGGACAGCTTTAAGTACATCTGTTTACACCTGGCATTAACAGGCGTCTCCACATGTGTCCTGAGTGACCATTTGTGATCGGCTCTCACTTCCCCGCTCTATATGCAAATAAACACGGACATCATTTCCGTTTTCAAAGATCAAATTTGTTTGTTATTAACCGGACTGGGGGTCCGCTCCGTCCAAAGCTGTGGTCAACAGAGAGAGAGAGAGAAGAGTTATGCAGCGATCTCCCCGCAGCTCTCCATTCAGACACTGTGCGCATTTACACACAAGACACAACAGCATAACTTCATTGATTATTTAAATCTCTGACACACTGACAGCATCGGTCAGGATCTAATGTTAATTAATGTTCTGTGTTCTTCTGCGCATCCAAAGCAAAACTGTAATTATCAACTTGACAGGACAGAGGAGACAATCCAGCAACGTTTAGCTTCTGAAATATTTTTTTAGACATACAAGCGAAAAATTAATGGTTTAATATCTATTCTAATTGTCGATTTGAAGAGGGAAACCGGTTAGGGGAATGGGAAAAACAGCAAAAAACGGGACGTGGGTTACGTTTTTAATTCACATGAAAAACGAAATAATTTCTTTATCCTGTTATCAAACAAGTTGAACAGCTTTGGACGGAGGGTCCTGTGCCTAGTCTGTCGTAAAATAGAGGATGTCAGTTGAGTAGGTGGTCCTTCAATGTGGCCCAGGACACATTGCGTTTACACTGCTAAATGAATGTGGCCACATGTGGCCCAGACCACCTCTGAATGTGGTCTGAGTGATCGGATCTCAATCCGTCCTCAATGCGTTTACACCTGTACTTAGAGCTGTCCACTTGTGATCGGATCACCCGAGACGGATGTTAATACCGAGTGTAAACAGGGCCTGAAACGAAAAGTAAAGTCCTTTCACCTCATCTAAAAACATGATTCTTTTCGTCTCTCTTCCAGTCTTGTGTCAAAGTTTGTTCCCCTTTAAATTGTGTTTCCCTCCCGTTAGAATACAGCAGTACTCTCGCCACTCAGATATCGGTAGAACTAAATGCGGCAGCATCCTGTTACTACCATTTGTGGCAGCAGAGGCAAAAGTTAGTCGGCTGTCAAGTGTTGTTTAATATGTTTTCACTGTGTGGGTAATTCCATCTATGTAACTTTGATTCTTAGTTAATTTCACTTTACTGCATTTCCCCTCCTTCATAATACCAAAACTGAGAACATTTATATTTAACATTCATAGTGAGAAGCATTAAAAACTATAAGATAGATAGAAAATTATAAGCTACCTTGAAAATGAGTACAAGCTGACAAGGTCATAGAACTGCACATGCATAAGACAGTGACTGAACAGGCGGCAACAGTTTAGCCTCATTTTCAAATACATTTTATTTTTCATATTTCTGAAGGCCAGCAGCCTGTGGGACACCTTGGGGAATTGTATGGGATTAGGAGGAATTCATTATTTTTCATTATCAGTGGGTTGTGCTGCCACCAGTCATGACCATTCACGTCAGCTCCACTTATCCCTTTTTAAAGCAGTTCCCTCCCACCATCATGCACTGACAGCTTCGTAATGGAGTCCAGACTTGTCTCCCATACTGGGACATGCAGAGTCGAGTTAGGCTGCGAATATGTGCAACCTCAAATGTACTGCCAAGGGAAAAGATGTCTTTTTAAACTGAAAACATATTTCTAGAAATAATGAATATCTGGTCACATATGCAGGCATCATTCATTCTTTTACTTTCTGTCTACCAATTTAGTTCCGTTCAGGGTCACAAGCCTTTGTATTTGCAGAATTATCTTGGCAGGGTAATGTAATTATAACCTGGGGACACAGGAAGCCGATCACAGGAACCTGTCCGCTGAAATATTTACTGCAGTTTATGAGATTATGAATTGTTTTGCCTCCACACTGAAAAATGTACTGTGACATTTTTATTTTGAAAAGCCACTGCTTTCTAGCGGAGAAGTCTTGCCCATCGCCCCACAGCTGAGTGCCACCTTTCAAACTTAAGAGATGGAGACATTCAGTCAGAATTTACAGAGAAAGTCACTGAGCTTTTGCTTCTGACTTCTACATACTTGTGTGAAAACTTACTACAATGTTATTTAAACACTACACAATATTTTCACCAATTTCTTGATTGTTTCAATGGTTTGTCTGTTGTGTTGTTACTTAACTATTCTCAGTGACATTTTGGGACATGCATTGATAAAACTTGGTCAGTTTCAGAACAATAGTGGATAAATCTGAACTGCAAAAAGAAGAATCAAAATGGAGTAAACTGCACAAGGACTTCATTTTGCCTTTCTATAAAAATGTATCACATTTCTGTCTTTCCCTGTGGCTATTTCTGTAATGATGATCACCAAAGGGAGATTTCATGTCCTTTTATTTACCACATCACTGGTTATAACGGGCTGAAGACTACCACTCCCTGACAGAAGACAGAGCGAGACTGTTTACTCTCCACCAGTCCAACACAGGATGTATAATATTGCAGTGCTGCTAAGATAAATGTCTTCATCTTAAAACAAACCCAGCAAACATCCTGGGGTTTGATAAATGTGGATACAATAGTCTAAACATTGAATAAAGCAAGTAGAAATGTCATCTGTCAGACAACACTGACACTTTTATCATTCTGTAAAATATTTTTTTCTAATATCAGTTAAAAACCATTTCCAAAGCTGTTTTGATATGAATTTCTACATTTTTATCCCTCATATGGTTTCTGGGTAGACCTAAAAAAAAAATTGCTTCAACATAGGCAAATAATTTCACCCTCAAATTTGTTATTTTTCAAGAAACAACATTGTACTATAAATAACTAAAATTCCATGATCAGTTATGGCTTTTCTTGCAGCAATGATTTTTTTATGCAAGGGCGTCGCTGTGGCACATAAGGGTGGGATTGAGTGATGCTTGAGAGGCAGACGGAGACAAAGAGCTGCCTCAGGAGAAGACAAGTGGCACCTGAGACTTGTTAACCCTCTCCTATGAAGATTTACTCATTTCTTTCACAAGAGAAGATAAAGAACACATCTCTGAAAACCACCCACCCACACACGTGTTTTCAGTTCGTCAATTACAGCAGTAGTTTCTGCTGAATTATTTGTACTGTTTGTACTGTTGCTGATGCATGTTAGAAAGTATTAACTACTAATTTGGATGGATATAAGTGCTTGATTAGAAGTCATAATGTTGCAATTTTCTGTGTACAGTAGATAAAACAGACTTAATGAAATTATTATTTTTAAATACCATGATTTCTGGGGTAGGTTGGCCACAGCTGTGTGTCAGTTACACGTTATAATGACAATCATGGGTAGGCCTACTGGAAGACACTTGATATTACTGGTCCTTCTGTAATATTACAGTACAAAGTGTCTCTTGTCATGTTTCAACCTATTTGTTACCATTTATAATTTATAATTCTCAACCATTAATTTCTTTGTGAGCTCCTTGTGACACCATGGAGTGTAATTATACATACAGTTTGCGTCAGTAAAGCACCGTATAACCTGCTGTCAGTCTTCATAGTCTGATTACCCCACATGGGTCTATGATGCAGGATGACATGTTGCTGAAACTGTCTGATGGATGAGTCAGTCCATAAGGAGTAAAGGTCATGACATCATAGCCTCTGTTCCACTAGCTTCTGTAAGTCAATCAAGCAGCAACTACCAAAGCTTGAAGCTGAAGCAATGTAGAAGTACCTTGAAGTGCCACTGACAACTGCTCCAACTGACTCCCATTCAAAAAGCCTCAACTTCTCTCCAGAAATACAAACAATAAAAACAGTCACTATTTTCAACTAGTGATTATAGTCTCAATCTCTAAATTCGGGCCCTATATAAGTGTGCTGGTGGTCATTTTGGAAATTATTGCTCCGTTAATAAGATTCGAAGACATAGTAGCTTTGATGTCTGACGTGTGGGTGTTGATTGACAGCTGTGATTGACAGTTGACTCACCTGCTGCGCTCCCCGGCTACGGGACTCACAGTGAGTCAAGCTATTGTTGCAGTATTTCACTACATTTACATTTGCATTTGTTACTTGATTATGATACCTGGCCTGTTAGCACAATTTAGATGAAGTAGCTAACGTTAACTCAAGTGCAGCGCTCGGTATTCCCAGTAAGCTAGCATTAGTTTCGGGAGGTAATGATGCGTGTTTCCCGAGCATCCCGCATTCCTTATTTGGAAGGTCCTGGTTCCAAATGGAAAAGAAAGCGCTGACCATAAGCTGCAACTCTGGGCTTGAAACCAACGGGTGACGTCAAACTTTGTTACGTCCATCTTTATATACAGTCTATGAACTGAACACAATTTGTCATTCAGCGTTTCAGATTTTCCTTTAAAAAAAATGAAACATGTTCATGGAGTCCACTTTCCATATTCTAAGACAACTCATCATCCACTACAACACTTGCTATCAGAAGGTGAAATTGTCTTGATTTTAAGAAAACAAAATAATGATTAGTTTGTGAGTACAGAAAAAAGCTCAGATGAAAATATACCAATACAGGTACTTACATCATCGTAATTTGGTTTTGTCCATATCCATGAAATTCACCAAAAGTCTCTTCTAAAGTCATTCTTCAGGTGTAATCTCTGCTGTCTAAAAATTTCTCCAGCATTCAGTCTGAAAAAGAAAAACGTGAAAAATGTATTGTTATAACAAGATGTTTTTCACTTTATAACAAGATATTTTCATGTTATAATGACATACAAACTTATCACATTATAACAAGAAACTTTTCTTGTTATCGTTTTAATGTGAAACTTATGTTTGAATGAGGAAACAGTGTGCTAAGAACGGATAAACTGAGGAATACCGCTTATTTCTACGAATGGTATTAAGTTCTACTTTATGCTTGGGTTGAGACATGACAAGATTATGCTGTAATTGAGCACGGTGGATGATATTGTGATAAGTATACGTATACTAACAAACATTTTAAAATGCATGGGGCTGCACAGAAGAACAAATGAGTCCCACCCTCTGGAGGTGGCATCATGTCTCATATATCAGCTGGAGGGGCATTATTAAGCTGATGTTGGAGGAGCAACCAGAGTCCACCAGCATTAACACACACGCAAGGAGCACATAGGTCGCTGACTCAGGGGTTGCGCAAAGACTGATTTCTCTCCATAGTCTTCACGGAATGATGAAATTGCAGCAGTATGTTTTAACTGTAGATAGAGCCACATTTCTATCTACTAACAGCTAGATGAAAATTAACTCATGAGATAGAAGGCACAATGCGTGTCCCTCTCCACACACCAGCACCTGTTACCGAGTTATCTGCTCACCATGCGTGAGCATGGCAGGGTTGTAAAGCCCTGATCGTGATATGCATTTGTAGAGCCCAGAAACCCTGCCCCGCTGCTGCAGAGCGGAGTAGCTGATGGCTTGTTTTTTCAGAGTTTTAATTTATTAATATTTAGCGTGCCGCATGTCCAAATTGCACCAAATTCAACACAGCACTCCCTCTTTTCCCCAGCAATGCACCTGCTGAGTGTGGAGTCAATTCCGATGAACGGTTCAAGAGATACACAAAGGACATACAGACACATAGGCATACAGACAGAGATTCCTTGCACCTATAAACACAAACTGCTTTGCTTGCTCTGTCTTGTTATAAGTCAGATATTCGCATCACAGGTGATGCCGAATGTCACAGCTGATGCCTCAAAGGAACATTTAGATTTTGACAGTACAGTAATTGGGAATGGTGATAATGTTGGTTAGGCTTTTTGCAATTACACATTGGGTGCATATTAATCTATTCATTTTCCTGCAATTTCAATTCTAGCAGAGTTTTTCTTCCGAAAACATTGATAATCCTGAAAGCCAGAAATGTCTGGAAATTAGTCATTAGGAGAATCAAATGAGTATTTTGACATTGTCGTATTGGTAGGCTACTTTTACTTAAGTAAGGGATCTGAATACGTCTTCCACAAATGCTTGCAGGATGGGAGATATCCAGATTTGAGGGGTATTGTCTTCTTTATGTTTCAGTCCCACTAGCACTACTTTGAGTGAAATATTTGCAAAACTATGTAACCCCCATAAATTTATCAAGAAACAGTCAAACTGAATTGTAGGGTTAATATCGCAGTTTTCAAAATATCCCGTAAAGTGCTATAGGCACCTGCAGAAAGGGTCCATATTCAGCTGACGTCAGAGGGAAAAACAGAAGGAGAGAGAAAAACGGAGAAGAAAAAGAACAAGCAGAGTCCGGTATGCAAGCTAGCATCAGTGAGAAAAAAAGTTGTTTTGCTTCTTAAAAGTTGATGTTAAAGTTATTTAGGACAGAGGTACCATATTTCAGTAGTTTGCTGTTCACAAGAACGTTACAGAGGACCAGAATTTGATGTGTTTTGATGAGTATTCTCCGGTGAGTGGATTTTCTTTTTCTGTGCTAGCTTAAACCAAATGTAGCTCGTGTTCATGTTCATGACCGTGAACGGAAGAAAAAACCAGTTGGAGCAATATGTAGTGTGTAACAGAAACCCAGTAGAAATTACTGTGTGTAAGAGATTTGAATAGAACGTTTTCTTGCTTCAGAAACATTAGCCTTGTTATATTTTTATTTTGTGTTCTGGTTTTATGAACATTTAAATTAGTAATGCAGATGATACAAGACCATGAAATAACTTCAAACTATCTGCATATTGTAGGAAATTGAAATTTATTGTAATTTAAACTGTACGATATGCAGGTTGGTTTTTTGTATGGCTGATTTCTGAGAGAGGACAACTGAGGATTTTCAGCAAGCTGCTGCATGTGGAGGAGCAGAGGAGCTGCTCCATGGATTTGGGACGCATCGAAATCTCCACTTGGATTACAGATAAACTTAATAAATAAAAATATAAAAGGCCCCTAACTGAACTAAAACTGCGTAGTTGACTGATTATTGACTAGACTGGACTAAACTTCTACAAGAAAAAAAATGAAAGTTGCATCCAAAGAGGAAATAAACATGGACTAAAGAAAATGTTTTTAACTGAAATGTGTAATGCTATCTGGGTATGAACAGGAACTAAGGGGTGGACAATTTAATTTCTTTTCTTTTCTGGTTTAGTATTTGAATAAGAGCTCTGAAAAAAGGGGACAAAGTTGGTTTATTTTAGAGTCTTTTTTTTTTCTTGGTTTCATTTAACCAATCTAAATAAAAAGTGTGGAAAGTAGATTTTTTTAAATTCTTTTTGAATAAATGTATTCTGCATATTTTCACAAAGTAGTATTTGTGTCTTACTTATCATCCCCCTTACAGGTCCTAGACGTAAGATACTGGTGTTTAACTATTTTAATCTATTTCACTTTAGCAAGTAGTTAGCTACAACTACATCACTGACAGCATGTCCTTAATAAAACTAAACCGATAAACTAAATAACAACAGATGATTTGACTATATTTTGTCTTAGTTATATAGAAGAAAACCCCCAGAGGCCCACAGAATAAACCCATAATAATGCAGGAGGGCTTCACTATAACAAAGTAAGAAGTGTGACTTTCTTATAGTAAAGTTACAATGCAGCCTTAATGCCCTTCTCACCAGCTCAGATGCCGTTAAGTTTGGTGTAGCCGCACTTCCAGCACACTTGTTATCAGTCCTAGTAGCCCTCTGATCAGTCAAGACTCCTCTCTGGCTCTAGCAGTGGGACGCCTGGTTCATCCAACTTCTCCATCTCCTCAATGTGTTGTTGCATGCCATCAATGTTCCTAATATACTTATTTTTGATCTTGTGGTACAGTTCTCGAATAGTCTCAGCCAGCTTTCTTGACACGTCGCCTCTTTCTCAACTTTGACTTAGCTTTGTATCCACATTTTTAAAATTCTGAAGCTCTTTTTGTAGCTCCTGAATTTTTTCCTGAATTAAGGGACTCCTGAGCTGATATGATTCCATTATTCTTGCTGCCTAAAATGTGTACTGAAACCATGTAACTGAGCTTATTGAGAAGTGCCTGGTATTCTTGCAGAAGGGCTTCCCTCTTGTGGCAAGTGGCTTTCATGGCGTAAAATTTGTCGAGCCAAGGTTTTACATTTTCATAGTCTGCTTGCAAGTCCTGGATTTTGCATTGGAGGTAATAACAGTCGGCCATATTAGCAGAGTGTTGTTTTTTCAACATCTGATATTGAGCCCTCAATTTGGCCTTCATCCTTAAGTTTCTCTGAACTTCTTGCTGCAGGTCAAGAAGGTGTTTGCTTGAGACTGTTTTGCTCCTGCTTTTTTAAAATTTCTCTTTGAGTTAATTGTGAATGATAATTTTCTGGAGGAGGTCCTGAACCTTCTGCTACATTGTTTTGCTGGCTCAAGGTTTTGTTCTCCGTTTTTAATAGGCTGTATTCATCCTCCAGTCTTTCATGGTCCTTCAGTTTCTTGTGTATCCCCACAATTTCTTGCTCAAGAATGTTATTATTTCAGACCATGTTTTTTCTTTCTTCTTCTTCAAACTTGCATTTGTATTCTTATTCTCCTGCCAATCAAAATTCTTAATCTGCTGCGTTCCTGTTGGCTAGTTTTACTACATGCGCCTCTGTTTTTTTCTCCTGTGTCTGCTCATTCGTCTCTCTTGGACAGTTTAATTGAGCAGGGCGCGTGCCTTTGTCCCGCTCGGCAAGTCAGAGCCCAGAAGCCCCGCCCTGCTGTGATGTGACGGTGTTTGTATCAAACAGCCCCACTGCACTCACAGAGCTGAGCAGCTATTCGCAGTTTATTATTAAACGTGTCACGTGTCCAAATTGCACCAAAAGAGTGTCTGTCTCCATAGTAAATCACCTGTTGAGTGTTTGATGGTTGTTTATTTGTGCTTTAGAATGTAACTGCTGTGAAACAGTCTGAAAATAACATTGTAGTTCTGTCATTCTCTCTCAGTTAAAGCTCACTCGCCGTCTCTCTCTCTCTCTTTCTCTTGTTTTTTCTTAAATGAGTCATTAAACCCACAACAAAGCCTAACTTTTAACATTATTAGACATAGAGAGATGTCGTCCCCTCGTCTCTCTCATGGCAGGGTTGTAAAGCTCTGATCATGACATGCAGTAGCAGAGCCCAGAAGCTGCTGCAGAGCAGAGCGGCTGATGGCTTGTTTATTCAGAGTTAAATGTATTAATATTTATCGTGCCCAAATGTCTAAATTGCACCAAATTTGGCACTGCACTCCCATTTTTCCCCAGCTATACACCTGCCAAGTGTGGAGTTGATCTGATGAACAGTTCAAGAGATACGCGAAGGACATACATACACATGGACACACAGACAGAGATTCCTTGCTTTAGTCAATAGATACTGTTACAGTAATGATGCTGTATGTGTTTCTGAAAATGTTTGAGCTGGTTTGCATGAGTGGAGCTGCAGAGCACAGTTGAAGAATATAGTTCATGATTCAGTGGCTGAATATTATAAAGATCCTCTGTAAAGCAGAATTTGATTCCTACAGTGTTTTTACAGCTCAGTTTTGATAAATGTTCTAGAAGTCCTCTTAAGCTGGACAGACTGTCATGATGATGTCATCATGAGACAAATCCTGCAGCTGCTTCATAACCAGTAAATAATGAGGCAACTCTGAGGACATCATGACATAACCTATGGTGACTTTACAGGCATATAGGCACATTTTCTGAATCACAGCTCTGAGCTTTACATAACTCACACAAAAGCCCCATGAGCTGGAGTCAATTCAATGTCACTGGACCGATGGACAAGTAGTACCTCACTGCATTAAAGATTAGAGACATTAAAGATATGACTTCCCTGCCATACATCTGTGGGATAAACTGGAAATTCAGTTTTAAAGGGGACCTATTATGCTTTTCCTTATTTTCAGTCATATATATAATGTTACTATGTTGGATGTTCATGTTAAACGTGGCCAACGTGTCAAATAATGAGGTTAATGTATGTAGAAGTAAGCAAAAAGCACCAGCTTCAGACGGATCTGAACGCTCGGTTTCCAACTGTTTTTTCTACTTTCAGCCCTAGCCAACATCGGCTTGTGATGGATTTCTTTATATGGTCATCTGCTTCATGCAGCAGTGAGTTCACTGCTCCGCTCCACTAACATTATGTCACTTTTCCATTGTTTTGGGGGTAGTCACGCCAAGCCACGACTTGAGTCGAGCTGGCATGCTGTGAGTGTTTTTCCTCTACACAGCCCTGCAAAGTAAAATGAGCAGTTAACCTGTTGGAGGTGTGCCGATTGTCTGCAGCTCAACATCATCATCACTGTGGCTGTTTTTGCTTGTACTATTCCTCCCTTTATTATTTCTAACTGATCTGCTGAACAAAGAGCTCCAAATATCTCCATATGTTGATGTTTTTAGGGCCACTAACTTAGTTCTGTTAATTCAGTGAGGAATATGTTTCATTTCATCTAAATTCTTCACAATCTCCCATTATTTAGTCATTTAAAAACGTTTAATATAAAGCAGTAAAGCAGAAAATGTTGGATTTGCATCGGTAGTAACTTAACATGAATGATACAGCTGGTCAATCAGAACAGAGTGGGCTCATTGGGAGGGGGTCTTAAAGAGACAGAGGCGGAACTGAAGAGCTGCGTAAAGGCTCAGTATAAGATAAATAGGGAGTTTTTGAACTGTGAATCATGCAAAGCTGCTCTCGTGGAGTCCCAGCATAAAAGTATACAGCTGAAAATGAGCACAATAGGTCTCCTTTAAGGGATATTTTAATACCATGTGTTACAAAGGTCTTAATCTCCTTGATGGAGTGATGCTTCAACTCACTCTGAAGAACTAGGAAATGAAGAGCGTACTCCACTCCAAACCATCTGTGTGTCGGTGGGAAGGCAGACGGCCAGGCAGGTGGGCACCAATGCTCAGGGACCCAGGTGCCCTTGGAGCCAAGATCCTAGAGTGAGCCGGCAGATTACAGCCACTAATTAGTTAGCGGGCCAGAGTGCAAGCAAACCTCTGTGCCAAGATCTGGTGCAGGTACACGCACACACACGCGCACACACACACAAACATACAAACTGAGTCAGACAATTAGATAAGAGTAAGTATATGCATACCTTACAACACATGAATAATACTCACCATGGGGGCCAGACTGAAAATTCTACATAATCATGCCCGCCAGATGAATATACAGTATAAATATGTGTGTGTATTATGCTGAGGTCACAAGCTTAATTGTTCATTTTGTTTATCCTCCTTACTCATGTATATTTATAACAGGATTAATGATTTTATTGACTTATCACAGGCTTAAATAATGTGATTCACAGATTTGATAGATTTTGTTTTAAGTAGGGTTTAATTAAAGGAACAGCCTCAAGCATTTTGCAGGTATATAAGTTTGGCAGGTTTTTGCTACAGTGAGAAAACACATGATACTTTTGATAAAGATGTCATTGGCTTTGCTGTACTTCATTCTGTTCTAGTACATTGCGGATGCTCTAATGATACACTGTGAAGTTTCTATTCCTTAAAATGTTATAGAAAAAAATATATTTATTTTGCAGCGTGATTTTCAATCAATCAGTAGCAGTTATGATGACATATATTTTATTTACCAAACTACACACTTGTTTGATGTATACGAGTGACACTGGACAGCTTCCCATGCAGAGCTGATGCCGTATGTTGACCACAGTACATCATTTGAACTCTATTTGGTAATTATCCAAACATGATTAATTGCTCAACTTTCTAGATAACATACTGTAGTTAGAGAGACACTCCTTGATTTGTGCAGCTCCCCTTTATCCCCTCATGAGGAATGAGGAAGGTTGCTTGAGTGTGGCAAGATGTTGGTAGGGCACTTCATTATGGCGTTCTACTTTTTCTCAGTGTTCAGTTGGGCTCCTGTAGGTTGTTGCTTTTGTGTTCCAGTATTTTGATATATGATATAATTCCTTTTGAAAGATAAATGTTGGTCTCACAGATGAAATCTAACAATTGTAGCTGCCACATTAGTTTGAATATAAAGTTAAGCTTCATGTTTTTACTGGACAGAACAGCAGCACTGCCTCTGTGCTCTATATGTACTGATATCACCACAATATAAATGTATTAAAATAAACAAATCAGACTATATTAGATTTTGTTTATATATTTAAGCTACACAACAGTTTGGATTTTTATTCTAGCTACATTTCAGACTGAATAACATAATTTTCTGCATCTCTCTGTCAGTGAGGTTATTTTTTGCGAGAAAAAAAAGTGTTAGTGGAGCTTTGAGTTGAGATTATCATGTCAGGTAGTTGTGTTGAAGCTGAGTTGATCCTGCCAGCAAGTACGCTGCTGTTCCAATTGCAGAATGATCGCACTGCGCCCTCCCATCCTCGGAAGCCAGAGCCATTTAAAAGAAAGAGAGAGGGAGAGAGAGAGAATGAGCTTCTTCGGCTCACGAAGGAAGACATGAGGTTGCAGAGAGGCAGAGGAGAGGAGAGCAGAGAGAGAATGGACAGGCTTTTTCATGCCTCCCACATTCAGAGCTCTTAATCTTTAAACGGCTGCTTCTGATGCAGCAGAAACATTATACTCCAGAAGTGCCTTTAGGTCTGACTCTGTCCCATAATGAATGATAAGTGGAAATCACTTTAGGTTTTGGCCAAATCAAAGTGAACTTAATTTTATAGATTGAATATTATCTGTGATATATACCAATAGACTAATCAATTTTAGTAGTGTTAAATGGACTTGGCAGCAAATCAGGTGGTTATGAAAGGGCGACACTTTTTATAGCCGATTTAAGCCAAAACTCTGAAAATAACCTGTTTCAGACCAGGTTAAGTTTGCAGTATAAGTTACCGTGGTGATCTAGCCAGGTTAAAAGAGAGCCACCTTTGTGACATTGAAAACTCTGGCTTTAGGCTCAACATACCTCGCTAACCCACTAATCTCGCTCTGTAGTACACCCCTCAGACCATCTCATTTAACAACACTCAGTTCAGTCTACAAAGGGCATGCCTTTGTAAGTTTTAGGATTATATCTGAGATGTCATATTTGCCATCAGTAAATCAGGACTAATAGTCTTACAGCAGATTATGTTAAAATTAATTTGGCAAAAATTACTCATATGTACTGTACATACATGAGACTAGAAATGTAACAGATTTGTTTATAGTTGAAGCAAAGTGCTATTATTGACAGAAATCTGTTCTGGTCAGGCAGCCCAATGATATGTATGAGGTCATATTTATTGGGATTCACATGGGCCTTGTGTTTACATTGTTATCTTCTATAGATTTATAAAGAGTCATGTAAAAGTTTTGATGTGACGTGTATAGAGGGTGGCCAAATCTATCTTCGTAAATCAATGATCACAAAAAAAAAAAATCATCTCTGTTTGAAGTTAAAATTAGGCATGAGGTTTCCTGTAGGTTTAATCTTGGAGTTAAGACAAATATTAGGTTAATGAACAACTTTTTAGGTTATGGTTTTGCTAGCTTATCCAAAGATGAATCCAGTGCGGAACTCCAGTGGGAGTCCCCTTTCCCAAGAGTCAAATGGGGTGGCAACCAAACACTTCTTGCTTTCTTGCTCTTGCTGACATCATCAATGATGTCACAGGTTAAACCAAGTATGGGGGGATTGTATTGTACTGATTTTTTTTTTGTTATAAATAGTTTTATTTGCAATATGATTTGGTGTCTTGGCAATTGGTGAGTTTAAAGTTGTGTTTGTATGAAAGTCTACTGGAAGGTCAGTGAAGGATGATGTGTGTGTGTAGCTGTGTGTACATGATGGTGCATTAAGTTTGATGAGTTGAATTTTCCTCAGTTAAGTCAAGTTTCCTTTTGTTGTTTGTTGTTTGTCTTTTCATTTTTTGGAGACACGTGTACTTTAGGTTGCATGGTTTAAATATATATCCCCTTTTTTAGAATCACTGAACAAGCTTATGAAAAAATTCACCCAGAGATGGCAGCCAGGCATGAGAGAGGTGCTTTTCAGCCTTAATATCAGAGGACTTACATTCAAGAACTGTCCACATAGCAACAGTAGGATAATTTGTGAAATACACCATGATAAATCAAGCCACCTGATGCATTGGTAGAACACAAAAAGCTAAGGACTTGGCCTTGCACATGGTGAAGAAAGTTGAAAAAACCTGTTTGGTACATCTGCAAATGTATGAAATTGACTCCGCTCTCTCCCAGCCTGGCTTTCTCAGCGCCCACATTCTGCATGAGGAGGAGGTAGTGGCGGACTGTGTCAAATGCAGCCGACAGGTCAAACAGGATGAGGGCAGAGGATAGCTTTAAACACTGAGAAGTCCAGTCTCGCTTCAGTGTGCTAACATGTTTTGACGGTTTATTTTCCAGTGCAGATCTCCATTTCTTCATTGTGTATGTGTGTGTGTTATTAACAGTCAGCAGAGTATGATGTAATGCATTCACTGACATAAAAACACTCAACATGGACATAGTGGAATAAAGTAACAGCTATACAGTGACTTTGGCATCACTAAATCATTCATAGGTGACATGGCTCAGGCAGATTTCACATTCATAGAACATAACAGCAACATTTTATTTGCAATTTCATTTGGTAGAACAGCAGCTCAAATTGCTCTCCTGATGGGAGAAAAAAAGCTTCTACATCTCTAAATATAGTGTCTGTATACAGACACCAGTGGGAATAATTCCAAGGAGAAAAGTAACTTTGTTAATGTTGCACATTGCTGGAATTTCATAAGCTCCACATTTAACACAAGGGACACATTGAGTCCTGCACTCTTCACAGAGAGCTCAGTTTAACAGTTAGTTATTGTTTCAAACCGCCAGCAAAGTGAGCCACAGCAATTTACTTTCAATGCATAACTATTTGAGCAGAAATGATTGGTTCCTCATACTAGGTCCCATACATTTGTAAGGAATGGAAGCCATCCCTTGTGGTGTCAGTGGCAGCTCTGTGACCAAAATATTCAATCTGTATCATTGTGGACTTGAGGCATTATATTTATTAAATTTGGCTGGCCTCAGTTACAGAAGAAACCCCTCTCAGTAATTGAAAACGGCTTCCTAGTCAGAATATTAATTCACACACAGCAAACCCCTCCAAATAGTAGAAGGAGAGAAGGGGAGCAGGCTTGAGTCGGGGTTGTACTTTCATTTATATTCCTTTACAGTTCAGCAGGTCTGGTTAAAGTGCCTTTTAACGCCCCAAGCAGGAATGGGATGTCAATTGCAGGAGGGATTTGCAGGTGACAGCCCTTGACCACCAGTTTACTCAATCGTGGTACTAATACCTAGAAGTGATAGTGGATAGTGGTTCTTCTATTTTATCATTAGAATTCTAGCGCGGGGGCGACTGGAAATAACAGCTTGAAGCAAGTGAGGAATAATGGAGCAAAGGAGGCTGGGGGGAAATGTGACTACATGTGATGAACATAATCAGTATGCAAAGAATCTTCCAGAAGACAGGGAGTGTTCAAATATTTGTTCACACGTCAAGCTCTGAAAATGAAATACCCCGTAATTTGTATACGTACTAATCTGATTACAGTCCTGTTTATTAATCAGCATACATGCCAGGCCAAGTTTATTTCAGCTCTCTTTCCTTCCATGGCTATTGGGTGATCTTCCGATTATTGAATTAGTTCCAATGGCCAAAGCCAAGATTTACTGTCACAGTATTGTAATTTTCATCACACCTTAGTGATTTTCATCTTACCTTTTCATCTTCTTTTAAATTTCATTTTCAATTTTCTAAATGCCACCAGACACTCTGAAAGGGACAGAGTTGAATAAGAGAAAATAGTGGGCATTATGTTTGAAAAAAAGCAGTTATACAAGTTACATCATCTAGGTGAAAAACAACCCCCCGCCCCCCCCAAAAAAACTTCACCTGATTATAATATTCTCATTAAGTCATATTTGCACTATATTATATTTTATATGCATTACATGTAATGCGTTATTTTTGTGTCAATGCAGGATTTTTTTTGACATTAATATTATTTCCGCTATTAACAATTATAAAGGCTATACTGTATTTCTTTAAGTCTCCAAACATTTTTGTTCAGGTTTCCCCCATTTGCAACTTCACATAAAGCTTTCTCATTTAATGACACTCTGATCCATTGCCATTAAAATAATTATTTGTTGCATGATGATTGGAAGCAAAGTTTTCTTTTTCTATTAGTATTTGGAGTCTAGGAACTGATACTTCTGTCATCTAGCTGTTGAACTGACTCACCAGCAGCTAGAACTTATTATGAATTGTTTGGCATTAACAGTCAGTATGATGGGGAGACTGTTACATAATGGATCACTGCAGTGTATCTTGTAACAAAACTGTTTCTGTTGCTGAATGCAAGAATTACCTTTTGTGACTTTAGCACCTTTTACAGCTTTTCTTTGCAGAACAGTCAACTTACATGAACAATTATATGATTGTCTCTTTAGTGTTGCATCAAAAATTCAATTGAATACATTCAGAGAGGTACATCATTACATTTTAACCGCTAATTAGGCTACACTGCTGAACTTCAGAGCTTGCCACCCAGTTACAACAACTAATATGGACAATTTGAACACATTTAGCTCAAGTAGGACAAATTGTGATGTTCCAGTTTTGGCCTACTGACCATTCAGTTAGAAGCTGTCGACCGCTCTTCCTCCCAACATGCAATTTAAATTCACAGTGTAAGATAGAAGCTTTCTTCTAGGCTTTTAGTTTGATTTTTTTTATTACATTTTCTGCTTCAGGAGAGAGCTGTTGTTGCAGAACTGCAAATATATTATAATTATCTACGAAGTTGTAACTGTAGCATAAAATTGTCCTGAAGCGTTATGTCCTGAAGGGCCTCCCACATCAGCTCTATGCTTGTTTGACAAATGGGGCTTCTCCTGGAATCTGTGCTATTGATTAGTTTAGTGATCACTCATGAAATGTAACAAGCATAACGCTCATTTATTATTATAATAGGAAAATAAGTGGAAGGATCTATGAGGGCTAAAAGCTGGTGTCTGCCTCTCTATCTAGGAAGGCTCCATAGATACCGCTGTACCGCTATATACAGTCTGTGGGGTAGCAGACCATAAGTAGTCCTGACAGGTCTGCTTTGCTGATACATGATTGGTTTTTGGTTGATAATGAAGATTGAATGGACATGGTGAAGCGATCACGATCTTCACCTTTTCAGTAATGCTGGAGCCAGAGATTATCCAGGTCTTCGGCCGCTGGTTATCTCAGGCATATCACTCCTATATCTGCAACAGTCTTAATGATCTCTGTCAAGCCAACACTCAACTCAGCTCAATTTAAATCTGACTCTTTTGGAGGCTGGTAATCAGCTCGGGTGAGATGGAACCCCTACACTGAGTCTCCCTCTGCCCGGTCTACAGTACGTCCTCCAAGACCAGCCTAACAGACGACATCCTCCTTCCACCTTCACTCCTCCCCTTTACATCCATTAATCTGTCCTCAACATCCAGTACTGCCTGAATTCCCATTAAACTTTTAAGTGACATATTGTTGTGGCATGGTTCTTGCTAATGAAATGAACTAGTTAACTTAGGTTTGGAAGCAGGCCACACCTCAACCACACCTCTTATCACCTGTCAAGCCTACTTATTCATGGTCAACACATCCTACCCTATCCCTCCCTCTGTTCATCCCTACCCACATACCTTCATCCTCTCTTCCCTCCTCCCCTCATCCCTTCCTGTTCAGTCCACTGCATACCTCTCCCACTTCTCATTCTAGGTACCGTCTGGAGGCCTGTAATCAGCTCAGGTGGAAACATGCCTGAGACGGAACCCCAGCACTGAGTTTCCCTCCACCTGGTCTACAGTACATCCTCCCGGACCAGCCTAACCAACTAACATATTGTTGTGGCGTGGTTCTTGCTGTAGCATTTGAACTATAACCACTACAAACCCTCAACAGAGAGGTGTAACTCGGCCTGAGGGCCTTTTCTGCCTTCTCAGTGTACATTACTTGCACAAAAATATAGACTGTAATACAGGTAGACAGGGCTCTGAGCTGGTGTTTGATCATTGATTCTGTCGTTTCTCTCTTACATACAACAGAAAGGTACAGTATCAGTCAGTAAAGGTACAGTATCAGTCAGTTGGTGGGCTGACAGTATAAACATGGATCCTCAAAAAGGTTCCGGCTGGGATCATTGACTCACTGGGGCTCATGCAAGAAACACTCGTACAAACAAATGTGTTCTTAAGTAGCATGCACCTTTCTTCTGTGGAACAGTTTGCCTTATATGGCAATTTTAGGGCATGGGTTATGCTCATGATGAAATCTCAGGAACACACACCTCCTCATGAACAGGTCACATTAGATAGTTTGTTGAATTCAACTTGGAATACTCGTAACAGCAAACTTCACAGAAAAAAGTAAGGGAGGTTTAGGAGAAAAACACGAAAAAGTTCCAGCTTGAGGCCTGATGTTGTTTTTTGTTGTTGTTGTTTTTTCGTGAAGACCTGGAATTGCCTCTTCCTGACTGACCATGTCTATATCTTTCAATCCAGTTCTTTTGATCATATTGACAGAAAGGCCTGACCATGTCTATATCTTTAAATCCGGTGCTTTTGATCATATTGACAGAAAGTTACACACCTCATGGGCATCGACTTTTTCAATGGAAATCCTTACATGAACTCTTCTCTTGTCGGCTTCTGTCAGAGGAGTCACAGAGATCTTCCCAAAGCTAACAAATACCCCCTCTTAAACTTCACCAAGCATGGCGGCAGAAGTATAAACGCTCCATTTCAACGGCTCATTTCCTCGATTTTTCAGTCAGCCTGATGCTGACTGCATTCCTGCCGGAGCTCGAAACATTCAGCCCAGGGAAAAAGGCTTTATAGCAAATGTATAAGTAGTTTTGATAGGCGGTATCAACCAATTTTGTCTGACCCAATTCAATACCTAGACATCGTGATGACCTCCTTATGCTGCAGAAACAGCAGTGCTGTCATGTCCTATATTTTAAAGATAAGCCTGTTTGGTCAAACAAGAGTCTGTCAGGCACATAACTCCTACTGTACATGATACATACTGCTTTACATCAACAGAAAAGCAGCATTTATAAAAGATGTCTCTCTGTGTATCTCTGCAGACTACAATCTCTCCAGTTATTCTCCCAACGGTATCAAAAACAACTTGCAGACACATGCTGCATGCTAGAGAGCAGCAATTCATCACTGCAGAAATGAAGCCGATGCAATGCATGAACTGGGAAAATGCCTGATTTAGGGTTTCAGTTATGTGTTTCAGTTAAGATATCAAATGATCCATCCACAGCAATCATATATCCATGTTATTTATACTGTTGTCTTGGTGAATACTGTTGTCAGATTGTCTGTTATAACTGTTGCTTTAAGTTTAATCACTGCTCTAAACTCAAAGGTTGCCACACAGTAGCTGATCACACTTTGGGTACATCCCAGTTCCCTTATTTGATGGTTCTTGGCTCCTCATATTACTCTCACAGAACATAATAGTGATGGACTGCAGCACAGTTATACACCATCTCTACATTGCCACCAGTGTTGGGAAGGTTACTTTTGAATTGATATAGCTTACAGATTACTTAGTTACCCTGTTAAAATATAATACGTAATGTAACTTATTCCATTTGATTACTTTTTAATTACTTTTCTACTAGATGTTTTAAACTGGGCAGTAAAGCTAGTTTGAGGGCACGCATACTAAATGAATGGAGCCTGTCTAGACGTAGAGACAGCTCCTCGTGAAGCCAGTAGCAGAAATCACAGTGTGGTTGGGCACAGAGAAAATCAGGTGGGTCTGACCTGTCCAAGACCAATCATACTTAATAAGTTCTGAAAAGCATATGTTAACCAAAATTGGCCATTACAACTATACTTGCCTGAATGCACCAAAGTTTAATCATACAAGCCTTATACATCATCAGAGGTAATGTTACAGGCACCAAGACGAAAATTAACAGCATCTCATAGCCAGGCCACATATACACACACACACACACACACACACACAGCTGACAGATGCAACAGCATCATTAATCAAGTGTATGGAAAGAGATACACCAGCACTAACATGCTCAGTAACGTTAAAAATGACACTTGAACATAGCCTGGTACACACAGATGGCAGACACAGTAACATCAACATAAAATCCAATTGTACACCCAACAAAAACTATACCCAATAAATAATAATATTGAGAGAGGCAATGGGCAACTATAGTCTAAAATTAGAGATTAGTTTACTTTTGATGATTAACCCAAAAGACAACAGAGGTAGCCTAATCAGAATGCCTAACCATAAATTATAGCAGTGAGTCCACTTGCCAAATAACTAAGGAGTTTAGTTGACTAACAAATATTAGCATAGTAAGTCATGGCTACAGTAGCTGGAGCTGGAGGAGCCGGCTGCCTCTCTCCGACTCTGCCTCTGTTTGACCAGTAGAAAGGCACTCCCTCGTAGCTACATAAATAAAACTGCTGATGAAAGCAGGGGCACTCTGCTGTATTCACAGACCCTCTGAAGGCAGTGATAATCACAGTAATGATGGTTGGTGTTGTTAGCATCAGAGCAGCAGTTCCACTGAGGTGTATAGCAACATTGGTATATCTCCATGCCAGACCACACAAAAGTCTTTTGTCAGACCCACACACCTCTTCACGAAAAATCTGTTTGTGATTAGACTCTGCAGCTGATCTCGTTGTGCTGACACTGCATCATCACAACACCAGTTTAACCAGTGTGGACAGACAAGTAAAATCTAACTCAGGTTTTATATTATTCCCAACGCTTAGATTTAATTTCTTTTGATTTGACTTATTGAAATTAGCATGTTTTACTTCTTCTCTTCACTGTGCAGAATGATGTAGGCCTATGCGCAGAGTTTGTTTTCACATTCATCTCCGGTAGACTGTGTTTAGAAGATTTCATCACTGCTGCTGGTGTTTCTATAAGCAATAAATACATTTAACTATAATTTTACCAGACAATCACACATGACACTGAAAATCAATCGCTGTGCGTCAGGTAGAAACTATTCTGATGTGAGCTATAATTACATCATTTCTATTTTACCTTAACATATTTAGGCCACTAAATTACCTCCGCACATTATGGAACATTCTGATCATAACCTGGATTATTAAAAAAAAGCATTGCTTCCAGTAGAAATTGCTCAGGAGTGCTGACAAACTATGACTCATCTGAACACAGTCAGAATACAGGTTTCTTGTTCATGTGTGGATGTTTGTCACTGGGTACATTAATATTTCACTGTTGTTCCGAATATGACAATATTCCGAATTTGATATGGGTCATGTAAACAGCATATTCTGTTTGGATATTCCAATTTAGTCCTTATTATTAGTGGAGTGTTCATTTTTATTAGCCATATAAATAGCTTAGTAGGTATATTGTCTTTTTTGGAATAAGTAGTGTTAATTTCAAAGGACAACATGCAGAAACTAATATTTCCTGTTCTGTTTTGTCAGGGGTTATGGGATGACTTCATGAAAAAGTCATTATTAGTTGTAGCAGTGGTAGTTCTGCACTCTATTCACAGAAACTGTCGTTGCTCCAAATGATGTCTCACTTCACTAACATCGTGTTTCCCCCATCTTTTCCTTTCCCTCAGTGAGAGGGACTAGAAAAAGACATAACGAAAAGATGTATGTGAGACAATAAAGGCAATTTAGATCTACCCTATGTAGCAACGGCAACGTGTGGCCAGCCAAGTAATCATTTGTTTTTATCACTTTCATTACCTTCCTGTCAGGTGGTTCTTTGTGTCTTACACTTAGAAAGCATTTCTACGTATTGGAAGAATTTCCAATAGACTATTTTCCTCTGAAAATGTAAGTAATGTTTTGAAGTCACTGGAGCAGCCAGTTAACTCAATTATATACAGCAGGAATTTTATGTTCAGTCAGTTTTATATTCAGAATTTTAATGGCTTTGCAATCAAAGTTGTTAAATTGCCAGGTTTAATGAACAAAACCTTCTTTGACTCTCCAGAACAAAGACTAGCCAGGTACACTGTTACGAATGCACCTTAAAATAGAGCCAAGAAGCAGGGATTTCGATTTTTACTGTTATTTGAACATTAAGAGAAGACCTGTGATGTAGTTTTGCACTAAAACGTACTGTGAGGTTCTGCATCCCTGATATCAGTGACGGTGTTTCCTCCGGACCAACAGCATGTTAATCCACAACATAAGCCTTTGCTGACCTGTCAAGACTGCAAATACTTTTTATGATAGTGTGGCAAGTGATTGGGTTGCAGGGCATTACCCAGTGTAATCAAAGAAATCCAACTACGCCACCCTGGGGGGTTTTACCCAAGGAAAAGTGTTTACCTCAGACCTGTACCAATAACCCAAGTGGTAATCAGGTTCTTTATACTAAGAAGTAGGAGACGTTGCTCCATCCATCGATAATTTTTTATTTAACAATAGCAAAAATGAATAAAAAGAGCCATTAAACATACCATCCAAACATATATTAAAGGGACAGGGGAATTATTCACAGCTGAGGCTTACCAGTGGAGGGGTAGAAGGAGAGGCATCCTGCAGAGAGTCCCCTCGAATCACACGTGCACACACACACACACACACACAATGGTAAAGGGTCAAACCCAGGGGTGCTCAGATGAACACAGCACACAGGAAAGGAGGTACCACCACCTATAAACACCAACCCCACCACTTTAGGCTCTTAGCTTCTGAAATAAAGGGGGAAATATAAACAATTAGTGGAGGCACATTCACCCAAACAAACAAAACACCATAACTACAGTTGACCTAATGCTGAAACTGTTAACACTAGTTATTATCAGCTAGCTAGAAAAAAAGGCCTCCTTCCAATGGTGTAACAAAACAAGAGAAAGAGAAAAGGAAAAAAAAACTAAATCATTCTCTAAAGAGTAATATCAATTGATCAGATGGTTGAACACCTAATTTCGGGACAAATAAATACAATAAACTACACAAACCAATATTAATTGCATGAAACAGGCAGCCCGATACTTGCAAATCAAACAAAATAAACAAAATAAACCACACAAACAATATTATTTGAGTGAAATAATCAAACACGTAGCTGTAAATTACAAGACAAATGAATGAAACACACTAAACAAAACCAGATCACTCACGGAAGATGGTCTGACTTGTGATTTACAAATTAGGAATAAACAGAAGAAACCCCACTCACAACGCACATGCAAACTCACAGATTAAGATGGCTCAGGCCAAAAAAAAGGGACTAATGACATCCCACAACAAAGTATGGACAGACCAAACAATCCGAGACAAAGGCGACTATCATTGACACCAGCTACAGGCAAAGCAGCAGCTCCTCCATGAAGCTGCTAAACACCGACCCAGGCCCAGTCCCTGTGATACATGATAAAACGTCGAGTTAAAAACAAGAATGATGACTACAAAAAATAAACCTGGCGCCATAGTAGACTACATATCAATCAGCGTCTGTTAACTCAGGGGAGGAGAGAGCCTATTATTCTGCTACTACAAACGATTACCTAAAACAACACATCCATTTACTACATGCAGCATAATAAAATTACAGAGCAATCTACAAGAGGGTCACTTCTGAGGGTGGGGAGTCACCATAGGAGGATCTACAAAATCATAAATGACAGCATAAGAGGATAAACTAGGGAACAAACACAGAAACGGCTCCCATACCTGTGACAATTGTGGATGTCATGCAAACAGGAGACTGGGCATGCATTCGGCATCAGGGGAGTGCTCAAAAAACAGCTACCTGCCTTTATAGAGTGCCCACAGACAATGATTGGCTAGTGATCGCTGAGAAATTAAGAAAGCAAAACAATACAGGCCTGCTTAGACCAGACAGGAATACATCTCCAATCAGGCCAACATTCAGTGCATTTACATAAACTTCAGTAACCTGGTTACAGCCGGCTTTCTCTAGTAAGCTGATTTCTGAACTGTCATGTAAATGATTACCGAGATCTGGGTAGGAGATTTGAGAAACATGGTCTCCCCAGGTAGATTTCTCATGGAGAACCCTGATTTCTTGGCCATGTATATTGGTAAACAAGTTCCTAATGGGCTTTTTACAAGTGCGCATGTGCATGACAAAAGACTGCAGACAGGGAAAGCACAGCAGAACGCCTGGATGAAAGGAGAGATCATTATATGGAGAGATGTGTACTTGCATTTAAAATAATTCCATCCAGAGTTTGAAGAAAACTGAAACTGACACAAAGTAGCCTGCAGAAGTCTAAATAAGTCTTTCCACTGCTGAACATTTGACTGTTTGTTATGTTAACACACTTTTAGTGCTGAGAAAAAAAGCTCTGCTCTGTCTGTCTATGCTCATAGTATCATCAATCTGCTCTTACACAAACACTCAAAAAAGAAAAAAAAAAAGTCAGGAAGCAACTTCTTCTGGTAATACAATTACGATAAGCAAGCCATGCTTTCAAAATAAGGTCAGTGGTAGAGGAAAATCTGATTATTACTGTAGTGTATACTGTACTACAGTGCATATAAACACATACCCAGAATGTGACGCAGGGTTTAGTGGCATCTAGCGGTGAGGTTGCAGAGTGCAACCAATTGAATAGCCCTCCCCTCACCCTCCCATTCCAAGCGTGTAGGAGTACCTACGGTAGCCAGGAAAGCCACGAAAAACACGAAAGGCCCTCTCTAGAGCCAGTGTTTGGTTTGTCCATCCTGGGCTACTCTAGGAACATGGCAGTGCAACATGGCGAGCTCTGTGGAAGAGGACCTGCTCCCCTATGTAGATATAAAGGGCTCATTCTAAGGTAAAAGAAACAAAACTATTCTTATTTTCAGGTGATTATACACTGATGAAAACATACTTACGAATATTATATTCCATTTCTGCCAAGTCCATTCCACTAGATGCCACTAAATTCTACACACTGCACCTTTAAAAGCTGTATGCTTTTATCACCACCTTTAATTAAACTGCCAAATGTGCAGCAGATATTGAGGCATTGGGACTTAATTTGAGTATCAGCTTTCAGTAAATATTCACACTGACAAGTGGTGCTCTCTGCTCTTCTAATTACAAGGCAAATCAAGAGTCCATCAGCAATCAGCAATAATTGCTGTATAGACTTGTGCTTGTTTCCGATTGCTGCTTCTCACTGCAGCAGAGAAGAGACAAATCTGGAAATTTACATTTTAGAGTGCACATAGATTGCTGGATTGCCTAATTTTCCTTTGGGGTGAAACCATGCTTTTAATCAGCGTCTCACAGAAACAGCTGTGTTAGTACAGGTGGGAAGATTTAGTTTTGCTTGTGGCAAACAATTTACAATTTATAGTTTGCTCTTGTGCGAAAAACAAGATGAGTCAAAGCAGTGAAGGGTTTACACAATTGATAGTCCTTGTATTTTTAATGCTGCTATTGTCATCTAATCTGTCTTATTTGATTTGGACAGAATACCAATTAATGTTTGCAAATTACATCTCTCCCAAAACATATGTAGCTACTGCACGATAGTTCATAGAAAATTCACTGTTTTGGTCATTATTAATGTGTTTTGGCTGTGCCTTTCAGATACAATATACCCTGACACAAACATGATAATAACAAAGGCATTTCAGAGTATGACTGAAACATCAGCTACAGAAATAACACCAATAGCAACTGAATATTTATTTGCTTCATTTTGTGAAACCATTCCATAGCCATTTACAAAATTACTTTGATTTTACAGTAATTTAAAAAAGTAACAAATCAAATACTGTCTCAGAATGACAAAACAGATGTCTGTATATATAAATAATATAAATGTAAGGTTAGTTAACTGAATATCAGACAATAATCCAAAGGGGTCAGGAAAGTACTTCTGTCTGACCTACTGTCCATCCACTTACCTCTACAACCTTTACTTTCCATTATCCCATTATCACCACTTCTTTTCTGTTATCTCAGACACCATGGCAGCACTTCACCTCATATCATATACTTCCTTTGGGTTACATTGTGCCGGTTTGTAACCTGTTGTTGAGACAGAGAATGGAGGTGATTTGTCACTGGGTGGCCATCAGATGAAGGACACAGGGTCATCTGGTATCAGTCACTTGGCAAATAGTCACACATCACCACAATTACTCATCCTGGCTGTTACCCTCACCACAATTATTCTTCTTGGCTGTTACCCTTTGCAAGTGGAACTGTTTCTGGCATGAAATTTAAACATTTTGAAGACCATGTTATATTAAGTATACTAAGTTCATCATTCAGCAGCCATACCAACATATACCCTGTTTCCACTGAATGACTGAACGTAAGCAGGCATGAGTTTGGTTAGTACTTGGATGGGGGCCTCCTGGGAAAAACTAAGTTCCCGCTGGAAGTGGTGTTGGTATACCAGCAGCGGGCAGTCTTCCCTCTGGTCCTAATAAAATCCCAATGCCCCAGTGCAGTGATGGGGACACTGTGCTGTAGCAGATGCCGTCCTTCAGATGACACGTTAGACCGAGGTCCTGACTCCCTGTGGTCATTAAAGATCCCATTGTACTTATCGCGAAGAGTAGTGGGTTCCCTGGTGTCCTGGCAAAATTCCCAACGTGGCTTTCTCCATCTGGCCACCTAATCATTCCCCAGTGTAATTGGCTCAGTGATGCCCTCCCTCTCCACCTCAAGCTGATGTGTGGTGAGCATTCTGGTGCAAAATGGCTGCCGTGCATCACCAAGGTGGGTGCTACTCATTGGTGGTGGTCGAAGTGAGTTTCCCCCCTTCACTGTGAAGTGCTTTGGGTATCAAGATAAAGTGCTATATAAATCCAATCCATTATTATATTCTGCACAATTTGCTTATTTAGACCAACAAATTATTTCAGTCAAACTATAGATGATTTGATTCATCAATTATCACTTGTCTCTGCAGCTCTACAGAGCTTTTTAGCCTTTTTTAGTTTAGTGTTTGTTCTTGTTTTTTATGGCCTGCACATACTGTCACTCTCATCAACCCTTGGAGGCAACATTTTCCACCTGAAAGCACTTAGCAGCTAAAGACCTGGATCTTATTCTCCAAAGGAGAGCTAAAAGGAGAGTGGATATTGGACTTACATTTGTCAGGAGGCCAGAAATACAACTACAAATCAATGCTAATCTAGCTCCTTGTCCGTGTGTAAATAGGCAATTGTTTCCTATTATGTTAGGTATAGAAATGGGCAGGTGTGTCGGTTCATAAACTCTGACTGTGATACCTTTTCACATATTAACAAGGATTCAAATGACTATATACGGGGATTAGCCCAACGTGAATTATCACTCAACTCTGTTAGCTCTATTTTTTTTTTAGGTTCTTTAACTCATTGTTTGGTTGTATATGGCCTGCAAATTTCACTCTCACCAATCCCATTTCCAACACCAGCAGACAGCTTTTGGCAGATAAAGAGGTCTGACAAACCCACTGTGCCACCTGCCCACCACCAAATGACAAGGTGCAAGTTGGCAACTAGCTGGTGAATAAAGGTGGACATCTAGCAGGTAAAGCTTATTTCATTTACTGTATATCCCATAAGAAAGGTTACTTGTCCATCACAGTATTGCTGGCAAAAAATGAATGAAAGAATCTTTTGTGCAGAATTGTCAAGCTTAGTGTGTGTCATATACTCAACCTGACTCAGCTCAGGTGTTGGTGATAACAGCTCCCATGCATATTCACTGCTCTTAACACTTCCTGTGCATACCACACTGCTGCCGATATGCTGGAGAATACTTTTGGGCTTGCCAGATTCTTTCAGACAGACAGACGGTAGACTTAGCACTTGGCTCTGGACGCCATTCCTGGCTGCCCCATTTGTGACCTTGGTGCTTCGTACTTCACACCACGACTCGGTCACACAAACATAGACAGGTACAGTCATCCCAGGATGACAACATCTTTGTCTGGGGTGAAACCACTGTTTAAATCCAGTATTTCCACAGCATACAGTGAAGAAGAGAACAGCAGGACTATGTTTGGTGTTTATTTACAAATGATTTATTTAAAGCAAAAATAATATGTAGAGTGAGCACAATTACAGTTAGTGAACACTCAGTTTATGTAGCCCACAATTTATTTCTTTTGGAAGAATAATGAACTATAAATTGCTTTATTTACACTCAATACCAATATATTTTGGTCACTTAGAATTCCATGTGATCTTGTGCCATAAAAGGTACACAATCCCTAATACATGAAACTCAACGAACAAAGCATGAACAAAAAATATTGTTTCCCAATCAATAACCTCCTCAAAATACTGTAAAACCCACGGTCAGTAAATACATTCTCTCACTAAGAACTTGTTCAGTGTGAATCTTTGAGGAAGCACGTTTTTCAGTTTAGCTCTTGCATGTAATACCACTCTTAATACTGCACCCAAACAGAGTGCCACTCTGTCCCTTTGAAGCAAGCTGTTTTAATGAACCCCTCCTACATACAGTATCACTTTCATGCCTGGGTGGTAATTACCTTCTTCTCAACCCAAAAATTAATTACATACTCATAAATTGGCAATTTACCCACTGAGGCAATGCTTACACCCGTTATAATATGATTCCCCATCGAAAGATGGATGGTACCTTGAGCATCTGCCAAACCACGTTCCTTCCTCTGCTTTCCCTGAAGGTCAGCCTGCCTACTGAGAGCCAGCATAGCTCAACGCAGAATCTTCTGGTCAGTGCTTGTTGATCTCAGGTGTGTCCCCAAGATCTGCAATCTGTTCTTACTTGGTTGGATGACATACGGAAACAAACACTAGAACAAGCACTCCATGGAAACAATTCCATGGAGTGCAAAGATGTTATCCTTCTTCCTCTGACATTTTCTGCAGAGGTAAAAGACACACTTGTGACAGCTGGCCCTGCGTCAGATACAGTTTTCTTGCTTGTTAATAAGTTACCTCTGGTCAGTGTGTGGTGACTCTTTCAGTTGCATGAGTCTGTTTCATAATTGGTCTATTTTAAAGAGGAACTCCACCAATTTTACACATCAAGATCTGTTTTCTCATCATCATCTCATCATACTACTCAGTATAAAATGTCATCTGTGGCTGTGGGGCAGATTTGTCAAGTTTGAGAAAACAACCCTGTTGATGTCATGAGACAGTTTGAAAGACCTGGCCATTTACCAGGCGGGGGGTGGGGGGGTGGTTTAACAAAGAAATGCTACCAAGTTGCATCATGGAAAGTGTGGGATTCAGTGTTTTTTAGAGCAGACTAAAAGGAGTACCTTTCATCTTTCTATTTATGTTGATTGTCTGTCTTAGGGTGCCTTATGTAACTCTTTCATCTGGCCATTACTCACTTATGGTTTTCCTGTCTGCATACAGCAGCCGACGACTACAGACACATTCACACCCTCCTCCCTGGAATACTGTGTAGGTGTTATACATGTATGATGTTATGTTACAAAAACTTCACTGTGCAGTTTCAAGGTCCAGTGTTGTCACTGAGCAGCAACCTCAAATGGGTTTCTTCTTATTGAATAATGCACCTGCTTCAACTGTGCTTAAAAATGCAATTTTTGTGAGATTGGCTCACTGGGAAACTTTGCTATATTTTAATGAGAAAATAAAGCCCCTGTTAAATCACTAGCCACAGTGGAACATTTTATCATACTGTGAGTAATACTGAGTCTTTTTTTTTTTAGCATAAATTAGATCTTTCTAAAGTCACAAACGGCAGGTTTAGACCTGCAGTTGTATACTGTGCAAACATAATCTTTTAGAATTAGAATTAGAAAAAAAAATAATGTCAATAACATGGCCACATCCCTTTTCATTTAGATTTTCATGGTGGGTGGTAACAGCTAACTCTACAATGATCTTCAGGTCAAATTGCTTTACAGCTTTGCACTTCAGTGATATTGACCTATATTGTGAAAAGCATTGGTTTAACACATTCCTCCTCCATCCTACATGCATGAGTCAACTGAGAGCTCATGTGGGCAGGAGGCAGGGAACAGATAGAGGAAGACAGGGGCACATTTGAAGGGCATGGCACAAGCACTGTAATGGAACTACTTAGATATGAGTAATGTACAGTATAAGAGTATTGTCATGCTGTTCACTGCTGCTAAAGAGTGCTGCATGACAAAGTGGGATTAGCTGCTTAGCAAAATGATTTGAACCAGCCTACATGCTAACTTGTGCAGCTAACCCACCCTGGAGCAGGATATACTCTGGCTGTCAGTTCCAAAAGTATGAAATGCCTGCTATCTAAATCAGCAGTCAGCTATCTGTAAAAATGGCAGCACCTCTCTTTGAAGATTCTGTAGACTTGTGTGTACATACTGTAAGAAGAGGCAGGAGAAGTTCTCAGAGAAAACTGAGTTATAGTTTCATCGTATATTCGCTGAAGCCAAATGTGCTCCGTGGTATTTGGCTGGTTGGAACCCTGTAGTGTTGCTGTACATCACTGCTCTGTTGGGCATGCTGTATTGAAATTGCCCGCCCACCAAATGGGACCTAGTGGATCTCAAAGGTTGTAGAAAAATGTTGCACTCTATGAAGAAGAAACAAATTACTCAACCAGAAAAACTTTGCAAAGTGGTGCAAAATGTTCTTACAGCATTTCTCTTAAGTCAGACAACTGACCATATTTGGTCACACGTATTGGCAACATGCAGCAACAACCTATATAAAACTGAATGCTTAAGTTATTTACAGTAAACTATAAAGTTTCCTCCTAATATTGCTACACAGATGCCTCCACTGCCTTCATCATCACAGACTACTGCAGAATCCTGATGCTAACAAACATTTGGCAGACGGATGTTATTTGGCAGGGTGGCCCATTCTAAATTTTAATAATTTCACATAACGGGCATCAAACAAGAAGCCATTCAAAACTGTCAGACATCATTTTGTCTGCAGTTAAGACTCTGTCTATTCAAAGGGCTACCATCTTCTCTGTCAAATCATTTAGCCCACAGCTTTTATATGATGTTTTCTGGAGTTATTTTTGCAACTATTTTTACCACTGATATGTGTTCTGATTCCTTTTACCTTTTGAATCTTTAATTGGTCGGCAACGGCAGAGTGGCGCTGTCCATATTTCCACTGGAAGACTCTATTAAAATAACTGGAGTGCACTTCTTTATCATATTTCACAAAGTCTAAGTAATCTAATTTATTTGATTGAAAGAATTGAAATAAAAGGTTAAAAAGCTTCCAAAACCTTTCCTGCAGGGTCCCCCATATGTAGATAAAAATATTTTCAAGATCATAAAAAAAAACCTTTTTAACAACTAAAGAAAGTTGTTCTTTTCTGTGGTTCTTTTGTTGTTCAGACTTACAATGAACACAGCTTTTTAACTAGATGGTGAATCATAAAATAAATAAAATATAAAGCTTGGGGAGTGATACACTTGAGTTTAATCTGTTATCTGTCTCTACTTCAGTATGAAACTGCAGTGCTGTGGTGCTGCTGCAGTGATGTATCAGATCAGTCTGAGATTCTGTCCTTCTTTCAGTTTGTGGATTTGGGCGACACAACTCGAAAATTTCATGACAGAGCCACAGTGATGCTCAAACCTATCTTTAAATCATCTCCAAAACTTCTATTTGCATTATTTTTCATTCAACCCCTGCTGCGCTGGGCTTATATAAAATGATGAAATTTAATGATGAAATTTAAGTAAATGATGAAATTTAAGATCCAATATCAAATCCCTGCAGCATCTGAAGGCAGCAGGACTGATATGTTGATAAATCTGCAGCCTCTGAGAAGTACCGCACCAGAGCGCAGTGTCATTACACACGGCCTGAACTGGTCTCATCTTCAGTCCCTCAGCGCATCAGTGCAACATGGTGAGGAATGAAACTTTTACTGCTGTTGGTTCATAAACAGACAGTTTATGTTTGTTATATCATATTCAGTCGTACTGTAAGAAAAGAATTACGTCACTTGACTTTGTTTGTGGCTCCATGAACCAGACAGAATAGACACCCCGTGTGTGTCTACATTGAAATGACATCATTAATGAAAACCGTAAAATTCATCTGTCTGGAGAATAATGCATCAACACTGTAACTTTATTTCTGGAGATCTATGAATGAAATAGTTTTACCAACATATATTTTGGGGCATTTTGGCTCAACAATGTGAATTTCATACATTTAATAATGATCTGGGCTGAAATAATAGGGGATGCATTACTCAGCATGCACCCCTTAAGACACAGTAATGGCACTTCAAATCAAAATTTGATAGGAACCAAATGGTCTCATAGCGTTTCTTTGTCCCCCCCGTTGTCTGCTTTGCCGAGCAGTGACTATGCTACAAAGAGAGAGCGTGGATACATTATAAGAGCTTGATACCAGACCAAAAATGGTGCATTCAGCCCAATAAGAATTGTTCTGCTGGTGCATACGCATAGCTTCTGGGATTGAAATCTGATAAATTGCCAGTCAAGTCAAGTGAATTGAGTTGCATTGTGGGTCATGTAGGCACCACAATGCTTGGAATAGAAAAGACAGTATCTCTGGTTCTGTTGCATCGATTTTTATCCTTTTTTTAAGAGAAATAAAAAAACTGTCCTTCGTGAGTCTGACAGTGTTAGAGGTGCAATGCTAAATCCCTTAATTTATGCAGTACCATTTTACGTGCTTACAGCATTTACAGAAAAAAAAAATTGCTTTTATTTGCTGTACCTTAACATGCTGCTCTGCATTTGCTCTACTAGGCTTTTTTCCCCCTTTTTCTTACTTATAAAACACTTCTTATGTAAATGCTTAGTCAGATACAAGGTGGTAAGTTTTGGTAAACTTGCTTGCAACAGCTGCTATGGTTTAATCATATATCATATCATATCTTATATAATTTCATCATATGACTGGTGGGTGAGTTAATGTAAACCTGCATTGCTAAATATTAAATTATCTAGCAGGGACAAGTGGATGGGTAAAATTCCCTCTATTCCATCTACAGCTCAGCTCTTGTTTAAGATGTTTTTGGTTTTGTAGGAAAGATTGCACACAGTGATTTTGCAATTGATATGCTATGTTTAATAAACTGACATTTTGGACATGTTGGTTCATGTGTATTTGAAAGTGCACAGGAGACCAGCTCAGTTTAGTTTCTTAGGTTCAGCATCCTTTTTATTTGCCAGCTTAGCATTCTGTGAGAGGCCATTGCATATCATTATCCTCTTAGACTGCATTGTGTTGGCTACTAGATAACATTGAAGTTATAAATACAAGTCCAGAGGTACTGTATGTGTTTGCCAACTGTCAGGACTGGCTGTAGTCTTGTAAATATATACACACATTAATACACAGAAAGGTAAAATGATCTAGTGACTAATGCTGGTGTGTCTAAGATGTGTATATTGAATTGAATGCATTGCTTTTGGTTTATTTAAATACTTTTGCTAGTGTCATACTTCTATTCTCTGTTTTAAGTGATATGATAATAAATATAATGCACATCCTGGTGAGAATAGTCTGTGGAATAGTTTCTGGCAGTGTCACTGAACTTCTATCACTTCTGTCTCCAACTACTCTTTGGCTTTTTTCTTTTCTTCAGCTTCCTGCTTCTTGCAGAAAGTCATACTGTAGTAAAAACCCACCATCTGAGAAAAAGCAGATGGCTGCCCACCTAGAGCCGGGTTCTGCTTGAGGTTTCTTCCCGTTAAAGGGGAGTTTTTCCGTACCGCTGTCGCCAAGTGCTGCTCATGGGGGAATTGTTGGGTCTCTGTAAATTAAAGAGTACGGTCTAGACCTGCTTCATGTGAAAAGTGCCCTGAGATGACTTTTGTTGTGATTTGGTGCTATATAAATAGAATTGAATTGAATCTGCTGCTAATACCCGCAGCTCTGCTCAATAAAACCGAAGCCTTTACATTAGTATCCCTGCCTGTGCTGTTGCAAGATCATCCATCCATTCATTTCCACACAACACAGTTTTGAACTCATTTCGAAACTCTCTGGAGTCTCTTCAGGACAGTTGCCACAGTTTGCAGAGGCCTTTCTTCTGCACTGATTCTTGTGTTAAATACATCAAAGACAAACGTCACATAGTTCAGAAGGGAAACAGTCGCCCGGTTTGCTGCTGCAGGCAAGTAGAATGAGTTGCAACACTTGTCTGCCTTTGTAGACCTCATTACAGACATGAGTACATACAAATGAAATCATCTCCTAGTCCAGTCCTAACTTTAGTAATTGTGATGAATATGCCTGCGATGATGTTTCCCATATGTAACCCTCCTCTCATCTCAGTTGTAGCTGTCTTAGTAGTCACAGTGTTTGTGTGTCTCTTCCTCTTTTCATATCTTAGCCATTTGTCACAGTCTGTGTCCTATCTGTTTTATGTTTTTGGCTCTGCACATGCTTATCATGTCCTCTCTGCACTGTCTTTTGTACTTTGATCCCATAAACTGCTTCGAGATTCAATTAACCTCCTATAAGAACATCATTTTATATCAGAGTTTGAAATGTGTCGACCAAGATGGTGACACTACCTACATTTAATGTGAAGTTTGGTTTGATAGAATTGGGAAAATTTTGTTTTTGTGTTTTTAAGATGAGCGCAGGATGAGTTTACTCTCCACTTTCACTTAATACTTGTTGTCTAATCAATTCATAAGGGTTTTCTTCTAGTTTAAAGCATGATATCATTGTGTCACGTGGACAAAAATGACATGTTGTTACCTAAGAGGGACATTGTGGCCTTTCATTTCCATGCTGACACTCTGCTTCTATCTGTCATCCAATTACAATGCCATCATAACTTATGACATTGTGGATTACGGATAGCATTTAATCACTATTCTATTCTTGTAAAAAGAACAACAAGCACACAAAGAGGCAAACAAGCAAACACACTGACTGAAATAACTGCTTAGTCTTATTAAATCAAACCTCATATAATTGGCTTACTCTGCTTTGAAAAGGATAGGAATCTCCAGCATGCTACAGGCGATTGCCTCTCATGCTGCAATTGTGCTGCTTGTTCCTTCTCTTTCTCATTTCTCTCTTGCGCCTTTACAGTATTTGCTTGGCATGTTGACTTTTTAACAAATTTGTCTGCAATTTTGAAGGCATTCTTGCTATGTAAATGATTTTGGCGAGTGAGCCGAAAGAAGTGTCGCTCCCTTTGTTCAGCTGCTGTTCAGTCAGTAAGGGGTTTTAAATAGCTTGAGTAACACTGACATCTGCTGGGACAGCATGTTGTAACTGGTCAGAGAGGGACACTTGCAAGCTGCGTGCAAACACTGAGTCGATGATCTCCTGTGAGCTGATATGACCTTTGTATTATCTTTGAGAAGTCACTAAAATAGACAAAACATTTGTCTTTTTTTTTATTGGGACACAAAGCGGCTGCTGAAATGAAGCAAACAGGGTGTTGATTTGAGACAACCAGCACAACATAACACTCCATCAGTCAGATGGGCACTTCATTCATAACTCTTGAAATAGCCGCAACTGCATTATAACAGTAATGTCCTTGATTTAAAAAGCAGCCACAGTGGGTGAGACCACTCACGAGCTCAACATGCGCTCTGCGTTTACCATTTCTACCAACTAATTGCATTTTCTCTATCTGTCTTTACAGGTAAGACATCTTTCTGTGTCTTCATCAGCGAAGGACAACCTTTGTCTCTAAAGGGTACTGTAAGATAAACTCTCTGATAGGCATTTCTAAAGCACTTGTAAACCATAAATGACTCAGTCTCTGTTGATATTCATCTCGCTTATTTAAAATTCACTCACTCCTGCAAAGACTCTCAATTTGTCCTGACCTTACTTGTTGCCCAGAGACTTTGACAGAATGAGTTTATATTCATGCTTTGGGTGTCAGAAACAGACATATTGTGAGTGTGTGTGTGTGTGCACGCGCACATGTGCTCTTGCATGTTTGTGTATGTGAGTGATCAGGTGCCATTAAGACCCAATTAGGTCCAAATTGCTGTTTGTTTCTTTCTGAATACTAATGACCCCCCCCCTCCCCTAAAACAACTCCACCGCTCAGGATGCGTGACTTGCCGCTCGATTAGCCGAGCCTGAGTGATCACAGCTCAAGATCGACTTCAGTGAGAATCATGTGAGATGTTCAGGCAGCTTACAGAGAGTGAATACAGCTCAGCGAGCACGAGCTGCAGACTGAATCATGCTGCCTGCACTGTCAAGTTGGCAAAGACCATGTCATACAATCTTCTTTCGAACAAGGCAATTCAGGTTTTTTTTCCCCCGTCTTACTGGGCCCCCGGAAAAGAACAGCAGATGAATCCTGCCTCCCCCTCCGTGATGGTATTTTGATTTCAGTTTCCCATTTCCAGTTTATCACAGTTTGATAAGGTCACCTCACGCTGTCACCTGCAGTATCCAGCTCCATTTACTCAAGCGCCCTGAAATGCTATTATCAATATGAAATATTGTCCAGACAGACTGCAGCTCTTCCAGCAAGGGAAAACATCAATGTTTACTGTTCAGAAATCAAGCCCTTGCCCCAGGTGCCAGCCACTATCTGTCTTCTCTGGGGGAAAAAAATTCTCCAACAGGGATTACTAATCCCCTGCTTGTTTGTAGTGCTGCTACGATTCAGCAAAACAAGATTATCCCAGTTGCTGCTTACAATTTGGGCCCCCAGATGAAATGATAAATGCCAAGAAATATTTATTTTGTTGAATAAACTCCCTAATCCATTCCAATAGACTGCACTTGTTTTAGTAATTGCATAGTAATGGCTTTTTGCTGTGTAAACCTCCCAGACTGTCAATAGTTGAATGGGAGTACAGCTTGCCAGCTGTGAGATATTATGATCAGGATGACCCAGATTCCTCCCTCCTCCCTCTAATGAGGTGCTCAGTCATGTTGTGGCAGAATTTTTACATGCATCTTTTTCTGATTATGTCTGCCTGAGAAGAAAGTTTTTTGTTTTTTTTTACATTGTAGATTAGAAGTAATTCTCTTATGAAAACAGGCAAGTATATACAGAGCTTACAGCTTAGTTTAGCTTGTGGAAAAGTGCAAATTAAATGATTGAACAAATGTGTTTTTGAGTGATTAATTCTTTGAATGGAATTATTTTAAGATAGGTGTAACCATCCTTATTGAGATGCAGGATTACATTTTCTAAACCTTCAACAAAAGCCATTTAAGAATGATGATTGGAATTCACTTAATGAAAATACTTTACGTTATTTTATATGCATGTGAAAACTGCACACAGGGCCATGTACCGGTCTCACAGGACTGACTACAAGACATGAAGCAGTGTTTCCAAGCTGGAAGGAGAAAACTACCAACATGCAAACCGCTCAGTATCATTGCATCTATGAGCACATCAAATGCAAAAATGGTCACTGAATAGTTTAAGATGGCATACGGTCAATGTATTGGAAGGTTGTTGCTGCAAACTAGATAGAGCGACACTTATAACATACAAGGACTACCAACTGGGGTCCCTGGGGACCCCAAGAATAAACTACTCTAAGAAACAGCCATCATAGCAAAATGTTAACTTATTTTTTCCCAAAATATCATTAGTTATGTAATTAATGTCATCTGAAAAAAACAGACTATGATTATATTGGGAAACTTACAGTTAATTTGCATATTGTGTAAAATGAAAATATATACTTTTCTTTAATACAAATTGCAGCTTTTATCCCAAGTACAATCTTTCCACAAAGCCATTAAAATGATTGACATTACCCTCCCACCCCCCTACTCCCACCCCATTTAAAGCGTGTTATGCTTTAAATTAGGATGCCAAACATGAACTCAATAAATAGTTCCATCTATTAAAACTACATAGGTGGAATTGGGTAGAATTGGGACCCCAATACACTGGTATTTTTTAAAAAAAGCACCAATTAAAACAATGATATGAAGTCATGAGGAACAAATTAATTGACAAAGTCATGAAAAATTGGAATGATAGAATAAAGCACCTGTGACATATGACAAAAAGTATACCTCTGGGGTCTGCAGGTACTCCAGTCAGAAGGATTAGGGTTAAACACATTTAGTCTGTAGCTCCAGCTGGACCTCTTGGATCGTATTTTGTTGTCTCGGTATCTTAAACAGCATACCCCCACTAACACGGCCCCTTGCATTGTTTTAACACTGGGCTGTTTTCGGTCTTAAAGCAGCCTAACTCTTCACAAAGCAAAGAGTGTAGACAGAGTCTCTGGAACAAAGGCTGAGGCTTTGCTGGACATGATCATAAAAATGATGAGACTTCCAACACAAAAAAAGTACTAAGAAAAGTGAAAAATGAAAAGGCCAGTGCTTACTCAGTTTCACATGCAGTAAGTCCAGGAAACCTTAAGGTGCTCTTGAAGATGAAAGAAAAATGCTCTTCAGCACTTTTGGGGAAAGCATGGAGAGAAGTTCTATCAAAAGTCTTTATTTAGTCATTATTGCTTAAAACGCAGAGCAGCAGAAACCAACACCTGCTACTCTAAGTAGACAATACACCAGAAATAAACAATATTGCAACAGTTTAGATAGGTTTAGATGAGTTTAGGTAAATGTCTAGAGCCCATAGACATAAGCAGTAACATTACTGATAACTTGTACTTGCACAGGTTTAGTAATTTTACATGGTTACATACCAGAGAGCACTGACTAGTTAATTTTTCAACTGTAAAATGCTACACATACATATATAAGTCATGATTCTTAAAAAAAAAATAAAGTTCCTTTTTCAAAAATATTTGTGTGTTATGAGTTTTGTTACGGTTGATGTATGTTTAATCACATTAAAATAAATAAATAATTCCAGGGAACCAAAAAAAGTCATTTTCAGGTACAAATTACTCATAGCTTCATAGAAATTATTTTAACATTTTACTCCTGATACCCTGGTTTGTGTAGAAAAACAATATTGATTGGGTTGACATGACTACATTGCAGCATTATGTTTAAAGATATCTTAAAATTTCAGTTTGGAGGAATTTTGTTTGCTTCATTTTTCTACTTGAATTATGTCCACAAAAATAACAGAGATTTCTTTTAAACGAAGAAAAAAAAAAGTCAAGTGTCAAAAAACAGATTCAGTACACATAATTCATTTTAACTTTAACCCTGCCAGACATTCAATATACTCTGTAATACATTGACTGTCACTGGATAGAACATTGGTTTATGTTAATAGAATGTGACTCAATAATGTCAGGAGTAGTAACTGTTTGTTTTTTTTTGTTTTTTTGCCTATTATGGTTGATTCAAAAACCTTTTAAAGAGCTGATATCTCGTTCACAATGACACTTACATACTGTGTGCATACACAACATACTGTGTGTTTTTTAGGTATGATGTTTGGAAGATGTTTGTATGAGAATTTCCACCGAGGTACATTCTTGTGTATTCTCAGAACGAGAGCACACTTTAATTTCAAACTATGATGAATTCTAAGGTCTGACATCTCACCAGCAGTAGTTTTTATAACCCATATCAGTGCCTGAGCTCTGTATGTATGAGCCTTGAATGTGTGTTAGAAGCTAAGGCCAATCCCCACATGGTATCAGTTGCCCCAGTACATCTGCCCATACAGTATAGATGTCACTGCTGCAACACTGTGAAGCTTTGTGTTGCAGCTCAAGGCTGTGCTTGTCCCCTGATGCGACAATGAGTCGCAGCTTCGGCGTGCTTGTGTACTTTGAGCATGTGTGGACGGATATATACACATGTGAGAAAGACAGTGTTAGAAAGTAATGAGATGGACAGATTGCCTGTATGTGTGTGTGTGTGTGTGTGTGTGTGTGTGTGTGTGTGTGTGTGTGTGTGTGTGCATGCCCTGGCTTGCAAGACTTGTCTCCTTCCTCTTCTTCATCCTGTTTGTAGATCACAAAGAGGATCAGTGTGACAGTCAGTACAATAGGGGACCAGATATAGTCGAATCAGCTGAGCTTTTTTAACCGCACTGAGGCAAAGTAGCTTGTCACAATATATCAATGAGCACGCCTGTTAATTTCCATAATACATAACTGGGTGTTTGAACACAGCAAGATCCTTCCAATGATTCCTGCATCCATATATTCATCAAATGAATGCAGTGCTATGCAGATCTCTAAGGTCATTTCTTTTCCTGCACCTCATAATTAAGACATTATTTGGAGAGCGGTGCAGGAATATAGATGATAGTATATGGTGACATTACAAACAAAGCTAAGCGTAGTTCATGGGAATTAGAGTTTCAAACACCTAATATGAATTATAAAGTGTGTGTGTGTTCCTGTCAGCCAAGTCTCCAGCATTTGTTTAAACATCCAGTTCCTTTAGCGTGTGCTGCTTCTGCAGGCTCCTAGCTATAATTAGCCGAGGAAGTGATAGACAGAGAAGTCGTGTTTCCGGCAGGATTTCATATTGACGATACAAATATCAAGTCATTTCATTTACACTGCAGAGAAAAAAACTAATCAGTTCCTATTGTCACTGAAAAAGCCTGTTGAATTTGGGCAGAGTGAGAGGATAATTTGCCATGCTCTGTATCGCAGGATATAATTAATTGATTTGATTTTTACTTCTCAACCTGATTTTAAACCCTGTGAGGCAAATAAGCATCATCGTGAGACAAAAACCTATATGGTTTAGCTTTAAACAAATCTGTAACCTCTGAGGATGTGATATAAAAATAAATATTTTGTTTAGATACAAAAATATTAAAAGGTGTAGGTTTTTATTGCAGCTTCTGAGAGGTGATGCCAAGCGAATTTGAACATATGAGTCATCCATCACAGCAGTTTGGAAATGACTCACTTGAGCAAAAGCATCCAAGATGAGAGATTGCTTCAGCCTACAATTACAACTACAGGACCATGGTCAAATACAGATGCAGGATATATTTTTAGCACATCATAAGAATACTTGTAGAATATTAAACCCACATATCATTAAAAGAGCATATATGCAGCATATCTGCCTCAGACTTTGCGGAAGAAAGTCAACAGCCTGAAGGTTATGATAATGAAATGCTCCTTGTCTGCACTGAGTCTGTGTGCCACTGGGGGGCAAAGTAGCACTATCAACATTTAGCAGCAGTGACCCATTTTCCAAATGTTGTGCTCGTCTCAGGCATTTGTTGTTGCCCCTTTGAAATGAAAATATGTATGTGAGCATAAACATATAATGCATTACCATATCAATCGGCAGCGCTGAATGCTGTGTCACTGCAGCAAAGGCCAAGCATATCATTAACAAGTCGTGGACATCAAATGACGACACCTCATTTCTCCTCTCTTGTCATTAGCGGAGAGACAGAGAGGCAGAGAGAGAGAGAAAGGGAGATGTATAAGGCAATGAGATCGGAGCTTTCAAAAGCGCTCATACCTGATTATTATCCTCGGTAAACTGTCATGTGTTCACCAGGGTGACATAGCACTGCAACACAGTTTTTTTTTTTATTTACCAGCCCTCAAACATTACAGTTAGGGCTTCTCGGCAGATTTAACAGGATTTAAGACTACAGCTATGTGGCCATAAATAATCCACCTCAAGTATCCTCTTATAGTTCAAAGAGATGCTGGCTGAAGATTAGCATTTTGCTCTCACTGTGGGGGGAAACGGCTAAAAATAGTTGCGTTCGTTCTAGAGGGGAAACATTCTTTGGTTTGAGGGACCGGGTAGATGTTCTTGTCTAGGTTTTGGTAAGCGTATCAGTGAGATGGTTGGGAATATCCTCCCAGTCTGTCGTTGATTTACCGCGCACCCAATAACTGTCAGTATCCTCGGGTGAAGTGTCACGGCGGTTAATTGAAATGGTTTCCAGTGCTGCAATAGGGAGAAATCACGGTGGCAAATAAGTATTAAAGTAGCAGCAAACCCAGATGAGAAAAAAAAAAAAAAAAGATGTTTGTACGTGTGTAGTTCTGTGAGAGGAGGTAGAGAAAAACAATTTTTTTTTTTTGTATTGATACAGTGAATACACACAAACCATTCACTTCAAATTGAACCCTTCCAAAAGATTCATAATTTTTGTGAATCCTTTTTCTATTACTCACAATAGCTGCAAGTTGTCACAGTATACACAAAGTGTTTGTGTACCCAGACCGTCCTGTTTCAGGGAAAGATTGTTCTGCTTATCACAGTTTTCTAGGCACTCAAGGCTGCAGCATGTTTTGTTTGTATTGAGAGGCAGCATTGGAAAAGGATACAAATCTGACTGAAAATGTGAATGTATTTTCAGGACCATAAAAGCATAAAATCAGACAACCGCACCAAAGAAAACAACAATATACAAATAAATAATAAACAGAAATAAACACTTAAAAGCAAAGCTTTTAGTCTGATTTACCTTCCGAGGCAGCTGGATTTGCCAGATCACGACATGACAAGATCACGCCAGAATCCATCTCGTCGGGCGTCGGGTTACGCACTTGTCTGACCGATCGGCATCCTATGAGAATTCTCGCGTGATCTCACAAATCCAGCTGCCTCTCAAGGTAAGACGGTGATAGACAGATGGTTCATCCAATCACCTGCCAAGTATTTTTTTTGGAAGTGCCTGCCCTTTTCCAAACAGTTTCCAAGGACAACTTCTCAGATGGTTCTGTGTAACAAACCATCTGGCACGTCAGGTTAGAAAAAGATGACAGTGTCTCTAACATTCTCAGGCAGCCTGTTCTACTGTGTAGGGACTCATCACAAAAGCCTAATTATAACACTAAGCTGATTAGTGACTATGATTACTTACATGATCTTAAAAGTTATCATCTGACATTTGGATTGGACTTAGAAAAAAATGTTAGTCTAAGATATTTTAAGACTGGAATATATTAGGGTTTGAGGAAAAGGACTGCCCTTCTTCATCTTCGTCTTCCACTAAACTTACTAACTAAAAATCAATTATTCATTCATGTGCACCTGCTTTGCACTGACAAAACAGATTTTGGGGAAATCTACTCTAATGTTGCTTCGATTTCACTACATTTATCTTTCTCCTTACATATCGGTCAGAATGTTAAGTTAGTATGTATCTGCAAAGGGTTCACTGCAAAGCTTTTTTCAGCTGGTTATTCCTACACTATCTGAGAGTTGCTCCTAAACATTTTTAAGCCCTTTCATAGTGATTTCTATTTAACAAAAGTAAAATAATATAGACCAAGAAGAAAAAGGTGTTCTGGATATGTTGCAAATTTGACCATAAGTATTTAACTTAAAGGTATCATACCTAAGGAGTTTCTGACCTCTAGTAGTGCTATGAAACAGTTTTTTTGCAAGTGGGTCCCTGTTTTGTTTGTCTCATGCATGAGTGCACAAACATATCACTGCCAACGGTTTTACACTATTCCAATGACCAACAGGGAGCTGTGATGCACCAAGAAATGCAGGGAAGAAGAAGACTGCAAATTAATAAACACGTAAACAATGCAGGATTTAACAATTTTTTTATGAGGAAGGGAATGCCTTAAACACTATCCTTGTTAGACCTCAATGATACACACAATGCACTTTGGTGAGTAAACATAACTTGTTTATTCACAAGAAAACTTCACAAAAACTTAACTTAAACATTTAATACAAATTAACTTTACCAATTACATGTATTTCTTTCATTCCTATGGTAATTACAAGGACAAAAAAGGACAAAAACATGCCCTACATAACCTCATCATACTCCATTGTACCTCTATTAGTCAAGCTCTTTGCTGGCTTAAGAGGGGTGTTCCCATGAAAAGCCGTAAGCCAATAACTTTAATTTTCAGTCTGATTCTGGTTCTTTTGATTGGCTCAGGTTTGAGTGTCTCAGATGCTGTTAAGTGCTGAGATGCACCAGCATTTCTTTAAGCTAAAAAGAGAAAGAAATAAAAAGAAATCTTGTGGTGCCCTCTGACTTTGGCAACCACTGTGCTAAAGCTTGGATAAGGTAGGGTTAATGTTTTGGTTGGGACCTGAGCCTTGAAACAACTTTGAACTAACACTACAAAACCTACAATTATTTCGACTAAAATTTATACAAGACACATGGTCTCTGGGTTTCATTTTTCATTTCCTGATTCCATTTGGTTGTAGACATTAGATTCATATTCTGTTTTTGATTAGTATAATCTTGCACATTAAAATAGAAAGTGAAGAAAATTCAATGATGAAGTGCGCAGTCTGTATTAAAAGCTCCTTTTCCACAGTGCAGATATGAGCCAAGAGCAGGTTTTTCTCATTGCTCGCTGACAGCACAACAGCTAATGAAAAGACTGTGCAAGTTAAGCAACACTTGGACGACCACATTCATATTCATTAATGCAAAATTGAATGTTAATACAAACTCTGGGAGTGTAAACAAAGATCATTTACAAATTGAGTATACGAACAGTTGAACATTACGCACACACACCCCGAAAAAAGTATTGTGGAGGTGTGCAGCTTTTTAATAATATATTTCCAAACATCACCAAGTGATTCATAATTTAGTTCAGCGGTAGGTAGAGACTGCCAAAAAACGAAACCTGTGTAACTTTTCACTCGCACAGCAGGTTAGGAGAACCAAACACTATTAAAACTCGAGTCATTTTGAGGAAGGAGGAGGTAAGTGTCTATCCATACTGCTGAGATAAGTAACTTGAGGGACTTCCCAAGGCCTCGGCCTACTTTGCTTCAAGTCTGGGTGAAGGGAGGAGGAGGAGGAGGAGGGGAAAAGCACAGCAGATGCCAAGCAGGCGGCATGAGGTGGTGTCTGATTCAGGCAACCAAATCTGCTTGATAAACAAAGCTCACGATGTCTGGGACTTTTGAAGGTTTGAGATCTTTCAGCTTTGTGTTTTGAGCTCTTGTCTGTATATTGCAACATATCAACATATCCAGGAGACAAAAGATAATCTTTATTGACAGTAGGGAAATACCTGCACCCAACCAACTTATTCAAACGGTATAGGCAAGGTATGACTGCTACATGTACAGACAGCCTGGCTAAGAAAAGAGAGGTTCTGAAGTACAGGTTTTTCCAATTTGAATTATTCACCCTGCCACTTCTACATCAGTGATAATAAGCTGGAATATGTGTCATTTGATGCTTGCATCCCCACTGGCTTAGGAAATATTGAGTGTACCAAAGATGATGTTATCTGGCTTCCATCACAGTTAGAGGCCTGACTATCTGGAGTGTGGCAGATGTACAGTATGAAGTTAAGCAAAGGACCTTAAATGGAGGTTTGAAGCCTGTGCTGCAGCCAAATGCCCAAAATTATCTGACATGTCACAATTAATGTATTTAGCTGACACCTTTAAACAGATTTACATTGATGGTTAAGATGATTACACATTGGCAAAGGCATGAGGAAACAATGAGGGCAGATGGAAACAGCGGCAACAAGAGCTGGTATATTGGAAAATTGATCTTTGGCATGGATTAGGGCGATGGTGGGGTCACTCAATTGACTAAAATCATCCAATTCTATCTCCTCTGTCTTTTTAAGTTATTTGAAATGTTGAAATTCGCAGCTCAAGAGCTAGCAGGGTTGAGGCAGTACCAAAGGTTATGATATTGTAACCCTAGTTCTATATCCACAGGCAGAGTATTCTACTGGACTCTATGGGTAATACTCCTCTCCAATCACACGCACGCAATCGCTCACTGATATTTGCGGCGGAGGTTGTCAGTGCTCTACCCCGCCTGTGCACTCTCCTCCTCACTGTGACGTTGCGGCGTCACACCGCGTCTCCTCTCTGATTCAAAGAAGGGGCGAGCAGCAGATAGCGGCTCAGCTGTGCCTTCCTTTCTTCGAGCCTCTTGAAGCGCTGAGTGACAGAGGAGAGGGATCTGAAGAGACTGTCCGGCGTTATGGGAGCTCCCAGGAGGTCCTCTCTGTCTTTCCTCTGTAGGGCAGTGAGTCCCAACCACATGTGACGTGCCTACGGTGCGACCCAGAAATTCAACCTGTTCTGCCATAGAGAAAAGGCATGCAGGGTCTTTGCCGCTGCGACGCCCCAGCGAGATTTATCGTTGCTGTGGCCTGTTTGCACTGGACTTTGTCCTGCGCCAGAGGAGGCTGTGGCTCTCTTGCTGCAGCCCACCCAGCCCAGTGGGGAATCAGGAGGGCTGCGAAGGCCTCTTCCAGGGAGGGCACACCAGGACAGCCAGTCTCCATTTGGCCCTTGCACTCTCAGGAAACCAGTCTTGCCACTGGTGGTTTTGTTTTCAGTGGCTTCTTCCAGAATGCTTCAACACACTGCCAGATGTCTGGTAGAGGAGGCGAAGGTGGGTTGGGCAGGATGAGCCGGGCTGTAAAATCCTTCACGGAACCGGCTGACCAGCTTGGGCGGGATGGGGGTGGGGTGGGGCAAAGGAAGCCCAACACGCTCCGCCGCCATGGCCATAACTTTCAGGAAATCGTGGCAAACAGATATCAGCGGCAGATTTCCTAAGGTCAGTGAAGTCGCCAAGAAGGATGAGAGGTTGTCGTCATCATCCATTGGAGAAACAGCTGGAATGTATCAGCCGAGGCATCCAACAGTGGTGGCGGCTGCAGCGGCAGAGGGCCAGATGGAGCAGTGATTCCATCTTCACCGCAGAGATCTATCTCGAGCTCCGGCTCGCTCTCATTGCAGCAAAGTGAGACGTCACATTGTCAAAAATGTCCCCGCCGCTTCTGGCATAGATCTGGAGGAAGTGCTGCCATAGAGGAGCCGTGCAGCGAGGTATTTGCCATAGAGTACGCAAGGCGGTGGCTGCATCATGCCGCTCTCTGCCCGAGGCACTCAAAGTAGAAGTGATGACTGTTGGCGGGTGGCGATGAGACCACGGCACGACAGGCAGGAACAAGCAGGTACCAGCAACTCCAACCCTGGAGAAGAGAGATCAGTGAGCTGACTCGTCATCGCTGAAGAAAAGCGGCAACAAGACGCTGGTCAAATAGGGTTGCCTATATCAAGTTGTATTGTAGTGTTAGTGCCTGTATTATAGCAGATTTCAATCTTGTGCTTTGACTTTTCTAAGTGGGGATGCCCTTTAGTGTACATTTAGATTTGCATTTGGACCTTTTGCAAACAGATTGTGCCTTCAAAAAAAATATTTATCAGAACAGTAATTCATCTAGATACATGTGTAAGTTTTTTATCAGTTTTCCTGCTTTGAATTTGTTCATGTTTCTCCATCTCCTGGCATCTGGGCTGCTTCTGTGTTTCTCTTTCCTCCTTGAACTTTTTCTTTCAATCTTTAATCAGTTGCGTCTTCTTTCTCCATGGAAAGTGAAAGTATCTGTGAGAGGGTGCTGCAGGCTGCTTTCCAATATAGCCACCAGTGACAGAGTGTGCAGTTACTGGATTTGAGTTATATTAGTAGAACAACCAAACCTTAAATTGAAAAGGTATTTGCCTAATTTTCGGAATTTTTGCATTTGCCCAACTCATTAATATCTGGCACAAGCACATGTCTCAAGGGAGAAGGTTAAATCTCTCCTGTGTAACCGCGCACACAGCTTAGGTTAATGTAGCAAAATGCATCGTAAATAACAGACTAGTTGTAAGGAAGGTATTAATGGCAAATGTAACAAAGTTAAAAGTGGATTACTGGCCCAAAAAATACTTGAGTAAAAAGTAAAAACACAGTTTAAAAACAATGTCAGTTACTACCCACCCCTGCTATTATTTGGCTGAAATTCATTTTTGGAGACAATCTTCCCTCCATTATCAGTGAGTGGTTGTGTGTACGTGTGTCTACTTAACAAGACTCAGTACTCTGCAGGATTTTCAACTTTTTCATCTTCAATCTTTGGATGAAGTTTTAAACATTGTTTCTCACTGTTCCTCAGCTAAAGGAATATAATATATCTGTGCTAAAGCTATGCTAGCACCCTCCGGCTACATTTGAAAAAATGACTTTTACTTTGTGAGGAAACTTAGACACGATCTTACTGTTCTGAAACATCCTGTTGAAATCTCAACTGTGCAACAGCAGGTTCTTCCCTTCATTCAGGATATGTGATGTATACTGCCTTACTGCTGCAGACGTTACTCCATGTAAAGATGCAGCGTAAGGTATCTTGCATTATTCATTAGGTAGTATTCCGGATTGCTGGAGGTGAAGGTGGGTGCCACACCTCCAGCCAATCAGAGTAGGTGGTCATTAATAATGCTGATTTTATGTAAACAACTTCAGAAACAGACAGCTGGAGGACAGAGTGGAATCTGGGCTGTAAGGAATGATGGATTTAGAGAAATCTAAACAACTTTTGGTGAATAAAATGTCACAGACAAGTTTAAAATAGACTCAGAATTAATAAAAATTACTCAAAATATGCCATAATACCAGATCTTTATCTGACAAATGTGATAAAAAGTGTAAATCTATTATACATGTATGTATAATATAAAGCTGTGTGAAACGGAGTCTAAAATAATATATCTTATATAAAGCTGAAAACATGTCTCGTGTCAATATCTGTGTTTTGTAGTGAATTATGTGTGCCCCAAATCATACTGCCTTCCAAACTTATATATAACAAATAGAATTAAAATAAACTTCCCACTCAGGATAAAAAGGTTATGGTGCTTTAACTACTTGACACAAAATCACCAAACACAACAAGCTTCTATTGAACAGCACATTAGCTGACTAATGTTTAATCTTAGCATCAATTTGGAACTATTTTTTCCTTGCTAATGTTAAAATGCCAATGTTAGCTATGCTTTCCTGCTTTTTCATTCACTTGTAGCACATTTTTTTTCTTACATAAAATGACAGTACTGTCACCCTTTCATTATCAGTGACAAAGACTTAAATGAACCGTAAAAGTAGGCCTGTTTGCTTTTAGACCTTCATGGATGGAATTCTGGGGACTTTATTCTCTTCTTCAGCTTCTCTCTGAAGTCGAACTCACGCTCCACGCAGATTAAACTCGACCTCACGTGCGCGTCGACCCTATTGAAATGAATTTACTTCACCCCTACATTTCACAGTTTATAATACTAGTTTGACCGAGCCTTTAGTCTCATCATTTCTACTGGGAAATTAATGAGTGATCATGTTCCAACATCTAATAACTATTTGAGAATTAGTCACACCACCTCACACTTTCTGGATAAAAGTTTCAAATATAATTTGTGTGAAGGACAGGTCAGCTGACTCAAGTTCTGAATGGTTGATGCTGGAAACTTATCTTTAAAAGGTTGGCTAGAATGGACACCATGTTATTAGTTTGAAAACACTGTGACATTTCCAGCAACGTTTTGTTTCTATTATTTTTCAAAATTGTGTGTATCTGCTGATGTAAAACAGAATAAAACACTATCTTGACTATATTAATATACAGTATATATGAAATTTTGCAGTTTTTGACAGGTGTGAAAGTTTTTCTTTTCATACGATCACTATTATCCAATACACTTTTAATAGCGTGTCAAGGAATTTTTGTGTAGCGTAGCGTTACTTTTGGGAATTAATTCTTCCTTGTTTGGTTTTGTGACATGTTTATTTATTTGTTTGACTTAATAAACATTTCCTCTCCGTTGCCAAGCAGGTGTTTTGTGGCACCAGTATACTTGAGGGAACATATTAAATGAAGATATCTGTTGTGGTTTGTGTACCAACAAGGAACCTGCAAATAATGCCATCCACCATCACTCACTGCCTTGAAACCAGTGTGCAAGCATATTTCAGCTCTGCGGCTTTGGCTGCTTGGTCTGTCAGCTCCCTTATCTCAAAATAAAGGTCCCCTCACACCTTCTGTATACAAGAAATTCAAACTGGAGGCCAAAAACATGGAGCCATTCCATAAGGTTTGCCTATTAGAAAAGCTGGTTCAGGCTTGTATTCACCTGTCAAAAGTGGGCTGAGGCGTTTAAATCATCAGCGGTATGCAGAGGAAGATAATGTGGAAGTTCAGAGACTGCCGACCAAATAATTTCAGAGGATTAGCTTCCTGACTGTCATCTTTGCCTTGCTCAGCCTGGCATTCAGAGGCTTGCTGACTCCCCGGACAAACAGCAACCTCTGACTTTGAAAGAGTTAGCCAGAGCTCTTTTTACTGCTTAAAACTGTTAATTTTCTCACAGCAGATTGCTTCGAAACAAGTAAAAGACCAAAAATATGCATCTGCTGACTGCTGATGGAATTAATTTTGTTTCATTTGCGCAGCCAGTACAATTAAAATCCTCATTGTTAAGAGCTGCTGAGATAGGATAGAGCAGGAAACAAAGCACTAAGTTTACTTACTGCAGCAGGGGAAAACAGCCCCCCCATGCAGAGGACAAAAGCAACATCCCCCTGAGTATATTTGTACAAACAGACAATAATACCAGCTCCTTCCTCCCTTCTCAAAAGTGGGTACCAAGGCAGCAGCTACAGTGTATGATGGCAAAGTCTTGTGAGAGTAAAAGTGTGTGTGAAGGCAATAAGCTGTTTTGGAAGCCAGATTGTTCCCTCAAGCAAAATCTCCCCTGACCTGCAGCTGACATCCTGCCATGCTCTTCCTGTATCCTGAGCTATCCGTAAGACATGTACTGTAAGGCAATATGAAGACTTCATAAGAATCACTCCATCCCAGCTATTTATTTATAATATATTGCTAACCAATAGTTGCCAGGGGTATTCGCTTCACGCACGGATAGCAGTCCTTCAACCACTCAGCCGGGCCCCCAGCCTGCTGTAGACGTCTGCTACCCGAGGAAAAGAGGGAGATAATTTATCTGAATAAATTCGACTGATGTAACTAATGCTGACAGATGATATGGAAATAAATGCTACCTCTGCTTTGAACAACATGTGTACATTTTACGGCGCAACACTTATCTCTGCTGGAACTGACATTTATAGCAGTGGGAAAATGCAAATGACAGTTGCACCCAAAATTGCTCCTTTCAAATGGATATATATTGTGTTTCGGATATCATAGGACACAAACAGACTGTTTATAATCCACGGGAGGAATTAAAAAAATAAAATAATAAAAAAGCGGAGTCCTACAATGATTCTGAAAAGCGAGCACGTGACTCAGAGACACCTACGCACGCACACACACACCTAGAAACAATTAATATCAAGGCAGCTCTGACATCGCTGTGATTCACATGCCAATCAGACACCGCCAGGCAAATTAGATGAGAGGTAGAACGACCCAGCTAAAGCTAATCTGATAGGAGAGGAAGGAGAGAGAGCCTGAGATGGAGATAGATGGAGGGAGAGAAGGGGGTGGCAAGAGGGGGTGTGGGGGGGTGTGTGGGGGGAGCTGGAGACAGGGGGGAGAGGGGGGAGACATTGTGTAGGAGATACAATGGGCAGAGATAGATAGAGAGAGAAAGAGATGGATAGTAGGAGGGAGGGAAATTGTCAGAGATGGTTCTGGATATATAGTGAGCTGAGACAATATAGACTCTTCATCTAGCTCCTGGCAGATGTTTAAAGAGCTCGCTAATGGAAGACTGGTGCCTCCATAACAATGAGACTCACAAAGTATTGTCATATTCAGCTGATTAAACTGAGGACTGGATGTGCTGTGTGCTATGCTATGTTTGCTCTTGCCTCCATGAAACTAATTCTGCGGTTTGCTTTTCTTTCCCTTCCTTTCCTTTCTTTGTTTTCACTTCTAGTTAATTGCTATCCAGTACAAACAGGAATGCCATAGAAAATTTCCAAAACCATAACTGTGGAGCAAAGGAAGAGCTTCTTCTGCCAGCTACTTCTTCTGTTATTTTATTTTTTTTTTTTTTACATGGCAATAAGAGATTACTATTTAAATAATGTAGCATCCTTTAAAAATGTTAATAAATGTAGGCCTGTTTCACTGTCCAAATCCTTTTATGTGACTCAGCACTGCATGATCACAGAGAATAAATGTGACGGTAAATTAAGCTGTGTTGTTCCTTGACCAATAAAAATGTCTATAAACAACAGGGCAATTATGCATGAATTACAGATAGAAAATGGCAATTTTAAATGTAGGAGCCAACAGAAAGAGACATCCCTGGTGCGTTCAAAGCAAAAGCCACGCTTACTATACAGTAAGCGTGGTACGGTACGCTTACTATACAGTCACTTTAGCCATACTGCAATAAACATCACTTTAGCCTTGAGCCAGACTGCTTCAATAGAAATAATTCATATTGTGGTTCTTTTAGACTACCAAGGAGGAAGTGAGAGCTAATGTTTTGACCACGTACTTAAATCGGCTGATCTACTTAATTCAATCCTGCCAAGTATTTGCTAATTGTATCATCATGGTTTCAGGTAATATGTCTTTTGCCACACAAACTTCCTACTCACTAGACTTGTGTCCAGGAGTTGCTTCAAATAATTCTTAGCCAGTGTTTTAATCAGCTTGAAGTACCAGATGGGTTTACTGCATAAAACAGGCATTTAAATAGTCTCCTTTCACTGAATTGTTAACAAAAAGATGTATGATTCAACTTGCGGAACAGTTGTTATTTTTTATGCATATGCTGTACAATGCAGCCATTTGTCATCAACGTGGGCTAATACAAACTATGAGAAGTTTTTATTTTTTAGAGGTGCTTGAGTGTAGTTTCTGTCACATCTTGTAATACAGATTTATATTTGCAAAGTTTGTCTTGCGTGTTTTCCAGTTTTCCCCAGAATTCAATTTGAAGTGCTCAGATTATTGAAAAATTCCATTAAAATATTAAATAGCGACATCTCCAGAACAATTACTCTTGATAATCAAGAGACTGGCTGTGTCCCAAATCACTGGCCCGTTCGTTCATTCACTGCTCCCTGTGTAACAGACACTCAATGGTTTACTCAACAGTGAGCAGGAAATTGAGGTTTTGGACACTTACTAGTTATCATCATTGTGCTTCATCACTGTCAGCTGTGGAGTCACACAGTGGTAATTCCCACATCTATAAAATGCAGCACATTGCATTGTGGGATTGTTAGCAGAAAGTAGTGTACATCTCATGGAAACTACTTTTTTCTATTCCATGGAAGTCTATGTGGACTCTATATAATGGGTACATTTACACAGAATTCGCACACTAATAGGGAAGGATTTCACACATACTCGCTGTCAACAGTTTTGACAGTTTTGAAATTATTTAAGTAGTTTAGATGAAAATTCACAGCAAAGTCTGTGAAATCACCAGCACATTGTTGCTGGAATAACATAAATCTTTTGAATTTTTGGCCATTTAGTGGCATGGCACTGGGAATGGTAATGTCAGTCTGTCAGTCAGTTGGTTGGTTCAACATTCATGTTCCCCACAGGATGAATTGTAATCATTTTGGCAATTCCTTAACTTTTTAACCTGTCCATTGCTTTGGTTTTGCTAATGCCTCAGCTGTACTTTGTGTCTAGTGCTAATTAGCTAATGTTAGCTTGCCACAAGGCAAAACTAAGATGGTGAACATAGTAAATATCACTTGCTAGTCATCAGCATGTTAGCATTGTCACTCATGTCAACATTTAGCTCAAAGCACGACCGAGACAACATGGTTCAGGTACTCGGAGATGAATATCTCAAAATGTGGATTAATAAAACCAAAAAGTGAGAAAACATGTATTTTATTAATTTACTTATTTTTTTAATTACATGAACCAACCCTTATAGATGAAGTCATGGTTGAGGGCTGGATAATATTAAGAGGTTGTGGGGAGGAGGGGTGCTTCCCACTTGATCAGGCACAGCTCTTTAGTTGCAGCACTGTGTTCACCAGTGTGAAGCTATTTGGACAGGGCTTAAGTGGAAGACTTTCGTCCATTTCTCAAGTTAAATTAACTCCTCTCTACTCACATGACATGCTCTGTTTCCTACACAACAGGCAATGACCTTCATTATCTTGAAAGCTGTGATTAGGCAACTTAAAAGCACCATTAATCTATTCTAAGTTGCCCGAGTCAGATGCTCGTCCTGATTGATAACGGATTGGTTCACCTTTCAAAGAACAGGGACATAATATGGCACAAATTTAGGTGCATTTTTGGTTGATATAACTTATTTTTCCCACTTCCCCACAAAATATACTTCAGTTTTGGTTGTGTGCTTAGCAGGACTTGCAACAGAGCCAGGGTGAATATTTAAAATAGACTGTGCCCTGGTTCTCTTTGAACAGGCAGTGCAGAGGGTTATATTTTGGCGAGTTATGTGCTTGTTGTAGCTTTGAATAAAGATCAGCAGCCTGGCTTGGGCGCTGAGGGGGCAGTTTTGACCTCTGAGCCTTTTACTGCAGCAGAGGGATGAGCCTTTTTTGGTTAGCCCCATAACCCAGGCAGAGTCTCATCCACTTCCACTTGCAGTGGGAGAGGTTAATCGACTCGGTAAAGAGAAAAGTGCCTGGTGGAGAAGTGTAGCGTGGGTAGCTGTACTTAAATAGCCAATGACCCCGGTGGATTATAAATTAACTGTGTTAAATCATGGGTTGTGTAAACACAGGGCAGGTTGGGAAAGACAGTGTTCAGACCTACCCATGTATAAATCATTCTGAGTGTCTGTGCTTAAAGCCCTTTATTCCAAGGTTTCATGGGAAGTCAAATGCAATGCAAGATGCAGTTTTTGTACCATAATCACTGAAAACCGCGACTTGTCTTGCGCGAACGCTTGTGTTCTCAGTCAGGCAGCAAGTAAGGATATGCCAGCAAACCTGAGGCTTACAGGCATTACTGAGCTGCGGATGTGTGATTTCAGCAGACTGAGCTTTGCTCTGCCCCTCCTTGTCAGAGCCCAATCCATGATCCAAATACAAACAAATTAGCATTTTCTCAAGCAAAAGGTTATGAATAAGCTTTTGATGCAAGAGCTGGCAGTACTTGTGAGCTGGCATGACACAAATGCATCTAATTATATCTTTTATTGTAGTCTGAAGATGTAAAGTGGCTTATGTTTGAATTGCCTGTGCACACCGGAGTGACCTTTAATTTCATTTGCAATGGGACAAGAATGTTATGCAACATTTTTATACTCGCGTGTGCCACGTCTCAAATGTATAGTGCTGATTCCAAATATCCCTGATCACAGTGTTAAAGAGGGAACTAAGCCCCATTTTCCATCAAGACGTGGAGGGAAGGAGCATGGGCAACGCCACAAAAAGCAAAAGCTCCCTCCACTGTAAACAAGCCTCAACACAAAGCAAGGATAATACACCGAGGGCAAAGGGTGCTAAAAAATGCTAGACAGTAAATCTACTGGATTTTATAAAAGTGCTTTCAACAGTAATGCTATATGTTTTTTGACCATACAATACAAAATAAGTTCAAATGGTGAACATTTGAACAAGCATCCTGCCTCAGGGCTGCATTGTAGGAAAAACATTTTTTTCCCCCACTGGGGTATTTGTTTAGCAGCATTCACCCAGCTTCATTGTCATTTTCCAAGTCTCTGAATTCCTTCCAGCTCTAAGTGGGCTGTTCTATAGCTGACCCTGAGCTACCTCAGCTGGCGTCTTAAACTAGAATTGTACAGGCAATAAAAAAAATCTTCTCAAACAGGGATTGTGCCTTCTGGTACAGTCAAAATGGAATCAGTTTCTGTATATGTACAATGCATCTTGTATCAGTTTGAAAGTTTCCAAGTATACAAAGTTGATACTACCCACATGTCTGTCACTGTATGTACGCCACCTATAACGGGAGAAAACACAAAAGCTCAGTAGATGTTTAACCTTGCATTGCTTGATCCTTCGAATTATTTTATAGAGATGATAAATCAACAGTTTCATTGCATGGGCAGTTGCTCCTATGCTTTGTGGAAAGACGCAATCTCACGTACTCAGTCTTAGTAAAGTCTTCCATTCAGAGTTGTGTCCTTCAGACAACACAAAAAATAGGCAAAACATCTGTATTGAACATGTGTAGTAGAGCTGCTGGTGCACTGGAGAGTACCTACAGTGTAGTAACAGTTGCTTTTTTTATTCAACTGCAGTTAAATTCATTCTGATTTATTAAAATGTTCCTCATTTTCAGTAATAATAGAATTGTACCTACCAATGTGATTGCTGAGATCAAGGAACAAGGTTACATTACTAAAAAAAAAAGGTCAGATTGGGCAGAAAACATGAGCAATCAGACAGGTTTTAAACAGAGCTCCATTTTCTAACAATTTAGCTGAAAATGCTTTTTAAAAAATGATGTTTCAATAATCAACAATAAGACATTGTCTTCTTGCAAGAAGCTAAGAGAACCCCTCAGAGGGGGGAAACTGACCAGCATGTGTATCTGCTCAAGTGATGAATTGTCAAGAGTTGAAACCTTTCATTCCAAAGCATTTTTAGAACAGTCCCCTCACTACCTGTATCTCAGCACTTGATATGAGCCCGAGTGACTTCAGCAGAAGATGAAACATTTTTTATTACCAACAGAACTTGCAGAGGAATTTGCACGTATTCGAACAAATCAGATGCAGAACACACGAGACTGCAATTAGTTTCCTTCTGCTACACACTTTGAAAAAGTCTGCTCTTGACTTTATACTTTTTGTATGTATATATATATATATATATATATATATATATATATATATATATATATATATATATATATATATATATTTTTTTTTTTTTTTTTTTTTTTTTTAACTTGTTTTGATGCCCAATTCATTCAAGCCAGTTAAAACCACACTAGAGAGGAATACAAAGGAAATTAGTTTGGGAAAGATATTCCTGTGATCTACATTGCCTAATAACACTAGATCACAACACATCGTTCCTCTGAGTAATTGACTAGATATCCTTTGACCCTCACTGTTTTTGGCTAAATGCATGTTTTTTTTAATTTAGTTTTAAGTGGCTAACACTTATTCATTTGTGAAATGGAATGAGGCAGGGAATCGATGACCCTAGATATAAACATGAGGGGCTTTGGCTTATTACAAAGCATCCTCTGTGCTGTTGGAAAGATACAAACAGCCTGAATTATGAAGCCAAATGTACACTGATGTATTTGTAAAGCATCTCAATGAACATGGTTCATGATAATTACAGATAGATGCTAAATTGGCTTTAGAGATGTAGATAAAAGATACCCACTTTGGATTATGGTGTTGTTTACATATCTTAGAAATAATCATCTTGATGTTATAACATTGATGAAAAAATACATTTCTACAATTTATCAAGCTCCCTGGGATAGCTGGGAAGCATCATTTGGATTTTTACAATGTACCTACTATTAACATAACACAACCAGACTATGTATCTATTACTTCAGCATAATGGTTACTAGCACCTCTCACCTGAAACTAGCATTTGCAAAAAGTAACTTTTCTTAGAGGATGACCCTGTTTTTATGTTAAAATCGTTTTTTTTTGTTGTTGTAATTTATTGTTGTAATTTTTGTCTGTTTGTGTTTTGTAAGGGACCTGACATATGACGTTTTTTGGATAAGTGACATAAACAAGGAAAAAATTGTTCTGGTGTATATACATGGAGAGAGTGTCAAAAAAAAAATGGAATGCATCCTTAAATATTATTTCATGTTAACTGTCAGTAAATAAAAATGCATTTATACTTCAGAAACACAAGCTGGTCTGGCAAAAACAGACCTGAGGCCAGATGCATAAAAGATAAGTGTAGATTAATAACCAAAAAGACTTCCTATTCTGATTTTGGTAAAAAAAAAAAAAAAAATCAAATTTCACTCTAACACTAACACTGGTTCCTGGACATATTTAAAGTGTTAATATGCTTCATTTGATATTAAGCACGACCCATTGCTGATTGGTCTGGCTTGTTCAAAGGACTTCTTGCAACATCCTGCACGACATACTGTAAGCAAATTAAAAATAGCTTGTGCTGACGGAGCAGTTTTCTTTCAGTGTCTGTTCAGTCACAGTTGCTCAGGTGTTAAAGAAGACTACCGTGCTCCTACACCTCCTGTGTGTCAGCTTCCATGAACCAAGACATAGATTAAATCATTGTTTTGTATCAATTGATATAACAGCAGCAAACATTTATATGTACAGTACAGTCAATGAACATTAGATTATAGGTTATTTCTTAAAAATCAGCTGATCCCAAGCTACACACTCAACATTCTGGAGACTAGCACATCGGACACATGCACAGAATATACCTGTATCTTAAACCGAGGGATGTCTTTAAGCGGTTTCTCTCATCTCCTGCCTGACCAGGACGGTAGCTAACATGACAACATGAAGATTACTGTCTGTGCAAGAGAGAAAATGAGTCGGGAAAGGATGAAAGGAGGAGTAGCTCTGGGAGTTTAAGGTGCAGCCTACATGTGTAACAACACAGAAACATTCCCTAAGCCATTACCACATGTACCAGCCGCAACCTAACTTTAAAAACTATTCCTTGCTGAAAGTCGAAGCATTTATACTAATGAATGTGATGTTTCTGCAAATGAATTGCACAAAAAATATGATTAAAGATTGTATTTATTAACAGCCACATCTCTTAGGTAATATAATACCTACAAAAAATGAAATTTATCTCCACTAACACCAACAGTTACTGTTCTAAACTGGTGGGTACTTTAAGTTAAGTAAGTTACCGAAATGTGTAAATAATTTGAACTTGTGCCATTTACGTTTCTTTCTCATATTTTCCATGAGGTTGAATATTCACATTAGATTTGATGACACAATGTCAAAACACTGAGAAACTTGAATCACCTCATCAGTTCTGGTTGTACAAATAAGGTATATTTGATGACAAGGTAATGAGCATGACAGCTGACCAGTGTGTATTTTACCTGCATAAAGAAGATGCATTCTCTCATATAGTAATACAGAAAATAAAGTGCTCAATCAGTATCACATGAACTACCTCCAGCCAACCAGGGGATCTTAAAGTGCTCATTGGAAAGACCTGTACATGTGCTGCAAACACTTATAGACAGAGCAAGGACTAAATGTACTATAAATTAAAAACCTTTATGACAGTATCAGTTGTTTGAGCAATACCCCAAAAAATATGTTCATGTTCAAGCAACAAAGAGCTTTAGTGGTCGTGGTAATCATGACTCTCGTCCGGAGAAAAGAAAGAAGTTGTGTGATGTTGTTATAGAGCCATAAAGTGCACAGAAGGAATGAGTCAGGGTTAATGAATGGGTCATTAAAACATGAGTGACTGCTGTCGGTGGTTTTAACAACAATCAATGACAATCATTCGACAAGTGGTCATTTTAACCCAAACCATAATCTTTCTCTAACCCTAAACAAATATATATATTTAAACCTAAACAATTGAGGTGTCAGATCAGATAATTATATGAATTAGTATTTTTCTTTTCTCAGTTTCTTTGCATGTGATCTGTGCTAGTTGAGAATCTTCTTATTGTAGTGATGTAATGTTATTGTTGTAATCTTCATATTGATTGTTGTTCAAAGTGGCCTTATTGTGAACTATGCAGTATAGTAATCACATTCACATCCATAGAGATAATAATAAAAATTTTACCAAACACCTTTACTTTTCCAGCCACCTAATCATGGACCAAAGTGTTGGTCAAAGGAAAAGTTTAACCTCACAGTGGTGCGGGATACAAAAATCATCAGGAAATAAAGTCTAGAGACCATGACAAGTACCAAAAAGATCAAATATCATGGCAGTCTGGTCAGTGGTTGTCCAGATATCTTCCTCTGGAGTGTTGGACTGACATCAGACTGGGCCTCACTGTGATATACAGTACTGTATACTATTCAGATGTGCTGAAATCTTATATAATTACAGTTTGTTCAATGTGACTTACTGTTATTGTGAGGAGAAAATGTTTTGGATTCTCGCTCTCACTACTTCCTGAAAGACAATTTCAAAGTCCCTCTGGTGTTTAACTTATTCATGTGAATGTTAGCATCTGTGTGCTGGTACTAGCAGATTGATGCCTCATCTCCCTGCTGGTTTCAGCTGTGACACAGACCCGATTTACAAGTTGTACATCCTGCACAGTAAGCTGCAGCCCTTTTAGGAAATCCCAGGGAACTGTCCGATTCTAGTAACTTGCGATAAAATATAAAAAAAAACAGTGTCCAAATATGGTTTTCACAACTATAGTTTGTTTTCTTTGGTCCAAATCAGTGGATGAGTTGCTACTTTGTTGCATTTTCCCTTTGGTTCGCCAAAATTTCAAGCAAACCAAAATGTATCACCAAAAGCCATGTGGGAGCTGTCACTCTGTTCATTGGTCAGAAATCTTGTGGGGTTGGCAGGCGGAGAAAGGAGTTTGTTTTTCTTCTAGGATAGCTGTCCAAATAGACCATCGGCAGAATAGGCATTTCATAATTGTTTGGGCCATATACCAAGCCAAAATATGCAGGCAGAATGGCACATTTGAACGCACTTCAAGGCAACGTCTGGAGAACAATGTTTTGGGTCTCCCATTAATGTATTAAACAAACACACACACACACACACACAGGAGAAGGGAGGACATACTGAGCACATACCACTACATAATGCATAATAATAATAACATAATGCACGGCACAGTTGGCTACGGGAGCTGGTTTAATCCAAAGAATGCGCAATGCTTCCTACAGTTGGGTCGGATCTAGGTAAGCTCACGTTCATACCACAAACGACACGTACCAGAGTCCATTTGTAACCGGACCGAGACCGTCTCTTCAACAAGGTCTTGGTCCAGTTGATTTGGTCCACACAGCAGTGCAATTTGCTGTGTTCACACCTGCCCAAATGAACCGCACCAAGGGGGGTGAACACTCCAGGGTTCGATTCAACCGAACTAAACAACACAGGTGTGAAAATGCCCTCAAATCACACTGCACTGAAGGAAAAAAAAAAAGTTGGAAAAAAAACAGACACTGCCTGACCTGATTTTCAGAGCAACAAATAACAAAGGCACTATTTCCACGCTCTACTTGCTGAATCCTTCATGGTGACAGGTGGATCTGGTGCGAGTGTGTGAGTATGATTTATTGGGTACCAAACAGGACTATCTCTAATGGTGGACACTGCTGCCGGCAGGATGCAGAGTGATTACTGTCCACTAATTCTTCATGGCGAGCGGGGTAGAAAAATGACAGTGAAAGCTGTGTAGAATGGCTAATCAATACTGTATTTATGCCTGGTGAGGAGACAGCATTGCTCACTTGCCAACACAACAGGGCTTCCATCGATGCATCCCAGTGGATTTCTGAGCGAAGATAATGAACATTTCTTTATTTAGAGCAACCAAAACAGAGCAGTCGATAGTTATGGTGGAAAATTCAGTGTCTTGAAAAGCACTTTTAAATAATTATTGCCCTTCACACACCCTTTAGACTGCCTCTCCCTCTACTTCAAAGTGCCTCTTGACCAAAACAAACCTTACTCATTGACCATGTGTCTCTTCAAATCTGTGTGCAATTTGTACATTATGTGAATATTCACTTTCTTAAGGTCTACATTTCATTCTACATTTATTAGTTTTTCCCCACTAGCATTTTCAGAAAAGGCAAATCTGTTGTAGGATGTGCATTTTGTCAGTATCAGACAGTATCATTGTCCTCTGATACTGGCACATGAAAGGCCCTCTCTAGAGCCAGTGTTTGGTTTGTCCATTCTGGGCTATTGTAGAAACACGGCGGCGCAACATGGCGGCCTCCATGGAAGAGGATCTGCTCCCTATGTAGATATAAAAGGCTTATTCTAAGGTAACGAAAACACAATGATTCTTATTCTCAGGTGATTATACACTAATTAAAACATATATATATATTAAAACAACATTAAGAATATAATATTCCATATCTGCCAAGTCCATTCTGCTAGATGACACTAAATTATATACACTAGACCTTTAACAGTGGCCATTATTAAAAAAAACAGGCCAGCCCGATGAATTAAGGAATGAGGATTCCACACCTCATAATTTACATCCAGTGTCAATGTTCAGTGCCAACACAGGAAGTAGTGTGTGGTGGTAGGTGTGTGTGCAGCTCGTCTGACTGATGCATGAGAAATTTCTCCCGCATCGGTGCATCCTGCATTTAAGGTCTGAGACAAAAACCCTCAGCGTCACATCAAGTCAAGTCACGTGAGGACAGGTCCCCTAGTTCAGAGATGTGTCTTCATCCTGTTGTGACACTACAGTTTTCAAACATCTTGATTTTCTCACAGCCAGAAACCGGTGCACTTGTAATTGGAGCACTATGGAGAAGATTCTGACACAGCAGAAGAGCTGTATCCAATGAGTGAACGGTAAACCAGAGGAAGGAATGCAGCAGACAGACGCATACACACCACAGTGCATAGCCATAAGTCTAATTATATTGACAATGCAACGAGAGACATTAGATAAGCTTCATAGAGGATGAAAAGGGGATGCGGTGACATAATAGGACACATCAAAGATGTGCAAAATGAACACAAACCAACACAACCTATGGAGAAAGAGAGACAGAAGGACAGAGCAGCTCTGAGTGGAGCAGGTGGAGATGTTGATATGAATGATGGATCACTAAAGTACTGAGGCAAATACTGCATATCAAAGCATGCAGCTCCAATCTTTTAGTGATTCTGCAATTATTTGAATGTTAAACTTCAGGTTTATCACAACATAAACTGTTTATTTAATGTATTTCTTTCATTGGTTTATTAACTTACAGTGAACTATGTTGCTCTCTAGATATTTGTGTGTTCAGTAGTAACTCTCATGTCAGAGAGATTTCTTTAAACCTTTCTTATGGCTTGTGTAAATCCCATCTGCCGCCATTGTATATTTCTCTTTTATTTGATATAAACTCCACATGTGACTGTCACACGGTGACTTCACACATGTTTTCACTGATGATTGCAAATCCAATCTTGGACTTCTCAGAGTGGGATGATCTTATAATAAGTTCACCCTGTCTGAGATCAGTTGTGTGGTTTGTCCACCCCCATGACAACATGACAGTCTGAGATTTGAAGTCTTTGAAAATCTCATCTGCATTTGGCTAAACACAAGTGTTAAAATTGCTTAAGCCTTAAACATAGTTTATTTACCATACAGCCATGGTTATTCCCTAATTATATTGCTAATAAAACCTAGTTTAATATCAATTCAAATGCCCACATTTGGAACATGATGGGATGGTGTCAGTGAAAGGGGGGTTGGACTCATCTGATGATTGTGGGTTGTCAGACAAAATAAGTTAGGAACCACTGCTACCTGGGCCATCATTTCTATCGGTTTTCATAACGTTGTAATCACCAAAGTATTTGCTGAGATCCGAGAACATGTTGACATTGCTACCAGTGAAGTCCAACAGGAGCGCAAGCAGGCAGACAAGTTTGTATTGTTTGTCATTACTGGCATAGTCCACTGTGCCAAATGGTCATTGTTGCCAAAAGCATCAGAAGCCCTCCTCTCTTTCCTGATGTGGTGAGACTGACGTAGGTGGACATAAGGAATCACTCGGAGTGAGATGGAGGACTGAATGTGTTGACTCCTCAGTTGAGAAAATCCCCAACCTGCCAACTGATTAGTAAACACTGTGATGAATGAGAGAGAATTTACTGCCAGCTAGCAGGTTCAACTCAGATGAGCTGACGATGCAGGTCTGCTCTTTGTGCAGTGGACCACGGGTGTGTTTGAACTCTGACAGTGTGCACAAGGCTTCTGGCCTCTTCAGTAAACACACTGAACTAATTAGATGTAGTGAACAAATGTTTGCTAAAGTGAGCTCCCACGGGGTACATAAGGTTGATAGTGTTGAGTGCAAGACCAACTAAGCTGAGACCAAAAGAGGTGAGACAGAGTCTGGACTGGGACCAGTAACATATGTATCTTATGACTGTAGAGTTGTGATACCAGGGGTCAAAATGTAAAAATAATAATAATAATAATGACACCATCATAAATACTCGTGTGGCAGATTGCTTACACTGTCAGAGATGAACATCTGGAGAGTAGAAACAGCATATAAGGTATATGCTGTGTTAAAAAAAAAAAAAAAAAGTTAATAACCTGGTGGGCAAAGTTTTTAGAGAATTGAAGACATTGCTAGACAAGCACCAATCTGAGAATAAGGGAGGATCAGTTCCCCATTTCCAAGTACTGGATAGTGCGCTACAGTCTTTAGAGATGATATTATAGTACAAAAAAGAAACACACTCAGGGGATGTGGAGCTGAGAAAAGTAACAAGGAGATGAGCAAGACGGAAAACATGTCAGGTAGCCCCATGTAGTTGTAGATTTTTTTTTTTAAGGGTAAAGCCTGGAGGTAAGTAAGCAGTAAGTAGCTTCAAACTGTGTAAGGCGGAGGGGTCAGATGGTTTTGTACAGCTACAGATGATGAGAAAAGTATAAGATAGAGCTACTGTGTTACCTCTGTGAGTGATTCATTCATGAATGAACCTGAAAATTAAACATAATGTGAGCTATTTTTTTTTTCCAATTTATGAAAAGTCATGAGACAAAGTCATCTTAATCCTGTACAAACTGTGTACAGTATGCAGTTGTGACTCATATCAAAGATTAATATCAAAGATAAAGGCGGGGAATATGACATTTACTGCAGAGCACAAATAGAATCACAAATAGACTTCAACAGAATGATGCACTTATATTCTTCCGCCACATTTAAACGGACACAAATGTGTAGTGCAGCTCAAACTATCCATCCTTCCATATTCTCACTTCATTCCCTTTCTTCCCATGTTAGTAGAGTGAAGAAGCACAAAAATATGGTCTCCTCACAAATTCTAGCCCCAACTAATTGTGTTAATATCTGAGCAGGCACTGACTACTTTAAGAGAACTGATAGCCTTATTTTAGTAAAGACATATAAGTCTTTGTTAACCAAAATTCACAAATCTAGTCCGGTCTGGTGGTGCCGTATCTCTGTCACGTCTCCATCACATTGTCCAAAGCTACTTTAACAGCATTCAAACCAAGTAGGAACAAGAGCTAAATGTCCTCAAATATTGGCAGTCTAAACCCTCCCAAATAAACAACTACAGGGGTGTGCAGAGAGCAATGATACAAGTGTTTTACGAGTGCACTCAGTGCTAGCATTGAGTGTTAAGGTGTAGTCTGAAGAGGTGTATTTTCGGCCTGTGGTGGAAGATGTGTGGTGACTCTGCTGTACTGACTTCAGAGGAGAATTCATTCCACCACTGTGAGGCCAGAACAGAGAAGAGCCTTGACCCGAGATGATTGAACACAAGGTCCTTGGACTGATGGGCTGGCTAGTCGTCCTCAAGGCAGAGGAGTGCAATAGTCACCAGAAAGTATCATCATCCAGGGTCATGACCAGGTTCCTTGCTGCCAGAGTTGGCATCACCACAGTATTGTAAATGATGAAGGACAGGTCTTGATGCAGGTAAGGATGAGTCTTGATAAGGATGAGTTTTAGGTTGCGCCTTGACATCCATTCTGAGATGTCTGCCAGGCAAGCAGTTATGTAATTGTTAGAGAATGGGAAGAAAAGCTAGGTATCAACAGCATAGAAGTGGATACATACAAATGTATTACAGCACCAAAGGCTTTTGTATAGAGGGAGAAGAGTTTTATTACTGCACTACACAGTAATGTCTTATAGCTGCATTCCTCTGTCTGCCTCCTCACTTTCTCTCTCTCTTTGTCCTTCTTCTCTTTCTCTCTACTTACAGTTAGAAATGACCATGTAAACACCATTTTCTGATTACCTTAACCCAAATACACCTGTACACCTTAATCACACTATGACTATAAAGAGTTTTCACTGCATTTGTGAGACCAATGCATGGCTGTTTAGTTCCTGACAGCAAATTCAAAGGTTCTTTGTAAGCCACTGGGTGCTGAAATGACATTTGCACAAAATACAGTATCAAGTAATCTTGCTCGCTTAGTTATCAGCAGTAAAGAGACATATCAACATCATGGTATCTCAACGCAAAATGATAGTGTAAGAATCACAATAGGCAGCAGAGAATATACATTCAGTTATATGCGGGCAGAAAAAGTGTAGAGTTGTTGCTATAAAAGGGGGGATCCACTGAGCTACTGTGCACTGGATCAGTGTGTCATGATACAGGAACAGTCTTTGATACAGAAATAGTCTATTATATTTCGAAGAATCCTATCAAATGAACATAATTGAGGTGGATGAGGGAAGCAGTTTGCAAAACCTACTTATGTGCATAAATGTGTACTTATATGCACAGACTGCAGACAACTGTAAGGCAAAAACATGATGAAAAAACGTCTAAAGACACATTTCTAGAGGCATTAAAGAAAAAATTAGATTTTCAGGGTTTGTGGAAAGGTTAGGAGGAATCTTAGGAAGGGTGTTAAAGTGTGGTGACACCTCTTGGGAAGAAGGTGTTGAGGTGACAGATGACTGTAGTCATGATGGACTGGTAATGTCTCTCAAAGGAGGGTATGTTGAACAGATGGTTACCTGGTATGCAGGTAGCGACGCTTCCTGCTTTTTTCTTTCACCCTGGTGTCATGCAGTTCTTTCATGCAGGGAAGCAGAGAGTCAATCGGTCACCTACGTAGCAGAGCAGATAACACTCTGAAACACGAGGAGAGTAAAACTATACAATGAGAGGAAATGTGAGGACACAGTGTCTTGTTGGACTATCGGTGTAAGACACATTGATTAAATCTGAGATGTCAGGTTTGAGTCGGGTCGGGGACCTTTCTCGTAACTCTTTGCTTTCTATGTTCCTGTATTTTCCATCACTTTCCATTTTCAGAATACAAAACAGAAAGACTCACAGTATGTGAAGACAGTTTGACTTACCTCTTGCATTAAGAAAAGATTCTCTGGCATTATGATTAAGCAAGATATGTCTAATCATTTTCAGTGAGCACTGGACTGACAGCAATCTTATTTGCATGAATGCAATCTAATATACTGTAATAGTAAATTCATTTGTTTTGGGTTTTTTCTTTACATACAAATGAGCACACCACCAAGCTGACAGACAGAAGAACTCTAAAACAATCTGACAAGACTGACTCAAGCACAATATCTAGTTTTTTTTACTTAAGGCTTGAGTGGTAACAAACAACTGCCCTTTTATACATCTAGCAGACACAGAGCAACATTTGCAGTCATTTATAGTCATATTTTCCAACTGATTTGCACTCATCTTTTTGGTTTTCATCAACTCAAGTATCTCTCTGGCTCACCAGCTAGACACTAACTTTGTCTGTATGCTGTTTGATGCTGTGCAGGTAGAGTACAGTTGGTTTATTAGTGAAAATAAACTGGCTACTGCTGGAAACATGGCGATGAGAGCAGCAGACTATGGGCTGAAAAACCAAAACAATGAGCTAAAAGAGGCTCAAGAGCTCTGTATCATCATATGATGCGTTGTTAATGTAGACAACATTGATATGTGGATCTTTGTTTTTCAGTGTAGTTTGAAAAAAAATGCCAGAATGCATGATACATTCAACTGTCTGACATTACATGAATATATTAACAATGTCCATCAAAGGATGTCTATACACTAGACACCGTTCTCTTAGAGCTTCCCATCTCCCTCTCATGTGACAAGTCACTGTGTTTTCATGCAGGTGTTAAGTTTTTCTTGAAATAAATATTCTTCCTTTGGTAAAAAAGAGAGTAATGAGAGAATTTCCAACACATCAAATCTACTTAATGTGAAATATTTGAAGTTCACCTGCATGTAAGTAGGATTCTACAGTTTTCATCTCCACTGTTTCGAATGTGGGAGGCTCCATGCTGTTAATGTCAGCTGGTGACCATTAACATATATACTATACATAAATGTTATTGTCAGGGATGAGGGTCATCTGTTTAGGAGTTATCTCCAGAGCAGTATGATGAAGGAACAGCAGGAGGTCCTGTCATTCATATACATAATCAAGGGATGGAGGGACTAGAATGTAAGCATTTTCTGATACCCGGACTTTTAAGATTTTCAGATGTTTTCTGCTTGTCAGGAGTCTCCCGCTCTTGAGGTTTTATTGCAAAATGTATTTCCATTATAGAGACCAACATATCAACATTCTCCATCAGCAATTACATACAAGAACACAGCTTTAAGATGTAGTCACCAGATGTAGTCAGTAAATGGGAGGTATTGGTGAGGTGTTTTTTGCAAAGCTCAGTATCAGCTTAAAATGTCAGTAAGTTACAATTCTTCAGATTCACTTGACACAAAAAAAAAAAAAAAAAAAAAAATCAAGATTCAAGTGTATTATGAAGGAAGGGACCATTTGGCTTTGTTGCAAGCTGCTACAATAAGTGCAGTCAACCATCGGTCGGGAAGCATTCATAATTGTGCTTCGCTTATCTGAGAGGCAGGTGAAAGCCAGTCTGAAGAACTAATTGACCTTATTATATCCTGGATGATATGAGCTATGACTGAGGACATAAATGGTGCCATGGAATACTGTCTGTGAATGAATGAAGAGAAGATGTGGGGAAATGGGGACCGAGGTGGCCTCACAGTCAGTGCTCTGCAAGCATAGGGAAAAGGGGATGGGATTAGGGGTAGCGTTCATGTCCCTGCTACCCCCCTTTTTTGTTTGTTTTTCTTTCTTTTGCCTTTTCCTTTCTTTCTTTTACACTACATGTTCGCTGCACTTAGGATGATTAAAACGATATAATGCACATGCCTAAAAGACTCCCTATGGCAAATAAGTGTTTACATGAAATATGAATGGTTCTCATAGCCCAGTAGAACGTAGGAGATGTCTGGCATATTTTAAAGGGAAAAATGTGGATATAGCCTTTATACAAGAAACCTATTTGACAGAATTAGAAATAATGAAGGGGAAAAGAGACTGGAAACAGTGTATAGTCTGTATTCAAACAAAAGAAATGGTATGGTTATTTTATTGAAAAAGCATTTGAATATTAATCTTTTGAAACAATGAAAGGATGGCCAGGGAAGCCTTATTTATCTTGAAATTGTATTGTATGGGGTTAAAATGAATCTTTGTAGTAGCTTTGCTCCTAATGTTGAGGACCCTGTTGTCTTTCATGAATTAAATGATATTATTTCTAACATGGCAGAAGGTTATATCATCTTGGTAGGTGATTTTAATCAAGTGCTGGATGGTTGCATGGATAAGACAAAATTTATAAGAGTTATACCAAAAAATAGACTAGCTATCTGTATGTTAATGAGAGATCTGGGTTTAACTGATATGTGGCATTTACTTAATCCCAGGGAAAGAGATGATTCTTTTCTGTCTCACCGCCATGGCAGTCAGTCTAGAATTGATTACTTTTAAATTTCAAATTAACTTAGTGAAAATGTAATAAATAGTAACATTGGGGCTACTTCATTAACAGATCATGCAAAGGTAGATTTGCTATCGGAGATTCATGAAGAGAAAGTTTTCAGAGGATACAGATGGTGTCTTAATTATTACACAATGAAATTAAAAATTCAATTGCAGAAGACCTCTGTTTTTTTTTTTAAGAGAATTAAGGTTCTACAGAACAAATGGCAACAATATGGGAAACCTCTAAAGCATTTATTAGAGGTAGGCTAATAGGGCTCTCCTCTAAAAAGAAAAGAAATTTAAAGCGGAAAATTTGGAGTATCAGATACAACAACTGGAGAAAAAATTGGTGAAAGATATAATTGAAATATTCAAGCTCAATGCTTCAACAAAAATGCAAATTAAAAAGTCAATGGCAAGAGTTTTATAACATTGAAGTGGAGTCTGCTTTATTTCAGATGAGAACGAGTTATAATGAAGAAGGGGATAAAATTGGGAAGCTTTTGGCCAATCAGATAAAAAAGTGAGAAAATAATAGCAATATACCAGCTATTCTAAACGGACAAAATAAACTAATTGTAGACACAAAGGGCATTGACAGAGTTTTTTTTATGATATCTTTAAAAGTTTGTATCAGTCTGAGGATAATTCAGGAGAGGAGGACTACAAAGCTTTTTTTGTTGGAATACAACTACCTCAACTTTCCAAAGAACAGGCAGAAAGTTTAGAGGCCCCTATCACAGAGATAGAGGTTAGAAAATCAATCTTACAATTAAATGACGGAAAATCCCTGGGGTTAGATATTTTGCCCATAGAGTACTATAAATCTTTCATTGACATACTAGCCCCAAGATTAATAGATGTCTTTACAGAAGCATTGCAAATAAAAAGACTACCTGAGTCCTTTAGGGAGGCCCTGATAACTCTTATCCCCAAAAAGGATAGACTTAACGGACTCTGTTAATTATCATCTTATTTCATTGAGTAATACTGATGGAAAGGTGCTATCAAAGATCCTAGCTGCCAGATTAGAGAGAGTTCTCTCAAGTATTATTCATAATGACCAAGCTTTATGAAAAATATGAGCTTTATCAAAAATAGAAGCTCAATTGTATTTGCTCAATAGCTCCGATAGTATTTGGCTCCTTCTGCATTTTATTTGGCTCAATAAGTCAGGATCCTGCCTGTCACTGCCCTGCTTTCTCGACACAGAGAAAGTCTTTGACAGGGCGAATTGGAAATATCTGTTGATTGTTCTTGGTAGATTTGGGTTTGGTCCAGAATTCCAGAAGTGGATCGATATCCTGTACAGTGGCCTAAAGGCTACTGTTCAGACCAATTGAATGATTTCCCCTTTTTTTACATTATCAAGGTCCACCAAGTAGGGATGTCCTATTTCACCCTTATTATTTCTTTTAGCTTTAGAACCATTAGCTATATCTATTCAAAAAAATGCAGATTGGACTCCCAGATATTGAGCTATTAAAATGGGATTTCAATTGTCAAAATTGGCTAAAAATTGGAAGCTGAGGGAAGAAAAGGCAAAAACGGTGTGACTAGAAATGACTATGACGGCACCATTTAAACCATTGCAGATCTTATCTCAAAAATTCGAAAAAAAATTCAGGTGTGCAGGACATCAATTCTATTTTCGACCACTCCAGGAAGGTATGGTGTATGGCACAAAATGATGAAGGAATCTCCCTATATGCACAGATATGCGTCTGTACGGAATAATCCTGAGATTTGTGTGGGAAAGAAGTCTATTTATTGGGACGGGTAAAAAAGGGAGTGCATACTTTGGGAGATCTTGATGAATTATATCTTTTATTTGATGAGATGTGTGCTCAGTATAATTTGAATTGTAAAGATGTTTGGAGATACATGTAAACATATACACATCAAAAGCTGTGTAACCAGCTTTTGATGTGTATATGTGTACCAAGTGTAAAGCATTCAGATGCACAAAGGAACAAATGCGACTGAGGAGCTTTTTCCAGACCCTAACATCAAGCAAACAGCTTCAGTATGTTGTAAAATGTGATGCAAAGTGAATAGTGTTATTTGTGACAGCTTGAGAATTGTATGGCAAAATGACTTGAAATGTGAAAGAGATAAGGAGACACGATCACATATTGTATTAAATAATGGGAGGAATGTAACATAAGCTAGGGGAAGAGGTATCCTATTTAAAGTTTTGCACAGAGTTTACTACACACAGATGGGACTGAACCAGGAGAAGATGTGCTGGAGGTGTAGAGGGGAACAAGGCTCCCTTCTTCATGCACTGTGGGACCTTCCTGTCATACAGCCATTGTGGGGCAGGGCCCTTCAGTGTATAGAGGATAGTCAGGAATCCAATATCAAGGACTCTAAGACTACGCCTGTTATGTGACAGATCACAGGCAGCAGGGTTGAACAATTTAATTAGAATTAGAATTTAAAATTGTATGCATGGGAATTGTTTCAATGCTGAGATTAGCCCTCAAATGATTCGGAGCAGCTTGATTCTCTAATAAAGATTACATCCTATAAAATAATGCTGGTAAAAAGAGAGTAAAGATATTATCAATAGATGGGACAGTTTTATTGAACAACTCAAGATACACACATAATAACGTAACTGTACGTATAGAGTATACAAGCATAATGTATGTATGAGTGCATATATATGTACAGAGGGGTGACAAATTAAAGGAAAAACCAACATAAAGTGTCTTAGTAAGATGTTGGGCCACCACATGCCACCAGGACCGCTTTAATGCATCTTTGCATTGATTCTACAAGTCTCTGAAACTCTTCTGGAGGGATGAACACCATTCTTCCAAAAGATATTTCCTCATCTAGTGTTTTGATGATGGTGGTGGAGAGCGCTGTCTAACACGTCAGTCCAAGATCTCCCATAGATGGATTGAGATCTGGTGACTGTGAAGGTCATAGCATATGATTCCCATAATTTTCATACTCATCAATCCATTCAGTGACCCCTCATGCCCTATGAATTGGGGCATTGTCATCCTGGAAGAGACCACTCCCATCAGGATAGAAATGTTTCATCATAGGATAAAGGCGATGACTCAGAACTACTTTGTGTTGATTTGCAGTGACCCTTCCCTCTAAAGAGACAAGTGGACCCAAACCATGCCAGCAAAATGCCCCCCAAAGCATAACAGAGCCACCAGACCCCCTCACTGTAGGGGTCAAGCATTCAGACCTGTACCAGTTTTTCCTTTAATTTGTCACCTTATGTGCATTATAATGTTTTGTCTGTCCCTGTTTATTATGTTGTTGGTTGTTTAAAAATATAATAATAATAATTTTTAAAAAAGAACTAATTGACTCACAAGATTTGATAAATTGAAGTATCTAGATCAGTGTATTGTTTGTAGCAATACAGGGGAAAGTGGTCAGTGAGAAGTTGATGGTTCAGATCTCTCTGTCATTTTACTGAAAAAAACAGTGTTCACAACTGTACATTGCAGCAACCTGCCAAAATTGGGTCAGGAAACAGGTACACATTTGTGCTGTGCATTCTAATCTTGAAACTTGAAAAAAACTAGACAATGGTATTATTCAGGTACTATCTGTTTGTGATTTTGTTAAAGACATTTGATGATAACACTTAATGGATATGTGCTGGGAGGGAGGAAGCCAGTGGGGCTTATACAATGTCCCACCCATTATGCGGAAAACTTCAATCAAATGTAATCATAGACATCGAGCATACCAGAGGAAACATAAGAGTAAGAAGAGCAGTCAGATGAAAAGCAAGTGTTGACTCTGTTGCTTAACATCTATTGTATATTGACCTTTGATCAGGAGGCATTAGTCTTTAATTCACTTCATATGTATATAATACTCCCTATGTTAGGTTTTTGAGCTCATGGGTGTGTATCAGTGTTTATTGTTGTGATAGGTACAGTTGTTCTCAGATAGAGATATCAGACTATGTAGGTGTCAGAACTGTTACTCACAGCCTGTCCTGCTGATTCAGTGCATGAACTCTCTCTTTGACTTTAGTTCCACCCACAATCTGTGATTCAAATAGGTCTGACTGCCCACACTTACTATCTATATTTTCAATCCATCTGGACTGTTGCATGTGCACAGTTGCTGAACGATGATGGAGGGTGCACTTTTAATGGCAAATGTTTGCATGCTGTCTAATGATAGGGAGTTCTGACAGCGCAGTTTACGATCAAGGTTCAAGGTCAATTTTTTGTTGGTTTAGAGCTGCAATGAATAGTTGATTAATCGATTTGTGATTGACAGAAAATGAAAGAATTGTTCAAAAATGTGATAATCTCATGATCATTTTAGTCATTTTTAAAGAAAAAACTCCAAACATTTGCTGGTTTCAGCTTTTATTATGACAGGATCAATGCTTTTCTTTGTCATACATGATAGTGAACTGATTATTTTTTGGACTGTTGGTTGGACAAAATAAGACATTTTAAGATATCTTAACCTGACACTGACACTGGGACACTGGGAAATTATAAAGGCCATTTTTCACTATTTTCTGATATTTTACAGACAAAAAGATTCATAGATTCATCAAAAAAAAAATCTGCAGATTCATCAATAATTATTATTAGTGCAGCCTTACTTTGGCCAAGTATTAAGCCAGAGGTGGGTGCTTGTGTATGGTTTTCCTGAAACTGCTGGTGAGGACTTTTTAATGTTCTTTTTTATTATTTTCTTATATATAAATAAATAAAATACTAAGATCAGTGTGCTTCCCTAAAGGGCTATTGAAACTTCTTTTAAGGAGTTGGTAATATGTTGTTAGCGTCTCATTACACACAAGTTTGTGTAAATGAATAACTTCATTACAACCTATGGGTTCTGCAGTTCAGTTCAGGTTTCTTCAGTGCAGTGGAAGTTCTGTATTCAGAAATGTAACAAAAAATAATGTTATCTCACAATTTGGTAACACTTTATTTTAACTTCCTGTTTAGCATTTATAAGTATTATATAACTGTAACTATTAATAAATGGTTTATAACACACAATAAAGAAGTTGTAAGCAGATGTAAGGACATTATAAGTGTTTGCAAGTGTCCCATGAAGCACTCATAACTGATGTATAAACAGTTAATGAATGCTTTATTACACACTGTAAAAAGATCAGTATGTGTATTACACACTATAAAACAGTTTCAACCTATAAGGACATTTTTTATGTAAATGTATTTACTGCATATCTGTCTACACCTACAATATATGTACAATTTATTGTCTATGTAGGCTACTACTAATAATTACTAAATAGTGGTGGTTAAAAAAAAGTCTCTCATATCCCACTAACTCTTAGTTATTTTCATCTGGTCTTTGTTCTCATGCCATGTTACTAACTCTCCTGTCATGTCAGATCCTGCCACTCCCTCTTGCCATGCAATCACCTCATTGCCTGTTGACTCTCGTTGTCGTGCTTTTGGGTTCAAACCTGCCAGCACCAGTGAAGTTAACATAAAGTACCAAAATTTTATTTTAAGTGCCCCTATTGAGCATTTATATATAATAAATAAGCAGATACAAGGACATTTTTAAATGTTAATGAATGATCAGTTTTTGTCAATAGTTATAACATCTGTAAATAGATTTTATATTATACCAACTGTGTTTTATTATATTTCCATTCATTATTCAGCAGTCTCCACTTATGGGTGCCCACAGGAAGAGTTGTTGACAAATACATTAAATACATTAACACTTATATAACTAAATCATAGTGTGTTAAAAAAAAAAAAACAGTTTATTAGTATGTGTATATGGCTAATAAATGCTAAGTAGAGGTACTTAAAGTAAAGTGTTAAAGTAATGGTCATCCACTATTTCCCATCATGCAACAATGCTGCATATTAATAACGATAATGAAGTCATAACAATTAACTTTTTATTAAGCTGGCATTTGGAAGCAAAATGTCATGTTTTGATTATTTACAAAATGATGAGATCAGTTTTTGATTAGTTAACCACTAAAATGACGATTACAGTGTACAACTCATTCTTCTTTTCATTTTCAACCTTGACAGGGCCCCTTGATTGCCCCAAGTGTGATTTTCTGCTTGTAGACAAATATTCATGGACTTCCTGCTGAGCAATTGTTAGGAAAACTGTATTTGTATGAGCACAAGTTCATGATTATGATTCAAAATGAAAACTTTAGCCAATCAGTGTCTCGTCTGCAGCAGCCTTTAAATAGTAAAAGTCGCAAATCACATAAGTCAGCATGCTTTATTTGTCTAAAGTCAAGATCTACGCTAAGGACTCTTACACATCCATGCTTAAATGCTATGCTGTTAGTCATAATCACTAGCATTTTGCATCCTCCGTTATCACATAATGATCAGACTCCATCTATACATCAGCATAATCCTAAACCCATTCCCCAGCAATCTTGTAAATTCTGGACAAGTGTAGTTTTAAATGGCAAGAAGGCTTTCTGTGTTCTTAAGCCATAACTAATTCAGCACCAAAGCCTACAAACACTCAGAAATAATCCCGCTATCTTCCTATGCAGTCCAGCACCTTTGATGAAAGTCAGTGGAGATCAAGGGGATCTGTCAAGTGCGTTCCAATTTCCCCAACCTAATATAACAGAGAGCCATCCTTCAAAGGAGCCCTCTCGTGGTACTATATTCTCCAAGTTCATCTTCGGTAGTTCTACATCAACAGCGCAGATTTCTGCCATATGGTTGGGTTCTGCGTTTGCCCCATGGCAGCGTCCTCCTTGGGGTGGAATTCCAGTTTGGAGGTAGGAAGCACATACACACACGGCTTTGGCAGCTTCTTCATGAAAAGCCCCGTGACTGTCATGTCAATAACGTCCCAAGAAATTGTTCATGGAACAAAATTAAGTGTCATGACAGTTTATGATTGCCAGCATTGTGTGTGACGGCTGAGCTGACTCTTGGGAGGTTCAAGGGGTAATCTTGCATAGAATTGCCATATTGGTCTTTTGTAACATAATGGATTACTTATTGTTTATTGCCTTAAGTCTTAAAATTACATTTTGAGAGAAAAAAAAAATCTCACAGTCTTGTTTTTTTTTATGAACAAGGAGCTGTAAATGTGAAGTCATATAAAATACATTTATCTCATTCATTGGAGAGTCATGGTCATGTCATTCTGCATCATCAGCACAACAAGGATGGCTTTCCATGTAGCCACGTTGTGCTTACTGGTTATGAGTATTATTAGTCAAGAGTGCAAACTGGACCTAATTTCAGTAATCATAACCACCAAGTAGAAACAGGAATAAAACTGTGCTTTTTACCATCATATTACGGGGACGTTTCCCTGACTTTTAATGAGGATCTGCCAAAATACATGGAGTAAGTCATAAGTACAACACATCTTTTTCAACTCCTTTTAACTGTCTGGTGTGTCAGGGGTAATCCCTTCAATCACTTACTAGATCGCTTCCTTAACAGTTGTCACATACCTGTGTGTGAGGCTGCGCTGTCATCTAAATCATGAGCTCAGCTTATATTCATAAGGTCATTATAAATTCTATGGGTATCACAGGTGAGGGTACAAGGTAGCAGGGCGAACGAGGGGAGGACCCAAATGAAGAGTTTTCCATAAGCGCCAGCTGTCAGCCGGATGGCCAGACATTAAAACATTTCCAGACTTTCTTACTTTTTTTTTTTTCATAGCGAGTTGCTTCTCACCCTATTGATGTAAGGTGCCTTGCATCCAACTGAGCAGAGCCTACGTCATGAAAGCAAACGCTAAACTGAAACTCACTGCTTGTGTTTCCCATTAATTACCTAGACTGTGGTGGCCCACACAGTTTACCAGCATGGCAATGTTGAAGCTCCTTGTGCTTGTGATTTTGTTGTCAGGTTTGTCTGAAGGTTGAAGTTGTTTATGTGAAATGATTCAGGTGTGTTTTCACTCATAAATATGGGTAGATTTAGCTACTAGCAGCCGCTACTACCTATGTGCATGCTAAGCTAACCATCACGGCTCCAAGTTAACACAAAGCTGCAACCTCAGTATGTAATATTTCACCAATAAGAGGAAGAATTACTGAAAGATAGAGCAACAAGTTTATCTCAGCGCTAAAGTGTATTTCATTCAATCTGGTGGAAAAAAACTACTAAACAATTCAATATTGTCTGTTTTCAAGTATCGGTTTGCAATGCAGGACAACAGCACGACTGACTATAAACACAAGTCTTGTCTTAATATTATCCAAGAGCAAAACTAGCTGTATTGGAAACAAACGGCTCCTTTCTGTTTCCGTGCTCCCTAGCTGAGTGCAGTGAAGTCGGCTGGGCTCATTTTGAATCAGACGGCGGTGCAGCCTCCTCTGCCGCTGCCCGTTGTGCTTAGTTCTTCAGCCACTCACACGAGCCACTGCCCAGGTATCTGGAGTGACTGACAGGCTTCACTGCCTCTGAGCTGACAGTAGGTTCAGTGACACCCTGAAAGTCTCAGTAAATGCAACAGTATTTTTTTTTTTTTTTTAATTTGGCTCAACCGATATCTCTGATCAGAATGGCACAAAACAAAGTTCTTCATAGATCTAGCCTCTTTTGCTCTCAAAGTGCACCAGATTGATGCATTTAACTTTAAAATGCACAAGATTTTCTTTGGGGAGAGCTTGACCCCGGACGCCCTTAGAGGATATGAGGTCAACCCACCACAGTGGTGTGTACATGCTTGTCAGTCACACAAAGAGTAGGCAGGACAGGTAATGAAGCCACAAATTAACAGGGTTTGGCAACTTAAGTCGAAATGGTTTTCTGCTTCTTTCTGGCAAACAAAATAGACACATAGCTTTTTTGTTATTGTGAGCTGCTTTTCACACTGATTGTATCACGCTGATTTATTGACATGGAGGGATGTTTTAGAACTCGTTTATCTTGCCTGTCTACTCTATATTGCTTTTAATGTCAGTCATGCCACTGAAAGCTATAATATGTAACTTTCCCACATTATAACGTCTAAAAACAACTAGATATACAACTAGTTATATATTTAGTTTAGTTGTGTACTTGCATTATCTCTAATGTTGCCAACAATGTTCAAAATGAGAGAAATTTCAATCAAGGTAACAGTCTGTTTCATTTGGTCGCGTGTCGGTGGCATCATAACCCCTTTACATCAGCATCAGCGTTGTGGTTGTCTGCCAGAACGTCATAAATTGACTTTTTATCCAGTTTAAGCCACATACACAGAATACAGCCTTAAAATGTGTGATAGATAAATTTAGCTCATGTTGAGAAGCAGCAGCAGCAGCAGCAGCCCCCCTCCACCCCCCCCCATTGTATGCACTAGTGGAAAACCCTGAAAATGCAGACACCAGGGCAGCAAAGGTTGAATGAAAAGGGCTTTAATAAATCAATGTTCAAAACAGGCCGGTAACAGGAAGGCAGTCCAAAACAGGCAAACAAGTGCAAAAGCAGGCAGGTCACAAACAGATGGAATGTCTAAACCATAGGTAATGGCGGGAACAGATAACAGACAGGAACAAGATAAAAGACGGCAGGACCGTGAGTGTACAACAAAGCGACATTGACGCACTGGCAGGGAATGAATGGCAGAGGACTGGTACATGTGGTACTGGGGCTGATGAGATAATGGGCAGTAGGTGAAGATAAAAGGGGCGTGGCAACAGGTGAGCAGGTGGGTGTGGGAACCTGGAGCATCTGGTGGACAGGTGGAAAAAAAGAGAAGAGCGTGTGGGGCTGAAGGCAGGGAGGGAGACAACATGGGGAGGGGAAAACATAAATAGGACTGAGGCATGACAATGGGTAATTTTTATGGACATAATACCAAGCAAATGTTGACCATATTTGCTCTGTAATCTGAACTGCAAGAGACATGACAGTGTAATGTGTGAATCCATCTAATTGTGCAAGCACTTCCTCACAAGTACACACACATTCACACACAATACAGCTGCACACATATAGTGGAGATCAATCTGAGTGATTTTTGTGTATATAATTTTTTTAAAAAGAAACAGATTCAATTTTAGCATGGGGGCTAGTTGAGATCTGGGTTGGCTTCCTGCTGACATAGCTGTGTGGAGCAAAGAAAGGGCTTGTAATTAACGTTCTTTCTTTCTTTGGTTCACTACTCCCTGTAGCTAGTGAACAGCAAACCACACATTGACTATAATAAAACCTTAAAGTGTTACCAAGCCTGATCTTGCAAATTACAATAATAGCTTCAACTGAAATACAAAGACAGCAGACAGCAGGTGTGCCTTTAGACTTCTTATTGGCCGCCTTCTCTGCAGTGCAACAAGCAGCTTGTGCAGCTGCAGGTCACAGAGCATTGTTACATTCAACACCTTCTTCATTAGCATAAAGTCAGCTCAAGCACAATTTTGCAGGGATGCACTGTGCTTAAATGTGATAATAAAAAATTAGAATTTTCATTATTTTTAGTCATTAAAGGGAAAAACGAGGCACACTAAGTTGTGTTTAAGATCAGAGAGGTGTTAAAGTGCAAACTTGTTTTGATATGTTATGTTTTTATGACACATATTTAGTCATAAGAGCTTGAATTAAACCGTTTCACAGATTTCCACTTTACTGATGCTGCAGTCTCCTAGAAATAATATTCGTATATCACCCAATAGCAACAGCAAATACATTTTGAAGGAAACATAATGCTGCCCGTCAACATAATGAGAAAATGTTGTGAATTAACATATTTGGCAAGTCTCAAAATGTTGACATTGAATGTATGAGTAAAATGTTCAGTGACAATGTATTTTTTGTTAATTTTTTTGCCAAAGTGTCTGATCTTGCAGTACAATATCCAGCATTATTTAAATTTCTGATGGTTATGTTCAGGCACTGGAAAGATCATGGTATACCATGGTATTGGTTTAATACAGAAACAGTCTGCAGGGACTTGAAGCACATGCATGTTTATTAATGTTTGTCGGAAACAGCAATCTTTCATTAATTTATATTCAATTAGCCATGAATATATGCATGGATATGCTACATGTTAGGAATACACATTTAGAATACTGTGTATTATAATATTTTTCTTTGTTAAAGCAAGACTATGTAACATCTGCTGAGCACCAGCAACAGTACCCTCTGCTGACAGAAGTGGTAATTACAGGACACTACTAGATATTTGTATTTTCTTGTTTTTACTTTCCGATTTCAGCCTTGTTTTACTGTTTCCTGATCAGAGCCATGTTGTTACAGCTGATGAAGTATGAAGTATGAGTATATGCGGATAGGTCTTCAGCTAATAAACAACAGCTGACTTGACTGATGAGCCTTCGGTGAATTACAATCACTTATTACCTCGCCAATATGAAACTATATCATTATCAACAGAATTAGGATACAAACTATTCCATCAACCTTTTCTGATGCAATACTTCAAAATGCATATAAAAACATGTTGATGGAAACACAGCCAGTCAATGACATGATTTTGACTAGATTATTTCTGCAAACAGATAAATATATATAACAGGCACTTCTTATTACTGGCTGCTTCAATCATATCACACTGGACTGGAGCTGCTCTGAAATATTAAAAGTCAGGAAAGATAAATTCAAGCAAGAGATCACAGGGATCTCTCTCACTGTTTCTCTTTGCCATAGCATCACTTTGTTATACGTTACAGTAATGTGACTTTTTACTGTGTATGAGATTTGAAATTCAGTAATTACATTATAGTTACTAATCCCAGTAACTTCCATTACTCCAACAAATTGTTTGCCGTATTATCTCTGATGGAGGTTTGATATTAGTTTCTGTGTTCAGTGGACAGACTGGTCCGATACGTGCGAGCTTGGTGCAGGGGCTCCACAGGACCACCTTAAAATACATACTGCATTTTTCAGAGGTGCAGCTTTTCTTTCAGTTCACCTTCCCAAAAGCTCAGTGCGAGAACAAACATAATTTGACTGCTTAGCACCTAAAAAGAGCTACAAATCCTTATAGTAGTAAATATCCTACTAAGATTTTTTATTTTGCCTCATTGTTTCATGAGAGTTCATCAGTAGCCTAATTATGATTTATAATAACTCAAATTAGCAGAGTAGCTCTATTAGAAATAAAGGTACTGCACTGACCTCAGTGCTCATTAACATTTGAATGCTGTAAGAATTTACAATAAGCCTGTTTTCCCCACAGGAGTAAATAAACCAAATCCTAGGCTGATATGTTTTATATCTCTGTAGATACGCCAACATGTCCACATGCTCAGGGATAAGGCTTGACAGCAGTGTGTTCACCATTAACCTTGTGGCTTCTGTCAAGGTTTCAGCTTCTCTCAAAAACCCTGTAGAGTACACATTGTGAATGCAGAGATCTCTGATATGTAATGGTAACTTTTGGTCAGTTTCCAGTGTTGAATGCCTCTCAGGAGGATCTCAAGTTCAGCGTCATGGCCTGAGGAGTATCTTACAGTGAATAGTTTGCTTAAACATTGCTTCATTATGGTGATAAAAAACATAATATGTGCAACATTAAGTTCCTTATAAAACATATATTTTAATGCAAAGTTGTCATGTGAGAAGGTATTTTTTAGGAGACATGGTTGCACTGTGATCACCTCTACTGCAACAGTTTATGTCCCTCTTATTGTCCATTCCTTCCATCTGTAACTTGGAAAGCTCTCACAGTGTTGTGATTAGCTCACCATAGTGGGTTAGGGTTAGGGGTTAGGGTTAGGGTCTGATCTATATAATGAAAAAAACAACAAACAAAAACATACTCAACTTGTTTCAATAAAACATGCGCATATGTGCATACTCAGTCAAAAGACAAAGAAAAAATTAAGAAAAAATTCTTAATAGAAGAATTATGTTTTGGCTCATGAGTTTCTAGAGACCAGCTCAAAGGACATCCCTCTGAGCTTGTCTTTATAAGTTTGGATAAGAAAGACAGAGTTTTGGGTGTGTTTTAAACATTTTTGCGCTGAATTGTTGATGAATATTTATTTTCTTTATGCAGACTTTAAGGTGTGTCTGACTTTGACTTGAGATGGTAAATATCTACACTGGGGAATTCAGTTTTGAGTTCACACTTCAGACTTCAGAGTCACTATTGTCTGAATACTTCATGTCACATTATAAACAATATATTGTAAAACCATTCAGAAAAACAGTTCAGCATTATATATTCAATTCATGAGTCAATCCTTCCTATCAACATACCAAACAATAACATTCATATTAACGCTTCTCATGACGTTTAGACATTCAACCTTCTCAAACCATCTATACATCTATTAGTGAAATAAAAGTTTAAAGCAACAATTATGTGACTAGATGAAACTTTCAGAAACAATATTTCAAATATAAATTCAACATAACTCTTACTTCATAATGTAAAAACATTACATATGACTATTATCTCATAATAAAAGAAAACTTCAACCTGAAATTCTTCACACATTTTTACATTCCTATTACTTCAGAGAACTTCATTCATTCAATACAACTACTTATCTAATTTAACTATAAACATTCATTAACTCTTAACATTAAAAAAAAATCATTTGAAGTTCTAACCTTACCAGTAGGGAGCAGTATTGTCACATGTTGTAAATCATAAGAAAATCAAAAATTAAATCTCCTTAATAGGTTACCACACAGCTATCAAAGTTATATCATTCTTTATTTATTTCTATGACAAACAACATTATACGATTTACATAATGATTAGACATTTAATTCACATGGAATTCAGATTGGCTCAGATTTGCAAATAAACTCAAATCTTCAGATCATGAGTTTTATTCTGGTCTAACCAATCCCCTAACCCCCCCAGACTCTGGTCTGGGGGGGTTAGGGGATTGGTTTTCTGTTCATGTGTGTTGAGTTATTTGTCCTTTCTCCTGGTTTAAATGAAACCAAAGGTCATTTATGCTTTTGGTTCAGGCTATAATTTAGTTATTGGCTGGAAATTGTCTCTCAGGAGGTCTGTTCAATCTCCATTTTGTCACAGTGTTTAACTTTGGTCAGTGTCATTATTGTCAGACCCCAACTTGGCAAAGAGGTCAGTTCGGGGGTCCAGGGGTGAGTCACTAAGCCATGTGTCTGTAGAATTCACTCACCTCCTCAATTTGAAATGAGGGGATATTAAATTGAAATTAAAGAAAGGTAGTTTATCTCATGAAATTAAAGACAAGGCCCCAATGTGTCCTATATAACCTTACATTAAAAAGACTGTAGTTCTTCAGCTGACTATAGCAACATCATGGATGTTAGAGGTTATCACAGCACAGACCTTTACTACAATTACACAATGCCAAAGCAGCTTGTGCATGACTTCTCATATCAAATGCAGTAAAATGAATGAAAATAACATGCTAAACATCCTTGAACTTTGTTATAAAAGATGCATGAGTGAAGAAAAGAAAAACACTTCACTTCATGTCAAGGGAGACAGGCAATGTAAATAATAATGTTCACCACTGCTCATGCCTTAGTGGAAAATGCAATGATTCTTCAAAAAGATATTTTTCCCAGCGTCGGGAAAAACACTATTTCAACCAGACACTCGGATTTTTCGGGCTGCACACATCAACAAAGAGCAGAGGCCAGAATGAGAAAATTCAGTAGATAGTCGAGAGATCTTGATTTCTTCTGTTTGTTTGTATTTTGTTGTTTTTTTGAAGCACAAGTTGTTTGGCGGAACTTTACAGATACATACTTTTCTATTATTTTCTATGATTTTTCATTTCAATTTCTGATTGAAACCATTGTTTAGAGAGTATTGGTCATTACTAAAGCGTGTTAACATACAAAAACAACACACAAAGTTGAGGTGAAAGATACATGTATAGAAATAACGGCACCTTGGAAATAAAGTTGAGTTAAGTAATTGCTCTCTGCTGTACATGAATCAGCAAAGAGAGGCAGCAGATGCAACCTGGGAACTAAGTGAAGCAAATCTGAGATAAGCCCTATAATCACTCTTTTAAAAATCAGATGTGCAAATTGTATCAAATGGTATCTGATAGATCTATAAAAGCAAGCCAATGTTGCCAGATGAAGTACAGTAGTTACTGGAATATTATAGTGATCAAAAAAAGCTGAACAGGCAAGCAGTCTAGCCTTGGTTCATGCTTGGTTTCCTTCTCTGATTAACACTGAAAGGTGAGAGGAGTATGATGGATTGTCCTTGATTCGCAGCCTTTTAAAAAGGTTTAGAATGTGTTTAGCCTGTGCAGATACTGTATACTGTAAAGGCAGATTAAACAAATAGCTTAATGACGATCATCAAGGATTGTACAAGCACCCAAGAGGTTAAACAGTATTTTTTTTTTTTTTAAATGAAGTTAATAAAGCTGCTTTGCATTAGATTCATTTCAATTAGTAACATTTTAGTTTTTCTAACACAAGCATGTTTAGCACCATTGGGCAGACTTGTGAATAAAATGCTGGAGCTTGCTGCCTTGTCACAAACCAGTCAGCCATGTTAGACTTCTCCACCCCCGAACTGTAATACCTGCCATCGTAAGTAATTGGGATAAATAATGAACAAATTCAACTACATGGACACACTGGAGAGTTCATTCCTGTTTATATAAATGTGTGAATCTGCTGATGTTCAGTCTTAATAACATGGCGGGTCTACTGTAGTAACCAGGTAAATGCACACATGCAGCACATCAGTAACCAGACATCCCCCCTACACTTAGTGTTTTTAACCGCATTAGTGATAGAAGATGCTGCTTTTTGTTGTTGTTGTTGTTGTTGTGTTGAGTGTGGAAGCAGTGACAGGAGGACAAACAGACAGGCAGACAACATGAAAGTGTCTGAATTAAACTAAAAGTTAGCAGTCTAAACCAACTTATTTAGACTTCAAGAGTCTACTTTGTATGACTTTCAGTCATACTTAAACTCTGAGTGGACTCATCACTCCACTGTGCTTTCTCAGTCTGTACTCTTTTGCTATGCACATGTGTATGTAAAAAGCCAGTTACGAATGGAAAAGAAGTCAGTGTTCTCAAGGAGTCAGGTTCCTCTAAACCCCTGCCCTGATTACACTAACCAGGTTTCTGGTTTACATGACAGTTAAGAAATCAGTTTATTGGAGAAAGCCAGCTGAAACCTGGTTACTGAAGCGTAAATACTCTGACTGAGAAGTTCCAAGTGGCTCAACCGCATGGAAGAACTGGGAGGAGAATGAAGAATGGGGAAAATCAGCTATTATCTTTCTGGCTTGCATGGAACTGCAGTATGTTTGACTCATCTCATCATATTCCCTTGCTGAGAACGAAATGAACTGAAATTATATGAATTACATAGTATAGTATAAAAAAATGTATAGTAAAACTGACCTGCTTTGATACTTTTGTCAGTTACATTATAAAGAATGTTTTTTTTTACTAAAAGTCAACCATACAAATGCAGCCTTTATCATCTACAACAATACAATGTTGTTTAGATATGATTTAGATATTGTGTTTTTGTTAAAGGTTGCAGTGTTGATCTTAATCGTAGATCATGAATCATAGTAGTTCCACAAGTCTGAATATTAAGTAGCATTCAGCAGGTGATGACTTGTTGTTGTTGTCATTTTTGGCATTTTCTATACTATTGGATTAACAAATGAATAGTGAGAGCAACAACCAGCTGCAGCATTGTCTGCAGTGTATTGACCTTTCATTCTCAAGCCTCTGCATTTGCTCCTTCTCTTACCTCTAGGTTACTGCCGCCCCCATATCCACCTATGCAGTGATACTATGCCAGGTTGCATAACGGATTGATTTTTCTTTTATGCAGGTCTGCAGCGAATGACATTCAAGAACTGACACCTCTATTGTGGTTTTGTGTGATGTAGTTTATTTAGGTAATAGCCTAAATAAGACTATTTTACAAATGAAATATGCTTCACTTTAGCCTCATAAAGAGCTTCTGTGATAAAACTGTAACAAAAAAACTAGCAACTCCATTGAGGAATGATGGCCTATAAAATACCACTATACCTCTGAACCTTTCCTTATCAGTAACCAGCACCACCCACTGATCTGTAAAGCTGTTTTGTTTCACTTCTGTCCGGATAAATGGAGCTAAAAACAGTAAAAAAAAAAAAAAAAAGGAACCTGAGTCTGCATCAGTATATACATGCCAAGTGGAACTCTGCTAAAATAGACTAACAATGAAAAAAAGCATTTTCATTATGTTTCATGAACACAATAATACAATTATGTTTGAAGTAGCAGAGCAGGTGGACCCAAAATGCATGCGTTGAGGCAGAGCAAGGCTGAAGAATATTGTCTTTATTCTAGGCTTTTGCGGGCAAAGTAAAGCTGGCAGAACAGAGCAAAGCAGAAAGAGAACAAACAGAGCAGAGGATCCAACAACAAACTGAAAAACCAGGACTTAAATACAAACTTGACTGACGAAGGGATGAGATGCAGGTGGAACAGGAGAACAGCTGATAAGCTGGGGAAGACACAGGGAGCAAGGCAGGGCTAACCAGACTGATGCAGGGCAGGGACTTGAGGAGGGAAGTGTGGAGGGGAAAAGCAGGCTGGTGACACAGGAGGAAACTCAGGGCAAACATAAAACCAAAAACTCAGAAGCACAATCCTCTTATATATCCAATAAGCCCATCTAAGAATATACTTGAGTAAACCTAAATACACAAGTACCAAATAACCTGCAAACTCTCTTCTTTACAGATTCATGATGATGCAGTTCTTTTAACATGGCACACAGAGGATGGTAAATGCAAATTATTCAAATCTACAGAAACAAATGTCAACAAACTTGTCTTCTTTGAGACATAATTCCTGTTCTCTCTACTGTTACCGGTAAATAATATACTGCTGTAACTCAGTAAACTCTCATAAAACTTATAAAAGTTACTAAATAGACAATATACAAAAACTGCTTAACATTCATTTACATATGTATAAAATTGGGTTCACAAAAGCATTTGGCGTAGTTGAACTCTGCTAACAAGCGGGAGCTAGCTTACACGCACACTTTACCATACTCGGCAAACTTTACTTTAACTCACTTGAAATGTTACGCATACATTCACTCAAAATATATTAGAAAATTATTACAACCTCCTTAATAGTCACATGCTGACAACATAACTGAAACGGGGAGAAATAATCATGAGAGTGATACGGTAATGTTTCCTCAGTGAGAGCGTTTACTCGAATGAGGAAAACACAAGCGGCAACCTCGGGGGCTGTAAAATGAAGCCGATGCGAAAGTGCCTAAAACTGCAGTTCCTCGAATGGCCACTTGAGGCTCCAAAAGCGGTTCATTCCCCATAGACTCCCATGTTAAAATGCCCAACTTTACAACAGAAATAAACATGTTTACAGCCCGGTACAAAAAACGATTTTGGTCTCTATAGCTAATTTCCTCTTTCATGACAACTGTACGGGGGGTGAATTTTTTTATAACTCACCCGTTTAAATTTTATTAAACCATACAGTTATGCATAATGAAGGACATGGCTGCTTTGAGTGACAGTTCCGCCAGCCACTAGGTGGCTTGTTTCAGCCATTCGGCTCACCTCCTTGCCCATTTTTGATTGGCATGAGTTACACAGCGTCACGCACTGCCAAGATGGCAATGGCCTGAGCGGCTCGTTTTGAGCTTCAAAACCGCTTTCCAGAAACCAACGGGTGACGTCACGGTAACTACGTCCATATTTTATACAGTCTATGGGAAAAACACCGCGATTTCCTCTGGATATGAGGGTGGAGACAAAGGCAATCGATCTCAAGCTAGCAGATTAAGACCACTTTGCGGATCATTGATAATACTATTATAGTTGAACCTCTGACAATAAAGAATGAAATAAACAATGAATGAATTAAAGACCTTTTCAAATTTTAACCTTTTAACATAATGAATTCCTACTTTTTTAAACCATTTTAAACACATCTTATAAAATTGTTTCTCATGACTGTATGATCTTTTTAACCTTATCACAGCGTTTTAAATGTACTGTCTTTTTAAGCTTGCACAGACCATTAGTGTCATCATTCTTTTAACTTATCACATCAGTCTCTGGATAAGAATGTCTGCTAAATGCCCTGAATGAAAATACAGAAGATGTGGAATGAACTGCCTGGTAATTGCTGCATCTTTGACGTCTTACAAGGTGTTTCAAACTCCTCAAGCACATTTCACAACTCGTGTGAAAGCAAACTTCAGTCTCAACTTCAAGGGCCCACTGCCAGTCAGTGGGAAAATGTCCGAGGGCATCTGGTGGACTGGGGTAGAATGACAACCAAGGAACACAGAGTTAGACTGTGACAAGATCATGACAAATTATTGATTTTTATTACCTTTATTATGAGCATAATTCAGTTAATTTTAAGTAAATAATTTTAAATAAGTAAAATATCAGACGTGTAGAGGCAAAGCAGGAAACATCATGTTTCTGTCTTGTCTTCTCTTAGAGGACTTGATCTACAGCAAACAGCATCTGGTTTGGATTCAGTCAGTAATCATTAAGATTTCATTTTTTTCTGTTCGGCTTATTTCATTTTGTTAGACCACTGCATTCGTCTGCAAGGAGCCATACACTTCATGAAAATTATGTTCCAATCTGGCTTTTGTTGTATTTTGCAGTGCTGTCTGCAAATGTGTGCATATGGAAGATCAAAGGCACTGTTGTACTTATGGGATGGAATAAACAGATCTATATTGAATCTTTTCATTTTCACTCTCAGGGACATAAATATGCGTTTCATAAGGGATTCACCCTAGAAGAGTGTAAATTCTCTTAGGCTGTACTGTAGCTCACAAAGGGGAATGGTAATACCCTGAACCAGGAGACACTGAAAAACGCAAGTCCTTGATTTTGAACGAGATGCTGATTGGATCAGACAGAAGCTTTGGCAACTAGTTTAGCCTTGGCTGTATTAGCCAAGGTCATTCCACTAGAGACATCCCAGACTCCATCTACCGACCGGCCTGTCTTTTCATTTGTTTATTTATTTTTTGTTTTTTTTGCAAATGCCATGCTGATTCTACAGAATCTGTAACCTACTATACCTGTCTGAGACTTTATTGAAATGACGGAGCATTTCACTCTATCTCTTAAACAGCGACGATTCATCAGCTTTGGCTAAACCTCTATGTGCCGTTCACTTCCTGACAAATGGGCCATAGAAATAGGTGTAGGGTTTAATTTCCTTCTCCAGTGCCATGCAATTAGAATAATATCAGTATGATGAATGTGATCACATTTTTTCTATTTATCTGCTTAACTCTGGTGTTCCTTATGGGGTCAAACATATCAGCATTTGCAGATACAATTTGCTTTAATCTCAATTTATTTTAAGCTACATATTAGTAAGTGGTAGGTGGAAAGTAATCACTTAGGTTATGCATGAGGGCATAATGTGTATATGCCAGTGTGTCTATTGTTTTCTGCCAGCTTATGTTGATATATGTAGGTGTGGACAGGTCCATCTCTCGACATTTTGGTGTCGGAGGCCAGACATCCACTGTTTTTTTCATTATTCATTATAACATTTTATAATAATGACAATACTTGAATTATATTTTAGTTTAATTTAATTTTATTCGACTTAACTCAGCTTCTGGTCTGTAACATGTCATCAACAACACATCATGTAGTACCTTTACATGCAAACCAGTGTCTTTGTGATGAATCTTATCCTGCATCTTATCCCTTCTATTCAGGATTCTAAGTGAGACTTCAGAGTATCTTTGATTCCTAAACATTGTCATTTCTTTACTGAGGTGTAAATATTATCTGATTTTGGATGTCCTGATTACATTTTGTCATCCTATATTTATTTGAATTATTTATTTCCCATATTATACAATTAACAATGCAATGTAGCTATGTTTGACAGCTGCATGAAAAAGAATATAACCTGCTCATAAGTTGTACAGTGTCCTAAATTATTTTAATATTCTTTTCATGTCAGTGTAGATCATTAGTACTTGCAGGAAGGTCTGGATGAGAAATTTGACAGATTCTCTTCAACCTCAGCATTATCAAAATGCTGAAGTTTTCAACCAGCTGTTGAACGTGTGGTTCATCTGAAAATGTTGCTGAAACAGATGCTAAACTGACTACTGGCTGCTGTTTCCTGTACTGGTTCCACAGGTAACTGGCACTGTGTAACAGAGCGCAGTGGGGAGTCATTCCTTTAGCAAATATCTGCCTCTATAGCCAATATTAATCCTAAAATGCCTTCTATTAGCCTCAATCTCGATCCTCTCTCTCAATATCTGCTCTGGACATCCTTACTTTCCATTAACAATCATCGTTTATCATTTTATTTTATTGTCTGACTACTACATGGATCAAGTAGAGGGTACGCCTCCACATGTCATAGCCCGGTTATCCCGCTTGGAATCATATTACAATACTATGCTGTTCACATAAAACATAAACTGGCTATTCTTACCCCTGTATATGTTAGTATGCAGCATGATGAATGGATGGCAGTTTCAGTTAATGATATAACAACAGGCATCGCTGTCCTGCTAGAGTCAGTTTGGTTTATTCAATTGTAGTATTTAACAATTAAATGTGCGCATTTGATGTCAGTTTGACAGATTTTATAAGTAGTAAAAAAATAAATAAATCCTGCTCTTTATTGCCCCTCCAGGTGGTGCAACCCAAGGTGACTGCCTGGCTCGCCGATGCCTTAAAAAATGTCCCTGTAATGTAGGATTTATATAACATTTGGGGTGTTTTTAGCCTTATATTGGATTCATAAAAGGCACAAACTCCTACAGCTTGTCTACACAGAAAGTGTTTCAACATATCTTTCAGTCATCTGTCTCACACACGTCTGATGGAACAAATACTCACTATATTATTTCAATCAATACAGCGATCTACACAGGGCACGTAACAGCTCACACTTGACTCGCGTAACTGCAGCCCAAAGTGTATTTTACGGCTCCAAGTCTATTTTTCTCCATTTTAAGCGTGTAATTACAGTGATTGTGTGTTGGTGTGGTGGCCTACACTCAATACTGTGCCTGAACGCATCCTGTGTAGACACAGAGGAGGACTGAATCTGCTGCTGCTGCTTTTGCTACGCAGGCTGTGTAGACGCTAGACAGTGCTACTCTACATATCCTCTGGATGCTACAGAATAAATCTGGAAGTGGAATGTCACTAAAAGTAAAATGAACAGGTTAAATCTGCAACCCCTGCACTAGTATCACATGCATGTGATAATACACTCTGACACTCAAACATAACACCTCGGTTTTTTGTCCTAGTGGTGCTCACATGATGATTTAGACAGTGAATAATTGTCCCTCACGCTATTTGCTGCTCTCGTAGCCATTTTGAAGCCATGCATTTGAACAGATACAGAATACATTTGAATTCAGGCACTTCCATCTATATAGTCTAGTGTTTTTGTCTGCTAGACAAAGACAGTGCAACTTTTGGCTGTTGTTGTCAGTGCAGGATTATAAATTGCATCATTGTTAGTCACTGTTAGCCAAAACTCAAAACTTTGTCTTTTTTTTAAACATTTTTGATTACTTTGGAACAGAACAGTCAAGGCAAAAGAAACAAAATCACTTTAATATCTAGTTTAAGCCAGCAAACTGCAAACCACTGATGAGCAATTTTCAACATTTTCAAAGAAAAACAAGTAGTGTCTGGAGGTATGTAAGCTGTCCCAAATACCTGGTGAGAATCAATTTCAAAATATGATGTTATGCTCTTTACAGCTCTTTGTTTTATCTGCTACTAGCATTGCTCATCAGCTGCAAAAAAAGCGATCAGTCTAACAGCAGCCCAAACTCTCTTTGATGTAATATTTTATGCTTGTCTGATATCAGTCGTCAGGGACTGGTCACATTCAACATTAAAAACCGCAGACGGTGTTCACAAAGTATACGTCCAGATTAGCCAGAGGTTGTTCAGATATCTTCATTGTTATTCTGTGTATGTGATCATAAAAAACAGCATTACAGTACAGAGAATGGCGTGATCTGTATGACCTCTGTGATATCCCTGAAGACAGAGGTCAAATGTGGAGGGCATCACACTCAGTCCCATTCCATCTGTGCTGCCACTGCTCATGCAGTCCACGTTACCAAACCCTAGATATGCTGCTGTCGTCCTCAGCATCCTTCGCTGGCTTCGGGAGGCCTGGTCAATGATAAGTTATAAAAATGGTTCCATTTGAAGAACGTGGACATGAATACCACTTGTTTTCCTCCAGTTTCAACATTGTTCACACAAGACTGCCCTTAATCAAAAATCACTTTTATATACTGTACCTGGCAAGGACCGGGAGTGCTGCTGCTGAAGTGAGTTTAGAGTGATCTTATCATATTAAAGCTTTTTTTTTTATGCTGACAGATTTCAACAGTCTTGCTTTAAAATCCCCAAATCCTGCCTTCACCCAAACATAAATCTGCATTAGAAGCATGTTGTTCTGGAAACGTGTTTGCCAGATTAAAGCTCTTAAAACCGCACTTGTTTTCCTGCCGTAGAACGGACGTTGATCTATGAGCACCTATTACGGCGAGTCAAATGACAATATGCTTGAGTAGTCTGTCGCAAAAGACTGAGCTTGATTGACTCTGACCCCTAGCTTTTTTACATGGGCAACTTGTCAGTTTGTCCAGTTGTTGATAAGAGACAGAAAATCCGTCCTCCCTAAGAACGCCAGCATCACTCCCTATTTTCGCTGAGCCCTACAAACTGTCAGTAGATAGCGGCATTTCAAATGACAGCTGCTTATCTGAGCAAGCTCCAGTGCATTTGCCAAGGGTGGAATTGGTGATACACCAACCACATTACTGTTGGAAGTTCAGCATCCTTTACTCAGTCTTTAGGCTCCTCTTAGTCCTGATGTGTTTGCCTTTTATTTTGTCCCAATATAGGTTGTGTAAACCCCAGAATGTATGGCTAATAGCATTATTATCTATCACTGATTGAAATGATGGGAGAAAAATTTACAGTGCATAGTAATTACTGATAGGAAACAATGTTTTCTTTCATCTCACTGTACTAGTAAGCGACTCCACTGTTTCTAATTAAATTGCAATGTTCCAGTGGACCGTTAATATCAATGGCATCTCTATGTACATGAATTTAGCTTATATCTTAAGATGCCTCTGCAAAACAGTGGGGGTAAAAAAGTAAAAATAATTACTGCTGGGTGTAGTGCATCCAATTAATGTCAATGAGTGCTAATTTGACAACTATTCCTGATAGCCTGTTCTCTGTACTTACTCATCTGAAACATGAAGAATTAATTACAGGTGATTCGGACTGTAATTTGAATACTAAAAAAATTAAAAAAAAAACATTTATTCTTTCCAAATGATATGCAGCAGTGTCCAATTAACAGTCCACTGTAATGAATAATATTGATAAACTCATTACATCTCTTTTTCTTATTCTAGACTTTGTATTCATGTTGAGCATGCTCCTGTCCTTGAGCTGTTTTTTGGGGAGGACTGAAATTGTTTATAGATTCAAAATGTGGCATATTGTGGCCTGCTTATGTCAAGGGTAGAAATTAAGGGATGAGACAGCAAAAAAAGAAAGACTTTGGCTTTAGGCTTTGCTTGCTAATTTACAGCAAGTTGTCAAGCACACCACAGCATAAAAAATAAAAAAAAGTAATGTGTACAATATTTCTTCAAATCTATAAATGTTGTATGACAATGAGGCTACCGTCAAAGCCAACCACAGTAGTAAAATTCAGGGGAGGGTCGTCTGGCTGAGGCAAACTTTATGACAGTGAGGGATTGTGGCACCACAAGTCCTTCCTGCTGTGACATTAGTCATCATTGCCAGTTCAGTCGTTTCAGGGTTAGGCTGGATATTCATCATCATGAGTTGACTTGAGAGACTCTTGTTGAATGAAGGAGTATTGGGATATTTATGGACAAAGGAAGCAAATATCCCAGCTGCCAGTGGTTGAGTTAGGTCATTGGTGACCTTACTTATTTATGACTATTGGCTTCTTGCACGGATGTCAAAAGACATACTGTCAAGGAGTCTGTGTCTCTCGGCTGACAGAGAAATATGTTTATGAAATTATATCTAAAGGGTATAACACCAACTACTAATAAAAAACACTCATGACTTTAAATTTGGTGCTGCAAAGAGAGATACAGCATGTCCTCAGCCATAGTGTCTTGAAAATAGCTGCATGCTAAATGAATCTCGTGGTGGTTGCAAGTATTTGATCTAATTTGAATCCAATATCAAATCTGCTTATCAAATCTGAATCATTTCAAAATGTGGGCTAGCATTTTGAAACTAAAGATAGAAATGATGAAACTCCCAAGATTCAGCTGAGATCTGTAATGACTGTTTGTTGGCTGAACAGCCAGAAATAGTCCAGTTTTGAGTGGCAGCGTAATTAATGTTCACAACCAGTAGCTACAGCCTGAAACTGAAATGAGCAGCAGATGATATGATGATGAGTAAATATGTAGAACACACTGAAGTAAAAAGTGTAGGAAACTTATTTTTGCACACTTTATTTCACAAATTACTTGCTCTACATACTAGAGAGCACGATTTAGAACTGTAACTATACATATGAACTTAAGCTATTGATATGATACCCATGAAGTTTTAAAGATTTTAACTACTGTGTGAAGTGATCGGCAAGATTGTTTTGCAAAAGAAGCCTCCCAACTCCCAGGGTCTTTCACTAACCTTAATCAAAGTGCTTTTGTTGCCTAAACCTACCTATGACTGACTTAGCATGTGTGCCTTGTACACCCACCATCCACCTTCCTCTGAATTGCGTGCTGTACAAGAACAGAGCACAAAAAATAGTAGTATCTCACCGTAATTTGTTGTTGTATTTGTTGTATGTTTTAGTTTTTATTATTATCTTTTTTTATTTTATGGTCAATTATACACAATAACAACAAAAATTTGCTCTAAACGTTATTTGTAGAATTTCAAAGTCTACTAGGTCCATTGATTTTAAGACTTAAGATGTCTTTAGTTTTATGCAGTATTACAATGGATTTAGACTGTTATGATTTGATATGATTTATGTGAGGTTTTCAACAGAGTTTATGGTCTATTTGTTTTCATACGCTCTCCCTACATCATTTATCATAAGAGTTACTTCAGAATTGATTTTATGATTTCCAAACACAATGAATTTTGTTTAACTTAGATTTAATGACAATTTATTAGAATCAAATCTTTTCTTTAGGGTTTCCAGTTCTGCTTCAACTGTTAAGTTGCTTCAAGTTTTTCCCTGTATATATTTGTCATCAGCAAATATAACAAAATGTAACAATTTTGATGCCTTACATATATCATTTATATAGAGTACAAAGAGCTTTGGACCTAGCACTGAATAAAAATATAAAACATTCTCTATTAGCTCCATTAGCACAAGTGAGGTTGACCACTTACCTCGAAATCCATACTGGTGGTCATTTAATAAGTTATGTTTATCAAAAAAGCTATCAAGTCTTTGTACAAATCATTTTTCTAATATTTTTGAGAATTGGGGAAACAGAGATACTGGTCTGTAGTTGGAAAATAAATGTCTATCTCCATTCTTGTGGGTAGGAATGACTTTCACTACTTTCATTTTGATTGGAAATATGCCTGTGAGGAAGGATTGATTATATATGCGTCATCGATTTTGCATTGCATTCAATAATATTCTTAACTAGTGACATATCAATGGAATTGTAGTCAGTAGACTTTTTGTTCCTGAATACATTAACAATATCAATAACTTGTTGTTTTTATGAACTCCACTGAGAAACATGGAGTGAATGTTTTTATCAGAGCTCTTGTCTTCAATACCTTCCTTGTTACTTGGCTCATTGCTAAGGTAGGTTCAACTTTTACAAAGAGGTCATTAAATTCATTAGTTCTCTTTGAGTCACCTCTTTTCATTTTGATTTTTAAAAAACTATGGAAATCTGCTTTCCCAATACCTTTTTTGATTATGCTGTTGAGCACTTCTATTTTCCCAACAATTTGCTACAGTACTCCTTCTTGTTACATCTCATAATGCTTATCAATTTACTTTTACACCTCTTATATTTTTTTCATTTTCTTTTGTTCTACATTTTAGGAATTCCCTGTAGTGTGTTTTTCTTCTTGCATACATTCTGCAACCCCTTAGTAATCCATGGTTTACCCACATATTTATGTTTCCCTCTGGATTTTTTTAACAGGCAATTTTTTTCATAGAGTTCTGTTAATGTAGCCAGGAATGCATAGTAGGCTTTGTCTGGTTCATCAACATAACCCTCTTTCCAGTCTTGTTTCATTAAGTCTTCCTTAAATGCATTGATGGCTTCCTGTGTTCCGTGTCGTACCAGTTTGCAAGCATTAATATCAGCTTTGATCCTTCTGAAGAATAGCAAAGACTGGTAGGCAGTCACTTATATCATTTATAGGTAATCCACCCACCAGTTCTCTATCAATTACATTCGTAAATAGTATGACTGCAACAACACTATAACTGCTGTAATTCCACTTGATTTTATAATCATGGAATACAGGCTAATGTTGAACATTGTGTTAATCAAGATCCAAGATTCAGTAATTTATTACCATGTCAGTGAAACATTGATTGAAATTTGTCATGGTGTGTGCTCTGGATAGACAAATACAATACAATGCAGATACACATCAGCATAAACATATCAAAAATAGAACACAATTGTCTGGTGCATTAAGAAACCCACTAGGGGACACAGTTGAATTAAGTTCATGGACTGAACTGATGATGAAGAGTTAAGGGCCTTCACTGCCTCAGGATATGTGCTGTTGCGGAATTGAGTAGTTCTGCTCTTAATACTATGTAATCTTTTTTCTGAAGGACCCATCCTTAGCATGCGGGTATTATAAATACCACAAATGCTTGACTAATCTTAACCAATGATTTTTGATGCTACTTTCCCTACCTTACTAAGCTCCTTCCTGCCATTGGCTGAACAGTTTCCATACCAGCCTGTGATAGAGAACATCATAATTGTTTGCCGCAGAAAGAACGATTGTTGCTGGGCTTTCTGCACAATACGGGTTACACTGACATTCCATTTAAAAGAAGAGGATATGGTGGTTCCCAGTTTACTATCTCAAAAGCCTGATGATAAGTCTAATGTCTTGTTATGACCATTTGGGTTTAACAAATCAATATTGAATCATCACATACAAATACCACCTTATTATCATTTAGCTTATCATAAATCCCAGCTATCTTTAAATTGAAGTGCAATTTCAATAGTTGTACATTTCATTAGATTATCTATGGTTGTTGACATGCTGCCTTCAACATGACATTTGAAAACATATCTCTGCTTCAATAGTTCAGTTTTGTGTTTTCTATTTATAGACTGGCTTTCTTTTGATATTTTTCTGAGGAAGAATGTGACAGTTCACAGTATTTTGCTTTGGATAGCCATGTCTTCACTGTCAAACAATTGAATGACCTGTTTTTCCAATGAGTGCAACTCATCTCCTGGGGAATTCCCAACTTCTTAGTCTCCAGCCGTAGCCCTGGCATAGATTCGTACTGTAGTTTCTAATCCACTGATGACCAAATGGTCTACGTGTGAATATTGTTCCATATCATAAACTCTCCAGGTCTTCGATCCTCTTTATCTTTCTCTGATTGGGATTTTCAGCTGACGCACCTCTTAGCTCAAGTAAATTTGCTTGTTACATGAAGTTTAGCGATTTTTTTTTTATCCTCCTCACTGATTGCAACTGTCGCTTTTTTAGGTGGCATTTTGCTCAAGCTGTAAAACTGAGAAAAATGACTTCAAAGTTTATCTCTTGTTCCACCAAAAGTATTCGCCTTATTCACTTTGGTGCCACTTCACAGCAACCAGACAAAAGCCAAGTTTCATTTAGGTTCTTCGGCAACTAACTTGTGGCATTATAGTTAAATCAATAGAAAACTGGACATGCAGACATTACACATCTACTGGCAAAAGTGATGGTTTGCAACAGTTAACGATGTTGAAGAACATGAACATGAAGCCTGTTACCTTAATGTTTTCTACATTGCTCTTTGCAAATTAAAAACAGCAAGGAGAGATAGCCTTAGCAAGCTAATATAGCCTCAAAAATCCAGAGTCGTCTCCCTGAATCCAACTCTAAATACACTGCATTATATTGTATCATCCGATTCATGGTTGGACATTCCACAAAAGATATGATTTTTTTGAGGATACCGCAGAGAAATCACTCTAAACAGGCATATCAAAAAGCCTACGAAGGAGTGTGTTTATTATACATGGAACAAGTGAGGAGAGGGAGTAGAAGATGAAAATTCAGCAAAAGAAAGGCTGCGATGCAACAACATCAAAAAGTGAGGCAGAAAAAAAACACATTGCAAAGACATTTTTTTTGGTAATCTAAAGTCCTCAGTTCATTTGGCTCTTTATGAAAAATGCAAGTAAGGATGTCTTTCCAAGAGACTGTGATCTTTGGAGGCAGTTGTCGCAGTGGATAAAGTGACATTTTTAAAAAGGTTTCAGTTAATTGCACAGGCTGCTGAACACTGTCATCTCTGGTGTCTCTCCCAAAGTTCACCTCGGAAATGAAATGGAGTGTAGGTGACTGCATAGGATACCTGGCTTTCCCAAAATATTCTTTTGAAAATTTTTGTTCATCTTGTTCACAGACCATATGTCAGCATCCATCAGCTACTTATTCTAAGTATCAGAAATTTCTGGTGAGATCATGTTGGATTCTTTTGGTATTAGTTAAAATCCTCCAAGTGTGAGCCTCCTTTCACATAGAGACTTTTATAGACTTATAATTATGGATGTGATGACAGTCACACCTTAGCTGAAGAACTCTATGTTTTACTCTTAAATTCAACTGGTGAGTTTCTATGTAGACTGAAGATATAGCCAAGATATTTTTAAACACACTGCAGACATTTCAAAATCATATTGTTATTGATTTCGTCTATTATTATGATGTCTCCAGGCGACATTATAACAAGATTTGAAGTCAGTGTTATAACCTCAAATCACTGCAAATCGCAATCACTGTGGTGGTTAAAGCAAGTAGTACTGACAGCAGACTGTGTGATCATCCATCAAGTTGTGTTTGCTGTGCTATCTACAGTAAAAATTCCAAAGAGGCCTTGGTGAGCACAGCCTTTGCAATCAGTTTATCCAAACTGCCTCAATATTTTACCGACATTCCTGTAAAAAAGTGTTGCATATGGTTGTTACTCAGAGTGATGCAACTCAGCAGATGGACTTGACACTTCACGAGACATATTGTTGGTAAAAATCACAATGAAGAATCAGATCATCTGTAATATTTTATCATAACAGGTCTAATGTTTATTGCCTGAAACAATTCTAATTTTTACATGTTTACATCAAAATACAATCTGGGAAATGCTTCTGTAGCCACTCTCTGGTGATCCCTGACTTTCCCTCTAGCACCACCAGCAGGTCAAAGTTTTCACTTACCCATTGGGATATTTCAACATATACTTGGTACAAAGGCTTGATGAGGTGATGAATCCTAATGACTTTGGTGATCTGTTGACCTTTCCTTTGGCACCAACAGGAGGTTGATATTTGTGGTTCTGACTGAAATATCTCAACTATTGAATGGATTGCCAATAAATTTGGAACATACAGACATTCATGTCTTCCCCTGGATGAATTGTACTGGAACTTTTCATCTGGCACCATCATCAGGTCAAAATTTTCATTTGTCCAATACTTTGGTTTCCTATCAGCCTCAGCTGTACCTCGTGTTCAGTCTTCAGTGCAAATGCTAATTTTCTCATTTGTAAAAGCTAAACTAAGAGGATGAACATGATTAGCATTACGCTCAGCAAATAAACACCAGCATTGTGAGCATGTTAGCACACAGATTTTAGCATTTAACTCAAAGCATCACTGTGCATAAGTACAGCCTCATAGGAGGCTCCCACGTAGCTTAGGGGTTAAAATGCCAAACACAAACTGTGTGTGTGTGTGTGTGTGTGTGTGTGTGTGTAAAATGCATTTTAATTACACTAGTGGTGTGTCCAGTCAAATGATGAATCCTATTTTGATCCCCTGACTTTTTAATCTTGTGCCACCTGCAGGTCAAAGTTTTCACATATCCAGTGAAATATCTAAACATCTACAAGATGGATTTGCACAAACTTCAGACATTCAAGGTTCTCAGACTGTGTGTTCTTAGTCTTGTTGATCAGCAAACTGTACCAGTAATCATGGATAATTCTCACCATTACTGATCTGTGCAGGCTTGTTGTTTACAGATAAAAAGTTAACATATTCCTGTAGTTTGTTTACTTACAATTATTTCTCAAATACATCTACTGTATGTTTCAAAGACAAAATTACGTATGTGATGCATTCATTTATTGAGTACAATGAGTTTTAACAGCTTACCATATTTAATGATAGAAGATCATTCTAAGTTGTCAGGGAGCCTTAAGTGTATTTTTATCAAGGATTAAATAAAATCTTAATTAGTCATTATGCAGTTCCCCTAGTTCTACCATCATTGCATATTTTTGGACACTACATCTTCTGCATCCTATAAAACCAGCTTTAAAAACTTTTGCAGTGACACAATTGACAAAATGGGATTTATTTTTCTATTATGGAGGTTATGTGCATGTATGGGTTCAAATGACCTGTTTCCATTTTTGTTCTGGTTCAGAATGCCTGCTTTTATAAGTATTCAACACCTCAAATATGTAGAATAAGGAAAGCAAGACACCATTAAAACAGAGTTCTTTTTTTGTTTTCGGTGTGCACACAGAGCAGATGAGAGGAGGTAGCACTGTTCAGGACCACAGTGTTGCACCACAGTTTGTCAGTGCAGATATGATGGAAACAATAACAGGTTTAGAGAAGAGCCTATTGTGCTGTGCTCTTGATCATATTATTATGAGCAACACTGTGGCGTTTCCCCTCAACACACTTTTTAAACACATTTTTGCTGTCTTCATGCCACTCCCCAAGGCTTTGTGCTGAGGGGCCAAGAGCAGAAGAATGGTTTATATTTGTCTTCTCTTTGGGCTTCTGATAAGGATAATAAATCCATCCTCTGAGCCTTTTCACTCATCTTTGTTACAGACATACAGAAAATGGAAGGCGCCACATTGCATTCCTAGCTCTCTAATACTATTCAGTGCAAACACATTGGCCCTGAAATCAGACATGTGAGACTCGGGGAAGAATTTAGAGCTTTCACAACCAATTTTCACTGCATTAAATAAACGTTTGAATATGTTTATTGCATGTTTGATTCACAGGGAAGGTTAAGGGAAGGGGAGAAAACATTTCATGACTGATTAATTTTTAAAATAGCTCACACTTTTTTTGTAGAATTAATTTAACATGAAGGCTTCAAATCTAACTCTTTATGCATTTGAAGGCATAAAGAAGATATCTTGATCTCGGGAAGGACCTGCTCTGCCCCGTGAGAAAATGGGACAAGGAGATAATGAATATTGAATGAGCATATCTACTTCAAGCAATCATCCCCATTGACGAAATCCCATCGGCACACAAATCATCTGTATGGTTATGCTGAGTTAATTAAGATCTAGTGTGTGGAATTAATCGAGTCATGCCATTGCAAATGTCTTCAATCACTGGACCTGCACTGTCTTATCTGTGAGTGCTTTTTCTGCTGCAAGAAGAGGAATGAAAATGATGACATAATACTGAAAATAATCACCATAAAAATGTGGAATTTTTACTGAAGGCCAAATCCACCTGACTTAGAGATGAAGGGGAAAACGGTTTGGCCCCAATGAATTCAAAACAAACCAATAAGGATACCAAGTGGAGATAGTAAAGGCTGTTATGTAGTTCTGCATTGCTGTTTGTGTGAGTGGGATATCGTTTTGGCTTTTATCTGGGGAAATACTCTACCCTCTCAGGCTTCTTGGACTCCCACAGATAAGAAAAATGAGTGAGATTACACCTAATTTTTCTTCTCATGCCAACATTTTCCTTTCCATTGCCAGTTGTAATTGTGCCTTCCAGACTTTTATACAGTGAGCGCAGAAATTGGTTGGCCAAAGAAAACAGCCCTGGCTGAGTCAAAATGCCCCAATGAGCCATTTGCTGGTGTTGCTGTGACACATGCAGGAAAGCAATCACATTTTTATTGAGTTAAGTTAATTAAATACGGAAATAACTAAAAAGTAGGTTTATGATCTCGGTTCTCGGAGAAGTCTCAACTCCACCGTAATGACTTAATTTGTTTAATCAAGAGCACAAGGAAATAAATTTTAACACTCTGCTCGGTCCCTTCTCTCTTAATCTTTAGCTGGAAACAAATTTGTGTGACAGGGAAACCGAGAGAGAGAGAGAGAGAGAGAGAGAGAGAGAGAGAGAAATCACGGGAGATGAATCATGACAGCATGTCCGTTGCCTTTGGTAAGGTCTTAGCTGTGTGTGTGTGTGTGTGAGTGACTAAAAGGCGCAGTGTAGTCTGACATAAGGATGACCCAGCAACTTCACTTCAGTGAGGATAAACACACAATTAGTGAAAAATAAATGGTTTGCTAAAGTGTCACATACACTAATACTGTATGTATTAGAATAAAAAAAAAAAAGTTTTTTTAATGGTCATTATTTAGCAAACTAGTTTCCCTGACCTGGTTTGAACGGTTTTAAACACCATTACTTTCACATCGTTATCATTTCATGATACAGTGAAGGATTTGGTGACAGAACAAATCCTCCCAACAGATCATTATGGCTGATGTTTTTGTCAGTAGGATCGGAACACACACACACACACACACACACACACACACACACACACACACACAAACACACACACACAAACACACAGGCAAACAGAGCCGTTGCAGGGTTGGTCCAAGGTCCTGTGTGAAATTGGCGTGTGTGGCCTTGACCATTGGCATGCATCTGTGCACAGTACAGTGCACACAGCTATTTGTAGTTCAAGGTCGATCCTAATTGTGTGGCCTATTTCATACAAATGCAGTTTGAAATGCCATACTCTGTGATAAACAAAAAGGATCCGTACATACATGAGTAAAGAAAGTGCGGACTGTCTTCATATGTTGCGTCTGACTGACTCCTTTTTTTTTTTAATGATTCATACAACACTTACAGCATAACATCATTATGAATGATGAGCAGCATTATGACTGTGTCTCAAATCATTAGTGGTTTAAAAGCCCCCATATGACGTTGATATACTGATATAAGTATGACAGCACGATAGAAAAGGATAGGATGCTGTAACAGGGGCTGTAAATTAGGGGCGGCTGTGGCTCAGGAGGTAGAGCAGGTCGTCCGCTAATTGGATGATCGGCGGTTCGATTCTCTCCAGTCCACATGTCGAAGTGTCCTTGGTCAAGATACTGATGGGCAGATCGGGACCTTGCATGTTAGCAGTACCCATTCAGTGTATGAATGGGTGAATGTGACTCGTAGTGTAAAAGCGCTTTGAGTGGTCGGAAAACTAGAAAGGTGCTATACAAGTACAGTCCATTTAACACACGCAGTGGACATCACCATACACAGAGTGAATTACATGAGAGTGTCTTGCGTCCTTGTTCTAACTCAGTAACGCAGATGTTGGATGGAGCATCCTTTTCACTGGACAGAATAGCATGTCCACATATTCTGTCCTGAGGGACTGATGTGTGCAAATAATTTTTTATTTATTTTAGCTTTGAAAAGATTCACTCACACACACAATCACTGTCAGAAGGATTCTAGAACAAACTTTTTCCAAATTCTTCTTTTCAGTTTCCCTTCTTTCTTACCTTGTAAAGCGACTGCGAGATCAAACGAGAATTCATCTTGTCAGGCTTCAAGTGATGTGCTTGTGTCCGAACCATCGGTGGTTCGGACTAGAGGACTGCATTGGGATTGGGATCCCGCAGGTACCACGGTACCCAAGAGCAGGCAGTTTTAACTTTGCAGTGGGTGGGCGCGGCGGTCAAAAAATAAACTGCGGGTCCTGGGATTTAGCCGGCTCTGCAGGCCGATTCTTACAGAGCTGGGCTGAGTGCTCAGTCAGCACTCCTCCTGGTGATCCCTGATACCGCTACCTGCTCACACACATACACACACGCACTCATGAGTGCTGCAACCTGCCGACTTCACCTGAACGAGCAAAGAACAGAAACACCAAACAATGCGTGCATATTACGTTATGCGATACCGCAGGTTATTACTACTTTTGTGCTCTTTTAGGAGGTAACGGAGGAGTCGTATGACATCATCATTAGGAGTTCTACTCCTCATCAGTGTGTTAAGAGACACACGCAAACTAAACACAATAAAACAACCCCAGTAAAACAAACAACCACAGCCAACAACACGTGTTCTAAAATAATAAGTAGGCTAAATAAATACAATGTAATTTTGCCCTAGAACAGGGGTAGCCTACTTATTGCACAATATAACTGTAATCATTGCACTAGTATGAATGTAATTATGCACTAAACATAATTTTGCTATGTTATTACCGTAGCAAAATATACGTCTCTTTATTAATACTACACAGTAAAATAATTTTCCCTGTGGGACAAGAGAAGACACAAAATCAATGTAACTCTATTGTGCGGGCGTGACTGGTCAGAATGTTTGCAGGTGCGGGCGAGAGAGGACACACACATTGCGGGAGCGGGTGGTAATGGTTAGAAATCCACCGAGAGCGGGTGGGAGCAGGATTAAGGAAACAGTCCCGCGCAGGGTTCTAGTTCGGACCATCAGCGTCCTATTTTTTTGAACGTGCCTGCCCTTTTTTCCGAGCCGTTTCCAAGGACAACTTCTCAGACTTTCTCTCAGCCTCCAACTCCAATGTGATCTCATGAGATGGCGTATAAATAGCTTTCACTTTTAAGGACAATTCGAATGTCATGTCTATGCATTTTAAGCTTTTTGCATGTCACTTAATGCTGTTGGTTAGGTTTAGGCCTAAAAACCACTTGGTTAGGGTAAGGGAAAGATCATGGTTTGGGTTGAAATGATCAGTAAAATGTCCTGACGTGACAGTAAAAATATCCACTTAGTGGTCTTGAACAGTGCTCTCTTGCACCTTTTGCAACTTTTTTTACCAACTAATAAGCCAAAATCACATTTTAAAAGAAAAGAAACTCACAATATAGTAACTACAGGTAATAAATGGTGTGGAATAACACACAAATTAACTTAAATTGATGTGTTACAGCCTTGTACTCTAACTGCATTGACCACATATTTCTGTCTTTCTGCATATTTGTTGCAACAAACACATCATCATCCACATACTTTAAAGATTTTTAGATATTTCTCTTTCAGTCTTACCTTTGCGCTGGGGAGGTTGCCATCACAGTATACTAGACCATCTTCCACACATTTACACATATGCGAGAGGTGAAATAGCCTACCATTACAGGCAGAACTTTTAAAACACTGTGTCTCAGGCAAGTGTGAATTGCAAATAGGGGCAATCATTAACATTTTGAATATGCTGAGGTCTACCACGGTTTACTTGCTTGTGGCTACCAAGGGCAGCGGCTGAACAAAAAAAAGAACGGTAATGTTGAGATTATCTGCAGCATTACTGGATGTCTAAGCATCGACATCCAGGACTTCTTTCAGATAGAGCTTTTATTAACTAACAAATCCTCATAGGGGTACATACTGTATATTCTGTTAGCACATTCCCATGTTTAGGGCAACTGGACTGGCCCTGACAAGTAATTCATTGCTGATGTAATTTTCTGATTGGCTCCTGCCGATGTGGAAATTGGATGATTAACTATCCGAAATTGTGTGTAACCTCTCCTTAAATATTACCTCATCATGTAGATATTTTCCCAACTTTCCCAAACCGCCATCCATATGTCAGTGTCAAATATGATCTGAGTGGTTGATTCATTCTATCTCAATGTATTAGTTCCATTTCACTAATATTTGATTGGAAATTCCTCAGTCAGATGCGTTCACCTTGAAGTGTGCAGAATCCATCTCTGGGATGGCAGTTTCTGCCTAAATAAGCATTACTGGGAGCCGCTCCTCTCACTTCTGAATGGATACTGTTATTGTCACCATCTAAATTGTTTATAACCTGAGGGTTAAAGACGGCTATATTTGCATACATACAAATGAACAATTTAATGTGGATGAAACAGATATTAAGGCTGAAATGGCGGCCATGTTGACTTTGTCTCTGTAAGAATCACAATGGGACCCTGTTGATAAATACAATTTTACCAAAGTGACTTTTTACTAATTAAAGTTTGTGTAAATGACCCATAATATTGAATTTTTTTGAAAAAAAGAAAGTTACTTTTGTTGGTTAAGGAGAGAGGTAGCAATTGTTCACTGATGGAGCTGTTGTGAAAGTGTCTTTGGTGTAAACATAATACTGCCAGATCATTTCGCTCTTCATTAGTCTTATCTGTTTTTCCGAACACACAAGTGTTTTTTCCCCCTAGGTAATGTTTAAATGCCATCATTATCCATACCATTTACCCAGCGCCAAATTCTAGTTTTCACCTTTTTATTTATTCGGGGGGGGGGGGGGGGTCAATGCTTTCTCTTTTAGGATCACCCTGATCACATCCACACAGTTACACATTCACAACTGGAAGTTGTCCAGTACAACCACAATCTGATCTGCCGGCCACTGAGCAGCTCCTCACTGGTGGTAATGAGGGAGGGGCAACACAATGCTTTTCACTTCCCCCCCACCCAGATATATCCTGCCGGTCTGGGGGACTGAACCAACAACCTTCTTGTCACAAGCTTGCTTGTCTAACCTTTAGGGCACCACTTCCCACACACTGTGTTAATTCTAACCAGAAGGATGTATGTGAGACAAGGACTACATGAACCAGGGCTGCCAACTATCACACAATGAGCCTGAGACTCTCGTGTGTGTGAGATCTCATGCCTCATATGCCTTTCCTCATGCTAACTTTTAATCTTCACTTCCACTGATGTAAAATTGTGATTTTTAAGCAAAGGAACAGCAGTTTGTTTGTTTTTTCCAAGTTCAGACAGGCTGAAGCACAGAGTGCAACAAGGTTAAGGCAGCACTTTTCACGGATTGTCTGTGAACACACCGATCATCATCTGTTTGAACTGAAAGCGTGCAACAACAAATCAATGCTCTACACCTTCTGGTGGAGCAGCCAATCACAATGATTTTGTGGTTGAGCAACTAACCCACTGAGCATGAGTGGAGCAAAGCTGGAGAGACTGCATTGTTAGCATTGTTCGCTCAGTGTGGCTCACTATGTTTGTGTTGCAGTTATACTAACGTTAGCCAACAACGGTCCAATATTCAGCAGGTAAAAACCTTCATCACTGAACAACTTCTTATCTCTACGGGGCCAACCCGTTTGCTGCGCCAATGCAACAAGTGGAACAATATGCTTGCACTTGTCTTTTTTCGTGTGTGGGTGTGTGTGTGTGTGTGGGTGTGTGGGTGTGTGTGGGTGTGTGGGGGTGGCGGGGTTGGCTCATGGATTTCAATCACTGACCTCAGAGGTTTCAGTCATGTTAACTTGACAGGTATGCATGAACTCCCAATTACTGCTTTCTTCTGACATGTCAAATATAATACTGTAGAGATGAAAAGTTTCAAGAGATCAAGTTCATTCTCTTTTGAAGTTAAGAGTACAAATATGCTAGCATGACTGTAGGAACACACACACACACGCACACTAACACGCACTAGGTCCTTGTTGATGCCTTTCATATTTTCTGGGCTCTCATAAAAGCGAGATGCCTTAATGCAAGAGGATTTAGCTTTGACCTTCAAGCAGCTTTTATGTCCATTACTTGTAGTCAATAGAACTGCTAAAAATTGTTGGGATATTGACAGATTGAATGAAAAAAAAAAAAAAAACCTTTCATAAATTGAACAAGCGGTTAAGACCCCTACTAACATGGTCTATATCAATGCCATATCTTTGTGCGCACACTTTTAATTCCGACGCACGCGCACACAGGAAAGTCATGCAGAGGTCAGTGGAGGAGCGTCTGGTAGTGTATCATCATATCTGCGAACACTTACCTGCTGGGAACAGTGAGAATATAACACCTATTGATAACATAGGATGTCTGAACATTCATATCACCTAAAAGGTACCAGCTTCTTAAATAATTCATCCCCTTCACGTTATGCATACATTGATTGACTTCGCAAACACGTGGCGCGCCCATTAGAAGGGAGAGAACACCTGGGTTGGATCAGATGCGACAAAGACCAACACAACTCCTTGAAAGCAGAGAAAGACCGATGTTACATTTTAAAGCTGGCTACAGACATAAACAACCTTTTGTTCCACATGCTGTGACTGCAGTGAAGGCGTCTGATTAAAGCTGTCTGATAAGTCAAGACTGAGGCAGATGTAGTTATCTGAGATCAAAGTTAGAATCATGTGCAGCTCTCTATGCCAGGAGCACTTAAGCTGCCGCACAGTATAAAACAGGCCTGAATCAAGTTGCTATTTGATTTGAAAAAAACAAAACAAAAAAAAAAAAAACATTTTACCACAGACAACAGAAGCAATCAGTCTGTTCTCAAAGAGAAAACCCAGCCGGCCCCACACTTCAGACAGTTCAAGTTAAATAACAAAGCAGTTAGTTGTTTCTAATTGATCAGCAATCCTGTTCACTGATTTTTTTTTCTGAAGTAACCATGATGTCCTGCAATCAGAAATCACAAGTTGACAGAGGTGATTACCAGGAGGACTTGAGGGATGTTTAAGGGACAGTTTACCACTCTAGTCTCCCTGTTTTCTGAAATTAACACACATACTTGTCCCTAGTTTTGATTTTGAGATATTATCTAATAATAATAATAATAATAATAATTAATAAGAAGACTAAAGAAGTTCTGTTCTATTTGATGGTCAGAATTGCTAGCCTACAGCCTCTCAACATAAAATACAAATAAACAAACATTTTAAAAATGACTTTATTACTCACATTTAATATCTTGTATTTCTTCTTCCCCATTCTATTCCTTAGATTATACGTGTTGATTGATATTGACCAAATAAAACCAAAAATCCTTAAAACTCTATCCATGGTGCTGAACTGGGGTGGTGGGAGTGGGGGGGGCGGATGGACACTCATTATTTATGGTTAAGCGTTCCAATGGTGCTATCTCTGTCGTCTTTTGTCCTTAATATGTTCGTTTATTTTCACAAGGGTTAGGGTTAGTGTGTATTTTCAGAGCAGCAGGCTTTTGTTTCCAGGATAACGGGCCGTCAGACTAATAGGCTTTCGGATCAATGGGAAGTTTTTTCGAACTATTGGGGTTTCAGAGTAATGGGAAGTTGAACCAATGGCATGGCACCTCGAGTTTTCCAGTACTGGGTGTTGCACTTCTAAGGCCACTATATAATGCAGGATACTCTAACCAGATGTGTGTGTATCAAGTGGTAGTAAATTCATTTATGCTTCATTATCCTCCTGAAATATTAGGCTATATGCTAAATACAGCTGACATTATTTTTATTTACTTAGTGATAATTGTGTTGATGCTACATGGGTATGACTTTTACAGTAAATAAAGAAAAATACCCAAATAAACATTTAAATCAAAGCAAACAAAAAAATTAACAGGATTAGTAGTCTATCAACCAAACTGCAGCAGAGAGAATCTCCAAAGTCTGTAAGCAATGAAGTATTCACAGGCTAACAAGCTAACAGGCTAACAAGCACTGTCTGACTCTGGTACATGAATGAATCTGGCAAGTCGTGAGCAGTGTTCTCCAGCATACGGCAGCAGATCAGCATGTACGGGATGTGTCGACTGGCGGTTGAGTCTGTACGAGAGCTGCTATCAGTATCAGCAGTCAAGTCGTAATACCCGTCATAGTAATACCCCAGGGACAAACGTGTCAGTCAGTCACCACCTCTGCTAAAAGCAGCTAAACGTTGTCACATTGCACTCAAGGAAGTTTTTAATAAAGTTTAAGGTTGTAATGCTTCTATTTTTCATTGCTGGCAGTCTGGTGACGTAAAAACAGAGTATGCGGGAGAAAGTGGGGGCTTTTGGTAATGTCAGACTTTAGAGTGTGAGTATATGGCTACTTCCTGGAGGCAGCATATACTGGTACAGACCTAATTATATGAAAATAACTCCATTTATTACAACACAACAAAAAAGTAGAAAATAAACTTTCAACTCAAATTGCCTCAAAAATGCTGCTGTTTTAGTCCTTTTTCCTGTTTTCCTCCTGTTTATCAGTCTGCAGAAACAGTTCAAACAGTTCTTTTCAGTTCTCCTCAGTTCAGGTGTGTGTGCGTTGTTGTTGCTACCTGGGTAGTGTGTATGTTGAGATCTCATATGCTGATCCGTCCAGGAGTAAGGCTGTTGTCATTCCAGGTACGATGAGAAAGCAGGCTGGATACTCTCTCTGCCCCTGGTATGGATCCTGACTCGCAAAACCGGACCTCCTCCTCCTCCTCGGAAATGACCTCAGAAAAAAACAACCTGCACACAGCAGGGAAAATATCTCTCATCACTATTGTTCAATAATTTTGTTACTTTAAGTAACCATATTTTTCTTACTCTTTCTCTGTATGAATGGCTTAACTCAATTAATTATTTAGCAAATGTATTTAACAGCACATAGAAAAAACACAAATCTTATAATCCTTTGTGAACCTAAATGCAATAACATCTCACATTCAGCTGTGAATCTTCAGTGAAAACTAGCCACAGTAAAACCAGCTGCTCACTTAACGTCATAACCCGCCTCGTTACTACAGGAAGGAAAACAAAATGGCGTTCGCGGTGTCACTAGTCAAAGACCGCTCATGTTTACATCCTCCCTTGTAGCACAACAGAAAATAACACTCAAAAAAACATTTCTTCACTCTTATATAAACATCTCCGATTGGTTTACGGTACTCATAAGGTAAAGAACATAAAAATAAATGCAGTCATCTAAAACAATAACACAGAATGGTTGCTTACACTGGGCTAACCGCTAGCTTACTATGCTACTTTAGCACGTCAACTCACCGGAGATTCACGGATTAAATCCAAAAGCGGGTACACCAACATCAAAATAATCCTTCGCCCTCACAATCAACAAAATGACAAAAAAGGGAAATGAAAACCGAAATGTCTCTAGAAAGGTGCTCATTGAAGCTCTTAAGATTTCTCTCTACAAGTTTATTTCAGCAGTGTGAGTTGTCTCTTCCTCCGTTGTTTTGCCTCTTACTCTCTACAATACAGTCTGAATCGATAGCACTGCTATGTGCTATAGCTCCCTCTAGCGACCAGTCGTGGGATCGCCAGAAATAACTACTGGTAATTTTATGTGGGTTACAAATAGTAATGCACCAAGAAACACAGCTATACATCAGCACTGGCAGGGTAGAAGAAGACTGTTAGTAAACGTGGATGTGAACAATACAGGATTTAAAATACTTAGAAAATTGCCTTTGCACATGTTTTATGAGGAAGGAAATACATTCAACACATTTCTTACACCTCAGGGATACATACAATGCATTGTGGTGACTCAAACACTCAATGTAAACATACATTTTGTTTGTTTACAGGAAAAATCCACAGGGTCGCTTTAAATAAATGTAACCATCAAACACAAAAGAATACAATGTTTCTGCTTCCTGCTATTTTCACATATGAGTAAGAGATTTTACAAAATGATTGACCCCAGACTGTCAGCCTGTCATGGAGAAGTTGCGTAACATTAGCATTCGTGTGCCAGTGGAATCCAGGCTTCTGCAGATGACTGAATCCATTGAGTGAGCACTCTTTATTCAGTCTACCCATGTTTTTGCTTGGGTATTAGCTTGCTTTGGTCAGAGGCCGGTCCATTGTCTGCTAGCTCTGCCCATCCTTGCATGATATGAATGAAGATTAGCATGGATTGTTTGAATAAACCACCCAGAGTCCGGTGTTAATGCGACACAGCAGGAAATTATGTGAATGTCACTGCATGTATAAGTGAAATAAATGAGAAACGCAATCTGCCAGGAAGAGCTGGACTGTATACGGCTGCAACCAATCAAAAAGACGTTGATTTAAGTGAAATGGCTTTGTTCATTTGAGCATGTTAAAATCAATATGTCCCCCTCCTATTTTTGAGCATGGGTAGTTGATCTAGGCCACTGAGTTGAGTCTTTTTTTTTTCCTTTGCTCTCCTCTGATCCTTGTTTGTGTGATACATCAAGAATGATTCATGTGGGCCGTGCGACAAACAATGCCATTCTAATTTGTCATTTCTGCATGCTTGGCACCCTCGCTCGAGGTGGATCTCTGGCAAGGTCAGCGGATGTACCTGACCTGCTGTACGGCAGAACAATGAGGGTCAAAAACATAATGCACATGACATGGATTGAAATGGATTGCAGTCTTATTTTATCCTCAGAACACCACTGTGTGGAGCTGATTGCTGAAATATTGCATATACCTGCAATCCTTCCTCATGATTATATTGCTACCATTTTTCATCCTCACAGTGCATTGATAATGGTGGCCACCAAGGTGTTTAAGTGACATCACATGACTAAATGTTGCAGTCTTAATCAACTGAGACACCCCCGTCTGTGAGCAAGTGCTTGAGCACACCCCCTCACTGTACCCTTGACTCTAATTAAGACCACATATCTTAGATTTTGCTGAGGTCAGGGAGGAGTTTTAATTTAAAAACCATTAAGACGTGCGCATCGTCAGGACTTGTGTTGCATCCCAGGCAGATATAATTTTAATTAAGTCTTATCTTTGCCCAATTTCTCCGGCCCAAGACATCATCATAATTCCTCAATAACAACCATCCAGTAAACTGAACAACAGTTAAATGTGATGGACTGCTCATATGTTACATTAACCTGAATACCTCAGGCTTTTACTTAACTAATCATGTATGTTATCTGTACATTTCCTGGAATTTGAATCAGAGGAATTTATGGTGTTTACTTGCCTTAAAATGGTGGAGACAGAGTAAATGGGACATATACACAGGACAAAGTGGATAATATATTGTATGGTTAATGACACTTCCATTGTGCTAAAGTTTGTCTGCTCTACTGTTGCAACTACCAGAAAGTGGGCAATAAAATCTTTTAAAATCGTCACACCTGCTAAATGATATTATTGTCTTTGTGGCACCGTGTCATGCGGCGCACAAGAGAAAGGCTTTTATGCTTTTAGACGCGAATGATGAACACAACAGACTGTAGCCTGCAAATACGAGCCATCAGTGCTTTCACACTTGTACAAACATTTGATACAAGACAAGAACAATGCGGTGTGTCACTTGTATCTTTCCCCAGCGCTTGGCACCCAAAGCTGTCAGTGCAGTGTCATCTGTTGCCTCCCATCCAATATCTTAACAGCGTGCCAAATTGATGTTAAGGTAAAGAAATTATCTTGTTCAGTCTTCTCATGAGACTCGAACGCTGTCATAGTAATTCTGAGTGCTGCTGTTAGATGCACAGCAAAGTGCCACTCTCATCCCTAGTGGCCAGCATCCCATGCATGCATACAGATGGGGAAGGGGAGAAACAGCACATGCAGGAGCACATTAGTAAACAAAGTGAATGTGATTCAGTGAGGTTCAGACTTGCAGCAACTTTCACACTTTCTCCAAAAGTTACTTCTCCTCCTCAACCGAACCATCAAAAAGACACATGAGCTGAATTTTCAGAATAAATTACCCATCATCCACCTGTTAAGTCTAAATGACACCTTACAAAAGCAAGGCCCGAGGACTCCCAGCAGCCTTTAAAAGTGGTAAGGTATTTAATTTTTACTACAACTTCGAATGTGACTTTTTGATCAAAGGTTTCCAGCTTCTGCCTTTTTAACTCTACAAGATGGTTATGCAGCTTTTAATTAAAGACATCAATACAGATCTTTCCAGGCAGAGGTCAATGGGATAACATTTCATTAAAATTAACTATTTTACGTCAATTTGAGAGTTCTTGACTTGAAAAAAAACCCCATACAGTAGATTTTTGTTCCCTAAATGAATAAATTTTAACTTAGACTACAGCATGTCACACTTCTCTTCATGAATTTTTCACAAGAAACATATAGGTAATACAGGTGATAGACTCTTTATTGAACTCACTGGGCCATGACTGGCTGTTCATCACATACAGGGTGGCCATGTGATTTGCTCCTTTATGGGCACACTGATTAACCTACTAGGGGAGCCCTGGGCAAAAATCAGCTGCTAGCCCCCTTTTTAAACTAAAGCTGTGCACTGCAAAAAGTTTATCTATGACAGAATGTTATCTTGCCCCAGGTTTGTTGTATTGTAACTTGACCATACACAAATGAATTTATAAATATGCAACATGTAAGCACAAAACTGAAATAATGAAGGTCTTGAAAGTAGATTTTGACACAATGGTCCTCTTCAAGACAGAGCCTCAAGATTAGGTAAGCAGGACCACCTTAAGACCCTTAGTATGTCAATAGATATTGTGCTTTGTGCTGCATATTCTCAAACAAAATTTCAATTAAGTTATTACAAAGCAGTAAGCATGGACCTTTTGGTTAAGAACCATTTAGAACACATGAATAGATGCACATGAGGTCACAGACCTCCTCTGAAAAAAGGTCTTATTACATGAAGCCCAAAGCAAAACTATTTTTTGTTTGTAGGTCTGTGTCATTCTGTTGCTTGAGGATGACAGTGAATACACACTACAGTTAAATTCACTATAAAGGGTTCTTGACCTGTTTCATGTCATTGGTTGTCAAATCAATACACAATGGACTCCCATTTAAAGAGATTGTGTCCCAAGGACCTCTATCTTAAATTATTCAACAGTAAATCAACAAAAGCTCTGTTTCAAGTCTACACTTACCGAGATTAAACAGTGGCCAGTGTGAAACCTGTTATTAGAATAATTTTCCAGATTCATTCTCTGATTGGGATTGTGTCAAGTGAAATTTAACAATTCTTTATCCTGTGACCTCAAGGCCCCTGGGTGCTCCAGCTGGTCACCCCCATTGACAGCGGCTGCACTACAAGTGATCCCAATTAGTATGAGAGTGAATATGTACTGTTCACAAGTCTCACCATCTCCATGTGTACTGCGCAGACAACTGACACAATTAGAAACTAAATCAACATCTATGACCCTCTCATATGCACGGCTGCTCACTATGATTAAATCATATCAAATGTGTCACATGATGATTTATTATTTGTCATGTTGCTAAGGTCCCTGTACCCCAGTTTAGAGAGCCAGCTCACTCTAACCCCTATGGATAGCCTGTGAGAATAGTGCAGGCTGCAGACCATATGGTCCTCATGGTACAGGCAAGTGATGCTACCTGGCGAGAGAGAGAGAGAGAGAGAGAGAGGGAAGAGAGAGGGAGAGACTTCAGGAGCTGTAGCCTACTTAGCGGGGGGAAAAAAAGACACTGGAGCGAATTCAGCCTTTTGCTTTGAGTGTACCCAGCTTTACACAGTCTCACTCAGACGACAAAAAGAAAAGAGAACACCGAGGGAGAGAAAAAAAAAACATACTAGGAGACTTGGCTGATGCATCTCTGCCAGAGCATCCATTTCACGGCGATTACAGTTTGAAGCGGAGGAGGCGGTGCGCATTTCTCTGAGAAACACGGTGCTTTTCTCTCCTCCGAAGTCAGTTTCCTAGAGCGGCTGGCGGGCGGAAAGACACTTTTACCCCTGCGTTTGCCGATACGGATAGTAGGCTATTTCATAAGAAGCCTGTTTACTTGGAGCACAAATTAGGTCGAACGCAATTCCAGCAGGCTACACGGCATCTTGTTTGTGAAGTGGAATTTGCGGTCCGCAGCTTAAGACGCAAACGGAATACCCGACGGTTCAAGTTTTCCTGGAAGTTGCGCAGTGACATAAAAACATGGGAATTCGTGGCTATTTGGCGGTGCCTGGAAAATGCCTTGTCGTCCTCGGACTTAAATTGTTATTCCTTGTACCTGCAGGAGTTCCAGCCAGAAGCGGAGATTCTGTATTAAAGGACAACATCACCGTCAGACAGGGGGACAGCGCCGTCTTAAAGTAAGTCTGTCACCGTCTTTTATTATGAGATTACTAATATCTCCCCAGTGGGGATTGACTCCTGTTTTGCAGCGTGTGTTGCTGATAACAGCAAATCAAGTGCAATAGTCCAGGAGTTACTAAAGGTCATCACAATCTAGGCTACATAAAAATACATAAATCCTTGTTTTTATATGTGAATGATTACTACTCATACTGCATGCATATCATTTATAAGTTATGATATAACGTACATAACTCGGTGTTCATCCTCTCCTGCTCGTTGCCCTTGAATGTTATTGATCCGGGTGGTTAATGTCTTGTTGAGGATGCACAGAGCTGAGATACTCAAATTCAGCATCAGCACGGGTTGTGTACGTATTGATCTGAGTTTGTGAATTTTCAGGGCTGATTTGCTTTCATTACACTTGTTTCAGAAATTGAAAATTGTTTCAGAAGATTGTATTGCAGTTTTTATTAGTTGAAATTAAAAAAAAGAAAAAAATCTATGGTAATGCAAAAGAAGGAATTATTATGATTTTTAGCGGCCTTATCACACTTTGTCATTTTTCTTATTATCTCCAATTCTATCATAATATCCCTTCAAAGGGTCTTACTGTGTCGTTATCACATGTGATGGTGTTTTTCTTATCTTCTCTCTCCTCACTGTAATATTCTTGTTTATTTGAACCTATAAACTGGGTTGTGGGTTCTTTGTATATGAATAGACCAGGTGTGGTGCTAGAAATTCAGTATCCCCGTGAAAGGATGTGAGATAGACAGGACCCCACTCCACCCAACCACCCCCACACCAATACAGACACATACACATACACACACACACACACACACATACACTCACAGGCTTAGGCTTCCGTCACAAACACAATGTTTCCTTATCATCAGGGGTGTCATTATTCTCCGATTACACGATTTGATTTGACTTTAGATTTTAAGGTCACGATGCGATTCGATTTAAACATTTTTTTTCCAGCACTGACAGCTATGCCATTATTAGACTATGGAGTCTCGATTTGTAAAGATCAACAGATCATTGGTTTTATGCCCTGACAACTGTCATTTACATTCTCAAATTCTTCTTTATAAAGATAGGTTACATGGTATCAAGTGTGATATAACACATTAAGGCTATATGGTCAAATTTAAATCATTTATTTAAAATGTAACAACAATAACTTATTGCACCAGTCAGTTGGGAACAAACTGTTAAACACAAAAACAAAAAGAAGAGCCACTAGATGGCAGAAGGGTACTACAGTTTGAGTTTCTTCGCAGTGCAGGCTTAAGTGCAATACTTTAACTTAGGAAACTAAGTTTAAGTGTTGCACTTTTTAGACGGTCTCTACGCACTCGTCTCACAGCTGGCTGTACATAGAGAACACTGTTATTCGCCCTGCTCGGAGAACAGCTCATTTTGATGAAATTAGGTTGTAGCTCGTCGTCTACCTTACTACGGTAGGAAAGAGGCGTAATTTGTGTTTTAATAACGTTTTGCTTATGAGTTGTTGATCCGGGAAGTTCGAATATGTCAATATATTTCTAACTTTACTGAAGTATGTAGCAAAGCCTACAAACTGTAGTTTTTCTGTCAACGATGCGTTCGTTGTTTACACAACTGACGGGAAAGACAAAATGTTCCCACACTGGTGACTTCAGGGAAGCAGGAGGATTTTCCAGTTCTGTTGTTTCTCCATCATGTCCGACTCTGGCAGTCACCACGGTGTCTGGAAAAGTAATGCTGCAGGCTACCGGTAAGCTATGCTGCGTCGTCTTTGAAATGTTGTTGTTTTTCTTATTTGGACGTGTGCAAGGAGGCAGGAGTGGAGAGGAAAGAGAATTGCAGATCCTGCTTTTGATTCGAAGGTCGAAGTCAAACGCTCATTTCTATCAATTTTTGATTGAGAATTGAAATAAAAAAATGTTTTTAATTCTTTATTTGATCCCCATTAGCTTCCACAAAGTGGTCGCTAGTCTTCCTGAGGTCCACACAAAAACAAAAACAATAAAAACAAACAATAATTAAAATCACACTGTATCAATAAAACAAAAAAGGCAGCAGGCCAAAGATGAAGATCAGAAAATAAGTGAAATGACTCTACATTTGAAACAATAAACAATAGTAACCTACAATTAAAAAAAAAACAAAATAGTCACAAATACACAACAACAACAAGAAAATAAAAACAATCAAAGGTTCCAAAACAGCAAAAACTACAATAACATTTATATGGGATTCATCCATTTTTGTTTTAGTAACTTTTTAAAAGAAAATCTACTTTGGGCTGATGTTAATGGGGAGCAAGAAGCAGAAGAAGCTCTATAAAGAACATACATACATTTTGTTCATGGACTTGGCACCACCAGATAACCAGTGCTCACTTGATGTGTATTATACCCATGACAAAAACACTATATACTAGTTTTTCACAAAAGAAGTATGGTTCATTAATCCAAACAACATTTTGCATGAGTAACGGAAGACAAGATTTTAATTTAGCCTCCACAGTTAGCCATGATAATTGTCTATTCATCTCACACACATTAGCACAGAAAGAACAATGGAGGTTTTTTTTTTTAGATGTTTCTCAGCAGCACTTGACCAAATAACTGGAAAGTACTCCAGGTGTGACAGAACAAATGACTGAACAAAATCAATCATAACAGAAGATGGAACATATGTCAGTCTGATCAGACCAAGACAATAAATTATCTAATCTAACACCCAGTAGTTTGGTGTTAGTGACCTGCTCAACTGATATCCCATCTATAAAGAGATTAAGTGCAGTGGTGTTAGCAAGAAAATTCCTACCACTAAATACAATACATTTAGTTTTGTCATGTTTAGCACTAATTTGTTCATTCTCACCCATTTGGTAATGCGATGCAACTCAGCATGTAGATTGTCTCTCAGCTCCGCTGAAGTTGGTGATGCACAGAGTTGAGTCATCAGCATACATAACTGCATTGGCATTTTAAACACATATCGTAAATCGTTTATGAAAATTGAAAATAAAAATGGACCCAATCAACTCCCTTGTGGAACACTGCAAGATATATTTTTGCAGTGAGAAAAACTGCCATTGAAAAATACTTGCTGTATTCTGCCAGAGAGTCAACATTTCATCCAAATGAGCATTTGAGCTTTGCAATAAGAATACTATATATACTATTAAGAATACACAGCCCCAACTCCTGTCATCCATAGATATTAACCATTGATCATTAATGTGTACTAATGCAGTGCTAGTAAATTGCGCTGGTCTATAAGCATACTGGGCTTTTGTAAGTAATCCATTTCTACTAAAATAATTCAACATTTGATTAAAAAGTATCTTTTCAGGTATCTTACTTAGCACAGGGTGTATAGTAATTGGTCTACAATTGGAGCCAGTAAAACTTGCTTTTCCATCTTTGGGTAAGGGTGTGATTTTAGACTCTTTCCATAGCTCTGGACAGGTCCCACTGAGTAGGCATCTATAAACAATATTACTTATTGGTTTGGAAAGCGGCCTAGCTGCAATCTTAAAACATTTCCCATTTACGTTATCTATACCAGAAGTTGTGTCATCTGAAAGAGAGAGCAACATCTCCTCAGACCACTTTAAATCAATAACAAATGAGTCCTGAAACCAGACTTGGATCGTTGGGTCAAAGTGCAGAGAAGATGAGGAGAACGCTATGCTGATTGCTGCACCGATAGAGTAACATCTTTTGGTGGAGGCAGTGTGATGGTGTGGGACGGCATCTCCCTCACTGGAAAAACAAGGCTTGTCATCATTGGAGGCAATCTCAAAGCAGAGAGGTATGAAGATGAGATTCTGCAACCAGTGGCAATCCCATATCTCCACAGTCTGGGACCGAACTCTATCCTCCAAGATGACAACGTTCGCCCCCACAGAGGGGGGTTTATCAGAGACTACCTCCAGAATTTGGGAGTGGAGAGGATGGAATGGCCTGCCAGCAGTGCTGACCTCAAACCCATTGAACATTTGTGGGATCAGCTTGGGCGTGCTGTTCGTGCCAGAGTGACCAACACAACCACGTTGGCTGACTTGTGACAAATGCTGATTGAAGAATGGGATGCCATCCCACAGCAGTGTGTGACCAGGCTGGTGACCAGCATGAGGAGGAGGTGCCAGGCTGTAGTGGCTGTATATGGTTCTCCCACACGCTACTGAGGCTCCTGTTTGTTAAATGAATAAATTGTTAAATTGCCAGTATGTCTTGTTTCTTCAAACTTCAATCATCCAATCCACCAACACCAAACAAGAGTCAATGGCAGAATAAGCTGTTTGGCATTGGCAGAGAAGATTTGTCAAATTTTTCATCGGCACAACCCACATACTCAGCTCTGCTGCTCATCCCACAAATGCATGTTCCTTACAAATGTGGCACCATTTAAAAGGGAAATGAACAGGCTTTCCAACGGTATAAGATTTATTGTTAAGAAGCATTGGTACAAACAAAGAAATAATCTACCAAACACAAATTTTCTTACTTTTTGTGCTATGTTTACTTAAGTGAGCTAATACCAATCCCTTCCTTGACAAACAAAATAACACAGACGTAGTTTTGTAATTTGGAAACATAAAACAAACAAAAACATCATAAAAAGTAAGAAATAAGACAAAATCCTTGAACCTTGAAGCACTTTAAGCCGACGACTGAGTCTGTCCGCCCCTGGGCGTGATAACAAACTTATCATACTTGAGGCTTATTTGACTGCAATTAAATCTGGAAAAGGTTTGAATAATGCAATATATGTTAACATAATAATTTTTTATTATATTTAAATTAAGAAAAAATAAGATGAAACTGTAGTTACACTGTAATGGGATGGGATTGCTGCACCAGCAAAGATAATCTGAATCAATAAAGGCAACAAATACAACTGAAAATTATGTATTCAAAATAGAAAATAGGCATCAGACAGTAAAAAGGAAATGAAAACAACATAAGCAGGAATGGAAAGAGAACTAGAAAATTTCACCTAAGTAAAAGTCACATCACTTGTGTAAAGATGTAGTTACAGTGGATGAAAGTAAAAAAGTAGGTCAGTTAGAATGAGTAAATGTAACTGCATTACATTTTTCAAAGGGTGGTGGAATGTAACATGATGATAATAATGTGATATGATAGAACTATTAAATTAAAGACCAACTTTAGGCTTCCAAATAAAGTGCATTACCATATGAACATATACACTGGTGGGCAGAGAAGCACCTTACTGGATATGCAGCCAGGCCCCCCTGCAGACACACCAGCAGCTTCTGATGCTGCTGATTTGATACCTTTCTATTGTTCCTTTCTCGGTTTATCAGGATTTCTTTATGTGACTTTTGTTCTCTACTAGTACACACACACACACACACTCACACACACACACACGTAAGTAATCAAAATACATGCACAATTGTGAGGTTACATAAAATGTGGATCCAGGATTTTCAACATATGCTAAACAGTTACACACATCTGCATAGTGTCACAGATGCTACTGACAGTTTTGATTGCTTTAGTGTGATATACAAACAATTTACTATGAGAGCGGATATGTGACTTTGGAGAGCTAATATGATGCTACACATTATATATTAAAGCCTGTGAATTCAGTACCTCAAGCTGTCAGTGCAGGGCAGTACAGTTCAGCCAGCTTCAAGCTGGCTGAGATGGGAGGTATTTGTACAGGAATTATTGTACAGTCTTATGGCTGTTGAAACAGATGAAGGTGATCATGTGCTGTAGCTGCATCTTCCTATAGAAAGGGTGGAAAGTGTTGTCCAAGATGGAGTTCTTCTCTCCTCTTTTCTGTGCAGTCATAGAGAACAGAGACAGTCTTTCTCACCTCTTTGTTAATCCTGTTTTCGTTCTCAGCCATAACAAATGTGTGCCGGTCTCCACTAATTAGTAGAACTCATTAAGTAGTCTGTTGGATACCATGACACCAGCCATTTTCCTCTCCTCACCCTGGATGGTGACAGGCTGAAATCCACTTCTCGCTCCTTTGTCACGCTGATGTTGAGCTGCAAATGGTTGCCCCTGTAGCACCCGACAAGACTCTTTGGCAGACTCATGTTCTCCCCTTCTTGCCCTAACCTATGCACCCCACAGAGGAGGAGTCATCAAATAACTCGTGGAGCTGCCGTGACCCTAAGTTGAATCTTAAAAGGAGAGGTTGTAGACAGTGAACTGGAAAGCTGACAATACAGTTACCCGGGGATGCCCTGTGTGTGCTCTGCAGTGTGTGCAATACACTGCCCTGGAGGAAGATGAACTGCTGCCTGTCAGTGAGCTAGTCAGTCCACAATCCAGGAAACCGTGGTATCCACCTGCATCGCTTTGAGCTTCTCCCCAAGCAGGAAAGGCTGGATGGTGTTGAAAGCACCAGAGAAATCAAATAACATCATTCTCATCCTGCTTCCCAGCTTCTGCGGGTGGGAATAACGCCTGTGGAGCTGGTATATGATAGCATTGTCCACGCATTTGACAGCTAACTGTACACACACAGAGTGCCTTGAGGCTGATGCTGTGAGGACCCACTGCCTTGCCTTTGAGGAGCCTCTCCTACTCCCTTCTCACCCAAGTGTCAGTGATGCAGAGGCTGGGAAGGGCAGAAGGCGAGTGAGGTTATAGAATATCAGAAAGAAAATACATATTATCCCTGTATTTTCCAAATAAATTATGTGCTAATTGCTGTGAGCAAATTAACAGAGGCCTATAAAGGGTTAAATGCCATAGGCTAGGGAAAAAACAACATTAGTGTGATCCTTGCAACGTGTTTTAAATGGAAGATTGCTGCATCTGAGTGATGTCCTGTTGCGGACAAAATTCCTCAGATGTTATTTTATTTCTACAGGACTGTATTATTAAGACAGTGAAGGGCAACACAAAGCAGTAACATTCTCACATAAAGAAAGCCACTGCCAACAGGAACTTAAGCAGCTGTGAGCGGCAGAATAATTAGCATCATTCAACACAGCTTTAATAGCAAAATTACTTTTTCTTTCAGAAATGGAGGTCACCAGAAAGAATAAAATGAATGGGTGACACTGAACTGGTTATTCTTAGGTGTGGTTATTTATTTTATACCCTGACTACCTATGATTCTTAGTGAGTAATTGATTCGAATTGGCTGGACTGTTGCCAGTATTTGCATCAATATGGCAGTTGTAATAAATATCTGATTTTAATTAGCCGAAGGATGGGAGGTCGGCTGGCATGCCCAACAGACATGCCTGGTGTTGAAGCAATAGTGGAAAGTGTATCAAAGTTTGTCTTTTTAGTACACGACAAGTAAGTACCAAGTTAAGTGGTACTGTTGCATAATACGAGTGTGATAATATGTCAGAATCGCAGCAATATTAGAACTGTGATTGTTATTACCAGTTCTGAAGCCAGAGGGCATTGCTTATGGTTGTGAATCAGCAGAATGCTTCATTAATGGGTGTAGATTTGGGTATGGACGATAGGGACATGTCCCTACCATGTTAAGGTGTTGCTGAATTGTCCGTACTAATATTTTTACAGATCGCAAACGATGGTGCCATTTTAACTCCGCATAGTGCTGGGCAGTATACTGATTCATCCAGTATACCAGTTTTTTAGCCAAGTAGCGGTGTTATTGAGATTCCGGAGATTCAGATTGTGATTCGGTCAATCAAGGCCTCGCATAAATTGACGGTTATCGGGGCAACCTCCATCAGCCTCCTACTGCTTCAGAAATAAACATGATTTCTACACAAATTGCTTCAAAATTTTGCATTTGAGTCTGAATGAAAGTAAACACAGGAACTAGCCGTCTGCAGTTGCATTATGGCTAACTGCATTGGGAACTACGTACATCCGAGGCAGTTTGCACGTTGTCTTGTTTACGTCTGAGGCTGTGGAAAGCTCAGCATCTGTTCATGCTAGAGTAATAACTCAGCAGATGAAATAAAATGATTCATGTCTGCAAGTTTCCAATTTGGAAGGATAAATTAACGAGATAGACACTGAGCAGTGTTCATGGACCACAGCTGGATGTTAGAGACTTGCATACTGTAATTCCTCACACAGTTACATGCTGTAATTGCATTTTTCTTACCAGGTGGAGTTGAACATTTGGTCCAGCCAGCCTTGCTCTTTTCTTCCAGTTGATTTTGTGGAGGTGAAACAGTCTCTGGGATGACAGTGTTGATAAATGCTGTATATCTATGTGTAGTAGTTACACAGCTGGGATTACTCTCACCCATGGCCACTAGAGCCCCCCCCAAAAAATTATATACTATGAAACCACCCGAATGTTAAAAAATACTGTGATACAAATTTTTAGTCATACTGCCCAACACTAACTCCACATAATGTTAATGGTGAGATCTATGTGGAGTTGCCGGTCAGTGAGCTAGTGTGTTTACTGCAAAAGGTGGCTTATAATGATAAACCGTGAAAGAGCGGGATATGGGGGATACCCGACCTGATGATCTGGCAACCCTCAATTTCAAGCTGTATTGCGCATTGTCGACTAGCTGCAGCCTGGAAGTAGCAGTGGAGTCGATGAACGGTGGAGAATCTGAAGCAGTTAGTTTTTATAGTTTAAACATTTCAAATATCATAGAATTGAAATGTCTTCATTGGACAATACTAGCATCAGTCAGTTGATATATTTAATTTCAGGCATGAGGAGTAGTTAACTAATATATGATCATTATTCAGAAATGTCATTTAATGAAACAACCTGTTGAAAATTCCCCCTAAAAGCAAATTAAGACACCAAGTACTTTTTGAGTACTGAGTTTAGCTAATAAGAATGTTCTGTAATCAATCCAAACATTAATAATCTTTGAAATTAGTTGGAGAAATATTTACTATTTAATGCCGTCTCCCTCCCCTTTCCTATGAGGGGATCAAGGGCAGAGTTATTATTGTATGTGTGTCATTAAGATCATGCATCATGCATCACTTTATGATGAAAAACCTGCACAGAGACATGCAGACAGGTGAGCTGCAGGCTCTCGGGTGAGCTCTGATGTCATAGTGAAAGATTTTTCAGTTGTGTGGTCCAAATCAACAAACTGAAAGGACAGAATCTCAGCTGAGGTTTGAGCAGATAGTTGGATTAAACAGATCAAACACATTACCTACAGTTTGCTGAACATTTATTTTCTCCTAACATTTATTGTGACAGTCTGTAATATATCTCAAATGAAATCAGACATCATATACTGCAGGTATACTAACATTTGTTTAAACATGTACAAATAAAAACATCAGATGTTTGTGAGTCAAACAAACACCTACTGTGGCTTTAAATAGTAATGCTGATAGAATGATGTGAAATTACTTAAAGATATTCAGCTGTAGCCTTAATTTCCTTCCAATTCAAGTTTTTTATTCTACTATTCTAAATTTGAAAGGTGCAGTGTGTAGGATTTAGTGGTATCCAGTGTAATGGGAAATTGCTGATCACTCAATAAACACAAAAAGAGAGCATTGTTAGGTTATGAAATAATGTAATCAAATAATACAATCAGAAGTATAATACATCGTAGTTCTGGAGACAAAGGTACATACCACCTAGCTATCTTTTCTTTGTCTGAAAAGTTGGCACTTAACCAGTCCCTTAAATACTACTTGTACAGAATTTAAGACATCTGTTTACTAACCTTACAGGTCAGCAACCAACCCTCAGATAGAAACACAAGTCAAAAGTTCAACTAACCTAGGAACAGTCTCTCTTCACGACCATATGTGACAGCACATAAGCATGCACCAAGTAACATCACAAAATAACATTACTACTATATTAAATTAAGGGCAAACCACACTATCCTCTAAAAGCTTATCAGATTTACACATAAACATCTACATAACTATAGTTTATCTTATCACTGGCTCAGGTAAAAGTATAACAGAATAAACCTAACTGTTAAACACACAACTGCCTCATCTTACACAGCAAAGAACTAAGTTTAGAATAGACATAGCACAGAGGAATTTAGAACATGTGTGAAACACAAACTAACACTAAACTGAATTTAAACACTATCTGAAACATGTATGATATCTTCAAGAAATACATCCAATGATAACCTAATATTCAGTTTTCTTTCACACCAGCAGTGAGGTTGCAGATTGCAACCAACTGAATACCCCTCCCCCTTCCAAGCATGTAGGAGAACATACGGTAGCTGTGAAACTTCCGAAAAATGTGAAAGGCCCTCTCTAGCGACAGTGTTGGGTTTGTCCATTCTGGGCTACTGTAGAAACACTTTAACAACAAATTTTACTGGGACCACTACAGAAAATTGCTGATGAACATTTGATATCCAGGACTTCACATTATAGACACTACCACTGACTATCCCTGTAACAAACTGGCCTTAGTTTCACACATTGACCATAAACGGTCCAGCCATACACTAGGTTTTGACCTAGTCTTGTTTCAGATTTTTCTGCCCCCATTATCTACCATTCTTTTCCACACTGCAGTCTTTGTCAGTGTTACTCTTTGGTTGACCTGTAGAGGGCTACAGACAAACACCTCTGTGACACATGGTGTCACCAACCATTTATTTTCACCTGCAGGTGATGAGCGTCACTGGGAGGGCATGACACACAGGGTGGTTCGCGCTGACCTTTGGCACAGTCCCTGTCTTAGCCTCATGAGCCAGAATGCACAGAGCCGAGTGGCAGCTGGTGGCATGCCCATCCCACATCACACCAGATTTGACACCCCTTTCTTCCAGGAGGGTGTGAGTTGAATTGCTTTCTGTGCCAACAGAACTCCTACTTGCTGTAGGAAATGGGGAGGAAGGTGTTTTCTCATCATGTAATCATCCAGGTCTGTGTTCACTCAGTTTGGCGAGCTGACATGTTTAAGGACAGGCTGATCCAGCAAATTCAAGGTCAGCGCCTTCTCTTAACCCTGTCAGTTTCACACTGAAGTGGAGATTGGACACATTCAGGGACACCTAATAAAGGTGGAAGTTAGGCCTGAATGGCATTCATTGCAGCCCTTTGAATCCAGTCCACCTTATTCACGTTTCACTACAAACAACCCCATTGCTCAAATTTGAGGGAAAGGGAAATCAAATAAAATGAATGAATGAATGAACCAAAATGAATGTCAAATTATAACAAGTTCTCTGGTCCTCTTTAGGCCTCAGTAGATGAGATTTGACTGTTCTCCAACATGCAGTATGCTTCAGTTAACACTATACACTGTACCATCTCATTACAGTATGTTTACTGCAGTTATAGGCCAGTCAGAGGCCTAGTGATAATTACCAATCTTACCAATCATCTGAGTAGTGCATCATGGTACCTGCATCTTTTAATGAACAGTAGTATTGATAAAAACATTAATTGTATAAAGCATCATATTCTTAGAAAGGCAAGAACAGATTTGGACTGTCAAAAGCAAAAAATGCAAAGTCTTCATATACTCCATCAGTCAATAGTAGTCTTTTTGCTGATATATTTTCTCCACAAACATATCTGAATAATTGCCTTTGAAGAAGTCACAATATTGTGACTTTCACGTTACACTCCATACGATTATTATTCCCTAACAAAATATTCTTCCTCAGAACTACCTCCAGTCCTACTCAAAGACATCAGAACTTTTCCCTTATGAACACGAGTCCACATTACTTAAACTGAAGACAAAATATGCAATATAATTGATTTCTCTCCTTGTTTTTATACTAGTAGTTTGACTTTTATTAATATAGTGGTTTTATTGGAACACTGTTTTAATCTCGAATATGCAATAGTCAAGCATATTTATATTAAAATACCAAATGAATATGTATCTATGTTTGAGGCCACAATGCTCATGTCACTTCGTTTCATGAATCTTAGGCTAGTGATAGTCATGTCTCACTCAGAGGGGATGAGAAGTACTTACCTCTAATGAGCAGGTGGGCATTATTCCCAGCTACCATTTTATTGTATCGTTAAACAGTACTTATTACACACTGTTCCTTGAAATATCAGGTGGAGAAATGCAGGGTTTTCTGATATAATTGCTGGTTTGGAGTAAAAAAGAAATGAAACAAAGGCTTACCCTACATTGTTGCCTTTTCAGAAAGCTATGTGAAAGCAAAACACTGTCCGTTACTCACAAGAGAATGTCATAAAATCTATGAGACTCTCACTAATTCCCAACAAGAGACCAATGACAAGTGTTTCATTTTGACACAAGTATGCCTTCACCACATACTGTACATCCCTTGCTGATGGTCTGGAAACTATCAGCTTTGGAGCAATATGACTACTTTAGGATTTACCCCACCCTTCAATTGCAGGAAAATAAATCATAACCAGATGTTGTGATTCTTTTTGATACAGGGACCTTTATCTTCTGCTTTAAAAAACACACATTGACAATGACTCGCCCATAAATGAAGACATTTATTTACAGCTATATCAATAATTGAATAAATGAGGCATTCATAAAGTGTACATAATGGAAGAAAAGAATCAAACGGATGAAAAATAAATCTTTGAAATGGTAAGATAACCTGATCACTTAGTTGTCTATAGTGAAATGAAGTATATGATTAAGAGTTGCCAAAGAAGAATTTTGTGATTAATTAACTGTAAAAAAAGACTCCCAACACTGCAAATGGATGCACAGAAGTTGGACAACACTAATTTGACACTTATCTTATACTTAGTATTACAGAGAACTAAACTATCTAAGGTCATTAGATGGCAGTGTGGCCACATAGTAACTAATGCGTTAAATCTATGAATGGATAATTAATTTATTTTATATCGTACGGACATGGGAGTCGGGCCATATTTCAGGAAAATATTTGCTGAGTAATACTAGCGGGGTTACTGGGCAGTTCGACAGCTACCTCACATTAACTCAGACTTGGGCTTAAGCAAAGAGAAAATACAGTGTGAAATCACTCCAGGAATGTGTTATTTATGTAAGGGGTCTGGCAGCTGTCTTATCTCAGGTGAGAGAGAGAAAGAAAGAGAGGGTGTGTATGTGTATGTGTCTGTGTGTGTGTGTGTGTGTGTTGTGAGACACAGAGAGAGAGAGAGAGGAAGAGAATGAGAGAGAGTTGTTCCTTGTTTAATCCTGGTAATTATTCTTTGTTCTGATGTGAAAATGCATTTCAGTGTCATAACTCAAGTGGGGTTGGAACCCTCTTGGCTTGTTTTCTTTCAGGTGTTCCGCAGCTAAACTGACCCAAGGGGTCATTTAAATGTCTTAACATCCTGCTGTTAATTTCATTATCTTGTCAGTCCTCGGTCTCTCAGGAGGTTGAGAACACTGTGCCTGGTCTGGCCAGCATCAATTCTTTCACCCCCACTGTGAGAGATGAAAGGCCAGTTCTGCAGATCCGAAAGTCTGGAAAACAGTCTCCTCCATGTCCTCTGGTTTTCCAGTGGAATTCAAAAACAAAACAAAGTTGTCCTCACTACAGCTTGAAGCAATACATATGTCATCCACAAGGGGCATTAAAGGTACAGTCAGCGATTCTAATCCAATACACTTTTTGTCAAATTTAGTGAACACCTCCTCATTGTCAGCTAGCTGTCTGTTCTGTGTGTGTGCTGAAAAAAAATCCGGTGTTCATACACAGCCATGGCTCTGTAAATGGGTGAGCCACATAACACTGCTCCGGCCAGTCAGCAGGGGGTGTTCGTGCTCGTGCACAGGACAGGGGGAAGTCATCGGAGCAGCTGTTTGTGTGAGTACATAACAGTCTCCCGTCTCCAGCACCCGTTGAATGGTGGGAGAGAGAGGCTGTGGCCAATTCACATAGAACGTGTTTCACAAAACAGATAAGCTTCCATTTTATCAAATGTATCAATCCACACTGAATCCCAGACAGTCTTACAGAGTCCTCCCGCGTTTTTTTTACACTCCAGAGTCTGTTTCTGATGCGTTTAATGAAGCGTGGTCTGAGCAGAAAGCTGTTTAAATCACACAAATATCTCGCTGTATATGTCCTTTCAACTTACTATCGGTATCAATGAATCAAATACAAACACTGTCAATGTCTTCCCGTGGTGCCGACATGCAAACTGTTTTGGTTTCAGTAAATTTCTGCTGTCAGTCAGCCAGGTGAAGGCACTTTGTCCGGCCGCTGTCCTCTCAGCTCTCCAGGAGCTGCAGCTGACAGAAGACAGCTCCTGCAGATAGAGATGCTGAATGCAGGTCCAATGAGAAGTGTGGAGGCTGCAGAGAGACGGAGAGTGTGGATGGACTGTTGTGCTCACATGAGATGAATTTTTTTTCTGCTCGTGATAATGTGTGAGAGGAACAGAAGCGAGTCTACAGCTGACGCATCACTTTGTATTCTGACATATTTCTCTTTTGGTCGTTGCCATGGCAATTCGCGTCCATGAATTTGGGGGGGGCGGAGCTTCAGAAGGAGCACGAAAGGAGGGGTGTATTTGTTTAGGTGTTTAGTTCAGATATCAACAGTCTTTCTCCAGAATGACTGACTCTACCTTTAAAGGTATACAAAAAAACGATGTATAGACTCATACAAAAGTAATCCATCTCAATTATCACTTATGACCCACTAGAAGTGTGTGGCAGCATATGTATCTACAGAGACCCTGCCCTCTGCCTGGTGCCACATTGCCGGAAGCCCAAAGGGTAGTGTGGGCTGATAATTTGTACTTTAGAACATAACCGTCGTGAAACAATCAGAAAGTAGCTGTTTTATTTATCTGGTTCACAGCTTTGTTCTCGCCAGCACTGCTCGCTCTCGTCATTCACTCTCTCCCTCCCTCTCTCTCTCTCTCCCTCTGTTGGCTAGTTGATCCGGGGAGGAGGGGCCAACTTTGAATGCTGTGTGTTTACAAACACCAACTGACAAATCCTCCATAGTATACCTTTAAAATACAAAGTAACTGCAGGGTGATACTCCTATGTTCTCTCCCTCTTGCTTTCTTTTCTCTCAGATCAGCACTCACACACACAATGCCAGCATTTTTGTTGGAAAGATGAAGGTTTTAGAGTATATGAGCCACTAAATAATTCAGTAACAACGCAAACTACTCCATGGGTTTGTGTATCTAGACTAGAGTTTCAGAGTTTAGAGTGCTAGGCTTCAAACAGGCATGACCACTCTGTAACACTCAATAGATTTGTCCAAAAACAAAAAGTGAAACAGCTTAACTATGCAGATTTGCAGCAGGTTTATAGAGAAAAAGAATAATAATCTCTGTGTAAACTTTATAAATACTGCAAGTTGCAACTAACTAGCTCCTGTCGCTCTGTTTAATTGTGCTTCATTGACCTAAATCAGTGCCATGCACCCACACAACAGTAATTGGTAGGTAGTCACCACTAAAGATGATATCAGGATCATGGACAGACAAGGGCATCTTGCAAGGGGAAGCCTTGCAGGGAGGATGATGGGTACGGACAATGTGAGTGTACTTTCTTTGTTCATGATCTTACAATGATGTTTCATTTTAACCAATACTTTTCAGAAACCCACCCAGTCATGACAAAAGGAGCCCAGATTTTCCTTCTCCGCTCAAGGCAGTTTCTATCCAGCCTAATATAAATAAAATCAAAAGTAATCCAGGATTTAAAAAAAAGGAAATCCATGGCTATATGTATATGTATATATATATATATATATATATATATATATATATAACTTATAATTAAAAGGCCTTGGATGTTTTCAGGACTGCCAACACAACCTGAACCCACCATAAAAATCTTTCAATAGCTCCATTTATTTATTTATTGTAACGTCAAAACCCCCGTTTTTTTTTTTCATTCAGTGCAGCAACTGCTAGGTTTGGTCTTTTTGTTCTCAAGAGTAGTTGGACAGAAACCTCCCGGTCTGCCTCACCACTGTCTATATAGTTTATTTCCAAGACCACAAACTAATATATTATTCTTCAATATAGCGGTGAAAGAAAAAGTGTCATTGCCAGCAAACTCTAGTCTTTTTACCACTATGGAATTGCCACACTCCAGTGTATTCAGCAAAGGTGGAGTGCAAGTGGAAAGCCTTTTTCTATCACCTTACTTTTACCAGCCCAGTGTTGAGTGCGGTGGTTAAATACGATACAAGACTGAATGAGGGTAATGTAACACAGTAAAGCCGAGTTCAAACTTTCTGAAAAGAGTCTTTCAGGTCTGTCCAGCCTAATGATCACAGTATGATCAAATTACTTAGGAATCTCAATAATATGAAAGCAATAATGTATGCTTACTCCATCAGCTAGACCAACTGGATACACCTGAAGATGGAGGTTGGGTTCCCATGTCCTGTTCTTCAGTAGTCCACAAGGGTTGCATCAGTCTTCCTCCAGCATTCCCCAGACATCCATCTTACACAGGCTGGGTTTCAGCATCTTTGTGTTGTCGTAAATCACTGAGATAGTCATTAATTTTTAATATCCAGAAACCTATGCGGCGTGCTGCAGTCCACCTAGATCCTCCAATTCTGAGAGTCAGCCGCATCCATTACAGCCTGACTTTGCTGTCCCTTCTCTGTGCATGTTTGGCTGCACTTTTCTGATATCATTAATACTCATCAGCAGCACCTTCCATTCATGCCACATTCTGCCAGGCAATTTACGCTCTACTACTTTCACTCTCCTACCTACTTTTCTCCTTCCTCATTTTAGCACATTCTCATCCCTCTTACTCATCTACCTCTACACATATAGCCCAGCACTTATTCTGTACGGACAAAGAGTAGTTCAAATGTTTTCCTAAAGCCGGGACCCCAAATGATTGTTGAGACGATTGTTGATTGATTGATTGATTGTTTTAGTCTGGCCAAGTTGGTGTAGATAAGGGATGAAATAATACTTTGTGTATGATTGGATCAAGTGGCTGCCAATTGTCATTAGCGTGTTTGATTTTTATGACTGAAATCAATGTCAGTGTCATGTAGTAGATACTATTAATGAAAGAAAAGAGTGTGAAAACTGTAAAATAGTGTGGTGTGTCATGAATGAGGGGCTGTTATTGCATAATCCTGATCATCAGGTTTCAGTGTAGAAGCACAATTAAGCTGAAATTCACTTCACTCTTATGAATCACCTCCAGACGTTTCTGTAGAGCTTACAGTTCTCACTGCTCATCAGAATGTTATGTTTTTCCTAATTTTCTTTGCCTCTTTCACACAAACTGCAGCACATCCATTTTTTTTTTTTTTTTTTGATAGATATCCGTTTGTGTTTTGGTATAAGAACAAGTAAGAATTCTTGTCAGATTCTGGGGGTGATGCAACTTTAATGTTTTTTTCTATTCGCTCAAACCACTAGACATCCTGATGAACAATAGGCAACAAAGTCTAATATCTTGAAAAAGAAGCAGGTGCACTTAAGAATTACAGATATATAGTATAGAATTTATATGTGTAAGGTGTCTAGTTTCTGTAAGTTTCAAGTATCTTATGGTCTAAATAACCATAGATAATAACAAAAGAAATCTTTGTGTGGACACAAAGTAGCCCTAAAGTTTTTGCTAATAAGCTAAAAAATACAGGTAACATATACATAATACATACCCATAGCACAAATGGCCCCTTATCAACTGCAGAGGTGACACTGAGTTGATATCAATATTGCAGAGTTATGATGCAATGACCTCCAAAACCTTGAATTGCTGAACGTTTCTACAATCAAACTATAGCTACTGTAAAATATTAAAGGTGAAATTTCAACATGGTAAAATGCATTAACACATCCTCATTGTTGAATCTGGCTGACTGCCTGTGCAGGCCCCCCCCCCCCCCCCCCCCCCATAGAGAAGATCTGGACGGACTTTGGAGGACCAAGGTGTGTGTTTTTCCAAAATAATGAATGAAAAGTGATTCTGCTCAGCTTTTTACCTCCTTAAGGTGTTGGGATTGAAAGTTAATTTTAATATTTCCCATGTGATATGTAAAGATAAGTATTTTGAGATCTGTTAATTAATGAATAACTTGGCTTAATTAGTGACATCCCTGGCATAAATGGTTTTGTTTAATATGTCATAGTGATTATAGGGGGACATTAGGGAGCTTGTGGGCTCTTGTTTCTTTACCAATGGCTGTTATTTGTCCATTTACAGTCAGTTCTTTCTCCTTCAAGAATGTGATGCGTAGAAAGTAGGGCATCCTTTCCAGGGGTGCTCAAGGTACTCATAGGAAGGTTGTACATTTTGTGTCAGCGCACTCTCTTAGCTTGCTACCATGAGAGGGCATGTACTTTAAGTTGCAAGAATCAGTCTGCAGCACAACTAGAAACTTTTAGGTCACAGATGTCAGGGGCACATCAGAGTCGCGGCTCAAATGGAAACCAAAATACAGAAAATAACTACTAACTGGAGTCACTAGAGTATTGCAGTTTTCCCCACATTTAAGGGCACTGTTACTTGTTGCAGAACCTTGGCAGTGAGAGAGCAGAACTTAGATCCCTGCAGGCTTTCACATTTAAGTACAGACATATGAGTTGATGCGCTCTTGGTGGGTATTAAAGCAGCACTTGAAATCTCGTATGCTAGGCTCTTTGTCCGTTCCACTCGAGATCTCCCTCATTTCAGAAATGAGATGTCTCCGACCATCTGTCAACACAAAGTACTGGCCTCCCGTGACCAGGCAAATCATTCCTAATTCTCCCGCCTCTCCTTGGGTCCTGGATCCCAGCCTTCGGTCCTCTAACGAAACAGATCCCCCTAATGAAGGAATATGGCAGAGAAAAGTGCCTCCCATTGATTCTGTTCCCTGGCCAATGCCGCCTCAAGGATAGTGCAGCTGAGCTATACTTAGAATCAAGGATGGGGTTGACGTAATAATTTTGTTCTTTTTATTGTGTTCAAACTGTTCAGTGAGGGCAGCATGGGGATGAGACCTAACTAATCCTGACGGACCAATTTCAACATAAACCAAGCAGCTACAGTAGTCAATTAGCAGCAGAATGCAGTAAATATGGCCGTTAAATGGGACTTGGCTGCCAGCCTTAGCTTACGAGCTGATCGCTGTGTTAAAGCCTTCCCATGAACATGTCTATCATGTACCAGACAGTGCATTACAGTGATTATGTTCAGATTAGCAACTTGTTTATTGCTATGTGAGACCATTTGCAGTACCCCCATCTGCCTTCATACTAGGAAGCAACCTCTGAAAACCGAATGAAAATGACTCTTTAGATTTATTGACAGGCATAATGGAAGCAGGACAGGTTAGTTTCCAGTGTCATAGCATGCAACATGTGAAAGGCTTTCTGATTGGTCTTTCAATACAGAGACTGACAGATGTCTATTATATGCAGAAGCCTAAAACAGCTTAAAAATCATTTAAAGGAGGTGACAGCCTTCAAAGCAAAGGCATCCATCTTGGGAATCATCCCTGTGCAACTTTGCTCCATGCTCCCTGCCTTTCTGATTGATATCGCATTTTAATGCATATAGTTTTGGTGTGGCTGATTTGGGCACGTCACAATCGATAAGTGCCCTTGATTTATTATTGCAACCAGATTTCACTGTCTGAGGACATGGAAGGAAAGAGGGAATTCGTCTCAGTCTGCCAGCTGATGGTGCTCATTAATATGGATAAAACTGACTAGGAGTCATCTGGGAAGAATGTCATACCACATTAGACAAATAAGTGGCTGAAACCACCGGTTGTAATGAATTGATCCCCCCCCCCCTCCTTTTCCCACTGTTAATCACATTTGGGAATCATGTTCATGTTCTGAATTTGTGCAATTGTGAAATATTAAATATTCTAAGTGAACAGGGCTTCATTCCACATTTTACTTTAGCTTCATTTAGTGTATTTGTTTTATGTTGCAACAAATTTAGTAAAAATAGAATATCTACCAGTTCGCTAAATGGAAAATGAAAATGTATTCTCAGGCACTCCGATCGATATTTCTGAATACTATGAATTTTCAGAAGTCACATACCAAAGGACCAGCAGCGTAATCTGGTATGTTTTTCATCCTTATCCAAAGGAAAAAAGCCAACTGAGAATCATTTCAATTTTCCAACAGCACAACAACTTTTATATCACCCTGCTTCACATTCACACAGTCAAACACATTCACTCTGGGGAGCTGCTCTGTGAAGACGCAATCTCTTACCGCTGGCCACTGAGCAGCTCCAGTGGAGCAGGTGGAAGTTCACTTCCTCGGTCAAGGTCATATTAACGGTAATTGTTGGGGTAAAGTGTAATGCCAGATTTTGCATAAGCTTATGTGATACATCAAATCATAGACAATATCTCAACTATTTTAATGAGACCTGTGTGTGAAAAGATGACATGTTGGAGTGCAGAGCAAAGAAAACAACACAGAGCAGTCCTTTGGACAAGTTTCTGACAGGGTGCAAGTAATCGTTATTGGTCTAAAGACTAAATCAGCCAGTTGAAATGTAGCAGAACGCTACAATTGCTCTGCAACAATCCAACTTACTTGTTTTCAAAGTAAACAGTCTATTTAAGTGACAGCTGCTGAATGGTCCTCACACAGCATCCTGTACAGCTGTTCCAATCAGTGTGCAACTGCCTAGTCATAAAGCCTCTAACCTCTGGAGTTACCACCTTGTCACCCAGAGAAATTCTCTGGAGCTATTGCTTAGATAATACATGGAGGTCTGACAGCAGGAAAAACCAAGAAAGTATTGTAAAACATTTCTGACATACACTATTTAACTTTGGAAAATCAATAAAGGCGATTTAGCAGAAGGCTTTTCTTGTGTATCAGAAATGGTCCACCTGAACCAGTCCTTTTTTCTTTCTTTCTCTGTCTCTCTTTTTGAAGAATATTATCCCATAATAGTAAACGCTATGACCTTTCCCTGGGTACTCACCATTGTCTGCATTAAAAAAAAAACAACTTCCTTTGACTGACACACTGGGACGTTGTTTCACAGTCTTAGAGAATTCTAATGCAAAGTATTGATACTGCACAATGATCAACAACTCAATATGTTACTGTATCAGTAGTATCATTCCATGAAGCTGCTGATACTTTTTTAGCTGCTGTATGATGTATTAACTTTAAAAAATCAAACTGTGTCTTTTTCCAAACGAGTACACAGTGTAATAAAGACAGTTAATCTATTACACTGATAATCAGATAAAGCAACAAAATCATATATTACATTAACAGGCAATTGTCAGCGGAGGTCTAACAGTTACATTAATGAAGTAGTCCTTGTTTTCTGACCCACTCTCTTTTATCAAGCTTTGTTAAACATGTAATAAAATCTATTTTGTTCATGCAGTGTGTCAAAATAACTTTAAGGCAAAAAGTGCAGCCTACTAGAAGCAAGAAGCCTACTACTGCCTTCACAATTAAAGCATTAAAGCACATGCAGGAAGTAGGTTGGGTGACATATCCAATTAATTTAATTAGAATTTTTGATTTTGCATAATGTGTAAAAAGTCTAAATCATGAAAATTGAGTTTTTACAATATGCATAATATGCACAACATGCGTACTTGCCACAGTTGTCCCTGACTATTTGGTAGTGAATTTAATAGTGGCATCTACAAGAGGGACCGACTGGACGGACTTTGGAGGAAGAAGAAAGATTCTGCACGCTGATTTGTGCTCTCGGTTTGTATTTGTTGACGATATATCCTCTCTAGTTACAGAGTTGAAGCGCCGGGAGTCAACTGAACAGTTTCCAGATTCTACTTGCTCAGTTTGTCTCTCTGGGCTAACGCTAGCTAGTAGCAGTCTGCAGATATCAGATTAAGGTTTTGTCAAGAAACACAAACAGCAGCAGGTGAATGAGTCTGTCTGTCTGTGCTGAAACTGATTATTAAACTGGATGTCAATACACTACTTAGTTGAAGCATCTGGTATTGACAGTTAGGGATAACCTGTATTTTGTGCAATGATGACAGCCTTGCAGGTGGTGCATCTTCTATTATTTTTGCTCATCTGTCTAATAAATTATGATGTTTCAATCCTGCATTTTGCAAACAAACAAAAAATGATTAAAATCATGAATTAGCCCAAGGTTTATTCATTGATTGTTATTTAACTGTTTTTAAGAGGTGGCTCTGCAGAACCTACCTCAGTGCATCCTTTCCAGAAGTTGGGGCTCGAAATATTTTTTGCCCACTTACAGCAAGTCAGGTTATATACAAAATCTACTGTATATCATCAAATGGGCAGGGGTCAACTTTGCAGCACCAATTAAATCTCCAAAAAACATTTTTGCCCCTAAATATTTAGAATTATACCTACATATATACAGTATATAATGTGTTTTAATATTTTAACAACCCTTAAATACTCTCTAAATATGCTCACTGTAGTGACTGTTAGTTATTGTGCTATTAGAAAACTGATACTACTGTACAGTGTACATCAGCACATGTACACTATAAGGGACACAAGTTACTACAAGGCAGTTATTACAAACCATTGTGTCTCTCTAATGAGCAGTACTGCTATGCAGTATATTCACACTATTCACAGAGAGTGTTGTATGTGAGAGGAGCTGAAGTACCCGCTCCACACTACTCAACAGAGAAGATGATGTATAATTGAGGAGGTCAGTGTTGAGTTTGACCCACATATTTTGATTCCTGTCTCTGGATTCCTTTGTAGAGGGAAATCAGAGTCTTTGTAGAGAATCAGTCAGAACCAGATTTTATAGAATACATTTATAGAGGCATGTGATTCCCTACTAGAGTAGGCACCAGTAATAAGCAGTTTTATCACTCGCCGTAAAACCGAACAGAGATGCCTTAACAGGGATATTATTTTTTATTTCTTTATTTTTAAGTCAAAACTGGGTGAAAATACCTTTAAAGAGTGTACTAACTGCCCTTTGTTGCTTGTGTCAGTCTGGTCTTCCCTGATTATGGTTAATCATTGTCATCATGTTGCTGAATACTACTGAGGCTTTTCTAAAAGGTGAAATAAAGGTCATCAAGACTTTCTCCAATCAAATGTGTTTGCTATATTTTAATGAATGTCTAACAAAGTATGTTTAAACTACCATTTTACTAAAGAAAAAAAAACAAATCTGAAGATTGGTGAACCGTATTATCTGAATCCTTGAATTGAGACACTTTTCTCCAGGGTGCTGATACTTCTGGTTGTTATCCTTCTTGCTGTTATTTTCCTTCTACCTACCAACACATCCTGATGCATCTCAAGGTGATTAACCTTTTGTAGTTTTTCAGTGTGTGGGAGGATGATAACCTGGTCTACATAACAAGCCCATAAGTCTGACAGGATATAATTAATTTCTATATGTAGACTACTTTATAACATTTACTATTCACACTCTCACTCTCATTGGCACACAGACCAAAGCCTAATGGTTGGCTTGAAGTGCAGTGAGCCATAAGGAAGATACTGACTATAATGATCACTGTTAAAAGTGGTAGAAAATATGAAGTAGAGGGTTAATGACAAGCTATAAAAAGTACACTTTTCACCCTGATGTGATAAAAGCAGAAAGGTTACATTGATCAAGCTTATAGAAAAAAAGGTATTTAACGTGTAGTATCTCAGAAAGAACGATGTATGAATGAAATGGCAGAAACCAAGCCGTCTTTCATAGGTATTATACACCTATGGAATGTCTATTATAAGATTAAAGCTGCCTTTTGTTTTTTTGTTTGTTGGTTTTCTTATCCCTGTTGCTGCCCAACAGCATATGGCTGTTTATGAATCTCCAAAATTGATCATTAAATACAGCGTAGACAGTTGTGGACCCTGTTTGTGCTCATTTTTTATTTCCTTCATTTATAGGTTTATGGCATAATCACTATATATGTCACCCTGGCATGCCATAATTGTTCTTTTAGGAGTTTTGCAAAGTGCCATCATTTTGCATGTGAGTGAGTGTAGTACAATACATGCTTAGGATACTTTTCATGTAAAAAATGTAAATACAAATTTAGTAATTTTTAGTCCTTTGTTTTCAATACAGCTCAAATACCCATATGTAAATGGATGGAGGAGATTGCCAGGGCTCCAAAGATATAATAACCATGTTGATGGGACATTGTGAGCCTTAGTAATGTCAAACAATTTATTGATAGTGCAATACAAACACTGATTGTTTTACTGATTGTAATTGTTCTGTAACAGACAGCAAGGATCAATACCTTTTCATTCTGGCTGATATCAAGTTGTATTGTCACTTTTTTTTTTTTTACATTACGGTGAATCTATGCCTGGGATACACGTTGTGTTTGCTTTTCAACATTAAGGGTTTACACACAGGTATGGATGTAGCTTTAAAGACTTTGCTGGAGAAAAAGTCAGAAATTTCATGAATATGGAGACATATCTCAAATCATAAGGTATTTTTTCTATGATTTTAAAGTAGATTTCCCGATGCTTATCCTTAAGAGATCACAGAGAAATGGACATCTTTGTAAAGGGTAGGATCTTCTGATTTTTACAGTGCGTGTATGCTGTCTGTGTGTTCTGGTTTGACAGAGTTAGGCTGTTGAGATTAAGGGGTACAGATTATAATGCAAATTGCTGCCCTCGGGCGCCAAGTCTTAAGCAATAAATAAATAAATAAATAAATAAATAAATGAATAAAATCTCTCATCTATATTTGCTTGTTTCCTGACATGTGCAGGGTGTATGGTGTAATATTTGTTCTGCTTGTACACATTTGGTCCATATTTACAAAAGCCTCTGAGCATACAATCAGATAAAACTCCCTGAAGTATAAAAAGCTTGTTCTTGGACATGAAATCAGGAAGCCAAAGCAACAAATGCTTTTCTGATGTGCCAGTACCTTCCAGCTGATCAGCCTCTCGCTGACGACTCCAGAGGGATCATTTTTAATCAAATGACTCACTGTCTTCAGTAGTTCCGACAGTATTTTCTGTCTTTCAAGGGTTCTTTTCTTTTAAAGCAACCTTTATCTTTTATGACCTTTTCTTTGTGAAACACTTTTAATCATTAGTTTCAGTTGCAGGTTTAGCAATATGACTCACATTAGCTCTTTAAATGAGCTGTCTCGCGACTTTGGGGTGGATCAGGCTACTTGTAGGGGCTGTCTAAGGCTGCTCGGGATGGGAGTCTTTCTCTATTGATAGACACACGGGAGATTTTAATTGCTTGTTTCAGTCAGGTATACAACATCTGGATTCTATACTCTGGTAACTGCACTCGTGTTATCCCTCTCACCTTCCCAGCAGGATTCTTTAACAAAGCCTCTAAACATACCCAGTTGCGGCTTTTCAGGGGGTTCTTAAAGGCTACTTCTAACCATAGCAGGCATCGATGATACTGACAAAAACTCTCAACTCCCTCAGAACTAAAGACATAAAAAAATACCGGATACACCCTCAGAACCGATTAAAGGTCATTTGACAACCTCACCAAGATGAAGGCACATGGAGGGCAACTGGGTGATTCTGTCGAGAACAACAGCTAATGAAAAATAAAAAACTGAACACAGAAACAGGGGGAAACATAGCCCCACCAAGAGGAAGGTGAGACAGGGCCACTGTCAGCATCACTGACCAAAACCCCAACAGAGGAAAACAAGAAGTGCAAGACAAGGATACCTCTGTGTGTGTGCGTGCGCAAATATAGTCCCAATATATGCCTCTATTAGGACTATTTTTGACCCATTAAATATACCAATTGAGCCATGCCAATGTCTCAGTTTATTCCAAATGAGTTTTTCATTCACCTAATAAATGGGAGAAAGAGGATCTGAATAGGTGTGGCAGGTGACAGATGATACTCAGTGACTAAATCGGAGCACAATTTGTGGGAAATATTCTTTTCAAATTGTAATTGACAGGTGTGGAAGTGCATGGGGCAAATAATATTGGATATGGGAAAATATCACACTTCAGGCAAGACAATTACGGGTGGCTCCTGAAATAATTTACTGTTGCCAAGTGGCTCCCAACCAGAAATTAGCAGCTTCTCCAGAGAATGATTAGTTTAAGTTCAATCTTCTATCTAATTCCAGAATTTCCTGTTTTCTTGTTTTCTGGTGCATCACAGATTGTGTATGTCTACACATCTTGACTTGTCCGCAGGCTTGTTGAACAGCGAGCGGATTGCATTGATGTCATTTTATTTCAAGGCACAATTTTACCTGCCTTCCAAATTTGATTTGGACCTTAGGTTGGGCCAACTCAAAAAGGTCATGCTGACGTTTACTTGGGTCTAATAAATCTTGAGCCCAAGTGCAGGTAATCGCTTTTCAGCCTACATGTTGCACCGTGTCTTCCCAAAGCTAGGCTTTATGCCTCAGCGTGCATCTGTCGGCATGTAAATCTATTTGCATATAGCGTGAGTGTATGTGTATGACATTATTTGTCAACATCTAATTAGCACCTGTCGGTATTCAACTGAGACGGCAGATGGAGCAGTGAAAAGGTTGCAGAACTTCACTAAGTAAACGGAGACAAAGTAAATAGGCGTATTATCATGTACCACACTTTGTAGCATGAGGTTTTTGCTGTATTATAAAAGAAAAACACAACTATGGCTGTGCTTTGAAATAAAGTGATTTAAATCATTTGTCAGAGGGCTCAGGTTAAATTGCCAGTTTCACAGTTGTTTTAAGAACCATTTTATTTTATTCCACTGCATTAGTGTTCACAGAACAACACAGGTCAATAAACGGTCAAGCCGGCAACATGTTGTACTATCATTCATTTCACAACAGTATGAAAATGAACTCAAGAGACTTCATCTCAGTGAGCAGCATATATTCTATTATTTCTGTTGTAGATCAGGGGCTTTTTTCTACCCTCCCATGAGCACATGAATGCACCAACAGCAATCAATCTAAAAACCCATGGCATGCTTTGGAAAACATCTTTGCTGGTTTCCTAGATTCAAAACCCAATAGTTCTTCCTAGTTGGCCAATCAATATTGTTCACTGCTAGTGTGATCCTGTCTGTAAGTCCCTGTCTACACACAAGAACACAGTCTGTAAACCTTGCAAATACTTCTCTCTCACCTTTTCCTTCATTAATGAAATTGCTTATTTGTGCTTCTTCACTGAATGAAATATTCATATCATTTAAATCCACAAATGTCTTTCTGAATCCATATTCTTCATAAGTTTACAATCCATGCACCTAATATTGACATTCTTTATCTCCATACTGTCATTTTACCATTGTTAATGTCAGTTAATGTTATCAACTGAGTTAAACTGTATATGAGCATACTGTATGTATGCAAGTTCTGCATGCAGCCTTTGATGTAATCCAGCAGTAAAGAAACACAGATAAAAGTGCAGTAATTAGCAATTTCCATCTGTCACATCACTTGAGGAAACAGCCTTTCTGTACATGTTTAAAGAAGAGGAGCTAAATCAAACAAACATATTTGGCTATGATACAAATGTTTAAGTAAACTAAGCATGCCCCACTTTTAACCTAGCTTTTCATCTGAGAAATAGGCTGATTCCGCCAAGCACTTAATGGGCCTCCAGACTTTCAGAAAGACAGAGTAAAATTAAGCATTGAACTTGAAAACCATTACTCTATCATTATTATTTGTTCCTTTCAGGACAAGAACCAACACGTATGCCTCTAATAGTATACTCAACGGGAAGGGGATAATAATGACACATGGCCCACTTATCTCAGACAGCATTGTGTTAAACATTCAAAATGAAACTGTAGGATATTTCTGCAGCAGCGGCTGAATGGCAGCCTCCTCAATCTTGCAAAAAAATATAGCAGCATTACTTGTACTGGATGAGTCTGATCTCAACGTAGGGCTTCATAGCATGAATACTGAGGCTTCAGACATTTAACCTTCTACTGGCTGTCCAATGTCCCTTATTTGGCATTGAGAATAATGAGAACCATGAAAAGCAGACTGTTGACAGTGACCCCTTTGACACTACACTAAATTTGTAGCTGTCAAGTAGAGATGGCACTCCTGCTTTCTGTGGGGGTCAACGCTATCATGGCCATAAAGGTTTAATTACAGGGCTGGGAACTAGTAAGTGCACGCTGTCATGAATCGTCATACACAGGCACAGCTCCTGTACATATACAGAGTGCACTTTGTAATATGTTGCATACAGTATATATGGACAAGTTACAGTGGAGTACATCAAAGTAGGGCTGCAACTAATGGTTATTTTCATTATTGATTAACCTGCAAATAGTTTCTTGATTAATCAGTGAATCATTTTGTTAGTTTAAAACTCAAAAATATTCAGTTTACTGTTATGCATGACAAAAAAGCATCATATCTTTACATTTGGGAAGCTGAAATCAGCAAATGTTTGAGATTTTTAATAAAAAAAAAAAACAAAATGATTATTCGATTATCAAAATAGATCAGATGAATTTTCTGTCGATGGACTAATCAATTAATAGACTAATCGTTTCTGCTCTACATCACCGTTTTGATCTTCAGCAATGTGTTAGCGTGTCATATTATTATTTACGATTTAACAACTCCTATTTCCCCAATTTACCTTTGACTCCTAAATGACCTACAGTAACAACATGCTTCCTTCCTATTCATGCTACAAGCTAGAATGAATGCCGAATAAATAAATAAATTAATAATAATAGAAATAAAGAATAAAGGCCTCTTACAGTGCTGCACTGGTGAAAGGTCTACCGTTTTAACACACAGGTTGCATAGAAAACTGGCAATTTCTCTTAGTTATTCCTGCTAATTTGACTCTTGAAACCATTATAAAATGTTGCTGACTTAGAGGTCATGCTCCACATCTCATGGAAAATCAAGTGTTTTGCACTGAGACAGCCATGTGCTACCTAACATTATAATTTTAAAGCATTTCCCAGCTACCGCAGGCTGTTCATCTGCTGGGTCAAAACATTTTCTCTACAATTCTGGGACCCTACATTGATTTTCTGCTGATATAGGCCTATTTGTGTGTATATGCTGCATTTGTTAAGATTAGCAAAAATGAGAATTAGTTGCAATTGTGTCAAGAGCACAAGATTTGAAATGAGGTTGGACAGCGAAGAGAAAAACACTTAAGCTAGTGTCAGGAGAAAATTATTCTGAGGTTTGTGGCTACGTGTTGGGCTTTCAGTAAACATCTTCCTTATTTTATAGAGGTACAAGTGATGTGGGGCCAAGACAAGGTTACCTTGATGTTCGTACTACATAATGTGCTTCATGCTTTGCGATTCTGTTTATTGCTTTAAGATGTTTCTAAACTAGATGAATCATTACACTGCACTAAATGGATTAGTCCAATCAATCCACAAGCTTGGGGTACAAAGAAAGTTCCTTTGCATCAGAGTGTGTATACAACTGACAGTAAGATTAGCTCATCAACTTCTTCTTTAACGTCTTTAACAATATCATATCATACAACATGTACCATAGCATGCCATACCACATATATTATGAATGGATACATAATATATATGTACAGTAATAGACCTTGTTCTAAACCTGCTAAGCTTGCATGAATGTGGGCAGGAAAAAAAACTATATTTTGCTGCAGCAGTTTTCAGTTTTATTGAACCTGAGAGCAGCAATGAGCAACTTCATAACCAAGCAGTCCAACATCATTTTTTTGTAAACTGCCACAGGGCTGAACTTTTAAGTGACCATCCCCTGCTTGTATGTGTCAGCATGAACCATTACTAGAGCCAGCCCCTCTGTGTGCTGCCTTTATATTACACAGTGTAGCTTCTGAGTTTTATTTCTTCACCTGATGGTGTTCCTGTCTTGCAAAAATCCATCCCAAAGACATAGTGAAAGAACACATAAACAGTGAGAAAGCAGGCTCTGCTCAGAAATATTTCTGTCTTGCACACTGTAGCCACACAGGGGAAAAAAAGCACTGTTGGGTGTTATAAATGATAGATAGCATCTCAATTTTCATAAGGAAACACAAATAGTATGGTAATTTTCTGACATATGAAATACTCTGGCAAGGTGCCCCAATAGATTAATACCTAAACGGGTACCAAAAGTGCTTAAAATAATCATTGTGTAGGCCTTGTTTGTGCCCTCGTGGATATGGAGCTACCATCGGAGGAAAATCTATAGCTGTGAGGGAGCACCGAGTCAATGATGTTGTTCTCCACAGAGTGCATTGCACTCATTTGTCTGCCTCACTGGTGGCACATTTGCCCAGCAAATAAAATAGAATGCTTCCTGACCATGGTAGTACATCTGATAAAATTAGCTCAGGAACAAGGGCAGTGCCACCTTCGTAAGCCTTGATAGTAGCCTAGTCTGTCTTTCTGTTGCACTTTCAAACTTTTTGGGACACTCGGTGCACTGCTCTAAATCCATACGCTTGTCTTGAGTGAAATGAGCCGCATCACTTTGGATCGGTGCAGCGCTATCAGCCTATAGTTAGAAAACAGCCACATACTACTTCAGAAAGTAGTACTTCCAAACTTTGATGTTTCATCTTGAGACTAGAAGTACAGAGAGTTATGTTTTTAGTTTTTTTTTCTTCATACATGAGACTAACCTCTGATCATGCTGCTCTGCAAGTCAGTGCTTACCTTATACTGGAAAAAAGAAAAAAAAAATGTCATTAGACATTAGATGATAGAAAGTAATCATATCTTTGTCTTTGAACAACAGATTTAAAAACTGAGGCCTTTTTTCTATTAAATTGCCAGACAGAGTGGATTAATGTGGCATAGCAGAGGAAACCTTAACTTACTGATTATTCTCTCTGTGACATTCTTTTAATGTCGCTGTAGCTAACTTCAGACTGTATTAACAGATTGCAGAAAGGTCACCATTTTTAAAGAATGCGGCCTCAGTAGTTCCTGGTGGGATGCATATCCAAATCCTTGCTTGCTCTGATTGATTGGTTCACCGAGATGTTCAGTCTAAGTAGGGATTGGAGTGGAAGCTACAAGAGATTACTTTTTGTGTTTGAGAGGCAGAAAATCTGATGCCATATACATAATCTCTTTATCAAAAGGATGGATTTCATTCCACAGAGGAGGGGTCAGTTTCATAAAGGTAAAGCCTGAGATTGGTCTGGAAATCTCAAGGCGGAGCAGTCTGAGGTAGAATCTAATCACTCGCATACAACATTCCATTCAAAGCCGCACTTTGAAATGTTTTTTATTGAAATATGCGGACCACTAAACTTGTCAGCCTGAATCGAGGTGCATCACATCATAAAACTTTGTATATTTACAATGAAATATACAGACATTTTTCTCACTAGAACAAGTAACATTGAAGATTTTAAGAAGTAAAACAAGTCACATCTTGCTTAATTGCAAACTTAAAAGCCTAGAACTTGGAATAAGTGGGAGCACAATGTTTTGAATCTTTAATTTTCTACCTGATGACGTAAAAAGGTAAGCACCAACAAATGATAAACAATTCCAAATTGACATACTATATTGCTATCATCTGATATTTTAATTAAAAACAATTTGGTATTTGTGCAAAACAGTTTCCAATCAGAGCATCGATTAAGATGTTTTGAGATAACATTTGTGATGAGGCAAGTGCAGCCTGGTAGTAAAGCGTTGCTTTGGTTTGTCCTTTGTCTGTAGTCACTTTCTAATACTTCCTGCACACTAGTAGCTGCTCAGAAAATTCAATTAATTAGTGCATTAGTGGTAGTTTATAAAAGGCAAGGATAAAGGAGATAAAGATAGATAAAGATTTGATAAATAAGAGATAAGAGCAATGGATAAGAGCAAGATTTATAGTATGTAGCGTGGTTCTTATCTAGGCAACGCAGGGTTTTAAAGTAATCAACAATGATTCACTGCAAGTAAAATTAAAGGGATTTATCTGCATGAAATGGTGCAGATTTAATGGGGATAAATGGCGTGCTGATGAGGTGAGAACAGTTCAGTAAGTGATTAGAATTAGTCAAAATGAATTCAGGATGAAAGCACTCGACAGTCAGGTGTTCAGTGAGTCCGATGTGTATGCACTATACGTTTTGCCAGTCTTTACCATGCAGAAGTTCTACGCATTTGTGATACCTTCCCTGACTGGAATTAAGCTGTTGGGTGTGCAAACTACATGTGAATTTCACCATATTTATTTATTTTGAATGTTCCTGCAGTTGGGCTAGTTCATTTTCAGCTAACTTATTGGTTTGTTTGAAACCCATTTCCACACTTGGAATGGGTGTGCTTGGTAGCAGATGCTTCAATTTCAGACCGTAGCACCAGCACACAAACACACATGCACACACACACACACACATGCTGTACTGAAATCATGCCTCCATCAGCTTTGCCTTGTCTGTCGTACAGATATCGATTTACAGGCCAGTTATGAGCTGGCTCTGAAGCCACCTCTGGAGTTTTATAGAAAGATGATAAACATCATCAATCTTTTTGTACAGCCTTCAGAAGGTGGCAGATGGTTCATAGCCCTTTAATCAATTGGGACTCAATGGTCCAATATACCACATGTAATGGTGCTTATGCTACTTTGGCCTACTGTGGTGTGAGTTCATGCTGTTAAAGTCAATTTAGTGCACCTGTTAGTCTAAACATCATCCAAGCACATTTTCTATTTACATAATATTAAAATATAGGGCGGTTTGCATAGTTTGATTAGTACTTTTGTTTATCAGCATTTCCTGTGTTGAAATTGTGGTTGTGAAATGCATGATTGATCTCTAAAGGCTACTTCTTATCATATAAAACCCAGCTCTGTAAGTACAGCCATTTGTCAAAAAGAAACATTTACAGGATTAGGGATTGGTCTCATGCCAACAGAATAATCTAACTTTTACAGACTAAATGTTACAATATTGTCTGCCTACCCACAAGCGTGGGATGCTTGGTTATTAGATAAGAGGTCTGTTAGGGGAGGAATGGACACAGAAGATTCTGGATAAAGAAGGTTTAGAAGTACAGAAAAGTTCTTACACAAGTAATGATTTTTAAGTTGAGGTTGGAGATACGGACATTTAAAAATTCCAAAAGTAGGAGAAAAAGGTTTAGTCAGATAGTCTGCCAGTAAAAATTAAACTGCATGAAACACATTTTGTGGCTTTGTAGCCTCCTGACAGCGTATGTATAAGGCCACACAGATGGTTTTAAAGCTTTTGTACCTGATTTCACAGAGACTTTATAGCTTATATGGCCCCTGTTCATGCAGACTGGGAGTGTACAACCATGTTAGTGGCTCTTTGAGGCTGCACTTAGGCACAGCTGTGTTTAGAGCTAAATTTTAAGTAGCTTACCTGTGTTTACCATGTTAACCATCTTAGTTTAGTGTGTTAGCATGCTAAAATCTGACAATTAGCAGTTAACACAAAGTTAAGCTGAGTCTGATGGGAATGTCATTAGTTTTGCAGGTATTTGGACATAAACCAAAGTATTGGACAAATCAAAAATTGCTATGATGCTCCATGATAAATTATGCAGCTCCACCCACTAAGATTTTGCTCCAATAAATACTTACTATAATAAATAATAAATAATACTACTTAGCAATCTTCTTCTTCTAGAACAGTCCCTGAAATGTCTGAAATGAGAGTTAAAAATACAATTTGCTTGTATTAATCATGGTATCAGGATACCATTACAGCACCACATAATAAAGGTAATGTTTTTCATTAACCTAATGGAATGAATATTAGGTGACAATGACTGCATAGTAATGTAATATTATGTGATGTGTAATTAAAATGGAGATATATTGTAGTTTATCGGACTGTTGAATTGTAAACTACATTAAAACAGTGACATCTTAAAAGTGGTAGCTCAGATCATCACGCAGGATGTTGCAGGTATAAAAACCTAAAAGCTGCTTCCTGAGCATTCATTTTTTCCGCAAGTGATGAAAAGGAGTCCAGGGGTCTTTTAAAGCTTGTCCTGGGCCTTTAAACTTTAACATGTTTTAATTTTATTTTCTTCTGATCACATACGTATATATGGGAACACCTTGTGACAATGCTCAAATGTCATGGCCATCTCATAAAAACTAACATTTTCAAGGGGCTATTTGCAGTCTGACCTTTCGACTGACACCTCAGTTGAACCCAATAGGAGCTTCCATGTCCTGTCCACAGCCTACAATAGCCAACAAGAGTCTGCGTTGAAAGGAAGTGCCTGCCCCTCTCCTTTCATGTGAAGACTTAGCCAATTGGAACAGATTGTGCTGATGACTAGCACTTCATATAGCCAATGAAACTCCGAAAATGACCATCTGCAGTTTTAATGGGTTCTATAAAGCCACAACAAAGAAATTATGTTAATTTAAACAGTGTCCTGTGTGGTGCTTTTTATATAAACTGCTTTTCCACCATAGCACTTGTTTTGACTCTTTTATATGCACAAAGTTTGTTTCAAGAAGGGAACAAAGCACTATAATGTGTTTATGCTTCAGTTCCTCTGAAGCAGGGGTCCTTTGGAGTCACCAAATGGCCTTTTTTTTGGAAAACACAGACATACCCTTAGGAAAAACATGTGTAAAATATCTTTTTCTGTGGACTAGGTAAGGCTAGATACTGTGGTCTCAATGTGTTTTCCAGCTAATAAGTCCCAGCTATAGGTCATCTATAGGCATCTGTTTGCAAAAAAATATTGAAGCATAAATAAAATCCCTCTACTTCAGTGTGTTCACTATTTCTCAATGGCAGTAGCACTGACAGTGATCCTGACTTCAGAGTGTAATGTTACAAATAGACCAAAACCATGCATATGCTCCAAATAGTTCAAGAACAGCTTTGAATTTCCGTTGGGTATGTCTGGGATAGGTGTTTTAGGCTAATTGTACAGGAAATCTACAGGAATGGTAACAGGTTTTAAATACCACAACTTATGGTATTATATTGTTGTTGCAGTTGTACTTTTTATTAGTATACTTGTATGTCAGGTACTCAGATGGGACTGAACAACAACACTCACATACAACTTAGCGAGTCAAAGTAACACTGATAAGTATTATTAAATCATAACTTTTTAAACCACTACATACAGTCAATATGGGATCCAAACCAACAAGTACAGTGCTCCAATACATCTGATTTATTGAGCAAACTGGCCAATCTTTACACAATATTAGCTATGTAAAATTACATTAATTATTGTAGGCATCTCGATGTGTGTCTCTTAGTTGTGATGTGAGCAAAATACATTTTAAGTATACACAAAGTCAAAGAGTGGAGTGATGTAGAAGTGTACCCCAGGGTGTATCAGTACACTGATGGGTGTGGTTACAGGTGCAACAGTTCTGTTATTCTCTTTGAACTTCACACTAGCTGAAAATCTTGTTTTTCTGACCTCTATTGCTTGACATTTTTACATTTCAGCAGTGGTTTGGAAGTGAAGTCAGAGAGTGTGTGTTTACACTCTTCTCTGGGCTGCACATAGGCAAACGTGGATTGCTTAGACACATTCAGACAGCCAGGGGTGCCTAGCTTCCCCCCTTCACAGTATGCCACTGCAACATTAATGCAGCACCCTGGGTCAATGAGAGTGACAAATAATAAATTGAGTGCCAGCCTAATCAGTTAACAGAATATGAAACTCATCGATATAAGACAATATGTCAACAGTAAGTCAAGACAAAGCTAGGTAATCAGCCAAGAAGTGTGCACAGCGGCAGCACGAGAAGATCAGTCTTTTCAATTAAAAATCTACAAACATCACAAGCAAAGAACCGGTATAAAAGGAGCATATTGTCTTACCTTCAGAAGTGCTTTCTTCCAGTCTTCTTCGCTGCAAACTCCTTGATTGTGTCTTTAAAATCCACAGGCTGGAGAATGTCATGCACTCACACAGTCTACTTTTAACAAAGGAAAGTTTAGAGAAAGATTGCTCTCTGCTTGCGTTGGTGACTGGAATGGCAAGGGAAAGGTGTAGAGCTATGTCTGTATTAGGGAACATCTGCAATTTTCTTCGCCTCAAGAGTTTGAGAAGTTCAACTGCCGATGTGTTCACCTCATTGTGCACAAACTCCCGAAATTCAATCACTTCTGCCACAAATTCCTCTTCCAAGTCCATGTGAAATAGCTTGGTACTGCGCTGCCATGTTCAAATCGACGTAATGACGTAAATCATGTTGTTACAAAGAGTGCTGAAGCACAGCTAGATGATTCACTCCTCATCATGTTCGCCCCCACATCACGGTACTCTCCTACATTGCGTTTACTGTGGGGTTTTTTTTTGTTTGTTTTTTTTTAAGCTCATGTTTAGTGCATAAGGGCGTCGATGCCTACAGCTGCCTATAACATCCTACTCTGCGTGGGTTCGCAGATATGTTTATGTGCATCTTTGGAGAAGCATCCAGCTTAAGGGTTCAGCATGGTTCCCGCACCTATCAGCAAGTCATGTCCTCCTAATCTCCTAATGTGTTGTCATTGCTCTCTGACACTGTAGTGGGAGCTGTCAACAAATCTACAGCACACAGGAAGAGCACTGATGAAATCAACCATTGCAGAAAAAGCTGCAGGACATTACTGTTACAGTATAACTTTAAAAGTGGCTGCAGGTCACCATTGCTCTGCACAAAGTATGTTGGCTCTTTGATTTGAAGAGGAAGTGACTGGGTCACAGACCAATGGGCCAATCATCAGAATACGATGTTAAAACTTTTTATATTTACACGTGCCAGCTGCAGTTACTTAATTATGCAATTACACTTACAGCTGTGGCTCCGAAGGTAGAGTGGGTTGTCAATTAACTGCAGTGTTGCTGGTTTGATCCCCTGCTTCTCCTGTCTATAACATTTAAGTGTCAACGTGTAAGACACTGAACCCCAAATTGTGCATGCACGTGTGTGTGTGTGTGTGAATGAGAGGCAAACTGTAAAGTGCTTTGGATCAAAGCACTATATAAATGCAGTCCATCTACACTTTTCTGGGATGCTCTGTTGATGTTGAGCTACTTTTCTCCCAGTGTCTTGGAGCTTATCATTTTAAGACACACATTACAGAGAATATGCGAGTGCCTGTAAAGCAATACTAAAGCAAGTTATGCCGTGAAAGAAATAAATTAGATTAAAATTGAAGAAAAAGATAGACATACACTAAGAATCAATATGTCAAACCGAGAGGTTACGTTGAACGACACTCACTGTAGGCTGGATTGGTGGGAGGCAGTAAGCTGTTATTGCACACACACCATCAGTCCTCCCACCTCCAACTGTTTGTTTTAGAAGAAACAATGGATTAGCAGAAGCCATGCAAGTGATATAAGATGAGGGGAAAAAAGGTTATTCATTTTGTATCTTTTACATTAATTGCTTATTTACATGATCATCTGATAAAAGTACACTGAAAGTAGCATGTTGACCTTTATGAGTTAAACTTTAAAGAGCAAATATCCATCAGGACAAATGTTTCACACCACTGCAGTATGTCTCTCCCAACAGAATGTGCTGACCACCTCCATACTCTCACCATGTGTGCCATGACACACATCTGAGTAATAGCTGTGAGATGTCAACTACAACACCGAAGTCTTAATGCTTCCATCTGTTGCAGTTATGTATCTGAACATTACATGTACACCAAGACCTTTCAGTGCTAATCTATATGTCACTTAAAAATAGCCATGTGGCTGCTTATAATTGGAGTGACAGAATCCTTTTTTTCCCCCTTTTTAGTTGTTTCAGTGTCTTTTAAATGGAAAACATTCCGTGTTGTTGTGTGTTTGAACTGCTTTCTGCAGCTATTACTTGTCAGTCAAACTGACATTTTTTTTTCTTGCTCTTCTGTTAATGAGTGTCTATAGGCAGTCTTTGCTTTTTCTGTTCTGTTATGTGACTATCACTGCCTGTGCTAATGATGTCATTCTTTTCTTCAAACAAACAACAGATGTAACATGACAGAGACCTACCAGACACTGGCTGTGTAGAACAGCATACACAGAGCTTAAAAGCTCTCATGAACTGGATACATGTGTAGGTTGAATCATAATGCTACATCAGCTGAAAATAAATCAATATGCAAATGCTGTAAAGCATTACTGTAATTATTGTAGTTAATTTTAAGTATTAATAGTCTAACATGCAATGAAAACAGTCACTAAAAATGTAGTTATTCTTTATTTCCAGTATAGGTATTAGAAACTGTCAAATTAATGGTCACTTAACTGTGTCTACAGGAAAACACAATTGTTCAATTTAACTGATCTTTTTTTTTTTTTTTATCACATTCAGTTAATCCTGTCTGTTTGTTTTTTGAAGATTTGTTTTCTCTATTTGACATTCCCCTGTCTAAATTGTTATTATAGTTATATTGACATTTCACTCACTCACACATACATCTTTTTAGTAAGCAAGAAATGTAAAAAGAAGAAGTTTAATTTTTCAATTTTAAAGGGTACATATTGTAGAAAGGCAGATTTCTATTTCTTTTATGATTAGAAAGTATCAAAATGCTCAGTCCACGGAGAAATGCACACAACCCGTATTCAGAAATTTTGCCTTTAAACAAGCCATTTGGACTTCCATATGGTTGTGATGTCACAACTATATGCTCAGCATTTCCTACACCATTACCCCTCCAGTGGGACCCCCCGCCCCATCTGAAAGAAACAAAAGATGTTTATTTTTGTTGTTTACCTAATTTATGTGCCTTCATTTCATCTCAGCTCAATATGAGAATCTCTACTGTGTTTTGCTGTCATTTATGGTCACGCTAGTTTCTCTGCGCTGCTCTTTTTGTGCTACAATGTGTTATCTGTAGTTTGCCTGGGCGTGCGCCACTCAGAAAACAGCCTGTTTCATGCCGAGTGAGACAGAGGGACTGCATCATAAAAACATGCAAATGTTTGTAAAAAGACCACAAAAATGAAAATAATAAACTGGAAAAGGGGCATAATATGACCTCTTTCATAGCATAACTCAATAATGGATGCACTTGTTTTTCTTACCTGTCGGTAAATCTCAATTAAAATGAAATGAAAATAAAATTTAATTTAAATGTTGATATCTTGTTGAGAAGTGCCTTCTTACTTGTCAAAAAACAAAAATGAAAATGTCAAGGACTGGACTTTTTCGTCATCCATCAGCTGACCCGTCATAATAGTTTTCAGCTCAATTAACAGTGTAACTGCTGACACTCAAGTGGTGATTTCTTAATTTGGAAAAGAGGCCATGTATGACACAAGTCTGGGAGACTACTAATGAAGTCATGGGGGATATTTTGTTATTGTAATACAGTATTTCTCAGCTTTGTGATTCTGAGCACACTGATGTGTCTGATGGTGAGTGGATACATGACTCCCTTCAAAATATCAATTTATCTATAGCCTGGTGCCAGACACAAGCGTGTCTACAGGATGCTGTAATGAATTGCAAGCACTCAGTTGGTGGGTAATCTTACTAGATGGAAAATAGTCAGTATTATAAAGTTATGGATTGATGATTGATTTTATATTTTAGATCATAGAATAAGTGCAGTATATTCTGCTAGAATTATTTTTTCAGGCCTACCAACAATAAAATGTCCGGTTATGCACAATGGAGAAATAGTGCTCGGGTGTACAAACCCGTGCAGATCAAAAGGCTGGATACGCGCTATATTCAACCATCACTTTGATTCAAGGAGCTAAAGTAGGCTGCTGACAGCAGTTACATGAGGAAGCCAGAACAAAATAGGCTTGAATGTAAAGAGGCATTTCGAGTTGCGGTGCTGTGTGTAAAGTGTGAATAAAATGTTAGCTATTGTGCAGCCTGTATAGATAGCTGTATTGATTGAAAATTTAAACTTCTGAGAAAAAACTGATGCTTACGTGACCGGCTGCTAAAAAAGTTGAAATGAGGTGTTGGAAGGAGCCTAAGAGGCGTCCACATTGCTTAGGAGGTTAAGTTACTGTCACAACATCCCTGATTAGAATCCAGTCAGGGATCTTCGGTGCATCTCTCTTTCCCTCATTTCCTACTATCTCTCTACTATTGCATATGACCAAAAAACAAAATAAAAAGAAGAAGCTTAAAATAACTTAAGACATGAAATATGCATTTCAGTTAGATTTTTTTCCCCTGAGAACAAGTCATTTTAACCTTCATATCTAATATTGTTTGCAACACTCTCTTTTAAGCACCTCCTCCGTCACTGAGCAGCTGGCGATGATGGTGGTGGTGGGGCTGGTTGGGGGTATCTTGTAAAGCTAGCAGAAGGGGAGCTTTGGTATTGATAAGCATCACTGTCAGTTCCACTAGTTTATATAGTGTATATATGTATATTTAATTATTGACACTTTAAAAAGCATTTTATTTGTCTTTTCATATCAAATCTAATTTACAGTATATGTTAAATCACAACAGTAAACATAGCTCGCTATCTGACATTATGATAAAATATGATTTTAATGCATGAAGATATCAATTATGTTTTAGTCTCCAATACCACGATGGCATTACAGCGATGGAATACAAGCGTGCATAATTAGTTCCAGGTTACATTGAATGGTTACACAAATTCACTTGAACGGATATGTATGGTCTGATGGAAATTCATTCTGTCATTTAATCTGCTGTTGCTGATCCTCCAGTGGAATGAGAGAAAATGATGTGTACATACAGAACGACACAAAGGCTCGCCTGTATTGCCCTCACTCTGCCAGGCTTCCCCTCATCAATCTTACTGTGGAAGGCTCGTAGGGAGCCAGCTGGGCCTGTTTTGAGGCTGTGATGCTTGACAGCTTAAATAGAACAGCAGGCATGATGTCCACTTGGTGACAGAATAAACAGCATTTTCAGGCCCCACCGACAAGCCGCGAAAAGACGCTTCTCAGTCTTACCTGTGCAACTGCGAAAGCTGACGTGTCAGGCCTGGTATTAACTTATACTCCAAGGTTGAATGGGTCTTTGATTGACCAGAGGATAAATTCTCAGGGAGGTGGCAGAGGCGGGCTGGCAGGATACACAGGCGAGGGGAATGATGGCTTTTTGCCTTCAGCTCCAGCGCCCTGCCAGATTTTGCGGTTTCTCTCTCCTCCTCTGTCGCTTTTCTTTGATGCTGTTTTGCTCTGGATGTGTTGACAGCTTACTAGCCTGTGTAGCTAAGAGCTTTTTTTATTCTTCCTTGTGTCTGCGTCAGAGATCAAGCATAGGGTCAACAGCTCATCAGCAGACTAATGATTTTTCTTTCTTTAAGTTCAGCAGGAACCTTTCACAGTGGAGAGGTGTGGATAATTTATGATACTTAAAAGTACTTCAGGAATGCTGCCATAGCTATAATTGTTTCAGGGAGCAAGGCATGCAAGCATACTGACATATCATGGTAATCTCTACAATCTTGGAAAGATACCAACATGCTACATGCAGCATTACAAATCAATATTTCTCTTACTCTCAGCGAAGGGAAATGGGTATAAAAAAAATAAAGCGACTGACAAGTCTCCAGCCAGATGCTGAACAGACTGAGCCTCACACATGGTGAACTCAGCAGCAGCCCCTAATCCAAACCTTAACCAAGCCCAGAGGAGGAGCTGGTCCCGAAATCCCACAGCAGAGCTGAATAGACATTGCTGAGAAGCGAATGGCTGCTGCAGATTTCTTATTATTCCATTTAAAGGGGTTAAGTACATCCTTTTATCAAGCCACCATTGTACATGTCAGTGTAGAATTTTAGGTTGTGAGCAACATTTCCCATCTAATACAAGGCTAGGAATTTCAATCATACCCCGCCAATCCAGGTGTTTGCCTTCTCTGTGAGAGAGAGTGAGCACAACATGATGATAGATAACAAGAATCTGGAGGGAGGGTGGGGTGAGCGTCAGGTGCACTATTTTCTCTGACATTGTTATTGCACAATGATAAGCTGTTACACAGGGCAGAGGGGGAATTTGACTTCAGGCGGAATGTAGGCCATGTGTAGGAATCATCTTCAATTTGTAGCCTCCCAGATTGCCCATTGGGAACAGGAAATAGTCACTCTATCCCCTATTATGGCCTGGCTTGTAATTAAAGGAAAACCGGATGCTGGTTTGCAGACTCAGGCTGCCCAAAATCCTCCTAAATGCACATTTGCAGGTGCTGTCAGTGTCTGTGAGCGTGTGTGTGTGTGTGAGTGTGTGTGTGACAGACAGAGAGCTAGAGCAAAGGGGAGACTAGTGAATGCATGTGTGTGTCTGCATGTTTACGCCTGTGGTTTAAAGGATTTCTGTATGCACATGTTTGCGTCCAGTCTGTGGGGAAGAAACCATTGTGTGCTGGGAGAGCTCGCCTGTGCCAGGGTGTATTCAAAAGTTGATTATGTCTTTGGCTCCATATTGCTGACAATTACAAAGTCGTTCTGCTTTGGAGAAAATTCTACTATAAAACCAATGTGTTCGTTTTTGACTGTGCAGAGAATCTGCCAGTTTTACTCCAATAGCCAAACAGAGAAAGGCTTTTTTCTGTGGTGCTGGGAAGCAATGCAAATAGAGATGACATGCAGACAGGCTCTCACAAAAACACATTAGAAATACATTCTCCATTGTGCATATCTTTTCACAACAGTTTTTCCCCACATAGCAGCATTGAACATTTTAGCCTTGGTTGATGGCCCTGGAGCTTCGAGCTGTAAGGATCAAACATGCTAAATGTCCTGGTTATATAAACAAGAATACTGGAACAAAAGAGAAGATGAGACTTTTCAGTTCAAAACAGATTCTTGTTTTTCAGCTCTGGAAATCAGCAGCAATGAAATCAGGACATTTGTTCCAGACCACTCGGGGCTGTAAAATTAACTGAATCTTGCATTTGAAGGCTGCTTAAAATCTGAATATTATTTTGTTCACAGTCCTTGTGCCAATCTTCAGTCCAGCTTCAGTCAGAACAGTGACATTGTTAAAAATTACAGAGGACCCTGTGATGCAAATGTGTTGAAGTTGATAAATACTTTATTGCAGTATCATGCCGGTGAAGCATCTGTAATACTAATCTAGACTATCCACGCTGTGGTTGACTCTGACATTGCATTGCATCACATTAAAAAGGTCAACTCTCAGTCATCAGTGCGCTGAATGTTTCACATCCTCCCCTAATGTCATTAGGTTTACTCACTGCTTTGCCCTTTAGAGCCCTGGCACACCGAGCCCACTTAAAAGAGCCAGCACTGACAAAAACTAACTGACAGCTGCGTGGCCACACATCTTCTGGTATGAGCTGAATGTACATGTGACGCCAGACTATTTTACTGTATGGTATATATATTACATTATATTAATATTGTATTTTAAGAAAAAAAATTACTATTTCAGTCAACCTAAAAAGTCAACCATTTTAACACCACTGAATCTGGTTCAGTCTGCTCATGCACTTGGAATACAAACTGAGAATCTATATGATATGAAATGTCTGCTTTACTCAGGTGTGCAGGTGTTAGCCTGTGTTCATCTGCTCGTGGAAAAGGAAAACAAAAGACAGAGGTGAAAAATAAAGGCTCCTCTTCACAGGAGATATTTCAGACACGTTTTTCAGTTGTCCATCTCATGGGTATATTGTTTTTAAGTCTATTTTCTTCTGTTTAACGCACACAACTACTTTGATTGTGTATCAGACTGAGCGCTGTCAAAATGCAGGTGACATAGACTGCAATGCGTCCTGTGTAGACACAGATGGAGGACTGAAGCTGGTAATGCCTGTTAACGTGCTGCTTTAAGTATGCAGCCTATATAGACATTGTTTAAGAAGAAACATCACCATGAAATCACTTATTCATGAGCTGAACACTGTTTCAATATTCTGAAATGGCCAAATGCTTGATGATGGGGTCACTGACTGGAGGAAGAAACTACAAGTGGAGGGTCAGCCACGCGCAGCCCTACTGTATGCTTGATGTGTCAGGGCTTTTAGAATATTAAAATTCACTTAGCAGCCAACTATAGTAAAGAGTCTGAAAGGACTTGAATCCATCACATGACTGACCACTGCCAACTTTCTGAGAGCATTTGCAAATGGAGCACCATGTTTCTCTGTGTCTGACAAAGTGTATCCGGATCAACAGGCATCAGTAATTTGCTGCTGCAGATGGGTCTGCTTTTGGATTTTCTCAGAATAAATGTTTTCCTTCTGTTAGCCCCAGAATGCAAAATCAATGTTAAAGCTGCACTTGGCCACTTTGCACTTTGCCAGCTGTAAATGGAGCCAAATGTTTGGATTTGAATTCCCCCCAAAATCATGTAACTCCATCTTTGTTGGTGGTAGGAGTGGAGATTGTGAAAAAGGCATTTTTGCAGCAAGTTCTGTCATTGTTTGAGAGTCTGGCTTTCTTGTTGGAGGACTAACATGCTGCAATTTTTTCCCTGTCAAGGTGGAATTTCTTCCTCTCCAGACAACAGGCTTTCTTCTGAATAAATATGATGGAATTATGGGATCTTGGTTTGTGGGGACCGGATGGTTTACACCGTTGTGTGTTGTCTACACAGTCAAACAAGAGCTTGCTTGTTTGAACTATATATAACAACATTTTTAATTGAGTTATGCCTTCATGGACTGCACCTGATCCTGTTAGCTAGTGAGGAGATCTCTAGGAAGCCATGACACAGTATGTGATTTGCATTTGCTTTATACTGTATGTCATCTCTAATTGTACATTTGGTACAAAAACAAAGGTGTAGGTGTTCATGTAAGGTATCAGTGAGGTCTTTGTGCGGCAGCTCCTATAGCAAAATGCAAGCAGTGTGGGTAAAGTGAAGAAGGGAAGGCTTTATTGATTGCTATCAGGGTACTCTTGTTTTGTTCAGTGAGTGGATTCACACTTGCCAATCCACAGCTGGAAGGCCTGTTTTGCACAGAGCTGTCCTTGATCAAGGAAGTGTTTGATAGCTACTCAGCAAGTGTTTGGAAACTGTCTCGCTGCATGCGGAGGGGGTGGCTTGTACTTTGCTTTTTACGACACAAGTGTCTGTGTGTGTGTGTGTAAAGGAAGAAAGATAAGGGTATGGAAAATGAGAGGGGTGCTTTGACAGGGAGCTTGCTCAATGCGGGAGTATGCAGCTGTCTTGTGCTTATTTGTTTTACACTGTAAAACGGAGCATTGTCAAGTTTCTGGCACGACTTAGAAATTGCCTTTGTACGCATAACACAACATTGGATATGAACTGACATCTATGAGCTTATTGCCCAGTGGTTGAAAAACATTTTGAAAGGAGTGAAACGTATGGTTAGCTGTTACGCTTGAGGTCTGGGCTTGATTATTGAGCGGACACTGGGTGTACACTAACTGGACATCCTGTTTCCAACGAGATAACAGATACAATGTCCTACCAGTTTAGTTTGCTTCAAACTTATTGGTAATTGACACCAGGAAATTGTTTGCTTTTCTTGCTGCCACAGTCACAATCTCAACTAAAATTAAATAGAACATTTCAGTGTTATTAGAGGAAAGACATTTACTGAACCCCCCCCCTCACCCAAAAGACCATTAAAACCAGTTTTGACATACTTTTAAACAACAAATGTCAATTAAAGTTAGTTCACCCAAGGTCATTTGGACACAGCCTCTGTTGACTTCAACCGAGACTGTACACACAAAACTCAGTGCAGTTTCAGATAATGAGACTTGGAAACATCACTCATCTGAAAACTTTCAAAAAAACTGACTTGTCTTGTCTGAAGTCCTCAATTAGGGTGTGATGTTTTTCCCAGCAAAGAGTGAAACTACAAATCTGTGTGCAATATGGCTGCACCAATTAAAGATACAAGTAATTTTATTTTATTTTTTGCAAATGCAAGCTCTTCCACATCATTTGCCGGCTTGTCATGTCACTTTGTGTGTGCGTGGGTGGAGCGGGGTGCCTAATGGGTCACGCTGCGAGTTTCCTGGCAATTAGCCCGTCGTTCATAGATTGATTTGTCTGTAAAATGGAGGTCATGTTGTGAGGCGTCGGGACGTCTCGGCCCAGAGCCTGGAGCCCAGGGCAGATACCGTGGTCTTCTGGTGTTCGTCGTCTCTGCTTGAACTCATATGCTTTGGCAGACACAGTTATTCTTTTGATGGGTTATTAGCTGTCTGCCTCTCATCCCCTGGTGTGTATGTGTCTGCATGCACACGTCTGAAATATCTTGTTACTTCCCATTTCCCCTTGTTGCACCAAAACACAAATGTAGCTGCTTGATGTACAGGAAAAAGAAAAATGGAAGCTTCTTTCCATGGTATGTGGTGTATTTCTAATCTCCTGCCACCAATCTACTGTTAAATGTCATTATATTTTTAAGATGCAACACAAATTGTATTCTTTTAAAAAGGAGAGTGACACAGTTTGATATTCTTAAAATAAAATGAAAAGATTAACATGATACTTATCTTAGGAGTCTAAGGAGTGTCATCTTTGTGAATGAAAATATGCTTGCTTTAATACAATTTTTAAGATTTGAAGTATTAGATCTACCATTATCTGTTGTAAAATCATCATGAATCCTGCCACTGTCAACTTTTCAGTGTCTTCTTAATTGCCATTTTAAAGACAAGCGACACAACAGATTACGGGGCAAAGCGAGCTACTCTCTGTTGTTTGTGGCTTCAGATGGAGAGTGGAGAAATTAGTGAAGTGTTAAGACCCTGATTGGCAGCAGCCGCCGTTTCTTTATGAAACAAGCATCTGGTGAAACGTTGGACTTTAAACAGCACAAGAAAGCAGATGAATCAGACAAGAAACCATCCAACTGAGTGGAGGCTGCCAACGTCTAACCAGACAGTTTGCATACCCCCCCCCCCTTCTAGACCTGCCTGCTCTACTCCCTCTCCTGTTAATTTCAAATTAATTACTCATACTCATGGCATATGGTGATAGAGTGTTTTTTCATTATCACCTCTGAAGGTGCACTCTCCACTGTGTTGGTGAGACATGTAGGTGTATTGGCTCTTACCTGATTAATATGTTCAGGGCCACTGCAATATGCAGATAGCAGTGCATGGGAGAGAAATACTGTACAGTGCATGCTGGATCTGGTAAACAGTCCAAGATGTGGCAAGATGAACAGACAAACTTTCACATGATAGATCATGGCCATCCTGTAGTCGATGGATCCACCTGCAGAACATATCACTCTTGCCGTCACTTTCTCCCAGTGATTGTGGAAATGAAAACTGTGGCACCAGCCTGGAGCCCGGGCCCCTGGCGCCCTGGGGCTGGGATTTGCTGCAAGTTATCAGACTCTGTCTGTAATTCAGATTGATGAAAGATAAGGGAAACTGATTGTATGGGATGATGGACAGCTGTATCAAAGATAAATCTGGCTATCTGCGACCCAGCCGAATTGACAATTGTAAGTGCAGAGCGGCTTCTATTTCAGACTCTGGTAGTTATTCTGCCTCCGTCACGCATGTTAGTGAGATGTCAACTGAGAGCTGAAACTCCCAGTGCTCCGCCGTGCAAACAAGGATATGTGTGAAATGATGTGAAAATTTCCAGACCAAATAACAAAATTGATACGAGTCTGAAAAAGCAAGGAGGTCTGCTCCATCTTATGAATATGCCTGCAAAACCACTGCAATAGCTCTAAAGCAGAATTTTCAATGATGCATTATATATCAGATCAAAGGCAAGCTGTGCATAACTTGATTATTTCCAAACAGTTTTAGTCTTTTGGTCATATTTAGAATTATGAGTATTTGTTTTTATTCCCAGTACCCATTTCTTGAGGCATTTTTGACCTCAATATGCTTTTATCTGACATAAATAGTTTTGAATTTAATATATTCAGTAAGGATGTCTGCTGAATTAATATATCTTTAATCGAGCACAAGCATAATTATCTGCTCTGTTGTTTTTTTTTTTGTTTTGTTTTACAGGCACAGAGTGAGGATGAAACAGATCTTTTTATTTAGACCTGCATGCGTACAGGCTATATCAACATCTGCAATTTGACACAAGCATTTGACTCAACTTTCAAGTTGAACAATATGAAGTACACATTCTATGTCTTGTATTTTAACTTTATTTTATCTTATGTTTATTAATATTATCGAGTGGGTTTTATTTTCCATCTTATGTACATTTACATGTTTTTATGTTCATTTGATGTCTTTTTTGATGTGAAGCACTTGGTGCATGTGATTTCTTTTGCTGTAAAGCACTTTGAGCTGCATTTTTCTGTATGAAAGGTGCTATACAAATAAAACTATTATTATTATTAACCATAGAATTAGAGCAACATTACGACATCTGCTCTTACAACAGCAAACTCATGTATTTCTCAAAATGACTGCAAAACAGCAAGACACATTGATAATTATATTATTTGCCTGTTTGTGGCAAATTTGAGGTAGTAGCTGTAATACATGCATGTAAACACATGCACACTCAGACATGCAAACTGCAGGAGCTTGATCAGGTATGATAGTTTTACTTTTTGGAGCATATGTCCATCTTGACTGCTCTTCTACCACCAGTGACCTACTAATGTATGCATTAGCAGACCAGGAAAGGACCAGCGATACCCAAACAAACCAGCTCAACCCATTGGGCCATTTTCTTAAAGAGGGAAGGGAAAAGCGTTAGCAATTACATACAAGTAGTCAGTATTACTGTAGGTTAGGAACCCTATTATGAAACTGAATTAGCATAATGAGGAATGATAGTTTTACAATTTCCAATATATAGTACAAAATACAAGTAGAGATGTCAAGCTTGCAATGGGACTTCAAAAATAAGGCTGATATTTTTTCCAGATTTTATTTAAACAACAATTTCCATGAAATGCCCAAAACCAACAATGAATTTACCCCATTGTAAGTACTGTCTGTCCAGCCACATTATAATATAGCTTATACTTAAGCACTATTGTCATCCAAAAACTATTCAAAACACATAAAAGAGCCAATATGACACCACAGGGTAACATATTCATTCATCAGACTGGTGAAACCAGCACCTACGGGCATGTTCAGCGATGTCTACCTGACAGCGAGCTACTCTCCAGAGATCAAAACTGCAGTTGTTTCAGAATAAACTACACTGGTCGTGTTCATTGTAATGAAGGGATATATCACCCAGTGCAACAGTACGATTCTTTTATGGGTTTTTAATAGTTTCTGGGCAATAATAGAGCTGTGTCACAGAGACATAAGGCTGTGGCTGCGTACAATACAATACTGTTAGTTAGATAAATTTGTTATTGGTTTATTTTGGTCTCTTTGGGGAAATTAGTTGATACAAATACAAAGATAAAATAGTACCAGTTTTATCTTTTAAATTACATGTAGAAACATGGGTTTTGAGAATATTGATCCATAATATTCAGTTACATGCCTCCAGTAAGACTTTATATAGTCTCTGATTTATAATGACTAAAACGACAGCTTGACACACCCACACGTTTTTCTTATTCCAATGTTTGTTTGTTTTTCCATTGGAACATGGAGTGCCCTTTAAATAGCAGCATTGTTTGACAGATAATAGTGTCCATTGTATCATTACATAGTTGTAGTCATTGTTACATAATGAATTCATTGTGTATACATATTAAGATACTGTATACACGTTTTGCATGGTGAGGACATTTCACTGTTTATCTAAGAAATGCTTCTACAGTATGTCCATTGGAGCTAATCTGAGCTCATTGGCTGAAAGGAGTCATGAATAATAAGTAGCTGGCACTCATGTGTGGATGACCCACTTGCTGCCAACAGCCCAGTCAACAAGGCTGAAGCCAGTAATTGTGTTTATCATGAAGTCAAATGCAAATCCTGACTATAATCATCCCAATATTATTATCGCAACACATTATTTACAGCACTTACTGTACTGACTGAGATGGAGTCCAGCAAAATAGCATTTATGGAAAAGCGCTCGCTACTGCTCAAAAAGATGTTGACAATTCATGGAATACTTACCACAAACAAAGGATATCGTCAATCTGTACATATAGAGGACATGCCAGCTGCAATGTGCTATACAGTACAAACAAGTAAATCCTCTTCACAGCTGAAGCTCTAATATATGTTTGGTATCATGGGTGGTGAGAATCAACACTCCCACCTCACACTACCACAGTGTTATAAACATATTTCAAAATCTAAAAAAGAAAGGAAAAACTTGCAGGATCTGGTCATATGAGTCATGTCATGAGTCATTGCTGGGGTCATTTGTGTGTTAGTGTTGAGTAAAAAGTGAGTAATCTACACTTGTGGAGATATTTTTCCACTTTTTTAATGGGGCAGAAAGGGTCATGAAGCCTTTCAGCCATAATACCATGTCTATTTCTTCATCTCTTTATAATCCATCATTTATTTTCTTTTGAAACCTTGGTGCAATATTCTCATCAATTTGGGTAAGCTGTGATGGCAAGTGACAATGCTTTCAGACCTCTGTCGCCCTCTTTTCCCTTGCACCTTAGCGAGGCTTGAGTCGAACTAAACCTTGCTGAGAAGGTCTCTGGGGTGATTCAGATTGCAGCGGCAGTGTATATGGCAGATTATATTCTGTGACAGCACCCTGTGGTGTGCAGTTGTATCCCATCTCATCCGCTCCACCACCCTGAGGAACGTGTTATTATCTACCTCAAGCGCCATACCTTCATAATGCGCCAAGACCAGACTATCACAAATTCAATCCAGAACTTTGAGTCTGAAGCAAACACTATTACAAACACATCTACAGCTAGATGTTTTAAAGTTGCTGTTAAGTGGTTCAACATGCTGCAGAAGTCTTTACTTATTGATGTGTTACATCTGAATCAACATGTAGTTTGATAGTATAGTTCACACCTCGTGCTGCAAGATTTTAAGATGATATTGTATGGATTACTGATCAAACTTTATGTTGAATAAACGATGATCTGAGTGGTCATTCATATCACTCAGCTGGAGCTTACTGTAAGCCACAGAAAAGATAACTTTGAAGACTGCAGCTTTAACACAGCTGTGTAGACTTAATGTACCAAAGTATTCTCTTTAATCTACGATGTATGTCTATTGATGCAACATTTTTCTCCATGTAGACTGGACAAGGCAGACTGTAAGTGTTTCCCTGGCTGGATGGATGCCACTAGGGAATAGATACAGAATCATGTTGAATTATTAACAGCATTCCTTCACCAAACCAACAAACCAGATAATAACCTAAAACCATATTTAAGCTAAACGCAGCAAAGAGAAACGGTCACTGTACAAGTGATCAGCCAAAATGAAAACAAAGGGTTTTGTCTCCTCTGTGAAATTGGATCAGAGGCATACGTGCCACATTTGTTTTCAGCAGAATCTCTCAGGATGAAAAGAATCATGGATGGGCACTGCAGGCAGCGGTTGTGAAAGTGACAATGACCTCCAAAATATGAAGCAGAAAATATGAAAATTGTGAAGTGAGCGATAATGTACACTAAGGAACAACATATACAACACAAAGAGATGCCAGCATCTGGAAAGCAGACACGAACTGAAAAAGAGAAATATGGTTTTCTTGGTCCTATATAAGGAGAAAATATTCAAATGCTGCATAATGATTTTTCGGAATGCATAATGCAAAAGTTTTCTGAAACATGGTTTGAGCTCCTCTGATGCCCAGTACTCCCAGCAGACCACAATTTTTCACTATGCTACTGTCATCTGCATTTCAAACACTGTGCTGGGGTGCTGAAAAGGACACTGTTTTCTTTTTCTTCAGAACACATCATCATCCACTAACTGACATAGTGCACATACCTCCATGTGCCGTAGAATAAGGGACCAGCTGTTTCACATTCCTACCCACCTGCATTTTCCCTGAGTTGCTTTGACTGGCAGGTATTTGTGCTCTGTACAGACAAATAAAATCTTGCAGAGGTCTGTATCAAAATGCTAGATGTTCTACAATGTGGCAAATCATCCTGTTTCACAAAGGAAGCATTATAATCATTTGTCGACACGTGCACGTTTTCAGTGAAAGGCTCTCTCTTGTTCTCATCATTGACAGAATGAATGAAAGGAAGATGTGGTAGTTTATCTCTATCCTACACCCACCCCACAAGTCAATCATCCACGTGTGTGCTGTCATACCAGGCTGGAAGGCTGAGCTGAATCTATTGTGGCGAGTAATGTGTGATAGAAATGGTATGCTGTTAATACAGCACTTACATTCATTCAACATTCCTTGCAACAAACGTCAAGGCAAAGCACAAACAAAACACATTATGAAACATCTCTTATAGCATGGCAATCATCAAAAGTACATAGGCACAGTAGGGCAGCTACTTGTAAAAGCAAATTCTTAATATTTGGTACAAAGAGAATTTAAACCTGCAATAGCTGATTTTTGGGGCCACTTGGGGTCAGCAGAAACAAGTTGTGAACACAACACTGACATATCATCCCCTTTTTAAGTTGTTGAACTTGTTAGATTATAGTTGTTATTCCACATCCTGCAGTTACAGTGCAACATTATCATTTATTGGGAGTCGTGTTTCTGTCCACCTGGTGAATGTAAGTCCAATATTCACTCTCTTTTAGCAGTTTTTAGCTTTACAGGCTATAACATAAAAATAACTTTAGCTGTGCCACAAACTGGTCGCGAATTTACAAAGACTAAAATGTCGAAACATTAAATCACAATTACAGGCCATTAATAGGGATGCACAATATTGGATTTTTTGCCGATATCTGATATGCTGATATTTCCAACTCACTGTGGCCGATTGCCGATGCCGATACCGATATATGCACATATTTTTTCCAGATGGCTGAGGAGACTATTATGCATGCAAGCATAGATTATGCTAAGTATGATCAAGAAAGACAATATATGAAGGAAGAATTTAGGGAGCCTTAAAACTTAAATGAACCTGCCAAGTGGGTGGAGCAGAGTTTTCATTGAGTTTATTAGACAAACGGGATTAATGTGTAGGATTTAAACTCCAGTCCACACTCAGCAGAAGGTGGTGGTAATGCACCTAATACACTGGTTGCCAACTGCCGTTATAAACCAAAAAGATTTTTTTTTTCCAAACAGAGTGGAACATCCTGTCAGCCGAGGTGTTTCCTATCTGTGCAGCCGAACTTAGCAGCTCTTCGATGGACTGTTTCTCCCTGACGGTCCCGGTGCTTCCTCCGCAGTCTCCACTTCACTCAAGCTGCCTGTCAGACCTGCTGCTTCTTCCCACTTTAACCTGAATAACAAACTGGGGCTCAGTGCTCTGGTTGGATCCACATGGAGAGCCGGGGCTAACGTTAGCTGATAATAACTGAGCTATATAATAACTATATATTTAAAGTTCAATTGAAACTGACTTTCATTTTCTGTGTCTATTTCAGCATACATATCTACTCTGTAAATCACGTTCTGTGCTCTTTGAGAAAAAATCAGAGACCAAAATGGAGAAATTAATATTTTGCATTTTGCTTTTGCATGAAGTAGGCGGAATACTGTTAGTTCACCGTCTATGTAGTTGGAGACCTTTTGATACAGCCAATCAAATCCTTGCATAGAGCAGTACACACAGTCACACTGAGCCTGATAGCATCCTGCTACACAACACAAGAGCCACAGACTACAGACAACAACCCACATTAGCTTTCCTGCTAAAACCTCCTTCTTATCTAACTTTTAAACATTAACACATCTTGTCCTTGTTGAACGGGCCATCAAACAAATATTCACGGGGGAAAAGTGTGCTGCTAACATCAGTTTGCAGGGTAGAAGATGCTCAGCTGCAGCACATTAAACAGCATGTAAACCTACCTACAAATGTCACTTCAGTCTGGTTAGATCCTGGTGTGGTTCTTATCTTCAATACCACTGCTAACAACACACAGTCTGCCCATTGTAGCTAAAGAGAAAGTTTGTTTACTTTGTCTATCATTCCGTACGATGTAACAACGACACTCTGGTAGCCTGCCAGCTGCTGTCAATCAAACACAAACACTGACACACCCTTCCAGCTGCTAAGAGGAAAAGGAGCATTTCTGACATTTCCTCCAAACCCTTTTTCTTGATACAAAACTATTACAGGGGGCATATCATTCACATTTCCAGGTCCATATTTATATTCTGGGATTTACTGTTAAAAAAAACTCCGTATTTATCTTATATATGATGCTTTATGTAGCCCCTCAGTTCAGCCTCTGAAAAAGGCTGTTTGGGCTCCACTCCTGATGAGCCCATTCTGTTCTGATTGGCCAACTTACGGAAGCTGCCCCTCTGCAGACATCCAGCGGTCTTGGAGGCTACATATAGTCGTAGGGTTTCACTACTTATTTTTGTTCTTTACTCGAAACGGAAACTTAACTCAAATACATCCGTACATGTTCGAACCGGAATTCAATCTGAAATGTGAATGGACAATGTGAACAGCCCAGGGAAAAATCTTTGCAACAACTTCAGCAACAAAGGCAATGAAATGGACAGCTGTTTGTGGGCATGTGTGAAAGGAAGTAGAGATAACATTACAAATGAAGCTTTAAGAACAGGCTGAAGCCCTGACTTTTGACTTGCAGGGAATATTTTTACATAAATTTACCCTAAAGTTTTGGACCTTTGACCATGTTTAACATAGATATCCAATATTATAACAGTATAAAAATAACAGAAAATCGCAAAAAGCATGATATTTCGCCCTTAATACATTTAAAGACACAGTGACATTATTTTAGAGTGCAGAAAGGGATGACTAAATGCAATTTCAGTTGGACTTTAAAAGCTGTTTTGCAAGTAGAACTGAACTGGTCTACACTGACCTACATTGTTGTGAGGAGTAATAACTGTGTTTATGGGATAAAAAAGATTACCCAACAAGATATCTGTGAACCATCTTTTCATGACAGATATTGATTGAAGATATTAATGCAGAAATGAAGGAAAAGAAATTTTGGAAAGTATGATGAAACTCGTTTTATTTTAATGGCTTTAAAGTCAATGGCAATATGCCAAAAAGTCAAATGACATAATCTTTGGCGTTGAGCACAGCCAGTTGTGCTAAAACAGTGCTAAAATAGAAGATTTTAAAAGTCAGTGGTCTCTTCATTTATACCTGGTGTTCCTGTATGGCTCAATGGGTGGAGCTAAACACCTTCAGTACAGTGCCATATTCAGGGATTTTAATTATCATCAATGCCAACTATGCTAAAAATAGAAGCATTAATGGAACTGGAAGGTGATCTTGCAGCTTTTAATAAATAGCATTATATTTTATGAATATTGAAGGGCAGCTTTGTTATTACATGCTCTAAAATATGAATGTTTTTAAAAGCCCATGTGAGAATGGTTGCTGGGGAGATTAATGGGATTGAAACTATTTAGTGAATTAATTAAACAGATTAAAAGATGCAAAACAATATTTTAAGGATTGTCCTCTGAGAAATATCACTTAACGATAGACTTTTACACTTATCATTCAAGTCTTCAAGTCACATTTACAGTATAATTAGTAAAAACCAATGTGACTAGTATACTGATGACAGCTGAAGTGGGTATCAGTGACCTTTTTGAACGATTTGTGCGGTGTAACATCCAGGGGAAAGGTAGTTGACTTTGTACAAGATAATCTCCTCCGGCATACGTGGGTGCAGAACAGCTCAAATCAGCAGAATTCCAAGTGATAACAGAATGGTCCTGGGCTATTTTCATGAAACTTGCCAGGAACTCTGCACTTCTCTGCGGAGGCTTGGCTATGATTACTGGCAGGACTAACAGCAGACTACTGCAATGATAGAACCGTGAGAGATGGCAATTTTTTTTTCAAAATGATGTCCTGCTAAATTGAACTCTTGATCTGACAGGGCTTTTGGTTCCAACCACATGAAGGACATGGAGTTCCAGAGCCAGATCTGGCACCTGTAAACTTTCAGACAGCCCACAGATGAGTTTTATGGGCTGTCAATTCCTTTTGATCCGCTGCTTCTCCAGAACTTATCTGTCCCACAACACAAATTAAACATGCTTCTCACTTGCTGCTCCGTGCCAGTACTACGTATATCAGTGAACAAGTATACACAGCAATAACTCTCACTTGCAGGTATCATATTTGTAAATAGAGATGCATAATCACATATTCTCATGGACTACTGAAGAAGGAAGTGTTTATCCGACAGTGGGTTTAATTGTAGCCTCGGTCTTGAGCTGATTAACACTTCCATTTTACGACTGTAGCATCTGTGTTTACTACTGTATGTAAAAGATGGAAGATGCAGGTGTATCCTCTCATTGTGCTGATTAAACCATAGACTATGTGAAAAAAATATGAAAGTATAATATTAACTCTGCAATAGCCATTCAGATATGTGCTGTATCCATCCATTTATGCAAATGAGCTCACCCTGTGAGAGTCTATAGTTTTACTCCAGCAAATGTTGATGCTGATATTGAAGGTGCTACTGAAAGCACTCCTTTTTTCCTTTGCTTTGCAGGTATGATATAGTCACACTATCTATTACAAAATTGGTAGATGCCAATGATGGGAAAAGGCAGATTCAAGCACACCTCCATCAGTCCATCAAACAATTACAATAGAAAGATGTTGGTCTTAACAGGAGGAAGGAAACAGTGCTTTTCTTTCATTTGCATTTTTCCTGCAATTTTGCATTACATTGAACAAGCTCTCACATCTTGCTATATTTACCAAGGATGTGGTTAAAGGATGTCTTGTGAAATTCTATATTTTTCTTTTCTGTCATCAAATCCCATGAAAAGACTAAAACAAACAATGACTTAATCCTACTAACAAGTATTGTGTGTATATCCAAATCCTGATATATCTTATTCCTCTGTGCTCCATTGTTGTCCAAAAACCATTAAAAACACATCAATGAGCCACACTGTTGCACTGAGTGACATGTTTGTTCAATACCACGTACACACATTGTAGTTTATTTAGACTCAATCCCTGCTGCCAGAAATACTCATTACAACACCAAATAGTATAGCTGTCATAACAGCAACCAACAAATGCATTATTTCCTCCTGCTTGAGTAACTTTTGCTAAAAGCTACAATGGTCTGCTGATTTAGAAAATCACATAGCCCTTTTTTAAAAAAGACTAACACAATGTATCTGTAACCTGTTTTTAAACATTTACATCTTCAGTAGGAACCACTGCGCTTGGGACTGAATAGTTAACAAATCTCATCAAAAATGTATTTGGAACAGATCAAGAGACACTGTCTAGTTCTGAGACAAACTGCATTTGAGCAGTCTCTCTCATGCAGTCTACGGGACTTACCATGTACACTTTTTTTGATAAAGGCTTCAGGCAGGTGTCAAAAGGTTGTCAACCTTTCGTATATTTATTTTTTTTTTTTACATCCAATGCCATCCAATTTTTAAAATTCTCACTTTCTACAATATCTGTGCATGGCAACAATGGTATAGCTAAGGTTAGGGAAAGATTGTGTTTATGGCAAAACTATGGTAAAGGCATCAGTATGTATCAACTGAAAGTGTACCTTTTTCACAAGTCCTGAGTCGCCCCTGTGAGTGCAGCCCTTGAAAAGGAGTCTGTTAGATAGAACTTTATGAATAGACAAAGTGTAGACCAAAACTCTGCAGTGCATATATGTCTCACCCCACTGAACAATGCTGTAGACGCTGCTACACCACAACTGGAATGCACTAGGACCGTGGTGGTGGTGGTGGTGGTGGTGTGTGTGTGTGTGTGTGTTTGTGTGTGTGTGTGTTTGTGTGTGGGTGGGTGTGTGGGTGGGTGGGTGGGTGGGTGGGGGGATGCACTGACAAAGCCCACCAACTAGGTGCTTCTTGGGTACCAGCTTCTCCCTCTTCATAGCAAATGAACAGCTGTTAAGTATGCTGAAAGGGGGCCTTCCATTCAACATAACATCCAACACATGGCATGTACTGGGCACAATACATACAATTTTGCCTCCCTGACATCCCCAGGGGGTGGAGGACAAAATGCCTCTAGCTGAGGAGTTCTCAACCTAAATGAACTCCTTACGTTCTTGGGAACAAAGGAGGGGTTCGGTCTGGGAGTAGCACCACTGTGGTCTAGGTTTGCAAAAGTATGAGATTTTCACAGTATGATAAAGGTCTTAGAAAATATCATGGTTTCAAATACAGATATCACGGTATCATGATATACAGTATTTCACAATTATTATTATTATTATTATTATTATTATCGGTTACCATGACCCTTAAAGGAATGAAAACAGAAAGATTTTTTCTTGGTTGAAGAAACACCTTATTATAGTTGAAACTTGGAATATTTTTTAATGTTAGTATGTATAAAAACTTGGTTTGCATGGTAGCACCAGTGGTAGAGGAAGTATTCACATCCTTTACTTAAGTAAAAGTACTAATACCACACTGTAAAAGTAAAAGTATATAAGTACTATCATGGAAATGTAGCTAAAGTATTAAAAATAAAAGCACTCAATTCAGAAAAATGTCCCACTGTGACTGTTATATTAATATATATAATATCAATAGATTATTATCACTAATGCATTAATGTAAAAGCAGGATTTTACTGTTGTAGTTGATTGAGGTAGAGCTCTTTAGAACCATTTTGTATCCAACCGCAACTGATGATTATTTTCATTATGGATTAATCTGCTGATTATTTTCTCCATTAATCGATTGTTTAGGGGTTTAGGGAAAAACCTTATGAATAGACAAGGAAAAATTCACAAAATAGGGAAAAATTCACAAAATAGTGAGAAATGCCGTCACAAATGGTCTAAACGATTATCAAAATAGTTGCTAATTTACTGTAGGTGTGTGACAGCACAGCCAGACTGATCCTGTCTGTACCTTTAACTCTCACACACACTCACTTATGTCAGCCCCCCGAGTCGGGAAAGTTTGTGTGTTTTCTTATGATGTCAGATCGGGGTTAGTGTGTGTTTGTTTGTAAGTCAGAGGTTACCGAACGTGCAGACAACGCAGATGTAACTGGGAACCTGGATGTGGGAAATTACTTCAATAGCGCATTTTATGATCTACGTTTAAATGTCCATGTTTTTTTCGTTAGGGATTAAAGTTATTAACGGGACACTTACTTTGATCTGCATGGAGGGAAGTGTTCCCTCCTTTGGCAGCTGCTTTGCATCCACGTTTTTTACAAATTGGATACCTGTCCTCAAGGACAACCCTGTGTTTGTTTTTGTGATATCCAAAATATTCCCACGCTGCTGATTTCAGCTTCTTTTTGGGGAGATGGAGATTGGTGACATCAGTCTCGCTTCTCCAGTTGATGGTAAGACCTAACCGGGTTAGGTGTAGCACCAACTTGACTATGTGGAAGAACTGCCTGTTTCCTGGGCCTGGCCATGACAATGAGAGAATCCATCTCCTCTTGGAGGATAGATTTATCTCCTTGATGCCCAAGAACGGAGGAGGAACACAACAGAACTTGAGTGAATAACCCAGTCTCAGTGTTTTGTCCATCCATTCCATTAACTCACAGCTGTGATGCCATTCCTCATAAAACGGTGCCAGAAGGCAGGTAGCTAGCTGGAGGGTGACAGCCAGAAAACTCTGCATCTAGCGATGTATCAGCCACAGCGACGCCTCCCAGGTCGTTAGCTACTGCAGCCAGCTGTGCACCTAGCCGGAATATTTTCTCAAAATATTACAGCATGTCCCTATCCTGCACCAGCGGAGGCTATAGCTTCCTGCTTGCTGACCAGCCAGCTGAGTGAGGAATCAGGAAGGCTGCGAGGGCCTCTTCCAGCGGGGGCACACTGGGACAGCCTGTCTCTGTGTGGCACTGCACTCTCAGGAACTACAACTGGTTACTCTTCTTTTTCAGCTGCTCCTTCCAGGACACTCTGACACACTGCCAAGTATCCGAGAGAGGAGGCGAAAGAAAGACGGGTTGAGCTGGACGAGCCGGGCCGTAAAAAAGCCTTCACGTAGCCAGCTAATCAGTTTGGGCGGGACAGGTGGGGGCAGTGAGAACCCTACTTGCTCCATCACCATGGCCATAACCTTTGGGAAATCATGGCAAACTAAAGTTAGAGGTGGATTTCCGAAGGTCAGCAATGCTGCCAACACAGCTGAGAGGATGACCTCATCGTCTTTCTGCGAGGTTGCTGGGACAGTCTCAGCCGAGGCGTCACAGACATCTCTCTCAACCTCCAGGTTGCTCTTAAAGCAGTGGAGCGGGACATCACACAAAAATGGTCCCACCATTGCTGGCATTGAAAAGGAGGAAGTAAACCCAGGGCGGTAGCTGCACCACGGCGCTCTCTGTGTGGTCCGGACTGAGGCGTAGCAGAAGAGGTGTGTGGTGGTAGCAGTGAAGAAGCTGGGGCGCAACAGGCAGGAACAAGTTTCCTGGAGCGGCGACTCCATCCCATGGAGGGGTAAGATCAGCGAGCAGATTCGCCATCACTGAAGTGAGATGGCTTGTGAGCAGCAGAGACGCTGCCTTATATACTGTGTGAGACACAAGTAATCAGTAGGCGCGTCCTGATTGGTCGGCTATGTACATACAAATTTCAGTGGGTGACTGTGTGCATGTGACTGGATTATTACCCTTAGAGTCCAGTAGAGGGCAGAGCCTGTGTGAGATAAAACTGTGTGGTTGGTAGTTTGATTCCACTGTCCTTGAGCAAAAATTTGAACCCCACTTGCTCCCGACAGTTAGGCCAGTGCTTTGCATGGTAGATCGTTGGTGATAGTGTGTGTGTGTGTGTGTGTGAATAAGAGGTAATTGTAATGCGTTACATAAATGCACTCCGCTAACCAGTTCATTTCACTTCTCTCTTAAGCTCTCTTCTTTTATTCCTCTCACACTTTATGAGTCCAAAACAGTGCAACACTATAAATCTTTCAAGGAATGATTGTTCCAACGTGTACACCCATTTAAAGGATTACCACATCTTACCCCTCGCTATGACTGCTATTCACCCCAACATATGTAAAGACTTTTTACTTCAGACATGGTCGGATAGCACATCATAAACTTATTGTTTTTAAGCATACCACCCAGCTTTAGGGTTAGGCAACAGAATCACTTGGTTAAGGTCAGGGAAAGATTGTGGTTGCAGTAACTTAAAATGTGGACATACTTGTCTGTGACAGGATGCGAACTCTGGTCTCCTGCAAGAAATTCAGACCTAATAAACATTCATCTACACCCATTATTAACACAACCTTACTTTCCACCTTGCTCGGGCACACTACTTTGCAAAGTGTTGACACTGAAGACAAATCATGAGGTGCAGGATCATCCAATATGAATATAATAGTAGGCTGGCTCAGGTCATGATTGAAGGTGGGCGGCTATTGGACAAGTGAGAGATGAGGGTCAAACACAGGAGCATTTGAATCATAGGAGCTGCTACCTGCCAATAAGTTTCCAGTGATTTTATTGTTGCTGTTTACATGCTGTGTTGTTTATGGTTGGGTATGAGAAATTTAAAGTGGGAAATGTATCATTAGTGAGTTCAGTGCTTGCAAGATGGAAAAACATGTACACTGTAAAGTGGATTTAAAAATCCTATAACAGTAGTATGTGTTTACTCTTGACTGTACAGGCAGCCATGTAAATATAATGTTCTGTGATATGAAGTGGGTTTTTAGAAAACATTTCTGACCTCCTGACAGGAACTCTGTTTTTAGGCCCTCTTAATGTCATTTCATTTCATTTCATTAAGTTTTAAGAAGAGGTTCTGGTTATGTATTGTTATCCTGTCCTTCAATATATCAGCAAGAATGTACAAGAATAATGAATGATAAGAGTCTTACAAAAAAGGAAGAAATACATGAATTATGCATAAAAACTTGCATTTCAGTTCACATGAAAACTGTTTTCATGTGGTGTAGCCTTGTTATGAACTGAGGTTGAGCTGAGTTAATTGCACTTTGAATCCTCAGACTTGCTGTGAAACCCAGACTGTTTGACAAATATTAAGGCTGTAAATACTATTACAAAAGGAAATCACCGATACATGTTTAATGCAGTAACTCCCTGCAAAGTGAAGATTCAAAAACCCAGAGAGAGATAGAGTATTTGGTAATGTGACTATGCAAAAAATAATTTAAATAAAAATACACACTATAACAAAGATTTAGTTTCTATTCCCTTTCCTGCAAGCCCTTTGATGTTAATTATTTTACCGGTCAGCTGTCTTTTCAGTGACGTTTTTCAGCTCCACATTCCATTAAACACAACATGTATGCTGCAGGGTGATATTTACATCAAACATATGAAATATATTTTATGGGCAAAACCATTTTTAGGAAAAGAGACATGGAAAATGAAATGCATTGTAAGTATGTATTTTACATTGCTTTTACCACTTGTGTCTGTGGCAGAAGTAATAGTTACTTATTGAATCTTTTAACATGTAAGATGTTGAATAATGTAATTATATCACAGTATCTCACACAGGACATTATACTCTAATCAGACAAGATACAAACACCATAATGTGTGCTTGCGATTGGAAAGCATTTGTTTTCCAACAAGTGACATACCAGTTTACTCTCATCTTGACAGGGCAGCTGCCCTGCAATGCATGACTAGAGCACATTTAAAGGAAAGTGGCCACTTAAAGAGATCATATTATGCCCCTTTTTTAATATTTTAATTTGCGTGGTCCATATACAAACAATTATATGTTTTTATTACAAGCCATGGATGCAGCCCCTCTGTTTCACTCAGCCTGAAACGGGCTGTTTTGTGTCTGCTCAGTGCCCCTCTCTTCTGATTGGTTGACTGTTTTCTAAGTGATGCATGCCCAGGCCAACCACAGGTAATGGATTGTAGCCTACTGTAGCTAGGTAAAACTAGGGCTCTGGGTAAAACTCACTGTTAAATTGTGGTGGCCATTGGTGAAATAAATAAAATAAAATATATAAATATAAAATAAAATGTACAGTAATTGATTTAATGGCCCTGCTGCTGCTGCTGCTGCCGACTGCCCTAACCCTAGCCAGGCCAAAAGCTGCTATAAATTTTTCTGTACTGTAGGACTGTTATTACTATACTTATTACTTAATAAAACCATTGAATATTTCATTGTTGAGTTCTGGTGATGGTTAATGCAGTGAGATTTGTTTTATGACACACTATTATTTACTGATGTTGAGTAACAGAGATGCAGGTGGAAGAGGTTATCATTCATGTACATTATTTGGCAATCATCGTTAAAGTGATAAGCGAAAATCAGATTAGAGTATGAGAGATTCTCATGTAGCCATTGAATTGGTTGAAACTGCCTTTAGTTTGCTTCGTCATGAAGAGCTGTGGCCATGTTTATGACTCTGTTTACTATTTACCACTGACCTTTAATGTACATTATACATATTAGCAATATACTTTAGGCATGCAGTATATATTTTATATATGCATATAATTTGCAAAAACTGAACTGGATGAAGCAGATTACTCAAACAAGGGCACACAGTATAGCAAGATTTTCACATCAGCATTTTTACACACAACACCTTTACACACAGCACCTATTTTTACACACACACACACACACACACACACACACACACACACACACACACACACACACACACATTAATGTGATGGTTATACAGTATAAGAAGAGGGTTTATGCTTTCTCTCTGGAAGTGTCCACCATATGCCAAGGAAATAAATGGAGGTGGTCATCAAATATATTTTGATAAAACATCCTAGAGAGAATGATAATGTTTCGTGTAAATTAACCTCCCTTGGACATTTGTGACACAATGCACCTGATGGCCGTTCTTGCAGACAGCCTGTTTCCAGCCATCATGTACACTGTCATACAAGCTCCCAAGCGAGAATGATAATGTTTCATGTGTATTAACCACTCTTAAACATTTGTATCACCATGTACATGATGGCTAGAAACAGGCTGTCTGCCACAGATCTTGAATGCTCACTCCCGCCTACATTCTGTGATTAATGGCTGCTGATGCCTGTTTGGCCTTTCCTTTATTTTAGATTAGATTAGATTAGATTCAATTTAATTGTCACACCTTCAAGCAGGTAGCCTTGTTGTAGTGGAGTTGCAAATACCTGCCGTGCTGGGCTGACACAAAATGATGAAATTTAAGCTCCAATATCAGATTTTCAAACCAATTAATAAATGTTAGTCTCTAACATTCAAATAAATCAATCAATACAGTATTCTGTATTGATTGATTTTGATTTGCTGTTGCCAGCTGCTTTATACTGTAGGAAAAGCTTCTTAAATTCATTAAATCCCTGCAGCATCTGAAGACAGCAGGACTGATATGTTGCTACATCCACAGCCTCTGAGAAGTACCGCACCAGAGCGCAGTGCCATTACACACGGCCTGAACTGGTCTCATCATCAGTCCTTCAGCGCATCAGTGCAACATGGTGAGGAATGAAACTTGGTCCATAAAGAGACAGTTAATGTTCATTATATCACATTCAGTCGTACTGTAAGACAGGAATTACATCACTTGACTTCATCGTCACTCTTTTACCAGACAATGTATGGCTTCATGAACCAGACAGAATAGCGACCCCATGTGTTTCTACATCGAAACCACAACTTCATTTTTGAAACCCTAGGTTGTAAGGTGTCAGTCTTATCTTCTAAAAATACTGTAAAATTCACTTGTCTAGAGAGTAATGCATCCACACTTAACTTCTATGAATCAAATGGTTTTACCAGCACATATTTTGGGCTGTTTCATTTCGCACAGGCTCCTCCCTCTACTGGACTCTATGGGTAATACTCACATGTCCTGATTGGAGGAGAGTATTACCCAGAGTGTCCAGTAGAGGGCGGAGCCTGTGCTTATAGAACTAGGGTTACAATATCGTACCTTCGTTTTGGCTCCACAGTGTGAATTTCATACATCTAATAATGACCTAAGCTGAAATAATAGGAGATGCATTACTTGGCAGCAACAATCAGATCAGTTCTGCCAAATAAAACATGCACCCCCTAACACTCAGTAATGAAACTTCAAATCAGTTTGATAGGAAAGAAATGGTTTCATGGTGTTTCTCTGTTCCTCTCGTCGTCTGCTTTGCCGAGCGTGGTCACCATTTTGTATTGACTACATTACATTGGAGAGACAGAGAGACTGCTGGAATGCTCACACGTGCCATCTGGTGGTTGTTGGTGTGCACTGCAGCTATTCCTGGATACATTTTTTCACCCTCTTCACTGCCGCTGCAGCATTGTCATGGTATTACCGCGGTATAACTGCAGTAATCACGTCAATTGAAACGAGTGACATCTAGACCTGCTTTATAATCAAAAAAGAAATGGAAATCTCCCTTAGCATAATAGGTCCCCTTTAATATTGCAACAGAGCACTATTGTTTATGTTCCTGGGCTGGCCAGTAATGGAAAACAAAGCCTCACTTTGATTTTGCTGCTCTGGGTTGTGATGTAAGGCATTACATTGTTTTCCAATATTCAATGTTCTGAGGAGAAAATACATTTCCACAAAGTGATTTTATAAGGGCATTGTCACTATGCCTTGTCTCCACAGTATCTGCTATCACCATCCCTTAAACACACAGTGATAGTTTGTATCAGCACTATTATAAGCTGTATTAAAAGCAAATAAGAGCTACATTGTCGTCACATCAGAAAACATTGCAGAATATGTAACTGTTAAAGAGTGTGATGAGCAATATAGTCACCTCAAAGTTTTTACAGGCGTTTTTTTTTTAGCAATTTAGTATTATACTTCTATAAAGTTGGGGGACTAACAAAAGACATTTTTTAAAAAAGCAGCAGAGGCTGAGATATCCTGACATTGGGTCAAATTTTACCATAATCCAAAAAAATATAATGTAACTTAATTGCATCTTTCATTTGACCCCCTCTGGTCTTCTGCATGCCCACTTCTTTCAAACTTCCAATAGATGAACAGACAGGGCTCAAAGCCTACAGTCTGAAAACAGACTTTGGAGCCACAGAAGACATACAACTGTTTTGTCGGGCTGCAGTTTGTGGAGTGCTCCTTTAAAGCTCAAACATACACTTTTAACATTTTAAAAAATTGTAATACAGCATGTCAGAGAAGATGCAATTTCAAGAAATACTGGTCTCATAGATTCCATTTGTTATTGGATACAAAGGAAACCAGAATTTACTTTAACATTGTTAAGGCAGTTTTGTTTGACCTTAACAGGTGCATTGTTTGAATTTCAATGCGTAGGATGAAAATTTTTATATTCACTCTATATGGTACATACATACACTACATTTCTTTTTCTATAAAATACAAAGGACTATGAACACAATGTTCTGTTGACTTTTATCCTGGAGATACTTCATCACGATGACATTGATAGGTTCATAGTTTTTCAAGTCTGTCTTAATCATTCCTCCTGTTCATACTGGCTATTAAAAGATCCCCTTCAAATGTGCTTTCAATGTAAGTGATTGGGGCCAAAATCAAAATTAGGTTTAGGTTGTGTGCGTATCAAGTGTGGTTGAGAGACAAAGGGTGTAAGTGTGACAGTGGCTGCCAGACCGGAGCAGAGAGTATGAAGTTAGCAGTATAGCTGTGAACATCAGTGCAATGTGTGTACAGTTAAGCTATTTGTCAGTGAATAAATGCTCCTACTGTGCATTTAGAGATGTTTCTGGTGTAGCGGTATGTCCGCCTGCTGAGCCCCATTCATCAGCAGTATGACGAGTGAATTTTAAATCCTTAATTACAAACCAGTTTGCCATCTCTTTTCCATGGATCTGACACCCCACATCTCCATTCTCCACACGCCTGCCCACCAAAACTTTGCTCTGCGCTCCATAAGAGTTGTTAACGTCATGGATATGATTTGGACTGTGATATTTAAGATAAGATAACAATGTTGAACAGAACATGATGCTGTGATATTGTCGCACCAAGCACAGACACATGGACTCACAAAAAGAGCCGTTGCATGACTAGAGGAGACATTGCTATTTTTTGTGTTGTGTTTAAATATTTTAAATAAAATGTTCACACTCTTTTATAAATGTTCATTCACGTAACTAACTGTATTGCTTTCATAAAGCCATATCGATTATTCAAAGCTCCGTCAGATTGAAGATTTTGAATAATCACCTTAAGCGTGGCTCAGCGTCTGAAGGAGCTTTGAATAATCAGTATGGCTTTATGAAAGCAATACCATTAAAGTTACATGAATAAACATGTACGAAAGAGTAAACATTTTACTTAAAGTATTTAAACATTCAAAAAATAGCGATGTCTCCTCTATTCACCGTAGTCTTGTGATTGGTTCGCTCACTCCACATGAAAGCGTCTTTCGTCAGACTTACATAACCGTTTACGTGCTTGTCCCTGCAATGTTAAAGCTTTCATTCACAACACAGCCGTCCTCTAACCATCTTCTAATGGTCAGTATGAACAGGAGGAATGATAATGGCTACAAAAACCTATTTCAATGTTCATTTTGGTACCTGAGTATTGTTTGAAGACAGACTTGAAAAATTGTGAATCTGTCCTTTTATTTGTGGCCTTTTTCATTTTCTTTTTTTTTTTTGCAGTGTAACTTGAATATCTATTAAAAATACACACACTGAAACTTGGTTAACACTCTGAACCATCTGCTGAATGTGTCTGGGTCTTTACAGGACTGTTAGTGGTTTTAACCACTTGAACATGACATGCTGCTACAATGGATGCAGTCTGGTCTCCTTTCTGCATAACAACAACATTGGAGCAGTTTGATTTGAAAATGGCAAGTTTGCCATTGGTGCCTATGGTTTACTCTTTTTAAGTCCAACTCTAACACCCAGAAGAGACCTGTGGGTACTAGGAGGTGTTCTCTCATGCTGTGATGTTGCACTGTATTGATGGTGTGTTTGGTCACTTAATTGGAGGTTCTATTCTTGTTGTGAGTAATGACAGTTTTCTCTGTTGGTGGGTTTGGGGTGCAATTTTTGGGTTTCACCCATGTGGTGTGAAGAGCCTGTTAGCGGGGCCAAACCGTATAATGATTGCTTATTGTAACCCTAGTACTATGACAATGAGCGGTCAAGTGTATAGAGGACTTCACTAGTGTCTATAGAATTTCCATTGATATTTGACATAGTTTGTCTGAATTGACTTTAAATAAAATAAATGTTTCTGTGCTTTTGCATCAAAGTGAGAAATTATCCTTAGAATAAACACAACAGTGCTGACTTAATATGTACATTTCTATTACCCAAAAGACATAAATTAAGATTGCTTGTGAGCAACTTTCTTTGTTCCCTATTTTCACATCATTAAGGTCTAGCTTTATATATATATATATATATATATATATATATATATATATAAAAATGTCAGTTTGAGCTTAAACAATGCTGAGTGCATATTTACCTTTAATAACACAGAGTGAGCTATTGCATCACTGGTGCTTTATTTAATTTAGAATCCATGATATCACAAATTGATACAGAACAAATTACCATTCTATTTGTTCATTTTATTCCTATCTGTATCATTTTATTTTTCCCACCAGAGTAATCAACTGTTGCGTGTGCACAACATTTGTAAAGGTGACAGTAGCATATGGCTTGGGGAACGTCTAAAGCTGGCATGGTGAAATCAATTCAAAAATGACCAAATCAGTTTAAAATTAGTTTCCAGTGACTATGATGATGTGATTGAACAAAAATGGATGCCTCTGTCACTCCTGCTTAGCAATTTAACACAGATAGTATAATGATATTGGAATGGGAAAGCAACTGGGGTTTAGGGTATCTTGTTTTCATTGTAAGAACAGTATTTACCAAGTAAAATGTGGTGACATTAGGAGATGTGAATCATGAAACAGATTTATTTCAGACTCAGTTTGTTTGTGAAGAGTATCAAGTTAAGTACTACGAAGCGAGATTAGTGGGTTAGCAAGGTATGTTGAGCCTAAAGCAGGGTTTTCAATATCACGAAGGTGGCTCTCTTTTAACCTGGCTACATCACCATGGTAATTTATACTGCAAACTAAACCTGGTCCGGAGCAGGTTATGTTCCGAGTTTCGGCTTAAATCTGCAATAAAAAGTGTCGCCCTTTCACTATCTATCTGATTTGCTGCAAAGTCTGTTTAACACTGCTGCTACTGCGTCTATTAGAACACTGATTAGAAAATTGATTAGTCTTTTATCATACTTACCATTGATTTGATATTTCATATTGTAAATTTGTAATGGTTAGGGTTACTTGCGGGATGGGATTTTGTTACAATATATAAAATAAAAAATAAAAAACTAATAAAGAAATACTTTGAACAAAAAAAAAAAAATCTATTGATATTTATTGCAGATAATATTCAATCTATAATATTAATTTCACTTTGATTTGGCCAGAATCTAAAGTGATTTCCACTTTTCATTCATTATGGGACAGAGTCAGACCTAAATGCACCTCTTGAGTACAATGTTTAAAACTGCTGCATCAAGTTTAAAGTTTAAGAGCTCTGGATGTGGGAGGCACAGAGAGTGCAATGAGTGGTAAAATAAGTGTATAAACTAATTACATAATTAATAAATTAATGAATTAGTTTTTTAATCAACAAATTTACAAGATCAGCAATTTTCTGTCAGCATTCCTCTCTCACTTTATTTGCAGCAACAGCGTTGCTTTTTGCTGTGATAATGTATTTATATTATTCATAGCTCCCCGTTCCTCCTGACAGAAGCAGGCGACACGCAATTGGTCCATTTTGTGCAGAAAAAGAGTCAAATGACACACCAAACGCCCCCTTTTATGGGGACGCGTACAGAGCCTGAGGCAGAAAGCCTGGGTTAACAAAGAAACTTCACATCAACCGTCGTGATACCACTTATCTCTGATTGCGAGTTTAGGGTTTGTCGAACCAGCTCACACAAAGAAATCCTGGATATGTTGAACTTGCCTCGTAGCACAGCCCTATGGTGCGAGGACAGCAGCAATGACAGTGTTATGGTTCTGTCCCAGTCTCGCTCTATGACCCTCCACCAGTTCACCAGATGCCCTCAGACTTTTTCCTAGTTTGTTGAACTGGACTGAGTGGGAGAAGGACAGATAAGTTCCAGATTATATTTAAGGACAACTTGAGATACAGATCTTTAGATAGGTCTTTGCATTGAACCTTTGTCCAGTCATTTAACTGCTTAGTTTGTAATACATATGCTACTGGAAGAGCAAACAGAAGTGAAAGCTGAAATACTTTCACTTGGTTGGTTAAATGACCAGATTGTTTTATGAATGTGTTTCAGGCTGGTTTCACTGAGCTGCCAGGTGCTGTCAAGCAATTCACATTCCAAGTGGTTATGTATCAGTTCTTGGACAATGGAACAGATCTGTGTTTTGGACTTTGAGTTAACATGTCCTTCAGATTATCTTGCAGCCCACTTAGCTCTGTAGCACAGTGCTTTTTATTTTGCATTTGGCCTGCTGACATTTCAGGCCTTCTTGAACCTACTTATTGTGTTTTCTGGGTTTTTGGTTTTCTATTTGCTCTGTGTTTCCCTCCTGTGTTCCTGTGCTTCCTTTTCCCTCTCTTGCTCATCTACACACCACTTCTGTATCAGTCATGTTAGCCCTGCCCTGCTCTCTGTGTCTTCCCCAGTCAATCAGCTCCCAGCCCGCCCTTGTGTCTTGCCACCTGTTCCTTGTTGTTTCATTAGTTTAGTTTGTATTTAAGTCCTGGTTTCAGTTCAGTCTTGTTGTATTCTTTGTTCAGTTTGCTCTGCTTTGTTCTGTATTCTGTTTTTTGTTTCGACCTGACCTGCAAGGTTTGTTTTTGCCTGCGCAAGCCATTAATAAAGAAGTTTCTTCAGCCTCGCTCAGCCTGCAGTCTCCTGCATTTGGGTCCACCTGCTCTGTTCCACCCAACGGACAGAGCAGAAAAACAGAAAAACATTCTCTACATGTAGTGCCATTATGTAGAAAAGGGAAAACTGGCCTGTATTGACCCTTGATTAGTGTTTCAAAAAATAATTGTTTTGGTGTATACTGAATGCATTAAAGGTAATAATCAAAGCTGGGACTACCTACAAGAGGCTAAACACCTGTTGTGACATCACTCATTGGGGTGTGGCCAGAAGCAAAACACTGCAATGTCAGTGAGCAACAGAGAAGCGCTTGGAAAACAATTTTACTCTAAAATAAAAACATATATTTGGTCCACAACATGAGCTCTCCTTAAAAAAGCAGCCAATCACATTGACACAGCCCACGGGTAATGGAAATTACATCGTGAATGAGCCTTCTGTGGCAACAATGCATGTCACTTGAAGTGGAACTGTTTATATGCCAGCTAGCTATTACAAGCTACACCACTGCTTTGTTGTTTATTTACCACTATAGAACAGCACACACTAAGCACTCACAATCTATTTGCATTCAAGCAGCGGCTAACAGTCTGATTACAGCTACAGAGAATGTGTTGTGGATGCCCTACAGTATTTTAGTCAAGTAGCAAGCAACATCAGGGAAGAAAATGAAACGCATGACATATTGTATATTATATAACACAGACATGATTAAATAATTCCCTGGATTCTGTGAGTCATGAAGGCTTGTGATACAAGGTGTTTTGTAAGCACTAGGTAAGTTACATGGTAATGATAGTATGGTAATAGATGGTTCTATTGTGATGAGATGAGAGAACTAACATTATTATTTTTTGAGTGTGCTTGGCCTAGTGATGCTGGAAGACGATCAGAGTTGGGTGTGTGGAGATAAAGTTGCTCTATGTGTCCTACTAAATGCTGCACAGAATTCATGTTTTTGTATCGATTTGAATAGACTAGACTAGTTTACACTAATTTTAAAACATTCTACATAACAGTGCAACAGACAACAAAACCAATATGCTATCTGTCAAAGGAGCATCAGAAACTACACAGGCAAGAATGCTGAACTTAAAAGAGTAACTTAAGACACCTTGAAAATCTTGTATTTGCTGACCTCCAGTGGTTTAACAGATGCAACAGAGCACATTTCTGACCACATCTAACCACACCCTTCTGTGATACTGGGTGTGGTCGGAGAGGAGAGCAAAACACAGCTTTTCAGCCTACTGTTAAATTACTCTTTAAGCATGAAAACTGTAAGGAGAAGACAGCATGGCACATGTGTGTGAGAGAGAAATTACATCTCACCAAAGGACTGTGGTTGAAAATTTGCCAGCTGGCACATTAACAGGAATTTTGATTAATATGTGTTATACATAAATGAAATGACCGGATTATCATAGTTTATAAAAATGAAGAGCAGTTATTATATAACTATTTCATAAAGAGACAAGCGTATGACATTGATCTACTGAATGTACGTTCAACCTGCGGTGGACACATTAATATACAACATCTGGCACAGGTTGATCTCTGGTTGTTAGCACAGATGTAGTATTGTAGTCCAAACACTCCACTTGCAAACCAGAGAATTACCCTGAATGACATATGATCAAACTAACTTTCCACTTCTGACCATACACACCCTCTTCTCTCTCACTCGCCTGGACGTGGACACTTTCTGTCTCTCTCTATTAACCTCTCATCAGGGAGTCGGTTGGATGAGGTTTAAACATAGTATTGTTAGATCTTTAGGGGAACTGTCACGAACTTGTTCAGAGTCAGCAACAAAAAAAAGGGAATCACACATGAATAAAGCTTCTAAAATGATATTTTTTGTCAACTTAAGATAAAATATAATAATGTTAGTCAGCTAAGTCAGTAATGAATGCAATGTGTGGATGAGTGAAGTATGTGATGTGTGAAAACAAAACAAAACCCATCTGGCTGATAGAGGCCTGGGAGGAAGACAAGAGAGACAGGTTAAGAAAGAAGATAGTTTCCTGAAGTCCTCTCCAACCCCGCCCACTAGAAGACAAAGCAACCTCTTAAGTAAAAGGCAAAGAGACGTCACAGGACACTCAAGTTACTGGATCTATTTTATAATCAATCAAATCTCTACATTTAAATGAGATATAGCCTATTGTACAAACGACTTATCCCTGCACAGTGGCAGAAATTAATGTTAGCTGGCTGAATTTAACTGTCTCCAGGGGCCTGCCTGACAGGATGATCGGTGTCTTATCTTCTTTGTTTTTGTCAGTGGAAAACTTGAAAACCTCCTCCAAAACCTTTATATATGCTATAGAACAATCTGTTGTGTGTGAATCACTTTACAAGAGTGAAACTTATAGGCTAATACACATTTTGATAATACGATGAAAAATATCTCTGCTACCACAAACACAGATGTACCACACATAAACACTCCAGTTTTTTATTAACCACTGATGATTTCTTTAATACCTGATTGATGCAGGAAGTGGAATTACTGCTGCAACATCAGCCCCCTCACTTCCTGCATCCCTGGCTTGACCTCTTTTTCACACCTGCTTCCATCTGGTCAGTTTTGACCCAGTTGACTTCATACTGACATCCTAAATCCAACATGTACAGTTTCAGTATACATAATATATTCATCAATATATACATCCCGTCATAACCTGTAACCCTCACCCGTGCCAGAGTTTAAGGGAATTATGATTGTTAAATATATGAATTTGCAAATGTGTAGATTCATTTTTCTGACCTGCTGTTCTCTGACGGTTCTTATCAAGTGCCCCAAGGTATGAAACCGTTCAACTCTCTTAAAATTGCAGAGTGACATCCCATCAATTTCCCTCATGGGGATCATTAAAATTCCATCAAATCTAATCTAACCACTGGGAAGCACTTAATGAGAATAAAAACTTGTTGAATGTTGTGGTCTTTTGACCTTTTTATGGCATGATGGACTGATGGAAGACTATCCAATGCACTGTATACGCAAGCAGCTCTCAGGAAGTCATTAGGATCAGCTGCACAGCCAGGCACATTTATTTCACCTCATTTATTTAGTCAAACATTAAAAGCTTAACCTTAACAGAGTGAAAAATGAAGGGGGATATAAACAACAATTTCAATCTGAAACATAAATATGTATGCAGCCATGACATAACATTTAGCAGGATATCCAATTAACACCTATATACAATTTGTAGCATGGACTGTAAATCTATTTGAGTAATGTCAGGGCCATCAAGTCTGTGTGGCAAACTTACACATTCAGTGCAACTAACTGCAAGTAAAAGACAGTGAAAGACACAACACATTCATACATTCCATTTAATTCAAAGTGCTTTAAGGCATAAAAAGGCATTTAATAAGACTTAAAGAAAACAAGATAAAAAGTTGAATTGAAATATCAAAAAAATGGAAGAAAAGGGGCAAAGTGCAATCTTAAGTAGACTGAAATTTTAATAACACTCAGAGGGGAAGATAAAAGATTTTAGACTCATTTTTTAAAAAAAAAAAAAGTCAGGGCAAGTCTCAGATCCTCTGGAAGGTTCTTCTCATTATACATGCAGCATAAAACTAAACCCTGCTTCACCCTGTTTTGTTTTAAGTCTGGAACAGTTAGCAGAGAGGCCCCAGATGATCTCAGAGGTCTTGAGGGTTTATATTGTTAGAGCAAGTCAGAGATGTATTTTGCCCTGGAACCATAGACTAATTTATAGGCAAGAAGGCAACAGTCCTTCAAAATTGATCCTACAACACACTGGAAGCCTGTGCACAGAAATGCTGTAATGTTTTCAGCTTTCTGACTCTAAAACAGACCTCTATTAACGTACAGTACCTGTTAAAAGTCTTGTTTCTACAGTAATGTTGTTAATGAACTGGAGCTTCCTGGACATTATTATCTTTGTTTATTGTTTTGACATAATTTAATCAAAGGAAGTAGCGGCACATCGTTGATTTGTATTCACTGAAATTTATTTATTTATTTATTTCAATAAAGTTTGTACTTTACCCGTCTTGTTTTCCTCCAACTCATCACTTCAGCTTCTCCTTCAGTTCTTATGTTTCTAGATTTCTACCAATGTCTTTCAGCAATATCGACTGATTGTGTGACACAGTATAGGAGCAACAGAGTTTCCATGTGAGTCATGCTTCTTACTCCGTCTGCTGCCTTGATGTACACACAGAAGTATTTTATCTTCTAAAACTCAATTATCTCAACACTCTCAACATCATATACTAAGTAAATGCATTATATATTATTATATATGTCAATGGTTTTTTTTGTTTTCTCTTTGGATTTTGTTCTTTTGAAAAATGGCTTTGACTCTGTAGTCCAGTGTCCTTGAAGGTCTCTGATGACAAGCAGAGTACAGAGTGAGCAGCTTATGTCTCATTTATGACATGTAATGGCATTGTGTATGGCATAGCTGCCGTTTTGTACAGGGACTGAAAATAATTGTCCACCTGTATCCAGAACAAAACGTATTCAGTATTTTTTCCTCTCTTCTTTGTGAAGAGATGAATCATTAAAAGGCAGCTCCAGGTCTGGTTTGACAATATTCCTGAAACATTAGACATGTTAATCATCACTATAGAACTGTTAGAGGAGGTTATGGAAAAGTCAGTTACTTGAGATGTAGCGATGGGAGTCATAACATAGTATAATAATATATAGTAGGGCTAAAGTTCCTTAGTATGCACTGATTTCTCTAAACACCTTGATGAAATACATGAAATACTGTGAAAATGAAGTGGCTTGTTAAATATTATTAAAAAAAAACAATGTAAATTGCACAACTGAAAAATATGGAAGTAAAAAAGATCAATTCTGATAAACTTGTATCAACAATAGAATGACGATATTCGGCCATTATAAAACAAAATTGTAAAAGATTTGACAAATCTGTTACTAGCTAGTTAAAAAATATGACTGTCTTGTAGCTGTGTTTTTCCTAATTTGCCAAAAATAAATAAATAAATAAAAACAAACTGATGTGCAATGCCACATAGGATTTGTTTTCATTCATCCATCCAATGGTGTATGACATCTGGTTGTTTTGGTAAATTTATTCATATTTCTGTTGCATATTTGATTCATTTGGCACCTAGATAAGCTTCAGATTTAGGCATGCTGCCCACCGGTGCAGCGCTGGTCTGTTTTGTCTCACTGTCAACATGCTACTACTGCTAAATATCTCAGTAAGAAGGTTTTATGAATTTAGAAATGAGTGAAAACGCTGCTTACCATCTATTGTTCAGATATTTACCTGCAATTTCAGGTGTTAACCTCATTCTGAACCTGGCTGATGAAACACTTCCTGTTTCTGCTCACAAATAGCTGTTTCTGCATCATCTGTTTATACAACATGGTAATGAAGGAGTCATTCACTCCCATGTCAATGGATGTTATCCCTTACGCTCAGTTACTTGCTTATGAATCAGCTTGAATTGCATTTGCTGCTGGAGACACAGTGATAGAAATTCTTTGTTAGTGTAAAGACCTCGAGCATCTGTGACATTTGACTACTTTCAGTGTGTGTTCAATCTGTTTGTTTCTAACTGGCATCACTTATAAACCTGATTAGTTGGGGTTTTTTTTTGTCATTTCAAGGTGTTTTTCAGCAGAGACGACACTAATGGTGTAAAGATTGCATGTGCTGGCCATTATCAAACTGCCACCATGCACTTAAAGCTGTCTGCGCTCACACCCACTATTGTAACGAAGAATATTTGACATGAGCTTCGAGGCTGCCCAACAGTTATCTGTTTCTTATGATTAATTGTGACAAAGCAGTTGCATACATTTGGTAGTATATACCAGCCAGTGCCGATGACCTTGAATAGATGAATACTGAGTGAATAATTATGAATAATTTATGGTAATAATTTGTTGTATTATTGAATGCCTTGTGTTCATAGAGCATTAGCACTTTAAGTGTTTCTGCCATATGTAACCTTCCTGGTGGTTCAGGTTAGTAGTTTAATCGGACAAAGTTTTCCAGGAAGGGGAAGGAAGATTCAAAAGGTCAGTTGTGATCTATGCAAATAAACATGACATGACAGCAGTATAGTTCACTTGTTTTAACTAATTTAAAACATTTTGTCACACAGTGTGCTGCCTGTAGCCCAGGCTGAGCAGAAACTAAACTAAACAGATTTATGAAGCAAAAAAAAATAGCCATGTGTTATTACACTTAATAGAAAGATGGCTCACACCACACGCAGGGATGTGTTGACTTGTTATAGGAGAATGCACCATTGCTTGCCTTCCATCTCTTAATAGTTCAAATGATTCTCAGCAAAGCAGCAAGCACCTAGACAAACTGGACAGTTAAAACAACCCTAATGCACAAACAACTTTTGGCTCACTGAAGAGGTCATAACTTTGTGATACTTACTTTGTGATCTGACAAGTTATTATTTGATGCAGCATGTTTCAGATACTGATATATTTCATCCTCTGAACTCTGACACATCAGTCTGCCCTCCTCAAAAGCAGCTCCTGTCTGTTTTTGCCTGCAGCACGGAGGGTTCGTTTGTTGTAACTCCCACGTCATACGATGCGGTGGTGGGTTGATGTTAGCTTGTTAACAGGATACAACGGTGGTGACATGAGGATACAATGTTCCAGCACAGAACAAAAAACGAGCAATTGTTGAATTTGCAGAAGAAACTGTGAGGGAGCACGGTTTGCGCACACTAACAGGTGAGAAAAATATTAATGCTTCTATTAATGCTAGGTTTATTGACTGAAACCACTTGGAAAAAGTTGGAAAAGACTGAGGTCATGATATAATTTTACAAAACTCCAGTTTAAGACAGGATATACAACACGATCAGTTAATGTAAAGTCTACCTGCATATAGGAGAGGATATAGAGTCGACTGGAAATGGAGCGTGAAGATGTGTTTTATCAGTTTAATTTAATTTGCACTCTGATTTAGAACAAGCTTAGCATTTTTGACTGTACCTTCATTTGAGCTGTCCACATGATTTTAACAGACTTTGCCAGCAATTCAGTATTTACTGTGGCTTTATAAAGTACATCATTTTTCCAATGTTTACATCCTGCTGTAACTCAAAATACCTTGTGGTATCTAAAAGTTGAACTATCTTGTTTACAGCCAATTTACATGCAAATGAACCATCTACTATTATAAATATATTTTTAAAAAAAATCTGTTTAGCCGTCAAACTCAATTTGTGTGCAATACCTAAAGAAATAATTAGCTGTGAACAGAGCCACTAGGTCAACAGTGGCTCGACAGTGACTAACATATTCAGTATTTAAAATGTCTGTCACACTGTCCTGTGGGGAGCATTTCTCCAGTATTTCTGATTCACGTCTCGACTTTGATGGAGCACTGTGATAGAACAGGATTCCCATATGGCCGTCTCCTCTGACCCTGCAGTGGCAGTAGGAAATGACAGTATGAGTAATGCTATTCATCCAGTGTGGTCCATTGGATTGAAGGCTAGGCATTGTGTGGTGAGAAAACAATAATCTGTCTTTAATATGAATCCTCTGTCACCCGCTCTGTCCCAGGGACGCTGCAGGGTGAGAGCACGCCGTGTCGTAACCTCCTCCTTTCAGAAACATTTTCCAAAGTGCTTTGCAACGAATGCAAAAGATATGCAAATCTGGGACCTGGCTTAGATTCATGGTAAATGGAAATTTTCACAGGTGTTGACATTTAGGGCAGTGTAGCATGATGATAATTACGGAGTACTTTCACTTCATGTTTGGCAGTTGTTGGCTCTTCTATCGCTGTTAAGCATCATTTTGCAAACTGTGAAGTCAAGTATTCTATTTAATCCTCATCTCACACAAACACACAGCACTTCACAGAACAATACATTTCACCTTCTTGTGACCACTTGGGTTTTGTAGGTCTGCAAGTGCCAAGTAGCATACCAGCTGTATTGAGCATTTTCATCCATTACTATAATGAGAGCTGGTGTAACTCTACCAGTGAGGGGGGGGGGGGGGGGGTTGACTCACAGATGTATCTGTGTCAATGTCTTTTTCAGTACACAGTCCTCATAGCAGCATTGGGCATGGTATACTGTAGACATTTATTTCATTATTTCATGGAATGCTGCTGAGAAAGCAACTGCTTCTTGGGTACACTTACATTTTCGAGTCTGGCACCTGAAATATTAATGTGACAGTGGTGTGCCACAGATTCTAGGTTTGGAAAATATTAGTAGAAAGCGCCTTTTGGGTGAATGAGCAGAATGTTGACAGTCCTCATGTGATTGTCATTCTGGGGATTTTGCTGTATATCAAGAGCTAGCAGTTGATTCTCATATTCTTGTGGAGAACATGCTTCTAAAGTTTGACTGAGAAAATCAGGTTTTCAAAACATTTCCACATGAGGTGAATATGTTTTCTATTATTCTGTGACATTTTTGTCCTAGTTTCCAGTAGTCATCTCCAGTTCTCAGTGTGAATTATGGTCCGCGTTGCTGTTAACAACTGTGTTAGACTGGTGAAGACATAAACTACTGTTTGACTCCTCCAGTCACCTGTCGCTGCTACTTTTAACCTGATAAACAAGGACAGTGTAAACCCATCTGAGAACAATGCCAGTTGTGGGCTATTTGGTGGAGTGCAAACAAATTTGAGTAAATGTGTTTGGACACTTTGACAGGATTCATGCAGTGTCAACGTGCAATGGAATAACACAAAATTAAACCGACAAATAGAGTTTTTAGGAGGACAGAAGCAAACAGATGACAGGAGTGCATCCTGAGAGATTGTCTTGTTTAGAAAGGAATTTGTGTGATTACACAATGAAAATATACACTGGACAAATGTCTGTAGTTTACTTAATTAAAGGAATTCATTTCTTAGGCCAGCTGCTGCTGTTGAAGCTTTGCTCAATAAATCAAATTCCAGAGATATTTTTAAGTCACCCACAGTTTATGAAATCCCCTGCAGAGTGTATTATTAGAATGCAAAGTAACAGCAGAGAACATCAGCTATTGAGTTAAAAATAATTTTGCAGAGGGGAATGTGGTAATCTGACACACTGAAGCAGTGTGTTTGTCGACGAGTAGAAAGGGGGAGCGCACGTTACTTGGAAACTGTGAACATATTTTTTAAGATGTAAATCAGTAAGTGAATAACCTTTACTAATGTGTAATGATTTGGTCCCCGTGCCAGTTAGAACTGAATAGATGGAACAAATGCGACTACTGGGAATGTCATTAGTTTTGCAGGTAAACCAAAGTATTATACACATTAAACCTGATGATGGGCTTGGATTAAACGTGAAGCCATTCTCAGGGGGGAAATGTACCATATTTCATGGCATTCCATCAAATTGTTGAGATATTTCAGTTTGCAACAAAGTGGTGGACGGACCAACATTGCCATTTCCAGAACCATGTTGCCACTAGCGTGCCTAATAGCAAAAGAGAAGGCGACCATGAAAAACACTGAAATGATCCTTTAATCAGCAGCAACTTTGTCTCGCCACACTGATGCAGTTGAGCTCTAAAGAGAGCATGGAGGATTTCATTTGAAACACTGCTTGAAGTGCAGCACAACAGACACCAAGCACACACCATTTTGGCATGAAGTGCATTTGAGAAAAATATACTGGCTGTCAGCTAAGTGTTACGGCAGGACAGCTTCTGACAGTGCCACCAATTGTTGGCCTCTCTCCAAGTACTATTTGGATGATATTTATGTATTGTGTTAGATGATGGTGGGTTAACATGCCAGAACGTTTGGTTCGTTGTTAGTCAATGTGTCTGAATAATTCCATGAGGGACAGGTCATGTAAATGACCGACACAAAAATAAAATATTCATTCATTCATTCATTGAATCTCAAAAGTGCAAAGTGCCAATATGAAAGCTGTCTGCTGCTGTCTGATGTAAAGGTTTGACACCTAATGTGTCATCCTGTCAGCAATGTGTCTTAGGTGGGCAAAACCTTTTCAAAACTATGAACTAAATACCCCACATGAAGGTGCTTGTTAGTACCAGTGCTTTGTGCTGTAACCTTGAGTGAATTGTAACTATTATAAATGTGAAGGCAGAAATATTTAATTCCCTAGCCATGTAGCCTACACATTCATACACTTTGTGATGAAAAGCTAAACTGACTCCTTTTGTGTACCTTCTTTTGTTTGAGTACTTTATTTCAAGGTTTTGACCTCGTACATTTCAAGAATTCTTTTTCTCACACAAAGAAAGTGCCTGAACTTCAACAAGTTATTTATATATAGAAAGACGGAGCAAAAAGCAAAGTGACAGCATTAGCAGCAGAAATAGACCAGATTTCCAGTCAGGTATTGTGTCTGTATCACATTCTGGTCTACTGAGTCTCCTGTCAGTAGAGAAATTGGTATCTCTTCCTTTTCTATGATTGATTTCTCCCAGTATGCCTGTTGAACAGTGCTGCTATTGTAGCTGAACAGGAAATATCTGGATGTGGCACTATCCGTGTTCCTTTTATTCAAACAAACAACAAAATAGACCCAGTAGTGGAAAGTGATTTAGGATACTGTTACTTTTGTGTGCTTTTTTAAAGGACACTTTCGCCAAAGTACATAAATTGTACGTCCATCCAGAAACTCAGTGTTATTCACTAATGTCTAGAGATGTCTGCCATAGAAATGTTTGCTCTCACTCAGTCATATTTTGTGGCGTTACATTTGAAAACCTCAACAGCAACGTTTCTTTCTTGTTTCAGAAGTCTTCACATAGTTACATCACTGTGATCTACAGACCTTGCTTTGAACAATTTTGCTGAGAACTATATTTTTCTGCTAAAGTGCGCCCACAAACTGTGCATTTCTGCACAGAAGAAAGCAAGTGATATAACCATGTTACAGGCTGTGGGAATATACATTGCTGTTGGGTCTTTCAGATGTATTTTTGCAGCTTGTGAGCAACACAAACAAGCTCCGTTGTTGGGGTCAACAGAGTCATCCCTAAAATTTGGCAAATCATACTAAAGCTATCTGGATAAAGAGAAATAACTTGGGGTAAGTGGTATTCCAGGTGAATTTCTCCTTTAAAGGTCACAGACACCCGCTGGAAAGTCAGTGGTTTGAATCCCAGGACCAGCTGGGAATCATAGTATTTTACAGGAAAAAAAAAAAATAAAAAAGGTTATTAATGCTCTTTTTTCCAGAGTAGCTACTGACAAGGTGCCCTTGAGCACTTAACCTCTGGTAGCTCCACAGGAGTGACTCAGTAGCTAGCAGAGGAGGACTGAACTGAACTGAACTGAATAGTGTACACCATTATGAATATGAAGCAGAGCGATGCTGAATGCAGCATGGACTCTCAACTATACTTTCCCTCACCATGTTCACAGGGTAACTACAGAGCAAGACTAAGAAAATAAATAAATGGTAAAAAAACAAAGCTTCCTCCCGTTGCACCTTCACCTGCAGCCTTTTCTCCTTTGCAGCAACTTGGCATGCATTCAGGTAATCCTACAGTAGCACCTCTGCATCTGCCAGGAAAATAGCAGGAGAGGGAGATAACCTTTTATATTTACATTTTATGACCCAATATATTCATGTACTAAGGAAATACTTAGGTGAGTGCTTTTTTCAGCCAAGGTGCATGCAGGGGTTTTTAAGTATGTTGTGCCAGCTCTTGTATTAACTTCATATTTTTATCTGTTTGTGGCCAGGATTTGCTACTGGAGCATTTCTCTTCAAAATGCGAAAAAACCCCAGTGAAAAACTGGGTCGTGGAGACAGACTATATAAATAATATAGGAAGATCTTGTACAAGGACGCAGATTTGGTTTTAACACTGTAAAGCCAGTTAAAAAACCAGTGTGCACATTGGTGTGTATGCGTCTTCACTCTTTTTCAATGTATGTTAAGCACATACACACATATAGAGATGACTCTGCAAAACAGTTGTTTTATTTAATATGAATTTGCCCCTATAACTTGCCCAGTACTTGTATTTTCCCTCTTAAAATAACAATATCATCTGAGACTAAAATTAATGTTTAAAGCTGGAGCACAGGACTTTTGTCTCCCCCTTCTGGCAGTGAGAGTAGTTACAAAAACACTGTCAACACATGCTTACATCATAGGCTCTGCCGTAGCCTACTCTGTCGCTATTGTTGCGGCTGTAATACTGTGGATAAATTGTTTTGAGCATCACACAACTCCCGCAAAATGACTCGTTTCACTATCAGAATTTGATCCATTCAGTCCAGAAGTTAGCTGGCTTGGCTGGCAGAAGTCTTTGGGTGCACATTCAAACAGCCAGCATGAGGATGTCCCTCCCAACATGAAATTTAAGAACTCTGTATAATGTGAAATACAGAGAGATTTATCTGGCGGTGATAGACTTAACCAGCATTGTGTGAACTCGTTTGTCAAGGACTTCGATGTCACAGACATTCATTTATATGTAAAAGTTCCACACTGCAAGTTTAACATTTACAGCCAATAGGTTTTCTAAATAAATATTAGGGTAATGACCATTCTTATTAGCTAACCTGTTACTTACAATTCAGTTCTTCTTAAAAAAAACTTCTGGGCCATATTTATCAGAATCACTCCTACTGTAGATATTATACTGAAAGTGAACATAGACTACAAACACTCCAACCTCAGAGTAGGACATGAGGATGATGAAGCGACCTGCACTTCATTTAAGAAAGGTCTACTCCCAGGAGAGTGCTATTTTATGTCACTTTCAATCCCAAAATCAAAATTATGAGGTGTTTTATTTCTGTGACAGAACTACAACAGATTACACAGATAATCACCACTTTATGTGTGTAGGCCTATAGACATGAATACATAACTGAACTATCTAGCTTATTTATACAATGACACCAAAATCAATAAATACCTTAAATTACCAATAAGGACATTTCTAGTTGGCTATATACTAAGTATACACTGCATGCCGCTCACATAAACAAAAAGTCTATTGACAATTTAAAGTTTTAGATTGATTCAGCTGTCTGACAGTAATTGGATGTGGTTGGATCAGTCAGCCCTATCCAATCACATAGTTTTACACTGCCTGTATAAGCACTGCATTTTGTGTGTCATTTTTATGTGTAATTAATGAATAAACCCACGAATTGCCTTTGAGTGAAGTCGTTCAGAACAACTATGAACACATCTGATTTCTGACGTGGTGAGACAGCACACTGTAAGAACCAGTTCTGAGAGGGAAAAATCTAGTCAAAAACATGAAAGTAAAAGTAATGGTTTGGTACCTCTGACTGATATATTTTTATATATGACATCATTAGATTATTAATAGTGAAGCATAAGCAGCATGTTACTGTCGTAGCATGTTGTAGCTGCTGGAGCTAGTTTCAATTACTTTATATACAGTGAGACCGTAAATCAGCATAAAACAGCTGTCAGCAGGTGTCCTGCCTCCTTGTAAGAAACAGACAGGTTGTTTTCCTTTCTCACTGCAGCAACTAAACTGTTTCAGTAATAGTTACTTTTCTTTTTTTTTTGTCTGCTGTACCAAAATCATACCGAACCGTGACCCCAAGACCCAGGCACGTATTGAACTGTAGATTTTGTGTATCGTTACATCCCTCATCGTAGAGCTCTTCGAGTGGTCGGTAGACTAGAAAAGTACAATATAAATGCAGTCCATTTAACATTCTATAACTTCCATAACTCTGTTTACAGTAGTAGTAGTTGTGTGAATAACATGACAAGATTGTTTGACTTCTATAACTGCAAATTCATGTTCAAGTAAGTACATCTATTTTAAAGGAACAGTATTTTAAACAATTTCACAAACACGTTTTTCTCTCATCTGTGACGCTCATCTGATGGAACACATGCGATTCTATTTTAATCAGTCCAGCTGTCTACACATGCTGTATATCGGCTTTTGTTTTTTCACTGTGCAACCTGAGTAGAGACTGTATAAGTGTAAAATCACACTTAAGAATACAAAAAAAGACATTGACAATATATATATATAACTGCCTGTGAAATAGAGGTGTGGTATGGCTTCCAGGTTTTCTAAATAAAGCTCAATTTATTCCACATAAAATGCATCTTTCCCAGGCTTAAGTATAAAGGCCACTGTTTAATGGATGTAGCTGACCTTTAGACCTTTAATGTTTTACTTCCCCTTTTAAGACCATTAGGGTTCCTCAAGAAGACATGTTTGTGCAAACTTACTTTTGGGGATGCTGACCAAAAGTTTTCATTTCTTTCCACAATGCTTAACTGTAAATGCTCCTTTTCAAGTTGAGGGCAACCTTCTGTGCCTTGTTTTTTGGATTGTGTACATCTAACAAAGCAAATATGAAGGAACATAGTATTCCTTTGGAAAAGAAATGCTTTGTCCCATATTTGTTGTGAAGCAGTCGAAGCGATGCGGCTTGATTTGTTAGTTCAGCAAATAATGGAGCTGTTCAAAGACACGCTTTTGACTTGCTGGATTTTCTGACATGTATTGTCTCCTCTCATGTCTATGGCTTCAACTAAATTGACTGTTTCTCCCACAGTTCTTGGGTTAAAGACAACATTTTACAGAAATGGGAGGGTGAATGTAAATTTTTCAAGAATCAGATGTGTTACCACTGGGATCCTCATTTACAGTCACACAGTGTTTCCTGTTTCAGGTTACGTGACATATTACCAGCACAATTTGGTAACTAGTAGAAACATAGTGGTGCAAAATGATTACTCTGATTATTCTAAATTACAAATTTCAAATACTAGAAATATGATAATTACCCAAATACAACCAACACCTTTAACATGCCCCTATGTTTGGTTTATTTTCTTCTTTTCAGCTTCATGGTATTTTCTGATTCATACTGTGTCCTGTTTGATTCACCTGGCCTCCTCCCATCACATACAAGCTCATTTTAGCTTTCTTTACTGTCAGTCTGCTTGCTGATAGCAAGTCTCATTCCAGCCTTATTCCTCCTAATTCCCTTCATACTTCCATTTCCCCCGCATTCAGCACCACACACACATTGCATGCATTAGTTTTAATCTGTGCACCTGAAATTTCTTGTTTTGCTCTATTTGTGGTGAATGCTGTGTGTGACTCTGGGGCCAGCAAACACTGCTGGGTGTGTGAAGCTCCCTGGTTGATGTGCTATATGGACTGTGTGTGATAACTTGTGCTGAGACCTGCCGACTAATCAGCCAGACGCTGATGCTTTTCTCACTGAATTCATCTCCTCACATCTATGAGTTCACTTAAGCTTCAGGGTATTTCGGATTTAAAAGACTGTTTTCACAGAGTGTGTAAACCTGTGCCAAATTTAAAACATCCATTAATTAAAAAAAAAGAACTGGCAAACAAAACTGAAATGTCTTTCCATTCTTTTACTGATACTCAACAAATGTTCTGCCAAAAAATATACTCGTATGCAACTCATAGGCTAATGAACTCAATCACAACACACACACACACACACACACGCACACACACAACTTCAGCTGTACAATTTTTTTTATTCAGTCTTTAAATTGTTCAGCAGTATTATCAGCAATATTTTTTTAAACCCTGCTCTAGCTCAGTGGTGTCTAACCATGTGCCATGGGGAGCCAAGTGTATGCAGGTTTTCTTTCCAACCAAAGACTCAAGAGATTTTCTAATAAGTTCCTCCTCTGTGGCTGAAAGTGTGTTAATCAGTGAAATCACCTGGTGAAGTGTTTGGTTGGAAGGAAAACCTGCACAGGCATAGCACAATTGGACACCCCTGCTCTAGCTGCAAATGGAAATGTAAACATAAAGCATCTCAGTCATCTCCTCTTGTGTATGGTTGTGGGTGAATGTGGGTGGTTGTGTGTGTGTATATTTCTGTGCAAGTATGTATGTGGCTGTATATGAGTGTGACTGTGTGTGAAAGTGTGTATCTCTACATGTCAAACACACAGGAACAAGAGAACCAGGAACTGAGCATCTTAAAATGCTTAATGCTTATGAACTTTCTTAAAACAGCAATTAAAATGATCTTACTTACCATGGCCATCAAACTGCAAATGAGATTAAAAACATAAAAAATAATAAATAAAAAGTGATTAAATGAATGAATCAATAAAAAAAATTAAGTTATTAAAACAAGAAATCCAAGTCTGTCCTGCTTGTAAAGACCTACAAAAACAAAACCTAATAAAATAAGTAATAAGTTATTCATTGTAAAAGGCACATCTCACATTATTTCAGGATTCAGATCAAGTTATTTTACAAAGTGCAAACATGAGCAACAGAGGTAGATTTGGTGGGCAAGACATAATTTACCAAATGTAAACTGTTTCATTTAAATGCTTTAAGCAACAATGTGTTCAACAACATACTGTCAAGTTGTGATACTGGGCACAACAAACACACAACTTGTAACTAAGGGCCCTATCTTACGCCCGGCGCAGAGCGGTGCTTGCTATTTTAAGACCGACGCAGTTGTCATTTTCCCGTCCAGCACTCACGTTGTTAAAATAGCAATGGCACTTGCGCCCATCAGAGCGCCCATGGGCGTGTTGGTCTAAAAGCAGCAGAGAGCGATCGCGCTATTGACCAACAAAAACCTGGTCTAAAGTCAATGGCGCAATGTTTCACTGTTATTTTAAGGGCGCAGACAGTAACATGCATCTACACAGGCGGGTGCACAACATACACTCTGCTTGTTACACACACAGGACGCACAGCAGCGCACAAACATGCAAAAGGTAACAAATAAAAGGATTACAATGTGAAAGATTATTATTGTATTAATATATTAATATTAATATATTTAAAAAAATACATGTCATAATGCTTAGTCATAATATTTATCAGAATTAACTAACCGCAATAATGATGGATTAAATTGTTTAATTATTTGACCAAATCGTGGCAATACACAGTGGTATTTAAACAGATGGACAACAACGGATAAGACACAGATCGACTTTCCTGCTGCATCAATACATGATGACATGAGGAACACATGAGGAAATAAATGAGGTGAAAACAATGATTAAACTAACGAAGGAAATAAATCTGCACAGCTTCTAGGTTTTCATACTTTCAGCAATTAAAACCCTGCTGATTTGACCTGTTACTCCATGACTGAACAAAATGATTTTAAATAAACCAAAGCTCTAATTAAAAAAATAAACCTTTTCAAAAACCAAACGAAGATAAATTTGCAACAAATTAATGAACAGGATCTTAAACTGGTGGTCTGGGGGTGACCACGGGAGGGTCCAGGAGCAGCAGAGGCCAGTGTGCGCGATTATGGACCTTTGCACACGAGCAGATCTGTTTCCTCTGCAGAGAAGTGCTCCTTCTTACTACTTGGCAAATGCGCCGTCATAATAGCAATCCGCCAAGGTGCAAGCACACCTGGCTCTTAAAGGGAATGGGAGATGACACTGTGATTGGTTTATTGCATGTTACGCCAAAAACACACCCATGATTAATTAGGAGACTATGGACAACCCCTTTGAACCATGCGCCTGGTGCATCGACCATTTTTCCGCCGTTAAAATAGCAAAAGTGGATTTGGACACACCCTCAATGCAATTGCACCATGCGCTTCAGACCGTGCGCTTTAGATCGTTAAAATAGGGCCCTACTGCTCTTTCAGTAACAGGTCATTTTTGAGATTGAGTAGGCAGGGTTCTAGTGGTTTACCATCATCAAGACTCATCAGTACTTTATGGATGAAGATAAATGTGTGAACGAGTTTCCTGGGGTAGTCCAAATGCAATGCACACATCAACCCAAACAACAATGCAAATGCATCACCCAACCAGAGGGGTATTCCATCAATGCAGCTAATGAAAGCTGCACTTACTTGAAATAGCTTGGCCTGAATTAACGCCAGCTTTCACTTAAGGCTCAAGCCATTCCACTAATACAATTTAGCCGTGTCTAGTCAACTTTAACTCTAACCAGGCTTGAAAAAGCTTGCATTGTGTGTACATGGAGTATATTAGCAGCCCGGAACAGTTAATTGTCAAAAAGGCGATACTATGTACAAAATGAAGGGAAAACTAGTAGGGCTGTAGTCTCTTTGTCGACTGGTTGATTAGTTGGTTGATATGCTCTCGTCCGACCAAATTCTCATTGGTCAAATAATCTCCATGTTAATTTCATAAGGAGAAAAGTGCTACATCAATAGCCTTCTAGGATTAATCCATTTGCTGTGGCGGGAGGGACAGACTAACAAATTACCTGTGAAAATGGGGGCGTATTCAAAACACCCCTGTTGTTTTCACAACTTTGAACTTGCCCAACATAATAAACTGCTAGGTTTAACTTTACTCAACGTTTACTGAGCATTTACTGGACGTACTGAACGATTACTGAATCAGTGTTAACCAAAATATCCATGCTGCTAACCAAATATCCATTCATTCAGAAATCAACATCCAAGACCAAGAAAAGTCACGTCTGTTGTTTCACCAAGTGCTGGAAAAGTAAAGGGGGATAGCTCAAAAGTTAGCAACAATGCCCTAAAAACTAGAACCCTGCTGTTGAAACTATAAGAAGAATATAAAGGAGTCATCACCGATAAGGGCAATACTGCCGCCATTAACAAGGTGAAGGAAGTGGCTTGGCAAAAAAAATGCTGACAGGTTAAATGCGTAAATTATACAAGTTTACATAAACTGGCAATGGTGGCCTAGTGGTTAGAGAAGCAAGCTTGTAACCAGAGGGTTGCTGGTTCAGTTCGCCAGACCGGCAGGCTCAACCTGGGTGGGGAAAGTGGAATGCAGTTTTTTTCATGCAGATTACTATCTAATTGACATTTTGGTTTGGTTTAGTTATGCTACCTTAGTTTTCTTTTATGCACTATAAAACATTTACACACACATCTACCACTTAAACACATTACACAACCGATTATACTGACATCCACACTCAATATTGTGAATATTTAATTTGTTTAATTTGATTTAATAAATTGTGTTATGTAATTATGTTGTTAAACTTTGACATGGTGTGTCTCCCTTCAGTTGTGGCCATAACAAATGGGGGCTTGTCCATTTAAGTTGTTTTGTTAGACAGTTTGTTTGTGCCTCAGGTAGCAGTGGGGCGCATGATTTGAATTATGATATGGTGAAGTCTGCTGCATTAAAAGTATAGGAGTTGATCTTTGAAGCCTATCGTCACAAATTAATAAATTGGGTAAAGGGTGATAAGATTTTCACTGTTGGTGCTCAGCTGCAAAAGTTGATACTTTTTAGACAGTCTGTGTGAGCTTATTGTGTTTGAGCAGTTTAAAAATGCTATCCCTCCACACATTGCTACTTATGTGAATGAGCAGAAGCCCTCTACTGCGCTCAAAGTAGCTGAATTGGCTGATTTTGTGTTGACGCATAAGGGTAGTTTTTCAGAGACACACTCCTGGGGTGATAGGAAAAGGGGGATGACAATTGTGGTAACTCCTGTGGTGGTGCAAAATTTTGGTTCCTCCACAGGGGTTCTGGTTCCTCTTGTAAGCCTGCATTTATGGGGTGGCCTGAGGGTACTATAGTGTGTAATTGCTGCCATGGGAAAGGTCAATGGAAGGACAAATGTCCGCTGTTTAATTCGAAAGCTAAGCGTCATTTACTGTCTTCTCTGTCTCATTCACCTTCGCATCGTTCACCGTAGTATGCTCCAGCTATGCCATGCTCTACAGTTTCTGAGCAGGGACCACTGTGCGTTTTGAGTTCTGGTTCAGGCCTGATGCCCAGAACTGGTTCAGGTTTTAAGACGTTCATCGCTGATACTTTTGTGCCCTTGGTTGGTAGTAAGGAGAGTGTATCAATTAAGCTGTTGCTTGACACAGGCGCTAAACACTAATTTATTGTGGAGTCGGTGCTGTCTTTTTCATCTGCTACAGAGACGGGGGATTTTGTACTGATTTTGTAATTCCACAGGTACAATACCCTCAGACTTAACTTTTATTTGGACTTAAAATGGTCAAAATATTGGTCCAAAGAATGTCATTGTTTAAACCTGGCTGAATGAATCAGATCAGAATTATTAATGTGGTAGTTGGCGTTTACAGTGGATATGCAGGAATCATTGTAGGAACACCCAAGATAGTATGAGAATGATCTTTTACTGTTGTAAAGACCTTTATGTACAATACTGTATTACTGTTTTCACGTATTAGGGTAAGTCCGGGTCAATTCATCACACTTTTGGACTGCATCATCATAGATATTAATGAAACTTGGCATACTGATTTGGCCATATAAAAAACCCATGGAAATTTTCACCAAAGTTATAATGTCATCAACACCTCCAGAAAGTTTGGTCTTTGGTTTTTGAGTAGTTGCAGAGATGTCATTACTCTGAAGTGGCATCACATGCAGTTTCAGTTCCACAGGTTCCTTATATGACTAAATCAGCATGCCATGTTTCATTAATATCTATAATGATGCGGACCAAAAGTGTGATGAATTGACCTGGACTTACCTACTATATGTAAATGTATTTATATCACTATTAGAACAGACTTTTTTGTTACTTTATTGGACATCTGAAAGTGCAGAGAGACAGGAAACATGGGTAGAGAGAAGGGTATGACAATGCATCTTAACCAGTAGGCTAATGAGGCATCCCAAGGATAAAGATTTTTAATATTGCATCCCAATGGCAACCCACAGTAGCTGAGCTCAAACACACATGCCACGCCATTCACACACACAAACACAAGACCGTGGGTGACATGACACATACTCCTGCTACCAGTTTCATGCTATTCCACTGATTAACTGTTGGTGGTGGTAATGTGCCAAGAAAAGTAGCAACTCCCAGGAAAGGCAGCGAAAAAGACTGAGCTAGCAAACAAAGATGTAAGCAATTCAGGTTTAAATTTTCAAGAAAGATGCTTTGCACATGTTTTATGAGGAAGGAAATGCATTTGATGTATTTGTTAGGTTTTTGGTGAGAAACATTGGGCCTTTTGCAAGAACATTTTCTTCTTATTATTATTATTATTATTATCATAAAACTGACTTTTTGTGAGGTTTGCTCATACAAGTGTTCCAAGTCAGATTCAGGGAACTCTCTTAACTTCCTTGTCATAGATGGCTCGTTTCAGCCTGATGAATGCCACATGACGAGGTGCATGTTCATGAGATCTGATGATTGGCATAATCCACGCTCCCTTTCCTTTAAATTGCCATATAAGGCTCCATGTTCTGCTCTATTTGTGAGCATATTTCATTCACAAAAAAAAAAAAAAATTCCTGACCTTAAATTGAGGCTTGGGCGATCCTCTGTTGCTGTTTCAGGCACATCTCTCAAATCACGTGTTATCTTCTTGAGATGACTTTCGAATTGGTCGCAACAAGATTTCTGATTGAGTCGAAACAACTTCTCTTCTGATGACATTGTCATTTCTACAGTCTGGTACTGTTACTTTTACTTCAGTAAAGGAGTTTCTTCTACCACTGATGCACACAATTGACCCATGTGGGTCAATACAGCGCAGTTGAGTAGTGGATAAAGTTAACCCAGTATTACATGAGTAATAAACCACCCAAGACAAGGGTTAATATCTAGTAACCAAACAGCAATATAAAAAATAACACTAACACTCTGCAAAACAACCTCAAGTATTTACCCATGGCTACTGTGTTTATTGTCGGTACTATATTGACCCAATTTTTAACTCAGTGATTTTTATATAACTGTAGTTACTTGCACATGTTGAAACCTAAATGAGATTCTATAGGGGATACTTAAAAAATCAGATTCAATGAGCGGCTTTGAAACAGGATTCAGATTAGATAAAATGCTATGGAACCCCAACCCTTCTTGCATGTCTCACAACTGCCTCCGAATATCTCCAAAGCTCCTCAGGATGTAGTTTAGCAACACTGGCAAAGTGAGGATTGTTTGGAAGATCCTCAACATATGGAACAAATTTCTCTTCAACAGGTAGCATCTAACTTTATAGTAGTAGAAATGTTGAGCACCATTCTCTATTGTTAATTTGTGTTTGTATACTGTATGTTAATTTAGTCAGCGTTAAGTATACAGTAAGAGTATAAATCAGCTGAGTAAGTTTGCACTTGCAGATATAGAGGACATCACTTTTTTGAGTTTGAAGAACGCATGTGTCCTTTTGATAGAAGATGAAGCACAGGAGCATGTCAGTGAGAAGTTGTTAGCTTTCTAACCTGTTTGCCTCTTGATCTTTTTTGGGATCAGAAGTGTGTGGCAATGTCAGTGTGCACCTTATGTGTGTTGGTTGGATGATTAGTATACTGCATGTCACATTCTGATGGTAAGTTATGTGTAGTGCTTGTGCAGTGCATATATTTGCTAGTCATGAAAGAGATCTCACGTGTCTTGACTTATGTGATCTAAACAATGAGTTGTGTGTTATCCTTAAGTCAGTGATGAATTTCTCAGGTAACAACTTCATGAAGAGCACACAGAGGATGCATCTTTTCCCCACTGACATTTGGGGGATCTATTGGCAGAAATGGAATATAATATTCACAAGTATGTTTTAATTAGTGTATAATCACTTGAAAATAAGAATCGTTGTGTTTACATTACCTTAGAATGAGCCCTACTAATCTACCTAGGGAGTGGGTCCTCCTCCATTGAGCCCGTGATGTTACACCACCATGTTTCTACAGTAGCCCAGAACAGACAAACCAAACACTGGCTCTAGGGAGGGCCTTTCACGTTTTTCAAGAGTTTTACAGCCACCATTGCTTCTCCTACATGCTTGGAGGGGGAGGGGGAGGAGGGAAGGGTATTAATTTTGTTGTAATCTACAACCTCACTGCTAGATGCCACTAAATCCTACACACTGGTCCTTTAAATTGTGCTCATACTTTGACCAACTTCCCACTTCTAAGAACAATCAAAGTAAGAACAAAAGCTTTCTGGAGAATTTCAACCCAAATACAATGCATGCTGGGAAGTATGTTAGTAAGTTAAGAATGTTTAACAACAATCATCCAACAATCAGCTGGACATTTGCCAACTCATTTCAGGTCACAAGACCGAACTCATGATTATAAGCTTTGAAAGTCATGATCAGACAATTTAAGATTACATCTACATAAAGCCGGCTAAATTTTAAAAACACTGTTTTATAATTTACACAGTTTATGAAAACAATTTGTGTCCACAAAAAAGATGTGTGCCATAGTGTGGACGTACTTTCAGTTGACCTGACTTGAAACAAATTATGAGAATTTACAATTTATAGTTGTATGTAATGTGTAGTGAGCTGTGAAAGTTGTTTTTCAACCATTACACAACTAAAGAAATAAATGAACAGAACTATCTTTCTTTGTTATGAACCACAGTTGAAGATTCTAAGATCTTAAATCCTACAGCTAGTATGCCATTTAACCCTTTCATGCATAGTTGTCACTACAGTGGACAGCTATTCAAAAGCCATTTTCTTATATATGCATGGGTTTTAATGGTATAGTTGCACATCAGCCAACACAGTGGACTCTAGTGTGTCATCCCATACACTGCCATCCATTGGCCAGTCCTCGTAAGTGCAACACAAATTTCTCAAAACCATAGACTGTAAAAGCTCAAATTCAAGATGGCCGCCTGCCGGCCAGAAATACTCAGTGGCTCAGGAATATCTTGCCAGTCCTTCTATAGTAATAGACACTTACAGGAAAATAAAATTCTGTAACATCAAATAACGACAGCATCGAGTAATACAATTGTTAAAATTTCCAAGTATTGATTTTATGTTGGGAGAAAATGACAATTAATCATCTGTCCACTAAGTTGGACAAACTCCTTGAAAAATGCGTGTTTAAAAAAAATGAAGTTCAAATATTTTTTCTCATGCCTAAAGAGGAATAAAAGCACTTAGGAAGAAAATCCTGACTGAGGTTATCATAATTCATGCATGAAAGGGTTTAGCCAAATAATACACATTACATTGGCATTTTCACTGTGTTACTGTTACTGTGTTCACTGTATTAACTTATTAACTAAAACTGCCTTCTCTTCAAAATTCTACAAGCACAATCACAATAGTACCTTCTAGAGATCACTTTCACCTCTCACAGCACCTCATTAAAACATAGCTGGATGTTAAAATCACTTCATTTCTAATTATTGTTTTTGAGTGGCATGTTTATTCAAGGTTTCATTGAGCTTATAAAGACAAACTCTTACACCTGAATATCTAATGTGTTTTTATATTTTCTCTCTTTCTTCCAATCAGATGCAATGTGGACAGCAAAGTATCGCGAGTGGCGTGGCTCAATCGCACCACCATTCTATTCGCAGGAAGTGAGAAGTGGTCTCTAGATCCTCGTGTCATCCTGATGGAAAACACAGCGGTCACAGAGTACAGCATCAAGATCCAAAATGTTGACGTCCATGATGAGGGGCCCTACGTCTGCTCCATCCTCACAAACAAGAAACCAAAATCCACAAAAGTGCATCTCATTGTTCAAGGTAAAACACTGCTACGTCAACAGCCCTGACAGTGATTGTATTCAGCTCCAGTAAATTACTGAAGGTGTCAAACAAGAACAATGCTGGAACAATGCTGTGTGTTGTTTGTTTAGAGCCATAATTTTGCAGTGTGCGTATTCATTTTTTACAGGTGCAGCATTGTAAACTCAAATTGTTGATATGGATGGGACCAGTGCGAGTCTGTTTTAGGATGGTGTGATCAGATGGAATTCACAAAGCATTAGACCTGGTGATGAAACCGGGATTCAATCTCGATTTAATTTGAGATTGCTGATAGATATTGATTTAGGGCACATACGTTGAAAAATGTCCTGGCTCAGTTCATTGGAAAGTCCTACTAAATCAACTGTCAGCGCTGAGACTTTTGTTATCTTTTATGATGAAATCAATTTCCTTCATGGTTAGTTTCCACAAACAATTAGCAGCACCGCCCTGAGTCTGCATTTGAGGTCTAGATCATGGAGCTGCACTAAATTGACATATAATTAAAAATTAGATTAAGTAGAGGTATGAGATACCTCATATTGAATCACAAAGAGAGAAGAGAAGAAGAGATACAAAAGAGATCAAGAAAAAACCTACTGGCAACCCCTGAGAAGGCGCATATTGCATTTCAGATTGTAATATCAGAAGAGAAAAAAGAATAATTTCTTTGCTTCTTTGAGAATAAATTCTAATAATTGTTCTGGGACACATTGCGACTACTGTAGCATGTCTTATGAAAAAAAAATTGACACGATCCTTACAAAAAGTGTTCAATTTGATGATGTTCACTTTCATGAAATGATAATTAACATTGAGTATTTTTCACACTTTATAATTCATGATGATATCTCATTAACTCTTAATTGATGCTGAGAAGCGTCAGGCCATGGTTTAAATCAAACAATAGACAAGCATATTCTTGCACAGACAAGAAAGCACATCTCCAATTATACTTTCTCATGGATTTTATCTGTCCTTTCTCCTTACCTTGAATAACCCAACCATCTGGATGCTGCAAGCTCATACTTGAAACTAAAAGCAGCCACGCGATCCACAGAATGGGTAAGGCTAGGCTTTGATACGCCAACAAAACACTGCTGGTGCTCTGTGTTGTTCACACCAAAGGAGGGATGCACCTGCTCCAACTATCAGTGTGCATGTGAGCAACAGTGTCTGTCAGTGGTATGAGGGCAGCAAGTTATAAACCAGCTGCTGCCACAACTCTTTATGCCAAGTCTTAATAGTATTACAGTACTACAGCAAATAGTTTTTACGTATGCTTGGTCGTAGAATATGGTGACAAAATATCAAGGATTTTGTCCTACATTAATGTATATATGTATACATATATGTTCTGTATTTACCACTAGTTTGGCTGTAAAAAAGTAACAAGTCTAAGAGTCTACAGCCATGTTAGTGGCTCTTTGAGACTGTGCTTAGGCACAGCTGGTCTTTTGAGCTAAATGTTAATGGCAGCATGCTACCATGCTCACAACTACAATGCTGACATGTTTAACAGATGTAATGTTTACTATGTTCACAACAAGTGGCAACTACCACAGCTTGATGCCGAAGCCAATGCAAAGTACCTTATTGGGAAACTTTGGTATTTTTCAAGCTGGACCCTATTTCCCCATCGTTTGTGTGCAGGTGTCTAATGGGGACAACAATTTTTGAAGTTTGTTGAAAATTACCGAAGTTTTCCTTTAAAGTGCCACCAACAGCTGCTAGATGCTCCAACTGACTCCCATTAAAAAAAATGTCAACTTCTCTCTAGAAATACTAAGTAATGCTATTTTTTTTTTATGGGTATAATTGCAAAAGTCAGTCCTCAAGTGTGCTGGTGGTCATTTTGGAAATTATTGTTCCATTAATAAGATTTGAAGCTCACCTGCTGCTCTCCTCAGCTCTGGGACTTGCACTGAGTTGGACTGTGGTTGCAATATTTTGATATGTTTAATGGTATTTTAGTACCTGTTAGCACAATTTAGATAAAGTAGCTAAGATTAGCCCAAAAGAGCAGCACTCGGAGTTCCCATTAAGCTAGCGTTAGCTTGGGTCCGAGGTTGTAGGGCATGTTTCCAGAGTGAGAAAGACAACACCATGTACTCCTTATGTGGAAGGTCCTGGCTCCAAACGGAAAAGATGGCACCAGCCATAAGCAGCAACTCTGGCCTTCAAACCAGCTCCAATGAAAACCAACGGATTTTGCTAATACAAATGAAAAAGCCTGTACAATCAATTTCTCTGCTCTCGCATGTTTTGGATTAAAATCTCCTTCAGAGGGAGTTGGAGATTGACTGTCCTCAGGCAGGAAACACTCTGACGCTTTAATTTTGAAGATATAAGAATTGCTTTTTTACAGTGCAAGTGAAGACTCTGTCACTGATCTCCCCATGAATTCTTATTACACACTTGTTTTTCTGGCTTTCCTCTGGTGGAGAGGGAAGGGATGGTTGAAGGGAGAGAGGCCAAGAAGCAAAAAAAGAGAATAATTATTTTATACTGCCTGTTGTTCCATATTTCTGTACGGCTTCTGTACAGTATAGGAGTGTAATGCAAAATGGTGGGTGCCGTGGCAGTAGTGATGTAGATTTAGAAATATTTATGTAGTGTTGTTAATTATGTTGTTTATTAGGGTAGAGGGACAGACATGCTGTCAAATAGCATGGCCTAATATTTCTTCCATGCTGGCACTAGTTTTAGGTCCAACAGTGGTGCTGCTTTGGCCTGATTACACACATGCCAGTACCCAACATGATGAGTGCTTTAATATACAATTGCTGCCACTTGTTAAACTTTGTGAGACTTTGGTGTTACGGGAACATTTCATGAGAAGAAGCCCATATTTATGTCACACTGAAACACCCTGGAGTTACAACTGAATAGAAATTACATGAAATGAATAGAGTACACACTGCCACCTTTATGGCAAAGAAAGATCAGGAAGTCCATGGGGGATGTTAGTGGGGCCATTCGTCCCCACAGGCGCTCTCCTCTCTAGCACCTCAGAAATGGAGATTGGTGTTGAACCTGTACACAGAGAAGGACTCTGGAGGCTAACATCAATCAGTCCAGTGACCTTGTCAGCTGATACCCTCAGGAATATAGGACATCTGCTTCCATGGTGACTGCACACAGGGAGTGGACTGACTGCAGTTAAGCCACATTACTAGAAAGAATAATATCTTGGAGTGCTTTGTAATGCATAGCGCATGTATTCCAAGGACTAGAACTGGCAGAAAAGGAGCAAAGGACTCAACATCAAGTGATATTTACACTGTGATCCCAACTTTAAGGACTTCATTTCTGTTTGTTCAATGAGAAAAGAGCCCTGCTGTTTCCCTCTTATTGACTCTCCCTGGAACACACCAGGAGAGTCCTCTGTGTAACTGCATCTTATGTTGGGATACTTGAAAACACAGATGTTCTATCTTACACAGGCTCCACCCTCTACTGGACTCTATGGGTAATACTCTTCTCCAATCACACGTACGCAATCACCCACTGACATTTGCATGTACGTAGCTGGCCAATCAGGATGTGCCCACTGATTCCGTGTGTCCCACACAGTATAAAAGGCAGTGCCTTGCTGCAGTTCCCATCCTCTTTTCCTCAGTGACGGTGAAATCAGCTCACTGATCTTACTTCTCTGGTGATGGAGTCGCAGCTCCAAGTTTGTTCCTGTCCATCGAGCCCCAGTATTGTCGTAGCTGCCATGGGGCATCTCTTCCGCTTCAAATGCCTCAGACGAGACCACGTAGAGAGCAGCATAATGCAGCCACCGCCATGTGGGCACTGTCGGGCACTTTGTCCAACTTTGTCCAACCGGCAATGGTGTGACCATTTTCAGCTGTGAGATTTTTAGTATCAAAAATGTGTCTTCTGCTCAGTGTGTTTTTAAAGAAAAACTTGCTTTTCATTAAGCAAATTCAAGCACTAGCCTATAAACCATGTCTTTAACTTATAAGTCTTTGGGCCTGCCATAGTGCGTAAAGACCATTCCTGTTCACTCTCCCAACATAAGTTCACTGTGTGTGAAGTGTGTGTACATGCAGTATAGGCCATTTTCCACAAAGCCACGTTGGTACTGCACCTAACCCGGTTAGGCTTTGCCATCAACTGGCAGAAGAGCGTCCCACAGCCATGCCAGCAGGTTGAGTATCTGGGAGTCGTGCTCAACTCGGTCAGTCTGTGGGCTGTTCTTTTGGAAGCCAGATGGACAGCCCTGCAGCAGGCAGTCCTCAGACTGCGGCAGGGAGTGGCAGTGACAGCTTTGACTGTCATGCAGGTACTGAGGCTCATGGCAGCGGGCCATCCAGTTGTTCCACTGGTGGTTTGTCATTGTGCACTTGGATCCCAAGAGGCGCAAGCACCACTTGGTGAACATTCCCCCATCAATGCAGGAGGACCTGCGTTACTGGGGGTCCCCACAACATCTGTTGATGGGAACAAAGCTGGGTTGAGTGACCTCCTACGTGTTCACCGATGGGGGGGGGGGACAACTGTCTGGGGAGAGCGATAGGTGGTGTGTGACCTAACAGCTGTAGTCAGAACACAGCAACAGGAATGATGCGTGTCTCATCTACAGACTCTGATTTGAGAGAGAGACTGTGCATCATTTTACATACAGATGGCACTCCAGAGGAAACTTCATTATTTAAATCTTCCAATGTGGTGACAGAATCAGTCAGAATCTACGGTAATTAATGTTCTGCATTTTCTAAATATCACACTGGAAAGCTGTTACTCACAAGTTTAACAATAAAACAGTTTGAAGTAACGCAGCGGTACTCAGGATGCGTCATGAGCTCCATCAAATCTGTCCAGACAGTTTTATTAAATAAAACTTTGAACTCAGGTTAAGGAATCAAAACATTTTTTCTGTAAAGTCATGAGGATCATTACAGTGAGTTTTTCATTAATGCCACTTACAGTCAAGTCTCAAAATATTTGCAGTAAACATTTCTGTGCGTGGACTTGTATCTATATAATCAGTGTGTAAAATAGCCTCTGACAACTTAACAGAGTAGGCATCAACATCCTATTTGTCGTGAACAAATAAAATATGTTCGTGAAACATTTAAAAACAGGTTCAAACACAGTCCTGCTTACTTTACGCACAGCCGGCACAGCGTTGATACCGTCATTCATCATTTAAATATTTGGACAAAACAGTGACTGTGTGCTTTTCACACACTAACCAGCATATTTCCAAACCCGATTTTGTATCTGTTTATTTATGGATATGTACTTAAAAGCATACATGAGGACTTTCAAATATGTAGAGAACTGCAGAATTAAATGTTTTATTATCCTATATTAATTGTTTGCACAAAATAAGCGGCAGCAGCAGTATGCCAGCAGCTGCACACATGAGAACACATCAGCTTCATTTTCATTCTACCATTGTCAGCATATTTGGATTGAGGTATATTAATATTTGGGGTGTCCTGAATATATATTTTGGAACTTCACAGGCTTCACAGAGATGAACTCATTTCTCTCTCTCATTCAGCCTCTCTCACCCGTTTCACCCGCGTTTAAAGAGGATGAGAGGAGCCCATGTGATTGGTCATTATTGAAGCCCGCCCCGACTCCACCTGCGCGTAATGCATTCCTCCCACTAAAAATGTATTCAGTCTCTCTTCCACCTTGTACCTGGCTGTGCCCAAAGTGTGCCAGTGCTGATGGTCTGGAAAATTGCAAAAAGTGTTGGCAACACCCACGCGCGCCACACACCAGGAATTAAGACTTGCCTGTGCCCTATTTCAGGAAAATTATCATAAACAATGAAATATTCTTGGCTAAGTAGTCTGAATCAATGGCACTACCACACTTTCTAAAGTATCCATTGTGCTCTGTGTGTCCCTCCCTGTTTGTACGGACTCTTTTTGTTGTAGCATAATGACAAGTGCAAGCAGTCTATGTTTGGTATTTTTTTGACATCGAAATGCACATTGGCAGTTTTTTGTCATTTGCAACAATGGCATTACTGCTGCACGTTAATGCAGCCAGATCTGAAACACTAAAAGCAACCAGTAAAATGCAGCATGTGTTTGCTTTTACAGGAAAAAAAATGACATTTTTTGAATGACAATCTTGACGTTTTTCTTGGTCAAGACTAGTTGCCTAACAACAGCAAGTGGTCCCGACCGGGAAATTGTGTGCCCATAACTTTTCATTTTTATTCTCAGCCATCTTAGTGTTACATGTAATTTGGTGCCTTAGAACGCAGGAGAAAAGTCATTATCCTCTGTAACTATTGTAGTGGGGTAATTTGATCTAAGCAAGTCTAGTTTTAACATTGAATTGCTGTCAGAAGCTGGATCATTAATTCAGTGAACACAAATGGGATTTGTTAGGCAAAGTTATTGATATGGCTAATTTTGAACTGCTCATTCAGCAGAACTATGCCAACTTCTGGAAAATGAAAACTGCTGTTTTAGTATGACTTGAAGGAGCTGATTAGATTTTTATGAATAATAATGACTGATTGGCAGGCAGACAGATGTAATTATTCTGAATCACAAACTGACAATCAAATAATTGATAGAAGTGATGATTATAATAGTGAAGTTAAGGATATGTTAGAGAAATATCCCTTAGGTGTAACACCTTTATTGTTAGGAACATGGTTATACTATAAAGGAACAACCTGCTCTGGGAAAACAATGTTACTGGTGCCAATCTTTATCTTCTCGTCAGTCAGTATCAATCAGTAGAGACAGGTAAAATTAGTTCTTGAGCAATTTGGCCCTGGACACAGTCTGGATGTTATTGGCAGCATTTGTATCTTAGACTGTTATTTCTTTGAAACAAAGGCAAGTCTGTGTCTATAGCAACTGGTCTATAGTGTTGCCAGTATGAGTGTCCATTAATGAACATATCAGTAAATGTAAAGGAAGTATCCTTCATCCATCTATTTAACTTGGAATCCACTCTCATTTTAACAACCTCCAACATGTGAAAGTAGAGTTGAATTGTAAATGGTTTTAATTTAGCAGGCATTATGCTCAAGAGGGGGCTAAGTCATGTGTCCATTTCAATTCATTCCTCTTCATAACACTGAACAAATGAGATCAGGAAATTCTCCACTTAAGTAGTATAGTAGTGGTAGTGCTAGAATGTCTGTTATTGGGTTAGTCTCAAATATTGTGTGTATATTGTTATGTGTTTAGTTTCAAGCCTTCAGATCTTGGTTAATAATCATCAGATTCAGACATTTTCTTTTAAGTTCTACCATGATGTTTTGTTTGGTTGTAAACAGTGCTGTTCATATAGGGTGGGTTGGGCCTTTAAAGGAGAAATGTACCCAAAATCCTTTTTTAAGGAATTATTTACAGTAAAACATCCATTCATTTGATAATTCTGTTTATGTAGCCTAGTTTCTGTGGTAATATCTTTCCATCCTAATAAATTGACAAAGCATGGAAAAGCAACTGAGGTCCAAATTAAAAACATAAATGTTAACACAGCATACTTAATGAGTTGAAATTTGAAGAAGTCATGACACAGAGAACATAATTTTACTTCCCTCCACTCAAAAATGTGCTGCTCATTGTTACTTTACTTGGATGCTTCACTGTGCAGAATGTATGTCCAGAGTTTGTTTTCACATTCATCTGCTGAAAGTGGAAAGTTTCTCTGTGCTCACTTTAAATCTTTTTTAGTTCATGGGGCGGACCTAAGAGCATGATTTGTGACTTCACAACTAGTTTGGAGCCAATCATGGTGCACATACACTGGGGATGGACTTTTAAGTGAAGTAGGAGACATCTTTTGTCCAGCAGTTCAAATTTGGAAATGAACAATATTTGCATATTCATAGATTCTGGATTTTTTTAATGAGGTATTTGGAGTATATGCCATTTTAAGAATGTCTGACAAGGCAATTGAACTTTTTTATGGAAAAAACACATCAGACAGTGAAGTATTTTTATGTCTTAAAACATGTCTGGATGGGACCTTTAAATTTGATCAGCAGGATGAGGAGTTTACAGCAACTGAAACAACAGTTAAGCCTGCCTCCATTCACCAAGTTTACTTCAGTTATTGACGAACAATACATCAACTCGAACGTAGGTTTTGTTTCAAAATTTTAATTAGTCTCCCACAGACTTGTGCCATCAATCAGAAAACTGCGCTCTTACCAAAATAAAGATGTTTCCATATGTGTTGCTTAATAGACACAGAACTTACTCAGTATTGTACATACACAGTCTTGTGGTAAAATAACAGACTGGCAGAAGATACAGTCCGGCTCCCACACCATACCTGTATGAAGCACATTGAATATAGAGGCTCTGTGAGGTTCTGACATAAATGTCTAAATATACAATCAATGTGGTGTCTAGTGGACATTGGTCTTCATACATAGTGTTAGATCTCCTCCCTTTCTGCCTGCAGTGGTTCAATTGGCCACTTCCTGCAGGAGGTGGCAGTTAGGGAGGGTCGTTATGGTAATGTGGTGACACCTGGGTGGGCCTCCACCAAGGCTATATCTAGCAGTCTGGTCTCGTGTTCTCTCTCTCTCTCCTAGGCTCCACATTTCTCCAGGTTTTGGGGGGGTTTTTTTGACATTTTTTTCCTGTATTCAACAGTAGCATACACATTCCTTACTCATCCATATATTCCATTCGCTACTGATACAGTTACTCTCCATACCTCATGCCTTTTGTAAATAGTAATGTTGTTTTATTTCCAATAAAATATTCAATTGGTACTTTAACCTGACTTGTATCTCCTCTTTGTCACATGCATTGAGCCGGTTTGTGACAACAGTCTATACTGCCGTCCTAAGCTAACTACAGTAACTACATTTTTGGTTGGTTGAAATTGAGGTATAGTTAAAAATGAACTTATCTGTTTTATGTTGTGACAAAGTTTCAGAGTTCAATTTAGTTTTGTTTAAGAGAAAAAAAAACTATTACTACTACTACTACTAAAAATTGCAGGAATTACAAAATCTGAATCAAAACCAACTCAAGCAGTACGTTACTGCGGTCTACTTTGGGGTCCTATTGGCAGATTTCGCTCTAACCATCTAACCTCACACAACAATGCCATCAAGAAGGCATTCATTTTCAACAGGGTCTCTCAACGCCAGATTGCTTGCCTCACATCTGCTGGTCCCATCAGACTTAGGAAGTCATTATCTTACCATCTTATAAATAACAAGGGTCAGTCACAAGAGGTATGTAAGACCTTCTTTCTCACAACTCTGGATACCATCCGAAAAAATGACAGGCTCATTACAGCTCCCCATCAAGCTTGACACCCCCCAAAGAGCGTGAAATACATTCTCCAGCTAATAAAATAAATTTCACCCCAATTTACAAACATGTTGAATCATTTAATCCGTTAGCCATTATAGAAGAGAACACGCCCCCAAATGAGGATACCTCCCAAGTGATATAACTGTTCAGCTGATGTAGAAGGAGTTTGCTGCAAACCACTGTTCATACGAAACATACTGGAAAGCAGGAAAGAACAGCAACATCAGCTTCACCAAGCTGAGAGAGGAGCAGTGCAAGCAGTGTCTCCAGCATGAGCTCCATATGAAGGCCAAACACCAGGCTGCCAACCAGGACCCCACTCCCGTCTACTCCACTTGTAAAAAGTGGGAGGATCACAAGGAGAGAGCAAGGGAGGTATTGATGAGGCACTACAAGCTTGATGCAGAAAAACAACAAAAGTGACAACCTGTCCATCCGCAGTGTGAACCTACAGAAAGTAATCATGCTGCCCCGAATGCCAGGGGTGAAGATAGCAGTCTTCACCAAAGAGATCTCCATTTTCCATGAGACCCTTTTTTATCTTGAATTATATTATATTTGTAGAGTACATTAAGGGTGTCATTTTGACAAATAAAAGAGAACTGTACTATACAGCAGTTTTGTTAACAAGAATGTCAAAACTTTAAACCACTAACAACCTGCAGATAGAACCTTATAATTCTAAGGGGACGCTTTGTCACAGTTGGCAAGAAGACAGGATCAAAGAAAGAGTATCTCTGTGATCTGGCATGAGGGGATAGCTGGGAGGAAGGCAGAGAAGATGTAGTCTGCCTATTTTTGTACTCTGCAAAGGGAGTGTGACGTCCCTCATTTTGTCCTGTGGATGGACAATTGCACAGCACAGAACAAGAATTAGTGCCTCCTGACGATGGTCGTTGTGGTGACCCACAACTCCAACTCCACTGAAGACACCACACTTAAATATTTTGGATGAGGGCACATCCTCATGAATGCTGACAGTTTTCATCATGGGGTGGAGCGAGAGATGAAGAGGTGGCCTGGGAGTGTTGTCCTTGATTTCCAGGACTTCAGCAGTGTAATTGCATCCTCTAACTCTGGAGAAGTGGATGTGGTGGAACCGCAAAATGAGGATATCCAGGCATGGGAAGGAGGGCACTCCTTGACGAACCTGAAGAATGCGCCTCATCTGGCAGACATGGCCAATTCAGGAGAGGATTAAAGAGCATGTGGGTGAAACTCTCCCACAATCAGGAGAAATTCACACCACTGGACATCCTCATGAAGAAGACCACTCTTGACATCCCTGAGCAACCCAGGCCTGCAATGAAGGGGGTTGGGAGGCAGAAGAAAAGCAGACATCCTGACAAAACTCTGCCCTCTGATGCCACCAAACCGCCGGGTGTTTTGGGAAAGTCTTGCCTAAAGTGTCGCAGATGAAGAGTGAGCTGAACGTCAGTCAAACAATCTGACATGAAATGGGACTGTATATCTTTCCTTTTTAAAGAAATTATTCTTCTTTTCATTAAAGTCACATATTTTAATAAAACTTCAATGTTATTGAAATAAAATTTAAAATATGTAATTACAATCTGATATGAAATGTCACTGTATTTCCCTTTTTAAGAATTTAATCTGTTTTAATGAAAATATCTAAATTAAATGTAGCTATTATTGAAACAAGTTAAAAACGTAATAAAATCAACAAATTTTACTATGAGTCAGTGTAGCTATTGTGTTAAATAGTAGACAAGGATTACAGGATTAGGCAACTTTACCTCATGAATACATGTACAATTACTGCCAGTTAAAATACTTTCAAGCTATTTTTTCTCAGTTTTACCTTTTGCATAATTACTGCAAAGGCTTTGTAGCGCAGAGTACCACTAATGTTGTGTGAGCATCACGCCAGCAGCACATTAGCAACACATCTTCCATCTGTGTCAACAACACTTTCCATTTTTAGAAGTTTAGTTTGAGCCACACAGAGGAGCATGAACCAAGTACAAGGCCTCAGAATACCCACAAAGAAACTGATAAACTTTGTTACAAGTAATGAAGCTTTCTTTACTTTTTTTTTTGTTTGCCAAATGTAGATACATATAGATGTACATAATGTAGATGTACTATATATTATCATTGGTTGTGGGGAAAAATAGATTCCCACAAAAGGTTCTAATTCTAACCAAACATTGATTCTTTTTATGTTAGTTGTCTCTCCTTGCCTGTATTACACTGTGTGTTGTAAAAATGGAACATACAGAACTTTGTGAGTGCACAGCATAGTCATGTGTAGCTCAACACGGCTCCATCTCCAGTGAAAGCAAATGTTTGGATGCATTTCTGATTCAGTAATCTCAATTTTCAGACTCTTGACTGCAGTGTGTCTGAGCTATTCATGTTTTTAATTCAGTATCTTTTGAAATTAAAATGGCAGTTAAGGTAAGTGGCCTTTGTCAGTGTTGGACCAAAAATTAAGCCGTTTTTCTTTCTTTTTCTGCTCTCTTTCCAAACACTTTACTGGCTGCCTTGTGCAATAATGTGAATAATGCAGCTCTGAGACAAATGGAAACTTTTTTTTTTTTAAAACACACAAATTTTTGATTTGGAACCTGGTAAAAAACCCAATTGAGATGTTCCGAATGCACTCCATACATGTCCAAAGAATGCTCCTAAAACCTGAATAATATCAGCATATCCCACATGTCTTAATCTGAAAATGCTACATTTGGAATAAAGCCTAATTCAGAATATCCAAACAGAATATGCTGTTTTCATGACCCATATCAAATTCGGAATATTGTCATATTTAGAATAATAGTAGAATATTAGTGTGCATGTAAACATAGTCATTGTTTACTCATCACAGCAAGATCGGAACACAAATCAGAGTTAATGTCATCGCTTTAAAAGTATCTGTATGGATTCACACCACAGTGTTAATTTAACTGACTTTGTGTTGGTATTTTGACACCATAATGGAGTTGCTACTGACTCTCAGTGTATTTAGGGCCTAATTCAACACTCATTGACACTAACCAGTGTTAGAAATGAACTCTCCACACTCTCATCTGTTACATTAGCCCCATATGGGACTGTCTTATCCACAGGAGGTTCCCATAGAGAAGTTGAGGGAAGTGACTGTGGGCTGCTCTTTGTTAACATGAAGTACATTTGCCAAACCAACCAGTGTTGAAAACACTTCTGATGAAGTATAAATCTCAGGCGAATCTGAGGCAAAGAAGATGCTGCATTCTAAAACACATTCAGACAAACCACACAGAGATGAAATTCCTGCAACCCTGTCTCCTAGAAAGTATGCTTATATATCACTAAATGGATTTCCCAATTAAGTTGCATGAGCTGCCTGGATTATGATCCCAATCGATGTTTTTTTTTTTTTAGAGTGAATGAAGCGATACATTTAAAGGTTCTATAAGTTGAACTGTGAAGCAATTTACATGTATTGATCGTTTTTTTTTGCCAATTGAGTGAACGGAGAGTAATGTAATGTAAAAAAAAGAGACCTTCCCCGACTTTCTCGGTTGTCTGTAACAACCTTTGGACTGATTTCTGAACTGATTTTCCGTGAAAATCCAACAGAAGTGACGTTTTTGCACACCCTTGCCTTGCCTCTCTTCCACTAACGTCAACAAATGACCAGCATAATAACACAACACAACAAAAATGGTGCTATCCAACTAGAAACACCCTGCAGATATTAGCTGTCCAGCTAATGAAACCAACCACTACACATTGCACAACAAAACACCCCCGCAATGACAAGTCGCCCACTCCCGAGCACACAAACAGCTAAAACACATTATTTCCTCAACAAAGGAGCAGAAAACAAGCTCCAGAGCGATAGCAGAACATAGCTTACCCCTTTTGTTTATTCCTGTTGGTAGTCCAAAGGTCATAATAAGCACACATTTCACAACAAAACCGCAGTGCGTTGCTCCCCGACCACAGCTCATTGAGCCTACCGGTTTCTGACTGACTGGGAGTGAGAGATACTTTGCTGAAACACGGTGCAAAACACAACGTTAGAGATCGTTTATGTAATTAGGAGAAGTGTAAGTGAGGAAAAATACATCGCCTGCAGTAGTCTCACAGCACGGGAACATGAGCGCAAGCACCAGGATGTTGACTATAGCTGTCACTAATGAGAGGGAATTTCTGATTCCTACATATAGAACCTTTGAATATTGCACTGAAGCCATAGGGAAGTGGTCGGGGTGGATTAGGGGTGTAGAAGACGCAGGTTAGGGAGGTTAGCGAAAAATTGTGGTTTTGCTTAAATGTTAATAACCATGTGCTTCAAGTCATTGCAGATTTGCCACAAAGAAGTTTGATATTGCTGTATTCACTACTGACAAGGTATTTTAAAAGAGAAAAAAAAGAAATAATTTTCACTGAACGTTTCAGTCATATTTTCAGCATTAACATTTTTGCAATTTACAACTTTTCTCATTATGTTGAGATCAAACTTTCAGTTTAAATTCAGCCTGCATTATGTTTCCTGCAAAAGATATTTACTGTTACAATTTAGTAGTCTATTAACGTAATTTCTAGCAGATAGGGTTGACAGAGCGTGATCTGTGAAGGTCTCATCAGCACCAGAGTTTGAATTCTGAATTTGCTATGATCTACACACAATGTATATTTACAATTGAAAGCAAAAAAAAAAAGTAATGACAGGAAGCCAATACTTATAATACTACACACATGGAAGACCATCAGCTGAGCAAAGATTCAAACTAATGCATGCTCTTACAGTTACCTGTATGAGCACATTCAAGAGATGAAGGAAAAAAAGTATTGATTTCAGAAAGCATATCAATTACTCAACTACGTAGCATTTTACAGTAACATCAGCAGAAGCACTTTAGTACTTAAATGGTGATGAAATAAAACTACTAATTTCTTCAATCATGGTTTCACTCAACTAAATTTATGGAATGCATTTTTTTTTTTTTTTTTTACACACACTTATCGCACACTCCATCTTTTTGACAGCTGTAATATGTAATCACATACAGTACAGTGATAGTAAAATAAAACAGCCTGACAATTTTCTTGATTTAAGTGCTGTAGGTATACACACACAATGTGCTCATTAATTCCTTCTTGGGATGTGATTTTACACAATCATTTCCTGTCTCGTCTCCTCTCATCTTCTGACACACAGTCAGGATTTCTCTGAAGCGGTTCCTCTGGATTGGTTTGTCAGGGGGAAAAAAAAGGAACAAAAAGTAAAGTCTGTTCAAACATTCCTGACCATGTTTGTATATTCTATGCAACAACAAAATGCAACCCTTATCTGGAAACTGTGCGCACATTATTCTATAGATACAGCATGTGTGGTACTGTATGTATGAAGTTGGAGTCTCATTGGCATTCACTCGATCAGTTTGAAAAAAGGTATAGAAGAAGAGAGAGACATTTATAAGCTGTATACCACTGCTCTGTAAGCCATTGTACTGCCACAATTGGGGCTATATTGCATGGAAAAATTGTGAGAAATAAATCACATTTCTGGCTCAACGACAAAGAAAAAAGGTTAAAAAATACACAGCAGGTCACAGTAATAGGTCACAGTAATAGATAATAGTTCACAATAAATAGACTGTGTCCAACTCACTGCCAATTTCCTATACTGTATGTTCCTCAGGCTCATGGTTAACACATGATAGTTCTATGAAATCCCACTGAAGGAAGAACAGACGGCATACAACCCCAACAGTAGCAGTGACAGAGGTGTGTGAGGTCTGGGCTCCAGCAGCTTACAGGGATGAATCACTTTGGAGTCTGAAAGGTGGACTCGTTTCAAATACTTTGTTGGGCTCAGAATCTTTTGATGCTTTAGCTTTAGAGAAAAGTGTGTCATCAGGCTTAGCAGAGTCAGCTGCTACTTTCACCAGAAATGCCATTACAGGGTGGACTGTTAGCTGGTGACAGTGCACGTCAGTGGGCCAGTGAAGGCAGCTTTGTGTGTACCACACTGAGACACACCAGGGGAGGCATCCTTTGTATCCGTCTCTGCAAAGCTTAACTACTTGGAATATTTGCCTGTGGGTAGCCCTGCAAGACCTGCCAAATTTCCCTGAGGGAATTCCCAGTACATAAATCCTTCTATTTGATGATTTCAGTAGAGAATCTTGCATTTTATAACTAGTAAGACCATTGATAATTCCTACTGGTTCACTGTTGGTGAAATCAATACATGTTTCGGGTGTTTTAAGGCATTTTTACCTACCAACCTGTAACCTGGAGCTTTTCATGACCTGAACTTTTAAGAACTGTATCAGGTCCTGCCTTGATTTTGTGTTTTAAAAACTGGAATGTTGAAAACCTGATAATGAAAAATATAATTTTTAAGCACAGTTTGGTAGGGAAGTGCAGTTGTGAGACAGACAGCAATGGAAGAACTGGCACCGAGTAATTTAGAAATTTATTACTTATTATTTAAAATTAATGAATGAGATAAAAATACTCGGTTGCTGTTGCTTTTTATTATTATCATAAAATTTGAAGTCAGTGACTTGATACAATAGTTTTAAAAGGGTGTTTTTAACTGTGTTTGACTCCAGAAGTAGCTATGTGGGGATAGCCCTACTCTTATAACATCAAATGCGCTGAGAACAGGAAAACAATACTCATGTCCAAGGCTTATGGCAATAAAAGCAGAGGGCATAAACTTGATGCCAAGTGGGGCTGATTGCCTGTTGCCCCGCTGCTATGTGATTGGCTATTTTTGCTTAGTAACTTGTTGTCATTCGCTTATAGTTAGCGGTTAGCAGAAGTTGTATTTCACCTGGAAAGCAACTGCCATCATGAACAAAGTGGATTATCTTCTAGAACACAAATTTGAAACTCTGACTTTTGAAGAAATGCGTGAGATTAAACGCCACCAGCTGCAAACATTGTTATAAACCAAACCACAGGCAAAAATAATCACAGATTTAATGTGGAATGGTTCTCTGGAAAGAAATGGCTAACTAGCTTGTCAAGAAAGGTGCTTTTTTGCTTCCCATGTGTGTTAAATGGAGGAGATGGCATCTGGTCAAGAGCAGTTTTCAGGATTTCATCTTTCTGAGAGGATTACCCAACATGAAATCAGTGGGAGTCATATAGACAGCGCAGTAAAGTTGGGCTTGCTTGGCCGAGCAAACGCAGCTAACGTTTCCCAAATTGACAGCTCATACAAACGGCCGCTACAGGATTTTAACACCAGAGTCATTGAAAAGTTTGCCCAGAGGAAGAACCACCCTGCCTTCTTTCTTTTCAAGTGAGCTTTGAATTGATGAGTGAAAGAATTATAGTTTATCTTGCTGTTAAAGCATGGTATGTATGTAATGTGATTCCATCAGGTCATTTTTCTAATGGTCATGGCTGGATTTTATTGTGAATCAAAGGCTTGGTGCAAAACTCACTGCTGCTGAACTGTTTAATCGTCTGAATAGTGAGATACTTATTTGCCTTTACTCATGGGGGTGTCTCCTTCCTCTTGCATTTACTTAAAACATGTGTTCCCTAACAAATGCCACTCCCTTCCTCCTCCTATTGCTATTCTTCAGCCTGCAAACAGCTTTTGTATTGACAGTCACATTGCCATATTTTATCTAGTCTTGCAGTGTCCTGTAGTTATGGTGTAGAAGAGTCAAAGTATCATTATTTCAGGAGGGATATGAACCATTATGTCAAACTGTAAAAAATACTTATGTTACAAAATACCTCATGTTACTGTGCTCCCAACACTGTGCACACAATCCACAGTCACACATCTAATTATATGAATTAGAAATTGCCTGGATACTGAAACACACTTGCAGCTCTTGGCTAACAGAAAGTCCTGCAATGTTGAGGCTGTGCTGCCTTTTCAAACGAGCAGGTGTATCCCAACCTCCTAAGAGCACCTGGAACTTACATAGTACAGTGAAAACAAAACCTGTGACAATGCAGGGAGTTGCTTTTCATGTTCTGGAAACACACCCTGCCATATTTCTCATATTAATATTGTGTGAGAGCATCCTGTGAGGGTCCTGTTAGTGTAACTCATTAAGCACCAACCTTATCACAGGATCTTAAGCTACAGGCTGGTGAGTAATGATTTAGAAGCTCAGCCAGGTAGCTCGGTGCCATACTATGCAGGGCCTTACAAGTCAAGTAAAATTTTAAAAATCAATTCTAAAACGGACAGGCAGCCAGTAAGGGGAAGCTAAAATAGGGAAAATATGATCATGCCTTTGTGATTTGGTTAAATGTCTGGCGGCTGTGTTTTGGACACCCTGAAGCTGTGAAAGCATGTTTTTTTGCAAAGACATGTAAACACTGCATTACAATAATCCGGACAAGAAGTGATAAAAGCATGAATCACTCTTTAAGATCATTAAAAGACATAGAAGATTAATTCTAGAGGTATTTTTCAAGAGGAAAAAGCATGACTGAGCTAGCCTTTTAATATGAAAGTGAGGTTCTGATCTAAAATGCTGTAACTCCAAGGTTTTTAACAGTGGGTACCACATGCTGTGCTAGAGAGCCAAGAGCACACAGAACTTGGCCATAAGTGTGCTCAGAGCCTATAATAAGGATTTCTGTTTTGGAGGAGTTAAGCTCAAGAAAATTCTCTGCTATCCAATCCTCAACCACAGCTAGGGAATTTTGCAGGGAAGATAACTTAGCTAATTCAGATGGTTTGCAGGACAAGTACAACTGAGTATCATCTACATAGTAATGAAATGAAATATCATGCTGTTTGATCATGTGGCCCAAAGGGAGTAAATAAAGAGAAATTAAAATTGGTTCTAGAATGGGGCCCTGCAGCACCCCATACATAGACAATGCTTGAGAGGAGGTACAGACATCAACAGACGCTATGAATTTTCTTGAATGAATGAATGAATTTTAGAAAAGTATGAAGAGAACCACTGGAGGGCAGTCCCAGAGATACCAACCCATGCTCTCAACCTTTTAATAATAATGCCATGATGCACCCTGTTAAAAGTGGCACTAAGATCAAGCAGAACCAGTACTGAGCATTCACCCTGTCTTCATCAACGTATCACTGACAACTCCTACAAGGGCGGTCTCTATGCGGTGTTGCTGTCTGAAACCTGATTGAAATTTCTCAAAAATATTATTACTGATCAAGACTTCCAACGATTGATTTGAGACAACGTTCTCTAGGATTTTTGATAGAAAGGGAAGCTTAAAAATTGGTCTATAGTTGCTCTGGTTGGAGGGATCAGAACCAGGTTTTTTGAGAAGTGGCCGGACACCAGCAGTGTTAAAATAATTGGGGCACATCCAGAAGATAAAAGAACTGTTGATGATTGAAAGCAGGAAAGGGGCTACACCATCTAGAATATCTAATAAGAATTTAGAAGGTATTATGTCCAGTGGAGTTGATAATGTTGGTGGTAATTTCCTTAATAACACATAAAGTATCCAGTATCCATCAGACAAAGAAGTGTGTGTGTGTGTGTGTGTGGTAGGGGAGGGCAATCTTTGATCAAATGTCCTTAATCTTGTTCATGAAAAAGGTTAAAAACCTTTCACAGTCTGCATTTAAAGTGATGGGGACACCAGGAGAACCAGGGTTGACTAATCGATCAATGGTCAATAGGTTTGTGCTGGTTGGAGGTGATGAGCACTGAAAAATATTTTGCTCTTGCATTTTTAATTTTACTGTTATAAGATTATATTAAAAATTTCATTTGCTCACAGTGCACTGAGAGCTTTGATTTCTTCCACTGTCTCCCAGTCTTTCTACACACCCTTTACATGCCACAGATTCTTTCAGTAATCCAAGGTGACACAGTAGATGAAATGGATTTAAATAAATGTTTTAATGGAGCAACATTATCCAAAGCAGTTGTCCACATATGATTGAGGCAGTTCACAAAGTCATTTGTGTTTGAAAGCAAATGTAAGGATTCCCCAGACACCACAATTAATGAGGAAAATCTTGAAGCACTAGTGTCATTAAAGATGTGTGAACAGATTTCTTGCTTATGAGGATTCCTGTTAACAGAAAACTAAGAGTTAAAAACAAGACATAGATGATCAGAGATAAAACAATGTCCCTGAAAAGTAAAAAGTAAAAAAGCAAAAAGTAAATCCAATGCATGGCCACATTTATGAGTAGGGCCTGACACATGTTTAGTGAAATTAAAAGAAATTTAAAAATTCAGTAGCAAAGCCATCAGAAATATCAATGCAGATGTTAAAGTCACCATCAATCAAAACTTTGATTTTGGAGGACAATAGATAACAACAAAGAGGACAGGATCTATGCAGTAAGTTTTTAGGACAAGGGCCTCAAAACTAGAGAGATCGTCGGAAGGTAACAGGCCACATTTAAAAGACTTATTGATATGGGTCACAATGGGAGTCAGTTGGAACCAGCATCTATTCCTCATTGGCTTCAGCCTCAAGCCGTGGTAGTTGCTGCTTGGTTACATTTCTGGGGTGGAAAAGGCCTGTTTGTGGTTTGATGTCTACATGGCTACTGATATTGACTATTCTTGTGACCTAGTTGTCAGATATACAAACCACATAATATACATGTGTGTAACTGCTACATCTGTAGAAACTCATACCATAACTATGCATAATGTAATAAATAAATGTAATAATTTGCACAAAGTGTAATAACTTATTACATAATGCACAAAAATAATTACATTTTACGCTTACCATTTTTATATATTATTGGCAGATTATTATATTATCAGTTTTTATTGCATTTATTTATTTCATTATGCACTGAATTTGGCCGGGTCCTTGTCAACAACAAAGAGGACAGGGTCTATGCAATATAAGCAGTTCATCCCATGAATACTGATTAGAATTCAGGCCATTAGGACACTAAGAGGGCATTAAACTGTACAACCATTGTACTGTACATGCCATGCATAATAGATTGCTAGGACTCTAGCAATCTATTATGCACTCTCTTTCCGGTCTCTTTTGGAGTGTTACAATCTGAATGCACAATCAGAATCTTTTTGAGTCCTGAAAGAGTAAAATGTTGAATGAATCTTCTTTCTCAGTTTCACAGCTTTTTCTTTGGTAACAGGTGTGTATTAGGGCTTGTTTTTCTGGTTCCCAGGATGTCACATGAGCTGCAGTGGCAAGGGCACTGGTTTTCACATGATGCATGTGGGTTGGTAAATGACCCCACTCAATTCCACTGGATTGCTGTAGTTTTATTGGTACATGTCTGTAGAGATTATTTGCCGTGACAATGGTAATGCATGTTTCTTTCTTCTTTATAGACTCATGCTACTTCTACAATATTGAATAATAACAACAATGGAGAGAATAATGAAGAGATCAATTTTAATTTGCAAATTTGAACCAGTCTTTCCAACTGAACAATGGAATAAATTGTGTTGCTGCTAAATTGTCAGTTGATGATGGAATAACTCCTACAACACTATGACAACACCTGCTGTGATTTATATGGGGACATTTTCTGATGCACAGCTGAAAAGGCCTACTTTAAAAATTAATTTGGATATCTCAGGTAAAAGCAATTCAAACCCACAGAGAGTCAGTTGATGACATAAATACATTGAACTGACATACTGCTCTGATGCACGATATACATAATTCCACTATATTGTTTATTGGGGTGAAATCCATTTGTAGCATGTTGAACTGGTAGATTCTGGTAAAGAACTGGTTGTCACCATTTTAACTGATGTAAGATGAATTCCAAAGAAACCAGGAGCACATTAAATGGTAGATCTCTTAGTAGTGAAGTGGATTCTCTCTTGTGAAGTGATTCTGAAGGAAACACATCGATTCTCAATAAGGTATATGGACAGAGTTACACATTAAAAAATATTTCAGTAATATTTCAGTTGATTACTTCTTGGATTGACTTCAACCTCACAGTGACGACACAACCTGTTTTCTTCATGGATCTAACGAATGAGAACATGTTAATTTGGGAGCTTTAAAGGTGTCTGTAGGTGTATTTAGGTGGATGTTACCTTTGGACAGAGCCAGGAAAGCTGTTTCTCCCCCTGTTCCAGTTTTCATGCCAAGCTAAGTTAACTAGCTCCTGGAGCTCTAGCACAGAAATTCATTTTGACTGATCTTTACCATTGTCACTTCAAATAACCTGTCGTAACATCTACCAGTAAAACTACAGGATTACAGTGGAATTGAATGGGGTCATTTACCAACCCACTTGCATCATGTGAAAACCTGTGCACTTGCCGCTGCAGGTCATGTGACATCCTGGGACCCAGAAAAACATGCCCTGATACACACTTGTTACCATAGAAAAAGCTGTGAAACTGAGAAGGAAGATTCATTCAGGACTCATTCTTTCAGGACTGAAAAAGAATTTGATTCTGCATTCAGAATGTATGACTCAGACTCTAGTTTCAGTGTCAGCACTGGCCTTGTTCGTGTAAAGTTTGAGTGCAAAGAGAGGAGTCCTAGCAATCTATTATGCATGACATGTACAGTACAATGGTTGTACAGTTTAATGCCTTTTTACTGTCCTAATGGCCTGAATTCTAATCAGCATTCATGGGATGAACTGTTGCTGGATACAGTGCTCAAAGAAACAAAGGCTGCTTGCTTGAGGAACTTGTCACAACTTTTGATAAAAGAGGAGTTCTCTTCACACAAATGCTAGAGCTCTGTTATTATTCTACACCTACATTCTATTGACTAAAATAAAACTGTTTATAGCTTCCAGTGCAAGTTAAGATGAAGAAGGCAGTGAATGAGACTGTGTTAATCGGTTTAGCCTTCTCAGCAGTACTGCAACACATTGCCAACATGGGTTAGGACCGTGGGGAGCCTCTACATGTCTGATGCTTCACACATTTGCAGCAGTGGGGATCCCTTTGCTTCATATGTCCATTTGAGGGCATACATTTGAGAGAAAGTTTGACAACATCTTGCACCTCTTGAACTGAATATCAGTTCACCATGATATGTTAGAAGGCAAGAGTAATTCAATTCAATTATAAAATACCCTAAATGGACTACAGGATTATCCTCTTTAGTTTCGTCAAGTGTAATGATGTGGCTCTGTGTTTTTCTGATTAGGGCCCAAGCCTTTCTCTCCCATAAAGAGGAGAAGAAAAAGAGAAAGCATCGGTCCTTTCAATTCAATGCACACTGGTCTAATAAGCTTCAGGGCTCATTATAGAGTAGAGAGAGGCTTCTCCCTTTCTCGCAAAATGCAAGTAATGAGGCATTTGAAATATTCCACAACATTAGGATAACTGAAATTGGAGAGTAAGCCTTATAAGCTTTGCTTGTGTAACACATTTAAAAGTGCTCGTTCTTTCCTGAGGCTGGTGGGGATTTCACTTTCAATTTATCACCTACTGAGCTCGATCGCTATTTGGAATGAACTACACTGTTTTCATGTTCGTGTTTTGGCCATGCTCACATGATGAGCACATGCAGATATGTTAAACTAGCTTCCTTGGCTTTCATTCAAATAAAATCTTTGATGTTTAATATTCAACAACACTGTGTACTATTAATTATTTGCTCTGAGACATTTTTACATCTCATCCTGCAGTTTGTGCTACCCATAGGCCTAATTTTGGGATGTGTTAGCATCCTGATCAGTCCACCTGATTTTACTGAGATGTTTTCATTAGATGAAAGTGCACCAAAGCTGCTGTGATACACTGTGATACAATGATACACTGATCTGATGGGTAGTCAGTCTGTTTAGTGTTAAAAGTAAGCCCTGTTTGAGCTGATGGGGCCCATTGCTAAGGAGATTATCTCCTGTTTTTGAGGCGTGAAGCAGCTTAGCCATACACCCCTCTGGACAGGAAGCCAGTCCATTGCAGGGGCTCAACCCACATCTATCTTTTAAACAGCAACTGTCAAGCAGGGAAGCATTGGTTCCCTTTATTTTTATTTTTTTCAGTATGATTGAACACCCAGAATCCTAGTATGAGGACAGTCATCTGTTCAAATTTGGGCCAGGAACCAAATCTTTCTGTTGTGGGTTTGAAAAGGCAGTGTTCTGTACAGACTACATCTTCTGTTGGTACACTTTAATGGTATAATAATGAATATATTCTCTACAGATAGGTGACAGGTTTCCATATAAACCCAGGACCACAACCTTACCCTAACCTTAACCATGCGCTGCCAGTGCCAAACATAACCTTAAAGGGGACCTATTATGCTTTTGCTGAACAATGTTACAATGTCGGAGGTTCATATTAAATGTGGCCAAAGTGTCAAATAATGAGGTAAATGTATGTAGCAGTTCTACCTGTGGGCAAAAGCACAGGGATTACTTCTTTTTTTTAATCTACTTTCAGCCCGAGCCAACGTTGGCCCATGATGGATTTCTCTATGGTCAGCTGCTCCACGCACAATGCGCGATTTCACTGCTCTGCTCCGCTAACATTATGGCAGTTTTCCATTGCCGAGCCATGACTGGAGTTAAACTGGCGTGCTGTGAGTGTTTTTCCATTAAACAGCACTGCAAAGTAAAATAAGTAGTTTGGAAGTGTGCTGGTTGTCTGCAGCTCTTCATCAAACATCATCATCACTGTGGCTCTTTCTGCTTGTTCCTGCATTATTTCTAACTGATAGACTGAACAAAGAGCTCAAAATTTGTTGTGTTGACTGGTTTTTAGCGCTGATAACAAAGCTCTGCTAATTCGGTGAGGAATATGTTTCATTTCCTGTAAATTATTCACAATAAAAGTCTCCTGTTATTTAGTCATTTTAAAGCTTGTAATTTCAAGCAGTAAAGCAGGAAATGTTGGGTTTGCATCGTTGGTAACTTAACACAACTCTGATACGGCTGCCCCTTGGCAGGCTTCTGGAAAGCTGGCCAATCAGAAAAGAGTGGGCTCATTGGGAGGGGGGCCTTAAAGAGATAGGAGCTAAGACTGACTGTTAGAGACAGAGGCTGAACTGAGGGGCTGCATAAAGGGCCAGTATAAGAGAAATAAAGAGTTTTCTGAATTGTGAATCATGCAAAGCTGGACTCCCAAAATAAAAATATAGAGTTGGAAATGAGCTTAATAGGTCCCCTTTAAAAGGTTTAATAATGCTGTACTTACTACCAGTGGATACTGTACTCCAGGGTTGGATATTTTGAACATTTTACCCATATGTTCAATATTAACCTTCTTGCGACTTTCCAGATACAATAATTAATAACATTTTCTCATTATACCTGATAATTGTATTTGCTGTTGCAATGTAGTAGAGGATAAAAGCATTATAAAGGCAGAGGGATTATTGGACAGCTTGGCAAAGTGGAAGTAACAAGTAACAAAATAAGAATAGGAAGAAATATATATAAAACTGAAGAAAATCGACTCAAACCCTAGAAAGAAGCTTTGTGGTGGATAGTCACAAGTGAAACACAAGCTGTTACATGTCCATGTACACAGCTCTATTGATTAAAATAGAAGCGCGTCTGTTCTGTCAGAAGAGTGTGAGACAAATGACTGAAAAATGCGCCTGAAACACCTCCTCTGTAGACACATGGGTCTTTTCTGAAAGACATTGCACCTGCTAATGTGAGTTCATTGGCAACATGGACCCCATCCCTTTGCTAATTAGTCTGGTTATGTATAGTGTGAGCTGCAGCTGTAATATTTAAGACTGGAGCTGAAACACTTGCTCAATTAATGGATTAGGTAATAATTAATGTTGAACTCTTGAAATAAGTGATTAATCGTTAAAGTCATATTGTCAAACAAAAATGCCCAAACATTCTCTGGTTCCAGCTTCACAAAATATAAATATCTGCTTGTTTCTTAGACTTATATCATATTAAATGTTAAATGCCGTATTTGAGACAGAACAAATAATGACCCCTCACTTAAAGAGCAACTTGCAGGTCAGAGACCCCAGTGAATCAATGTGTAGGAAAAAGATGTAGCATCTAGATTTTCATAAAAAAAATTTTAAAAAAACTTACATATACACTACAGTGACTTCTGGAGTCATTTTTGAAAGATAATTTTATTTCCACATCTAAAAAAGCCAAACTGGAAATGATGTAACAAAAGGGAGAGCTGTCAAGTTGAAGTTGAAGAAATGAATAGATCTCAACACTAGTTTTGACATTGAAGAGGTTGTAAATGTTTATACATATATAACGGACTACAAACTAGGGATGCACAATATAATCTGCACGTCATCGGTATCAGCCGATAAAAGCTCTAAAATGAAATATCGACATCGGCCATTTCTTCTGATTATGAGAGGCCGATCTGTTGCCATCTCCTTCGCCGTCTGACTGTGCTTTCCTCCAAGGACTGTTTCACCCTGACGGTCCCGGTGCTTCCTCCGCAGGCTCCACTTCACTCAAGCTGCCTGTCAGGCCTACATGCAGAAGCGGGGCTAACGTTAGCTGGGAGGCTAACAGAGGCCAGCTGGCTGTGCTTCCCTCTGGCCGTGCTGCGCCTCTTAGCTAACGTTAGCCCCGGCTCTCCATGTGGATCCAACCAGAGCACCGAGCCCCAGTTTGTTATTCAGGTTAAAGTGGAAAGAAGCAGCAAGTCTTACGGGCAGCTTGAGTGAAGGAAGCACCGGGACTGTCAGGGAGAAACAGTCTGTCGAGGAGCTGCTAAGTTCGGCTGCACAGATAGGAAACACCTCAGCTGACAGAATGTACCAGTCTGTTTGGAAAAAAAAATCTTTTTGGTTCATAACGGCAGCTTCATATTTATCAAACAGATGCTGCATTACTGGCTAGGTCTACAGACATCAGCAGCTTATACAAATAAATCTATATTAATAAAAAATATAAGTGCATTCTAATATTCTCCAACTGCACTGAGTAAAATAAACCACATTATGTAATACACATGCAAACCTAGGCTTAATCCCACCACCCAAATTCAAAACACAAACTTGGAAGTTACCTTCACCATCAAACTGATCAATAAGTGTTTTAACACATAAAGTAACAGCATGTAACCACTAACCTATAAAACACTGGTACAAAATATACTATATCTAATTTTGACTAGAATCAGGTAGGACACATAAACATACATGTAAGTTTTTAAATGATGTATCTTGATGTATCTCAAACATATATGGTCAAATGAATAAATACTAATTTACCCTTAAAACAACTAGAAAGCACAGCATGGATACCACCAAAGCTGCACAATGCTTAATTAGTTACTTCAAAATGTTTCAGTCTGTGTCTGGCTCTACATCAAAATTCATAGAGATACACAATCATGAGACATGTTTTTTTATTTAATAAGCATGAGTAAATAGTGAAAATGTTCAAAAATACCCCATCACTCAATCATTCATGATCCAAAAATTTCCCCCAAATTTCATATAAATCTTTTACCAGGTTTCAATGAATAAACAACAAAACAATCAGTCATTGTAGAATTAATCTGACTTGTTATAATGTCAAACTGAAAACCACAACATCTGTGCCAGGTTTCACACTAAAGTCCTGTGTTAAACCGTCAAGGCTGTGCAGGTTACAGGCTGACTGCCTCATGTTTGCTGATCTGCTGGCGGGATCTGGAGAGGGACTCTGGTGCAGTGGAGGACAGGGTAGCGCTTCTCTCTCGTAGAGTCTTTGATGACCTGAAGTAGTCCTCCCTCAGAGACTCCGTCAGGGCTGATGCATATACTGGGGGAGATAAGAATATTTAGATCACATTCAGTGATATAATATTAAATACATTCACTGACCCAAATTATAAATTAGATTAAATGACTGACTAAAATTGCTAACTGGTTGATGATGGCTGGCGTCCACAGCTTCAGGTCCTCCACTCCCTCTTCTTCATGCCTGCATCCAAAGCCTCCCTGGACTGGTGTCAGAGCAGAAACAATATGTTGAAAATAAAATGTTAGACATAAAAAACAGCCAACTTAAACTAAACTACAAACATCAGGATGAAATTTTTACCAACATGCCAGGCATTAAAGAAATATGCTAGTTCCTTCCATGTTGGTTATCAAAGGAACTGAAGGTGTTTACATGATGTTGAGACATCATCAGATGCTGCTGAGCAATCAGCTGGCACACCTGCTATTTATTAGCTGTTTCCTGACACCTCTACCTGCTCCTGAAGATGGTTTCAGAGTTACAAAGAGAGCTTGAAACTGCAAATATGAGTCTTTTTTGAGAGTAACTCTTATTTTACATTAACAGTGCAATGTCATATATACACTATTCTGCTGGAGAATATGGTGAAGATCAATCATTAATCATTGTGTGATATAGAACAAATGCAGCTAACATAAGAGGACCTCAGAGACACCACCACTCATTACTGTAGCATCTCTCATAACCGTATATCACAGCTACATAACACCACCTGAGAATAAAAATTACAGCTGAGCAAAGGAAAAGTCACCAAACTAATGATAACAGTGTTAGCTAACTAACATTAGCATTATCCCTCATCAGCTGGTGGTTTTACAGTTTAGTTACACTGCCTAACAACAGTAATCACACATCAGACCTTACTTTTCAGTTCAAGCCAGCATGCTGACTGATTTGGAAGGTAAAAACCTTAGAAACAAGGACTTACCAGAGCAGTTCATGTCTTTGTGAAACTGAATCTCCGAAATCTCTCCAGTCAACTCAGAGCTGCTGCTGAAGGCAGAGCTGATGAAGCTTCAACATCCCATCCTGAACTTCGTCATATCGCAAATAACATAACCCTCCCGTCTCAAATGAGCCCACACACAACCATGTCCTTCCATTACAGAGGTAGCAGTGAAGTCCATCTCTTCACCTGCACGAAAACTAGCTGCTGCTTCTCCTGCTAAGAAAGTGAACTATAGGTCCTGACAGGCTGGAATCTGTATAGCCTGCACAAACACAATTATTCACGATGATGAAAAATGATAAAATGCAAAACAATGTGAAGAAAAAATACAAATTCACTAAATGACGACTGCTCAGACTCATTAGTACCTGTTACCGTACAGTGTACTGCAGCTGGGATGGGGAGTGTGACTCCCTTATGTGAAGTAATATGACACGTTGATGAAAAAAAAGCTGCTAAAAATGGTCACTTAATTTCTGCCTTTATGTCTTGTTAAACTAATAAAATCATACATTAACCTTTCAAAGGCACATGACACATAAACCAGTAAATCTGTACTGTAAATCCAGTAAAAAACAATTCAACCTGCAAGTTGCTCTTTAATGTCACACCAACCCTACCAAGAACACAGCAACTGCCAGTGCACATGCTTGAGACAATTGAGACACATTTTGTTGATGTGAAAACTAGGATATACAGTAATCATTGATTCCAAATTGGCAAAACCGCCTAATTGTCATGTCTGTGCTGACATAGATCAAAGAAGAGTCTCTGGCTCTGTCTTCCACCCGGAGCTACCATCTCCGCTAGGATGACATTTTGTGATTTTGTCTTTTTCTATGTAAGTGAGTCTAAGAAAGAAGAACACTACTTGTATTTATTTAACCTTATCAGCTGAATAATAAACCTTTTGCTGAATGTGGAAATAAGTGGTTGCCCTTTCCTACTACGCAACATACACTTAAGACAGAGAGTTTTCCTGCAGGTGGCAGGCCCACGCTGGTCCAAACAGAGTCTTTATGCAATTTTCCCGAGGCAAAAGTACTTTTTGTGCATCTATGCCTGTTTGTTAATTTCTGGGCATTAAAGGAGCACACTTGCGCCAACATGGGAGGAGAGGCTGCAGCTGAGGTTGTGTTTATTAGGCAGCGCAGTGCAATTTTGGTGCTCATTTTGGCACCAAATTGCATTTGTTATAAAACCAGCTCAGCTCACCTCTTATCGCACATGCAGACGCAGGGCAATTTTCGTGGCTTCACCTAAATATATCCAAAATCACAAAACACCTTTCATGCATGTTAAGTTTAGCCCCTCTCACTTTGCAACATGTTTTTTTCATTTACTGCAGATTGAAATGAGAATCAAAATACAATTTTATTTTTAAAGAGGATTCTTACCAATAATATCCAATAATATCATCCACATGAGCGTAATCCGGTGACCCGGAGCTCAGAAATACGTTTCATTGGATTCCATTTCCCACAACAACTTGTGAATATTGGATCTTTTCCATGTTTATCAAACAGCTGTAGTCATCACACAGCGACAAGAATAATTCATGTGTTTCATCTACAGTTTCTGACTTTAGAGAGAGACTGTGCATCATTTTATACACAACTGAATGACCCCCACCGAGCGTGTAGGAGAATCCACGGTGGCTGCGAAACTCGTGAAAAATGTGAAAGGCCCTCTCTAGATTCAGTGTTTGGTTTGTCTGTTCAGGGCTACTGTAGAAACATGGCAGTGCAACATGGTGGGCTCCGTGGAAGAGGACCTGCTCCCTATCATTTAATTTTCAGGTGATTATACACTAATTAAAACATACTCATGGTTATATTCCATTTCTGCCAAGTCCGTTCCATGAGATGCCACTAAATTCTACACACTGCACCTTTAAATCATCTAGCGTGGCAACAGGATCAGTCAGGAGGATGAGAAGGAACTTTCTAAACATTAGTGTTGTGCGTACAGTCTCTTCAATTCAATCTCAAAAGACACATTCAACAGAAAGTTCTGTTAGATTAAAACCCTAAAAAGTAGTAAGGTATGTGTGGATTCAGAGCGAAGTCAGTGCCATGGAACAGATCATCAGATCAAACCAAACATGATGGAACTTTTTCCACCCTGCTGTGAAATCAGTGATACGCATATTGCAGCATGGAGCAGAAGCAAAGATGGTGTGCTCGGGATTCAAGGGTAAGATACAGTGTAAGATTTTACCCTAGTAGACCTATTTAAAACCAAATGTAATACCTTTGGAGTCTTGAACAAATACTGTAGCAGGGTGTCTGTAGTCTTAGGGAAACACAGTTTTAAACTCAAGATAGTGGAGACTCTGTGTGCTTGTTTTTTACCATTTCTAGTTGTTGAAACTTACTGTCTGCATTAAACACATTAAAACCGGAAGATTTTTCAAAACAATTCACAAAAAATTGCAAAGCTTTTTACAATTAGGGAGCGTTATAATTTTGTATCTCTATACACAAGTTGCACCACAGGCAAAGTGGTGAAATTCACCTCAGATATCCTTCCTTTTCATCAAGAGACTGTATTTATGTGGCCTGCATTCTCACAGCATCGGTGCTCTGAGACTGAATAGAGTTGTGACCTGAAGCTGGGAGCCACATTAGACACATCATTTAATGGCTCAATTTAGCCTGTAGCCATTGAGAAAAATGCTTTTTGAAGCCAGAATCTGACACTTTATTTTACGAGTTTAATATGAAGGCCCTGGCATTTGTAATTCTTATTTTTGGGTTATTTGGCATGTTGATCCATTGTAGAAATTGCACTTGTTACAAATCTTTGGTTGTACTCATTGGACTGTAAGCCTCTCTTGATAAGAGCTCTGAATATTAAAGTAATATCAGATGATATATCCCTCTCCCATATTGATTTATGCCATTTTTGGGCCCTCAGTTGTACTTAACATGCCAAGAATAGAGATTCTATTACAGTCTGAAAAGTGTACATTTGTAATTTTTGAGTCTTGGATTACATAGAAGATCATTTGCATGACCTTTATGAGACGTAACAAGAGCAAACAACTCCTCATTGAATCCAAACTCATCCCTTGTAGGGAAATAAAGCTGATACTGGAAATACACTGATGTTCTTTGAAAGTCTTATTGTGTTGGATGGAGGTAGTTTGTTGGTCTTCCTTCTTCTGTGACCTGTCAGTGACATTGTCTACATGGGAGATTATGAGTTGATTACTCTGGTGACCTTTTTTTGTTTCTTGGCCCAGACGAACAGGAAGTGAACAAAGTAAGGGCATCACCTAACACTGTGATAGTATCAAACAGAACAAGGGAATTGTTTCCTTTTGTCTTTATAATTTCTTCTGTTCTTGTTGACATGCTACCTGACAAGTTCTGAACAGTGTGGAGCAGGATATGTAACCCCTTTTTTTTTTTCCCAAGTAGCCTACAGTACGCATCTGGTAATTAGTGAGGCAAGAAATGTGTTTTGTTAGTTTGAATTTCTTTAACAGTGTGTGGTTTCAGCATTATCATATTTGAACAGTGTTTGCACCTTATGGTATATTGCAGTGCTAAAAATGTTCTTACATTCCTTGGCAATTATATATCTACGCGGTGTTATAATTATACCTGCTGTACTGAATTCCATGAAGTAGAGGTCATTAGCAGTCCTGCTGGCACATTGTGCAATCAAGGCACACGGGTCAGATTCAGAATACATTTTTTGGACTGAAATTTGGCTCCCAAAAATAAACGACCATTGGCACATACTTCACTTTGTAGCACAGACTAAATAATGAGCTAACTTATATAAAATATTGTACACAACAGTCAACTCAATAATCCATATGGTCTGTTAATGCAAATTTCAAGGTTATGGTTAAAATACAGGATACAGATTTAAACAGCTCAATAGTTTTTGTTTCATTTTTGTTGCAGCAACATGCCTCTACCTGCTTGGGAATAAAGAGAATGCATTTAAAATGTTCAGCAAGATAGTCTCTTGGTGAACTGCAGGATGCATTACATTTTAATTTTGCAAAAACCTAAAAATCTGTTGTGTGAAAACATGACGGCAGGCATGAAAAGATAGCAGACAAGGATGTGGAGTGGAAGAGACTGTGGACATGGAAAGTGGGAGAAAAAAAAACCCTGTGAAGGTCTATGAGAAATTGCAAGAACATGTTTTCTCAATAGCTGTTACTTTGCCTCTTTTCATTTCTAAAGAGCACATTCATGTCACGCTGTCATTTAATTTGTTGGCTCACTGGATATGTTGTGAATATAAGCCATGCTGCGTGGGATTTAAATGATGCACTCTTCTCCAAATGAAATCAACTTGATATTACTTTCAACAGTCACCAGTTACATGTCATGATTAGAGATGGAATTTTAAAGTATGACAAAACACACAATTTTATCAGTGCATCCAGAAACACACTGAGCAATACATTTCCCAGATAGTCCCAGCTGTAAAGCACCTTTTGCACTTGTTAAATGGACCCATGTTAAAGCAAAGCTTTCTGCTTTTCAAATATCAAGAAAACATCAGCTTTTGTGTCATATTAAAGCACTTTTGATTTATCATTTGACTACAACATGACAGCAATAAAATGACTTTGGAACTTCCAACCATTAATGTCTCTCCTGATGGATTATTTTACATAAACAGACAAAAATGAAGCAAACGGTTTTGTAGTGTTAAGTGCCCTGTCAGATACTGCTCCAAACCAATTTATTACTGATGAGTTCATGTTTGGCATATGTTGTCATGCAGTATGTCATATAAATAATACACTAAATACTGTTTGTATGACCACAATGTCTGAAGTAAAACACAAACTTCATTGCTTCTTTAGAACTCTAAAATGAAGAATGTCTCAAAATCTAGATGGATTTAGTATTTTCTGTTCCACTTCAAAACATTAGCTTGGTAAGAGGGTCTGTAAATTCTAATTATAATAAGTTTATTAAGAAAAAACAGCGTATCTTTTATTTTGTGGCCCTGCATTATCTTCAACAGATGTTTTTGTGTAGAAGTTTTTTGCATGACAGTACGGCCATGAGCAGTAATTCTGACATTCGAACATCTTTCCCTGAGCTGTTTTCTTTTTTATTTTCAAAAGGATATGACCCCCTGGGCTCTGTTTTTGTGAATCAGTGGTGCACAGCACCTAGAGCAGTCACATAGCACTGTGAGACAGGGTGTGACGTCTTACTTTTAGTATAAAACATGCAACCTAACTGCTGCACAGTTGGGGATGAGTGAAATTAGGAGGAAAACTTCATCAATAGGTGTGCTCAGTCATTAATAATGAAATCACCTCTTCCTTCCTTTTGAAACAGTGTGATCTCTGTGAAACAGCAACCCTGTCTCCTAGATATTACATTTACCTTATATACCACTAAATTATATACCACTCTATACCATACTAAATTATACACACGTATTATATACCACTAAAATAAACCAATACATCCTGAAGGATATGTAATGCCCTGAATTATGTTTTCTAGCAACATGATGAGAAAATGTTATTGTATCTTGCAGGTCACAAAAATATTGATAATAAAATGTATCAGTGAAAAATATCTGCCCTAGCATTACAGTGTGTGCTTGTATTAACTCAAGTATTTTTAACTGCATAATTACTTTTTCCACAGTTATGTTTAGATACTGGCAGCACTTGATTAAGGCTAGGGAAAAATCATGGTCTTGGTTTAATATAAAAAAAAAAGTCTGCGGTGACTTTGACGAAGTGCTTTTGTTGCCTAAACCTAACCACACAGAGGACTCAGGATGTGAACTCCGGTCTCTGGTCTTTAAGTCCTGCTTTTTAAACGCATGCCATCCATCCCAACCATCTCCCTACAACTTGTTTGCAGTACAAAAATATATTGCTTCTTTGATTTAAAAAAAATGTTGCCAGTGAACATAATTCAGCCAGCGATCACATTTGTTGGCACATAGTTGGGAAAACAATTAAGTATATAAACATATTTTATAGGAGACAGGGTTTTCTAGTGTGCTGGAGAATAAAATCCAGAGCTGATACACACAAAAAAAAACAACCAAAAGCAAACTAATATCTAAAGAGAACAGAATTAGTGAAAATGGAACCATAGATGAATTAAGCTAAGAATACGTTGCCATGTTGTTCTGCCCTGCACTTAGCATTGAGTGATGATTTGATTAAACCATTAATCAAGAATGTGTGACAGAAATTATTGATGTGTAAAAAGTTATGATTTTTTTTTTTTCTCAAATTAATGATGGCTGCTGTCATTTTACAGAGAAATAGGAGAAGACCAGGGAAATCTAGTGTGTCCATTCTTCATCTTAAATTCACTGGTTTGACCTTTCTGAGTTGTGTTGCTTCAGTTTGTTCTGAAGTGCATTGTAATATTTCTTTGAAAGGTGTTATATAAACAAAGTTTATGATTATTATTGTTTCCTGGTATGAAACCAAACTAAAACCATCATCGAAATGTTGTACAAAATATTACACTTTATAAGACACACATAATCCCAATGAATATCTGTGTAGGCTAGAGATGGAACAGGTTAGTCTACGTGAGAGCTTCTGACACTATGGAGCATTTACCGTCACATTTTGAAAATATTAATTAGCAAACTTCTGATAAGTTAATCGCAGCTCATTTATTCATTCATTTGAAATGGAATTTAGTCAGTCATAATTTTTGCTAAATGGTAGATTTTCATGTTCAGTTTCCTCCTCTGTAGACTGCTTTCAGCTTACCGATTCAGCTGACACACACAAAGACTGGCTACAGAAACATTTTCAAAAGCTTTCAGACACTTTAGCATGTGGGCTGGGTTGGTATGAATGCTCTATGGAGGAAGATAGAGAAAGGTAGAATATGCTGGAAGACTTTCCTACCATGATGTTGTCAGCTCTCAAACTCTGCGTCTGAATGGATGCATGTTGTTTCTCGAAATAAAATGTATAGCCTTTTTATGCTCAATTAAATATCAGCTAAGGGTTGTGTAGGAGAAAAGAAAGATAGATTTACACATATATACTTGCAGGTTGCACATGCAAAAGCCAGAAAATAATGAAAAAGGTACAAGAGGCCAGCGCTGCAAACAATCGCTAGTCAGCTCATCAATGCTATGAACACACGTCTCAAAGTCTGGACTTGTGAATACAAAGAATTAAAGACCCAACTATCTCAGCTAACATGTGCGGAGCTTTTCTCATGCTGATCACAAGGTAATATATTTACGCAGCACATTGTACTCTGCCATTTGGTTTCACTTCAGTGCTGCTGTCATTACTTTGAACTGGATCCTGGAACATAAGATGCAATGGGTCCCATATGAAGAGCTGCCTTTGAACTGAGAAAGCTTGGCAGTTTGAAGGCAGGTGTCACCGCTTGTGCCTTCTACCAGCCAGTGGGAAAACTAACCTAGTTTATTTCCACCTCACTAAAGCATGAGCAGCCACCCCGAAGTGTTTTATCACACTTCCCAGGCTGGAATGTTTGAATCTCTTTCTTGTTCCTGCTCTTGGAGTTGGGTGTGCCTCTGAATTAACAATAACCACTGACAAGAACACTGAATGTAACCAAGATATCTGTCATGGATGTCTATTGTTCAGAGATGAGATGGCAGATTGGAAACCTCGCTGACAGTGATTCCTTTGATGTTTCAGTTGCATAGTAATTTGTTATGAAAGAAGAGTTAGCATCTATTATAGATTTGGTGAATGTTGGCACAGGAGCAGAGGCTTTGATGTTGATGATGTCAAAGGTTCAGGCTCTCCCCAAAAATGAAGCTTCTTTTCTTTTCTTCACATTCTTTTCATTCATATCTAATGAGCGTTTTTGGTTTAATTGAACAGTTTTTGTTTTGTTTTTTTTGTGGCATTTTCAATATTTCATAAAAGCAAAAGCCACAATGATACTGTGCTTCAGAGTGAACACTGCTCTGCCGAATACTGTTAAAGTTGTTACAAAATCAGCCTAGAGTCTATCTGTTTAGATGCATGTAGAATAAGTAGGAAAATGGCTGAGTATGGGAATTTGTTACCTTGCAAATCCCCAATCTGAGGGAACAGAAGCTTGCATACTGAATATTTCAAGCTCCCAAAAACGTAACAATGCAACGTTCAAGGTCTTCAACACACGAACAAAAAGCAACATATACAATAAATTACTCCACCTATAATTAGTAGATCACTTGATACAAAGTAACACCCGTCTGTCCATTTATACAATTTAACATGTACCTAAAATAATGTACATAGCCTGTGCAGGTTACATGTAAAACACATTTTTTCTACCCACTGAAATTTTGACAGCATATTTCATGGCTCTTTTTGCAATATGCCCTTTCCAAACTGTTTTTATCTGTCATGGTTCCCCCAGTTATTTTTATTTTGTTTTTTTACATATAATGGTCTCATTCCAGATTTTGGCTGCTGTTTCCCTCTGGTACCCTTCTGTCTCACCTGCACATACACCCACAGAATGGTGTTCATCCCTCCAGAGGAGTTCCAGAGACTTGTAGAATCAATGTCACAGCTGAGGAACACCATTCTCCAAAAAGATATTCCCTCATCTAGTGTTTTGATGATGGTGGTGTTGAGTGCTGTCTAACACATCAATCCAAAATCTCCCATAGATGTTCAATTGTGATGAGATCTGGTGACTGTGAAGGTCATAGCTTATGATTCACATCATTTTCATACTCATCAAACCATTCAGTGACCCCTCATGCCCTATGAATTGAGGCATTGTCATCCTGGAAGAGACCACTCCCATCAGGATAGAAATGTTTCATCATAGGATAAAGCTGATCACTCACAACAACTTTGTATTGATTTGTAGTGACCCTTCCCTTTAAAAGGGACAAGTGGACCCAAACCATGCCAGCAAAAGGCCCCCCACAGCATAACAGAGCCACCAGTTCCCCTCACTGTAGGGGTCAAACATTCAGACCTGGACCAGTTTTTCCTTTAATTTGTCACCCGTCTCTATATACAGTGGGGTCCAAAAGTCTTAGACCACTAGTCAAGATACTTCTATTTTGCATTTGTTTTGAATGTAATACTATTTTTTTTTTCATTACAAATTATGATATCAGCTTAACAATGAAGCCATGTTATCCCAGCATGACTTGACAATGTTCAAAAGAGCTTCTTGTAATGTCACAGAATGATTGGCTTTCTCAGTCTTCAAGTGCCCCCATAAATATTCAATGGGGTTGAGGTCAGGTGACTGTGGAGGAAAGTCCATGGCAGTCACCCACAGACTTGAATATTCCCACCACCATGTTTCACTGTGGGTTTGATACACTGTGTGTCCTTACATACATCCTTGCATTCATCAGTAAATAGGACTTTTTTCCAGTTATCCACTGTGAAATGCTGGTATTTCTTAGCCCACCACAAGCGTTTGGCCTTGTCTCCCCTCCTGAGAGGTGGTTTAGAAACTGCTGCTTGTCCTCTGAGACACTACAACACAGCCCTCTTTTGACAGTACTTTTGCTGATTGGAGTCTTGCATTCTTTATTTAGAAAATTCTGTATTTGTGCTGAAGTTGCTTTTCTATCTCTCAGGGAGCTTAACTTGATGTATTGATCTTCTGATGGTGTGGTCACTTTTGGTCTGCCAGATCGTGCTTTGGATACAACTGATCCAGTTTCTGCAAAGCGTTTTAGAGCTCCATGCTCTGCCCCTGTAGAAACCTTTTGTCTAGCCATGATTTGATGCTGAAAAAAGCCCCTCTTTGCTTAGAAGAACAATTTGACTTCTAACACTTTCAATTTAGGTACAGCCATATTTATAACTGGCTTCAAGTTGAGTTACCTGAGCGAGCCTCTGCTGACTATATCAAATCAGTGTCATCTGAATGTTTCAGTAGAAGAGATACAACTCAAGGAAATCTGACCTATTGTACAAAGGAGTTAAGTTGGTCAATGCCAAAAATTTGCTGAAAAAATAATTCACACACACACACAATATATATATATATATATATGTGTGTGTGTGTGTGTGTGTATATATACACTACTATCTACTACTTTGACTTTTGACAGCAGGACTTGTAATGCAGATTTTTTTAAAACTGTATTACCACCATATCTTTGCTTAAGTTAGGATCTGAGTACCTGTTTTACCAGAGGCTGTGGGTGGGGGGCTCCCAGGAGAAAAGCTCGATGCTGTTGTTCAGCCTACTTTGAGAATTTCTTGTTTTGAATTGTCCTGACCCTTCAAATGCAGTTTCTCATTGTCATGCAGAAAAGTTGGAGTTAAAAGATCCCCCAGACATTTCACTATTGCATTGTCTGACTGCAGAATGGCCATAAATGTATAATTCATATTCTGACAGACAACAATGTACAGTATGGTAACAGTGCTGACTATACCATCGTGTTCTTGTGCTCTGCAGATAACGACACATTGTTGCATTTCTGCCTTGTATCGGCTCCATTCTCTGTGAATGAAGCACATTTACCAGCAGATCGACAGTTGCCATTAGAAAAAAAATTACAATTAAATACAATCACATCAGTCAAGCTCCAATGTTAAATAAACACCCAGAGAAAGCATCCTTTTCCTCTTTGGGCAGCTTCTTGATTCCATTTTCTAATTAATTACTGGCTGCAGCACCTTGGCTGTGCCAACATGAAGAGTGACGTGTCCCCGGGCCCCCAGTCACATCCACCAGCAGCCCTGGTGGCAGGGGAGCTGTGTTTTTAATCACCTGGCCACTGGCATTATCAAGCTGGAGGACCTGTCACCTGCTCTGCACACAGATGCTTGTTCATTCATCTCTGCCGGAGGTCAGTGTGGCTGAGAAAGTGGTGCCTGCTGCGTCCTCACTCCACCGCTCTTCACCCCTCCTCTATTTAGAGCCTCTTAAAGGCGACAGATGTTGCATTTTACCCTCAACGAATCATTACCACATTAGTTCAGTGGCGTTAGTCTAATTGCTGTAAACAGAAGACGATTGCGGGATAGCCTCTTCACTGCATTTTGCCACTATGCAGGTTTGGCAGGAAATCTATTGGATCACTTTACAGCAATCCTAAGGGGCTTGGGACACATTGGAATCTGGTTCTGCTTTGCGCACAATACACTACATTACTCCGGTTACAGAATTCAGTGTAGTTTTAAATTCACATACGGTGACATTTTGGCTGTTAAGGGACTGTTGTTTGCTTTTGTGCAACAAATGTGTTAAATGCGGTTCTCGTTTTGAGAAACACAAAACACTACACTCTACATTTCCTCATCTTTATCAGGCTTACATCCAAGTGAGGGGCCAGGCGCTTCCAATATCCAAAGTTATTCTGCTATCCATGTAGCTTGCTAGCGGTGTAAGCTGTGTATAGCTGGAAGACGATGGCAGATATACCACAAGATATCGACGGAAATGCTCTATGTGATATATTGTCACTGTTGGAATCCAACACTCAGGCATACACAACAACTGTTAGTACCTAACTTTACACTAGCTACTTTCATTAACCATGTAACCACAAGCATCCACAGCATTAACTGCTCTCCTGTTTTGGGTGGTGGCATTAGATCAGTTGTAGGAGCTTTAGAAGCATCTTTTCTTGTTGTGGACCAGACTATCAATTGTTCAAAGAACCACATTAAGATATACAGTATTATCATATAATGACTACTGATTACAAATTAAGAAATATCTCTTTGGTCTGGGTGATACAATACAGGATCAATTTGAAAAGCCATTTTCAACACATACTGACTTGGCTTTGTTGATCATAGAAGAGAAAAAGAAAGACAATTATCAATATAAAAGAGACTTGAACAAGAACCATATTTCTTTTTTGGATGTGTCTGTCAGCGTGGTATTTTTGTATTGAAAGATCTCATTTGTCAACTCTCTTAAGCATAATGTTGTAATGTATAATATCAGCTCTTGTACTGTTCCAGCCGTATTTGATGATATTAAAAATGCAGTTCAGATCACCTGCAACACAAGACACACTTCTATCTTACATACTGTACACAAATAAATACAGAAATTGTATGCTTGGTAAATCGACCAATGTTCCACCAGCTTGCATTTCCATGCAGCAATGAGAAAATGATGGATGCAAAAGAAAGCGTCAGATGGCTGTGTAGCATCTGTCTCACTTTGTGGGGCAGTTTGCTAAATTATTGAACTTTTGTCAACTTTCACCACACTTCTTCAAAAAAAGCACTGCACATCTCTTTTCCAAAGTTAACATTTTGTACCCACTTCCTGAGCTTGCTTTGTGATGACTTGCCTGTTTCTTGCAGATACTTTGGTAAACTAAACATAGCCAAGGAGTCTCCAGGTAATAAAATGTAACAACTAAATAGAAGGAGGAAGGCAGGGGAAGCAAATCCCTCAAGAGTAACTTAACACCACCTGAAAATATTGTTTTTGCTGACCTCCACTGCTTTTTCCTCTCACCTCGCAGCAGTGATGTAGAAGGGTACTCCAGGACGTGTCAGTACACCATGACATCATTGGTGGGTGTGGTTACAGGTGCATCAGGTCCACAATGCTGGGTGTGGTCAGAATTGAGAGAGAAATCAGTGAAACTCTGCTTTTCAGGCTGGGGTTAAGTTAAGAATGTATTTTTAGTTCATAAAATATATTTTTCCCCTCTTAAACTCAGCATCAGTTCACAGCCAATAGTAATTCAAAATCTTGCCTCCGTAAAATCGAATATGAAAGTTAATAGGGATATTAACTGTATCCCTAAAACTATATTAATCACTAATATCTACCTAGGTTCTGAAGTTGTATTAAAAAAATAAGGTAGTCTCACCTAGCTTAGCATTCCATTGGGATAAGGGCAATTGTAATAAAACAGCCAGCCAACATTAAGGGGTTAATATTATATGGCTGAACTCATCACTGATCTTGGTAATTTTATGGAATGAATGTTGCGTGTAATTGTCCTTCTCATAATACAATTCATTTTGTCATCAGTTCTGCTTGTATAATCCTGTTTTGTGAATAGGTGCATCCATAATGTTTATATATCTGAAGAGAAATGGAGCGGTAGTTACAAGTAATTACCTTAAGGCAGGCTACATATTTCATGTCATTTTGGAAGTTTGATTTGGGTTTCATTTGTTTACCTGAATCATGAGTTTTGAGAGGGTTCCATGTCAACATCTACTGAAAGATTTCGGGTGGCATTTAGAGAACCGGGCTGCAGACAGTGTCCGAAATGAACCAATTGAGCTGGGTTTAGCAATGCATGCTAATTGAATCAGTAAATTCAAAGGTCAATGGGATGCAGAGTAGCATATCACTACAGCTCTGATCCCCTGGCAAACACCGCACATTATAGCCACATTATTCATTACTTTTTATTTGTGTGGAAAATGTGAAAAACATAATTTTCCATGGTACCATTTTCTATCATTGTTTAATTGTATTGGTTGTATTAATTTGAATATATTACTATGTATTAGTTTGCTTTAAAATATTTAAAAGCAGATTGTTTGACCAATAGAGGGCAAGTTAACGCTAGTGTATTAGGCCTGTTGGGGCACCATGACAACTGCTCGAAATTTTACAGAGAGAAATCAAGTCCTAATTATGACACAAATTAGGTCCAGTAATATATTTATGATTTTTTTTTATATGGAAATGACTAACCAAAAATATAGTGTTTTGTTTTTGGGGTTTTTTTTCGGTTTATTTTTTCTGATTAAAACAATGGAGAGCAGTATCTTATAGAACAGCATGTGGTAGAAAATAAAATAATGTGGCCAGTGTTGTAGTCTAGTTGCCTAAATTTCTTATACATGTAAATTCAACTAATATGCTTATCAGTGGTTGGTTGTAACGCCCCTACCATTCCTCAGTGTCAAAATAAAATTGTTTTTACTGCAAAAAAAGTGAAACTGTCCCTTACTTTACTGTAACTGTTACATAATAGTAAATATACAGTAAAATATGACATTAAATTATATTTTGAAAAATAATATGTGACTTTTCTCTTCTTGTCCTTTTCACTAATGATCTTAAAGTTTAAGTCGCCATCAGTGAGTTAAACCACAGTGAAGGAAGGTAACTTCTGACCCTTGGTTTGAAGCTACAAATCTCACAGGGTACACTTAATCAAGAACCCAGACACACACACACACACACACACACACACACACACATAGATAGATCAAGCTGGTCCGGTCAGAGAGATGAAATCATGTCTTACTCCAAATCAGTCTGATGCTTGTCTAATGAGCAGTGTGGCAACGATACATGATGAAGAAAATCAATCATGTATAACACCACAGCGAGCCAGAGAATTGTCAGATTTGTCAGCTAATTTCATGCTAATTGAGTCCCCAACCCTGGGTTATTTTTAACCTCATTACTGGTCCGATCACGTGGAATAGTGAGCCCTTTGCTCACGTGTCATTAATTAAGCAAAAATCATCAATCATGATTTTCTTTTTTCCCCTCAGTACCCGCTAGGATCACTAACATATCGAAGGACATCACAGTGAACGAGGGCAGCAACGTCAATCTTATGTGTCTGGCAGTTGGTCGACCTGAGGCTAACATCATATGGAAGCATCATTCGCCAAGAGGTAAGCCACAAGGTTTTGTTTTTCTCGTAAAGCTGACTTGTGTGTAAAAATCCTAGAATGGGGTAGTGCTGTCAACATTGGCCAAAAAAGACATTTGATTATTCTTTCTAAAAAACAACACATGGATTCAAACCATTCAAATATCTCTTTTTGCGAATTATGTCCATAAGAGGGCAAACCAATACTATGAGAGACATAACTACTTGTATTGTTATGATTATTTCAACGTAAACATGTCTTTTAGAGCAAGATCCAATGAATGATTCATAATTGATATGTTATTCAATAGCCTCATTTTTATACAGGTAAAGGTAATATTCATACTGGTTACCAAAATCTGAAGTATTTCCAAATGGGGCTTTTTAGATTGAAAGGTAAATGTGGACTTGTTTCAGTAAAAATGTAACTTAACCCTCTAGAGTCTAGACCTCAGTAGAATTCTAGAATGTTGCTGCAGCACTCACTTAAATTAGCATTTTCCTGCTCAATCCAAACAAACAGCTCTATCTGAAAAACAGCAAGAAATTGACTATCAAAAGTTGTTTTCATTTTAAAAATCATAGCTTCCTCTTTAATTTGGTACCAATATCTGGCAGATGTAGCAGGAAAATTAAGTAATTATCATTATAAACCTAACCCCATTCCCCTTCCTCACACACATAAAATGCTTTTTTTCCTTTGGAAGAAACTTAATTATCAAAACTGCAAAATTCACAACAAACTCTACATGCATTTACGAAGAGTAAAATCTCGTTGAGCCAAGAATAGCCTTATAATAACATCTTATTTATTTTTACCTAGGTGTACATAATATGAAATGAATAACTGTGATGATGCCAAACAATCAAAATGCTCAGTGAGACATGCATTGGATTCTAAAAGAAGATAAAGTAACTCTAAATCAATTTTACAAGAATGTGATCCACAGTATTTTTCTCCATCTGCTTCCTAGTGTAAACAAATCATAGCTTATAATCACACCCTATTTTTACTTAGGTGTACATGAAATCTATATGTAATTATGTGCAACAATCAAAATATTCAATGAAAAATGCATCTCAGTCTACCTAAAAGAAGAGAAAGTAACTTCAATTTTATGATGAATATGTAATCCACGACATTTCTCTCTGTCTGAGTCAACATTCAGAGTATGACAACAGAACAGATCCTTCACTGGCTTTCAAAATACAAGAAAAAAATGTCCCACACTTCAACCCACACAGCACCGTTATAAGAACAGACAACAGTAACGTGGTAGTAGGTAGTGTCTTTGGCAACTTATATGAGAAAAAAAATCAGCAGATATATACGGGGAAAAGTCACTGCAACCCAGTTAGTCCTCCCTACTGACTCTGTGGTGCACTTCCCACCGGAAAACAGCATCTGTCTCCGGCAGTGACAGCCAGGTAGGTCCCGCTGCTTACTGACCATGATTATGTGATTTTGAGCAAAAAACTTGAACTCACAATGTCTTTGTCGCTTTCCATGATGGGTCGGGATCACTTTCACAACACAATCTTACATCTATAACTTTATAAAGACGGGGACACGCTGGAAACCCAAGCTCATGACTTTATTTTCCATTTTTGATACACTGGGAATGATTTTAAAATGAGAGGGTTAAATAACTAGTTAACGAGCGATCTATCATCAGTCATCATTTTTTAATGGAATTCGGTGCACTTAACATTACTCACTTCTCTGCTGAAAAGTCCTTGGCGGATTCATTGTGACCGTCACCCTTGGAGCAACTGCCTCTCACACCGTGCTTTTTGGTGAGGTGCTGCCTGGTAAATACTCTCCCTCTGGCCAGGGACCTCTCAACCGCACAGCCAGTGCTGAAGCTGAAGCCGCTGGCGTCTCCACCATCAACAGACACTTCAGCTGGGTTTAAATTAACTCTTTGAGCACTTATGTTGACTGAAAATGGACCCATGCACCAGTAACAGCAGATTATCTGAAGTGAATCCCAGTTATCTCTGATGAAAGTTTGTAGAACTACTCGGTGTAGAAATGGAAACTATGAGTACGTGTACTCTAGTGTTTATATAGTGGGGGAGGGGTCATGCTGGTAACACCTCTACATCATAGAGCCACAATTTCAGGCCCTTGCACAAAATCCTGAACACAGAATTGGTGAAAAATAGTTTAATGCTCTAACTCCACAATTCAGTACAACATAGATCACAGTCTTTTCATGTGTTTTCAGCAATTATTTTCTAACAAGTATAATGTGTTTATAAAAAGAAATCTTTGATTTTCCTTTACACAGACTTTAATAGCCTATCCACGCCCATGTAATTTCTCAAACTCAAAATTTTTCCAACTTCAACATGAATTGGCTGAAAAATGATCAGACATCCTCTGTTAATATATCACATCCACTAATCTGTCAAGCCTAATTCTGTGGCTAAATGAATAATAAAAAGTTTTTCGGCACTTAGGCCTACAACAGCACATACCGAGGACTCTACCTGCCTATAATAAAAGTTGATGGTGGCGTGTTATTGGCTTCAAATTCCATATGAGAGTTTTCTTTCACTGTTACACTAATAGAAGTGTGGAATAGGTCTGGCAATGCACTGTCTGTTATTGATTATTTGGTTGAAAATATGGCTACTGATAAAAGCTAGCTAAAATTAATTATCCTCTCAGGTGGAAAAATTTCCCAGTTGCAAAAAGTGAAGACCTTGTAGGCTAGCCTACATATTAACAGACTCTATCGTCAGCCAGTAGTTGCCTACAATAGCCTATCCGCACTATGATCATAGTTAATTATATATCATCAGACATACATATCTGCCGAAATGGAAAGGTCCAATCATTAAAAATATCAATCCCTGACAACTATTGGACAAAATTATAAATAGGCTAAGCAAATACAGCCATGTTGACAATACAATAGCTAGTTTACAAGCAAATGGAGCAGAGAAGAATGCTTGGATCTCACCTGTCAGACGCTTCAAGTGTGCGCAATGAAACACCAAAGCCACTGAGCACTGTCAGTTGCTGGTGTTTCTATTGCAGTCTGAAGTCGCCTTTAGTCATCTTGACAGTGGGAAATAAATGCTCATACATAGCAATGAAAGCATTAAAGGGCAAATTCCATTGATATTCCAGGGATATCAGCAATAGGCTAACCTTTTGATAACAAAGATAACCTAATTTAAAATCCCCCAGTTTTGCATTTTTTAGTATTGGAAACTGGATTTTTTGTGTTTGACTCACTATATGAAAATCTGTAATAAGGAAACAAATAAAATTCTATTATGAGGACAAATTTAAATGGAAAATGGCTTTTTTCCGTTTTTAAAACATTGTTACAAACATTGATAATTTAAAAAAAAAGCCACATTCTTCATTTTCCGATTTTTTTTTTGTTTCAGAATAGGAAATCGATTGAGACAAAGGCTCATGGATTTCTCACACAGGTGTTTTCATTATTTTAACTTTACCAGTATGCAGTGTAGGGTGCACAATAGCCAGCAGTAAATTTAGAGGAGGCTTAGCCTGTTTGCCAGTGGTTACTGCCCAAACTGCCTCAACTCTGTAGTAAGGGTTTTTTGAGAAAGTTTTCATACTATTCTTTTCCAACTGTCAAAGGTGATTTAGAAATTTCACAAAACAAAAGTGTCAAGCAAAGGTGCAGCAGCATTACCTCAGTGTAAAGGTGACTGATCCAAACCTCCTACGCACACGGCCAGATGTCGACATTCCCACACAACACACATCTCCAACAGCTTCACATGAATATTCGCCTAAGTGCAGAGCAGCCATTTACAACCAGTGGGATATGAATCTGTAGGTTTTGTGCTAACATAGCCACTAGAGGTTTTATGATGAATAATGCCAGACTTTAATCTATTGACTAAGGCCTTGTTTTCTTTTCAACTTGGTGGATTTGAGGGGTTGAAGATGCACAACCTGTGGCCTGACAGGACCAAACTCCTATCAACCATGATTTGGCTGAGGGCCACAGGTGGTTTGGTCAGGTCTGTTGTGTTGGCACCTCAACTCCTGAAGGAGAGCCAAGAAGCCCTGTGCGCCTATGTGTATGTGTGTGCACGCATGTGTGTTCTGTGTTCTAATTGTGTCAGCTCCGCACTTCCCACTGAGCATTCAGCAGTGTGAGTCATGCACTGCTTCTCTATAGGATCAGATGTTCAGCCTCCAACATGACATGAATGCTTACAGCCCAGCTGTTCCTCTCTCCCTCCCCATTATCTAAAGCCAGCAGAATCTGGTTCTCACAGCTCAGTAGCTCTCCACCACCACCAGCCATCCACATTATTTCTATCCCTTCATTTACTGTTTCCCCAGTATTTACTCCCAATATCATGATCTCAACCTGTTTGTTTGAAGTATGCACTGTAATCACATTCAAAGAGGAGAACTTTAATGGCTGACACAGAATCACAAGCCAGATGGTGCCATTTACAGTGACTGTATACATGGTAACACCCTTCTGGGGTCTGAGCCCAATTTTGTTTTTACTATACATAGAATTTGGCACTTGTTTAGCATGTAAAAATTAATATTACCCACTTTCAAATTATTAAAGGGGGTTATAGTTCTGTCCAATACAAGCTGTCGCAAGCTCTTCCAGAGACCTGATGATGCTACAATTAATGTGTCACCAATAGAGGCTGATAAAAGTCACATTACACAATGCCCCTTTAATGCTGATGTCCTCTTATTCAATGCAAGCTCAGCTTAACTCAGAAAACAGTATGCTTATAATGTCAAAAAGTCTGAAAGTAAGAAAAGGATGAAACTAGAGGACAGACTCTCTGAAAAAAAAGAAGAGACACAAACATACTGGATTTCATTATAGACACTATCAACCACCTTTTTTTCTGTTTTACGAGAAGAAAATTATAAGAAATATGTAAATAGGTTGTCACGTGGTTTGAAATTGAAGCAGTGCTGGGAAAAAAAGGGAGTCACTCCTCAGTAGTAACCCTGAGCTGATGCACAGCAACAGCAGTAGACGCAAATGACGCAATAGGATCTCACGTGAAAAGTAATATACAGGCATCCATAGCCAGGGAGCCTGGTACATGGTGTTTCTCTTTGTGTGTGTATGTGTGTGTGGTTGTGTTATTGTCAACAGGGAAGATAATGGGTTATCTTACTTGACATTTCTCTGAGTCGCACTAATGAAAAGAGAGACTATATGGGGAGATGTTTGGGCAGCTAAAGAAATTCAGGCTGGCAGCGAGAATCTTAAATGTTTTCCTGCAGAGTGGCATTTTCCCAACTAGCTCCTCACCGTTTGCTTTTCATGTTTGTCACCGGCGATAATGGACTGTTCCCTCAGAGGATAGTGTTTGTGTCTGTTAGTACAGCAGTAAAGTGAGCAGCCTTCTCCCTCAGTTAAACCGTATTTCTAGAAAGTCTCAAATCTGCGATGTAGCCGCCTTGCCATTTGATAGTTGTTTTTCTCTGGCATATCATTTCAAATTTTCACACTCACTGGTGTCAGGAGCATGAGCAAATGTACTGTAGCGGCTGATGATGCAGAGAGATGCCTCACCTTTCACTATGAAATGACAAGTGACATGAGAAAATTGTCTCTGGCAAACATAGAGGAAAATGGAAATATGGGAACAATATCAGAGATGCACTGCTTAATTTGAAACGTTTGAAGATTGTTAACAAAATGTAAACCGAGTTATTGTCTGATTCTCCACCACCATTTAATATGAGTCTTTGCTATTGCTGTTGTGACACTCCATATAAGAACATACACTGTAACTGATAGCCAATAAGAATAGCCAATAAGATATACCAATCGGAATAATATGTTCTCGTCACAGCATTGAATGAAGGGAGAGTGAAGCCTCTGCATATCAATAAATCTTCCAATAGAGATGGTGACATGAGTAAGAGTAGTGCCGAGAGTAGCAGCCCATAAAGCGTAGCCTCTTTGGTCGTTTACTTAATATATGTACCCTGTCAATTGAAGTCTCACCTTTATTTTGTGCACTGCAAGACTCAGGCTCCACTTCATCTTTGTGGGGACAACATAAATTATTCAGCAGTGTCCACTGAATCTTTGGCTGCTGGCCACTAAAAGGATTAAAAGATATATGGTTGGGAGAAAACAGTTTATTCAGGGGACAGTGTAGTATGGATTCCTTCAACCTATTAAGACTCATTAAAGTGAATAGGTTGTGAATGTACACTCTCTCAAATGTCAGTTTGTGCTTCTCCTTTTCAAATTACTGCGCATTGGAAGGTGTGAATTGTACTCTCCTCTAGACGTGTTGTGACTGAGCTCGTGTTATTCTTATTGGCTATCAGTTACAGTGTAAGTGACAGCAGCAGCAAAGATTCAGTTTTTATGTGACAACCATGTAACTTAAGTTTTAGTGATGCTCATGGTTTCATATCAGATGAATACGTGCTCATCTTTCAAACCCTGTATATGAGAAATTGCATTTATATACTGCCGATTTGTAACGGCAAGTATGTTTACAGAGAAAAGTAAAAGAAATGTCACCAGATTATGTCACCACTTTGGTCCAAGCTGAAATATCTGTTTTTTAATTATTTGTGGTTTTGAGTCAAGTGTCTTGACGCTTATTGGATGGATTGCCATGGATGTTTATACATACATTTATGATCCCCAGAGGATGAATCCTAACACTTTGGTGATCCCCTGACTTGTCCTCTAGCACCACTGTGAGGTTGACATTTGTAGTTTTGAGTAAAATGTCTCAACAGTTATTGGATGGATTGCCATGAAATTTGGTACACATATCCATGTCATCCTCAGGATGAACAGGGCTCAGGATCAGGATCATGTGGCGCCATCATCATCGCAAAATGCTCACACTGAATGCACATGTATTTAATTTGTTTCCCTTCAATATCCAACTGTGATAACTAAAGCATGATCGATGTTTTTGGTTATGTTTAGGCACTCAGCACAGTGACTTGAAACATTATGCTTTTCTGATCCACCATCCACCACAGCTGCCTCCCTTTGTGGCACAAAAATCTAGCACTACCTTCACTGGGAAAACAAAGAAACAGTGAACATAACCCTGGTAGCAGCATGTTTCCTGTGAAATGTATTTGGGAAAACAAATTGATAGTAAATGAATTTCTGTTCCTACAAAGATGGTTTTATTTATCTATTTATTTTTTATCAATATTTTTCAGAGTTTCAGATTTTGAGTCCTGACAAGTAAATTGTGAGGAAGAAAGCCTTCATGACATCTGAAGGCCAATCGTTTGAGAAATTGGCAGTGTTGAGTTTGATTGACAGAGCCACAGCAGCACAGACAGATGTTGTCAATTTGTGATTAGTCTCCTGATGAGCGCCATTCACAGTGTTATACATCAGAAATGAATGGCACGCTATTTGCAGTGATGTGCCCTCCAATAACAACAATACTACAGCGGTGCCTGCTGACACTGGTGAAGCAGTTATCACTTGGAGTAGAAAAAATAGCATGTGTGCAGGTGTTTTGTACAAAGTGTGGAAGAGAAATGATCCTCAGAAAAATTGCATTTCACAACGCTTGCCTCCCTCATGACACTGGAAAGAAAGCCTCACATGTGTTTGGTCTTCTTAGATGGGGAAAAGAAGACACAGGCTAGTTTGATTGCAAGTTCCAATATTCATCAAAATTGGAGGAGTTATGATTTCTTGTTTGTTTCAAAGTGACACCTTCCATATCCCAATATTAGTATATAAATACAAGTCTCTAATGAGATTATGTGGAGATGGCAGAAACACTTGTTAAAAGGAAATAATCATCTCACTGCATGGTTACCTACAAAACAGCTCATTACAATGACAAGACCCATCCAATAGAAATAGAGTTAGATAAAATAACAGGCATAGCCTATAGTGCAGGGTGTGCACAGGAAATAATAAATGTGTTACTCCCCATTGTTGACATGTGCACATGCAAGGGGTGATGTGCAGTTGGCAGCAAGTCAACTTTTCAGTCCAACTGGCTCACCAAAGCCAACCTGTAAAATGCACCATCACACACACTATATGTCCTACCTCACATTACAAGAAACAAAGAGACTAAATTAAATATCATGATGATTGTTGAACAATACATGAAATGTTATAATGTAATGTTATAATTGTTTTTTACACAGTGTCAGATCAGATTCCATTGGTGATTTTATCGATGCAGTTTGTGAAGATCAACTGTATGAGGAACACCTCTCATATTACAGTCCACAACTACAACAAGTAGGCTACATTCTCAAAAATGATATATAACTGAGATGACACACAAACAAGTAGCATCAACAAAAACATGAGTAAATAAGGTATGTATAACTGTTCAGTTTGCATTGTTTTACTCTTTATTTCTATTTTTCATGTTCCACACTGTGGGATTAGAATTCTAAACCGGTACAGCACTAAATACAACACTAAATATATTTTACTTTTAGTGGATTTTCTTCCTTCATTGTGTCCTTCTGTAATAACCTTCTGTGAGGTCCGACTTAAATCACACAGACTCTGAGTACTTTGATTAGCATATGTGAATTTCTAATGAAACCAGGGCAGAAAACTAAGCTAAACTAAACCCAGACTAGCTTCCTGTTGTTGTCTGCCTACTATTATGTTGTAAAGCCCTGACTGGTGTCTTCACTGGACACAGTCGGCTGTAGTCTTGAATCCAGCTCCTGCTCTGGTCCTCCTTTTTGGCAGCTGGCTGCAGAGCTGCTGCTGCTAAATGCAGAACTATTTGAAGCATTTGGATGCTTCTAATTTTGGGGATTTTTTCCCTGAGTTTTTCATCCCCAACTTTTCATTTTTTAGCTTTGTCATTCATGTAAAGCGAGTCAGCAGCAGTCCACTGCTGGCTTCTCCAGCATTTTTAAATGTGTTGAAAAATACTTCCACAGAAACTGTAAAAGGGGCAGGTGGAGCCACAGGACTTGAAGTGGGCAGAGAGACAGACGTGAAGGAGGTGACACAGCCCAATCATCTGGGCTGATCACTACAGCACACCTCTCTCTCTCTCTCTCCCTCCCTCTCTCTCTCACTCTGTCTCTGGTGTTTTGATACATCATCCCAGTACTCCAGATGGTCACTCCACCATTGTCTAAAGGTGATATTGTAGCATTTGTACTTCCAGATAGATGACTGCTGTTTCATTTGCTTAAGCATTTGGGGAGCATTGTTGCTTAGAGTATTACACAATATTTATAGTTTATATTGTAACATTATTTACTCAAAAGATTGTACAATATTATAGCACAAACATGACATACTGTACACTGGGTAACCTATGGTACCATTTCTTCTCTGTGACCTGCTCTCTACAGTGGGCCTTTGGAATCAGCTCATGTACACACACACTGAGTTGAAGTTGATACTATTCTGAGTTGAAGTGGCCACAAAGTAGCCATGAAGGCTGTACTTTGTAAGCAGACATTTTTCATGTCTTCATGTCCGTTTTACACACAGAATGGTTGCAGGGATTGAGATCCTCTAGAGATCTCACATCTGACAGTGAAAGCTAGCAAAGCTCACTTAAAAAATAGCTTTGTTACAGCTTTAGGTTTTTAGCCAAACATCTGAGGTCAGCACTGGACAAATAAGGCAGCTGGTTATCACTGACATTCCATATTGTGCTTTGCGTCAGTGATGAACTCTAGCCAACAGATTATGGGATTATTGTACATACAGACTGAAATGCATTACAAATCACAAGTAAAAGTATTGATTTTCATTGACAATTTTGAGTCTTAAAATAAAAACAAAAAACATATTACATGTCACAATTTACTTCAGTCACTTTTGCCTCTTCTTTCCAATCCCTTGAGTGCAGCTATTTTTGTTGGTTTTGTTCAGCCATCTAACCACTTCTTTGTAACCATCTCCAATGCCTTTCTGGCTGGGCGCCTCCAAACTCTCATTTGTGACCACTGCAACCTCTTCTGCCTTTCTTGCAACTATGACAACCTCTTTTGTATGACCCTCTCCTCCTCCACAATCCTTGCCACTTGTCTGGATTAGCACCTCACAGATGTCTAAAGAGAAGGAGAACAGTCAATGGCAGCAGTGGAGGAGGCTTCTACTGTGTCTTCCATGTCCACAATAATAACATTACAACACCTCGGTTAAGTGCTGATATCAACAGTGGAAACTGCCTGGGTAGAAAACAAGGCTCATTTCAACAGCTTTTGGCTGTAACAATCAAAGGTTACATTCAACCATCTATAGAGCCCCAGGTCAGTTAACTTGCTGTTCATCAATCTAAAGTGGATGACAGGCCTGACAACACCACGAGAATGGAAATTCAGAAAAAAAAGTAACCATTCAAGGAAAAATCTATTGCCTTTCTTGATTTTGTTATTGAACTAGCTGACCCATCCCCATGTTCGCCAAGTAGGCAGTGAGGATGTTTCCTATGAACTTGATGAATTCACTGGTGAACTTACTGCACTCCTGAGCACTAAGCAGTGGAGGGGAGTCTCTGGATGTGAAAGCTATCCTGAGCTTCATTGATGCATAGTCAGCTCAGTGTGATATATATGAATATTGAAGGAATTTTACTTTTTTATATAATGAACAGTCATGTCCAGTCACAAGTGTTGGGCCGTCTGACCATGCAAGTGTCAAGACAGCATGAGCAGTAATAGACACCAAATCCGTTCGAGTTTGAGGGCTGGTGCCTTGTAAATACAGATGTCACTCGTTTCATTTGTTGCGGTTACCGCAGCAGTAAAGCTTCCACACAGCAGCAAATAGGGAGGAGGGACTTATATTTTATCCAGCTGATTTCAGCTCTAGCTGCGGTGCTCACTAAGAACCACCAGGTGGCACATGTGTGCAGTCCAAATGTGGTCTCTCCAGGTGGAAGTCACAGTGGTTACGCCTACTGAGTGGCAGAAAGACTGAGTGGCAGCGTAAGTGTTCAGCCTAAATGCCGCAAAAACACAAAGAAACACATTTAAAATGGGAAAGAGCTGTTGTGTAATTAACTGTACAAATAGATTCAACAAGAAATGTGAGCTATCTTTTTACAGAATGCCAAAAGCTAAAGAAAAGAGAAGCAAATGGATTGCTGCAATTAGGAGATACAATCGGAATCCATTCACCGAAATGTGATTTACTGTTGCCATTTTGTGTCATTTATGTTGGATTTTTGGGTAAAATCACACCCAAAAGTCATTTGCTTTTGGAGCTACAATTAATACCGAATTATGTTAAATGTTCGCTGAATGAGTTAGTGTCTGTTTATGAGTCGTAAGAAATTATAAATGATCTTTTAGAAGGAGCAGATGTTTACCGGTAAGCTTGGCTCCATTCAATTTAACAATATGTTAATGGAGGTTTTCGTCCTATAGTAGGAAACAGTTGAGGACTTAATCTGATGATTTTAAACTACATTTAACTAATAAAAATGTTAACTGTTACATATGTTTTGAATGCAGGATTTTTACTTTAATATTCAACAACATAATATATACATAACAACAATAATTAAAATACTGTTTCCAATCAGTCGTTAGTACATAGGTGACTGTACATGTTACAAACATATTAAAAACTGGCATGTTTTTGTTGCTGCCTCATCGTCAGTCATTTACAATATAAATTAACTTATCTAACAGACTTTTCACAATTCACTCAGTTCTTCTGATAAATTCAGTGTCATGTTTCACAAAACAAGACTCTGATTTAATGAAATCACATATTATGACTTTTTTCTGTTAAAAATTGCAAAGGCAATTTTTTATCTGAAAATAAAATTCATTGATTTAACATGCAGTAGCCTCAGAGAGGCTAAATAACGACAGCATAAAGCTACTGTTTGATTAAAGAATACATTTATTGATTAGAAAAATCACAAAAAATCTCTCAACATCAGAAAAGGGAGGTGAGTAGAAACAGCTGTCTGTGGCTTGCAGCTTTCTCAAACAAATAAAACTACAAAGTCATGTGCGCTGTTATTATTCATGTACAAATTAAAGAAAAAATACATTTGTCTCCAAACTTATTTGGTCTGCTGCTTAGAGCTTTAATAAATGTACTACTATTTGCAAATAGGTTTCCAGGTGGACTGGCTGACTGGACACTCCTCGCTTAGCATGATGCAAACAACATGATACAATGGGAAATCCCATAGAAAAATGGCAAAGCTAGCAGAGTTAAAACAATTACTAGACATGTACACAAAAAGGTCTTTACCGATACCCTTAACCCATAATAACTTTTAAGATGTAACAGGATATTTCCAAATAAACTACATGACAAGGGAGCCTTGACTGAAGACATGACAAACATAAAGTAACACCTACAACTACAGCATGTGTGGTGCTAAGCTACAAGCAAGATAGCTCACTGCAGTCAGTCAGTTGGTTCTGCAGTTGCTTCACTTCCAGGGGAGTCAACATGCAGAAATACGGACAACACCACTCTGCCATTGTAACTACATTGTGGTCACAGGGGGGATTATTTGAAAATCATGTCAACAGGATGCAAGCACTCTACTGCCACATAGGTCTACACAATTCAAGTGTAGCCCCTATGTTTACCCCCGCAACAACACCGTAGTAACATGGCGATAAAGCAGACAAATGAAGCAAGTGACATCTTTACCTGGTAATCAGTTAGGATGCATCGATCCAATATGTCAGATGGGTATCATCCCAACTGACCTTATTACATGTATTACATGGTATCAACGAGACTTTCCAGGTCCACATTATATACACTGTCCTTTTCAATATTGTGATAAAATTCACTTATTCTCATAAAAGTCACCTTAATCCCGTCCTAACAGGCTCAATTTTTTTAGTGCCAGAGCTATCCTAGATGCATAATATTGTCTTGTTTATCTTATACAGATTTTAAATTTAGGAAAAGATGGCAATGTTTTGAATCGGTATTTAGTATCTGCAGGTACCCTGAGGTTTAAATATAGGAATCTTTGGTATGTATAATATTGGGCGATATCGGGTGAGAAAAAGTCAGATTGGTGCATCTCTAACAATCAATACACTGTAGCGATAGATAACTGTTACTAGTATGGGGCAGACTGCAGACTGCTGAATTCCAGAAAATGCCTTTTTTTTTCTTTTGCCTTTGTTTAATGTTAATCTACTAATATGACCTAACATTAGTACTGTATTAGAAAGAAATATTTGCATGCACAGTCCAGAAAATTAAACTCAAAATTGAAAACATAATTTAGATTCGCATGTATTGGATGTGATTAGATATTTAATTCCATTCACCACTCTCACTGTACAGAAGGTGAGGACAAGTAATTAATTCTGAAGCAAAGACAGACTGTGATATTGAAATTAAGTCATGCCCTCACCTCCCCACCCACTGTTCTCTATTCGATGCCCTTCATCAGCCACCACCCCAACAAGAAGATTGTCAACTTGTGAGAACATGGGTGGAAGGCCATAGAATTGAATAGTCTCATCCTAATTGGTTGAGTATGTGCATTCAAATTACAGTGAGTGGCAAAGCCAGTACAGCCTTGTTAAATGGTAAAGCCTGTGTGGAAAAGAACAATAAATTATACATTTCATACATGTATGGGAAAAGAATTGATTCTGCAAGCACTTCATTACAGGCGTACTGTCCATAATTATCAGATAATTGGTTAAAATCTAATTTATTTAGATCCATGATAGTAAAACCATATTTTTCAAGAAGCCAGATGTTGTAATTTGCCAGAGCCTTCATCCAAAACATACAGAACAGGATTTAGTTTCTCTCTTTACTTTGAAATTGAATAAATTGCTGCTATATAGAACATACACTCAACAATTTATGACATTTGAGAAAGCCCAGAGGATACAAAAGATTCTAATCACATGTATGAGTTGAACATCCAGCACTCAAATTAAAAACTTTTTTTATTTTGTATTTTTTGCTTTTTTATATAAGTGTATATGGGCAGTTTCTACATAAAGTTTTTTAGCCATGCTAGTGGCTTGACTCTAGGAATGGCAATGTCAGTCTGTTGGGCAGTGTCGGTCCACCACTTTGGTCATGACTGAAATATCTCAGTATCTCAACAAGTAGATGGATTCCACATGAAATATTGTAGAAATACTTATGGTTCCACTATCAAATGGATTCCACATGTAATTTTGTAGAGATATCTAGGGTGCCTAGAGATGAAGAGATGAATCCTAGGTACTTTGGTGATCCCCTGACTTTTCAATCACCATCATGTAGTTGAATTCTTTTTGGTTTTAAGTGAGATGTCTCACTGTTGGATAGATTGCCAAGAAATGTGGTGCAGCCATACAAGATTAATTGTAATCACTTTGGTGATTGCTTAACTTTTGTTCATGGCTACATACTTGCAAAATTTATGACAGGCTCAGATGTACTTTGTGTTAAGTGCTAAGTGCTAAACATCAGTGTGTTAGTATTGTAATTATAAGCATGTCAGCATGGCTTTAGACTCTTGGTCTTATTATAATGTTCAATGTTTGGGGAACTGGGTTGTCATAAAGAGGTCAGTGTGTTACCATTATGGACAAGCAGCTTATGACTTGATCATTATTTAAAGTACTATCATGTAGACTGCATAAATAGGAACCACCACACTATGTATCATAGCCATGGAACTAGACAGCATTGATGGTACATTCATGTATTAACACAATACAACATTTAAAGGAGCCTATGTAGCTTTTGCTAAACAGTGGCCACTGTGGTCAGAAGTGGTGATCACATGATAACGGAATATATTGAATTTCGAGACATTGATTGGTTGTTAAGACACCTAAAACAACCTACATATGTTTATGATCCTGGCAAGTGACTTCTTGAAATCATGCAAATAATGATTGTCAGTGAAAAACTGAAGCTCTTATACCACTGCAAAAAAACATAGGGAGGATGAGGTTCATACTGAGTTAACTTTTGGAATATTGGGAAGGATTTGGATACATTTTGGTGTGCAACAGCTTATTTGTGTTAGACTATTTTCTATTTCTAAATTTTACAATTGTTGCTACATATTGTTTCATTATCTACCATAATCATGAAGGTTTCCCCATCAGCTTTCCTGGGGGGCATATGTCTATATAAATGGGCTATGTCCAATTTTGTGATCCAAGGTGCAAAGCCATCAGTGCCTATTCTGTTAGTTTGTCCATTGTTTCCAGCCTAAGCATTTAGGCAATGTTGATCCTGGTCAGTGTTGATGCCAGATATGTTTTACTAACAGTGGGGGAAAAAAACTGAATTAAAAGGATTTACCACTCATCCTCCAGTCATGACACTGTGCAGGGGAAAGCTGTTGTTATCAAGGCAGAATAGAGCTACGGTACACATGAAACAGTACTGAAGATGATTTTCACCTTCAACTAAATGTAATTTCAAAAAAACTTTAAAAGAAAACTATAAAGCAATTCCATACAAAATAGAGACAGGTATTTTGCTGTGCTTTTGAGCAGCAAACAAGATGTCAGCAGCTATCAAGATCAAATGCCAGCTATCATATGAAATGTCACCAAGGACAAACTCCCGAATCACAGGGAGCAGTTTCTGGGCTGTAGTACTCCCCGAGTCAATAGGGTTCAAGGTGCCAACCATTATCCATAAGAGGTGGGGGAGGCTTGACGTACCCTTTCAGGACAATCATAAAATAAGAGAACAAAGATGAAAGGCAAAAATAAAGGCAGCCAGAGTGCTGGAGGAAAACCCTCATGTGTTTGTTCCCTGTGGAGCAAACTCTTTAAATCTCATGATGGCTTACTTCACCAAATTCATAACAAAAGCCTCTGTGGAGGTGTTCAGAAACTCTACAGCTTGTTTTCATTGGTTAGTGAGTGTTGAGAAATGAAAGTGGAATGAACAAAAGATAAAAAAAAATACATATACACCACTTTATTTCATTACAAGGTGGGAGGACAGAGTCAACCAGACATGAGACGTGAATGTACCAGAATAATAAAACCTGGTCGAAGGTGATATTACACTGGAACACGTACAGTCCTTGGCAAAGAGAATCGGATCATTTGTGATTTAAATATCTTTGTTTGGTGACCTTAATGACTTCAGTGACTGCTCTAGAGTGTGTTATGTTTTTATTTTTTGCAGCCTTGCACACATACTTTTGATTTTCTACATTTTTACCTTAAGGTTCCAAGAATTAGGCATTTTAAACATGAATGCCTGCATAGAAATATTTGTTTTCACTATAAGTTATCGACAGCCTTGGGTTGACATTTCTGAACTGACCATACAAAATATTAATTGAAAGTGCCTGGTATGACATTAAAGAATAAGCTCTTCTTACAAGTTCCTTCTATCCATCATTATGCACCCTGCTGCTGTAAAGGCACTCTCAAAGGATTAAAACACATTTTCTTAAATAATTTCGCAGGTTGGCATCCCCCAGCTAAATAGCTGTAATGAAATGCGATTGCATATTTTTACAGGTATCATGAATGCTAGCAAGAACACTTAGGTTGAGTCAGTTTATGTGTTCAAGCCCTTTGGAAGCATTATTCATTTCTTGCAATCAAAACTATGATATTTATCATCACAATGTCTGCCAGTGTCAGAGAACTGAGTTTAACATAGCCATTACTGAAAGACAAATGTGTTAGACCCAAAGATCAAGACAGCATGACAGTCAGATGCAAACAGTGTCCCTCTTTAAATGTATTCATCTGTGTAGAATAATGCATTTATTTAGTTCAAAAATGGAAGTAAAATAAAATAACAGAATGCAGCTACTCTTGCTTCTCTCATTTGAAACTGGGTCAAACTAATTGGCGCCTGATTGCCACACAATAAAGAATTCACTGGCACAGAGACTGCTTCACACAACAGAGCTACATCAATCTTGTAATGATTAAAATTTTTCTCTGCCTCTTGCATATTCATGACATTTTACTTTAAAGGGAGGACTTGGAGAGACCTCTGTAGCATTTTACTTTTAATGCTTTAATGCTTATAACAAGGTGATATTTAAGAGCATCCTAAAAGTAATAACTCAAATTTAATCTTACGGCATTTTTGATATGTATGGTTGCAGTATGGTGTGTCTAATTTAAATACATAGATTCTAAAATCTAAACATTACAAACAGCAAAAATGAGCTATCATAATTGGCCATAACCCTTTCTTGTGTGTTGATATAGATCCAAACAACGTGTGTGCTTGAAAGTTTGGTGGTGTGCCATTTTCCCCCAAATCCCCTCTAAATATTGTCCTCTGTTATTTATTTGTCATGAAGCTTTTGTAAATTATTCATATTGTTGGTGTTGGCCCTTGACCACCACATGGTCACATGGTTTCACTTGAGTAAAGGTTTTGAGTTAATGTTTTCTGTTGCATATTATCAATTTTCACTTATGTTCTTTTATGAGGCTGTTATAAGTCCATATTTGCTGTCAGTTTCACCAAAACCCTCTCAAATTTCACCTATTAGTTGCATTACGGTTGTAATTTGACACTACAAAATGCATTTTGTAACAAATCTTGAATGCAATTGTTCACATAAAATAATTGTTAATATTCAAATATCTCTTTTTACTGTGAAAAGGAAAATATGCAGTATATCCAAAGCTGATAAGAGACTCTGGATAAATGGATGCTGATAAATGGAAATAGGACTTAAATACAGTTTTTGACCTGAAAGGGTTAAATATAGCATCGATATAGGCTCTGGTCCTGTTAGAATTAGCATACGAGAGTCACCAGAATGCAGTGACCTTCTCACAGGAGAAGCTGTGACAAGCATCCTAAAGGCCTCCATCGCCAAAACTGATCTTTTTTCATATCAAGCACTTACCTGCAGGCTTGAGAGGTGGCTGTACAGAGTTAGGTGATGTGTCCTTTGTGGAGCACAGCAGCTGTGGTCAGCATGGATTCATGTCAGTTACACTGGATTACTAGAAAAGAAAAAAAAAAAAAAAAATATATATATATATATATATATATAAATATATAAATATATATATCAATATAAGCTTTTCAACACTCCTCTGCAGTATAATCCACTTCTTTGCAGTCTATTTGGATGCTCTATAGGTTCCTTTTTTTCCTACCAAAATGTAGTTACATGTCAGTTGTAAATTATTCAAGATAAGACTTCATTGATCCCCAGAGGGGAAATTCTAATGTTACCACTGTGCAGGAAACAAAGAAAAAGATAAGAAATAAGAACTCAGAATTCACTGGTTTGAATTCTTGTTGTAGTATGCTGATTGTTTATTGTTTATTTAGCAGGGACAATACACAATACATATATTGCACCAGATATAGTTAAAAGCTCATTTTCAGAGGCCACCAGTGATTTGCAGGTTACAAAGATCCAAGATCAATTATAATAAATCATAAACTTACACTTTGTAAAAAAATAAATAAATAGATAAATAAATAAAAAAACACCTCACAAAAACTAAGAACCAAACAAAAAATAACAACTACCCCAAAACAACCAAAGGAAAAACAATACTAGATTCCCACTAGGAAGCACACTATCAGCAATCCCAATACCATTAAAGACAGACAGTTCATCAATACAAGAAAGATCTAACCAGACTCTGAGTACCAATGCTGGCCAATGTCTCTTAGCTCAATGTCTACAGACCTGAGTGTCTTTTAATCATGTTTTCAAACTAAGTTTAAAAGGTTTAAAGGTATTGCACTCTCTGATACTCAGAGGTAAAGAATTCCACATCCCAGCTGCTTTAACTGAGAAGCAGTTTTGCTCAAATGTTGTAGACCAAAATTTTACATAACAGTCCCCTCTAGTGGAAGCTCTTGTTAACCTTGAGCTGGCACTACATATTGTAACAAACTGTTCAAGAGGTGGTGATGCTAGATTGTGAATGATCTTATATAATAAACCAACATTTGCCATTAACAGAAAATTTTCAAATGTCAAAAGATTATACTTTTTAATTATCTTGCAATAATGATCAGATACAGGTTTTTTTATCCATGATTTTCAGTGCTTGCTTATACAGACACTGAAGTGGTTGCATTGATGAAACATTTGTCTGAGACCAGGTTGTAATATAGTATAAAACTGTGACAGAACTATTGAATGCATGTACACAGTAACGTGGCCAATCATTGAGCACATCATTGAGTGACTTCTTGAATAAAACCCCAGACTCAAGACGAAAGCCAGAGTCAAGTGTTCTAATATGTGCAAACAATGGCACAAGCCCACTGATAAGCTGGCATGGTTGTGCAAGAGGATTGAGTTTTCTTTTGCTTTATTTTTGGTGAAAATATAAGTGGAACAGGGAGAGCATTTGAGTGGAGAGTGGAGAGGTGGATTCTGATTTCTATGAAAGACAAAACTACAACTGTACTCAAATAAGATCAACTTTGAGAAGAGTGTGACTTTAAAATCAATTGTAGAGCTCTCAGGCAGCCAGTGAAGAGATTATATTTAGGGGTAATTTGTACTCTTGAGTCAAGTCATTGTAAACCAAGACATGGATAAGTTTTTCACTGTTGTCCTGTGAGAGAAATAGACTGACCTTGAGAAGCCCTTGAGAAGCTCTTTTAGTGGTAGGAGGCCATGTCTGTGGTGTTCTAAATGTGTGATCCTAAAGTCAAATCCCTCCAGGCAGTAAGGTAAATATGTTCTTTTTTTTTCTTTTTCTTTTTTGCCAGTCCTCTGATAATCCTCTTTTTTTGTCCTTTAACAGTAGAAAAAAATCTGAACTGTCAAGTCACTGATATCTGAGCAGGAAGTCTGATTAACACTGAAACAGTCGCAAAACAGTAAAAACATAGAATACTACAAAGGATATCAAGTGATGAAAGGTCATCATCTGACTGTGCTGACTCACTGTTGAAGACTGACCTTTCATAAACACAATAAATCATCACCTCATGTTCTATGACATTAGCTGCAGTCATTGCATTAGGCGTTCAGAACCACTTCTCAATATCATTAAACCTTCATTATGTTAGAATAATATTACCTCCCTTTTAGTGGTAGTATTTTAACCAGTAGCATAGATCTTTAAGTTAAAAAATACTACTAATAAAGACAGTTATTGGTCTTGAGTCTGTAATATTGATTATCCATTTGAATGGCCTATACTGTGAGAGCTGGACTAATTACTGGGGCTGCTTATATTTACTGTATGTCAAATCTGAGTCAACCTATTTTACAGTAATTGCTTAGTCCTCAGTGTCTCAGACCTACTTGCACTATTCATGTTAAGAGTAATTTCAACAATAATACTGGGGAAAAAGCACTTGCTTTGCTAGTTTGCCGGGCATGTCGTGACTTAATTAAGACAACATTTAACTTGCTACTAAACAGGGATGAGAGAAACATTGTGAAAAAATGTTTGCTGGAATTCAAAGTTGCATGTTAAGCGTTTCAGCGTTAATAATTAATTTTTAAGGTAATCCTAAAGCACACATAGTATAGTAACAGGGAAATGAAGTGCAGAGGGCTTATAGTACCCTCAAAATTTGATTAATTCAAATGCATTTAATTGGTGTAATAAGAAGATGTGATAACGTTTAAACTAAGGAAATTGTACTGCAGAGCTGTTTCAGAATAGAATAAAAGATGCAGTTTGTGCAAGTGATGTATTTGAAATTCACGATAAGAGAAGCTGTATAGATGAATGTAAATGTAAATTAGAGCAGCAGCAGTAGAATACAAAATGCTTTTTTCTGCATTTCTTTAGTGTACACAAAACATTGCTTTTGTTTGCTTTGAAATACAGTTATAGTGGAACCGCATGTCATTGTGCTTGCATACTGGTAAATGGGAATATGTCTATCATGCAAAATATTATTTTCAACTTATGAATACACACATCAATCCAACAGACTCACTTACTGGGAAGTTCAGTGAAAAACAGTCATTAATACTACTGCAGTTATCAGACCTCTGCTAATGTGGAATACACGTCTTTTAGTTCTATGATAAACCCTAATGCTATCTGGAAAGGAGGGAAATCCAGGAACATTTCCACTTAAAGTGCAAGCTGAGCAGCAAACTGGAGACATCTGGTCAACATACTATAATATGGAGACATACAGATATGGATAATTTTTGTGAAAAAAAGGCATCAAATGTCACAGATAGAATGCACTGTGATTCATCTACATAATGAAAAATGTAGAAAAACATGTTGTAAACATAGCTTCTGTGATGTCACCAGCACACATTTCATAGCTTCTCTGGGTTCACTGCTCACTGCATCTGACAGTTACTTTTACTTTACAGTTACTTAATCCAAACTGGTCAAAGTGGTTGGGCCTGAGGTTGCCAGAAAGTGGCAAAAGGGCACAATGTGAGTGGCTACCTGCCAATCAAGGAGACACATCCCAAATCATACTTCTCTTTAAGTATTAATATGTCTTTAACCTAATAATAAATCTCAAGAGAAAATATTACTAGAAGTGAAATGAATTATTGATAGCATACCTAAAATATTTTCTCTGTAGTTCAGGATAAAATAACTTTTGACTAAAGCCTTTATTAGAGTTTGCAGCAGAGTGTCCAGACCGGAAAAACAACAGCATTAGTAATTTATTGAAATTATAATGTTTGAAGAATGACTGATGTCTCTGAGAGGCAAAAGTGGAAGTAGCGTGACATTGTTACAGTGGCGAGAAACCTCTTGGCTCAACTTTCTGGCCACAGGCCGGTGCCGCACCGCTGCGGCCACAACGCCCACAACTGGAACGCACTACCCTCATTCAAATGAATGGGAGGACTGGCGTTATAAAAGGTCACAGTGGATGAATGTCTTACACATGAGAGACAACAGTTCACATCCTGTTCTCTACAAACTGTCAACACTGGCTTCTTTTAACTATGATCATGATGTTTCAGTAATTTTACCATGACAGTGATCTCTCACTAATCTTAATAAAGAATGCCTAACCCTTTACACCAAATAATAAAGGACGGCTTCACCAATTTTCAAGGTGATTCCTGTGTTTCTAATGTGGGAAGTACATACTGTATATAGGAATGACATTAAGCTTTCTGCTGTTTTCTCTGTAATAAAATATCACTCTTCACCCAGATGCAAAAGTCTGCCAGGTGATGTGTTTTGCATCACCTGGCAGACTACAAATTAGATTTGCCTTAGACTACAAACTACGTTTCCTCATTGTCTGTAGTGGTGCCTTCAAGGACGGTCAAAACACTCCGTCTGCCATGTTACACCAGCGATAGGGAAAAGCGGACAATAAAATATCATACTACTAAACACTTCAAAATGTCAATATTTTTGGAAGAAAACTAGTTTAATGATATGCGACCGAATATCATGCTGTGGAATCAGACACAACAGAGTGTGGAGGAAGAATCAAACTGCATCACAAATCCTTCCCACGCACTAATACTAGGCAGGTTTGTAGTGTGTTCACACTGAAAAAGTGCCAAAGTATACTCAAAACAGTGTCTATACAGACTGATAAGGCTTAGATTTTTGAATGTGCTGTTGGTTCTCCCACAATGCAATGCACAGAGGAAATTGAGCTATATAAAAATAAATAAGAGCTTTACAAAATCAAAAATAGTAGTGGACTGATGTTATTGTTTATTTAACAGGGACAATGCACAATGCATTTATTTTACCAGATATAGCTAAAAGCTCATTTCCATCTGCAGTCCCAGGGAGGCGGCCACCAGTCATGCCAAGATGCCAAAGTAAAATGATGGATGGATGATGGATGATAGTGAAACAGTTCCAGGAGCACCAAAAAAGAACTATTTTGCTGTCTGTTTGTTAGGGTTTAACTGGCAGTGGCATTCTGAAGTCGCAGTTTGATTGCCTTATCACATTGCACGTATTGCATCATGTCCTGCTAGTATAAAAGAATGTATATAGTATATAGTATGTATGTCCTTGTATACTAACTGGAAATAAATGTATACCTGTAAAAAAATTGTGTATAATTTATACTGTGCACAATTGTAACTGGGACACAGCAGGAGAAATCACCCAACTACCCTACAATGTAACATCAAATGCAAACCTTCAATGCAGACACAAAACCTCCAGGGAATCTCCATGACAGTAATAGCTATGATTGCTGTGAGCTTTAGTCAATTTAAATGTGTTAACATGTCCCTGAATTATACTCCTGTTACTAACAATAAGATATTCTCATTTCCCTGCCATCTCCTCACTGAGGTCACATTGTAGGGTCATCATCAGCAGAAAAGCACAGTCTCTGTGGAGTCGGTATACGGATTCAGATCACTGGCCAACATGACTGCTAGAATCAGGTTCCCTGTTTGAAGAAAGGTCCTTCTTCTCATCTTAACACCACCCCCAAAAATACACACAAGAGGACAAATGCATATTGTACAACACATTTGATGGACATTTTAATTCCAAGAGAAAGTTTGTGACCAGAGTGGAATGTGTTTATATATATATATATAGAAACAGTGTGTGTTACTATACCTTGGCACCAGGGATTAAATGTTCAAAAACAAGGTGAAATACAATACAGTTTGTGACCCATTTTGAGTGCTGAGGATGTTTTTTTCTTTCTTTTTAAATTCTGCCTTTAGTTTAGACAGCAGTGGCTCTGTGGCAGACAGCATCCTGAGCATTAATATGTATACAGCATGTCCTAGAGGCCAAGAGGAGTGAAAAACAAGCTCCCGCCTTGTGTCTGAATCTCCCCTTGAAACTTATTTTAGAACAATTGGCAATAACATAAAAAAAAGGATTATTAGTCATTTTCAATCTCCACAGTTAAACCCACAGTAGCATAGAGTTAGTATATAGAAGGGTGCCATGTCTGTCGAAGGCTCACTTTGATATTGTATATTTAAGCCAATTACCATAAATAAGACAGGGCCCAGCTTTGGGAATATGTCTAGAGATGCTGATTGTTGGCCAGCCAGGTCAAAACATATCGCAGGCCAGTGAAAATAAAGCATATAACATTAAAAGAAGCACTTCGCAATAACCTGTTCTGTGGCCTGTGTACTCTTGGGAAGTCTCCAAGCAAGCTTTCTTTTCAAATTTATTGGCCAAATGCACTTCTAAAATCATGGCGTGGGAGTGTGGGGTGTTGTTTGGCTGTTAGAGGAGGCAAAGTAGTATGCGGTTATGTGTGTGCGGCGTGCAGATGTAGGTGTGTGCATGTGTGCTTTGCAGGAGACCTGGAGGGCTCACTCAAACTTTCTGTTTCACCCCACCACCCACACAAAGCACAACAGACTGTGAGAAAGAAGTGCAAAGCATTCAGAAAAGTACAGATGAGGGTTAGTAAAAGGGGGAGGGTCTGAGTGCACCGAGTCTGTGAGTGACACAGAGATTGGGGGGGGGGGGGGGGGGGGGGACACTGAGGTGTAACAGGGTCAGAGGGGGCTAAAGGAAAGATTAGTGCACCGAGAACTCCCAATTTGCTCTTAGAGATGTCTAGTCCAAAGCATTTTGCAGGTAAAAGCCATCAGAAAGCTTCCGACAGGTGCAGACTGTTCTGAGTGACTGGCTCCTGCTCTCCCGTCTTCAGTCATTAATCACGAAACCAATGCGAGTAATTTCCCCTTGAAACTAAATCATTAATAACACATAGTAGGTGGACATTTGCGATCACACCTGTTTCCCTTTTCTAGAGCAGCAGAGGGGAGGGGTTGGTTGCACCGTCTTATCTTGTCACTGAAGGTTAGGAGGAATAATGTTTTCTAATTAATTGCTATATATCAACATAATGAGTTGTTAAAATACCTATATCGTAGAGGGCTTTTATCCAGAGGGAGGGGGACTCTGGTTTAATTCATGTAAATGAGATGCTTGGTTGTTTGAAGAGCATTTCAGTAAGAAGCTTGGCAGTAGCAGCTTTTCAATGTGCTTTTTAAGGCTCCTGTATTTTTATCAATCGTATGCAATACATTCTCCAACTCTCACATACAGCTGCAAACAGACTCTCAAGGAGGTCAAAAAAGAAAGAGAGACACCAATAGTGATGATACGCCAAATTTTGCTCTAAACCAAACCATTTTTTTTAAACGAGTAGAACTACATAGTATGTTTTTTTTAACAAGAAATGATTTTTAACTTGAACGTGAAGAAGACTGCTAGCCTTGGCTCACCATGAGGTTGCTAAGGATATTGCTCCAGATAATAGTTTAACCCTTCACTGGGAATCTTCCCACCATTGATATGCAACCAAAATCACTAGAGGTTGTCCCCTCATGCTTACTGAACTGAAGGCATATGAGAAATAACAAAACCCGGGTAGAGACAACAAGCAATTTAGGCATGAAGGACACAAGATTCTCTATGAAACCTAAACCTTCTACAGTGCCTGAGGTGTGTTTTTAATCAAGCGTTGTTGCCCCACATACTCTTAGGATTCTCCACTGCTTTAGAATTCAGAGGATACCCTGCCTTTTGTGCCCTGCTTTCTCCCCATACAACAGCTTGTTTCACTTCACTAATGCTTTGTCTTCCTCTGGCGAAGCATGACAAATCAAAGTGGATATTTCTCCACAAAATGCATCAGTGATTCTCAGCTTACTCAATGTGTTGCACTTTCCTTAAGTTTTTGTCAGAAAAAAGTTTGGTCCTTGATCCTCGGAGAGATCTGCTAATGCTGCTCTGTCTTCATGACACCAGGCTTGTACTTCAACTAAAACATGAAATATTCCCATGCAAACCTACCGCACTGACGAGAGAATAGAAGCTCATTTTGCAAGGAACTGAAAAGAACGCCATTATCCATTCATCATCTAATATCATTGACATTCAGCCTTGATCACAAAATCTTTGCCGTAATTGACTTTTTAGTCATTCATTTATGTTGGATGGCAGACATTTCCTCATCATCAGAGGAGACAAGGGATTGGTGGAGAGTGTGAAGTGATCAAAACAACCCAGAAACTGTCTCCTTTTAAAAACAAACAAATCATAGTGATATAAACTGATGTCATGAGGCCTGTATCACTCATTTTTCTTGCGTTGTTGGTTAAAGAGTTAATCTACCAATATTATATACCTGAGCATCCCTTTAATGTACATGATGAGACATTGTATTAGTGTTGGTGGTATTGCTTAATTTCCTAACTCATTACCGTCTTGGAAAGACTATCTAAAACCTCAGGTGACAATGTAAATGTCTTATTAACCTTATATTGTCACACTTTCCACAACAATGGAACCCTGCACAACAAGAAGTGGAGAACCTATAAGTAATGTAGGACAAGGAAAATGTGGCTTACAGTCAGAAAGTAAAGTTGAGTTTCAAAGTTCTGAAACTGGATAATTTGGCAGGACACATGCTTGCACATACTGTTCTGTTGATGGACTGCAGATTGCCTACCCGGTTGCAGAAGGCAAGGTTGAACAGTTAGTAGACTTTAGCCATACCTTACAGGAACTTTAACTGTTCCCAGATGCAGAAGCAGGTGTTTTATCAGATCTAATCAATAATGCAGCAGTTCCTTGGAGGATCCTCTCCCAGCCCAGCTGGAGGATGTCTTTTAGTGTCTGCTGGTAAATGTAAGTTTGGGAAAAATGATGGAGACAAACTCAACATGCTGATCAACTTTTGTTGCAATGTGGTTTCTTTTGAAATCCTCTACAACAGTGTAAGGCTGGTGGTTGTGTGTAGTGCATACAGCAGCTGACCTACGACCTAGAACGTGCAATCAGCGCTAATGAATTCTTTGTGGCTTGTTTGAATCGTCAGTGCAAAAATCTTCTCTCTTCTCATCTACTATAAAGGCAGGTGGTGATTGGCCTTTTTCCCAGCCTGCGTTACAGCACTTGCACTTCATAACTTCAGCTCCGAAAGGCTTTCCATTCACTCAGCGGTTTTAATTTGAAAGGGCCTGATGAGGGAAAACACCTATTGATTGATCATTGTTCTCAGGAAAGGTCATGCATTTGAAATGAATGGGGCAAATGGAAAGGTGGGGGGTGGGGGTGGGGGTGGGGGGTGGGGGGGAGAATGCTCAGCAATTAAATTATGATGTGCAGCGGGAGGTGGGGCTGCGGAGGCTTCAAGTGGAAAAAACAGTGCGTTTGGGGGAGTTAACGTGACCTATCATCAAAAGGCACGTGGAAGAAAAGGAAAAATGATTCTGCTGTCAGAGAAGCCGGCATGGAATGGAGGGAGAAAGGGAGGGCATCATGACTCCAGGCTGCTGTTATACCTCCCCTAATAGCACAGATAGAGAAAATAGACAAACAAACACACACACACGGAGCACATAGAACAAACAAAAGCCCGCACGTAAAAGTACACAGAGAGGCGCACTGGGGCTTGACTGCTTTTTACAATTTGTGTAGAGCGTGCTCACGCTCACAACAGCAGAAGGACTAATTTTTCAAGCAACTTATTGGATGTGTCAGAAAAGTCAAACATGGGAAGAGTGGATACTGTAACTATGAAGGGATATTATCTTGTTGCAGACCAATGGTAGTTATGGCAACCTTTTGTTCAAATGAGAAATGGGGGAGGCAGTGAGACACTTAATGCAAGGTTGCTCTTTTGAAATACAGCGTTTTCTATTATATCAAGATGCACCGTGGTCACTCATAAATATGGTAATGATTGCACTCATTAGGCTGCCTCATGTCAGTCAGATATTGATTTACAGGTAAATCATTCCAGCAGGATGAACCACGTGGCCTGTAAGTCTAAATCCGTCTTTGCTATATGTTAACGAGGACCCAACGAGTGCAGAGATTTTTAATATTACCACATATCCTGAGCAGTCACACATTTATTACATACATAATCTCAATGAGACCCAAGGCTGAGACAGTGGGAATTTCATTTTTGTCTATTTTAGTCATGAAAACCTGAGGAGTTTAGTGGATGCTGAGTCATATGCAAAACATTTTTTCTGTATATTCAATAATATGGTAGAATATTACACACAAAAATAAACAGAAAGCTGATTCACAAGTTTGCAAGTGTATTTGTGGGGCACTCTGGGTGTCTTGTCTGTTGTGTCCACAACTTTTGTTTCTCTCTTCATTATTTGTCACACATTTAAACAACCTGCATACTGGCAAAGCAAAGCCACTTTTTCCATAATTAAGCCGTTATCTTTCCATAATTAAGACATTGTGAAATAAAGTGTAACCATTTTTCAATATATAATTTGTTATGCTCTGCTGAGAAAGCAAAATTTTTATCGCCATATATCAAATTAGACTGTCCCCATTCTGTCAAGACGTGAGAAACAGAGCCAAGAAAGTGGAAGTAGTTTCTTGGCTGTGAATGGATTTTTCTCTTTCTTTTTTTTTTTTTGCTTAGGCAGAATGTGGGTCACAAGCAAGTGAGAGCCCATCCACATGACTTTAAATCAAAGGCGTTGGAATGAACTGATATGATTAATATCTCTCATTTGCTCTAGGCTTGGGCATTTTCAATACATGATGCCAGTGGATTTGTATTTTGGGTTTCTGGTGACTGATACCTGCATATATGCAATTAAGCATTTCCAGTCAAAATGGCTGCCTTGCTATTCTTTAAACACATGTACAGTAGAGTAAGGTCATCCTTCTCCAATACACGTTCCAGAAATAAATGATTATTTTACACAGACTGTTGAATGTGGGAAGTATAGGATGTGTTTAATGAGGCATATGGGAATTGTAATGAGTACATGACTTTGTTAGGCTTATCTGTTGTAAAGTAAATCCATGTATGCTGATCTGAAGCTGTGTCTCAGGACTGAATAAACTTAATACACCCTCAACACTGCTGTCTGCTTGAGGAGTAGAGGGAAGTCTTTATGTCAGAACCATGTCAGACATGTGATAGTGATCAATGCCATGCTGTTACTGTGATGATGTTGATTAATCTTCTCTTACATGATGAAAACTAGGAGGGAAAGTCGAAAGAAGTATCTGGTGGCTTTGTTTTCAAAGTACAGACGATGAAATCATAGAGAAACAGAAAGGCATGCCTCACACATCTATTGTTGGTCATAGTAAGGATTAAATTCCAGTTACTTTAAAAAGGACCATTCTGTAAGATTTAGGGGGATCTTTGGGAGAAATATTGGCAGAAATGGAATATAGTATTCATAAGTAAGTTTTAATTAGTGTATAATAATCACCTGAAAATAAGAATCATTGTGTTTTCATTACCTTAGAATGAGCCCTTTATATCTACTTAGGGAGCGAGTCCTCTTCCATGTTGCACCACCATTTTTCTATGGGGGGGGGGCGTTGGGGTGAGGGGGTCTGACTTGGTTATTTATTTAACAAATAGTACCCTGTCTACTGGAAATTACATTTATATATCACTAATGAAACAGCAAATGCATTTTGAAGGGAATGTAATGCCACTTGAACTAAGTTTTTTTATCAACATAAATTGCTCTTGCAATACAATGTACAATATAGGTTAGGTTAGGTTTGGTGGCTAGCAAGACCAAACATTAAAGGTGATATAATGTAGATTTTTAAAAAAAAGTGACATACATACAGTGAGACAAGCTTTACATTACAAAGTAAGCAGAAGTGTAAAATGGGTGTTGATATGCTACTGAAATAAATGTATGGATGTGGTGTATCCCAGATAGCATACGGAACTGGGCCACTTCAGGCAATGATGCAGCACTGCTGGCCTCCTTCTGGCCTGGACAAAATGGATATGAGCCTAAAATGGTCCACATGTAAAATAAGAAATGTGGCCCAAATATCCCAAATCAAATCTGGGCCTTTTTTGGTAAAGATGTGGTGCTCTCTGTTCTGGATGTGGGCCAGTTCTGGTTTATCAGGTTTATTCTTGGTTGGCATTCGGCATTGCTATGGCTTGCTTGTGGCCCAGATCTGGGAAACAGGAGCAGACTGACCAAGTGCTATCATTCCACATGGTATGTGGGCCGGATAAAAGTGCCGTAAGTGTCGGGTGTGGGGCCGGATCTGGGCCACAGCAATTTTGCTATTTGGGATGTGTGTGATTTTTTAGGGGCACAGATGTGTGTGTGTGTGTGTGTGTGTGCCTATGAGGCTGATGCAGATTTCCCTTTAAAGAGAGGAAAGTATGAATGTACAATAAAAATATATTAAAATGGAAAAACAAAGAGAGAATGAAGTGGTTAAATAATTGTTGCCAGTACTTACAAATTATCAATACAAAGAAATTAAAAGAAGTGTTGGGCAGATGTGTTTTTAAAGTGGACAAGGTGGCTAGGATGTGGGAGGAAGAGAAAGAGGGCATGAAGCCCTGGTTTCCAGTGCCAAAATCCTGCACTTTGTAGGCTCACCATCCACCCAGACCACCCCCTTACGACTTACATGCAGTATAAAAATGTAGGACATCCTATGTACAGTATATATATGTAATTTCGAGGAGATATGGTTCCACATATCACAATCAAAAATATAGCTCACAGAGCAAACTCGTCACTGACATGAAGCTAACATTTCATTGACATTGCATCAGCTGCTTAGAGGTCAGCTGTGAGGGAATGGATAAATATGTGGCCCATGACTCTTTTTGCATGTGAAAACGCTCTTGTACGGATATATATTGGATGATTTGAAGCATAAAATGTGTCTTAAGAGCCATTAGCAAATTTCCACAGAGAAGCTTTTGCTTTTTTAACTCAATTAAATGCCAGCACTCCGACAGTGGGTTCCCATTTCTTGATCAAGTGGCTAATTCTGTGTTTTAACACAGGATTTCTGCCACTGTAAAGCTGAAGCTTTTATGACAGACCTTCTGACAGGTATTGCTGTTATAACCCTACAGGGATGACAGGGCATCTGTAGAGAGGTGAGAAATGCTACATGCTAAGTGGCTGTCACGCGTTGGGTTGCAAGAGAACAGATGACAGGTACTTATCCACGTAGGTGGACATGGCTGTCAGGAGCTCAGCTGAGAAGGTAAGTTGTGATTAAGTATTACTGTCCCTCTACAGGCCTTTGGAGAGGAATCCTGCTGCCTATTGGCATCATGGGCGATGTTATCCCAATGATTTTTGTTTAATTAAGCTAGGTTCAATTAAGCCATAAGGGTTATTACAGAGCAATCAGTCTATGTCCAAGTAAACATAACTGGAATTGTGGCGAGTGAAGCCAAGAATTGCCTATCATGTGACCGCATGTTGTTTTTTTGTTTTTTTTATTTCTGGTAGCTCTAAAAGTGGTGTTGTTGGCTTTGGGTAAGAAATTCAACTTTTAAATGAAAAATAGATTGTCTTGATTAAAATTTATCAATGTCATGTGACTAGTGTGAAAGGTCATATGACCAGATCACTTTACTTCTTGCTTACACCTCTGGAAGAAGATGTCTTCCTCAAACTTCTACAAAAATAAGTGAAAGACCTTAATTAACAGATAGAATTATCATATTTTGTACATATTTTCTTTAAAAGGGTCTACTACTGATATATTTTGAGAATTATTCTTCTGCATATACGTATATTTTGCTCATAAGAGGTGTAAATTTGTTCATGGTCACAGTTGTGACCGATAGTATAATGGGTTTTGGCTGTTAATCCTAGTTATCATTTATTTTTTTTACACAGTTTAAAACTATCAGATGTGTTGGACCTCCTAGACATATGTTACAACCCAAGTGCTGTGTAAAGCATCACCGTCATTCCTACACTTGAAAAAAAGGCAATTGAAAGTGACTCTGATAGTAATGGCTCGGACACGGAGTACCAGGGTGAAAAGGGGGCCATTTTGCCAGGCAGACTACTGAATGGCGATGCAGAAGTTACCTATCTGGAGGATGAGGCAGATGTTCATGAGAACCTATTGGTGTGTCCCACCTCCCCACCTCCCACTCCTGCAGCAGTCAGTATTGAAGCAAACTCACCAAAAATGCCATATCTTGCCAAATCTCCTACAGTGACCAGCTAAAAAAGGAGATACCCTGAGCAAAACGAGACCCCACGATGCCACAAAAAACAGAAAATATCTCACAGGCCAGCGGACAGGCCGCGTCCGAGTGCATAAAGCAAACTAAACCTGATCCAGTCGATTTGTTCCTGTTGATGTACGCTCCTACTCTATAGGAGCTCACTGTCAATGCAAACCAAAGGGAAGATATTTGATCTGAACTTGGGTGAGTTGCTGACTTTCTATGGGGTTCTTCTCACATCTGGCTACAGTTCTGTGCTGAGGAGACACGTTTTGACCCTGATGTCTACTAGGAAGCCATCCCAAATGCAATGAGAAGGGATTGCTTTGATGAGATAATGGCCTCAATCCATCTGGTTGATAAGGCCACAAATGACACTTTCTACAAAGTACAACCCATCTGCAGTGCACTGAATGAGCTTTACAAAATGATGCCATACCCAAAATGGTTATTGGTTGACGAAAGCATGATACCTTATTATGACAGGCATGGTTGCAAGCAATTCATCAGGGGCAAACCAATCCAGTTTAGGTATAAATTATGGAGCCTTGCATCATCTACAGGGTACATGTATCATATGGAGCCCTATTGCGGAGTGCACACACATCTCCCTGAAACTGGCCTAGGACAGGGCCCAAGTGTAGTCCTTGGTCTAGCTGACAAAGTGAAAGTTCCTCCAGGATATAACTTTGTACATGACAACCTTTTCACCTCCCTTAGCCTCCTTGATGAAATGACAAAACAACGTTATGGATGTCTTGGTACTCTGAGATAGTGCCACCTGCATGATATCCCTTTCACAGATGTGAAGAATTTTCAAAAAATGGATCACAGAATCTTTGAGGTCCTTACACAGGGGTAAAAGGTACTGGTATGGTGCAAGGATAACAGTGTCGTAACTATGGCAACCAGTGCTGCTGAGAAGTATACTGAGGTGCCTGTAAACAGGTGGAACAAAGAGGAAAAAGCTGATGGCAAAGTTCCAAAGCCCGTGTAGATCCTCACATACCACCGAAACATGGTGGGGGGGGGGGGGGGGGGGGGGGGGTAGATCTGCATGATCTTCAGGTGTCAACACGCAAGGTCAAAGAAGTGGTGGTGGCTAATCTTTTCTTGGTCCCTTCACAGTGCGTTGGTGAATAGCTTCAGAGATGTTGTTGGTAGTGAATATGACCTCCTGGCCTTTCAGCAATCTGTGTCCCTGGGTCTCCCAAAAAGATATGGGAAACTACTTATTGGCCATGGCAGAAGATCTTGGATTGCAACAACTGTCACTCAGGATTCTGCGAGAGGTGTAAAAAGAGGAAAATCTCACTGGCCTGTGAACACAGGGAACCATTTCCACAGATGCAGATGATGTAACAAGCGCACTGTATATGCATGTGAGAAGTACAATGCACATCTCTACACTGAGAGCTTCAAGCATCTTCATGAAGAGTTAAGTCTAACCGATGAGTTGTGGTCATCTGTTTAGTAGTTGTTTTGTGAAATAAGTACATTGTTGTCAGTGATAGTACCCTATGCACTGCATTAATACATTTTTCACAATGTTTTAAGGCAAGTTTATGTCTGCCTGCTCTGACATGCTGTATGTTTTTGAAATGAAAATGTGTTTTTTTTGGGGGGGGGGTTGTTTATTTGTTTTGCTTGAACTTGCTGGATGATATACTTGACTTCTGGCAATGATGGTAGTCACTGTTGGGTCAGTCTGACTACTTCTACAAGTTGATGATTTTGTAAATGACTAGGCACTTTTTAGCTATATTAAAAGGAAAACATTGTTAAATGTTAACCTATTGACAATACAATGGAATGTAGGGGGGAGGCAGACAAAATGACTCTGTTTGCTCTGAAACGTTGTGATATTTTAGAAGCTACGAATTATCCACCAAATGGATTAAAAGAAAAATGTTTACCTTTTATACTGATAAAATGTAACATTATTGATAATACAAAATGATTGTCTTCTTGTTATAGAATGTTCAGAGATGATATTATATTTTATTTTACTTAATGTTAATTTAAAGTGTTGGATTCTACATGGTGTATTGTTCCATTTCCTGGCTTCTGTTTTTCATAAATGAATGAGCCTACCTCAGATGAGTTTGCCAACGGCAGTGTTTTTATTATTGTAAGTTCACACATTGTGTTACATGAACAATAGTAATAAAGTTATATGAAGTAAATTCTTATCAGATCTCATTCTTATATGTTTTTATCTTATATTACTGTTAAGATTTTAAATGTTTAAATGGGTCTAATTGAAGAATTTGTATGAGTTATGACTATGCTGTTTCCCACCGGTCACTATTGTGAAAACCTAATATTTCACCAACTTAACCAACATAAAAAAACAACAAAAAGGACATAAAGTTTGGGAAAGTTAAAGTTAGGGAGGTTAGGGAGGTCTAAGGAGTGAAATGCATGCACTCAAGGAAAAATTTGGGATTAAACGGGTTAAAGCTGTGTGACATCAGTGCCTTGACAAAGAGGTTAATCTTTGGTTCAAAATGAACATAGTGGTGTTGCGTCCTGAGAGCAATTCATCATCAGATCTGCAGCAGTTTGCATAAATACATAGATATCTAAAGTAATGGATGTGTGCTTTCCATCCTGCAGCCCTCTCACTTGTCTTGCTCGATTTTTGCCTAAATGGCCTTTGTTCTAATTCAACTCACCTGCACAGTAATGCCCCTGGGCATATTTCCGCTACTCTTCCTGTAGGTTTCAAAGGTGCAAAAATATTAATGAACTGTTCAATAAACTCAGGCTTTTTGGTCCCTAAAGCAACGGCTAATGGCTTGTGATCTCTCCTGAGAGCTCCCTAAAACCTTTTCAACTAAAGCTCCTATATCAGATCATTACCGAGCCACCCTCTGCTGCATTTTGCGCGCAGTCAGTCTTTTTTTTACATATTATGGAGCCAGTCGCACACCTGATGAAGCTTGAATGCAACGCGTATTCCCAGCTCACGTCAGGTTTCCTTTCATCTCACAAGTGTAACCACTGTCTCCGCACTGGCTTTGTCAAATGCCACAGGGGTGCAACTGAGATGGTGTGCATGAATGCCTCACTGGTGGATCATTATTAATTATCATCAGGTAGAATTATCAGGCTGATGCAACACAGGCCTGGGAATTTCACACCCCACCGCCACGCTGAATTTCTTGAGATTTTAGCACTCTGTGCTAGCAGTTGATAAGGGCAGGCAGATTTCAGACAGAATGATGCTCCAAGACTGTAGCATGTGACAAAGCAACACCACACTACCTTAAATATAGTAGGTCAGCTCAAAATTGTCTCTGCACTCAAACAAGCTTTGTGATTTTCATGACAGGGGCCCCTTTCCAGAGTTTTTCCTGATTCTGTCACTCAGTGGAATAATACATGTTTGCAGTTGAATACTTTACGCAGATGTGACCTGTATTCACATCCTCTGCAGGTTGTTATATGTCAGTTACAGTGACAGACTGTTTGTACCATGCCACAGTTTCCATTGCACCATGGGCTTCAAGAGCTAAATTGGGAGATAGACCTTTCACTTAGTCCAATAACTCAGCTATACAAGACTGTCACTGTCTTGTCAAAATGCATTTTGTTCACATTAAGTCTAGTAGATGCTGGGAGATGAACAAAATTAAGTGAAAATGTAACTTTGTTAAAAAAAAAAAAAAAAGGTTCACTGATGTTTGTTGTGTTGCTAATATGCTGCCAAACCCCAACATTTTCTCTTAAGCCAGTGTTGATAAGATGTTGAATTTTAAAACACCTACAGTGAGCTGGGAGAAAATTTAGGGATTTGGAGGAGCTATTGGGTATATCACATTTACTTGAACTAAGTGAAAAAGGGCAAATTAATTAGTTTTTCACAGAAGAATACCCAGATATTGTTAGATTAGATCATTTTTGTCATCTTTCAACATCTTTGTTTGGTTTGTTTTCTGCTGAGGACCTCAGTCCTCTTGCTGACACATGTACATCTACCTGTCTTTTGCAAATTATTCAGATACATCTAATTTATCTGGCTGATATATTTTTGAGGAAACAGTCATGATTATATTCACTGGCTCAGGGGCAGTAGTTGTCTAATGTAATGTAATGGAAGGGTTGGTAATTCGATCCTCCTTTCCAGATGTCATAGTGTCCTTGAGCAAGACACTGAACCCCAAATAATCCCTGGATGGTGAGCTAGTTAGGGTGTGTGCATGGACAAAAGAGGGGCAAATTGTAAAGCACTTTGGATAAAAGGTGAGACTGCCACATTTTAGGGTAGAGCCATATATAAGACATATGAGTAAATGGTCAGGTGTACTAAAAGCTTTTATACAGGAGACAGGGGTTTACCTGTCTCAAGTTTCAGGTTGGAATTGGCTTTTTCAATATTTCACTAAGACCTCGATCTTTCCCCTAACCTCAAGCAAATGCTTCAGGTACCTCATCTTAATCATAAAACACACAACTCATAACAAGAATGTTTTCTCCATAACACATTAAACAAAGCAGTTAGTGTACATGAACACAATTCAAAATTCAGGTTGCAAAATATACTTCCATTAATAGAAAGTGAAGAGAAAAATACAGTGAAAAATGTGAAAAAACCAACCACGAACAGTCAGGTTCATTTGTTTATAATTTAAAAAATAATGAGAGAATGTTTGCAGTGCAGATGGTATTTTAATAATGCGCTTTTAATGTCTGAGACAAGCTTTGTCAGGCTTTTGATTTGTTATCTTATTTTGCTGGTAAGTATTTCCGCTTATTTGTTAGAAATTAAACCAGTGAAAACACAGCAACATCAGAGGGAAAATGCTGGTAAAATAAGCTGGTTCAACTGATATGGAATCATTTAAATGTATTGTGGAAGAGGATGGCAATGTCTGAATTTCAGACAATCCTTGACAACACACATCACCCACTTCACAATGTGTTCATCCCACACAGAAACTGCTTTATTATTTGGTTAATAATTGGCAAACTGAGTGATTCAAATGCTTATGTGTTCCCAGTTTGATAAATATTGAAAAGATTAGTATCTATTTGTTCAGTGGATGTGTAGATGTATTAATATGCTGCTAAGTTTTTTGTATGCAGTGTTAATACCCCAGTGTTCAGTCTTACAATGATGCTTCTGAGATGGTGACATTTAATGACATACTGCATAATAAATCACATTGTGAGTGGTCTTCCTATGAAAGCATGCCATTTGCTGTAAGCAATGCTTACCATTGGCTCAATTGCTAATGCTATCTAAGCAGGTCAAGTAATCTAATGGTGCTATTTTCTTTAGGCAGCTGATGGTGAGTCACAGCCCTGAGCTCACACACTGATTAGAGGGATATACTGTATGTGACTGCCTCAAATGTGCCGTGGGATTATACAGAATCTGTGTTTGCATTTGGCCTGCACACAGCCATATCCCCTGATTAAAGTATAAAGGCTGTTGGGGCTGTATTGTTGGCTTGAATGAGCAAAATAAAGTCAGTACTCTTTAGAGGTGTTACTGATGGTACTTGTAATGAATCTTGCCCCCTGGTTGTTAAGAAAATCAATTGGGAAACTGCTCTTTTATGTTGCATTTGATGTGTAGTGCTCCTGGTGCTAGGTTGCTAATGCTCTAATGTTTTCAAATAACGATGTACAAGCTCTTCTTTTTGTAGGGAAAGTGGGGAGTCTTGTCATGTGTGTTGGAGTTTTTACACACACAATCATGTCTAGAATTGTTCAGTATAATGACCTTCTTTTAATTGATTCACTTAGCAACATTATTACAGTCGAATATATGTACAAAATACGTGTGTATTGTTTTTATCTTAATTTTGTTTTTGTCTATTGAAAAAAAAAAAAAACATAGAAACATCATCTTTACACTACATGCCCCCCTCACAAAATAAATGATCTCATTAGATTTACAGCAGCATACTGTGAAAATAATGAGACCACCTAGTTGTTTGAATGCACTGCATGAACCTTCATGATGGAGTAATGCATAACTAACGTAAGGCCCTCTATCCAAAATGTCTAATAATTATTTTGGAAAAAGATCTGGTCATCCCTCACATTTCGTAACAAATAATAATTTTCTCAGAAACTGTATTATTTTGATGCAAATGTCTTTGTATTACCAGTGAAAATTATATTCCACTATTAGTTATTGCCTAAAAGTTTAGTATGACATATTCTGTTTATGTATTTAAACCTTGTGAACGCAAAGACCATCTGGAATTTCAAATTGCTACAACAAAATTATGTATTTTTGAGTATTAACCCTTATTAATTATTCCTGCATTAAATAGTTTGATTAAAGTGAAGTATTTTAATTAAACACTATATTAAACATTCTGACTGCAAACAATTCATATCTTGATAAGTATGTTGAATAAGGTATAAAACTATATTTGGATGTTGTTTCTATTCAGCAATGATGATGTTTAGTTCCTCTGCAGCTCTGAAGGACAGTAAGCATCCCTCATGCACTCCCCATTATTTTCACTATAGTTTCTTATCAAATGTCAGCAGTCTCTTAATTAGTCTGCTTACAGAGGAGTCACACTTGTCTTAGGAAAGCCTATTCTGGGCATCTCATCCAGGCATGATTTCATATCGCAATTAGAGGTGTTGCCAACAATGATGGTCAGTGGTTTATTATGAAATCATTTGCACCAGGGAATCTAATAATTGCTTGAATGTTACCCTGTAGCATGTCAGCATTCATTAACAATAAACTGCAGGGCTGTGTGAGGTAGAGGAAGCAGACAAAATCCTGAACAACAAAAACTGAACAAACGCAGCAGCTTAGAACAGGAGCAGAGGACAGTGATGAAGGCAGAATGTGACATTGAGCACAGATATGACCTCAGATTACAAAACAGTCCTGCAAATCTTTCATGTTTTGTTTTTTTTGTGATGAATTGCACGAATGCAATCCACACAGGAGATACAACACTTCCCTCATTATTACAGTTTTATTGATGTGAAACTGGAAGATAAACTTAAGGTGATTATTTTACAGACTCTAGGGGAGAGTGGGATGATTTGACAGCTAGAGCTTTCGTTCCATATTATGTACATGAAAAGTAAAATTGTATTCAGGTCATGATGGCTGCATTTTTATGGACTAAAAAGTGTAGAAGATTTTTTTGAGAAATACGCTTAAACCTTCAAACTAACAATCATCTGAGAATTAGAGAATGTTTTCTGCACTGTAGATTAGGCTATTTGAATAGCTGCTTTCATTTGAGCAGGTTGCCAGCATGTCAAGTACTGATTCCATCGATACAATGACAATCATGTCATACTCAACTCTCTGCTGCTTGATGGAAATATTGTTTTCAATCACTAATTAATTCTAAGTGCTTCTACTGTGCTGTTTTTTGAGCACTCTTAAGTTATTCTGTGAAACTCAACACTTCCTTTTAAAGACAAACAGGTAGGACGTTTTGAAGTTGCATTGACACCTAACAGCATCTACAGCAAATTAAAACAGAAGCAGATCAGAAAACAGGAAGCTCTTTACCAAAATATGATGAAAATGTTTCAAATAAAGGCCTGACTCTCCCTGCAGTTTAGCTTCAGAATTATTTAAATCACAGATTGCACTCACAATCTGATAGAAAATATGAAAAAAAGTTACCTCAAGGTGAATGAAGACGACACAAATTTCAGTTAGTATTGTAAAGAGGACAGTAGCACAATAGAGCCTAGCTAATTTATCATTATTCAATCAGACAGAGGCTCAGAGGTAACAGAGGTTCACATTGTTCCCTCCAGATCCCAATCTGTCCGTGCCAGTTCCCTTCCCAACAAGTAGGAGTCACTATTGCAGTCAGAAGGACATGATCCCTCACTGGCTTCCCACCCAAAAACACACATTGCTAGAATGCATGACAAAGCAGGAGTTACAGCTTTATATCCCAGTCTCTGAGGTGGTGAGTGAGTGTTTTGCTACCTGTTCACAACTCATGTTTATGTTACCTGAGTTCCTTTCGCAACAGCTCAAATATCAAATCTCTGAGTGCAGCAAATGCTTCACTTTGCTAATGACAGCAGGCATTCGACACAAGAGTGAAATGATAGTCCGTTGTATACACTGGAGGGAGACGTTGCGTATAATACAAAAAGCACTTTGACACCAGAAACAGGGACTCATGTCCCCTGTCTCATGCTGTTGACTTTTTCAGCATTTAACCAAGACCATGACCTTTAGCTAATTCTGTGAGTACCTGAACCGAACCATGAAAACATGAATCTAGCCTTATCATGCAGATATTGTGCTGTTAGAGTGATCATTGGAGGAAAACAAATGAAATACATTGTCACTTAATGTTTTCCAGATATATTCAGTAGCAACGTTTAGCAACTTTGCAGTGATGTTAATTAAAAATGTGTCAAAAAACATATTTTGGGCAACATTACACCTAAAACATATTTGCTGCTGCAAATTGGTGATATATTAATGTAATTTCTAGGAAACAGGGTTGATCTTTTGCTGTGTAGATTCCACACAGGTGGGGCAACTAGGAAATATGACTACAAAGCAAAAAAAAAAAAAAAAAACAAGACAAAAATGGATAAAAAGAGACAGTAGAACAGCAGTGGTCTGTGGTCTGTTTACTTTTCCGAGCTTATGCTGCAATAACAGGACACAGTGGTTGAAGACACAGGAGAGAAAGAAAGTGAAACACACTGACTGAGGAGCTGAGTGTGTGACAGTGCACCCTGTGGTCAAGTGCCACAGATTTGTAGCCACGTTCACCACCGGTTTACTCACTGAGTGCAGTCAGGGCCAGGTGAGGACACACCGGCACTTTCTGAAACTAAAACCAAACACCAGATGGGGTCAGCAGTATAGAAACCCATCTAAACACTGAGAGAAGAGGTTCAAGTGTCATATGATGTTGTGGCAAAAGTAGCAAAACTGAGCAGATCTTACATACACCCCTCAGCTTTATTGTTTTCTGCAGTTTTGCCTGGACCGTTCCAAAACAGCAGAGTCAACATGTCCATTAGCATGTTATTGCTGATGCCTTTTGATAATAAATCACCACTTGGCATAGACATGAAAAATTAAATTAGTTTTTATCCTCTCAATCAATCCAGTTTTCTCACAGAACATGAATAAGTAATCCAACCAGCAAATAACAAACAAGACTGATGAAAAAGTAAATTAAATGACTTATACTTGCAGAAGAAAGGCACATTGTTATTACTATTCATTTTTAGTAATAGTATCAATAACTAGGTTTCAGTAATTGAATTCAGTGTTTTAATTGTTTATTAGTGTTTCTCTCTGTATGTATTTTCCTTTATTATTTATCTACATAAGAATCATCTTTATTAAAAGAAAAACAGTGTGAAATACAGTTAACTACATATCACCACTAACTGAAATTAATGTTCCTCTGTTGACAGTGAAAGGTGTTTGAATAACAGTCCCAACTATCTATCACATAACTTTTTGTTTCCAAAGTCAGGTGAAACTGAGCCAGTCCCTCTCCACATAGACAGATGGTAATTGAGTGAAGCTGTGATGGTTAATATTTAGGGTGCATGCTAAACGACCAGTGGAGCTTTAAAGGGCATATGGCACAAGTCATACAGGAATTAAATGGCTGGCGGGAACAGAAGGCCAATATCTTCTTCACCTTTTAAGCTGACAAAACAGCCTTTGCATAATATATTACAATGCACATTGTTCTGGTGGAAAGGTGACAACTTTGCTGACTATTAGTTTGCCCAGTGGGAGGTTCTCAAGCTGGTTCAGAGTGTAGTTAATGCCTGCAGTTACACATTTCAATCCAGTAATTATGATGGATGTCAAAGGAGATTGCATAATTTTAAAATGACATGCTCATGTATTGCTTATAAAAGAGCTGCACACTTTATGCCGCTCCCTGCTAAATGTGACATATGCTCGCTGATATAAATATTCTGAAGCCAGCTGCTGCTCACTATGAAAATAAGATAACTCTGTAATGTAATAGTATAAAGAGTTCAGGATATGACAGAGCAGAAGATTAGAGAGCAAAGTGAGCCAAAGATTCAATCTGTGGCTCAGAGAAGGATCAAATAGACAAAACAAACCCTCAGTCTGATGTTTTGAGGAGCACCCCAAGCAATATTAACTTTGTGGACCATGTTAGTTAAATTTGTCAACCTGGGTCTTATTCTCATAATTGTGGCCATTTTGACTAATGGGTTCTATTAACTTTGCACTTGCCACCTTGATTGTAGAGATTCAGGCAAAATAACATGTTTTGGGGCAGGCAGAGTGAGCCCGCTAAAGCTTTTCAAATAACCTTCAATTATAAATAAGTCACAAAAGTAAACACAGAAAATAGCCTCCAGGGTTAGCTATTTATAATAACTGCATTGGGATCAGTTTCATCTATCTACTCATAGCTCATCTGTGCACTCTGTTTTGAAGAAATACGGTTGTCCATCCAGGCGAAATGATCTACGACTGTTATCATAATAGTCCACTGGATAACATTCAATTTTCTTGAATCTCCTTAGGAGACAATAATATAAATCTTCTGTCATTTGCTCTTTCCTCTCTAGCATATTCATACCCTAAAACGACAGTAACCCTGAGTCTCATATATGTAAACAAACCAGTGTTAGCAGGCAAGTTGCTCTGGAAGTAAATCCATATGCAGTTAGCTACCATAGATAACCCTGAGGAATAATTTTGTTTGGACTCAGAGACAAGCATTTGAAATGATTTATGTAAAATTCAAGTTTATTTGAAGAGCTATAGGAGGCATGTGCTGCTTTCCCCAAAATACGTTGTTTTGCCGAGGTCACATTTCCCCAAATCTTTATAACTGAGGTGGTGAATGCAAAGTTATTATTACCTGAAGTTAGAACTGAGCTACATTTGTCTTTAGTTCAATTCTTTCTCAATATATTATGTTACTACAGAATTTAAAAAAATATATGCATTGATATAAATCCTAGTTTTGGGACTGTGACATGTAGAGTGAAAATGGATGCAGTGTCTGTTTCACTTCTGACCACAGCCAGGATCAATGATGGATGTGGTTGGGTGTGGTTAGAAGTTTGCTTTGTTGCACCTGCAACCACACTCTGGTGATGTCACGGCATCCTAGAGTCAGTTCCTAGGTCAGTTAACAGGAATAGTATCTCCAGATATACTGTCAGTAAATGTACATTCTAAGCATTTCATTAACTGTTCTGTTACTTATGTGTATTTCAATGTATATCCCTTTATTATTGTGCATCCTCACACACGCTGTATGTGAAAATCCAGATTACATAATGATCAAAGTCATGTACATTAATTAAAACAGAATGTACTGATAGAGACCATCATTTACCCTCACAAATGCACGAAAACATGAACCTAGTTTGCCTTTCATTTACACAAAGCATGCATACACAAGATAAATTGACGTAACAGTAAAAGTATATATATATACAGTATATGCCTTAACATCAAAAACCTCTCTGATGATTACTTTGCACAAATGTGATTTGGATCAAATGGCTTCACTGCGATTGGTTGGTATCAGTATGTAGATATGTTATGTAAGATATAAGAGGAAACCTAAATTTTGTTCTACTTTATTCGATGCCCCACTTTCGCTGAACTCACAACACTACAGCTGCTGTGTACAGTCAGACTGCAGGACTCAGACAAAGTTTAAATGTAACTTCTGCACACGCTTACTGCTCATACCACAAGAGGTTCCGTCAATGAGATCACTATGTGGACAAAAAAAAAAAAAAAAAAAATCAGAAAAATTATCCCAATGAACTGCTGTCCTGCTAGTGTGGTGAAAAATAGTGTCTGTTCTGTTTTCATGTTTTACATGACATTTGTCAGGGTTCTCCTTCTGTGCCAAATGTATTGTGATGTGAGTCTTTACCTTGGAGAAATGAACCAATGGTTCATCTTATCACTCTCATGCAGGTATTTGTTTTATTATAATGAACATGTGCATGCTGCTAATGTATATTCTGTTTTTCATTTGATTGTGTTTCACATGTATCTATACTGTAAATGTGCCAAAGGACAGTTAACTACTTATGAATTAACATAAGATGTGTGTGTATGAACAAAAACTGGCTTTCCTCCTTGTGGATTAGGAAGCACTGTGTGTCATTTTGCATGCATCAGAGGATTTTTTTTTTTTTTGATTTTCAGTCAAGGACACGTTTATCATTGAAAATATCTGTCGAGCAGCAAAGATAGAAACACAGTTCACTGCTCCGTTTTGTCTTTCAGGAGGAACAATACATACGGTGCATACAGTAGACAAACTGTACCACACTGTATTTTGTACTGAAATATTCTCAAAAGACATTCATGTGTGAATTTCTTCGTCTTGAAGACTTCAGCCCAAACCCAAACAAACAAGTCCTGACTGTAATGTGTTGCCTTTATTTGATTATGGAAGCAGTGCTGATACAGTTTCATGGGTGAATTGATTTCCTGATAGCATCAGGTCAATTTCTTGTTGTCAGTGGTCAATGCCCCTTACAATGGCTTATGCAAATGAGCATTCTGAATCTATGCATATCTACAGCTTTACAGTCACTTTTGTTATCAAATTAAATACACCCATTCATAAAAACGAGTTTGCTAAAAAAGCAGCATGAAGTCTTGGTAAAGGACAAATACTAATCATTGTGTACAATGTAGAGCAAAGGAAAGTTTCCACAATCTCCTAATGTATCACAAAGCATGAGAAAATTCACACACAAAAATATATATAGCACATGTAGCAGAATGTAAGATTTTTCAAAAGAAAAAAAAATGGAATACATTTTTAAATTATCTAACATGTATTTATCTTGAGATTTAAAAAATATATATATTTTTTTGTTGTTGTTGTTTGCACAGGTCACATATTAAAGGCAATTTTATGATGTTTCCCTTAATACACACAACAGTTTTCCTCCATTTGAATAACAGTGCTACCCTGCCTTTTATTCCCTACCTGCAGGAGTGATATGAGTGAGCATTTAGCGGTGATGGTTTGGCAGCTGTTATTATATTGCATCTCTCCTGTTGAAGCTGTAAGCTTTTGTTGCAGTTGGTTGCCATTGGTTTCTAAGACAACTAGACAGCTTTTGTAACCATTATTTATTTTAATTACGCTTCCTGTTGAGACATTTTACTCCAAAGATATCTGTGCTTTTGTTTGCAAATGGCTCTTGGATGTAATAAGAACAAAAAATTAGAGCAGGGCACAAGGCAGAAAAAGTGCCTCTGACAGAACATCTTTTGTAAAAATATTTTTTATTTTATTTTATGAATACACAGTGATGGTCCTCTTTCTCATTGCTCACAACATGTACTTTTTTCATATTTTAATACAATTAAATTGTACTGGGCTCAATTACGATTTGTGTTTTGCATAATTAAATTGATTAAAAATGTTATTTTTAATATGGATGGACTTAAGGTTAGAATAAGCCAGTGACATAGAAAATAATTTAATCAGACACTACTAGTTTACCCAAAATATCAATTCCTGATACTATACAAAATTTGAACAAATCCATGAAGAAACTTCCATACTCCAAGTCTTTAACATATAAACAAATCTGTCTAACATAAAATAATAAAAAGTAAAATTAATTGAAAATCCAAACAGAATAAGATAGTGTGGTAAACATTCCATGATTGTTACATACATATCCTGTATTTCAAATCTTGCTCTTAAAAATACAACTATGCTATGCTATACTACTATGGGATTGTTACAAATAGTAGTCATGTTAAGTGTTACTTCTTAAACACGACTCAGACATCAGCTGTATATTGTTCTGTTTTCTTAATTCAGAAACCTTTAGCTGACCAATTATATAGCCATATGTCAATACTGGATGATTCTGTAAAACACCAGATTATGTTCAGTGACAATGTTTTTATTAGCCATGGTAGCTGCATGGTTCTGTTGATGCCAGTCCACCACTTGGATCCAGACTGAAATATTTCAACATCTATTGGATGGATTGCCATGAAATATACAGATTCATGGTCCTCAGATGATGCATCCTACTGACTCTGATGATCCCCTGACTTCACCTCTAGCACGAGCAGCAGGTTGACACTTTTGGCTTTCAGTAAAATGTCCTGACAACTATTGGTTGGATTGCCATGAAATTTGCTACAGACATTCATTGTTCCCAGATGATGTATCCTAATGACTTTGGTGACCTCCTGACTTAACTTTAACTTTTAAGTGAAATGTCTCATTAACTATTGGATGAATTGCCATGAAATCTAAGTCTATACCTCCATGTCCCTCTCAGGATAAATTGTAATAACTTTGGTGATTTCTGAATTCATCCTTGAGCGCCATCATCAGGTCAAAAAATTAATTTGTCCAATCCTTTTGTTTATTACCAAAAGCCTGCAAAAGTAGTGACGTCCTTGGCCTCAGCTGTCTTTTGTGTTAAGTGCTGCTTAGCAATGTAAGCATGCTGATACACTAAATTAAGATGATGAACGTTGTAAACAATGTGTACTAATTATTAGCATGTTAGCATTGTCATTGTGAGCACATAAATGGCACATTACTTCCTGCACTGGCACTGAACGTTGGCATTGCACATAGGCCTAAATGGCAAGGTGAAAAATTATCCAGTATGAACATGCGGAGAATTCTGAGCTGAGCTGACAGTATAGCCCTTCTTGATCTGAACAAATTCAGGCATTTACCATAGTTCTCTCCACTATTCTGTCCAGAAGTTACACAAAACATTTCAAGTTGGCAGGTGTTAAAGAACCAATAAAGCATGACAGCAAAACAGGGAGAAACATTACTTTTGTTTTTTGGAGTTTGATGTAGAGTTTAATTTGCACAAGACTGCCGGCTTGCAGAAATATTCACCTGCGACAAATGGATAAAACAATTAAAAAGTAGAAAACTGTGGCTACAGCAGTAATCCACTCAACCTCATGGGATCAGTGCTATCACAGTGGCACTGCAGCAGTGTGGTAATTGTTAGAGTCTCGTGGGACATGGGGCGGGGATGTAGTTCCCAGTCCTATAGTCCTTGCACTGTATTAGTAACATTGAAGTGCTACATGCAGAGGAGAGGAGTACGAAAGAGGAGAAGTCACCCAGTAACAAGAGTAAATGGCTTTTACATAATGCACAGACTTAATAAAGCATCTGTACAGTTTACACTGTTTTGCCATTTAAATAAGTCACCACCTCCTGGACCCCTCACATACACCGCCTCAGCACAAGCTACTGTTGTCAACACATCAGTGTTGACAATTATGGGGCTGTGTCAGTGGACAAGAAAAGGGGTGTTTATCTCCTTGGAGATAAAGATTTTCATTTAAGTTATTTTTGAGTTGTTTTCAAAGACTATTTTTGAACACTTTTTGTTGCTGACCGAAGGTCTTAAGCATCTGACTGAGTGTCTTTCTTTGTAAGTATAGAAGAACTCTGAAAAGCCTTTTCTCCCAACACTGCCATGACCATTCTCATGCTATATCTCTATATATGGTGTGAGAAATTTGCTAAACACAGCCACTCTCGGAGAAAGAAAAAAAAAAAAAAACGTAACTACTGTGTAATCTGGGCAAAGTGCTTTCAGCGCTGGTTCAGGAGGAAGGGGCTGTAAGAGGATTGCCTGTACCCAGCCGCCTCCTCTGAGACCAAACCGTGCCAGAGGATATGGTCGCACTGGCCTCCATAGCAGTGTTTTCACTCCTAGGGGAAGCAGTGAAAGGAGAGTGAAGGTGGTCCAAGAAGGTCATCAAAAAAAGATAAAGACGATGACAGATGCAACTAAACTTTAGTGTGCCCTTCAACACCCAGACCGATGCCTCAGGCAGAGGTACTGGTGGAACGTGACGGCGAGGTGAGGGAGAAGAGAAAAGGCCAGTGGCCGCTGTCAGCAGGAAACTAGTCCTGGGGGAGACACCGTGCTCGGCGGGGCAGCTGGAATGTCTAGCCATCAAATGGACCATAGACCGTTTCAAGTACCGTCTGCTGGGTACAGAATTCAGCTTAGAGAATGACCACAGGGCTCTACAATGGTTAGAAACCATGAAACTCTAGAATTACCTGCTGGTTGCTGTCAGCACAGCCATACTGCTTCCCATCAAGTGTCCTCAAGTGTCTTTTCCAGGCAAGTGACTTTTTGTCCCACATGCCTGGTCCCTGACAAGGACACATACACATTCTGTATTCAGCTTTGTTTCTTGTATTGAAATAGTTGGACAATTATTTATGCAGGAATGACACTTTAGATTTATCTGCCTGTTTCTGTGTTTGAGGAAGCAGCTGCTACATATTGATGCTGACAATTACATGGTGTAATTAATGGACTACAGGGAGAGGCAGTGTATGTTTGAGTGTTTGTTTTTTTTCCCCACCAGCCATAGCTTTTCAAAGCTTTACCTCCCTTTCCATGAAGAACAGAGCATTGGATGAAAGCTTTAATGGGAATGGTACAGAATTTACAGGGGCTCACTCACATTCTTACTGTACATCTGTTGTTGAGTACAGTCCAAATGACATCTGAACTGTGGAAGATATTTATGCTGTATGTCCATAACTGAATACTGACTCTGACTGAATACTTTATTTTGAAGTGGTTCATTACACCAATTATTTTATTACCTTTCTGAACAAATAGCTTGTTCAACAAAAGACTTGCTTGCTGTTAGAAGAGACTTGGGTTTAAACAGTAATTAATCTCATTCTTTATATGAAGATTGGCAATTGCAGTCACACCTTAGTATGCATCCCACTAAAACAATTCTCAAACAAGCATGAAAATAGGGGCCAGTGCAATATCACACAGAAGTTAGGAGTAATTACAGGTTTTTCTTTTTTTTTCCAGAGTTTCTGTCTTTACCCAGTAGCCTCCTAATAGAGAAGCATCCACATCCACACACATAAACATGCTCATGGGGTTTGATCAGTAAGCGTACAGACATATAAAATAATATGTGCCACCATTCCCAGATCACAGCTAGCATCGCTGTGCTAGGCTGTCTTTTTTTCTTTTTCCTGCTTGTGCCAGCAGAATTTCCCTGCAGAAGCACAATGCTATATGCAGAATATACAGGGTCACAATTAGTCAGGCTTTTGCGCCTGTTTCTTAGATGTGTTGCACTCTTCTCCAGACACATGCAGTGTATTTATCAAACAAGTGCATCAGCCTGTAGTTGCAGTCATTTTAGTGTGTTTGCGAGGTGTGTCTCTCTACTTATTGCATATGCATTTAAGGAAGGACAGCGCAAATAATAGGTGGAGACAGGTTAGCAGGATGAATATGTATTCCACTCGATTTACGGCGGTCAGTTTTGCAGGGGAAAATTACTCACAGCGAGGTGCAGACATGAGTGTGAGCTGTCCATGTCAATTAAAACACAAGAGTTGTGGGATTCAAGTAATGTTTACCATGCTCACCATGTAGTTTAGCCTGTCAGCATGCATATCAAAGAAGTCAAAGAACATCCGAAGTCAGCAGAATATCCTCTAGGGACCTTCTGTAAGAAATTTAAGAGCAATCTATCCAATAATTGTCAAGATATTTCATTAAAAAGAATCCATCCTCTGAGGACCACGAATGTCTGTATACAATTCCAGTGCAATCAATCCAAGAGTTGTTGAGATATTTAATCTGAACTGAAGTGGTAGACTGACTGACCGAGTCGACCGACTGAATGACAGACCAACATTGCCATCCATAGAGCTATGCAAGCATGGCTTAAAAAAATACAGACCTATATATAACTACAAATCCATTCTAACACAATGTCTACACAGGCTGTGCGGTGAAACCTGCATGCTCAGAGTCCAAAACAACATCACTGTATTATGTGTGTAAAGTGTAAAAAATACACTTTTGGGTCACAGTTATGTGGGTAAAGCATGAGTAAAATGTCACCCCTGTGTAAACAGCTGCATTACTTATAATAGAAGCATATCTGTTCTGTCATGAGATAGACGACTGAAAAAATGCTGCAGAAATGCCCACTAGAATGTAGAAATAGAGCAATAATTATCAATGAAGACAATATCTGGTTATTTTGTAACAGCACAGGGACAGGGGACACCGTGTGGTTTTGTGCTCATTAAACTTGAATTTGAACTTTACTGTGAAACGGTGAAAATCACCACAGGCTGCACTCTCTTTTGATAAGAAAAAAGAAGAAAGAAAGCTGCATGTATCTCAGTATTTTAAAGAGCAATCGGCCATATTAACGCCATCTCCACCTCTGCCTGCTCTACACAATCTGCTGCATTCAGAGCTGCTAGACACCTCTCGCTCTCTCCACTGGTTACGGTGGCTTATATTTATTTTTGGCTGTGTCTGCTTATTGCTTTCCATGAAGTTAATTTTACTCTTATTGCACTAACAATAGAATTAAACCTAGAGATGTTATTGTCGTTCATGATTTCCTCAGTTGCAGTTAAAATAAATGTTTAAAAGATTACTGCAATATCACTTATTTTCTGAGCTTGATGATTTCAGGCAAATTCCACTGTACATCTGTAAGTAAATCTGGCCTTCAGCTATGTTAGATAACAGAGAAAAAAAGGAAAAATTGACACATTTATCCATCTATCCATTATCTATATATCCACTTATCCTTCAGTGAGAGGTGGGTACACCTTCGACAGGTTGCCAGTCTATCATAGGGCTGACACATACAGACAGACATCTTATCTCATCTCTGATGGGCAGTTTAGAACTATTTGCTCCTATTAAACAAACTTACATGTATTTGGACTGTGGTGAAAACTGGATCACCTGGAGGAAAAAATCCATACATATGCTAGTTCAGTAGATTCTAACCAAAATCTTTTTGCTGTAACACAACATTAACCACTTTACCTAAACAATTTTATATGTGTATAATATCCTCTTCTCTTCTTTGTTGGGGCATGTTTGTACAGTCAACCCTGTCAGTGTAATGAAGAAATGTGGTGTATTACAGCATCAATTCACAAAATGTTGATGCAAAACATATCAGCAAAATGTCGACAATGGCAACACAATATCCACTCATTGTGACTACAGGATTATTAACATTTTTTATAGTTTAAATTTAGGCACTTGGTTTAGGTTGGAAAAAGTTGACAGAAACATGAACATGACACGTTTACTGAACTGACCTTTAACCAAAACCACAGTTTCTCCCTAACCTTGCCCAAAGTGTTTTTACACATAAATCTAACCACACACAGGATTCAGAATGTCAATCACAAATTCTGCACTTTGAATGGTCACAACCCACCCCTCCCTATGACTCCTTTGAGAAACAAACACTAGCACAGTTCTGTCACTCCTTGCCTATTAATATAATGCAGCAATTGCATTTCTCACACAATATATTTGACAAGATAAATTACTGTATAAACTATTATATTGTACTGTATAAATGTAATCTCTGTATCTGATTACAGGTACAATTTCAGTATGAGTATCTCAATAGTCACTGCTCCTTTGCACTAACTTAGAAGCCAAACATTGAGCAGATACTTATTATTTTCCCTACCAAAGGCTACTTTTTACACAGCCTATCAATAACCACTATTAATTTACTTCTACTGTGAAATTAAAATTGGTGCCTGTCAGCCTCTGTCAGAGTGAGCTCAACTTTCTATCTTTCTAAAAATTGCCCTGTTTGGTTTTAATGGGTTTTTTTTCACAATCTGTTCTAAAGAGAACCTGTTGCTTGCTTTCTGTCAAGTGGTTTCCTGCAATCTTTGGTCATTTCTATTGTACTGCTTGTAATTGGACAGCAGTAATCTTTCTGCAAAAGCTGCACAGTGTGCCTACTAGGCATCAGACCTCCTTAAGCTAATGGCTAATATAGCCGAGGTGCTCCGCCGAGTGCTTTTAGACGGTCATTTGTGCCGGCTGCCACCCGGTACTTTAATGGCTCTCTTATTAGTCCTCCAGTGACGCTATACTGTGACTGATGCTGTGCTGGATTTATGGCCACCGCCTCAGACCACTGATGGCGGGTGTTGATGATGATAGTGATTGTTTTTCATTTATCTAGAGTAATTTGTGATGATTATGACTTCTTTATAATCACTCATTTGGGTAATTTAGATTGACATTATAATATATAGATTGTAACCATGTCGGGTTATTATCTTACACTTTGTGTAAATGTCTACATTTTGTTAAATCCGCTGTGTATTCTGTACTGGCTGTGTAATGATCAAGTTTCTCACCAGGAATCTATATTGTATTGATTTTTTTTATTCACTTCTGCTCTGTTCTCAAATTGTTCTTTGGATGCTGACACATTACTGTTAACAATGCTGTAATGAGCACACACACACACACACACACACACAGTCTGAGAAGTGGGTTGAGTGGGAATCAGCAGAAAGTTGATAAAAACCCACACACCAGTAGTTGCCTTCATTTGTTGTGACAAAAGAAGCAGAGTTTCAGGCTGCCAGTACACTCTGATTTTACAGTTTGAAATAGCAAAAAAAGAGACAATTGTTTTATTAGAAAAACAGGCCTTTGGATCAGGAAACCAAGATAAACATTTTAAACCAACATTAGTTTTTTTTTTTTCTTATCAGCTGTAATTTTAAGAAAAAGTAGTAATTTGATTTAAAAGAAAGAGAAAAAAGGAGTATTTTCATGTTGTAGTATCATATTTCTAATCGAAGCATCTGTTGGTGGACGGATTCAAAAATACTGTATCACTATATTTGAGAATGTTTAAATAAACTTTCCAAGCTGAGTCTTAATCAAGTCAATTATGTTCACTTCAGCATCAAAGAAAAAATATGCCCAGAAATTACTGAGAAGTTGGAGTTTATTATACCATTAACTTATATTTTACACAACAAGCAGAAATAGCTTTTTAATTGTGGGTTTTCAAGGCATAATGTAATATATACACAAGCTAGAAAGTAATAATCCAGTGAACTATAAAGCCAATGAGGTAATGGTTAATTTGATTATAATTTGACAGTAAACTTCTTTCCACCCCTGGCCATCTTTAAAGCAGTCACACAGTACCAGCTAGTAATTCAAAAGCATTTTGTCACCCACAGTCTGCCTAATATAGTTATCCATGATGAAAATGTTCAATTACCTGTGCTAGCAGTTCCCCTGGTTATATGCAACAAGCTGATTATCCCTAGCCCACAACATTTTCAGTGAATCCCCAGCCAGCTGCAACAGTGTCTGCAGCTGAGGATTTGGAAAACATAATGATATTATGCTAATGTAGAGATATTGCTGGATTGACATTTCTACTGATTGGGATTAGTGCTCCTATCCATATCCCCACCCATACAGCAATAGTTGAAGGTCTCTCTGTCACCAGAACATGCTTTTAAGATTGCTGGTGTCAGGGGTAATTTGTGGTGTTACTCAAGTGGGCTTGTTTCAATGCAATTAGTTTATTTTCTTTGTGTAATGAGTGCATGCCCTGAGCTGTCTTCCTTCTGCAGACAGTTGGAAACATGGCAATTCCCAAATTCAGGGACAGACTGCTTCTTTGGTCTGTTGATTAGATTTTTTTCTTCTTTTTAAATTAAGATCTGTGACTAGGATAATCACAAGATTGTAAAGTTTACACATATCACATAAAAAGGAGAGGCTTCTAACAGTTCACGTATTAAGATATCTTTGCATTCACTAGTTTGTGAAATATCACTTGCTTTCATTATTAACAAATAATGTATTCATGTCTGATTGTGTTATTTGATCTGCCAGTTTCTACTCTGCTGCTTTAGATTTGTGTTGTTATTCTTTAAAGAGACACTGAGTAACTTTCTTAACATAAACATAAACATAAAAGTACAACTATATAAAAGTACCATACAATATCAGCACAGGATGAAGGGTCAGTATTTTACTTCCCTACATTCCAAGTACTAAATGTACTAATCTTGGTTTGTCTTGGTTTAGTGTGTTAGCATGCTAAGTGTCACAGTGCAGGCCCATGCCCTTGAGAGAGTAGGTTGAACTTTGAACAAACATACACAACATTGTCAAATTCTTTAGTTTATGCCATCAAGCATTTACTATGGTGTTTGCTTTAAGTGTTTAGTTAGGCTAACTTACCTTCACACCACTCTTATTGGCACCGTAGTCAAGTCTTTATGCTACATTCAAGTGTGTTCAGTTACACAAATGTTTGCTGTCCATGTGCTCCACTTCATATCCCAACTGCCAAACAGGAAGTGGGAGGCTCCAGAGGGCTTTATGGTAGGGGGAACCCAGACAGTACCAGGTGTGTTGGGAGTACACACAGGAGATTCTAAAATCTGTTGGGGCCCTAGGCAGAAATTCCCAGGAGGCCCCTCCAACCAGCATTCATCACCATTATCTAACTGTAAAGGAAGGAATCTCTGTCTGTATGTATGTATGTCCTTCGCTTATCTCGACCAAGTTCATCCAATCAAATTCACATTTGGCAGGTGTATTGCTAAGGACCCAAGGAAGTGCAGTGTCAAGTGCAAGGTTGTAAATAATTCCTGTTTTAATTGATACGTTTGTCAATTGATACATATATACGCAGTTCTCAAGAAATAATAAGCAATCGGCCTGTTCCGAACAGGCATAATTTGAATGGGCACTGTACTAGTGTTATAAAAAAATCAGACACCAATGAAAAATGTACAAAATCTATTTAATTTTTTTTTAATTTCAAATGTTCACATTAGTAGAATTTTCAAAATACAAATATAAAGAATATGAAAAACCTTGTAATTTTCAAAACCAGAACAATAAAAACCTAAATAAATAACTTCAACGTTGTCACATTGTAAATAACCTACATAATAAGGGCAGTGCTCATCAACACATAAAGCACTAACCCTATAAATGCTGCTTATGGGCCTTGGCTAGTGCAAATGCTGCCACTATGACCTCACATCAAAAGACCTTTGAAAATTGCACTCTATTGTAAAAGAGCTAGTGTTCACATTACTAGAATTTAATAACTCGGCACAATATAAATATATAGAACAATAAAATATTGTAAATATCTTTAAATAAAAAGCAATTTAAACATAGTACAAAATATATATCTTAAAATTGTATAGTTTTCTTAGGGAACTAAACCTACATTATAAGGCCAGGGCTCATCAACACCTTTTAAGCACTGATTCTACAAATGCTACTTACGGGTCTTGGCTAGTGTAAATGGTGCCATTATGTCCTCCACATCCAAATACCATCACACATTGCACTCATGAAAATGTCTCCTGGGATGAGGTTGACCTGAGATAGGTTTTGATGAGTTTAAAGCTGAGAAGCTTCCCTCTCCAGAGACAACAGTGGCTGAAAGAGTTGATAGCAGATGAAGGGCATTGCTGACGTTCCCATAGAGATCCAGAAGCTGGTCCTTGTAAATGTAATCAAGCATTTCTCTTGGGGAGGAAGATACGTGATCAGGAAAGGCATGGACAGCAGCCCTGATCTCCACAACCACATCCAGAATCTACGTTGTGTAGTGTTTTCTCCAGTTGTATGGAAGTTTTCCACTCTGAATAGCCTGACACATATTTTCTTTTGAGAACAGAAAACCATATAGCATAGCATATAGCACATAAACATCTTCCTTTTTAAAATCTGTCATTCAAGTTGTTGAGGGCTGTGTCCACTAGGGGCAGAAAAAACTCTGTTAAAGTGCTCATCTGGAGTGGATTGCGTTTCTTCTCTGCCCTCATACAGGAACTGCCCGATTGTTTCCTGCTGTCTTTTTTTCAGAAATGTCCTGTCAATCTCTAGGTTTCCTGCTATCTCTCTAACATCAGTCTGAGCAGCAACAAATCCATTTTCTTTGAAATTGTCCAGATATACTGTCACTCGGCTTCTTTCTCTTGTAAGTGTTTCAAGAGAAATACTGGGGCTCTGGAGATCTTGCTGACACGATGATCTGATACAATATGTTGCACCAGATTGCAGTGCACAGTACAAAACTCCATGCCATGAGTTCACCCTTTACGCTAGTTGCTGTGGACATTGTCTCTGAGTCCTTCTTTTGCACTGAGAGGGTTTGGAGAGCAGACAATGATTGTATGATCTTTGGCAGGTAGTTCAATCCTGTCAATCCTGACCTCCCATCTGGTCACTGACAAAGATTTTACTGTTAAGTGCTTAACATTTTCTTGTAAAACTGCCCAGCGTTGCACAGAGGAGCTAAAAAGATTGTACAATCTCTGGAGAACACCAAAGGAGATGGAGACTACTGAAGATTTGGCTGCATCTGCTACAACCAGATTAAGAGTGTGAGTGTGCTGCATGGGATACACATGGCCTTATTCTTGCTTGAACCACTCGTCTATGTCCCATCATGTTGCTCCCATTATTGTAGGATTGTCCACGGCAGTCTACAATGTTCAAGTTGAGCTTGTCCAACTTCTCCAGAAGTGTGTCACACTTTTCTAGTGGTGTCTTGAATATCAACAAATCCTATGAAATGTTTAGAGATAGATGCACCAACTGATGGCTTGCAGTTCATCACTCTAATATGTGGCTAATGTCGGGAGTACAGTCCATTATGATGGAAAAGTACTTTGCTTTTTACACCTTTCTGACTGTCATCTTCAATTGTTTTGTCTCCAATTAGTGCTATGGTTTCATTTTTGAATTTTACTGCTGAGGTAGTGCACCTTTGTTTCTTTGTTTTGAATCCTCCTCATGGCTGGATCAAATGATGCCATCAGTTCATCTGTGATAGGAAATTGCGATTATGTGGGGCTTATAGGACATTTGTATGCCCCCTCAAAGCATGGCTCCTTTCAGCTAGGTGACATATTATAATATTACCCCTCTCCAGTCCTGCACCTCAAGGTGCATCAAATTCTGGTTGATCTGATCAATGGCTATCTTAGTTTTGAGCCTTGTCTGGAGTTCATGCCAACTTGTCATATTGGTAATGTGTGTCTTTGAATATTCATGTTCCCTTAAATAACTAGCTAGGTTCTTACAATTTCTAAATCCCCCTTTGGTAAGTGCATTGTCCAGTTTTCCAAAAAGTTTGTGTGTAAAATTGAAGACTGAGTCTGTGTTAACTGAATACAAAAGCTATGTCTGCTATATCTTTTCCTCATTTTTCATGACCATTTCATAGTTTTCCTTTGTGAATCTATGTGGATTTTTCTCTGAATTCTGGGGGGAAACAATATCTTTGACCTGTATAGGTCCTCTTGTTATTGCACACTGTTCAGTATGGCCTAGGACACTTGGCCATTGTGTAGGGTCTTCTAATGTGGTCAAACCTTTTTTAGTGGTGGTGATACTGCTGCATGAGGTAGGGGGTGACATGTCATCTTCATGATGGGCAGGTGTTGCTGTCTTGCTGGAGGTGGATGTTGACAGAACTGACAAGACAAAAAAACAAAGAATCTTTAGAGGGCATGGCATATGTTATGAATTAAAGTGAAATTTATTGAACTCACAGTTATCAGTATCAACATTTGGAGGGGGCACTTTATGCTTCTCTTTTGCTGCTGTCAGAAACTTAAGGGTTCATGATGAGTGATAAAGTGATATAGTAAATGATACTTATTATAGAAGCATGTTAATAAAGTCAATTAGAATTCCTCAAGTCCAACTTTTTTCCTCCTTGCACATAGCTTTCATTATTCATATCTTTCATTGCATTCATAGCTTAGCTCAGGCACAACTTTCATCAGTTACAGTCTATTGTCTAGCTTTTTTCCCATCCAAATCTCACTCCATTACATTTTGTGCCCTCAATAATGGCAATTACCGGCGTTCCATATGAAAGGTCTTCTCTAGGAATGGCAGAGACAACACTAATTTCATTAACATTGATCAAGTTGAATGGTTATGAAGTTTCAATACTGCACTAGCTTATTCGCTTTCTTTCTGCCTGTTAATTAGCAAGTTAAGTGCAGGACTCAACTTGGTCACGGCCAGCGGAGCTCTGAGTGTGGATCCAGTAGCATGTTAGCCTTTATTTACCTCAACTGCAGAGGGTACCAGGCCTTTATTAGAAGCAGGCTTACATTAGAGAGAGGCCTTTATTTCTAATTCCCTCTGTTTCATAAGTATATTTGCTCATACTTTAGTATGAAGCCTGCTTGTTTCCTTATCAGATTCCGGTTTCTCTGTTAAATTTTTATTACTGCATTACTGGTAATCTACTTACTCTGACATGCAGAACAATATTTCTAGTGCCTGAGTTCCACCCAGATTATTTGGCAGTTCACCACTTAGCTGTAGCATGCAGGTAGCGTGCTCATGGATGTGTGCTAGCCAGCTTAGCCAAGTTACCTCGGTTACCCATGCTCATGTAGCGTCGCTGCAGTCATTATTATTAAAAATGCACTGTTTTCCCCGTATTTAAACAATATCGCATCTCCTCTGTCCCCCTCCCCTCTCTGTGATGGTTGGCTAGAAGGCTTCGCATGTACTCATAGAGCTGGAGCAGACCTGCCAACACTCCCGTCTTCTGCTGTGCTCCCATTTTGTTGTTTCTCCCGGGTAACTCCCGTAATTTGCATGGCTGTCAACCTTTATTATGAATACACACGGATCCATAAGTTTTGTGGATTTGTCTGACATTACCCAAGTTGCCAGTTCGTCTATTAAACACAATCTACACGCACAATCCACACACAACATACAATTTCAACCCATCTGTCACCACAATCCGATTCAAGGGGCATGTGCACAGCTGTTCTCTGCGCAGGCAGTCTTTCCTCCTGTCCTCTGTCCTCCTCCCTCTGCTGCTGATGTGATTCACTGCCTGCAGGTACTGCTGGTAGACAGGAGCGGTGTGTTTGTCTCAGCCAGCAGCTAAGGTTACAAGTATTTGCCAAATTTCAAGATACATGGCAAACTCAGATAGTTAGGCTACATCCAGACAGCTTTTGTTTAATTAGCTTAACCAGCACGCTGTGGATGAGACACTGTGGGCAAAGTGTTGAAAATATCGCATTTCTTCACCCCCAGCCCCGCCCCACAAAAAAAAAAAAAAAAAATTCCCATATTTTGAAACCTAAATGTTGGCAAGTATGAGCTGAAGTTGCATCCAGGTAACTACTATTTATGCTGAACTGGCAGGCACCTTATATAACAAGCACCAGGAGTTTATCCACCCTTGTTTTTTCCCCGGCCTGTTTTTGGGGCCAGCCTTTATTTGTTTGCGTCGACCACGCCCCTTTTAACTGACTACCGTCTTTTATTTGAGGAAATACTGTATTCATGGTTTTGGAGATTAGTCTTTTAATGTACCCCAAATAATAAGTTAGTCAATGTTTCCTATGTTAGGATACTTTGAATAACAGATAGACATTGTCTGTTTAGTTTTTAATTAGAAATGTTATTGAGATTATTTGATTGTCATCTAACTTTGCTTTGTCTGGAGAGGAAGTGCTCCCTGTATAAAAGGCAGGGATAGAAGCTCCACAAGTTGTTGTTGTTGTTTTTTTTTTTTTTTTTAAGTTTGCTCAGTTCTGGTGCAGACCTGCTGCAAGCAGCATTTGCTAGCTGCCCCTAGCCATGAGCCTAGCTTAGGTTTTCTTTTGGTTTACTGATCAGTCTCTTTATGTTTTTTGACATAGTACAAGTTTTTTTTGTTTTGTTTTGTTTTGATTTTATAGTTTTTTTCACCACCACATACCAAAACCAGCTTGAACTGCTTTTGTTTATGTGGTGTCTTTTAAAAGTAAGCATACATCAGGTAAAGATTATTCCTGGCTCCACTTGTCCTTCCTCCACCACTCGTCAAATTCTTACACCAAAGTTTACCTAGTAGGATGGAACACAATGTACAACTGATGCTGATGAGAATATCATGCGTTTTTGCAGGTATTTAGTTATAAACCTTGATATTGGACAAAGTGAAATTTGACCTAATGATTGTGCAAGATGAAAAGTCAGGGGATCACTAACATGTATACAGTTCAAAGTTCCTGGTCTCTGATCCTTTCATCCCTGTGTAACGTTAGGAGCACCACAATGATGATGAATCCCACCATTGTCTTGTCTCAGGCTGTATGATATTACAAAGAAATAATGACAGGTGATGTTGTAGCCACAGAGGCCCTACATCAGGTCCAACACCACCTGACTGGTGTGTGTTTGTGTGTGGGTGTGTTACTTTACGAGTTAGGAGAGATTGTGAGTGAGGACATGCTGTACATTTGTAGGTGGTATATCATGTCCATTCAGAGAAAATATCTTGTGATTCATGTTCTTTATAGGAAATAAGTCAAGGACATTGACCTTCATAATGAAGAATCAATCATTTTTAGTATAAAAATAGAAAAACTACTAACTGACCTGAATATCACATAGTAGTCAGGCTAAACAAACTCCTTCAGAGTGATGGCTGGTCTGCTGAGCATACTTTATGTTAACAATGTCAATTACAGTTTGCTGTAATTCAGTCTCATTAGGGAGATGATGAGTTTTATCTAGGTCAGTACGGGTCAGACTTATTTACTTGTACATTTCTTCCTCTCTTTTCTTTTTCCACAGGCACCCATAAATTTATGACGGAGGGGGAGCATCTTGAGCTGACAGCCGTCACCAAAGAGCAGTCAGGATCGTATGAGTGCATTGCTTCTAATGACATCTCAACCCCTGATGTCAGGACAGTGCAAGTCACCATCAACTGTAAGAGCCAATACTATCACATTCACAGCTGAACCATGTGGGGGGGGACATAATGACCAAGACTTATAGAGGACATAAAAAAAAGCCAATAGCCGTTTCTTGGATATATCCTCAAATAAACCCTGACCATGTGAAGCTTAACCTCAATATTGTGTCACTTCACATATACTGTTGGAATATGATGCTAAATGTTTCATTTTGTCATGTGTTTTATAGATCCTCCCTTCATTTCTAAGGCGAGGAGTACGGGTACTGCAGTTGGACAAAAAGGAGTCCTGCAATGCGAAGCCTCTGCTGTCCCGAGGGCAGATTTTGAGTGGTACAAAGAAGACCGCAGGCAAGTTTCTCCTCAGAGCGCTGTGATTTTACAGGCCTGGGTTTGTTTGAAGTCACTATTACAGACATCCATTCTGCTGTAGGGTGTGGACTTACTTTATTTGAAATAAGCCGGACTGGATCATCTCTGTTAATAAGTAATGGCTTTTTACACATATCCTTGTTTAAAGTAAGGTTGTGCTTTTGATGTAATGAGATAATTCTTCAAGCCCCTGCATTTTTCTTCTCTCCATGGGCAAAGTATCCAGTTTTAATAGCATTATGGAGGGGAAAAAAAAAAAAAAAACGTCTTTCAGATCATTTGCAAAGCAGGCCTGGTCACCAAAGGCAACTATTATTATTTTTACACTGTAATTGGTTTATGTCAGTGGGGTGCAGGGTGTTGGAGGTTTAGAGGATATTATGGCATAATGCAGTACTTTCCAACTGAAGGCTGCAGAATGGAAAGATGTTTATAAGCAGCCCCAAAGCTGGTAAGCTGATATAAACATAGGCTATGTTGCACTGTTAAATGGTCCCTGAGGGTGACAGCAGCATTGCTCATCAGTCCCCAAAAGACAAAATCAGTCCTCAAGAACAAAAAAGATGGAGGACGCTGATAAAATAAATGACTAACATCCACAGATGTGAAATAAGGCAATGAAAAAGTGGCAGAGGAATATGGAATGCAATGAGTGAAACAGATGAGTGTTACATTCTCAGGTTGCTGTGCGCTGAGGGATGCAGTGCACAAATACATGTATTTGAATAACGCAAAGCTGTATTTAGAGTGTTTTGGCTTTTATTTTTATAGCCTGCAGGTATAAAATCTATTTCTTACTTCATGCAGATATAAACTTTAAGAATGAGTGCTAGATTTGATAAAAGGTCTAAACAAACAGACGTATGGCCTCTCAAAGGATTCAAGAAAAGCACAGTTGCTTTTCCTCGCTGCTCACTGGGAAAAGCATTGAAAGCTGCTCCCTTCTTTGTTACAGGCTCTTCAATGGAATAAATGGGGTTAAGATAGAGAATCAAGGTAAACAGTCAATGCTCGTCTTTTTCAACGTCTCGGAAGAAGACTATGGGAACTACACGTGTGTTGCCATGAACACCATGGGAATCACTAATGCCAGCATAATCCTTTATGGTAAGAACTGAAGCGCTTCATTCACACTGATGAGAATTAAAGTGATAATTATGTTTAAATTATTGTAATTTATTTCCAAATACACTATTTTTAGTGGCTAGTTCATTGCATGCTAGCAGCTACACACATTAAAAAAAATCAATACTGATATGGAGGTCACCCACTATATGATATTCACTGATTAACCTTTTCATTTCTAACAGTCGCTAGTTTCCATGGCGATTGCAGCACTGTAAAGCTCCTGTTTGGCTCATGAAATAAGCCACATGAGCATTTGGATTCCAGCTAATCACTGTTCATTTTGAATTAAAGCAATGGTTCCAGCATTGATTTCAACCATAAGCCGTGCTAACCAGATGATGGAGTGTGTTTTGCACGGTTCTCCTGCAGGTCCTGGTGCGATGCACAATGTCAACGGGGCAGCTGTATTGCCTCGTTGCTCTGTATGCCTCCTGCTGACGGTCACCTTACTCTACCTGCTGAAGTTCTGATGTGAAATGTGACAACCTTCGAGCTTCTCTCAGCATTGAACAGCAAGAACAGACTATTAGTCTATGAGAAGAATGGAAATCCAAGAGCGCCAGTGGTTCACCCTTCGTTTTCTTTCTTTTTCTTTCTGGCTTTGCGTTGGAGTCTGTTCTCTGTTGGCTCGCCAAGAGTAAGAGGCATCAATCCGAGAAAGGGAAAAATTTGAATCATGCACTAAATTGATGATGGTAGAACTACTGAGTTTGTGTCTCCCCAAACCTTTTTGTATGTGAAAAGGGAAAAAGAAAAAATAAATGTAACTGTTGATAGTTGACTGTTTATTGCCCAATATTGAAGTGTACATTCAGATTATTATTATTGTGTCACGTCCTGTTCAATATCTGTACAATACCATTACGCTTTTTTAAGTAAATGACAAAAAAGGAAAAAATGCAATGTGATTGTTGAATTTTACTGTATTTTTACAGTTGTATGCAAAACAGAATAACAGATCCTTCACGAGAAACAGTTCAGAATAATAAATAGTACACCATGATTTCTCAGGCAAAGTCCTACAGCATAGTGCATCCAAATTTTTATTTCCATCGTAGTGTGTGTAGAAAATGTACAAATGTGTACAGACTATTCCTGCACTGTTGTTTTTCAGAATGCATACACTTATCAAATGGCATTTTTGAAACTCCTAATCACAGTGTCATAGCAGCTTCATGGCATATTCATACTGGATACCGAGAATCTGGAAATCATTAAAGCATTGGTTAGTGTGTGGTCTGATGAGCAACATGACGCTGGACTGACGTCTTACTACGTGCTGCTGTTAATTGGGGAAAGTAAATTTTAATTTGTAAAACATTTTCCACAAACATCTGATGGCATTTTGGGCTTGCCTTGTTTCACTGTTGCAACTAGTATAACTCGCTTGGAGTATAACGCTGATGGTAAATTATCAAGTAGTCCCGAAAATGTAAACATATTTGATGTTAGTTTCTCAGGCAGCCACCGTGATCCTCAATTTCCCCTGGTCCAGCAGTGGACCTTTATGCAATATCTGGACTCACAGAGACAAACAGCTTGCAGCTTATCACAAATCATATTTGTTTGTTTGTTTTTCTATTGATCTGCAATTGTAAAATAGATGCTCCACTACTTAATAATAAATGGTAAGCTTATATAAAATATCTATGAAAATGCCTAAAGCCACTACTAAGTATTCACTACCAATAAGTGAGAACTTGCATAGCCTATAGGTAAAGCTAGTTTAAGGACCATGCTGGTGTTTTTTTTTTATTTTTTTTTTTAGAGATTTTATCTTATGTACTAGAATCATTCCAGAAACTTGTGGTAAGTACTGTACAGGCAATTATTGAATTCCGTTCATATTTATTGATTTGTTTTTGTCTATTAACCTTATTGTTGTTAAAGTTAAGTAATCTTTGTGTGGTAATGCAAATGAAAAGTATACACTGCACTACCACTACCATGCTTCAACAGCGTAACTCTAGCAACAATAACAGCATGTTCATTGTAAAGGCTTACTGTCTTTATTTTAAGTTTGTTTTAGTGTTGTAATGGGTTTAGATGTGCAAAAACAGTGGCATGTTCCTTCAATTAGCTTCTTCACATATTCAATTAATAAACTGATATTAGGATCAAGGTTTACACTCAAACATACTCTACCAGTCAACCAGAAAATGTGTTCGATCACCCATTTTGATGTTTTCTACTGAAAATTCTGGCACGCAGCTCCAGTCCACATGCAAGCCACAGATGACACAAGCAAGAATATTTCATAAAAGGATAGTCGAATCAACTTGAATGAATGCTCTGTGAAGCTGCTATGAAGCTTTTTTCAGGTGTTATGAAAGCACGCTTTTAACCCGGTTTGCCCCTGAGATAAACGGCAGACACTGTTATCAAGACTACAGGAGTGTTTGCTGTGTTCTGTGGTTGGTGGATGCATTTTCAAGGGAAATTTTTTAGTCTGCATTGGACAGAAATTTCCAGTAAGGAAAATATATTTACAGCACAAGTGATTGATAATGTGATGTTCTGCTATTGTCCAGTACACTCCTGTGCATACCTATGAGTAAGAAGCGTGTTGACGACAAAACAACGGGGATGAGATTGATGTACGTGGGAATGCTTTTGTTGTACTCACATGTTAAGCAATGTGCTTGTGACGATGGTGAACCAGTGAGCTGCAGACTATGTCACAGGATGTGATTTCACTTTTTTTGGGGGGGGAGGGGGGCTGCAAAAAATACAGACAGGTGAAATTCAGATGCCTGCAAACTAAAGTTAAGGGTTATTGTCACCCTTCTCATCCCAGATAGATGAACATGAAAAATATTGATGTCAATGAGCTTGAATTAATTTGTTTCAAATCCCTATTAAAAGAGAACTGGTACTAGAATTTACTTACAGTAAGGTGTATTTTTGCATATGCCACCATGAACAAAAAGTTGTAGAGTATTATTTTTATTATTTTTATTTTTTACTTTTTTTTAATGATTTAAGGATTTTAGTTATATGTATTCCACATGATCTATAATCCTCTTTAAGGCATCATTCTCTGGGCATTTTAAAGTTTGCAGTATTCACAATTCACTTGTCAATTACAATGTTTAATTTTTTTTTTTTTTTTGAATTGTTGATTTTACTATGTATGATCCCATTGACGGCTGCATTGTTGACTTGTTTGATATGTTTTCTGACCTTACTGGAGGTTAAGCATACAGTAGTCACTATTGTGGTATATAGTCATCGTATCATTTGATTGAGAGATTGCAAAATTGTCCATAAACTGGTTAAATGTGAAATCAAGTTGCCAGTCATTTCTTCTGAATATGACACCGTACATCACTGTCATCCTTAAGATCTATATTTTACTATTAACATTGGATCAGATGACTTTGTCAAATGCAAAAGGTGTACCTTGTGGGGATGAGAGTTATCACAGACTCTCAGCTCTATAGAGTTTTAGCATCTTTGAGTTAATTGTTTTTACTTCAGAGTTTTATTGAAACCACTGTATGGCATGCCCAGCACCAAACAGCAGACAGATAAAGTTAGCCTCTAGCTGGTGAGCACTGGAGTCGGTGTAGACCAAAACTGAGCTACAAAGATTGGTGATTATTGGACTTTCATCAGGTGGACACAAACACAACGAAAATGAAAGATAATATTGCTCTGTGCCTGCTTGATGTGTAAATTGTTTAGTCAATCTATTTATAGAGCACATTTAAAGTCCACCTGAAATTAAATTGGCTTTGATTGTCAACTGCTACATACATATCTGCTCTGTAAATGAGTTGTCCAGTGTTCTCCTTTGAGAAAAAAAAATCAGAAACCAACAGGGAGAGTTTCATGATGGCATCTCCTGGTTTTGCATTAATTTGACAGAATACTGTCAGGTATCAGTCTATGTAGATTGAAAACTTGTCAATCAATCAAATCCTTGCATAAAGCTATAATGTGGCATTCTATCATCAGTAGATCAGACGATCATACTGAGCCTGATCACATCCTGCTACACAACACAAGAGCCACAGACTATGAACAACAACCTACATTAGCTTTCCTGCTAAAATCTCCTTCTTATCTAACTTACAAACATGTACACACATCTCGTCCTGCATCTTAGTTTGTTGAATGAGCCACCAAACAAATACTCACCAGGGAAAAGTGCACCACTGACATCAGTTTGCAGTTTTGACCCGATAAATGCTGGTGTGGTTCTTACTCTTCAATACCACTGCTGACAACAAAACAGGTTTTGAGAAAAGTGCATTTACAATCAATGAATTGCAAGGAAAGACGGGGTAAATAACTGTAACAGAACACATTAAAGCAGCTAAGTCAAACTAATAATTAAGGGGACTCAAACACAGTTATAAAAATGGATCTCAGGTAATAGATGGGGAGACCTGACAGTAATGGCAAACTATTCCACAGTCTGGGAGAACACAGTGGAAAAGACAATCAGTGAGGAGTAATCAATCAGCACTTCTGAGGGGTCTGGACAGAATAGGGACTAAGACAGACAAGGAGAATTAAGTAAGTGGGTAAACTTGTGCCAGTCCACATAGTGATTTAAAAGGAAAAATAAAAGAATACCAAAATCAATTCTATATTTGACTGTTAACCAGTGAAAGGAGGACTGTACAAAGGAAACCTGCTCTCACTCTTCACCACTAGGTGAGACTGGGATGACTTACCCCCACTTAAAGAGATTTACAGTTGTCAACATGTGACAAAATAAAAGCATGTAAGACAGTCTCCTGATCTCCAAAAGAGAGAGGAAGTATTATTTTTTTCTACTACAAATTCTACTACTAGAGACTGAGTTTCTTCCTTTGTCAAATTTTGGAGCAGAATTAAAAGTGACATCTTCAAATGGATATTTGGAGATAGATGACCAATACAATTTCTACACCACTAGTGGAATTTGTGGGGCAAATAAAGACAATCTCTCCCTTACTCTCATTAAGCTGGAGAAAATTTTGACCACCCAGTATTTGACATCCTCCAGACAATTGAAAGAGACTGAAGATCATGTGCTTTACCAAGATTCATGGGAAACTACAGAGGCATGTCAGCAGCATAGCAAAGATAAGGGATGTTGTATTCTCTAAACAGATCCCTGTGGGACCATATAGAGCAAATAAATTTGGGCCAAAAATGGAACCTTGGATTACTCCATGAAAAATACACATTTTCCTTAACAACTTAATGTTATACTATAGGAGTTGTAGTTTTATTAGGAAAATTGCAATGAAAGGTATTATGGCAAGTTGAATGGACTACCTAACGATGGTGAAAAATGGCAATGTGTGATGATTTTACTTCTAGAAGATTAGTTGAAACCTAAGATAAAACTAATCAATTTTCCTGAGGTCTAAAGTAAGAGTCAGAGAATACGACACCAAGCTCTTGCTCATCAGAAGCGAATGACCAGCAGAAAGGTATTCTTAGTCTATTTTATTGTGACAATGGCGCAATGTCCTCAACTGAGCCCGATGATGGCTCCGTGTGTCCTCGGCTGATTCAGCTCAGCTTGTCCTCCCGTCCTCCCTCCAAAGGAGAGATAACAAAGGGAGCCAGTTTGGACCTCTACAATATGTCACTGTTGTTGTGTGAGCAGTAAAGCAAACTGATATTTTAAAGAAAAGTGTTGATAATTGACAGGTATGATATAAAGACAAAGACATTTTGCTAACAGACACGAGCTGTGTTCAAATCTGTAACAATGTGCATTAGTCTTAACCAGTCCATTATAATGCAAATTAAATCTTTTAGAGCATTTATCTGTAAAAGTAAATGAACTTTGTAGATCTACATTAAGTCTAGCCATAAAAGGCAACTATTTCTACTCTCTGAATTCCTCTCTGCACTACCTCTGCACACCGGTAGCACCAGAGTTACCTCTCTACTCCCCCTATTCTTAATAAATAGCGATATTCAGTGTCACTGCTGTCAGCACTGATAGAGATTCATACAGTCTTAGCACAATAACATCAATATCTGCCTGTGTTAGATCCTGGGCTCCTTCCAGTATAACCTCGTTATCAGAGCAGAGCTACAAAAATGCAGCATGAGTTTGGTAACTGTGGTGTCAGTCAAGCTGCCTGTTACCTCTCTGTGTCTTTAGATGAATGACAGGAGATGCACTCTGCTGACAGATCTGTGAGATATTCATGCAAATTCATGCTTCAAGGTTGCGAGTGTGAGAATACCTTTCTTACAGCTTTGTTTATTATAAGCCACTAATGTGATGACATTGCTGGGCCTTCCCACCATAATAAGGATGTTTTGTTATATTACCGTAATGAAATGAGGAACATAGCCGGTCGTTGTACAGTACGAGCAACAGCGAAATGAAATCTAAATTCTGAGTTTCAAGACGATTCTTTCCGTTCAGGCAAAGTTAAACCAACTTGTCTTCTGAGAATGTTCTTGCCAGGAAAGCTTTTTAAACTTTATGACAGCATGATGAGCCTGAAGTGCTAACCTGCCAGTGGTCTCACAGCATGATGAACACCAACAGTGTTCCAATTACAAGAGATAACTCTATTGCTTCTCTGAAGAGGGAATCAAAGTCTCTTTTTTTGTCTTTAGCTCAGACCAAAGTCAGCAGGGAAGAAGGAACAAAAGTGATTTTGCTTTTGGAGATAACCAGTCCAATATAATAAAATAACATCCTTTTGAGTAGCCTTTATATTCAGTCCAAGTCTTGTAAAAATGTTCTCATGAGGGTTGATGATATCAGTATATTTTCTGGCAGCATGCAGTAATATTTAACTTTGTTTATACTTTTTAAAAAAAAAAAAAAGAAATAACTGCATTAGAATGCTGTTTCATCTCTCACAATCTCCATTTACCTTTGTTACATGACATTACACCTCAGGTAAAAGAATCTTTCAGATAAAACAAATACAATCAGGACTGTTTTGTGTAGACTGGTTTAAAATAAGGTGAAGTACTTGCTTGTAGGAATAAATATGCTTTAACATTACAAAACGACTTCAAAATTACCTCAGTGATTGATACAAATGTTCTCCTCGCATCAGTCAAGAGACATTTATTCCTTTTGGTCTTCAAATTAAAATTCAAGAGAGGAGAGAAGCTATAAATGGCAGTGATTAGGGCTAACAGCTATTAAAAAAAAACATACCAGCAGTCTGCCTTCCTGTAACTTTCCCTGATGACTCAGAGGCATGATGATCACGTTACTCACAGTCTGGTTCTACACATGACTATTCCATTCCATGAAAACATGTTATCATCAGTAGAAAGTACCACCATATAGCCTACCAATCTTTTTTCCCATCATATTTAGACAAAAGAAGCCAAGTGTTCAATCACTGATTGCTACAAAGACAACAGGGCTGCTGAAGGTACCCCAGCATTAGACTTCACACACAGTGCTGAAGGAACATTTGATGCTAAATATCCTAATGTTAAAAGTCAGTTGTTGTTTTTTTCATTTATGAAAATCATTACAACAAAACACTTTGCAAACAAGAAAAAGCACCACCAGTAAAATGAAGAAATCAGCCACTGTCTGTAATAAAGGTGAAAGGAAGGCTGGTGAATAATATAGCCGTCCTTCTTGTCTTTCTTTGTGCAAACAAAACTGAAGCATCTTTTAGGCATCTGAGTATCTGAGTTCTTACCCACTTGTACTTTTCTCTACTTTTAAGTAGTATAAAAATATTTTTGGCAGCCACTCTGCCTTCCTTTACAACTTGCTCTTAAAAAAAAAGTTTATCTGCTTTTTCATTATTTTCTAACCTTGCCTTTTTCTTCTATTTTTCATAACCAAATATTCTCCAACATATATGATCAACAAGACATCTTGCATACATAAAGGTAGTTATTATTCTAATAAGCCATAGTCACCATCAAAATAAAGCACTTCACATTCATCTGCCTGTATTTCAACGTACAAACATGCATTCACCCTGTCAAATCAAATGAATGCATTTTTGTCACTTGTTATTTGGTTTCACAGGGCTGCTTTCAAATGAGATGAAACCATGTTTGCACTTTGAAGATGAGCCAGTGAATTGCAGGACTTTATTTGTGAAGAAAACAAGAATATGATGATGTGTTTCTTGGCTGTGTGATGAAGCACTTATGGGCATAATTTCAAGTGTGTGTGTGTGTGGGCGCAGCTGGCTAAATGCAAAGACAGGTCAAGGCCAGAGCTGGAGGGGAGGGGAGGGGATGGGAGGGGATGGATCAGAGGCACATACAACTGCTGAGGTCCCCAGTCAACTGTATGGCTAATCTCTGCCTGTAGGAGACTAAATCATCTCCATATCAGGGAAAGTGTACACATAGCTGCAGTGATATACATTCTGTTCCATCACCTACATGAGCTCATGATATTGTCTTTGTCTATTTTCTTACACTCACATGAGCAGGGCATTATGTGAAGTCATGCAGGCCAGAATGGGCACCGGACCGCTCCATCCGAAAGTCCTTCACCCACGCCTGAGGACAGAAAGATTAGGTCCAATTGATCTCCCCACGATGTACTTTTACTCTTGTTTTGCTCACACCAACATCTCCCGGTTTTCCCAGATCACCAACATTGGCTTTTCAATAAAAAAATCAGACATTGCTGTCTCTGATATGAAGATGTGACCAGCTTCAGGTTGTCAGTCTGTAAAACCTGCCTCATCTTGCTTTAAAGAAAGTAATATGAGTGTTTTTTCTGCCTTGTATTACCATGAAGACATCCACACTCATGAGATTCTCCTCCAACTGTTCTCTTGGGAGTGATAGGCTCCTACTGTTTTTAAAAACTCAAACAGCTTGAAGAGATACAGTACAGTGCTAACAAAAATTATCCACTGAATGAGACAACTGGGAGTTTCTCCTAATGTGACTTTATACACTGTCATGGTAACTCCATCAAAATGTAGTTTATTCACGCCACATTTTTTTGGCTTCACCAGCTTAACACCTTACACCGTCTGTCCATTTCATTTTTCCTCTACACTGCCAACACAAGTATGGGACAGTGTGTAGAGAAATTAAAATATTTCAAATTAAATGCCTCGATTAGACTCATGGTGAAGTCATGTTAGGGAAAATCACCATAGTTGTCTCATTTAAAGTGATGGATTACAAAGTTAAAAGTTTATCTGTGCGTACTGTTATTAAGAAGCTTTTAAAAACATTATACTTCTGGTTCTTCATTGGTGATGGATTAAAAAAAAGAAAGTAACATCAATGTTACTTTTTAAGGAGGTGCTAACCAATCTAAGAAATTATTTTGAGTGGGTTTTCATGTCTGATATGGGTCTTAATACTTATTCTTAGAGGCTTCTTCACTCTAACAAAAAATAATTTGTGAGGAAAACATTCAGTTTTTTTCTTGGAAGCTTTTGAAGTTTTTCTTGCATTAAAATATCAGAAAAAGATGTATAGAACAAACTTTCAACAGCCTCAATGCATAAATAAAAGTCCTGTGTTAGCTTTAAAAAAAGAACAAATTTGGCATTTTGAATATAGACATCAGTCACATCACATCATACTTTTTTTCTGATTGGATGTTTAAATGAGCGTGTCGGACACTTTGAGGCTCATTCTACTGTCTGGTGAAGAACAGATGTCATTCTCGGTCAGCGCCCCCTTAAACCCTCCCTGCTCAGAGATGTCATATAAATACACTCGGATCCCTGCCCTTGACTGTGCTCTCGTCTTCAGGTGGAACAACAATATCAGTCAATGCCAGCAGCTTGCTGGCACATTCATTTCTCTGGGTTTTGAGCAGAGTATCCCTTGATACCTGCAGGGAAAGAGGGATCACCTCCATCCTCCGAGGCTGCAAGAGGGGAGGTCGCTGTCTGCTGTGATCTAACCGGACGCTGCAGTTTCATAAACAGGATAAACACAGTAGGCGGATCTGAGAGGTCCTAACCCAGTCATTTGAGGTGAGGCTCTACAAATGAGAAATATGACTATGGCAGGTTTGAACAGAGAAATAATGTTGATTGATAATTGTTGATAATTATTTTGTTTCGGCAGTTTTATGATCTTTTAAGGTAAAAAAAGAAAATCAAACCAGTTTTCATCACATATGAAAGAGAATTGATCCACTCTTTCACAATTATAATATGGAACTTTCCAAATATTAACATCACATATTATATGTATTTATGTAAGTCACTATTCAACTTGACAGAATAAATCATCTATGATGGTTCTATTCAATGTTAGAGTTCATGTAAATCCAGATTTCTCCTGTATAATGAATTAAAAATGAGCAGAATCTCCTCCGGCGTCAGTCTACTATTAAAGTCACAATGTCATACTGTTCTCTGCTTTTGATTGATCATTGATTTATGCCTGTGTGCTTTGAGCATCGGGGTAGATCTATGTTGCTCTGCCCCTGGGGAGTTGTGGGTACCCGCAGCCTGCACGGTGTTCATTTACAGTGCTCTCAGAAAGTTTTTAACCCTCTGGATGGATTCATTCTAGATGAATTTGTCAGCAATCTACACAAATTCAAAAAGGTGGAAACCTGTATTTAGACAGGTTTTGTTAAATTATTGAAACTGAAATCCAGAAGTATTTCATTTAAAAAAAAAATCCAATCCCCTGACTCATTACTTTATGGAAGCATTTTTTGGCAGCTAGTTCAGCTTCAAGGCCTCTTGGAAATATGTGCTACAGCACAGCACATCTTGATTTGGGATTTTCTCCCATTCTCCCTCACAGATTCTTTCAACCTCGATCGAGCTGGACTGGGGGGGCATTTGTGAGCAGTTATCTTCAAGTCATTTCACAAATTCTCAATAGGAAGTCTGGGCTTTGACCAGGGCTTCTCAGAAACACACTACTGTCTGAAGGCCTTCCAGTTTTAATTTGGCTTGGGGTCAGTCTTCTGTTTTACAGCCTCACCCAGATGTGTGTCTATGTGTCTCCACAATCCTATCTCTGACTGTATATATTTCCTTCTAATTCAGGCTCAGTCATTTGAATGTGAGTCAGCCATCTCAAGGACATTCAAAAGATTTTGGATGCAATTAGGAGTGACACTGCAGAGAAGCCAAATACTTGCAGACTGAACCACTTTGAGCCTTTCATTTTTAATTAATTTCTGGGGAAAAAAAACGTGGACTGTAGATCCGTGACGAAAAAAATTCTTTCTGTTTTGATTTCAGCGTTAGCAGAACAAAATACTGGATTTCCTGTAAGTAACTATTTCACTTAAGTCAAATCAGAATCTACATATGGGCTTCATATGTAGCATGTTCAGGTTGCTGTATGAAATGCTGATATACTAGTATTCTATAGTAAAGGCTAGACATAAAAGGCAGATATCTGGTCAGAGAATACATCTGGATCTGAATGTGTAGATTAAGGTTGGGTTAACAGTCATAATTTCAACAGTCATAGTCATGGTTGTTATTATATCCCTGACTATATCCTGGTTTCAGAAACCTGGATATGGCCTTACCCTGGTTTTGTGCTCCAGAAGAAACCAGGATACTGTGGCATGTAAACACCTTACCCAGGTTTCTGAACATTCTTTGTTGGTAGAGGTATGAGAGGCTGTGATGTTGAGGAACCAAGACACAACTGGACACAGCTGCTCAGAAACCTGGAGTCATGTATACAAGGACATAAATAACCGGGTTTTTCATCTTCCATGTGAACGGCACATCCATAATATGACTCAAAACCAGGATAATCGTGTGCATGTAAACACACTTGGTGATGTGTAAGGTACAGATTTCATTTTAAAAGGACCGTTGCCATGGTTTTTCATGTTTCAGACCGTTACTACTACAAATCACATTTACTTTAAATTACAGCTAACTATTTTACAGATTATGCTGTTGTGTTTTAGATTTTTGGATGTATTTTTTCTGCCATTTTATTCTTTTCCTTATGATTCCTATTAGCAGACTAAATAAATGGAACTCAAAGCATAATCGCAGATTGTTTTGACAAAACCCTGGATTACCCTGCAATGATACTGTAGCTCAGACACAACAATGCAGGCTCATGAAAAATTACACAACTCAAGTAAGTTTCAAAAGTCTGCCATTTGACTTTCACCCCATGGGGAAATGTGGGAAAAATATAGAAATATAACTCTACAGCACGCATTTGAAAATGAAAATAAAGATTTTCAAAACTCCTATAAAAAAACAGGAAGTGTTTTCCAGAGGCAGAAAGACCAGATACGAGAGAAATAACCTGACAAGCTTTGATGCAACATAGTACGGAAGAAAAGTACAATCATAACAAAACAGTCTGAAAAATAGGCTATTCCATGATATTTAAATACAGAGACAGTGTTAGCTGACCTGATGCTGAGTGGAAGGTTGTACCAGAACAGAGGATCCAGTACAGCAAAAGCACAATTATCATAACCTGGACTTCAGAACAGCTGTAACTGAAAAACACAAGCTGGTGGATCTGAACGGTGAATACGGTGAAGAACAAATAGCCAACAGAAATGTCAGCTATACATAATGTGTAGTTAAAGACCTAACACTTACAAAAACATGAGCATGGCTCTTTAAAGACAGATGATTATCACCGTAGTAAATTTTAAAAAAGCAGCAAAGCCATTTGGCAGCCCAGATGTTCATGCCTGCCTACGGAGGCAATCATGTTGGTACAAGGACTGTAGATTAAATTTACTGTACCTCAGACTGTGTTGGGTGGTTTCTTAATTATTTTATATTCATGCTGATTTTTTTTTTTTGCCCACTGAGCCATTTGTAACAGGCGACTCCTGTTAAATAGATGTAACAGGTCAGGAGAACTGCATATCCTGCAAACTGTGAATATTCGCTTTGACAGCTATGTGTGGTCATGCTTGGTTTCAAGATGAAAGCGAGGAATTAGCTGGGTTTTTTTTCCTACGCCGATCACCTAGCTCTAGAAACCTACATTTAAAGCTTTATTTGGGTATAAATAATGTTTGTAGGTGCATAAAAGTACACAATTTCTTAACAGGGATGCAGAGGGTGTAGAGAAATGGTATTGAAGAGGGCAAAAAGGCGAGGCGAGGTGCTGGCAAGGTGGTGAGTCTGTGTGCTTGTCTCATGCAGAGGTGGGCAGCAGGGATGGGCTGCTTGTCCAACAGAGAAGGCAGGGGAGACAGTGCTGTGAAGCTGTGAATGTGTTGCCAAGGAGCCGCTCGAATAACTAGGCTGTGAAGAACAGAGAGAGGAGGAGGAGAGAGAAAGCCAGAAAGGCATAGGAGAGCCTTCATGTGTGCCGCAAAGGAGGTGCTGGAGGAGGGGAGGAGTGTGTGTGTGTGAGTGTGTGGCAGGGGGAAGAGCCAAACTGGTAGCTGACATCGGGGCTTGGTGTGAGAGATTATGGGGAATGGACACTCTCTGGAGCAGGCATCTGCTGAGGAGCTGGACTCGTCCTGGCAGCAGACACCGATGGTGGGACACTCTTGGAGGCTTTACAGCAGTCAAACAGGGACGGTGAGCAGAAGCCATATAAGAGAAGTAGCTGACTGACACAAGGCAGGCGTGGTGCAGATTAAATACTTCAGCAAGAGGAATGCGATTGGAGGATAACATTAGGGATGAGGGACACTGATTGGTTGAAGGTTTTCCAATGCAGCTCACAAACACTGAAGGCCTACTGTAACTCAGTAATGTTATTAACCATGTTACATGAGATTCTTCTTATTTCCACATTTAGCAGTTACGCAGCAACATTATCATTCATTTGGAGTCGTGTTTCTGTCCGCTTGGTGAATGTTAAGTCCAATATTCACTCTGTTTTAGCTCTGTTTTTGCTCTCTACCAACTCCTGAGGGAAATATCTGGCTCTTTAGCTGCTAAATGCTCCACTATGTTCACCAGATAGTCTACAGCTAACTGTGTCTGATTGCCTGTTTGATGCTGAGCAGGTAGTGTAGAGTAGCTTTTTAGAGCTTTTTCTCTGAGAACAGCTGCCTGCTGTGGCTGAAATGATGCTATGAGAGCGCTGAGAGTGAACCAGAACAGTAAAGTTGCAGGCAGACGGCTAAACAATGAGCTGAAACTCACTTTAAAGCTATGTAAAGTCATGAATATTGATTATAGCTGCTTTAAAGTGTTAAACATAGCTGGTTGGTCAAATCAGGTTAAAATTTATTGAGTTAAAGCTGAATTTATTTCATTTATTTAAAGGGTAAGTTCAGAAAAAAATGAGCTGCCTCTTTAAAAAAGTCTGAATTGGATTGTATTGAGTTGGAGTAAAAAATCTAAGATATCCCAAAACCTGGACAAATAAAACCAAAACCATCTGCATGGCTACATACAAACAAAGTGTAGTTTCCTCCCATTTTCTCATTTTTCACCTTTACTTTCATGAATATTCACTTGATTGGACCTGTATTTCTTCAGTGTGATCATTATTTTAAACTCTGTGTGCTTCTAAAATATTTGAAGTGTGAGCAGAGGGATGTGATGAGGCAGACTCAGGGGTTTGATGCATGCATACTGCGATTTTTCACACATCTGCACTGTGTTTGCTGAACTTAACACTCCTCCCGTTGCAGAGGTGTTGTATTCCCAACGTTCCATTCCTGTGACGATAACACCTCCTTTTCCACTCCTCCTCAAAATTGATTAGATGTCATATTGGCCAACAGGAACGAGAGGGTATGCACTCATGAATTCACATATGAATCACAGATGCACTGCAGGCCTGGCGCAGTATGTATGTGTACTTACATTTCAGGTACACTATCAGCAATGACACACATGACTAGGTACGGTATATGCAACATCTCTCTGGTTATAGAGAAGACTAGTCTTGCATTTTATGCGAGCAGTGTTAAATTATGGACTGACAAGAAACACAGACTGTTGCTGTGAACTTCATCTACATGTTTAAGACAAGATGTTCTTCTAGTTGAATTCCAGTCCATGTTAGGAGTTAAAGGACAGATTCACAATTATTCAAGTCTATCTTCAAACAACAGTCAGGAGCTCAAATGAACACTGAAATAGTTTTTTTCTTGTCATAAGCATTTCTCCTGTTCATACTGGACAAAGATCCCTTGCACTTACATTGTAAGTGATGGGGGACAAAATCCAAAGTCCTCCTTCTGTGCCAAAACGTTACTTAAAATGTAACGTAATGTAATGTTTATCTAAAGCAATTCGCTAATATGCAGCTCGGCTAAAATGAGTCAAATCAAGTAGATATCTTTCAATGTGAGTCTTTTTAGTAACAAAGTCTCTCTCTTTGTTACTATACTTCCACCACAGCTCAACAGGGAAACACTGTGCGAAGAAACACAAAGAGGGAATTTGATGCCAAAGACTGTAAATGTGGCAGATATCCACTTGATATGATTAACTCAGACTGCTGAAGCCTCATATAAGCTTCAGATCAACTTGTGTGGAAACACTGTGGATTTTGTCCCTCATCATTTACATTGAAAGCACATTTGAAGGGGATCTTTTAATAGTCAGTATGAACAGGTAGAATGATTACAGCGAGGAAAACCTCTTTTACTGTTCATATGGACACCTGAGTGCTGTTTTAAGACACACCTGAAAATTTGTGAACCTGCCCTTTAATTCTTAGTTGTACTTATTGAGTAATTAACCATTTCTTATAGTGTGATTTAATGAGGGTCCAGTCCATTTTAAGAACTTGATTTACATTAAAGCGTTGAGGTTCCTGTCTTAAAACTTAAAATAATAATAAACTTTATTTGTATAGCACCTTTTGAAACATAGTTATCAAGTGCTTCACAACACCAAAATAAAGGGCAGAATCCAATAAAATGTTAATGTCATGTTCCTTGGGGACAAAAAGGACCAGATCTTAGAGATTCTGCGTAACTGGGTATAACAAGACTGGACAATTATTTTAACATGCTGATTAAAATTAAGGTTATTATCAAAAGTGACACGAAGAGTTCTGCAACTAGAGGTGAAACTGGTGGAGCATGAACCAAGGCATGGTGAGATGTGATTACATGTGGTGTCTGGGCCTGTGATAATGACCTCAGATTTATCTGTATTCAGTTAAAGGAAATTATTCAATAGCCAGGTTTGAACTAATGGTGGGGTCAAAAGAGAAATAAAGCTGTATGTCATCTGCATAAAAGTGGAAATTAATACTATGTCTGCAGATTATTTGTCCTAGAGGTAAAATTTTGTGGAAGATCTACAATCACCAATAGCAACATTAAAAGTATTATTTCAGAGATATGAGCAAAACCAGTCTAACGCAGTGCCAGCGATACCAGAGAAACACTTTTAGAGATGCTCAATTAAAATTGAAAGATCTACGGTATCAAAGGCTGTGGTGAGATCCAAAAGGATTGAAATATATGAGTTGCCAGAGTCAGCTGCTAAAAGAAGATCATTGAGCACTTTGAGGAGAGCAGTCTCTGTGCTTTGGCCCACTCTAAAACCTGACTGATTTTTTTCAAAAGAGACCATTTCCAGTCATAAATGAAACGACCTGTTCTGCAACTATTTTTTTCTAGAACCTCGGCCAGGAAGGGAAGTTTGGAAATGGGAAAGTTGTTCAGGATATTGGGAGATGGTTGAACTATTGCGGAACTAAAATGATCAGGGACAGTGTCACATGTGAGAGAGGAATCAATTATGATAGAAATAAAAGGACAAACTAACTGCAGGACTTCTTAAAAGGAAGTGGGTGGGAAGGATATCAAGAGAACAAGATGTGGGCCTTGTGTCGGTAATGGTCTTGGCTAAATGATCAATTAACACAGAGTGAAATAAATTTAGAGAACAGGAGAAATGACAAAGAGGCTCGGGTGTTACAAGAGACAGTGGGGTATTTTGATTTTGTATTGTGATGACTAGCTCTGAGAGTCATGGTTAAATCAAGACTCAGCTTGATCAAATAACATCTAATTTTCTTTAACAGCTCATTGAATAATATATCACCTATGAAACAGCTCTGGATCATGCTTAGCTCCGTGCATTCAGAGATGGTTTAAAATAGTTAATCTTTGCTATTATCCCCTATGTCATCTTTATTTCTCCCACCCAACCAATGAAATTTAAACCACCCCTCAAAAAGCTTTATTTACATTTGTGTATTCCTGTATACATGTGTTTCGCTTTGTAATTGTGTCACTGCAGCATATCTGGCCCAGAGGGTAGTTCCCTTTGATATTATATAAATACATATAAGCACAAAAGACAGCTGTTGGAATTTCTTTTCATATTTACATTGGGAAGTGTCACCATTTCTAAGACTTTATATTTTGTTGTTCAAAGCACATTTCTTGGCCTTGGATGAAAGCAGTGAGGACTGTGAAGGTTGATGGCTGTCAGCTCATTAATCATATTTTCAGGGGGAGAGTCCTGGAAGATGCTTCACTGTTCTGGCATGTCTTTCCACAAAGCAAATGCACTGCCTGAGATTGTGTGGATGGAGAACCAATCTAAATAAATCGATTGAGATTATTTTTCTCCCGGGCTCTCATGGATTGAAACGATATAGGTGACTCTTGGTGTCGCTGCTGCTCAGCAATTGACCACAACACTGCAATGAAAGGTGTCTAAAATCAGATTTTTTCACATGTGATACAGACTGAATCTAATCCAATCAGTGTTTGCAGTATTACTGAATGCACGTCACAATAAGGTGATTAAAGGTGATTATTTTTAAGAAGTAGAATTGTCCTGCAGAACATGAGAAGTAAACAAGCTGGGCAAATTGAAACAATTGGCTACAATTGGTTTTGCTCATGTTAGCCTAACATGAATGTTAGCTGTCGTCTGCATCTTTGTTTGTCATCCAGCAATTTCTCAGCATTCTTTGGGTTGTTAAACGTGTACTAGTTTGTGCTGACTGACACAAAGAATGTCGCTGTGTGACGGATCCCACATCTTACCTCCGCAGCCCTGCATCCAGTCCTGATAAAGAGTATGCTAAAATTTTTGATGACCAATATGGCCGTTAATATTCCAGAATTCACTGTGCCAATGCTGGATGTAACGTTACATAAGAGGAAAAGGTGATACTTTTCAGAGTCATGTTAAGTGCTGTCGAGCCAAAGTGCAGGGCTGTTGCTAGAGTGTGTGCTGGCTTTTGAATCTCATGCCATGCTTACATGACCAAACACTCAGTGAATCTCTAAACGCAAAACCAAACTTTTGCACAATAGAAGTTTATATTTAAGATGTCTTGGTAACATATCTTGTAGGTCACATGTTACCCATGCCAGACCTAGGGGAACTCTGGACTAGCAGCAAACGTTACACAGGCAAGGATGCACTGTGTAGCCGATAAAAACATAGTCTGTGGATTAATAAAGGAGAGAGCCAAAGTAAGCGTCTTGCTCTAGCCGATGCTCATTCAATATTTAACACTACAATATAAAACTGTACATATTTCTCAGTTACATCAGTTTTCTGAAACCTGCTGCTTCAAAGTTCATATTTCACATTCACACCAAAACATGTTACAGAAATAAAATAAATGTTGAAACCAAATTGAAAATAAACAATATAAAATATTCTGTCTAAAGAAAAATAACTTCATGCCAATTATAAAATAAGACTTATATTCCTAAACAAATAAAACTAGGCTTAACTAAAATACAATATAGTATGTATATAAAATATAATTTACAACAACAATTTACAATTTACAACAACTACTACAATCACTCCTATTTTAACACATACACCACATTTACACTCATCCTACACTGATACAACGTACACGGAACCTTTCTGCAACATCAGCATAACACTCTCATAGACTTGCACTTAACCTCTTAACAAAATGGCGCGACTATGCCCTGTTAACGAGCAACCGGAAGTGAAACCGATGTAAATATAGCATCTCTCCGAATAATTGACTCATGGCTGACTGGCTTATACTCTAAAACAATCTTGTTACCACATGCAAATGTCTGTACCTTGCACTGACAAACAGTAGAAAACCGAAATTCACGGAGGTAAACATTCTCAATGGCGGCGCCCACGAAGACACACAGCAACAAAAATACGTCTCAAAAACATGTCACAACTTCACAGAACGATTTGCAATGCATTTACATTAGATATTAAACAGAGCTAATCATAGAAAAGCAAGTTTTAACATACCTGTGGATTAATAAGGGAGAGAGCCAAAGATAGCGTCTTCCTCTAGCCGATGCTCATTTAATATTGAGCTGTGCTTGAGCAGAGCAGGTACGAGTGATCTCCCTCAGGTATCCACAGCATGGATGTATAAAGAGAACTGGATACAAAGTCGGATTCATTCCTATGAAAGTTGCTTCGTGCATGGATGTATAAAGAGAACGGCTCAGTGGCGCATGAAGCAAAAAAATCGACTTCCCGGTATGAAAGTACCCGGATCTTCCGTATTGTGCGGCCCATAGAGCATGCGCACTAGTGACTTTCGCTGGCCGAGTCGGCTATTTACGGTTTAGCCCTCCGGCTAACTTGAATGGGGATAAAACGATTCAATCATGCGGCTCTTCGAGGCTTTTGAAATGTGATCGGACCGAACGGATTTAATTCTGATAGTGAGTCATTTCACGGGGGTTGTGACGCTCAGAAAAATTTATCCGCTGATTTACAGACGTCTCTTTCACGATGTAAGTCTATGGGGAAAAGTCTTTTTGGGCCAGTGTGCATCACGTGACGTTGTAAGAACACGGGTTGGCTGCTATGTCAAATTTGCTTCAAAGCCTGGCGCTCTTCCTGTATCCAGTTCTCTTTATACATCCATGATCCACAGTAGCATTAGAGCGCCGTCTACTGACATCTTTGAGTATTGACCTGATGTCAAAACTGTATAAACAGAGTTAGATTAGTTCAAATAATTAACAAAAAAATTAGGGAGTGTCTGTTTACATAAAAAACTTAACATGTGGCATTTCCAACCCATTACACACACAATATTAGACTATTTAATATGCTATTAATGAATATATTTATTTGGCAATCAGCATATTCCCCAACAGATATTTTGACCATTGATATTTTCATCTGCCAGCTAATATAAACCCTGGTCCTGATGTTGTCAAACTGCTGCCAGTGTTTCATCACTGCTGGATCCAGGTCTGGGAAAATAAAGATACATGCTCCCTCATATTGTAAAGGGAACCTCTGTGAGGAAAGTCTCAGTATACGTTCCTTTACTGAGTCATGATGGATCCGTGCGATAAACTGACAAGGAGGACCATCTGTTGCAACTAACCGCATACAGACCCTGTGTGCACTGTCCACCTTAACAGGTTTGTTGTCAAAGTTTTCTTCTCCCAGCAGAACAAATTCTGTAGGGTTGGTTTCCATACCTTCTTGAACACCTATGATCCGAATGTTTTGTCATGTAGATCATGAGATGAAGTCATCCACTCACTCGCTGAGTGACCTGGCCTCTTCCTATTTTCTCTACAACATCCAGTGACTGTTTCAGACTGGTTTTTGTTGGTCAAAGCGCAATCACTTTCCGCCGCCTCAAGATAGCAATGCACCAATAATGCGCCTGACCACGCCTCATTTTAAGACCAACATGCCCATGGGCGCTCACATTGGGGTGCATTAAAACAACAATGTTTAACATTTAACAACGTGGCTGCTGGACAGGAAAATGACAACTACATCAATCTTAAACTAGCAAAGACACTTGCATCGCACTTTGCAACAAGTATTGTGTGTTGCAAATGATAATCCAAGAACATCATTCACATAAACAAAAAACTCATTTTAAAATTTGATATAGTCTTAGAAATAAATATTATTCCAGTGCAAAGGTCAGTGTATATTTTTTACAATATTTTTTACTTATTAAATCATGTTTTTTTTTGTTTTTTTTAATTTCATGTCACATCCTGTCATATATATTAAGGTGTTGGCTTCCAATAAGGGTACACTGTAATAAACATAAATGTTGAGCCAAAACCAAGGTATGGATAATACAAGAGGCATTAAGATAAATTGTAAGAAGCTGTTTGTCTGCAGTGTGAACATACTGTAGCTATGCTTATATATTCTTCCTCACTGTATCTTTTTCTCTTTCCTGACACCAAAAAAGCGATGCTGTGATGACACAGCAAATAATCATCCATTTGTAAATATGAAATGACAATAATAATGGAGTATATGTCTCAACATGAGATACACATAGCCTGTAGCAGTGGCAATGCAATTTCCTTTAGTAAATCATAAAGTTACTAAAAGCCCAGCAGCAGTTATCTCATTATGAGTTCTAATTCCCACATAAAACTTCTTTCAGACTGCTACCACTCTCGCTTGTAGTAATTTAAATTTCAGTGGAAGGTGTCATTTAGCCTAATCAGTGACATTAATTATGCCTTCTAAATTAGACACCCATGGTTCCTCTTGAAAACCGGCAGCCTGTTCTCAAAAAGAAAAATGACAGTATTGATTGAAAACTCAAAAATTACCTATAGTTACATTTGAGTGACAGACGCCATCTAGCGACTGTAGTAATTATGACTCGGAGAAGTGATGCAGTTCAGATGACGTCTATATTTGGTGACAAATTTCCATATTAGGAGAAGGCAGGTTGGGTGGATGGCTAGATAGATAGATGGCAAAAAGTGGACAGCTGCAGGAGACCACTGTTCACCTCCTGTTTCCAACTGTGAGTTGGGACACTTTTTAAATACTGTAACTATGATTGTCATGGTGTTTACTGTTGCCATGACAACAGAGGTTGCATAACTTTAAAGAAGTAGTAACTTTAACCCACATCATGTTTCAAGTGATCATTTTAACCCAAACTGTGATCTTTCCCTAACCGAGTAGTTTTTGTGCCTAAACCTAACTAGACCTTAACCACAGCGTTGCTACTTCATAAAACATTATTTTTTAACAGTGATTTGTAACAGTTTTGGAAAGCACCGATAGAGGCAGCATATTAGAAAACGCTGCTATGAGTCATTCTGGAGTGCACTGCACAATCGACCTCTGTGGTTGTTTAATTATGAGGATAATATCAAACTTTCAGAGATGTAAAGACAGAGATGATTTCACAAATAAAGAACCTTTATACAGTTAACACAGTTAAACCTTATCACAGGCTAAATACTCCTTTAATTAAAAATATAGATGTGTGAAATCGTGCTCTTTAACAACAGATATAGCAATGAATACAGTTAATAACCGATCCACAGTCAAAACAAAACCAATGAGTTTTGTAAACAGCTCCACCTAAGTGTCTTATTTTTGTTATTTGACTTAGTCAGCATGATCCATCCAGTCTGTTTCACTTTTAGCAGAGGATTGTCGGCTCAATCTATGGCAGATGCCTTATCATCATTAGTGCTTGACAACACAGTAAGCAATGTTGTCTCAGTGAGTGTAATGTGGAAATGTAATAACAACTAATTGTGAATCTGGAAGATGCTATTTCATGTGAATTTGTGCGGAGGAAGCAGCAGCCTGGCTCTTTTCAGCACAGATGTTATTCTCTTTGGTTTTGATAAGCACCGTGCTATTCCTCCTCAGTTCTTCTCCTCTCTGCTCTGCTACAGTACGTTTGCAGTCCTGTGAGACAATCAGGCCAATCAAAAGATGTTTACCAGCCATTAAGATCATCTGCTCGCCTCGATGAGAGAGGAAATGAGGAGAGTGGAAAGAGAAATCAACAACTTTTGGAGACAGATCCTTAATTATTTTTACTCCATTTTGACATTAATCAGGTTGAAATATAGTGGGGGGAGCATGAGGGAAGAGATGGCTCCAACTGGGATTTAGAAGGTAGACAGCAAGACTTTTCTCCAGTGCTTATATGTCTATCATGGGCCTCTAAGTGGGCGCTCTGCAACACAAAAACCCACTGTACTGTCTGACAATTAGCATTTACAGTATATCTGCTGGCAGGATGAGCCTCGTTGTTCTATACCTAAGCATGGTAATGACTGTCAGCATGCCCATATCCAACAAAATACATTCATATTTGCTTTGCCAAATACATTTTGGAATAAACATAATTGCTGTCTGGACTGCATTTACTGGCAGCATTGCTTTTCAATTCAGGACATGTGTTAGTTGTATATGAACATAATTTCTACTGTTTATCTCAACAACAACCAGTTAGACTGCCATGAAATGAGTTATGATTATTCATGGTCTCCACTGCAGGGTTCCTACTAATTTTGGTGACCTGATGACCTTTCATCTACCACCACCATCCTCTTTTACACAAGAAATATCAAAATCTATAAGGACAGATTGCCATGAACATAAACTCTTTGGTATTAAGATACTTAAGAATGAATGTAATAACAAGAAAAGTAATTTTAAGCTCATAACAAAGACACTGTCCAACACTGTAGTTGTACTGCTGGATGTAATCACTGTTGTGGCATTTAGCTGCTGATAGTGCAGCTTTAGACTTTTGTAAATCAGCCGTCACATTGGAGTCTACTGTTTTGCACTATAAAATCTGAACATAGGACCTTAGAATTAGTATAGTGTTGGCACGCCCTGGAAGCCTACTGGTTAAGATGCATACCACATTATCACAATGTTGCTGTTTGATTCCAACAGCGGACCTTTGTTGCATGTCATTCCCTGACAACCTTGAACAACCAAAAAGACAACAACAACTAAGAATTAGCATAGTGTACAAAGTATTGAAAAAAGACAAGGAGTAATTTATGACCCTACCTAAATAATAACAATTTTCTTCTCAGGACCATGAATGTTTGATCCAATTTCATGGCAATCCATCCAATATTTGTCAAAATTTTAGCTTGGACCAACGTGGTGGACTATCCAATTGACACAGCCATAGACTTTTTTGATTTGATTGGTGACGTACAGTATACAGTATTCTGCCTTTCTGGATTCCTGTTAGTACTTTCTTTGCATTTCCACTGATAATTGGTTAAAATCTCAATGATGTGTTTTCAGGTCCTGCTATTTTCCTATGCATTGGGTTTTAAAAGCAGAGAAGATTTCAGCTATGTACACCACTGATGGTATCATGATGTTGACATCAACAGCAATGTTAAGCAACCACACAGAGAAATATTCATCATAGTAGAGACTGAGATTCTTCTCCATGTCTCAACAGAACACCTCAGCCTCAGGCTTTGGTCCAGACCACCATAAACTGCAGAGAGCAATCAATCAGATCAATCTTCCTGAAACAATAAAGTTCAATAAGAGTGATTGAGTAATTGACTGGACTCAATGACTAACTGAGCATAAAAATTTGTGAGTGATAAAAACAAATCCCCATGCTCCCCATACTCATGAACATCCAATGAAACACAACCAAAGTATTGATTTTTCTGTTTCTTATTATTATTTTCCCAAAAGACTCATGCAAAAAGATATGTTTTCTGTTTGGCCTCTGGAGAATAGAGCAAGACATTCAAAAGTCCTATGGCTATGTGAAATATTTATAACTGAAAGCATCATGAGTACAGTAAAACAAAGAAGTCATGAAAAACTTTCAGAACAAAAACATGAGCAGAATAGAAGAGAGAGAGTGTTCTTAAGCTTGAGAGAGCCAACTAACCAAGACGACCTCTGGCTAGTACTGTACACCCTTCCTTACGAGCTAGAGGAGTGCTGTCTCACACACATGCTGACCCTGGATTTTACAACATCCACACAATATATCCAGAGATCAGAGGTTGAGAATCAGATAGCAAGGTACACAGAGGAGTTTTTAAATGGAATAAAAATATTTATGTGGTCAAAACTGAGGAAGGTGCTCATGGAATTAGAGTACAAGGTTAGATATCTACGCCTTGTTGACTCTGGTCTGAACTATGCTTTAAAAGTTTACTCAAATCTCACAAGAAGTTACTTGTTGGACAGAGAGTTTTAGCAAGAGAGTGAAAAATCCAATCACTCTCCATTTTTTGTAACTTTACCCAAGCATTATGGATGTTTCAGTACACTTTGCCATTCTGTTTTTAGAGAAATAGCTGAATATAGGCATCAATCCAGACTGTGATTTGCTTTTCTCTCAGTCTGGTCTTGGTATACAGATAAAACCTCTCTGTTTTTAGCCATGCTAGCTGCGTGGCTCTAGGCATGTTCGTCTGCTCCAGATTCACTTGTAGTGAAAAGTCTCAACAAATATTGGATGGGCCATGAAATTCAGTGCACACATTCATGTCTCCCTTTAAGATTAATTTTAATCACCTTGGTCTGCTCACTTTTACTTTACGATCAGTAAAATTCAAATTTTATTATGCTGTAGTTTATGACTTAATACCTGCAAAATGAATGACATTCCCATTAGCCTTAGAATAACTTTGTGTCTAGTGTTAATAAGCAAATATCAGCATACTAATGCACTAAACTAAGGTGATGAAAATGGTAAACATGCCTGCTAGCACTGTCATTCTGAGCATTAGCCTTTTCTGGCATTGTTCCCTCTAGTTTATCTAAGTATATTTTCACTCCTAACAAACTGCATTTGAAGGAGGACTGAACTCTCTGTCTTAGGTGTCTTAGTGCACTTATCTGGTGACATTCTTGTTCACTCATTCTCACCTGATGGGAACAAATGGAGTCAAGCCTTGGCCGCAACAGATTTTGGACTGCAAACAATGTATTTCAGTGGTATTTAGTGGATAAACTTGCAGAACTAAGCAAATGTTGACAGTGCTTTCAGCTCGATTTTGGTGAACTTCAACACATGAATTTTGAGCTGATGACCAATTGCAAATCCCACTGACAGTTTGACCTTTGACAGAGCAGAGAGTACAAAATGGAGGAAGCTACCACATTAGCTGTGTTGCACCATCCAATTTATGTAACCCTGACTGTGTCTAACCAACAGTAGCTCCTTCACGCACTGCAAGCAGTCATCAAGCTTGCAGCAACACCTATTTAACAGTGAGGTATGACTAAACTTCTCTGTGCTTTCTGGTGTGATCTGACACTAAGGTTTCAGCATCCAGATAATCCAGATCCAAACACTCTTGGTGTGAATACATTCTGTCTTGCTGCATCACCAGCCCTATTTCTAAGCAGATGGCTCTGCAGTTTTGAGTGTTTTTACGCTCAAGTGTCTCTGTTCAATGCTTCATCAGTTTAATTGATCTTAAGTGAAACAAAGTGTAATAGAACAATACAGCCTCAACAATGCAGTTCATCATGTAGCCTGAAATTGTGCATTTCTGTGTAACTTTGATTTTAGGGACACTAGCCTTTAAAATAAAGCAAAGAAAATCTTTTATCTGTCTAACAGCGTCTCTGTATTCAGTCTCTGGTGCATGGTGCAACTCTCAGCTGCAGAGAGCAGATGTTTGCATGAATTAAATATTTGTTGAGGCTGAAGTAGAACAGTGGGGTATCATTTCTGTCACCATTTAAAAAAATTCAATGAAAAGCACAAAAGCTAAAATACATATCATGGACATGCTTTACATTATTTATCGCACAAGAAAGCATTGCTCCAGGTCACAAGCGTCACTGCCAGTGACAATCCACAGCGGAAAACACCACCTTCTTGTGGCATGTATCATCCATACAGCAAATGAATGAGAATAGGAAATTACTTTTGCATGCAGCTACAGTGTGCAATTAACATTCATAGTGCAGGAGAGAAACAGATTCAGAGTGTTACGGCAGACTTCCTGCTGTGGTTGTACATAATTGATGTAGCAGAACCCTTAAAATACACTGTGTTCAGACTCGAAGACACACTCGTGTCATTTAGAGAACTGCAGTTAGCAGTTGTTGGTAATGTAGCGGACAGACCACAATGAGCTCAGTCCAAGGTCAGGACTTCTGAGGGATACAAAAATCAATAGGTTTGTCTTGTTTCTGGATAGATGCCACTGGAGGAAACTCTGCTGTTTGTGCACCTTGGAAGAGTCTATTGGCAGTACAGTATGGCAAACAATTTGATTTGTCTTCAAAATATTATAGATATTCAACCTAATCACCTGAATCATTTCTGAAAGAAAACAACATCAAATATATATTCAAAACACAGAGTTTTAAGATACAACATTTTATTATTGTCAGTCTTAAATATGAGCACACACTTTTCATCAAGAAAATACATATGAACCAACAATCCTTTACAATGCAGGGAGTAAAATAGCATGATGTTCCCCTCCATTTGGGAACATTTCCAATCTGAAGAGAGCCCTGTGAACTTGTAGCCAGGCAAAGGGCAGAATTTTATGTGAATCATCCAAAATAAATCGCAGTAGATCATGAGACTACTTCATGCGTCTGCTATGATAATCTCCTGGCAGCCGAGACAAAGGTTTGATATTTCATGTCTAACCAAAGTTCACATTCAAAAAATGATCTCTTCCAGACTCCAATGCAAATCACACAAATGTCACAAAACACCTAAAATGAATAGAACTACCTGGTAGGTGCAATGCAAGCTCAGTCATTTGTCTTAAATCTTCTTTAAAGACTGTTCTCTTGCCTTGCACATATGGAGACAAAGAAAAGAAACATACCCATAGCTTCTTTTTATTTTTTTTTCCAACTCAGCCCATGTTCCAACATGTGCTGTGTGTTTGCTCGGGCTGAGAGATAGAATGAGTCCTGCAATCACTTTGCAGTCTTCAAACAGACAATGGAATTGGTCATATCAACATAAATATGCAGCGCTACTGCCAAAATATAAGCCTTCATGGGCTGTGATTCAGAATTGGCTGACTGAAGTCAGACAGAACCAGGAAAAGTTGTATTCAGGCCTGCTCGGTGCAGTTTCCAAGCTGAACTTTGGGAGTGGATGAGAAATATTTTACTAGTGTATTTCCAAGATCCTCTCCCTGGGTTGCTAGGTTTTATCATTATAAGTTTGGCTTGAATGGGACTTACAGTGTGTCTTGCACAACCTTTTTAAAAGTCATGCTTGGTGGGAGTTTGGAACATTTGCATTTGCACTAATATGACAGCGCAGAGGCTGACTTCGTTAATGCCATGCAGAAAATAACTGCAGTACAATGGCCTACTGCTCCTCTGAGAGATGATGAATTACTTTCAATTACTGAAGTGGCTTATTTCCCATTGAAATAGTATGTCATCACCTGCTGTGTTCAGTTTGCCTGACGGTGATGCATGTTATATGCAGCTGTGGGGAGTATATACAGCATGGGGAGAAACAATCAATGTTCACTTTTTAACTTTATTTAACTCCTGATGAGACTGCTTGCATAAACAGGCTGTTACTGTATTTAGCAAAAAGCTGTAATCATCACACTGTGTGAGACTTACATCCTCTTTTACAATGGAGGATATGGGTCCAGTTAACAACAGGACAATATGAGGCCCAACTGAGAACTTATTAGAGTTTTCTCAATTAAATGAGCCATAACATGGCAAATAGCTGTGCTGTGCAACACAAAACATCACACTATCATACTAAATGTAATGTGATTGTGTTTATTTAACTGCTCTGCAAGCCAGCTTGTTTAACCTTGAGGCTACCAGTGCTCATAATGCATCGATAACACTGGTGCTGAGTAATACAAAAGGCCTCAGGTCAGAAAACAATCCAAATTAAGCCTTTAAAGAAGAAGTCTGTACAGGTTTTCTTCACATGCCTTCTCTTTTCACATGTTTGAAACAACAGGGATTTGAAAACACGGAAATGAAAATGATTCTTTTCTTTAAGCCGCACATGGCTCAGACCAAGGCCGAAACTTTAAGAAATGTGATCTAGTGGGATTTCCAGCAGTGATCTGACAGCCGCTGACTGTTTTCCACCCTCACTGAAACGGCAGAATAACTCTTCAGATCTCAGATTGGATTGCTCTTTCTCTCAATGCTGCGTCTTCAACTCGGTGCTTCACAGTTTTTATCGACATTATGTTGATGACCACAGATCTCATCAGAGTTATTAAACAGTGCAATTGTTTGACAATTAGCGGGGTTCCTCTTAATGATTCATGTAAAGTCGGAATATTAATGTGCACAGTTGAAGTCTGAGATGCTCAGTGCAGGCTGAACTCTGAATCGCTGCCATAGTGACCATATGGCATTTCTATTATTAGGTGGATTATTAGGTTGTCAGCTATACAACCAGCATGTTTTCATTTCATCAAGAGATGTTATATTTTGACAGCAGTTCTGCTCATTGGTGCAGATCTGCTGTAAAGGTACGTGCTAACATGGGTTTGTACTCAGTAATAGTGTGCTTGGCTTGAGAAATTATACTGTATTGCATTTGATATGACATCAAAACAAACAATATTACAATTATTAAGCAATAAACTGCAATAACCCTGGTGTCTATGCTGTCGGTAAAAAAATCTGTGATATTCCTGGAGAAAAAAATAATGACAATGCAGCAGTGTGGTACAGCAAGGCTTTCTGTGAATGAGCCTCGGTTGCACATTCATGATCAGATCAAATATTACTTTAAGGTGGTAATAATGCTGTGCCATTAAATAATTGGGCAAATTGCTCAGAGGTAGTAAAAAAATAAAATAAAATAAAGGACCCAGTTTTTACAATGTGTGCTTGGCTGTTCTACAAAAGAAACGTAGGCATGTAAATATACACTCAACTTCTTCCCTCTATGTGGCAGGTGTGTGTGTTTGCGTGTGAGAAAAAGAGATAGTGTGTGTGTTTTTGTTAATTAGTATCTCCAGGCAAACTGTTAAGCGAGGTGTTTTCACATCCAGCTCCATCTCAACCTTTCAAGTGAACTCAAAGCGATTAGGCTGTGATTGTTTGTGCAAATTGACAGCAACCACTTCACGCAAACCCTTCTGAAGCGATCCCAGTACAGACCTCCTCGGGAGGCGATCTGACTTCAGTTCATCTTAAATGTGGTTAATCTTGTAGCAAAATGACTGTGCAAAGTAGACGTGAGATCAGTAGAGCCATCCTTCAAGCCAGGATGGAATAATTATCGTGTCATTTCCAAACATCACTGTGCTGGAGATGAATAATAGTCTTCAGTGTCTGTCTCTCTCTCTTTTGTCTTGTGTGAAAACAAACCTTGATTGGCCTGTCAGATTCAGCTGATGATTACCCTGATCAATTTCAATAATGGCCTATCTGTTTCATGCCTTTTTAATTTGGATATTAGCTCTTTTTCTTCACATCAAGGAGCACAAACCTTGTTATCCCCAAGAGCCACAAAGGGGCTGAGTTCAAAAGAAAAATTGAGGTAGGCACGGATGATGGACTAGGACCTCACCAGAGCCGAGGCAAGCCTGGAAACAGAGCTGAAATTTCTTTTAGGAGAGGAAAAGGTGGGTGAGAACAGAGCAGAGATCATTTGTTCAGTCTCAGTCTTCTCCTTTTCTGTCTGAGCTGTCATTAATATACAAATAATCATATGTGAAACACACTCAATCGGAGCAGTGAAATCACAAGACGTGCATCGTTGCCCCACCACTAAAACATACACACGCATTAATTTGTTTTAATTCTCTGTTCCTGTTTGATGTCTTGTTAATGGAATCTTACAAATGCTTTTGTGCTGCACACAAGCCACTGATGTCAAGTGCAGCTCTCATAGAGACCAACAGTCAATATATATGGTTGTGTTTGAGGTACGTCCACAGACACAAACTGATGCATTTCGCAAGAAATGCACGATGTCCTCCAATAAAATTCTTTCCGCATCAGAAAACCAGTAGCCAAACACCAAATCTTACTTTTAGTCATTGTCACTCAGCTCTTTTCCACTACTGGAGGGGAACCTGAGTGCGGTCTGGCAGTTGGTGTGAATTGCTCACCAACAAAAGACACATGAAAAAGATAAATGACCGGCTTTAATTCTTGCTGCCGAGTTCTAAGAGGTTTCTGATTGTTGCATAAAACCCTCACGCTCACAACAAAATCAGGGAACGCTGCTGCTGCTGCTCAAAACGCCAGTGGTACCGTCTGCACTGATCTTTCTCCAGCGTAGCACACAGAGATATGAGTATCTTGTTTTCTCATATGTCCTGTTGTTTGTGATAATGCAAGCTACAGTATATGTCGTGTGATAACAGCAGTTGAGGCCTTTTTGCTCAGACCTCTGTTCAATTTTGATTTTTGGAATTGGCTTTCATACTGCACAATAATCCTGCAATTCTTTTCTTTCCATCAGAGCTGAAAATGTCATGTTTACATCAGCATTTCACTGTCAGGACCCACATACACGTGTACATTTTGGTTTAAAGGTATCTACAGTATGATTTTAGGTTTTTTTTTTTTCTCCCAGTTTATCCCTACCTATGTTAAAACACAACATGTTTACTCTCTTTGTATGCTGTTTGTGACTCTTTGGGTTATTGGTATCTAAATACATGCAAAAAGTGTTTATTTTCTGTTAACATGAGTGGTCTCTAACCCTTCCGGTGCTGGTTTGGAACATGAACAGGGACATTTTCTCAAATAAGTGTTGTGTATAAATGGCATGATTCAAACAAGTAGCAACAGCATTAATAAATTTGCATTACTTAAGTAAGATGTTGACTCCACACAAGTGGAGGAAACTCTCTCTCCAGTTCAAACTACTTCATTATAGCATAATTATTCTTGACACCATTTTTGTGTACAAGTGTGTTGGTAAAGGAAAAAAAAACAAAACAAAACACAACAAAGACATAAAATTAGGATATTTGTCCTAAATAATTACAACTTCATATTTTCCCTTCTAAAAATATTTAAAACTGAACAGAGTTGAAAAAATAAAATTAAAAGATTAGCATAACACAACTGCAAGTATACATCACTATAATGCTGAGAACAAAAATACTTGAAGGTCAAAAACAATTCTGCTTTCAACAACCAGACTGAATGATAATTATTATACATTAAAATATGATAATACCAGGCTTTCAGCCTCAGGGTAGCCTAAATTCCTTCCACTTCACTGTCTCAGTTTGACTTTGAGGTATTTAACATTCACCTCACATACTTGCTGTAAATTTGCCTTTTCCTGGAGTTGACATGAATATGAAATGTGGTTAAAAATTAAGACAAACCCATTTGAATAATAGACACTACATTTAAAAAATCATTTTTCCTGAAACATACATAAAAAGAGACAATCCAGAATAATATAATTTAGAGAAAATTATCCGACAAAATTCAATTAAATGTGAAACATTTGTTACATCCTTGAAATCTAAAAAAAAAAAAAAAAAACCAACAGAAACTTTTGTTACGTACTTATTAAGTGGGTCAACATCATTACATAGCAGGATACTTCATGCACTTGCTGTGCATCAGTTTATGTTTCCAGTTGAAAAAAAAACACACACACGCACGCGCACACACACACACACACATACACACACACACACACACACACACGATACTCTTGTTCAAATCCATTCCTCTTCAAAATCTGAGCAGAAATGGCAGAAACACTATGAAGAGGAGACAGTTGTGTGAGTGCACTCCCATCGCGCCACCGCTGCCGTCCTGAACTGCTCTCGGTCCTGACAGGAGGAAAAATAAAGGAAGAAACAACAAAACACCTGGGTAAGTTTCCCCCACTGAAGATGTCTCTTTCCTTTTTGTTAGCACTACAGGAATAAATTAACTTCCCATCTGCTGATAACAATTCAGTAGCTTAATACCCTTCCAGCATGATCCTAAATGTGTGACTTTGTGATTACTGACTTGTACAGTGCAAAGCTTTTGTTTTTTTTTTATGAAAACACAGGGTGACTACTTCACTCTACTCTTTCTACATGCAAACCAGTGTACATAATTAGTGATTACAGTTAAAACAGTGATAACACTTCACTGTTTAGAATTATAGGAGATTAGGAGGTTTTGGATTACATAGATTTATTAGTCACATTGGATTGGATTATATGACAAAATATCTAAGCAGCTTTCCTTCCTTTCCTTCCTGCTCTGCTGCTGTGATGCCAAACTGTCTGTCACCACAGAGCTCATTTTGTCCACCTTCATGGCATCTAGTACTATGACCTATGAAAGCTGTTACTGAATGTGGATGAAGCAACCCTGTCTCCTAGAAATTCAATGTATATACTATCCATTTGATACAGCACACACGTTTTGAGGGAAATGTACTGTTGCCCAGATAGACCGTTTTTTTCCTAACCTCAACCAAAGTGCTTTTTCTGCGTCAACTTAAGCAATCCAGAGCTGGATTCCAGTCTCTGGTGTCAAAGTCCTGAACTTTATGGGCCCATCATCCATTCCCAACTGCCTGCGTGCAACATAATCCATCAAGCAACTATATTTCCCAAAAAATGGAGGTGATAAAACAAATTAGTAGTAGGAGTTGGGATGAGAACATTCCGCTACCTTGCACAGCAACAATGTAGTGATAGAAAATTTTGATTTTTTCAGGGTGAAGTTGGTTGATTTTTAATTAAACCAATGCAGATGCCAGATAGAGACTACATTAGGGCTATATGGAGTAACTCAAGGTTCTATCCTGAGTATTGCTGTGTTTGCAATCGTTATATCCCTAATATTAGCTTGCAGTTCTGTGTGGCCAAAATGCCTTTATCTGTAATATAGTTTATATCTTCAGTCAGAAATGAATCATGGCTATGGTTTTGTAACAGTCTGAATCACTACAAAGATTTAGTCTTGGTAAAGTAAAGACATTTGTGATAAAGTCAGTAATTGACAAGCATCATATTGTGAATCATTTTTTCATGCAGACATTGCTGAATATGGATGTGTAAAAAATGAAGGACTGTATTATTTAATTGATAATGGCGGATGGAATCAGGAAACCAGAGGCCAGAAGCAAACTTTTTTGTAAACTACTGTATAAATAAACAGCACATAAATTCACCATGATATATACTGTGAAAGCATCCATTAGTGAGGCAGGAGGTGAACTATATTTAATGTTGCAGATAGAACCTGTTTTTGAGTGTGATGGTCAAAATGGCATGGTCTGCAGCATCAAATGCTGCACTAAGGTTTAAAAGGATTAAAACTGAATGTTGCTCAGCATCTATTGCTTAAAGAAGGTCAACCTGTCTTTGACAAGGGCATTCTTAGTATTGAGAACTGCCCGAAAAACCTTCAGAATTGTGTCAAAAGGATGCTTTGTGATGATTTCCAGGGTTGTTAAATGTCAAAATATGTCAAAAATAATATACACATAGTGTAAAATATTTAAAGTACCTATAGTGTGAAAGCACACTAGTTGGATGTATATTTTTCAGCATTTTAAGTGTGAGAAGAAAGTTCTTAATGAGGAGCCAGAGAGTATCTGATGTGGTTAACTCAATCTTTATAGTTTCATTTTCCAAATAAAACTGGTTCACCAGATTCTTATTCATCAAGCTATAACCTTGGTACATTAAAATGCACTAGAGGGGACACAAATTATTTCCCTTAAGCCAGTTCTAATTCAAGCCAGTGTCTCAGTAATTCACATCCAAATGTCAGCTTTATCTTTTACTGTGTTATGCACCTGTGGTATTCTTCAATTACTAAGCGTTTGCACAGTTTTCAGGAGCACTGTATGAAATCCCCAGGATACGACTACTAAAATAAAATACAGTTTTATGATGCAACTAAAACGCATAATATTTTCATCATAGTCTTTTAAGGGATGAGGCAAGTTCCATCTAAATGGACGTATTGTATGAGGATTGAGGACAAATTTGAACTTTTTACTTTGAAGCCTGTAACACAATGACTACTCATTTCCCTTGGATTTCTATGAGTTCACCATAGTTTCCTTTGGGGCATCTCTCCAATTACCCTGCCACAGTGGATTATCCCTAATCCTGCATATGGCTAATTAGAATAATGACGTTCACTCATAGTCAAAATCAAATCCAATTCTGTTGTGTTAATGGAGTGGGTTTGCTTACAAGATGCTGCAACCACCAGTCACAAGGACACATTAAAAGACAAGATAGGTGAGGTGTTTATCACTTGTATAAGAGCCAGATCTAAAAACATTAACAGGGATCATCTACAACAGAAATCTACAATCTACAATCACTATTTGCAGAGTCAGAAGAAACATTCCAGCCTGCAGTGGGGTTCTGTTTGCTTTCACTATTTTGTAGGATGCTGCAAAACTAGAGCTACAGACAATCACACAAGCACAAATGATGAATATGAAAGATGATGAATACTTACATTGGAAAGAGAGCATGCAAAAATCAAAATGAGGCCATGTCACACAGAAAGGCGGTTAAGTTTGCAAAGGAGAAAGATGAAACATGGTTAGCAAAACGGGACGCATTGACCATTTTCACAAAGATTCACATGACATTTGGATGACCCTTGGCTTTGCCATTCCTCTTCATCACAGGTGCTGCTTGCAACAAAACAGCTCAAACATGTCAATTCATAAAGAAATTGAAATTTCCTGAAGTGCCAAGAGGTTTTTGTCAAATACGGCAGAAACACTCTGTATGGCTCCAGTGACATAACAATTTGTGAAAATGGCAATGTTTGTCATGTCTCAGCATGCAGTTAAACTTTCCACCCACGACAGTTGAAGTGCATGCCTGTGTAGAGTACTAACCTTGCAATAGCGTTGAGCTAGTGGGCTCGATTACCACTACACCAGAGGAACAAATGGAACAGAGCAACAAATCGGAAACAGAACAGCAACATTGACAACACTTGTGAAGGGCATGAAAAGTTGTCTGCAGAATGGACTTTTGCATTGTGGCTGCACAGTTACACAGCTGAGAGTTCAAACTAATCATAGTGCCAAAAGCCATTCATCAAAACATAAGTGGTGTCCAGTTCAAATCTGAAACAATATAGTATTTGAATTCTGACTACCACTCAGTGCTGGTAAAGTGATAATCCGCAAGATTATTGATTATTGAACACCTTTGGTGATAAGTGGACATTTCTTTGGTATTAACATCGGTATATACATTGCAGGTCTCACTGCAAAGGAAACAACTGTAAATCAATGAATACATTTTCTGAGCTTCACAAACACTTAAATTCACTGTTTATATTAGCAGAATTTCAGTCATTAGCTCCAATGAAAATTTAAAAATCTCAAAGAGCTGTATCAGTAAACTATTTTTATACCATTTATATGTGCAGGGAGCCAGCAGGAAGTCAGCAGGAAGTCAGACTCTAATGCTCATTCTCTACAGGCCAAAAGCATGGAAGCCTGAGAGAGCCTGAAAGTCTTTTTTGAGAAACTTTCATTCGAATTAATGAGGCACCATTTTGGTGCCTCATTAATTCGATGTCACTCATGTCTGTACTGTAAATATGAAACTACAGCAACTGGTTAGCTTAGCTTAGCATAAAGACTGGAAACAGGCCTCAGGCTCTGTCTGAAGATTTTGTTACCTTTGGACAGAGCCAGGCTAGCTGTTTCCCCCTGTTTCCAGTCTATTCTAATCACGAAGATCCCCTCCAGACATGTTTGAAGAAATACAAAAATACTGTTTATAATAATATTGTGTGTCTCATACAAAAAAAGTGTAAGTACCACTTTTACAGGATTTGGAGTCAGAAGTAGGGCATACTAGCATGTTTAAATGTAAAAGTTTTCAGTAAATGAATAAAGATTCAATCACATAAAACATATTGGAAGGTAACTAATTTCCAAAGTTGCGGATTGTTACTTTTATTAAAACATATAACTAGCAGATAGACTATTGCATCCTATGTTACTATAAATGTAACAGATTCCTGTACTCACCATACAGAAGGAAGCTTGTGTTTGAGCTCCCAAGTTTGTTGATGGCGACACAGGTGTAGTTGCCGTAATCTCCGTCAGACACATTAAAAAATGTCAGTTTGGACAGTGATCCAGTATTCACAATCTCCATGCCATCAAAGCCATTGAAGATCCTAGATGGGAAAAAAAAATATATACATGGTTCATGTCAATTATGTGGTTTTTTTTTTTCAAAGCCACTTGCAAAATTTCCTATAAGGCTTGAGCAACCATAATAATGAATTAATGATTTATTAGGAATAATTTGCGGTATGTATAGATTAACAAATCATATTGCTTGTATGACTGTCAACTGATTGATAATTATGAGAACTGATGGCAGTAACACACACACACACACACACACACACACACACACACACACACACACACACTTCTTCCATTTGCCTACTTAAAGTGCAAATGTAAAACCCATTACCTTCTGTCATCTTTATACCACTCAAAGTCTGCCTCAGGCACTGCATCAGCCTCACACTCCAGCACTCCTCTTTGGCCCAGGGTCACACCAACATCTCTGCCCTCTGACACAGTTGGAGCATCTACAAGCAGGCAGCAACACACAAGAGCACTGTGATCAGGAATACAAGGCAGCACAAGTCAAGGATATGAGGAGAGAGGTCACTGCATTCTCTCCTCTTCGTCCATGATTTTCAAGCATAGCTGTGATCTACACATTGACCAGAAGTGAACGGATATTATGAGTTCAAATGATATACAATATTTATTACACTGGTGAAACTGCATGGTGTCCGGATACTGTGAAAGGGAATTAACTGCTCAGGTTTTAATTTGATACAACATTCTCCTTCGCCTGCAGCAAAAAAGCTGCATCTTATTAAATAGATTTTAGCTGTCTGAACAAAGCTTTTAAATGTAAATCAACTATTCAGTCATTCTTCATGGTTCCCAAATTCTAACATTTTGCTCAGAGCTCTGCAGGACTTGGAAAATGACCTTTGAGCCATAAACATTTTTACTAGTACTATATCTCCACTAATAATTATTTTTATCATCAGAATATTTTCTTGATTAATTCATTGCTTGGACATCACATCGCAATTTCCTAAAACCCGGTGTGACGTATTCATAATGTCTTGTTTTGTCTGAGCAGCAGTCTCATCTACTATCAAATAATAATAATAATATAATATAATAATGATATAATAATAATCTACTATCTTACTATCAAATAAGACAGAATAGAAAAGCACCACATTATTACAACTGAGAGGCTAGTTAACTAATGTTCAGCACTGAAAAATTAAATGATAAATTGAATATCAAAATTGTTTCAGATTAGTAAACTTGGTGTCATATTACATTAAAAGAACTTAAACTATTGCTCATACTAAACATATATTTTTTCAGTGTAATTTCATTCTGTACTCCTCCTTGACAGGCAGATTACACAATTACAAAAGTAGATGATGCTCAGTTAATATTATATTATGTATACTGAAATAGTAAAATCTTTGTAAACAGCTATCTCATTTCACTGCACTTAAAAAAATGTTTAACCTAAATCAAAACTAATTGAATCAAGGAAATACATGGAAACACATTTTGAGGCTGCAATATTTCAATTCTAAAAATCAGCAGCTTAGTGAGGGTATGTTAGCCTTTCTAAGGTAGACATTTGAATGTCCATTGATGAATGTACCATTGATACTATGGGTATTTTATTTATTAGTAAGACTGCCAGTAAATATTACTTTAAATACTGATTAATCCCCATTTTTTAAATTAATCACTGAAATGTCAGATCATAATGAAAAAAGTTTCTATTTATATAAAACAAAGCAAAGCACAAAAACTCACTGCATACAGCAAATATTTGGCACTTTTGCTTGATAGATATTGTTGATGCATTTCTTCTGTCAGTTGATTGATTGATTAATTGTAAAGGTGTAATGCAACATAGTTGATCCGTGATCTGTACGGATCGCCCCCCATGGTTCGGCAGGCATGTGAACCGCATATTAACTGCAAAATTCAATGTCTCATTGGAGACAAAGTAAACAAACTGCTGTAAGTACAAGTCATGGATATGTCGCATGTCGCTAACAGGGATTTTGAAGAGCAACGACCAAACCAGCATTTAACGGGTCCGTAGTGACACCTGCAGGTATGTTTACATGATGTTTAATGTGCTGCAGCTGAGCAGCTAATTAACTATCTAGCTGCTAACTGACGTTAGCGGTGCACTTTTCCTCTGTGAATGTTTGTTTAATGGCTTGTTCAACAAATTAAGCTGCAGGACACGACCTGTGTTCACAAGTTATCATCAAGTTTTGATGACGTGGACACAGGCTGTTGTTTCATTGACTACTATGTTTAAAGGAAGAAGGTATCAGGCCTCATTTTGCACTTAAATTTAACAATTGAGTATTGAATATTTTATATATTTAAGATTTTATTTAAACATTGGACATCTTGAATGTTGCTTTCATTTAAGACCATGGACAAAAGTTCCATGCTGTAAGTGTTTTACAGGATAAATGGAAAGTAAAGTTATATATATATATTTTGTTGTTGTTGGTTTTTCTTTGCTGATCCAATAAATGATCGAATAATCTTATCTGAACCATAAGTTTTGTGATCCATTGCACCCCTAATTAACTGGCTAAACATTTCAGCACTATTTAATAGTAAACTAAATGTTTAAATTCTTCAGCCAAAGCAGTGGACTCACAGTTGACGGTGATGTCTATGGTCTGGACATCTGTGTCGATATCGTTGACAGCTGTGCATTCGTAAGTCCCTGCTCTCTGTCTGGAGATAGATGGGATTTCCAGGTACTCATCATCTGATGCCAGGTCCCCTGTGAAAGATCACACATACAACAAGTGGGAGAAAGTGGAGATGGTCATTCAGAGTAAATGCGATGAGTTAACAGCTGTGGCCTCAACTCTCATTTCCGCACTCTGTCCCTTGCATTGACTGTGGGGAAGTAATATTCACACTAGTGCACTGAGGTGTTAATTGCAGTGGCAGATACAAACTTTTGCAGATTTGCTTAAATTATAAGTCATCAAGGTATTCACATTTATGTTTGCTTTTGCATTGCAGTCAAAATTATTCAGATACAGTATTTGAAAAAAAGAAGTATTAACTAAAGAACAATAATAAACATCAAAATAGAAATTAAACATCAAAGTTCAGCAGCAGGAATGGAGACAAATCCTGTTAATTCTTGAAGCAACCTGATCTGGTATAACAGGCAAAATTCATGTAAATATCATGACATGTGCCCACTTCTGTGTCTTTCTCTGACACTTATCTATTGTTTCTTTTAGCACTTACAAACACCGGTTCTCGAGCTTACTGACATTTTTCTGAGGATGTTAGAATACTTGTGATCAGTGCTTTCTTTAGCTCATTATCTCTTGTCTGTCAGAACTTTCATATTCTGCTTTGTTTTTTTGTGTTTCTCTCAAGCCTGTGAGCACACCAGGACTACATTTGAGATATGAGAATATGTACGGGGGAAAATACCAGCACCGGTACTTTTTCTTGTATCAATTTGACACGCTTGACAGAGACACTTAATACAGCACTCAACATAAAGAACAAAAGACATAATTGACTTCAAGCCTCCTCCCAAGATGTTGCAAGGTGACAGTAATAAATTACACATGGATTCACTTTGCTGGATTCGGGTACATTACTGAATTGCACCTGGGACAGTTGTTATGGAGAGGAGTCCTCACTGACACAATGATCACCTGATGAGGACTATCAGGAGAACTCATATACTATAGGTATGCAGGTTCCAGTCTGTTCCATTTCTGTGCCTCTTGTTCTTTTTCTGCTTTGCTCTCTCTCTGAGGAGGATACTACATTCCACCAATAGAGACTGTAGTGTCAGTTATACCAGTACTGTAATCCTCTGAGGAGAGTTAATCAAGACAAGGCTGCCAGCTGACGCACAATCTCAAAGCACTCACATCAAGCATCAGTTTTATGGCAGGTAGCTTCACATTAGTGTGAGCAGTTGTCCTCCAGACTGATGTATGAAATCAATGATTCTCTATAGTTAATGGTCCCAAAATTAAAAACATAAATAAAAAGAAAATAAAATGACAATAATAGCTGTAACAAAGGACCAGAAACATGCCTACAATTAATAATGAGGTTGTGTCTGATACATGCACGTGTGGATGCCTGTATAGGTAATCATGTCATTGCTGATATTCAAAGAATTGTTATATTTTATTATACAACACGTAGTTCCGACAAAGCAATCTGATTGGTCAACTAGACATTTAGAATGTGCTCAAATCAGCATGACAGCACATCTAGCTGTGCTCAAATAAAAAAAGCCTCATCACTAAAAATATCACTCCACCATGCATTAGAACTACAGACCATGACGTCACACTAAGAACTACAGGCAGACGACTGGTGGTTGATTTGAAAAAAAATATATTTTTTTTCAGTGAATATCTTAGTTACAATGAGATTGAGCTAGCAAAGCAGTTTTGTGTTTATATGTGAGGTATTTATTCAGTTTGGGAAATGCTGCGATCTCCAGGAAGCATTAGCATCAACTTGGCTGGCTGAGTCAGCAGGGACTAGAAATCGTCTCTGTTGCTAGGTCGTTACTAAGGTTCGACCTACTTCCTGGAGTAGTAAACATATGTTTCATTACATAGGATTCTACTGACATGAGTGATTGTTTTCCCGGTTTTAGTCAGACCCCGTGTATTTCCATGGAAACGGCGATAACAAGCAAGAAGTTTTTTTTATTTTTCGAGCAAACTGCCTCACAATATGAATACATTTTGTTTATATCTTTTATTTTGTTGGTAAATGTTGTATAATTGCAATATTACACTCAAGGGTGTGCTTTACCTTTATAATTGGCATTTCAGTGATGCTTACGGAACTCAGCGCAAGCGCCTCATTCCCGACCGCATCACTGTTGTGCCAACACTGACGGTAAAGCACACCCTTGAGTGTAATATTGCTTAAGTATACCTGCAGTGTTTTATAGTTGAGGCGCAGCACTGCATCTCTGCTAACATCCGAATAATTTATTACACTTTTCTGAAACATAATATGAAGCCTTGAGGAAAATGTGCAGATCTGCTACACTGTAAAATATCAAATGCTACATATTTAATGAGTGAAGTGTTTGTTTAACCTGTCATCTAGTAACTAAATTGTTTAAGATAGAATACATGTCAGGATTGTCAGGTGAGAATATGTAACATGGTTCATGGTACATCCAATGCCAGGTTGGCAAAATACCCTAATTCACTAAATTCCACACAAATGGCTTGAAGTTGAAGCTAATACAAAGTACATTTAAGTGTAATAACACCGACGGCCACTAGATGCTCCAACTGACTCCCATTCAAAAAGCCTCAACTTTTCTCTAGAAATACTAAGTCATTAAGTTTTTCAGAGTTATTATAGTCTCAATCTCTAAAGTCAGGCCCTCTAATGTGCTGGTGGTCATTTTGTTAATAAGTTTTGAAGACTTATCGTAGCTTTGATGTCTGCCATGTGGGCGTTGATTGACAGCTGTGATTGACAGTTGGCTCACCTGCTGTTCTCCCCGGGACTTGCACTGAGTCAGACTATTGTTGCAATATTTCACTAAGTTTAATGTTACTTGATTATGATACCTGCCATGTTAGCACAATTTAGCTAAAGTAGCTAACGTTAGCACAAGTATGCAGCACTCAGTGTTCCCAGTAAGCTAGCATTAGTTGGTTATGAGGTAGCAAGGTGCGTTTCCAGAGCGTGAGAGGCAACACCCTGCACGTCTTATTTGGAAGCTCCTGGCTTCAAACAGAAAAGATGGCACCAACCAAAAGCTTCAAACCAGCTCCAATGAAAACCAACGGGTGACATCACACTTCGCTACATCAATCCTTACATACAGGCTACGGTTTCATGGCAGACCAGTCTCTTAACAAAACCCTATCTCTTCTGCATTTCTATTGGCAAAGCACAATTTACAAAACATTCAGGTTCTAGGCTTCTCATTTTTTTTTCTATAACTGTCTGTTAATTTTGTTGGATGACATGATAAACATAACTTGCAGCACATTATATCAGCTGTGGCTGATTAACAGTTATTCTGTGAGTAATGTGCCCAAAGGCCAAAATGACTCTCTTTAAGCCAGTGTGTGAAACACCATTGCTGGGCTTTTGCAATCCAGCAATACTAACAGAGTGCATGGTGAGTCAGCTCTTCTGAAATCATCAAACTAATCAAGTCATCTTAATTTCAGTTGAAATCTCTCAATTAAAAATCGTGCAGATAGATGTTTTTATCAACATTTCATATTTTATGCTGCATTTTGAGGTTGTAGCAACAGGTTGTGAACATTAATGAATACCAGACTTCTCAGCCAACAAGTGATGACTACAGATCTTGAATCTTTGAATCTTAGAGTTTTAGTCATTTATAACTTTTGCTGCACAAATTGAAAGCTTAACCTGAATAGATTCAGTTAGGGATTTGAAAAGATTTGGATTCAGTGCTACAATGCTATCGGACCCAAACCCAACCACCAAACCTTGTAAGTTTTACTTCCATTTTTGAAAAAAGAGTTATATGAACAGTACTTTTGACAAATATACAGTATACACAGATGCATTACCTCAGGAGGCAGTAATAATATTAATGAGACAGCATACCCAAGATTGATTCTGCCAACAGAAAAAAACATGGGATTTTAAGAAGCTAATGTGAGCTACAGTTTAGGAACAATAATGTCACAACCAGATTTTTTCAGTTCACCTTCGTGTTTACAGTTTACAATATAATAGCCATAAACAGTGAAAAATGACAATTAAATTATTATTATTCAGTGATTCATCATCGGTTAAATACACATGACTGTACACTATCTTCATCTACATGACACTTGAAGATTATTTTAATCAGCTGGTGACCCCAGTGTTCATTTGAAGCCTGGAGAAATTATTAATTATTAATTATTATTTTCAACCAAACTGTCTGAAAATCCTCTGTGTTTCAAGGTGGCCTTGTTTTACATCACCAAGCTATTATGTCTCCATAACCGTTAATAACCCAGTACACTCCTGCATACAGTCCCAAACCAGTCAATAGAATTCTCTCACCATGGTTACACCCAAATCATTTAACCAATCTCATTTGCATTTTTTCCTGAGGCCACTCAAGAAAAATATCTCATGACCTCTTTGTCAAAAATACACCCCATCAACATCCTATTGTTGTCTTTCAGCGCACACAATCCTCCTCCACCTCCGCTTCACCACCACCGCACCACCAGGGCCACCAGGGACTCCCTGCTCTCATTTAAATAAGCTCACCTGCACCATCATTCATTTAAATGTATGTTGCAGCCAGTGCCAGGGTTTTTAGGCAAATTACCTTGCCTTATATATAAACTAAATGGTAACGCTTTATTTTACAGGTCCTTTCATTTTATACCAATTTCCTGGAAATTCTCTGAGTAATTTGCAGGTATTCAACAGTTATTTCACAGAGAACGTGGTGCAATTTTGTACAAGAAGAACAAAAGAAACAATAAGCATAAACATAAAACAATAAGAAACAACATTTGTTAAGTTCGCTTACTTGGTAAATAACTGAAAGAAAATACTTAGTTTTCAGTGTGTTGTTTTGTGTGTCAAACTACATATTAGCATATTAAGTTGTTTCTTAAAACCTGTATAAGGAGCACATTTCTCACATACTACCAAATGACATATCCCTTTCAAAATAATGTCATAAGGATTAACAGCTACACAGCAGTTACTTTTAGAACATTATTTAAAAAACGTAATATGCTAATGTTAGGTTTAGCACACAAAACTACACACTGAAAATTTTCTGTTGTCAAAAGTCTACCTTATTAAAAAAAATTTAGAAAAATAACATCTACTTATGAAACCAGATAACCTATAATGAGTGGGTACTCACCAACTTTTCATTTTTTTTCTTATAATTTGTAACAAATGTCCTAAAAATTAGCTGTTAAATACCTGCAAATTACTCAAATAACTTCAAGGAAATCAGTATAAAATTAAGGGACCTGTAAAATATAGCGTTACCAAGTAATTAATCAGTCTTATGATGCTGGACTGTCCACTACTGAGCCTCTTCATGTGTTACTGCTGCTTTCCTGTACTCATCCCATCATTTTCACCACCAGTCAGCCAAGTGTGCAAGTGAAGCCACTGAAAACAGCACACACTGTGTCCATAGAATGAAGTTCCTCTTTATGTGTACTAAAGAGAGAACAAATGTTGTCTCAGTAGAAACAAAGAGTTCACAGGACACTTCAGTGCAAACTATGCAGCACTACCCAAGCTCCAGAAAATACCCAAAGAACACCTTATTATAGCATTCCTTCATTTTAATGGGCATGTGTTCACACATAAATCATGTACAAATGTATTTCTTCAAGTTCAACAAGTGAGTTGCCTTTCTAATTTTTGCGTCTTTTTTAAAGGGGACTGCTGGGTTTGTGACCGGGTCGTTGCTGAGATAGTACTGTGTCCTGCACTGCCATCAAAGTGACATGGCAGGACATCTGGGAGACCACACAGGAGAAGAATCAGGAGAAGAAAGCAAAGAGAGCCAGGAAGTCTCAGGAGAGGCCGGCAGCAGATAATGTACCCTTTCTGTGTCCCCGAAATGCCATCCTCAAACTCAAGGGCAAAGAAAATGGGGTAGAAAATGGGAAGAGAGAAATATATTTGTGTGCAGGGCAAGAGGAACAACTTAGGAGGGGGGGAAAAAGACAGGAGAGCAGATGCTTGAGGGATATAGGCATTTAAGGAGAGGGAGCAAAGGGATGTGGTGAGGTTGGATTTAAATTGATGAGTCCGAGAATTTGGGGGAGGAGGGGGGTTAGAAGCGGAATGGCAGATAGGAGCTGTAAACAGACAGAAACGAAGACATAACCAAAGAGAGAGTGGGAGTGCAGATGGAGATGTGGTTGCTGTTACCAATGTTGTCTTGAAGGAAAGGTTTTCAGAGTGAAATATTTTTAAAAAAAGAAGTAACAAAGCTGTTGTTACAAATATTGAGAAGAAACCCTATTTAAAAGATGTCCGAGAAGACAATGAAGGAGGGCAGCTGACTGCTGCTGCACTGCAGCTTGACTCTTACACTGTGCCTCTGTTAGTGCCGCTGTGTGAGGTAAATATATAGATAGTTATTTTCCACTGATTATCAGCCTTCGGCATAAGGAATTTCTTAATGTGCCAGGCCTCCTTTGATCCATCATCCTCTTTGAAGGAAACAAACATAAAAGGGGTGAGCAGAAAAAAGAATCATAGAAATACAGTACCTCTAGGTTCTATGTATTACGGCACTGCAATAAGGCAGCTTTATTTCTATTGAAGAGGTTTGCCAGCGAAGAGAATCTGTTGTGACAGTGCGGTTTAGATTTGACCCGTCAATAGCATGCATATTTTTGAGCATACAAAGAAAAAACGAAAACCATGGCTGCTACTAATCTCTCAGGCCACAAGTCCTTTTGTATCTCTGTTCGTACTATAGGAGAAGCAACCGTGTAAGTGAAGGATACAGTATGTGAGTTAAAGCTATAGAGGATGTATTATATGTGAGCGAATGTGAAAAGATGAATCATGCTTGTGTTTCTGCTACTGCACACTACAGAAAAAAAGAGAGAAGAAGAAAAAAAAGGAATACACTCCCTTTGAGTGCTGGACAAATCCAATAAAAAGAACAGTTGACAACAAAATCCAATTAGTTGATCTGGTTAAATAGCATAGGCTTGGTCTGTAAAACACTGATGAGGATTCTATTATATAAACTATTAAAACTTATTAAAAATTATATTTTTAAGTGTTTGTGTCGATCCGCCCACGGACAGCAGAAGGAAATTAGCTGGTACCTAAATGGTATAAAGCATCTCTTTAACAAGATTTTGAATAAGAATTAGAAAAACCTCTTTTTAAAAAGAAAAAAACAAACAAAAAACAACGTCAATAAGAAAAAAACATTAATCCCATTACCCATATTTTCATTAAACCCATATTTCAGTATTTAATAATTAATTTACAGTGTTGCATGTAAATTACCAGATGGAATAGCACTGACCAATCTTTATTGTCAAGTTACTCACTATTTCCATTATACATCCTACTTTCTAAAAATAAAAAAATATATATACAAAGCTTAAGTGACAAGAATAAGTACAAATGATTAATTATTCAATAATTTAATAATTATACTTAATAACCTTGACAACAATAATAATAATAAATGTGCGCGTGGATGATATAACATACTGTACTTGTGTTACCTTCTAAAAAATAGCACAGGAAAAGAACAGAAAGTATATGTACATATCATATGCATACCCATATACTGACATAGACATACACTTATACATGCACTCATACATACATTATGTTTGTATACTCTATATTTACAGTGAACATTGTAAGAAATACACATAATAGCCAATGTAACACAAGGAAACACAAATTTAAGATGCAAAAAACAACAAATACCAATTCATTATGTGTGTATCATGAGATTGTTTTATAAAACTGTCACCCTATTGATTATATCTTTATATGTCTTTTTACCAGCATTATTTCATAGGATGTAATCTTTATTAGAGAATCAAGCTGCTCTGAATCATTTGAGGGTTAATCTCAGCATTGAAACAATTCCCATGCATACAATTTTAAATTCTAATTCTAATTAAATTGTTCAACCCTTCTGCCTGTGATCTGTCACATAACAGGCGTAGTCTTAGAGTCCTTGATATTGGATTCCTGACTATCCTCTATACACTGAAGGGCCCTGCCCCACAATGGCTGTATGACAGGAAGGTCCCACAGTGCATGAAGAAGGGAGCCTTGTTCCCCTCTACACCTCCAGCACATCTTCTCCTGGCTCAGTCCCATCTGTGTGTAGTAAACTCTGTACAAAACTTTAAATAGGATACCTCTTCCCCTAGCTTATGTTACATTCCTCCCATTATTTAATACAATATGTGATCGTGTCTCCTTATCTCTTTCACATTTCAAGTCATTTTGCCATACAATTCTCAAGCTGTCACAAATAACACTATTCACTTTGCATCACATTTTACAACATACTGAAGCTGTTTGCTTGATGTTAGGGTCTGGAAAAAGCTCCTCAGTCGCATTTGTTCCTTTGTGCATCTCAATGCCATACACTTTGGTTACACAGCTTTAGATGTGTATATGTTTACATGTATCACCAAACATCCTTACAATTCAAATTATACTGAGCACACATCTCATCAAATAAAAGATATAATTCATCAAGATCTCCCAAAGTATGCACTCCCTCTCTTACCCATTTTTCCTAATAAATAGACTTCTTTCCCACACAAATCTCAGGATTATTCCATACAGACGCATATCTCTGCATATAGGGAGATTCCTTCGTCATTTTTTGTGTGCCATATGCCCAGCCCGTTCTCATTCCTAGAGCATCACATACCAGTGCTTTGATACGCCCTTCAGCATCTGATAACAACGCACAAGGCACCTTTTAGCATCTGTGTGAGACTTTCAACAGGGGTGGCATGGGGTGGCATGGGGTGGCAGCTGCCACCCCTAAAGAATGCCTTGCAACCCAGCTGCCACCCTGGTTTTGGACAATCTAATACAAAAATATATATATGAAAACTTGTGGCTGGTCGGAAAATTTGAAAAATGTGAAACTGATGTCCGAGTGCAAGTGAATGCAGCAAGAGATGAAGCCAGCTGCCACTAGCCGTCCCTGCAGCAGGCAGCAGCTCCGTTTTCTCCCAGCCCCAGCAGCTTTCTGTGCCGCCTCTCCTGGTCCCTGCTGCACATAACAACTGCTGATGGCTTTTTTCCTGCTAAATATGTGTGTAGGGCTGCCATCTTCCACTAGTAGAAACACAGAACGGCAGCAGATGGATAGTGGTGGGGTTGTTTTGTTGAAGCATGTTTTGTTTGGTAATAGTAACTCGTGTTTGATTGTGTGAGGGATGGATTAAACCTGACTAAACCCTGGATTGCCTGCAGCGACCAACATCTCTGAAACTGCTCATTTGGCAGACGAACATGTCCAAATTTCAGATCAATCAAGCAAGTGCAACAAACAAAAGCACACAGTTTAAAAAGCTCTAAAATCACTCCCTCCAAGTCCCAAACAAAAAGCCACATTAGTCAGCAATGTCGTGACAGTTCATTAAAAAGCTTGGTACCTGAGAGCTGAGTTTGCACTTTCACCATATTTTCAAACTGAAGCTCAGAGAAAACGACTTTTGCCATATAATCAGCATTGCTGCATAACACTGGATATCATGGATCGTTGGCAACACAGGCTAAGTGATAGGCATATGTTTAATTATTTTAAAAAACTGTTCTGGCCACATTTTAGGCTAGCTGATGGGCTTATATTATGTATTTGGAAATAAAACAATATGATTACTAATGCCACCTGTAGATATTGCTTTACTCATGTGCCACAATAATGTAATGTTTTTGAGTTAAAATATCTTCACTGGTGGCTTTTCCAAGCAAATATTTATATATGTGATTGTTTGCGATTAAATCAGCATATATATACCCCTTAAAGTCTCCATTCCACCCTCTTGCCACACCATGCATATTTCTCTAGATCCACCCCCGACTTTCAGCTAACAAGCAATGTAAACCCATCCATGTCATTATTAGACACCATGAGACCAGTGATGTCTATATAAGGTGACATTTTCCTTCTTAGGAGGAGCTGGGATGGATGAATGTCTAGATAATTAGATGGCAAAAAGTGAACTTTGCTGCAGGAGACCACTGTTCACCTTCTGCTTCCAACCGTGATTCAGGACACCTTTTTGTCATGGTGTTTACTGTTGCTATGACAATCGTTTTTACCCAAGCCATGATCTTTCCCTAAGTGGTTTTTGTGCCTAAACCTAGCCAGACCACACCAGTTGCTCTGAGTGTGTAATATTGCTGCAGATGGATCTACATTGGATTTAGTTGAAAAGCTGGTACGTTGCTATACAGACGTCAAAGGGTGCCTTGTGCATCTGCGTGAGAGGTCAGACGGAAGTGACAAAGTGTCGGTATTTGACGATCTGGGGTGCGAACAGGTTGATATGCCATACATTACTGGAGTGGTCGAATGTAGGATTGATGTCCTGCATCCCTGAAATTTTGTCTAATTTTTTAGATAAGACCTGCAATGGTTTAAATGGTGCTATCATAGTCATTTTTAGTTGCACCCATTTTGCCTTTTCTCCCTCCAGCTTCCAATGTTTAGCCAATTTTGACAGTTCAAATGCTATTTTATATAGCTTGACATGGAGGCAGTGGATGAAGGCAACTTGAACCCAAAAGGACATCCCCACACTGTATGCATTTAAGTAGCATCTTATATTTGAGCACGTAACATCAGTTGGTAAGGGATTTTCAGTGATTCTTAGTTGGCATCTTTTCATCTGTGCTCGATAAAATCTTTGAATCAACTTGTAATGTAGGTATTGATGATTATCAATGCAGAAAATGACGGCAACATTATTCAGTACACTTTGCAGATTTACATAAAATTCATAGACATATTCAGTTTGCCTTGTAGTCTTTTATACAGGCAAATGACAAAACCAAGTTTTAACAAGAATTAACAAGGGAGTTAAATTCAACAAGGGGAACAACATATTAATAATGTTGCTATTCTCAAAGTCCTACTGGCAGGATTCATTATCTAGGGAGCATGAATATCCACAGCAAAGTTTAGGGAAATCCTGGTACATTTTGGTGCATGAAAGTAATGATGAAGATGATTTTGACTAGTTGGTGGAGATACATGAAAGAACAGGGGGTTACCAAAATAATTAAGGGTCATCCTGTAAGAACAATGAACCAGTGTCAATTTAATCAACACAAATTATGAGGAAAGATATTACTATCTTCGGCAACAAATTAACCGAACAATAACGTGAAAGGTGAATGAATGAATAAATTACTGTCTTAATGAAAAGTCTTACTAAACAACATGCGTGCATCTGAGGAATCGCACTTAATGCACTAATAAGCGGTATCTTGCATTTCATAACGTTGGTATGTCTCTGTCACTAATGTTAGCTAATATTAATGTAACCAGCTAGCTACTGAGTTCTTGAAAGGAAAAAGATTCAGGACTAAAAAGATTCATGGACTAAATTCAACTAATGTCGCACTGAAAATGAGACAAAACAGCAACAGTTCCATCAACCTACATAAACGAGCGGAGCAACACACAAGATTTATAAAAGAAAGTAAAGCTAATTTTAGCAGAACATCATCATGGGCAGTGGATGTAACGTTAATGTTACTAACAGTCGGCTATCTTTTATGTTTATAGGTAGTAGGAAGGTCTAGATGGTCACTAAAAGAATATCAGCTACTGCGTTAATGTTATCCAACAGACAGTGAACAGTATTTTGCTGAAGCAGTGAGTAAATGACCAATCAGCGGCTCTGAAGAGGAAAGCACAAGCAGCTGCAATGATGACAAGTGAAGAAAAACAACAGTGTGCTCTATTCAGACACTGTTTGAGAAAGACAACCAGTAACGAGAGTCTGTTTGTTGTATAACTGTAGAGCACAGTGACATGGACATGGGTGTGTATGTGTGTGAATCATTGCAGTCTGCTATAAAAAGGTAAACAGTGTCTTTTCTGCTAACGCTGCAATAGACGAGAACTGCACTTGTAACCATGGTAACTGTACACATCAAAGAGGGCGACAGATGCAGCCTGAGAATGCATAGAAGACAAAATAATTAAAAAAATTAAAATTAAATATAATCAAATGACTAAAATGAAACAAACACACATTTTCATCAAATGACTGAGACTAAAGCTAAATCAGGTGCAACACGAGAACATCCGAAATGACATTGATACGGGATGAAATTACAGCTTTCTGTCTTTCACCTTTAACAGGGTCAAAAAGGCACCAATCTACAAATACCAACTCCATCAATTCCAACTTCAAATGAATATTTCCAAGCTACCAGGCCAGTGCAAATCTGGAAAACTTTTATTGCTCCTAGGCCAAATTCAATCATGTGCATGTTCATTCTGGCCGTCTTAATGCACCAGGGCGTCAGCCGGCCGCCTGGGTTGACAAACTTTGCAGTCAGGTTGTGCGGTCTGTGGGAGATACCGAGGATCACTTCTGATCCGCCACAAGCCCCTAAAGCCATCTATCTATCAAAGGTGAGGGGGAGCTGGGTCATGGCTGTGTGAGAGCCCCGGCCTCAGCCTGAAATCATCAATCTTTATGCACACACACACACAAATACGCACACACAAACACACACACAGGATCTTTATTTATTTAATTCACTCTTTTTAACACCCTGGAGTGCTTGCAATAGCTGGGCACACACTGAATGGCCCCGGGCTGGAGCAGAGTTGTTCTGCAGCTGGGAGATACTGGAACAGAAGTTTGGACTACAAGTACTGGGACATATTCTGCTCTGATCTGCTGTTTTCTCTCTCTCTGAGTCAGGGTGACAACTGTGCAGTGTGCCTCTGTGTATTCTTACACAGGCTTTCTTATCAAGCCCTCAGTTGAATCCTGGAGATGAAACTGTTAAGAGAAAGGTAACTAAAAAAATAGCGTAAATCAGCACATTGAAAGTCAACCATCTGAGAGAAAAACACAACCGAAACACAGAAAACAAAACAAAAAAAGTCACTTGCCTTTTATCTTGCATGAGGAAAATCAAAACGGCAGTTCTTCAAGCTGAAGCTAGTCTATTTACATTTTTATCCCAAACTAAACTAAAAGCCAATAGACATTCCTGAATTGTAGTTTTGTTGGTGCCTGCTAAAAAAAACAAAACAACAACAACAAAAAAATGATCTTCACTATGAATTTCAATGTACTTTCTCAGATATGGATTTTAAACAGATAAATAAATATAAGAAGCCCATCACTGCAACTATTTTGATCATGAAGAGTGCTGAAATGAGCATGGAATAAAGAATGCCTCTGAATGGGGCTGCCAGGCTGTCAGAGAAATGGCTTGTTTTATATAAAGATTCTCAATCAGTTTGGTGTTGCTCTAAAAATTCAGACTTAGAGGAAGTGTAGCCACATGCGGCACACATACACACACACATACACATACACACACACACTTCCGCAGCTATCTTGCAGGGCACAGATGCACAGCAGAGATCAGAATTTGTGATCTGAACTGTCTCTATAAAAGATTAGTTTTAAGGTCTTTGCTTTATTGGAAAACACACCATTGAAAAACATGAAAGATGCCGGAGAGATGCAAAGAAACCTGATTTGAACCGTCGATGTAACAAATGCTTGCACCCTAGGGTGATAAGTCACCAAGGCACCCTCTACCCTCTATAATTGCAGCTTGTAGTCCACATTTATCAAGCGTTATAAACAAGAGAGGGTCTATGCCATATTGACACCTCTCCTACATAAAACAGAAATATCGTCTGTAGTCAGTACATTTTTTGTCTCTTTTAGAATGTCACTGCTACTACAAGAGGCAATTATTACATTGGGCACCAACATAAATATTCCTCCAGGAAAAAAAAATGAAAGAGGAGAAAAATAAATTCTCCATCAAGACACTATTAAATGACATTTTCATAAAAGTAGTATAAAAAAGTTTTGTTTTGTTTTTTTTGAAATACAGATGTCTTCAACTCACACAAAATACTCAACACAATGAAGATATGAAAGTTATGTAAATATATTAATGTTACATACAGCAAATATATAAAGATATATTGAAAGTCTAGTTTTCAGCCAAGTGTTGTGCACAGTAATAACTGACTGACTGGATGACTCAGCTTTCTCAAACTCCTCCCAGCTGAGTATGTATTTACAGACAATTATAATAGATTGCACCTTTAGGAGGTCTGAGGAGAAAACAGCTCTGTTGTTCACATCAGAGCCAGGAAGTAAAGGCAGCTTACAAACCCAGCTGTTGGATCCAGTTAATGAGATTTCACAGCGATGGTTCCCAGATAGCTAAGTGGTTCAGTCTCATGCCTCGGAAACACTCGGGTCACCCCCTCTGGCCCAGCAGTCAATTCTGTCAGACCTTTACAAGTCACTAATTTACTATTTGTCTAATTAGGACTAAAAATTACAAAAGGGTGAGGAGACTGCTCATTCTCCTGTAAAACCTCTTTCAGGTGCAATTGTCCAATCCGGTCCATGATCATATTGAAATAGGATAAACATCCTCAGTTCATTTCATAGGCTATTGATTGGGCTGTTCAAGAGAAAAGGCAAATGAGCAGGTTTTTTTTTCCTAATTAGGCATTATATGTACTTCCTTATACTCTCAGCTAGAACATCTGAGCACTGAAATGGAAAAACAGGACCACTTAAACTTCATGCTGCCATTTATGTGTCAGTTTCACTAGACTGTGGTGCCATCAAATAGATCATCGTTTTTTTTTTCTTGGTAAATATGAACCACTCACAATTTTCTCTCACTGTTCCTTTGCCACACTCATCACATGAATGTTTTGAGGCATGGAGAGTGATGTGATCTCTGCCTTACTGCCCATGGATGTATAAGGTAATGATAATCAACTTTCAAACAATGACCACAACTATGATGTGGCAGGAAAATTAAGGCAGAGGTATGCATGTTGTCCGACTATGTCCAAAGGCAAAGGTGTTCATGGCCACATTGAAATATGTTTATAGTGACAATTAGGAAGACCATGAGCCAAAAAGTGTTGGTCTAATAATAAAGTTGCTCTTTATCCTAAAAGTGTTGCTGGAGCCAAATGGCCACATTCGAAGGTGGAGTGAAAATCTAGGCATCATAGAGAGGGTCCAAACGCTATAACCATAGGTGCATATCTACCAACTGTTTTTCCTGGAAGGCATTCATAGCGTGCCACTTGTCTGTACATTCAGTAAGTGACAGAAATGGAAATACAAATAGAGAGAAATTCAAATCATGGTTTCTTTTTGCACCTCTGTGCAGCTGGCAAGTTGCTATGTGAAGTGGGCAAGTGTGTTGCATTGTCAGTTTCAGAAAGTTACAGAAATTGTCAGATGCAGCCTGCTAATTCTGATGTTGTGAAGATGTAAGGAGAGATGCTGTTAGACCATCTGACAAGCACTTGGGTTGGAGCATACTGACACCTTCATGGCCTTGCAGGAATATCCACAGTGCATAGTGTCTGGCACCAGCTAATCAATGACTGTATAGCCAGTGCAACATGAGGTAGATAAATGTTTAGGGAATATGCACCAAAAGAAGAGCGCTGCACTGACACTTATACTTACCTATACTTCCACAGATTGACCAGCCCTCATCCCTTTCTGCAGAGGGCTGTAAACTGCGGGCTTAGTGAGCTCCATCCAATGCTTCACACCATAATCAGGCCAAGGACCAGAACTGAATGACCTAAAAGTCCTTGGTCAGACTAATTCACAGTGCCAGCACATGCTATGTGTTTGACAGTGACTCATAAAACTTTTGAGCCTTTGTCTCCGGAAAAACAAGAACAAAACTCTGGAATTCACAACAACAATCATAGCTCCAGTGGGAGTTGATGGTTGCTAATGAATAAACTAATGTTATGTTTACCCACATAAAGCACCAAGCCAAAATCCTCCAGAGACGCAATGCATCACCGCCTTTCAACGAGTCAGCGGATATCACTCCCTTACCTCCCTGTTAATTCTTACAGCTGCTGTGTGAGGATACAACAGAACGCGATAATGAGATGCCAAATCAGTATCGCACAGTAAAAATCAATAATATATGAACCTTTCTGCCAAAGTACAGCAGTAGTTTATGAGGTTATTGTATCCTTTCACAGGAACTGTCAACACCTGGAAGTGATACGACTGTCTACCATGCTCACATATATTGACTAACAATAGTGACGTCTACCATAAGTCGCCATAGGCCCAGATGCCATGGCCAACACCACCATTAAGTTGCCACACTCCCAGTGTGAGTTGTGATTGCTGCTCTGCTGGAGGACAGTAAAGGCAGTGGGGTTATCTCTTAAAGATCTTGCTCCTTAAGAAATGAGAGTGAAGGCATGATTGCCTCGACTCTGTGGCTTATTGTTCCAACAGATTTTCTCAAATCCAGTACAGTTGGCCAGAAGAAAACAGATGCATTTGATGCAGTGGAAAAGTCAACTTTTGCTCATGGCAACAACTATCATGATCCATTTAGTGTAATTCAGTTTGGACCATGGATGGCAGACTTTGCAGATTTGAATCTGTGATCTGCTGATGCCAATGGCCTCATTTCCTCTAAACTCTCATTGAACTCATCTTGGACTGTCTTCTTGGATTTGAACAATGAATCTTTCCTTTTGAGGATGGACCCTCAACTAATGGATGTATTTTTATGGATAACCCATGAAACAATGCCTATAAGGTTGCATTGTTCTCATGAAGTGATGGGACAATGAACATTTGTCTTCAGCATCTTTTTGTGCTGTAAGCGTAGGTCAGAGGATCCACAGTCTCAAGGGAGATGCAGTGGTTAGCGGTCTATCCCTGGCTCAGATAACAAAGCACAAAAAAGCCTCTTTTTAAGATCTTCAGAAATATGAACTTGAATTGGACCAGAACATTCCAACTCCTGACCGCATTGTTTCACTCATTTTCATTGAATGCAAACATATTCAGATTAAAGTCTGTACTAAATCAATTAATGCAACCTGCATTTATTCATCAGTCAGTTGCAAAAACAAAAAAAAAAATAAACAACTGCAATCATTAACTATAGGTACAGTATGTTGAAAAGATCCAATCTCTGCTGTAATCTCATCTCACCCGTTTAAAACTGGACTTCACAAACATTAGCTTCTCCATCCAGGGCCAAGCTTAAAAGAGGAGTAAATCTGCTACAATGCAAACTGACAATCTCAAGACCATCTCCAACTATGGCCCATTCTATGAAATTTCTTCAGATATGCTTTCTTGAGGGCCAGTCAAGCAGTGCACCTTTGGACAAAGTTTACATTTCCACTATATCTGGAAGCTTTTTAAAGAGTCCTAAGTGCTGTTTTCTGCCATCAGTCCTTTGAGAATTAAGCAAAAGTGAGAAAACCAAAGAGTGAAAGTTAAACGCTCTAACAAAGGTTTAACCACAGGTGTATGGATGACAGCTGATATATGTCATTGATATGTGATAGAATATGAGGGAAAAGAAGTGGGAATAATGCTGGGGTTGCAGTAAAGTACATTTGTAGCCAAATATTTATTATACTGTATATTGAAACAAATTTCTTACAAATGAAGATTAGATACATGTATTGCATTCACTGAAGATGCTTTGAAACTGACAGGCTCGACTTATTTATACGTACCAGTGGACCAAAACAGGGTGTGAACTATGCCATGGCTTTGAGGGAAACTCACTTTTTTTATTGGCGGGTGAGTGGGGGGGTTTTGGGGAAATTTGCAAGTAAACTTCCTTGTTTTCTTTTTGACATATCTGTATGCTGACTACAAAAGAGAGAAATGAGTAATGGTGATTTGAAGAAATGTGGAGTAATGTGCTGACTGAGTGGAGCTAAGAAAATTTGTTTTTTACTCATCTTTGAGTGAAAGAGGGTTAAGTTGCCAGTATCTTTATTAAAGGGAATTACTGATGAATCACCCTCATGCATGAATCATACATCAATAATAGCCTAATTTTACGCATGATCCATGATGATGAAGATACAGAAAAATAGAAATGAATGACAAAAATAGCGTATTGTCAATGTTTTAGAAACCCCCCATGATTTCAAAAATTATGTTTTCAGGGGAGTTCACATCTTACTAAGAGGAGCCAACTCCCCCTGGCTCCCCTGTAGTTCATACCCTGGACCAAAACTAGAAATAGAATTTTTTTTTTCCTCTTCTACATTTTAACAGTTGTGGTGTTTATATTGCATTACTTCTGAGGGCAACAACTTATTTTGTCGTTAAGACTCCAGCTTGTGTCAGGAGTCAGGAGTATTAAGCTGCTGTTTGTTTGTATACTGCAAGAACCCTCTCTGTTAGAACTTCGCACCTCAGTCCAGCAAGTTTTCCTGCTGTTGAAAGGTACCATACCACAGGATGTGTATTGCATTCTTGGCTTAGTATGCTAAGCATACAGCAGCAGTCTAGAGGCCTGAGCCAGACCTGAACAATATGCCCCAACACTCACTCATTAAACATAAAGTTTTATTGGATGCTAGACACTGTGTCACTCAAACCAGAGTGGGCAATGTCATTAACTTGTTTAACACAGAGAATTTATGATGTACAACAACATGGGCAGCATAAATATTAATGCTCATCTTGTGGATCAAGCAGTGAATCCAGCCGAAAGCAAGTTACAGCAGGATGGGAGGTCTGACTCACTCTTCTGTTGTTCATACAGAAGCTGCGAGGCTCTGTTACTGATAAATGCTGCACAGATGACTGAGAAGCTCGCGGGACCAAAACCACAGAATGACAATACGAGACAACAAGAAGATACTCCAATCTCTACAACAGCCACATAAACAATGTCATACTGGTTGCTGATATCAAAGTCCCCATACTTTTGACACTTTGACCCAAAGAGCCTGACTGGTAGCAGGGATCTGCCTTCTCTCCTTAAAACCAAAAACAAAGAAAAATATAGCCACAAGCGGCAATAATTGGGGTCCAAACAGATTGTGAAAAATTGCAAAAAGGATTTGAACCAGTGCCCTTACAGTTATAAGGCTCATGTTTAGACAGCTAGACCATCAGGAGAGCACATTTATCTCTGACAGCTGTTGACACTAAACATTAACTTAGTTCTGCGTACAGTAAAGTACTGCCTTGAAGTCAGGTCTAAAAATGTATAATTTCAAATCGGATTCACATATTGAAATTTCCTTGATCGTAGATAAAACTGACAACGTTCTGGGACAATTGGCCCAACGGTTTCTAACGAGTTCTTGAAAACAGGTTTCTAAGAAAATTGAAAAAAAATTGTAAAATTTGATATTTTAGAGCAGAAGACCATTGGAGCAAAGATGCAGATGAATTGAGAGATTAAAATTATGAACGAATTTTCACTCTAAGACAAGCCATTTTCGAGATAATTGCGAAAATGTAAACTTGATTGTTACAGCGCCACCTTGAGGTCAATGAGTATCATTTTATGTGCCTGAGTAATGAGTGGAATTTGCAAATCCACCTGCCAATTTTGGTGACTTCTAGTCTTTCTGTTTTTGCTGCACAAACACTTTAAGTGGAGAAAAAGAAGAAGAAGAAGAAAAAGAAGAAGAAAGAAAGAAGAATAATGAGAACAAAAACAATAGGGCTCCAGCAGCGAGCTTCGCTGCTTGCACCTCTAACAAAGAAGTCCAACAACACCCATCCTCGCTTGTCTCTTTAACACAGTCTGCATGATAATGTATGCACAAGCATGTCGTATTTTACAAATAGGAGCCAATGAGTGTCCCCTCTCCCTGCTTATCTCCTTACACAGGTCAGTCACACTTGTGTCATATTAACATTTCAATTCCCAGATCCCTGCTTCAATACAAAGGACAGCGCAGATGAAAGCACAAAAGCTCTGGCTTTTAAATGTAATTCATTATGAATGCAAGCATCTTGCATGGACACGTTTGTGTACAAAAATAGCAACTAGCATTTGGTTTCCTTCAGTCTTGACTGAGAAAAGCGGAATAAATGCCATTGAACGTGTACAATAAAACTAACACGATTTTGGACATACTTGATGTGGCACGCTCGTATATGCATAAAGCTTCACACTGTGTTAATGTTCTCTGCATTAATCCTGTCATTCAAAGTGCCTCCACAACATTTACATCCATCCAATTATCCTAATTAATTAGTCCAATTACAACAAGGCCAGTTTATTTTCCTGCGAACAATTACATTGTAATGATGATCTAGAAGCAGGTAATGATGGGTAATAAGTGAAGCGAGAAATCCACCAGGGGTCAAACAAAGTCAAAGATGGTGTGATAAACACAGAGGAGTGAGGGGAAGAGAGAAAGGCACAGGGAGGTACAGTGAGAAAAATGCAGTAGGAGGCACAGGAAGACAAGTGATAGATTTAAGAGGAAAATATCAATATAGCAGAAAACTGGTCTGTAGCTCATGTTTTTATTTACAGACAAACAATTTACCTGAAGGGGAGATGAGTTTCCAGCTGATGGAAGGCTCTGGTTTACCGTTGGCTTGGCACATCAGGGTGACATTGGAGCCTTCGTTTACCACAATATCTCTTGACAAGTTGATGATTTTTGGTGGTACTGTGAAGGAAAATGAAAAATGTGTAATTTCAATCAAGGGTGTGACTGATTTAAAGGGTTTACTTGTCATGAGAAGCAGTACTCAGCTTGTGAAAACAGTTGTATTATGCATTTTCTTTTTTTCTTTTTTTTTTAAACCTGTCACTTCCAAGTCCCCCTACTTTAAGAAAGTCCATAAAAAAACCTATAAAATATGCATAGCTATGACTAGAATGCTGCTTGTGATTTAGAAAAGGTCATATATAGTATTTTAAGTTTAAATACTTTCCCAAAAATGGTGTTTCATTGTTTTGTCATTGTGACATTTTCATGAGTTGAGAAAAAGAGATAATTATGTTTCCTGCCCGTTTTTGCAAGACAGCAGCAGCTCTCTTGCTGAACAGTCCGCGCTTGATGGTGAACCATAGTTTTATTTAATTGCCACTGGTAGCATTTGGGGATGTTAGTTCATTTTTTAAAACTTCTACTCTAGCTCCTCTGGGAACTGTTTTGCAGCACAAGCTCAATTTTTGCTTATATTCTGCACAGGTTAAAAGCCTTATGCCTGTGTGTGTGTAGAGGTGGAGAGATTCACATCTTGGTAGTGCAGTTAAAGTTAGGTACCAGGAGAAAATGTCAGTTGCATTCATTTATGACACAGCCCCTACTCCTTTTCCCACTGACACATGCAGAACAGTTTCTGATGAATAATGCAAGCACTTCACCACGGCGGTTGTTTTTGAACATAAAGATATGAATTACACCCTACAACAAAACACATTTCCTTTAGATCCTCTTTTGCAGAACAATCATTAAAGGGAAATTATGTTTATATGAAAATGGAATCACTGTCATGTTTAATTCAGCCTGCTTTGTGTAAGAAATGTTTAATTCCCCATGGACAAGTAAAGCTTTTTATCACTGAGCTTTGAATCCAACATGCAGAGAGAGTGAGATATTTACTTCCCTGCCTTACTCCAGTGAAAATGAAGTTTGAGCCATGAATTCACCTACAGTCACTTTGCTAGGTAGTAAACAGATTGCACAATTATTATCTTAACTGGTATACGTGTATTAAATCCAAAAACTCAAACTCACTTAGATGACATGTTAAAATGTGAACAGTTTGTCACTTGGTAGCGTACAAAGTAAATCTGGTAGCTAATAATGTGGTGTTTTTTGACTACATGGTAACCTCAAACTTTTCATATAAGAACCAGAAGAGACATGACATTTTCCATCTTGTATCCAGAACAATGAAGATTAGGAAACATGATGTGATGACCATGAGCTATCCATGCCTGTCTATCTGTCAAAGGAGTAGTTTGACATTTTGTGGAAATATGCATATTTCTTTTCTTGCTGAGGGTTGAGAGATAATCCACTCTCATATCTGTCTGGTAAATATGAAGCTACAGCCAAGAGGCGGTTAGCTTAGCTTAGCATAAAGACTGGAAACCGGCGAAAGAAGCTAGCCTGGATCTGTGTATGTGCAAAAACCGAAGTGTAAAAACAGGAGGGTTATGAGTCAGACTTTTTTTTTTTTTTTTTTTGCTGAGAGAAGAGTGACTTCCTGGAGTCTTGTTATTGCTGTGAGGTTGCCAAGCAACAAGTGGCGAGTCCAGAGACTCACACATAATGGACACATACAGTATGAGAGTGGTATCAATCTACTCACATTCAGGTAAAGATACAGGTGAGTGAGGTGAACTAGAAGCTGTGAAAAAGGCGAGGGGGAGCCAAGAGCTGAGAGTTAGAAGCTCATTTGGGATTGTAAGAGACTTTTACCAGCACCTTCTAAAAACTGGTGAGAGCTGCTGTTTCTCATTTTGCCTCAGCAGTTTTTAAAAAGTGTGATTTTACAGCAGAATAGTGGCTGTAGCTATATCGATTCTTAAGGAAAGCTTTTGTTTATGGGTGTTACTTCTTTTTAGCTTAAACAAGCATGATTGACAACACTTCTAGCTCTGCCTGAAGGTTCCTAAATTTAATATCACTCTGGTACACAGCCAAAATGAGGCTCTGATAAGTAAATCCAGAGCCACTCTGACACCCGTGGAAGATGTTCAGAACCTGCGAACACAGCACAGCACATCTCATAAAGTTCTGATAACTGGAACGTAAATCTGTAAGTCTTAAAAACTTGTTTTCCTTCAAACAAAGAATCTCTGAATAGGGTGATATAATTTCAGATGTTTCCAGTGCAGTTTCACTTGTTCAGAACTCCTGAGGATTACTGCAATCCATTGATTCAAAATAAATTCTTAAAGCAAGTTGAGTTGTATTGTACTTGCACTTTCTGCTGTATAAACCGGGGCTGCAAATATGTATTGATTTCTTAGCAACCAGACAATTTTATGGCTACCAGTCTTTTTCTCAAGGCAGACTACTTAATCAAGCTGTCTTCTAAATGAACTATTGGACAAAGATCCTCTCAGGCAACAATCTGAACTATCCACAGCACAGTAGGCCTGGTACTTTAAAGAACTATACAGCAGGTGGTTAACAGATGCATTCATACAGCAGCCGATTTCCTTGAAATATTCTGTAAATAAACTGAGAGTTTGCTTTCCAGCTTCATTATGTCCACATGCAGCACTAATCCAGCAAAAATTGAACCAATCTAAAGCATTTCACATAAATAAAAGTAAGCAAAGTAAGCAAGATAATCAGAGTTATTTCAAGTACTGTAGGTGGCGTCAAACTATTTTTCAAAGAATCTCCAACAGTGCTTAGTGCTGCACAGCAATCTTAAAGGATCGATCTAGACAGAAGAGATATTACCAAGCCCATTGGGAGTGCTTTTCCAAGGTGAAGACAAATGGTTAAAATGCAGAGTGTAAACATGCATGTGTGGATCACAGCCTTTATTATCCTTGCCATCTTTATAGATCACTCAAAAGTACCACAGAAATGCTCTGATAATCAAATATCAAAGACATAGTTGTTTTAAATGGAAAAAAAACCCACAGAGATGGCACCTACATCTTGTCAGGAACAATAACATGGATAGAAGCCCATAGTACATCTGTAGAGGTAGCTTACAGTGTAGAACAGTTGATTCCACAAGATTGTAGCTGTAACTAAGAATAATAATTATAATGCTAAACTAGTTACATATTGTCATTACCTCTAATTGATTTGACTCTTTATTCATTGATGAATATTTTGGTACCACAATGAAATGCATATGTTCATGCTTGGGATGTCAGTTTCAGTTCATTTTGCCTTTGATAGACCGGCACCCATTGACCAGTAACTAACCGGTGAACTTTTAAGAAAAGTTGTGATGTAGCTTTCGTTTGTGAGAGCTGTCCAGCAGTCAGTGGTCAGAGCTAGCTTGTCTGCCCTGGTTAGCTTGACTTTTAGCTCATCCTCCTCACAATATGTCACAGTCACAGTAGCCCTCAATGGCATAACATACTGGGGCTTGAGGTACCGAACTAGCTCTTTCAGTCCCTTGCCCTCTACCACACTGGTTGGTAGCATAACGGTCTCAATCATTTGGCACACCACCTGTGTGATGGCCTAATAAAAAAGTCATACCTACGTTGTTATTACAGGTAGACTGTAGGATTAGCACGCTAGCCTGAGCTGACCTCTTTACCCAAGTGGGAGTCTGACAGTATGTCCAAAGTTAAACACTGTGACAAAATGATGTTGAACAGACCTCCTGAGAGACCATTTCTGGCCAATAACTAAATTACCTAAGTGTTTAACTTTTACTCTAATAACTTTATAGACAATTGTATTTTAATAGTTAAATTAGATCAGATGTCATATTGACATTCCTATTACTTCAGTTACTGAAATAATAGGAATGTAAAAGATAATGTTTGAAGAATTTCAGGTTGAATGTTTTTATACATTATGAAGTTATGTTGAATTTATATTTGAAATTATGTTTCTGAAAGTTTAACCTAGTCACATATTTGTTGCTTTAAACGTTTATTTCACTACTAGATGTGTAGATGGTTTGAGAAGGTTGAATCAATGAAGGTTGAATGTCCAAACATCATGAGAAGCATAGAGAAGTAATTTGCCACTCTAAAGCCAAAAGTATCAGCCAAATTTTCCCAAAATTTATTTCCCTCTGCCTGTCTTGTCCAAACTGATAAAAGCATGGGTCTATGGGCTGGTCTCCAATTACTCATGAGCTAAGACAATTCTTCTATTAAGATGTCTCTTTTCTTTCTTTTCAACCAAGTTTGCGCATATTTAAATCTTTTATTGAAACAAGTCAGTTTATTTTGTTTTATTTGTAACATTAAGTCTTGTGTTTCCACATTTAGTATTTCATTTTTGAAGTTACGCCGACCCATGTGAAGCCTTACCCGAGCCTAGATAAACATTGTGTAGTCAGATTAAACTTTATTTGGCATTAAACTAAGATTACAATAAACCAGCGAAAGCCTGAATCCTCAACTCAAACTAGCACATCGCTCCGAAGAAGACAGCGACACTTGAACCAGATACCCGGCTGCTTGCTGACAGCAGTACGGCCAAACTGAGAGTTAAGCCGACAGAAAGGCTCTTTCACGGCGCAGCTTGGATCAAGGCTGAATCCCATCACCAGTGGGCAAACACAGCTGCACCCAGATAGACTTACCCACAGCCCATAGCCTGCCCCGGGTTGTGCAACTACCTAAACCTCGCTGGTGACTCAACACTGCAGCTTACTCTCTTCAACACAGTAAGCATAAAATGACTATATTTTAACTTCATTATGTAAATAAAGGAATGTCATCCTTTACTTTCTCTTCAATATATTAATTATGTTTTTGTCTAATACACCTTTCCCCAGTTCCTGATTAATCCTGGTTATTCTGAAATGAGACATGATGTCCTCTATCTAACTATAAAGTAAGGACTCTCTGTCTGTCTGTCCTTATCTTGAGAACTGTCCATCCAATCTACTTCACACTTGGCAGGTGTATTATAACCGAGAAATTATTGAGAATTATCACATTTTTACAGGACGTTTCTATTTTAACTGGTGCAGCTTTTCTAGCCTTTACGGTACTGGTTCAGAAGCCCAGAAAAGTCACAGACCAATCGCGTTGTAAAACATCTCACGTGATGCTACTCAGCCAATCAAATCAAAGCAAGAACAGAGCTTTTAATCAAGAATATATAGACTCTTACATGTTCCTTCCTCCCACAGGCACTTCAAAACCAGTGTGTCTCATATGTTCCGAGACCACAGAGATTGTGAAGCACCACTATGAGAGAAAGCACAAATCTTTTGAGCAAACATACCCACTCAAATCTGAACCAAGGGCAGAGAAAATCAATAATCTAAGAGCCCAATAGGATCGATCTACTTTATTTTAAGATGCACATTTTATCAGAGGCTCTCTGTTATGTATTTTATTTTTAAATGCAGTCCTTATTTTACTTGAAATGAGAAAAGAACATTTATTTACTATTGCAGTACTTATTATTCAAAACATCTGTGTATAATAGAATATTAGTTTCTTTCATGTTCACATCAACAGTATTAATTTTTCTATGTGTTGAAGCAGCGGCCAGAGGCCGGGCAATTGGCCCGTTCAAAACAGGCACGTTTTGAATGGACACCGCACTACTTGTGATTAATGTCAGTTGTGACTACATTGCACAGAGAAAAATTCACCTCCATGCATTCCAAGGACATTAAAGTATAGTGTAACACAGATGAGCCAAGATCGCACAAAATTTTAAATGCTGCATTTGGAGGTTAAAATAAATTAGTCCGTAGCTGTGAACATTTCCGCTGAGGAAAATAAATCCTATTTAAAAGGACAGGTTGTGCTTTTTCCTATCTTAATACAACACACACATGTCCGTACTGTATGTATATATTTAAAGAGTTATTGGACAAGTTATTGGAGAGATTCAATCTTGGAGTGACTCCAGTGAAAACAACAGGGACAAAATAAACTGTCCTCATTTTGGACAAAAATACATTTGAAAGTTGAGCTGAAGCTGCTATCCTTTTACTGCAGCTCAGCAAGGACACTGTGTCTGGAGAAACACTAGAGTGAATTTTATAACTAACGTTGGATAATATGCACATGATTTGTTGAATTCATATGACTAAAGCCAAGACTGTGAATTTTGTCCCTCAATATCTGAGAGTTACAAAGTCTTTTACATGAGCACATGCACAAATATGTTTGATTAGTATTCCTTATTTCATGTACAAACATGTGAGTGTTATTTTACACTTTCACATAATTATGTCTCAAATTATTTGTGTATTCTATTAATTACTTGATGAATTGCTGATCAAATTAACATATTTAACATGTACACATGCAGTAAGTCTGCTGTAGCTATTAAATGCCTGAAGGCTACTAGTCTGAAGACTACTACTTGGAACATTCAGATGACAGCTGCCTTTGTACATTCTGTAACACTCATATTCAGACACTACTATCATAAAAACATCTGAAGATGTCTCTGAATGTCTCAAGACATATAAACATGTCTCAGGACATCTGAAGACTTGCTTGATGGCTGCGTATGACAGTAATAATTTCTTCTGGATGCCTCACACTTACTGGGTTTTTTTTTATGAATACATGTTGTTTTTGTGTGTCTTTTTTTCCTGACAGATCTGTCCCAAGCAGCCATTTCCATTTCAAAGTAACAAAGACACATCTCTATTTTAACATTTGAGGATCATCAACTAAAGGTGTATGAACAGAGTGTCACCGGTGCTTTCACATGTTTTAGTCACATCAGACTTGTTTGTAAGACAAAATCTCTATGAATAATTTATTGGATGTCAGCTTAATCCCAGTTTACGCTTCTTGAATAACAAAAGCATACAGCAAGCATTTAAGTGTTGCTTCAATTTAGCTGTGGTGCAAGAGGCCAAGGCTGGAGCTCTGTTTGTGGAATAAAAACAAAAGGTTTTTCAGATGAATTCAATAGCTGTCAGGTTATAGAGTTCCTGAACATTTCTGTGTCGATCTTGCTAATTCTGACACAGGCACTGTTGAAAAAGTGGAAGTGAGAGTGTGATGGTTTTAAGTAAAATGTGTCTACTGAAAAACCAGAAGAAGTGAAGAATTATAAATGCAACGATGGTTATGCGTGCTCCTTTGCAACTCAATGAAAACCAGTTTGTAACAAGGTATGTTTAAAGCCAACAAATTCCCAGTTGGGCATTGTGTGTTATTTTTTTTTACTTTGCCAATAATATAAAAAGTGCTAATAGAACTGTTTGTCTGAATATGTGTGTGTGTATTAAGCATCACATTGGTATTCTGTGGCCTCAATTTCATATAAAGCATGTAAAATGTCTTTTTAATAGAGGTGTAACCTCACATCATCTTTGCAAGAATATTGCAGTGCTTCAAAGACTGACCCAAGTCAACTAGCAGGCCATTGTAATAAAATATATCATCCACCATGTGGGCTGTTCAATCCTGCAGAATTTTGTCAAAAGAAATATATGATAATCTGCAATGCAATAATGCAATGGAAACTAAACAATGTTCGGCATTTTGTCAGGCAGTGATGTATATAGAACTTGTGTAATAAACTTCTTTTTAATCTGTAAACTCTTGGATAGAAGTGATTTTCATTTTGTAGCATTTAACAAAAAATACCACTCATAAAAATAAACATAACACAAGAAATGCCCCTTTGTTCTGCTTTGCCTTTGTTCTGCTTCTGGTTTTATGTTTCAGTGGTATGATCATATTGTACCAGGCAAGGTGTTTTGGCCTCTGAGTGCATTCAAATTTGTGCACTAATGGTCATGCTATAGTTGAGCTTCTGGTAAGTTTTCTTTATAATCTGTGCATAATGTGGATATCTGTCTACTTCTTTGGATTTTAAGTTTCGACTGTCCTGAGAAAAACAAAAGTCGTTATTGAAAGTGCTTGAAAACAACATATACTGAAGCAGCTTAAGTAATTATGACAGGAGCAAAGGCAGAAATCAGTTGATGTTACTACAGAGCAACAAAGTCCGTGTAGGAAGGAGATCGGGGTGGTGCGTGGGTCCACAAAACATCAGCCTTAAACATGAGAGATTACTGTTCAGTCACTGTTTCCAAATCACAAGTCAACATTGTTTCTTTTTTTTTAAAGCCATCACCAGGGAGGTCATTCTAACCTGAGCCTTTATCTCTCCCTAAACCTGACTAAGTAGTTTTTGTGGCGTTGTCACATCATAAAAAATATTTATTATCCAACAGTAACAGTTTTGGAAGGCACGGAGAAACGATGTCATCCTGCTGATAGCAAGGTCAGATCAGAAAACACTTGTGTCTGTCATTCTTGAGTTCATGGAACATCATATTTTGTCATTTCATTTGGAGGACATTTTTTTCTATTTTGCTTCAAGGTGAAATGATCACTGAATTTTGATTTTGCTGTACGATGAGTATTTTATTTATTAGCACTAGTTAGTAATTACTGTGCTTGTCACATGACAGCATTTCTACTGGCAAGAGCTGGAGCATTACATTACAGTTCATTAGCTCAATTCCCTTAGCTTAGCAAAGGTCAACTCATTGCAGACTATACATATTTCTGTGTTTAATCTTAAATATTCATAGAACAAACACAAGGACACATTTTCACCATCATGTAAGATAAACAGAGAAACAGCTACCGTGTTTTACATGACAGCTACCCATCGACATCCATGAAAGGAGGTGAACGAGGGGCGTCAGAGTTTTATCACTAGCGTAGCCGTTAGGGAACTCATCTCCCAGAGTTCAAATCGATGTCACACCAAGCACATCGCTGAAGTGTACTATAAATCCCTATCAGCTGCAGGGCTGCTGCTCTGTTGCTGACCCTGACCTCTGACCACTCATAGATGGGGTGAGCTAAAAGAGAATTTCCCTACAGGGATGGACTGAGCATAACATATTAAGAGTAGGGATTGAAGCGGACACTGTCCACATGGATCAGGGATCATCCAAACAGCACAGCATGGACACTTTGCTGTGATTTTTAGGCAGCAGGATTAATGAGTAGCCTGGATGAAATGAGGATTCATCACTGCACTGGACAAACACCTCTCTCATTATTTCACTGTACACCCAAAGCAGAATTTCTAACTGGACACAATTTATTGTGTTCTGTCACTTTCAACAAAGGCTGGCTCTGCAGACAAAATTGCACAGCGTCCCTCAATCATGTCACTATTGATTTTAATGAAGCTGTTGAGAGAGTTTTACATTCAGCACTGAAATAATATTGGAATTTCAGCAAAAGTAAACAATATTAATTCTTTTGCTTAACTTAGAATCACAGCTATGATCCCTGACTAGTGTGCTACAAATGTGGAGATGGGTGATTGTAAAATACCGTAATTATTTTTCTAGAATGCGTTTCATTAGCACACATAATTCCATTACATGCAAACGTTCATTAGGTCAGAAAACAAGCTAGCCCTTCTTTAAGGAAACACATACAAAACTGGATTTAGTTTTTAAGTAGTATAAGCTAATTTAACAATGAACAAATCATATAAACCTAAACACTGATGTTATAAAAGGCATGTTATTAGTTTTGACTTTTCTTTGGTGATTTACCATCTACTTGTTCTCATTCACATACGTACATGTGCTCCACTGAAAATACATTTCCAGTAATCTCTAGATATTTAGTTTGATAGGCATTTGGTGGGTTGCATGGATATACATTATGTAAGACAATGTGAGAGAATTGGGGATACAGCTACAACATATTGGCTTTTAAAGATAGTAAACCTGCAGGCAAAGAGTACAAGTGCTCAGCAAAGTCAGCGCAATCTGAAAAAATGATCTGCAACAACGGTAACAGAGCCTGAAAATGAAAATGACCTCAGTGTTATCCTGTCTCTGAGGCAAAAACAATGACCACCAAACACAATAAAGAATACACTTGAATGAATGAACTGAATATACTGTGTGAGGATGAACTAATATAACCAAATATCTGAATCTGAATGAAAAAAGAAGAATGTGTTTATTTTTATGGGGAAAATAAGAATAATCTCATCTAAAGGTCCACCTACTATCCCAGTTTTTTCTGAGTTTTTAACCACATCACATAGTTTTCATCAGCGGAAGCAGCTTTCATGAAAGCATTTTCTGAATTGCAAAACATCGCATAGAGACATAAAATCCTGGTAAGAGTTGTTGTAACTAATGTGCTCCTTATAAAAAACCTCAGTGTTATTCAGTGAAGATGAGGAACAAAAAGATAAGCATTAATTATCTGTCACAATATGAAAGGCTTAGATGGAACATCACATATTCTACAATTTTTCTATTCTTCTAGCTGGATCAGTTTTGGGGTTAAAAATGTTGAGCTTGTTGTGACATGCTACCAGGTCATTAAGCCTCTGGAACATGAATGTGCTCAGATAAAATAAAGACATTATCATTATCACATTATCATGTATGCATTTTGAGTTATACATGGCAGTGGAGTTTATCTTCAAAGTGTGAATATATGTGTCCAGTAATTGATAGTTGATATCTTGCTGTAGACCAATGTGTTGGATGAACAAACAGACTGACATCTTTGGGCCTCAAGTGTGGCAAAAACTAATTTATGAATGCTCATATTCTTTGTAGGAATACAGTAAAAAATAAAAAAGTAAAGAGTTTTGATGAACAAGCTTCCTGTGTGGGTTGTAACAAAGGGGGAAAAAATAAAACTTGTAATAGATTATCCTAGAAGGCTTTCTTTCTACACCATCTGCTACAAGCTCTACAAGCTCTCTAAGACTGAAAGATAGGCTTCAGTCAGGTGGGACATTCTTTCATTCCCTGTGTTGTTTGGCAGAGAGTGGCACCAGCAACATATACCCCTCACATCGTATTGTGCCTGACCTTTACTGCTCAAGTATTTCTTTGCAGCCTCAGTGAACCTGCTATTTTCCTGCTTCTGCTGCCACCAAGGCAACAGTGAGTTAAGACTACTCATGTTTGGGTTCCTAAACAAAGTTGAAGTTAATTCATTGTGTGGTATATAGTGGGAGGATGTTTACACGTGCAGATAGAATAAAGCAACCTGTCTTCTTCTTCAGTGCATCCTGATACTTCACAGTCTGAGAAGTGAGCATGTCATCACCAGTTTTGGTAACCGTTTTTTAAAATCTAAGGGCGGAGTGCGAAAGAGTCAACCCTGAAGGTGTCATTGAGTAAGTCATTAAATCACAAGTGCTCCGGAAAATAAGCATGATAAGCCTTCTGTAGCAAAAAATAAAAATAAAAAAATTTCCAAATAACACGTGTTATGTATATAATTATGTTTACTTTGTGTACTGAGCATCTTTGGCACAAACATTTATTTCAGGATGAATCAAGTTCTATCTTATCTCATTTTCAGGTCGCTGTATAGACTGTGCACTGGGCTGCTGTGTTATTTAGGCAAATACACTCAGTGGAGATACTCAATATTAAAGGACTTGGATTGGGATTGTGAAAAAAAAAAGCTTGATAGGGACTGTGCAAGACATCCCTGCATAGTTTACAAGCAGTCCAGAATGCTGCTGCAAAGCTTTTCACCAGCTCTTTAAAAAGGTCTCATGTAAGTCATTACACTGGTTCTGCATCGAATTCAGAACGTAATTTAAGATTCTTGAGGTTAATTTTAGAGCTCTGCAGGGTCAGGCACCTGCCTGTATGGGAAATCTACTGCAGCCGCACATCACCAGCAGGTCTCTGAGTTCTTCTGATCAGGACTTATTGGTTGTTCCTCGCTTCAGCCTCAAAACTAAATGAGACTGTGACTTTGCTGTCATGGTTCCTAAACTTTAGATCTATCTTTGTTTTATTAACTACTTTTATATTGTGTCTCTGTTTATGTCTTTTTTCCTCTACAATGAATCTTTTCATGATGTCTGCTCTATAAATGAACTTGACTTATTTGTTTACTTACTTATTGTGTTTTTCCCTGCTAATGCTAATGACTGATTGCCTTGAATGTGCATTCAATTTAAGAACAAAGGTTTGCAAGTCAGTTTTCTTGTTTTTCTCTTATTCTCTTTCCGAATATATTTAAGAGAGAGAAAAAAAGAAAACACTAATAAATGAAGTCCATTATTATGCAGGATAAAGGGACTTTTGTGGGTTAAACTGATGCATGTTTATTGTCTTGAACAACATTTTGGGGGAATGATGTAATCAGGCTTTAAACACTCCAGTCAAGTTTCTCTGCACTAATGTGGGTTACTCTCTACTGGGATCTTAAGTCTTATAAATAATCTATGAAGTCATGTGAATCAAACATGGACATTTGACATCAGATGAGTTATTGTGATCGGGCATGGTTCCAGAGACTGACTGCTCATGCTGGAGAACCATCAAGACTCTCTGATCAATTCTCCTAAAGGAGAGGGAGGAGAGCTCAGTTCTATATATAATGAGCTCTTTTAAAAAACCACAAACAAGTGCTTATCTCCTTCACAAAACCTGACATCACTTTGCTTATGAAGCCGCTTTTACTGATCATGTCATTAGATACATGCCAGTGCTTGTTAATTTATACTTTGGAACAGCAAAACAATCTCTTTGCATAGAGCACTGATAGCCTTGTGGGTTTCACCGACTATGCATACATAAATACAGTAATCTAGTTAGAGTCTCAGTTTCAAGACAATTAAACCATGCTGCATATATATTATAAAAAGGTCCAAATGACTGTGACAGGTTTGTTCTTGTGAATTTTGAATAAATTACCATGTGGAAATTATATGTTTGTGATGACAATCTGGTAATGACACCACAGTGTCAGTTACATCACCAAATGAATTCTCAACTTCTCAGGTGCTCATATAAATAACCCTCTGAAGAATATTGCAGCAGAAAACTTGAATTTATTCCCTCATAGTTGGAAGGAAGGTGTTATTTTATTGGATAGAATGCCAGCTGGATGATTAATGTCACATAAACAATGATTGAATACATGCACTTCAAATTCCATCATTTATACAGTAGTCTTCCAATCATAATCAGCAGAGCATCTCAAGGCTTTGTTATATGTTACTATGGCAATAGTGATGAAGATAACAGTTTCTTCAGTTTCCAACTTAAGCTTTCTAAAAAATGTGTGTTTCAGGGGGGAGTCGTATGAAACCCCTGAGGGCCTGAGAGATATATTTTAAGATAATAAAAAGAAGATATAATCTTTCGAGACATTGGGGATCTGAGTAATAGTTTTCAGGCTGTCTTTAGCTTTAACATAACGTAAGTCACCCTCTCTAATGTAGATGAGGGGTGAGCTAGTGGTTAAAGAGACGCTCCAGGATACTTTCATTTTGAACTGCATGACCGCTGTGTCCACACCAGTTAAAGTGCTCTTTAGCAAGACACTCGAATCCTGAGGACATGTGCATCTGTTCACTCCCGCTCCTGTGACCTGACCTGCTTACTACACTGCATATGCACAGAATTTGCATGAATTAAATGAGTAAATAAATAAATAAACAGAAAAACAGAGTAAACTGCACTGAAATTAAGATGTAGATAATATGTCATTACTCTTTAACTCTTGATAAATTTGTTTAGTGGTATTCTCTTTTCTGTTTAAAGCACAGAAACTGAACAGAACGTGTGATTAACTTATGTATTTGGATTATGTTGTTTGGAAGTACACTGCTATACATGAAATTGACATGTAGACATGCCTCAAGACATGTAAAAATGAGTTCACCTTTGATTAAAAATAAATTCATTCAATGTCAGAAGCAAACTGGTCACCTGAGGTCATACACCTGCGATGATGAGCGTGTGAACCGTGGACAGAGTCAAGAGAGAAGGTTACAACAAACTACTAATTAGTATAAATAGAAAACTAATTCTCACCACTTAGTGAGAAATTTAGGCCTGTTTTCACCATACATTTCTGCAAAGTTCAGTACCACATCGCAGTCCAGTATTTAATTATCACTAATCTAATCTGACCAAAACCAAACATCATAATTAGGCATCACACAGCCATCATGCAGGAAAAGACATCCTGCCAATGTCTAGATAAATGGTACACCTCACTGATAGAAGATAAAGTCACCTGCACACACCACATATTGCTGATGAAATGTAGCTATCTAGCTAAGTCTGGGAAAAATGATGATGAAAAAAATGATCGTTTATTGTACACTGTTCAGCTGTAATAGTGCACTAAAAACCCTATTTTGGGGAGTTTTTACAAGTGCTTATGTGAGCTACTGCTTCATTGAAACCCTTTTCCAAAGATCCTGTGATGGAAGCCCAGTTTGAAGAATCCTCTCTAGTGTGTGTTGATGGTGGTGTCTTTGAATTCAAATAAAGTTTTTAAAAAGTTAAATAAAATCTCCTGCACACTGCTATTGCATTTATTTAGGTTTCGGTCTGCTCAACATTCATCAGGTATATGGCCAAGCATAACAACACTTCCATATATATATATATATATATATATATATATATATAACAGATATTGGCTAAATTATCCAGTCACAAGACCTTAATTGGATACACTGTTGAATGAAACACACTGAGCAAACACACACACACACTTCCAACTGGGACCACTGCTGTTAATTTTTTTTTTTACCCAAAAAACACACATCAAAAGAATGAGAGCATTACATTCAAAATAGATATGAGAATAGTAAAAATAAAAAATAAAAATGTTTAAAAACCAAGAAAAATCAGTCAAATTTTTGTGGTCCTCTGATTGTATATTTTACCCAGCACCTATGACTGTATATACCGTATGTATGGAACTGTTGTAATGCTTGCCCATACCTGATGAGTGTAGTGGAGATTGCAAGATTTTAGAATTTTTATTAAGTTGTGCTTTCCTCCGATGCACCTGTCTCTGATTCATGTGTGCAGATATTTTATTGATAATTTATTGACAATACAAGTTTGTCATTTCATTTTCATGTGTGACATTTGTTTTACATTAGAGAGATGGTCGTTAGATTTTTTTAAGATGATATACAGTAGAATAGAAGAGCTTGATCTACTTATCAGTTTTTTTCAAAAGATACAGACCTGTGCAGGTGTATGAAAAAAGCTACAATTAACATGTAAATCCTTCTCTGTTGTCTAATTTAAATGTGTTTACAATTAGAGGTGCTGTCTATGTTCATGGTTGTCATGGGAATAAAAACAATCACCACATGACACAATGCTGTCAGCTTTTATTAAAATAAAAGTAATTAGTTTTACTACTAACTACACAAGTACAAATAGCGCTTCATTTATTTCAAGAAAATTCTTCAAAATACATTCTGAATGAGTTAGAATTAAATGGAAGCTAAAGACTAATAATCAAATGTGAGAGCATAAGAAATCCAGAGCTGGCCAATATGATCCGGTTCTTCCTCTGTTATGAACTTGAGAGTGGCATCTTATGCGCAGCACTTTATGCTACACGGATCGTTTGCATATCAAATTGGTAGCATTAAACTGCCCCATTATGCTACAGTATGTGTATACAGCACAGTGCACCTCACTGTTCACGGCATCTCTATGAGGACACTATCACAAGTCCCCACCATCATTTTAGGCAAAGGATCTTAACATCTGGTATTCCCCATTAACCTCATCTAACGTAGTGAATGAGGAACACTCTCTCCTCCCTCTCCTTGAGCAAGGCACTTAGCCCCTAATTGCTCCAGTGGAGCAATGAATGAGGAAATGAGATTCAAGAAAGAGAGCACACGTCTGTTTTTTTTCTCCCTGGTTTGTTCTGTTCACTTATGCCCTCATGTGCTATGCTAAGGAATAACACAGCCATCTATCATGTGTGTAGACCAGAACAAATATAAATAAACAAATCAAAATTATATAAAAAGGAGCATATATAGGCAATATGTAGTCTTTTACAATTTTAGATGAAACACCTACCAAAGAAATAGCACTTTTATAGAAAGTGACTCAGAAATGTACTCAAGCTTCTTTTAATTGCTATTATTATTTAGTAGTATATTGGTATGTAGCAGTAGTTTTACTAGTTTTTCATTATTATCTAGAGATCGTTTTTACCTTGGACGAGGATGTGCACCACGGTGGTTCTCGGTCGACTGCTTGTCTGGACTGCGCACACATACTGCCCCTCATCTGTCATGTCCACGTTTTCAATCTTGATGGTAAACTCCTCTTGATTAAGGGTCACCAAACTCACTCTGCGATCCACCGACCATTTGTCTTCTCCGGCATACAGTATACTTGACCGGTTTAGCCATGCTGTGTGTGTGACAACGTCCCCCTGTGCACACCTGTGAAGGAATAAAAAAATAGTGTTGAACATAGGGCTTTTACCAAAGTGGTCGGGTAGTTATTTTCAGATTACATAAACAACACATAGAACTTGTCAGGTTGACAAATCTGCAAAACTTATATCTGGTATTCTTACTTGAGGGAAATGTATGCAATCAAGCAAAGGAAATAATTAAAATGCCATGTTTGTCATACACAACAAACCCTCCTCTCCTTTACATAAGGACACTTCATTATTCATTGAACATTTGAAAATGTTTTTCTGTCTAGCTGAGCTGGACAATCATCCCACTGATTAGCAAACCTTCAACCAGAGAGGAGGAACTAATCAGTGAAACCAGCTGGTGTGGTGTTTGGGTGAGATGAAAATATGCAGACACTCTCCATTGCACATGGCTTTCACTGCTGCTGTAAAAGCTCACTGAAACTTAGAAAGGCTGAAACTGAACAGGGACACAGTGCAGAGAATAGGGCCTGGGTCAGCAGGTGTATTCTGAGTAAGCATACTCTACATAAAACAGATGTTAATTGGCTTGTTAAAATGACAAATACATTTCCCATAAGCGTTTTTTAAATTTATTGGAAATTTGTTAATTTTGAAAAGCAGTAATAAGGGTCATTATACAATAATGGCAGAATAATTGCAATTCCCAGTTGCCTTATTAAAAGGAGGACATTGAAATGTATACTCATACTCTGATTTACAGCATAGAAATGGAAATATTAATGGGATTTGAGCTATTAGCAATCATGTTAACAGCTTGCTTGGAATATTGACAATTTTTCAATAAGTTTGGTAACTAGACACATTGTACATATGCAAATGCAGCTCTTGAGCAGACATCAGGTTTCTTTTGTTAATCTGCCCACGCACTTGGTTCGTGACATTCAAAACTGATTGAGACAATGAGCCGAAACCACACTGCTGTGAGCTGTTGCAATTACAACAGATTGGTTTCACCAGTCACAAAATGTTGCTTTGATACAGGAGCTGGGTCACTGAACCTTAACCGTTTCCACCGAGCAACACATCTGCTGTATTTTCATGACAAATCTTTGGAACCCACTGAGAAAGTACTGCCAAAGCTGCAGGAAAAAAAAAGTATAACTTACAAGCCAATGGAAGCAGAAATTCATACTTTGTATAAAACTGCTTTTGACTGCCAAATGCCTGTTTATCATCTGGGTTTGTTTTAACTTTAAGTGGCCTAATTTTCCTGCCGATGTACACAAGAGTAGGGGATTTAAACATTAACGGTTTAAAATTGTGGCAATATAACAAGAGTGCAACACTTTGCAGCTAAAAGACTCTCAGCTCCATTTACGCTGTCACAGCTTTTGTTACGGCATCAGTCACTTCCACTTCAGTGGCAGCAGTAGGGTCAATGGCATCCTTGGGGCATTTGTGGTATTATGGTGGGGAAAGAAGACAAAAAACATTGGTGTGTGTGTGTGTGTGTGTTTGTGTGGAATCAATACACAGTAGAAATGGCTTTCAAACATAACAGATTGCAGTGTATATGAGATGGTGTGGTTATACGTTTACGATGACAAAGTGGATTCAAAGTAGGGTTTTCATTTATAACGGCTACAGTAAATTCATTTGGCTCATCTGTGAATATATTTCACAGTGCAGACACACTGCTATATATTAACCTTTATAAATAAAAAGGTAGAAGTCCCGTAACTATCCTCTAAAATGAAAGTAATTCCTCTGGTAGGCTTGAAAACAGTAATGGTTTGTAGAGAATTTATAGGTCACCTGAAGACTTACAAGGACACATGCTTGCATGAACATGGATGCTCACTCAAGTGTAAAAACTGAAGGCTGAACTCTTCTTGGAGGTGATCCAACACACAGCCTCTCCGGTGGGTGGCGTATCTACTGTACTTTGTAAGCCTCAATGTCCTTGCTAGACCATTACCTTGTGAGACATGTTCTCCCCTCTAGGTACACAGAAGGGGAAACTATTTTTGATTGTTAATGAAGCAACATGTCCTTTTTCCACACTGTTAAAGGACAAGAAAGGAAGAAAGGGGGTATATTCACTCATAAATACTTCAAATTGTTCTTTTTCAAACAAACAAAATGAAAAAAAAAAAAAAAGTTTTGGTTGTTAATTTTGGGAAGCAGGTAGCGCCATTAATCACAGGGTTGTTGGTTCGATTCCCTACTCTGTCTTATCAAATATACTAAACCCCAGTTGCTCCTGATGGTTAGGCCACTGTCTTGTATGGTAGCTTGCTCCCATTGCATTGGTGTGTGAGTGTGTGTATGAATGGATGAAAGACTAAAGCACTTTGGATAAAAGCTCTATATGTATGTTGTCAATCTACCAAAAGACAGACATGGAAGTTGAAAACAAGAAATTTAAACTGTATTATTCATGCAGTACACAAACAATAAAATACCAACTCATACGTATGTTTTAATATGACAGTAGCTGAAACAAGAAAAGAAGTAGACACACTACAAGTATTTAAATCGATATGCAAAACAATTACTAAAACTAACAGATGGATGTCTGCGTGAACTGGTATCAGTAGCAGTATATGGGTTTGTAGAACTGAACAATCTCAGCAGTGCATAGTAATAGTAAGCCCCGAGGGGAAAACACAGAACTCAAGTTAGCTTTTAATATTTTTAAGTTGTAATGCTTTTTTATTACTAGCAGTGAGTTTGGTAATACATAAAAGCCAAGTAGGGACATGTGGCTATTTACCAAAGCAGTGCCAGTTCAGACTAAGGATGCCACAGTGAGGAAATTTTCCCACCGGTTAATAAACTTGTGAAGACACTGGTGTTATTAGTTACCTTGGACATTTTACAAGGTATTTGTCAATGATGCTCAATATCTGTAGAGCAGTTACTTTGAACTTTAACATTAGCTCTTTAGATCTTCTCCTTACTTATGAGTTACTGACAGCAGGCTTCAGTGGGAGAGAGACACAGCGAGAGCAGGCTGAGCAGGCAGAGAGCGGGAGAGTTTCTGCTGAAAACGAGCACCGAAACCTGGGCAGACATGAGAGCAGCTGCTCACTAACGGTGTGTTTACAGCAAAGCGCAGGAGGGAGGACAGACCTCTCACTCTGCTACTCTCTGCTGTGACTCTGTTGCTGCTGCGGACTGTCACGGTGCAGATGTAACTGATTAATGTAGACACAGCTTATAAATTTCATCAAATCTTTTCCGTTTATTATTTTTGTTCTGTTGTGTCTGCATCTCCTACTTGTGTGTCATTGGGGTTTGTGTGTGTGTGTGTGTTCAGCCTAGCTATGTAGGTGTGTGCATGCATTAGATGTGATACTAACATGATCTAATGATTGTATCTTGTTCTATGCCATATCAGTTCCATTCCATGTAAATCCTGCCGATATTTCAGATCACTAACCACAGTTTTTAATTAACGTACATTTAAAGAAATCAGGCGTTTGTTAGAGTGCTGAGTTTGTTGCCAAGTTAGCTTGACAACTCTGCTGTATTTGCGGTGCTTCTATGTTAATTGTATACGTTTTCTTCTTTCTGTCAGGGTACCAGATATCCTGATGTTTTTACAGATGTTTTTCTTTGTTTCTGAATCAGTTTTGTAGCTGAGTTTAATTCATACCAGTCTAGCTATATAAGCTGAGTCTAGCTGGTGTGGTTGCTATGGTAATGTTATATAGTTGTAAGGTAATCAGACTTCAATGTGGATCAATATTGTGATTTTCTATGTTTAGAATTGTTACGGTAATGAGATATGGGTCTTGGTCTTGGTTACTGTTCTGCACTATGTGTCTAATTATAATCGATTATTCGATTATTTATATGACAGTAATATCAATATAGTAATGTCATGCTGCTATTCATAGTCATGCTTATTAGGTTTTTTTTTATTGATTTATGCTGCTATGTCTATATATGTCCATGAAATTGAACTTCATTGTATCTAATAGTTGTTATTTATTTTGTAACTGTAACTTGGCAAAAGAGAGAGAAAAAAAACAAACTCTTTCCAACTGACAGAGAGGGGAGCCAAGCAGACAAACACAGACCACCAGCTGATGTTTTTGTTACTTTGTATATATTTTACCAGAATGCTACTCCAGACCTGAAACCCAGTGCTGCCTCCTGCCTCTTAATTGAAAGTGCCAAGAACAAAATGCAGAACATAATTTGCATAACCCCACCAGCTACACAGACACTTTCAGTTTATAACTGTAGTGTATTGATAACACACTTAGTATTTTACAAATGAGAGTTTTCTTATTTGATAAATGTTGGCACCGATACATAAAAGTGAACTAAATGGGTTTTATTCCTATAAAAAAAGAAGAAAAAGAAAAACAATGGTGGGCGGGTAGGTGGGAAAGTCATGTAATTGGTGCTCGAACACTGTCTAACACCAGTAACACCAACTACCATGCCAAGCCTAATGCAGACCTGGTATATGCTGAACTTGAAAAAGAATAGGAACAAACTATTTGTTTGTTCATTTTTTTCCCAGCAGTAATGCTTTTTTCATTATTTCCTTGATGAACATTTGACCAATTCATTGATGGTACCTGAAGTTACATTACTTCATGGTCATAGGTTTCGATGTACCATGTGGACATCCACAAATAAAGTAGTGAAATATCTTTCATTTATTACACAGATACTTTTTCATGATTTCATGTCTAGATACACTGTTTGAATAGGAAATGTACTCTCAATACTTTGCACTTAGATGAATAAAATCCCATGGTAGCTTAAACCAAAAAGCTTCCATGGAGAGTCCTTGCCTCAACTCCCTGAACATTTTCAAAAATAGAGGTAGAGGAAGAAGTCCATTCTCATACGGAAAAGTACATTTTTCACAGAAGCATCAGTGCAGACATATACTGTAATGAGCCCCAGAAGAGCACCTCCTGATCTACAATAAAGGAACAAAATAGTTCTAGATACCTTATTATACATATTTGTACAAATTCAAAAAATTAAAGAGACACTCCTTTTACACACCGTGACACAGACTCAACACAGAAAGCCTGCATTACAGATTGGAGGTGTGGAGATCTAATGAAAGATGATAGCTAGATATCAGGTTGGATTATGGGAATTGTAGGATGGAGCTTGACTTATACTAGGGACTAAAAGTCAGAATACATTTTACCATTCTGTTTTCAAATATGTAACTTGTGATTCCCCCAACTTTATGGAAGCACAAAACTAAATTAAATACTTTGAAGTCAACAGCACGAATTGCAGTTTTCAAGGGTGGGAAGCTGGTAAGGGATCATGATTGGTCTGTCTACATCCTTCACAGGCCAAGTAACAGTATACACTCTTCTCATTCTGGTCACTAATGTATAAAAGGTGGGGATGCAAAAATGGTCTTGCGTGTAAGGCTACCTTAATGTAGTTGCTTACGTACCTCCAAAACATATAGGCTAAGATATAAAAAAAAATTAGGTGTGAAGGAGATGTATTGTGAGGGTACTGTAAGGCTGTGAGCAGGCTAACAAAAACCTCACCGAAAATTCATATTCAACATATGAACATGCCATTGAAGTTGTTGTTGTTGATGTTTTTGACGGCTGTCTAAATCCCTACATTCACAATTCCGGTGTCACCATATCTGACCAATAATCTTTCTGCCTGAGTTTGTTGAGTCAATCAATCCCTTGACGCTGCTCTTTAAATGTCATTGCAACTCTATCATTCTGTCTTTCAGACCTACTATTGCACAACTCGTCTTCTCCCCATCACCACCACGTTCATGTTCAGGGAGACTCAACAGAAAGAACTGCTGGCTTTACTCCACCACCACCACCAGCATCTATACTCTGGTAGTATTCGGTCCTGTCTCCTCCCTTCATATGGGCCTACGCTTTATGAAGATGCTTCACATTGATGGAGTCTAATTGCCAAAATCATTCTATGTTATCAATACATTTTCACACTTCACAATTCCTGTTGATCTCTCCTTATTGTCCTTATTGAAATGGTGATGGGCTATGTCAGGTTCCTTCTCATGGTCTAAAGATATGAAATAGCTGAAACAGAGAACATCCTGAAAATGCTATGACAAACTAACATATAAGCTGAGCTTTGTTATTTTGGTGTTCACATTACAATCCCTGGCAGTTTCTTTCTCAGATTTATTATTATCTTTATAGTTTTTTTTTTTTACTACTTACAGCCTGTCCTCTACCTCCCCCATGTTTGTTTTAAATAGTCTTAGTTTTTAAGGAAGGAGGTAAGTGCTGAGTTTAACCATGGTAACAGTACAAAATACAAAAGAAGTGTCACATATTTTTTATCCTTTTAAAAATACATTAAATGCTTGAAAAGATCTTTAAAAAATACAAAAGTGTGGGGTGGTTTACTGTGTTCTGAAGTCACCGTGCATCACTATTGAGCACTGAGACAGATAGACTTCTGATGTGGGCTACAGTGCAACAGAAAGCAGGACTAAATTTTTGCATGATATGTAACAAAATATGATGACATGAATTTTAAAGAACTCAGTAATCCTCTGTTTACTTATCAGTCTTCAGGTCAGGGCTATATCCTGTGCCTCCTGTGGAAACACAGCTTTCAGTGGTTTTCGTTTAATTTGCGAGGGTCAGTGGCACAGTTGAAGGTATCCTGGCGCAGTATTTACACTGCCCTCCGATATCCAATTCATGAGAAACTCTGTGCAGTCATGTTGTGTGAGTGGGAGTACTGTCTCTTTGAGTGCGATGAAAGAGTAGAAAAATAAGTTGTAAGATATGAGATTACAGTTGCTGGTCTTTAGATACTTATTTAATGCACTCCGGAGGAAAGAGTGAGTAAAAGTTTGTTGAGTATCACAGTTCATACTGCATTAGCAAAGTTTCTCACTGTACATGTGTACAAATTCTCATTCAAATGTCTGCATGAATGCCAATACTATTTTTTTTTTTAACAGTATACCTAAATCACCTGGTGTTACATCCTTGACACCAGATATTTTATATTCAAGTCAAAATGCTCAGAGGCTAATTGGAATGATCCTCTTTAATATATATTTTTAGACACTTATTGAAAAGAAAATCTGGTTTGACTTAGGATGTTATTGTAATAAAAACTATATGCCTCACCAGCTAAATCCGCCTAGATAGCAACAAGAAGAGAAAATGTAGGGATAAATATTTTACATACCATATATTCTCTCCTTATCGCTTCTGCACAGATGGCAAACAAAATTTAATCCAAATAAATTGTCAATCCTCTCAAAACCATGAAAGGAGGAAGGGAAGGGGAGACATGAGATGGTGAGGTGAAACTGTGACCGTAAGCAAACAGCTTCTCCACTTGCCTCGTGTGCTTTCTGACAGTAACGTGTGGATCATTAAAAATACATGACACTTGTTGCTCCACAATTAGATGTCGCCAGTAGACTCTGTTTACACTCTGGATCAATTGCGTCAATGTTTAATGCTGTGTCATCAGTAGCTTTGCTTGGAAGAATACAGCCCTCGTGTCTTTCAACATGCTGTAACTTAAGAGATTAACTGAAGATATTTGTAAAAGTCTGCTTTTTAAACAGTGCAACAAAAGAAAAAGAAAAACTGTTCTCCATAATTCCTATTTAATGCATTTCTTAATGGGCTTTAGGCTTGGCTCAGTGACTGGAAACTGTAGCTGTGTTTTCAAGAGGTTCATAATCTGAAAGTTAATTACAATGTAAGTATATTCAGTGTTAAACTAATCAGATTGTTGATGAATAAAGGCTTGTGAACAAATGTAACATGGGCTCACAATTGGTTATTTTCTTGGGCAGAGTTTTGTTAACCTGCCATCCCAGTCTCCCTAGGTTTAGGCTGATTTAATGTGATGATTATTAAGTATAGATGTGTTTTTCTTTCACTCAGAACACAGGGAGCCACCATCACCTCATTCATCTTAGATGATTTTATTCTGCTACATTTTCCAAAGATGACAGGTGGCCATCAGACGTCATCATCCATCTGCTCATACACAAAGACACTTGTGTTGTGGAGTCTTTCCCTGTAGTTGATCCCTATAAAGTTTGAATAAACCCATTCCAAATATGCTTAGTTTGAACTCGCTCTATGGTGCTATACAGATCAGGCCTGCAAACTCAAGTGGGATGACAACTGTGAATGCTGATTTCTGATCATTTTTCAGTCTGAGCAGTGCTTTGGCTTGTACTTAGATTTAAAGTGCTCATTGTTGTTGTTTATTCATGTCCCTCTTTCTTGTCACTTTTTCCGACCACTTCTCTCTTGCTCCTTGTTGCACTTGAGCATCACTGCCAGTGGAACTCTCTTTCTCTCTCTTATCCTTTGAACACCCACTGACTGCATTATGTCATTTAACAATGTCTGGAGCACACACTGGCTACACCGTGCAGAACTAGTAGTCTTTGTACTGTAGTGCCCATCTGGGCACTGAATGTGATAAAGTTGCTGTACTTCTGAAGAGTTGACATGCATCAGGACTGCTGACGTGTGAAATTGTACTCAAAAAACAATGGCCATGGGTGTTTTGATGCATATGACACACTATGGAAAGCTGCAATGTCTTGAGAAACGTCCCATTGAGAATGAATAGGGGCAAATTTTACTTTGAGTCACACAGCGTTCAGGTGTACATCAGCTAAGTTATCTCACTTTGACAAGGAAACATTACTGTACATCAGTTTAACAGCAACACTTACAGTAGCAGCACTGAAAACAGAAAGGCTTACCTCAAGTTGCGCTACTACCTGATTATCTGAAAGTGTTGTCAACTGCCTCAACTACAGGTTTGTGTATGATTTTCACTTTACATCGACATAGCTGTAACTACATGCAGTGCACCATTGGAAAAATGTGTAGCGTTTGGGAAAAAAGAAACAGGTTAGATACAATGAAATTAAACTTTGGTGCCTGACGGTAACAAAATAGATCATGTAGGTCAAGAAGCTCTAATTGCTGATAAATGATCTTACAACTTTAACGCACACGAAAATGTCTGTTTAGTCAGAAAACCATTTCTCTACTCGTCATACACTGTATTTCTTTTATTCATTTCACTGAACTCACCAAAATATGCTAAATGTTATATTTCTCTGTTTTTTTTAAAGAAACAATTACAAAAAGCTGGTGAACCACATCATGGTCATGTCTGTAAATAAACCTAAACCAAAACACATGATCACTGGTCTTGGATAGAGCATAAACATTCTATTATATGGGTAAAAAAAAATCCAACACTACAGACTAATTAGCACTGTCAAGTTCATAATTATATACTATAACAGTTCATCAGCACAGTTTTGCTCTCTTTCATTGTCAGAGATTTCTATAGAAAACTATAGACCATTTCAGACACACCCCCCGTTACATAAATGTGATGGCCATTAACATGCTGGTCTCACGTCTGAATAACTGTCAGTTTTATGTAAAAGTCACAACAACAATCTTAACAATGAACACATTTGAATTGATTGCTATCAGATTAACAAAGGCAACAGCTGCACAAGGTTTAAATTAAAGGCACGTGTTCATCTAATTAAGAACACTCAATTATCATCACATTTGCAGAAAGACAAGAAAATGACTTTTATAAACCACAAACAATGGGCCCTTTTTAAGTTGTTAAGCAGAACTGAATACAATCACAATAACAATCAGACCAATCATCTTCTCATATTTTAAACTTTCATTCATGCCAATTATGAAAATCTAAATAAGAATTGCCGTGAATTGCTGTGAGCCCAAACCTAACATCTTGCTGTTTTCTGCATGTGTACTGTCAGATACAATTAAACAGGCAGCAGAATTCTGTATCTAAGAAACAGTGACATTGATGAGAAAATGTACTGGGGGGATTCACTGTGACCAGAGAGGACAAGCATCTCTCACACTGATGATGGTCATTAGCTAAGGCTCAAAAAAATAAGAAAAAAAGGTTTAAAATCCATCACCCTTCTCCCCTAAAATAGTGACTTTTTATATATAACACTGTGCTCTTTCAAGCAAAAGGCAGCACAGGCACTATGGATTATCCATAAATGTCCTGTCATGATTAAAGAAATATTAATATAAAAGCCATCACTTGTATAATGCCAATATTATGTATTCCTGAAAAGGGTTAATTTAGGTGCTCTACTCAGGTCTCTCAGCACATGCAGTAGAGTAGTTAGCATGATAGTGTATTGGCATTGGCTTGAGATTGGAGCACAGGGACCTTCCATTGACATCATATAGTTTGCACACAGCTTTTTAGTGTCTTGCTGACTGATATCATGCATATGAGTATAAACCATGAACTTTGTTTATAGCCATGTCCAGAAATTCAACACCACCACCACAAATGTAAACGGTAAATGGACTGTACTTGTATAGCGCCTTTCTAGTCTTGCGACCACTCAAAGTGCTTTTACACTACGAATCACATTCACCCATTCACACACATTCATATGCTGAATGGGTACAGGGGCTACCATGCAAGGTCCCAACTTGCCCATCAGAGGAAACTAACCATTCACACACATTCATACACTGATGGCACAGCCATCAGGAGCCATTGGGGGTTAAGTGTCTTGCCCAAGGACACATCGGCATGTGGACTGGAGGAGCCAGGAATCGAACCGCCGATCTTCCGATTAGAAGATGACCCGCTCTACCTCCTGAGCCACAGCCGTATGCATAAAATATTTTGTTGACAAATAAAATATTATTTATTTGTTGATTAGTACCAATAACTCAATTAGTACTTAACCAGGTACTTTGAAACCCAATTTAAACATACATATATGCCTATTTCGAAAACTTTATAGATATTATATGACAGAAGCAGTTCTCAATCCCAGCCACTGTGTCTGAGAGTCCTGCAGGTTTCATTCAGTCCATCTAATCAGGAAGAGTTTTATAGCCTGACTATGAGGGCAATGAAATTAACCCTGTGGTAGGTTAGAGACGTGGTCGTACTCTGGAAGTGAGGAACAGGACTGAGATCAACAGCTGAACAACACATCAAGGTTACTGTTTGCAACTTGAGCCAAAGCTTCGGTGCTTGGTGTCATAAAAATGTCAAATGCCTCATAGTCTGTTTCCATGTCAGAACGTGTTTTGGATATAAAGTGTTGAAGAATGAAATGTGATGGGATGATATCTGCTTTTGTTTATCGTCTGTTTTGTAAATCAACCTCATCCAGGACACAATGTATGTAAGCAGATAAAGTAGAGACTTAAATATAAGAAAGAATCCTCGCTAAATTATTGTGGCAGCAGCTAGTAAGGATTTATCTCTTTTTTTATGCAACAGAAACCTCAGTCACAATATCTTGTAGTGCAATTAGAATAAATGAGGAATACAGGTGTGTTAAGTGTTGCAATGCTGTTGAAGAATGCAAAGTTTGGTCAGATTTTCAACAGTATTTTGGTGTAATTTTCTAGCATATGTTTTTTTTTTTTTCCATACGAGCAACTGCAATTACTCTGCCCTTAATATTTTTATAAATGTGAAAGGTGAAAATTTGATCTGAATACTACACTGAATACAGAAAGAAAATGATAATAAGTGACCTCCACTATCTTTTTTCAGACTGGGTATTGTGCACAAAATTAATTAAAAAGTTACTCTCTACCAATGTGTATCTGTGTGAATCTCAAAACACATAAAAAAAAACACATAAAAAAAAGCACAAATAAAATTGTGCTAAAATTCATCTATCATGCAGACACTGACCAACCCACAACTGTTCTTCTCATTGCTTAAGTTCCACATGATGAGTGCAAATGAATCCTGCAGCCTTAAAACCTTGAATCAAGCTTCATAAATTATCATTACTACAGAACTTTGAATTTTTCTGACCAGTGTACTATAATCCCTGAATAACATCATTACCTCCTTAATAAAAATCTACTTGTGACAGAAAATCCTTTGTTTAAGCAATTCCTCATGTCTTTCCTCATGAAAGGAACATGTCAGTGAAGAGCTGGTCTAAAATTGAGACCAAATTAAACTCAAGTCCTACATTAATGAAATAAGAAATCAACCTATTAACAGTTACCTCTCAAGTGAATGACAACATGGCTTGTGTAGCCCCTAGTGAACAAATTCAAATCATTGCAAAATAACAGACATATAAACATGTAAACCAACAGCCACCACTTTGCCAGATTAATGACTTTTTTTGTTGTGAAAAGATAACATATTGTATTGTTCATAGGCAACAGAATTAGTAAAACTGTTCTGACCCCAAGTCACTAATTTTACAAACTAATAAGTACAAATATTAGAACACAGATGTGAGACTAACATTTATATCAGAAATGAATACAGTGCTGGTATTCTGCTTGTGGTTATAGCAGGAAATAACCTGCTTCATGTTTGTCTTTGTCTTTTACAACTATGATATCTGTGAAAGCTGTAAGTGTATGTCCCTGTGCTATGACTTAGTATTCATGTTTTCTATCCCTGCGCTGAACAAAACAGATAAACAAGTGCTGTCACAACCTGATGTAAAAAGAAGCACTTGAGCTGCATAATGTCCAACCATAATCACAATGATATATTAAGCACCACCAGTTATGCTGATGGGGCCATTAATTAACCCAATCCATGCATTCATTAGGAAACATTTCTGTGTCAACATACTTGTTTTAACATGTGGGCGGAATAAATCAGCACTTTGCATCTTCAAGCACTAGGAAGTCTATCATGCACTATTTGAGTTATTATGTTGACATTACAATATAGAGACAGAGCTGCCACCATGACACCATAATGATATGCATTGCAGGGAGTATGATGGTGAGTGGACAGATAAGTAGAAAAGTTAAAATGAAAACCTATCACTGAACCATTAGCCAAATTGATACAGTTAAGGTTAGTGACTATCCCAAGGTAAACTGAAAATCGTACATATACAAGACTATCTGGGAAGCAGGGCTGGTGATTATTTTATACTTTTTATTGTTCTTAAGGCAGAATCTGATCACAATATCCATCCATACATCTATTTTCTGCCACTTATCTGGGTTTGGGCCATGGTGAAAGCAAGCTATCCAAGCATATGTCCTAGCTAAGTCCAGCTCCTCCTGGGAGATCCCAAGGCATTCCCAGGCTAAACGGGATATGTGTTCTAATCAGAACAACCTCAGCTGACACCTCTAAATGTGAAGGAGCTGTTGTTCTGCTCTAAAGTCCCTCCAGATGTCTGAGCCCCCCACCCTATTTCTAAGGCCACCCTGTGAGGGGAACTCATTTTGGCTGCCTGTATGGTAAATGGTAAATGGACTGTATAGCGCTTTTCTAGTTTTCCGACCACTCAAAGCGCTTTTACACTACGAATCAAATTCACCCATTTACACACATTACGCTGAATGGGTACAGGCCCATCAGAGGAAATCTCATCAGAGGAAATCTAATCATTCACACCATATTCGCACACTGATGGTACAGCCATCAGGAGCAATCTGGGGTTAAGTATCTTGCCCAAGGACCCATCGACATGCGGACTGGAGGAACCGGGAATTGAACTGTCGATCTTCCGATTAGTGGACGACCCGCTCTACCTCCTGAGCCACATCCACCCCATGTATCTGGGATCTTGTTCCTTACCCAGAGCTCATGACCACAGGTGAGGGTTGGAACATACATCAACTGGTCTAATCAGGAGCTTCACCATCAGGCTTAGCTCCCTCTTCACTATAGCTGTCTGGTATGGCTAAAATCCACTGATTGATCCATGCTTCATTTTACCCCTATTCGTGAACAAGACCCTAAGATGCTTGAACTCTGTCACTTAGGGCAGTGACTCACTACCGACCAGAGGGGAGAAATCCACTGTTTTCCAGCAGAGTTTCATCGTAGATGTGGAGATGCTGATTCTTATCCCTGTTGCTTCACACTTCTGCTGCACACCGTCCCAGTGTGCACTGGAGGTAAAGGTCTCAAGAAGCAAGCAGAACCATGTCATCTGCAAACAGCAGAGATGCAATCCTCAGGTCCCCAGAGCAGACACTCTCCACACCTCTGCTGTGTCTCGTAATTGTGTCCATGAAAATCACAAACAGAATCGGTGACGAGGCACAATCCTGACATAGCCCAATGCCCAATACTGAGAATGCACTTGACTTCCTGTCAAGGAGTGTGGACACAGCTCTTACTCAGGTTATACAAAGACACTCCTGGTTCCCCATACTCCCACAACATCTCCTACAACATAATGTGGGGGAAGATAAGGTTTCTCCAAATCCATCGAAATCTGCGTTGCTCAATCCCAAAACGTCTGGAGCCTTCAGCATCTCAGCACAGTCTCAACCACCCTTGGCCCCCCCTCAGTGAACTCCTTCCTGACTGCCAGAACTCAGGTGGGCAGTCACAGCTCCAACCTGCTGATATAATCGTTGTTTTTATCATTGAATTTTTATCCTTTATATTTATTTTTCTAATTCTTATATGAACTCTTATTCAAAATTTCTATTTCACTACACAGATTATATGAGCGTGTGACAAAGCCACTGAATGGTAGCCTAACTAAAGGACAGTAGATAAAGACAGTCATATTCCATTTCTCTCAACCTGCAGTTACATCACATAAACAAAGCATCACTTACAGTAATAAGATAAGGTCTTATGTTGTACAGTATAAAGCAGAGGAGCTAAAGTGAATTATATCATAGCACTCTGTGAAGGTCATGCAGTGTGAGATACATTAAAAAGATTGCTTAAATTGTCCCTGGCTTATCGCCATTCTCTTTAGCTGAGCTGTGGCTCACTGAATGAACGATGATGCGTTTGTTTTAGACTGCAGGCATCTGAACCGCTGTCCAAATGGCAGAAGAGCTAAGTCATGGTGTAGATGGAGGGAAGGACAAATGACAGCCACTGGCAATCTTTTCTCTCTGTCAGACTAGAAGTCTCCAAGTGTATAAAGTGTTTAGTCATGCCCCTATTTCATAAGCAATATTCTGACACTATTTGCATGTAAAGAACATCTTCCCTTTGTCTTCTTGATCTTTATTTCAGTCTTTGAGTTTATCTAAATAAATGACATAATCCAGCCAGTGATTATGTTTGATGATGCAACGTGATTGGGAAAACAATTTAGCAGTAATTAAACATAATTTGTAAGAGACATGCTTGAACTATGAGGCACGCCTTCCCAAGGCGGTGCAAGGAAATTGAAGGGAGGGCGCAGAGAGAGAAACATGAGGCCTGAGCCACAATTTGCTTCTAAACCCTTACTCCAACATCCAAACTTGCTGAGAATCATCACCCTTTTTAGGTTTTCTTCAGGATCACAGTAACCCAGTGATAATTTTCTGTACATCCATGGGTATGACTTTTGATGGTGCCAATTTTCCAAAATTGAGGGCATGTATATCCTCCAAATCAAAGTATGATGAGGAGCACAGAATAACAGGAGCAACAAATCGATTAATATGACCTATTATCATGTTGTGCTGTTAATATTTTTACTGATCGGACAATCGGACATTGAAAACCCATGCCGAGGTGAAATGTTATATTTCTGGCAGCACCACTAGTGGTTTTGTTTTAAAAATTATAAGAGGATCTTGGCAGTTAGTATAAGCAGTAGTAGTCACCATGGCTCCATGGCTGAATAAACAAAGAGGAGTGCCATTTCAGACTTTTTAAAACAAAGGAAAGGGAATGTACTGGACACAGTTTGATTTATGAATGAATCTGGCAGGTGAAGTCCACAAACACCACAGCAATGTGGTAGACACAAATAGACAAAAAAAAAGAAAATCATATATTACTACTTGAATAGACTGTTTCAAGATTCAAAGCCAACGGCCTCCTCCTCACATTCAAGAGCAGCTTCACACTTTGCATTGCCATGATATAATGGCATCTTAATGTGTCGGAAACAATATTTTTACTGTCCTGGCCCACAGGAATAACATATGTGAACTCTTAAACTGAGTGGTAATTTCACTTTAAAAGCAGCAGCGGCTGCCTTGCAAGCAGGAAGTCTACTCTTTTATATATTTATTTAGTCTAGTCAGGAGTGATTTAAGAGCTGCAACACTTGACAGCAATTCATAGTTGTAATATATAAGCTTGGATTTCTTCCAGGGAACATCACTCTTTCAAACAGTCAGCTCATCACTGTATTGCATCCTTGTACTATAACTGCTGTGCCATCTGTATGACTGCTGCGCTGCCCTGTATTGCCAGTTACCACAGGTTTGTAGTTTGTTACCTTTGTCGGTTCAGCTAAAAGCAGTGATAAGCTACTGCTGTGTTGAACAAGGCTACGAGTTGAATAGACGTTGTTTGCATTGTTTATTGTGGTCTCTATCATGATTTTTCCAGCATACAGGCATTAGAAACATGGATTGAGAGACAACATGGTACACACGTTCATGTCCCCCGAAGGATGAACAATTATAATTTTGGTGACAAAATTATGAATACTGGAAAACAGAAAGAAAAAAACAAACTGTTCCTACCGGCCTCCACCCACTTTCAACATAAATTAAACACTTGCCAGATTTGTTGTGGTGGACCTGGATACTGTATTGTGTTAAAATCATGATGAATCATCTTTTTTTTCTCTCATCAGTAGCCTTCAGACTCCACTGAGTTCAAGGGTTTTCAATCATCACAGTCATGTTATTTTATTGATTATTACAGCCGAAATCTAGTGGCCTTTCCTTTTAATGACACCATGCAATATGGGCTCTGCTTAAAGAACAATGAAAGAAGTGTCAAGACTTTACTAAAAAAGGTTTGCCCGTTCAAATACAACACATGTGCAACATGTGAGATAATAACCTATATTGTGTTGTACTGTGTCACTTGCACATTCACACTGTACAAATAAAATCTCTCACATAGTATGTAAATATTTTGATTCTGCACAAATAAAGACATGCACTTTTTAATTGTAGATGACACTGCTTAGCAAGCCAATTACCATTTTCTTGTAAATTAAGCTTGTGTGAGCTCATTTCCATTTCTGTTTATACAGTACAGTTGACTCAGTATGCTCTTTTACAGTAACGCCCAATTTACAGTTCCCCTGAAAAAACAGACACTAATATAGATAAAAAGGGCAGTGAAAGATAGAATGAATGATGTAACAGGACTGTTACCCAGTTTATTAAAGCTTGCAGCCTTTCTTAACAGTGGGCTTGAGGTAAAGATTAACCAGTGTAAAACTAAATAAGGTTATTCTATTATTTCTGTGTCTCATAAATGCTTGTCAGCTTTGACAGAACATCTGCCATTATGACTGTGTAGGTTATATGTTCATAAAATAAACTAAGGTTATATTGTTCCACACAAGTTCACAATGATTCAATCTATTTATTACTGTAGGGATGGTGAATGCTCTCTATGCATTAGTGTTGCTAGTAGGAAAATAAACTTGTTTAGAACATTTAGTTGATTAATCGATTAGTTGCCAAATATTAATCAACAACTATTTTGATAATCAATTAATCATTATGATTCTTTTTTTTTTTTTAAATGCAAAATTCTCTGATTCCAGTTTCTCAAATGTGAATATTTTTTGGCATGTGGTTATCAGTTTTAATTATCTGCCCTAAAATTCTGTATTGAAGCATTTTTAGGTGTAATAAATAGTGTAATTTAATGCAATGTAGTTTTAATTACATGCACACTTTAAATATAATAAAAAATATTATTATAATGAACTAATTCACAAGATTCACGAGGGATAAATTAAATGTAGGCAAAGTAAACATCATAAAGATGATCACAAATTAAAATAAAATGCAATATAACTTAAATATAAATAGATATTCACTCATATTTGCATCATTATAGTGAATAAAATGAGAAGAGAAAGTGCATTGGGTGGAGCTTTCATGATCTTGACAACAAATAAAGACATAAAGATCTTGAACTTTAATATTGACCTACAGTAGATGATTTATAACGAACCAAAATGTAGGAAAAAATAAGGGTAGGAGGTGCCTTTTAGGCATCCATCCATGCCCAGGGGCCCATTGTCTGATAATTCGTCCATGACCACATAGTTGCCGGTTTATCTCCCCCTAGCTTGGAGAGGTCACTCATGGGTCATGTGGCAGAGTCAGATTTTGCTTGTTCTTCTCCTCTGGGGGACCCTTAAATAAGACAAGGAAACACTTGTTTGGGGAGTACAATATTTGTCCCAGAAGGAATTTGAGCAGGCTCAGAGCAATTGACATGGCCAAGAAATATCCACACACAGGCACCCAGTGTTTCCTGCTGTGTCCCAAACTGACACATGAAAATAGGCCAGTTAGACCCCCACCACCTCCACCCCCTCCCCACCCTCTGTTTTCAAAGAGCTAAATGAGAGAGAGGACACAAGCTGGTGGGACGTAGCCAGAAGCTCCTCTGATGATAATCGAGGCTCAGTGTCTGAGAAAGTGTATGAGCTTTGCTTAATTGAGCTGGACACAAAGCTAAGCCAGGGATAAAAGTACCCCTGTGAATAATATTAACGCTTTCACATCTCTTCACATCAGGCCAAATTTGCTGGAGCACTCACTTCCACTCACTTTTCTGGTATAAATGTTGTCGCGCAGCATATAGTAAACGCAATAAATCAAATGCCACAGACCAGAGGAGTCCTGCGTTTCCATTCCCCCCAGCAACAAAACTATAGGAAATTAAAGGGGCTAATTTAGTATTAAGTTTGCTAATGGCTTGGACATGTCAGACATTTTTCAGTCTCGGGAGATTCAGCGAGTAGCCGGCCCATTTGCAGGAATCATTCGGTTCATTTATCAGCCCGCTCTGGCCGAAATTCATTAAAGGCCGTGATGCTTATCTCTCTGATAGCTTGGTCTTGTCTGATGAAAATGAACAAAAGTTTCAAAAATGTGAGACGTGAGACAAGAGTCTCACAATGTCATCAAGAAAAACATCCTCCTGCTGCAAAGGCATTTAATTGAATTTACAGTAGACAATACCCAATAGGATTTGATAACTTCTGAAAGAACTTTCATGCATTCTAGAGTTCACAACTCTGACTCAGAAGTATCGGGAGAGTAACTTTTGTCTTTTGATAATATCACAGAATCTTTGTTCTTTGGTTTATAGCTTCAGGAAACAAAGTCATGTTCACATATATTGACTGAAGTGCCTACACTATGATCAGAGGAATAATGAAGGTTACAATATTGTAACCCTAGATCTATAAGCACGGGGGAGCCCTCTAGTGGACTCTATGGGTGATACTCTCCTCCAATTACATGCACGCAATCGCCCACTGAAATTTGCATGTACATAGTCGGCCAATCAGGACACGTCCACCAATTACGTGTGTGCACCACAGCTGACACACCACCCTTTTCACAAGTCCTAAATCGCCCCTACAAGCACAGACCCTGAAAAGGCGCCCGTCATGTCCAAGGGATAGAGTCTTATGTAAACCAAGATGTTGCCGTGCATATGTCCTTGACACTTGCCCCACTGAATAAGGCCGTCGATGCTGCTACATGTGGAATGCATTCGGACAACAGTGGGGAGGTCCTTACCCACCTGTCTGTAGGCTTGGGAGATGCACTCACAAAGCCAACTAGCTAGGAGCTTCTTGGATAGGGCTTTACCAGTCACTCCCTCTCCATAGCACACAAACAGCTGTTTAGTGCACCGAAAGGGGGATATGCCTTCAACATAACATGCCAATGCACGTACTGGGCACAATAGATGCAGTTTTGCCTCCATGGCATCCCCGTGGGGTGGAGGACAAAATGCCTCTAGCTGAATAGTTCTTGACCTGAATGAACTCCTTATGTTCTTGGGAACAAAGGAAGGATTCTGTCTGAGAGTAACACCACTATGGTCACGACGAAGCAGCAAACAGCTGCTCACCAACGCATGTCTCCCCTGAACCAGAGTCAGGGAGTGTTGGAGAAGCAAGAGCACTGCCTGAAGTTCAAGGAGGTTGATGTGTCGGTTTTCCCCTGAAGAACCCCCAACCCCAACAGGGAAGCATCTGTGAACACCGCTATGTAGGACCCAGCTGGGGACCCCCAATAATGCAAGTCCTCTTTCATTGATGGGGAAACATTCACCAGGCTGGTGAACCACCTTTGCAGGCAATGCATGTGTAGGAGCCCCAGTGGAACCACTGGATGGCCCACTGCCACATGCTTGACAGCCAAAGCTATCACCACTGCTCCACGCCACAGTCTAAGAACTGCCTGCTACAGGGCCGTTCATCAGGGTTCTGACAGAACGGCCAGCAGACTGACCAAGTCGAGCATGACTCCCAGATACTCCGTCTGCTGCTGTGGCTGGGATGCACTCTTCTTCCAATTGATGGCGAAACCTAACCAGGTTAGGTGGAGCATCAAATTGGCTGTGTGAAAAATGGCCGAATCCTTGGATCTAGACATGACAATGAGGTTGTCTAAGTAGAAGAAGACCCTCATGCCCTGGTCACAAAGCAGCTGCAGCACCATGTCCACACACTTGCTGAATATGTAGGGAGCCAGGGAGGAGCCAAACGGTAGTCTGTTCTACTCATAGGCTATCCCCTTAAAGGTAAAATGCAGGAACTTCCTGTGTTTGGCGCCACCTCAACATGAAGGTGTGCACCTTCAGGTTGATGGTTGTGAACCAGTCACTTGGTTGAGCAAGTTCCAGCAACCTCCTGATGGTTAGTGTAACATCTTTCAGGCAATGCGCTTGTTCAGGATGCAGAGATCTAAAATGGGTCTGAAACCTCCTGTCTTCTTGGGAACCTGGAAGTAAGTGGAGTAAAACCCACTCTGTCTATGGTGAGTGGGAATGATTGAGACGGCCTGAGTGAGTGTTTTCAGCACACAAAACCTCTGTGAGCAGTTGGATGAAGCAGGCTGGGCTGCTATCATCATAGCGTCATGGAGGGCTGGAGAGGTGGAAAAGGGGAAGGTGGAGGATTTTTTGCTCTTTGGTGGAAAATGTAATTTGTTTTTACTAAAACATTTTCAACACAGTGAGTTTTTCAATTCAGCATGGGCCACTCTACAGTCGTGGGAGGCCCATACTGTGGTGTCTTTGTCATGGTGGTCTGGGAAGAGACTGACGTGGCAGGGGCCTGGCAGTGCTCTGCCCTGCCTACATGCTTTCCTCCTCACTGCAGTGTCTACAAGAAGGAGCGAGCGGCAGGTGGCTACTCAGTTGTGCCTTTCTTCTTCCAGCCTCTTGAAGCACTGAGTGACAGAGGAAAGGACCTGGAAAGCCTGTCTATGCCTGACCAATGAGAGGTCTTCTCTGTCCTTTCTCTGTAGGGCAGTGAGTTCCAGCCCAGTCCCAGGCAGTAGCAACACCCAGAATCAGGTTATGTATCTGGCCAATGGTGTGGCCCAGAAATTCAACCTGTTCCACCATGGGGGGTGGGTGTGGGGCGTGGGGGGCGTCTAGCGATGGCAAACACTTCCAGGTTGGTAGCTGCCGCGGCCAGCAGCATGCCCAGCCGTAATATTTTCTCGAAATATTCCAATGTGTCCCTATCCTGCACCAGTGGAGGCGTTTTCAGTGGCTCCTTCCAGAACTCTTCAACACTACCAAATGTCCGGGAGAGGAGGCGAAACAAAGACAGGTTGAGCCAGATGAGCCAGGCCGTAAGAGCCTTCGCAAAGCCGGCTAACTGGACTGTCCTGCCACCATGTCCATAACCCTCAGGCGAACTGAAGTCGGAGGTGGATTTCTGAAGGTCAGCAGTGATGCAGACACAGACGAGAGGTTGTTATTATTGTGCATCAGCAAACGGTGACAGCGTGTCTGACGGTGGCTGCGGCAGTGGAGCACCGGACAAAGTAGGGGACTCATCACTGATATGGGCATCTATCTTGAGCTCTGGGTCGCTCTCCGCATAGTGGAACGAGACATCACACAGCTGAAAACAGTCTCACCATTGCCAGCGTTGAATCCTTGACAGTGAACGCAGGGAAGTGTCTGCATCATACCGTTCTCTGCACGGTCCCGTCTGAGGCACTCAAAGCAGAAAAGATGCACCACGGCGGCACGCAGGAACAAGCTTGCTGGAGCGGCACATCCTGATTCGCCGGCTACATACATACAAATTTCAGTAGGCGATTATGTGCACGTGATTGGAGGACAGTATAACCCATAGAGTCCAGTAGATGTTGGAGCCTGTGTGAGAAAGAGCACATAGAACGTGAATATTTATCCAAGGAGGGTTGAGTCAAGTGCAACTGGACTTGGTTGTAGATATTTGAATACTTACTTTTTGGGGGGGGGGTTTCACCAAGTTCAGCCAAACAAGAAACCAAATGGAAAGTTTGTTTGTGCTGAATACTGGCAGAGTATCTATCCACCTGAGACCAGCTCCTACTCATGCATCAACAATGCAACAACTGTAATTTGCTGTTACAGCTGTTACAGTATATGTAAAAAAAAAACTCATCTGTTGCTGACACCCACAAAGTCCCAACAACAGAGCTGCCACACACACAGTTCTGCTTGAAATTCATGCTGTACACAAATATTCTTTTTTCATTGTCACCTGGAGTGACTTTGTGGAAGTGTTATGGTGAAAAATCCACCAAACGTACAGTACATGCTTCACCTGTAATAGTCCAGTGCTGTCTGGCACTTCACAGAAGTTGGATGTCACCTTCTATCAACACTAATTAGACTAATGAAAGGAGATGCCAAAGTGAGAGCAGTGTTTCCCATATGGACCTTCTTTTTTGTGTGACAAAAAAGATGCAAACTATGTTAAAACCCCGAGCCCAAACAAGGAAACGAAGATCATAAAATGTAAGGAAAGAAACAATATAGCAGCAATTAAGAGTGAGAGCTGATGGAAAGACAACATACATAATGAGCACATATTCAACTACAAATGAACCATTTTGAGTTCCCTGTCCTTTTAAATCCAATACTCAAAATTTCAGTTGACAATATATTTGTGGTTCGTGCTAGGAATGTATGTACATATCTGAAGCCGTAATGTATTTATCTTTGTCTTATATAAGACGCTACTGATCCAGTTATCCATATGAGCTATGTGCCATGTTGGCAACTAACAACACAGAGGCTATACAATGAGTCACACAGGAGGGTAAGTTCACACATGCAGTGCAAATAGCTTTGAGATATATTCCTACCATGCTGTAACTACTCCCAGCAGGAGAATGTTTGCTTTAGTGTCATTACTTGTCAAAATAATGTCTTGGCTGTCTCTTTTTCTGCTTAGCCAAATGTCATTTAGCTACGTATATTCATTAAAAACCTTGAATGAATCGAAATCATCAACTGACCTGAAAGCTGTACAAAATAAATTGCTATGGTCTGAATTTGAACACAGTATGACATCACCAGAGGAAAGCCACTGTCAGATTAATGCTGCAACTCAAAATCATCTGTGGACAGCTGCAATGACACATACAAATGAAGGTGCCTTTTGCAAATAACACCCACCGGTTCTTCAACAACCAATTAAGTCACAGAGTTCAGAGACAGTTGTGGGGCTGGTATAAAAAAAGAAACAAAATGAAGCATAGTGCAGCTCTCTTGTCATGCTCTTGTATTGGAGACCTTCAAAGTTCCCTTATAGACGGGGTCATACAGTATGTTATGCTCTACAGGTCAAACATCATTTAGCTCAACTGTGACTGCTGATGACTGTACTACATACTGTTGTCCTCAGCTCCATGTGCATTTAGCAAAAGTCCTGAAGACCTGGATAAATTATTTTTCCAATACTTCTGGACTTTCGGTTCTGCATGTGGATCCAACCAGAGCACTGAGTTTGTTATTCAAGTTAAAGTGGAAAGAAGCAGCGGGTCTGACGGGAAGCTGGAGTGAAGTGGAGCCTGCGGAGGAAGCACCGGGCCATCAGGGTGAAACAGTCCGTGGAGGGAAGCACAGTCGATATTTCATTTTAGAGCTTTTATCGGCCGATACCGATGACGTGCCGATAATGTCGTGCATCCCTAATATTGATCTTCTCTGTTGGTCAGGTCTGCAAAGATCATCTCTATCAAAGAAATAGCTGGATATGAGCTTTAGTTGAGCCTGCAGGGATTCAATCACCAGCAATTTTTAAAATTACTTGCCATACATGAGGTTGGATTTTAAACACAGAACTGCAGAATTCATCATAAAATGATTATTTAAATTTTCTGACTTTATTCTTCAATTTACTGTATGTGGTAGTAGAACAAGTCCTCACACTGACAACTATTCAGAAATCCTGATCCTCCTTTTTCCCCGCATATCTTCTTAACTTTATTAGTTTTAATAAAGTGATTCCATTGTGATTACAATCTTTATAGGGCTGACTTGAGGTTATTACTGCATGGAGTTATACTGATAATTACACTGGACTGGCATTTTATTTCATATTATTATTATTATTATTATTATCCGTGGGGATGGAGCCTACACCCTACATGTATGTTTAGAACAGTGGAACTGTTTGCATAGTTTTTGCCATTTCAGCATGAAAAATAATTGATACAAATGATAGTATGTCAGTATGTAAACACAAAGAGCCACACAGACGCACACATGCCAAAAATCCTGGTATTCCTGCAGATATTTTTCCCACAAGGCTGTATTTCCCAGGAGATAGATCTCAATTCCGACAAGAGGTGCACCAGGGAGGAAAAAAATAATTCTGTAAAATTATCATCCTTTGACTCTAAATAAACCTAAACAGACCTTTTTCAATTTCATGAAAAGAGGAAAAAACATTAAAGGAGAAGAGAGCATATTAGCAGGTCATTCATAAAGACCTTATGCAATATCTTAATGGAGGTCATCACAACAGTACATTAGTGTGCATGTCAACAAATGCCTCTGAAAATGGGATGGTATATTTAATTTGTATTGTACTGTAAGTCTACACTCTTTTGCAGGAGTAACCAAATACTCACATCTATTAAACGTTTTTTCATTTTATTTCTGACCACATTGCATCTTGGCTCAGCCACCTTTTTTATGACTGTACCTGAACAAACCTTTATGCAAAAACCCCAATTTGCAAGCATGGTATACATATCTGCAACATTTTCGGTACAATAAATGTTGGTTTTACATCACTGCGTGTGGTTTGCAAATGGTATGCAATTGCCTGCCGCAAAAGTCAGGTGGGTTTGCTGTGTGATCGTAGGCGCTGGAGCCCAGAGTAAATTTAGTGTGGATGGAGATAAATGAAAAGAATGATTCCTACAATATGGGCTGGCTAGCCATCCTCAATCTCCAATTCTCTCTAGTCTGGCACACAGAAACAGTCAGTGGCAAAGGCTAAGTGGGTAGTTGGGTCTAATGGCCTGGTGATCCTATAAATAATAGCTACACTGTTTCCTCCCCATTGATCACAGAGCCTTGGCTGACTGATACTGGGGGTTGGTGTATGTTGGATGGAGCTGACCTAAGAGCATGCTTGGCTGCCTTTCCCTCCACATGCTTCTGGTGCATGATCTATCAAACTGGGGGCCTGTACACCTCGAGAAATGACACTGCCTAATTGGCTGCTATGAGAGGCCCATCACTTAAGGCTAGCGTGGAAGTAGGGGAAAGGACTGACTCTGGACAAGGTTAACTAACTCCAAAGCTAAATCACTGGCCTTGAAAAGTTTCTTGGCTTTAAAAAAAGACCATAATTTGTGAGCAAAGTGTATTCCAGAGTGAAGGTTTAAACATGAGAAGTTGAGGCTTGATACATTTGGAGCAACAAAAAAAGCCCCTCAGATCATTACTAACTGGTGCTCATTTAACTGGATAGATGATTTGTTCATTAGAGGTAGCTTTAGTGAGGGTTTTTTTTTGCAGATCTGACATCTTAATTTGCTCACAGAGGTCAGGTGTCAGGGTCAGAGGCCCTCGCACGGATCAATCTGAGGTCTGCTGATTTCCATTTTAAAATTACCAGGATAGAAGAGACAGAAGTGCATAGACCGCAGAGTCGTCTTAAGATCCAGTGTGTGTCTCACAGTGGGGAGAAACTATCAGGGCATGACTGCGGAGAAGATTTCACACTGAAAGAAAGTGGAATATTAATATGATTTATCTGCTTTTCTGTGTCACACATCACAGCGGAAGGTAAGTTTTGACTTAAAATATATATATATATATTTTTATGCTTGGTCATCCATTGAGATTCTTCTGTTGCATACAGTAAGTAGTTGGAGGATCCAGTTGTGTTTATTTCAATTATTTTCTTAGTGTTTGTACAGTATATTTTCCTTTGCCTTCTTTCTCACAGCTGTAAAAGCAGTGATTTTTCATAGCACAATAAATCAGTCTTCCTGTGTGTGAAAGCTAAACTATGTAGTTGGGAAAACAGGCACCAGCTCATTCTAAATTTAATTTAAGGTCGAAAAGAGGAACTGATACATAAAACATGTACAATAATCAGAAATAAAGCTATACATCGCCACACAACCACAGATTCAAATCAAATTCTGTGTGAATTAAATCAAAAAGGGATATAACTATCTCTCCCAGTGCTCTCATTCCTCTAATATTGTGCATGTGTGTGTCAAAGTGTGTGACCCCCCTCTCTCCTGCATGCTAGTTAGGTTCCTAGATCATATCTACTTTGAGCTATGAAAAGTCAGACTCTGCAGTGTCCAACAATGCCTGAAATCTTTACATTCTGTGCAATCTGCAAAATGCTGTTTTGTAAAATATGTTGGTGGTACCACAAACCTTGCTACTCATTTTAGAAGACATAAACAGTAAAGTTTCTGGCAGGAGAAAAAATCAACCTGAAGTAACACTGGAATTAGCACCACCTGGATGCTCATATTCAAGTGAAACATGCAGGGTTTCTGCAGTGTTCAACAAATTAAAATCAAGACTTTTTGCACAAATAACGCAATATCATACCTTTTTCACGGTCATAATAGTTATGATGGTAAAACCAGTCAGACAATAAGGCCTATAATTATTGAGGACATCAATGTATTGATATTTATATCACATTTTTATCATTATTTCTACGCCGTATACAACAATAATTCCTAGTAATATAATTAATATTAAAATTAACAATTAATGTGACCTGGACCCGGATAAGTGGCAGAAAATTGAGAGATGGATTAAACAATTACAAAATAATTAATTCAATTAAGTTTTTGCTAAAATTGACACTTGCTCATCCTGAGTGGATGAGCTTCTTAGCTATACTAAGACTTTTCAAGACATGCAGATACCCTGAACATGGCATTCAGAAACAAATCAGTCACGTAAATCTGGCTACTTTGCACGTATGTTGATGTTCACAACAAGACAACATGTAACCAGTAATCAACTGTTTTGGTGGCTGTATTAAACATCAAACTCCACCCCTACAGTCATAAATCAATGACAGTTTAATCAACAGCAATACTGAATGAATATGCAAGGCTGTCAACTAACAACGTTATTTAATATAGAAAACTCACATTCAACACGAAACTACAGTTCTTGCAGTACTTATATTATGTAACTTTTCTCTTTTAGGGAAAAAGCTCCAAATGTCCACCTTCCTCTGTTTAGGGGGCAATTGTAGGTTGATAATAAGGACGAGGGACCACAAGGTAACACTGATTAGATGTGGATTATAACTAATTAAACCTACTGATGATGAAGTCACTCACAGTGACGCTAACATCTCTATGAGACATTATTTCTGAAGCTCTAGCTAATTTACAGATTGAGTCAAATTAAAGTTAAACTGTTTTCATGCCGATTTGATGTGTTTTTCACACCTCACAATCTGCCTGCTGCACACTGACTGTACATGACTGTAGTTCTCTAGCTGGAAGGTACCAACTACCGTGTCACGAGAGGCGGGGTTCTGTTTACCAGGCAGGTTTCCGATTTAAAATTTGAAGTTAAAAGTTGAAATGCGGAGATATGAAAATCTGTAATTAGTGACCTTTGGAGGGCATCTGCTCCCCTCCATGTGAGGAGAATCTTAATGTAAGTATTGTGACCAAAAGATTTCAGTGAAGGCACAGTTGAATATAAAAGCAGTCAGAAAAGCAGCAGAGTCATTTTATGAGAATTATAAGAAAACAGGGCTTCTTGCAGATTCATCAGTGATATGCATAGGCTTTGCTTTCACCTACAGTACTGTATATAAGGGAGGCAGTTTAAAAACAAAATGTTTTACCAAATATGAGACTCACTGTAATATTATTCTTCCCCAGAGGGCATTCTTAGGACTTTAACATTATACAGCTCACAAACAATAGATGAGAGTGAAAGAGTTTTGATAAATAACTGCTTTTTATTTGCTTTCCATGCTAAGTCATTTTTGTAACATGCTGCTGTTGTAGCAGGCAGTCATGGAAGGAAGTGAGTCTAAATTGTGTGTGTATAATATCAAAAGACAACAAGAAAAGATGGTTTACCATGTCCATGTTCCCTTACCTATTTTAGCCTGACAAGAAAACACTGGAAGAGGACATCAGAGAGAGTCCTGGCTTTATAATCCCAAAAGAATTTTCAAAGCTGCTTGAAAGAAAAGGTGTTTGTTGAAGTCAAGGGTTACGGTCAGATTTAGAAAAGGAAGCCGAATACACTTTAATGTGCATTTTTAAATAAAGCTGCTATATCTAATAAATGTGCTGTGCTGTTTACATTAAAAGCAGTGCCTCAATAACAAACGTGCCAATTTGATAACACTTTACTTGAAGCCCCCCTTTTTAGCGCTTTGATTTTATATTTTTTATATTTTTTTATATTTTCTACTGTGTTTATATACTGTGTGTTAGTGGAGAGGTTTAATAAGACTCTCAAAACCATGCTGAGGAAGGCCATCAACAAGGACGGAAGAAATTGGGACCATCTTCTCCCCTACCTTCTATCTGCGGTAAGAAAAGTCCCTTAGTCTTACACTGGTTCTCATCCTTTGACTTGTTGTATTCCCACAAACTTAGGGGTCTTCTACACATAGCCAAGGAGACTTGGGAGGAGAAACCCTGCCCACATCGTACCATGATTGAATATGTGGGGGTGATGCCAGACAGGATGGCAGCTGTGGTTCCCATTGTGAAGGTGCACGTGGAAAAAGTGCAGAGAGATCAGAGTGCAGCTTATAAGAGAGCAGCCCAAACCAAATGAAATACAAATGTATTTCATGTGGAACATGAAATATGTGGGTGCAACCCGAACATGAAATACGTACCCAGCCAGGAGCCGTATTGGGTACCGGAGGCCCACATTAAACTGATTGATGAGGAGGTAAGGTAGATGTTGGAGTTGAATGTAACTGAAAAGTCCAAGAGTGCCTGGTCAAGTCCCATCATCCTAGCAGACAAACCTGACAACACAGTACGTTTCTGTAAAAATTTCAGAAAAGTAAATGAAGTGTCTGATTTGATGCATATCCCATGCCTCAGTGAGTTAATTGAAACCCTTGGCAATGCACAATTCATAACCACCCTTGATCTCACAAAGGTTCCCTTGTCTGCAGAATCAAAGGAGAAGACTGCCTCTGCCACTCCTGGAGGCCTTTGGCAATACTGGGTGATAACTTTGGTCTGTTTGGAGCTCCCGCCACCTTCCAGCGCTTGATGGATCAAGTACTTAAACCCCATGGAGAATATGCATCTACCTATTTAGATGATGTTGTGATTCAGAGATTAGGAAAGCCACTTACCTTGTATGCAGAGGGTTCTGCAGTCCCTCCAACAAGCAGGCTTGACAGCGAATTTCATGAAATGTATGCCCAGGAGCCAAAACTCTGTGCCACCCAGGACTGGCCAAAACCATTGACAAAGTAGGTAAGATCCTTTTTGGGGTTTGCGAATTATTACAGACAATTCATCCCTGACTTTGCTATGGTAGCTGCCCCTCTCACAGAAGTGACAACAAAGAAACATTCCCAGATGGTGAAATGGACCCTGGCTGCTGAAGAAGCGTTTGGCAACCTGAGGAGGGCCTTGTGTTCAAAACCAGTCCATACTACCCCAGACTTCAGTAAGGAGTGCCTCTGAAGTAGGTCTGGGTGCTGTGCTATCCCAGATCAATGAAGGTGAGGAACACCCAGTTCTTTCTTTAAGTTGGAAGTTGTTGCCAAGAAGAAGAACTATGCCACAGAAGAGAAAGAGTGCCTAGCCATAAAACGGGCCCTGGAAACACTCAAATACTACTTGCTTGGAAGGAGGTTCACTCTAGTGATGGATCAATGCATTGCCATTGCAATGGCTAAAAACAAAGAGACAAACAGCAGGGTAACTAGGTGGTTCTTAAGCCTCCAACCTTTTAACTTCTCTGTCATTCACAGGCCGGGATGGTACCATGGAAACACAGAAGCCCTGTTTTGCCATTATGCCTTCTGGGCCTTGTTCACCCTGCTGAGGACAGGCCTGGGGAGAGGGATATCTGGCATCACAAGGGGACATGTAGTGCTAGATACCCATACAGGAGCGGTTGCCACACCACAAAATTGCTGCTGTTGCACACACTACATCTCCCAGAATGCCTCACCACTCAGACAGGTGTAGGTGCTTAAGCAGGACTTGGAGACTTGACAGAGGCAGAACAAGGGGAGCAGTGGAACAGATAGCACATGGCTGGAAGTAGCTGGGCAAACACTTTGAAAAGACCACCTACATTCATGAAAGTACCTTAATGACTACGAACTGTTCAAATAGAAGAAGACCACTTAATAGCTGAAAATGTAGGAGCGAAAATATGATGAGCGGGTAAAAACTGACACTTTATGTTTTTGCATATTTTTTCTCCTCTGGGATGTTTTAAGTTGGCTCTTGGACTTTGATTTTAATTGAAGAAATTACCTGAGGTACCTGTTAATAAAATGCTTGCTGGAAAATAAAACTTCAACTTCTTTTTGAACCTTCTATTTGTGCCTGTTTTTTCATTTATATTGCACTGCCCCAACCTTGCCTGCCCTGGTGACCTCTCATGACATTACAGTGATAACTCCTGCTTCCTGAGTTGCATGCGCTTTGGGTGTCTGGAAATTTAACAAGTGTAAAGGGCAAGTGACTTACAATAATGTTGGTGTTGAGATGTCAAGCATTCATACTATTAAACTATAAATGTTGAAGAAATATATAACAGCTTGCAGTTAAAAATATGAGATCTTCTCATACCAGATTGCTTATGGAAGATACAAGAATTTGCCAAACCACGTGTGCAATGTAGAATAAAAGGTATTGTTACAGTAGGTGGCATCTCTTTAGAAATCATTATCATTCACTTATCAGTTCTGTGACCTCGTGATAATTTGTTTCACCTTTCCAACTATAAATCAGACAGGAAAAACTTGGCAGACAAAAAAAGATGAAAGAGGCATTAAAGGTAATACAATAGGCCAGTGGATAAGTGGTAGTGGAAGGTTTAAAAAGGATTATGCACAATGTAGAGCCTTTGAATCTAAAATTGCAGCCTCATTTGGTCTGGTACTTGCCATCAAGCATTCTGCTCTAACACATTTAGGAGAGAAACTGTAGCTCTGCAGTCAATCTAAAATGTACACGAGTGATGTTCTTTTCCAAAAAGCAAGTGTTGCAACAAGCCTACCAACAACTCCATTGACTAAATGTCATTAAGGGAAACATGTAGTTCCTCCCCCTCCTCTCAGTTTGTCAAGCTGTTTTGAGTAACAACAAAAATGATCTAGAATTGGAAAAAAAAAATCTCAAAAATGTCTCCAATTTTCAAAAAGGCCAAAATATTGTCCACCCTATCATAAGAAGCCTGGGGATGACACACACACAACAATGCTGCTGGTCTTCATTCATCTTTATATTTTACATCCTGACCTCATTACCCAACAGTCCATTATGGAGGAAGAGTTCAAACAAACAAGCAAGTGAACAAACAAAAGAGCTACTGGCAAATCGTATCGTCAGGGATTCCACAACTCCCTGTTGTAATTACCCAGCGTTCAGCTGCCTCTCACGCGCTGTCCCGCCTATCTGTTGCCCTGACGAATGCTTGCTGAATAGTAATACTGAATCTGCGTCAGTACCAGGTATTGATAATGCCATATGCAGTTTAAATTAGTCTGGGTGGATGCTAATCAATAGTGCACAGTTGTCAGGCCTTTAGTCACCTCTGGCCCCGACTGATGAACATCGATTCAGACTTAAGTGGACCTAAAAGCCAGAGAAGAAGAGCAATGGTATCTGGGGTGGGTAAACAAAACTCCCAGAATAAACATGGCAGGATGGGGAAGAGTCGGTGTATTTATCTGTCTTACACCAGCATGTTCCATTATTACAAGAATCAAAGGGAAGCAGACAGCTGCAGGGATGGGCAGGAGGCAGCTTTCTAGGCCACAGCAGAGACACAAAAGAAGTGGGTGCCTTTGTTTAGTGTTTTTATAATTTCAGTTTATTTGTTACCTTATCTGGCAAAGATGGATACAGATGCAGTGGCAATTGGTGCATGTCAGTGGTGATAGCCAGAATGAAATGGGAGATATACAACAGATGTAAGTATGAGTATGAGTATAACAGAGCTGAGGGCTGTCCATGTGCCACTGAACATTTCTTCTCTGAAGGCCACATTAATGAAGAGGCTAATACTACCAAAAAATGTTTTAGGGCCTTTATTATTAAAGCATTGGCTCACCCAAACCACATGAAAAACAAATGCATTTGTTCTGCTATCTAGCCATGTAAATAGTTTGTATTTTATTTGTCCAGGTTTAGAGATACCTGTGACTGAGATTTCTACCTTCACCCCAATATAATGGTGGTGGTGCTCACAGTATTGAAAGAATCATAAATATACTACATCTTTCAGAAACCATGTCCCTGTTATAATCCATAGACCTCACTGTGATCATTTTCATTGGAACTACTTTCTGAGGAAGACACAGTCCCTGTGAAAACAGTTTACATGCCATTCTGTGGAGTATCTGGGACAGTATTTCTGGAAAGAAAGGTTGCTATTGAATTTTTAATTCTTTTTTTTTCAATGCTGTGAGCACAACACATGAATCCATTTGTACTGGGGTGGAGGAGGAAATCTCAGATACAAATGAAAATATATATAGTAGTGGTTTTCATATAAATAGTATATTATTATGAAATCATGATTTTTTTTACCATATTATGTCAGCTACTCCAGAGTCTTTCAGGTACCACCTGGCAACTGCCAAAGTGTGGATGTTTGGGAATTTAGGTAGTTCAAATCAAATTAGATACAATTCTTCAAGTAAATCATATGTGAAACATGAAAATAATTACAATTTTTAATTGTTTTATGTAACACAAAATCATGCACATAAACATAAGTAATCTTAAATTGGCTGTCAGCTAGATATAGCCAACTGAACTGACCTTGGCTCTTGTGGCTTCCTATGGGATCTTAAGTGACTCTAATCTACAGGCAGTGGTGTACCGTAACACATATCTCGGTCGTGTTTGTCCACTGGAGTGACTGAGCCTATGTGGTACACTAACTGCAGGTGTGATGGCTGAGTGTGGATCTTGCCATCCAACCATCTCAAAGTTGAAGAAAAATATCGGTTGACTGGAAGCTGAGCTCAAAGAGAAAGACAAGTTCATCCTGGAATTTTTCATCTGTCACCACGGCTCAGGCAAAACACCTCACAGTCCTGGGCTCCTCTGGTTGTGGTAACCAGAACGTGACCAGCACATCTCACTCCCCTGACTGTCCTACTCCAGTAACAGACAATAATCTCACTCTTCTGTGGCCCGGTTCCATCACCACAGGAGTTCCAGAGCCTGAGGCTGTTTCAGCCTGGCCTGAAGATCCATGGAGCAAAGCCCAAAGCCATGGCCACTCGTCATGTCCCAGCAGAGGCACGGTCACTCATCAGCGGGGGTACAGTGAAGGCCCTAGTGAGTTTGACTCCTCATCAACACATCCAACAGCAATTTATGAGAACAGTGTCAGTCCCCCTTCCCATGGTGTCCCCCAGGGCTCAGTTCTTAGACCATAACTATTCATTATTTTCATTCTCCCTCTTGAACATATAATTTGTTGACATGGCGTCAGTTTTCACTGCTATGCTGACAACACACAACTTCACATACACACCAAGCCCTCTCAGACAAATGATATTAATGCTTGGATGACCTTCAATTATCTCAGACTTAACCAGGATAAATCTGAGGCTATCCTCATTGCCTCCCCAGCCACACTTTGCAAAGTCTCCCATCTAAATTTGTATGGAATACAATTGAGTATCACCATATCTGAATGTATGAAAACATTTAAACATTTTGTTTGAATACATTCAAATGTGTGAATGTGTACAAACGTTTTGATCAAATGAATTCAGATGTTCAAAAAAATCTGAACAAATAGATTTAATTTTTGAATCTGTGAAGAGATCTGCTGCTTTGCTTGACAGTTTGTGACCAAATGAAAAAAGATTTACACATATAATTTTCAGTGTGTGAGGGCATAAAGAAGATTTGCACCAAGGTTTGCAGTTACAAAAATGGTTTGCAGTTACACATCTATCTGTTTGTGGGGGTGAAAAGTTCACACAAAACTCAATTGTATGTGTGAATCCCAAGTTTACAGCTACAGATCAAGTCTGAGTGCAAATCAAATATACGGGTACTTTTGTCCCACATTTGACACTTCCCAAATAGCCAATGGTGATGATCAGATTAACATATCATTTGACTATCAATATCATTTCACTATGCAATCACAGAGCCAGGGGGACAAGCCTTTCTAGCAGTTTTTTCCTGCAGTCTGCCAAGAGGTAGATCGCTAGTGATGTGCAAAGCAGTTCTTTTCTGTGTACTGAATCACTAGAATTAGTTAAGTAAAAAAAATTGTTCACAGAATAGTTAAGTGCTTGACTGGAGCTCTGACTCTCACAAACAGTGTATATTCCATATGATCTCCAATACTAGCAGAACTAATGGCTAAGTTAATGGCTACTGGAGCTATCGGCTAACACCAGAGCTAACAGCTAACCTCCACTCTAGAAAAGCCTCTATTAAACCTATATTGTATGGTTTCATATTTTGTGAAGCACCTTGTAACTCTGGTTTCAAAAGTAACTGCAAACCTTTCTGTAATTCACTCATACACTGGAAATTATTTGTGTATTTGTATAATTATATGTGCATTTTTTTCACAAAATGTCATGCACAGCTACAGATCTCCTTACGGATTCAAAAATTAAATCTATTTGTTCAGATACAGTATTTTTTTACACATTCAAACATTTGAATTAATTTGATCAAAATGTTTGTACACCTCTGTTTTGACACACATATCAAAAACTTCTTCCATCTGAAGAATATCTCCAGACTACATCAGTCTCTTTCCCACTCTGTTGCAGAGACTCTCATTCATGACTTTATTACATCTCGATTACTGTAATGCCATCTTCGTGGGTGTACCCACTCGGGGGATAAATAGACTACAGTATGTCCAGAATTCAGCTGCAAGAGTTCTCTGCCACAGTTCACTGGGGGCACATCACCCTTCAGTAATTACACTGGCTCCCAGTTAAATACATTTGTTTTAAAGTACTTCTCTTTGTTTGCACATCTCCCCATGGCTTTGCACCTCCCCTACCTATCCAATATTCTCCATCCCTACACACTTACTTGCTCACTACATACCACTAATGCCCACTCCACTAATGCCCTCTAAATCTATTCTTTCTTTTTTGGGGGGGGGTGAGCAGTTACTTACATCACTAGCAATTTAAAACATTTAGTCATTTCCTCCTCTATTTCTATTTCCTAATGCCACTCTTCATGATATATATTCATAAAATGGATACACAAACATTGTTAACCCAATTTGTGCAAAATAACTGAAGTGATGTAGTTTATCGAAACATACAATTTGACGCATGCACCACTGCAACATTCAGTAAATACAATCCATAGCGGTTGTTTGATTGCTAGCTGCTGGTGTTACTCATTTAACCAGTGCAACAGAGTACCAGCTGCTCCTTCATGAATCACTTTGGCAAGCAGAAGCTTGACAATTGGCAGGACCATTTATATTGTAAACATGACTAATTTCTTGATCTGTTTTCAATATGCCAAAGCTTTGCCCTTTGAGAGGTGAACAATTTGTTATTGTGTGTTGTCCGCTAAGTAAAAGCCAACATTTATCTGAACTCCATATCCCAAGTGTCCTAGGGCACTGCTATCACCGTGAAGGATTGATTATGATATGGCGGCGAGTTGCACTCGGTGCCTCAGGGTCATTGGATCCACCCATGAAGAGAAAGCTGTTGTTCTGGACATTGAGATTGGGACCGGGAAGGTCTAGAGGGCTAAAGTGTGCAGACAACTGATAGTGTGCACCAGAGTGAGGATGGAAACAAGCAAACAAACAAAAACAAAAAAGCAATGTCATCAATGGACTAAATCCTCCACAACATCCAAAACAAAATATGTTATCAACAAAGTCTAACACAATAGTATACATTTTATTTTGCACAAATGATATAAGGGTTGACATGCTGTATCTGATAGCTCACTCAACTATTATAACAGTAATGCTTCTGAAAAACAAGACTACATTTCCCATAAACCTTGTTGAACACCGTCACACACAGGATGTCCCTACTTCCCTCATATCTTTTAAAGTACACCTGGACCTCTTTTTAATTCTTTCTACTACACAATAAAAAGAAGTTGGCATTATAACTCTGAGTACCATTTATTTAACACATGCATTCTCCATCTCTTGACTGTTAAAATAGGTCTTATTACAAATAGATGTCAGTCACACCTTCATGGCTTCTGTTATCTTATTCCATCTGCAGGGTGTTTTAGGGAACCTAGTGACTTTATCAAAGTATTACTGCTGCATCTGCCACATATTTACTCAAGTCAAAGTGTGGCCACTCAACTGACATGGCATCTGTTTATCTGTAACAGCTATTCTTCATCTGCATTTGCTCCCAGTTGACATTTCACTCACCTTCTCCCCAAGGTGCCAGGGCTTTAGACTGGACACACTTTAATTATATACTGGTTAGTCATACTGTTGCTTTTATTAACATTTCTGGTCTGTCTAATTATGTCTGTGCTTTGTAATCAATGAAAGACACGATTTTGGACCTTAGAGCATCATTCAGACATGCTCATCATACACTTACTCGTCCTGAGCTTGAGTCACATCGTGCAGTGAGGAATAAAGCACTCCTCTCTTCACTCTGCTCCATTTTCAGATGGAACGTCGGCTGACCGCAGAGTGGCTGACAAGAAGTCCTTTTAAGTTTGGCTTTTTAACTATTTGAAATTTTGAAATTTCTCAAGAGCGCTGAGGTGGTATGCATTGCTTTATCCAGCTTCATTATGAGCCCACCCCTGCCATAACTTCTGTAGTCGGAGTTTGCATTTCAACGAGCAAAGCAGGACACTGGAAGTGTTGCTGGTTGTTCAGCAGCTAAAAAGTCTTTACAGCCTTCCAGAGGATGGAAATTTATATCAGGAATGGTTTAAATACATTGTTGGAGACAATCCTTCCTCCATTATCAGTGAGCGGTTGTGTGTGTGTGTCTGCTTAACAAGACTCAGTACTCTGCAGGATTTTCAACTTTTTCATCTTCAATCTTTAGATGAAGTTTTAAACATTGTTTCTCACTGTTCCTCAGCTAAAGGAATATAATATATCTGTGCTAAAGCTAAGCTAGCAACCTCCGGCTACATTTGGTAAAAAATACTTTTACTTTGTGCGGAAACTTAGACACGATCTTACTGTTCTGAAACATCCTGTTGAAACTATGCAACAGCAGGTTCTTCCCTTCATAAAGGATCAGACTCCACTTCATAGACCGCTATACTGTATATTGTCTTAAGCCTCTAGCTGCAGACATTATTCCAGGTAAAGATGTGGCGTAAGGGAATTTGCATTACTCATTTGGTCATATTCCGATTCCAACCATAATACCAGATCTTTAACCTACCAGACTCCTCACAGTTCTGACTAATATCGGGTTTTGCTCTAATTCAGAATTACATGCAACTAAATCTCTACATATATTCCACAGGGCCATTATTTCAGCTCCACCTTCCCTTAGTTTCCCTCTTCCATGCACCCTACAAATTTGTCTCCATATTGTAAAATAAGAATAAGAATAATGATAAGAATAATTTACTGTAGATCTTAATTTTGTGTAGATCAGATCAGGGATTTTGATTGATTGATTTATTTTATTGGGAACATATTTTCTTAGAAGGACAGAAATATAAAATAGGTACAGTGACTCTCCAGCCCTTTCATGAAACAGAATCTACCTCAGTGCAATTTAAAAAGGCAAAAAAAAAAAAAAAAGCATTTCACAATTTAGAGCTGCTACTAAACACTGTTGTTAGAGTGTTTTGATTTATTAACTAATATGAACATGAAGATGTCAAATTTGATAACTTTCTCATCTCCTCTGGCAAGGTCTTAGAGCAGCTGGGCACATCTGAATGAATGGATGTTCACAACAAGCACAAATTAAACTAGAGGTCAAAACACAGGAGGTGATGTCTTGTTTTATTTCCATTTTATATTAGCCCACATCACACTGATCAAAGTTTGAATGCTGTCTGGGAGGCTCTTTGAAAAATCCTGAATGTCAACATTATACATAATACACAACCGCCCCTGTCACTGAAATTACTGTTATTAAATGCTCTCTGCTGACAGTAAACTCTACAAACAAATTTACATTCACTGCTGCGGAAAGAAATCCTCCACAAATGTCAATTTTTCCAGAACTAGTAAAAAACAGTCTTTACAACTTGACAACCATTTTTCAGTCAGTCCACTGGGTTTTTGAAGGTTTTTATAGACCCTGAGGTTGGGGAACTTTCTGAACCCTAAGAGAGCCTGCAATCTTGGAAGTGTGAGTCATGTTTTCTGCTGACAGCAACAATGCACTATTCTTTAACCTTACTGCATAGAGGAATACAGCAGCAGCTCAACAGGGAAACGCTGTCCGAGGAAACACAAAGAGAGATTGATGCTAAAAAGATTGTAAATGTGGCAGATATCCATTTGATATGACTAACTCAGACTGCTGAGGCTTCATATAAGCTTCAGTCAAATATTTGCACAAAATGACTGTTTGGACACACTGTGGATTTTGGCCCCCATCACTTACATTGAAAGCATTGAAAGCCATCTTTTAATAGCCAGTATGAAGAAGGGAAATTATTACAACTCTTTCAGCATTCATAAGGGCACTTCACTGCTGTTTTAGGACAGACTTGGAAAATGACGAACCTGTCCTTTAAGAGACAAAGCGCAAGTGGCTAGGCTGCATAAGGTCAATATGCATGAGTGCCTTAAGTTCACTTCTTTGTAAATGTTTTCTGTAATGTGTGATTTTCTTTGTCTTCAAGAACACTTGTGTGTATCTTAAGATTTTCCTCTTGACCATTATCTTTTCGGACTGAAAAAATACTGTTTCCCCATATAACCTTTAAAAATTTCCACCGTCATCTCCCTGATATCAAATGATTTAGTGAGACGTCATGTAGACTGCAACATCTCACTGTAGAGAAAATAGAGTGTGTAACTTGGACGCCAACAAGAACTCAGCTGGCATTGATATTTCTATGCTAGTCTGGTTATATGAGAAAACCCTGCTTTATTTTTTATGAGGTGGTTGTGTAACTACAGCAAGACAGCTGACAGCAGCTGTAAAATAAGATAAAGAGAGAGGGGAAAACTTGTGGGTAGAGACAGCCAAGAAAGACATTTTACAACCTGCACTTAAGATATTGCATTACTGATGTTCTTATTGATGTGCAAGACTGAGTCTCCGACATTCTCCCATCAAGGAGTTTTGGTGCTGTGTAATGTAATGGCAGAGAGTGTGTTAACTCTTCCTCTCTTTGACCTAGCACTGCCAGCCACATATTTATCTCTCAGAAACATCACCACCTAAAACTGCATGATTTTTCCTGTTACTTAGTGCATGTAGCTATCTGCTGCTGGATTCAGGCACGGTGTGATGCAAAACGAGACAGTTGTCACACATTGATGTACGAGCTGTGCAGGCTTTTCTGTTTCCCTGGCAATGGTTTAAGATTAAGGAAGATAGAAGCGATGCTTGTAAATTGTCGTGTTTATGAGCTCCTGAATGGCTTTTATCATTCAGGAGCTCCCCTGCCATGGCCGTAATTGAATCGCTACCCTTTTGTCATGTGTATGGTCCATATGCCTGTGGGGAAATGCAGCTCTGACATCCATTTCGCTACATCCACTTGCCATTGTCTGATTGTGGGATTAAATTAAGACATAATTAAATTATGATTGCCGGTGTACTAAACTCACAAACCTCAGCAAAACATTTCTCACACAGACACAGGGGAAGGTATCATTTCATTTCATGCATTTCACTTGTCTGCAATTAAGATTTTTTTTTTTTTTAGGAACACTTAAAAATGATGCAGGCGCTGACTGGCCATGGAGAAGTTCACACTATGACCTCAGTAATAAACATGAAGTAGAATTATCACCTTTCTGACAATATCAATCAAAACTGAAAATGTATAAGCTTCATAAATGTAGATTTATGGCAGAGCTGTTGTATTGGATTGCATTAGGTTGCTTATTAGGTGCAATCCATAATAGCAGGTAGCAGTTGCCATCACAACTGAAAGTGAAAGAATCTAGCACTTTGACAGTTAGTATCTGGAACTCGTTAAAAGTATCTAGCACTTGAAGCATGGATAGAAAGAGAAAACCCACGGCCGGCGGTGCAGAGAAGGTGCACCAAACAAAGAAAAAAAGGCTTTGCTGGCTGATGCCGCAAAGTGTGCTAAGATAACGGATTTATCTAAGCAGTCAGCGGGTGATGATGAGGCCAGTGGCGAAGAGGCAGAAACAACAAAGAGGAGTGAGCAGGGAGCAGGTGCTTTGTCATGCTTCTAATGCTATGTGCTGTGGACTAAAGCTAAATGAATTAACTAAAGAACAAAATGTTGTTGTTAACCTCGGGGTTTCGATGCTAGAGTCTTGCCGCAGCGTTTCCAAGGTTTAACTAGTCACTCAGGGTACAAACATTTAGAGAAGTTTACACTAAATATCTCTAAAGAGTCCACGGTTAATGGGTAAAATAAACATGCAAATTTGATCATTGTCTTCTAGACTATTCATCAATTCTTTTTCCCACTATAGCCTATAAGGCACATAATATTTGATAGCCAGCCCAGCAATGAAAGTTATCGGTTAAACACTCTACAAACAACTACTCCAAACAATCAGGTGAACATGGCTTTGAACAAGCAAAGGAAATGATGAAGGAGGAGGGAGCAGGAACCAGCACAGATCCAGTTAGAGGTGTGTGTGTGCACTATTGAATGTTATTGTGTGACTGTGAAGTAAATGAGAGCACAGGTTGGACTACTTCATTCAAGTTATTTTATTGTTGTATTACAAGAAATAGAATGAATGGCAAGTATGTCGCATAATACATCACATATGTATTTGTCAAGGTTGGACTATTCATCATTAATTTAATATATACAACAATATTGAATGCTCATGTCAGACAGTTCATATGATGTCTGCTGTATGCATTTCTAACAAACAGATAAACCTGAGTCAGACAGGGAAAGTTCCGAGGAAGTCTTTGCAGGGATCTCTATGGAAACAGGTATGTGTGACCACCAGCCGGTGCCACTACATTAGTAGTAGTTTCAAAGTAACTGAAGCATAGATATATTTTACACTCTTATGTGTTCTTACTGATTGAATACAACTAATTACTGCTCATAACTCAGGCCATTAAGTCAAATTAGGTGTCAGGTGATCATAACATTGCTTCAACTTTGATTTTTTGCTTTCTGTGCACACAAACATGGGGAGGAAAACTTTGGAAAATTAGTTTCATCATTTTACATATTAGCCAAACACAAACAATACAAAATAACCGATTCATGATTCATTGATGGACAAACGTGTCAGTTTGGTGTATCAAACTAAGGCTGCTAGACAGCAAATCCCTGGGCTGCTTTTTGTTGCCAGTCCAACCCTGAAATAATGTCTCCAGCTTTCAAGTGGCATTACAGTGAGCCATGTGGCAAGTCGTCTATATTCAGTCAGGTAGCTCTGACTGTAGATATTACGGTGTTAAGGATAGCCACATTGATGATGATAGGTGATTTTAACATTTGCATGTTTGCTGCTTCAATCATATTAAGCACAGTTCACAGCTTGTGATTTATGCACTCTGCAGAGCAAAGCCAAGGTGTCATCTTTTCCTGCTGCTCAACTCCACGGTGCAGTGCTCTGTGTCCCAGCAGTTCCAGTCCAGTCAAGCACCACTAATGTTTCATCATTCTTATAGTCTGATAGTTAAAGCAGCAAGCAGTGTCACTCCTCTCCTGACTCGTCTTACAGTTACAAAGTTCCATCCATTTCCAAAGCTTTTACCACCGCTGTTATTTCCCCCTACCCAAAGTCAGTGACAGGCTTCAAATTATGTATGGTAAATTAAATATGCCATCGCAATATTGATGTTTTCGATTGAGAGAACATGATTTGACTCAGCTTAAAAGAGGCAAAAAATCATGTCATACACCTACAGCAAACGAATCTCCGGCAGTAATCAAAAGCTGCCTGACAAATTAAAGCTTCTTGAGAGGTCCTGAATAGCGCTTTGATTTCTTCTCCAATCCCACACACGCAATCTAGCATGCAAACTGTGGGCTGAACATTCAGCTCAAGTGGCAGCACAAGTGCAAGCAGGATGTGCATTCCACTTACATCGCAATGTAAACCCATGTTAATATCGCTGTCAATTCTGATTTGTGGTTGGGGAAAACTTTAGTAGACATTTTTAAAATGTGTTCCAGTCGCATGCTGCTACAGGCGGCTGGTTCCTGTGTTTACTTCCATTGTCAGACACTTATAATAACAATCTGAGCCTGTCGGTGGCAAAAACAAGTACTTTTTAACGGAGGTACTTTAACAGGCACAATTGCTCCCAAGGATTACATTGCAGCCCATTTCACGGCTGCTGGCTGAAGTGATCTCACTGATGGGAAAATAGGGTTGAAATATACCAGAATTACCCTTTAATGTCTGAGGAAAAACATTGTTAAACCTGAAAATGGCAGAGTCAGTGTGACTGACATCTGTTATGCCTTGTATTCTGTCTCTTATTGGTAATAAGTGGTAAATACTTTTATCAATACTGATGCACGTTGGTGTTGGCAAATAAGGCAGTGGCCTCTCCTGATGCATCCATAAGTCACCACCATTGTGTGGGCTTACCTAGAAAACAATAGATGTTTTGATGCTAAAGCCACCAGAGTGTGCTGCACTTCACAGAAAAAAAGACAAAATCCAATGCAATGTGTAGCCTTAATGGCATTTAATCACTGACTATACAGAAGCAGAGTACATTATAACAACTAAACACATTTCATTTAAATATCATATTCACTATACCCAAGCTGCCAACGCAAGACTTTTAACATATTTCTAAAATACTGTCATCAACCAGAGGTGCTGTCATGATGACAAGCAGAACATGTGACAGGGTAACAGTCATCAATGAAGGTGACACAAAGCCCAACATTATCAACAACAACCTCACTCTCTCATTTACATAAGAGACTTCCTGTGATGTCCTCTGGCTTCATTTGTAAACTGGATACTACTTTCGATGTGATCTTAGGATCATTTTTCGAGTTGTGTAATTGACCTGACCGCCTCAGGCTTTAAACGCACCTCACATTTTTAATGCAAAGACCATATCTATTTTGGGGTTTGATATTCTGCTTCCATAACATTATGGCTGAGAGGAGTAACAGTCACAGAGAGGTGATGACGAGTGCAGGCTGTCAACTTTCATTTGATGATCTTTACACGCACAAAGGATGAACACAACTACAGAGCAATTTGCTCATCGTCCCTCAGGGATTCTCCAAAGTACTTTAAAAGATTAATATCACCTTCAATGAAATAGTCATTTCTCATGTGTAGCTGAATATAACATAAAATTCAGTGTCTGAGTCTTTTTGTTGTTTTGTCTAAATTCATTCAGGGATGGAGACAGTTGTAAAATCTAACAGGATTCACTTCTGTTAAAATGAAAAATATGTTATGCTGGACAATGCAAATTTAAAATGCCTCTGCTTTAACTCTATGTGGATCTTATTATAGTGTAAGTTTTAAACACATGAATAAACCCTTCTATCACAAACAATATCAGTCTAATTGTCACAAATCAGAGCTTTCCTGTGCTATGATTAAATTACCCTGCTCCACGGTTTTATTACTCTAACTGTTATTATTTTTGGCTGCTGATAATAAAAGTGCCTAATACCTTTATCAGATTAGACATTTACAAGCTGATATAAAGCCTGGAACATTCTGACTGATTGTTTCTGGCAAAGAGCCTAAATGAATACAAAGCAAAGTTTCGAACTCAAGCCATGTTTTCAGATGTAATAACATCTTGAACCTACAAGGGATCTTAATATAGTAGATTAGTATTGTTTATATTGAGATTATGATATAATAAACATCATGAATCTCATGCATTCATGAAAAAGTAGTAGTTTTGTAGACTAGGGTTAGGGTTAGGGTTAAGGTTAGGGTTCAAACTGATCTTTTGCCCAAATGTGCAGAAAATGCCAAAATATAGTTTTAGAAAAACTGCATTCAGCCAGTTTTTGGTAAAGTGAACTTATCATGAATGTCAAAAATTGTAGTTTGACAGTAAAGATCTATCACTGTCTTCATTCACAAAGCATGTGTGAGAAGCAGCACAGTATCAGCAGTATAGCTTGACACATAATTTGCTCAACACAGCAAATGTGAAAAACTATATTTAACGTTTTTTTTTTTAAGGTGGAGTAAGTAGTTATGGCAAATGCTGCCCCCATCAATGTGCTCTGCACCAAGTAGGTGTATGATGGAGAAAATAATGCAGAGGTGATAATGTACTATATCAAGTTAACACCTTGATCTGAGTCACCGTGTATAAGCTGCTACTGACATACGTCAGACATATGTGTTCGAAATGTTAAGTTGATACAAGATCTGACCAAATTTGCACACTATCTAATGTTCATATATACCCTAATTAAATCAATTATTGTGAATGTAATTTGTATTAGCTGTGAAATACAATGATCCTGGTGAGTCTGAAGGGCGATGAGTAACAAAACAATATAAATGACAAATTAAACTGATTCTTAATTTTAAAAAAAACTGCCTGTCTGATGTATTTCACTTATAGATGGACTCCTGCATTCTTAATTAAACAAATATTAAACTACATTAAACTACACTTATACATGTAGTTGATTAACAAACAGACATTTTATGGACTAATTCTGGATTACAAACTCATTGATTTGCTTCTCACACCAAGTAGTTCATATATCCTTGTTTAAAGAGTAATTTAACACATCCTTTTGCTGACCTTCAGTGTTTTAACTTCTCACCTTGCTGCTGTGATGCACAGGTGCACACCAGGACACCGTGACATCACTGTTGGGCGTGGTTACAGGTGAGAAGGGAGCACTCCAAAACCTGACCAGCACAGTGGTGGTTTGTGCTGGTTGTCAACAGCTCTGTTCAGCAAATAAACAAAATAGCACCTGTGCCAACAGCATTGTAAATGTTATAGACTAAGCTTGAATCTGATTGAATCTGATTAGGAAAGCTACTGTAGTGTCTTTGCCAACACTTGATGAAATTCTACCACCTGTTCCACCTCTCCTTCAGCTGAATGTGTCATTTAACCATGTCTCTTTTACTTTTTTATGATTTATATGAATAATATCCTAAATCTATAACTGATATTGTCAACGTACTGGAACTATAGAGGGAAAGATCTTCTATCAACCGTCTTCTTGCATATTAAACGCTATGCCCTTGTTAAGAATGTTTCGACTCATAAGTCAAAATAAATTTAGGACCATTCTTAAGACAATTTCTTAGATATGTTATACATACCAGCACTGGTCCTAGCTTACCCAAGGCCCAGTGTGTCAGAGGAACCAGACAGAACCAGCAGCAGAGCGCTGGAAGAGTTTGACTATGAGAGGAGAGCATCAGCAGTCAGTCCATCTTTAAACACATCCAGCTCATATTGAAGGTTCTATGCTGGTTGACAACAGGCCTGCCACTATTTTAGTTTGAATGAAAAACTGTGTTTTTTTTTTTTTCTTGCTTAAGGGATTCATATCAAAGATTAATTAGCTGACATATCATCCACAATGTGGTTTGGCAAGCTGAATATGATCATATCATGTGCACATCACATAACAAATCACTTTAGCAAAGTGAAATTTAAAGAGTTATTAAAACATCAAACACAAAGAAGAATAATACAAAACTGTGTACAACATGGCCTCAGGCTAGCAAAGTCTCTCCACTCACCATCCTGAAAGCAGAGCCCATACACTAAAAACACAGCTCTTCTGAAAGCGGCTTGCCAAGTGCATTAGCAAGCACAGCTGGTAGTGTGATGTTTTCTGCCTGTGAGCTTGGGAGAGGAATAGATTTCCCTCCATCTCTAAATTATACAAATCACTTTATTTAGAAATATTATATGGCAGATTTAGTGCTCACGTTGGCCTTGCGACTCTTTTGAGAATAATCAACTATCCTAAATTAAATGATTTTTCACAATTACACATGAGAAATGATAGCTTGTCTGATTTTGCGATGATTACAAGGGGTTCAAAAGTGAGGGATTGGTTAATTGAGGCTCTGGGGAAAGGGGTAAACAGAGTGAATGTGCTTGACACAGTGCGTGTTGGTAGGTAACTTCAGCTGCCCTCGTCTGCAGTAATTTCATAGAGGATTGTCTCCACATGCTAATCCTACCCTTTAATACTTCTCCCTCAGTTTCATCCTTCTTTTTAATAAGCTTGAAATTAAAACGGCAGCACATGCTGGCCCATTTTACAGGAGAAATGATAAGGCCCAACAATGCAGAGAAAAGCGAGTCAGGGGGTTACATCAAACAACAGGCGTATCAAAGCAGAAGGTATAAAGGCATATACTGTGGGTGTGAGGACTGAACCAGAGGTTAACGAGATGCTGATTTCATCATTCCCTGGTCCAAATCATTGTTTCATTGCATTTATGTTTCACCGTGGCACAGAATCTTATACAGTATACCAGCACACTGCCCAGGACTCGCATTCATTTTTTAAAAGCTGCACAGTCTGGACGTGTACCAGCAGTGGGAGTGCAATATTTATAACCAGAGGAGTCCTTTAGTCAAGTCTACATGAGCTAAATAACACATACACACTGAACATATAGCAGGTAAAGCTGTATCAGCCCAGTTAGGCTCTCGCTGTACAATTATTCTGGACAAAAGAGACACATTTACCTTGAGCTCTACAGTTCAAGGTAAATGACATTTTCAAACCTGAACTCACTTATTAAATATTACAATTACAGAACTTCACTACAAAGGTTCAAGACACTGCTATGTCAGTTGTTTTGACTTTATGGTATATCCTCACACCAAGGAAAATAATGAATGAGCATATAAACAGCTGTCTACAGAAGACCTATAGACTGAGAGCTGGCAATCAACATGGTAAATATACAATTATCTGCAGAAAACTTTTCTATATTCTTATCATTTATAGTAAAAATACAGCTATTTTGTTTCCCATTATGTTTATCAAGTTCTGTAGCTTGACATTTGAAAAAAGCTGCTATTGTTCCATTACAGATAATTTTGTTCGACTTGAGTGTTCTGTGTAAATTGCGATAATGCGCCAAAGTGACTTCACAGTCTTGTTTTCTGAGGCTATTCAGACTTTTTTTGTGTGGCGCAGTTTATTTCAAGTTTTAGAAAAATTCTTTATTTCAACTTTTGACTCTAGCCCACTTGTTATTCATTTTGAGGCTTCTCTGACGAATTAGTTTGACCACAGAACTCTGCAAATTATGATAACAGTGATAAAACAATTTGATATCATTGTAAAGCTGTTTTCACTCCCACTGCAGTTTTCATACAACCCACTGTCCACAGGCTATCAGGCCATGTGTGGACTCTTATCACAATGTTGTCATCCACTAAACTGGTAATAATGGCATATCATTACTACTATGGAATAAGACAATATTGGATACTGTTGTAAAGGTATAAACATGCTAGGATGGAGTTGTGTTGTGGAGCTCAGGTAAACCTTGAAATGTTTCTTAAGATAAAAGAATATTTTACTAAATCTATATTAACACGACCAGAAGGTGTATTAGCCTTGGTGACCTTGAGTGGTGCTTGATGATTCCATGTACCGTGTATTACCATAAGCAATCAATTATTTAGAGTGCTGTGACATTAATTTGAAGCACCAAGATGAGATTGAATAAATTAGACAAACTGAATAAAACTAAAAATTTGGCCTCCAGCCTGCTGTAAAAGCTGTGTTAGGGAAAAATTACTAAGGTACAAAATAGGCAAACAAAGAGTGACGAGTAGCACAGGAAGCTGCTAAAACATTATTTGTAATGGATGGGTGTGCATTTCATGCATAGCATTTTAAGGATAAAGCAGCACAGTGATGTGTATTTAAGATGTGACACTACAGGCCACACTGTAGTGAGGACTAGTTTCCAAATCACGACTGATCACTTTCTGAATGCTGAAGGGATGGTCAGGGTGTGATGATTGGCAGAGGCAATCCAGCGCCGTAATAAGCAGCAGCTGAAAACAGGATTTGCAGCTCTGAGGAAAAAACTGTGCAAGACGGCTATCAGGGATAATTTTTGTAATTTTGTGTGACCGCTCCAAAGCTTCTTTTCTATGTAAGAGAGACAGGAGGTTAATGAAAAACTCCTAATCTTTTCCCTATATAATTGAAAGAGCGGAAGGTATCACTTCTAATAAAGTATGATAATGGAGAACTAGACATGCAGCTGAGTCCCAGATGATGTTCTTACCACTCTGTTTTTTTTATCATCTGCACTGTGGTTAAGGTTACAACATTTGTGCACCAGCGAGAGCAGCTCTACCCTGCACCTCTCTCCACAGCCTGTCAGCAGCAGACTGTCACTGCCTGAGAAATATGTGATCCACCCCAGGCTGCGTTGTTTATTACTGCCATGAACTCCCAAGAAATTAAAATGTTAATACTCTTTGTATGCCATCCTTCATATTCCAGTACCCTGCCTTCACCTCTTGAACTTGAGGTGCCATCAGACTTACAATAATCAGACTCATCAGGTTCAGACTATGAGGCTTTGCATGCAGTAATGCCAAGTTGTCCTTGTGAAAGAAAAAACAAGAAAAGAACAAGCCGATCTGATGACAGAAAGTGTACGCTTCACATTACTCTAATTTTAGTTTCACTGTACTGATCCCTGTTTGTTTGAGAATTTACTTTAAAATGATTACAACAGGGCACTACATGGAAAAGCCCTGAAATATACTGCTGACTTTATGAAACAACACTTCCTCACTTTCTCTGCAGTCATAAGACGTGATTATGGTGTTAAATTGGTCTCAAAACCCACGCACCTAAAAACCAGGTGCGTGCACATGATACAGAACAGTATCCAAAGCATCCTCAAGCACAAGCTCGACCCTCCCTACGCGCTCACAACTGCTCAACACTCACTCGCTTGTCAAGTTGACTTTTGAGACTTTGGAGGCAGGGATAGAATAGACAGTGGCTGATGTCTCTACTCCTTTGATTGGTCACTTTGAATACTGACAATGACAGGTAGCTGCCAGAGAGAACAACCATTTTAGCTCTAAGCTAGATAGAGGAAGTCAAACCAATCAAAGTTTTGATAGGTTATGATTCCAGCAGTGCACTAACAAGTATTAAATACATGCAATCAGATGTAAGGCAAGACTTGGTAATTGACATAGCTCAAACAATATTCAGAATTAAGAGAGCAGGAATAGAAATTAAATTCTTTGCTGCACATATTGGTGTGGATTGAAATGAACTGGCAAATAAATATGCAATAGGAGCAACAGGAAAGAGAGAAATCACTACGGTCGTAAAATATTGCAAGACTGAGGTTAAAAGTATAATCAAATCAGACATGAAAAATAAATGGCTGGAAGAGTGGGATAGAGGAAATAAGGGCCGATACTACTACAGCATTCAAATAAAAGTAGGAGAAATGAGAGGAAGCAATAGAAATAGAAAGGGGGAGGACATTATATCAAGGATGAGGTTTGGTCACACAAGTCTGAACAGTACATTAAACATCATGAATAAGCTACGGGTAGATGTGAACATTCGGACTACAGGAAATGGCAGAGCAGGTATTTTTACAATGTCCTAGATATCAACAAGAGAGACAGATACTTAAAATAACACTCCAAAGGAATCACATGACACTGGGTATTAGAGAAATGTTGCAGTGGTGATGTAGGGTACAGAGATATTTTCAGATTTTGAGAAAACATAGGAATTAATAGACTTTAATGAATAGTAACTGATCCACACTCCAGTCCAGAAGGTGGCGGTAATGCACCTTAAACCTGTTTGCCAACCACCATTAAAAGGAAAGTTCACCTGAAAAATCAAAAATACATATTTTTCCTCTTACTCATAGTGCTATTTATCCATCTAGATCATTTTGGTGTGAGTTGCTGAGTTTTGGAGATATCTGCTGTAGAGATGTCTGCCTTCTCCCTAATACAATGGAACTGGATGGTGGTGCTCAAAGTGCCAAAAAAATGTGTTGTATCTTTCAAGAAATCATGACCCGGTTACTCAAGATAATCTACAGACCTTGTGGTGAGCAGTTTTATGTAGGAATCTAGTTTCTCTCCACTAAAGTACAGCCATACTTATGTCAACCATAAGTAGATGCACAATTCCTTCTGCACAGCGGGACGGTTGGCAGGTGTAGTTCGGTAAGTGGTAATATGCTGGAAGAATGTATATTTATAGTTTGACATTTAAATTCTTTTGAGTTTTTTTCCACTACCATTTCCCTATAGTTATGGCATCATCACTACATGTTCCAGACAAAACTTATTATTCTGACATGTTAGGCTCCTTAGAAATGCCTTTAAATGTTTTGGGATGCTTTCAAAAAAGTACTTTATCAAGAGACTAAATAAAATGTCCAACACTCCACCACCAATAAATAGCAAATAAGCCCAGAGAGGATTGCATTGGCATTGTGTTTGTTGTGGGGAATTTTGCCTGAAAGCACTCTAGACTCAGGAATGAAACACATAGACACACACAGAACACTTTTGACAGGAAGTGAAGTATAATTACAAAATGCAATGCACATTACATTTGGAGAGAGCATTACTTGAGATTACCTTCTCTCTCTTGTCTGGTTACAGATCCATTGATTGTTTTAAGATAGCATGATACTGTCCACCCAAGCCACCGGCCTACACGGATTTAGCACATATGTATGGCATTCATCATTACATAAGGTCTTGTAGGACACCAAACCCTTTTTTCTTTAATTCCATGAGATAAAACAACCTTTCTTCGATTCAGAGACATGGAGGTGAGTGCAGACATCCAAAGATGTGCACTGGCCCTCCCTGAACTGACCTCTTTGCCAGCATGACACATTTCTGGCCAATAACTAAATCATGGCCTGAACTAAAAGCATCAACCAGGAGAAAGGACCGACAACTCAGAAAACATGAACAGAAAAGCCCTTTTCTTATCTCCCCAGACCAGAGTCATAAAACTCTCACATTCCTGGTGGACATTCATTGGAATCTGAATTTGTGTGAATTAAATGTCTAATTATTATGTAAATCACATAATGTTTGTCATAGAAATACATGAGGAATGATATAACTTTGATAGCTGTGCGATCGTCTATATTTTATTACATGTGACAATACTGTCCTCTATTGATAAGGTTAGAACTTCATGTTGAAATTTTAAATGTCATAAGCGTTAATGAGTGTTTATATGGTAATGGTTTTTAAAATCACATTTAACTTTTGCTATAATAACCTTATAGACAGTTAAATTACATAAGCAGTCACAATGAAAGAATAAAGCTACTGAAGGAATAGTAATGTAAAATGATATTGCACCCACAAAGACTTACCCACAGCCCTTAGCCTGCCCCTGGCTGTGCAACTGCCTAAACCTCGCTGTGACTCAACCTAAAACAATGCCGGACATATTCTATGCTTTATCATGTACTTTTAAGACATTTAGTTATAAATAAATGTCTTCATTTATCCTAAGAAGTCGTTGTTGTTGTGTCTTTGTGCACAGCACACAGAGGTCACTGTTTTGAAAAGAACTTATGGTTATGAGACTGATTAATTGATCAAACTGAGAATTTAATCAAAGCTTTAATGCTTCCTCCGGACATTAAAGGTTCCTTATAGGAGGTGCTGCCCATCAATCGAGGTTTTATATTAATAAATCTAGATTAACCTACAGTTATTTTATACTTTACTTCATGTGACATAGTTCAATATCATGTTTTTCACAATGAACCTATCAGAGAACAGCATATACCACAGAATCAGCTCTTTTGCTTACTCCTAACCTTGTCCCTAGGTCGGTGTTCTCTTTACACATGGCAGCATGAAATAAAAGTCCAGCATACATGTCATGTAGTCTTTCACAGTACAGAAATCACAGCAGAATTAAAAATGGTAACTCCATAAAGCTTCATGCTATTTTAACATGCTCTCATTTGTTCTCTCAGTCCAGGGCTTTCCATAAAGTATGGAGTAGCCAGCTAGCGCGAAAAAGTAGCAAACTAGGCCATGGCCTCTGGCACGTTCTAATGCCACTATTCCTCATATACACTGATCTTAATTATTGCATATTTTAGTTTGAGATTGCCTACCTGATTATAAACATCTAGTGAATTATTGTAAAGGAGAAGTAGGCTTCTTTTAGCCTACACAGTCTTTAAATAGCTGTTAATATTAAAAACCACGCCTATTCCTGACTGATCAGAACTTTTGTAATTAAGTATTATTACACCTTATTTATTTTTTTACTTATTTATTGCCACTTCACTTACACTTCACTGTAAGTTTTATCAAGATTTGCCACAATGACGGTTAATGTATTGTTTTACTAGAAACATAAATGCACAAAACTTATTTAACTGAAATAAACAAGGTTATTTTACATGGAAACATGTTTTTAATCCCATGTCTTGTCTAGCCTATGTAGTGGTTTTAAATTATTTATAAAATAAATTTATGCCAAAAATAACAAACACGTGAATCACTTGACTCAAATCATGTGATTCATATTTTTGTTACTTTGACAACATTGCCTGTTTTACATCAGTTTGCAATGTGTCTTAGAGATGGCTCTGTTGTAAAAAGTGCAATTAAAATAAAGATTTTTCATTCATTTATTCATTCATTAAGCCCATTAATGTCTGTGTGGTGTATATGGAAAATGCAGCGCTTTCAATAGACTTTTTTAATACTTACTGCACAATCATCAAGTTACTGCCACTGGTGTTTTCCAAATGAGGATGTCCCCTGTCTGTGCAATCAATGCAATTCTTAATGTGTTTTGTCATCAGTTATTTTGCTAATATTTGTCAAACACTGAAGATAACTCTCCGCTCTCTACTCAGCAGGACGCAACCTCTCACACATTCATCTAGAGCGTGTTTCTCTATCATCATGCTCACATTGTTTTGAAGTGGAGGTTAGTGGCTGTAAATTTACACACAAAGTGAATTGTAACTTGTTAATTAAAACTATTTTAGTAGAATCAAAAATATATATAATAAAGTAGCCAGGCTGGACTTAAATGAGCAGTCGGCAGTTTTGCTGGCAGCCGGTACTTGTGGAAAGCTCTGCAGCCCCCATCCTCAGTTGGTGAGAAAACTTCTGAGATATTCATCTGTCTTCAGTGTTCTTTTCTTTGTTAGTAGTAAATGTCAAACGTGGACACACGATTTAGAAAGACCTTTTTTTGTCATCCCTACACAATAAGTGTCTGAACAGAAGTCAAAATAGTGTCTCAAGTCTGGGCAGGAAATTAAATTGTAAGTGCATGTCCTGTTCCCAGCATAGTCTTAATCAAAGCTAAATATACATGAAACAACCTGTAGCCTTGGATAGAATGTAATCTACATTTGTCATGGAAAAATGAGGCAGTGCATTTATCAAAGAGAGGCATAACGAAGTATAACATTTCTCATTTATAATTATTTGATTATCTCTCTGGCTGCTTCATCGGTGTTATGCACCACTGGGCTCTTACACAGCTGCTACGGCAGAAAATGCTGGAATTCAGATAGGTGCAATTAATGATATTCCTCTGAAAATACTGTGATTCAATAGTTCTTCAGATGTAACCAGACACCGTTGAAGTTCGATAACAAGATCAATAGAGATTTATTTCAATTGTGTTGTGCGGCTGAGAAATCATCACCTTGTCTGTTAGTGTCTAAAAAGTCACCCGGGGAATGTGGTTCTAAAACTGGCTCTGAGGCTGACTCATTGAAGGGAACAGAGGAGCTGCTGTTGCCAAACCTCCAAATAAGCCAGTCCTTTTAGGCTACAGTACACTCCAAATGCATCCAGACTCCTGATGAAGAAGAAACAAGGAGTGTGAGGAAAAAAAAGCACAGGCTTAAAAGCATGCATTACTCCAAACGCACATGACTTCGAAGCACAGAGTTTCCTAAAATAACAAACACACCTCTGATTTAACCTGTCCAGTGGAGAGTAATCAAGTGCTTTGAATGGGGTGCTGTCTAAAATACCATCTGGAAAAATCATCTGAGTCTGTTTGGAAAATTGCTTTGACATCTGCTTGCCTGTTGTAGCAGTCAACCCCATTAAGAAAGCCAACTGCTCTGAATAAGCACTTTTATTAAGTTTAACTCCTTAAACAATACAGTATATGGATAAAATATATGGGTAAAAAAAAAGTGCTACATCGCATCTGATGAGCAGGTTGGCACCTTGCATGGCAGCCTCTGCCATCACTGTATGAATGTGTGTGAATGGGTGAATGCTGGCATGTGTTGAGTGGTTGGTAGACTAGAAAAGTGCTATATAAATGCAGCCCATTTAAATGTTCATTCAAACACAGATTCTTTAATATGTTGACAGCTACACTTTTTACTTGAATTAGGTGAAGTAACTGAAATACATGAAGGTTCTATATTGATTGCTGACAGCTAACACCTGTTGAGGCATATAGGTGTTCTATAGCTGCTGTCTTGTCTGGTGTTTGTTTCATTTGACACTGACGACACCGGCAGATTCAGTGCTTATTAACTGGCCTATTTTAAGGATAGTATGTGCAGTATAATAAGTCTGGTATAATATGCTTTCATTATAATATATAACTTTAATTTTAAAAAGCGAAGGATTGTCACGTTTTCAGTTTCTGAAAATGAATTACTCCTACCGCAGTCCTCCATCATATACCTCTATGAAGTATAAATATAATAATATCTTAATTTAAAGTCAGACAGCTCTGCAATTCTGCATTTCTCTTCAATCTGAATTGATTGCTGTTTCAGGAGCATATGTTTTACTGTTTAAACTTTGCAGAGCAATCTTGTTTTGTAGTACTGGATGTGCATAGAAACCTCAAGTTGAACCTGACCCAATTAAACCTTCTTTTTGAGTCACACAGAAATGTACATCAAAATGTGAGTCATGTGTGTGAAGATGTGAATGTGTGTGTGTTTGTGTGTGTGTAGCCCAGCGTATTCGACAACAATCAGATAAAAGGAGGGAAAAGGGAGGCAGGCAATCACAAATTAATGAACACCTTCAGATTTGGTTTTGAAGAGATTTTGTAAACTAGGACACATTTGATCCGAGGTGTGGAAAGTTTGGGCACCAAATTAGCAGCACTTGGCAGGTTTGAAAGGCAGTTGCAAAGAGCATACATGGGCAATCTTTCTCTCATGCTCACATCTTGCCTTGCTGTTTTAAAGTACGATTAGGAGGAAAACCACAAGAACACATCTGTCTTTGCTTACTATCCATGTGATATAAAAAGTGAGTCAGCCATACAGTGGGATGCACTGATGCTCTCACTTGTAGTGGTTAGTCAGTGATTACCACTGTAAGATTTTGGAATTGCAAAAGTGCAATTACAATGAATGATCAGTGACATTAAAGGCATTGTGAGATCTCTCTAACCTCACATTGAAAACAAAATATAAGCTTACAATTAGGACATGGTAAGAGTGGGTGATATGGATCAAATTCTCTATCACAGTGCACATAATTTTACACCATGATATCAATAATACAATGATCTATCACTATATAGTTGGGGTTTTTATGGAAAATCAATTCAAAGACTGTTCTAGAGAAATGCTACTGTGAAGACAATGTGAGAAAAATCCCTCAAACTGAAAATATACAGCTGCAGAGGCCCTAAATAACTTCGCAGAGAACACTAGGTTAATTCCTCAATTTATTCAACGTCTGCTTCGACTAACAAAAACTCTCATGAGACATCCAGAGCAATAAAGCACTCACTATGTCAGCTGAAATGACTTCCCAAAGAAAGAACGAAAGAAAATCAGAATTTGAGAATCTGAGCCAGCAGTCTTAATTTTTACACTCACAAACAAAGATATGGAGGGAATGTCAGAAAAATTATTTCTTTGTTTGTCACATCCATGCCTCAAACCTCAATAATCTATGTCCTTATGAGTGTTTGACAAACAAAAAACTCATAGATGAACATTTATGAACAGATTTCAGGCAGTTTTTTTAAAAAGCAATTAAATTTGGCTTTACAAGAATTCTCCATCATTTTTTTTTTTTAAGAACATGATGGACAGCTTTTCGCTTTCATTAATGTTTTGGCCTCCGGAAAGACTTTGTAATGATATTAAGCAGACATAGGATTTCTAAGAGTATGCAGGTTCTCCTTCATTAATAGTTTGAAGGGAAACACGCATATTTTTGCCCTCTACTGTACACAATTAAACATGTCAGTCAGTCAACCTGAGCAATTGTACAATAATACAGAAGCAATGTCAATACTCTGGGTACAGAATATAAAAAAATATCAGCAGTATGCATATATACTCTGAGTAGTAAACATGTATAATGGAAGTACAAAAAGATAGCACAAGGAACAGAATACATGTTTATTAGAGATAAGAAGGAGGGATGCTGGAAAACTGAGGTGGAGTGAAGTATGCATGGGTTATGTAGGAGTATGTGAGTATAAATGTGTGAAAAGTTCAGCTGGACGATGACTCTGGGGAAGAAAGATGGTCTTGAGCCCGGTGGTGCGGACTCAAACGCACCCGTGTCTCCTCACAGATGGCAGGTGAGAAAAGCCAAGGCGACTTAATTTGTCATACGCATTTCAGACGAGAGCATCATTTGAAGGTTTTTACCAAAGTCGTTGAGACTAAAGGAACAATAAAATCCTACCCTGAATTCATGCAGCAGTGGCAGAATAATAAGGTTTGAAACAGCTTCACCATATTGACTGGTGACTGTGAGTCTGTCTGCAGTTTTCCTGCCCTCTTGTGACCAAAAAAATATTAATGCAGCTTGAAGTAAAGCCTGGTGATATTCTATGTTTTTCATAGTGTAATAAAAAATACACCAACAATAAATTGACCCAGCTAACAAGTAATGTCTGATGCATCTTTTTCATATGTGCCATAGAGCTCCATTAAACTATTACCATGTTATTGGGTGACATGTCCCTTCATTACCATGAACCGAGCCACTGCACTTTATTTTGAGACACACCGTCCTGCTTCTAGAAATACTCACTAGAGCACCAAATGTGTATTAATCCACTGCACTATTTCCTCCAGTTTGAGTAACGTCTGAAAAAGTTACGTCGCCCAACCACTGTAGGAAATTACTGAGCCTTTTTATAAAATAAAAACATATATCCATGAGCCAGCGGACTGGGGGCTGAGAGCTACAGACAGTAAAGGAAAGTCAGACAGTACTGAGAGACAAACTAACTGTTGGTTTTGGTCTGTTCATGGAATTTGTTGACAATAGGAACACGATAAGAATATAGAATAACACCAACAGCTAATGTTTATGTCACCAAACAGTCGTAAAAGGAGCTGTTAGCCTGTTTCAGTATCACCGAGGCATTGTATGATTGTGGTGTGTTAAGTAGGCTTAAAATTATAACATTAGTCAATTGTTTAAACACCTTGCATGACCTGCGACCTACGGCAGAAGTAATGTTACATGATAAAACTTGAAATTTTTCTTAGGGAGGAGGAAGTTGGTTCACAACATGGACCCTACAGCAAACCTAAGGTCTGTGGCAGAGGATTTACAGAGAAGTAGTGCCTTGTGTGACATGGCCTGATACCATGCCGGAGAGTTTACATGCTAAAAATGTCACAATGAGCAACCCACAGCCTTCACAAATGACAACAATGCTTTCCAGTCCCTTCACTAAATTCATACTGTTCTCAACTATGCTGCTAACCACATTCACTAGTGGGTGGTCTTTTTCTGGAATTGACATCTGGAACCAGCAGTTCAAAGTATAGCTGAACAACACTGTTGCCATTCACATCCATGGAGACACGCTGCCAGTGGACACTGATGGAACTATTAATAAATTCATCTTAGGGAGGTGCTGAGAGGAGAAACATTTGCCATGTCAAAGCAGCTTCATTGCAAATATTTGACTCTACTACACCAGAGTGTGCTGCAGACTGGATGAGCTGTACTATTGCATACAGTACATGATTTGTCATGTCACTCATCAAATTATAAAACATGCTAGCAATTACAGATACTTGGTTTTCAGTCATTATATATATTATCATTATATGCATGTATCCTACATTGTTCATCATTCAGTCAGTTACAGGAGAGAAGAAACTACAGGCACATTTACTGTATAATGTAGGTTAATACAAATAGATTTGATCAAGCTCAGGGTTTTCTGCAGCATGTGACAGTGAAGGCCCCCCCACTCACCTAAAATAAAGGGCTCCTCCGCAAATGTCAGGAATAAATACGTTTTTTCACAAATATAATATTAGACTTATTAAAAACCCCACTGCTGTGCATATAAAAATAATAACATCAATTACAAAATCTACTTTTTTCTTTCAGATCTTATTAAAAACCTATATGTAGAAAAGTATTAGAAGGGGTTACCCTCTCCTTTGCCATACATTTGATGAAAATAACAAAATACAGAAATTATCAAGTTATTACACCAAATAAAGAAATAGTTTGTTATTTATGTGTTTATGTTTTATATGTAAAAAATCATTCACAGACAAAGAAATGTAAAGTATTTCATCTGACATAGTGATGTTAGTTTGGGGTCAATTATAAACTCTCTGTTAGACCTCTGTCCCTGTTAGACCTCTTATGAACAACCTGTCATAAAACTCCAATAACAGAAATCCAATTGGACTTCTCTTGGATTTGGGAGGTGTGGCACTATGTAAAAGTAGTGTCAACATTAGTCATATACAGACCACCAATATATTTAACCCTGCTTTACAGCTGGAGTCTTACACAGAAGTAAGAAGTCATTTTCTATAACATGTCATCACTATAAAACCATGTTTATAAGTTATTCTCATAAAATCAGGAAGGGTTTACCATCACCGATAAGCAATTCCCTGATTCCTCTTGAAGATCCTGATTTTCCTCACCTCAACCAAGCAGAAGTGAAACACCAACAGCAGGTGTGTTTGTGGCAAGCATTAAGCTAAGTTTTGTATATGTTTAATCGACAGATATACACATACTTAACACTAAAGTAATTAACAGATAGGTGTAAATTAAAACCTAGAGCGAAGTAGCTCAGCAGGTTTGTGTGATATGTATGCTACAAACAAGAAGAGTGAGGAAATTCCCTAATTCTGTACATCTAGTCAAACTGTAGGAAAGCATTACACATGTAAAAAGCAGTGTTTAATAAACACCTTTTCATTTTTCAACTACTAAGCTACTACACTAAACTATATTTCCTGTATTAAAAAAAACAAACCAACATATTATTAGTTTTTGTGTGATAGAACAATGTGAGAAATAATAGAAATATCACAAGAGCACATCCCACTGAAAAACAGATATTAGCATGAAGCTAGTATTTGACCTTATGGATGAGATCAGGCTCACATGAAAATGCCAACATGCTTGACTTCGTTGCCTGACAACCACTCCTGCTGACGATGAATAATTCCCACCGGGGATCCAGATGTACACTTTGAGCTTTCCTGTCTGAATTACACTTTCCAACTGATAAATGGCTCCAATGTGAAGAACTGCAAACTGCACCTTGGTGAAGCAGAGGGAAAAATGCTTCCCCCACAAAGACAGATGCCTCATCCATATTTAAATACAGGTAGAGCTAACCCTCCGGTGGATCCCAAATTATACCAACTAATATAAGCTTGCTCAGAAAATATTTAGATAATGAAACATGCAGGAGGATGGATGAGCAGTTACAGCTGAAAGAAAGAAAACAGGAATACTAACTGCAGAGTCTGTGATTGAGCAGACTTTCACAACTCAATGCTATCTACAGCATGGCCCTCTGACAGGTGACACCACCGTCTAGCACTGACCTATTGTAACTTTGAACTGCATCACTGGCTTGATAATGTAGGAGAATAAATACATTTATTAATATAAAATCCTTGTTTGGGCATGACCTACTTGAAGGGCCAGCTTTAATGTCTGGAAGACACAATGAACCCTGAATTCAATTTGATCAATTAATCAGGCTCATAACTGTAAGTTCTTTTCAAAACAGTGACCTCTGTCTACTGCTCTCCCAAAGAAAAAACAACTTCTTAGGACAAATGAAGACATCTATTAATAGCTAAACGCCTTGAAGATACATGAAAAGCATAAGATAATAAAGAAAAAGAATAATAAGGCTTTTAAATGATAATAGAAGTAAAAATTGAAAAATCGTTTCAAAATAGTGGCTTGAAGTGTGTGATTCGAGGCTACAGATTGTAATGGGGAATGCTAAGGGAAAGCTAACTCAAGTTCTGTAAAGAAATTATCTTCTTCATTTTAACGTTATTCGACATCAACCCTTGATCACAAAGCCATATTATGCCTTACTGTTTGTGTTGGTTGAGCTGTAGTTAGCTGCAGTGTTGAGCCACCAGCAAGGATTAGTTGGCGCACAGCCACATCAAGCCATGGGCTGTAGGCAAGTCTTTGTGGATGCAGTGGTGACGAATCACCGGTGAAGCGGGTCAGCCTTGTTTCTGACTGACCGGGGAAGAGTCTTTGTATCGGCTTCTCCAGGCGGCATGATAGCCGGTCATTTTGGCTGTGCTGCTATCAGCAAGCAGGCAGAGATCCAGTTCAAACCTCAGTGTCTTCTTCAGAGTGATATTTCAGTTTGAAATAAATTTAATCTTTTTCTCTATTTGGGATTGAATAAAACTTAAGGGTCTGTGTGACTAAAAAAATGAAATACTATAGGTGAAAAAATGAGACAAATAAAACAAAAACAAACTGAACTTGTTTCAATAAAAGATTAAAATATGTGCATACTTAGTTGAAAAAGAAAGAAAAGAGACGTCTTATTAGAAGAATCATGTCTTGGCTCATGAGTTTCTGGAGACAAGCTCAGGGAGATGGAGATCCATCTGAGATTTGTTTTTATCAGTTTGGACAAGACAGGCAGAGTTTTGGCTGTGTTAAACGTTTTCACACCAAAGTTCCGATGAATATTTATTTTCTTTGTTTAAGGTGTGTCTGATACTTTTCACACTTCAGAGTCACTATTGACCCATTTTTAAAAGTCTCTGTGTTCAGCCCTCAGTGCTTTTGTATTCCTGTTTGTACTTTCAGATGTTTATTTAATGTTTCCTGATTGCTTTCAGCCTCATTGGAGCAGTGTTAACTTACCGCTGATGAAAACCAAACATTTCCTGCTTTTGGTGCTTCATATTAAAAGCTTTTAAATGACAAAATAACAGGAAACTTTTACTGTGAAGAATTTATAGAAAATGAATTAGTGGATAAATAAAACATGTCTCCACAACAAGATGTGGAGATATTTGGAGCTATTTGCTCAGTAAATCAGTTATAAATCATGCTAGGAGGAAGAGTACAAGCAACAACAGCCACAGTGAGATGTTAGATGAAGAGCTGTAGACAACAGGCTCTTAATACATTTTCTGCAAACAGTACACTTCCAACAGGTAAACAACTTCTTTTACCTTGCTGTGCTGTGTAATGGAAAAACACTCACAGCATGTAAGCTCAGCTCAAGTGCTCCTGGCATGGCTCTGCGTGACTACCCCAAAAAACGATAGAAAAAACACCATTAGAGGCCTTGACAGTACATGTCTTTTTTAAAAATTGTTGCAAGAAAGGATAATTGTACTGAGTAATGATGAATTTTACAAAAACAATTTAGTATAAAGAAAATGAAATTAAAAAATTTAAAATTAAAATAAATCAAAGAGCAAAACTTAGTAAACAGGACCAGAACACTGGGGTGTACCTTAAAGATAGTGGTAAATTATATTCTATAAGCTTATCATATCATGAAACATCGTGGTAAAGTAACAAGTAACCATAGCCATCAGATAAATGTAGTGTAGTAAACAGTGCAATATTTCCCTCTGAATAGTAGTGGAGTAGAATTGTGGCATGAAATGGAAATAGTCCAGTAAAGTACAAGTGCCAGAAATTTGTACGCTACAGTACTTGAATAAATGTACCTAGTTACATTCCAGCATTGTTCCCTTGACCTGTCTTAAGAAACAAAAAAGAATGGTTTCAATAAAAAGCTACAGTATGAGCATAAGAGCGCAGGCAAGTCTAGTCAGGTGGCCACCAACTCAATAACTGATCATTGGTTGAGTTGGGCCCACGACTCTGAGAAGGCTCAATAATGTGTTCTCCTCTTTCCCTGCACCCACACACTCAACACAGTCCTCTGAAGCAAGCTAACACTTGGCTAACATCAGTCTCTGACAACTGAGCAAGCAAAAAGCCTTTCGTTGCCAGGAGTCTAACCACTCCTACTCTCAAATGATGGAGACACAGCGAACATCAACAAGCCTATGTTAGTCAGGCTTTACTCATGATATTGAGATCATATATTGAGGTTATTTAACGCGATTACTCATTGACTTTGGAAACATCATGCTTTTATCAAACTTGTTTAAAAAACTTGGCTTGAACTTTAAATATAATTCAACTGAAAAACAAATAAAAACATATGTCTTATAATGATAATAATAATATATAATGATAATTGATGATTTATAACACAAGACAAAATGAGAGCATCATTGCAAAACGGAATGCAGCACAATAATTGTTCTATCTCGATAATCTTGTTCCCATAGTCATTGGAAACCAAAGTCATAATTGAAAAAAAAAAAAAAAGGATTAATCACCAACCCTACACTCACATGTCTTCTAACCCACAGCCACTCACTGAAACTGGTTGTCTTCTATGTTTTTCACTGTCTGCTTTAGGCTTCATCCTCTTACACCCAGTTCTTAACAGGGACAAAACTCTGCCACCAAAACCCCTACAGCCAACCTCTACTGAGCAGACCTTACGTTTCCAAACCCGCTCCTCTGCTGCCCACTGCTTCCTCTTATAGGCCACTTCCACCCATCCTTTCGTGGTATGACAGCTCCACAAAACACACAACCCGCAGTGTTTCTGACCACTACACATGATTAAGTCTTAGATTAGTGGTGGTTACTCCCTGAGGAGCAATGAGCTGTTTTATTAAATCTCCTGTCATATTCCAATCCGTCCCTGGTGGACCACATCAGCTAGTCTCAGTTCTTTCCACAGATCTTTTATTTTCTGATTTGTTTTTGAATTTTCCTTCACTGCTTCTGTGATATCCAACTCAACTGGATGCATGTGAAATACTGCAAGGTCAGCAGGTTGATTGTTTCTGATGAATCTCCCAAGAAGAGGTATGTAGGAGGTGAAACTTTGCAGAGGTGAAATGTTCTGACAGTGATGCAAGAACAAGGATGGCCTTTTACTGCAAGGTAATAAGGACAGACTAGTCAGCCCTTCACTAGTCAGCCCATCAATTATAGGAAGCATTCTGCTGGGGCATCTGGGCCCTCATCATCATCTTCATCAGACGCTCTGTGTGTTTAGCTGCTGTTTCAAGAGCTTCTGTGATGTGGAAATTCCAAGATTGATTTTTTAGCTTGTCAACTCTCCCTTTTTACTGCCACCTCCTTGAAAGATGCTTGACTCAACAAAAGACTTGCATGATAGTTAGATCTGAGGACCTCATTTGCACAGAGTGTCAATAAAGACGCACTTAACCAATCGTGTTGGGAATCATTAAGTTAATCTGAGGTGCCTGCGCTCTTGACAAACTTTACTGACTTTCATGAACTTAATGAAACTGTACAGTACATTTTACATGTACACGATCAAAGTTGATGGTAAGCACATGATATGTAAATTATTACGGCTGTTTGGGTGGTGGATTAGTTTTGCCATATGGAATGTGAAAATTCCACAGCTATCTTACACTAATTTGATTGTCATTTATACATCATTACAGTTAAAGCATGATGGTTTACTCACAGCAAAAACTATACATATATATATAATGAAGAGTGGGTGAGACCTCAGAGACATTCAACAGGTGGTACAGTAGCTCAGGAAGAAATATCTATAATTGCTATAAGGCCTGTCTCTGACGTTAAGCAGAGGATATGACTTAGTTAATCTTTTAATTCTTATAGGTGATATTTACAAATGATTTCTGGCTCTTTTTATGTGCTTACAGTCAAATTGTGTTTGTCATTGCTGACTAAATGACCACACCAGGGTAAAATGGAAGGAAAGTGGCTCCTCTGAAAATTACATGTTTGTGTTTATGCAATATGTATTTTAGGGCGTTCCTCTTCTGAGGTGAAAAATATGTGTCCAATATCTTTATCAGACACAGAGAGAAGGAGAGGATGTAGCTAGGTCTAAGCAGGGAGCAGGTCCAGTCTGATGAGATTGATTGAAGCAGCCAGTAATAGGTCTTACAGTTAATTTGTCACATTGATTTTTCAGAACTGAAATCACTGATATGTTTGTAGAGCTGACAACATTAAGCTATTCCATTAATATTTCCTCACATACTCCTCTTACAAAAATGAATACATGTTTGCAGTTCCCAAAATGTCTTCTCTTCAACCAACACTCTAAGTTCGGCACTCTACTTTCCAGACATGCTAAACATGTGTCAAAACAGTCTGCCATCAGATCTGGTTCAGTGGCACTTTATGCAAATCACTTGTGGCTGGGTTCATTTACACCTGCAGTATCTACAAAATCTACTTCAAACAAATACAGCAAAGTAGGAATTGTCTATTGTGGGCAAAACATATAAAGAAAACATTTAAAAAAGTGCTAAGAGTCCTAAAATGATCTGCGTGGTCACAATTTGATATAGCTGGATTATTTGTAAAACAAATTTTCTCAAATGCAAAACTCTCTTTCTGCTGCCAAACACCCACCATCCCTACATGAAACCACCAACACATTTAGGGCAAATTAACCAGGGGAACTAATTGTGTACTCTGACTCTTCATAGCCAACTCTTCCTCCTGCAGTTTAGTTGGATGAGACACATTTACAACATCTTCTTTGTAATATCAGTAAAGCTGCAACGATTAGTCAGTTAATCATTTAGCATCAACAGAATTAATCGCCAAATATTTTGATAATTGATTAACCGTTTTGAGTCATTTTTTAAGAAAAATCTTCTATAGGTCCTCTATGATAGTAAACGACTGATTAATCAACAATAAAAACAATAGTTACTTGGATCCCTATTATCAGTGATTCTTTTAACTGCTTGAGCTAAGCTAGCTATAGTTGCATAATGCATAATGTTGTCTTTTTACCTCTCAGCCCCTGTAGTGATTCCGCTTGAACTACAGTTGGCAGCAGTGGCATATTTAACACAGTGCTTCTAAAATAGGTTTTATTACTGGTGAAATAGTCAGGATTTGGTTGAATCCCTGTAAACTGTTCTTGGGAATAACTTCACTCAAGCTTCAACACTTTTTTTATAAAGCAAGTAACTCATCTACCTTCAGATCCACCACTGATCAAAATAGATTATAAGAATTCATTTAAAATCATGTCACAGTTAACTGGATATGTTGCAGTCAAGTATGTTGCAATAAACTGTAAGCTGTAAAAATCATCCTCTCAAACATCATATTCATCTTCTGTTTGATCTAAAATTAGTTTCATAATTTCCATTTTACGTACTATAAAAACCTTGTGCTAGGGTAATTGCAGAAGCTAACATAAGTGCAAAATGACTCACCTTCCAGAAAAAAATATTATTCCAACCTTCTCAAAAAACAAAACAAAACAATTCAAAGTTACCTTTTCTCTGGCTGTCTGTGTCTCTCTCTATCAAACACACACACACACACACACACACACACACACACACACTGACAGACAGGTACAGCCATCAGAGACATGCCTCCACTCTATTGACATTGACAGCTTGTCAAAATGTGGACCAGGGTCTGAGAGGACACACCTTGCAATCAGCACAGCATGCAAAAGTGGTGAATCAGAATGCATTATGGGAGATAGCACTGACACAGACACTGAGCTGATCCCTGATATACCCTGCGGACTATATCAGTTATTAATATATTAATTATAAATATAAAGAACTGCATGCCGCAGTGCTTCTATCAACACTTTGCATTTCATGTCTTTCTAGTGTGAAGCACTGAATCATATCTGCCTTTTGTACCACTGAATCAAAAGTGTCAAATACAGTATGTTTTGATGAATCTATCAAAGCTACAAAGGTATCAAGTAAGATACCCCTGATAATCACAAATTAGATAATTTGTGATTAGGAATCAGCAGATTCTGCCCTCAAATTTACAACTCATGCCTACGAATTCCTTAATTTGTTCCCTCAATTTGATGTTGATCTTGTCCCTCTAAACTCTCTTTCTCATAGTTCTGATGCTACACTGAACATAGTTTCAGTGCTTTTTTACTCTTTGCAGATCAGTTTCGGTTACTAAGTGCACAAAACCAGCTGAGTGCTGCAGTTCAAAATAAACTGCCTGGTTAAAGACAATCTGAATGAGCCACTGGGGTTTATTACAGGCTTGTTTTTGTTCTGTTCTTCATGTGCACAGATTGTTATTTAAGGGACATTTTTCCCAGTGTATAAACGACTAATTTATGCACATAAATTATCATAAAACTGACCCCATACGTGTCAGAACCCTAATGAGATTATCTACACTATAGGAGGAACGTGTGTAAGTCTGTGATCCACAATATGTGCCATCATGATGATATAATGGTGCTGGGACATACAGTGTCTAAATATAAAATATAATGAGTGGTATTAAATTATCATCAAAGATATGCTAGAAAGGCTACAGGGGGTTCACCATACCATCATTGTATGTTCCCGCCCATAGCCTCACAGACAGAAAACTATACACAGGATTCACAAACACTGTAAACCACAAATGATGGACTGTATCCTGTAAAATTAGTTAAAAGGAGGCTGCGTTTCTCTGCTGCATTTGAAGGAGTTTTTGAAGCTTTTTTGACCCATCATGACATATTTGGTTTTGGAGGGAATTTAAAGGAAACATAGCCTGAAATGGGACACAGTTATAACCAAGACACAAAAGAAAGCCCTGATTCTCTCACTGTGGGCACTATAATAAGCCAATAATAAATGCAATGCAAACTCCTGTGATGTCTGAACTCATACAGAGGTGAAACTTGGATTTCATAAGATTGATTTGTCTTCATCTCAGCATATTTCATATTTGTATAAAAAGAATTCAGTTTAAATTCTGTTGTGCTTGACAAAAACAAGACAACCGACATCACACCTTGCTCATCAATCAGAGAGCTCGCTGTGTTCTTCGTCACGCTGTGGTAACCTGTTCATTGCTGCCGTATGTGTCACTTTGGCTGTTTTCCAAAAAAAACAAACAAACAAAAAAAGTAAAAAATCAAAAAACATGAAGATAGATATTTTTCAAGGAATCAAGCTGAACTAAATGCTGCACTCTAGGACTCTGGATTTCATTTCATACTATATTACAGGGATGAATAGAAACACCAGGACTGAATCTCTCTCTGAATGAAAAGAAAGCTGCTGCAGCTCTATACTTGCACCAGTATATTGTGTTACACTGATACAGAGCCTCTTAGACATGAGGGAAGAGTCTATGAACAAAAGTAGTGGTGAGCAAGAACATCCCTGCCTTGCCTCCTGTTTAAAGCTCCCCGGTGCATTAACAATGAAGAATTCCTTAATCTCTAGTACACTAGATCTCTGCTCCCACTATAGAATCAGACATCTGAGCGCTTTAGGTAAGTGAGGTGAACCGCTGTTCAGGGGAAGATAATCTGCTTTGAATACCACCTGATTTGCCTTTATCCTTAGGAAGATACCTAGCATTGCCTCTCTATTTGGTTAATGGAGCAGGGATGCCCAGGAGAAATGGAAAGTATTCGTGTTGCAGACTGACTTGCAGCTTGGAAAGAAATCATTGACTTATGAACTGCCCTAAATATAATGAGGCACCTGGGACATTGTACATAAATGGTATGTCTGTATATACCAGATGCATCTCAGACAAGCTTGGCATTTGGGAACAATCAATTCAAAAAGGAGGAAAAAAAAATCATGGAAAATAAATATTTTTAGGTTATTATTCACTGAGCATTGAGCAACACACAGCACATACTGTACTGCACTCACACCTCCCATTACACTTAATGTTCATCCTCACTTACTGTTATCTGATTAATATTGATAGAGGACACAACTGCTCATATTTGTAGCAAAACAGAAAGAATTAAAACAAACCTGAGAAGAGACATTTTTGACCTATAAGTAAAAACTCAAGGAATGCACGAGACAACATAATTCAGGTTAATGTTATTAACACTCTTTCTAAGTGTAGACAGAATATATTTCATTTATTAATTCATTTCATTTAAAGTCTAAAACCTTGTTTGTACAAAGTTAATTATACAACAGGTAGCAATCTGATTACTGAATGTGTCCACATGCAGCAACGTTTTCATTGAAAACTTATAAATTGACATCACACCTTAAAAAAAAAAAAAAAAAAACGCTGAGAGGCTGATAATTTGAGAGGGCTTTTGTTTTTGATGTATAAAAAGATTTAATGTTTCTGAAAATAAATGATTATTTTACTGCAAACAGAAATACAAGGAAAGGTCAGGGAGCGACCAGTACACTGTAATTTTGCCAAAGCATGTGGTGTAATTTAACTGTCATCACCAATTATTATAGTTGTTACATTTCAATGATGCTTACAGGACTCATTCCTGACCGCATCACTGTGGTGCCGACAACGACGGTAAAGCACACCCTCTCTTGTAATATTGCTTGATTATAAACTACAACTAAGTGTTGAATGGAAACAACATGTGGCTGATTTATTCTAAGAGCCTTTCATTCATAGATCATCAGTTATGTCCTCGAGTTGGTGCTAGAGGAAAGATAATCCAAATGAAACGAGCTAAAATCTAAATGTCACATTTGTGGCTATCTATATTTATTGTGTATGAGATATTTGCTGTGCAAAGTTGACATTTTGAACAGTGCATCATGTGAGAAGACAGCACGTGGAGTATCCAGGACTGAAAGGGTTCTGGGATGTATTTTGTGCTCAGTAAATTTCATGGCAATTTCTGTTTACTAAATTCAGAGTTGTATTAGCTTGATGACAGCACTAGAGAAAAGGTAACAGGTCACCAAAACATAAGGATAATCATGAGTATCCATGGTTACATCCCACTTCCCCTTTTGATGGTCCCTCGCTCATCGCTCCTCACCTGACCTGGAAAATTATAATGAAGTCCGCCATCATGAAGGACGTTCCAATGCTCTTATTTCTTTTTTAGAGGAGCGAGGTGGGATCCTTGGGGAGGCTTGCGCGAGGATACACAAATCCAACCTTCACTGAAGTCTTTCAACAGACCGACACATCTGTTTATTAGAAACCTGATAGTGATTTGACACTGCAGCTGATCAGGCTGCTTTGAAACAGCATCACTGCATCAGTGCAGTTTTATACAAACACAAATAATATTGCCAATTTACGTGTAATTTTAGACCGCTGCTTCTTTTAAAATACATTTTTTTTGTTGGTTTGTTTTCTGATTCACCAGTGAAAAACACCATTGTTGCTGCCATCAGAAACTGACAGGTTCAGATGACGCTTGAGGAAGAGACGTCTCATTTCACTAAAATCATGTTTCCTTGATTCCTCTTTCCTTGGAAATGTGGATTCAATTAAGAGAACTGAGATGTGCCCCATAAGGTATCTTTTTATTAACCCAAAGTGTTGGTCCAAAGCAGATTTTGAGCTGATCGTGGCGCTAGGCTAAATGGCTACTGAATTCAAAAGTAATCATCCTAAAGAGACTATAAAGAGACATAGAGATTATTTAAATTTAGCTTAGTTTAGCCACATATCTGCATAATGTCAATAATAACACAAGGAAGTCAAAGACGTATTTCCACTGTGATCCTTGATGTAAAGACAGCATCGATGCATTGATGCACTAGGACATTTTTCCAATTTCTTGCACCACTAAAAGAGTCTAAAGAAAGAAATACTCATGTAGGTAGTAAACCTCTGCAAGCTCAAGTCAGCAAGACTTGCTCAATTCTGATGGGCATGAGTTCCCCAAGCACGAGTTGCCCCTGGGTTCAAACAAAACTCTGACTAACTTGTTCTGAGAGATCTGTAGTTTTCTTTTAGTTTTATGCTGGTGGCCAGGATATGTCAAGATATCTCAAAACCAAAGTGTTGGAGACGTCCACATAGAAGTAACCCCCCCACCCACACCCAACCATGTTCTCCAGCTTCCCTCCCACACCTGAATAAGTGTGATTTAGTACACTGAGCGTATTACATGTTTATGCATCCATAGTTGAATTGCCTGTCAAATAAATCAAGCTGTTTTATGATGGTATATAACGCTTGGTACCTGTTGTTGACCTTGCCCCTCCTCCCCTCAACACACTCACTCCTATCCACTCTTCCTATCACCCATAACCCTGTGCAATGACTTCATCACATCCAATCTCTCCCTTGACCTCCGCAGTAAAATTAAACAGGAAGTGCTCACTGCGTGAGATTGTGTCCACATGCAGCAATGTTTTCATTGAAAACTTATAAATTGACATCACACCTTAAAGAAAACCCTTTTGTTTTTGATGTATAAAAAGATTTAATGTTTCTGAGAATAAATGATTATTTTACTGCACACAGAAATACAAGAGAAGGTCAGGGAGCAACCAGTACACTGTAATTTTGCCAAAGCATGTGGTGTAGTTTAACTGTCATCACCAATTATTATAGTTATTACAGTTCTGGCCACTAATGTTAAGTAATCCGTATAATCCTGAATACAAGTCTTAAAGCTAAAATATTTTGACTTTGCCTACAAATCCAGCATAAAGGTTAACCTAATTCTAATCAAATTTGAACCAAATATTAATACCACATTTAAACCAACCCCATGTAGAAATGAGGACATGCAAAATCACTCTACTGGATTTGCAGTACCTGTGTATCTTTTTGAGGACAAACATCTACATAAGCATAGAGACAGAAACAGCACCAGCATGCACACACACACACACAGACACACACACACACACACACACAGACACAGGCAGACAGTTTCTGATCAGCCATGAAGGGTGTGTTGGAGCTTTAGCCCGGAGCCCTGCCTGTTCTCACTTCACTCTCCCCGTCTCTCCACTTTGAAGTGTAAAGTCAGTAAAAACTTACTTCAGCCAGAGGAGAAGTTTGTTGGGCACAATTACAGCTGAAAATAAATAAAGCTGTTTGTTTTCCACCTAAATGCCAGCTGGCCTGGAGCGAAAGCAGAGGTAAGGTACATCGATCGGATGCGCTCATTCGATCACTCATTTGTTCTCACCAATCACTCATGGGAGGGAGATGCCAGATCCTGCAGCTACACTGTATGTTTATTACTGATGCAGCAGTTTATCATCTGATGACACATTTTATGGAGGCCTTCACAGATGCAAGGACATATGCATCTGGAACAGCAAACAAACATTTTGGCTTAGTTCAGAGAGTTATTGTTGTTATAGAGCACCTTTGGCTGTAGCATGCTAATGGGTGTATGCTAGCTGGTTGTAGCCTAGGTTGCCTGGTTACCCTGTAGTGTCGCTGCCATCAGAATGACAAACTAGAGAGCCATAACACTGACCGAGTGCAAAGGTATTATTAAAACATGCTCTGTTATCTCTGTAGTGAAACAATATCTTGTCTTCCCGTTCCTCTCCCCTCTCTGTGGCAGTCGGCTTTTCACTCCACCTTTGAGTGAAGCCGTTCAGAACAATGACAAAAACATTTCTGAAGTGGTCAGACAGCACCTTGTAAGAACCAGTTCTAAGAGGGAAAATGTAGTTAAAAAGTATGAAAGTAAAAGTAGTGTTTTGGTCCCACTGACTGATATTTGTTATTTAACCTTTATTTAACCAGGAAGTCCCTTGAGATTAAAATCTCTTTTCCTAGGGAGACCTGGCCAAGACAACACAGTTAGTTTAAGTAGAAATAAAACACAACAGATAAGACAGAGAATACAAACATCTAACACACAAAGGAGACACTACATCCAACTCAAATAAGGCATATGCCATTCTTAGTTACATGGACTATTATTGGATTATATATATGTTATTATCATAAGATTATTAATGCCGAAGCATCAGTGTGTAAGCAGCATGTTGTAGCTGCTGGAGCTAGTTTCAGCTACTTCATATACAGTGAGACCATAAATCAGCATAAACCAGCTGTCAGCAGGTGTCCTGACTCCTTGTAAGAAACAGAAAGGTTGTTTTCCTTTTACACTGCAGCAACTAAACTGTTTCAGTAATAGTTTCCACTGCGACACAATACTTTTAGTAAACGTTATCAGCAGATGTTAGCATGCTAACATTTGAAAACTAAGATGGCACATGTCAGCACTGTCATTGTGAGCATGTTAGTATTTCGAACAACCTCACAGAGCCACAGAGTTCCAATGTGACACCTGAGTTTCAGTGCTGATAGCAGGTCTTCTTCTACTTTTTTTGATACATTACATACATTGAGGATTATAAACACGCCCCCAAGCCAAAAAGTATATACATACATATATATATATATATATATATATAAATAATAAAATACAATCTAAAATGAGCTAAATTGTGATTTAAATCAGGAAATAATTGCACAAGACTAAGAATCTGACCGAGAGAAAAATCCCAGCTTTCATTATCTGGACAGCTTTCAATTCTCTTTTTCAGTTGATATAAAAAATGCAACATCAAGCTCTGTTAGTGATTAGTATAACATACTATATACTTGTGAAAATATTAGTGGGGGGTGATGGCTTTCATCTGGATTCACATCATACCTGATCATTCATATGTTTGGTGTGTGTACTGTGTGGAATTACTTATCTTTATGCTCTGGTGTCATTAATGTGGATTGTGGTCCAGCCTTTCCACACTATTGCTCAAACTCTGCACTAGCTTTTCCCAAAAGTACCATTAACTTTTTCTTCCAATCATGTTTCATACCTTTGCAAATTTTACAACCTATGCGGGAGCCCTGTATATTGCACTGTGCCTAGTCCACCCAGGCAATGGTGAGGTATATCCATAACTAATCCTTGTGTTGGTAAACAGCATGTGTGTGCGCATGAGCACCATGCCCTGCAGTATTGATATCTTGGTGCTAAAGGAGAGGTGGAGCTGAGAATCTTTATAAGCACATAATCCTTAGCACTCCCCCCCCCCTCCCCCCGCCCATCTCCTCATCTAATACCCAGACAGGACTGGAGCCCTGCTGAAGTTTACTAGACTCTGCAGCAAAACTCCACTCGTGCCGCCCATGGGTCAGTCCAACTCTCACACTGCTTACTGCAATCACACACCAAAGTCAGTCTCAGTTTAAACCCGTGCTGGTGGCATAGGCCCATGGAGTGTTCAACATTCAAACAATGCTGAGTTCAATCAGGGTCAACTAACTAGCAGCTGCTGCTAACACTTACTCTTCATCTCACCAGCCAACCCAGCTTTTAAACTGTCTCAGTATTTAGCATGTGAAGCATCATTAGGCTACATAAACAGAGAGGTTCGTTGTGTCAGTTCACTGTTTATTTGCAGCTTCTTCAAGTTGGTTGATTCACTGTAGCTAGCTGGAAATAGCTGCCTAGATTTTAGTAGCAGTTGTTGAGCCTGTTGGGAGGCTGAGGGCACATTGGTGAAAGGTGAGGGGGGCACTTCACAATTAATTGGCTGATTAATTTAACTCCATACGGGCAGACAGTATGTAGGCACATGCTCTATTTCAGAAAAAGCTTGAAAATTACAGCAGTGACTCGTCGTTGAAGCTGAACAGTTTATTTGCACCGCAATTTTGTACTTGAGTTGTTTGAAATGACTAAAACATCAGCTTCAGATTGGATATTTGGGCAACAGCCATATCAGAAGATTATCAACTTTATTGGGACTAGAAAGCTTCAAATTGCTGGGGGTTAAGGCTATAAAAAGCAATCTGAGCAATCCAACCTGCCCGGTACTCATTTCAAAATTCCTGGATAGCCGAAAAATTAATGTTCACAGAAGGGCACTTGTCCAATCAGCCACACTTCATTACAGTGGCTTTGTAATTTCCTGGACAGCATTCAAGGCGGAATTAAATCACTTCAAAGCAAGACAAGTATGAGAGGGGAGAGAGGGAGAGAAAAAAAAAAAAGATATCTTCCAGAAATTACTGACGATGAACTGCCGCTGTTCAACAGTTCAGCAAGTCCTCACTCTGTAATCCACTGGAGATATGAGATTATTCTCATCAACAATACAGAGAGCCTGTAAATGTAGGCCAAGCTGTTTCCCAGAGCATCTGCATGAGTTACTGTCATGAAATTCAACACCAGACAACTACTTCTTGGTTTTATTCGTTTAAGATTTCTGGATGAAATGTATGATTGCAGCACCTGATATGACCTTCCAGCTTGCTGCCTTTTAGCTGTTGGATATCTAATTATACGAGGCTAATTTGGTACTTCAAATCACATTGAAATTAATGACCTTTTCAACTTTCTTCAAATTGCTTTAAGTTGAAAAACAGTACATTTAATGATGACCGCAACATGATCCAGCTCCAATTAAGTATACCATCACACACTCTGGAACAATCTTGCCTTTCCCCATCAAATGAAACTCATTTCTCTCTCTAATCAATGTGCTACTGGTTTCATATGTATGCTGTGCTATCGTCATAATCTTGTTTCATTCAAATTCAAATCTATCAAATTAAAGAAGCAAGATGATACCACAATGCCATTTGATTGGGGTCCTGAACAACAGAAGACGAGTTCCATGAATGGCTTTCTTGACAATAAATCATCAACTAGACTTCACGCTGTCATTTCTTCCAAAAGATATTCCATCATTTGGTGTTTTGATGATGACAATGGTGAGCACAAGTTACTCCAAAACTGAACACCTATGGGTTGGGCATAGCCTACATACATAGCTGATAGACCCATATACTGTAGCTGAAATACAATTAATTAAAGGTAAGGTAATGATTAATAAGGTCTTTTTTTTTTTTGAGACGGCCCAAAACTCAAATTTTTGTGGCTTCCAGGGAAGCTCAGGTATCTTTTGAGGGAGCTAAGCCCCGTCCCCTGGCTCCCTTGTAATTTGAACACTGATCCAGACCTCACATATTCATTTAAACCTTGTTCTAAACTCAACAAAGAAAAAGAAAAAATGTCTGCACATGAACACAGAGCTTTAAAGTTGTAATCCTTCAGATTTCAGTCCTGGCTGATTTGGAAACCAATGCTGGTTTTAATACCAAAGCAAATTCTCATTGATCTGTTACTGCTGCAACAGAAGATCAACTGGTGTATGTGTTTACAGCGCAGCCGAACAAACTCACATTGCTTTAAAAAAAAGAAATCGGTCAGTAATACCTGCAACTACAGACTGATTTCACGCTGCACATAGTGCATGTATTTTGTCACACACAGCAGGATACAGTAAAGAGTTGGTAATCACGCTGAGGAGTTGGAGGAGTGCAGCCCGTCATCTGCAGCTCTTCATCTAACAGCTCCCTGTGGCTGCTGCTTCTTCTTCCATTACTACTCGCAATATCTGCTGTCAGAAAATGACTGTTGTCTTGTTTTATAGAAGCGCTTTTGATAACTGATGATATTACATTGCGTTTTCTGTAAATACAATAAAAAGACAATAAAAGCCACCCTGTGTTTTGCTTGTTTACTGTTATTAATGTGAAGCAGCGCCAGTAGGATGTTCTATTTGCATTAGCAGTAACCGCTACAGTGTAAAGACAGTCAACAGCAAACAATGAGGCTGTTATCAATGAGATCAAATTGTCCTGGATTACTTGCTGCATTGTTTTCCTGTGGATCCCTCCTGCTTAAATGGACAATCTGAATGTAGTGTGGGAATGGTGAACTCCACCACATGCAATAGAAACTACAATATATAGAGGTAATTATTCTAAATACACTGAATGAGTATTGCAGAAAAAAATGCTGACCATAAATAGAATCAAAAATGAGGTTTGATTTAATGAAAGTATAAATGATTATAACTTTAATATTCCTACTCCAATCTGTGCTAATGATAGAAATCTAATAGATACAGTAGAGCATTATGAGTTACTTGGTTAGATAATAGAATTTACTCACTTCACTTTACTATCACTTCACTTCTGCACTTTTCATAACTTACAAAAGTTTTAATTAATGTGATAACGTTGTGTGAGTATGTGTGTCATGTCGCCTTTCTGTTACCGAATTGTCTTTTTGTGATGATGCATATAAGTAGAACTGCAGTGATTAGTCATTTATCAATTAGTTGCCAACTATTAAATTAACTGTCAAGTATTTTGATAATTGATTAATCATTTCAAGTCATCGAGTCAGTTGGAAAGAAATATCCAAATTCTCTGATTCCAGCTTCTTAAATGTGAATGTTTTCTGCTTTCTTCTTTCTGCTTTGTCTTCTATGACAGTAAACTGAATTTAAAAAACAAACAAACAAAGAATTAATCAATTAATTGAGAAAAATAAAATAAATAAATAATTACATATAAACAGATTTTGTGGAGTGAGAATCTTTGAGAATCTCACAGTTCATTCGATTTAGATTCTTGTTGTCACGAATCGATTCAGAATCGATTCTCAATTCAAGAGCGATTCTCAATTGAATAGATAGAAAAGAGGGCACCATGGTTTGTCTCTTACTGCAGTACACTATGTGCCAAAACCATTCACTGTTGTCCTTCGTCCACTGAAATGCAATATGAAACATAACTGGCTCTTGATGAAGGTCACTGTCAGCAGAGTACACAGCTTTATGATTTGAAAAAAGTTATCTGCATGAATTTTGGAAGCATCTTATGAGAATAAGGAAATGAAAGTGTAATTTACTGACCGACATCACTGGTTAAATGTCTAAATGTGAAAACAGAGGCTGGTGTGTTCGCTCTGCAGTAAGTGGAGGGCGAGGCAGAGTGCTCTGCTGTGTTATTAACACATCATGTCTCCAGTGAGTAGCCTCGGGGAAAGCCTTCATTGTCCAAGATGCTGAACGGGCACAGGGATTTTTGAGGTAGAGAACCAAGTTATTTTCTTCACCGAAGAGTTGGTTGAAGTTGTTTAAGTGCTGCCGTGTGTTGGTCAGCTGCTCTCGTTTATTACTGCTGGAGTTTGCTGCTCCGCTCCTCTAATGTTAGTCTCTGAGTGACGGCATAGAAAGTATTCACAATATACTTCATCTTGCAAAGGTGATTATTCACTACAAGTTAACTCTAGCATGTGTGTGCTGTAAACTGTGTGGGTGCTGCACTGCCCTCGCAGTTGAGTTCTGCCTTTTTCATTCTGTTAACATCACAATATTAACTAACTTTTAAAAGATTTTTGGCGTTTTTTTGTGAATCGACTCAGAATTATAGAAGATAAGAATCGCGATTCTGATGTGAATCAATTGTATCACCCACCTCTAGGATTTTACTTCCAGGTTTCTCTTATAAAAAAAAGAGATTTTGAATAAATAAATCTAAACTCATTTATTCAGATTTGTCTGTTCTGTATCTGCACGTCGTCTGTGTGTCGAAATTGATTTGTGCCATTCGGCTGAGAACATACTGTGAGAGAAGTCAGAACTATCCAAATATCTCAGGAAGATTACAAAGCTGCACCACACATCTGCAGTATGTTGTGGTGAAATCCACAAGCTACACACAGTCAGAAAAAAACATAGTGCTCTCTGCTATCATCCCCTCACACTGAATGACAGAAATAACAGGGAAGACATTGATGATTTATGTGTGCATGTTTATGCTCATTCCACTGCTCCTCCTACATGACAACACATACAAACTTCAGCCAGTCTTTGCCACTTAGGCTAAGTGATAAAAACTAGAAAGAGAAAAAGAAAATGAAATCTATCTACAAGTGCTTAACTAAATGAGAAAAAATGCTTTTGGCTATATTACAACTCTATTAGAAAGGACTTTATAAAATCTTGTTAACTGATGAAATTGTATAGTGATCCTATTCTGCTGCCATTCTCGCTATGCAAGCCTTTTTATTTTGCCGGTGAAAACCCCTTTCTGGCACAGTGACGCTGAAGACAATAAGTGAAAACGTGGGACTGATGGATGAATGTCTGGCTAGACGATGCAAGGTGAAAGAAAATGGAATTACAGAGGGAATCGTTAGCATCCCTCTGTGAAATCAAATTATCAGCTTTCCAATCTTGGCCCTTGGCATGTGAGGAATGAAATGAATGTCCCTTTAAAAAGAGACCTGCTTTAACTCCTTACGCTGACTGGATAGAAAATCCTTGCTTGGTTCCATTCATAACACTGATGCACGAAATGAGCTGAAAGCCACATGTAAAGAATATGTATTCATACATGTGTCGAGCATGCGAGCTAAATATCAAAGCAATTAAAAGCTTCTCTCTCTGTTTGGAATCCAATCTCTTCCCTGAAACATTTAACCTGAATCCTGAATGCCGCTATTAGGCAGCTAGGAGAGAAAGGAATAAATGTTAACATGATCTGGCTCTGAGACCGGCGTGGTGTGCGCAGGTAGATAAGTGTCTCACGAGCTTGTCGGCCCACGTCGGCCACTGTGGTGACATTCATTAATCGCAGTCTCAGGAGGCAGCTTGTCTCTTTTTAAGTCCACTTGAGTGGGCAGCGCCTTGGGAAATTAATGTGCTTCTTATTTAGTCCAGTGATGGTCTGATTTATGTAAAGCACAGCGCTACCAATAGGCCGACATACAGTACATGTTAACAGAGTTTGACAAGAAGCGTGGTTCAACCTTCCACTGTTCAGAACTTAATGTTGCTGTGCTAGCAATATAAATGCTGCTTGATCTGGCTTGTAGAGAAAACTCTGATTATACTCAGTATCAGTGCATCTTACTGTCGTCCTTACATTTCATGGAGAGATATAAAAGCCTATTGCACATAAGGACAATCAGAAAATCTTTTCAGCCAAAGAATGGCTGATCAACAGAAAGCCAAGAACGTAGGAGACAAAGAAAGTATAGCCTTCCAATATAATGACAACACAGAATGTAGTTTAAGCCTCATCCATATGTGGTTTCATATTTCTCTTTATTGTTCTGTTTTGAAAGGCTGTATGAATAGATAATGACTCATTCCATTTCCAACATATCTTTTAATGGTAGAAAAATCTAGAAGTACAACACGGGTCATCATTTCAGCCAGGTTTATATTGAATGTTTTGCACTAAATTTCACAAAGCATATTTACAGTACACAATGGAGAGCGGTAGCTAAATGAAAATGGTTAACAATTTTTGCAGTGAATCAGACATAAACACTTCCCTCGTCTAGTTCTGGGTGCAATCAAACTGCATCACAGTTTGGTAAAAGTCATCTCCAGACACTCCAGTCTGCTTCTGGTTATGCACAATCAATAAAAGTTGATACAGTTGCATTTTTGCGCGTTTTGTCAGAAAATTCAATGAGAAATCTTCTTCTTCCTAATGCCTTGGATGCCTTATATTTATCATTTATTTTTTTAAGAATATTTCACATAATTCACATGATTGTATAATAATTGGTTTTATACAGTATGTGCCTATGTTATGTCTGGCTGGAATACTGCTGTTTTGATGTTACTGTACTCTCCACAGGAGGTTTTAGCAGTGGGGAGTCAGATCTCAGATCAAATTGTGATAATTAGCATTATTTATACATCATCTCCACAAATCAGGCCACAGTGCTGAAAACAAACGCAAACACAAAGGAAAATGTCAGATCTGACTCTAATTTAAATGTGATACCACCCTCAGTTTTGGCAGTTGTCAAAAAGGGCAATGGGGAGCTTGTTAGCACAGAGCACAGCATGGGTGGTGCATCGCATGTCTATAACATCATTTGTGCCAGAGAAACACAGTACATCCAAATTTCCGAGGGACTATAAAGGTAATACAAATTGGCTCAGCTACTTGATGGAGAGGTTGGCCTACCTGTATCACATATGCTACTGCTAATACATTGTGCTTTTAACTCGCTCTTATTTCCCATGTGCCTTACATGTGCTATTGAATTTCCATGCTCTGTCCTCTGATTTGTTTTTTGGTTTTTTTGCTGTTTTGTAACCTCGCTACCCTGTGACTGTTTATCTACAGTGATCACATTTTTGTTTTAAAGCACTACATAAAGAAGGCTGACTTAAAGGTCACTGTAGTTGTCACCAAGGATATAGTTGATTATATATTACCAGGGTGAAAAGAAGTTGACACTGAATTGTAAAGTAAAGCTTATTAGAAGCTTCCCTGGGTGGGAGCTGGAAAAGAACCCAGTCTTGACTGGCTGGCATGCAGCCTGATCGCACCTACTGGATAGTCCACTGCCCCACTTAAAATGCTGGCTTCAGCACGTCTCAGGGGTATATGGAATAATGAGGGGAAAACAAAAGCAAATCTTTTAACAGTCATTTATTTTTTATCAAACCTTTAAATTCTCAACCTATCAGTGCTGTTGTAAATGCCATCAGTCTTCGTGCCCTGCAGTCAAATGCCATGCATAAATGATCTATACTATTATTGACATCAAAATCAGACACACCCCTAAACTAAAAAAAGTATGTTAATACACTGCACACATCAGGCATTACAATCCCCAGCTTACTCAATAACTGCAGTTGTTATCCACTGTTGAGATCCCTTCCATCTTTGAAAATAAAAGAGCGTGACTTCAATGGCAAATCATGAGCTGCAATTTTTTTTTTTTTTATTTAGAAGCAGTTACTAAAGACAGCTGGACAACATTATAAGTTGAGCATGCAGGCTCACAACAGCATGTGCTTTAGATTCCAATGCCATTTCAACTCATGTGACTACGTGCAAGAGGGCACTCAGCACCGAGATGAAAGCAAAGTACAGCCACAGAATGTGTGAATCAATTTAAGAGTGAAACAGCCATTACTGCTCAGCCTGGAGGATTGATGTACATCATGGCAAGCTCAGACTTGCCAGTCACATTGACCTGTGCAGGACTGAGCGCCGGAGTAATAACGGCACTGCATTACACTTTCAAGAAGGATAGGAGCAAAACTGCAAAGTATTTCCCATCTACAATACAAGTAGAGATTTACATACTTGATCAGAAAAAATAATGAGCTTTGACAGTGCAACACAGAGCAGAAACATGACATTGGTACTAACTAGTTCTCTGACTGTTAACACTTGCAGACTGCAATTAAAGACATGGCAGTGAGCTGTCCGTGGTGCTGAATGAGGTCAGCAGTGAAGGCTGGAAGTCAGGCCAGTAAAGCAGTACCTGAGTGGAGGTGTCAAGCACTTCAACAAGAGTGGTTCATAATGTGCACTGAATTAGAAATGTGCTTATTAAAAATCTCAATTTTTTTAAAAATAATTTGACATGTTATTTAAAAAAAAGCCTCATTAAGAGAGGTGAGAATAAATTACACATATTCATTCAAATGCAGCTTCACTGTCACCTTCCTTCTCCTTCCTCTCACACACCCTCTGCAGGGCTTTTAGGGCTACTTCAAAATACTTGTGAAATTATCAGTTCAGGTCTTTATAACCACTGGATATTTTAATTGATTTTAACTCACCCATGAGAGAGACTCATTAGGCCTTTAACAATAAAAAAAAATGAAAACCAATTCAATAAATTGCATTTATACAACAAATCAGCCCCTGTCAACCTCACAGACCCCAGATCAGCACACAACTGATCCCAGTCTGATAAAGTTTTTGCTTGTATCACCTGTCTCGGGGGTTTATTTAGTCTTGCTGTAGTTGTAATCCTAAACAGTCCTCCTATCTCATCCCCTCACAGCTTGAGCTTACAGAAAATGAAGAAACAGCCTCACATCACTGATGAAGTGCTGGAACCCAAAGGACCCCCGGGGCTCCGTGGAGGCAAGTTAGTGAATCAGTGTGAGGTGAAAAAAATTCTAAATGTGGAGCTTTTAGATATGAACTTGTTGAACAATAAAGTGCATTTGGACCGAAATGAAAAGAAAGACCTTGTGTAAAGAATAGGCCCTAACTCTGTATGATGCTGCACTAATTTTGTGAGGGACAGACAGATGCATTGTAAAACCACCTACACATAAAAAAAAAAAAAACACCAAGCTGCTTCCAAGATACAAAAGCTGTTCAGGAAATCATATTTTTTTCATCAGTTTGGCCGATGTGCTACATTTAGACATCACAAGCAAGGAAATGAATGCTGATAACTAGTGAGGTACTCATTTAGCCTCAGCCTCAAAGACACTTCTCTGTAATACATTCCAGTTCTATCCATACAGTTTGAATGCAGTGCAACAACACTTTAGGGCATCATCTGTTATCAATGTCTCCACATAGCACCAGTACAACTCTGGTAACACTTTGGCCACTGTGATTATTACTCATGTTAGGATCACATGGACATTCCCGACAGCACTTGAAAGCATCATAAATCCCTCTATGTCCAGTAAGCCTCTGAGGGCGCAGAGGAGGGGAAAGGTCACCACAGACAAGCTCCCATCTTGAGGGAGCTGGTCAAGCCGTTCCTCTGCCCAGTGTTTAGCTTTCACCTGCAACATTCTCCTTCATTCCTCAGCAGAGACTTGACGACTCTTTTTAGCTTTTTCCTCTCCTTCCTGAAACACACTTTTCCCCCCCTCCACCTTTAGTTCTGCACCGTCACACAACAATTAAAAGCGCTAGGCTAAGTCTCTGGTTAACAGCTGCTAAAGATTAGCAGAGTATCGTTTCTGAATTGAGTGTTTTCCAGAGACTAATCCTTCAAAATCCCCCCCCTCCTCTTTTTTTTCAACGGCGGGAACATGATAAAACAGACAACACTTCAGTCATGTTTCTGTCTGTCCCCCTCACTAAACAGCCTGCAGGCAGCGCTCAGCTTTGGGGATACAGTTGAGAAGAAGCAGCGCAGGAGGAACGGGGAAAAAAAGAGAAATGTGTTGACTCACCTGAGAAGGACCGTTTCTCCTTGTCGGACGGTGATATTGTCCATCACTTTGTTGTCGGATTGAGAATCCCCTTGGCTGCGGACTGGCAACCCTGCAGGCACAAGAAGCAAAATCCTCAGAGAGAGAAGAACTGTGCATTTGGAAAAAGAGACAAAGTATCCCCGGACAGACATCGTCTTCAGCCTTCAGTGGTGTAAAAAAAAAAAAAAAAAAAAAAAAGAAAAAGAAAAAAAAACAGCGAGAAAATGAGTCGGTTTTCGCCGCGTAAACGGTCCCGTGGAGATTATTTACCCCCAGTTCATTAGTCTTAATCCAAATCTTCTAGCCAGGTAGTCGCGGTGTGCCGTGGAGGAGACACTCGACCCTGTCTGGCTGCACTGTAAAACATCCACTGTTTATTGTTTTCAAACAGGAAAAGAAAAAAGAATCCCTCCTCTCTGACAGTCTGTGCTGGTGTCCCTATTCCTTTACCAAGTCTTTTTTTTTTTTACATAATAAGTAATAAAAAATCGCAAATCACGTTTGTAAGTATTAAAACAACGCCTAAAAATGCCTAGAAATAGTAGGCGAACAAGTCACGCGACTCATATTCTTTAGAAAAGAGAGATGCCAAGTTTGAGATTTGCATCGGCTGTCAACGAGTTGTGTCTGTGTCGATGCTCTATATTATGAGCCCTTACTGTCTAGCTACGTCAGAGACGGACAGTTGGGGTGATCGTGAAAGCAACATGGATTGACATCAAGTATGTTCTCATGAGAAAAACAACATAGTAAAAATCCTGCAGGGTGCTAGCTAGAGTTTAGTGTTTACAGTGATTTTGTGGATTATTAGGTATTTAAACAGTGAGTTTAGTTATTGTTCATTATTCATTATTATCAGTCATTTTTATCTCTTATGGTAGGCTGTACCAATTATATACTCAATCAAGGATGCTGCAAATACAGATCCACTGTATCTACATTTCTTTATCATAAAAAAATAACCGTAAACAAATTCAAAAGCCTACAGAAAATGGCTGAGCAGCGTCTATAGCAGAGTTGCATCTAACAATTTTGGTTTATTTTCATTATGATTATTCGGTTGATTATTCTTGATTTATCATTTAAATGTCAGACAAAACTGTCCATCACCATTTCTAAAAGGTCATGTAGCTATATGGAGCTTGTTTTTACTGACAAACAGTCCAAAAATATTTAGTTTAATATCTTAGACCAAGAAAACCAGAACATATTCACACTAGAGAACCTAGAACCAGAGAATTTTTGACATTTTGGCTTAAAACATGACTTTGACACTTAATCAATTATTAGAATAGTTGTTGATTAAAAGTTGTAGTTTTAAGTGCTTAAAAGCAGGGAATAAAATAAATGACCTAAGAATGAATAACACACTCCACAAATGCAATATGCAAGCTGCAAATACACAAACACTGTGGAATTATTTTCTTATGGCTAATGTGCAACCTGTATGATGTGAAAACCAGAGCAAACACTGACTAAAGCAAGACTATGTGACTTCTGCAAGTTTCTCTTACAAATTTGCATTCATAAGCAATAGAACACACTGTTGCTTGACATAATATTTTTTGACCACACAAACTATAAACACCTATAAGCGCGTATCAGTTTTGTATTGTTAAAGGTACTCTTTTAAACTTGTAAACAAACAAAGGTTATGTTTTTGGTTCTCTTTCGTTGAACGCATTTTCTTTCCCTTATGACATTTGCAAAGCCAAGTTTAAAGTTTATTTTAAGCGTTATCCACATCCATGTTTACTAGCTTTCAGTCATCCAATTCCCTGGCTTTGCCAACACATAACTGTGTTTATTAGCTGTAGATCAGTGGGATAGTGTGAAACCACTGGCAGGACTGTATATTGTGTCATGCATGTGTATGAGACAAAACAGTGACCCACTCATTTAAAAAAAAAAAGTGCTCCATGATGCCACTAGGGGTCAAAAACTCCACAGGGGACCTTTAACTGTCATTACCAGTTACCAGTTTTCTGAGTTGATGACTTTACTCCACCGGCTGTGGCTGCTGTGTTTTTAGCATTTCCCAAGAACAGACACAGTGGCTGTTCACTAATAGATACAGTCTTAATTTAAGGTCTGTCGTTTTAAAGGCAGCCTACATAAAAACTAAGCATGTGACAGTGTTAATCTATGGTGAGGTTTGGGAATGACACAAACCAACCTCATCAAACCATGTGACCAGACAAACAAGTTTCCTGAAGGCACGGCATATTTTGGGTTGCTAAATGTTACATCACAGACAATGACTGAAAGAATAAAGTGTCTTAAGAATGTAGGACAAGTAGTAGTGTGATGCCACAATAGCAAGACAACTTAATGTCAGCGCTGCATAAATGTGTCCTTAAGATAAAGCATAAAATCATGTCTATCAGCTACTTTAACATGAGTGGTAATTCAATCAAAGATACTATATAAGTCAGAGAGCTCTGTCAAGTAAACTCCATGACCCAAGCACCATTGTTGCAGACAACGCTGTCATTAAATGCTGTCATTAAATATCCATACTGTTAAATCAAATGTCATTTTTCACACTGAGCGACAAATTACAATGCAATAGAAAATATGTGTACAGATGTTGAGTGGCTGCAATTCTGTAGCTTTGTCTCATTCAACGCACACCATGCATATTATGTTTTATAATTCTCACTATTCATCTCCAATTCCTATTCAATTTATTTTCAATCTGAAGCCATGCTGCTTGTAATAGAAGCAGCTGCTAGCCTGAAATGAATATGTGCAAATGTTAACTGAGTATTTCAGCATTTGTATGCCTTTGCTCAACCTTTACAGATTCATGTTGTGATGCGCCTCCTTTTATATCTATTGGGTGTTTGCAGTGTGTATTGTGCATCAGGCCCACTCTGGCTCTCTATGCACAATCAATGCTTGATTATTCTGATTTCATTTGAACAACCTCTGAGGAGTCTGTCATATACAGTGCATGAAGTAAGAAAAGAAAAAACATTGATGGTTTGAAAGGAGTTACAAAACTGAAAACTAAACTAATTCCACTGACTCTGGTAAAATGAAGTGAAAAACACAAGCGAACCTTGAAACAACTGGATCATAATACCATTTTTAGTATGGTTGTGGATGTCAAAGTGGATGACATAGGACCCAGGAGGACAATATTTTGGCATGAAACCAGGCAATGGAAGAACAGAGGTTCATGCTCATGACCTCTGTGACCTGCGTTCATTCTACAATAACTCACAATGCTCAAGAACACACATCTCTGGTCTGCTCACAGGCTCAAACATTATTGCAACAGAACAACATCAGCACCAGCTCTGATTTCTCTTTGAAAAATAAAAGCACCTGTATACATTTACCAATGGAATAAAAGCATACTCTGAACAGTTATAAGCCATACATCACAATGATGGTGCGAAAAGGGAGAGAGAGACAAAATGGTTGTCATGGCAGCACCTGGGATTTGTACAAGAGAAGTGAGGTGATGTACTTAGAGTAATTATACATTATCTCAGTTTAGTAACCAGCCTCTATAGTGATTGTGAAGTACGTGGTAATTGTCATAGGTAATAATGCAGAGTTCAGAAGCATAGTTTGCTTCAATGCCAGTTTCAGCCACAAGTAACTACACCAGCCTGAAGGCTAAAGGCTAATGTATAGTTTCAGCACTACACCTTTCACACATACACACTAGAAAACAAGAGAAAAAGTTACATTTGTTTGTTGTATTTGGCAGAACAACAAGAGAGTGGGCACACTTATAGTGTGTATAGTCTGCATGATCACAAATTTTGGGAGGATGACAAATTTACATCACATAGACCCTCATGCCTCAAAGTATGAAGTGGCCTTAACAGTAGCCAGATGTGCATTATTTAATCAAGTCTGGCGACAAAAGCACTGTCTGGCCATTAACTGTCATGTAAATAGTATTTTTGAAAGCCAAATTTAGTTCAACCATTCACATACAAGTAACAAAAACATAAATCAGAGGAGTGATTTCATGCAACACAAAAGGTGTCATTTATTTATTAACTGAGGAAAGGGATATGTAGGAAAAACACAGAGGAACATAAAAATACCATAAGATGCAAAAAAAAAAAAAAAAAAAGAGATCTAGTCCAGTCAATCCAGTCACAGCACATTTTATGGAAATGAGTCATCAAGTCTCCTCCGTCAAATATGTGTGAATTGAGAGGGTATGTTTGTCAAAGAGAGGGGGAGATTTGGAGAAATTACTTCTTAAGAGGGAGGCACTCTGGATTTCTAAGCTGGGCACTTTAAGCCTGAGAGGGTTAAATGAGGAATTAGACTTGAAGCCATTTTTATAGAGTTTACTGGAAAATATGTGTTCTCAAATAAAAGGAATAAAATGATTTTTGGGAACAACTGTAAAATTTTGTTCATAGATGGATATATTGAGTTCAATATGCAGAGGGACTTTGGAATTGGTTGGAGCTATTCATAAACACTAAATAATGGTAATAATGCAAATATACTTTGTTTTGAAAATTTGGCCTGAATGCTATGGTTTGTTTTCCTTAACTGAAAGATGGATATTTAACTTTTTTACTCATTGATGGTCCAAGATGAAAGTGTACACTTTTTACAGAATACTGTGAGAAGATGGTTGTAAGGTTCACAACACTCCAAAACTCCAATTTGTGTGTCTATATATATATATATATATATATACACATTTATATGTTTCATAGTTCTTGTCAGATCAAATGTTCATAACTGCAGTGTCTGTCTATCCATATTGTTTATCTGCATCAGCCTATTTTTCACAGTTTTTGTAAATCTGCACATTTTTTCATACCTCTCAGGTTATTTATCTTGTTTTTTTGTGTTTTTTTTGATAAATAAACTGTACTTACTGTACATAATTTATGGAGGCACATCCAGTCAGCTGACTGGCATCGACAGTTTTACACTAACAGCTACTTGGTTTGTATTTCCTTTGATCTAGTTTTCTCTAACATTGCTTTATTACATGTTGGTTATGATCTCTTGGTTTTAAGGTGCTACAACATACATTTTCCTCAGGATAGATAAAGATCTATCTAACTATCTATCTATCTATCTATCTATCTGTCTATCTATCTATCTATCTATCTATCTATCTATCTATCTATCTATATTGCATTTGTGTATAACAACCATAACATAATGTTTAGTATGTTCAGATGACAAGGTTAAGACGACTGGTTTCATCAGTCTCTTTAAACAGTAGAGAGAGTCTCATACCTGCATGATTTGAGCTTTTTTTCTTGTGCTGTTTTATCACACATCTAAAGTGTTTGCACTGCTGAGTCATAATGATGTTCAGAAGACTGAGATTTGTTTTCAAAAGATATGAATTCACTGCCAATGGAATAAATATCAGAACTAACTTTGGATTATAATGAAAGTTTATCCTCATACTACGTTTATTGCCACTATGCTTAAGCATCAGTGCACACTGGACAGAGCTATCTTAAGACAAGAGTCACTACTGTATACCTGATTTCATGGTACCCAATGGACATGTACACACTTAACCTGAGCCCCCTTGTCATGATGTATCTAATCGCTGCTTTTTGCTCATTTAAGACTAATAAAAACTATAGTATTTACAAGAAAAAACTACATAGGGAGCACCTGATAGTAGACCTTCAATAACTACTTTTAGTTATTGAAACTTTGTTACTTTTTGATCAAAAAACATGTGTCACATTGTGACAGAGGTGATTTTACTTTAGTTGATCCAAACGCACAATGTCTGATGGATTAAGGCTGCTTCTATAATAATCATTAAAATTCATGCTTACTTGGTTTAGCCTAATTACTATAGGTTCTCTGTCTGTCAGCAGCCTCATAGCAGTCTCCTCTGCCTATTTCCATTCATAGCATGATATAAACTACATCTCTGAAAAAACAAAAAAAGTCAACATTCTAATTATTATTAGAATTAATCAGTCCTGTGCTCACAACTGCTCTCACTCATTTAATACCATCATTCACCAGTGCTTTTCAACAACTGATATTTTGCCTCTCTGCACTTTTACCTCAATTTGTCACACTGTAGAGTGCAGGTAATGAAGTCATAAAACGTGAATCACAAGAGCTGCAATTGAAAACATATTACTGGTGAATATACAATTTGTCTTTTTATGCTATATTATTTTTAAGATTTGCAATTTTTTTTTCTTCAATTTGACCGCCATTAAAATCTGAAATGATCTACTTCATGTCCAGGGTTCCTAGTCTTTGGGTTGAGGAGTTCACACAGAGGAATGATAATAAGTTTTAATTAGTTTGACCAAGGTGCAAGTTAGTCATCGGTGTCTGTGCCTGAAGGGCCTTGAGAAGCTCTGCTGAGCCAATGACAAAATTCATTATACATCTGAAAATGACAACCTGCAATCATTACTGGATGGACTTCAAAGCACATTGAGTCCTTCTCTCAATCTGCAGAGCATTATTTAGCAGAAAACTACCCTGTGTTCTCTCAATTGCAGATGTGAAATGTGAACAAAAATATGTTGCACTTAGTTTGCAGTAATATTATATGGATACTGTATCAATTGCCTCCCCCACCAGCTCTAAGCAGTATGTTATGAGGCTAGAGGAAGTTGGTTTGCTTCAGGCTTGACAGCAGCAAAGCTATTTTATAGTCCAGATCTTGAAGGGGAGAGAATGAGATGTCACCATCCAGAACAATGAGCCTCTGGGCAGCACATTCCCAGGAAGCTATACAGTCATGTCACTCGACTTGCTTGAAGCGCTGCAGCTCATAATCGAGGCTCCACCTCCACACAGACTATAAATGCCACTGCTCTGCAGCATCCTCCATCTCACCTGAAGGAAGCTGTCTAGTAAATGAATGAGCGAAGTAAAGCCTCTGTCTGATAGGAACACCTGTTTAGTCACTCACCATCACCATTTGGGTCAACAATGCTAAGTCAGTAAACTAGAGATGACATGTCACCTAAACAAATGAAAGAAAAGGTGGAGATTAAATAGGTTTTATTGTCTACAATTTTTTGATTCCAACTAAAAAAGGCTGCTGTTAAGGATACTGTAGGGCTGCAAAAATCATTCATACAGCATAGTTGTGTTTACTTTATAAATAATCATATGTATTGGTGATATTATAGCTGCATTGATCAATATTTTAATGTTAACAATGGATCAAATGACTGCATTTTTTTTTTCGATTTCCTTTGAATGTCTGATATTACCTTTGCTTTTAATTACCAATTACAACCTGTGAATGCTGAACTTGAAAATGGAGATGGGATGCATAGACTTATTCAATATTTAAAGGTATTTAAAGGTTGAGTTCCAGACTTCTAGTAGTGTTATTGAGCAGTTTTTTTATGAGTGGGCTGTGGTTGTTTGTCTCATATTGAGATGATGACACAGAATGCAAACCCCAGTATTTGGTGTCATGTGCTTTGTACTCCCAACCATGCAAGCCTGTATGACTGCCGGCACCGTACACATGTCTGGCTTCAACAGAAAAGTTGCCAATGAATGGCAAAATAAATGAGTAATATTTAAACATATTTTGTAAGAGGAAAAAAAATAACAAGAAAGTTTTATTTTTAAGTGATTTTAAAGCTGACCATAACAAATAAATAGATTCTGTGAGAAGTGTGTCTGTGGTAGCTGTGCCAAAAAGTAATGAAGTGCTAATTGTGCAGTAAACAAAGGACACAAGGAGAGAAAGACAATGCAAGAGAAAACAAGACTGCATCTACTTGATGATGATGTCTAGCTAAACTAATGGTAATCATGCAGGCCTAATTGGGTGGTTTGAATCAGAGGACCACAGGGAGAAGCTGGGTGAAGACAGTCAGTGACACTCTTGCTTCAAATACTGTCAAGATGTTACTGACTAAAGTACTTAACCTCCAACTACACCACTTGAGCAGAGTGGACAGCTTCCTGGCATGACTGGAAAAATGTATTCACTCAACACAGCCTCACTTCTCTACCTGGAGGTACAGTAAACTGACATTTCTTTGGTGAAGCATATTTCACATCTTTAAAAAACACAAGATTCCCTGAAGTGCCTAAAGGCAACAAAGGCGTTTTATATGTTAATTGGAATAAATGACAGTGAAAAAGACTGACATGAGGAACATAAGTGAGGAAGACTGACAGATGAATGTCATGGATACATAGTGTGTCATGATGTCACTACTCATCAGTTCTCTATAAGACTGACTCGCTAATCATCGTAATCAGTTTAATGACCAATATTAGGCAATCCTCCACACGTGTCAATCAAACTATGATGATAAATAAAAGAGAATTCTCTGCAGAGGACAAGTGAGGAGTTCAGCGTGATACTACACAGCAATCAAATCCATTAGTGAAAATCATGGAAATTGGCCAGACTGACCACAAAGTGAAGGCCACTTTTCAGCATTTAACAGCACTTATCTGTACGGTAGACATACTGTAGGTGACCATACTGTATTTCAAGTATGCTTTCAAATCAAAATGGTTGTCAGTCTCTGCCTGAGAGATTAAAGGACATGACACATTAATGCTGGAGCTGGTGTTTTTTAAATGTTGCCTGATATATTTATGACTGGAAAATACTTGTGTGGAAGTACACCTGAGGCTAAAACGTTGCTGGTTCATATCCTTAGATTAATTGATTTTATTTGATGAATAAAATTACTCTGCAGTGACGTGGTTACAACAAAACACAATGTGGTGCTACAACGTAACAGTCAACACAATCATGCTGAACCATGTCCTATTTTTTTTTTTTTTTCCGTCTGTTTTTCCATGTGACTAGTCAATCACAACAACCCTCTCTGAAACAGGGTGACAGTTCATTCTTGAATTTGAGAATATTGGTTTTACAAAATAATCTTAACCCAGGGATGCTTTTAAAAGCATCTCACTGTCTTTATCAGCAGATGGCGTTCATGCAGTTGTCATGGAGACGGCTCAGTCGTGATCACGTTCAAAGATGGTCAAAGATGTCCTTAGTGATCTTTCTCTGACCTTCCATTGATTCCTGTTTGATGATTTTGACCCCTTCCATGTTGATGATGTTTTGGTCTGGTGATAACAAACAGCTGAGGCTTAAATTAAGATTAATTTTTGAAAAAGTAAAATACTGTATAGGTTGAACACTTTTATTTGCAGTTAGCTGTGTGTTTCAGCCACAAATGTCTACGCAGGACTTTGTCACTGGAGATCAGGGTTTACATCTGGAGTCTAGTGCGCTTAGATTTAGGCAACGAATGCACTTTGGTTAAGGTTAGGGAAAGATCCTGGTTTCAGTTGAATGTTAATTCACATGTCCTGTCTCACGCTTCAAGTCAATTTTTCAATATCAAACACAGACCATAATTTTTCCTGAGCCTTAACGAAATGCTTTGAGTGCCTAAACGTAAGCATAAAAACATTAATCATGCTTTAGTTGCTACAAGTGGATATTATAGTCCGAATGAAATGTGTTGTCTGTGAACATTTTGAAAATTGCCAGAGACATTTAGAAACAATCTTTCCTCATTATGTTGATGGTAAAAAAAAAAGTTATCTGCAAAACATTACATTTCTCTCATATGCTGTTGTTGTTGGTAGTATATGTATGAGTAATTTCTGGGGGGGATGGCACATAGTGTATGCAGTATAGTTGATTATATCCTGATAACTGGATCATGTGATTTAGATGTGAGGGAGGAGAATGAGAGATGAGAGTGTACAGTAATGATAAAGCACAATAAAGTGAGTTGAAATAAATATTGCTACTTTATTAGATAAAACTACATTTATAGCGACGAGCTGTGGCTCAGGAGGTAGAACCGGTCATCCACTAATCCGAAGATCGGTGGTTCGATTCCAGGCTCCTCCAGTCCGATGTGTCCTTGGGCAAGACACTTAACCCCGAATTGCTCCTGATGGCTGTGCCATCAGTGTGTGAATGTGTGAATGATTAGATTTCCTCTGATGGGCAGGTTGGGACCTTGCATGGTAGCCCCTGTATCCATTCAGCGTATGAGTGTGTGTGAATGGGTGAATGTGACTCATAGTGCAAAAGCGCTTTGAGTGGTTGAAAGACTAGAAAGGCGCTATACAAGTACAGTCCATTTACCATTTACCATTTACAAGATGCGGTAAGGAGAGCTACACTATCGGAGCACCCACTCAGAGGATTTTTGCCAATTTTCCAGAAGAAAAAGGTACATTTGCTGAGGCGGTAGCTGCCCTTGACATGTATTTCATGCCACGGGTTTAGACAGAGAACTCAGTGCCCTGAGTTATCTGTCAATGCTTCTGTTAATGTTTTGAGAGAGCTGGCAAAATCATTTGAATTTGGCAAACTAGAAGACGACATGCTGAGAGATCAAATAGTGATCTAGGACTAACTTTAGAAAGAATTGCTAGACTTTTTGAAGCTGCACACGCCAAGTCTACAATTTTTTCAGAAAAAAAAATGGTAACAGCAAGACTAGAGACAGTCATGTCAACTTCACTAGAAATGCAACTTCTGCTCACGCAGAAAGAGGCGGATCTGGAAGTAGAAGCACGGACGAAGACCAGCAACAGCAACACCATGTGTTACAGATGTGGAATAGCAACTGTATGTGGAGCCAAAATAGCGAAATGCCTGTACTGTTAGAAAACTAGATATTATGCACGAGTATGCAGAAAGAAAAACAGCTTACAAAAAGAAAAGAGACATGACAGAAAGTATAAACAAGTAAGATCAGACTCAGATTCCAATGAGTAGATCCACGAGGTAAAGAAACAATAAGAATAATTGGTCAAAAGCTCAAGATGGTGATAGATACAGGAAGTGGAAGAAACTTCATAGGAGAGCATCTATATAAGAAAGTGTCAGCTGAACTGAAACAGACTAAGAAGAAATTCTATCCTTATGGCCAGATGGTTTTTACTGGTTACTTTAAAGCCAACTGACATGGCAAGACAATGCCATAACAGGAAAAGTTTATGTTATTAAAGGAAATGTGGAAGCACTGATGGGCAGAAAGTCAAGCTTTGCATTATAGCATTCCTGGAGAAAATGTAAATGTAAAAGCAGTGGATCAGACAGATCGTTCTGGAGGAAATGTAAATGTAAAGGCAGTAGATCAGGCAGATAGATTGAGTCAGTCAACACAAGAATAAGTCACTCTTTAAAGGTCTAGGACAGATTAATTGTTGCAGTCAGAGAGTAACAGTCGATGAGAAAGTTCCACCAGTAGCTCAGAGTCTGAGAAGAGTCCTTTATCCAATGATAGAAGCTGTAAACCAAGAACTGGATAAAATGCTTGATGATGATATCATCAAAGAGGGTGATGAAGGATCTGAGCCGATTTCTAACATTCTACTTACACAAAAGAAAGACACAAAAGAAGAGAGAGGAGATCTCAGTGAAGTAAACCAAGCTGTAATCCAAGAGAGACATCCAGTACCAACTGTAGACAGTATGCTGCAAGCTGTGCAAGAGCCAAAATATTTGCTAAACTGGATGCAAGAAAAAGTTTCTGGCAAGTAGAGTTAGCCCCACAGTCAAGACTGACTACTTTCATCACACACAGAGGGTGCTACTATTGCAGGTTCCCTTTGGACTGTCAAGCACACCTGAGGCCTATCAGAAGGCTATTGACTCGATGCTAGCAGGGATGTCAGGTGTCGTTTGCTAAACGGATGACATGATAGTACATGCTGAAAATGAAGAAGTACTGGAACAGAGACGGAACAGAGAGAGAGAGATGTGTTTTTGGGTTACAACACATAGAGACGCTAGGACATGTGATCTCGGCTGAAGGAATAAAACCAGACCCCCCAAAAATAAAAGCACTTTGTTATGTAATGTTAAACATCTGTGCCACACTCCTGTGGTAATGGACCTTGATGTTGATGTGCCGGCAGAAGCACCTGAGGTCACTGGAGTTTTGAACATATAAGATGCTGAGAGTAGAGTGTCCACAGGAAGCTGTGTCCATTCCTGACAATAAGATTTACCAGAAGTGGCAGAGTTTTCAAGAAGCCAGCATGATACAAAGACACTTAATTGAGATAAATAGGAAAAAGAAACTGAATCTGTTCAGGTTTAAAGTAAAAGAAAATATTGATTCATTGAATATTGATATTCCAGATTGATTTTGAAACATTGATTTAAGAATATGGAAAACAGTTGAAACAAAATGTTCAAATATATTTATGTTTGAGAATGTGAAAAAGAATCAAAACATTTAATGTCATACTGTTGAAGGATTTACGTCTGAACTAAAAAAAAATCATTATTATATTGACGTTAAAGTAACGATAACTAATTTGAACAAGGGGAAAGATGTAGCATAGTTGATTATATTGTGATAACTAGATTACGTGATTTAGATGTGGGGCGGGAGGATGAGGGATGAGAGTGTACAGGAATGATAAGGTGGACATTAAAGTGAGTTAAAATAAAGATTGCTTCTTTATTGGATGACACTACAGTGTAACAGCAGCTTTTGTGTATGGCAGACTGACAATTAAGTGTGTTCTGCCTTCTCTCTACCTTCAGATATGCCTCCTCCTGAGAAAACAGTGGATATTTGCCATAAATGTTGGCTTAATTAGCCTATGATGCCTCACAGACAGCAGGATGCTTTCTTTTTTTTATGTTATAACCATTTCCCCCCTACAAACCTATCAATTAGGATTTTATATAACAAATATCCTCTTTATTTTCACTGCCAGTCTGACATCATAACAGTGATTCACACACATACTGTTGTTAAGTAACAGGTCTGCCTCTTTTCAAATAGCATATTACCATAGAGACCTAAACTGGCTGAACACCCCATAGAGGACATTGTCATTGGATGCCTTAAGTGGAAGAAGTTGTTAGATTGTCTAGAATAAAGTCCACATGGAGTTAACGCTGGCAAAATGACAGGAACAAAGTCAACAAAGCATCACACGACACAGTGCAGCAGCCCCCATTCAGCTGCAATTGGCAATACCAACTGCACTGTGTCTCCAATGTGTCATTTTTATTTGGGAGCCACTGGCCAGATGTGCATGAAATGGATCATGTTGGTGGTCTGGACAGTGAGTTAAACAGTTATCTCTGCTGCACTGCACTGTGATACCTCTTGATGACTTCCAGATGGTCATCCTCCATCTTTAAGACTCTCTTTGTCCACAAGGAAACCTTGGGTAATGAGGTCTTAGCCATCGGCATTAATGAAATATCACCTTGCAGATTGGAGGGAGCAATGCAGTGAGGAAGTCAGCTGGACATCTTGACCTACTGTGCTGAAACACAGAAAATACCTCTGGAAAATCAAAATGATTTAAAGCTCATGGTAAATCTTTCAAACATTAATCACACACATTTTGCCCAGTGTAGAATTAAACTCACAATATAATTGGATCTCAAGGGAGCCTGGTGAAAAAAAAATTGAATGTGTTTTTGTGAGATTTCCCAATTGTATGCAAGTGATTGCATGTCCAAGTAATTGTGCTGGAGCACTTGCAGATGCACAGACAGGAAGCACTTGACTTGGGGTTTGGGCTCTTGGAGAAAAACAATAATTAAGAGTGAACAAACAGTGGTGATAACAGCTGTGGGACAGCAACTGTGGTAGAGTGACTGTGAGGACGGGTGGTTGTGGTCTAGGGAAAGGCTTCCAATTGGCACCAAATGAGAGTGAGAGGACAATCGCGCCTGGGGCTCGTGCTCTGCTCCACCCCTCATTCCCAACACTCACCAAGAGCAAGCATTTGCCAAGATCTTAATCATGGTGGGCTCAAGCAATCAATACCAAAGTGGCCCTTAGGTGTTAGACATCCCAGAGTGGAAGTGACCATTACTTTCTAATAAAGAGATTGATGCCAGCAAAGTCATCTTCATCACCCCTCAGCAATGGCTTCTAGACTGCGAGGCATGTTGAGTGCACTTTGCAGTGACACATCCTCAGCTATCTTTCCCTGCTTCCCCCATCTGAAGGCGGAAAAACACATTCCATTCAGCGATGCCTCGCCACAGTGGCAGCAGCATTTTCACAAGCATCTCATTTTGTCGTTTGTCCCCGTATGGGAACTGTGTGGGGAAGGGAAATGAATTTGAGGCCATATATCATAAAGCAGCATATTCACGTAAACAACTAGATGTGGTCACCCAGAGTAAAGTTAAAAAATCTCACTTCAGGCGATGGACTTACTAATTCACACAGGTCAAAGCAATGTAAGGCATTAACGCACAATATGGAAAAAAAAGCACTTCATCCTCAGATGTCTTAATAATCTGGGGAGCTGGGGAGCAGCTCAGTAATTATTGATGACAGTGGTATGGGCTTGTTTGTTTATTCATCTCAGCAGTTTTTTTTTTGCACACACACATACTGATACAACAGCTGTTTTAAAAGAGCTGCCTCACCCCTCCCCCCACATCACACACACACACACACTTATTTTCCCTTGATTAGAGGCACTTTAATAAACACATTTTTTTGCTGCTCTATGGAGCTTTTTCAGTAAAGCTTTATTAAAGTGTCAGCTTAAGGCGGGAATGTGCGCACATGTAATTATTATGTGGTTATATTCTTTTTGTTGACAAAATCAAGCCTCTACTAGCTCTCCTACAGGAATGGAAAAAGGAGCTTACTGTGACTAATAATACATTAGCCAAAGAAATATGCAAAGCCTCTCGGCCACCCAAACTTGGTGACTTTTTTAAGCAGAGGGTTTTCATGCATATTCAAGAAGAAAATGTTATTGAAATGTGTGTGAAAATTACTGTAGGAGCTGTGACTTTAAAATATTGCATGCTTTTGGTTATAATATAATAAGGCTCTGTACGCTGTTAGCATATAGAGCCAGAAGTGCAGGATTAATCAATGACATGGTTTATTACAGTCTGCAGATATTCTGTTATTAGTTTTGTGGATGTGGATGTGCTTAAAGGATAATTCTGGTTTATTACAAATTGGGTCTTATTTTCATAGTTTTGCTCCTTAATTCCTAGCTGTTATGATGGGATAGTTAAACCACTTTACTTTGGGGCAAAACCAATAGTGAACGCACCTAAAATGTTGGTAATAAGAATTCATTGCACAGGAAAACTGTGTGCACATGACTATAGTAGCTCAAGTAAGGTACGGTAAGTTCAACCAGGTCTATAAACTATGATGGACAATTTAGATTCAAATTTACAGTTAGCCTTTGTTTTCTCTTCAAATTCAGTTTCCCTAGCCTGACGGTTTGTTTAAAGACTGCTCTGTTTTCTAGCCCTGTCAGATTTCTGCTGAACAACAGAAGAGTTTTAAAGGAGTTTTAATCATACATAATCAGATGTCTTCAGTAGCTTTAAACCTGCTGTACATGTGCATACAAACTTATACTTTATAGCACACTGTTTTTGTTATTATCAGCCAAGACACTGTATAAATATCTTATAACTGGTTATTCATAAATTAAAACAAAACAAAACAAAAAAACTTAAATGCCACACACACATGATTTGAGTTGTTCATAAATAGTTAAATTAACATTTTTAATTTAACAATTTTACAGTGTATGTATGATTACACCACATTGTGCCACACTATCAAACATACATTAACTATTTACACACCACTGACATTTGCTTCATAGGGGGAGTTATAATTGTTGATGAATAGATTTAAGTGATTATTTTGCACCAACTTTAGCTGAGATTGATCAAATACTGCCAAGATGCCAGTGACCTTGACTACAGTTCATATAACACACTGTGTACTATTAATGTTGGCCTCTAACATGATATATTTGATTGTTTATCTTCTGCAGCATCACACTGAGGACTGGGTCAGTGTCCCTGGAACCTGCTGCCCAGTTGCAGCAGAAATGATGAACTGCAAATGCAATGTGCCATCAAAACAAAACAAAATAAATAGACCTTAACTGCCTCTGGATCCAATACAGAGTGGGTTATGCTTCATGGAAACAGCTACCTTAGCTACATTGTTTACTATAAGATGCTCAGCTCAGGTAGTCTCATAGTCACCTTTGCTTTGTCAAACTGCATGAGCAAATAACACATATGCAGAGACTGCATGGAACTGCAGTGAAACTGAGGAAAATAAGAAGAGAAGGATAAATCACCTACAGTTTTTCTTTCATATAATTATATCATAGCATTTTATATCATATATAAAAAATGCAACACCATCCATGTGCTGAACCTGCACTTTCAAGTTTATGTTATCTGTCAATTTAACTAAATGCACAGAAGAAAAAAATCAGATCAGTGACTAGCTCTGCTTGATCCCTCTCATCTTTCTTCACAAGAACAATAACAGGCAGCCTGAGCGCTACAACACCTGACTCAGCTCGGACGGTGTGGCTGTCTTTGTTGAAACCTGCCCCCCAAATTACAATTTATCAACTTTGGTGATTTTTGTCAGCTTTGGTGATTTCTCCTCATTTGAGTACATTGCCTTCACTCTGAAGGCTGAACCAGCTATACTCCTACTAACATTATACCACCCTCCTAAACTATGGGCAGATTTTCTTGACCAGTTTTCTGAACTTATGTCACTCATCATCACTACTTATGATCAGATACTTGTTAATGGCAATTTCAATATCCACATGAATAAGAAGACTTATGTCAAAGCCATAAAGCTTCTTCATATTTTAGACAGCCTACAGCTAAAGCAACATGTTACTGAATCTACCCACGACCTTGGTAACACTCTTGATCTATTCATCTCCAGAGGATAAATGTCACTGATCTACTGGTGAACAATATGAATGTGTCTCATCATTATTGTGCATTTTTTTATGTCCTATTAAATGCCTTAACAAATTATCATGAAACTACAATTAAACACATCACCTTGACACTAGAGCGGAGCAACAGTTTGCTGATCTAGCAGATTCCATAGATCCAAACATTTTTAAGTATTCTATTAATGAAATGGTGGATGCTTCAATATTGAAGTGGGTGTCATGCTTGAAAGAGTAGTTCCTATAATGATTTGAAAAAGGTCTTGTAGCAAAGTGATGCCTTGGATGAACAAAAATGTTGGTGACCTAAAAAAGATCCTATAGGAATGCTGAAAAAACATGGAGGAAACTAAGCTATAAGTTCACCAATTCTAAAATTATTACAGAGAATAGTGGAAACTCTAGGGTTTTGTTCTCTACCATTGATAGACTACTAAATCCAACTACCTTTGAAAACTCACTCAAGTATCTGCTTTGAAATGAAGAATTTCCAAGCTTCTTTAAAGTCACCTCTATAAGGGTGCAAACAGACTAACGTTTTGACACTAATTGTTTTAATTGCTTTAATTGTTTGCACAATTAAAGGCTGTGAATTAACTGATGTGCTCCAGTCCCTTTTGTTCTCTGGAAGTCTGTTGTCCTCGAACTGATTCAGCTGCATTTTGCTGGAAGATGCAGGTGGAGAGAATTTTATGTTAGCCTAAGGGATCATGTGTCTGTAATACATGACCTACCTTTCAGTGTAGCCCAAGATGTCTTTGTCCCGTGCTATTTTACCTGTATATGCTGCCATTAGGTAACATAATTAGTCTACATAATGTTAATTTCCACAGCTATGCAGATGATACCCAACTATACATTTCTGTTGAGCCAACAAACCCAGACAGCCTTTGTTCCATGACTGCCTGTTTGGCCTCCATAAATCAGTGGATGAGTGACAACTTTTTAAAGCTGAATGAGGATAAAACAGAGATAATTTTACTTGGACCAAAATCAAAGAGAGACACCCTTTTTACTAAGCTCGGGAGCCTGGCTCACCAGACTAAGTCATAAGTTCTAGGTGTCATTTTAGATTCAGATATAAGTTTTGAGCACCCTATTAGTAAAATGACCCAGACAGCTTTCTTCTACCTGAGAAGTAGAAGAAAGCTGTACGGCCATTTTAATACAGCAGGATGCTGAGAAACTAATTCATGCTTTTATCACTACTAGGTCAGACTACTGCAATGCACTTTTTACTGGTCTTCCACAAAAGTCTATAAAGAAATTGCAACTCATACAGAATTCTGCCACTAGACTTTTATAAGAGAGAGCACATCACTCTTGTTTAAGCTGAACTGCACTGGCTCCCTTTTTCTTTTAGAATTGATTTTAAGGTAATTTTAATTACCTGCAAAGCTCTCAATGACACAGCACCTTCATGCATCTCTAACTTTTTAATATCCTATAAAACAAAAAAAGCACTGAGATCCTCCAAACCTCAAAGCTGGGAAGCTGCTTTTATGTACTATGAACCAAAACTGTGGAATGCCCTGCCCATGTATATAAAACAGGCAAGCTCTGTTGGACAATTTTAAAAAAGAACTTAAAACATACCTTTACTGGAAGGCTTTTAAGTTAACCCATTTTTATATTGTGCTTTATCCCCTAAAAATGTTTTTATTTTATTAAATCTATTTCTACTAATTTGTTTAAAATGTTTTCATCTATGCTGTTGTATTTATTTGTTTTTGCTAAATTTATTTGCTCTTGTTTTAATGCTTAAAATGTAAAGCACTTTGAGCTGCATTTTATGTATGAAGATGCTATACAAATAAAGTTTATTATTATTATTATTATTATTATTATTATTATTATTATTATTATTATTATTATATTACCTTCATACTTCTAGGTCAAGGTCATGGATTGATTGTGCCTCATGACTTGGATTAGCACTCTGAACTGTCTTTTCTGCTCTAGCTTGAACAGTTGCAGATACGTTTTGGTAGACTAGTGACAGCTGGACAAAACATGAACACATGTGCCCAAACAGCAGCAACAAACTCTACAAACCACTGTGTACACTGGATGTAAAAAGAAAAAGACGTGCCAAGTGAGAAACTGGGAACGAGATGATAGTAGGAGCATGGCAGCAGCACTAGACCACACACACATATACACACACAACCTGGACACTTCTAGGTTACCCATCAATTCTGCTTTCCTATCTAAAGATGATTCAGCTGCTGTGTTACTTGCATCTTGTGCCATGGCAGAGGGGTCATTGAGATTAAATGCCAACCTCAGACCTGTCTCTTAGTTGATGAGGCCTGTCAAGGCAGTGGGAGAGTGAGGGATTGTACTGAAATAGGAGCACAAGTGTGTCAGATCCCCTCAGCCTGCCAACAAATACTATGGCTTTGTAGTGTGGAGTCAGGGCAGTTGTTGCTCCAGCACACTGGGCTTTGCAGCATGCTGGACAGAGGTACTCAGTAGGATTAAGTGGTTATTTAAATTGGACGTATTGTGGGTGAGGGGCTTTAAATCAGCAAGTATCTTTAATCAAAATCCTATATATTCTCAGCTCTGATTTGTACCCACAAATTGTAATTCTGCAATGACAAGTGGCAGCATTGTTTTATATGATAATACTAAATATGTCATATTTTTTCTTTGTGGTAAATAACAAACTGCTCCTACAACTTCAATTAGAGTTACAGTTTTATCTCAAACAGGCTCCGCCCTCTACTGGACTCTACTGGATTCTATGAGTAATACTGTCCTCCAATCACACACAAACAATCGCCTACTGAAATTTGCATGTACGTAGCCAGCCAATCAGTACATGCCTACAGATTACAAGTATCTCACACACTCTACAAGCAGCATCTCACACATGTGGTGTGTCAGCGTCTCCGGCGTTGTTCAGTTGGGTGAGTGTTGAGGACATATGCAGCGTCTTGGTCTATGCCTTGTATGTTAATATGGTTCTATCTCTTAGGCATGACGGGCTCCTTTTCAAGGTCCATGCTCTCAGGACTTGTGAGAAGGGTAGCGTGAGTGTCAGCTGTGGTACACTTGACTCCCCCTGGGCAATTATATGCCTGCATTCTCCCATGATCCAAGATGACTTGGGAAATGGGGCTTGCAGGGTGTTTGGTGTATGACCTATGACTCCCGCAAGGTTAGGCCATGTTTTCACCCAGCTCAGGTCCAGCTCATGTTAACTGGACTGGGTTGGGCCCCCTACTGCTCTGCTTAAGTGGCCAGGATTATAAAGTAGTAAGAGGGCCGCGGTGACTAACCTATAACAGCTCAGTGAGGCAGTCTGATGACATGTCCAGGCAGAGCAAACATTCATCGCCTATGTGAGAGAGAACGAAGGTTACGATATTGTAACCCTACTTCTGTAAGCACAGGCTGAGCCCTCTACTGGTGGACCATGCCACTCCTACGCCATCCGCTGAAGTGGTTCTGGATGGTGAGCAGCAGTGAGATACTGTTTATATAGTGTGCGAGACACGTATAATCAGTAGGCACGTCCTGATTGGCTGGCTACGTACATGCAAATTTCAGTGGGCAATTGCGTGTGTGTGATTGGAGGAGAGTATTACCCATGGAGTCCAGCAGAGTGCAATACAGAGCCCTGCCTGTGCTTATGGAACCAGGGTTACAATATCGTAACCTTCGTTTTGGACAGCTAAGGTTTAGGTAAAACTGAGTGTACCATGTGCACAAATCAGTATATAAAGTATACTGACTGACAATGGGCATTTATTTATTATAATACTAATTTCCAATGGTATCTTGCAGGTCTCAGGCCCCCTCAAGGTATCCTCACAGATTTAAATGGACAATTACAGTATGGAATGGTGAAAACATTCTTATTGCTCACCTAAAATACCTCAATTCAGCAGTGAGATAAGATTGATTACATGTTTAAATCTGGGGCGCAGTTCCTTTATACGTTGAGACAGTCATGCTCCCTCCACAATATTTAAAGATTGTCATTCCTACCCCACTTTTTGCTGTGTCAGCCAGCTGTCACCATATAACTCCCCCTGAACACCCCCGGAAATAATCCTCTTGCTCAGTCAAGCAATGAAGGACATCTGGACACCTCCCAGACAGTCAAGTCAGGATGCACATATGTAGTGCATTACTTATGTGAGTGTCCAGAGAAATGTGCATTTGACCTTCCCTACCCTGTAGAAAAAAGTTTACCCCATCAGGAGAAGGACAATACCAAGAGGTATAAACTTCAAGGCACTGTATTTCCTAGGAAAGGAAGTGAAAATGTCATGGTCATGTCATGATCACAAGTGTCTACAACCATAGTCGTTATGTGAGGCTGTACTTTGTGACACTGCTAACACGCTGATGTTTAGCATGTAACATTAATCAGGGTCAGCATCTAAGTGTAACCTGTTACCATGCTAATATTTGCTAAGTAGCACTAAACACAAAGTAAAGTTGAATGTCATTAGGTTTTCAGAGATTTAGTCATACTGCAAAATATTGGGCAAATCGAAATTTTGACCAGATGGTGGAGGTAGAGGGAAAGTCAGGCATCAATTGCTAGGGGACATGCACGTCTGTATAAAGATACACGGTAATCCATTCAGTAGTGGTTGAGATATTTCTGTGTGGACCGACAGACCATCATTGTCATCCATAATACTATTAATTGTCTGATATAGGTTCATTTCCCATGCTTGCATTGGCAATGCCATCATTTCATTCAATCAGTTGCAACCTCAAGCTTTAACTTCCTGTCCTGGAATGTGTACACATATGAATGGATGTATGGAAATAATATTATTTTAAAGCTGTATTTATACAGACTGACCACTGCATGCATATTTCTAAAGCATAATGCAAAGCGACATTATGTTCATATGATGTTCCATTGCCAGAATGTTCAAAAAGAGGGTTTATGTTTTAGTTGAAAACAATAAGCTTCAAATTAAAACCTACAATATTATTTGCACATGGATATATGACTCCCCAGCTTCTGTGACATTTAGATTATGAATTGAAAGTGCAGTTTTATTGCTACCAGACATTATCAGTGGAGCCAAAACAAGAGAAAGAACAGTGCCTGGATTGGTGACATTTTCTTTCAAACTCACCAAAGTTGATTAAAAAAGGGCCCAGTTCCTGCTGATAGCACTGTTGTTAAAAATATACAAGCAATGCGCTCTGTGTAATTGAATTAGCCCCCAGAAAAGCAATCTGTTTTATGTTTTCTGTCACACATAAAGCTTTTTCTATACTGCATACAAATGATTGCAATACAAGTTCATATTCTCAATTTTATTCTTCTTCTTTTAAGGGCAATACTGACCATTTACAAATGAAAGGAAACACTATCCTCTCTACAATTACAAATACAACACCATAGAGACATAACAAGCTGCAGAGGTTATTTAAAGATGGATAGATTCTAGGATTTTGGTGCTTGTGCAATGCTCCAATAGAAAATCTTCAATTTGTAGATAAGCAACTTTATAAACAACTACCAGTGAAGAGGTCAAGGGTGGGAGCCACAGCACCCAGACAATATTCCTGTATTCAGCACACTTAGATACGTGGAAGGAAATAAATAAGAACCAAGCAGAGATTAAAAATAGACAGAAGGATTTTATTGGAGAGATAAACAAAACAATAGGCTACAGTAATTGCCTGATTCACTGCCACTGCTTATTGACTTCTCTACTTTTGACACACTATAGTGGTTTATGCTTAGCTGTGGCAGCTATCTCAATGCTTTCGGCCCCTTTAAATGTATTCTCTTTAGTCATCTTTAATGGACTCTAAATTTATCTGTGCTGTATGGTGTCCTTGGGTGTTCATATGCCATCTGTGTGGAATAACATAGTGTGAGCACTTCGAGTGAAAAAAAAGAAATCAACACCAGCTTATCCACTTCTACATCTTCACAGTTTAAATTTATTTCCTTAACAAGGCAGCAGTAAACATGCCATACCTTGAAAATGATGCTGTCTCCCTTGGTAACAACTGTTGTCTTTAACCCATAATTTTTGTGCCCCCTTCAGATCAATCTGTGTAATGTTTTGGATTGCCAAGATATTGTTCTTGACATGTGAATATAAGAATGAATGAACAAATAAAGGAACACTGTAGTTCCACCTGTATTTTCTAATTTTGAAAATGTCATATCACAGAAATGTTATGCATTATTCCCCTTAGCTTTGTTAAAATGGAATTATCAAGCTAAAAGATACTATGTGGGTAAGGATGGACAAATGAAAAAAAACATCTCCATAAAAGCAGCATTAATTCCGCTCTAACTGAATAAACTAACCAAAATCCTTGTATTGGCTCCTCAACAGGATACATGCCTGTGCAAGCAGACATTTCTCAAAATCCAACTCATACTGTAGTGCCTGAAGTAGAAACCAGAACCAGAGAAGATACATTGTTTAAAATTCTAATGATTCATGCACCAGCAATTCCACTCTCCTTTTCACATACCTCTCTCAGTCTGCCCTGGTTACTACAGACAATGTGGAGAGTTGCGACCCGATTGAAATTGCTCTGCATCTAGCTGGTGTAAGCCCTACCATCAGTGCAATGCATGCAATATATGTAATATCCTATATCTGGGAGGACTGCTCAAAAGATCATTTTTAAGCTTCAGTGGAGTTATATCAGTTCTCAGATGAAGACAGTAAATAATAGAGCTGCTGAAACTAAACTTATCTGTTTAAATATTTTCATACTGCAAATGTTTTACATGTCCTATTGAAAGCAGTATCATTTTGCAATGAGTGATCCCTCACTTACAAATATGTAGTTCATATTTAAAAGGTCAGTTAATTAACATCACGTAAAACTAGCAGTGTAGTTGGTCTTAAGGGAACTGCACTACAACTAGTCCGTTCATATCTCTCCAGTAGAACCTTCTCTTTTGTCATAGCAAATGCCTGTCCCTCTGTTGCCCATTTTAATTGTGGTGTTCCTCAAGGCTCTATCCTTGGCCCACTGCTATTTTCAATATACATGCTTCCTCTTAGCCAGATCATTCAGAACCATAGTATCTCCCACCACTGTTCCACAGATGACATGCAGTTATATGTCCCTCTTCAAACCAACAACCCCAGCAACCTTGATGATCTGTTTGCCTGCCTCAGTGATGTTAAATGTTGACTGTCCCAAAACTTTTAAAAATTGAACAACGATAAGTCTGAGGTCATAGTCGTTGGTCCCACAAATTCTACCAGCCTTCTTTACAGTAGGCTTGGTCTCTTGACCAAAAACACTAAGCAATCTGCTAGAAATCTTGGAGTTATGATGTTCAAGTGAAAAATGTCCAGTCATGCTTTTCTCAACTCAAAATAAATCTCAAAAATCACATAATTCCTGTCTCCTACTGATTAACATAAGGTCATACATGCATTTATTTTCTCCCGCCTCGACTACTGCAATGCATTTTATGCCAGCATCAGTCACAGCTCCCTTCGCTGACTCCAACTGGTATAGAACGCCGCTGCCTGGATTTTAACTGGCACTAAAAGATATAAACATATTATTGGGATGGCTGTGACTCCGAAGGTAGAGCAGGTCATCCACTAATTGGAAGATTGGCAGTTTGATTCCCAGCTCCTCCAGTCCACAAGTCAAAGTGTCCTTGGGCAAGATACTGAACCCCAAATTGCTCCTGATGGCTGTGCCATTGGTGTGTGAATGTGTGTGTGTGAATGATTAGATCCTACTGATCAGCAGGTTGGCACCTTGTATGGTAGCCCCTTCCATCTGCATATGAATGTGTGTGTGTGTGAATGGGTGAATGTGGCTTGTAGTGTAAAACTGCCTTCAGTGGTTGGAAGACTCGAAAGGTGCTATATAAGTGCATTTACCATTAACCATTTGCCATTTACTTCGGTACTTGCCAACTTACACTGGCTGCCTGTTACATTACACATTGATTTTAAAATTCTACTTATCACTTTTAAAGCATTAAATGGCCTTGCTCCAAATTACATCAAGGACTGATTGACCCCCTATGTGCCTGGGCGTTCACTTAGATAGGTGGATGGGGCTCTGCTGGTTATTCCTAGGTCTTGACTAGTGACCAAAGGTGACTGCACCTTTGTTGTTAGAGCACCCAAACTGTGGAACAGTCTGCCTATCGAGATCAGACAAGCAACATCTTTAGTGCCTTTTGAATCTCCTCTTAAAACATTCTTTCATCTGAAAGCTTTTATGAATGTTCTATGCGTTGCTATTTTATTATCCCTCTTCTGACAGTTTATATTTCTGTGTAACTTCATTTTATTCCACTGTTTCATGATGTTTTTTTTTCTTTTGTTTTTAATTGCTTTACAAATTCCTTTTTTCTCTCTGTTAAACACTTTGTAACTTTGTTAACAAAAGTGCTATATACATTAAGTTTGTTATTGTATTTTGTTATGTGACTATGACATTTTCTGATGTGATTATTATGTAAATATAATGTTCATATACTGTATGTTTTATAGTAATAAGTAACAAGCAAAGTGTTGAAAATAGAGAATCCACAGCACACATGGCAAAAGATTGGCAGTTACTAATTTTATTGTGGAGAAGACAAAAATAAATCAACAATAACAAAAAATGTGTGGTATTTTTCGAATAACTCACACAACCTTTGTCACTTACAAGCTTTAATTTATTTATGTCATTGGAATTTGGTGAAATAATGTGTTATTATTACCTTGCAGGAAGTTTCTGCCTATTTGAAGGTGACTTGGCGGCCCTAAATTATGTGGTAGGAAATGTTGCCCAGGAAAAGGCCACAGCAACGCCTCCTCTTTAGCTCTCTACCTAATCAGCGAGACCCTCAACAGTGGAGCATAGAAATGCTCGACTTTAACGAGCTACCACTGTAACATTTGCAGCCTCCACTTATACAGGCTTGTCATCAAAGATATTCTCCCAGACAATTTGGAAACTAAACATATCTCAGCATTATCGCTCCCTAAACAAAATGTGATGACAGTAATTATCCTGTTTCATTTGCATTGCCTTTCTGGCTTTCTTTTACCCTTTACGGATTGCTTTTGACATGCAGCCCCCTCTATTCACACACACACATACACACCACACACACACACACACACATACACTCATACAATCCTAAACAATTCCTACTGAGAGAGTTTTGAAATGCTCGTTATAAATTTGTCGTGCTGGAAGGAAAACAAAGTAAAAGCAGCCAGTTTGATCAAATTTCCACTGTACACATTATTGTGATGCATGTACAGCACCAGCTCTTCTTTTCTTTTTGATAACACACAGCAGATTTGCAGGGAAATGCCAAATGTTGTTCACTAAGGATGCGTAGGAGGAGGAAGAGGACATTCCTAACTACTGTAATTTCATCTTATCTCACTGGTATAAGCTATATATAGAAACTGGGCTAACCTATGTGAAACAGTATAATGATTTAATCATGTGATTGGCAGGCACTACTGTAAAACACAGACATCCACCCTGGAACATCCTTACAAACAGTCTGAGACCTGAAAAAGGGACAGATATGCATGTAGGGCTGATGAACTGGGGGGACTTTTACTACAGCATGTAATTAAATTCTTCCAGTGCAAAATAAAGATAAGGATTCCATTAGCCCCTTAAAACATTCTGGGATAATGGATTTTTGTGGTTGATGGAGCACCTCATGTGGGACAGGTGGGATTTACTCCCAGGCTCGACTCGGCAGTGCGGCATGCAGGCAGGGAGGCACTGCACCCAACCACAGGAGCCAGCAACAATATTTGATGCACCATTGGCACCAGAGGCAAATGAGATTACAGCAGGGGGAATGGAATTGACTCTCTCCTTGACAGATTTACAGATCTCTACTGGATAGAATACAGGCAAAAAGGCTGTAAAACCCATCATCTGTGGGGTGAATTACACACGGCTTGGAACAACTTGTTTGGTTTAGGAAATCCACACACCAGCTTCTTTTGATTTACCTGCACCCCCAGCCCTTCACCCACTCACCCTTAGCTCCCCACCCATCTTCCTGGAAGCGTGCATGGGTGGCAGTGTGTTGCTCCGGCTCTGATTCAGGGATCTCATCATTTCATCAGCTGCACTGAGCTGTCCTTGGCCTTTTGATCTATTAGCTGCTTACAATAGAATAATTCCACACTACATTAATAACAGTACATTCCAAGACTTGTAAGACCATCGATTTCTCTTTTGGCCAAACAGATACAATCTGAATATGAGCATCTAAGTCCACTGGCGTCTCTCAGTCCCTGAGCAATAACATGTGGAGGTCAAATATAGCTGCACAGTCGATTCCACAATAAAAGTGTCTTCACTCCATTTTTGGAAATGTGAGACAAACTATAAAGAAAGTATATTAAATATTTAACCGTCTCTCAGCTCATGTTACAGTCAATCCATCACCTTGATCTACATTATATTGATACACACAAGCAGAGTCTGTATATTAAAACCATCTACTGTGTCTGTGTGGAGAAGACGCTGAGCTCACGCACCCAAAATCTTCTCAACACCCCAGCCAGGCAGAACTGAAATATTCCAATTCTCCCTCAGCAGTGAGCTCCACACAAATGATTTCAGCTGCATTCACAGCCCAGTCAGTGCAGATCATAAAAAGTCAAGATGTTGTATAGTAGTAGATTTGTGGTTACGGTATAATATGTCTTTGAGGTCTGCTCTACACATAAGAACTAGCTGACTGGAAGAAAACTACTGATCTCAAACTTATGTTACCTTGATTATTACTACATTCACAAACTATTAACAGCAGCATGAAGAATGTTTATTACATTGATCATTTGATAAAATGAAAAAATAGTTATATTAGCTAAATTAATTGAACAAAAAGTGAAAGAAACTCCATCACAAAGCATCCAGGAGTCATCCCTGAGTGTATTATTCATGACATTGATTAAAAAATGTTTTGCTTCAGTTTGTTCAACCAAACTGAATGCTTAAATGAGTGTGAAGTTTTTCATCAAAAATACAGGAAAAATAAAAGGTAGAACACAGAGGAAGCAGCAGCAGTAATCAACAAAACAATGACAGATTGTTGTCATTGTCAATGACTATGGAATTCATTAAAATTCACAAAATGCATAATTCATATGCATATGCTCATTACAATTATATTCCAATCAAATACCCTTGATTCAGGAGATTTTCAACAAAGGGCCACATGCTTTTTGAAATGTTGTCTTGCCTAAACAAATTTCAAATGTGAAAGAACAACCTTTTTGTAATTCATGGAATACGGTCAACTAATTAAAAGCTGCAACTGGAACTTTACAGGCTGGCAGCTCAAACACGTTTACTGCAAAAGCAATATTTGTACACACGTGTGATAATCTAGATTCTGTTTTGAGTATGAATTGAATTATCTAGTGCTGACTAAGAAAGACTGTTTATGTAACTTTGATAGACATTGTTTTGATCAGCCATTCATTTTATTTTGGGTTATCTTTTTAGATGGATACAAAATGATGTCTGTTACACATACTGATGTAACACCTATTTGATGTCTTGAAGTTTGAAGATACTATCAACTTGCTGTTGGGTGGAAATATCTCATTTCAAGGTTTAGCCTTAACTAGTTTTGCACACGGTGTTTGTTTTATCTGTCACATTTAATAACAACTGTGCTTCAGATGGTGTGCATCCCATTCAGTTATACAAAGAACAAAACTCTACAGTCTCAGAACAATCTTTGGATCAAACAGCATTTGGTGATAAACCAAAGTATCACCATTCTGGTTAGAGACCTTAATAGGCTGTTCAAGAGATAGAACCCCACAAAGCAGCCAGTCCAGACTCTGTCGCTCCCTCCACCCTGAAGCATTGTGCTGACCAGCCATTTCCGGTGTTCACAGACATCTAACGCCTCACTGGAGACATACTGCATGCCAGCCTGCTTCAAATCCTCCACCATCATCTCTGCCCCCCCCCCCCCCAAAAAAAAGGACCACAGGATTTGATGACAACAGACCCGTCCCCCTGACCTCTGTGGTCATGAAGTCCTTTGAGCACCATGTACTGTCCCACCTCAAAGCCATCACAGACCCAGTCCTGGACCCCCTGCAGTTCGCCTACAGAGCCAACAGGTCTGTAGATGATGCAATCAACAAAGCCCTCCACTACATCCTCCAGCACCTGGAATCTTCAGGGACCTATGCCAGGATCCTGTTTGTGGACTTCAGCACCGCCTTCAACATGATCATCCCAGTTCTCCTGTAGGACAAGCATTCCCAGTTGAATGTATCTGACTCCACCTGCAAGACCAGCTCTCCCAGCTTAATGTACCTGACTCTACCTACAAGTGGATCACAGACTTCCTGTCTGACAGGAAGCAGCACATGAAGCTGGGGAAGCACGTCTCTGACTCCCTGACACCAACAGCTGCACTTCCAGTCATCAGTTGTTCAAGCTTCTGAAGTTCACAGATGATACCATGCACATTGGGCTTGTCTCTGATGGGGATGAGACTGCCTACTGGTGGGAGGTTGACTACCTGGTGACTTGGTGCAGTCAAAACAACTTGGAGCTCAGTGCTCTAAAGACAGTGGAGATGGTTGTGGATTTTAGAAGGAACGCAGCCCCACCTGCCCTCATCACCCTGTGTGACTCCCTGGTCAATACCGTGGAGTCCTTCCGCTTCCTGGGAACCATCATCAGCCAGGACCTCAAGTGGGAGAAGAACATCAGCTCAGCAGAAGATATACTTCCTGCGGCAGCTGAAGAAGTTCAACCTGCCAAAGTCAGTGATGGTGCACTTCTACACCTCCATTATTGAGTCCATCCGCACCTCCTCCATCACCATCTGGTACACAACTGCAACTCCCAAGGACAAGGGCAGACTGCAGGGTATCATCCACTGTGTTTAACAGGTGATCGGCGTCCTGACCTACACACCTCCAGGACACTCAGGCGAGCAGGTAAGATCATGCCCTCCCATCCCAGACATAAACTTTCCGAAACGCTCCCCTGTGGCAAGGGGCTTGATGTCCCCCAATGGACACTACACGTAACATAAAAATTCATAATCTTTTATTTGCACATCTGTGATTTTAGATCTAACATAACACGTTACATGTTCTGATTCTGATTGGACAAATTGAAATTTTGACCTGATGATGAAGTCAGTGGGTAACCAAAGTCATTAAAATTCATCCTCTGGGGACAATAAATATATGTACTAAATATAAATCAAAACCTTAAATGTCGATCTCATGGGGGCGCTAGAGGAAAAGTCAGGAGGAAAGTTTTTATGAATGTCTGTGCAAATTTTCATGTCAACATATCCATTAGTTGTTATGGCAGTCTGGATCAAAGTGGTGCACTGACCAAGCAACACTGCCAAGACCAAAGAGCCATATCACCAAAAGCCAGTTGGCATGGTGGCTCAGTGGTCAACACTCTCAGCTAGAGTTTGTGGTTCAAACCTTACTTGTACACATAAGTACACATAAATTGTGTACTTTTGCAGCGTCAATTCCAAAAAACAGAGATACTGTAAGGGTTTTTTTTAAAATATGTTTCACTCAGGCCTGGCCGGCTTCTGCTTTCCTTTGGTATAAAGAATCAAAGTGGTGAGAGAAACACAGTAATGGTTAGACTAGTTTTCTCTGTAGAGAGTTTGCTCAAGCTGTTACAGTTCACGCTAGAGCCGTTGCTCCTCTCTTCTGCAGTCTCTTAATAGTCTTCACATCACTGCCTGAAAATAGTGAGGGCAGCCAAGTTTACATTTTCATAGTGTCATCTAATGTGGCAGTGTGTCTTTTCTGCATTTGTTTTCTGTTTTTTCTTCCTTCACATGCCCTTAACCATTCTGCACCAACTAAGAGCTTTTCTTCCTGTCTCAAAAAGGATTTTTTTTTCTGAGGTCAAAGGTTTTCTCCTTGGCTTTTCTGAAGAAGAGGTTGTTGTTGTAGAAGTTGTGCTCATGTTGCAAGCAATTTTCAGTCCTTCAACCAGCTGCCAGTTCCATAAATTTTGACAGATTTGGCTCCATTTATAGTACAAGAACAGCACTGTTTTCAGGTTTAGTGCCATTAAGCAAATTTCTGACATTTAACCAAGCGGGACACAACAAAAAAGCTTCGTAGAGGCTGAATAGGCCGCTAATCTCGGCAATCATCTTTGCTTGTTTATAATGATCATATGAACAATGAGTTAGTGATTTTTAAAATGCCACAAGTAGCCACTTTAAGTAATAAATAGCTCTCAGGAACTACAAAATTGTGTCATAATTGGATATTTTTCATGAAGCAATAATAGAGGAAGGTTTTGTGTTCACATAGGTTAAAAGACATTCAGGTTTGCTCTTATCAGCAGACACTAAACAATAGCACAAAAACACCTATCAGTGCTTTCAGTAGAGTGCTGCTTAATTACTTTACTGCAGTTAAACAAACACATAATTACTAGTCTGATATGTTAACAGAGCTGCTACATTTTTTTTTACTGTCATTACTTCATTGATCCAGGGCTCTCTAGCTGAACATGAACCTAACATTTTACCTGCATTCCATTGATTTGAACCACCTAGACGGCAGCTGTTGGCAATCACCTCTCATTTGTAGACATTTTCACATCAGCAATATAAACACATCTCCCCCATGATAATGGGACTGATGATTGCTAAGGAATAGCAGTAAGTATTAAAGACTAATCTAACCTTTTTTAAACTGAATGCTTTGAGTAAAATAAGCAGATGCTCGATAATTACAAGGTTTGCACTGACAAGGGAAATGAACACTGAGCTTTCAGACAGCAATCAAGGTAGGTGGAGGTATATGTTGCACTCCCACAGTGATAATATTGATTCTTGCTAAGAAATATTAGAACTTGTGTATTTTTATCTTCGCGACAACTACATTTCATGATGGGATTTAACCATTTAAATGATGCAACTGTCGCTGCTCAGATAGACACGCAGTCTTTTGAATCGACTCTGGCAGTAAAGAGGATGTTGATCGTGCACACAGGATTGGAGAAAAGAGAGAGAGACTTACCCCGACAGAGAACTATAGTCGTAGCTAACATGAGTGACTGCAACAAAGACACAAACAAACGCTACGCTCAAATGTTTGTGACGGTGGCAGTTAAGTCGTTTTTGGCACACAGAATAGCAAAGCAGCTGCAGCCTGAGTATTGTGGTCTGTTGTAACACTCATTTAAGTGGGTCTAACACTTGAGAAAGAAAAAGAAAAAGGAAACGTTGTCACACCATTCATATACTCAATTATTAAGTGCAGATAGCAGCAGTTTCCCCAAAGAAATGGTCCTTTCAGTGTTGAAGGAAAAAAAGCACTAAAGGGGCATTAGTCTCAGAAATAAGGCCAAGCTAATGAGAACTAGTCAAATATCACTGAGTCCCCAATAAAAGACCTTGGTATGAAAGTTTGAAAGTGCAATGGTCCTTTGGGATATTTCTGTCAAATATATATGTGGAGATGTAAAATGAGGTTGCCATCAGTGGGATGAATAAGGCCAGCTTAAACATGAATCACAAACTCATTTTAACCTGCAGAGAGGACACTGCAACACTGTCTGGCCTGTCCATAAAGGGGGCGGCGGCCCATTGGTTCATTTTCTATAATGACACTAGGCTGGCCCCAATCACATCTCTTCCTGGGCCAGCCCCACCCCTCCCCCTCTGTCCTCTCTGTTTCTTATGTCAGATGCTGTGGCTCAGAGCAGAGCAGAGGCGGACTTACCACTAGGCAAAGGTCAGCAAATGTGAAATATATGAAAAGTAAACTGCTTTCAGGACAGAGGGAGAGAGGAAGACAATGTGCAGCAACATGCTGCTCCCAGATACTTAAAGCAACAATACTGCAATATAGAAATATTCCATGACAAGTCAAAGTCCAGCATTTAAAGTTTTACTTGTCTTATTTAAAGTTTTACTATGTTACATGTTACTTATATTATTATTACGTGATACATTATTCATGGCACTATTCATGGCACTTACTACTCAGCTTTGTAGTGGTTTAGGGGAATAGTACAGTACGCATATTTAAGGGGAAAACAAGGATGGTGTACTGGTGGGTGGTGTTTGTGTGGGGGGGCTGGCCTGGCCAAAAATGCCAGGGCCGATTTTTTGTCCCAGTCCAGCCCTGTTCCTACCATACACTGTAAAAAATATGGACGTAGCCACCGTGACGTCACCCATTGGTTTCTGAAGAGCAGTTTTGAAGCTCAAAGTGGGCGACTCTGGCTGTCGTCATCTTGGCAGTGCCTGACTCCGCCTAACTCCCTGTTAATCCAAAATGGGCAAAGAGGTGAAGCTGAGGCGGCTGAATGAAACCTGGTTGCTGAAACAAGCCATCTAGCGGATAGCGACCTGTCACTCAAAGTGGCTATGTCCTTAATTTTGCATAACTTTACATGAGGTGAATTATAAACAAAATTCACCCCCCGTACAGCTGTCATGAAAGGTTAAATTAGCTATGGAGAACAAAACCATTTTTTGTACCAGGCTGTAAAACATGGGGGTCTATGGGAATTGACATGCTTTTGGACCCAGCCTTAAGTGGCCATTCAAGGAACTGCAGTTTTTGGCACTTCCGCCTTGGCTTCATTTTTCAGCACAGGAGGTTGCTGCTTGGTTGTAACATGAACCCTTAATCACAACACAGTGGCAGTTTTTAATTTATGTAATGTGATTAAAACCAAAACTACAATGTACCACTGTACTAATTTTAGATATCCAAACATTTAAAAAAAAAAAATTCTCTATCTCTTTAGAAGGGGCCCTATTTTAACGATCTAAAGCACACGGTCTGAAGCGCATGGCGCAATTGCATTGAGGGTGTGTCCAAATCCACTTTTGCTATTTTAATGGTGGAAAAATGGTCGATGTACCAGGCACATGATTCAAAGGGGTTATCCATAGTCTCCTAATTAATCGTGGGTGTGTTTTTGGCGTAACATGCAATAAACCAATCAGAGTGTCATCTCCCATTCCCTTTAAGAGCCAGGTGTGCTTGCACCTTGGCGGATTGCTATTATGATGGCACATTTACCAATAGTAAGAGGGAGCACTTCTCTGCAGCAGAAATGGATCTGCTCGTGCGCAAAGGGAAAGCTCACGATCCATAACGAGCACACTGGCCTCTGCTGCTCCTGGACCCTCCCGTGGTCATCCCCAGACCACCAGTTTAAGATCTTGTTCATTAATTTGTTGCAAATGTATTTTCGTTTGGTTTTTGAAAAGATTTATTTTTTAAATTTCTTTAAAATCATTTTGTTCAGTCATGGAGTAACAGGTCAAATCAGCAGGGTTTTAATTGCTGAAAGTATGGAAACCTGATCACTGTACTCTCAAAAATGTTAAAGAATATTTGTTAAATATTGTTCATACATTAAATCATTCATTTTAATCATGTAAAGAATCATCAACACAGTTATCAGGAGCTCTCCAAGGTGCTGATCCTGCTGCTGGCAGCAGATAGAAGCTGTGCAGATTTATTTCCTTCGTTAGTTTAATCATTTTTACCTCATTTATTTCCTCATGTGTTCTTCATGTCATCATGTATTGATGCAGCAGGAAAGTCGATCTGTGTCTGATCCGTTGTTGTCCGCCTGTTTAAATACCTCTGTGTATTGCCACGATTTGGTCAGATAATTACTCAGTGTAATCCATCATTACTGCGAATAGTTAAATCTGATAAATATAAAGACTAAGCATTATGACATGTATTTTTTAAAATATATTAATATACACAATAGTATTCTATCACATTGTAATCCTTTTATTTGTTACCTTTTGCATGTTTGTGCGCTGCTGTGCGTCTGTGTGTGTAACAAGCAGAGTGTATGTTGTTCACCTGCCTGTGTAGGTGCATATTATTATCTTGATAATGCGCCCTTAAAATAACAGTGAAACATTGCGCCATTGACTTCAGACCAGGTTTTTGTTGGTCAATAGCACAATCGCTCTCTGATGCCTCAAGACAGCAATGCAGCAACAATGCGCCTGACCACACCTCATTTTTAGAAAAACACGCACAAGTGCCATTGCTATTTTAACAATGTGAGTGCTGGACGGGAAAATGACAACTGCGTCGGTCTTCAAATAGCAAAGACACTTGCGCTGCGCTTAGCGCCGCTCTGCACCAGGCGTAAGATAGGGCCCTATAAGTTAATTGAAGGGCAGGATTTACCTGTATTTATACAATGAAACAGACTTATGTCCTCAAAGACTTAAAATCTGCAATGACAAAAATGCCTGAGGTAAAGTTAATCCCCCGAATTTACTGTCCAGGAGTTGTTTTTGTATAGGTTACATAATATACTTATAATTAAGTATAATAAAGGCTAAATTGAACATTTGTATTGAAATAATGAAAGTGAAAGAAAGATCTGTTGTGCTACAGAGACTGTCTATAGATATTGTTTCTGTTTTGAAATGTGAAATATATCCCGAATAATCCCTGTGCCTCTCTTCCTGCTCCTCTACCTCCTTCATAGTAATTAACTGAGCAAACAAGAATTGACTAGACAAACACACACAGGCATCTTAGTTAAATGACTAATACCAGAGACTTGCACACATGCACAATGTCAGCCTTGTAAAGTGAAGCAAAGTGTTGGATGTAAGAGCACACCAAATCAATCCTCATTAAAAATGCCTTTTCAGGTTTTGTGCCAAAAGTGGCATCTCAGGAGACCATCTTTAGATCCCAGCGAGCCAGCGAGAGCAGGTAAACCTTAATGCATATCTCTGTGTTTAAAGTTCAAACAAAGCATCTGAGTCCCCCTGACCTCCCACTGGATTCCACTATATTCTGATGAATCACAGAGCTTCACAATGAGATGCTAACCTTGGTTTTGTAGAACAGAAGGTAAATGCTGATGTGCGAGTTCCGCCGGTGTACTTATTGCCAAGCTCGGGTCAAGGCTAGGCATTTTCAGAATGGCTACTCACTGAATATGAGAGCATTCAAGGCCTCAACACTAAAAGCAGAAATACTGGCACAACACTTCAGCATTATATTGTGTCAAAAAGGTGTGACCTACCAACGACAGCATGAATGGCTGTATGCTTGTAAGCATACAGCAATGCAAAGAAATGTTTGCTAAAACCAATACTGTGAGGATTTTTATACTCTGTTGAATATTTATTATAGGCCTGATGGTAAAAACAAGATAAATTGCAGCTGCTGCAGATTTACTATTGTTCATGAATGAAAGCAAGATGGCTTATGACAACCTCCTCAGCAACAGAGCCCCCCACCCCTCCCCCACCCCTCCCCCACCCCTTCCTCCTCCCCAATTCCAGCAGTAACAAGCTCTCATTTCATACCAGAGTCCACCGTATTACACAGGGGCCACTGGGGTCAGCAGTGCCTGTCTTGCTCTATTGCCCGTTGTTGATAAGCAGTTTCAAATATCTCTAGCAGGGAGAAATGTTACCCTTGCTTTTTTCTGCTTCTGCTCGAATTGATCTGGCGGCACAAGTTGGCAGGATGATCAACTGGCTCGTTAAGCAGAAGAAGAATTAGGTCTGAGTGTGTCAGATAGGAGAAAGTCGTGGCTGCCCTGGGGGCATCTGTGTGGTTTCCCATTGCATGACACCTGTGCTCTCTGAAGGAGCTGTGCTTGTTCCTGCTACAACAGCCAGGACATCTTTTCTCAAAGGCAACCGGGACAAGGAGTGGGTATTCATTCCATATTTTGTGTGGAGCAGAGAAAATTGAGCTCTGCACCTTAAGACATATATTGCACACTTGGAAAAGGTCAGTTTTTGCATGAGAAAATATGCAAAAGTCCTGCAGGGAGAACAGACTCATTTAAAGAGACACCTTTAACATGAAGTGGTGGCATAATATCCTGCACTACTGAATGTTATCTTCTGCTCTATCTACATTTGTACTCTAAACTCTAAAGGGTTAAAAGAGAAACAGAAATGTGGAGGGGAGGGGGGATTAATACAAGATTAATACCAGGCTATACTACAGGTCACAGGTCTCCAGCATCCTCGGTAAGACTCGCTGAACTCGATTTAAAGGAGAGAGCTTGTCTGCAGGTACTCCCGCTCAACAAGGCAACATCCATTATTTCTCCTCCTGCTGTTATTGCTAACATTAACTGTGTGGTCTATACTTGTCTGCTATCTCCCAACAAGGATACTAAAGCTAATTCTCTCTGCAATAAAAACCTCACCAAGACTTTCACTTATTTAAGTGCAACATTTGCCAGACCAGTAGCACCACTGTACTACTTGGAGAAACAAGACATTATGTCGTTTAAGAAATGCTGCATAGGAAAGCTGTCTTGCTCAATATTCTCCACTGACTATTTGGAGAAAAAAATATTCTGTTCACTTTTTGAGCCGGAAGGCCGAAGCTGCACTGTAAATACACTTGCTATATAATTGCCCTTCTTGAAAAGGAATATTTCTCAAGTATTTGGCAAATAAACACATTGGTTTCTCTTTGAAGCAAGCCCGATTTAGTGGAAAATGTGACACACATACACTCACACAAGAGAGAAAGAGGTGGCCACACAGCGAGGACAACAATTCCAGAGTGTTCTTCCAGCTATCTGCCCTCAGATATGTACACAGAGGCAAGGCATGGCCAGCAGAGCCTGGTGCACAGCCATTCTTGTTTTGACAATATGTCTGATGCTGGCCCAAGATGCACAAAGGGTGGAGGGGCTCAGAGCCCCAACAGATGGAGAAAATCCATCTTTCACAGCGCAAAAGCTGCTTACAGCAAATCACGTTTTACAGAAGTAATGTTATTGAATAACTATAATCTAAGAGACCATAGACACCAACATCATCTGGATGGCTCAACAATCTGGGATAGCATTTTATCACACACTACATTGAATAATACTTTCTTTTTATAACATTTTGATTGATCGCTAACACAAAACTAATAGACTTAGCCACATACAGTACCATGTTGTTATATAATTTTGTGTTAGAAGTGCTACAAGTTCTCAGATTCTCATGTTTGAATTAAAGCTAGGCTTATTTAAGCTCCGCACACAAACCTTGGGAGGACAATCAAAGCATTATTTTTTTTACCTGTTATCCAGCAGTGGGTTGCATCTTCAAAAGGCATTTTAATGATCTCACAGATGTCTACTGTCTGCACAGAATGATAAAATATTTGCCTGATGCCCGACCAGTGTTTAAATCCAACATCTCCATAGACTGCGTTGCTGTGCTCTGCTTCTCTTCACTGCTGTGCCATGCTTGCTATTGCAGGTCAAGCCAATGGTCAGCACAGTCTGTGCAAATGTTAGATTTAAACAGCAGTTTTGCCCCAGGCACACATTTTTATTGCTATATCGCTAGTAAAAAATAACATTTTGACTTTTTCTCTGGAGTTAACATATGGAATGCTATGTGAAAAAAAAATCACAGTTGAACATATTGAGTGCTGAGGTCACAAATGGAGTTTCTATTATACAGCATGGAGCCTACAACCAACATACTGTATAGTAGCATGAGGCATGGGTCTAACAGTGGCTGATATAGCTGTTTATTCCATAAGAATAATAGAAAATGCTGCTGCTCACAATTGAATGATGCTCACAATTGAATGATATTTAGCATTCAGCGTTACATTACATTAGAAGAGTTCAAGTCATGTAGGTGTCTGTCATGTAGAGTCTACACTGAAGTACTGCTGCACATGAACAATTGAGCCTTTAAACTCTGCTTCTATTTGAGCCTAGCATTTGATTGTCCTTTGTTAATTTCATTTCACTTTCACAAAAATGTGAAAATGTAGAATGCCTACTTCGGTTAATTTCAATGTGGGCCTTTCAGTTCTCATTCACTCAGCTCACCACATTGCCACATTCAGTTGCTGAATGGACCCTATTCTTTGTCTGGTAGAGTATTATTCTGCAGACCTGTACCTATAATTAAAGCTGTGAGAAAGCCCGATAATGGTGCAATGAATTAACAACTTTTAATAACCCACTGGAACTGGATATGCCATATGGGAATGGCCTTGAGAATGATTTTTTAAAAGGTTACTAGAGAGTTCAGACGTGGAAAATTAGAATATTCAGCAGACTTGAAGAGTTCATCACATGAGATCTACTGTAAGCACAGTCGGAAAATTCATGAAGATATATACACAGTCTTTGTGGAGTAAAAAATGATACTCCCATATTACTTATGGGCTGAGAATAATAACAACCTTAGCACATATAGGCACAACAGGAAGAGTCAAAAACAAATGTAATATTTAATTCTAAACCATATTCTCTTCAGAATTCAGCATGGCACACGGCATGCCAGGTTTCTTTACTACTGTAGTAGCCCATGAATTTCACTGCATGGGGTAACCACTTAATCTCAGTAGATGGGAAATGATGAGAGCCAAATGAGCCATTATACTTCATAATGGTTGTAACCATGAGCATATCAACATCATGACTGCCGAGATTATCTGCTTGACAAGGACTAATGACACAGTCCGAGGGCAGTGCAATTAAAATGACATTATAAAGAGTTACAGGTATCTATGTCATGTTTGAGCAAGCATATAGTATGCAAATATAATTCTGCAAAGAATTTGTTAAAAGAACACAGGAATAAGAAGTATGTAGGGGAATTTGAGCCATCCTCCTGCTCCAAACATCCTTCCACAAGATGTTATTTAAAACTCACTAACATACACTCACTAAATTACTCATTACCAAGGACTTAAAATTCCTCCGAAAAACAATAAGCTCAACCCATAATGTATTAAATGAGGGAGAGAAAGAAGGGGGAAAAGGGATTGAGTCAGCCCATAATATGGCATACATGTGCTGGACTATCAAGGATGCATTTCAATACCCCATACGTACACATCATCAGTAGTCATTACAGGGTGAATTTCCTGGGGGAGGTCACACATGTTGCAGAGATAACAAGCTCTCCTCGCTGTCCCCGGCAGTAATAATGCATAAACCACAGTGCGTCTACCCCTGGGTACTGCAACTGATACCCGACACTGGGCTTTTTATTTCCAGCTTTAAAGGAGAAAAAGACACCACAATCTGTGTTTGACAAGGAAACTAGCTTTGGCTGTCAAAGCTCAATGGCACAGCACACATAATATCTATCTTTTATTACTTGCAGTTGCAAGGAAAGACACTTCTTCTGAAACCTTTTTCTTTTCTCCACATTCTCAAAAACGCTAAATACATGGCCCTTTTCCCATAACCTTGGCCCAATTTATTTCTCTCTCCTGCTTTGCTGGCTCCTGGCATTTCCAGCAGGGTGAGTGAGGTCATGGTGGTGCTCAATTAAAAATATGAAGTAGTGTTCAATCTCTGCAATGGATCCAAAAACAAAGTCAGCTCAAGGTGACGTCTGACACCCTGCAGTTGTGTATCATAATCAGGCTGGAGTTTTCTGATCTGATCACAGCTCCTTCCAAGTCAGTGAGGTGGCATGACCCCTGACAGCACTGTCAATGAGGTGGGAGGGGCGGGGGTATCCCTTGATGGCAATTGTTAAACAATTTAATATCTTATATTCTGTTTAGTGAGAACCCATTTAACCTTTATGTTTTTTTTAAACATCTTTTGATCGTTTTTGCTATTTTATAAAATGTTTCGCAGGCCTGCACTTGTACTTTTTTTGCTCTACATTACTGAAAACCATTTGAATCTGTTGCATAGTGGGGTGTGTTGAGAGTTTCTTTGAAGAGATCAAAGAAAAATATGTCATCAGCATGAGAGATGTGGCCCAGTACAAGTTACAAGGTGGTTGAGCATGGTAAGCCTTGGATCCCTGATGGATCAGAGGGGCCGAGGTGAGCGTTTGTCCCCTCAAGACACATCCCAACACCACTGCCACTGCCGCACTAATTGAATTTGATGTTCCTTCCTTGGTAAAGGTTTCCTGCTGCTGATAGATACCAGTCCTGCCTCTTCCTCTGTCATCTAAGCTCAGAGCGGGAGCACATTTACATGAAACAGTTCCCCCTGAACGTGGTTATTAGACGATCTGCAGAATGGAGGTGGCTAAGTCAAGGTGACACAGAGAGAATTATAAATTCAAGGTGCATAGCAACACAGGCGGCCATTTCGCAGATGAAGAACTTCTTGTATGTCAGAAAGTCATCAGGGGCTGTTGCTGCTGCTGCAGCGATGGATGGCTGAGTGCAGCCATGCAGAGGAAAGTCACCTGCACTAAGTAACAACTCCTGGAGCTGCAAAGGTCAGTGGGACTAAGTGCACACGGGTAAGGAAAGATGGATGTAATGCTGAGGTTTATTACCTTATCATTAAACCGAGTGTTGGGCCTGAAGAAAAAAGAAGTATACCGTTGGAAAAAGGCAGCAGTTAAAAAGGTTTAATTACGACACTCAGTAATGAGTGTAGACGGAGTGAAACGTGAAGATCTCATACAATTTCCTGAAGTAGAGGTCTGCCCTCTGTAATACGTCTTTCAGAATGTTAAATGCTGCTGGAAATGTTGGTATAATACGGTACACAGTGTACTGTGAGCTCTTCATGTGTTGAATGATTTCACTTTTGGCTTTGGAATCAAGATGATGTCTCACTTCTCTGTTCCAAAAAAACGCTAGATTAACATATTAATACTCCATGACATTTGCTCTTTTCCTGTTTTGCCAATAGCAGATCACTTTGTTCCACTATTCAACCGTAATTACTGTAAAACCATTCTGTTACATGAAAGAAAGAGCCCTGAGGCATGGTGCCTTTGTTCAACATTTACATAACAGCTCCTCATTACAATCTCCGACTTTAAATCAGAAATTCCTCATGTCTACACAGACCACAGCTACTGCAGAATCCATCAATACCCTGTAGCTTGTTGTGCTTAGAATCTTGATTTCAAACAAATATTCAATTATGGAATGAGAAACGCCATATGGCACAGTGGGATGTGGACTGTCTGCCCCATGACATTTTTGCCTATGATCACCATGTACACCATGTTTTATTCATGAATCCTCAAGGTCCATTGGCTCACTATGGGACACTTGGGCGACTCTAAACTAAAGAGTGGCTAAGTTTAACCCCTCAAATATGAATAGGTCAAACAGTGATTGACCATTGAACTGGTTTTCTTGAGAGTTTCTTGTGTTGTTGGCATGATCCTGATATGTTTAACTGGTCTTGACAAGCAGATTTATTTTAGCAGTGAACCAATTTCTTTGTACACAGAAACCTGGATTTACCAACAACGGCTCAAGCTGTTACCAAAGATCTTCAACAGACACTAACCAGTCTGAAGTTGTTTCATGGCTAAAGACTCAGTATTAAAGTGTCTTTCTGGTTGATTACATCTTGGGTATCATTCGTGTTGGCACTGGTAACACTGAACTCACCAACTTCACTGCTGAGATCTTGAAACATGGCAGCATTGCTAAAAAGTCAAACTGAGTACAAAGCACAACATCCATCACAGTTAACAGACAGACCTACTAGTTCAGCTTTGAGCTGCTCTATTGATACATACTGTAGTTTTTCAGTGTAATGAGAGATTTTTCAGATATGCTCACCAAATAAAGTGGTTTAGAAATTCTGGCTTATTTTAGCCCAACATTCAAGCCATATCCAGTGCCAGTGTTCAGATTCAATGCAGTAAGTAGTGTGCACTGTATATGTAACACTATACTGTATGTAGCGAAGTGGAAAGTAAGGGTGTGGAGGTCAGGGGGCTGGATAGGTGTGTATCTTGTCAGATATTCATGCAGTAGAGCAGAGTTAGCATCCCATCACAGACCTGCAATTAACATTTGCCTTCTTATTAATCATAACTACAAACTCCTCTCAGCCTTAACTGAAAACTTCATCTGGCACTAAGGTTGTCTGTTTACAACACGTCTGATTGTCTGACTGCTTGTATTTCTTGCCATATAGAACTTTGTTGGCACAGTGTAGACGTTTTCCCAGATGGCAACGATTTGTCTGGTGATATTATCATAAATCATATTATCATAACCTCATAAAACTGGCAGCCCAGTAAGACCAGAGCTGTAGCAAATCTAAAGTATCCTTTAAAATTAACATGATATACATTTATTTATGAAAATATTAGACATTTTGATAAGGTACTATGTGGATATGTGGGGAGTTTATCTCAGAACTTGCCTTCATATGAAAACTCAACCTGACAGGTAAACACAGAAATACAGTTTCTCTTTGCCTGAACCACAACACACAAAGTCATACAGCTCACATACACACATTTCTGCAGCTCACAGTCAGCATTGGTGCCGGACGTGTCGGTTCCATATAGTGTTTGTGACAGTGACATGACAGCATTCTTTTATGACTCCCTTATATTCCCCTACAGTGACAGCGGGGGAATGGAGAGAGCAGCCAGGAATCATGGAGAGGAATCCCTGTCAAGCGTTACCCTGAGGCTTCCCCTCCCTCATGTCAAGATAGATAACCACTAGAACCTCATGGGAAGCAGAGAAAGATGGAAAGAAAGACACAAAGAGAGAGAAAAACAGAGATGGACAAAAAAGTGCCACACACACACACACACACACAAAACTTGCTTTCTAGGAAGGCTAGATTATGTCATTTCGTCTAGATGAATTATGCCAAATGTCTTTTTTTTGGGGGGGGGGCAAAAATGCACAAAAAATAGGTTGGATTTTATTGGAGAGGACTGACAATGGAAATTATGGAGATATGAGCATTGAATTTGTACTTTGTGTTGCTAGTAGGTTTTTTTTTTAATATCTGTCAATGTGTATTTAGAATTATGTCCCCAGCCATATAAATGAAAGCTATAATATTTTAAGTGAATGAGAAAGTCTAATGGAAGGAAACACAGTAATAGTAGTGATTCAATGTGTGAAAAAAACACATTGTATCACTCTGCCTCAAACCTTTTTTTGTTTTGTTTAGTTTTTTCTTATATTGGACTGGAATGCTTTTTGATTAGGCATTCTCAGATTTCCAAGCTACTCTACAAATGTATCTTTATTTATGATCTGCAAATTTGATTACAGCATGATTTCATGCACAAAACTAGGGTAAATTACTGCCTTTGTTTTTTTTATGTGTTTAACTTGTAAAGTCAGCTTGACGCTACAGGGTGAATAGACAAGGGAACTAATCCATAATTCTTTTTTAAATTACCTAAATCAACAACATGGTTCTCCACTGCTGGGAGAATATGTTTTAACCCAAAATTTAAGAGAAGATGATAGAATTGCACATCAATACACTCAATTCATTAAGCCTTTCTGCTGGCAGACGTTTGCTGATATGTGTATGGCCATTATCAGACAACCAAACTATCAATTTCAGTTACATTATCCTCCGCGCCAAAGTGCCATCTAAATATCACATGGAAAAACAGGAACTATCCTTTCAGTTTGCCTCTGTCCTCGTTGCCAAACAGCAAACGGGTCAATAACCCATCATTATAGAGCTTCACACTTCACTGGCTGCAAATTGACTGCCTGAAGGATTAAGGAGAAAGGCAATGATGCCAATGCTGGAGATGAGACAACATTGCTCATCTTCTCTACCTACTAAAAAACCTGGGGTGCTCTGAAAATACTGGAGCTCTGCTAAAGAAAGAGAAGGCAGCGTGACAGCACATAATCCTGTCACTCTGGGTATTGTTGGTAAAATGGGAGGGCATATACTTACTTGGATCAATGTTCTGTCAATGTACAGGGTCACAATGGAAAGCAGAGCAAAGTACTATATGGGTCAAAGTCACATATTAGACAAAGTTACTTTTTGAAGTGTTGACTGTCCCCAGCAAGATCATTTCTGGTAAACTGTTTTATTTTTCTTGGGAATACGTTATTCTGTAAACCCTACTGCACATTTTTATATTTCCTCTGATTAAAAATTAATGCAGAACTTCCAAGGGTCTTCAATAACTTTACAGTTATTACAAGCACAGTTTACAAGTAATGCAGTATAATACTCCATATTTTACATTTGATGAGAAACCGGGTGTGACTTCCAACATTTCAGAATAAAGCTTATATGTGAATGCAAATAACTTATTTCTAGAGGGGATTTCTGCTATACACAAACCTCCGAATATAAAGAAAGACTTCTTGAACACTTTCAAACAGTTACCAGAGGTTACAGATGAGATGTTGGCCAGTTATTTGTATGACCACAGCTAATACAGTTCATTTTCTTTGTATACTGAATTTATTTCTTTAGTTATTTTTAGATTTTTTTTTAAACTTAATTTCCCCCCCTTCATTAAATCTGTTAATCCATTTCCCTGCAATTAAATGGTAGTGATGGATCATCCTGCCTCACAGGGCTGGCAAACCTGGCATAAGAATGAATATATTTTTTTCTAATATGCGAAAAATAATATCTATGATCTTATTTTTTTATATTTGTATGCTATTAATATATTCTGCCATACAAATTAAAGATTATGAAAAAAAATTGTAATTAAAAACTAAAAACATGAATCATCTAAGTTTTTGTTTTGCATATGAATAGATTTGCATAATGTAATGCATAGCAGTGGAACACATGCAGTTAATTACATAAAACATCTGATCATTTCATTTTTGCCTACTTTGACGTAATGTAATGTATGTTGATATTGGAAAAATATTCATATTAATATTGTGATACTGGTTTAAATAAATCCTTTATTTTATAACAACATTTTAACATTTATAGCAGATTATGTACATGTTTAAGCATCAGCTATTAAACATTCATATCTGCCCTTACAAAACAGTGTCAGCCAGTACCTTCCACACGACTCAAAGCACTCATATGTGCTCATGGTTACAGAAATTGTGTTCATTACATCCTGGAATGAAGAGGCAACCCATCATCACAGTGCTGGTGTCACAGTGCAGCTGGCAGTTATCTGTTGATGTCGGTGCAACCTCAGTGATTACAAATCTAAAGCTCATGTCTTTTCCTCTCCTTTTTTTAAATTTTTTATTTCTTTCTACGGACTCAAAGAAAATAGGCTGATGTGAGGGGGGAAAGGAGTTGGAAAAAGCAGAAATATTTCATTTGGGGAAGAAAATGTGAAAGCACAGAAAAGAAAAGTAATGTCAGTCAATGCGGCTTTAATACAGCAGCATATCCCATGGGAAGTTGGAGGGAGTGACAGCGGTTGGAGGGAGATGGGACCTGTTTTTGATTCGCTGATACGGTTTTATTATCTCTTTGAGTCCCGAACAAGGTGCTGGCTGGCTGGCTGGCTGGGCTGCCTGGCGGTATAGCCGAGCTGATGGGGCTAATGGAATTCGAATACCGGGGCCTCATCTCTCAGTTGTGATGGCTGGGTGACAGGCCCTGATGGATCGCTGGAGCTGAAGGCTCGCCTGACAGTCATGCTCGGCTGATGAATTGTGAAATGAGACAGACATACAAAAGCTGTGGGCAGCCCAGACCTGGACTGACCACCCCCCTCACACACACACACACACACACACACACATTCCTCTCTGTTCAACTGGTATGCTCTGTACAATGCTCGCATCCATCTTCCACCCTGACTGGTTGCTGGGGTAATGTGGGTGGCTCTGCTGGGCGCCATGGAGACACATCACCCAGCCTTGGGACCCAGAGAAGTTTTGAAGTCTTTTAATGACAGACTGAGGACATCTATCATGGTGACATTTCTCCTGAATGTAGTCCTTGCACTGTATCCACTTAAAGAAACTTCTGACAGGAAGGTATTAGCTACTTCACATTTGCATCAGCATCAGGGGGTGAGGTAAATTGACTTCAGATTAAGTCTATTTAGTTGATCTACAATAATTATAGGAAATGGCGTTTTAGATGAGTGTTGTCATTGCGAGGGATGATGACCAACTAAAGTGCTAAGTAATGAAATTTACAAAGCCTAAATTTCAAAACAGGGAAACTGGTCTCTCCCGTTGAAAACATTAGAGAATGTTAAAGAAAATGGTAGACAAGGAAATGAATATGGCTGAAAAATAATAGTCATTAAGAAAAAAAAAAAAAAAAGGAAAGGCAGAGAGTGAGTCAACCAGAGGTCTGTCTACAGCAATAATTAGAGTCTCCCCACCATAATCATAAAAAGGCATAATTTAACAGTTTGATGGTGTTGCTTTTATTAGCCAATCTGAGCAGATGGCAGTTGAAGCATCCTGGATGTTTTTTCAGGCTGAGGGCCGAGGATTAATGGAAATAAGCAGAGAGCTGGGGGATGTCAAGAAAACTGCTGCCTGTGGACATTAAAATGACTTATTACATGTTTATGTGAAGGCATATTTCTTTCTATTTAATCACCGCTCTCTCTCTCTCTCCCTTCCTTCGCCTCTCTACAGATATCTGCCCACTGCCACCTTAGGGTGATTACATGACCTGTAATTGTGGTCAAGTTCAGTGAGAGACTCAGTGGATACTACACCTCTCAAACACACTCCCGATGTGAAGAGCTCTCCCTCTGAGTGTTTACCTTGTGCTCCTCTGCCTGGTAATCCATGTGTCACATGTGGCATTTATTTTGACTCCCGGAGTTTTTCTCCCAGCCGATGTTTCAGTTCGCATCTCTGATCTAATTTTCCGTTGTTTGATTTATCCACATAATCACTCTTCTCATTTGCGTGATTTCTAAGAGACTATGATAATGATCCAGTTGTTTATTACCCACTAGAGAGGTTGATATCAAAGAGCACAGAGTTATAAGTAAACAGTTACAAGATGAATAGGAGCACTCAAACATAGCCTACCTTCGAAGTTTGATAAAGCTTTTTCATAAAGTGATATCCCAAGGTTATTTCTCATTACGGAACATCAGGGAAGAATACATGTTTTAAAGTTCACCTTGATTTTGCTTTTTTTTTTTTCTCCCTACAGTCTCAAGTGAATGTGAGCTGTGATGAAATAAAGTCATTTTAAATTTGAACTGAACTTCATTTTGTGCTGAAAGATTTGGCATCACTTATGTATGAAAAGTCAAATCACTGATGAAAGATCTTTTTCTTCTGTCTATTGAGTTGAGTTATGAGTTGCATATACAGCATGTCATATATATGCATTGCGTGTTTTGTCATTAAGTTACACAATGGTTCATGTATGTGCATGAGTAGATGTGTTTAAGTTAAATAAACAGATTTTGTTTGTTGCTGAAAGCTCTGTGTTTTTATGTCACTTAAGCCACTTTGTAATATTATAAGAATGTGAGATATAAAAGGACTGCATCTTCAATCTGCCTAAGCAACCTGCAACAGACTCAGGCATTAAGGGTCTGATACAAACTTTGAACAAAGCATTGTTTGTGCACGATACAATACATAAATATATTCATTTTCAGCAACTTTCAGCAGTTTTAGAAGTTGTTTGGGCCTTAACAATGCCTCCTGGACTGTTAGTGTCTTTAAGAAAAGACAGTAAACAAAGAGCAATTATGTTCTTATGCTCTGTTTATGCTTTATTGGTTTTTGAGACTCTGGTCGCTTGAAAGAGGAGTTTTTTTATAGGTTAGATTTCTTTCCAATCAAAGACCACATATTGTATGATTTCACACACAGTTGGGAAATGGAAACAAGTTGCAGCAACATTGACCTCTGACCTCAGTGTACATTGCAACATAAACTATCAAAAGTCACTATGTTCTTTTATTTTAAGGAAATGGCTTAACAGTAAAGCCACTAAGCAAAAGCCCACCAGAAGGCGTACTCATTTTTGAGACTGATGAGCTCACAGGAGCACATTAATCTACAGTTTAACAACCACACCATTAGGAATGTGTTTATTCCAGGGTACAGGATGTAGTACAGACAGGAGGATAGTGCTGCTACACTGACTTCCTCTTAGCTGAACAGAAATACAATTCCTTGACATATTCCTTGAATATTTTCTAGGGGAATTCACATTCTGCCTTCGCATCATGATGTTATCACACTAAATTGATCTACCACAGCAGCAGCTAGTGAATCTGTTACCTTGAGGTGTCATCCATGCTCAGATCCCACAATATAGAACAGCTGTGATCTGTGTGAGGCATCAGTAACCGAGTAGCAGAATTGGGTTTAAACGGCAGGAAGTGCCTAAAAAACAGGTGGGCTGTCATTTGCCTGCATTTAAAGGTTGAGTGCCTTGATCTCTCTTGAACTGCTTTTTCATCAACGTGCAGCTTTCATCTGATAAAACATGGCTGTAGATCTTGTTCGCTGTCAGCGAAGTCTTCAGCACCATTCAAGTTAGCTGAGTAAATGAAGACAGGAAATAACTCCCTGCTTGAGCTGATGAAAATTTCATGAAATATATAAGAGAAGGGAATACTAGGAGAGAGCTGGGGAATACAGCAGTTTTGGACGACAGTTCAATTATTGTAGTTGATGGGATGGCAACCTGACCCCTCATCTGCATGCCGGCGAGACGATATTAACTGTGATCGCCATACTTCATGTGCCAGGTCCCGGCAAAAATGCTCAGCGAAGGATATTCATCATTTATTACAACTCATCCACGGCGCCTGTCCTAGTTTCATGGCAGCGGCAGCGGCGGCAGCAGCACCTGATCAATGCCGTGTACAAATAAGGAAGGACAAATCAGGCATCGATGTCTGATGCGGACAGGGCCCCGGTTGGGATGCTGGGAGAATGATATATTTATAAGAGGATTTGTCAGATTGGGTTTCTCAGTGCGAGGAAAGGACAAGAGAGGCTGCAAAGACACATGCCCTCTATCCGGACACCATTAATGAGGATCATCAGTTTTCCAAGAGTCCAGGGACAAGGATGAGGACATTTAATACCCCAGAAGGATATGAAGAGTTTAAAGGCTCCGATGTTGAGTCATGCTGGGGAAAGAGGGCGCACACGCACATGCACTCTCACCCACGAACAAATACCCTTCTGCACACGCTGTAGACAGATCACATAACATGAGAAAATGATTCAGAGCTCTGAGTCTTTTCCCACAAATTGCCTTATACCGAAAAAGCTGGACATGGCTCTGACCGGGGGTTGCCAGAATCGTCTAGTCTGTTTCGTTTCTTGCATTAACGGATACGTTCACAATTTTTCAAGTTTTAGCCTGCACTGAACAAGCAATCTGGTGAAAACTGATGAGAAGATAAAGATGAAACTGGCTGGCTGAATACTGAACTTGAACTATAGCCTGTAGCCTGTTTGTTTACATTTCAGCAAATCTACACCATCGAACGGCACGCTGCTTTGCCTCGTGGCAGTTCACACTGTACTAACACTCACCTGGATTACCTTGATACTTTTGATTTAGAAAAAGTCATAATCTGATAAGTATGAGCCAAAATTGGAGATTTGTATATGATTTCTAAATGGATTTATGTAGAGATTTACAGTGCCACCACTGTAGAGAGTGCTTTCTGCTGAATGCAGTAGTATGTGTGTGTGTGTGTGTGTGTGTGTTTTTTTAACTGAAAATATTACTGAAAGTCAAATTTGTTCAGAGCTCATTATCTGTTCATATCTGAATAATGTACGGTATTTGTTTTATTTTATGTGCAAATGATAACAGGGATACTCCAAAAGGCCCTTTGTACACAGGATACTACCATGCATGTAAACAAACTCTATGTCCTTCCCTCATCTCCTGCACTTACACTACTCAAATAACTGTAAAAACATCCCATCCTCTGCAGCATGGAAGGCACCAACATCCAAAACCAATTAATGCCGCCTGGAGCTAGGTATTCAAAACACTGTGTTTGCTTAGAAATTGCAGGATCGAGGTTCATACCATTGTGTACCTCCCCCCTAGTAGTCTACCCCTACTGTGAAAATCCTACCCCAGAGGGATCAATTAAAAACTTGATGCATAATCTGTCTGAGCATAGAAAAAGAAACACAGAACATTCTGGATATTCATGAGGAGAGCTCGAGTGGGTGGCGGTGTTGACAGTGATGATGGTGGGTGGTAGCGGGGTGACGAAAGCTTGTCATGTCTCTTTTGCCTCTCTCTGTGTCTTATTGAGACCCAATGAAATGGTACCTTTTACAGAAATGCTAAGTGGGGACGAAGGAGCACAAAACAACACTGCTGACTGATGTAAACACACTGCTACCATTCCTTAAAATGGGCTTGTTCCATTTGTCCTACACAGGGAAGCTCCATGCCAAATTGTGACAACACATTGGAAGCACTGATAGCCTGACGTTCCAACTTGCATAGCTAGCTTCTTTTTAGTTGCACTCTATGGGTTGACCCTTTGAAAAGACCTCAAACACTATCACCTTGGTTTATTAGCTTGTCTCAGTCCAGGAAGCATATCCATGAAAACTTTTGGCAATCATTTGAAGCAGTTGCTACTATCAAACTGAAGGCTCTGAAGGATTCGCTTAGTACTGCATTCCTTATGAAAGAAACGGCTATCTGCATTCAATAACAGTGATGGATGCAACACATGAGCAGCTTTTGTGATTTCACAGTTTTTACAGATAAGCGAGCGGAAATCCATACAAACTATCTCACCTTGCACACTGTTTGGTGATGTTGCAGTTGGTCTGTTTGCAGGCCCTTTCAAGACAAATTTGCCTCTAGCAAACAATAACACAATGCAGAGGTGTGACTCATTTCAGAAATAAAACCTGCTGAGCGTGGCATATCCGGACAAACAGTGAGCCCAGAGTGGACATTTCCAGAAGAGAGAGAGAGAGAGAGTGCTACAGTCAAGCACCTGCTCTGATGAATCAGTTTTCATTTTGAGTGGATGCAGACGATGCTAGTGGTCAGAGAAAAACACTCCAATTCAATATGTCTGTGAAGATTCTCAGTCATCCAGGTCATTGTACATCCAGAAGGATTGAGACATGAGCAGGTGGACTTGTGGATTATACAATCAGTTGCTCCAATTCAACACTCTGAACTTTGCAATAAAATAACAGTCAGCATGTCAGCTTGGCCTCCGGACATGTAGGCAAGTGAAGATGTCATGTCTCATCACTTCTTTGTATTGTGGCAAATTGCTAGTTTCTTGGCTGGTTTCCTGGTTTTAACCAAACAGAAGACAAACCAAATCCTGTGCCTTGTGCAAGGAAAGCTACGTCAAACGGGACAAGCATCACAAAGAGATTAAAAGCCCTGAAAAAGTTTTTTTCTCAATTATAATAAATATTGATGTCCAAATATGCAACAATCAGAGTTTAAGTTTTGACAAAAACACCTTCAAGTATAATTCATCAGGAGTTTAACTGTCAGAAACTCAGCTCATCTATCTCATCAGGACTGTGTCAGTTGTACTTTGATCTGGTTTGATTGACAGCAGCCTGGCAACATGAGGAAACCACAAAACAGCTGCCACTAGATTCTGATTCCAGTGTTGCTAAATTCTGTTTGGTACACATTGTTCCCAGAAATCTCTCATGTTAAATAACTAAAACTGTTATTTGAATGTTGGCAGATTGTTTTGTATTGTTCCCATCACGCATTCAGCACAAGAAGCTGATTGAAAATAGGTTGCCAACACCTTTAAGATGTCTCAAACGTGTGCTTTTTTATACTTGTCATAAACACTAAATACTACATTCTCAGCTCTCCAGGTCTCCTCAAGCTCAAGTCTTTAAACTGCACACCCATCATCCTCCAAATAGTTATAGTAAATAAAACATAGCATGCCATTAACCTGATTAGTGCATTAATTAACATATATTTATGTGCAGCACCCCTGTCTTCTTATGTAGGGTATTAATATAAATGTCATATCTTTAAACATCAAGTAGATATGGTTGATGATTTAATGAAAGTATATTTTTTTCAAAATTAAATGCTAACTAATGCAGAAGGTGCTTAAAATAATGAGATCATCTATGTAGGAGGAACCTGAGAGACATCTGAGCTATTGTATTCATATAAGCAGACTCACTTCAGTTACATACAATGCACCATGTTGTCATGATAACACTCATGCCCAAATCTTGGTTTAATATACCTTTCAATATAGCCATATGTTACTCCTGTTATTGCTGTGTGGGTGAGAAGCAGCACGAGGCAGCACAGTCTGCCGCCCACATTTTCCTTTAAAAATATGAGAAATATGCTATTAACAGAAAGCATGGCAAAATAGGGCAAATGAAAGAAACTTGTTATATATGTGCACTGTACCTTATCATGATTCTGCAAATGAATGTGTCGACAAAGGCATGGATGTAACAAAATAATTGTAAAGTGATCTTATTAGCAACATGTACAAGTTTTAAAATTATGGTTTTGTTTTAATTAATTACAATATAAAGAGCAAGTTAAATTGGCCAAAATAACAACCTGAAAATCAGTCAAACCAAAGGAAAACTGTGTCGCCTACCTTTATGCTTTGCTTCCTGTGATGTGGCTCTTAACAACTAAACTAGAAAGCTCAAACATTGCCAAAAATGTTCATTATAAACAAAGCCTTTAAAAGACTTCCATTGATCCTGACCACAAACAATATTTTTTCTTATTTCCAGAAATGACTGCCTTGTTAAGATCTTTTCATCTCAATCCGGCCCTGCCTAGAATCCAGTCATTGCTTACTTTTCAGCTTGATTCTGTTTTTGTTCACCAGTGCATGGGCAGAATGATACAAACACAGAATACAGGTAATGTTACAGTAAACTGCATATTCAGGCATATGAACCCCCATATCCCCCCAAGAACCCAGTGGATTCCCAGGAGTTGTGTCAGGCTGATCTTCTGTACAAGCGTAACCAGCTGAGGCTTAGCCCTATGTGTTGATGTCATCAAAGGGAATGCCCTGGTTATACGTGATTTACTACACAGAGATGGCACAAACCAGCAGAATCATTTCATCCCAACATTAGCGTGTCTTGGGGGACTATAACATGCAACACATCATGATGTCTTGAGAAGATAAAACTTGCTATAAAGATGTGCTCAGACTACAGATCAAATGTTAGAGGTGAGGCGATTGCACACAAAGTCAATTGAAAAATGCAAATGGACATGAACAGACAATATTTCTTAGATGAAGATGTGCCAATGAAAGTTAAAGTCTGTATGACTGGCGAGAGGAAAAAGGAGAAACTGGAAGAATATAACAGAAAGAACTGCAGGTCCTGAGTTCTGAGATTATTTATACTTATTTTACACTTAGTCACTTCATGTGTCTTGGGCAGCTCAGCTAGCTATCCGCTCTTAAAACCGCTAAGTGTAACTGCATCCAAGAAGCATTCAAAACAGTTGAAATCTGTCCAAACAACCTCAGGAGGTGATCTGAGGCTCATTCTAGCCAGATGTTGTAAAGGTGTAAATGCATCCATCTCTCCAAGACTTAATCTTTACTCCTGCCATGTGTTACTATGCAAGTAAACAATCTGGAAAAACCCTGGATCTGTCCTGTCTGTCCCCTGTGATAATGGCAGCTGAAGTGACACTGACATTATACTGAAATTGGCCATCTTTTTGTCTGTGACATTAAACAAGAGGACAAAAGCTGCTCAAAGCTTTCAACAGTCATACAGAGAGTGTGACATTGCTTTCTAGAATTTATCTGATCCCCGATCAATGCAACCTCATCAATGAAAGTCAACTATGTCTTGTTTCCAGTTTCTTGTTGTTTGGTGTTATTGTGTTAACTGATAAAGCTATTCTTTTTTAGCTGTTAAAAGCAATTTCTGGAGCATTAGCACCACCCTCTGGACTGGAGTGGGGCTTATGCTGATTTTCATGTAGTCAAGGAACACTGTTGGGGCCTCACAGGCCAGACTGTATGTTTCTCACTCAAAGGGAGTCCTTACGAGACTCAGGCTCCCAGAATCCAGGTACTTCACACCTGGACATTAACTCTGCCCATGGACCCAGCTTTGAGCTACCATTGGCCACCGTGACATGTGACTCATGATGTTTTCAGGTCAACAAAATCAGAGCTCCCTTGCTCCACTTCCTCTTTCTCACCATTGCTGCTGCAGGGAGCAGCAGGAATTGTTCTTTTTCTCCTGGACACTGCCTGCAGGGTCTTTGAAGCATGCAGCTGCACTTCCCCCTGCTGTGAAGCTCTCTGTCTCAGTGTGGCCTTCTAACAGAGCAGACACATCAAACTTTTCTTAAAAGCAGCAACACAAGGGCCTGCTTAAGATCAACTAAGATTAAGATTCAGCAAACAAGCACAGATGAACTCCTCCACGACACAGACGCAAGCCGCAAGACTGACATGCATCTTGCTGGGAAGCCGTGCAAAGCTGCAGCTTGCTGGAATGAACTAAGGAGTGACCACACAGGAGCCGACCTGCACTGCAAGACTGCATTTCAGTCTCAGGGCCACAGCTCTTCCCCAGCCTGGTTCACCTGCTGGACTAAACAAAGCAGCAGGAACCTCTCTCCCTCCAAAAACTGGTAACAACTGGGCATAGCTTAGCCTAGCCTAGCATAGCATAGCATAGAATGGCACACAGCTAAAGCACAGGGCTGCTTAATTTAATCAATGTCAATGTGCATGTATTTATTTTGATATAAGGTTGTTCACTGAGCTCTATTGTGATGTCTTTTTATAGTCAGGTTATTGTATAGCCACACTGCTAAGTTGATGTTAGCATCCTTTTACATGCTTTCCTCAACATAACCACACACAGTTAAGAGAAGGTTTAAAGCCGCACTTTACATACTCCTTTGCTTCTAGCCTAGCACATGTGCTCTCAAAGCACCACATGGTCTGATGTTTTGCCCATGTCCTGCCTTGTTCACAGAGCAAAGGAACATGTGGTCACCATTGCCATTTTGAATGCCATCAGCCATTTTGTTTGCCAGCAAATCCAGTGTATAGCCTCATTAGCTGGATTACAGTGTGCTTTTACTTTTGTTACCTTTTTAAATAAATGCTTTTGGATATATTTGGATATGCTTTTTGGCTGTTTAATGTTGCACAAGAGTGAATTTTGCCTTTACTAGCTATTGTTATGATAATTTTGGTTGTAGTTATTAAGTTAATTATTAATCAGTTACAAATTGATAGCTTAGTACATTTTATGAGACTGAATCAATTAATTGGCTATCTTTTTCCCTGCCAGGGGATTCTTATGAATATTTTTTTATTGATTTCAATATTTAATAATTATCTTTGATAATCAGTAATTATTGCTGATAGCCTAACTAAGTCCAAACAAAACCAAGAAAGATTGCAATCAGATTTGATTGATCTTGTGAATGGAAATGCATATATGTCAAATTTGCACAAAGAACAAAACAAAGTTCTGCTTTGAATTCAGTTGGAACAGTTAGTCCCTTCAGATACAGTAGCATACTGTAGTCAACATCTACAGCATATTCTTTTTCAAAATCTGACTTTCAATGTTTCAAGTTATTAATTGCCTCTTGATCTCAGCAGTCAAGTTAATGTAGAAAAAAAAAAAAAAGTTGTGTTGCTGCTCACTGCACATTTAAATGCTGATCTGGGCTTGTGTTACACCATCCAGCAGAGGAGGGGATTTAGCTGCTACCATTGTGGTCAGCAACATGTCCATCACAAGCTTTTTTATATAAATGCATGTAGGCACAAAGACCCAGTAGTGTGCCTGCACAGTCCCCACTGAGTGTCTCAGAAACATTATTAGGCTTGAGAGAGGTAAATGTCCTCTGCTAGTCTGAGGGCCTTTTGGCCAACAGACTCCTGCTGTCACTGTTTGGTATGCACGGGTTGAGATGCATGTTGTTCGTCTGATGCTCCCTCACTGACTGGAAAGCTCTCTGTTTCACTCTCTCTCCCCAGGCTAATTGACTGTAATGAAATTGCTGGAGACAATCTTGAGAGCAGACTTAACTGATAAAGGGAATCATGGAAATGAAAAAAAAAAAAAAAAAATCAGAAAAGAAGGTAACAGAATGTGGAGGCTTTTGGAGAGTCCTGATGACATTTCCCTCTATCTCTGTGAAAATAATTGCGTCTGCCTTTGTGCATATGAGATTGGAGGCGTTGAAAGTGGCAAGGGGGATTGTAGTGTTGTCTGTTGGGGTAGTGATGGTGTACGTGTATCCCCTAAAATCTCCTTCAGCAAACAGTAAGCATTTTAAGCAAACAACAACTATATGAGAATGACAGCTGTTTAAATGATACCACATCCTCTAACCCCGCCATCATTAAATACATTTTAAAAAATTATCTCAGCTCATTGTCAAGTGTTTATCACGGGGATAATGCTGTGAAAAACAGATTTTCAAGCTCACATGCGGTGCAGACTGTGTGAGGATACAACACAAGGACCCTCTGCTGTTACTGTAAGACATATGCTGTATTAGCACATATGATGTTGTATTAAGAGACTTATTTACAAATTATTGACTGAGATGTGATTGCAAAGACGGTGGAATACTGTCTTGCTGCACCAGTCTGGTAGTCACGTGTAGTGCTCAAACAATTACTTCAGTGTTTTCCAACCTGGGGGTCCAGGCTCCCACATGGGGTCAAAAGAAAAAAAAAGAGAGGGAGAGAGAGTTGAATACATCTCAAACTTGGATCTAAAAAAGTGGGACATTTTAAAAATAACCTTCAAATAATCTTCAGAAAGTAAGAAGAGGTAATAACATTGATCAGCAGGAACAGAAGAGAAAATACCTATCATATTTGGATATATTTTTCAAATCAAAACATTTAGCTAGCTGTCAACTGCTAACTGCCACTGTTACCAAAGGAGAAACAGCACTAAAGAAGAAGACAAGGAGGAAAATTAAAGGATTCTTGTTGGCAATGTAACCAAGCCCTCAGGAGCATTGCTGGACTTTGAAGCCAATTTGACATAGTGGCCAAACCGTGTAATTACAACGTCATGTGATGCTAATGGCCAAAAAACATTTCTCCCGTAGACTTACATTGTGAAGGAGATGTCTGTAAATCAGCCAATACATTTTTTATAACCCCCCCCCCAAAATGATGCGTTTCACTAAGAATTTCACACAGAATTTGATCCATTTGGTCTGATCACATTTTGAAAGTCCAGAAGAGCTGCACGATTGAACTCTTATCTTAAGTCTTATCCCTATACAAGTTAGCCGGAGGGCTAAACTGGAAGTAGCCGGCTCTGCTGGCAGAAGTCACTAGTGTATTTGATCTATGAGTCCCTCATATGTGGAAGCTCTGCGGAAGAAGTCAAACTTTTTTGGTTTCATGCACCGCTGAGCAACTCTCATAGGAATGAACAGGGCCCCGCCTCTGACGCTGTATCCAGTTCTCTTTATACATCCATGAATGTAACACACGCATGCTGGAGCCTCTCTTCACACCCTGGACTCTAGAGGGTGCAGACCTTTCCAGACACCTCTCTGTCAGCTCAACTAAATTTGAGCACTTTTGTGAACTTTTTGTGAATAATATTGGACAACGATAACATATGACCAGAGAGGATAAACACCAGCTGCGATCCCAACCACACACACAAGCAAGACCATCTCAACATCCATCTTAACATTAGAAGGAAACACCGGGGTAAATGAGGAGGGATCAAACACCATCTCTGGTCCCTGCCTACACAGATCTTCTGGGGATCCCAACTGCCCGGATGGCGGCCTTCTCTCCCCACTGCAGTTGAGAGGAAGTGCTGGGTGTGCCGGGCCTGAGGGGCTCAGGAGGAGCTTCTAGCCTCGGGCCATTGGGATCCTGGATGGGGTTGCTGCCTAGGACTTTTTTTTTTTTTTTTTTTTAACTTTTCTCTAAACTTTGCTGTTTTACCTTTTCAGGCCTAATCGTTTTTTGATTGAATCACTCACAACTTATAGATATACAACTTATGATGAGGTGTCTGTGAAAAAGTTTAGGGCTGACAAAAAATATTAAATTTTGATCTATTTCTCATCAGGAAAACATGTCAAACATTTGCTTTTCTCTGTTTTATGTCAGACATTTTTGACTGTTAGTTGGATAAAACAAGCAATTTAAAAACATTGGGCTATGGGATGTTATTATGGACATTTTTCTACATTTTCTGACTTTAATTATTTACTAAACATAACATACATAATTAACTGCAACTCTATCACATACTTTGTACATAATAATTTATGCATCAACCATGTGAGGTGAATTGCTAATTCATGCAGTTTGAGATGTAGGACAGTTTGTCAGCTTAGCCACAGAGAACACAATGATCCCAATCCCTTGCAGATCAGTTGAAAGGACCATATAATAAAAAGCACTAACGACTTTACTAGAAAAAGGTCATGCACCTGTCAGTTGCCATGGCTACTATCACCTGACATATGCTAATGTGTTAGAATTGAGCAATAGAGCGAACACATGGATCATTTTGGTGTCTGTGTTTTCTTCACTTCCCCAAGCCCAACAATCTAATCTCCTGAAAACTCAGCATATCCCTTTAACAGGTTCACTGATGGCTGCAACATTCCACTTTCCACCCATGGCTGGCTGTGCTCATGAATACTGTAAGGTCAACACAAAGCGCTAGATGCTGCCAATGTGGCGGCTGCAGGAACATCTGTGATGGGGCGCTGCCGCAGTTGGCAGGAGCTGCTGCCAGCTGTGTAGACCCAAGGATCTGCCTGTCCCGACGGAGCACCGGGCCACAATGCTATTCCGCACAACAGAACTGCAAAGCGAGCTGACTGTCATCTCATCAAAATATCACTTTGCTGCCACGCAAGCTGCTCACTGCCAACACCTGGGCTCCTCAGTGCACAGGGAATAAAGGGAAGATAAACACAACTGCAGCAGCCAATGGAAGGTTTCAACTAGCCAAGTGGACTTGAGAAAAGTTTGGAATACTGCTCTGTATTGTCCAACTGAAGCACAACTGAAGGTCAGCCGCTATGTGACAAAGAATGAAGTGTGTGACTTTGTTAGGGGTTATTAAGGCTGAAAGGTCAGACAAATGATGGATTATGCGCATACTGATAAGCACTCAAATGTAATTACGTATTAGGAAGTCTGCTGGTGCTCCAATGACCCCTCTCTATGTTCAAATGCAATTTTTACTTTGAAGAAAAAAACTTATCTTAAAATATCTTAATCAAGACCAGAGTGCGTGCTGAGATACAGAGCTTGTTCTTTCAATAAATGTAAAAAAAAACATCACCACTGCACTATCAACTCTTCCTATACCTCATGGCCTCACAGAGAGTGAGTGTGATGGCTCACCTTAAGGGCCATTACACGCAGTAAGTGATTGTCACCCGGAAGTCATTAATTTTCAACAAGAAATGAACAGGCAGGCAAAAAGCTGCAGGTAGTCAGGTAGTCAGAGAGGGGCTTTCTCATCAAACGGAAATAGTCACACTGTGCAGTTATTATAAAGGACTCTGCTAAAAATGACAGCTGTGACTTTTCAGGTGTGGGGGAAAAGTGGAATCTTGCTGTGTGGTTTCTGTGAATTGTAGCACTGACACTGAATTTTAGGGGAAAGCAGTTGTGTTGAAAGGTAAGTGAGTTGATGCATTTAGCCAGGTTAAATGTGTAGTATATAGTAGGGGTGTCACAACTTTCGATCAAATCGATCGAAATGAGCGTTCGATTACGACCTTCGAAATCAAAAGTAGGATCAGCAATTCTCCAAGTATTGTATTTTTCTCTTCACTCCTGTCTACTTGTACGCATCCTAAGGAAAAAAATAAATTCAAAGACGACACAGCATAGCTTACCGGTAGCCTGCAGCATTACTTTTCCAGACACCGTGGTGACTGCCAGAGTCGGACATGATGGAGAAACAACAGAACTGGAAAATCCTCCTGCTTCCCTGAAGTCACCAGTGTGGGAACATTTTGTCTTTCCCGTCAGTTGTGTAAACAACGAACGCATCGTTGACAGAAAAACTACAGTTTGTAGGCTTTGCTACATACTTCAGTAAAGTTAGAAATATATTGACAGATTCGAACTTCCCGGATCAACAACTCATAAGTGAAACGTTATTAAAACACAAATGACGCCTCTTTCCTACCGTAGTAAGGTAGACGACGAGCTACAACCTAATTTCATCAAAATGAGCTGTTCTCCGAGCAGGGCGAATAACAGTGTTCTCTATGTACAGCCGGCTGTGAGACGAGTGCGTAGAGACCGTCTAAAAAGTGCAACACTTAAACTTAGTTTCCTAAGTTAAAGTATTGCACTTAAGCCTGCACTGCGAAGAAACTCAAACTGTAGTACCCTTCTGCCATCTAGTGGCTCTTCTTTTTGTTTTTGTGTTTAACAGTTTGTTCCCAACTGACTGGTGAAATAAGTTATCATTGTTACATTTTAAATAAATGATTTAAATTTGACCATATGGCCTTAGTGTGTTATATCACACTTGATACCATGTAACCTATCTTTATAAAGAAGAATTTGAGAATGTAAATGACAGTTGTCAGGGCATAAAACCAATGATCTGTTGACCTTTACAAATCGAGACTCGACAGTCTAACAATGGCATAGCTGTCAGTGCTGGAAGAAAAATGTTTAAATCGAACTGAATCGTGACCTTAAAATTGAAAGTGAAATCGAATTGTGTATTTTGAAAAACTGTATATAGTATGGGAAAGGTGGACTCCACATGTACAATGATAACTAAGGCGATTCAGGAATACATATACATTGACTGGCTGTTGGCTACAATTAGTATCAAAAATTAGGTCTGATATAGGAAAGTGTTAAAAGATTGTCCTGCCATTACATGGACTGCCTGTCAGGTTTAGAGTTGATGCCAAGATTACACTGATAACTCTGTCTCTCCGAGCTACTGTATATCTCAGACCTTTTAACCCATCGGGAGCCGGAGCGCAGCCTCAGATCTTCAGGCAGTGTCCTGTTGGCTGCTCAGAAGTAGAGACTAAAGACAACAGGTGACGTGGCCTCAGCTGTGAGGGCCCCAAGGCTCCAGAACGACCTGCCTGAGGTGAGAAATCCTGGACCAGTGTTATCACTTTTTGGTACAAGGAATATATTTCACTCATAAGTGAGCTGAGGATACAGAAAAAAAATCAAATAATGTTCTTGTAAAAATATGCAACACCATAAAGGATTTAAAAATAGAAGTCATAATATCTAGGACAAGTGAAAAAAAAAAAAAATCTGTTTGGGAGTGGGACCCACAATGCATCTTTACACTACGAGAAGAATTAAGCCTCCTCAGTTTGATGAGACAACTCATCAAATGTGCTTAGAGTGGATGCAGTCCTCAGATGCAGATAAGAGAGAGAGACTCTTCAATTCTTAAGTTGAGAAGATTTTAAACAAGCAGCGGGATCTAAAACAAATTGTGCATGCTTGATTGTAAAACCGTGACGAGGCGAGTACAATAGCATCTCTTAATGTCTATCTGCTGCCACGGTTACAGAAGTTAGCTGAGTAGCCACATGGGGCTGTAAACTGAAATGATCATCATCCAGTAATGCGCGACACTATGATCCCAGATGTGACTCTGCTGGGTGGCGATGAGCAAGTGGGTCAAAGGTAAGGGGGTGTGACGATAATATACTGTGGGAAGGGAATGAGATGAGTTCAGACACTGGCCTGTTCCACTGGGTACTTTTGAAATAAGGAGGGGAGGAGTGTTCAAGGATGCTAGTTAGAGTGATGGAAATGACTCTGTGATCCTCCATTATCTGTCTTCCTTTCCTCATAATGTACCTTTCCCTCTGCCCCATCGATTGCGGCCACTGGATGTTGTCATTAAATCAATTCTTCCCAGAAGAGAAATGGTTTGTGTATGAACAGTCCTTGCCCTTACTATCAATGACAGCACTAGCAGCAGCAGCAGCATTGAAATGGATAAGGATGAAACCAGAGACAACTGGAGTGCATGGAGCAGGACATTTATTTTCTGCTTGCGAGACATTCTATTAGGCATGCATGTTTGTCTGCAAATAGGAGGGCTTGCCAAATACACGTGGGCCGCCAAACACAATATTTCCTGACAGTCACTTATTCTTCCCCTTTTCAAGGATGAAAGTAATTTCAGAAACATTGTATCCCCCCAACATGAAATCCACTGAGGTAGGGCTTTTTTTTGTTTGCGGAACAACAAAGAATAACTTTGAAGTGCCTCAACAATATGACACCAGGAGATGTGGAATTTTGATGGGCGACATGGTTTCTATAAGCCTAATAATTTCCTCCTGCCTTTTCACTGTGGCCTAAATGGCTTCTGCTTTATGATCAAAATGCTTTTAACGTATGACACAGGGATACTTTTAACCCTGCTGGGCACCATTGCTGCAATCATGCTGTAGCTGGAGTCTTGTGGTCTTCAAGTCCTTTATTTATTTGCTATTCCATTCACTTCAAAGGTAAACAGTAGAATTAGCTGCAGTGCTTAAAGTATTATATTAAGAACTAATATTAACAATGATCCAGATAGCAGCAGCAACATTACTGTATACAGAATATCTCTCAGTTCACCTGTAAAGAAGACGTCATTCAAGGTAGCGTTGGCTCTATGGTTTTCTATTTTCTCTTGTCATGAAGTCCCAATAGGAACATTCCATTGTCTTCCTCCGTAATACATCATCAACTTACTTGACATACAGAAAACAGCAGAGTGGGCACGTCAATCTGTACAGAACCAGTATGATACTCGTGACATCTGCAACTGATTTCCTGTGTCTTCATACTTCACCGTGGCAGAAGCTGTTTTTTTTCCTTCTGCACAAGGAGGGAAAAGGGAGAGGTATGTGCTGTATACAGTAGAACTCTTCTGCCACCAAGTGGGCGACTCAAAATGCACATTCACACACACACGTGCCTTTGATACATACACATGGTAAAATCTCATTTGGCAGGATCATTGTGCAAAGTCACCCTTTTTAAGTCTTAATATGGCCAGTGGTAAGAAACACCTGCAGTACCCTGGTAAGGTGCATCAGGGCAGACACAAAGCCTTACACAGAAGGGAGTCAGATTAGCCAGGCTTTTGTTTCACCATGAAAACTTAAAGTTTCACTGACTGTGTCCAATTTGCCCACTCTGACACCCCCCTTTGCTTTTAATTAGCGCGTCTCAGGGGTACCCTTATCAGTAATGGACTATGCTCTTAATGAGGCTGTTATTAAGTCGTCTTCCTCTGGGCTGATAGACTCGCAGCCACCTATGGCATGTAGGCTGATAATACTGAACCTCAGTTAATTCCAATTCCTCCCCCCCCCCCCCCCCCCCCCCCCCCGCCCCCTAAAGGTGCACTCAGAGGGTTTTAATCCCCCGGCCAAACACCACACACAGATAGTCACACTGTCAGAAGAATGGGGAGGTGTGGGGGGGAAAATCCTGATGAAGATTAGGTGAGGAAGAGTAATGGGTTTTCCTTCCCTCACTCTGCTCTTTTGCAGAGTGAGGTCTTGTTCTAATAACTGAAGGAGGGGATGCTGAGGATCGCTCCCTTGGCCTTTCAGAGACCTGGCTGGCTGGCTTGCGGGGTGGTATGATCTGCTTTAATGAATGGGACTTGAAGTGAATGGGTGCTTTCAGGGATGGAGGAGAGGCAATCTAGGGTGGGAGGGTTCTGCCTCAGGGCTGACGTGGTGGGGAGGCCATTTGGTGCCTGTGGATCATGCTTAGAATTTGAGATTTAAAGAGTGGATCTCTGTGCTGTGAAGGTCTGACTAATATATCACAGATGTTTGAACTTTTGTTACACTAAACAGTCTCTGCGTGACCTCCTTTATTTCCGAGTCAAGGTAAGAACTTAAGTCTTCAAAAGTTGCCTTCACAGCAACAATTCAATTTATGACCGTTCATTTTCAGACGCTGTGAATGCTGTGTCACTGATAACAACGATGAAAGAACTAGAGCACGCTTTGAGAAAATCAGGATCATAATGAATAGAACAATATCTTCTTTATCTGATTGTTCTCTGACCTATGAATAGTCTGAGTGAAAGATACATTTTGAAATGCGTGGCTGTATTCTTTGGTTCTGACAAACATCTCACAAATGATTAGTTAAAGCAACATGCTTTAGAGTAGCAGTCAATTAATTAAAATATATAAGAAAAATATTATAAATATATAATATTATATCATATTATATTATAGTATGTATCCTTGAATATTATAAACCTATCTGTAGTGTTTGCTGAATTTCATTTTTTTTTTCTGTCTCTGTATGTTGTTGTCATGTAATCTGGGAGGAGTACATCTACACTATGACCTTGAGACTCACCTCACTAATTTATCAGACTGCTTCAAAACTAAATACAGATTTAATTAAAGATGCACTTAATATTTATTTTCTCTGAGAAGCTTTAAGGCCAAAATCAGGGGCTTGAAACTGAGTGAACCTTACTGAACAACAACACTACAATACAGGTTACAGGCACCGAGGGCTTCTGCTTTAAACACTCACAATGTTGTTGTCTAACAGAGGACGGTTACATTTCAACTACTGAATCAGATATTTAAAAACAATAAAAATAGAAATGATGAATGTACATTAATTCCTTTTTTTAAAAAATACACATTATAAAAATATTGTCTTGACTTGCTTTAAAGGATACAGCTGGCGATTTTCTATATTTTTCTCACTGTCAACAAATTTCAAGTGCAGAGCCAAACCAACAATGAACTCATCCTACTTACAAGTATTGTGTGTGTGTATCCAAAGCCTGATGTATCTTGTGCCATAGACCTTAGTTGCTGTCCAAAAAACACATCAGTGAGCCACATCGCTGCACTGGGTGACATGTTCCCTCGTCCCTGAAGACGATGGCTACAGCATCTTGTTTGGAAGCGGCTCCAGAGTAAAAACAAGAGTAAAACAAGAGATAATGGATGGAACTTGGTTCCGTTTACAGAGCTTCACTAGCTTGTTGTGCTACATATCACAATCTCTTTACTTTGTACTATATCATACATTAATCAAAGAACTTCAGTACATGAGATATGTTGACAATAGGAAAAATATAGAAAATCGCCAGCCACATCCTGTAAGGCTTACTGCTTCCATGACAATGTAAATATGTAATAAGTTCATATAAAAAGTGGCAACAGCCTAAAGTTTAGACTACCATGATATCTTGCTATTGACTGCTTCTTTTTTTGTTGTGCTGCTGCCCTTTGTTGTTAGACTGAGGGAGCTGGCAATGGCTAATATTGTGGTAATGTCTGTAAGTTTATCCTACACAGGCAACACAAAAAAGTTGAATCAGTCCAAACGACTGCAATGTGTGCTTCTAACACAAATATTACACCTAATTAGGGGTCCAAGCAGTGAAGCTCGCTGCAGGAGCCTTATTGTTTCTGTTCTAGCAGCAAAAACAGCAGGACCAAAACTCACCAAAATTGGCAAGTGCCATAATTACTGTAGTAGCAGTGCAACTGAATTTATAAGGCAGATGGCTCAATCACAGTCAAACGCTCTGCTCCTGAAACACTCTCGGAGGGATAGGACACCGTGTAGAGGACGGAACAAAACCACGTCAGAGCCGGAGCACAACGCAGACGCGCCCAGTGAGATCCAGGCGTCAGGCACATAAAATGGCACTCATTGACCTCTGAGTGGCCCTGTAATAATCAAGTTTACATTTTTGCAACTATCTCGAAAACGGCTTGGCTTAGAGTCAAAATTCTTTCATCATTTTAATCTCTTCATTCATCTGAATTTTCGCTCCAATGGTCTTCTGCTCTAAAAGTGACAAATTTTGTGACTTTTTCTCAATTTTCTCAAAATCCTATTTTCGACAACTCATCAAAAACCGTTGTGGCAATCGTCCCAAAACATAGTCATGATCATCTATGGACTTTGCTGATCTAAAATGGGCATGGTTTATTACAAAAAATCTTAATTTCTAGACAAAAAAACTACAGAGCTGAAATTTTTTCAGCACATCCACTGATGTGTGACAAAAGTTTATCTCACTGCAACCTGTGGTCAATTCAGAAGTCCGTCACTCTCTAATTTTCAAAATTATAGAACAGTATATCTCCAAAAGTCTTCATTCAAATGCTACAGACATTCATTGGATACTAGATATCACAAGTTTCAAATAGTGCTCAGATATGTCAAAAGATGAGTCCACAGTCACATTCGGCGTCTTACTGTAATTAGTACTGTGTGCACAACATTTTCTATATTGTCAAATGTTTGATCGAATTTTACCATTTGACACACCAGCAGAATGATGTGTGATTTTGTTTCAGTATTTTATCAGTATTTTAAGTTTAACTAGACAAAAATACCCCAGTTTTGCACATGTGATGTAATTACCTCAACTTGTGAGAAGGTATGTGGAAACCATGTCTCCAGTGGCTCAGTCAATCCCCTTCTCTGGGGAAACAAAGGTCCACGGTCTGAATTCCCAGGTGGCCAAGTCCTGCTTGTGGCTATATTATAACACTGTATTTCCTAAAAAAAAAAAGTGGAACCAAGTGGCTAAAAGTCTCTGCCTCTCTGACAATAAGATACTATTATTGATATTATTGAATAATTGTATTTCTTGTGTGAGAAATACAAACAGGGGCAGCCTCTCTAGTGTGGGCCCGCAATTGGCAAATCTTCTGGGGTTGGATTTCAAACTGTATGACTTTATTTGAAATAATATCAGAATGCTTAAAAAGTAAAATTAAATAAAACACATTATTTGGGTAAACTATGAAACAAGACCATCCTGTTATTTTGAATAAAGCATGCTTTCAGGGCCAGCACTCTGCTAGAAGCTAACAAACTGCAGCTTTCACACCAACTACAGGTATAGTCCATCAAATCAATGAGCCAGTGATTTAAAAAATAAAGCATCTATGATTAAGGGGTTTAGTAGTTGGATCAAATAAATCATTCTTTACAATGTCTAGCTTATTTCACTTAGAACTGCTCTCTGAAATAAAAGTACCCAAGCTGTCTGTCATCACATACAGTACATGTGTGGGTGGAAACTCTTTGCCCTCGCTTACCACATAATGGTGAACAATTTTATACAATTATGATATAGACTGCATTTTTTTCCCCCCCTTTAAAAGAATAGGTTCAGCTAACCACCTGACCTGCAACACTGACATTTCTCACTCAAACAATGGGTTAAACAGACATAAACCTCTTCTTTGTCTGGCAGGTTACAATTTCAAAACTGCAGCCTCTGCAGGAATGCTATTGATGTTGACAAGCATAAACACCAAACACCATTTCCTCTTGTGGAAATGAAGATCGCTGTTGTATTTCTGGATACAGTACAGCAGACTGGGGTCCGACCAATGAGGCTTTTTGAAGCCAGGTACATATATTTTTACTTTTGCAGACAGCTCCTCCTTTGAACCAATGGACATCATCTTTACATGTGTGCATTTTCAAGACAGAAGGTACATATTTCCTCCAGCATTGTCTTCTTATTAAGGCAGAACAGCTTCTGAAACAGCATTTAGAACATTATAAGGCTCTAGGCTCTATCACTGAAAGGATGTGTACATTACTTCTTCAAATTGACAGTAAACACATCACTGGCTTGTTCCCTCTCCACAAATAGCCTGCCGATCCATTTTTGATGATGGTGCTTCAGTACTAGCCAAGCTCAGCACCGCCTTCCTGATGTCTGCAGGTGCTTCCTGGATAGATTTCTATTCAAGATTAATTATGTTTGTTTTGCGGTGTGTGGAGAGGACACATAGTGTACTTTGCTGATCAAGAATAAGGCTGGAATTATTCTTTATTTCATGGGATTTGTTGACGATAAAAAAAAATGAATATTGCCAGACATATCCTTTAAATGTGTGCATGTTTGACCACATCTGGAGGAAGACCTTGGTTAAACACATCCTTCGTGCCCTTCAGACAAAGACCCTTTACACTTGGATGCAGGTTGATACCAAGTGTAGGAAATGATTCGCTTTGGTTGCATGTGCATCTCCCTTCTTCTTCAGGGGCTTCAAATATTTCACAAAACTCAAGAACTTCTGACTTATTTTCCTCCATGTGCATCTGCTGAGCATTGTAAACAAGTCTTTTAACAAAGCAGTTGATAATTATGTGCTGACTGCCATACAAACACACATATTGCAACCATTCAAATCAAGGAACAACCAAAAAACTAAAAACTCAGAAATCAACTTTTTCCACAGCATCTCTTGTCATTGTTTTACATATTAATCACTGGAGAATGCTAATGACTTGGTTGGTGTGTTGCTACCCAGAACTGTTCACACTCACTGTATGCTCAGCTACTATCACTAAGATGGTTGTTGCTTGTTAAAAAAGCAGGAGGTTAGCAGAGGAGGACACAGGCACAGTAAACAAGGCTTTGAGCTAGAGAAAGAGCAAAGAAATTCCCATTACTGTGAGCTTACAGGCCACTGGAAGGAGCTGAAGATGGATCCACAGGGTCTGATTAGCTGATGCTGAAACTGGGACTAAGTGCTATGCTGGCGGAGGATAAACTGAGTGCTCCATCTCAATTAATGTGAATATGATCGGTCCTTTCTACATTTGAAAAAAAAAGAGAGAGAGAGAGAGAGCGAGTGAGCACTAAAAATGATTTGATTTGGTTCTTTTTGGAGGCTGGCTTAATCACATGGTGGCAGCTGAGTGATTAAAATTTAAATTAGATGTTTGAATTAGAATAACCATATCAATATCCAAATGCTACAACAGAAAGCCTGACATAAAAGGGATTTTTTTTACCGTGTCTGTCGCTATTCTGCCAATCATTAAATATGAAAATGTCTCCTAGATCCCAAAGAGAGAGAGAGAGAATCTGGCTAAGACTTTGTAGAGAGAGAAGGCTTTGATGATGTATTAGCTAGTCCCAGGCCTGATGGATGCTAACTAACTAACTGGGCCTCCAGTAGTTTCTTTCTGCAGAAAAGTATAGCTGGTATTTTGGGAAAACTTAAATAGTTTCAGAACTATTCATCGTGATAATGGGGAGTTTCAAGTGTTGCAAAATTTTTAATGCCTCCTACAATGTCAGAGCACCATACATCTCTATAACCATAAGCTCTTCTTTCAGGCTTTGGTTGCTCACATGAACAAGCAGTTAATTTAGTGAGTGGAAAGCAAGGTAAGTACATCATGTATTCAGCTTATCCCACTCATGCTGCAGAAAATATCAATCAGAACACTTCATTTCTTTCTTTTTTAGTCTTTCGCTTTTTCATTGTGGAAACTCATTCTGGTGAAGATTTCACTTATTTCCAAATCATTTCCATAAGGATATCTTACATGAACTGACCATCTTGAAACTAGAGGTTCTGAAAGAGCACTGGAAAGCGGTTGCAGTTAATAAATGGCTTATAACACAATATAATAGTAGTGTTTTACTATTGACTAACTCTTCCGGTTGGCATCCATAAGTGGACAGTGCTGTATAAACAGATAATGAATGACAATATAGTAAAACACAGTTGTAATACTGTAAAATATGTCTTCACAGGAGAAATTATAATTGTTTACAAATATGGTATATTTACATTCATGGTACACTTAAAAATGTCCTTATATCTACTTAAAATTACATTATAGTGTGTCATTGTTACCAATAAAATTAATAGTACTAATATTAGCCTCTTGTATTGTGTCACCTTCCAAAAATAACTAATAAGAGTAGGTAGTGATAATGTACATGAAATAAAATAGAGAATGACAGCAGCTGTAAAATGAATGAAAATCCAATTTGAATAAATAACTCTTTCATGGAGTGACAAAATGTGACATCAGCTCAGGAATTCAAACCAATCATTATAATCAAGTCTTCATACAACATGCAGGCCTGGCTTAACTGTTCAGTAATCATGAGAATTACTGGGGACACTGGAACTGTCCTCACAGAAAACCTTCATATCAACAAAACAGCACACCAAATCATGCCACAGCACGTTCAGGTAATGCTACATTAATTCTGAGGCTGACAGAGCTCACATCGAGCTGATATTTTCCATATCCACACAAACACCTGCAAACATATGATCCACAATCATGTCATAGAGCCTGGATGACATGATACTGTAATGATCAGTCATTGATTAATGGAATATGCAAACCAAACTGACACCAAAATAACTCTCATCTTTCGTGCTTCATTCCCAGACAGTCCTGTTTGTGTTCATGTGATGAAGATAAATATCACTGTCTTTGCCTGGCAGAGACAGAAGATGGGGCTGGTGCTCTACAAGAAATATCCTCCGGTTTGAAGAGAATGCTTCGCCCTGCTTTCCTGTGAAGTTTACAGTAGTATGTAATAGTTTTTTTTTGTTGTTTTTTTTTGGCCATAGCATTCAATCAAAGCCTATCAGACACTCTGACAGGCAATAAGAGTCTACACACTATAACTGACGGCCACATTCAGGCTTGTTTTCGCAAAAAAAGGATGGCTGGATCTCCCTATCGCATGATAACTAGACTTGGAAAAACAGCATTTATTCGGTGGTGTCAGATAGCTGCAGGGGACCAGAGAATGCTGTCTAATCCAACAGCAAGCATCCTCCCTGTATGGACATTATGAATAAAAGAAAGGGTGCATGCACATCTTTTTATTGGGCGAAGGAAGACAAACAGCATTTATTAACATAAAATTCAACTTACAAAACTGTGCCCTGGAGGAAGTGGTAAGTAAATATACCAATAAACAGACACTTTGAAGTTTTGAACATGTGGAGAAATGCAGGGTGTGCTCCAAGAGAGAGAGGATGGAGGCTTAGTATTGAATTGTATTTTTCAAACACGGGGCATCAAATGTGCGCCCAGCATGGTACGTTCAAATAAAACATACAGGGAGAACAACAACTGCAGGTGTCATTTCTTCAAATTATGTATTAAAAACACATGCACCTGCTCCTCAGGTGCTTCATTCTCATGTGTATTGCTAATGCCACTCAAAGCATTCCTGATCACTGACAGAAATCTACAGAGCTGTTCTAAGTCTTTGGGGACAGGTCCAGGTCAAGCCTCAAGTCTTGTAATAGCCAGTTTCAAGTTGAGTCTTAGGTCCTAAAGGACAAGTCTGGGTGAAGTCTTTCAGGGCAAGTCTTGAGTCATTTTAGACTAGTTCAAGTCAAGTCTTGAGTAACTTTTGCTATAAGTCTCAAGAAGTCCAAATGAGGTCTCAAGTCATTACAGTCAAGTTCAAGTAAAACCTCAAGTGTTGTAATAAAAAGTCTCAAATTGTTAAGGACAAGTCCAGATCAGGTCTCAAGTCATTAGAGACTAGTTTAAGTCAAATCTGCAATGTTGTAAGAATAAGTCTCAAGTTCAATTCGGGTCTGAAGTCTGAAGTATCAAATCAGGTCTGTTTTTAGGACAAGTCTTTATAAGACATGACATTTGAACATGTTCCTTTCACAGCTGTCATGGTGTTCTGTCTTATTTTTTTATTGTATTGTGATTTGACCAAGTCAAAACTCAAATGTATTTGCTTTCAGGTATCCAGTCCGGGTCAAGTCTCAAGTTCTAATTTTGTGACTTGAGTCAGTCTCAAGTCTACAGATCTGAAATGAAAGCCTTCAGCACTGTGAGGAAGTTTTTTTCATACACTGACAAAAAACCATTTAATGTCCATTATTGTACTTTTTTTATTATGTAATGTAACGTAACATTACACAATTTTATACTGATGACGCTCACAACTATATGCAACTGTGTGAATGATTTGTTTATTGAAGTGAAATCCAATTCAACAGAAAGTCTGCCAAAAGTAATCCAAGCATTCACTACAAATCCACCTCCAATCCCAATCCATCCCCTTTAGCCCAGCTACAGGGCCGCATCCAAAACCTCCCTTTTTTTCCTTTAATGGTTCTGAGTTATTCGAATGGATATAAATGTTTTTGCTGCACCATTGAGCAGAGTGAAAAGCGGTGATGGAAATGGCTTTAAAAAAAAATTTATTGATGCCTCTGGCAAAACTAGCTGTGCTCTCTATTGTCTTTTATTACCTGCACGCCGGTCAGTCAGAACAGCCCTTTGGCAGCCATTTGAGGGCATGTATATCTTTATACATGGAGTTGTATCAACATGACTGAAAAATACCTTGTGCACCTTGGACTGCACTGTGAGACTGACCTCATTACCATTCCTATGAATGTGGCCCATGGAAAAATTTACAACCGGTGGCAATAAAAGCTCTGGTGAGTGTAAATTACTGCAGTGCAAATTAACTTTACTCCAACATTTGTACTAAAATTTGCATGTCACCCTTTGTGTCCCTGTCAGTGGATAAACCCATTGGGAGCAGAGAAATGTTTTCAGTATGACAGATTACTGTGCAATCCAGAAGGATAAAATGTAAATTTTCGGACAAAAACAATACACCACACAACAGGGCGGTTTCGGTACTTTTGTTCACAAGTCAAACCGATTATTCTCAGTTCACAAAGGCCTGCTTCTCTGGTGGGAGCTTCTGCCATACCAAACACTGCATGCTGTGCATCCTCACTTGCATCTTTCAAACGTCATCATGATGGATTGCTTCGGAAAGATGTTCACCTTTCTAAAGTAATACAGGGTTTCTAACACTAATGCATCTTGCTTGTCACACTTTTAGCCTTTTCCTCACACTCTCATGTCTCCAAAGCAGATGATGGTACAAGAGGATGATGGATTTTTAAAAAGTCAAAATCAGACAATTATGGAATCTGGAAGTAAGGATGTGATTTACTCCAGGAAGTAGGCAAAGCCAGTCTAGATTACCTGCTGGACCTGATACATATAAATGAACAGGAAGTGTGTGCTCTGCATTCACTGCCCAGCAAAATGATGTTCCAGTCTTATCGAAAGTCTACTGCTGGAGGTACAAATAAGTCGCGCTTTGGATTTACAGGACTACACAGCATTGAGTCTTTTGATGTTACATTAAGTGCCACCAGGCTTATAAACAATTTAAACCAAAAGCTTAATATCTTCTTTTCACAATTGCTGAGAAGAGTAAAATGGATTTATGTGTCTGTGATCATTCTGGCATTGCTTCTACACGCCTTTCCCGCTCAGCCGCATTTCTGCCCGTATTCACACACAGCTACAGAGCTGCTGCCTTCGATTAATCTCCTGCTGATCTCACAGCTTATCAACATATTCAAGATTTACTGAATAATTTCAAGAGGCACATTGCTGCCTTCCACAGGATCGAAGGCCGTGCTCTGGCTCAGTGACCTGGTTTGTGCTGTGTTGAGCAAATGTAGTGGAGCTGAATGCAATTGCAAAACACATTATCAATATTTTCTTAAATTAAATCACACACTACTTGAGAAGTGATAATAGAGTGCAAAAACAAAGATTTTGTCCACTATGAATGTAACACCATGTGAATCAGGTTGTGGTTTTGTTAAATACAATAGTAATATTGTGTATTTCTATCTTGTGTGTTGAAATTACCACTCAGTGGACATCACAACATTATTTTTATGTCTCATTTGCAGATAGAAGAATCACTGCCAGACACAAAGAGAAAAACAGCATCAGCAAGACGAACAAAGACTCCACTAGGGAAGTGGTCTTTATTGATTGGTGCAGAACAATAGTATCCTCTCAGATATATACATACATTTTACAGCTTAGCAGTGGTGGAATGTAGTAGAATGAATGAAGTACCTCAAGTACTGTGCTTAAAGGTACAGTGTGTAAGAATTAGCCAGAATTTTAATTAAAACTATCAACCTAAGTTTTGACGTCAAGCCAAAGACCTTTATGTATAGTGTTGCAGAGATATCTACTGAAGTTAGCATGCTAACCAGCTAGCTTCAGCCCATACTGTCTCGTAATACCACTTTGTACCACAGGGGCGATAGAGAGTCACTGCAGCGTCCAGTTAGTCCAACCCACTGACTGCAAGTTAAGATTTTTCATACTAAACAAGTCTATAATTTAAGTCTATAATTTAGTCTTTAAAGTTTTTGAAAAGGTGAAAACTTCTGCATGCAGGAACAATATTCCGACTTATTTTTGATACAAATCAATTTATTTCAGGTATTTATAATTTAGTTCAATTTCTTCATAAATCTAGTGCAGCAATCTGCTTTATTGTTTTTTGTTTCTGGTTGAAATATTCTTACTGCGCTGACAGATTTAGTCATTTTTTTAATAAAAGATTTTTAGGATATGTTTTCATGAGATTGGGGGTTTTACAAATGAAACTGCAACAGTATGTAGAGAGGTTATGTCCACCGCGACCAATACAACAATAAAAAGCTACTTACACATTAATGTGTCAGTAAGAATAATCCAAAAATATTGTTCCACCACTGAAATTGTGGAATTTAACATCAGTAATATCAGTAAATAAATCACCATGTTGCTGCAACATTCACCGGCCTAAAAATTGTATTCCATATTGACCCACTGTGTCTTCCTGGAAATCTGATGTATTGATTTATGGCACAAAGTGTGATTGCTTTACTGAATCAAAATAGGAAGAGGACATTGTTTTTCTTGTACAAACAGAGCTGCAGTTGCCACAGTTTCTTGTTGGAGGGGGGAGGGAATGAAAGGCCAGATGGAAAATAATTTCCAACATGTTTATCTTCTTCCATTCAGACTGGAGATATATCTCCTGGAAAGGTGGGGTGATTTTAACATTACCTGTCCTGGTCAGTGATTTGAATCTGGTCTGGAGCTCATATGTGGGTTATTTTTCACCCCCACCTCACTAATAATTACAGCTGTAATTTGCTATTTTTACTTTACTTTTTTTGTTTTGTTTTTTTCAATTATTTCTAAGCAGATTTATGGTTTATTCATGATGGACATCAGAGATAATGATAACCTTGGGAAGTGTAAGTCACACTGAATGAATGAGAAATATTCATGGGGAAAATGGTTTATATTTGGATAAACACTGATATTAACAATAGTGCTGGCATGAAACAGAAGCTTTCAGCTGTCTTGAGCTTGGTCAAGTTTGAAAACATTAAAATAATAATAAGGTATTATGTATTATATTATGTATAGACAATATCCTGTGCTCACACACACTAGCATCTTTAACATAATTTACTTGTTCAAAAGCAAAACCATTTCCTCTGGAGATTTGAACATATCTATCAACAGTAACTTATTACTGTTTATTATTTGTTGTTGAAATGTTATATATAATCAATAATCATTAAAATGTTTTACAGTAAAAGGCTACACAGAAAACATTGGCTGATCTATGACCCTGAAAACACACAGATGACAGGAAATAATAGAAAAAAATAAAAAAGTTTTAGGTTTTTTTTTTTTTTTTTTTCTTTTTGGCCCAATTTTCTTACCAATTTGGTTATTGCAGACTCCCAGTGTGAGCCACAGTCACTGTCGTGTCCAACCCCACTGTTGGCCTGTAGACCTCAGCCATGTCCTGTGGATAATGTAGATCACTATGTACCCCCTGATACACATGTAGCTGCTGGTAGAGCGTAATACATGCAGAGGTTCCCCCAACTAAGCAGGAACCCTGACCAAACGGCAGCAGCTCCTACTGCAGCATCAGGAACAAGGTCTCACACCAACTTCTCACCTGCAAACACAACAAATTGCCAGATGTACCACTGCTGAGAACCTCTGCAGGGGTGAGTTATTGCTTTTCCTTCTCCAAACACCTTAAGAGAAGTCATTTTGACACTAGGAGACCGCTCCCTCCTTGTGCAGTAAATCACCAAACATAGATATCACAGTGGCTGATACCCTACTGGTGGCTTTGACAGGACAAAACTGTGTCTTGTAAAATTAGCCTAAAACACCTATCCAAAACATATCTAAAGTAAACTGAAAGCTATTGAACCATTTGGAGTACATACATGATTTTGGTCTCTTTTGTAAGTTTTTTCCCCAACAGTCAGAATCACTGTAAGTGCCACTGAACACACTGAAGTAGTTTTTATTTCCATGCCTATAGATGACCTATAGCTGGGACATATTAGCTGGAAGACACAATGGGACCACAGCATCTAGTGTCAATCGAAAGGTCAGAGTGCAGCCGCCATTTTGATACAGAGATGTGGCTAATATTTACATGCTAACTCGAGTTATGAGGGAAAATATGTGGGAGTTTAGGACATCTGTCAGCTAATTTGAAATAATGCAACAGCGGTCCATGGGATTGGATCGACTGGACCTTTGCCAATGTAACAAGGCCGTTTTATTGATCAGTGGAATAATATGAGGCTTTATAGGTGAGTTGCTTGAATTTTGTTTTTTTGTTGTATGGTGGTCTGACAGAAGTATTGGTTGTACCTGCTGTTGTGACTGTATCTTGAAATAGTTTACATATATCGAATCATAAGTATCTTAGCTTTCCAAAGATGTGTCTCATGAGTATCCACTTAAACATAGGAGTTATGTACATAGCATAGTTTGTGTATGCTATGTACACAACTCCTACGCCTCTTAACCGTCTGACAGTTAAGGAGTTAAAAAAAAAAGCTGTAGTCTTTGTCTGCCTGAAATTGCAGCAGTAGGTGTTTGTTAACACTATGAATATAACAACTTTATTTGCGTTCCAATCTCCCAAATGACATGTGCCATTTAGCAGCAGGGGCAATGAGATGTGGGCTAAATTTAAATAGGCCGCAGGGAAATTACAGGTTGCACCTCTGTGGTATGAAAAGTCAACTTTTCTTTCCCAATTGCTAAACAAAAGCTCTCCTCTCCAACAATAAACTGTCAGCAGTACTAAAGGCCATGCTCATATTTGTATTTGCTCACTGACAGGATGATGTATGTGTCATTAAGACAGAACTACACAATTAAACTGTGTCAAATTAGAGAGACAATAACAATGGGAGGCACGTGGGAGCAAGAGACTTACATGCTGGTCCATTAACCCTCCCTCCTCTATCCTGCAGCTCCGCGCCACTTACCCACTCTGTTGCTAAGCTACAAAGGCTACCAGAGGAGAGGAGTCTTTGTGGCAGAGGCAGTAAGGAGCATTGTTCTGTAAATTGTTATCCATTGATCTGTCGAGGAATTTTTAAAATATACTGTACATACTGTATATATAATTTGCATTATGGCAAAGCTGTGGAAACATGAAAGTTTTACTGAGCCATGGAGCTGATTTTTGAAGCAGGAAGTGGAAAAAAAAGAATTCTTAGATGCAAAAAAGCAAAATAAGGAACAGGACCTGCGAGGTATGATTTCAGGGACATTTTTCACCAGGCTACTGCCGAAGATATTGCACATATTTAATGAGATTCATAACACTTGCATTAAGTTCTTTGAAAAAATGACTCCTTGCCAGGTATCGGGTATTGTGTCGACCCCTGCCGATGAGAATTCAGCCGAGCTCAGAGTCAAGAGCAAGACTGTGATGATAAGTGTAGGATTATACAGAGTGAATTACACTTGAATCCTCTTGATCCCTAACCACCAGGACTGCAGTCTGCTCAAAACACTAAAATGTTGATTAAAGTGCCAAAACATGAAAACATCATCAATGAAAGTCTACAATCCAAACAGGTCTGACTGAGTCTTATAAAACACTCTTGACTGCAGGAAATACCCAATACCCAATAATAATTCATAGTTTCTGCTATTTCGTTTTTCAGGAGTTTAGACTTTTTTGAACAGTCACTACCCTCAAAGGGTCATGTTTCCTCAAATCATAACGGTAGATACTCCACTGGTTAAGTGAAGTCAACAAAACTAGAGTTACAATGTGTCTACACAACAATAGGGATAAGCTTTACATACACACAATCCCTGAATCCTGGCCCCCCCCAAAAAACTTTTCATTACGGAATGAATGTTCATGCAAATGTACTTCTACAGCAAAAATTTCAAATTAATGTATGTATACTCAGTAAAACTGACAATAAAGCTCACGGTCCCAACAGTACTTGTTTACTGCTCCATTTATCTACAGCACATCTACTGCTTCATCCATCACACACTGTCTTTGCAATGACCTGCGGCCTCAACTGCAGACGACTGAGTTACAGTGCTTTGTAATCTGAAATGTTGCATCTCATATTTATGACAGCTCCAAATATAAAACGTTGTGACTGCCTCTTTATACCACTATCCTTTAAAAGAAATAAGTAGACTTATTAATTTGCATGTGGATTTTCTCAGCTGTCTATACTCATTTTCCACGGCGACACCGCATCAAATCCACATCACATTTCATTATAGGCAGACTTTCTGTTTCCATTTTTGTACATTGAAAGCAGGTTGGACATGCTCACAGTAATGTAGTTTAATTCTATTAGTGTGTAGCTGTTCTTCCTATAAGCATTCAATTGCAATGTAAACCTCGGGGGCAATAGTGCACCATCAATGTATGTCCACTAAAAGTGCTTGTTTGACAGGCTCAGATTATTATTATAAGTGTCTGACAACATTATTGAAAGAATCATACAGAGAAATAAAGCTTTTTTTCTTTACCTTGAGCTTAATCTGGTCTCTTTTGTTGTTGTGTTTCACCAAGTCATGCTCAGTGCCGGGAGGAGTTGTTGTGTTGGAGTACAGAACCACATAGCTTAGTGCTATCTAAAATATTTTCACTGTCATGGCTGAATATTTAGCTGATTATTTAGCTGTCTTCCTGCAACAACTAAACTCTTCTAAGGTTTCGGAGCGAGACTTCTCCTTGAGGAAGACTTGGTTAGACACAATAACAAACATATATTCTTACCTCCATGGCTCCACAAACCACAGGCTAATATCTTCTACCTCCACTGTAACTTGAAGATGTACAAGATGATCAATGACATAGTCATTTTGTGCTATGACAGCTGGAATCACAGATATCACTGTCACCATTGTGACTGGTACATGCATCTCTTTGGTCTAGACTGCTGAAAAAAGCCTCACTATGATGGGATCCTTCAGGGGAGGGAAAAAAACTTTAATTTAGGCCCGTGGCATCAAAATGTTTGAGTTGTCCAAGTATCTAACTTTTTTTTTTTTTTTTTTAGATTCTCCAGCGGTTGAACAACACTGTGAAGCTTGTCCACATCAACACTCCAGGCAAGAAATACCCAGCTAGCATTTTGTACAAAGCAACATGCTGGAACCAACCAGTCCTGACAGTAATTCATTCTACATACAGTAGGCTTACAGTTCATTTAAATTAATGTTTGGAAATAGATTTAGCTGCCATTTAAAAAAAAAAAAAAGGGTTCAGGGAACAACTTCAAACAACTATGGATGTCAGCTGTTCTCACCCTGCATTTCAATGTGTTTTCACTGGTGTACAGTCTGTGGTGTCAGCATCAAGGTCAAACCACATGAATTGTATTAATTTTAATCTGTGTGCTTTAGGCATCAAAATAGGCGGGAGTGGTTGCAGGCATCTTAAATTTACACAGCGGCTTGCATAGACAGCAAACACAGTATTAACAAATACTGTATTACCTCCACAAAAATGCACAGGAAAGTGGTTGCCACCCTACATCTATCATAATAGAGCTTCTCCAAAAGGTCAGTGAGTTCTGCTTTCTGCTCAGGTAAACACAGTCATGAAATAGCCTGAACATTCAGACATGATAAAATACAGATGGATGGAGCAGATATATCAAAACTTCAAGCCTCAGTGTGTGCAGAGGGCCTGAGGTGATCAATGAGTCATGTTGTACATATCCTGTAAAATTTGTATCAACAAATCTCACCCTGCATTGTGCCGTCTGTTGGACAGAAATGCCTAAAAAAAAGGGAATAAAGGGGGCGGGGGGTGAGTTGGAGGTGAAACGAAAACTTTGAAAAAAAGGAAAGGGAAGGAGTGAGTTTTCTGTGTGTAGTCATTCTGTCCCTCCTCATCTCCTCTGTTAACGTCCTTGAGCTGTCATACAGTTCTGCTTTTGCAGACACTGCGGAGGAGGTGAGCTGTGATGTGTTTTATTTTCCTCTAGAGGACAGTATAGCTGCAAATAATTCAGTGGCTAAGACTGTTGAGCTCAAGAGTGTGCTATCAAGTGGCAATCGCTCCTCTCTTCCTTTGTTTCCTCACATGGCACATTTACCCATATTAGAATTTGCCTTCCAAATTGTCCATCAGGAAGATTGAGCTTGCATATTTCTTTCTGTATTTATTTGAATCTTTCTGTCAATCCTTCTTCATTGACATTGAGCGTGCATGAGAAATCGGCCCACCCACGAAGCGGCTAATTCCACAACCCCGAGTCATGCTGGCTGAGTGTGTGAGAAGATCAAAAGAAACGAAGAAGAAGACGGAGAATGACTCATTTTCACAACAGCTTCTGAGAGTCTGTGTCATTTCCTATTCATGGCAACATACTCGACAGCATTAGGCTGGCTGCTGATGTTGTGCTACCAGTTTTCTATTAATCCACCCCACAATAGGAGGGCAAGGGCGCCAGTCTTAATTCTTCCTGATTCTGAGCCTCTGCCCTCTACAAACTGAGAGGATTAATGCAGTGCTCGGCAAAGGTTCACTCAACACCAAACCACAGAAAAAGGTGACAACACAGAAGGACGAAATAGAAAGAAAAAAAAAAAAAAGTCTGCCAGTCAGTTTTATTCCTTTAAAGACAAGAAAATGGAAAAGCTCAAAGGATGCATTTGTTCAGTGACAGTGGAGAGAGACAAGAAGACGCTGCCAGGCAAGGGGATCAATTTTCTCCCCAAGGGCTTGTGTGGTGTCCCAAAGCTAAATGCAGAAAGATTGGTAGAGTGGAAGGGCGGAATAGCTGTATTTTACTATTTGAAAGAGGGCTAGATGGAAGGGATGGTGGTGGCTTAAGTATATTCACCACAAAAGCAGAAGCAGGGCTTAATTTGTGCTGGACGCAGCCGGAAGGAGAATCTTACATTTTTTGAGCTCTTTTCAGGCCAATGCTTTTCTCTCCTCGTGTATGTCTGCCTATTCCCTCTCTGCGTTATGCCGATAGACTGCTAACAGCCTATTTAGGAAAAAAGTTGCCAACTAATTCAACTGGACAATCATGTAATGGGTAGGTAAACCACTTCACACTCTTGTAGTGAAGTTAATTTAATGTGTTACTAGAGATTTGTTCAAAACATCATGCATGCCTACACTACATATGGCTACTTTCACACAATTACTTACTCGTCAATTTACTTCAGATCCATAAATGCAAACTAACATCTCCCTTTTCTACTTCTGCAGCAGCACAAGCATAGTGTTGTCTCAAAAATAACACTGTCCTGTCTATGCACTGGCACGAGGCGCAGGCTCTGAGACTCTAATCTCTGACATGGCACACCAGCATGAAGATTATCTGTGTCTGATGCCCTCATGTTAAACAGCGATCTCACAAGTGTTCTGAGACCTGCACTCTGCTTCCTGTCCCAGTGGATTATCCAGTAGCACCACATGATTTAATTAAGCGTAGAAACATAATGTGCAGATTTGCAAGTATGAGACATAAAGGAAAGTAAGGATGCTTGTTGGCAATTGAAGGAGTAAACAGACATTTTGAGAGCAGGTGGATTACTCGTTAAGCATATAGTTAGTGAGTGTAGATGAGTATAGACAAGTTAATTAATGATATGTACCTGGCTGTTCATTCCTAATAACCCTAACCCCAGTCCATCAACATAAAGTAGAAAAAAGCATGGTGGAAAATACAGAATCAGTCTCATGAAAAGACAAACCAACAATGAGTTGATCTTCTAACAAGTATCATGTGTGTATCCAAAGTCTGATATCTCTTATTCCTCTGTGTCATAGTGTTCCACTGATGTACGAAAAACTATTAAAAACACATTAATGAGCCACACCGCTGCGCTGAGTGACACGCTCCTTCACTACTATGAACACACACTGTAGTTTAGTTTATTTTGACTCAAATCCACACACACACTGTCTTGCTGCCAGAAATACTCACTAGAGCACCAAATGTGGATTCCTCTGCCACTGAAAATAGTCCCTAACAAATGCACTATCTCCTCCTGTTTGAGTAACGTTTGCCAACAACGGTGTCCAGCTGTTTTAAGATCTTACTCAGCCTTTTTTAAAAAGAAAACTACATATTTGTGAGGCCTTTTTAAAAGATTTACCAGAACCAATGGGCTTGGGGCTGAGAGCCATAGACAGAGTAGGAAGGTCAAGAAAGTGCTGAGAGATGGACATATTGTTGGTTTAGGTCCTTGTATGGGATTTGTTGACAATAAAAAAAACATACAACACAATGTCAGCCTCATCCTTGAATCTCTAAGGTGACTTTCTCAAGTGTTTGCAGCTTACATGGAATAAACAGAGACGTGAATGCATCAGATATTCCATAGGGCGACCAGGTGATGCTGAACATTTCAGTCATGTGAAAGCAATTGAACACTCAGTCAAACAAGGGTGTGCTATAATGTGGGCATAATGTAAATGCCAAATGTTTATTTAATCAGAATACAAGCTGCTTTGCAATTGAAACATGTTTGATTGAACACATTCACAATGTTTCCTGTATAAAAGTTTGTGTTTGATAAATGAATCTCATTGTGTCTGTGTTGTGTATGTAGATGGAGAGTGGAGGACTGCGACACTCCAATATAGGCCTACAGTACTTCAACCTTATTAATATAATGGAACTAAAAGGAATTGCAGTTTATGTAAGCACCAAGCAAGTTATAAATATGATGCAAGTCTATAAAGAAGATTGACTACAGTGCATTTTATTGTGCCTTAATCTAAAAATGTTATCACGAGTGAAGTACCTTTAATTAGCTTATTATGCTAAGCACTGTGCAATTGAAATGGAGTGTCTGGTGTAAACACTTACTGAATTTCAAGTACAATGGAAGGGAGTGGAGACAGTTGGCTGCAAAGCATGTTATAGATCTGAGAGTGAGAACACTGCATCCTGAGGCCAAAAAGCAAAAATCAGCTCACTCAGATGAAAGTTGGTACTCATCTAAACATTGAATAAGCTATAAGTATAATGAAAGTCAATGAAGCCCATTGATCTCTATGCATTTTAGTAAATCACAGACCACAGACGTTGCCATAGTGAGCCCCACTTGATATGACTAGTTTCGGATAAATCTTGCAGATAAAATAAATAAAACCCTTGACCATTGTAACGGGTTACAGTGCAATGACGGTAATGTGGCACCAATCATTTTTAATTAAAACAACGAGAAAGAATGTTTCTGAAGCAGCTGTATGTGCCCACTGAAAGACATGACAGTCTTTCACACAGGTAATAAAACAGTTATCATCATGATCAACTGCAGATGTCTTATATTAACACTGAGCCAGTCAGATAATGAAAGAACAAAGCTGCTGATTAATTACAATGTATATTTATAACACTTCAAATGCTGTCATAATGACTACCTGTGACTGTGATTGATCTGTCACATGCGGTTTATTCTTTGTTTCTCAATCAAGTTTCTATTAAGAATAATTCCTGCATTTAATTTCTGTTAATTACTTTAGTGTACATTGACATACCAGATGTCTAACAGTTAGAAATCCATTAACCAAAGAGGTCTAAGTAAACTTCCCTAGAGGTTAACAAAAACACATTTGAAAGAGAAGCTGTCCACTGTCTCCTAAAACGGTCACACAGTAGACAGACCTCTGACTTCTTAACAGTATATAGAGAATGAAAGGGAGTATTCAACTGATTCCAGCACTGCTAGATAAGTGAGAAGCCGAGAGCAGGAGGAGAGACATTTGGCATTTCTAAAGGGACTGGAAGCCAGTGAATATTTATTCACAGCATCGCAACAGCACAGATGTTTCTAAGTAATTCGGATGGGCCATATTAGCATCAGCCTATTACAGAAATGACAAATTTACAGCCCCTTTCTCACTAAATATTGAAAAACCCATTTAGGTTGCCTTCGGTATGTGCTGAAGTATCTACAACAAGACAGTTTTGTCTTTTTTACTAAGTTAATTCCTATGAGAAGCTCCTTGTTTCACTGTGGGATTAGTGGACCTCTTTGTCAATCTATGTCCTTCTGGGAGCTGCCAGTAACATAAACCTGTTTAAATGGTGCAAATGTACAAGACTCCTCTGCAACAATATGTCTTGTCATGTTATATAAGATAATGAATGCTAAGAGTTGTATAACACCCACTCAGTGCATGGCAAATGAAATAACTCAAGAGCTGCAGCATCCTCCTGCAAGGAAACAGAGAGGGATCATTACATCAATCCAAATCTGTGGGAAGACAGATCGTTGGTGACAGCAGTGGAAATCTGTCAGAGTGCGTCAGGGAACACCTCAGCCCTGGCCAAGCCAGCCATGGGAACCTGGAGCGAGAGGCAAAAATCTATTTATTTGTGTTGTTCCCTCTTGGGGTGTACAGAGTCACCTCCGATAGAGCTGCTGCTATGGCCAAACGTATCTGCAGCGAGATGGCCATCCCCAGTGATGCACCTTCGATCAGTTCCACATCCATCGCTCAGGTGGGTTAAACATCAATTGATTTTTGGTTGGAGATTTTCTTTTCCTTTTTTTCCCCCCTCACTTTTCCGTCCAGATATTCTGCAGGCGGGGGAAGCTGAAACTAGTCAGTTTCAGGGGTATGTTTAATTTTTCATATGCAAGGCAGTCTTTAAGTACAAGCAACCTAGAAATGCTTTTTCAGTAGAACTGATAAGTTAAATGAGGTCCTTTGATAAGTAATGAACATTCCACCACGTGGCGGTGCTTTTTTTTTTGCCTATCATGCACAGATTCAAGACCCTAGGAAGCAAATCACATTATATTCTCCTCTCAGTTATACTATCTGTAACATTGTGAGATGTGTGTTTTCAGATAAATATTGTCAAAGGCTGTGTGATGTGTGTGTTCACTAACCAACACACACACACACACACACACACACACATCTTAGAAATAGGTATGTACATTCTCCCATGGCGATTCTGCTGTACTTCGTATTAAGTTATAATGTATACATGGGTTGAAGTGTAAGGTATAGGACAGGAGGTGATGCAGTGACTTGCTTTGGAGCAGCGGAGGCTGACACTGGATTGGTGACACATCAGCAGTAGACAAGCACCTCCTCTGATATTATCATTTATCAGGACACCTCAGAGTGTATTATCACATTTATACATGCGTTTTAATACTTGCTATACTAGAAGATCAGCACAGATTTTGGAGGATCAATAAAGAATCAGCAAAATTATTCTTAAACATGTTTTCCCTACATAGAGCTATGCTCAGGTTTTTTGGGTGAATCCTCTGTAATACAATACGTAACAAAAGACCAGGGGAACCAGCCAGGGCATGGACGGGACGTCTGGTTTACCAAGAGGTTACCCTGTGAGCCACTAGACAAATTGGGCCAGTGCAATGAAAAAATATTTGCACATTGTAAATATTTTACAATTGTTTACTATTAAATAGCTCTGTTTTCTGTTCTGGCTTCATGAGGAATTCTACTATTCAGCATAGTACACTACTCAAGTCTTTTATATTTCTTTGCAACATGAGGATTCAGTGAAGAAAGAAAAGCTGCTAAAATGCATTCTGTTCTGTTTTGCTGCTGTACTTTCTTGTTTAAATTCAAATATTATACTGATACTTGTAGTTGATATATCCCTGCAGCATAAAAATACAGTTACGTTACCTGTACAATGTATTATAATGAAAAACAAACAATGTTCAGTTGTTGTTGATGCTACTCCTTTAGTTGTATATGTGTTGACTCAATCATATGTTAATATTAGAGAATCTGATCTGACGTAGTGTAAATGACATTATAGTTAGCAATACAATTATCATCATTCATATTAATTCTATAATTATATAACAATGTACAGGACTTTATATGATCTTGTCCCCGAGTTTATGTATGTATGTCAATGGGCTGTATGGATAGGGGGATAGGGGGGATATCTCAAAGTGGGTTTGGGTGGGCTGGTCAAGGGTCCAGGGCTAATTTTAATACCAGTACAATTTGGGTGGCACATGAAGAACTAAATGGGAATTAGGCAAGATGGAAAGAAAATGTCATTGTTGCTTTCCTCTGTAATGAGCAGTCATAGATGCCAAGGCATGTTTCATCAACGGAAAATAAAAGTTTCTCAGTTATGAGAACTTTTAAAGAGGGAAGATACCAAATCACAACTAGCTGCAGATTTCATAGCCTGTAAAGTAATCAAAGGACAAAGGAGACAAACAAAAACCAGAGAGAAAAAGACACAGTGATCTAGAACAGTTAAGGTAATCAGAGCACCCAAAGAGTTGCATCATTGATGAGACTGTGTTCCTGTCAAACAAGGCTGCATGGTTCTCTGTTACAGTAACGCCTTGATTCCATCAGCACACCTGCATCACGTTCTGGCTGTGAGGCCATTCTGTTCTGTCCTCCACACGCCATCATATCCCACCGGATACCACACCAGCACCACCAGAGAGAAGAGAGCCACCCCTCTACCTGGAGAGGAAGACGGGGGCCGGGGCAGTCGTGGCAGCAGTGGTGTCATGAAATCTTGTGATTTTCCACTTCCAAGATGAACCTCTCGTCGTCCATGGTGACAAATATCCTCTGACCGGTTGACTTCTGGCCTGGTGTCAGCGGTTCTAATGTAACACTGATGTAGTGATGTGATATATACGATCAGGAGTCTGTACAGGGTGTTTTATTTTGAAAATTGACCGGATGCCCTATGCTGTTCCTGTGTCTGACTTCCTGCCCGGCTCGATCTGCTCTGTGCAGCTTGATGTGGCTTCCATCAAAAATAGACTAGGCACGTATGTTCAGCAGAGCGGAGCAGAGAGCTGCTTCTGGGACGCTTCAGAAATGTGCTGCCGTGTGTCTGGTGGGATCACAAGCATTGACTAGAGTTGCTGTGATCAGCTCCGCGGCCGCGTCAGAGCGGGAACATGACGCAGAAGCGCCCGGTGAAATCAAGCTGAAAAACTTTGATACTGTGTAGGTGGGGAAGAAGGGAAAAAAGGAGTATACACATAATTGCAAGATAAATAGAGGACTGAGAACATATACAGCAGAAACATTTTCTCATGAAGAAGAATTAAAGCATTAAGGATAAGGTCAGTACCTTATTCATGGTGATTAACATCTTATTTTATTTTCAGGTAAAATGTTTATCTTTTAATATACTCTCTACTTGGTATCTGTTTTCTTCCAAGTTGACCAAGGTGGCTCGTGCGATCATGCACAGCCACATAAAACCCTGCACGGACACACAGGGGAATGTATACACTCAATCACATGTACAGTAAACACTGGGGATAAGGTTATAAACTGGGCTGATTTTGCCCGTTTATTAAAAATCCAATACTAGCCAGTCAATACCATCCATCTCTGAGGCGGTGGCCGTCTGTACAGCTCTCCATGAAACATGTCTTTCTTCCTGCCTTACGGGAATACAAAGGAAGAATGTATGTGAATATATTCATGGGGCATCAGAGCAAATGATCTCATGGGGATGCACGGATGATTTTATTGTCTATGTTCTTATCCAACCATGTCTCCCATAAAAATGACATACTCATACTGACTGATTTCACTTGGCTAATGTTTTGTAGGAAAATTAATGCATCCCAGATTCTTTTTTTTTTTTTTTAAATCAATATCATGATGAAATGTTTATGCTGAACATATCCTGAAGCAGTAAAACTGATCATCATTTAGGAAAAGACACAATAAAAAAAAAACAGAATATTTGCATCAAAATCATTACTTTTTTCATTTATTTTAATATTTAATTCAGTTCATGATGAAATAATAATTAAACATTGTGTGACAAATATTGTGACTTTTTGCCACAATTTCCTTTTTTTCTGCAAATCACAGCAAATGTCGCCCTCATTTGCATAAGGATCAACATTTTCACCTTTATGCAAATTATGTTTTTTACTTCACTGATCAGTCTCACATTGCCTGGAATCCCATAATGCCTTGCAAAGCCAATCACTCTCTTCCTGTATTTCATGGAACTCACACATATCTGGGCCTCAGGGAGGAGTTTTGGTTCTCCATAAAAGCTGATCAAATGTATTTTTCATCCTGTCAAATGTTAAATTCTAGATGAAACACTTTGCTTTGTAAAGATAACACACAGCAGTAAAACATCTGCATCTATAATCCAAAAAATTGGTATCTGTTACCCATGTGGGTTTAAACCTAAGACAAGCACACAGCAATTGATATACTGTACATTCCTTGCCTGTTGATGGCAAGTTTTCTGTCTGCCCTGGATAACAGTGCGTGTGATATTCAGGAAAATCACATGGTGAGTGTCTGAGTGCCTGAGGGCTTGCTGACCTTGGGAAGCGAGCTGTGGAAGCACAGTGCTCTGATGACTCTATTGAACCTAATCGGGGCGGAGGGAGATGCTCTTTAGAGGGCCGACTGGCCAGCTGCTGCTGAGTAACACACATACAGGGCACACAGCAATAAAGACACACAGAGCCGCTTTATCCACAACCTGTCATGAGCAGAGCTTTAACTGCTACCCTCAGGTAATGTAGGTGGGGTATGAGCAGCAGAAGGAAATACACATGCTTTTTCAAATAGTCTCTTTGACAGTTTTACTTTTTTTTTTTTTTTTTTTTGGCATGCCAAAATTTCAAAGTGATGGTAGAGTGACAGCGCCCTCTTTTTTTTTTCCCAACAATTGCCAGCAGTTTATCCCAAAATAACAACTGTGCTTTTGAAGCTACCCACTGTGCATCCTGTGCTGTTGCATGGCAGCTGAATATATTCAACTGTAATACTTTTCTTGTGCTAGATTTAGAAACATAGATCAATACTGTATGTCCTTGTGAAGCAGATGAAATTGGGAGCATGAGTAGAGAAATGCTATTTGCCCTGTGAAAGCTATTGGAAAATCCATCCAAGGTATCAGCGAGAAAATTAAATGATAGCGTGCACACCCTCACATCATCAGCAGGCATATTTTGGGTTGGCTCGATCATTAAAACAAAACTTAAATGGTACATGAGCTTGATGAGATTTTCCACAATGCTGGCTATTCATGGTTTATTCAGGTTGACATGCATCATGCTGGAATTAAGTTACTTTGATGCGTGCAGAAGCGAGCTAGATAAAACATAAGAACTAATGGAATATAATCTCCCACTGCTACAATACCACTCTGCTCCCCCCCCCCCCCCTCCCCCCCCCACCATCAGAATAAAGCAATCGGCGCATAATGGAGCGTGCTGGAGCCAACAGCATTAGTGAGAATTTGATTCCTATTGGAGACTTCTTCACATCGATCATCCACAATCCATATTGTCCTGCTAGGCAACCATTGCTCCTCTCAACTCCCTAGCTTCTTCTTATGTTCTATTTATTGCTATGTCCTTATAGTTAGATGAAGGACTCAAGCAGGCTTCCTTCGAGTAGTTGGATAAAGGTTAATAAAGTGAAAATAGCCTTCTTAAGCTAATGATAAAGAAGGTGAAAAAGAACAGGGTGCACATGTTGCCGTTATGTGTTAGCCATTATATTGATATTAGTTTTGCAGTAGGAATTGGTTTGACCTTTAAAGATAAACAGCTCTATCTTTTCAGACACGCTGCTCATCTTTATTGATTACTAGACACTGAAAATTATATGAGCTAACCTCTTAGCAGAAGCCAAAACAAATAAGACAGATTTAAGTCCACCATGAATACCTCACATGCTAATGAACATTTGAAGGTGAGAACAGGCAACAGCCCATTTGTTTCACAAAAATTAGCAAAACACAAGCATTCATTTACCTCAGTGATCATTTCATACACTTCATAGATCCAAATCACATGTACAACCAACTTCATGCTTTGCAATTACCCACAATTTGTGCAAGACAAAAGCAACCCCTAAAGGATGAGGTGAGGTGTACCTCATTAGAGAAGGTGCTGCCTCATCCATTAGCGTCACCTACAGCAGCCAGATTTATCACTGAACAGGAAAAATGAGCAACAATTTCTCCTTAATTAATCTTCGGCTAAAGAACGTATACTCCGATTTGGACCATGCCGACTGGACAGACAAATGAGTCCAATTTATTCCTATTAAATGTGCTCTACAGTGGGGGGGGCGGTGTCTGTGCCATATGGTTGGGTATATTGTGACATGAAGCACACAGCCGCAGTAGGCACACAGCTGTTCGAGTAAAGCAGACGGATACCTGGCTGCTTTCCCCTAATGGCTACATGTGTGCGTTCCATTTGTCTTAAAATGCAAGTGTGTGCACTGGGTGTGTCGCAGATATTTGGGTGTGTTCAGATGTTTGGGTGCCTTTCAAATGTTTGGGTGTGTTAAGTTTGTTTGGGTGTGTTCAGATATTTGTGTGTTCAGTATGTGAGATGTTGTATTTCAGAGGTTTAAGTGTGTCTAGATTTGTGGATGTGCACCATTATCTGTTTTTTAGGGTAAAAATTAGTAATACTATTTGTTAATTCTAACTGTGTGTTATGTTTGGGAAAATGAACATATTTTATTATTCATTCCATTATTGCCTGTTGGCCTAGACTTGTACTTATTTATAGGCTATCAAATAGATGACAGTCATAGCCTCAGTTTACATGAATATGGTAATTTTCAAATTAAAATGCAATTTTATGCCCCCCTTCGGAAGTATAAAAAATGAATACCCAACTCCTCTATTTATTTATTAATGACTGTATTTATTATTATCATTATATATTTATTAATAAATATATAAAAATAGTGAAGCGGAATGTGATTTTATTGAAATACTATTATCAAGATTAGACTAATGCTTGGGCTTCAACACACACACACACACACACACACACATAATAAAAGGCTCTCACTTTGTATTAACAAAAAAGCTTTTAGGACTTTTTTTGACATTTTCTTGACTTTAGTTTGCTTAATGAATTTCTGTGGCAAAAATCTTTTCATCTTGTACTTTACATGTCATTTTGAGCTCTGAATAAATTTGCTTAATCATGATGAATCAAGTAATAAGACTGAATTGCCATTTTGTTTCACTTCACTCATTAAGCCTGACTTTGGCTTCATCTTAGCTGATTTGTGTTTGAAAGCAGGGATTTATTCTGTTACTAGTATTACGTATCCATCTTGCTGATACTGTGGTAGCAGTTGCTGCAATAGGACCGAATAACATTTTCCACGACAATCAAAGAAATGTGCAGATTACAGATTTTTATTTCTGTGGGTCGAGTTACAGGATCCTGTGCAGCTGTGTTCTCCTCTGCGTGTGTCACTTTTTTTGTGGCCATTTTTCTGCTTCTATTTTTCTATTTTTTTTTATTTGGTAATAGCCATTCTTCCAGCCCTGGCACAGGATTCTCAATCCCGCCTACAAAGCTCTGATTGGCTCGGTTGTTTGCCAACCAGGGACCCAGCTGTCAGTGAACACAAAACCAGACCTGACAGATTGACTGAGATGTGGGCAGCCAGTCAGGAATGTTCCTGTGTGAAATATATTCATTCAACATTAAATCTACTCCACATTCTAAGCAAAACATCACAGGAACACCTCTTCCAGTGTAACATAACACAAAATAAGTTGTTGGTGATCTGGTCATGTTTATTTTCTTAAGGTTGGTTATAATGATAGAACAGCCAAGCTGTCAGCAATTGTGCTTTTAGTTTACGCTTGCATGATTGATTGTGGCATCTGGAGTTCTCTCCTGAGAAAACTGTCTGCTTGCAATTTACCTTCCTTTAATAGATTCCTTTTTAATTCCAATAAACCAAATACAGACATATTTAATTCAGTTTATCACCCCTTTTCAAATTTCAATTAGTGCCTTCTCAATTGCAATACAAGATATTCTCAAACATTGCACTTTCATACCTTTTGCTGTTAAGTCAGCAAATGCCTGCTTGAGAATGCTTAATAAAGTGTTATGTGCTTCAGCAGAAATCCTGCGAAAAGAGGAAAACACTGCTTTTCTGTTGAACTTCTCTAACACTCTGACATCTCACACACTCAGACAAGTGTGCGCTGCATGAAATAGACTGAGGAGGCTGAGAGTCAGTGAGCCCTGGATGCATATGTGACTGCGTTCAAGAGGATGAGATGCAGAACATTAACGGATTTTGTCATCTCCTTTGATTCACTATTGCCTACATGAGACACGCCCACTCACTTTCTCTTTAGCTTTGACCTTGACAAATCTACCACTCAGAGAGATGACAAGCAAATGAGCTGGAGTGTGTGTGTGTATGTGTGTGTGTGTGTGTGTGTGAAAATTTATGCCTATAAGTGCTAAGGCAAAAGAGGAAAAGAGCCCCTCACATAATTTGCCAGGAGTACCTGCTTTGGTTGTTATCTGTGATTGGAAAGGAGGCTCACGCGGCGCCCGTAAGACGATAGATTGCACCAATGGAGTCACGGTGGCAGCCGTGCCGGTTGTTTAAAGGGCCATTCGGATGCAATCTGAGGGATTTCAGGCTGGATTTATGCCTCCACTATTGCCGGGGCTCCTCATTCTGGAGCTATGGTAAAGGGGAATGAATTGTTGTGTCAGGAAGCAGACTTCCTCCTCACCCTCCCAGCCAACAGGGCCCTGAGCTGAGCAGTCTGGCTTGTGCTGTGCATGTCATTAGCACTCCGCAGCACTTCACCTGCAAGTGTGAAGCCTATTAACACTGTCATTAGAGGAGCTCAGGTTCATGTCATGTTGAGGCCAGAGATGTCCCCTTGCTGAGAAAAAAAAAACAAAGCCAAATTTATTCAACAGCCATGCTGAGAATGATACAAACTGCTCCGTATGCCAAATGCTAGCTATTTGAAAAAAAAATGACAGCTTGACTGCTCATTTTTCAGTTAAGGATGCGTCTTAACATATGTGATGAGTAATTGTCGTGTTATCTTTTAGATCTGTTAGATATAGATCTAGACATAGAAATTACAAAAAATAAAAAAACTGTTCCTCCAACTGTAGTATCAAAACTCACAACATATATTCCAAATGGAAATAAAACAACAGGAGTGACAAAATCCATTAAAATTACTTTTTTAAAAAACATTTTTGCTTTGCACTGTCAATGTACATGTTGAACGCACTCAGGCATCAGAATGTCCCATCACCATGGTTCTTATAGCCCTGGAACATTGACATTTACATCTATAAACAGTCTGCAGTCTGTTGAAATCATGGATATGCAGGTAAAAATGCTGTCTTATCCTGACAATAAAAATATGTGGCCTGTCTAGACATGTATTAGCCTGTAAATAAAGGAAGTTATAACCAGCCTGGGGTTTAAAGGCCATCATCAGGACATTTGTGGCATGAGCTAGAATTACTTTAATTCACAAGTGTCAGGTTCAAGGGCATGGGAGCTCAGCCAACAGAAAGGTCATGCAGACACAGATGCCAAATAACCATTGTGCATCTTTCAAATCTGTACCTGTGATGGTGATGTGAGGCAGCTCTCCAGCAGTGCTCTCTGGATATATACAGCCCGGCCCAAACAGCAGAAAAAAACAAAGCAATCATAGCTTCCAGCAAAGAAACTCACTTTGCTTTCAAATCTTTGTTAAAACAAGACCACACACACAACAAAGACTGCAAACTGAAAATTACACAGGAAGGATTGCTGTGCTGTCAATAAAAATCGATATGTTTTTCCAGAAACAGTCAGCTTTAATTTAGGTGATCTCGGCTATAGAACAATCATATCTGGGACAAAGTAAACTCAGACAATAAAGAAGCTTAAGGAACGTCTGTGGTAGAACAAAAACTGTGAGAATAAAGCTGCAATGGAGACGAAAATGTACACGTTTGTCTATTCACGTTTTCATCAAGAACCAGCCTCAAAAATATAAATAAATATTACATGATTAAAATGCCACTGTACAGCAACTAATATAGTTGAGCTGCTGGCGTGTCATCTTAAAAAAATGAGAAAATAAGCACCTGGACACTGAGGAATCATTGAGGGTATCTGCAACTGACAGCATCCACAGTCTGTGTCACATTCTAATTACTCATATTTAAAAAAAAAGAAAGAAAGAAAGAAAACACCCAAACACCCAGGGCCCATGTCCAATACTCCCACTGCACTGTAGTATTTTCACACCATTTTAATCCTTAATCAACTACAGAGTGGGGTTTTTACAATGAGTGTTGTTTGTTTCCACTTCAAAAAGACTACCTGCCATACCTACTGCAGATAATCACGCAACACCTCAGCATTATACCTGAGAGCCATTCACTCGGGACCAAATTATAGCTTGCATGCATCGATTGAATTCTGTGTTGGAACAAATTTCAACACCTTTAATTAATAGCTGTCTGCACACACCTTTTCCTGGCACTGCATCTCTGCAACAGTGTGCCTACATCACGAATTAGGAGATCACAGATTTGAAACAAAACGCTCTCATTGTGCAGTTTTGTGTGTGAGAATGATGTGCTGGATTCATGTAATGATCTGAGGTGGGGTTTGGACACAGTGCTCCTCATTACATGGGTGGTAACCTTTAAATACATCCTCAGCTCTGGATCTCATCTGTGTTATTGTGATATTGTTGTGTTTTTACAGATGCAGCAAAAAAACAACAGAACACTTTTTAATCTATCTGTGCTCATGACACCGAGCAGCCCACCTAAAGCTCCTCATTATCTGACACGAAATGAGAATGAAATACATTTGAGCCTTGTATCCCAGGAAATAGCCTTTGAAATAGCCCTTGTCAGTAACGTTTGAGAAAGATAAATGTGATAGCTCTGGTGGGGCTGAGCTCTGCCAAAGCGACGAGTATTTATAACATCGTCGCTAACAGCCAAAATGTATTTAGAAATGGATTCAGATGTCCACACTGCATTAAAGGCTTTGCTCACAGACCACAAGAGGTGCTATGAAAATAATGTTTTGCCGGAGCGAGATCATAAAATGGCAGCGCGCACCACTCCGCAATCACTCCATCTCCTCCAATAAAGAAGCCAATGTCAACACAAAGCTAAGTGAAGGACACACCTGCTGAGAATTCAATGCCTCTTGCTCCACTGTGTTTCACTTTAAAATGGCACATTTAGGAACCCTAAAGGGGGTCACCTCATTTTTATGGCACGTATATTTGGGAACATTTATGACCCTAACCTTCAGCCCCACAGCTTTGGTAAGGTTATTGACTTATTGTAGATGTGAGGATGTCTCATAAACTCTAATGTCCCTCCTCAGCCGGTATCGAGCCCACTTCACGCCAGAGGAAAAATGGATTTGCTTCTTGCCTGTGGCACTTCTATTTTCCATTCAATAGATTTTTGGGCATGTGTGTGTTATATGTGTGTGTGCCTGCTGCACGCAAGCAGACGGAGAGAGAGAATGATCTGAATAGCAGTATGGAAACGTGATAAATATTCCTGGAGATGAAATCATCTAAAGCGTTCCAAAATGCAAGTCTCATTAGAAGACGGTAATTAATCACATGTTTCCATGGTTGTTCTGAATAATGAGACTCCAAAAAGTGCAATTCATGAATTTGAGTGGGGCTAAGCACTCTGTTTATTATAGATGACTGACATAATTCGATGATCACCCCTAGGGTAATCCCTACAGAGGGTAAAATGGCTAAAAATGACATTTTCCTTCACTTTTCCCTCTTAAGAATTCCCTGTTTTCAGAGCTAATAGCACACTTCCTGAAAAAAAGAACTTTGTTGTCTTTCTTTCCCCCAATGAACACCAAGCTTCAAGTGTACGCTAAGCAAAATATTAATTAAGCTGCAGCTGATAAAACAATATGTTGATATCACATCATCAAATAGCATATGCTAATTGCATATTCCCGGACTTCATTATAAAATCTGCTACAGTAATTCTAATCAAAGTTATGCCAGTGCTTCATCAGGGCTGCTTCCAAAGGGGCTGGGTGTAATTGTATCATCAACTGCAGCAAGTCATCTTATCCAAAGTTTCACTCCGCCACATGGAGAGCACTTCAAGCTCCACTGTGATAAGAGCAAGCCTCATTCTGGATGAAGCTGTTGAGAAACACTGATGTAGAACAGTTGTGGAAGAATGCAGCCAGGCAGTTCAGTTTCCATACAAGCATCTGCTTATACAGAGTAATACGAAGACCACGCCCATAAATATCATCACCGTCTTTTATCTTGTGATTGTTGTGACAAAATCATTGAAATGGCTAAAAAGGAAGATTTGTACTGCCCTAAAGAAAAAAAAGTAGGTGAATACTCATATCTGAATCATTAATGTGCTGAAATTTCTGTCTTTTAAAAGTCATTTTCTACTCTTTCTAACTTGGAACAGAAATGAGAAATGTTGTTGTAACAACTCCATCGCCAGAAAATTAACGTAATAGATGATTCTGCAAAACCACTTCAAAAAGTCAGTGTAAAACTTTTTATAATTCTTGCTTTCTATCATATATGCGCATAGCAACTACATTAATAATGTTAGGGATAGATTGTAATAATGGTTAATGAAAAGGCAATGTTAATTATAGGTCTGAACTTTCCTGCATTAAAAGTCAGACATGCTACACAGTTATTCAAGTAGGGAACTCTACTTCCTGTACTGTTTCCACTAGAGTTGACACTGGATGTTATCTGGGGGGGGGGGGGGGGGGGGGGGGGGGGGGGTGCAGAATCATCCAGTATTGACGTAGGGATGTGTTGACTAGGCTGTGTTGCCACTTTTAAGGCCGCTGTAGCTCAAATGGATGGGAGGAGTGAGAGAAGTTCACCAGAATCATGAGTTATATCCAGCTGAAGAATATATTGTAATGGTTGGAAAATGAAAAAAACATGAACATACTTGCAGATTAAAACTGCTTGATTTTTGACTAAGGTGCACGTAATAACTACTATTGTCCCACAGTGCAAAATACTGTGGTTCTTATTTTTAAACAGCTGTGTGTGTGCTTACTCAAATCTGTAAAAAAAACAACAACAAAAACATGGCGGACAATGACAGATGTAGAAAAGCTCCAAAAAACATCTCAGACAAAAATAAACCAATAAATCTCTGAAAAAATATTTTCCTCATTATTAAGTGTGGAAAATGGAAATAGACAGCAATGCTCCAGTGTTGCAGTTGTATTATGTCCTTCAGAGTAGTGCTCTTATAATTCACTATACATATAAAACTCATTGTCAACATTAGAAATAATGTAATAATGACAAAGTATAGTAATATATCATAGCACCTGTCCACATGTGGAGGTGGTTAGCATCTTGCATCACCTGACCAGCAAGTGCGTGTGTATGTGTGTGTGTGAATGAGCGGCTAATTGTAAAGCTATATAATTGCAGTCCATGTAGCATTTGAAGTCCATAGTGTGCAATGTATGGACACAAACTGTGTCACAATTCAACACTACACACTAAGTCTAAGCAGGTTTTGAGAATGTAGTGCATTGACAAAATAAAGTCATCATACATACTAAAATGCTGAGCGTGTTGTTGATGGTCGATGTTGCACAAAGGAAACAGAGGAGTACTATTTTTGAGAGACGGTAAAACAGCTTTGTGAACACTCCAGGCAAAAAAACAAAAAAAACAACAACTACAACAACAAAAAAACAACAATTAAATCTTTGGTAGCACATGTTGCTATTTCTATGTGAAGTTGAATTTGCAGTGGCATTCCCAAAGTCACAGTTTGATTGACATGCACCAGCACATATATTTGATCATTTCCTGTTAGTATAACATGGTTAAGTATGTATACTAACTGGGACACAGAAATCTTGTTCTATATTATGACAGTAGAGGCCATCAATTACTTATAGTTTTAACTCCAGGAAATTCCCAAATCTCATCATTTTTTTGTGGGAAAAATAGAAAATGGTAACCTTAAAATCAATGGATGATGTTATGTTGTGAAATGTTACCTTCTATCCAATTTACAGTAGAAACCCTGGAGGTTAATGCATAAAACAGCATGAGTGGCACTGCCTGTATTTTTCCAGGTGATAATTTGAAAAATGTTAACAAGCTGTTGAAAATGTTTGGGACAGTAGCAGTTAGCTTAATTGTTTCAGGGTAATCAGATGCTGTTTCCTTCTTACTCAGCTCATTTATGTATTCAGTGATCCATTAGCATTTATGAGCTACTGTTGGGAAGGCATACTATTGACTGGAGGCATTCTTAAGGAGTGAGATAGCGTTAGTGCATTAAAGAGAGTATAAGGTGTTAGGTCGTTTTCTCATTTGAACCCATTGTTCTTCCTTTAGAACTGACTGTAAAACCATTAAACCCTGTAGATACGCTGCTGAAAACAGTGTTTACCTTCCATGCTCAGCAAACTCTGAATCCAGTTCAATTTAAAAAACTTATTGACTTTATTGTCTTCTACCACAATACCTGGGATTTGCGGCTCAAGATAAGAATTATAAATCATGGTAAACAATAAAACACAGTGGCCTGACATTGCTTGGAGGTGAGGCTTAACTGTAGTGCTTGTGAATCTTTATTTACAACTGTCAGCCTGGATGGTAAAATCTGCGTGGGCTGCCAATTAAAAGGTGTTTCAATATGCTGTTTACCCCATTTGCCCATTTAATTAACTGTTATTGATTTGTGTTGACTAGGTGCGGTTTATGTACCTTTTCTTTTCTTATAATTTAACTGTGTTTCCACTCTGAGTGATTAGTGCTGCAGAGATCCACACCCAAATTAATCTTGCATTTACAGTAAGAGCCATTCTCTCCCCCAGCAGAATGCAATTGCTAAGATTTATTTTGTTTTCCACCAGACTCAGTCTGGGCCAATGCAAACTACCAATCATTTTCATTAGCAACACCGCACTCTCATGCCCTGTTGATTGGATATCTTATTAAAATTAAGTTAATGGATTGCTCGTGATTTATCAATGCCTTCCACTGCCCGGATTTTTCAACAGAAAAGGAGGAGCAATCTGAATTTCCATTTAGTCGGCTGCTAAAAATGTAAGAAATGTGCAATTTGGAGGAAAATGAACCATTATCAGTATGAGACCATTGTGAACTGATTCTAAAGGCCACAAAGAGAGTCCGACAACCCCAAAAACTTCTGACAAGCCAGCTGAGAAAATGTCAGCAGTACCCTCACTGCAGGATGTGGACCTACATTATTTTCACTCCTTTCTCACCTTTAATTATCCAGGTACTGTTCAGAAAACCTTACTCAGAACACCTGATCTTTCCCAGGAAACACAGCTCGCTCTCTGCATGAACACACACACTTGCTGTGTTTCTTACAGCCATCTGTAGAGCAGTGAAATAGTGTGAAACAAGTGTTAGGACTGTATCACGTCATCCGCGTGCGCGTGCACCTGCACCTGCGCGTGCAAGCGCATCTTCATGTGCACCCACTCACAAAAAACTGCTCCACAGCACTACTAGAGGTCAAAACCCCCACAGGGAAACTTTAACCATGAAAATCATTATTATTAAAATCATTAAATAATATTCCTTATCTTGATCCTTTTTTTAGTGGAGACTTAAATTACCATAATTCTCTGGATTGTGGGTAAGTGAAATAGCTACTTTCCTTGTGTAAACAGGGTTTTTTAAGAAGATATGTAGGCTTAAGGAATCATGTAAACAGCTTGGTTTCATTGTTTAGAATCACCATTAACAGCTGGATTATTGTGTACATGTGGATATTGGCAACTGCTGTCCCTTCTGCCCGTAACTGCATGAGTAGAAGAGCCACACAAGTCTGGATACATTTATTTTGTCAGCATAGCTGTTTTGGAAAAGAGGCTGGATTGAAATCTGAAAAACTAACCCAAGCAAAAATTTTTTTTTTTTCTTGTGAAATTTTAAACAGAACAATACTGCTAATGACAAACCACTTAGAGTTATTTGGGTGGTGACTGCACAAAAGCCAGAATCAATATTTAATCGATCAAATATTTGCTGAACATATTGCTTTTTATTGATTTAGGGAGATTTAGAAGGGGGGGTTGAGGCAGTAGAAGTTGTCCTGCACAGCTACAGCTCCCCATTGTTGCTATAGTGATGCTTTGCTCAAGGACACAGTGGCAGCAGCTGGTAAATAAAAGCAGAGCATTTCTTTCACTTCTCGCTCGCCTTCTTTACAGTGATTATTTCCTGCTTAGATGAGCCTTTTTAGAATCATTAGCAGGCTTCAATAACCTTTAGGCTAAATCCACAGAATACGTGATATGTTACATTTTGACGCTGTACTCATTATTTTTAATGTCATCTTGTGCTGCCAAGTACTTCTTTCATGCCTGTCATTATGTCGGGCAGTGACAAACATATCATTACATGTAATGGGTGAGGAATGAGTAGAGGAAAAAGACCATCAGTTATGAAATTGGATCTGAATTTTGTGAAATACTTAAATTAAAATGATGTACTACCCACAAAATTGCATTCAAAAATCCATTGCAATAGTATAGACTTTACATATAAAATAATAAAGGTTAACAAAGGTCATTTTAATAGAACTTTTGACATAAAAAATAAAATAAATCTGACTGAGAAATAACCACATAATATTTTGCATTTGAGTCAAGGCAAGCAGCAATTTATCACTGCTGTATGTTATAGATTTGAAAAAGACCAACAGCTGAGAGATGGCTGGTAAAGAGATTAAAGATACACAATATTCCTCCCTGCATTACATTAGTATAGAGGTTATGCATGTGTGTACAGTATAATTAGATAATTATCATACAATTAGATTATAATTAGATAATATATTAGAACATGTAATACTATCAAAAAGTAATTCTGAAAACATAGAAACAATATAGAATATAATGTTCTTCATTCAGTGGCCATTTACTATACATTCCTATTGATTTGGTTGACCTGCATTTGGCATTAAACTAAAAGCTTTCTTGACACAACTTAATAACTAGACTTATCAATGCTGATGTGCAAAATGTGCTGGATCTCCCACCTAATGCCTGTCAAACATGGCCCACCTGTCTGCACGTAGTCAAGACCAGATAAAGGAGTCATTTGATTCAAAACTATGATACAGTCAAAAAATAATCCTTCATTATATTAAGATTAAAAAAAACCTGTCAACTGCTGTCTTTTGTATTTTCTTTTACTTGGACTTTTTTTCACAGGAGGATCTATTCATCAAGAGATAAAGAAATCCATATAAGAAATGAGGAGAGTATATGGATGACTTCTGTTATGTTTGTGTGTTACATAAATGAGTGGCCTTCCTACAGTGCACTGTGCTTTGTTGCTGAGCACAAGCGGCTGATTCAGAGCCTCACATGGGTCAAAGGCAAAAAAAAAAAAAAAAAACCCAAGAGCTTGTTACTCAGCAGCCATCACTCCCACCAAGCTATGAATACAAAAACGGCATACATGCATGTAGATGGAGCACAGACAGTCTGAAGAACAAGTGTGTGGTATGATGGAAATCCACATGACATTCCATTATTCTGTCATTATGAATAGACTGACTTGCTTTTCCGCCTATGCAGTACTCGTACTGTCAACACCATCCAATAGATGAATAAATTAGATCAAATCAAGGCATTAACTATCTACAATATATAGATAATAAAGTACAAATTGCCACTTAGGAACTGTAAAAAACCTATTAACGTCTGGAGGGAGGCTGAGCCTTATGTTTCACTTTTTAATAAAGCAAGACCCTCCCCAGCCGTATCTCAAAATAACAAAACAGTATTGCTACAACTAACCAATAACGTAAAGACGCAAAGCATAAAGGATTTTTGTACATTTTTCCAATACACCAACAATGTGCCCATGACAAGTAAAATTAGCAATTACCAAATTATTGATCGCAAGAGTGGAGTTGATTTGATTTTACGTGTAAAGTGATATATTGAAACAAAGCTTTCAGTGTCTTGGTTACAGTTTGTCTGTGGAAGAAGCAACAATAAAGTGTACGCACTCAGATGATTTGCAGAACTGATCATATTAGCGACGCTGTAAACAGTCTCAGTCAGCATGTATAATTTCACTGATTAGTGGAAAACGGTGATGCTGAACTTGCATCATATTAAAGGCTGAGTTGATAGGACACATTTTACTTTCCTGCACTAATATAAAATAAAGGAGCGACTGTAAGCTGTGTATGCTAGTGAAAAAATGAAGCACACTTTACTAGATGCCATACGACTACGGCATGTGTTTTTCTTCTTAAAAATTGACAGATTTGAGATTTTAATTTCAGAGAAATAGAGAAATGTGAGTGTCTGTTTGTAATTGGAACATTGTAATTACATGGTATGCATCTTAAACAACTAGTCAACCGGGAGGAACTTCTTTACTTAGAGTCATTATTAAAGGTCAGACTTAAGTGTTGAGTGCAGAGCTCCTCTGTGATCTTAATTCCCTGTGTATCTGTCATGTCTGCAACCCTGTATCTTTTATTTTCAAGGATTACTTCTTTTTTTTTTTGGGGGGGGGTTTTAGGTTGAGAATTACAAAAGCTGCGGTGGAAATTATTAATGGGAGCATTTTGGGAGCACATTGTGTTAACTCTAATACTGAGCAAATATACCAAACAACACGGGGGACTAAATTCCCAAATGTGCTCCAGTGCAGAAAGGGCTTAATTCCTGTCTCTGCTGGCAGCTAACCCACGGACAGCCATGCAAGGAATACAGTATATGAGAGATTGAAATGACTGATATTGAAAGCAAGCATTAAAATGTAACAAGTAAGAAAAAAGTAAGCTGTGATGCCTATATGTTGTTTTGTTGGCATGCAGATGGACAACTGCTGGTACACACATACACAGCTTATACTCATTAAAGCCACTGTAGAGTTAGAGAGAAGCTCATTCTTGCTATACTGTGATCACTGCACTTCTGCAGCAAACCTGTATCAACTGTGGCTTGTTTTTCACTTCTCCTCGCAGCTAAATTGATCCATTATTGTAACCAATTGTTCAGAGAGGGCACTCATTCATTTTTCTGGTCTGCAGCAGTTACTGTTTCAAGGAGTGGAAAAAGGTAACGGAATAAACATCACTCCACACTCTACAGACCACATTAACTCAATCTGGCATCTTGTATTTTGTCTTGCATACGAACTGCACCGAATTCTGTCGAGTGTATCTGGTCAGAATTGAAGGCACATACCCTTGAATTGGGTCCTGTGAGCTACAAAGCACTTTCCTCTGGCGATGCATGATAGTAGCTTAATATCCAGCATAATACATCACTGGAGAAGAGTAGGGAACAGCTCAGAGCAGCTTGTGACAGGGTGACTAAACTGCAGAACATGAAGGCCACAATTTTCAGTTAATGCTCAGTAACTCCTTCACCAAGTGTTTTTGACCTCATAAACTTTGAATTTGACCTAAAAAGATAAAATGATTTTTCCGGCATACAAAACTAGAGACTGTGAGAAGTATTTGACAAAGTCATAAAAGCAGGAAATACAGAAATAGGGTAGATCAGTGTTTAAATAAGTGAACTGTCATTTGATTTGTAGTCAAGGACTTTAGTAAAATAGGAGCAGGGAGGAATGAGAAGAACAACATGGAGAATATAAGCAGTGAAAACAAAACAAATGAACATGAAGTGCAGGAAGATCATCCATATTCATGAAGCAGACTTTGCAATGTTGCATTTCATTAACATCTAAGCTGAAAATGAATTTGTGATCAAACTGCAACACTGATTCCACAGTGAAAGAGTCTCCGCTCATACCTATTCTTGTGTAAGGTAGACATAGCGACTCACAAAGAAGAAAAAAAAAATCTTATTTTGTGCTCCCCTTGATAATAGTTGGAATGTGACAGCTTTTATTATGGCAAGACAGGTAGAATCAAAGCCCAGTAAAGATTTTGACATTGAACAGATGTGACGGCTCGCACCAGCGTTGAAATACTGTGTAAATAAAGCATGAAAATGAAAGCGGAGAAGGTCTCTGTAGCTGTTGCCTGCATGATGCTGTGAAAGAGGAACTGATCATGTATTTATGTAATGAGTTCACAAAGAGCTGGAGGAGTTTAAACTGTAGAAATTATGATTGTCCAAAATTAATCAAAATCATATGGCCACTTCCTGCACATTAATGGGAAGACACACAAGGAAAAATTATAGTCAAGAGGAATAATGAAACTAGCTGGTGTTCATGTAGCAAATTCAAAAGGACAGTTGTCATCATGAGGACAATAATCTATATTTTTTAATCTTATAAATCCGTCCACATAGTCAAACTTGTCTCCTAGAAATGACATTTATAGACATCTAATTTGAAACAGCAATCTCTGGTGTCAAAGTCCTCCGCTCTGTATGCCCACCATCCTCCTCCTCCCTGTGACTCTGCTGCAGTACATCAACATAGCACTTCCTTCACTCAAAAACCTTACCTTATGTCATTAAGTAATATATAAACATCATTTCTAGGAGACAGGGTTAAAGTAGCACATGATGGTTCGGGCCCTGCTAATGCACCTCTCTTACTGATAAAATGACAGGAAACAGAGTAAAAATATCAAAGTGGTTTCAGGAATAAAAAGCCGCAGCATTACGGTACAGAGGCATACGGTTGGCTGTGTTTCAATATGGAAAAGGTTGTTGCTATGATTTAAATGACAAAATCTGCGTTGTTGTCAATAAGCCATGTTTGCTCTCATGTCCAGATTTGTAATAAATTGAATTAAAATCATAATTATCTGGCCAGCACTGCTTCCACTCACCCAGCTAAGACACACTGAGGCAGCTGCAACCTCTTGAGACACAAGGTCAGTCCATGGATGTATCAGAGATGATCTGCATTATAATGAAAACGGCTAATAGACTGTTTATCCAGAAAAGATGTTCTGCCTATGATTGAAATTGTGGATAAATTCAGTCAAAGCTAAGAGCACATCATTTAAAAAATATTGACATTAGAAATATAACAGAATGATTCAGATAGCAGCCACAGCCGACTGCAGAAGACATCTCACATTTCATTTTGTAGCTGTATTTACACAGATTTCCTGTGTTGGTGTTGGCTGATATATCAACTGGTCAAAGTCTAAATGTTTGATGGGTACACTATAGGGTATGATCTGTTATACTGGCACACAAGGAACCTAGTTCACCTGGTACTGTATACTCAGTTACCTCAGGACTGCCTCACTTTTCTCTTGCTTCTGTGTTTGTATTGTGGAAACACAGTAGGGGAAAAAAAATCACATCTCAATTTAGAAATGTCGTCTTTAAAATTGCTTAAGTTGCTGTTTAGGCGTTTGGTTGTTCAGTGAAACATTCTTTGATTAAAACGTCTTTTTTCTATGTTTTTTTTTTTTTCTTTTTGCTCAGTACTGATGTACTTGCAGTAACACAGTTTGGGATGTTTTATAAGGACAGATGCTATTTGCTGACTGCCAGCTTGCCTTCAGAGAGGACTAAGCATAATTTGATCTGGTTACCAAATGCAATTATGCCTGATCTTATTTTGGAAGGATTAAAGCTAGTGTAAATCAATTTAGTATCTGGAGAATTACACAGCATGCCGCTACACAGGTCAGCAGGTAGCTGTGGTATATGTTAACACGTTTAAGTGACACTGTTCTTTATTTACATGCCAGGGGTCGGATGCATAAAACTCTGTGTAGATTCATGACTAAAACTGTGTGTATGCATTTTTATCAATCTCTGTCATTGAGGAACTGGGCACACGAGCACAAACTTCATTTCCACTCCCACAATGAGCCATAACTGGATAAAGACACACCCTGAAGCAGCTGTTTTTATATCAACATGCTGCCTGCTTCACCAGTCTGTACATCAGTCAGTGAAACAAACAGGAAAGAAGGAGTGCAGTTTCACCGATTGTGCTGCACTAGCAAGGTTCTCCGACAGCAGAACAGCTGTCATTATGCACAACCATTACACACAGCTGTGCGGCTCTTTATGGCGTCCTTATCATTAATTCATCACATGGACCTGTGAACCATCATCAGCAGTCATATCTCAGAAATGTAACCAATGAGCAGTTTGTAGCTCATATCTAAACCCACTTTACAACTAAGGACAAAATAATATTAACAGCAAAATAAAATGTTGACTCCTGTGCAAATTAAAATAATGATAAAATTAATCACACTAAGGTAATTGATTATGTTTATAAATAGCCGTCTGATTGGCATTAAACACAAAAAATAAAAAAATAAAAAATCACAGAACCAGTGCAAATGGTTATCAACATAAACAATTCCATTTCTCAACTTATATTTCATCTCCATCTCATCACGTCACCGTCAGATGGCTTTAGAAGCGTGTGTGATGTGTACGCTGTACATTCTGTGTTTATATGTGCAGGAAATCACATGCATGGTTTCTGTGCATCGTTTATGCATCTGGCCCCAGGTGTTTGCTAAAAAGCTAAATATAACCACGTTGCTCAAATATCAAATGTTAATTACAATGTTTTTCTTAATGAACCCACTATTGCAATCAATATGTTTGGTCTGTCTTTTTGCTCATTGTTAAACTGGTTTGATATTGAATGCATGCTGAAAATCTGATGGGTCAACAATCCAATAATATGGGTTAATACTCAGCTCTGCTTGACTGGAGGTTATCCTTTATTCTCATATAAACAGACATCTCAAGCAAATCTTTTTTCTCTCTCTCTCTCTCTCCATTCTAATTTGATGTGCCTGTGCACTCTGCCCTCTCAGCTGCACACTGGAATACGGGTTTGAATAGACAGTGATTGAAAAGATGATTTAACAACAGTGTCTTTAACACAGGAGTCCTCACAAATGGAAGCGCTTAGCTCTGCTGTCACAAAGAGAGCAGCCTGTACTGATTCTCTGGCTCTCATGTCAGGTCGCACAGCTCTCTCATCTGCTGCTTTTTAACCCTCTGAGGTCTGAGACATTTTTTTCCTATTATTAGTGCCTTGACTCTCTTAATATATAAACATTTGTATAAATTCAGTACTTGTTACAAGCAAGTCATTGATATCATTTTTTTCAGCACAACATGGGCTATTTGAATATGTATGCTGCAGTGATATTACCACTTAATAAAAAATTAAAAGACCGAGAAGAGAAATAAAATGGAATTTGAATTTTTTAACCATTTTATCCATTTTCCAAAAAAAACAAACTATGTGGAAATGATTACAATCTTCACATGTGTAGCCCAAGGCCTTAGGTAAAAAAAAGAAAAAAGAAGTCTCAATTGCACAGAGAAACATAACTATTACTATCAATATTACTACATTTGTATCACATATTCATTTCTGGATGATTTTTATAACAAAACAACTATGTGCAAATATTTACTGCCTTCACATTTGTAGACCAAGGCCTCAGATGAAAGACAAACAAAAAATAAATAAAATGTCTATTCATAAAGTCTCTATTGCACTGAAAAAGAGAAGTTTTTTTTACATTTTTATCAAAACTGCCCATATTTGTTTCTTGGTGTATTATCTTGGAGTTTTATTTTTTAATGGAAAACGGCATTTTTGCCGCCACACCAATTCTACCGAGCTGATCTTGCTGTTCATCAATTTCTGTTGAGTAATAAAATGTTTGCAAACACAATAAAACACCAATCAGAATAAATAAACACATGCTCCAATCGTCCAAGTGTGCGTGGAGGTAGGAACATTTCTTTACATATCTCAGTACACTTCAGATAACTATCCTGACACATTATTTACTCTCTGAAGCTTGCCTCTGAGTTTCAGTACATTTCTAAAAGCTCAGGACACAGCATAGATCTCCAATCACGTTTGTAAATCGGCTATACGCCATTTTGCAATCATCATTGGTTCAGCTCTTTGCGAATTATTGCTTTTATACTTTTTTGAAAGTGTCTAAAAATAACACAGTGGTTCCTTAATGTATTATTAAGACCCTGGATGAACAAGAACAAGTGACAGCTCATTGCAACGGCTGAATGTAAAGTCTCTAGCATGCACCGTTCCAGAGATATTCTAAAAATAGTAATTAGAGTACCCTTATGTTGTATATGACATCATCAACCCCAGAGGGTTAAAAGGGTATCTGGGGAATCGTTTGAAAAATGCCACTACATCCTGTAGTCTGCAGGTATGCTCAAAGTTAAAGGTAATAATAAATTTAAATTATTGGTATAGTGTGAGAGCTTTATATATTATGATATGTAACAGCAGTATGAGTAACAGTCTCTAAATAACTCCTGGGAATACAACTTAGACTAGGCTACACATTTGTAATTATGCTTAGAAACCATAGGGCTTGACTTCTTCACCTCCTGCCATGACACTGCCATGACAATAAACCACATTAAAAACCGGATGAACTGTAGAGACCATGGTGCAACAGGTCAGCCAGTAACAACCTGCCTCACCGCAACACATTACAAAGTGGGCAGAAGGTGTACGACAGCGCTCTGCCTCTTTAACCTTCCTGTCAACACACGAGATGACCCCTAGCACCTCAACACTCCCTGCACACAAAAAGCTCACACTCAATGATCCTCTGCTCAAGAGATATTGAATGAGTATAACTGATGAACAGCCGCTGCACGGACAACCTCCACATATAGTAGTAAACAGTATATCCAGCTGAATAAGGCCACACAGACTGTACTTTGCCTTAAGATAAGCTCCCACAAATCCAAGAGTTGAGCTCAAGTGCAGAAACAGAGAAAGTTAAAGCAGAAAGCAGACAAGAGACCAATGGGCTTCTTGCATGAATGTGTTGTCTTATTTTTCTCTTGCATAAAGCAATAAGAGGAAAATAAGAAAATCCTACTTGGGATTCAACAAACTCTCTTAACTGTCTGAACTTGTCGTAAATTATATTGTTTGTTTTTGTTGTTGTTGTTCATTTCAGTATCATATTTAATCTCAAAATTAATTCACATTAGGAGATTATAATTGTAAGTCTAGAGTCAGTCTAAGTCAGGTCTGGACCTCTAGTAAATTCTGTTCGTACCTATGAGAAAATTCTAAGTATGAAAAAAATTGATGAATGCCACAAATGTTCTTAAATCACTTGTACATGCATTTGAATAATGAATCTGTTTGTACAAGTGCTTAAGCATGAGGTCCACTGTACATACCATGAAGATGTGGAGAGCCATCATTTGTCTCCACTGTCTTGTGTTGTTTAATTGCAGTACATTTTCTAGTGTTCATCTTATGACTGCAAAATGACCAAGGTTGTATCGGTTGCCCTCAACTGTTGAAGATCATGTGTTGAGTTGAGACAGGGAGATTTAAACCGTCACTTTACAAGGTGAAGTTTTGAATAAGAACATCATGTGAAAGAGCGAACAGAAGGGAGAACCTCAAGGGAGAGCATAAAGGGAAGAAATGCAGAAGTGAAGAAGGTCATTCAGAAGTGTTAATTTATGGTGTGTCACTTAGTGACAGCGAGGCAAGTTCTTTTGCAAAGAGCATGAAAAAAAACACATGATAAAACTAACAATCTACAGCAATGCTGGACAATCTGCAAGGCTGTGCTGAGGCAGACAAGTGCTTTGAGCTAAATGCTAACATCAGCATGCTACAACGCTAACATGCCGATGTTTAGCAAAACCACAAATGCCATCTTTGTGGTGGTGCTAGAGGTGAAGTTAGGGGATCATCCAAGTCAGTAGGATAAAACCTCTCCATTTGGGAGATGTTGAGCCAAAAATCTGTTCAGTGGTTTAAATATATGTTGTTATTAATCAGAATAAAATACATTCAGTACTTCCTCTATCATTGTATACATTTCTGTCATTTTTGCTGCGCCTTTAAACTCGCCTTTAAAGCCTGATATTAACCTCCTGAAGCAACTCCGTAAAATGTATCTGACAGCTTCACTTTCATAGTGATGGATTACCAACTGTTTGAAGTTAAAGTCTGTAAACTGCAAACAAGGAGCTCATGTTTACCAGCCTGGCCAGTCTGTGATACTTTACACCAAAGAGAGAAGAGAGGCCAAAGATGCGGTGAGTCCAGCTGTTCTCATGTTGGAATTCTTGTCCGCTGCTCTTCAGGAGAGTTAATACAGTATTTAAATGTCAACTTGTCACTTCCTGTGAGGGATAAAGTGCCCGTACCTAACAAGAGAATTTCACTGGGGCAAACAGGTTGATTATACATGGTCTCTTTTAATAAGGAAGGGACACTGTTCTCCTCTGTTGTTATTACAGCTTCACTGAGAATTAGACTAGAAAAGATGGCTAGATTTTTACATAAAAATCTTGCCTGATATAGCTGGAAGCTTTTTCCTTTTTTTTGCCACAGCATACCATACAATATCAGGATTGCTGAGCAAATCTCAGTGGGATTTGAATATGAGAATATGGGACCACTCATACATTTACATTACCTGCTAGGATATTTGTACGAGGGCAACAGGACACATGCCCCAGGAGCTGCTGGGATGTTAAGTACAATTCCAGCATGGCTTGAGTCTTTTCTTACTTGTGACAGTTTTTACATGCATAATTATTACAAATATTCAGGTTTGCTAAGCGCCTCTGGTTCATTCACTCCCATTCAGTTCCAGACAGCATAGATAACAACCCTCGAGACTAGTAATTCGGTCAGTAATCTATCGCGATAGACGAGAAAGCTGACAATTGCAGAGATGAATCAGAGCAGTTACATCAAGTTATAAACCTTTCAAATCTGAATGACGCTCATCATTTTATATTAATATGCACATCTGGGAATAGTGTGTGTGTGTGCCTTAACCAGATGATATGAGGGGTGTTTCAACATTCCAGTCTTTCAGTGTGGAGTCTTGTGACAACCAGATAAAATATATCAGTGTGGGAATTTTCAGCTTTTACCTGTGTGTTTCAACTGTGATGGCAGCAGTCCTCTTGGCTGTCAGACTTTGATACCGCTGTATTCACACCTCTCACGCCTAACATTTTGTGTGATTTCAGCAGAAAATGTGAACTTTCGCTGCATTGTGTTTTACTTGGCTGAGCCTTACCTATTGCATTCCACTGAAGCTAATGTATCCATTCCCCCCTGCTCAGACCCCAGTGAGTTACACAGCCTGTTGTGTCAGCCGCTGTGGTGAAACACATGGCTGACTCCTGATTACATTAGAGACATATTTGTGGAGTCAGTATAGGGCTGACTTTATGTCTTCTATTTTACACTGAGTGACAGCGCAGGGATAGAAGTATGCTAATGTGACATTATCCAGGGTGTACTCTCTCTCAACACACCCACACACATACACACACACACACACACACATCTAGAGAAAGCAGGTAACTGTTACTGATAAATCAACACTGCTCTGTTGCAACAAGCATGAAGGCTCCTGTGTAAATGAGTAACTTATTTCAGTAAAGTCTGTGGCATTTGCTTGACACGCCGCGTATCTTCTCGAAGCAAAAAATCATCTGTATCATCCGTCGTCGTTCTATCTTTGCAAATGCCATTGGCTTGGGTAGTATTCCTTAAGGATCTACCACTTTCTGTGTGTGAGTGACTCAAGTAAAAGACTCACTAGATTTTAACTGTTGGGCTGTATTGCTGTTCAGAGAGCTGCTCAGTATTCATGTCTCTCTTTTTTTTTTGTCACCTCCCAGTCAATTCCACTCTAAGATCTTGTCTGTCTCAGAGCAGTGAGCACCTGTGTAGCGTTGCGGCTCTAAATGGAGTGCCTGTCATAGGTGAAGTGCAGTCACCCTTCTTGTAGACACCCTTTGCGTGCATTTGTGCAAGTGAGTGTGTGTTTGTGAGTACATTTGTACCTGGGTATGTATGTTCACATCCGACTGAGGTTTATGGCGGACGATTAACCACGTCTGGTAATTTGGCAAGAATTCACTCAATTAGCTTCTTCCCATTACGCTAACGAATCATTTCAACAGCATCGCCTTGCGCATTAGCATAATGGCAGTGCCAATGGAGCATACTGTATTAGAATGGAAAGAATGTCTTTGTGCACTCAAATACCTGCTTCTTGTTTTTTTTTTTTTATTTAAATCCACATTTAAATCCACATTGAATCAGCATGGAAGGATTTTCAGCGCAAGACCCCCAGACACAATATTTACCGCTCCGGTAAGAACAATAAAGCAGGGGTTACAATGCTTCCTTTGTGCTCTGCAGCAGAGGCGTCTGACTCATGGCTCAATCATATTCTGATGCAAAACAAAGTGCCCTTATTATATGGCCAGAAGCAGAGCCAACGCAGCCTCTTTGACGGAGGAGGTCATAATGCCTGAGAGAAAACAGAAGCCCAAAAACAGTACGGAGCTGATAAAAGACAGAAGAATGAGGAAAAGTGAAATGCTGAAATGTTTTCCAACACAACACATTGTAATTCTCCCTGGCTGTCATGTTTTCATGTTCAGTAGTCTGTGTTAATATAACATATTTAACACTTTTATCTCTCATGTTTTAAAAATCGTCCATTGTCGCTACAAATCAGAGCAATTATTGTAATGGAACCAGTGTTGGTATTTCCAAAAAATAGTGGGCCAGAATCCAATGTAAAATTAGACTTAAAAGCTTAATAGAGAGTAAAGAATTGAACTAGAGATTCAACCACTGAATGTAGACAATATAATGCTACTATGACAAGCTTTATCATTTTCCATTTAGCCTGCTGAAGTAAACACTTTTTTTTAAACATTTCTTATTCAGTCTACACTACATTTTGGCCATGGCTGACCTGCTTGTTTTTGCCTGATCATTTTCTACTGACTCAACATGACTGCCAACGCACTTAAACCTCTGATGTTTTTGCCTTGCCTGGGAGAGCCGCTGATGCTTTTTGACATGTGGATGCCGATGTTTGACAACTACCGCTGCTGGTGATTAATGCAAATGCTTGGCTTCAAGGTCCCAAAAAAGCTACTTCACTCCATTTCCTGGGAGCCGAGGGACAACAGATCTACTACTCACTGCCAGATACAGAGCTGCTGTTGCTGCTGTAGAAAAACATTTCACATCCAAAGTTCAGACAGGGAACATATGCATCCAATGAGACTATTGCACAGTTTTTTGGCTTACGTGACTCTGCTAAATGTGGATTTGATGATAAAACGGATAAAACAATCCATGACCAGCTAACTGAACATGTGACCAAGCCCAGCATTAGAAAACAGCTTTTGACACTGGATGAATCAGTTACAACTGGAACACAAGAGGAATCTGCTATTCAACAAGCTAAAACAATGACAGCAGACAGCAGTGACCCAGTGGAAGCTGTGCAGTCCTGTTTATGTGCTGCCCAATGCCATTACTACATCTTTTTCAGCTGTGCTTCATCCATGACCAGTGATGATTGTGAGATACGGCTACCTAAGCTAACTGTGCTTTAGCTGAGAGGCCTTTGTCACATGTTCTCTTGTCCATGAGCTTGAACTAGTGGGCTGTAAAGTGTGTATTTTGCCATGATACATCTATGATTAGTACCTCATTGACACACCACTGCCCCCACCTATTCTTTAATGTCTGCCAAATCAAATAACAAAATATGTTGTTGGTCTGTGCCTTCTAAAACACTGCTAAAAAATGATGATGTTTTATGATGTTACAATGCTATGGTTAAGGTCTGGCTTGGTTTAGGCACAAAAACCACTTGGTGAGGTTTAGAAAGGGTAATAGTTTGGGTTAAGAGACCTTTGTAGTACCAATAAGGGGACAATTATGGCAATGGTTTAAAAAACAGTGCTGACAAACAGTGATCTCCCTTGGAAAGTCCAATGTTTTGTTGAGCCACCTATCCACCCCATCCTCCTCTCTCAGAGGACCTTATCACTAAATAATAACATGTCCTCCTTTCCTGCTTTGTGTCATAATTACTGTTACCACTTGAGAGCTTCTCTCACTTCAACATAAATACATGGGCCCTAAGTGTCTTTGTTAGTTTAAGCCTGACGCAGTTGTCATTTTCCCATCCAGCGCCCACGAGGCACCTTGAGGCAGCAGAGAGCGATTGTGCTTTGACCAACAAAAACCTGGTCTAAAGCCAATGGCGCAGTGTTTCACTGTTATTTTAAGGGCGCGTTATCAAGATAGTAATATGATATATACACTCTGCTTGTTACACACACACAGATGTGCGCCAGGATTACAATGTGAAAAGATTATTCTTGTGTATATCAGCATATTTTAAAAAATACATGTCATCATGGTTGGGCATAATATTTATCAAAATTAACTAATCACAGTAATGACGGATAAAATTGTTTAATTATTTGACCAAATCGTGGCAATACATGTAGATATTTAAACAGACAGACAACAACGGATCAGACACAGATCGACTTTCCTGCTGCATCAATACATGATGACATGAAGAACACATGAGGAAATAAATGAGGTGAAAACAATGATTAAACTAACGAAGGAAATAAATCTGCACAACTTCTATCTGCTGCCAGCAGCAGGATCAGCACCTTGGAGAGCTCCTGATAACTGCGTTAATGATTCTTTACATGATTAAAATGAATGATTTAATTTTTGAACAATATTTAACAAATATTCTTTAACATTTTTGAGAGTACAGTGATCAGGTTTCCATACTATCAGCAATTAAAACCCAACTGATTTGACCTGTTACTCCATGACTGAACAAAACAATTTTAAAGAAACCAAAGCTGTAATTAAAAAAATACATTCGCAACAAATTAATGAACAAGATCTTAAACTGGTGGTCTGGGGGTGACCACGGGAGGGTTCAGGAGCAGCAGGGGCCAGTGTGCTCGTTATGGAACGTGGGCTTTCACTTCGCGCACGAGCAGATCTGTTGCCTCTGCAGAGAAGCGTCCTTCTGACAAATGCACTATCATAATAGCAAACCACCAGGGTGCAAGCGCACCTGGCTCTTAAAGGGAATGGGAGATGACACTGTGATTGGTTTATTGCATGTTACGCCAAAAAAGACACCCATGATTAATTAAGAGACAGGACAACCACTTTGAACCATGCGCCTGGCGCATCGACCATTTTTTCCGCCATTAAAATAGCAAAAGTGGATTTGGACACACCCTCAATGCACTTCTCAGAGGCTGCAGATTTATCAACACATCTGTCCTGCTGCCTTCAGATGCTGCAGGGATTTAATGAACTGAAGGAGAAGCTTTTCATACCATATAAAGCAGCTGTGGACAACAGATACTGTATGAATCACCTACATTCATTTATAGATCAATGCAGACTGATTTACTGACTTTCCTGCTTTAACCACATTTAACATTATTTTCTGTGCCAATTTTGGTTGGAGAGTGTTTAATTGAAATAAACTATTTATATTTTAATCATTAATATGTTGTTGCAGCATGTCTGCAGCAAGTATTTAGTTTGATCCTGTTGATAAAATCACCAAAGCAGCAGCGGATTGACGTTGCGCCACAAATAAATATGGTTCTGAGACATCTGCTCTCAGGGCAACGTCTGTATTTCAACCAAAATACAACTGTCTTTGTGCTGCTTCATTTGAATGAACCTCCCATCTGTCTGCACTTCTTCTCCCACCTGTGCACCGTGCGCTTTGCACTGATCACCAAAACACCACACAGACGAGCAAAGCGAGTTTCAAGGTCAGGAAAGTACCAAACAGTTAGAGCACCGCTCGTGCTAGTCGTTGTGCCTCCACGAAAATACTGCCTCGGGAGTGCATGAAATGTCATCAGAATATTCAAATCATATCCTGCTGGATTAAAAACACAAAGATTTCAGGAAAATACTGCACCAGGCCAGGTGGCAGCACAGTCAGTGCTGGATACAGAGCTGTTGCTGACTGATCACTAGTTAACCAGTACTATAGTCTTGATTACTGTTCACTAGAACAAAAATAAGTTATTTCAGGTGACACTGTTCTTCTAAGGGCAAGAATTCTGTTTCCAAAGGTTGTCACACACATACTGTACCACCACTGCTGTCAATATGCAAATACAGTACACATGAATCCTCAACAGCTTAACTTATCAAATATCGTTCCTTAAGTAACAATATTGTTTCCATTGTATCTACACATAGTTACATTAAAGCATTTTGAAACTCATTATTTACTTATTTTTTTCCTCCTAGAATTACAAGATATAAATAGAAGTACCATTAAATAATAAAATAATGTTTTTTTTGAATAAATACAATAAACAGGATGCAGACGCATTGACTGCAATCAATTTGGTGGAAAATAATGAGCAGATCTACAGCAAGTCATTCCTCTATCAGTATGAGCATGACCAATCTGAGGAGAGTCATCATGTGACTGTATGGGTGCTTAGGTATTAATGTCTGAGGACTGGGAAGATTTGTCTACTCCGTGCCCTCACAAGACACACTCCAATCCTTCATTAATTGCACTGATTGGTAGCTCAAATTCAATTTGAACTCAATTATGCTGCATGACACGCAGTCAGAAGGAGTCAAACACAAATGCGGGGACTTCACCTCAGAGCCAGCGGCTGCAACGCCGACTGAAAGATGACTGTGTTGATGTGGCGGAGACACGCGCAGTAATCAGTTGTCATTTGAAGCAAAGCAGTTAGAAGGCTACAAAAGAAGAGAGCCTGATCATAATGAAGAGGTTCAGCATTACTGCAGGAAGTTCAAGTGACACTTTGTCCATCACAAGATACATTATTAAACGATTATGGCAACTTGTGCTGCTAAATGTTTTGGCAAAGTGCGTCTCAACCATTAGAGAATGGCCCGATTTGAGATGATTATTACACAGATGAAAATGTAAGTGTTCATATGCAGTTCAAATTGTGAGGGTGATTCTATCTTGTGAAACTGGCCCTTACACTGAATTTGTTCTCTCTCTCTGTGAATTCATTGCTTCAGAGACTGTGAGCTCTCTTCTGGCTGTCCATGTTTTGGGGTATTTTAGAATCTAGATGTGTTTGTCTCATTAAGTTGTTGTTTTGAATGAGTCTTAGTTATTTTTATGGTTTTGAGCAGCTCTTAGGTTGTTTTAAGGTGCCATTAACGTTGCGTCTTGAATGAAATCTTTTACACGATTGTATTACAAATTTGATTTATGATTTTATAATTGCATTTCTGTTTAATTCTGATTTTTGTGGCATATCTTGTGTTATCTGTCTCATATTGTTTGTCTCACACTCTAGAAAAACTAAATTAGGCTTTCAAAAGTGCACACACCTGCATATCACTTCTTCTTTTTGCACAAATAAGTAGCACTACATCTTATTGTGTGCCTCTCCCTCCAGGTATGCACAACTTCCTGACTAAAAATATAACAGCGCCTATGGCAAAAAACACAGACAACTCTGACTTCAAGAAAACTCTGTCACCTAATAAATAAACTTAACTGAATTCAGTGGCTGCTGTGACTTCAATTGTTCGTTACAATGCAAATCATACAGAGGCTATAGGCGGCACCACTAGTGGTAAGACAGAGCCACACCCCTCCCTCATGGTCGCACACTATGACAATGACAATTCATTTGCCTTCACAGTTGGAAACAAAGTCCCAAACATTCTGACCTTGTCTTTAGTGGCATTTTAATCACTGTTTAGGCCACATATGTATGACATATTCTGAATTGATTTTGTTGAAGCCTCTTTGCAAAAAAATATCTATGCAAACTCCCTGAACAAATGCATTCAAAATGATATATTTTAACAATTAATTTTACTTAAAAAAAAATTTTTTTTACACTGATAAAACAAAAAGTGGCGTAAAGGTGCCCAGAGGACAAACAGCACGTAAAAAGACTGTTGTCAGAGTGAACAATTAAACAGCAAGTTGTCAGAGGGGTTATAGGCTGATCTTAATTATCTGTTATGTTGAAATAAGTTTTACTGTACATGCAATGTCCCTCATTGTGTGTGTGTGTGTTTGTATGACATGATTGCTATGTGTGTATGTTATGAAAAAGAGAAAGAGTAAATAAAAATATATACATTAATTAGATGTTAAGAGTTAGAGTTAAATTAAATTAAAAATATGATCGGTTGTTTTATAGTGAAACACAAGTGGTAGCTATTTATATTTATACTAATTGTGATTTTTTTAAATTATTTTACCAGTAATCACTTGCTTTATGCTTCTTATTAATTTACCTATAGTAGTAGTTGTACCAGAATATATCTATACTATAAAAGTTAAACTCCATGCAACTATTGGTTCAATCTGCTGGCACCTATTTTGTTCCAATCCAAGCACTCCATACATGTATGTCATTTACTGAAAACTGTTTAAGCATCAATACTTCAACAAAGGACAAATGCAACACACTTCATAGCGCAATCTCCCATCAAAAACCTCTCCAAACACTGGAGTACTTTCACAGCCACCCTACTATTGTAATCAAGATTTGACGATACAAAAAAAAGCTGTGTAACATTCAGCCAGTTGATTTTCAGTCAGTGTGTGTGTGTGTGTGTGTGTGCTAATTAAGAAAAGCAAAGGCTCCATCAGTGTGAAGGCTGGGTACTGTACCAGAGCTCGGTGTGCTGTTGAATGTGATACCTCAAGGCAGTCCACTTTCAATCAGTCTGAGCAATTTGTTTCACTTACCTAGAGAGAGAGGGAGAAAAGAGAAAAAAAAACAAACAATTACATCACGGATTCAGAGTGTGTGCTGCATTAGCACGAGGAGCAGATTCATTCGTTCGTTCATTGTGCGCCGCTTTGGCACTGACTGGCCAAAAGGGACTCACAATTTGATTAAATTGAAATATCATTCAGGATGTGATGGTATGTGACACAGCTATTTGAGCCTGAATAAACTGCACTGTAGGTGGTGGTTTGCTTGTTTAAAATGCAACGCAGCAAGCAGGAGGTTGCAATATCCCACGTGTCCTCCAACACTTCAGTCAAGGTCATGAATTCATTTATTGGCAATAATATCATAGGTAAAGTTAATCATTTCATTTCAAGCTATTGGAATTCTTTATTGCTGTTGCATTAAAGGGATTACAGTAGATAAGCAGGATGAAGCAGGTGCTGGATGCAACACATGTTTGATTGTGCTTCACAGATCAGAATGCAGCTGTCCTTATTTTCCTGCATTTAGCAGCCAGAGATTAACGATGGGACCCAGACTTTGCCTCTTTTTTTTTTTTTTTTTTTTCTGTACAACAGATGACTGACAGTTTTCTTGTTGTACACAGCAAAATAGTGCAAGATCATTCTGACATCATCCACAGTCTGGTACAACAGTTCAGACAATCAAACCCACAAAAGACTTCAGCAGATTGTCAATACACAAGTCATCCAAAATCATTGGCACCTCCCTTCCATCTATAAAATCCCTCTCCCAAAGAAAAACTGTGAAAAAAAAAAAAAAAGCAAAGAACATTATCTCGAATCCCTTTCACTCAGCTCACCACCTGTTCCAGCCATTACCTTCTAGGAGGCTATAAATCACATTCCACCATTTTTTTCCCCCCACTGTTCCACCAATTTTTTTCCCCCCACTGCAAAATGGACCCTGAACTCCTGAGCTCCTTAAGCTGCTTTTCCACCGCTTGGTATGGCTTGACTCAACTCCACTCTATTCCTCTATTTTTTGGTTTGCCATCGAGCAAAAGTTGTGGATGGTATCTGGTACTTTTTTTTGGTATCACCTCCGTTGAGGTTCCAAGCAAGCTGAAACAATACTAAAAGGTGATGTGAAAACACTGCAGAGCACTGACTGGTCAGAGAAAATCATCATCACTAGAATCATCACTTGTGCAACACAGGACATCCTGCACAAACCTGCCATAAGAGCATTTGTTTCCACAGTAAATCATCTGTTGAGTGTTTGACGGTTATTTATTTGTGTTTTAGAATGTAACCGCCATGAAACCATCAGAAAATAATGTTGTTTTTTTTTCTCTCATTCACTGGCTTTGCTCTTACTACTGCCCTCTCTTTATACACTCTCTAGCTCGCTCGACCACCGCTGCTCTCTCGTGCTCGCTCACTCGTGCTCTCAGCTTGCTCGTGCTATATTCAAATTCAAATTCAATTTTGCTTTATTGGCATGAATGTCACAACAACAATACTGGAAAAGCATCAGGAGTCAATGAAACAAAATGATATTAATATAAGATTGAGATATATACGTGTGTGTGTGTACATGTATATGTATATGTGTGTGTATATATATATATAGTATATCCTATGCATGTATTGTGTGTGTGTCTAGGTCATGCATTGTCCCTCAGGTTGTGGTATGTTAATACATATTGGACAGGAAGATATGCCCTGTCTCCTCCTCCTAGGAGTAATTTTAATTTTGAAAGGTCATTCAGCTCTTTGAAATCTAAAATGTTAGAGTTGAACTTGTTAAAGTAAATGTTCTTTATTTTATTGAATGGTTTGTAGGAGGAAGTGCATCTCTGTCTCAATTTCACCTGTCAAACAGTGACCACATATTCTGTTTTCTTTCGGTTGCTGTGATTTTTCGTGTTGTCCTTTTTGATTGCCAATTTGTGTTCACTGAACCTGTACTTGGTTAGGATCTGTCTCTGCTTTCTATCTCTGACAGTCAAGAGATATTCTGCCAATTTATAATCTCTTTTCAGGGCCAGATAACATTCTAATCTACTTTGGCTTTTAGTTTCTTTTTTCCAATGTTCCAGATAGGTATCTCTCTCTTTTTCTCTCATCTTTTTATAAAATGAGTCAGGAGGCTGACAACAAAGCCTAACTACTTTTACAGTTTTTCTCGATTACTAAGACAAATTTCTTGAAATGATGCTCTATTTCCCAAAACTCTAAACACAAATGCATCTTCACAAACTTCCATGTCAAAACCAAACTCTCCACTCACTCAAAATCATTTTGAGTGAGTTTGCCTTCAGTCATCACACAAAAGCCATCAAATACACCAACACCACAAAACAGCCATCACACACTGGTGAGATGCATTCAAAACACTACTGTAAAAACCTGATACTGCAATGAATAATGGTGCTTATGCGTTTCCCCCAGAACAACCTCTTTACACGATGAACACAATATAAATACACCACACATGTACACATTTTCAAAATGTTTAATTCCTCAATGTACTGCAGTAAAATAAAGTGTACTTTAAAATTATGCAACTGATAAAGAAAATAGAATACAGTAAAATAATTTCCATGTATTTACCAATGAAAAAAAACAATTTGTACATTAAGAAATAAATCACATTTATTCTGCTTCAGGTCTTTGTGGATCCATTGATCCAAAACAAGTGAACTGACTCAAGGCCCTGTTATCTATCCTGAGGTTCTGATTGGTTTGTGAACAATTTTGACTCTTAGCGTTTCTACCTGGGGAATTGCGTGTTAATTGGGTTCCAGCTGTGATGACTTGAGTTAATGATATTGAATGCCGGTGCTTTCTAAATGAGCACATGAGTGAAAACAGGGGAATAGTGTTTTGAGAAATGGGTTTGTCTTTTGGTAGATGGCATCATGGATTGGGGTGTTTAGTTAACAGGCCCAGAGAAATGTCCTCTCCTTGTCCTGAACTACATCGATACTAGAGTACTTCCTTGTTTTATGAATTAAGTTATACACAAGTTGAAGCAGCCGCCCTATTTGTGTTTGACCGATCAGTGATGGTCATCCCTGCAAACCCCACCCTCATTGAGGGATCTGCAGTGGAAAACGAAATCCAGAAATCCAAAAGCAAGTTAAATCAAGCCGAGCCGGTACCACGTAGTAGCCATCTGTTGCCCCTGAGTCATTTGCACTATGTGGTAAATGCTGTGCTGTGTGTATTGATATGTTGTTGGATATTTGAATGCAACTTGTATCCTCCATCCTTGTGCACTTGTGTCCATGTAATGATACTGATGGAACACTGTACCAATACAAAATTCCACCAGCAATGCTGTTTAATTGTTCACTCAGATATCGACAGGAATTCTTTCTGCATCTGATTAGATCATGCACCCCTTGCTAGGCTGCTTCCAAAAATTAGCTGCTTTAATCCATATTTTTATATAAACAATGGATCAAATGTGAAAGAGGTTGCTATAACTCAACCCTCAGCATTTTAGAGCATTTCAGTGTCTTTTAGCTTATTGTTTTGGTTTCACACCCCTCAACTGTACTGATGTGAATACTGGATGTCAGGTTGCCAGACACATGACTTCCAGTGAATGCCAATGTTGTTTCCTATCGGTTGGATGGGGAATAAGCAACTTTGCTAACAAGCTTGTCATAACAGCTCAAAAGGTGATAACATGTGAGTGTTTACAACTTAATGCAGATTTAAACATTTACATATTTCTCCTTAACTATCCAACAAAATTAGTTTTTTGAAGAAAATAGATCCGGCAGAATGTTTTAGAATCAGGCATCACATGCTATAGATTTGCAGTACTAACCCTTTTTAGGGATTTTGGGACTTTTCCAGGTGGGGAAGCTTAGCCAGAGTGTTAAAGAAGGTGTTAGGAGGCAGACTCACACTTGTTCAATGACTTGATTTATTCAATTCCAAAATAGTGAAACCAAAACAGGTGTCTCAATAAATACATAAATAAATACATATATAAAAACAATCAAACATAGCTTAATCTGCTTTAACTCAAGAAGTCTCAACACAACAAATTGAGGCATGATCACATGCACACAGCTACACAGACATCCTCTTTCCTTTCTCCTCCCTCAAAGCAACAACTCTCTCTTTAACCTCTTAAACTCCCCAAGGACACTGGCATCCTTGGCCGACCACTCTGTCTTTCAGAGTCTGTAGCGGTTGTTCTTGTGTCTGACTTCTTGCCTGGCTTGATCTGCTCTGTGCAGCTTGACAGTAGTGCCCTTGCCTTACGAAAGTCGGAACAAACTTTTAAATTAGGCCTGGTAGATCTGATATGAGTGAAGATTCAGCCAGCGGATTGCTTATTTCTCAACTCAGATTTGTTCAGAGACAGATTTTGGTAGAATGCTAAGGTGAAATAAGTGAAAGTTTAACTGGCTGCAGTTGGACCCTTCTCCAAGGCTGCAGGCTGTTTGGAGTTGCATTATAGTGTCCCACCAACAGAGAATGACTGACATCATAACTGAAGACCTGCCTTGATGAGAGGACTGACAGATTGCATTATCATTTTCATTTTGACCCCAAAAGAGCAAAGTAACATGTAAATGTAAATGCAATAAACTGGGGGCGCTGTTTCGCTTATTGCATTTGAATATTGTCCACAGTACAGCAGGGTATGACTTTGAAAATTACATGTCAAACAGCTTTTCCATTTTCATTTTAATGTGGTATGTGAAAATGAAAATGCAAATTGGATTATTTCATTTTCATTTTTACTCAAATAACACATACCTATGTGGAAAATTATAATGCTATTGTGGAATTACATTTTCATTTTCAAGTTTACATTATCATTTTAATATAGTCCCCTATAGGCTTCCTTATTTCTGACTTAATCTTATCCAAGCTTCTGAGATATATTCTTCGGCTTTGTGAGGCTAAGACTTTGCCATGAGGATAAGTTGATTTCACAATAGATTGAAATGTTATTCACCCCCTTGACTTTATCTGTTCTCAGCATGAGCTCTTATTTTATCTTTTTTTTTTTTTTAGAGTTTTGTGTATTTGCCCGAGCAATGTCTGCACAAGCCTGTCTGTGGTATACACATACACTCACACTAGCTAGAATTGTAATGGTTACCTAATCCGTCATGGGGTCATGCTCCAGGCAACCCTGCAGCTTTGTAGTGTTGTGTGTGTATGTGTATGTGTGTGTGTATTGCTATTTTTAACATTTATAGTGGTGCAGCTTCAATGTGCTGCAATAAACAGTTTTCCTCAGTCACACTGCACAGGTGACTTTTGAAACCAATGTGGCACTGCTTTAAAACTACAGGTTCATTTCTGTCTACAGAAGGCTGTGGCGACACTGTTGTCTGAACAAAAATGATGATGAACACAATAAATTAAATTAATAAAAATTCAGATTGCACGCTTGGAAAGTAGTGCCTGCTTTGGATCGAGCCACACTCGAGCATAAATTATCACATCTACAGTCAATCACTGATCCATTGATTTGGTGGAGACAGAGCTGAAAGAATGAACAACACTCATTTCTTATCTTTAGTCGGGTTGATTTTTTTGCTCTTTGAGATTAAATCAAACTCTCCAATTCAACCTGCATTGTTGTGATGGAAACTGGAAATCATCCTGATATGAGGACTCAAAAGTCAAATACACTGTTGGCTGGGTCCTTGAAATTGCCAGATTATAGAAGCACTCCTCGACTACTTGACGGTTTTGTCGAATGTGTACAGGGGAAAAAAAAACCTTCCCACCTTCTGCTGTTTCACTTAATCAGTGGGGAGCGGGCTGTGATGAGGTGAGTCAGATGTAAAGGTATTATCATGCAGACAATATTAACAAATGCAGCTCTGTCACATAATTACAGCGTTTGATTATTATATTTATTTATATATGTATTTGCCATAGCTGATTCTATTGTTACCAACGAGTCTCGAGTGCATTTTTTACTGTTCATATCGCCGAGGTCACCTGTTGATGATTACATAACAAATTATATTCTCTAACTGTCTGAATGCATTACAGTCATAAAGGTGATACAGTTTGCAGAGATGAAATTTGTAGGGTCAGAAAAAACCCCTTACTGCTCAGTTAAAGAAATGTTGTGGGTCACAACAATGCACATAAGATAATGACAATGGCAGCTTAGGATATGACATTCCCACACACATGGTATGGTAGCCCATGAGTGGATGCTATATCATGTGCATTGAACCAGCGTTTTAAATTCCCCCATCTGCTCTTTGTTGACATTAACCCACTAGAGTAAATATTGTTCATGCTTGGACCATATGTCTCTATAAAGCTATGGGTAAATGTGTAGACAGTCTACAGACTATAATAACATGTGTTACAGATCTCATCCTAAACACTTCAAGTAATTCAGGCATATAAAATAATTACCAGGATGACATTACGATGGCTAGACATTGTAGTGTAGCTGCATTACACTTGTTCTGCAGCTCTAAGGTGAGGGAATGGAAACATAACAGTGGCAGCTGCTTATAAAGCAGAGAGTGCAGCTAGATGCTGAGAGTGTAGAGCAGACAGTAGGTGCTGCTGTTTGCATCAGGTAGGACATTGTACCAGTCTTTCTACACACTTTAAAATTCAAGACATGGACGATCACATTATCACCAGCTGTGTGAAGGAGCAGCATCTGATCACTTTGTCTAAAAGGCGTTATGATTTTGACCTGGAAAAAAAAAGAAACAGATGAAGCTTGTGATGCAAAGATTGTGATGTTAGGTGATTTAAGTTTTCAGCAGACCTTTCTCATGCTGGACACTTTATCATAATGGCTAGACCCAATTTCAGTGTGTCGGTGCCAGGTCTTGGTATTGTGCTTGCTGGCACACTCACAGTAAATGAAGCAGAACCATCATTAAAAGCAGAGTCAGCAATTCTACTGCAATACACTTTCTGTCAAATTCAGAGAATATCTCCTCATGGTCTGCTAGCTGTCCGTTGTAAACAAACCATACCAGACAATCAGCAGCAGGGGGTGTTCATGCTCGTGCACAGGACAGAGGGAAGTTGAATGGTGGGGATGGGCTGGCAAACAGGAGAGAGAAAGACTGTGGCCAATTCACAGAAAGTGTTTCCTCATGGAACAGATACGCTTTCATTTTAGTAAATGTATCAATCCTTCCTGTGGAGCCAACATGCAAACTATTTTGGTTTCAGTAAATTTCTGCTGTCAGTCAGCCAGGTGAAGGCACTTTGTCCGGCCGCTGTCCTCTCAGCTCTCCAGGAGCTGCAGCTGACAGAAGACAGCTCCTGCAGATAGAGACGCTGAATGCAGGTCCAATGAGAAGTGTGGAGGCTGCAGAGAGGCGGAGAGTGTGGATGGACTGTTGTGCTCACATGAGATTAAATTTTTTTTCCGCTTGTGATAATATGTGAGAGGAACAGAAGCGACTCTACAGCTCATGTATCTCTTTGTATCCCGACATATTTCTCTTTTGGCCGTTGCCATGGCCATGAACGCCCATGAATTCGGGGGGTGGAGCTTCTGAAGGAGCATGAAGGGAGGGGTGTATTTGTTTAGGTGTCTAGTTCAGATATCAACAATCTTTCTACAGAATGACTGACTCTACCTTTAATGTCATGAGTTACACCCGTGCCAGTCCTGCTAGACAAAATGTAAGAAAGGTCTATGGATCTACTTGTTACATTAAAAAAAGGTTTTCATTTCCTCAACATTGCAACATGCTGCTCTGATTAATTACAGCAAAGTGAACATATGATGTGATCAATCAGTCACTTGCTGAGCTGAATCAGACAGATCCTGATGCACCTCATCTCATCATCAACGCAATCATTAGATGACAGTTTAAACAGTCTCCTCACTCTTTAAACACATGGTCCTCTGTGTGCTGAAGCGCCACTGCTCATTTTTCCTGAGGGTTAACGAGGCTTATTTTATATTTCATAAAAATGTATTAATTCCTTCTGATGTTAGCAGAGGTGCTCTTTATTTCAGGTGAGGAGACTCCACTTTAAAACACTGCACTAACACTTTGGACTAACACTGTTACACATAGGAGCAATGCTAAACAAACATGAATCTGAGTTTTGAATCCCTGTCACAATGCCCCTCTTTGCAAGTGTATGAACACGTGTGTATGAGCAACACATTTTTACTACGAAGGTGTAGCTGTCGAATTAAAGATGGTTGTTGTTGGTAGTTCTGAGGAGTGTGCCCATTAACAAATGCCACTTAAGGGCCCAAAAAGGGCAGAAAGAGTAGAGATAAGGACTTCTAATAAGGTCTGCTAATTACTCATGCTATTCAGGCTCAGTCTAAAAGGGCTTTGACAGCTGTGAAATATTAGACTTTGAGACAGGGAGAAGGCAGGTACTGTAGGTTGAGAGACAGTTTAGATGGAGGAATGGATGAGGAGAAGGAGGGAGGATAAACAGCGGAGAGGGGAAAGAGATGAGTGATGAGAGTGACAGAGAGCTCTGGCAGTTGCAGTTAAATGTTCAGGCCTGCTAAAAACAACCATTCCTGAATGATTGGGGGAGCTATTCTAACCATTAAATAAAATGACTTCATAAAAATATGAATCTGAACAATTCTGTTGGTTTAAGTGAATTGCACTCGGCCAATTTGTTCTCCATCAAATCCTTGTAATTACAGCCACTTAAAGAAAACAACAGCAAATTAGTCGGCCCTCGTGTGAACGATGTAGCTCTCAATGAGTAACAGACAGCTTCTTTAAAGCCTAAACTGCAGTGGCCTCCTTACACCAGTGTTCATTTCTCTGACATTTATTGTGACACATTATGTGCGTCAAGCATTTCTCTTTGACTAAAATGAGACACTGACAAGATGAAATGGATGTTAGAAAATGAAAAACTGCGACTCCATCTCAATGTCAGTGTTGTTGATAAAGATGAGACAACAATGGATGTGTGGAAATACAAGCTGACAAAATCTCATCGTATTATTGTTGGTACAAAAAAAAAAAAAAAATTAAAAAAAAAAGATGAGATGAAAATACATACATCGTTTCCCATCTTTATCTTGACCTCTCCCATCACAGCAAACTGAAGACGTTCTGCTGGGAGGACACAGCACTTTCAGTCTCGCTCGTTCTTTCATCACTTACGAGAGCTCTCTGCCGCTGCTGCAAACAAATTTCCTGTGCTGTGACCAATTTCTGAGATCATACAATGTCTCTATGTGTCGCCAATCCAAATTGTAGTTTGAGCATCTGAATTAATACATCAGTAACTAAAGCTGCACACTAAAAATCACCGGAACATTTGGACTCAGTTTAGCTTAATATAGCACAGACACAATACTGAGTTAACTAAATACAAAGCTGTTGTTTTGACCCAGTGTCAGTGTTTTATTTCATTGTTGGGTTATTTATCTAAACTAAAATATGTTGATTATGAGCCAGTGTTAGACACTGAATATTACAAAATGATGCTAAACTGGGTCAAAACAAGCCTTTGTCTGGGTGGTTTTCTATTCATAGCTACCCAGTATTGTGTTGGTGCTATAATGACCAAAATTGTGTACATTTTGACCCAGTGATTTTTACTGTGTAGATTAAAATGTTTTGCCAACTGCAACTAAAAATGTATGCAAATAAATATGCAAAGGATTCATTCTTTAGAAATCAAACAGAAAACTGATTTCTAACTGTCTTAATAATAGATTTTTTGTTGAAGTCATGAAGTCAGTTGTGGCTCTAGGCCAAAACTCAAAGAACTAAATGTAAAATAGCTGCCATAATAATCTTTAGCATTAATGCATTTTACACTGATTGAAATGCTGGAATCTGATCAGCAGTGTATGTGATACTAGATGCAGGAACAAATAAAGGAGCATATGGATGCTGAGACATAGTCCTGCAGCAATCTGGCCGACCTGCAGTGCAACACACACACACACACACACACACACACACACACACACACCTCGTCGTTACAACCACACGTGTGCATCAAAAGGAGAACCTCTCTGATGGAGATGTACAACAACGCCAGCCGATTCTGAAAGACAAATCAAGTGACAGATCCCCGCAGCAGATGACAGTTCCCGACTACAATGAGTATTGGCTTTATTACACAGGCCCCTGTTGAAACACAGTCTGGAAATTAATTTTATGCCTGATTTAGTACATGTTGGCGCTTGAATGCACCTATGGCTGATATCATCAACATCCGAACCACTTCATCTCGCACTGAGTCTCACAATGTGAAAGAGGAAATAACAGTTTTTTCTTAAGGTGACAGGGAGTCACATGCTTAACCGAGTGGCGGGTTCAGCCTCATGAGCCTTTTCTTGCACGGTAATTTGTCATAACGGGACATGAGGCTTCCCGTGTACATCATCAGTGTGCATTTATTTTCTTTTTTTTTGCTTTATTTTCTCTTTTGGGTGGGTGGGTAGTGTGTTGAAAATGGGCACTGGACCACTTGGCCATTTTCATATTTGTGTAATTGGGGATGGAATATTTGTCTTGTTAAAGGTCAACGGCTTGGCTTCCATCTTTTTAATGAAAAGACATTAAATGCTCGGGCTCCCTTTATTGGGGACACTGAAAATTGATGGGTGTGTGTGAACGGACAGGAAAACACAACGATGTTTAATGTTAGTTGGAAGGTGCAACTTTACAAGGATTTGCCAAAATAACCAACCAGAATAAAAATGTACATGTGTAAGGTGCAATTTTTAGCTGATACTTTCAATCGCACCTTCAGATCTTTTTGGAGCAAGCTGGAATTTCTTTTCTGCATATTAATGGTATTTAAAAAAGACACCAAGAGAAAAAGCCACCTTTTCAGTTTAAACTATGTGCATAAAAAGAAAGCTTAGGTTTTAAGTGAGAAATGGAGCAATATGCATACGCTTTATACTTCTAATATTCGTGTCAGATGATGTTTGAGTTTCCAGAGCTGCGTTAGCTTTTTGTCACTATATCATTCTTAGAGTTTACACATTGAAATTCAAATGAAAGTATATCATTCCCTGAATTAGGGGGATCTGAGCTATAAATAAAAGTGTTCAGTCTCATGGGAATTCAAAGCAGTTCATAACAGACTCGGGTTGAGTTTCACAAACCATTTGCAGTCAGTCAAGCAAATCTCTAGATGAAAGGTTAAATGATGACAGGTATCTTTCCCGCTTTGATTCCTTATAGCTCCAGTCAGTAGAAGAAGTATAAAGGTCTTCTGCGTGAATTCAGATTAGGAATTTGCTTTGAGCTTATCAGTTTCAGGTATATCCAGGGCAGATTTTGGGGCAAGATGATTAAAATAATGGTTTTTTTTATCAACTTTAGGGCTTGAGAGTAGAATACAGGGTTATATACATGCAATGTTCACAATTACTTTTCCCTTAGATATTAAATATCTGGCTTTTATCTCTACGTGCCTTTCTATGTCCTTCAAACTTACAGGACCTAGAATTTTTTTACACTTTCTGGTCTGTTTGTTGAACAGACCAGAAATTGCTGAAATTGATCTATGATGAGCATCACCAAAACAAGTTTGTCATTAAGTCGCTGTCATGTGATGATTAACATTTTCTGTAGCATAAACATGTTCATGTTCATGAACTGATAGAAAAGCAGGACTTATTGGCTACTCAACAGAATACCTTTTCCATTCTCTTATGTCACAGAATCCATGTTAATATTCACCCAGTTCAGTATTCAGTTCCAATCAGCTTTCAAGTAAAATTTGAAATCCAGGCATTCCATCCAAGAAGAGCAAAGCAAGACTGTATGTTTTTGCTTAATTTGATAACTATCTGGGGGGGGGGGATCATGTTTGTTGTGTCTTTTGTCTAGGCTGCATTTTGAATAATCACATAGTACAAACTGAAATCAGCAAATAAACCAGTGAGAACACACCCACCGATCCTCGAGTGAGCATCCAGTGAGCAGCCTTTTGCCAATCACATCATTTGTTCAGGAACGTAAGTGAACTACACACAAGAGTTCCCTCTGTTCTCCTCACAGCCAAGGTTAAACTGACTGGAACATCCACTGCAGGTGATTAATGCACGGAATAAATGTCAAGCTAACTTATTAGCCAGTTAGGGAATAATACGAACCTTTAATATGAAGGATGAGTCCATTCAGCTGATAGTGGCTAGTGTATGAGCTCCGTACCACTGACTGTTGAAGAAAAATTCATGGGAGTAAACTTTTATTTTTAAAATTTCCTTCTGTATGTGTGAATAAGTGATGTGTTTTAAGCACAAAAATGATTTTATAGTTTACAGTGTAACAAATAAGTACCTCATGGCATTCATTACATTACAGTAAAAACACTGCAAACCAGGACGTCGTTGTTTAATCTCCTGATCCGCAACTTTAACGTCAACTCATATTTTATTTGATAAAATAATACAATATCATTTCCCTTCAGATACACCAATGCACAAGGTGACTTTGACAATCAAGTAACTGAATAAGCCTATCATATTTGAGTTATTTCCCTCATTGAGAGAAACACAGACGCTGAGAAATGCCGATGACAAGTCGCATTAGACTAAAACGCTATTGATGTACAAAGGCAGGAAGCTGCAGCATTGTCTGTGTTTATTGTGATGTACAGGCAGAATGAGACAGTGCTCAGACTGCTGGAGAATATCTTCCTTTAGCTCAGACGCGGTTCATTCTGCTTCCCTCTGGCAAATTTTTTATTCATGCTAGATCTACTGTACTTTTTTCAGGCAATTATACTACTATTGTAATTGAGTGCATTCAATTAGCCAACACCCTAGCAGTCTAAATTTGACCTCATACCAGCCTTTCAGATCCTGCAGTGAATTGTCTTAAGCTGTCGTCTGTGGGTGTCTCAAAGTGAAGTCACAGCTACCCATAATCCTTTAAGTCAAAAGCATCTTGCTACTGCAGTGGCAGATTAAATCAAACAATTAGAACGTTCAAGAATCTTTTGATATTATCCTTTCAATCCTGTTCCACCATAATATTTGATGCTGCTTAATATCATGTCCCCAGGGGAAAAAAATTAACTTCTATTAGAGGCTATTAGTGCTTTAATATGCAATTGCTCATTACGAATTAAAAGTCAATTTCACAAAGAGGGTACCAACATGCCTGCAATCTGTGCTTCCGTATATTCAGAGCTTTAACTGCTCAGTGTGCTGTTCTCCCATCTCAGTCGGGCAAATGTGGGCTTTTTCAAGTCATAGCCCTGCAGCTAAATTGATCTTTTGAATTTAACCATTCCAACAAGGTCACACAGCACTTTGAGATCTTTGTTTATCTTTGTAAATTAAAAGCTCAAAAAGCAACTTACTTTTTTAATAAAAACTACTCAGAGAGTGAATCTAGCAGGACAAAATTGTCACAGGGTCAATTCAAGGACAGAATGAAGTTTGTTTTTTCTCCTTTCTTGGTTGATTTGGTTTAATGGACAGGGGCTTTAGTTTAGCACAAACACAAAAAGACTGCACAGCACAGTCTAAAATGTACTAATTTTGTTCAGTGGTACATGTGGTGTAAGGCAAAGGTGTTCATAGTGGGTTTTTCATCATCTTCTATTATGGAGTGAACACTTTCAAAGTGGTTAGCACAAACCTCTTTACAGTATGTCATAGCTACATATTGTCAGGCTAATTTCACTGGTAATTATACAGTCGGGGAAATGTTGTGCTTCTGATATTAATTGAAAACTTACACGACATTGCACATTGATATTGAGCAGTGTTAATTGGTAGATGATCGAAATGAAAGTTACAACTGGTTTCAAATCTGACTTAGAAAGCAGTATTTGTCAATGACTCCACAGTTGCAGCCTTTAGACAAATACCTTGCCAACATTCGTCAAGGATTTTCTGGCTTTCAATGCAATGTGAATCACGCTGATACACTCTAATACATCCTATATTTTCAGTCCAAACCATTCATTAACGTTACAACAAGCTTTTGACAAAACTACAAAATACCTCTCACAGAAATTTAGAGATGAATTCACAGACAAGAAGTTGTCTTTCAGAGTTTTATTGCAATATTTAGTCAATCATTTGCAAATGGACCTCTGAGTTCGTTGGGCTAAGAGATCTGTCATGTGGTTCAACACATACAAGCATGCCACACAGACAATCTCATATTTGTCATCCTAAAAAGTGCCTTATAATCATTGCACAATGTTCCTTCTATTTATTCATAGCTTTATCTATCTTCCTTCCTTAGGGGGTTTCCTTCTCTGCCTCTGTCTACTGAGAAGCAAAAGTTGAAGCCAAATCCCTCAGCTCGCTTTTGTTAACTTATCCACATTTGTCAGGAACCAGCAGTGGAACATGCTCACACGAGAGGCAGAGAAGACAAAGTAATATATTGTTGACAGTAAAACATAAGACAGATTAACATAATCTTAAAACAATAAACATAAGAGTATAATCTTCCATTTCAAACTCCAAATTAACTTTTTCAGCCAATAGCAGTACCCAGTATACTACATTCTGACAACCTGGCCCCCATACAAATACAGGTAAAAAAAAAAAAAAAAAAAGCTTCCTGCATTTCTGCCCTGAAATTAGAGCACCTTATCACGTCCTTGTCACGTTATGGCATGGATGAAAAGCTCATTTTCAGTCAATTGATGCACTGACCTGGCTTAATAAGTCAAAAGAGACAGATTTGCTAACTCACTACTGCCCGGACTCTCCTAATTATCCTGCTTTCACACACATTAGCTGCATGATTCATTGGAATTCAGTCAACTTTGCGCCACAGAGAGCTAAACTTTGAGGGTCATAATTGCAGGCAGGGTTGCTTCACATCACTTATCTGCATGGAGTGGGCTTTAGTTATATCTGTATTTCATGCTGGCTTGCTTGAGAACAAATTTTTTTTTACTGCTGACATTCATTTGATCTGCAGTAAAAAAAACAAACAAACAAGAACAGTAAAGACTCAGGGTGACACACTCACATATTCTTATTCTCTGCACACAGTGCTGCATTAGGTTACTTTGTGACCAGTCCCCCGTAGCAGAAATACTTACACTAACTGCCAAGGCATAATTTAGCCAACTACTTTGAATTTCTTTTGAAGAGGCTTGAATAAGCCTCAGAATCACTACCAGAACATATTCAACAAGCTACGGTCTATGCTAACACATCAACTAGGGGTGCGCCCCAATACAAAGACGTTATTCGGCAAAGCACAAATAGTGGGAACATTTATTTTGTACAAATACTTTTTAAATTATTTGTTTTCGGGAAGGAAAACAAAAACATGTTATATACCAGCATGCAGGTCGGTTACATGCTCCGTTATTACGTCTATCAGCAGGTCTCAACGAGGGGAGTCACATCCACCCGCTACATGACGCACATTTCCTTATTTGGACATCACTCCCGGAGTTGGGAGTGTTCCCAAGAGATAAAGTTGAGCTACTGACACAAGCAAAGTGCTCTCCATAACCTGTTGTTCCCCTTCTACCACTGATTCATCTATTACATATCCAGAGATTTCCGCCTTTCAAAACTGACTTTCCAGCCTGTGCTCTGCTTTGAGTGCAAAAAGAAAGAAAAAACAGCTACTGCATTTTCAGCTGCTCGGGAGTGGTGGTTTGTGCACCAGAGACCCATCAGAGCGGCTGCAGTTCCTACTGTTTGCTGACAGAGGTCGATAGAAGTCATGCATTACTTAATGCATCTTTAAAGTGCACAAGAAGTGTTGCGTGTCATTTCCTGTCGCACACAAAGACAGCCTTGTTGACCCCATCTTTTTTTTTTTTTCAAGGAGAGCGCCTCTCATATGAGTTCTCTTCATTTCACTGTGAAAAGGCAAAAAGGAGAATGGACGTGGAGAAAGTGAGGCAATGACACTCTTGATGTTTTCACAATCACCCTGCATGCCAGGTTGGAAAACAATGAAGTGGAACCAGACACATTAGCACTGCTCTGATCTGAAGCCCAGGTTATAAGACACACAGTCAGATCATTTAGTTTATTTGAACTGGACACATATTCTCACTTTCATGTTACTGTACATTATCATTGTTTTCTTATCTGGAAGGTTTAACATAGGTTTAACTGCTTTAGCTGAGGCCTGGCTCAGAAAAACAGTGCTTATTGTGAAAAGACAGTTTCAAATGAGCCTAACAAACGAGAAGGAATATTATTATATTTCTGTAATAACATGACAGACAATGTGTCAACTATCCAAAAGATAATGTTATAGAAGAAAAATAAGGACAAAGTAGACAAAGTTGCAAAAATAAATGTTTTTTGTGATTGTATGTATCAAGTCATGTAGGTTCAAGTCCAGTGCGAGTAATGTGAGCTTTCTTTGTATCGTGAGGGCTGAAACTTAATTTACAATATGTAGAGGATGTAACGAGACAGAAACACTTTTGAGGAATCGAATACAACTCCAGCCTCATCAGCAAGAAAACGAGATAATTTGCATTTCCTTGAAACTAAAGCTCAGTTGCAGTTTGCTACTGGGTATGAATAAACTATAAAAAATCCTTGAGACAGACTGTCTGCCTGTGTCTAATTGTGTCTATTTCTTATATTTTATATTAGTGGAATTCAAAGAGAGAAGAAATGGTGAAAATGCTTCTCATGAGGCGACAGCCATGAATCAAAGTTAGTTTTTTTTAAGTGCAGTGCATTAAAAAGCACATTTTTCAAGCTACTAGAAAAAAAGATTTTAACACATTTAACACATTACACATGGGAAATAATAATTGCTGAAAACATGTGAAAAGAATGTGAACTATGTTGTACTGAATTGCAGAGTTAGAGCGTTAAACTGTTTTTCACCATTTCTGTGTTCAGGATTTTTTAGGTGGGCCTGAAATGGTGGTTCTATGATGTAGAGGTGTTACTAGCATGACCCCTCTACACCAACTATATAAACGCTTAAAAATTTTCATTGAAGATAACTGGGATTCACTTCAGATAATCTGCTGTTACTGGTGAATGGGGCCCTTTTCAGTCAACGTCAGAGCTCAAGGAGTTATTTTAAACCCAGCTGAAGCGTTCGTTGACGGATGGAGCCGTCAGCAGCTTCAGCTTCAGGTCGGCTGTGCGGTTGAGAGGTCCCAGGTCAGAAGGAGAGTATTTACCAAGCAGCACTTCACAAAAAAGCACGGCATGAGAGGCAGTTGCTCCAAGGGTGATGGCCACAATGAAGCCACTTTTTTAGCAGAGAAAACGTTAAGTGCACCAAATTCCATTGAAAAAAAATGATGATTGGTGATGGATTTTTTACTGCATTTTTACTGCAACAAGTCCACATTTACCAACAATATATGTGCCAAATTAAACAGTGGCTCTTAACTTTAAAATGTCATCCCTGTTGCTTGCCTTACACCCACAAACAAGCCTATTTTAAATTGTGTATCTTTTTTCAGGAGTTTGGTATGAATAATGCTTATTTTTCGACCTACCTAAACCTTATTCTATTTACTTGTACTTTAAGAGAAAACGTAGGGGAGGAATTCTGGAGAAAACACTGAACTTCAATCAGACAGACTGATTGAAACTTTGGTCCAGCATGAAGTGAAGCTAAGCCTGACCAGGACCAGGCCTATGTGGAGGGATACGTTTCCATGGTGACTAAATCAGACTAATTTCAACGTCCATTATGACACTGAATTTCCTGAAAATAAGCCTGATTTACTTATATAAGCCTGGTTGAACTGGTAATCTTGCTTTATGAAACACCCCAGCTCTTTGTGGTTTGGCAGAGGTATATTATATGAATATTAATGACACCTTTAATGTAATATGTATCAAATCTAAGTCATGAATATGCATAGAAAAGAAAAGAAAAGAACGTATGCAAATCCAAACATACCACACATTAGTCTGTTCGGAAGTATTGCATTCAATATATGAACAATAAATATAAGTATCCAGTATATGACATACATGACAGCACAAACTGTATCATAAATATTTGAAAATGTTTTTCACACATACTATTCAGAAAGTCTAATATTAATTATTATTCTTAATTAAGGCTTGATTGCAAGCTTGTGGATCTTATCACACATCTCCATTTATTTCCCAAGCCCACAGAAAATTACCTGGGTTCATTACAGCTAATTTCTTATCCCATATCTCATACAACTGTTCCAGTGCTGTAAGATTAAAAGCAACAGAGTCTGTGTTGTTACGCTAATCAGCTTCAGACGATGGCATCATTATTCTCTTGTCATCCAAGGAAACACATTTCCACATACAGGGGGTCAAGAGAATATCACAAACACCTTGCAATATTGTGTGATGCAATTCAACGTAATAGCTCTGTAATGTATCCCACTGATAACCTCTAAATAAGACTGTGAGTCAGTTAATTTGTATTTTGAACATGTAAAAATAAAAAAAAAAACATAAAAACAAATCAAGAATAACAATAAAATTACATTAAAAATAAACCTATACAACAAACTCAATAAACAAATTCTCATTGAGAAAACAAATTAAATATATTTATTCCTACCCCTTCCTCAACTACTCATCATATATACAATTTATGGACAGGTGTAGATTCAGCTCTGTGTGTAAACCTTAGTGTTGGTGAGGGGCTACTTGTAGTCTTTGCCTATGTTGGTCACACCTGCTGTGTTTGACATGATTTGTGGGACATTGTTGATGTGTTTGCAACTGATGCACCAGCATTAGGAAAGGCTTGCTGGCCATTCGGTACATCTGTTTGTTTCTTTATGTCACCCTAACAATGGACACCGTTAATGAATGAATTAATTAAATGAATGAATGAATTTACTGGTAATTAACTTCATATTGCTAAGCCAGGCTTTCAGGCCTGTGGCAGTCACCCCCCCTACCCCCCTCCCCCCCAGTCTGCTACTGAACAGGTGTGGACTTGCTAGACTACGGGGAACAGAACTGTTGTAAAAGTCTTTCTGTGTTCGTCTTTCTGTTCTTCTGTAGCTTCTACCTGAATCCTGTGGTTTTGAGTTTAGCTTCACTCCTTTGTTCTTGTTTGTTCTGTTAACTGATTGCTTTCAGCCATATCAGAGCTGTGCTAAATTACTGCTGATGCAAATAAACACTTCCTACTGCTGCTGCTTCACATTAAAACCTTTCCACCAGTGAACCATCAGCTTTTATTGTGAAGCAGCTATAAGGAATGCCATGTGTTGATCACTGAATTAGAACGTCATTAGCGGTGGAATTTTTCAATAAAAATACTTCTTCACAGCAGCGGATCAGTTTTAAATATTGCAGGGACGGGCAGTACAGTCTAACAGCCGCAGTGTGCTGTTAGATGAACAGCTGCAGATGGTGGTGCGAGTGAAAAACACTCACACCATGTAAGCACAACTTGAATGGACGCAGTTGCTCATGGCTCAGCTCAGCAGCGGCACTATACATCACAGCTACAAAAGCATGTTACACAAATGAATCCTCAAAACTCACGACAACGTGATGCAAAGCACAAATTGCAGGAAAGCAGGGGTCACAAGTAAACCCTCACCAACACTGATTGAAGGACACTTTACAGCTCATTGTGCTTCACTACAGCGTCAATACCACGTCACTGAATTAATCTCTCACATGGTCTCAACAAAATGGTACAGTATGGCCTTCGCAAAGGTAGACTTGATTGCATCCTTTGCACTATAAATAATACTGCTGTTACATACTGTAAGTACTTCCCATTTATTTTTTTCAAACCCAACCTTTACAGAAAATGCTGCAGCATCTCTTCAACTATAGGTCAGCACTCAAAATAGTGCCTGATCTGTTCACTGTTCATCCACGCATAAGGACATTCTCAGCTGGTTTTAACGAGCCTGGGAGCTAAATTAATGCTTTCTGGTTGCTGGGACAAAAAAGTTGAAGTATCTCTGCTCTAATGCCCGATGGCAATTGTGGCCCAGCTGGCTCCTGGGTGATTGCATTCATTCAGAGCACCTTAATCACATACCCCAGAGGATACTCACCTCCTTGCCTCACACTAAATAAGCCTCGGTGTACAGCCACCGCCAACTAACAGCTAAACAGAAAGGTGACATCGCCCCCAGGAAGAAAAAAATGACTGCTCTTTTTCAGAACCTGCTGTGGTAATCTGTCTCCCCAGCATTGCAAATCCACACCCCAGGGGGAAGAGAATTGGTGCTGCTATGTCTCCACACCTACAAGACTGATATCATTGACCAATCAGCACGTACAGTCTTTCTTTCCTGTGAGCTGTGGTCGCACATGTCCCATTGATTAAGGCTTTGTCACACCTTGCAAGTGTGAGTGCAAGGTGCACTGTACCACATATAGTAGGTGTATGAAAAGTTTCAAGGCTTCATGTAGGTGGTGCATTCACCTTTAGAGACTACACTTTATCTCAGGTACTGTATATCTCCACAGTACCTTATGGAGCACTGACAATGAGTGTAAAATGAATGAGCTTCCTCTCACAGTTAAAATGCATAAATACTCCTATCCAATTTCCTGAATCCTTCATGCGCATAGATATTATTGCAAGGAGAGAATTGTGACAAAGTGAAAGTTAAAGAGCTTTCTGCAACAGTAAGTTGGGTAAGGGATGTGCCAAATGTAAAATGCACTGAATGCTGTGCAGTTTTTGTACCCAGCATGCAACTAGCCACAACTGTTGTTTGTAAAGCCATGTATAAAATATAATTGAGCAGCCAATAGGGGGTGGGGAGGTCGATCTATTATTAGCCAGGATAGGTTGGAAAAACAACTTGACATTTATGTATCCATATTATCTGAGTCTTCAGCTCCCTCACATTAGTCACATTAGTATTCAGTTGTTTTCTAAACAGCTCCATCTCCTCAAATTTAGAATTTCTGTGTCATAACACTGGAAAGAAATGAGAGACATGCTGCTTAACTATTATTTGTGCCATAAGGATTTGTTTTCAGGTGAAGAGGACAGTGTTTAACTGTAAAAAGCAAACTTCTAGAAATATGCAGAACACCAGAACATTTTTTTGTCTAATCTTAAACATGTTCAGATTAGGTAATTTCATATTTCTCAGTGCATTCTTGTTATAAGGTATGGAAGGCACTGATGGGAAATAGTTCCATATTAAAGACTGAAGATGGTTGTATGACGGTAGAGTTGGTCGTGTGGGGGCTGAAAATATTGTACACTGACAATAAAGCAATGTGTCCATTAAATTTGAGATTAATTAACCTGAACGATGAACTTAGACTGATGTGAGCTGTCCATGTTTGTTTGGTTTTAAGGCAGTCCCATATTATTAAGCTCAACATCGGAATATCAGATTTGAGTTTCCCAGTGGGAATTAAGATTTGACATAGACACTAATTACACATCGCAAACTAGTAATATACTTTAAAGTCCCATATTTATTAAAGTCACCCTCCACTTAAAACTTATTGTTACTACACTTGGATGTTTGACCTTCACTGTGCAGAATGATGCATGTGCAGAGTTTGACACTAAAGGATGTTTTCACAGGGGTTATGTGTTTGTTAGGACACAACACTTTATCAAAACCTGGCAACCTCACCACAAGACTTCAAGAAGCTGCAATCAGTCACTGTGTCTGAGTGTTGTTTATCACAAAAATAGTTCCAGAAACTTTCCCTAAAACCACAAATAATCATTTTTACATCTCTGCTGATGTACCAGATAACAAACGTGTTAATCAGTGAGCTTTAGAGGTGTTTGTAGGTGGACTTTTGAATTTTGGAATGAGCCAGGCTAGCTTCCGGTCTTTATGCTAAGCTAAGCTAAACTCTAACACAAACTATTCCTTTAACTTAAATTTGTGAATAAAGTAGGATTATTGGTAATCCCACTGTGACACTGAGGGGACACTTATAGTTTTCAAGACCATACGTTTTGGACCACAATACAGTGAATTAATTGCTCTTGTGCAGGGTAAGAAACATGGTGTTGTGGGCTGACGGCTTTGAAAACATTCCTTTGGGATTCAATTCAGACCTTCAATGGTGTACCACGTTTTCGGTTGACTGACTCCACAGCGTGGTCAACCTCTAGTCCCATCCCAGCATCATTAAAACTGATACTGAGCGGCCATAACAGCTGGCCAAAGAAAAGCAATCAAAGTTAGTGGAGCAAGAAAAAGCTTCACATTTTGCACTACGCTTTAAAGAAATAATGCATAGAGTGTGAGTGCAATTTATTTTAAATCCTCAGGCTCTGTGCTCCGACGATAACAATAGAGACTATATATAAATGACAGTTTGTAAGTTGTTTAACATCCCCTGTGTCCCTGCCTGTAAAATATCACACCTCTTCCTCTATAACAAATCTAAAAGCAGCAGCAAGATGAAAACCCTCTGCAAATCAGACCACGCGTGAGGCTTCTCCTATTATTCATGACGATTGCAGCTTTGACCTGTGCTCATCTCGTGCTGAAAGCCACCTTATTCTAACTTCACTGTTACTGATCTTAACAGTCCACCTCGGTTGAGAGAAGTCTGAACGTAACACTGATGATTCAATTAAAAAGAGGCTCAGAGTAGCACGTAGCCTGACCAAATCTAATGAATTTTTAAGAGACCCAGCTCAGCATGACAATGTTTGGTGAGCAAAATTCTTTTTTAATTTGTGGCACAAATCCAGACTCTGGAATAGCCTGATCAATAATTAAATAGAACTAAAATCCCTTACTAATTGCTCTTTATTGATCATATTCCAAACCTAGTAATTATCTTGTAAGATATTTGCCAGAAGACATCTTGAGGTTCATGCTGAAATGATGAAAAGCACAAATGCATAATTGCACAGGCTTAATTATCAGCCTTTTAAAAGAGGAACGGCTCTTACATTCATCATTATTTTGTTATTTCCATGATTCCAAAAAAAAAAAAAAAAAGATTGAGTGTATTACATGACAGAAACAATCAACTGCAAGGCAGTCCCAGAAGGGCAGGAAACACTTTTCACTATGTCTCCGTCTAGAGGTTTAAGCCTTTGAGGTGAGGTATCAGACTAGATAAGACCAGAGTTAAAAACAACAGGATTTTAGCCAGGTACAAGCCCCTGCCTTATTCAGGATTGAGGATGCAGGTGGCTTTTCAAAATATATAAAATTATTGTTTCCTGCAAACTTGAAATTGTGACTCGAGTTTTGCTAAATTTGGACTCATTTCATGCTGTTTACCAGTGTCTTGGCCTGCAAAGGCCATGTCTGAGACCGCCTGGCTACAGGCTTAAAGTGTTTAAATAAAGTTGAGATTTACACCAGGGTCTCTGTGTAGTAGACATTCACTGAGCACTGACCCATCTTCACCACTAGCCCAGTTATTGTCTGGCAAGCTATCACTGACCTTAGTAGTAACAGATCATAGCCAAGCAATGAATGATAACTCAATCTCCCCTTTGAAGGGGCACAAACATCACGACAGGGATGTGACCTTCAAGCCAGTGAGATAATACTGAATTTTTCAAAAACTGCTTCAATTATTCATGACACTTTGCTCTCAAACATTTCCTTCACCAGCTCTGTTGGTGCTAGGTAGCTAAGCTTATTGGAAGCCCCTTTTATGAACTCGTTGTATTATTCATCAGAGGGTGTCCCCATCCACATTCTAATGCTGCTGAACGCAGCCCCAGTGCAATTACATGACAAATATCTTAATATGTACTTGGCATAGCGCAGACTACATGCCCAGATGTGTGCACATTTGCTCTCTGTGACACACACACACACACACACACACACATAATCATATGCATACGTAACTGTTAGGCATGTACAACACACACATGCTTTATGCAACCCTTCAGGGAAATATAGAGCTATTATGCTTTGACAACCCTTGTGAAACTGCAAGGGCACGGCTATACAAAGAGACACATGCATGCAAATATTTCTTCATCTTGAATACACAGTGCTACACACCGTCATACAGTCACATTGCAGTTGCCACCTCTTCAGTTTCCTCTGCTGCTTTTCATTTCAAGCTTACCTTGAGCTTTGGGAAATTTATTGTCATTCTCTTGCAGATATAAAGCCATCACAGACAAGCAATATCCTTGTTTCTTTTAAGCTGTCACCATATTTGATGGTAAGCTGCCATCGCTGCGGTGTTTTTGTGTTGCACTTCCAAGAGCTCATCCAGCTGATGTAACTTTTGGATTATTTCTTGGATTTTCTTTCATTTCTTATTCATCTCAATTCTTATTAATATTGCTGAACATGCTAACCACACAGTTCTTCTTCAATTTATTCTAAACGATATTTCAAATTGTTCCCTTGCGTATGTTGTCACTGACAGGAACAAACTGGCCTGCACCATGGTTGGTGGGGTGGCACTGATGATGTTTTGTTCAAATCAGGTAGCGAAGGTACTTTGGTATTCATCTCACTGTAGCATGAAACTGTGTCTGCGTTTCATCCGCTCAGACCACATCTAAATACAAACACAAGCGCAAAGAATAACCTTGAAGTCAGCACACACATGCCAAAGATCACTTTAGCTTTTATGTCTTTCACTTTGATTAAAAAAAAAAAAAAAAAATCTAGTAGAAAAATTGAAATGCCCATAAGAGTTTAATTTTGAAATGTGATTAGTGCAGAGGTTGCACTGGTAGATTAATGGGTGATTATTACAAATAATGTCATCCCCAGCTGCTTGAGGGATGTATAGGCTCATTTTCTTTCAGCTGATTACAGTTTTTCTCAATTGCTTTGGCACATTTCTCTAAACATTTTTAAAGTTCTCAGCACTGAAGATGCATTTCCCTTAACAGCTCATACGTACAGCAAAACACTATAGTTAACCTGCAAAAGGCTGTAACGCCCCAAATCCTTTCATTCATGTTTCAAATCCTTTGACACTGTGTAAAACCAAGGTGGTCAAAATGTTTAGCTGTTTTGTCAGAACCACAGTGGACTCTGGAAGTGTGTTCCTCGTGTCCTACTGTAATGTCTAAACAGTCTTGTCCTACATGTTTTCACTGACACTGAATGCCTACTGCACCAGACTGTTGTTTTTCTGAAGCTAACTGACTGCTATTGTGTATCAAAGTGAATACTCTTCAGACACTGATTTCAAGAGTGCAAGGTTTCATTTTTCACCAGCCTGCGGAGGAAACACCGGGACCATCAGGATGTGATAATCTGTGGAGGTGCAGCAGTGTTCTTCTTTTTTGGTTTATAACAGTGGTTGGCAACCAGCGTATAAGGTGCATTACTGCCACCCTCTGCTTCGGACTGTGGACCAAAGATTAAATCCTACACATTAATCCTGTCTGTCTAATGAACTCAAAGAAAACTCTACTGCTCCTCCCACTTGGCAGGTTCATTAAAATTTTAATGCTGAGCTCCTGAACTCCAGTTTTCCTCAGTTCTTCCCTCATATATTGTCTTTCATTTTATATCATTAGTACAATCTATGATTATATGTGTAATAGTCTCCTCAGCCACGTAGAAAAAAATATGTGCATATATCGGCATTAGCAATCAGCAAAAATGAGAATCAAAAAGCTATCTTGTTAAATAATCGTGATCTCAGTATTGACCAAAATAATCGTGATTATGATTTTTGCCATAATGGAGCAGCCCTAGCACCACGCTGCACTAGGATGGTGTTTTACAGTAAAAACCTAGTAGGGCATGTCCTTGTGTGCCCCCAGTTTCACAAAAATAGTGTTTTGAAGAAAATTTTTAATAGTTTTGATGACCTGGCTATACAGTAGGAATCACAATTTTGTCATATCCCTTAAATAGAGGCTCACAAAACAGATTGAAGTACTATTGACTAGTGAGAGCATGTGGCCAGTCTGTACATACAGACAGGCTATCAGTAGAAGACTTGTCAAACACATCACATCCTCATATCCCACTATCACACAGGATCTTGGCTTTCTCATGTGGCCACATGATAGTTAACATAATGAGAGCAGCAGCATTAGTCCTCTGTCAGTGTCTACACAGGATGCGTTCAGGGACAGTACTGTGTGTATGTCACCCATGTTTTAGCAGCACTTATAAAGCACCTTACAATCACTACAGCATGTGTAAAAAAATTGAAGAAAATAGACTTGAAGCATAGAAATACACTAAAAAGCATGACTAGCGAGTGAAACGCGCGCCGTCACGCAGCTTGTGTAGCTGTATTGAGTCAAATAGAAGCGTATCTGTTCTGTGAGACGTGAGTGAGACAGACGACTGAAAAACTGATGTGCTACTTGTGTAGACTAACATTGTACAATAAAGGCAAATGTCCCCATATAACAAATCCAGAACTGCTCATGTGTCATCAATCTCACATATGATATTTGCAATAACCAAAATCTTTTGGCATGCTGCAGCTGTCCCTTACAAGTCTCTGCTGCAACGTCGTCACAGCAGCATGTTGGCTCTGTCCTCTCTGTCTATTCAGCTATCTCCACCTCTCCCTCTGACCAAACTACATATACAGTGTACTTTCTTTTCCCTATGTGAGACTTGTCCCTGCTCTATATTTTGCATGTGAAGATTTACACAATCAGCATACTGGCGAAAACATCTGAAGGCTAATACAGTTCATTAGAGAAATAGTCTAAATCATTTCGATGACCAAGACCAACTCAATGCATCACTGGGTCAGTTAAAGATACAGTGCTGCTTGAAAGTTTGTGAACCCTTTAGAATTTGCTCTATTTCTGCATAAATATGACCTAAAACATGATCAGATTTTTACACAAGTCCTAAAGCTAGATAAAGGGAACCCAATTAAACAAAGGTGACAAAAATATTAAACGTATTCATTTATTTATTGAGGAAATTTGTCTTACTTATTTGTGGGAGGCAAAAGTATGTGAACCCTTGCTTTCAGTAACTGGTGTGACCCCCTTTTGCAGCAATAACTTCAACCAGACAGCTCTGCACATCGGCTTGGAGGAATTTTAGCCCATTCCTCCTTACAGAACAGTCTCAACTCAGGGATGCTGTGGGCTTCTTTGCATGAACTACATGCTTCAGGTCCTTCTACAGCATTTCTTCAGGATTAAGGTCAGGAGTTTGACTCGGCCATTCCAAATCATTAAATTTCTTCTGCCTTAACCATTCTTTGGTAGAACGACTTGTCGTTCAGTGTCGTTGTCTTACTGCATGACACACTCTCTGTTGAGCTTCAAATCACAGACAAATACCTTGACATTTTCCTGTAGAATTTGCTGGTACAACTCAGACCTCATAGCTCCATCAATGATTGCAAGCTGTCCTGGTCCAGAGGCAGCAAAGCAGCCCGAACCATGATACTACCACCACCTTGTTTCACAGATGGGATAAGGTTCTTATGCTGGAATGCAGTGTTTGTCATCACCAAACAGAACGCTTCTCATTCAAACCAAAAAGTTTGATTTTGGTCTCATCCATCCACAATATTTTTCCAATCACCTTCTGGCTTATCCACATGATCTTGAGCAAACCATAAACAGCAGCAATGTTCTTTTTGGAAAGTAGTGGCTTTTTCCTTGCAAATCTGCCATGCACACCATTGATGTTCAATGTTCTCTTGATGATGGACTCATGAACATCGACTGTAGCCACTGCAAGAGAGACCTTAAGTTTCCTTGATGTTACCCTGGGGTCCGTTGTGGCCCCCTATTACACGCCTGCTCTTGGTGTGATCTTTGTTGTTCGACCACTCCTGGGGAGGACGATAATGGTGTTGGATGTCTTCAATTTGTACACGATCTGCCTGACAGTCGACTGGTGGAGTCCAAACTCTTTAGATAGGCATCAACAACTCTTCTTCTAAGCTCCTCAGAAATCTCCTTTGTTTGAGCCATGACACACTTCCACAGACCTGTGTTGTGAAGCTCAGAGTTTTGACAGTGAAGACCCAGATTTCTCTTCTTTAAATAAGGCAGGGCCTCCCAGACTCACACTTGATTGTCATCCCATTGATTGAAACACCCAACTCTAATTTCCCCTTCAAATGAATTGATAATCCTAGAGGTTCACATACTTTTGCCAAACACAAATATGTAACATTGGATCATTTTCCTCAATAAATAAACAAAGATTTTGGTCTCATTTGTTTAAATGATGTCTCTTTATCTAGTTTCAGGACTTGCATGGAAATCTGACCATGTTTTAGGTCATATTTATGCAGAAATAGAGCAAATCTAAAGGGTTCACAAACTTTCAAGCATCACTGTATGTATTTGGATTCTTTGTGAAAGCAATAACAAATTCATATACTGTTGTGAGTAAGTGCTGACTTGAGAATTTCACACAGTAATTTAGATTTCAACAACTGTGCCAAACAACTGAGGAAAACTGGAGTGGGTAACTCCTAAAGTCACCCTCCACTCAAAAATGTGTTTTGCTTATCATTATTTTACTTAAATATTGTTCTCTTCACTGTGCAGAGTTTGTTTTCACATTCATCTACTGAAGGAGGGAAGTTTCTCTGTGCTCTCATTAAATCTGAGTTGTGGGCATGTACCTATGAGCATGATTTGTGACATCACAACTAGTTTTGAGCAAATCAGGGTAGTATGCAACTTACACAAGTGTGATGTGGAAATGTGAGGCCTCCAGTGCACATACTGTACACTGAGAATGGGCTTTATAATAAAGTAGGACACATCTTATGTCTAACAGTTAAACATCTGGAATCCACAACTGGGAGGGGATCCACAACTGCTTGAGGAATATATATGGTCATTTCCTATGAGTCATTTACATAAACACGAAGGAAATATGCATTCCAAAACAAAAGCCTCATGCACTAGGATTTTGTTTACATTTCTGGTCACCAAAATTTCACCTCCATCATGGGCCCCCAGTTTCACAAAAATGGAGCCCAAGGTGCGCTGAAGACAATATTTAATAGCTTTGATGACCTGGCTATACAGTAGGAGACACTGGTTTGTCACAGCCATTAAAGGCTAGCAAAAGTGATTTTTAAATGAGGAAAAAAACACTTTAAGACCTCTATGTAGAAATAAAATACATGTTTGCTTTATTCAAGTTATTCTGCTTTTGGTCAAAATGTAACCAGAGAAGTACTATTGACTACGTTGAGCATGTGACAGGCCTGTAGGAAGACCATGAGTGTAAGACATCTTCTCCTCACATTCCCCTCTCATGCAGCACACTGGCTTCCTCACACAGACTTCTCAGAACAGGAAGACACTCTATCTGAAGCAGCCTACGTTTACTCAAGCCACTGATTGCCAACTGAGGAGATCCTTGTCTCAGTGCTCCCCATCAACTAGATCAAACGAGTAAATATTCTCATTCCGAGGCTCTCTCTCTCTCTCTCTCTCGCTCCTCCCCGCCCAGAGCACTCCGCCATCAGTCAGCCCAGGGCCATTCAGCATCTAACGTTTGACATAATAAGCTTCATCGCTGGTATGGTTCCTGTGATCATGACAATGATAATGCCGGTGGTAATATGGTTTTATGAGGCCTCTCATCCTCCCATCTGCTCTGCTCTCCTCTACAGCTCTGGCTGCCCAGGACTCCATCTGAACTCCCTCCCTCCGCCATCTGGCCTCTTCTGCTAATCCCTCCTTCAATCCTTCTCCCTGTTGTTCCCCATTAACTATCCCCATTACCGCTATCTTTGATTGATTACTTCATTGACGTGTGTTTACTGGAGGGATGGATAGATGGATAGATAAAAATGAAATCAATTTAACTGCATAATATCCATCATATTAGATGTGGGTGATGCAGACTGGTGGACGCAATATAATTTTTAATCAAATTTGAGTAATGGTTTTATGTAATTGTTACAAAGAAGAAAGTTTGTTTGTATAGATCCGTTCAAAACCGATGTTACAAAGTGCTTTAAACACCTCAAAAATAAAAACAAATGCATTGATCTAAACTTCTGTGTTAGTATCTGGGGACTGAATCAAGAGAAGCACAAACCCCAGCAGGACTGACCTTGAATCAATAGAATAAAAAAAAATTAATAAATAAAAAATTCATCCTGAGCATAGAGTAGGAGAACTGCTACTATTAGTCTCTCACCTCAACTCAATACACAAACACTATTTACACATTGCCTGTTTAATGTTTTCATTTTTTTTTTTTTTGTTTCGGGTTTTTTTTTTTTGTTTGATTTTCTTTTTTTTTTGTCTGGTTTCCTGCTTTTGCTTGGAAATGTATTTACCACATCAATAACAATTCAGCTGTGGCACTGGAGGTTTTAATGAGCAGCTTGCTTTAATGGGGAGGGGGCTGACAGAATAGTGCCCTGCTATGGATGGCAAGCCATGTATAGAATGACTTCATTAAGCTCTGAGCAGTCGCCAACTTACAGCAGCAAAAGTTCGTTAATGTCTTTAATGAGACTGGAAATACACATCCAACAGTATTGACATGTGGAGTGATTGCTGCTCCCGTAGGAGAGCGAGTGGAGTATCTCAAAGTGACGGCGGACACTAGCAGGATGTAGAGGCATTTTCCCTGCAGGATGAGGTGAACTAGACAAAGAAAAAGTTTGTTGAGATCTCTGCCCTTATGGTTTTTTATTGAGGAAAAATTCCTTACTTTACTGATTATGCCTGCAAATAGCAATTTCTTGTTTTGTTCCAAAATGAAAAGGACTAAAAACTTATTGGTAATCAAAGTGCATCATGTCAATACATGACTTCTAAGTCTATGTTTGGAAAAGAGCCATGTTTTTAAAATGAAAAGGTTCCTTTTTCACTGTTTTCTCTTGATTTAGAATGTGAAAGGTATCCTCAGATAATCTTGCAGCAGCTTCCTTTTGTAAAAAGTCTACATCAACTGTTTGCTAGACAAGCTGCTGTCACAAACAGTCTTAGAGTGTAAGCCACACAAACAAATCCCATATGACTAAATATATTTCAAAGCAAATGAAAGTGTTTGCCAAATACTGTAGATGTTCTTTTTTCCATCTCTCATAAGAGACACCAAATAAACACTTAAATGCTTGTCAGCTATGTGCATGTAGCGAACATGAAGCTAATCAGCATGCGTGGTATGACTGCACTAAGCTGCATGAATCACACATTAATATATTATGTGTTAATATCACAGTGGATAGGGTTTTCGGTTTTACACAGAAGAGATTAGATAAACAAATGGACAGAGGTTAAAACAGTAAAAGATTGTGTTTTTTGTCATTTTTTATCTTATTGATTTTGAATAATTTGTATGGACTGTCAGAGTTTAGGAACAGAGCAGAAACATTAGCCTGCAGCACCATGTCCATCAAAAAGCAAACTCAGGTTGGTTAGTCAGAGGTGAGACTCTTCACTCCTCTGTGTCTGTGTGCTGCTAAAGATCATTACTGTGTAGAGCACTTGAGAGAAAACACATCATTATGGAGCACAAATTCAGAACTGTGAATTGTTACAGGTGGACTGGACAGTCTGTCCTTGTTTTTCTGGCAGTCCAGATGAACCAGAGAAAGATATGTTAGCTTATCATTTCAGCTTTAATCATACACCCTGTGGCAAAATAAAATAAAAAGACACACCAACAACTAGAGAGGAGCAACCACAGCACAATTACAACAGCATTTATATACAGCATTTATATGAAACCCAGTATCACCGCAGTTCATGAAAGGGTCATGTAATTTAACTATAGACTTGTGTACGTGGACGCTGATTTTACAGTTTTTTCGTCACTCGCAAAATTTCAATCTACTGTATTTCAGTTGGAAGTATCTTTTGTGTCATTTGGGACTTGTTTTATTCTCATTAACTATAAGCACTACATTACTCAACATTTAGTCACAAGATTTTATCCTTGTTTTTATTTCTTTATCTCTAAGTACAGTCAATGGTTGGCATGCCGGGAAGTATTTCCCTCATTGTTGACTTTAATGACATCCTCAACATTTCTCAACACAAAAACACAAAAGTGTCCTTGACAACTCAACAACACGTTTGGTTAATGTTAAGACCATCACTTTTAATTATTTCACCTTCAATTCTGAGAAATCAATTTTTCTTCTGTCAGTTTTTGATAGCGGAAGCAGCTACATTACCCATGAGCCTCATCGACCGTTACTATGGAGACAGAGACAGTCTGCTTCACTTTATGTTACAAAACTTTTATTTACTATTATATCTGCTATTTACTTTTAATTACTGAATTTATTCCAAACAGATTAAGATTTTTGTGAGCAGCTGGTTCAGATTGAGTCTCTCACACACATAAACACAAACAAGCTGCTTGAACACAGTTTGAAGCACAGCTGACACTGATCACCAACCCAAAAACCCATTTGTAGAACACTAGCTAAAATATCTGAAACAAACCAACATCTTTACTTTTTCTTAACAGTGCAGTGTAATTACTAGTTTGGCTGGACTAGTCGGTGGTGCTGATTTGTATCAAGCTGCTTGGTGCGGCTCTGTGGAATTGTAGTTTTTAGAAAATCTTAGTGTTTATCCTAGAATTGAAGTTGTAAATACTGAATTGGGAGTACACTGAGGAGTTTAAGGGCATGGAAAACACATTTGTGTAATCAGATTTTAATGATCTAACTGTTAAATGGGTGAAAATTAATTTTAACCATATTTTACCCATATCTGACAGCGACCCCAGCTGTCGACTATACTCATATGATAACTGAAGTCAAGAGCTCTCTATAACAGTTGGTCCCATGTCTACAGCTCTTTTTGTTGCTGAATTATAAGCCTTCAAATATGCACAGAGGTCAAGGTTCAAAGGTCAGTATTTCAAAGCAGGAGCCATGTAAAATCTTCACACTGACATATGTTACTCTCCAGGCCGAGACCTTTCCAACGATGTATTTGGTTAAGCTCTACAACAAGGTTATAATTTTCTCATTTCATGGACACAAGCCATCCCAGGCCTAATAAAAACAGACAAAAGTAAGGTAATAATAATAAAATTATAATGAAATAAACAAAGTTATATTAAAATTTTGTCTTGAAATGAAATATTGACCGTATGAAGGAAATATGGACTGAGCTGTGGAGAAAGAAATGAAGAGTATGAAATATATGAAGGTGACAGGAGCAAAAAGTAAATGTGACACATGTATAAATAATTCATTTATGTAACAGCGGAGGTTGAATGCAATTCACAATCAAGTCCAGTTTGATGAAATATATGAAAGTGACAAGTGACAAGATATTTTTGATGCAATGTAGTGCAAATGCAAGTTAGGGTTAGTGCCCATGAATTATATATATATATATATATATATATATATATATATATATATATATATATAAATTCATAATATATTCCAAACTTAAGGTTTTTTGTGTGCAGCTGGTTTATTTAGTCTTTCCCCTTCACACACACACACGCACACACACAAACATTGGAATGCTTTATTGGATGACACGGCTCAATATTAATAGAGGAAGACTGTTTTAAGAAAGATGATTTCATTTTAAATATCCTCAGCCACATATTATTGGAAATATACATTTAAATGAGCAACTTCACATCTTACAATCACAGACTATAAAACACCTTTTCTTAACAGAGATGGTGGCATTTGGATTCAGGTTGCGGCCAACCAGCGGCGTTTTGAAATGGAATGAAGCCCACTGACAGCAGACAACCCAAAACAGCAGTCAAACACATCCTTCCTTCCCTTTGAGCTATGTCATCTAATAAAGCACTCCAGCATTGTGTGTGTGTGTGTGTGTGTATGTGTGTGTGTGTGTGTGTGTGTGACTGAACGAATCAATTGTACAAAAAGCGAATTTGAAATAAATCCAGTAATTAAAAGAAAATAGCTGACATAATAGTAAATAAAAGTTTTTTAACATAATGCAAAGCGGACTGTCTTCATCTCCATAGTAACGATCAATGAGGTTCATGGATAATGTAGCAGCTTCTGATATCAAAAACTTGATTTCTCAGAATCAAAGATTAAATAATTAAATAAAACTAACGGCCATAACATTAACTTATTGTACTGTTGAGTCAAGGACACTTTGATATTTTGTGTTGGGAAATGTTGAGGATATTAAAACCGGAAGTAAGGAAAATTTTGTGCTCAGGAGTCCCGACTGACATGAAAGATACTTCCAGTTGAAATACATTAATTTGAAAGTTGTGCTGACTGTCATGAAAAAAAAATGGAAAATTCATGTCCATGTACACGAATCTATAGATTAAATTTCATGACTATTTCATGAACCACCGTTATACTGAGATGTTACACGACACTTCAGCGTCACTCATAGTGTCACAAAAAACCCCTGCCTGAGCAGTTAAGTCAGATTAAACAGACAGAAACTTCAACCATATTAATCCTCTCCAAGAAAAAAAGAACACTCCCGTTAACTCAAACGTGAGAAAAAGCTCTGCAAAGCAGCCTCCACGGAAAAGTCTGTGTTAATTTATGACAGGTGAAGAGAGAATTTACACATGCGAGATCAGTGCAGCTTGGAAGATTGATGATGAACAGCAGATGTGGTGAAACATGGTGTGAGTGTGCTGCTGAAATGTAGACAGCTGAAAGCCTGGAAATAAGCTACACAAATATGCCATGAATAAAGCAATAAACAACATAATGTTTGTTCGACGACTTGATCAAAGCTGCAGGCCGACATGTTAGCCCTTATTTACTCAGTAGTCTAATAATAGAGCAATCACTGTAATGTCTGCTTGCCTTAAGCCAGTAAAATGCATTTTTCACTCTGCCTCTCTCACTCTGCCGTGTCTCTATCGGTTACTTTGTTAGACATATTTTTTTCCCCTCACCTCCTTTATTTAAACATAATTATCCCTTTTTTATTATTAAATTTTACTGAAGAGCAACCCACATCACTGATGGATGTCAGAGTTACTTTACTTGCTGTACTTAATCGAAAATTACCCGTCACATGTTCTGCTCAAAAGGATCTAGAGAACTGAAATGATGAAAATACAAACCATTTCTGCAGGTGTGACAACTTAAAAGAGCCAGTGACTAATGCATGTTGTGGAATTACAATGCTATAATTTAATATGAACAGAGAGCAAACATAGCATGAGATCCAGATGGAAGTGTGGCAGACCTTGGGACTATATCTATGTATCTCTTTGCATCAGTTTTGGTGTCTGTCCTTCTCTTTGAACTCTTATCTTTCTCATTCAGTTCTTCTACATATCACTATTCTCTTTCTCTCATTTCCTGATCTCTTCTATGAGTTTGTTGTCTGCTCTCCTTTTCCAGCTCTTCCTCATACATAGAGCTTTTTAGTCCTTCCTTTTCATTTTCTGTCAGCAGGCAAACTCAGCTCCTCTTACCTACAGAGGTCAAGATTTTAAAGATCTTTCAGACACAAACACCGTAAACACACCTGTCACCTACTCAGCATGGTGCTGCTAAACTGGAAACACTGCAGCTACACCTTAGCATTACATTACACAGTCTATGGGATACACAGAGCATGGCTATGCTAACGACGCTAGTCATGCTAACTAGCTGCTAGCCACCATGCAGGCTGGTAAAATGGATCTGTTGCGTCTCTTTGTATCTGTGTCTTAGTGGTCCTGTTAATGTCAGAGCCTCCATGTGAGATGCCTTGGTTGGGTTAGGGTTAGGGTTAGGGTTAGGTAGTTGTCCTGCAGATATAAATATCAACGGCCAAAATGTCCAGTGGGAAATATGACGATTGCCAAATAAATAAATATATTTATTACTAGCATATTAAATGGCCTAATATTGTGTGACCTATAATATGTTGCCAAGGAGGGGGGCATGTCTCCCCGGGTCTCTGTGTTTGTTTTTGGCAGAAACTCTCCCGCTCTCGGCCTGCTCTTGGATGGTAGGCGGGTTGCTCCAGTAGCTCTCTGTTAGCCTCACCATTACACTGCGCTACTTGTGTAACACATTTTAGTTTAGAAAACATCTCAAAATACTTTTTTTCTTTTTAAATCCCAGATGCTTTAGCCCGGTGGGGGGTCAGATGGCAGGCTGCCAGGCTTGCAATACACTGGCAGAAACCCTGCTGTGTGATTGATCAGTAGGAAGTTTAACTTTTCCCCGACCCCGGTGAGAGGCGGGTTCGGGGAGACCAGGGCAGGTGGATGTGGTAGTGGAGCTGCAGCTGCAGGCTGCTCACATGGCTGCATTTAATTAACAACAGCAAGGCTATTTGTTTTATTTTATTGCTATATGCCCAGTTTGCAAAGTTTGTGTAGAGCTCATTCTGCTGACTACTTTTTAATATATTTTTTGGATAGTGTTTGTGTTTTTTTGTGTTTTATTGTTGTTTAAATGTAGGCTATTATAAGGCTATTTAAAACATATGTCCGGTACATGTTCTATATGGCTGGAATTCTGGAACATTAACACCCATATTGGCCATCAAAAAAAAGTCTTATATAAACTCTATTTTTGGATTGCACTCACTTTTAGTCCTGCTGAGAGTGAGCTGCGCTCAGGGCTTCGCTGTAAACGCCCCCCAAGGACATAACTGAAACTGTTCTCGCCAATTCATTTTGAAAGAGCAACGGCCAATGGGAAAATTCCAACACTGGGCCGGCTGCACCAATGGTGTTACTTCATTACTCAGTTAGTCAGTGACGGACAGACATTCAGTCCGTTGCCGGTCCAACCAAAAATAAATATATAAATCTGCATCTGAAACCAAATGTATGCTCAGCTCAGCTAATATGTGAGTGCAGAAATGGAAGTGTATGACTCCATTAACTATATAAGGCTCGAAGCTACTGCTGTATACTAGTACTGCAGTGATGCTGACTAAACCTTTATGTATGTAGTGGTTTTCTCTGCAGATGTCACCTTCATCAGGGTTAACAGGTCAACAGTATTCACTGACATTATCATAATAGGTGAAGGAGGCTGCATATTGTGTAAAGGTCATCAAAAACAGCCTCATCCCTTAATGTTATTTATGAAGCGTTCCTAGACCGTCTCTCAGATGAAAACCTTTCACAGAGAATGTAGGTGGAAAATAAGCAGCTGCTTCCTAGTAAACAGGGAAACATCCACTTATTGTCTTTACCTGCATATTCCCTCTCATCAGGGACTGGAGCCCATCACTGCATACAGTGCACGGTAGGCAGGCAGACATCTTGTCGACAAGCTGCCAGTCCATCACAAGAAATACACTAAAACCACACTGAAAAAACAACAAAAGCAATATAATATTGCAAAAAAAAATCCCCCCCACCACACTCCCAGTTTGTGGGTCACAGCCCCTAATGCTCTGATTACCACTGGCACCACTGTTGCCTTTACTCTCCACAGCTTTTCTAGCTCCTCTTTCAGCCCTTGGTATTTTTCGATCTTCTCGTGTTCCTTCTTCCTGATGTTGCTGTCGCTTGGGATTGCTACATCAATCACCACCGCCTTCTGTTGTTTGTCGATCAACACGATGTCCGGTTGGTTAGCCATCACCAGCTTGTCAGTCTGGATCTGGAAGTCCCACAGGATCTTAGCTTGGTCATTCTCAACCACCTTAGGAGGTGTCTTCCATTCTGACCTTGGGACTTCCAGCCCATACTCAGTGCAGATGTTCCTTTACACTATGCCAACCACATGGTTATGGCGTTCCATGTACGCTGTTCCTGCCTGCATCTTACACCCTGCTATTATGTGCTGAACTGTCTCAGGAGCATCTTTTATATATTTATATATATATATATATATATATATAATGTATATTATCAGCCTGTGCCTCTGAGTGACCCTGTGTGCACATCCCCTGTTTGCCTGAAATTGTGTTTTCATTGATTCCTGGGATATCACTTGCGCTGGAAGTGGCCAGCTGTGAGCTCTGTTGTGGCTAACAAGCACAGCAACGGCAGCAGAATTCCTCTTAATTAAACATTTCTCTGTTCTCACTGTCTCCTCTTCAAATACTGAATGGAGAGCTAGAGGACAGTGCTAGGGCAAGAACACTTGGCCTATGCTGCTTGTCCTTTTGCCATTGCAACATTGACTGGGATAAGTAACTTGATAATGGAGAAACCAGTAGAAGAGATGTGGCAAGTGTGAGTAGCTGATTTGCAAGCTTGTGTGAAAGGGATGCATAAACAAACATGTGAACTGACAAACTATAGAGTGTGTGTTTCAGTTGCAAAGTGTGGCTTTACTCTATCAATGGTAAGTGTAGGAACTCAAGAGACCAGATTTTCTATGAGGCTTGTATTGCTGCTGTGGAAGAAAAACATAAACACAGCAGCAAACACACTGTAGTTTAATTCCCCCGTCTTCCAGCTGCCGGGCTGCAAGGTGAATCTAGATGACAGGGCAAGTGATTTCCCTTTATTCAGCTGGCACCGGGGAGCCCATGGTGGCCTTCAAACCAAAGGTTTACAAAGGAAAGAACAACACAGAAAAGGTAAGGCATCCCCAAGAGTGTTTTGCACTTTGGAGCGCTGTGCACAAGTGCTGCTTGTCTTTGTTCATGCATTTAATATTTATGTGTGGTTCAATGGGAACGCGTCTATCATTTCATCTTGAAGAGTGAAATCCAGTGTGGTCTGGTCTGGGGTGTTACAGAGACGTGGGCATGAATATCCATTGGACACTTTTTTTTTTTCCTACAGGTGCACTGTGATTTTCCTTTTGAACACTGCAGTCAACTGAGAGCCATTATGGTTGTAATGGTTGTATAAGGCTTACAAGGTAATGTTAGCATGGTGTGTTTACCAGTATTCACCATGTTTTCCAAAGAAATGGCTGCTTTTTGTTCGCACCGATGAAGCTCTTAATATACACATATATACATACATATATAGTCGTTTATGTATTCATTTCCATTTCCCTAAAATTATAACTTAACTCTATTATTGACAAAATGAGTTCAGTTGAACATTGAATCTATTCTTTTCTCTTTCTTTCTTTTTGGCTTTTCATAATGAGTTGACACACTTACTTAAAGAGCAATTCATAGCCTCAAAGATGTCCAGATAATAAGAGTAACAGAAGAATATTACACACATTATGAGTCACAAAATAGCAGAGATAACCGAGCCAAAAGCAGAGAATAATACCTTTTTTTTTTAACTAACATGATGGTTCTTTAATATTTGATGCAAAAAATGTCCCTTCCATTATTTTGGTGTGGTCTCACACTATTCCGACATGCAGGCATGCAGCAGCCAACACAAAAGCCTGAAACAGCCTAGCCATTTCATATAACACAGAAATCTAGGTTTGACAACAATTGAAGACTGAACAAGCTTTTTGCCTCAGTAAACACTAACACTATGAGGCCTGCTTTATGAATGAGAATCAAAATGATCTAACCATGTCAGGGCTTCAAAGATACATTATTCATTCACTTAACAATACCGTATAGTTTATTCAAGTACACATCTCCACTAAAATCCCTCAGTATATATGAGATCATATATCATAGTCATACAGTGTCAGGGAGATCACACTGAAGACTCTAAACTAAAGGATACATTCATATTTTTTCATGTGTATCGTTAAACAACACTGATAAGTGAAATTACATCTTTGTGCTGCCGTGAACAGTGTTTCCTCTCTGGGCCGACTGCATAGGGATTGTAACACAGAGCTGACTTGATTTAACTAAGTCAGCCTGCTGATGCCTAGTATTAGCTTCAGCTGAACTTTAGAGTGATCATTTTTTGCACAGAACAAGGACTGCTCATCACTTGCATTGACATTGTGAAAGGAAACCACTACCACTATGGACAGGAAGAACAATTACAGCAACCAATAACATTTCCAATGTGAGTATTGTTTAAACATAGACTTAAAACATTGTAAACATTTCATTTAATAAAACAATGTATTTGTAGTAGCTCTTAATTTGTTAATGTGGGTACTGAAAATGTGTCACTGTCATTTGAACAATTTACAGTCCAATTCAAATGTTTCAAAACTCTTGCACTACAATATTTGTGCATGGCATCTACATTATTGTTAAGGTTGGGGAAAGATTGTGGTTATTGCAGTTAAATTATTCTTTAATCAATATTTTGATATTATTGTAGCAAAGTGACAGATGGCTATGTGTGTGAAAGATGTGACTTGTAGACTCTGCAGTTCTAATGCATTACAGTGTCTTTCAGCTCATTGTTTTGGTTTTGCAGCCAACATTTTTACTGTATTGGTTCACTTATTTCAGACTATTTATGCACAAAAGTCGCTAAATATTCACTCTACACTACATGCCTAGCACCAAACACCATATAGACAAAGTAAGCGACTAGCTGGTGAACATAGTGGAGCATTTAGCAGCTTAAGAGTCAGATATTTCCCCGCAGTTGGTGAAAAGTAAAGCAGAGTTAAAAGGAGAATGGATACAGGACTTCATGAGGTGGATTACATTCATCAGGTGGCCAGAAACACGACTCCAAAGGAATGCTAATACTGCTCCATGTCTCAGAGCAACTGTCTGCTAACAGGTTGCCATAGCAACTTTGGCTGTATTCAGACCAAATCAGGTGCTGCAGCCTTAATAACATGATAATATGTCAGAGTTTAAGCTTGTTTCTGCTGCCAACCAGTGGCCAAAAAGTCAGTCAGTGCAGGTTTAAGGTATGATGAGAATTAACTACAACTACATTGGTGGCAACTACGTGTTTTTACTGGCAACTGGTTATTCTGGACATGGTGTGGTCCTAGGCGCTGATAAATTCTGAAAATCCTGATAAATAAGTATACACGGGTTCATTTATTATACTTATTATACTTATTATACTATTTTCTTTTTATTCTATTATTACTATTATTATTATTATTATTATTACATTATATGGGCATTTCATGACAATCCAACCTGACCTCCACACCCTTACTTACTGTCTTGCTATATAAAGGACAAATTACCTCCTGCATCGGCAGTGAAAGTTAACACTGGACATAAATCATGAGTTGCAGAAGCATCCAGTATGGACATAGTTGCTCAGATTTCCGGGATGCATGTAAACTTTAAAATGCAGCGATAGGACTTTCTTGGATCTACTTTTTTCATGACAGCAAAAGTAGGTGTCCTCTCAGTGATTATCCTAAAATGAATGCATCAGGTTTGGGATGACGGGAGGGAGAAAATTAGTTAATGTAAAACCTGAGTTATGAAAAGCAGACCTACTTGTTGCTTAACTTGTTGAACTTTACAAAATCCCTTTCATACTCCTCCTGTTCATCTTGTTCTATTCCATTACAAACCAGTACTCTGTAATCATTTTCCCTTTAATAGAAGCCATGCGATTGTACATTCCCCCTGACCCAGTTTCCTGACAATTTCTAAAGAAGGCACAGCATGAGCTCTGTCTCCCATGAATTTTTCCTCAAATGCAATTTCTATCATATACACTCAGGCTGGCATGGTTGGTTACATTTGAGAACCAGCCTGCAGCCACTGAACCCTTTTGACAGAGATCCCTTTAAGAACTGCTTTGGCCCAAATGCAGAGGCCAGTAAACCCCAGAGGAAATGGATGAGACAGATGCATTGTTCATCACTGAATGCCTTTGAACGTGCTGTCAATTCTACACGTGGAGCTGACGGTGGTGTACCCGGGCACTACACATGCACTTTGCCAAGGAACTTTGGCCCACTTGGACTTCAGGTGCTGTCCAGAGCACTGTACTGAGTGTATGTGTTGTGTACTTGTGAGTGCTATGAAAACTTCTGACTAAAGCCTACATCACAAGATTGGCAGAACATGAGATGAAGAAACAAAGTACTTAAATGTGGATTGTTGATGCCTGAGGGGCTATTACATCACACATTTAAATAAAAAACGGAATCAAAAGTGTCAAAAATCAACTCTTTGAAAATCGTTTCCTTTAAATAAAAGCAGAACATGTGTAATGAAGTCATTACAAACCTACGACATCACAGATAAAGACAACCTTTTCCACCTTGAGCTTCGGGATGAGACGGGTGGAATAATAAAACTGATTTTGTAGCTTGTGGCTTTTGTTTGTTAACAGCAAAGATTTTTGACAGTTTAAACACATCAGCGATTAGGTCACAGAAAGTTTTCAGCAGGTGTGAACAATTCCAATATGAATTAAAACTACCTTTGAAGCAGCTAAGCAGATACGCTAACTGACCTGCATTTTTAGTATTTTAAAAAACATGAATATTTAATGTTTCTTATACATGTAAGGCTTTATTTTTTTATTCCGACACCTTCCACTCAGAGCGGTGGTTACTATGTGAGTGAGAAGAAATGTGTTGTTACAGTTTGTTTGTGTTTAGTGCCTCTGGCTTTAATGAGTGTGGTGCCAGAGCAGAGAGCTTTACTGCTGATAAGCACATCTGCATGTCCTCCAGTATATCACCCATCTGTTGTCATGCACTCACTACAGCAGGACTTGTTGCTGTCCACTAAAAACAGCAACCAAGGCTTTTAAATACTAGAAATACTTCAACCTCATATTATAAAGACTTATCTGAATCATGTCAATGCGGCATACTCCTGTAGCATCAGTAGTCACTTCACTGTATTTTATACACTCTCTCTCCAAATCTTCAAGCTTGTAGCGCATTGAATGATACTGAATAGATATTGAATGATATCAAGGGCAAAATCTTCAGTCAGACATTGGTGGGGGGTGGGGGGGGGGGGGGGTTGGGCTTATCTAAGACTTTCAGCTACTTAAAAATAAAAATGTCCTGACAGCTCTGATGGAGCTCAGGATTCATCCATAACAGCTGCTTTATTACAAATAATTGCACTGTTTAAACTTGATTCTGTGTGTAACAGCTGAACTATGTAGATGTGTAACAGAACACAGAACATTAATTACCATCAGATCCTGACCGATCTGGTGTTAATGAAGTTACTGCTGCTGTGCCGTGCGCGTAAATGTGCGCAGCCTCTTCATCAGTATGGAGACGTACTCATCGTTTCAGCTGCTGTGTGATGCTACAGCCAGCTGTGACACACAGCCAGCTGTGGACAACAAACAGAACATCAGTACTGATGTTTCTGTGAAATCTCAGATACATTTAGTGACACCTGAACGACATTATTGTAAGATTCAGACATTAAACATGTTTCAGAGCTGCCTGAGTCACATTAATAGCTGCATTTTGACATTTGACATTCCAGTAGATTATGTTATAGATGCCAAATACTAGAGAAATGAAAGAAGCAAAACACATGAGAGTTGGTTTGTGACTGTGGAGAGCTCTGTGTTAATTAAAGACATGCAAATTGCACTAAGCTGCAAAACTTCATGGGCATGTTTGCGCCAGCATATCATGGATACAACCTCAAACAGGACAGACTGCGGGTGTAAATGCTGCGCAATTCATGGTGCTATTATTGGGCACAATCCATTCTTGTGGATTTGGCCCTAATAATTTCACTCTAACTGGCTATTAGCACTGTTTTTTTGTGAATTGCAATGTTTTTGTAACAAGGCTCATTTGCATAGAAAGGGGCCAATTATGCGCCAAAAGTATGCATATTATCTCAATTACATATGTGCAAATAGCAAAGGAGCACCGAGATGCCATTTGGTTGGTGGCGCAGTTTGAGGTGCATTTCACCTTTTGGGGGTGCTTTGTGAATTACATGGGTTCTTTTTGTCTCATTTGCGCAGGTTTAATGGCTGCAAAAGCTGTGCAATCCTTTTGTGAATTCGCCCCTAAGGGATTTATTGTGCGGAAAATGAAAGTAATCAACAAATGCCAGCAGACTCGATGTGCAAAAAAGGAAAAAAAAAAATTGTGCACCTTTTAAAGTTTATTAGTTGAGGAGAAATGTCTGTGTGAATAGCTTGTTATCACATAACACTGCATTACCTGCTAGAATGCCCTCACATGCATGGAGAATACAGGTGCCTTGTTTTGGCTTCACTGTGAACTCATTTAGATGCAAAATCATACTGACTGATAGCTCTAACCTGAATGTGGTTTCACTAATATCAAAGCTATAAGTGAAAGGTTATATGAAATAAAACAATGTGTAGCCAGTCAGCTGCACACGATAAACCTCACACACTCCTCATCTAGTGCTCTCTCCTGGTCCAGCTCTCCATTCTGGCTTTATGCATTTCAATGCAGCTTTAGCAGAATTCAGCTCAGCCTCAACTTTCGCTTTATGAACAACATTGCTGGTCAGATAAGAATTATTAAAAAGTTATTGTTTCAGTTTCAAATCTTTATTCTGCCAAAAAAATGATTTACAGTTTGACATAGAATGGCTAATGCATCCTTTCACACTGAAATAAAACTAGTGAGCCAAAACAAAATGTTTGGATCTCACTGTAACTGTTCATATATATTTGTGTTCAGCAATGATTCATTCAACTTATGTATAGCAAGAGAAATTAACCACAAGATAATGACTTCATAGCACACTGCAACACTCACCAGAAGGCTTATCCTTATGAACTGCTTTTAAACCCTAACGTCATAAGATTTTATTAGTGATTCATGTCATGATAAGACAAATTACACTTTTAAACCAAACTCCTAAATGATAAAGTTTTTAATATGGAGCTCATATACTGACTGATCTATACGCACTGACATAACTTATAAAAATAAAAGTCCTAATTTAGCAAGTGATGAACAAAATTTTCACTCTGGCATGTCTGAACATAACCATATTCATCTAGTGTGTAATGACCCCTCTCGTTACCAGCTCAGCCTGTACAAGTGAAATAAGTATACTACACTATACTAACACTGGAGCACGGCCCAAACAAAGTGCCACTCTATGCCTCTTGTTCCCAGTGCAGCTGATTGGAAGGATTTCCTACTAAAAACTTGGCCACAACGAAACCACTCTAACTCTAACGCATTGTTAGCAACTCAGAAATGTGAAAGAGAGAGGCGAAAAAACAAGGGCCTCAGCGCTGTTGGGGCTGCACCCGGAGAGATGCAGGGACAGTAACTGGCAAGCCACTCAGGAAGTTGGTATGCAAAATAATCCTCGGACAGGACCAAATATAAATCCTGAGGAGCTGAGGAGATTTGAGTGTGGGAGGTGAGAGACAGAGAGAGATATTATAGCTGGATGGCTAGATGGACAGATAGACAGACGGGATAAAGAAAAGGAGGATGAGGAGGGGTGAGGGAACCTATTTCCGGAGGGCTGCAGAGCTTTTTAATTCCGGCTTTTCTGACTTTTCTGTGAGAGCGCCTTCCGCTTCTTGCTCATCACTTAAAGCCATCTTTCAGTGGGGATTTGGACAGCGATGCCTCTTGGCAGGCCCAGTAAACCCTGGCTAAACTGCGACCGGCGTTGAGCTTGGAATGTGTTTCACATGACCCTGAACACAGAAGTTGGGTTTCGACTTCCATCTATGTGACACACTGCAACAATACCCGCTGAGACACAGCAGACATGACTGGCTACATATTCTGTTCAACCCCTCTGACACATAACAGTAACTCCAAAGGATGACCTTCAATGTATTCACAACAAACAACACAACATAATGCTTCTTGAATATGAATAGAGGCTGTGTCTTCACAAACTGAAATCATCTCCCAGTAGTCAGAGTGTGAACCTAACACAAACCCTTTGACTCCAACATGAAGTGACCACACTTTTCACTTGTATTTTCATTTAGAGGGGTGAAGATGTGGCCATTCTTATTATTTCCTTTGATTTTACTACTTTGTGAAATCATAACAGGGAAAAGATGAAGTCAAATGCTGTTTCCTCAATGTCAGTGACTGTAAACAAACACCCTCCTGCCTCAGTCATTAAGAGTAATCAAAAGAGTCGATTTAGCACTGCACTCCTAGAACATTTTCGGACTCATAATGGACAGGGTTTTTTTTTTGTTCATTTTCTTTTGTAGGGTTAAAATGAATGCTGCAAAACCAATATCATCTTTTTTATTCCACAGTGGTACTTACATTACCCATGATGTAACTTAACCACCGTCAGTCGGTAAGAAATTGTGATGTGTTATGGTAGTAATGACTAATGTAGCCCTCAGCAAAGAGGTCAACAGAGCCCTCAACCATATATATATATATATATATATATTTTTTTTTTTTTTTTTCATTTCCGAACTTGTAGTCTTCAGCCCCAACTGACGCTGACGCTGAAAGTGATATCACAGGTAATTTATGCTGAGGAACAAAAGCATTTACTACTTGTTTCAAATATGCAGAAGCACTCCCCGACATCAGGAAACTTACTTTGATGTGGAAAGTCAGTGGAATTCACCTTTAATATTTTCTTGTGAGAGAGTGTGAAGGTTTTTTTTAGATGTATAGATCACATGTAACCATTATTTCAACATTCAGCATTTAAATACATACATTTGAGTATGAAGCAAGTCCATACTACATAATCAAATACAGACTTTGAAATGTGGAAACAGTTACATTTAACTAAATTAAATGTAACACATTAACCAAATCTAGTCTAGTTGTCACCTAGATGCCTAAACCAGCCTGAAATGGGACGATTCCTCACTTCACCACCAATGCCAACATTCAGTGTGAATGCAGGAAGTAGTGTGTCCTACATGTAGCAAGACACAAAGGGGTGTATAGCTGGTCTGACTTTCATGACACGTCTTTGTGTCATGTCACAGACCTTTAATTACTAGTTTTCACAATCTTTCCCTAAACTTAACCATGTAGCCTAATCTTACCAGACACTCTCAGAAAAATAACCACTGAATGCAACCCAGGATTTTAGCAGAATGAATCAATATCAGTGTTCTTGTCTGGCAGTGGGGATCGTCTAAACATACTGACCTGCCAATCACCAAAACACACTGGGAGCCTGTTAACTAGGTGATGATACAGTGTGCAGAAATTACTCTCAGTCTTAATAAAGACTATAGCTAAAAAAAAACAAAAAAACTTTACAGTCCTGTAGGCCATCATCCCACCGCCCAACTCAACTGCACAGACTCTGGCTGCAAATGATGTCACACAAGCAAGATGTGAGCTCCCGGAAATGAGATATTTTGGCTTCACTTTTGCATAGCGGCAGGAAGTGGAGACACATCGTCCATCTTTATATACAGTCACTGGTCTCAGCTTAGAAACATGTAGACAAACCAACATAGGTGGTAAACTGAAAGACTGGGGGAGAGATACTGTACATTTTGCTCAACATAAAAGCTTAGAACTACCGTACAAACACTACTGTTTCACCTTCATCACAAAATCTGATGACCTCTGTAGAACAGTATACAGAATAGACATTACGCCAGCATCATATATACATACGGTCTAAACAAATGACAGAACACCTTTCTGAAGTTTTTATAGTGATACAACCACCTCTCACCACTTTGTGTCTCCTCTAGCTTGTAGGAGGAGCCTTCAAGTTTGTTTGCAAGTGTAAAAAAAATGACAAGGCTGTACCACGGCACAGCTTGTGCCTGTGAATATTTACATTTTAATTTTAACAAATTGTGAGATGTGAGTTTGCTCAAGCTATGCCCAGCTACACATGGGGCACGGTAATGTGTCACACCATCTGGTCTCCTCTCAGCTGAAATCGATGCAGCGGATGAAAGCATTCTGTGCCTCTAAACTCCAAAGTTTCTCTTTTTGTTAAACTTTCACCATACATCTTTTCCCACATACAGTTTAACCTGCAGATGAACACTTATTTTCAACTTTCCACCCTATGAAATTCATTTGAGAGGATAAGTATTACATATGCTTGAGTGGGTCCTAAAGAATCAGTATCAGCCTTAAGGTTTTGGAGCTGAGGGTTTTGAAACAGCTGAACTAAAATGAGAAAGAGGAATTCTGACTCAAAGAATGTTAAGTGAAAAGGAATGATCAAAAGGGATTTACCATAATTCCACCCTGACATTCCTTGAAATGACAACATTGATCGGAAAGCAGTTCCAGTTCTGTTTAGTTCTAAACATTGTAATACTCCCCATCACTCCCCAGATATAAAAACACATGTACAAGCTATGTTTTGTTGTTTCCTACATGTGTTGTCAGGATTTGTACTACAATATTATATACATTATAATTAATTTCAGTGTTATGAAAAATGAATTAAAGAAATGACAACACAATGAGACTTCATCAAAGCTTGATATTCACTCAGATGCAATAGGTTTGAGATACTGTGTGTCTCTAAGGATGACACATTGTTTCTCTGTGTAGTGTTTAGAAATATTGTGCTAATTAATAATGCAATGCACGAAAAAGTCAACAGAAAGTCAAGCTCAAGTATTTTCATCCCGATTAGGAAGGAGATGTTTTGAAGTTATTTAATAAAGTGCTTTGTTGCATACAAAAAAAGATACTACTGGCTATTGACGTGTATATGTGTATATGTGTATATGTGTGTGTGGGTTGGGGTGGGTCGGGGGGGGTGGGATCAATACTTGTGCAGACGCTGTTATTTGTTGTGACTGCGTGAGAGAAAGAAATAGATTAATAAATAAATAACATTACACAACTTGAAGGACTGCAAGTAAAAATTCTCAATAAAACACTGAGAAAGTGAGAAGGCGGCAGGATCTGTGCACTTTGAAGGCTTTGAACACGCAGTCACTAAACTCTAATAGAAATCAAAGAACAAGAAAATCTTGCCTAAAGCTGTATAGTATGTGCGTCTCCCTAAGGCTATTGGAAAAATAACACAAATAACAAAAAACTGCATTCTGAAACTATTGACAAGGGGAAGATATAACACATAAAGAGCTGGAAGCCAAACTGCTTTGGACCCTTTTAGACTTCTTAAAATCAATATAATAAAAGACCAAACTCCTCTATGACTGCAAATTGTTATTGTAAGGCTAGAATGTATTAAACATGACAAACTAATGCCAAACTAAAAATTAAATGGAGGAAGGACAGCCAAAGAAAAGCTATGATTTTTATGATTTCTCTCATGGTATAATACAAAATGTGGACCTTTCTAAACAGGAAAATGAGACAAGGCGAGGGCAATTATAAAAAGGGGCTTTGCGTCCTTTCCTTTAGACGCTGAATTTCTGAAGTGTAACTACTGAAAATTACTTATTTTCCGTTCCATAGCACTAAATTCGACCAATTTTCATGGGGAGGCGTTCAGTCCATTCTCTTAGGTATTAATCCATTATGGATTCCTCAGCTTTCTGTCATTTTTGGAAACATGAGGAGTCTTCATTGGAAATGTTTGATCTTCATTCCCTGCATCAGTGGGAATGTTTGCCAAATATTCCGTTTCAAGAAATAAAAAAAAACGTATTTAATTGAAAGTTTTCCATTAATAATGCCAAGACACAAAGACAAAGAAAATTAGTTGGGTAGTGTTGAAACTGGTAGATGGTTCCTGAGATCCTGCGTCAAAGGCGTTCAGCTATAAGCATTTTTCAGCAGCAAAGGTAAAGTGAATGAGAATAAACTGAGAGGCAGGTTTTGAATTTGAAATGTCAAAAAACAAATAGTAAAGAGCAGCTAAAAGACCATGAAAGACTTGAGCTGTGAACAGGCTGAAAGAGAAGGTATAAAAAAAAGGCTGCCCACTTGTATGTAATGCACGTTCATGCTCCTGTGGTTACGCTGAAAATCTACAATCTGTGTGTTGCGGAATCTTCAAAAAACCAGAACATTAAAAGCCTTGAGGTGAGGAAGGCACGCTCTCATGGAACCAGTGCTTCACCTATAACCAACCCGGACTGCTCTGAATTTAGTCTTAGTGGAATCATAGCCTCTGGGAAACCAAGGTGTGGAGCTGTACATCTGACTACTCACATGGCAAAGTGAGGCTAAATACATTCCAGATAGGAGGTGACTGGGGACAGAGGAGCAGTAAAGATGACTTGGCAGCACTGCACAAGGTGGTTGGTGGCGGAGTTACAACTAAATTGTATTTAACAGTGTGAGGAATTCACACAAAGCAATGTAGAGAGTGTGTTTCACCCTCTGGGCGAAATGTAAAGGCATGATATCTCACTTGAAACTTTCCAAATGAGACTAAATTCACCTCGCTCTAACAAAACTTAGAGGATTGATGTAAAAATGCAAGATGGAAATCACAGATCTGTTCTTTCGCAGACAGCGCTATATATAGCATTTTAAAGCCTGAGAAAATGTACTTTCCTTGAGACTCTGAGAATGTACATCTCCATTCTTGCCTGTCAATCCATCAAGACACTGGATAATAATTTGACTAGGAGGGTTGTGATTTCAGGCTTCCAGCAAAGCAAACAAAAAGAAGAGGGAAAAAAAAAAAGAAATCATCACAAACTCCGGTTTATGAAATGCTGCAAAAACCTAATATTCAACTTCAAGATGGAGCATATGAGTTATATGAGCTCGCCCTTTTTCAGATGAGTTAATTTCTTACAGCTGTGTGTTAGATTTCCTTTGACAATCTCAGACTAAAAATATTGTGAATCTGAGACCTGTGAGACAAGAGATGGCTTCATTTCAAAGAATTAAAAACAGATTCCAAACAGGTTGGAGGATGCTCAGGGTCGCATAATGAGACCACTTCAATGTTTTCTATACCGTCACGTTGTCCATATTACAGAAATGCTGCATTTACTGTCATTTATTCACAGTGAAGTTCTTTCTCATTCTCATCTCACTATTTGGTTTTTCAGTAAATCCCAAACCTACATTGGGAAAGTCAGAGAGCTAATTGGGTTATAAATTGAACAAATAAACAGCTAACACGTTTGACAGCGTGTGGTTTAATGCTCGCCATATGGGCAATAATCTCCATGTATTAATGCCACGGAGGGACTGCAAAGTTTTTATTGGGTAGTGGTTGATTTGCCATCCCAGCAAACCAATTAAATTATATTTCCACAGTGAGGCAACGATGTAATCACATGACCAAAGTCTCATTGTCACAACCACAAAAGTAACATTTTAGCACTCCAATATGCTTTTCTGGAGGTGAGCACTGGGGTTAACCCTATCCCTGCTGGTTGTCTAAATATTATGGTGATGTCATAGATAAGGGATGTGTGGTACTCTATGGCTAACATGGCCAAGGCTTTGCTACAGCTTTATAAACCACTGCAGTTTAAACACTGAATACAGTCTGAAACAAAAGAAACACATTTATCACATTTCCATAAGAAACAGCCAATAGTTGGCCTCAAACCGCCTCCACAAACAGTCAGCAGCTGAGTCAATCACCCGGAGACAGACAGAACCTGGAAGATGAGAGATTTATTCTAAAATCTGTCTAAAATGTCTCAAAAAATGAAAGAAAAGACTGTACAATGCAGCATGATCTGAATGCAAGATGAATGATTAGGGGGAAAAACCTTCCAATGTTTTTGGAAAGAAAAATTATTTAAGGAGGATAAAACATTTTGGAAAATAACTTAGTGTTGTCTTAATACACAATACTTTCCTCCTCAGATGAGCTTCTCATTGTCAGTAATTTAGGTTTGAAATATTTGACCTTTGTATAATTCTCATTAGTTTGAACGTTACTTTAGTATTCATAATAAACCTGAACACAGCCTGATATTAATTCATGTGCTGATAAATGTTTAATATTTGGTACTGCAGGTGGAACAATTACCATAGAATGTTTCCACATCTTCAGCTGAAAAGTCATGAAATGACAGTAGGCGACACCATTAACCATTGTGTGTCTGTGAAGCCTGTGGTGGTAACCTTTTTATTCCAGCTGATGGTCGCAGCTACTCCTGCAGCAGCTATCAGTGCCATTCCACTGGAAAATTGATTTTTCCATTCCACATTTGTGTGCAGTTCAAACTGCCCTGGAAATGTTTGTTTAACAGGAGTCTCCCTGTTTGCTGATAGAGCAGGTTTTGTGATTTCGCATGGTTTTATTTGGGTTCCCATATTGGTGGACGTCTTCTGGCCTCACTCCTTTCTCTGTGGATGGAATGTTATTGCAGTGTTCTCTGTGTATGTGTGTGTGTCTGTGTGTGTTTACAGCAATCGTTATCTATATTTTTCTTTTCAAAACTTGGAATATGAAACTCTGGCATATTGTTGTGTGTGTATGTGTTTGTCAGCCTAGTTACCAGCAGTGGTCACCATGTTTGCTATTTGGGTTTTCTATATAGCTTCTTTATCAAAACACTCAAAGATGGGAAGCATGCAATGACAAATAAGCCATTTTGTTTGGCATTTTTTTTTATAACTCCATACCAGCATTTCCCTACCCTAAAGACATGTAATCTCATGCAAATGTTTCACCTATGAGGGAAAGTGTTCCCATCAAGTGTGAACAAAGCTTCAGAGCTAAATGCATCACAGGCAACTAAAAATAAGACAAACTCGATAACATATTCTCTAGAGCTCACTTCAGGGTCAAGCTTGCAGTTAAAGAACAACCACTACTGCATTGACAAACTCATATAAGAGAGCTCCAGGCCGCACCTCACACCTGCTTCCAAGATGAGATTTTACAATCTAATCAGCGCTGGCAGTGCGTTCCACTGTTATTTTGGGAGCAAACCTCTGCATGTCAGCAGACGACAACAATCTTCAAGTGTTATTGACCAGAGAGCAGAGCTGTGTCACCCAGGGTCATACGTTACAAGGCAGCGGACAAGTAATTTGTAATATATGGCTGCAATTTAATCCATTTCCAGGTGAGGACCATGCATCGACCTCATTTACTGGGAGAGTCTTCAGAATGGCAAATACCCGTTCCACATCAAATAGGGAATGTAAGCTGTCCAGCATAATAATAAGGCCTGAGGCACATTGACAAAAGGAATAAGGTCCTTGCTATCAGCTAGCAAATGACTAACGATTAGTTTATAATTGCCTTGTACCTGGAAAAGTTTCAAAAGGGCAGAGCAAAAGCGTACTTTAGCTAAGATCCTTAAAATATATTCAACTGAGTAACTTCTTAGCATCAGTCGTGTTCAGACAGAACAAAGTTTGGCTTACCGAGCTTGAAATCTCGACAGTGTGAATTTCCCTCTGGCAACACAGGAAGGATTTATTAAAAATGATAATCCTTGCATTGCCCGAGTGACCTGCTCATCCTGATTACTTAACATCCAGAATATTTAATATTCCTTGCAAAAAGTCATAATATTTGGTGATGCTGTGGTAGTGATTTTCATCTGACCCTAACAATCACGCATATTACATCTCTTACAGAAGTCAGAAGTTTTTTTTTACTTTCTACTTTCCTCTCAAATACATACTGTGGCTTACACTAGGGATTAGAATAGCTAATGAAGGATGTCAAACACCATTCGCATCAGGTATAAAGTTCTCATAAAAGAAGCTCTTCAGGCTTTTTTGCATAATCAGCAGAACTGAGAGCTAGAGTTTGTTCTTTGAAACAGTTTTGTTGTGGTGTTACTGTAGTTCATTGACGTGTTCACCTAATTCATTCTAGCAGGTCAATTCTCAGTTGGATCATTAACATGGGAAGAGAAAGTAATCTGCACAACGCTAATGGCAATTCAATCATGAAGATGGAGACACGGTGTGATCTATATGCTACAAAATGTTTCTCACTGCTGTGGGAGAGAAACCCCATTGAGAAACGAGGCCAGCCTGACCCTAAATGTACAAGATCCTAAAGAAAAAGAAAAAAAATGTGCCCTTTATACAATACGTAGTGGAGATGTGGGAGTGAGTCTCCTTGTACAGGTCACAATAACCGATCTTCAGGACGGTTTTCTGCATTTTGTGTGCCCGCCTACATGAACACAAGCATTTGTCCTTACACGTAAAAAGGTCAAGTTAATTTTACAAACAGTGTCCTGATAGATCCACCGCCGGTCATGCTTCAACTGTTCCTTTTCCACTTCCCACACAGCTGCACACAATAGAAAATGAGAGGGGATCGTGATTGCCGTTGCATTCTTGGTCAATGTGCTTTTCAGTCCTTTCCTTTCAAATCTGCCTCAAAGGCACAAGTGCACAAGGTAACCTATGTTTCCAGACTACTTTCATATGTTTCCAGAATTGGTTCAGTGGGTTTAGACTCTTTGGAATCCATTGCTACTTTCATACTGTAAACATCCAAAGCAATAGGTATGTGTAGTATGATTTCTACTGTGCACGTTAGTTCACTGAAACCTAAAGGCCAGTGGTAGAAGAACAGTTTGATCCGTTACTTAAGTAAATGTAGTAAAAATACAGTTGCAATTATAACAGCAGCAAAAAAAACCGAAAACATTCAGAAATGTGGATAAGCTCTTGTCCCAGACTTGAGTAAACTTAATGCTGGAACACAACCCAGGATCTTGTTGCATGTGAAGACCATACCCAGGATATGTATCACTGTCTGCTATCTGAGCAAGTGCCTCATCAACCCTAGTAAGTAGCAGTCAGCAAAACATAAAAGTATGATGAAAAACGATGCAATGCAATGATGATCTGTATGTTGAAATGAAAGTGGAACTCTGTAGAACAGTAATGCCGAGGAAGCACTTGTTTTACTGGTAATCAGAGGCATGAGCCAAGACTAGTCAAGTGGTAAACACAGAAGTGTCCAGGCAGCCAGAAATCAGAATGTATTCATCCTAAACTGTAGAGGTGATTCAATCAGAAATGACAAAGAGTGGCTGAATGTGGAAGAGTCAAAGACGCTGCATGCATTAATGCAGATGATCAGAAACTGGGATACAGTTATAAGGGAGCATGAAAGACAAGTTTCTCATGTTCCATGCACAGCAGCTTCAACTATTGGTTCCCAAATGTTTCTGAACTACAACACACCTTTAACATTTTTTTTTTCATGGCACCAAACATGCCAGCCCACATAACAAGCATACACTTGCACCCTTTTCCACCAATAATTACACCAGGAATGTCAATTATAAGAATTTATTATAGCAAACCAGCAACAGTTTTAAGTTTAAGTAAGTTTAATAAGTGATTATTGATTTTTTTTTTTCTATTTTGAGGTATTTTTGCCTTTAATTGACAGATGAGAGTGCAGATAGACAGGAAGGGGGACATGCAACAAAGTCCCATGGCTGGAACTGAACCATGGATGTTGTGGTTATGTGGTATGTGTCTTTACCAATAGGCTTATTATTTTTGAAAATAATAAAACATGTAGTTATTGTTAATGTCACTTAGTATATGGTGAAATGTTGAAAAACAGTACATTTATATTCAAAATGTATTTTAAAAATGGAAATGAACAAATCTCGCAGAGCCCCATTCTTAAGGAATTTTGTGTAACATGCCTGCACATCCCTGCTATGACCTCTGTGTGACAATATAAGCTGTTCTGTACATGCACCTGCTCAGAAACATAATATTTGGACAGCTGACTATTTGAATAACAACAGATTAGTGATTTACATTTGAAGATATTCAATAAGGTGGTGAGCAGCAACACAAACGAACCACAGCAGAATTATTTTTGCACTGTTTTTCTCAAAGCAGGTATTTGTTCATCTTTGATATTGGCACGTACACATCTGCCAAAAGTGAGTATAATCCACTTAGACTCCAAACTCAACCTGACATCCATTAAGAGGTGTGATCACACACCACAGGAATCACCTCTGTCAATATGTGCGCATATGTACCTCATGCAGGGAGTGATATCTACCATGCGGATTAAGACAAATTAGCCAGCACTCTGTTATTTCTCAAATGCTTATGTCTGGAGCCGAGATAATTCCTCTGAAAAGTGCTTCGTCCCCTGCCGTTGAGAAAACATTGGCTGCATAATTTTCAGCTATAGAAAATCCCCATCTGCAAGACGGGGTTTCAAGTGAAGCTTCAACTTTCACTTTGTGTTTTCTTATCGTATGCAAATGATTTAAGGCAGCAGGGATCCTTTCATCCAGACACTGTTTACTTGTAAAATAAGTGTGCCACTGCGCATGCTGTATTGTTTTCTTGATGCATCCTCTCGCCACTAAAGCTCATTGATTGAGACTGAGGTCTTGGAAATTCTTCGAGAGGGGACCAGACACTCGAGAGATGCAGTGGGGTAACAATGAATAACGATCAGGTGGTTCACGGAGCAGCTTGCTCAATGCCAGTCAAATAATTGGTGATGCTTGAGTGGAAGAGGGGAAGAGAGTGAAGGCAGAAAAAGAGTGTAATAGGAACAGTGTATTACAGTGGTTATTTGAAATCCCTATGAGTTCTATTCTGTAAAGATGAAAAAATCCTGAGGGGAAGTCACATTGTTTGTTATGCCCTGCAATATCCCAGTAGGCCCAACACAATGCATATTAACATCACTTTCAAACAGAATGGCAGACGAGAAAATAGGAGGAGTCTTTCATCTGCTGGAAGCTCAGCCAGGCTGTGTACATAAGCTATGAGCCATATTATCTATGCCACTGTCCCAGTGACAGAGGCACTGGCCCAGTTTGGAGCAACAATACGCTGGTTTCTTTAGGTTTTTTGCTTTAATCTCAGAGGTCAAGAGAACATTTATTAATTACAAATAAAAGTGACTGAGTCAATGAATGGTTAATTTGAACACAAGTGGAGGCACAAGGATCCGATGATCCCTACCTTTTAAATTCACCACTGCAGCACTGTCACAACACCAGCTACAAAACTAGCACAGCTACATTTGGAGCATGTTCCATATTCCTGTATGCTAGGCCAGGGTCAAAACGCAAGAAAGTGATGATAAATGGGTCTAATTTTTCTGTAAGATAGTTTTTGTAACTCTTATTGAGACATGTGTGGTATTCAACATGGTAAACTCTAGGTTTCAAAAATGTTGTCCTAAAATGAATAACATGGAAAATCTCAGTCCCCTCCTCCAGCCCATTCTGCCTCAAATACCAACCAGTTTATTACACGTGAATACCACCTTGCTCCAGGTTTTCTGTCTCGCTTAGTTTGTGATTTTTTGATGGTCTGTGATTAACAAATACTGTATAAGAGTAAGAACGTAGCTATACAAAGTAATGTACTTGTCTTACTTTCTATTTTTTATTTTTATGCATCACAACACCACAGATGTCACTTATTTCAACTGACGTGATTACTGACAATTTGCTGCAGCACCAACAACCACCAGGTGGCGCATATGAGCAGTCCAGATGCAGTGTCTGTCTGTGTCTCTGTAGGGTAGTCGAAACAAAATGGCGACCCTGCTCAGCAAGCAGACGCGACGGGGGAACAGAGACCTGCTGTGAAACTGTTTGGGAATGAGTCACAGCACTGTTATATTTTCTGCCGGGCCTGTACAGTATACTTGTGTTACACAGTCTTAGTTTCATAATGGATATTTGTGTTATGATATTTAAACCAACCACCCGTCAACACAGTTTAGACCTCAACATATGAAACATGGAAATTTGTCCCCCTAAGTATTTGTAATTGACTAGGCATCAGATTCCACCAGAAGCTGAAAGAAAGCTGATTTGTTTTCCTTAATATTCAGAATTTTGTTTGTGTTCATGTTCAGCAACGGTCCTGTAGGTCCTGTGTGCTGCCACTGCTTCAGCCCTGAATGTTTTGAACATAACCCTGCATATTTCTGCTCCTCAAAAGTGGTATTTTAATGTAACGGAGTGGAACTTGATGTTGAGTTTCAGAGGAAAGGGGAGAAATATGGTGCTGCACTCAACAAGATGCATACAGGCAGTGGATGTATTATAAGATCAGTAAAGTTATTTTTACAGTAAGTGGAGCGGTTTCTGCACCTGTCTCCAGTGTTTACAGCTATAAGTGCATCTTTAAATTGAGAGTGATGTGCACATTTACGCATGTGGCACAGCAGCAGCAACTTCATTAACACAAGATCAGTCAGGATGTGAAGGTAATTAATCTGTGTTCTGCTACACATCTACACAGGTCAGCTGTTACACACAGATTCCAGCTTTATACAGTGGAACTGTTTGTAATAAAGCAGCATTATGGATAAATTCTCAGCTCCATCAGAGCTGTCAGGACATTTTTTTTTAAGTAACTACTACTACAACTCACGGTTGCAGGTTGTCATAGTAACACACCAAGCTTTCCGGCTTGGGAGTTCTGTAGGAGCTCAGCAGTCAGAAAAAAAGTGAGTGTCAGAGCAGCGATGGAAAGATTTGGGATGGTAAACATCTCAAATAAATGCTGAAACATCTCAACACAGCTGACTGAGAAAACTACTCTGCTGCTTAACGGACAAGTTTTGGCTGCTTGTGGAATGTGGAATGGATGGATATCATTGTGCACTCACTGTGGTCTATTTTTCTTGTAATTTCTCTATGCTCACATATATTTCTCCTCTAGAATATAAGCCCCCCATTACCCCCCACTATCACAGCTAGAGAAGTCAGCTTTCAAAGGAAAATGATAATGCTGTAAGCTATACAAATGCAAACCAGCCAATTAAAGTAGTAGGGGAACTGTGATTCCTGTTCTAAATATAAGAGCTCCAAATATTTCAAATGTGGAAAACAGAAGTCAAGTTTACCAGTTTAATTTGGTTATTATTATCATTGTCAGACACTGATAATGTTTATTACTTGACAAAACCAACTTTTAATATATTGCTGAGGTCTTCTGCTAAATTTGGCATCATCTTTCACTCAGTAGACCTCTGATTTAATAAATCAGTAGTTATAAAAATGTGCTTCATTAAGGCGGACATGTATTATCTGGGAAACATCACATTTATTCACTTTCGCCTACATGGAGGTAAAATTAATACAAATTTTGTTAAATGTTCGCAGAATGAGTAAGTGTCTGTTTATGAGTCGTAAGAAATCATAAATTATCTTTTAGAAGGAGCAGATGTTTACCGGTAAGCTCGACTCCGTTAAATTTAACAATATGTTAATGGAGGTTTTCGTCCTACAATAGGAAACAGTTGATGACTTTATCTGATGACTTTAAAATACATTTAACCAATACAAATGTTTATTGTTACATATGTTTTGAATGCAGGACTTATACTTTAATAAAATTTCACAACATGACACTTAATGTCACAAACTGAACTGGCTAACAGGACATTTAGCATGATGCTAACAACCTATTAATACAATGGGAACTGCCATATAAAAATGGCAAAGCTAGCAGAGTGGGCGTTACGCTATTTAAATTAAGACAATAACTAGATGTGTACACAAAATGGTCTTTATCAACCCATAAGAACTTTTAAGATGTAACAGGAGCATTTCCAAACAAACTACATGACAAGGGAGCCTTGAATGAAGACATGACAAACATAAAGTGCCACACATACAACTACAGCGTGTGTGGTGCTAAGCTACAAGCAAGATAGCTCACTGCAGTCAGTCGGTTCTGCAGTTGCTTCACTTCCGGTGGAGTCAACGTGCGGAAATACAGACAACACCACTCTGCCATTGTAACTACATTGTGGTCGGAGGGGGGATTATTTGAAAATCATGTCAACAGGATGCAAGCACTCTGCTGCCACCTAGTGTCTACAATTATCTAGTGCAGCCCTCTCTTTTACCGCCACGGCAGCACCATAGTAAAGCAGACAAAATGATGACATCTGTATGTGCAAACCCACTTGGCAATAAGCCTGTTTCTGACTCCGAACTTTATGTAAGCATATGAACTAAAATATTAAATGTTTTGAAAACATGATTTTGACACAGGGCTCAACAATTTTCAACAAATGAAAAGACTAAAGTCTTTAAATCTTTAAAAACAGCTAACAAATATAAAGTTTCATTTGGCAACGCTTTATTTTACAGGTCCTTTAATTTTATACTAATTTCCTGGAAATTTTCTGAGTTATTTGCAGGAATTTAATGGTTAATTTTTAGGACATATCATAGAAAGGTTTGATTAGATTTGGTACAAATTAAAAGGAAAAAAAATCTTAATAAATTGGACCAAATCTTTTTAACATTTTAGTTTAAGTTGGGATTTTCAATAGATGTATTGCAAGTTATTGTCAGACAGTAAATGTGAATTTTTTAGGGCTCCTGAGGGTCTGGAGAGCTGGGGTCGCCTTCTTTGCCTGCTTTGTCTGCTTTGTAATCCAGCTTTGGTTCTATGTTAATTGAATATTAATAATATACAACATTAATTCTTGTATAATTATAATACGCAATAAAATGTTAGTTTGATACATACACTGATTCTTCAATTACAAGCATCTCTTTTCATTCTTCACCCTGAAGATTGCGTCAAAGACTTTTATCTGCATGAGAAAACCTGGAACTCCTCCACAGGCGATTAATTGGAAGCACACTCATAATGTTTGCTTTCATTATTACAGGCAAATGATTACAAACCTGAATCAGCACTATAGGAAATAAATACAGGAGTAATTTTAAGGACTAGTACATCCAAGGAACTTTATATCATTGTGCTGAACCAGAGATGGCTCCATAAGAAGGGCTGGACAGTCAGGGTCCAGTAAGTGCAGTAGCTCCAGTGTGTGTGCAGTACTATAAATAATCTCATACATCTCAACAATAGCAATGTTTTTTCTTCTTTATAGCTTTGTAAAGCAATAGAAATAATGTATTTGAATTTGAATGTATTTTTTATGATATGCATAATTACAGCCCTTTGAAATTGACTTCTCTCATAACTGCAGATTATTTCATATAGCAGTTATGTATTGTGCTGAACAAAATTGCCTTACTGTATTATGCAGCACCTGTAAAGACATCATTTTCAAACTACCAATAAATCTAAAACCCATGTGTTTGTTTGTTGACTTTTTTTAAACTTGTGTTTGTTTATTACCTTCATCCTCATCCATTTGGAAAATGTTTTGGCTGTTTATGACAATGAGCTTTTTGGCTTGATGCTGAAAGAGAAATTTAATCTTGTATAGATTTCCAATATTAATGCTCTTTTGAAAAAAAAAATAAAATAAGTGAGGATTAAATGCATTATGATAAATTACCCATGCTCTCCATCCTATTCTGTGTCGTCATCTCTGTGCAGCTTTTCATATTGAGCTGTTGTGTACAAGAAAAGCACATCTGTTGCTTGTTGAACATCTGGGACCATTTGCATATTAATGAATAATTATGTTAATTTGATTGCCATTGGCCCCTGCAATGCGAAAGACAGAAGATCTTCCCAAGCAAGAAAAAAAAAAAACAGTTTCTTCTATTACTAAGAATGCTTTTGGCTCTCTTATTTAACATAATAGGTTTCATGAAAGGAAGAAAACAATTGGAGGTCCTGTGATGTGAGTGATTTTACGAGCATCAGCATAATAAGCAGATATGAAAATTCAAATTGCACTGTCTATCCAGTGAGGAAACAGGTCTAGAATATAGACTCAGTTAAGGAGCACACATCAGTTACTCCTGGTCTTCTTAACCATACACACAGTGGCACATGGTTAAGTGTGGATGAATCGTACTCTCCCTAACTTTGATAGCTCTAATACTCATTGGGGAAAGTCATGTGATGCTGACACCCGCACCAAACACCTGATGCAGAAGATGTAGCCAATACTGGTGGCAAATGTGATGATATTGCTGCTTTTGCACCAGTGTGTGGGCTTATACTGAAAAGAAACGGTTGAGTGTTTTGATGCATGTCATGCGCTGCCGGTGTGTGTTGCTATTGATCCCATTATCTGTGCCTTACCTATTTTCTTCAAATCATTTAGAAAATATATAATTAACAATAGTTCACTTACTATAGAATGAAATGTACCTGCTGCTGACTGGAAACAATACAAGCAGCTGAATGTTCTGGGAATCACTTTCATATTGGACAGTTCCACACCTCATGATATACATTCAGTGTTCAATGTACAGTATCAATGGAGGAAATACTGTGTCTGGCATGAGCCTTCAAGTTACCCATACTATACAACTTCTACCACTGAAATTGTTTTGTTTGTTTGCATTCTGTGTCCTGCATGATGCAACATCTCATTGCTCAAGCACAATCCAAAACAAAAGAATGCAAAGATGGAGAACAGATACAAATGTCAGAAGTATACCTGTAGGGATTGCTGCAGATACATCAAACGTTGACTTGGCCAACATGAACACATGGGAAGCCCCATGAGAAGCCGCGGCATTCAATCCAAGAAAAATACATTACAGCTAAACTAGGTTACAGTCTATAGCACGGAGCCATCCATCCAAAACAGATGGGAATATAAACAGCTGTGAGTCTTAATTGATCACATGCTACTTCAAGCACATAGCTCATCATAAAACAGCAATCTTGGAATGTACGGTATATTTGGCATGTATTTCTCTGCCTCTGCCAATTGACATTTAACTCAACCAATAAGATTATTTCTGCCACGAGGGAAGCTCTGCCCAGGATAAATCATTTTTATGAGTAAAACACCGGTCTCCAATCAAATCTTTGCCAAACTTTGGACTCCCTTGATTAGATTTGCATTAAATTTGGTTTTATAATGTTCAGCAAATTTGCCTTAAGTTATAACCAATTACGTCATATGCCACACTGGTCATGAATCAAAGGTTATGTTATATTAGAATAAAGACGTGGCCCGAGACCAGGTTTGCTGTTTCACTGATCCCTTTCTAGCAAGAGTAAGTGAGATGAATGAGAACAGAAATCATTATCGGGTTAATACAGGACATTTCAACAGCTAATCATCACTAATTTTACTAGCTGTTAGGGAGTGAATATTCCTTTCAATGTTCACAGTTTGAATAATTACAAAAAAGTACATATAATAGTTTCTAAGTCTGAGAAGTGTGGGGTGCATATTTGATTCATTGCATATGCACAGATTTGTAGTAAAATGTACATTGGACCAATTGAGAAAACCAGTCTGATTTCCCTTTGGGTGGACTTTTATTATTGCTGCCAGTAAGTGAGGGCCAATCAAATGAAATCATACATATAGAGCAATAACTCTACATTTACAATTATGTGTATGAGAAATGTAACTATTGGTAAAAACCAAACTATGGGAATTCACAGGCTTTTGATTTTTGATCTATTTTTTCTATTTTTTTTATCTATTTTAGTTTTTATCTAATGCTTTCAGTCTATTTCCATCTTCTTCTGAGGATGGAAGGACTCCATATACATGTAGTGGTTTACTGTTGTACTGTTACTACTATGGACCGCCCTGCTGCCCCTCAGGCAGTCTGTACAAACTGCAAGCCTCTAATTTGTTCATTGATCATAACTGAGAAAATAGATACACACCAAAAATAATGAATGGGTTAATATTTTACCCAGTTTGGGTCAATATAGCACCAACAAAATACTGAGTTAATGTTACCCAGAAAGTCACTCAAGACAAGAGGTTGTTTTGACCCAGTTTTACTGTTATTTTTTATTTTACTGTTGGGTTATTTACCCAAACTAAAGCTTGCTATAATAGACTCTACTCTTTTTAAACTTACATGTCACGGTTTGTTATTGATTGTTAATAACTTGTGTATCTTTTGAAAGTCATATGCACATAGTTCTGTAAAAGACACAGTAGTTTAAGCTTGTGTGTAACACTAGATTAAAATAACAGATTGCTACTGGGTTAAGTTAACCCAATGTTGTATTTGTGCTATACTGACCCAAACTGGGTAAAAATTTAACCCAGTGAATTTTAGTGTGTAGTATTCATTCATTCATCCATAGAGAAAATAGAAAGTATTCATTGATAATAGATTGTGAGAAACAGTAAATAATAATATGATGAGGGTATGTGATTAATATGGAAGCAGTACATTATACATTTTACCCAAACTCTAAGATTTAATAATAATACAGTGAGTTCATTTATAAAACAATGCTAAATTACTTTCAGAATCTTACATTTGAAAAAAAAAAATGCTGTAAATTTAATAAAGATGAGCCACTAAGCAAAATTATGATGTAACCAATTTCCTGTAGTCAAGATGCACAAATGGAAGATTGATGGCACTGATGATGTCATTTTTTTGTTGGACAGTGGGCAACAAAGAGACAGACAGGAAACAAGGGAGAGAGTAAGACATGCAACAAAGTTCCTGGCTGGAGATGTTGCGATTACATGGCATTCGCAGTAACCATTTATGCTCTTGTCACCAAATGTTTCTGTGAGTAAAATATCATCTAGTGTTGTCACTGAAAACAACATTAAATACTAGTATCATTTCATTTCCTGACAAGTTGCATGTTGCTGATTTGATTTACAGCCACTTGCAGCCTCTTGGTGAGAAGTGATTATACAGGCATCTTTGGCGAGTGCTAATCAGTTCTGCAAAGGTTATATATATATATATATATATATATATATATATATATATATATACATATATATATATATATATATATACACACAATCTTACACTTGTTCTGGGGGCTTCCTTGACAAAAAAAATGTATTTTATTATTTATGTCTTTTCTGAACCAAAGTTTTGTTTGGAGCTGCTCGATATACAGTATACACATTCTTTGAATTTGTGGGTTAAATGCTTGAAGGCACTTACTGACTTATTCCTCCCACCTACATTTTCCTGACTGTTGCTGTGGGCAAAAGTTACATCATAATGTAAAGCTTCAATTATTTATATAGTATTAATGTTGTATGCCGTATAGAACTACTTTTACTGAGATGCTCAGTGCCAACAGTAGAAGCCTGTTTCATACAACAACTCCCAACAGCCTATGAGTTTAACTGGGCATACACACAGTGGTAATGAATATTCATCCTAAAATGTGTGTTTATTAAAAATATAATATATAAACAATACTTTTCAGCTGTTGTCATATCTGAGAACATCTAGAATACGTAGGAATACAATCGGCTCATTTATTTCTGTGCAAGCTAAAAGAAGCATGAAACAACTGATGACTTTTGAATATGATTATGATATACATTTAATCCTGTAATGGTAACTGATTAGTAAACAAGATGTGGCTCTGTTGACACTGATGTTTTCCAGGAGTGGTGCTGCTAGGGAGGAGAGTTAAGTGAGAGAGGGTCTAGAGTCAAACAGGGTCCATAATTCCTTTCTACAGCCCTGTGTGAAAGTGCGAAGCAGGGTGATGTTGAAAAAGAGCCTAGTCCACTCTAAAACCTCTGCTCAGCATTCCCTGGATAAATAAAGCTGAAAAAGAAATTGCTGTATGCATTTATTTGCTGCTCTCTCGGGGTAGGAAGTAATGGGAAGCAATAAAGATCTCATTCATTCATTTATCACTGGTGAGAAGATTGACCTCTTTGCTTTCCTCTGGGGGCTCTGGGGTGTGGACCTAGTCGAATGGAAGCACTGATGCAGATTTCACTCAGTGCAGTTTTTGGTTTGGTCCAAATCAATTTCAACATCTGCTCTGATTTCTGCAGTTTGATAAAAGCACCCGTGAAAGACGCGATTTCAAATCTCCATCAACAGAGAATTATTGTTTGGACAGAGAAGTTTTGTTCAAGGTAGTTCTGGCTATTCAGCATGATGCAAGTCACACCGCTTAATGAAGTCAGCTGCAGCTGCTATTCCTCAAACCCTCTCAGACAGGACTTTAATAGTGCCACATGTTGTGGGAGGGCATAAGAATATGACAAGAATGAAAATATAACTGACATCTTTTTCCCTGCACTTGGATCTGGACAGTGGATTAAGATAATGTCACATCTATAAGACAAATCCCTTCCTCCTCAGTGCTGTGGCATTGCAATGCAATTTGAACTTTCTTTAATGGTAAAAGAACATTTTCCCCTCCCTCAAGCGCTGTTCTGGGAACAGAGCAACTGTCGATGCAGAGATGAAACTTTTCATTTCCAAATGCTACAAAATCTACTTTGTAAAACTCAAAAAGAAAGAGACTGAAATCTGATATTCAGTGCTCTCTGCTTCCAAAATACCACTGTATCCATAATTGAATCTATTAGTGTTTTCTAGAACAAAGGTGTTGAGTTCAGTATGACTTTCAGAACTGTTGATGTCTTTAAAATTGACTAAGGGTGTCTGTGTGTGTGTCTGTGAGTGTCTATTTGTGTTCTTGTGAGCGTGTTGCCATCATTGCACTGAGCAGAGTTCCTGTGATCATGTATACTAAGGACTTCCAAATTTCCATTGTTTGCATGCAGAATATCAAAGCTTTCTTAGTGTGATACAAAGCTTTTTTTAAGGGCAGCCACAGTGGAATACAGAAATAACCAAGATGCACTGTAAACCATAAAAATAAACCAAAAGGAAGAGAAATCTAATTTTCTTCTGTGAAACGATGTCTGTCACAAAAAAAGTTTTTTGGTTTTTTTTTTTTGCATTTTTTGGTCTTGACATTAGAAGGTTAAGCTTTGGATAAACTGAATGAGCTTGGTTTATTTTCTGCACGGATTGATACCATAAATTCAGCTGCATTGAATTTCCAATGTGTCCCACAGATCTCACGCTGCATTTATCAACAGCACACTAGAGAGAGAGAGGCCACCAGTGTTTTGTGAGTCACTCTATGATACCGAGAGACCTCAGGGTCATTCTGCAAAAACGAGCAAAGAAATGAACCTGAAGGGGACCTGGAGTACTATGAAGCCTCTGAGGTGGAACATCATTCGTCAGAATATGAGCCTTCCTTTGCCGTTCATTCCCCCCCCCCCATTTTTGTTGTCTTCCATTTAGCCAGTGATGCTGTGTTCCTTTCAAACTCCATTGTCAGAGAGACAGACAACATGGACTTCCAACATGTGCTCCCTCATCTCTCCTCTAGGCTCTCTGTCACTCAGCCCTGCCACAGACACTCTCACCCATTTGATTGGGTGTGTGTTCAATAGAACCATGTGCGTGTATTCGCATGACATTGTAGCATGTGCATCAGCCGATGCCCGATCTCATTTGGCATGATGTGCAGCAGCCTAATCTCCTTCTTAACACCCTTGCAGTGTGATGGCAACCCCTCCCGCCACCACCTCCGCCGCCACTTTAAACCTAGATAAGTGTATCAGCGCAGCCAGGAGGATGAATCCCCAGCCTGCCAAGAACACAAGCTTGCCTTTCTCATCAATCAATTTGACAAGGCCAGCCACAGAGCGGAGCCTTCCGGCAACCTGCCCCTCCCTTCACCCTCCACCCCGCACAAGCCCCCCCACAACCCCTACCTCTCCACCCTTCCTCGGATCCATTTCTGAAAATACTGCACCATACTGTAGCAGAACAAACATGGTGAAGGAGAAGGAAAACAGGAAGGGCAGATGGAAAAAGATACTCAGAGAGCTCCATGAGTGAGAGTTTACATGCCTTCCATAAAGTGGATGTCAGTGACCTCGTGGGAAGTGAAAGGACGAGAGGTTAAAGATTTGAGGAGCCATGAAAAATGGCCTGTGAACGGAGCCCGTGTTGACACTGTTGCATGCTGGGGACGGATGAGCATGCCTCTCAGCTTGTGAAGTGTGCTGTCGCAGGATGCTGTTTCCATGTCTGATGGAGTGGGGTGGGATGGGAGTGGAGGGTGTGTGTGCGTGGTGACAGAAAGGGAGACAGCCCAAACTGAGAGCGATAACAAGACATGCTGACTAGAACGACACAGGCAGACTGTATCTGATCCTCTGCTTCACCCCTTTGTGGAGGAGCGAGGATTTTTTTTTTTCTGGACGGTCGCTGGCATTCTATCAGCAATTCTGTGATATTTGCTCAAGTAGAGACATCACAGATGTGTGTACCTATGGATAGATATGAATCCGGGATAAAACTGGTATCAGATTGCATTAGATCCGGTGTATTTATTTTGACTGCTGCAGGAGTAGAGCTGGTAAAACTCTAGAGGTGTATGAAATGAGAGTACACCTTTGTAGCAGTAGAAAATGTATCACACCGAGGAGACTGCTGGCAAGCCTGTGTGCCCTGATGCCCCGTGTTGCAGATAATTCAAAGCATGTGGCTGAAGCAGGAATAGCGGAGGAGGTATCTAACACAGAAACAGAGAGTGAGCATTGTCCTGGGAGATTTGGGTCTGTGAAAGGACCAGCAAGTAACGTGGAATCTACATAACAACAAACACACAGACGGATTCTCTCCCCGCACACAGATTGAGCAAACTCGAAGACGAATTACACAAGTTGAAACTGTAATTCATACACAGGCAAGCATGAAAAGCCAAATGCAAACATACCATAGAGATCCATGTGTCTGCCAAGAGCAGCATTCACTGCCTGGCAGCCCAGCTAATATTATAATCCCTACACAGGCAAATGGGCACTAATCTGCCAATCACAGTTGCAGCCAGTTGACAGCACAATGCACAGCTAATAATCCTCCACTAATGTGTTTGTGTATTAATAATTCACATTCATTCCTGGGGGCTGCAGAGTAATTTTTATTGCAGCTACTGTTTCAACTAAGCTTAAGTCCAAGCTTAAATTAAATTAAACTGTTAAATCATTCCACAACCAGAACCATCCATGATGCCATCAACACATGCACTGCAGTCTGCAACTTTTTATATGTTTATATTTTATAAAGCACCAACCTACAATCTAAGAAGAGCAGTTAAGGAGGCAAAAAGGGACAAGAGGAAGAAAGTGACACTACAATTCCAGGAAGGCAATCCCAGAAGGCTGTGGCAAGACTTTCACCCTCTCTGAGCATGACATCAGGAGGGCTTTAAAGCGTGTGAATGCTAAGAAAGCAGTGGGTATGAGTGGGCAGGTCCTCCTCCTGACCAACTAGTGCTGGAGTTCACAATGATATTCAATTCAAAGTCCACCAGTTTTCCTGTGCCCAAGAAAACAAGACCAGCCTGTCTGAAAGACTACCGCCCAGTAGCACTCACCTCTGTAGTGATGAAGTGCTTTGAACAGCTGGTCAAGGATTACATCTGCTCCTCACTACCCAGCACACTGGACCCACTACAGTTTGCCTACCATCCCAACCAGTCAACGGAAGACACCATACCACACATCTTCCACACCACCCTATCTAACCTGGACAAGAAAGGGAGCTATGTGAGATTACTGTTCATTGACTGCAGTTTAGCGTTTAACACCATAGTTCCCTCCAAGCTTGTCACAAAGCTCTAGGACCTCACTGTGCATGTGCATCCTTGACTTCCTGATGAGCAGACTCCGGGTGATGAGGGTAGGCAGACACACCTCTTCTACCCTCATTCTTAACAGCAGAGCACCCCATTGCTGTGTTTTGAGCCCTCTGCTGTACTCCCTGTATACACACAACTGCGTAGCCTCTTTCAACACCAACACCATCATCAGATTTACTGATGACACAGTTGTGGTGCCTGATCACAGATAACAATGAAAAGGCTTACCTGAAGGAAGTAGAGGACCTGACCCACTGGTGTCAGGACAACAACCTACTCCTGAATATCAGCAAGACTAAGGAGCTGATATTGGAGTTTGGGAAGAAGCAGGAAAGGAACTACACCCCCCTTAATATAAATGGGTCCTCGGTGGAGAGGGTGGGTGGCTTCAAGTACCTTGGTGTCCACATCACCAAGGGCCTGACCTGGGCGCTGCACCACTCAGTGGTGGGAAAGGCAAGGCAGAGAATGTTTCACCTCAGACGCTTGAGGAAATTCTGGGTATCCCTTCAAATACTGAGGAATTCCTAATCCTGCACCATCCAGAGTGTCCTGACAGGGAACATCACTGCCTGGTATGGAAACAGCACCAAATAGGACCACGAGGCCCTGCAAAGAGTGGTTAGTAAGACTGAACATACTATAGGCGGTGCTTTACCCTGCCTAAAGGATATTTACACCAGGTGCTACAAGAATAAGGCTTGGAGAATCATTAAGATTCCCTGCTGCAGTCAGAGATAAGGTACCAGATACACCAGGCCAGCATTGAGCGGCTCAGGAGGAGCTTCTACCCTCAGGTCACTAGGATCCCGAATGAGGTCACTGCCTAAGACCACCCCCCCTCCCATCATACACATATATTTATTATATTGCTATTCCTATTCCACTTAAACTCTTATACATGCACAAATTGAAAGAACTATACCTTATATGATTACATGTGACAAATAAAATTGATTGATTGGTTGAACTCCTCTTCTGAAACATAATAATAATGGCAGCTGCAAGTCAACTGAGAAAAGTCACTAGCGTTTCTTAGATGAAAAAATATACATATATTGAAATAGAAGATTTTGTTGAGGATGAGAAGGGTGAAATCAATGGAAACATTTGGTCATGTCATGTCTAATTTGGATGACTTGGACTGTCAGCTATTTGCTTATCCTCTCTGCCCTGCTTTTGGTAGCAATTATATCACAGTAAATAGACAGCACTTGAATAGTGCTCCACAATTTGTGTCTCATTTACCCGTTCACACTCACACACCAGTGTTGGCAGAACTGCCATGCAAGTCACTGGTCTGGCCATTTACATTAACTACATTTTATGTTATGTTTTCGAACAGCAAAATGAAGGAAATCAGCAATAACACCACCTCTACACCACATCTCGCTACGCAATAAATTGACATGAAGAGGAAAAGTCCTATGAAAGGGTGCCATAATTTAAAAAACATTAGGAACCTGTGGTTTAGATCACACATCAAAAATTTGATGGTCAGAAAGCAGACATGGCAAACACCAAACCTGAGTTTAAACAAATTTTCACCCCCTTTTTTTGCTTAGGACTATCAGAATCCAGTTTAAATATGTGGTAAAACTAGATTCTTAATTCCTAAGAGTGAATGTTTGAGTGAAGAGTTTTAAAGGTCAAATCAAATATAGTGCACTGATAAATTCACAAGCGCAGCAATTATTGTAAGTACAGAGAAGCAATACAAATCCATTTAGACATAGATGGCCCTCGGTGTATTTTTGATTTATAGACATTGAAATTCCAAGTATAGGTTCATTTTTGAAGGCAATTTCTCAGAGTTTCACACGATGATGGAATTCTCTGATGGCAAGGCTGCAGATGTGCCCGAGAGAAGTTGTTTCATATGGAAAAACATTGATTTTTTTTTTCTGGAGGGTATAAAGTTTGAAAATGCTCTGAGTCATGTATTGTACCTCGCCTGGAATGCTATGGATATATGCATCATTTTAAACATTTCCCCACTCTTCTTTCATGCATCTTCTTGCATGTGATGAGTCCGGGTGAGTTTGGATTGTTAAGGCTTTCAATAATATCTGCCACAACAAACTTTCTGCACTTTCTTTTCTTTAAGTGTAGAGACACCTTCTGAGCTCTGCTCACCTAAATCCTTCAGCAGTTTGCATTTGGATAGAGTATTTACATAATTACATTGAGAGACACTAAGCTAGATCAAGAAAGTTGCATGAATTATTGATAATGTGAATTGTGATGTTTTTTTTGTTTGTTTTTTTGAAAGAGCTCGTTTCACAAAGCAACAACATTTTTTTCCTCTTTACATTCTAATTGCTAACTCTGTGTATGCCTTCACATGCTTAGAACTTACTTTCAAAGTAAAAACCACTCCCTCTGCGCATTTGTCAATGTGTGCTACACGGCAATGGTGCTAATGTTAGAGCAATATCACCAGGACCTCAGGAGAGGTATGTCTGACATTACAGCCGACAGTCAAACAAGTTACTTTGATGACATGCTGGGAAAATGCAATAATCATCCATTCTGGCCTGAGAAAGGAAATAACCGCACTGTGTCTCACCAGGGCAGGGGTATTTGTGAAAAGCAGCAGGAAAATATAATATGTGCTTGAGAGAGTCCCAGCTGGGCAAATAACAGTCTATTGTGTTAAACGAGTACTTTGGTGGTTGCTGAAACCCCCCAGTAGATATGCTGAAGCTTGTACTCCCAAGAAAAAAATGACACGATAGTTCATAATGTCAGTCGCCAAAAACAACCAATGGTTACATTTGAGTGACAGACGCTATGTAGAGGCTGTAGTAATTATGATATAATTATGATATGCAGTTCAGATAACATCTATATAAGGTGACAAATATCCATATTTGGAGGTGGACGGTTGGTTGGCTGGTGGACTTAGTGGGACAGTCAGGACAGTTTTTTTTAAAACTGTAATGATACACGATTGTCGTGGTGTTCACTGTTGCCATGACGACAAAGATTGCATAACTTTAAGGAAGAAGTAACTTTAACCCACTCCATGTTTCAAGTGATCATTTTAACCCAAACCATGATCTTTCTCTAACGTAACAAAATAGTTTTTGTGCCTAAACCTAACTAGACCTTAACCACAGTGTTGTCACACCATAAAACATCATTACTTTTAGATTTTATTTTAGAAAACACTCTTATGGCTTGTTCTGAAAATGCTCCTATGGGTTCTTCTAAAGTGCATGGTCAAACGACCTATGTGGTCGTTTACTTTGAAGGACGTGTTGATATGTTGACATTGATTTGGTGCGGTACCTTCAGGGACCCCTTAGCCAAGCATTTGTGACTATTCAGTACACAGCTCACACTGCGGAACAACTCTCAGCAATGTGAGGGAACCAGATGATAATGTACACTTTTGCTTTTCAAGTACAGTATTTTCATATAGAGGGGAAATTAACAGGTACAGTATCATGTTGACTGACCCTTACATAAAAAATAGACAAAAACAAATGGTGGACAACCAAACAGGACTAAAACTGATTTCCCCTAGGACATATTGAGTTGCCATCATAGTAATTCTTCCTTTATGAAATGGATGTATTTGTGCCGTGTCGTGGCTTCTGAATGTGGTTAAGTGTCTCTACAAGCCAACTTTTCACAAAGATTAAACTGTTTGTATGTGAAGGTTTGGCAAAGGAAGATAAAGGGAAAAAAAGGCTGCCAGAGGGTTGCAGTCTTGTCTGCAGTCTTGCAACAAAGAAAATGCTAGTTTATCTTTTATATGTGTTCAGCTTAAAAACAATGGTTTGAATGTAAAATCACAAGATCTTAAGAAGCATCATGATAAAATATTCAAAAAGGGAGGAGAAGAGAAAGATTGGCAGACATACCACATAAATATCCATTTTATGGACAAATGTAAAAATACTGCGTAGAAAGACTGTCACTTCTAGTAATGCATTCCATTTCAACAGATCTACTGTAAATATAATCTCACTACATTCCCTGTCAAAAGACGAGAAAAATGCAGAGCTGTAGATCTTTGAGTCAGTTCTACCAGGCGGGGTTGCAAATGGTGCATTACTGTGGCACTTAGACCAATTTCAAAGCTGAGCTATTGCAAGTGAATGTAGACAGATGTAACCAATGCACTTTTGGTTAGAACAAGTGATGGTTGAGGAGGAGGAGGAGGGAGGGAGGAGACACGTGAGCGCAAAAGTGATGGAGACAAAGTGAGGGACAAAAGATCGAATGAAAGAAAAAATAGGAAGAAAGTGGCTGATCGATGGCAGCCTATGAGCGCTATTAGAGTTTCTATCAATGAGACTGAATGACTTGCAGCAGCTAAGATGTATCTTTACACCCTCCACCGCTGGAAATGTTATTATTCCTGCTTAAAAGGACATTTTTAACCTGTTAAATGTTAAACCTTATTTTTGTAATTTGGGGACAGATACCATAGCAGTGGGTAGGTTTTTGGGCTCACCTTCCAGGGGCTTGTAACTAAAAATAACCCTGCTAAGAATCACTGTTATACTTACGGATGAAACATGTAATTAAGAGACAAGAGCAAATTAAGTTTAATTTAAACTTCTTCAATCATCTCTCCACTGAATCTAGTAATTCAGTAGTGAAACACATTTGACATTTAATTCATTTTCATCACAGCATTTTCAGGCACGACCACACTCACACTCACACTCACACACACACACACACACACACAAAAGTCTATTTAAAGTAAAATGTTTCTCATTTTGATATCAATTATCAATGCAGAAACACAATATCACTTTGTTGGCAGCCAGCAGAATAGGCAGCCAATCAAGAGCCTTTCTGACTCGGAGCCATAGTTTTGTTTTGCTGTGACTGGCTCACAATCAGACGCTGTAGCAGTGGTCAGCAGGGAGAAAGTTTAAGAACAAGACCAAGAGCCCTAAGGCCAAAAACATAAAATCACTGAGGCATTCTAATGAAAAAAAAAAGTTTGAAAAAACAGCACAAACATTTACAAGTGTAGCAGGTGACACTATTGATTTATCTGCCAAATACAAATTTTGTCAACATTTGGCAAGTGCTGATTTCATCTCTGGTGGAGAGTGTGTGGCAGGACACTTTTAGAAAGTTATGGCTGCAATGTAGAAGTCCTGAAAACCTCATGAGGCCGCAGCCTGCTGCTCTCTTTCTGCCTTTGGGTTCCCCACACACCAACTTCCTAGCCTCCCCTCTCCTCCCCCATCCTGTGCAACCCTTCCACCTCTACTGTTATTTTGCCCAGCAGGGCTCTTAATACTTAATGTCGATGCACCGGTCAGACTCCTGGGAACATTGCAGGCCCGAGAGAGGGTGAACACACACATATATATACAGTATATATACACACACACACACAGGCTACATCTCTTGCTGAGCAAATAAAGGTGTTCTGGAGCCTCTCTCTCAAATGACAGGTGACAGTGCTATCCAGGGGGGACGCAGCCTGTGACATTGTCCCTTTTGTCCCCAAGCCAAGTGAATAGGATGAAAGGGAGGAGGAAGAGGAGGAGGAGGGGGAGGAGGAGGAGGAGTGAGTTACATCCTCAGGCAATACATGCAGAGGCTGTTTAAACCAATGGGCCAATGCTAGGTACAAAGAGGACAGGCTGACATGGGCGGGGACATGCACAAGGTTTCCATTTTAATCTCTCAATTTAATCTAAGCAAATGATTAAAAGTAGATGTCCTTAGAGTGTTCTCAATGCCTTGTTTTCTTTTGGTAGAAGTGCTCTGATATAATATTTTCAGATCTTGTGGCAAGTCATTAAGAGGCCACTGTAATTTGGGTAAACAGTAACCTCCATGCAAATGTGCCCTTCCGATTTTGTGCTTTGTGCTTCGGTTGAATGTGTGGGTCGGAGTTGAATGCATGGTAAGAATGAAAATACTTATACTGCATTAGAATATTGAGTGACTGAAAAAGTTGTCTAAGAAAGATGTTATCATGTTTCTATAATACCAGGGTAATGCATTTTGTTTTTTAATGATAATGGTAATATTTCTAATAAAGAAGGGAAGCTAATGTCATTTCAAATAACCTTCAGGGTACGGGCAGGCTAGTCCAATGCATCACTGGAGAAGTTTTTTTAAACTCTTTCAATTAAAAATTATAATTGCTGTGAGAATAAAAAAAATACAAATAAATATATCTTTATTACCAAAGCGGCCTATTTACCAAAAAATCTATTTGAAAGACCATAAACAATCCAAGAAAAATGGGAACACATTGTGTTTCATCTCTGTCTTTGCATTTAATACACAAAATAACACACAGTACTTAATACAGCTATAGACTCCTACCAAGCAGGTAGCTCCCAGTCTGAAAAGTGAAGCCAATGCGGAAGTACCTTAAACCTGCATTCTTTCTAATGGCCAGCAGGGGCAAGAAAAAAAGAAGACAGACTGTGTAGAAGTCTATGAGAAAATGACCCTACTTCTTTCTTGATTTATTACCTAGCACTTTCCTAAAATGGTCTCAATCACTAGTTTCAAGTCTTCTCCAATACAACACAATGTCCTTGTGATTGACAAGTCACTACCACAGTGACAATGTTGATTACATAACGTAACCATGGCATAATCCCAGATTCACAGTATATGTGTAGCTGCCGATATTTCAGTGTGTCAGTTTATGAAAATTAATTGTAGCATTTTGGTTGTCTGTTTTTCAGGGAAGCACGTCTTAATGTTTTAATGGTTTTAGGCCTGTTTTTTGCTAGTGAAAATTAGCATCAGCATTAGCATTATCACAGTTAACTATTGACTGTTAATGCACAGTGCTAACCAAGCTAGCAACTAGCGCTAAAGTCATCTCCACCCTGTCGTCCAAATATGTTCACTTCTGGCTCCAAAAATCAAAGATGTCAATGGTCAAATCGCTAAACGCAAGGCTTCAAACCAGTCCACAAACCAGTGGGTGACATCACGGTGACTCCACGGCATCCACTGTATTTTTTTTACAGTCTATGAGTCCCACATATGATTTTTAAATATGATTTAGATTTTTTTTAAATACTCAAACATGTCTGAGATCATTTGTCTAGGAAAAATATTTATTTTTACCATAAAAGTGAAACATGATGAACAGCTATTCTTTTATGACATAAAAGCTGTCTATTTCATTGATTTCTGTGTAAAACTGGTAATATGGGGTAACATGTTGGTAATGCAGGACATGACATTGATGGGGATCACAATGAATTCCCATGGGGTGCTTCAGATAAGCGCCTCCAGTTGGGGAAAGGCTAGTCTGTGTCTAACATGCTGCACTAAGCTCTCTCCTGTGCTGGGTCAAAAAATTAGCACAGAGGCTGTTGCTTCTCAGAATTACAGACATGCTGTTTAGGTAGACTCGCTGGTCTATGGTCTAATTTTTGCTACATAGTCTTGAAGTAAAAGTAATTACTAAGATTTTTCTAAGTATTGAATTATTTCAGTTTGATCATATCAGGGAAGAATTTTTGTACAACAATCTGCCATCAAAGAGATCAACATTTGTGATTTAAAGGCAAACCATTCTGAAAATCAGCAACAAAACAGTGTAACTGAGCCTCACCCCCTGGTGAGACCCAGCAATACTTGCTCCAGGATACTAGTATGGTACTTGTATTTTTCTCCCCCTTTTGCTTGATCAACCAGTCAGACTGCTTTCTTTGATCTAGTGACCCCATGTGGTGGCTAACCAGCCAGCCAAAACACCTGAGCTCTTCCCCCCTGCTGGCTGACCAGCTGAAGCTGGTTCACACCATATTTTGTTCTGGTTACGCCCCACAGGCATGGAAGCCTCTGCACACCAAATGTTATAACAACCAGCTTTCCTCTGAGCTAACCAGGCATCCCAGTTTGTTGGTGCCAGATCTCAAAACTCTATAAATAGTTATGGATGTTTTCTTGGCATGCTGAAAACAGCAGGGACAAAGCAGGTGGTCAGAAGGCCTGTAATGCACTATTTCACCATGAGTGAGAAACTGAGAAACTCAGGCTTCCCTTTCAATTAATATGAAGTTAATATCCAAGTGACACAAAAGTTCTTTTCAGACATGGAATACACAACATCCCTGGCTTCATCTATCTGTTAAAGTGACATTTTTTGTCATTCAGACAGAGGTGTCTTTTACATTTATGTTCCTAACAGACAGTATTCAGATATTTTGGGAAGAGCTGCATGCTTGTGTGATATCTGGCACCTGATGAGAGAGCAGCGGTGAGTTAAAAATATTATGATAGCCAGGATGAAGGCTGTTCTCTTTTCTCTCTCACTCTCTCTATCAGTGATGCACCGATGGATATTAAAACGTATTTTGCGGTCGATGTCTTTATTAATGACCACTGCCAGGGTTGCTTACTATCGTTCCTCCTAGTGAATCTACTAATCAGTGTTGGGCAGTAACACATTACTTTGTAAAGCGTTACAGTAATATTATTACTTTTCAGTAATGAGTAGTGTTAAGGATTACAATTTGAAATTCAGAACATTAATTTACATTCACATAACACTTACTAATCCCAGTAACGCTCCATTACTTTTACACTTGGGGGTCGGCGTTCTCGCTGTCTTACTGGGATTAATGGAGGGTTGATATAAATGTGGTCTCTGCAATCAGTTGACAGAAGCTCCGGAGGAGAAGAAATGTTGTCTTATTCACATGTTGTGTGTTCTTAACTGGCATGCTAACTTTAGCCACGGGTTCACCTACATTCAGGAGTCAGCTGACACTGGTTTAGTTCAGAGTTGGAGGGTGTGTGAATCGTGTAGTGAATTCGGCTGGCTCTTTTATAATGTCCAACATGTTCAAGCATTAAATGATACAACATTAAGTTGTGACTCTCATTGATTTCCCATTACCTCACATGTTATATGTAAAGCTGAATATATATAATATGCATTTATCAATCAGTTGGCATGAATGAAAATTGAAAATACAGAGAAATATCGCTTTGCTTAGACACTACTACTTCAGGCACTCATTCTTTATGACTGGGAGACTGGGTTCCTTGCTGGAATCTTATAACTAAAATGAGAGAGGGGCCATACTGTTTTATCAACTGGTCAAAGTTTTCGTCTGTTTCCATTCCTATATCATATGCTCTTATAGCTCTCTGCTGTATGTTCTCATTGCATTAAAGATGATTTAATAGTCCTCTCTTCTCTGCAGTGTTATGACCCTGTCCATAGTGCTGACAGATGCTAATTGTAACAATTGAGTCAGCCGAATGGACACTAAAATACTGAAGAACTATAGCTTTAGATCTGATTCACCTGCAACAAATATACAATATGAAATTTCATTCATTTATTCTTCTTCTTTTGTTGCAAATTGCTATGTGAGAAAATTATGTTGTAGCCTTGTTCCAATGGAGCTACAGTATCTGCTTGTTAGTTCAGTGCTTGTTGGCCTGTACTTACATTGCTTTATTTGGCTGAATTCATAAAAGTAGGCTAATAGACTCCTTGCTCACATATGTCCATCCCCATACTATGTTAATGCTGTGCCAGAACAGAAGTAAAATCTGTAATTTTGAAATGTATGTATGTTTACTGGACCAAACTCAATGGTGCTGGTATTAGATTTAGTTCTGGGTGGAACATTTTTTGGGTGAAACTTTTGTTTAAAAAAAAAAAATTATCATTGGCATGAAGCTTGTTAGCTTACTCAACTGCTTATCTTTAATGTTTCTCATTGACATCATCTCTTGAGTCAAACTCTTGAAAAGCTAGCTTAAACACTGACTTTAACTGATACTTATGATAACTTTGTTGGCATTGAATTGTCATATTTTGTTTTTTTCTGCACAACACACAACCTATTGAACTCTAGACCATCAGCTTGTTGATGGGTTTTTTTTATGTAATATATTAGACAGGTATAGTTCTCAAGGTTCAGAGTAGGTTAAGAGATAAAAACACCTCGTTCAGAGTGGGTTAAAAGATAAAGATGCTTGATTTATAATAGGTTAAAAGATAAAATCAGCTGATTGAGAAAAAGTTAGAACAGTGCTGCAGTGTAGGTTTAATAAAACAGAATGACAGTTACTGTGCAGAGCCAAGTCTCCTCTTTTAAATCAAAGCTGTTCTGTCTATAAAACTTAGCTAATAGCAGCATTTCACATCTGGACACTTTTGTCCTTCTGCCAGAAAAGTTCCATGCCGTGCCAAGATGTATGTCATTAAAGCATCAGTACTGGGACAGCTTCATATTCCCATCCTAAAACAAGTACTTAGGAGTTGGATCTGCACCCATCCATATTCTACAGATACTATTGGTGCACGTCTCAGTGGCCTCACAGTCAGTCAAAATGTTGGGTACTCTATGGGGCAAATAATTTGTCTCTCCAACTGAAATGTTAAACCAGTGTTCCTTCTGAGTTTCTGTATGGAGTCAATTTATCTTCCCCTTTGGGCTTTCACAGTACATGAGGCTTTTGGGGGCTTCTTTGCCACTATGGAGATGTCCTAATCTGGTGCTAAGAGTTCAAGCAGTCTTAATCATGCTCATGAAATTACATAACCATTTCATTTGAGGCATGAAATCACCCACGTGCCTCCCTAGAGGCTCTGGGCCCCAGATACACACCAGTTGATTATTTAGATAATGAACAGCCTTGCACATGTCTCAGTGGAAGAAAGATCTTTGAAGAGGTAATAGAATATGGAGTGAATGGCCAAGCAATACCACTGAGATATGGAACAATGAACAAGGAAAGATAAAGGGCTTTATATATAAGATTGTCTGAGTTGAATTCCCAGAAGAATATATAAAATTAGTGTAATTCATAAAGAAAAAATATTTAAAAAAAACAAATAGCAATGTCTTGTTTTGTTATTTAATAATTCCATTTATGTTTTGTTTGTTTGCATGAAGCAATCCTACTGAGACTTAGTTCCAAACCTGATCATCACATACAGTATGTGTAAGCCAAAAGTTATACAAACATGAGTACATGAGAGGAAAAAATCTATAAAAAAAATCCACACAGGTTTGCTTAAGTCACTTTTGGGGTATTTACATAGACTTACATTCATTTCCTGGAGACTTAACCACTACTTGCCTAACACTAACCCTTACCCTAACCTTAAAGGGGACCTATTAGGCTCATTTCTAGCTCCTTGTTTTTCTTCTGGGACTCCACAAGAGCACCTTTGCATGATTCACAGTTCGAAGAACTCCTTATTTATCTTATTCTGGCCCTTTATGCAGCCCCTCAGTTCAACCTCTGCCTCTAACAGGCAGTCTTAGCTCCTGTCTTTTTAAGCCCCCCCTCCTGATGAGCCCACTTTGTTCTGATCAGACTTGTACTTATTTATACACCCATAACACAGAGACAGCACAGTGTGTAACGTATAGGGAAGGACTTCACTGGCAATTGTTGCTTTGCACTTTTCATTTACTGCCTATTTTTTTACAACCTAACTTTGTGGAAAGGAGAAGGGGAACAACAGGTTATAGAGAGTCCCTTGGGAGCACTTTGCGTGTGTCAGTATCTCAGCTTTATCTCTGAGGAACACCCCCAACTCCGGGAGTGATGTCCAAATTAAGAAATGTGCATCATGTAGCAGGTGGATGTGACTCCCCTCGTTGAGACCTACTGATAGACGACCTGCACGCTGGTATTTCACAGGTTTCTCTTTATCTTCCCAAAAACACGTAATTTTTCAAATATTTGCACGAAGTAAATGTTTGTAAAAAAAAACACTATTTGTGCTTTGCCGAATATCGTCTTTGTATTCGGGCACACCCCTAACACACACACACACACACACACACACACACACACACACGACTGCAAGCACCATCTCCTGTGGTTATGTTGGCTTAAAACCCTTTCATTTTTTATCTATTATTTGTATCTCAGTCAAAGTCCTGTCACTTCGCACTAGGATGTTTGTTTTTAATTGTTTCATTAATTGAAACATTCAAAAAGATTCACTGAATTTAGACTCTTGTGGAATAAAAAAAAAAAAAGGCATGAAAAAGAAAATCATATATACATCGCACCTTGTAATTGCAGCTTTATTAGTTTGCTGACTATCAAACCAGTGCTCCTCTTAGGGTGTTTAACAGTATATGTGTGTATGTACAGATGTTTTTTTTTAACCATGTTTTTTGTGTTTACTGTCTAAGTGTGTGTTGACAGCCCTACAAGCATGAAATGTGCAAGAATTAATTCTTGATGATGAAAGGTCTCCTACCGCAGACTCAATTTCATCCAAAACAAACAAAAAAAAAGTGAAGAGTATTTATTCAAGGAAAACAACACTCTTCTTTAAACCACTGCTCTCTGAATGCAGGACAAAGGCCCATTTGGTAAATCTGGCAAATGTGTTTCCAGCTAAATGTGTTACATTAAACTGGAAAAAACAAAACATTGTGAGGGTCATGCTTTTATAGAAGAAACCTGGGGTGAAATGTTCCAGCAGGGACACAGTAAATGGCATACACCAAACAAATACACACTTATGCACAGGTGAAATGCTGAGAGGTGTGCGGAATTAGAAGAATGGTTTGTTAGAGGAAAGGGTACACATTATCATTGAGGCAGATGCATCAGAGATTTAAAGGTTGATTTACAAAGTAGATTTCCAGTCAGGTTAGTTGAATTGTGAGGCCACTACCCTGACAGGTGAGTGGGTTTTTCAGCCTCCACAAACACAGTGCAGGAAGACTGATGAAACATGCAGAACCAAGGCAGAATGTGCTTGTTGAAAGTGTAAGAAAACAACACAAAAAAGAGAGAAAATATGCAGAGAGAGTTAAGAAGGCAGGTCTTACTGTAGATTACCTGAGGTTGCCTTAGATTACCTCTTACTCTCTGCCCACACACAAACAAATACACTCCCTCCATTTTTCAGTGAAGGGCACAGATGCAGGTAATATTGAACACACATTTTGATAGAACGCAGCACAACAGAATCAGTATTTGAACTGTCTGCCAGAAATCACAACACAGACATACAGTTAGATGCAGTGAAAGGCCTCCATAATAAGTGGATGGTCATTTGAGGACGAAGGATGAAAAACAAAGTAATCAAAGCTTATTTCCATTAGGCAATTCAAGCCTTTGCTGTACATGTTCAAGTGTGTACCCAACTATGAGCCACTAATGGTAGCTGTTAAAGGCTCAGGGACCACTATGAAGCAGGATTAGTAGTAGTAGGTTTTCCGGTATCATAAAGCTAACTCACTTTTACCTGGGATAAACCACCATGGCAACTTATGCTGGACAGCTAACCTGCTCCAGAGCAGGTTAACTTCCCAGGATCAGCTCACAGCCTTTCAACACCTCGACCACAGACCAATCAGATCACTGGAAAAAAGGAGTCCTCATTCCTACAGGATCCCGACATAGACAAAAGTCCTGAGTTTGGAATAAAGTGAATAAAAGAGCAATATATATTTTTATAGTTCATTAGAAACATTTTATTGTTCCATACTTTCTATTTCCACTCTGGTTTGAAAACAGAGCTTCTAACAAACAGAGAGATCGTTTATGACAATAAACACATAATGATGATTTTAGCTGCATTTTAATTGTTTAAGTTGATTTTCTCTCTGGAGTGACAGCTGACAGTGTGGATGAATTTACACTCTGATTCCATCACTGCAGCTCACAATAACATGAAACAACTGTGTGATGATAACTGGAAATAAAAACGAAAGATTGTCTTTTATTAGAAAAATAATCCACACACTGTTAATTGGTTCTCGTGATTATAAATGCAACATTTGGGTCAGACAGACCTCATCAGTCATTAACTACTTTTCCACTCTTTGCTTCGGTAGCAGAAACAGTCTGACATTACTTTTACGTTTTTTATGTGACATATTCAGATGGTTTCTTTATAATCCAACTAAATATGAATAATAATCATGAATAATAATTCCTACATGTATTTTAAGCCTTAGCCTGCTTTTATTATTTGGAAATGGTTTCTAGTGTTTCTACATCTTATTCTGTTGTATGATTACAGGCTCATTTACATTCCACTTTGTTGAATATGATTTTTTGCCAGTCCTAAAACAGAAGTTTTCTGCAGGTACTTGGTATCGTCTTATCATCTCATATCATATGAAGTACTTCATTCATGGTCCTGATGATGTTGCTCATAATTAACAACCCCGCCTCTTTCACATGAACATGCTCGTAGCTGGAAAACCCAGAGTTGACTGAGCTGATTGATAACCAGCTTCATCGTAACAGTTATCCAGGACAGCCAATGTTAGTGAAGCCAGCTCACCCAAAGAGAGGCAGATTAAGTTGAACTAGTAGTACAGGCCCAAATTCAACCAAATTACCAAACAAAACACACAACCAACTAAACTCCAAGCATTCCTTAAGGACATAAAGATCTGGATGACTTGCAATTTTCTGCTACTAAACTCAGACAAAACTAAAGTTATTGTGCTTGGCCCTAAACACCTTAGAAACACATCATCTAATGACATAGCTACTCTAGATGGCATTATCCTGGCCTCCAGCACCACTGTAAGGAATCTTGGAGTTACCTTTGATCAGGATATGTCCTTCAACTCCCACATAAAACATATTTCAAGGACTGCCTTTTTTCACTTACGTAATATTGCAAAAATCAGGCTCATCCTGTCTCAAAAAGATGCAGAAAAACTAGTCCACGCATTTGTTACTTCTAGGCTGGATTATTGCAATTCCTTATTATCAGGCTGCCCTAACAAGTCTCTAAAGACTCTTCAGCTGGTCCAGAATGCAGCTGCATGTGTACTGACTAAAACTAGGAAAAGAGATCATATAAAATCCCTGTAAAATCCAGAATAGAATTTAAAATCCTTCTCCTCACCTACAAAGCCCTTAATGGTCAGGCACCATCATATCTTATAGAGCTCATAGTACCCTATTATCCCACTAGAACACTGTGCTCCCAGAATGCAGGCTTACTGGTGGTTCCTACAGTCTTTAAAAGTAGAATGGGAGGCAGAGCCTTCAGCTATCAGGTTCCTCTCCTGTGGATCCATCTTCCAGATTCAGTCCGGGGTGCAGACACCCTCTCGATATTCAAGAGTAGGCTTAAAACTTTCCTTTTTGATAAATCTTATAGGTAGGGCCGACCAGGCTCGCCTTGGATGCTGCTACAGGTCTAGACTGTCGAGGTACTTCCCATGATGCACTGAGCTCCTCTCTTCTCCTCCTCCTCTCTATCTGTATGCATTCATGTACCATTAATATATGTTACTAACTTGGCTTCTTCCCTGGAGTTTTTGTGCTCTCTCATCTTGCAGGTTTCTATGGATCATGGTCATTATGGATAGCAGGCATCCATGGACCATGGTAAGTAGTGTAGTATCCATTCATACAGATTGTTTGGTTTTATTTGCAGATTTTGATATCTGTCTAGGAGATTTCTGTCTCTGCCTCAGTACACTGGAGGTGAATGGAATTTTCATGAGACTTAACGTAGTTCATATGAAGACTGCCCACAGTGAGGTCTGGGGATTATCCTGAGTAACTAGGACATTGTTTCTGGAAAGAAATTTTCCTGTTGAATTTTTAAACCTGAGCAAAGACAACCAAACCTACTGGCATGGGTAGATAGAAGTAAGAAAATGTGTTTTTTGTTTGTTTTTGTTTAGTTTCTCTGTAAACCAATCATTTCATATGAAGTCTTGTACAACCACAAAATTACCAAATACAGTCCAGGATTTGGAGCTAGTTTGCTCTGTACTTCCGTTGAAAAAGGCACAACACTGCACATACACATCTGTTGTCGATCCTCAACATCAAATGGCAAAATACATCATTCATCACTGTCATTTAGAACAAGACATAACATAATTTGCCTGTGCCTTGCAAAATTGTTACAAATCACTGTTGAAAAATGAATCAGTTTTATGATGTGACAACGCTGTGGTTAAAGTCCCCCTCCACTCAAAATGTGTTTTACTTATTGTTACTTCACTTGGATGTTGGTCTCTTCAATGCGCAGAATGGACTTTACAGTGAAGTAGGAGACATGTTGTGTCCAGGAGTTCAACTTTTGAAAAAAATGAATTTTTTGCATTTTCATAGATTCTGGATTTTTCAATGATTTTTTAATTTAAAAAAAGATGAGATCTTCAAAGATGACTGGAGGGGATCTTTAAGGTTTTGTCAAGATTAGATTATTTATTTATTTATTCATTCGTATGAAGCACAGAATGGTGGTTCTCCACTAGCAACTGTCCTGACATTATTGCCCAGTTGTCACTGAATGAATTACACAAAATGTCGAACTGCCTCCAACAACAAGACACATCATTTATCCAGGTATTGTCTCAGCTGGATCAATACTTTCAGAAACACCCTGTGTGACTGTGTAACTAGCCCACAGACAAACACCAATCCATATTTCCCGCCTTATCACACCCATCTAAACAACAGAAAATAGCTGCATAATGTATAATGACAGATACAACACCATACATGAGTAAAACCAACAAGAACAGCACCAGAAAACATGGTCAAAGACACTCACCTTTAGAAAGAGGAAAGGCACTTATTCATTTACTTTATGAGAACAGAGTAAAGATGTGATGATGGATTGTTCAATCTGTGTAATATACTATGTTAAGGAAGACTGATGGTATTGGTTGGAGAAGGTAAGTGTTTTCCCTTCCCACTTCCCCTACTCCAATAAATGTTGTGAATACCTGGAGGGCCGTCTCTCATAATGACACATTACCTGGTCCAATATTGGCACCACATGGATGCCATTTCAATTTCTCCATGTGATCACATGACAAAGTGTTTTGAGGGTAATTGTGAGTTTCTCATTCTCCCTTTGGTCAGATGTTGTCTATTTCGATTGTGATATGAGTGGACTTTCAAAGGTGAATGTATCCATTGCTGGCTGCAAGGTGATGGAGGTGTCAAGCTGGGAGAGACACACAGTGTCAGGGGTGCTACCTACATATTTTACCAGCATTTAAACTTCAGGAAATAATGTCCATATTCATTCTGAGAGTGCATTATTCTGTTAAAATTGCTGAGAAGATTTGCAGCTTTGCACAGCTTCGAAGATGACGCACCATGGGGTCTGAATTGGTGGGAAATCAGATGGATAACTTTAGTTTCAGCATAATTTCTAAGGGTAAATGGTGGAGCAAGTGAAAGAGCGATGTTAAAATCATTTCCAGCATGTTTTTCTTCATTGCGAAGTGGTGGGATATAGTGCAGACAGGGTGTGACCAAACCAGGGAAGTGTGAATGGTGAGAGAAACTTTTGAGAACTGAAATGTTTTGGGGCCTGACAACAGAAAGCTATATGGGCACTGACTCAGTAGTTAGAATTAACTTGCATGATTTGTTAACAAGCAAGGCCTTCATTTTAAACAAATGGCTGTGGTGCTCTCCCATCACCCTACTCCATTTCATTATTTTTTTTAAATTAATTATGTCGACATATCACAAGTACTTTGACAATGATACACATAGGTCAGTTGATAATCAAGGTAACTCAAGTTCATGTTCAGTTAACACTAGTGTCAGACCATGGGTAAGACAAACTGGACATGTAGAATATAAACCTATTGTTGAGATCAGACCATTCTGCAAAACTCAAAACAAAAACAGATTATGTCCAATGGCATAGTATTATTATTTTTTATGTCTAATGGCAACATTTTAAAAATCCTCTCCTTCTTATTTTCTGTGCATAATCTTATGGTTAAGGTCAGGGAAAGATTTGCTTACAATTAATAATTATAAAGGTGAAACAACATTTATAAGATGAAAGCCAGTTTGAGAGAGAGGGAGGGATTTACCTATTATTCAGGAAATATTGTTTGTTTATATTCCTATTGTATAACTGCAGGCCGAAATAATACAGTTAGAGAAGGAGGGATGTAGTAGTGCAAGGAGAGTGACAGAGGATAATGAGTAAAATGTTTGATAAAATTATATGTTGTATTTTACAACTTTGTGGACAGCTATTGTTAGCTCATATTTAATGTTTACAATCCTACCTATACCATTTCCTGTCCACCTAGCTCTTAACCACACTACACATAAATTTCACCAGGTGGATTTTGGTCTGACTGCAGCTTCACTCTCCTCTTCTCTACATAAAGGGTACATTGTTTCCTGTAGTGCCACTGAACGTAAATTCTAAGGTAAAGAATCATCCATTATGGATGTTATTCCTAGGGGCCCTGAGCTGTGTGAAACCAAAAAAGGAGCAGTAATGTCATTTTTCAAACTAACAATAAAAAAAGAAAAAAAAACCCCAACTAGCTACATATTGACCATGCCTCCTAGAATTCTGACAAGTCAACCTGATTTTTGGGAGAACATTGTCATGCTGGTGTACAGGCAAGGTTCCAGAACAAAATGACTTAGGATGCATATGAAATTAACAGAGGTGTACTTGCAGCTACAGTGCAGGCTGGCAACAGCAATGAAAAATCGTGGTGTTACGTGTACCGAGCGTCGTCCCCAATGAACAGATGGACAAAGTTGTAAACAATAGTAAGTGAATACAGCACGTCTTTCCTTTTCAGCAACAGTTTACTTTATGAGTGAGAACTACACCCGTACCCTCAAACGCCACTCCCCAGAGGAATCGTGGCTAAATACTACCACCTACTGACATAAAAGAGCATAACAGGGCATAAAACGGACAACCTGAGCAATACTACTGTGGTGGTCCCAAATTTGTTTTTGTTCTCCTTTTAAGACAAACAGAAAATAAATTATTTGTTTATGAATTATTTAACTCATAAAATCCCTTTGGTTTTGTGAGTGTCACATAGGCTATGATAGTATATAAGGCCCAAAGCATGTTACTAAATGACTGCTGATGCATGAACCTTTCAGCAAGCGGCATTAGAATTGAAAGTATATCAGTAGATTATTCAGTGGCCCAAAATTATTTAATAGTTGTTCTGAATTCACTTGCTCTCTTCATTAACTGTGTATCAAATATTATTTGGGCCATACTAAAATGACATTAAAGGTAATAGAACATATGTTAAACTACATTACTGAAGTGACCAACTAAGCAAGAACACAAACAAACACAAACAAACGCCTTACCCCACTGTACAGACGAGTTGGGTATTTATTTAGACACACCTGCACAGGCTCTCCTTTATCGAGGTGATCTAGTTGCAGACCAAGGGCTTGGGGTGAGTCAGGAAGTGGAAGTGAGCTGGTGGTAAGTGCTAGATTTGAGACAGCTAGGCTTAACTTAGGCTGGAGTCTTTAGAATGACTTTGCTGCTGGTAACGTCACTCTTGTCTCCATGATCCGCTTTGGTGTCTGCAGCTGTGGAAGCAGGGTTGTTGGTGTTGGTAATAATGATTCAACTTAAATGTGATTTTTTTATTTTGCTGTAGAGGACCAGGTTTGGGGTTCAGGACCTCTGCAGAGGTGGAAATGACTGCTGATGTTTTTGCTTTATGTGAGAGTGAACAAGAGCAAAAAAAAAAGGGGAAGTTGAGAGAGAAAAGTTGGGATGGATGATGTACAGCAGGGCAGATAGGGCTCCACTCATGGCACAGCAGACATCGTGGAATTGCTTTCTGATTTGCCATGACACCCCTTTGATAATGAGAAGTCAGTACAGCGACAAAGTAGGAGTGATGGAAATTCTACAAATCTACTAAATATACTAAATAATATATACTAATAATATATACTATATACTAAATATATACTAAATGTAATCTAATCTAATCTAAACTAAATTATACAGTGTCACATTTTAAACTAGAGTATTGTAAATGTGTTTAAGATTACTAGGCTTCCTAAAATTCCTGATTCGTGAGGTTTGGTAATTTTATCCTTAAGTATGAAGCCATATGCTGTAATAATACCACAAGTACATGCAAAAATACCTCAACACTAATACAGAAGCAGATATTAATCACGATTAAGGCTGCTTTGACTTATTTGAAACAGCCTTGATATGCATGCTTTGGTCTGATGTTAACAGGTATGAAAGACCTCTTCATTCTTGTCAATCTGCATGAATTGCCACCATTATTAGTGCTATGAATGTCATTGTCAAGGACATACTGCAGGCTAGATCAAGCCTGCTTGGCACATGAAAAGCATGTGGGTGGAGTGTACTCCTGGGACAGTCTCCTGCAGAGGATAAAGAATTGCTTTAATACTTTATTACAGACTGTATTTTCAGAGGGGAGCTGACCAAGTTACAAGGTTAGAGGGACATCTGCAAACTATGTCGCGCAGATCATCTGATGTATTATAAGGTTGCTGTTGTATTTTAATTCACATGTACCGATGAAATTGAATTGAGGAGTGCAGTGTTTAGTGGAGAGGAGATGGTCAGGGTGATGGTGCACTGACACAGGCAGCACTTTGAAATCCACTTTTGTTGTACTGTCTATGCACTATCAGTGGTGTCAGATGAAAAGCTGATATTTCTAATCTTTTCATGTACTAGAAACAGCCTTGCATTTAATGTTTTTCATTTACTCTTTTTTTTCCTAATACCTTTTGAACAATAATGAAATTGAAAAGATAATGAAACTGAAAAGATGATCTGCGTGTGAATCTTTTGGCATTTTGCGCACAGGACTAAGGTTTAGCACTGGCAAAGGCACTAGGAAGGCACATCCTTTTCACTATAACGTCATTGTGAGGCTAAGCACCATAGTCATTCTTATCATGTCAAGATCTGACTCCAAAACCTGATGGAGAGCTGGCAATTAAACCACAAAAGGAATATGCAAATTTCCTCTTGAATCTCAACTCCTGCCTACTTTGTTCTTTCATCTAGTTTTCTGAAGTAGTACTGAAGTAGTGAAGTAGACAAAGGTCTGGTATTGTAAGATAATTTACTGTTTTCACTTCTTAAAAAGTTGGAGCATCATCCTTTCTTTGAAATGCAGAACTCATCCCACCTATACTAACAGAAATCTTTGGTTGTGCATTGATTTGATAGTGAAATGTAACACTGGCATCAGTAATTAGATTCATATCAGGCATAAATATACAGTACACTGTATTCTATATACTGTATCTAAATCTAAGTGTGATACATCATCCAATTTATTTGAAATATTGTAATACTGTCCTTTTTTTTTTCTTTCTTTTTTTCTTATGCATAATTCAATATCTGAGTCAGCGAAGAGAAAATTTCTCAAACTACTATTAGAAGAAATACAAATTGTAAAGGCTTGAGCAGGCCATATTGGACACCACTCTGAAACACTTCCCCATACTGTACATAAATTATTGCTTACTTCTGAACCCATTCAAACTGTGTTTTTGAAGGGTTTCTGTACAGTGCCAGTGTTTTCTCGTAAGAAGATAATGGATGTTTTGACACACCTCTTCCTCTGGCGGAGCTGGAGTTGGTCTCCATTAGCAGAGGAGCAGAGCCCCTGGGAGAGCTGACAGTTGGGGGTGCTGGGTTGTTTGACAGGGTTATCAGTAGGCGGCCTGCAGCAGTTCCCACACACTCACACAGATACAGCGGGTTATTACAAATGAAAAGCAGCAGAAGGCAAGAATGAGAGAAACGTTCAAGAAGGTTGAAAACGAGGCATGGGAATTGAAATGGAAAAAAAAGAAATGTAAGATTGTTAGTATGTCAAGGATTATGAGAAGAACTGAACAAAGGGCTACATTGTGTGTATAAATATATGTGTGTGTGTGTGTGTGTGTGTGTGGGAGGACCTATGGTAATGTGCATGAGGAAAATAGCAATCAATTTGCATAGCTACACTTGTACAGCACCTCTTGTGCATGATTGCAATACAGATTGCCCTGTGTCATGGTCGCAAATACCCTTTATGAACAACACATCCTCATAATTAAACAACCAAATAGGTTGTACCATGCACTCCAGAATGATCCATAGGAGCATTTTATAATATGCAGCCTCTATTGGCAGCAAATCCGTTACAAATCACTGTTAAGAAATGATGATATTTTATGCTGTGACAACACAGTGCTTAAGGTCTGGTTAGGTTTAGGCACAAAAACCACTTGGTTAGGTTTAGGGAAAGATTATGGTTTGGGTTAAAATGATCATACACATATTAACCTTTTATGTTCAAATTCAAACTGTTGAGCATTTGCAAAGCACCTCATGGAACTGGCTTGTAACTCATAAACTCAATCATTCACATTCAGGCTGCATATCCTCCACAAATAAGAGCTGTTGTCGTTAGCCGTGTTTCGATCAACGTGCTTTTATGCGCATTTTGAAGTATCGCATTAGAAAAAGTTGCTGGAAATGGCAAAATTGGAGAACAACTTCCTCAATTCTGCAAAAACGTTTTTATGCTCGCTTGAGGTGGTTTTTGCCTTTGTAAAAAAAAAAGTTAATGTGCTAAATGGCAGAAGAAAACACCTGTGCTGAATAGGTTCTGACATGTCGAACGTTTAACTCACAAGACCGATGTTTCATCTGTATAAGCGTGATTCTGATGTTTTCTTTTGATACTGTGTTTTGCTCCACTGAAGAGGCAAAAAATAACGACAATGAACTGATGAAAACAGATCAGTGAGGAGCGATGAGGAGACTAACACTCTCCAAATTACTAGAAACAAAACAAACAGAAATATCATATTTCCATCATGTTTTCTATGTTATTCACTGTTTAAGGTTTAACTGGTGCTTGGTTATGTTGTTGCTCCCTCTTCTTCTGCAGTGGTATAATGGCAACTGACTGGAGAATTAGCGCCACCTGCTGCTTATTTTGATGAATGTCCTAATATTAGCATAACAGTAGTGGATGGAGATGCATAAATTCGCATTTTCTTTTGCCAGTTTTCTGAAAATTTGGTTAAAGTTTGCAATACATTTGGATGGAAACCCAGCTACAGTCAAGCTGGTTCTACACACTGTGCTACCTGCAGGAAAGTACCGCATTGACCAGAATGTAAGACGATATTTTATTTTGAAAAAAAAATACCTGTGGGGAAAAACTGGGAGTCGCCATTTAGTAAGACTAGACAATTTCATGTTCACAACATCAGATATTCTTTTTGAATGGAATGTGTTCCAATATGGGTTTTTTGTGGCTTTAATATTTCTAGGCTAGTTTTTTAGAGCCCTGAAAATGTTTCATACTCTGACCCTGGAGGAAATAAATTAATGACAGGTGAAAATGAGTGGCATCTCCCAAAATATTTACTGCAGAAACGATAATAACAACAGTACAATAATATCTACCTAGCAATCAATAATAACTGCTGTCACAGATGAGGAGCTTGAAAAGACAGTCTTAAAAATGTTAACTGCTGATCACACATTCGATCACCACTAAACGCTCCAGCTGGTGGTGACGTGGTGGGTGATGTAGTGCGAGTCAGGTGGTGCTTTGGTTTTGGCTTGTCTGTTTTCAACATGGCAGCCGGGTCACAAATGTTCTCATATTACAGCTAAACAGTACAATAAAATATGTTTCTGAAAACATTTGAGACGAGAAATAGGCAATGCAGTAACAGAATCTTGACACATATTTGATCAGCACTGCCTAGTTTTACTCCTCCTTGGTTGGCACACGGCCTGACAACGCTTGACAACAGCTTGACAATGGTGTTAGTCACACCTATGGTGCTGATTGGCTAATTGTTAGTCCCCCCATAGCGCTCACTGGATTGATCGCTTTTTCAACCGAGAAACCGCTGTCTCATGTCATGATGGCAGACCAGAATCAATCAACTTGGTGTAGTGGGCGGATTCAAAGGTCTGGACCGAGGCAAGGTGTCTAGTAGAATCAGCATTGTTCATAGATATTCTGAAAAAGATACCAATGATCAGTCAAGAATAATATCATTATTAGAAAGTACTGAGTATTGATTAGTTTCCTCATAAGTAATAAGAAAAGGAATCTCATTGGAGAGTAACAAGTACTGACAGAGTAATAAGACAATTGTGAGAGAATAATAAGTCATTGGGAAAGTTTTCTTCACTTAAAATCCATTCTATAAACTACAAGGCAACTAGCAATGGGACTTTGAAACCTGTATAATGTGTGCTCTCCTTTTGGTATTGTTCAGATAATAGACTACCTGCTATTGAGTCTGAGGTGACTGATGTGTCACAAAAGCACTGGCCAATGCTGTGTCCACTCATCTCTTGTCACATTCACTCCTTCACCTTTATTTTACATTCTGCAGGCAACACACTGGAAAACACAGGCAACTCAAAGGTGTCTGTGTGATCAGCACTGAGTTCTGTTTGAGGATCAATCTTTGACACTATATCCCAGGACAAAAGTAAGAGAGGGAAGAAAAGGGAAGGCATAATGACAGCAAGAAGTTTTTGTCTGTCCTGGCTTTTGATTATTTCTTAAAAAGACACTGAAACTTGGTCAAAATTTTATCAATGAATAAAGGTATGCTAAAAGGAAATTTGTGTGTGTGTGCTATGTGTGTTTTTGTATGAGGAGATGTGCTGAGCGCTATTTGACTGTTGCCTTTGTTATTTTCTGCCTGCATGCCCGCCTGGTGCGAGGTCATCTTTCATCTTTCACATGTCGATTATGATACAATCAATCTGACAGTGACAGGCAGGGTACACCTTTGCAGAAAGCAGTGCAGCCGTACCCCCCACACAGGCACATATACACACATACACGCCTGTCAGTTCATATTCAGCTATGTGACACTTGAGCCTATCCCATTCATGACACAGCATTGATTGATAGGTAGCCTCCTGGCCCTCTGTTTGTTTTGCTGTTGTGTCTGCGTCGCTCGGCAGATTCCCATCTCCCAGTCGCTGCCATCTCTAGCTCCCCTTGCTCTCTCGTTTATGTGATGCTAGCTTTGGCACGAGAGAAAAGCCTCTGACGGCACGGCGCTAACCGATGCCAGGCTAATCACCAGACACCCTGCCAGCCTTCACAACTTATCATCCCTGCTCTACTCCTCAACACTTGAACTGCAGCTGACTGATCTGCTAGCTGACTGATGCAAGTCAGCAGCCAAAATGTGTGTCTGTGTGTGTGGTACATCAGCTTTTTGACATTTTGTCAATCGTGATACAAAAAAACCCACACTATTATAAAATTAGAAAGCAAACTGTGGCTGGAACAAGGTACTGTGCACTGACTCTACCACATTTATTCTCTTTTCTGTAGCTTTACTGGTGATAAAGTGAGTGCTGGCAATGCTACGTTTTCTAGGTCTCTCAGATTCATGATCCTTTCATTGTGCTCATGAAAACATATGTAAACATTCCTATTTTTGAGAACGTCTTTGTCTCAGTCTTCAAGGTACACCAGACCACAGAACAATACAAAGCAAAGATCCTGTTTAAGTTTGTGATCTTCAGAAATGTAAAGTTTTTACCGACTTGAAAACCACTTGCCACTTCCTTATGTAGGCAGATGGCAGGATGTTTTCATTCTCCTAGCAAAGATGACAGATGAAATGGAGTATTCCAAACCAACTAAACATAGTTTAATTGAGTTGAGAGGGCACACAACACCAGGATGGTGAGTATGCAGCAGTAGGGAGCATGGAAGAGGTGAAATGTACTTGAGTGCAAGCTCTCGTAGTCTGATGTCTGTAAGTTGGAACACCAGCATATCGAGTTTGTGATCCAGGCTGTGCACGATGTTCCTGTCAGTCCATACAGCCCCCACAGCTGGGGCAACAGCGAGGCACCATCTGTCCCCTTTGTCCCGCTTGAGGGACCTTGGAGTGTGACCTGTGCAGCTGCCCAAAAGCCTTGAAAGAATTCAGCTATTTTCTAGTGCCATGACCAGATGCTGACGCAGTCGCAGAGCACATCACATCAATAATCAAAAGCAGCAAACACCTTTGCCCATCTTGAAAGCATAGTACTTTCACAAGAGCAGCCCCAGCATCAGTTCTGGATGTGAACAGACCTACTCACTACAGGGACTGACTAGCAGCTACTTGTGGATGTGGGCAAATTCCTGACACCATTACACGAACATTACTGAGGACTGATGTGATCCTAGGTTCAAAGCCTCAAAGCAGGTGGTCATGTTTGAGCTGACTGTGTCAAAGTAAGATCTGATTGAGGGGGCCCATAGAGGAAGAGGGAGAAATATCAGGATCTGGTAGAGCAGTGTCACAGGCGGGAATGGAGGGCTCACTGTGTACCTATAGAGGCTGGATGTAGAGGCTTTGCTGGCTGCATGCTCGGTGGAGCACTCACAGTTCTGGGCATTATAGAGGCGGCTGAAAGAGCCTCCAGATGGCTATGGATCAGAGGGAGTGATCCGTGGAGTAGACCTGCTGGGACACAAGTCAGGGTCTGATCAACCGATGATGTCTCAGTGCACCCTTGGGTGTATCTCAGAATGACTAAAGTTTAAAGCCATCACATTCATATTACTGGATTATCTTTTGACGACAACTCACAAGTAGCTTCTATCAGCAGCACTACACCCTTTCCCCACCAGACACTCAAATACAACACATTTGGTTTTCTGAATAAAACATGTCATATTGGGCAATCCAGTGATATAATGACAACTATCAGGGCTGACTAATACTGGTCATATTTTAACTATGACATAATCAACCTGTGCAAGTGTCATTTTTATTGAAGAAAATGAAGATCCGATAATCAAAGGGGAAGCCAAGCTCCAGTCTTTCAGAGAACTGGGTATCAAGTCTCAATATTTTTTAGGGCCCGACTGAAATGTGTCTGTGGCACCGTGTGTCACTGTCAAGTATAGACGTGATCATCAAATGTTTCTTCAGATCTTGTTATTGTTTAATTAGATATTTCCTCATTTAAGCAGTTTTGCCAGTTTTATACTTCTTTAGTCAGCCATTTGTGTCAGGACACCTCCTTTGGTGTTTTCTGGCTTCTTTTGCTAAATGAACAAAAAGCTGGAAACAAGAAAAAAGTTGAAGGCCCTCTTACTCCTGGGTATAATTAAACTCTTTTATTTTTACATGGCAAGGTGTTGCATCAACACCCTGACAAAGAAAGGGAGTGCGTTCCAGAAATGTGCAGCATTGTGATTAAAGGTTGCTTCAACAAGTTTAGTTCTGGCACTGGGTCCTACTAGGAGTCCACTGCCACTTGACCAGAGAGGGAGTGTACTCCTTAAACATGTCTGTAATGTATTTGGTCCCACTCCATGTATTGATTTGTGAACAAACAGCATTGCCTTATATTCAATTCTGTGGCTGACAGGAAGCCAGTATGGTGACTTAAGAACTGGAGTGATGTGGTCTGACCTTTTGGTCCTTCTAAGAACTCTAGCAGCTGCATTTTGAATAAGCTGAAGCTTTTTGATGGTCTTTTTGGGGAGCCCTGTCAAAAGATCATTGCAGTAGTCAACCCTGCTTGAAATAAAAACATCAATGAGTGTGACTGTCCCTGAGTCCCTGAGTTTGACTGTATTTTATAAGATGATAAAAAGCTGATCTTGTTACTACTTTTATGTGGCTGTTCAGACTAAGATCAGAGTCAACTATAACGCCAGTCTAATTCAATAATTGGGAAGTTTAATTTAGCTTAATTGTTAAAAATATAACATGTACAGATAAAGACATCCATTTTGGTTGGTTATTACATAATGCGCTGTATTATTACATTGTCATCATAAAAAAGTGCAACTCCTGCATTGTGTAACCACCGCAATATGTAATAATATATTACAAAATGTGGGTGTTATTACATCATGTGATGTTACAGGCTTTTAGACAAAATACATTGGTGTGAGCCATGCAATATCAAAGGCATTTCTAATATACTCAGGACTCAGGGCACCTTAGATATTTTCTTTGTTTGCATTTGTAAGGTGAAGAGCACCTTTGTTTCTTGAATGTGACTTTGAAAAACAACACTTTAACTATATTCCTTAAACTAATCAAAAAAGTATTGTTCAGTATTGGTACTGAAACTCAGGTATCATATCAATATCAGCATTGCAAAAGATGTCACAAAAGATGTAAGATGTCACTGTGTGCTGGAATACCTAGACTAATATTAATATGTACATGTTTACTACAATGAAGCCGTGATAACAACATTGCTCCAGAATTATAATTCAAGATATGATCCCCCCACTTGTAGCTGCCACAGTAGTGAACAGTTAGTATTAAACATACCACACCATATCAGAGATAAAGGACTGACAGGTTGATATTTGGTTTTAATAGTAGGGCCATACACAATCAATTCAATATATCAATGTAAACCTACTGACTGCTGCCAAAGTGCAGTAATTATATCTAGAGGGCTTAAAATAACATGATGGCTTCTCACCACTGGGCTGAAAACATCAAGCATACTCTTAAAGAGCCTAATTTACAATCATAACATGGATGCTCTCACCAGCAGTGTATCGTGAAAAACTTAGAAATCTCCCTCAATCCCCTGTCCAGTATGAAAAAAGCATAGGCGAGGTGAGCATATTGATGCAGAGAAATAGCTGAGGCAACTTGAATTCCATTGTTCTAAATGTAATACCCCTGAAGGAACAACGATGGAGATGAGGCGTTTATGAATAACCACATCTGTTTTCAGCGGACCCCTGGTGATAGGATAGTTAAGACGCACATAAACAGACACACACCTTTGCTCATGAGCCTTATAATCAAAGCAAACAGTGAATCAGCACATGCGACTCACTGGCTTAATTGCAGCTAATGTGTGGTATTTCATATGACAAGGTCAATTCACAAAATATATTTAATTTTCAAGGGCCTTAATTTAGTTTAACCAGCTTAACATAATACCAGTATTTTAGTAGCATAAATTTCCCCTCTTCTTTACAATATTCAGTCTAATTGAGGACACCATGGCTCATTTTCATCCTTTCTGTAGAAGCCATTTTCCACAGTTAATTCTCGTTCAAAAGGAAAGCAAACGTACCTTTCACAGACCTGAAAATTATCCAAACTACAGTAGATAATCTACCACAGAAAACATGAAGCTTTACTGTTTGGGATTCTCAAAGTTGTACTGTAAATTAGTTAGGCTCAAGTCAGGCGTTCTCAAATCAGCACGCACATCACGTTACACGCTGCTTACTGTCAATCACCTGACACCTACAGGAAGAAATAAAAATCTTCTCTAGGAAATAATCCCTCAAAAACCTGTCGCCTTACAGTCTTTATTGTCACATTCATGTCTTCTCGTTCAGGGTATCTTGGTTACTTGTTCATTTCAAGCTAGGTTTTACATCATAAAGTTTTAGTGTTAAAGCAAAGTAAAAATACATCATGCTTTACAACATGATTAGGAGAGATTATAAACTAGTCTTATCCATACTAAATGGTCTGGAACTCTAGATGGCGTCACTATTTTTTAATCTGAAGTGGTTCCATTTCATCTACCTTGTGGTTGTTTTAAGTGATTCTGGTTGCTATTCTGTAACATTAAATATGTTTCCACAGACAAGACAGTTAATGACATCTAAGTACTTATTCTGGCCATTTAGAATATTTAGGTTCCTCCAACCTCTACTCAACAGCCTCAGAGATGTCAATCAGCAGTGAAGATTGCCTTTCTCTGTATTGAGGAGCTTCCTACCAACCTAAAAAATAAAGATGCTAATATGTTTCTGTGTTTCAGAATTGAGATTTTGATTGGTGTGGAAATCATCATAGCAAACATATTAAATATAGGTATAGAGTATTGCCTGTTAACACCTTAAATCCCCAAATATACTATAGCAACAAGTTTTGAAGCCCCTGTATCAGATTATCCTGTTCTGCAGTCATAGAATTTAAGCCTGAATTAGCTTTCTCTTTTGCTTTCTGTTTGCAGTATGGTGCATTGCATTTGTGATAGAGAGCACCTCCATTATGACAATTATCCTTAAAAGGTTCAAATTAGTCCATAAAGTAACAGTTATGGAGCCTGGAGTGATACATGATGATTCAGCTACCAGTGTCATGCATTTACTGCTGAAGCTGTGCACAAATTTGCCCCGGAAACCATGTACTGTGTAAGATCTTCCTAGGTGAGAGCGCCTACTGGGAGGGTTCCTGGTGAAAGATTTACAGCCCAGGGTCCATCAAACTGTGGCTTCACTGTCCATTTCACTGGCAGTTCATTGTCATGACTGCACCCTACATGGACAGATTCATGACTTTTGTGGTGAGAGGAAAGGAACAGTGGCTTGGATTCAGTGTTTTCAACAAGTTGTCTTAATGAAGTCCTGCTTTGTATTGCTAGATATTGAACCAGTGGCAGTCTATAAATCCCAAGTGATCACAGCATGTTTGTGGCTCAACCACTTTCTGCAAATTACTGTGTACACACCACTGCATGGCTTCTAATTCCACCCTTAGCTGTGTTTTTTCATATCTCTTAATTGCAGAGAGTTGTGTCACAAAACCACATAAAAGGAGTTGACAGCCCATACTGGACATGCCACTGCACCACGCACACATTCATTCAGAGTTCTGGAGAGGAAGTTTAGGATTGTTTACTGTAGATGCTGTCTAGGGTCTTTCTGTTTCTCTCTGCTATTATTAAGAAGCATTTCAACCATGCTGGTTCACTAACCTCAGCCAAGAGTCTAATCCCTGGTAGTGCAGGAGAAGGTTCATGATAAAGACCTAAACTTGAAGTTTGGTATCAGATAAAGACACCTTCTTTATTTGCTTTCAAACATGACTCAGAAAGAAATGTCTGGTGGATGCTGGTGATAACTTGGGTAAATCTTTTAGAAAATGAATTTAAAGGGAAATGAATGTTTACTACAGCTTGGTCACAGTTTTGGTCATCATTTCTATTGGTTAGGATAATATTGTATTCACTAATGTATTGTTATTGCTGATCCAACATTGCTTAATGGACCCCAACAAGGCCAGAAATGAGCAGTCTGACATTCATACAGGTTGTAAACAAGCCAATGTTTATCCAGATTATCCAAACCACTTGGAGGTCAAACTGAAAGGGAGCAAACCCCAAATTATTCATTACAGAGGAAAACTCAGTGTACACTATTAGGTTTGGTTTTACTGTAATTATACACCACAGGATTGCACGATGAAATGTATATATTATACTACATGTCATGATCAAAAAGACAGCCATAGGTTAGCTTAAATTTTTTAACAGTAAATGTAAGTTTTCAAGTCCTTGTGGGTGGTGAGAGATATTAAGTAATTCAGCCTCCTCACCTCATCATATAATTATTTCACATGACATACAGCACTGTTGGAGAGAAATATGTGTATCTCCTCTTTAGTGAAATATCTGGCACAGCTCCTCTCCTCCTCCTTTGCTTCTTCAGATTAAAAATACGTCTTTGGATATTTTTACGCTAATAATCCCATTAGAATGAGGTGAGCACTTAATTACTGCATATTTTTAGAGGCCTCCTGGGATATCCTACTGCGGTGGCAGAGCTATTTGAGACAGTGCAATACTGTTGCTGATAACTCTGTTGAAACACTGAAGTCTTTAATCTCCTCATTAAGCATAAAACTAACTACTCTCGCTCCAGCCCGAGTTTGAATTTAAACGTTGATACGATACAGGCTGGAATATTAAACATGGAAGCACGTTATGGTTTCAAAGGATTAATAAGGGCTCAAACTGGACTAACTACACTGATGTGATTTAGTTCTTGCTTTGGGTAATTTTTGACAAACCATACCTTTGAAACATGTAAGGTGAGTATCACTGTCTCTCTTGTCAAGGCTCAGTGAACCTGATTCTTTTCTCTCGTTGAAAGCAGGGAGGGTGTGAGAAGGAGTGGGAAAGAACAAACAAAACAGTGGCGCACAAGGGTTTCATTTTGTTGCAAAGTGCACAGCAGACAAACATACTGACGGATTGAACCATGATTAAGCTCACTCATCACTAAAAATGGCTGTAAGCACTGAGTCAGAAAATAATATTATGGAGGATCGGGGGTGGCGGAGGCAGGAGGTGGGGTTAGTCACAGCGCAGGGGTTTTTGAGCTAGAGGTCAATTAGGTATGCTAAATAGTCTGGGCATCAGTTCTCCCTGCTGCTGATCTGTATTCCGCGCCTGACTCTGCCGCTGATCTCGAAGTCTCCCTGCATTCCCCGCTCTGAGGATAACATGGAGTGAGTGGAGGAGGTGGGAGGGGTGAAAAGGAGGAGAGTGTTCTTTTATCCTCTGTGGCTTAATGGGGAAAAAGAGACAATATTCCCCTCCCATGTTAGCTCTTCTCAATGAACCGCACATTAAGTCTGTTGGATTTGTGCAGGAAATAAATGGCTGGCAGCTGGAATGGGATGGAGAAAGGTCAACAATGTGTCACACAGTCAATCTATCAGGCAAACCCGAGCTACTTGTTCAATCCCACATTGCAACAGCTGCTGAATTTGTAGAGACAGAAGGAATGTGACTGTAAACATTGGCCATGATTCCCCATTACTCTGCTGAGGCACTTTGATGAGGCGCCGTCTTCCACAGGAGAGGAAACAATGTCGACAAGAGCCTGTAAATGTTTCTCCTGTTGTTATTCACTCAGACAGAAGACAACACAAATGTAGGATCCCCCTGTGCTGGCAAACAGGAAATGGGCATTGCTTCTCACATTACAACAATTCAAATTTGTATGTATGATCTGTAATCATACATCAAAATCAGTGCCTTCCATTTATTTCCCTAGGGCATGATAACTGGAGGAGGTAAAATTAGCTATTACCTTGTTTTCCATATTCTATTTTTTCATAAACCAGTGGTGCAATATGCTCAGGTTTGGGGACTTGTCCTCAATTTGGAGCAATTTAGCCAAGTGATGGGTGTAATTTGTTTCCCCCGTCAAGTTGCCATTTGCATTTAAATTCATCATTACCAGCTATGTTTTGTGGAGATTTCCCCAGATCGTAGGTGTCAGGACACTCTAGTGACTTGATGCAAACGGCCCATTATATGAGAGCTGCAGAACAATTCTCATTCTTTTGCCAAAGAACACAGGTTCCATCTTTTAGGGTGGAGGAGACCTTGTCAGTAAATTCCCCTGAGGCAAAGGTGGGAGACATTAGTGGAAAATGACTGTCTAAAGAGGCAGACCCACAACATGTCCTGAATCACCTGGCGGAGTCGGGCTTCCACCACATGGGCTCTGACATTCTCCCTTTCGTAAGAATTGACTAATAAGTATGCAACTTGTGAAACAAGCGTAATTCTGCAATCACATTTGCTTGCTGAATCGCCAAGAGAGGTGAGGTTCCCTGTGCAGAGCAGAATAGAGCCACCCCTTACATTTTAACACCTGCAAAACTATTTGTATTAGGCACTTCTCTCAAGTAGGGCATTATGTTAGAATAATGTGGGCACAGAAATGAGAGATTAAATCTAGAGCACATGCTTGTGAATTCATAAATTCAGGATTTTACAAGCAATGGGACCTAAAACCACTTCTGTGAGGTGTGACTTTTATTTTATAGAGAGCATTATAATATTGTGCACATCACATGTAGTATTGTAAGAGGATGTTGTGAGCAGTTAATGTGTGTGTATGTATATATATATATATATATATATATATGATACACACACAGAATAAAGGCATTACGGGCAAACAGACCTTGAGTTGGATTGCTACACTGTGTTGCATTAATGTTGCTCCTGGATATTGCATTGGGACCACGTGCAGTGCAGTGGTGCATGCTGGTCCCACAACCCTTGGGTCAATGGATCGAAACATCTTCTGTAATGCTTATCCAGCTTCCTCATGTGGTCATTAAAGATTTATGTAATCTTGCTTAGTTTTTCCTTGTTGTTATCATAAAACTGGAACAAGAAATAACTTGCAAAATTATTTTTAACAGTTTCACTTTCACTACAATACGTTTTTCCTTACTATTTCCCCTAGAGCCTAATTGGGCGGGGTGTTAGAGCTGGGAACAGCAGAATCAACACTGCAAAGCTACTCCTGCAAACACTAACTTTTGAAAAGCACAGTTAGGTTCTCAGGCAGAATAAACCTCACCTCAACAGACACAAACCCTGGATAAAAAAAATGCAGCTGGCTTATGAGGAAACACAGAATTTCACATCCTGTAAACCGGCTGTTGCCTAAGTCCTTGCCACTTGTTAAATACTCATAATCTCGGTTCAGCCATATGCATTTATCTCCATTATGAGTTTGGAAAGATTTTAATCAACACCACTGCACAAATCTGTGGGAGGGGAGAAAAACAATCCTGCAGTTGAAAATGTGGTGCATAGGCCATCACAAGAACTCCTGGCCGTTTAGAAAATGGATTAGAATTTTATACAATTTCTTTGGGAGTCATTGGCCTACAGGTGAGTTCAACCTGAGCACAGTTTTTTCTTACATCTTTGACATGATGTACCCATTTGCTGCAAAGGCGCTAAGTCTATAGGTTGAACTGGCCCTCCAATAGGTGTAGAACTGTTTCACATACATCTACATCTCCGTTCAGTTAAGAAACTCCTGAATCATAATTCTCACATTTGGAAAGATATGCATTGGTTTGGTATTAGAGTACTTTTTCTGGCTTCAAGCTCATCTGGTCTCAACCCCGATTGGACTTGATCTTAACTCCAAATTGATTGAATGCCTTGAACTGCAAAAAGTGGTCTTGACTACAACCAAAACTTTTATGGATTGTCAGCATGAATCCAGTGCACCAAGTGTGACTTTATGTGAGCTAGATCCGTGTCGGAGGGGGAAATAACTCCATCTTCTTCTAAGACTGTGTTCCTGTAAAAGGGTGTTCGTCCATAACACCATACTGTGAAGGAAACCTTAGATGAGATGTCGGAATTCCTACAGTTTATCTCCTATTGTTTATCTGGAGCACCAGCGGTTTTTAAAGGGGTACTCTAGTGATCTAATACTGCACTTTTACAAAGCTGGCTTGCAAGAGACACCCCAAAAGGAAAAAAGAACGGTCAAAATCGAAGCAACAGAGGCTGATGTGACTGACTGTCTCCTATGGGAACCAAGGTCGGGCAGAGATATGTGGGGCTTTGTGCAGATGGTCAGATTTGTCTCAAGGCAACCTGTGTATAGACTTCAGTTATTTTGGTTATTTGGATGTAGTAAGGGTAAGGATTTGGTGAAGTGTTTAAATATTCATGCCCAGAGGTAGACGGTAGAATTGAGTGGCATTGCATAGTGTTTCACTTGTACTGTAACTCTGTTCTCCTTGATCAATCAAGCTTCAATAAATGTTCCTGCGTAAGACATCCCGGTCTCCTGACACGTTCTTCACTTTGGGTTAACCAGCTCCAGCAGTTCCTTGACAGTCGAATTTTGGTCCCTAGTACAAGTGCAGAAAGGCCGGATCCTGAATTTCCCACAATGCAACTCAACAAGAACACAGTACACTGTACACATACTTGTTCTTGTATTACATTCATAATATAGTTACATCAAGAATCCCAAGACATTACGACAGTATCAAGATGAAACAACAATTAACCAATAAAACATTTAAGACTCAATGCATTTGGACATCCATTAAAGAATAGGAATGCATATATCTTGGTCTCCATTGATTTCCTATTCTGAAACCAAAATCGGAATATGAAAAATGGGGCTAAGGAACCTGTTTTCATTTCTATTGGGCTGCCTGAGAGGGTGGGGTCTAAGCACCCGACTCAACTTATTTCTGATTGGCTGGTGGGGGCCACTTGTCTCGCCTATCGTCACGCCTGTATTCAAGGATTATGTCTGGTCATGGCCACATACAGATCCCGCTGTTGTAGGTGAGTCTTGTCGGTTGGTTTTGATTCTGTGTTTATGTAAATATACAGCATATAGCTTGAGAGTCATATATAGTGATTTTCCCATATCGCCCGGGATGAAAAAGCTAAATACAGTTGCCTATGTAGCTAACGTTAGCCTTGCTAAGCAGTGTGTCCATGCTTCATAAACACTTGCAGATGCAGCTGCTGCACAGATTGAAATAAAACTGAATTTAAAATGGAATTGAATAATAAAAACAGGAGGAATTGGTGCTATACATGTCTAAATGTGTCTGTGTAGATGCTCCAGCAGCTTATTGATGTATGACCTAAGCTGTTGTATTAAAATCCCTCTTTTCCCTCACAAGTGTTTGATCATAGGGGAATTGTTGGGTCTCTGTAAATTAAAGAGCACGGTCTTGACCTGCTCTATGTGAAAAGTGCCCTGAGATAACTTTCATTATGCTTTGGCGCTATATAAATAAAACTGAATTGAATTGAATTGAACATGTGTCCTGTAGTGATGCTGTGGTCATCCTGTTCAAAGGCTGTGGAGCTGAACCCTGCAGATCCTCTCATCCCAACTCAGGACATTCCTTCAGCTCTCCTCTACAATAAACATTCAGCATTTACATCTGTCTTTCTAAACATGTTTCAATACAAGTTTGTCCATCATTTAGCCGGCAACCAATGTATTGTATCCACGCAAAGGTGACCCATCCTTTGTCCTTTATATTTTTTTTAATGAGGTGGTTACTGAAAACAGTTTGCTCAAGACACTTCAGTCCAAATGTTAGATTTGTCCCAGTTTGCTCAGGCAGACACAGCCTTTGATTTTATACAAGTTTTTGCCCAATAAAAATAAATGGAATGATGTCCCCAGTCTCATGCCTTTTCTTTCATCCTATTCTGAGCCTAGATCAAAATCAGCTGTTTTTTATCCATTTGTGAAAAGTTAAATTAGAAAAACTTAACAGCATTCACTTTGCACAAACGTGTATGACTGATATTCCCACTTTTTGGGTGAGTGTTACTGGCAACATAGTTCTTCAGAGTGTGGTTGCAGACCAAAGCCGATCTTAGTCCCATTGTAACTCCATGGACTAAGATCATTTTAGCGTGATGATTTCGGGAAATGAAGCCCAGTCCAGAAGGCATTAATGTCGCAAATATTTTTGTGTCACACACAAAGGGCATGACTTGCAGTAAATATATTTAATTCTAAACAATCTGAGGCAATAATCCTCTTAAATATCTAAACTTATGTTCAACAGCATATTCAAGTAATTAACAACTGCAACAGCTTACAGTAAGGGTTATCATTGTCATTTTAACAAACAACAATGAACACAGTGACTCAAAAATGTATAACAAAAAAGAGCTTAACATTTTATGGGATTAGATTTGATTCATAATAATTAAGAATTTTGTAATCAAGTGTATAGTTTTATTGTAAGTTTTGCCTTTGGGCTCTTTTTTTGTTTCAAATTATTTTCATTCACTTCCAATTAAATGTATTTTGTTTGATTCTTGGGTGATTTTGTTCAATTATGAAACAAATCTAATCTCATAACTTTGTTATGTTGGAATAGATTTAGCAATAGGACACTAGGTGAGTTGTCACTTCAGGAAGGTTTAGCGAGAACCTCATTCATCGCTCTTAAGAAAACCAGTTAAGTTCTGAAGAAACTGGCCTTGCACAAAAATAGGGATGGGTATTGAGAACCGTACTAAATCAGTACTGGTTCCTGACTAGTCAGTACTGAAATATCGATAAGGTCCTAGACAAACGCTGCTGCTATCCCTATCTATGTAACGTTAATTCATTCTGATATAGCTGGCATAGATGGCAGTGATGCACCTTAATGCTGGTTGCCACACACCATAAAACAGAAAAAAATAAGAAAGCACTGCACAGCCAGCAGCAGGCAACCAGCAGGCCTAGGAGACAGTCTGAGACAGAGGCAGGAGCAGGAGAGCTGCCCGCAGGAAGAGAGGCCCTGCCTGGGCTTGTCAGACTCCCAGATAACATTATCTTCTGCCATCTGCTCAGAAGTGGTGAATTCATAGCTCACGGTAACTTAACACGATATAGTCTCTGGCTTTTGTTTGAAATCTAGCGTTGGCAAAAAATGTTGCCGACACTAGATATCACCTGCTAACGACGTAACATAGTTACATGCATTAGCCTGTGACCAATCGATTGATAGGAGAGTAGGTAGAATTTCAGTTGACCAAGATTTTCTTTGGTTGACTACAGCCCTAATCGTTATAAAAATAAATCTGTAGTTATTCACTCAAGACACAGTTAGCATTGGGTTTAAGCACTTCTAATTTAACTGTTATATTCATAAATAAATAACTGTTGAATATTTTCACAACTTTTCATGTCATGTCTTTACTTTTTTGTATCAAATTATGGAGAGTAGTATCAATAGGAGTATTGATAAGTATCGGTATTGATATCAGTATTGATAAAATCCTAACGATACCCATCCCTACACAAAAGACAGCTGTCGTTTGTTGTTTCACACCTTCAGCTGATTCATGAAATAGACAAGTTTACTTCTCTTTTCCTCAACCTCTTCTCAAATAGTTGATTCAGCCCGCTCAACAGCCCACTTAACCTCCACTTCCAGACTCTCCTCCCTGCTCCTCATCCTTCATGAGAAGAGGAAAATGCCAATTTACTAAACATATACACAAATGTCTATAGGCACTTACACAATGAGCACAACTGTTAAGTGCAAACCACACATGAATGCATAATTTATTGAATCACCCTCAGACCTAAAGCTTTTTTTTTTTCTTATAAATTTCATTGCTGTAATTGTTGTATCACCAGTATCACTACCTGGTTATACACTAATGAGCCAAACAATTATGAAACATACACAGATTTTCTTGCCCCGACCTGCTGCTACTCTGGCTAAAAATCATAGCTAAAAATGCCGACAATGAAGTTCCAGTTCACCTTCTGATAACAAAAATAATTTAAAATTGCCCCAATTTTGCATTTTGTAGTAACTGAAACTGGATTTTTCATGTTTGACTCACTATATGAAAATCCGTAACAAGTAAACAACACAACATTCTATTTTGAGGACAAAATCAAATGGAAAACAGCTCTATTTCCATTTCTAAAACATGGTTGCAAACATTGATAACATAGAAAAAGCCCTGTTTGTCATTTTCAGATTCTCGTTTCAGAATAGGAAATCGATTGAGACAAAGGTACACAGATTGATGGGTTCACAATTTTTCATGTCTGTCTTAAAACAACAAGTCAACAAGTCAGGTGTCCATATGAACGGTGAAAGAGGTTTTCCTCACTGTAATCATTCCTCCTGTTCATACTGACCATTAAAAGATCCCCTTCAAATGTGCTTTCAATGTAAGTGATGGAGGCCAAAATCCACAGTGTGGATTTAAAGAGCATTTAAAAGTTTTATTGAAGCTTATATGAGTCTTCATCAGTCTGAGTTAGTCATATCAAGTGGATATCTGACACATTTACAGTCTTTTCAGCATCAAATTCCCTCTTTGTGTTTCCTCAGACAGTGTTTCCCTGTTGAGCTGTGGTGGAAGTATAGTAACAAAAAGAGAGATTTTGGCACTAAAAAGACTGTAACGTTGAAAGATATCTACTTGATCTGACTTCATATTAGCTTCATATAAACTTTTAAATACATTTTAGCACAGAAGGAGGACTGTGGATTTTGTCCCCCATCACTTACATTGTAAGTTTATTATGAAGGGATCTTCTAATGGTCAGTATGAACAGGAGGAATGATTACAGCAAGAAAAACATGTTTCAATGTTCATTTGGGCTCCTGACTGTTGTTTTAAGACAGACTTGAAAAACTGTGAACCTGTCCTTTAACACAAAGAATATTATTTCACAAGCCTATCATCAAGAATACTGCCACCGAGGGGGGTTGGGATTTTTCCACATTTAAACAGGGTGGTGCTAAGTCGGAGTAGTTTTTTATAAAAAAAAAGAAAACGTAAAAAAAAAAGAAAAGAAAGATCTGTCATGCAACAAAACCCTTGAAACATCTCTACAGTGAGACATCCTGCTAACAAACAATCATCGAAATCATCACCTCCTTGGCAGAGGTACAGTAATAAAAGCCCTGCTGTAGCCTTTACTGCTGTGAGAGTGTTGAATTGTCATTTTCACATCCCACAGAGTGGGCAGCACACACTATTTTCACAATCAAAACATGCAGCAAGATAGCTGTAATATAGCTGTCTTATGTAATTACATGTAATTCACTCTACTGGTTTTGAGACAAATTATACTCTAATTACTGTGAGAGCAGAGGAATGTGTGGATGCTCACATCGTCAAGTCAAACATCATAATTGGATGACGCCACTGAGGATCCCGTCCTTATCAGGTGTGAGTGCTTCAGAAATATATCTACATAAGAAAATTCAAAATTACTTTGAAAATAAGACAAGCATGTGAAAGCAAACAGGCAAAACTTAATTTTCATGTTTTGGGATGAGTTCACTGTGAGCACTAATGACTTTTCCCAGTTTTCAGGGATTTTTTTTTGTATTGGTGCTTTTGAATACCAATGTGAAAAAAAAAATCATTTTTATTTACAGCTGTTTTAGAAGGCTCAAGAGTGAATCTTGCAACCATTTATGCACCAGAATGTAGGAATTAAAAATGTAAAAGTATTAAAATGTTTGTTGGAGGGGTTTGATGAGTCTCTCAGCTTAAATCCCAAAAGTATTCCATCTGGTGAAGTAATTAAATGGAAAAACTAATCCATTCATTTGAGTTTAGATTTCACAATAACAGACGCTTGAATGGATTCTGAATTGATAGTGCTGAATAAATGGTAACATGTATTTCAGGTATTGGTAATAAAATATGAATGGATGACATAGGATGCTGTCAAATGTGCCACATAACACAGAATCAATGGCGACCAGCAAAAATGGCATCCATTCTTTCACAGTCGCTTTGACTCCTATACCCTCTATGAGTATCATATTGATTTATGCTTCATTTGGGCAATGACATTTAATGATCATCCTTCTACCATATGGCCACTAGTATTGAAGACAACAGCACACAATGTATAATAATTACGGGGCGATGGCATTTCTTTATTCTATATTACATACAATATAAAACATCCATCCGAAGCCTAATTCAAACTACTGTTTCGACAACTATCCCTCAGTGTAAAGAGAAATATCACTCAGATGAATATTTCTAAAATTAATATCCCTGTGTCTTTCCCTGAGACAATTCAATTATCATTTGTGAATTTAGCCTACACTCAGACAGACATCAGAAAGTCTTTGATCTGTGATGTCATCAGTTAAAAGCCTGTAGTCAAATCATTGATAATAAATAAGAAACTATGAAGATGCTTATTTGAGATTTTACATCTTAATGAGCTCTTATTTCATAGAAGAGATTATTTCTGGACCAGAAATTGTCTAAAGTAAAATCTATCTGGTTACCATCATATTGACAGTCATCTTTGTCCAATTCATTCTCCTGAACAACCATATGTATCACCCTTATTTCATGGCCTATATAATTTGCTTCTGAGTCTACATTACTAATGAAAATTGCATATAGTGATAAAATACTGATGTTTCAACTTAATAAAATCTGATTAAATTGGCAGTTCCCCTAAAATAAATGAAAAACAATCCTACAAATGCTGATCTGGACCTACACCACTTTAATAGCTACAACAAATATTAAGATAGTGCTGAGCACTCACAAACATGTCTTCCAAATATGCCCCAACGATTGCTTTCACAGTTGATCACCATGCTGTAGAAATTCACAGTTTGTCATAGATACATGGAGGTAAATTTTGCAAATGATTGCAAACGGATTTACAGTTATGACTTCAGTCAAAGTCAAAGCTTCAGACGTGATCATCTCGGTTCATTGGGGCGAGATAATCCTCAGTAAAGCACTGTTCAGCTCTCCAGCAGAGCCCGGATTGCATAACATAACTGTATATGAATGCATAAAGACAAGACTCTGCAGTACATCATATGGAAATAAGGCTTTAATGACCGTATGAGTCGTCTGCAAGCACATAAGGTTTCTGACGTTTCTTCCTTCATTTATCTTGATTGTACTTCTCCGAGACTCATTTTTCATTCACCGTCTCGCATTTCCCCCCCCCAACCCTCTCTTGACAAGTTGCTGAAAACTCATCAAAACTCCTGACTCCTGTCGAGCCACATCCATCACAGATCCCTGTTGGTCTGGCTTAGTGCCTGTGCAAAGCTGCTAAGGTAAGAGTGCTGGATGTGGAGGCGGTGAGGTGGGTCAAAAGGTCACGAGATTTAACAAGAAGTACCTGGGAGCCGAGAGGTAGAGAAGGCAGAGGCAAAGAGAGACCACTAGTGATTTTTTCCTTTTATTTGTGTCTGTGTGTGTGTGTGTGTGTGTGTGTGTGTGTGTGTGGTCATTCAGTCTGCGATGTCAAGAGTCATCGAGCGTATGTTATCACCGCTCTGAGGACTGTGTTAAAAGCATGCCAGGTGATGTGTGACACATTAATGTCTAGCTCTGTCAGTCTATAAATGACAGCAAAAGATTAAAAAAAAACTGTGTGATTGCATCTTCATGTGTGTGTTTAGATAAACTGCATTACAAATCATTTACATTACACATCTTTTTTGGAATCTAGCATTGCTCATTCTAATGAATAAGCTCTCTATTACACATAACACCAACATCTGACAAAAATACTAATATTTAAATTGATTCAGTATTTTCATATTAAACATTTCAGCCCTTTTTCAATTTGTTTTCACATGCGATCTTGATAAATTAATAAAAATGCAGATTCACAAATTGGTTAGAGCAGAGAAGGATTAGAATAACAATTAATGGTAACAGCTGCTCAGAGGTCTTCTCATTTTTGTGGATTCCATCACATAGGTCAGTGCATCTGGCTTAGTCATGAAGTAAACAAGTAGAACAAATAATGCTATTAACGGTGAGCATTGATTATTACTCCGGTTTGATCTAATTAGTGCGGCTGTTCTGCTGCAGCATGCACCTAGATGACAGTTTGCAGCTAAATGTTTGTGTGTCTTTCTGCAACAGAAGATACACTCAATTCAGAAATAAGCCTTTACGGTTACACCAAAGGCCTATTTTCTGCAGTGCATTGATCTATACTTACCACTGACACTGAATCACTGAGCCCTTGTGGCAGGGTCGGAAGCACAATATTTGTATCTACAATTTCCTCTAATCATTGGTTTTTGAGAGCAAAGCTACAGATCTGCCACTCACACTGCCACCCCCCCCTCTGAAAAGCCTCCCATCTCTTCTCCTGAGACTTGGCAATCCACTGAAAGATCCCTTGGGTGTTGCAAATGAATCATGCTGTTACCCCAAATGCAAAAAAAAAGCCTGTGGCTATAGAAGTGATTCGCTCTTTGAATTCAGCATCTCATCTCTTTTTCTTTGTGCTGTGTTTTACCCTCCTCTATTTTTGGGTCCTAATTAGGCTCAAGAGGTTCCAGGAGGTACAGGAATTATTACATACAGGATCTTTTTTTTTTTTTTTTTTTTTACATCTCAGTTTTTCCAAATGGTTACCAGGAAAGGGAAACAGGGGTAAAAAAAAAATCATCAACATCAAATTCCTATTTGAAAATATTTTGACGTTTCGGAATTCCCCAGAAATCAAGAGCCTGTTTTTTTTTTCTCCTGTTGCTTTGATAAGAGGTTCAAAAAAACTGAGAGTGACTTTCAACATGTACAACTTTCAAATCATCTGTCGCAAACTTTAGTTCAAAAATTCAAAAGAAAATCTGAGAAAGTTCAATTTGACAGCCCAAATTCAAGGCAAGACGAGTCAGAAATCACAAGCTGCTCCGAGATGCAGCCCAGGATTTATGATTATTTAAATTATGGCACATCATCTAAGGTGTGATCACACAGACATACATCTTACTGTTAAATAAGGATTCCGTGTCATCCGACGGCTATACGTTCATTCATTGTAACTTTGTTGAAAGCAGACTAAATGTGCAGCTTGATGTTTCTGCAACACTTCAAACCTCCCTCTATCCCTCTAAACACTTTGTGATGTGACACACTTTTATCCCATATGCTACTTCTTTAATTCGCTTTCCTGGTGCTTTATTTTGTGGCTGTTGCTCCATGATTCTGTTTGCTCAAAATGAAAGATAGAAAAGCTCTACAACGACACTGCATCATGCCAATATACAGTACTAGATCTCCAAATGGGCAACAAACTATTGTTACAAAGCGGTGCTGGTTTATACTGAGTGAATATGGCTCTGCTGTAAAGGTTTTCAGCAGACCATTTGTTTCAAATGATCCCAACATGTGAATCTACACCTACACAGTCAGGGGTGATAAAACACTCCATTCTATCTATTAATTTATCTGAATAATTAGCTTTGTTCACTTGCTGACGATAATGTATGTTAGATTAATAGTCAGTGGTGCACACACAGCCTGTGAGTGGGTGTATTAGATAGGAAGAGACTGAGAAGTGGAAGATACAGCATAATAATCAAGATCATAGCTGAATGCTTGCATAGTTCTGGAAATCTTCAAGAGAATCCTGCAGTCAAAACTATCCACATCAATACCTGTCATTTATTGTGAGCTGTAAAATCCAATCAAAATATGATCATTTTGTTCTCATTTTTAAAGCCTCATATGTAAATATGTCTGTTTGTAAATATGTATTATGATTAAAGGTGGTATGAACATACTGACAAATCATTAGCTCATTCATTTCAAATCACAATTCAGTCAAAATCTTGATAAAATCTCAGTTCTCCATCTTTTCTGAAAGCAAGGTTATTCATACAATAACAACATTTTCAGAGGTTTTTTTTCTTCAAAAACTGAATCTGTTAAATGAATGGTATGCACAATCAGATCCCTCTTTGTTACTGCATGAATAAAAGTTGGTACTGGAGTCTGGAGCCTCAATAGTGGCTAGTACCTATTGAAAAAGTGTTGATACTGAATGTATGAGTAAAATGTTCAGTGAGAGTGTCTTATCTTGCAGTATAATATCCCTGTGTAGTGTCTACAGCATGATTACACGTGTGGTTATGTTTAAGCACTCAATGCACTTGTTTATAGGTCAGGATAAGATTATGGTTTGGTTTAAGACAGAAAAATTCCACCTAAACACCCTAATACCAGGTATTTATTAACATTTAACCAAACCACAATGTTTCACTAACCTTAACCAAACCTAACCACGGATGAGACTCCTGGTCTCTGGTGTCAAAGTCCTGTGCTTTGCATGCTTGCCGTCCACCTCGACCAACTCCCTGCAAGTTCGGTGTGTCTGATAAATATAGACCTTCATTCACTCGAGAAAACATTGCCTCTGACCATAATCCATTAATCCATAATGACGTTTCAGCCCTCAGGCCTTCTTCAAGATCAATCATTCGATCAATCATTGATTGTTGATCTTGAAGAAGGCCTGAGGGCCAAAATGTCATCTGAATAAAAGACAAAATACATATGGAGGCAGAGTGTGCAGCAAGTTCCAGCCTCTCAAAGGAATATATAATTTGAATGAATATTTTTCCGGTTTCTTTAGTCTTCTACATGGGTGTCGGATTCATTTCAGAAGTGCGGGGGCCAAAAAGTGTGTGTGGCCCTTTCATACTTCCCATGTTCCATGTCTGCGGACAGCTGCGGATTTGAATGCGGATGAGCACACAGTTCAGTTCATACTTTTCAGGGGTCTGCGGATATAGACTCATTCCACATGTGCACACTAATAAACAGGGTTGCCGTGTGACAACTTTCCAGAGTTGTGAGTATTAAAAACTGCTGTGCTTTGCTTTTCTGATCAGCCTTTAAATGTAATAATCTGTTACAAGAACCTGACTTGCTGGATTGTTTCACTGTCTCACTGGCACTTTCAACAACACGCCCACATCAACACAGCCCTTGTATTGTTTTACACAGGACTGTTTTCAGCAAGGGCGAAATCTTCAGCCAGATGGTGGGTGGGGGGAAAATGAGGAGGGTGATGGGGGGGGACAAGTGGGTACCGGGTTTTAGGCTTATCTTGGACTTTTACTTACTTAAAATAAAAATGTCCTAACAGCTTTGATTGAGCTCAGGATTCATCCATAAAGGCTGCTTTATTACAAACAATCCCATCGTATAAACCTGAATCTGTGTGTAACAGTCAACATCTTTATATACAGTCATTGGAGTAGATGGGTAGCAGAACACAGAATATTAATTACCATCAGATCCCGGCCAATCCAGTGTTAATGAAGTTACCACTGCTGTGCCGTGCGCCCAAATGCTTATCATTTGTGCTGCTGTGTGATGCTGCAGGTACTGAATAAAGTCAAAGGAAAGAATCTGACACTCAGCCAGCTGTGGGCAACAAACACAACATCAATACTGATGTTTCTGTGAAATCCTGGATACAGTCAGTGACATCTGGACTACACTGATATAAAATTCAGACATTAATATAACACGTTTCAGACCTGCCTGAGTCACATTAATAGCCCCCAACAGGACAGACCCAAAGCCTCGGCACCGTGCTCACAGCTCCTGTCTTCACTGTTGCTGTTAACATGAACACAAACCAGACTTGACAAGAATTTTGAGAGTTTTGCAATATAGGGGCCTACTTCCAGCACAAGTGGTCCTCTATAGCCCCATAGCCCATTTCACACATGCACTGCAATCCCTCAGATTTTCCAGACATTATCCAGAGGAGCTGTATGTGTGAATGCTAATGTCCGAATCAGCTGGACTGGACATTGAACAGACTTTACCCTGCCAGCTCCCTGGTGCAAAGTCACAGTGAGCAAGTGGGCGTGTTAGATGATGTTTCTATCATGTGGCTGGAGCTGAACAAATGCAGCAAGCCAGCTAGGCTGCACTGTCTTGACTGAGCCTGAATGCTCCGCTGTGAAACCAGTGCTAATGGGAGAGACTTCTTGAGTAAAATAAAAGCCGTTTCTACTTTCTTCTACTTTTTGCATCATGTCCTGCCTCCTGCATGCTCTACCCAGGCACCAGCCCTTGCCTAAACCAAACAGAGTATTTCTAGTAGGTGACAACACAGATGGACATTGTCTGGGGTTCATATGTGAAAACAACTTATGACAGTAAACTGAATATCTTTAGGGTATGGACTGTTGGTCAGGACAAAACAAGACATTTGAAGACGTCATCTTTGGGCTTTTAGAAACGTTGGTCGACATTTTTCATCATTTTCTGACATTTTATAGACCAAACAGTTAATCAATTCATCAAGAAAATAATCGACAGATGAATCGATACTGGAAATAATTGTTAGTTGCAGCCCTAGAAATGGGTCCGTCATTTTTTGTGCAATTGCAAATGTTGGCCTGACATTGTGGCCAGAGGAAAAGTCGAGGGCTCAGCAGAATCATTAGGTATCATACTGCATGGATCATGAATATCTATGCTGAAATTCATGGCAATCTGGTCAATAGTTTATGAGCTTTCTGAGAGACCAGTATTTCCATCTTTCAGCCCAATTGCTAGTAGAGTAAAAGCACACAAATGAACATCCAGTATAGAAGTCGTACTTGTACTTGCATATGAGTTTGACTTCTATACTGGGTGTTCATGCAACACACAAGTCTAGCATTTGAAGTGATACTGAGGTGTTGCTGGATTTTAGAGGGCATTTGAGCCGTTAAATGAGGAGTCAGTGTAATCTCAATGCAGTTCTGCTCACAAAGGTTTACTTTGCTTGTGAGTGCAGACAAAAAAATCCCTTCATGGTTTTTTGAATTTGTTGTAAATTCCCCCTAACTTGTTTTGCTCTTAGGTTGGGCCAAAATAATCGACACCCAAGAAGAAAAAGACAGCTGGATCAATACAATTAAGCAACTCAGACTACAGGAGTAATTTGCTGAGAGATGGTGTATACGCTATGACCTGAACACACCTGTGTGTTCATTTGACACATCTACTACCGAGGCATTTTAAAGCTAATGACATTTGTTCTCCTGTTTCCTTTTTTCTTCTCATCTTAGTTTGGTAGTGACCTCCAGAAAAGGTTTGGAACACTGAAGACAGATAGATCTGCACTGAAATACTAAAACTACCTGATCACTATGTGCATATAGTACGCTCAAGTGATAATGTAAGAATATCAGAAGGGGGTTCCAGTGCATTCAAATGAAATCTCACACAACCCAGCTGCACTATAACACATTCCACACTTGATGATGAACACAACACATCCTCATAATTAAACAAGCCCTACCCACAGGACTGTAATATACCGCTTAACAAATAAATCACTGTTAAAACATAATGAGGTTTTATGGTGTGACGACACTGTGGTTAAAGTCTGCTTAGGTTTAGGCACAGAAACCACTTCGTTAGAGTTAGGGAAAGATCATGGTTTGGGTTAAAATGATCACTTGAAACATGGTTTATACTTCCTTAAAATTACATAACCTTTGTTGTCATGGCAACAGTAAACACCACAACGTTACGTTTTTTTTTTAAAAAATGTCCTGACTTGCAGTTGGAAATATGATACTTGCGGCTGGAAACAGGAAGTGAACGGTGGTCTCCTGCAGGAAAGTCCACTCTCCTCTAATCATCTATCCATCCATCCAACCTGCCTCCTCTTAACAAATCACCTCATCAAGTCACCCCATACTGACGTTACTACGTCAATTCCCCGGGTCATAATTACTATGGCCTTAAACATAACTATAGGTCTTTTTGTTGGGCTGAATTTTAGATCTATACTGTTGTTTTTCTTGTGAGGACGGGCTGGATGAACAATAATACTCCTTAAAACATCTCATTTCCATTCCTATGCATGGTTGTCATATTAATGCTGTTTTTAAAACTGAGGAGTTGTTTTTTAATCAAGAGGAACCCTGCACCAAACCTTTATTTTGACATTTGACAATTTACACTACAAGACAAAAAAGAAAGACATCTATTAGCTACTGTACCTCATTTAATAACTTCTTTTATCATTTATTGGTGTACTAATTAACTGTGGTTTGCTACATTAGAATAATCTTTAGTTTAATCAAGCAATGTGCTCTTTTGAGAGCATGTGTTTCAGGTCAAATCATTTAAGTCTCACGTGTGACAGGAGAGTAAAAAGCAGAGTTTGATAGTGAAGAATGCTTAATACGTCCCAAATGACGGCATCAAATAGCACAATGGGAGTGAGGCACTAATTACTAATATTTACTTCTGGGAAAAATTTGAAATTCATGCACATCTGGAGCAGTGACCTGTGCCGACACGCATCCATATGCTGTGTGCAGTGTGACCTCAGCGCAGTAACTGACAAGCAGCAAGGTGAAAATGAGGAGATTCATGCAGTGGTGGAGAATTAGTAGACTGATTAATGGGTTCGTATGGAAATATTTTCTTATGGTATATGTATTATGGGGCAGTAGTATATACATATAATGCTGGCTTGTAAAATGCATCATAAAATAACTAAGATTTAAATACTGAGCATTTTTCCTTTTATTCGTCTTTGCCTTTCTGTGCGGCCTGATACTGTTTGGGTATATCACTTTAACATATAAAGCAGTACATAATGACAGCAAAATGAACGAGCAGAAACCTCAGCAAAGTGTGTATTCTAATTAAATAAATATATGAGTGTGTTCCTGAGCTATAATTTCAGTGAATTAGAACAACAAACAGAACAACTAATGCTAAAAATGTCTGTGTAGATGTAACTTAGTGGTAGGAATATTCACGCTTCTGTCTTCGGTGCCTTATCCTACGGTTCCTGAGAGCTCTACTCTGTGCTCAACAATATATTTTTCTTGTTTTTTTTTCTCTTCATAATTGCTGTGATAGCATTTCAAATTCAAGTCAGGCTGTGGAAGTAACAGTAAGGGCACAGTGTAAAAAAGTTTCCCCCCTCGCAGCAAGTCTTGTTCTCTAAAGTCCTTTCATTATTGTGAATGTATCTTGAGTAGTTGCCTCTATGGCCTCAACCACACTGTTACAGAAGTTTCCCATTAATAATAAGAAACTTCGAGGAGTTCAGCATGCATGACTCACATGTCCAAACCGCTTCCCATTATATTGAACGAACTAATAAAAAAATAGTTAAAGCGACCACAATTGGCTGTTTTCTCTTGTTTCTTCCTAGACTTTTTTAAAGTCATTAATTACTGACAAGAGAACAAAGGAAGCAAATAGCAGCAGCAGCAGGCTTTCAACTTATTTGACTTTGAAGTTTATCATTATGTGTGAAGTCTGTTGACATGTGACTTGTAGCACGTCACCACGTGAAAACAAAATGCGATGTCGAGACATATTTCAGTATTTTCTATGAAGGAAATGGTCACAGTGAGTGAGTTAACTAAAAAGCCTGCACAGTAAAAACCCTTCAGTCTCAGGTGGATGTTGTTGGAGTTGCCATCCCTACAAATATGTTATCAATATCTGTTATTGTATTTTTTTGGAAGAGGAAATGTGGAAATGATCCATCTCGCAGTTGAATAGAAAGAGGGAAGGCTTAGCTTGTTTAATACAAAGAGGAACGTTCTAGGATGGAAACATAGCCAGACTGACAAGTCATGAAAGAGTGAGAAAGTCATGTTCTTGTTATTTGATGTAATTGTTAATATTTAATATTTGTACCAGGCGATATTCAACATTGAGTACAGCAGTGATGAACTGACAGTGGCTGACTTTCAAACCCTTTTAAATCTTTGAGAAACTTTCTCCCAAAACATCTCACGGGTTAGTGACATTCAATGAGACGTTCCCCCTGTAGCCTTCATTAGACTGCATGTGTCACCACCATGTGTTCAAGATCAGAAAAGTTTATTCTAATGCCTACTTGCATATTCTTAAAAGACTTTGATCCAGTGGCAATAATGTGATATATGTGTCCTGATAGTGAAGACACAACTGAGATAGCCTCTGTGTTGTGTAATGCTTCAATGTGCCAGGGCCTGACCTACATCTTTAAGAGTTTGATCTCTGCTTTTAATTTTTGATTATTATAATAATTTAAAATAGGAATCAGTAAAGGGTGGGAGTCAACATGTGAATGATTGATTATGTAGATGGCCTAATTTCTTATAAATCCTGTCATGCACAGTAAGATATTAAACGAGATCATGCAGTTTTCTGTCTTTCTGGCTTGTAGGGCTCTGTGAGAAGGGCGACTGTGAGAGGAATGCTCAGCTGATCCTCCTCATAGCAACAATGTTGGTATGTTCAGGTGATTTAACAAGAACAGACTGACTTTCCATGGCACCAGATGTTGTATTGTTCATTTGTTACCACAGTCATCATGGTGTAAGACTTGGGAATTTTTATTGTCTTTATTTATGGTGATATTTTAGTCGCAAAGAGTCTTTAAAGCTGAACTTTTATGTTTTATAGATTGTCTGAGTCAAGATCGGAGAGGATAAATGAGAAATGAGTTGCAAAGCTTACAACAACTTTCTGCATTCCTTCTTATTGAATTCAGCTATATAGATCTGAATCACCACAAACTCACAGCTTGGCCTCAAAAGATATTCAAAGAAACATAAGGGAGCATTTTCTGCAATCTTTTCATGTATTCGACTATCAATTCACATGCATATTTTTGAAATATGCCAGCAATAAATTGTTGCAAAACACCGCCATGAAAAAGTATGTCACAATGGAAGTGGTGCCTTAACTGCTATTCATTTTCCACAAATGTAAAGTGTGTATTTGTGGTGCAAAATCCACAAGCATGACGACCGAGAAAACAAGACATCCAATCAGCTTCAATGTAGTTCTAGAGCTGTAGCTGCTGCATTTTCATTTTAGGACACACGGTATAACTAATCACATTAACCATACTGTAATAATGAAGCCCACTGTTTTCTAAACAACATGCACATGTGCACAGTTTTGCTAAAAACCTTGTTACAGTCAAGGGGTCCTGTGCCATGTATGAGTTGGCCTACATCAGCCACATACTCTAAGTAGCAAACATCCATCCTATATGCAGTGAAAAATATAAGTTCAATAATAATGAGTTAAAACACGAGTACATTTTTTTAATCTCACAAGAAGAGTCTTGGATGGGTCCAGTTTGCAAAATTGTACCTGCCAGTCACCCACAAAGCTCAATGTGAACTGATTTGTTACCCACAAATATTTCTAAATCAAATCTGGACTCTGCTCATTAGTGTAGGACCTGACCTGACCTGACCTGTCATATAAACTCAGAGCTGCTGCTGGGCAGTGAAGGCACAAGCTCAGGGTGCAGGATACTGTAGGAGCAACTGTACCAGGAGAAATAAATAAATGATAAAATAATAATTACAATAAATTAATTTAATGCACTGATAGGCTACCTGCAGATTGCGGAGGCAGAAGCGCCCTCCATGTGTTTAATGGATTCTATGTAGGGCAGGCCTTTAATTCCTTTCATACACAACTCTTGCTCAGCAAAGATGGGAAATACCATCAAATTGATTATTTAAACCACTTTGAATATTACTTGTATAAAAATTACCAGGCTATTAAATAACATATCAATTATGAATAATTCATTCTAGGAGAGAAAGAGAGAGAGAGAGAGGGAGAGAGACAGAGACAGAGCGAGCCCTGTATCAAAATACCAGAAGCCTACCTTAGAAAAGATGAGAGCCGTTATTGTAGTTAATTCAACCTTTATTTGTACTTGGAGTGTAAAAAATATTTTAACAAATCAGTTCTGCATATAACAAAAAAAAAATCAGGTAGACCACATTGCCTCTTAAATCATTGGGGTATGTTATACTGTCTTAACAACAATAAATTACAGAATGCCTAATGTACCGTGTTTGCATTGTTTAACAAACTGCATACCATATAGCCTTCCTAACAGATAAGGGAACTAAAAGAACACAAAGCCTATTGGTAGGTAGGCAGATACCGTAATATGGTAATACTGTAGGCCAAAGGCTGAACAATAATAACCAAATCATAGCTATATGGTAGTCCGGAACTTATTGGCTGAAACACATGAATATAAAACAAATTATAAAAAAACATGAATGAAGGCTACCAGTAAAACAACTGCACAGGCATGTGGCCTGCCGGTATACTGTAAGATAAATGATCAAGTCCAAATGTCCTCCTCTTACTCCTCATCACCATCTTCCTCATCTAGACAAGTTATTGCAGTTAAGGAATCTGTAAAGCCAACCAGCACTAGCAGCAAAGTCCTCCACATCCCTCTTGTCACTCACAGTGGCATAGATTTCTTTATCCTTCATCCTGATCATCTTGCAGGAGACTCTGAGATGTCGTGCCTAATGCTGTGGATCCATTCGCACATTTTTAGCTCTAGCTCATTGCTAGCCTTCTTCCTCCACCCGCCATGCAGTCTGGCCCTTTTACCATCTTCCTCAGACTTGCGTTGAAGTTAAACTTTATTTTTTCGCCATTCTCTCACTCTCTTTGAATCAATGAAGAAATGTCTTGCTGCTTCTCCTGAGTTTTAATCAGCAAATTTGACAACTGACAGATTGAATTTCAGGTCATACCTCTTTGGCGCCATTGTACTTAAACGTGACTCATTCACTGTTGCTACGATCATCTTCTTGTTTTACAGTGGTTGGCATCCAGCTTATTGGTGCATTACTGCCACCTTCTGCTCTGGAGTATGGATCAGACAATAAATCTCGTTAAAATACATCCAAAAGACTTCTATAAAAATGAGACCTGGCATCTAATTGAGACCTGTGTTTATTTGTCAAAACGTGTAGCCACACCCTGCCAGTAAAAGGGACTCGGTGTTTAATTGGGGCGCGGCTTTTAATTGAAGTTTTACAGTATGTTCACTTCCTGCTGCCTAGACAAAATTGATGGCAGAAGATCACACTCTGACCTCCCCAAAATCCTGCACACTTTACGCACAGCTGGTGTGCCAGTGAATACATTCATGAATTATTTAAATGAATTAATTAAATCAGAATTATTTAAATCTTCCAGAACCACACTTTGTGTGCTTTTTCTACATGTTATCTAACAAATCTCCAAACCCTGTTTTTTGTTTGTTTGTTGAGTGATTTAAAGACTGTTAAAAAACATTTTCCAATGGATAAGTCAGGACTGATGTTTTGCATATGGACTCATTTGTTTATTGGTGTTGAGAGACATAAATGAGGCTTTACAAATATGTAGAGACGAGCAGAACAGCAGATTTTAAATGTATTAATTTGCCTACATTTATAGCTTGCAAAACTGTAACCAGTAGCAGCAGTATGCCTGCAGCTGAAGCACCTAAAGTATATCAGTCACATTCAGTTCCTTATCCTTCTTCATGTGAACATCCAAACAATTGCCACAATATGTGAGATTTTCATTTTGAGGTTTTTAATTAAGGGATCTGGAGATTTCTGGTGAGCTATGATAGCAGTAGGTGTGTAGCCAACTCGCTCTCTGAGAAACCCTTTTTAAAGCAGCCATATTTAAAATAAATATTGAGGCATATGCTACTATCCAAGTATTAACAATTAACTGAACACAATGAGCTGACATTGTGAGTCTGACAAGGAAGAATCGCTAATTCTCACAGAGATCAGAGAACTGAGAAAAGAACACAGAGAGGCCTTAGAAGATACTAAACAGAGGCTAGTGAGTGTGGAGAATAATATGAAAGATTTAACTGCTTGAATTGAAAAGCTGGAGGGGAAATCGAAGGAAATGGAGGGAAGTAAGCTCAACAGAAGACAGAGGAATATGACACGAGAGGGCTATGAATTACCTGCTACACAGAAGTGTAGAGGCTAAGCTAGTGGTGGAACATAAAAATAGCCTATTTGTGGATGATGTCATGCTGTATGTGAGCGATCCTATCTTCTCAATGCCTCGCATGATATAAGTTTTAAATGAGTATGGAGTAATATCTGGTTATAAAACTCAAAATCAGAAGCAGTGATGCTGTCAGGTCATCAAAACTAGATAACCAGGCCAGGCTTCATTGGTCTAGGGAGGCTTTCAGATACCTAGGCATTGTCATTACTGCCTCCACCTAAAAACTGTATAAAGCCAACTATGGAAAGTTACTGAAGGAGATAAAGGCAGATATGCTCAGATGGGAGATTCTCCCCTTATCACTAATTCGTAGAATTGAAACTGTATGAATGAATGTTTTGCCTAGACTGCTTTTTCTATTTCAATCTTTGCTGGTAGGAGTCCCTATGGTAGCATTCAACACTCTTGACAAATTGATTCAATTTGTAGGGCAAAATAAAAAACCTAGAGTTAGACTCAATATTTTGTTACTTCCAAAGCAAAAAGGGGGCCTTATTTGCCCAACATTAAATGCTACTATTGGGGAGCACAGCTGAGGACCTTGATAGCATGGATAACAAATGATATGTAAATGGGATGGGTGAGTATAGAGCAAAATTCATGCCCCTGTATTTCCCTGGAAGGGCTACCATTCCTAAACCAAGATTATTGGAAGAAATTAAAAATAGATAATGAATGGATTAAAAATGCATTAAATATAGCAGCTATTCCAGAATATCCACCTAACAAAACAGATAACGGCTTCAGAAAATGGGCAGATAAAGGGATATCTATTGTGGATGAGCATTTTTGTGGGGAAACTTTGAAATCATATGAACATATTCAGAAAGAATTAAGTCTGTCAGGGATGGATTTTTTTTTCAGATTTCTTCAAGTTTGACACTTCTTCTGTAAACTACCATCTAATTTAGAAGAGATTTTCATGTTGACCATGGAGGAAGTGATAGAAAAGAACCCACTTCTACAGATGTCTTCAAGATAACGGGATAACAATAACAGGAAACACTACAAAAATGAAACAGAAATGGGAATTAGAAATTAGTATCACGGATGAAATGTGGGAAAAGACATGCCTTGATGGTCACAAGCTGACCAGCAGTCCTAGCTGGAGGAAGTATGAAAGGATAACTGGAATGAGAGTATATTAGACTCCCTTTGTGTTAGCGAGATACAGCAACACCTCACAATTATGCAGGAGAAAATATGGGAAGATTGGTGCCCATGCCCATGTATTTTGGGATTGACCCAAATAGTATCAATATTGGAGAGACATTCAAGCAGAGATCAAGCAAATCATGGGGGTAGACCGACCTCTAGAGCCAGCATTCTTTATATTGGATACCAAAAATCTGACATTATAATAGTGTTATGGGGAAATGTCCAACTGTCCAACAATGGAGAGAAAGGTTAAAAAGTGTATGTTTGATGGAAAGCATTACAGCCAAACTCCAGCTAAAGACAGATGTTTTCAACATTAAGTGGACACCAGTAACACTACAGCTACCGAGACTGATTAAGAACACAACTTCTCTGTAATCTCAGTGGAGGGGAGGAGTTCAACTGGTGCAGTCTACATGTAATTGGAGTCATGTATACGGATGTGACTTTGATTGTATATAAGTGCATGTAAAGTGATGGTACAGTGACCATCTAATTGAGATTTCTCCTGACCCTCTCTCCTTTAAGCTCCAGAGTTTCCCAACGGGCATATGAAGAAGTGTAGGGTTAAATATGTGGGTGACTGCATATTGGTTAGAGTGAGGTTGTTTGGGTGCCTATGTCTATGATGCCTCTTGAACAGAACCTGAGGAAGATAGGTAGATGCAATGATTACACTTGTTACATGATTTATGTATTATGTTAGTATATTCACTTCTATATGATTGTATATGGAAATAAAGGTTAAATGCAAAAAAATTACGAATCCGAGATCCTTGTATTTCACAAATTGTGTGTGAATATTTAATATATATTTTATATTTGTTGATTATAATTCTCCTAAATTAAAAAAAAAAGAGAGAAAAACAAAAATAAACATGCATGACGTGCAACGCATGTGCATTTATCAAATATCACAAAACAACACATAAACGTATGTGAGTGAGGAACTTTGGAGACATCCCGTTCTTAATCTTCCAAGAGAAGTGGCCTTTGTAAAAGAGCATCTGAATAGCAGCGCAAAGCGATGGACATGTAACCTGCCACTTGACTTAATCCAGCGTCTGGTAACAAAATACCACAGTACAAGGGAGCCATCATCAACATATTGAAAGATGGAAGCTTGTTGCATGTAGAAGTGTCTTTTCTCTCCTTTTGAAAGATTAATGGAAAAGAAGCAAAGCCAGAAAATGTGATGAAAGTGAAAGTGAATCCCTCCCAACCAATCCTCCTCAGCATCACTCCACCATTCCCAAATTTAAGAGCCTTAGGATTCAAAGCCAGGGGTTGAGCTCACATCTATGTTAATGGCATTTCAAAGTGAATCAGAAGTGTCATGGAATGTCTGAAGATTAAGAAAGAGGAAGAGCCATCTTTGACATGGACTGAATCAAAGTTCAGCGTGATCTTCAGCATAATAGCTGAAGTTGCACTCAATGGAATGAAAACTAACATTTCAATTGGATCACCACCTATCATGTCACATCCCCAGTCCATAGCACACTTTTTTTGTGGGGCTAGGATATGTTACAGTTTGTTTTGTAGAGTTGCAGTCAAGCTTATACTGTGCAGTATTTTGGTATTTTTCAATAGTTCTTTTCTGTTATTCAGTGTTTTGCTTTTGTTGGTTTGTTTTAAATATCTACTAGTCTTGTGGTACTTGAGATCGGTCTCTCGAGACCACTTTTTGAAGGTCTCAGTCTCATCTCGGAATAAACAACATTTTTACTCAGTCTTGTCTCGGTCTCAGACAAAAAGGACTCAAGATTTTATTCAAAGATCGGTCAAGACCACAACTGAGGGAGTATCACTAAATTGCCTGTGCATTGTCTGATTTATTTTTTAACATCATTACTGTGATTGGATGTAAAACTTTTGTTACAGTTTTTTTTTACCCCCTTCACACAGACTTCAAGAAAGTGAATGCAGAAGACAGAAGAAGAAGCTGCTGCGGCTGTCTGGGAGGAGATGTCGGCCAAATCTTCTGTAATAAAATTTGGCTACCTAAACCACAGAGTTCATCTGCAAAATAACATCCAAAAGAAAACACACAGTAGTATGTAAATTCTGCAATGCAACGCTTACTTAGACAGCTGGGACTAAGTCAACCTTTTATTGGCACATAAAGTAAGGTAAGTGAGCTAAGTGTAAGTGACGCGAGCAAAGCTAGCTAGCTAACGTTAGCAATCTGCCTCTGTACCAAAACTCTTCAGAAACCTCCTCACCCCTCACCCAAAGTAGATATTTAGTGAATATTAGCTATATATATTAGCTTCCTACACAACATTATATACTGTATGTTTAAGGGCACTAGATTCAGTTGCTTGCCAGCTATTTGCCACCTAGCTAGGTGTGCAAGCTACAGAAATCAATTAACATATATTGAGAGATGTAGCTAATGTAAGTTATAAAATTACATTACATCAATGTTAGCTAATGTCAGCTGCATACCGCTCCCAACATAAACGCTACATGCTATGGTACCACTCCCTCACTTGTTACTTTCTGTTGTGCTTTTTGGGGAGAAATACTGTGTGAGAAATTGAGATCGGTTTTATGTTTGCAAATTACATTTGTTTATTTGTAACAATTTATTTATATAGTGCTCCTTTTTTATATGTATATATGTGTGTAAAATAATAAATGCAAATAAACAAAAAGAAAATGTTTGCAAATTACAGGACTTGACTGACCTGATCAGAATTTGATTCTGAGTTACAGGATATGTGCATTCATTTCTGATATCTGTACAGCTCTGATGCAGCATCTTACCACCATAATTTATATCCTAAATTAATACTTGATTTGTAGAAGTAGAAAAGTATCATTTATTCTGAGGTTGATAAAAAATGCATTTCAAGTGCATATTACCCCAAAATGGTAATTCAAAGTCTAGCATTTTTATACCATGGCAAGTGGCTATGGTATAAATGGGATAATGTATGATAATGTATAATAACACACAATGCAGACATGTCAGGATGGTCTAAACTTTTCCTTCCTATTTATTTAGTATTTTTAGTAAAGCCAAAAAGTAAGTAAGTGTCAGTCTGTCAGTCAGTCTGTCTGAGGTGGAAGCAAACTAAACACCAAAAGATGTTTCTTTAGTAACCTAACAAAGTGTTTATCATTATTATCAAGGTATTAACAGTGAGCTGCAACAGCCCACAAATAAAACAAATAAAAAACATTGTCATTAGTCTGCAAAAAGGCACTTCAGACAGGATGTTGGTGGGGTTTCATCATGTTGATTGTAGACATAACAGCACCTGGTACCAGCACACAGTGGGATCTGGACTCAACTAGTCTTTGTCTTGTCTCTTAATGACAGTTTGAAGCTGTCATTATGAGCAAGACAAAAGTTCTACAAAGAAACACTAAAAGGAATATATAATTTCCAACAAGCTCTCCATCTATCATCCCATTTATATTCTGTTTGAAAGGAAAATCTCTAACAATCCTTCTTCTTTTTATTCATTTCTGTTACTCTTTGAGGGGGGTGATTTTGCCCCCAGTCTTAACACAGACACTTTATCTGACCTGTGAATGAAACCTTAAATAACTCCTGACATCCTAAAAGATCCTAAAAGAGTCTAAAGATGCAAATACAGACTCGGTGCACAAAAAGTTAGAAAGTCATATTTACAAAATATGTAAGAATAAAGAGATAAACTAATGTTGACTCAAATCCAGTTATTAGTTCTGTAACATTACTCTTAACATGAGCCAGATGTGTAAGCCATAAGTTAACTTTCTCACATGGCACAACAGTATTGAAAACTCCACATCATTACATATTTTTTTTGTTAAAAACACACAACCTCTTTCAGGGGAGACTAAATATTCATTCCACAAAAGAAACGTTTAAACCAAAAACTGAAGTCTGAAAACTCCAACTGTTAATCAATTCAAATCCCTGCAAAAGCACAGGGGTAAATCCTGTCTGCATAAATCTGACAAACCCCACTAACAGCCACTGATCCTAAGTAGATCTTTCCTAAGTCGACCTAACTTTATCCATCAAGACATAACAGGACTTGGACACCCTTGATCAATGAAATGATTACATACCAAGCAACACAAAGCCACAGCTTTGGAAATAACTGCATTTCAATGAGTTGCATTCTTACAAGACAAAAGAAGACATTGTTTGCTGTTTCTATCTGTGGCACATTTCAAAGTCAGCACACAAAAAGTTGTTTGAAATCTCCAGCAGTCGCTTTTCAACCTGGGAATGAGGCTGTAATAATAGAGAGGGAACGAGAGAGCAGTTCACAGATCTCCAGAATCAGAATATTAATGATACTTTGAAGCCCCCAGCTAGCAACAATGATCTATGAATTCAATATGCTCAGACAATTCCCTCAGCCAAAGCCCAATGGATAAAGCAGGAGGCATATGCAGTTACATTTATTTGTTCAATGAAGTGCCACCCTGAAACAGGACTGTGGAAAGCAAACATCCAGAAAGACAAAAAGTCATTAGCCAGTTAATATTGCCACGATAATCATCTTTGTTGCGGGAATATTTTTCTAATCCATATCACAGTTTAGTGCTGGCCCCCTCCAGAGAACAAAACTGTCTCTTTTCTCATTCTGTGCGGGCTTTGTTCTCAGGCTGATATATATGAACAGATAAACTTTACACAATCTCTTTGAGGCAGACTGAATTTATTTGATCTTATTTAACAGTTCATGATTCTTTCTGTGAGAGCATGGCTGATTTTTATTATGATTTTCCCCCGGTTTAGAGATGCTTCTTACGAGGGAAATGTCCTATTTCAATGTACTCACTGAAACATTAAAACTGGAAAAAGTTGGGAAATATAATCTCTTAAAACAACAGCAGTGATGTCATATCCCTGAAAGCAAGAAAAGATAGCATCGAACCTGCTTTAAAATATGAAAGTATAGAAAGTAGTAGCAAGGCTATCCGGGGCTTTTATATAATACATAAACACCAAAGTCAGTTCAAATGTTATGCTGTTTTCCACTGACAAAATGAAGAAAGAAAATAAAGAACAAACTACTAAGAGTTTACAACAGCTGCCTAAAAAACAACCATCTGGCCCATAAATGTCAGAAACAATCACATTCAACCTGTCATAACCAACAAGACACGCAGGGCCTTGGACATATACAGTAAAAAGGACAGACTGCTGTAACAGCCCAGCAAACAAACCAAATTTCACTGAGCAAATGAAAAATATCACACATGAAACACTGCCAAGCATCAGCAAGCCTGAAGTGGGTGATTTTAATGTTGCTAAAGTGTGTTGCCTGCCATACTGAGGACTGTTCTTCTTCCATCTCCATAATGGGGAAAGGGCCTAAAGGTGACACTTGATATGCAGGGGAAGGTGAACAAGACCAGAATTACCTAACACACAGCTTGTCCTCCAGACCTCGGAGGAGAGCAGCATTAAAGCTAATTATTTTCCAGCTAATCGTCAGCGATTTATTTACCAAAAAAACATTTGTGTGGCAAATTTGTGGTAAGAGATGCAAACTTTGCCGCTTAATTAACTTTTGTCAGCACGTTTCATAAGGTTCAGTGTCAACTAAAATGTCAATTGAAACTGAGGACTAATTGTACTGTTTCAAATGTGCAAATCTAGTAGAATCGAGGCCTCTAAAACAATTAGATAAAGAGGAAATAAAGTTTGACTGCTTCTCAATAACGCAGCAGTGAGCAATATTAAAGTAAATTAACAGAACAAGTCTAACAATAAATCCTGTCAGACTACCCGTTCAACACCTCAGCTACAAATAAAGTAAAACAGGAATTTAGGTACCGCAGAGAGGCACCACTGTGCTTCACTGAAATTCATAATCATCATTTGGCAACATGTTTTTAATCAGCGTATTAATAAAACGGTGGGCTCTAAATCTGTTCATAGGAGGCAGAGATTCAAATCCTTGCATCTGTGATTTACAGGAGGTGTTAAGAACATCTCTTGAATATCAACACTGTACAACAGAGGCATCTTGGATCACACATTCCTTCTTTTTATATCTGCCATGCTTGTATTAATCCCACTCTAATCCTCAACTAAAATTTTAAAGTCCAATGTCCTTCGCTGCTGGATTCCACCAAGGAAGACCATTATACTCCTCTTTGTTCACTTAAGCTCTGCTTTGAGTGAACCGATGGCCACTCTTAGATGGAAAAAAAAGTTTCAGGATCCTCTTTTTCTGAAATTCTCAAATACTCAGAGATCTTTCAAAGTGATTTCATATACAGGCTTTACTTTGAAGGCATTCATGAATGAGATTTTATGACAGCATGTGTGTATACATATGAAGGGCTGGTGCCATAGGTCCTTGAATGTGACAACGGCAGCAGGTTTCAACACATCACATTCAATAGGAAATTGATAGTCAACACAGGCCATATGTTGCATGCCTTTCAAAGCTTTGAATAAACGGAGAAATGAAAGACAAAATGATGGATCCTCCGGTTCCAAAAACCACCATTCAGAAGTCACATGGTGGATGTTTGTTGCTGCAATCATAAGCGAGTGTCTGATTACAATGTTTTCCCCATGTGGCACCTGGTCTTCACTGTCCCAATTTGCCAGGCTTTTGAAAGGGAGAGGCATATTTTACAGGAGGTCTGCTATCCTGGTGAAATGAGATTTTTTTCCTCACTGGGATTCTCCACCCACTGAAATAATTACAATTTTTCTAGGGCACTGATGTACCCTTCTTTTTTTTTTTTTTTATCTTTGAATAGGAAAAGCAGAGACTTCCCCCGTGAAAAGGGAGCAGAGTGGAAACCTGAGTCCAGAGGTCACTGTGGCATTCATTTATCTGGCTAGCACTGCTGGGTAGGATGAGTCCAGATACGGCTGATACCATAGAAACCTATGCCATCACAAATTGTCTATGCTAAAATCCTTTCAAGCTGCATTATGCAAGGTCTTTATGTAAAATATGCATTATCATCCAGAATCATAATGTGTGGCTGCAACACAGAACAGTGTTTAATCCTTTCTAAAACACTGTACAAGGGCCAGAGTTGCTTATTTGTCACTTCCATAAGAAAAGACTCATTTAAATTGCCTTCAAAGTACTTTCATCCTTTATTTATAATACTGTCCTGTCTGGCTTTAAATTTTAAACATTGCCTCTGTTTTACTTTGAATTTTGATATAGTCATCATATATTAATCATTGTAAATATATATAAACCAATATTAGTATTGATTTGATTTGTCTGCCAGTGTGCTGCATCTATGACCTGTCTGGAAACTATGGCAACAAGTGAACAGTAAGGTTTTTAATCTATCTACCACTACTCATTATGCTGTTCAAGATGTCTATGCTTGTTATTGTTTGGGATTGGCTGGGAGGTGGTACCATTGCTTTCCTGAATCTAAAAAGCTATGGCACCCTTTGGAAAATGGGCTAAAACCTGCACAATTACTGATAATTGCTTTTACATGCTGCGGATGCTGGTTGATATCTTTAATGTCACTGTGATTCACAGGAAGTGCCATTTGTTTTGGTTTAGCTCTACACAATGAGCCACCTGTAAAGCCGTACCTTTCATTCTCCTATTGCAAAAGTCTGGAAGGACTTTGCTAAATTATGCATCAACGGTCATTTCATGATCCACCTGTGGTGCACCAAAGATCAATACATCATTTTCTTGTGAGATTAATGTCTGTAATATGCCACAATGCTCCTAACCTTATGGTCTGTATGGAGGTTCTGTGGTGAATGCTTATGAGCGAGAGGGCACATATAGTACTGGGCAGTGAAAATGAAAAGAACTAAATACTAATGTAAAAGAAGGTCATCTCTTTCATCTCCTTCCATTCAATATCTATAATGTTCAGTCACATTAACGTTGGCATACAACAGCACCACCAACTACAATAAAGCCTCCAAAATGACCTCAGATTTAAGTAAATACCTCAGATGTCAATGACAACTGAAAGTACTAAGATTCAGAAAGGTAATAGTTACACACACTGGCAAATTATTGTATCTAGGTATAGATTAATAAGAAGAAAATCAGAATATGACAGGAAATAAGAAGAAATTCTGCATAAAACTTTTCAAACTCTGTTTTTAACCTAGAGGTAAGTGCAAAGTCCCACAGTGTGTCTCAATGTTCTTGAACAAATTTTCAATTTTCTAAACTAATGGAATTTTCGAACTATATAAATTGGGGGAGTCCAGAAATCTTTCTTTCTCAATGAGAAAAAACATCTAACTTGTGATTAGATTGATTGGAATAAATTGTACTCTCGGGGGTTCAACACTGTTCCTAATTTGTTGGGTTTTGGGTTTAGTTAATGGGTCTGGTATTATAAGGCATATAGTGGCCCAGAAGCAGTGGACACTGACAAGGCTCCGTCATTCCTTTGGAGAATAGTTTTTTTTTTATACTTTCATATGCAGTTAGTATGCACAGCCAAATCATGCAGCATTTATTTGATATCAGCACTGGATTGTTTCCCCACTGCTACCAATACAAGCTAAAAAATCACAGAGATGAAATTACTTTATGAGCGACAGTCGTGTACAAATATGAAAGCCATTTGAATTCTCCACTGAGAGAAACACAACTGACACAGGCGCTGTGGTCTTAATGCCAGTTATATCCATCCTCTGCTACCTTCTGCTGATCGAGGCAGCCAAAGGATTTAGCAATTATCTGTTGAAGATAACCTGGCATCAAGAAATTAATTTCATTTCATCAAGCAATTTGTATTCTCCCCAGTAAGTCGCTGCTCGAGTCTGTTCAAAACCAACCCAGGATTAGATTAAGAAATTGACTGCAGTGGGAACTTTTCAACACCTCTGTTTTGGTTAAGTTTTCAGAGTTCACGGATAAAATAACATGAACCTCATCCTAATGCGTTTAGTGAGCCACCCAAGTACTGGACCACTGATAAGAGATAGTGCTCCTATTTTATAAAACAGCATCTCATAGAAGAATCTTTTGTGCTGGTGAATACCTACGAAGAAACCTAACTTTCATGCTAGAGGAAGGGGGGTAAGTGAAGGCACCTCTAGAGTACTAGTAGAGAGTATTGGAAATTCTTCTATTCCAACTTTCCCCAAAAACATAATGAACAATAATCTAACCTGCGGTGACGTTTCACTGCCGCCTCTGTATTTTTGTAGGAATATGAAACTCATATGAGGAGGAAGAAAGAGGAAGTGTGCCAAAAACATGTAATCCTTAATACAACTATAATTCACATGGGGTTCATATTTTTAACTGTGTCCTCTACAAATTACAATTTGCACTAAAATTTGTAGTCTGCAAAGGATAGACAGCAAATTTACACATGAAATACAATTACCAATGATTTCCACAATTACTCATCCAGTGCAAATACTGCAGGGCTTTTCAAGACAAAAGCATTGTACCTCTGCTGAGGTTTGCACACTCAACATCTTTGCAAAAAGAACCCACAGTTTGTTTAACTCGAAAATATGAGGCTCATTCACAATGTTCTCTTTGAGAATGAACACTGTGAATTGTATGAGATATCAATGATCCTTGTAGGACCAGTATAGCGCTGGCACTCTGTGATGCAACTGCATGAATTATTCAGAATGGTTTTCAAGTGCTGAGTGCATTGTTTCAATATGTATCAAAGGCAGCCATTAGTAATAAGGAAGAGAAAAAAATAAAAAGATGAGCTTCTATCTGCACTAACCTCTCTGATGCTATCTGCTCTGCTCTAATTATGACAGGGACAACAAGAAGACGGGGGGAGATTGCCACTGAGATCACCTTTCCTCTGCCATCTTGGAGGCTCCCCTCACAGATGAGCCTATTCATAATCCAGGCGATCACAATCTCACTTTTTCTTGATAGTTTCCTCCTCTATTATGACATCAATTAATCTCCACCACTAAACCTTCCTCCAGGGGTTGACAAGTGGCAGGATTTCTGAAGATGAGAAATGGGGAAAACTTTTTTTAAAAAGTCAATTAGATGCTACTTCATCAAACAGCAACAAATGCTTGAGTGGACGTAAAAGCTGAAACATAATTTTGACTGTAGAAGTAAAAATTATGCGTAAGTAGAGCTCTATTCTGTGAAACCGTTTTCTGCCTTTCACTGTCAGAACATGAACCGCTGTGGCTCATTCATGCCCAACTGCTTCGTTTCCTAGTGTGATGCATATACTGTAAGCACCAACCTATGAAGCACTTGCTGATCTTAGGTCCCTGCAGTGAGTGGTCTCTCGAGTACTGGCAGCACTTAATGTAGCATCCATTGAGAGCCAGCTTTCAGCAGATGAGATGCAGTCTGCTGTGACCCAGACCACTGAGGCCCCAGGGAGCAACCAGCAATTTTTTACAAGGTCAACAGTTAAAGAAATAACTAGGACGACCAACACAGAGCAAAAGGCAGAACAAGTGCTCAACATTCAACCGGCTGTCTTTCCAAAGCCATTTTCCCACTGGCTTGTCAATCACTAGCATGCCTTTCATTGCGTTTTTCAATTGAGAATGACAGGAGGGGGGAAGCAAAAGGACAACATACGACCTCTGGAGAGCATAGTGTTTGAAACGGGCTTGTGATGGAACAGGTTGATGTTCAGAGAATTGAAAACTGCAGTGACTTTCACACTGAGGTGGAGAACACAGCTTGTCATCTTTTCTCTCAGATGATACTGTCACTAGCTGTAAGGTAATAGTACAGAAAATGCCCCTCACCAGAAAAAATGAAAACATTAGTCGTGTGTTTAGAACAAGTTTATATGACAAGTGACCTCTCAGGGTCGTTCAAATGATTGCATTCTTAAAACAGCAATATTAGTCAGTTCCTCAAATGAGTTATAATGTTGAGCTGCAGATTGCTACTATTGATTATCAAGTATAACTGTTACCACTGGGTCTACTACTGCTACTGCTAATATTACTGGTCCTAGTCTGACTATTATGAGTATTGCTGCTTCTAATATTAAGTCTTTCCATAACATTCATCCAGCAGTAGTAGACAGCTCCAATGGGATTTCTATGGGGTACCAGTCATTCACGTAAACAGACGGTTTCCACTTCTTCTTTTTAGAATTAGCTGAAGTTGCAGGCAAGACTTTCCACTTCATTTACATTCAGAGAATCCTCTCAGATCTTGACTAACAGTACAATTAGCTCTGTAATCAACAGCTATTTTGTTTCTTTTGCAGCTGACTTTAACTTTTCCACTTTTAATGCTACTGCCAACGAGCCTTATCTTCACCCACATAAGAGCAAATTCTTGTTTAAAATATCGCTTTTATGTCAGTCATGTTTATTTCAACAGCAAATGCTTTGAAAGGGAATAAATGTGCTTCCTTGATGTGTGGGAGGAACACTGCTACAAATGCTACTGTTATTTCTACTATTATTATAAATAGTGCCATTTTTGATGTCTGAGAAGATTCCTCACAATTCATAGGTATATCCAGAAGGGCTGAGTCAAGGGCAACTCGACCTGCTTTAAGATGTTTCTTGAAGATGTTTCGAGGAAGCCTTTTGAATGAGAGGTCAAGCATCTTTCTTCTGCATATATGACTAATAATAATAATAGTGCTTCACAATCTACTGACAATACTACAACTGTTGAACAGAGCATGAAAAAGCTGTAAAATAAGGTTTAAAATGTTATCAAAACATTCCATGGCAATAAAATCAGAGATAAGTACATTAATGATGAATCAGACTGCTACAAATATCAGCGTGCTTGTCATAAGATGCCTCACAGGCATATTCCTCCGCTATCTTCGGCTTCAAGCGCGCCCTTCTGCCTTTCTCCATCTCCCTGCAGCTTTGGAGCTGACATGGACCACCCTTTCCTCTGACAAATATCAATTACAGGCTTGGCTGAGGCGAATTGCTGAGAGTCCAGGCTCCGGTGGGATCTCATTGTGAATTGGATTGCCTGACTTTCACCATTGGTAAGGATCTGTAGAAGCATGGCCCTGCCCGTCTTCATGCTAAGCCTTGACACATCCTTTACAGCAGTTTGACCCTGACTGACATGGCTGTGAGCCCTGGGGGAGATCAAGCACTCGTTTGATAGTGTTCGGCCTACATTTGTTACATAACACACCGATGCTCTTGGCTTTCTTTTTAAGATGGTAATTTAGTGGAAATAACCACCTTATATATATTTCACTACCTGACATGTATCCTGTCTTTTACAGCTGTCAGTGCATCACTCTTTCTTCCACTGAGTGTCAGCTCTGAGCTCTTTTCAGCAGTATCCAAACATGTGCATGATTATGTTTTGTTTTTCTCCTCCGCAATTTTTAGTCTCATCTGTATTGCACCAGTCTGACACATAATAAATCCTTAGGATACATTTAAGACCACTTCCTGTGACGCTTTAACAGCTTAATGCCCCAATATTATGTAATTTGAAAATTGTCAAGAATTTTCCTGTCCAAGACTATTATAATAAAGAGACAGCCTGTTTCAGTCTGCGTGTATGAACAGACATGCTGAGTGCACAGTTCAGACATCAGAGCTTGTGCCTGAAAAGGTTAATACATGCAGAATGAATAATGTTTCAATTTCTGTTTTGTAATATAAAAGGCTGAGGGCCCCAAATCTTATCAATACTATCAGCTGTGTCTTGAATGTATAATTAGCTGGCATATACTGTATAGCAATCAGGTCAGAAGATGATAAATAGAAGATTAGACAAGGGAGTGATGATCAGCTGATTAGATAGTGACACCAACATATTATCTAACATTATCGCAACAGGGATTCAGGGCTCTATGTTCATGAACACAAGCAGCGCAGAGCAACTCGCAGTCAAGTGCGCCACGGTTACTTATGCTTATTTCGTGGCAAGGCTCATCGGGCCCCCGCATAGTGCACTTGGATATTAGTTGGGATTACAAAGACACTTTCATTATAGGTGAGCATGTTAGAGGCTGTGACAATCGTGGCCAATCACATTCACTACTTTCATACCCTTTAAAGACAGGACTGCATGACACACTGACAGTTTGGGAATCCCATGGAGTTTACCTCAGAGGAAGCTTATTACTGTCTGGAATGTGCAGACTTTCCAATATGAATACAGCAGCTCAAATATGCTGACAAGAGCAGATGTCTCTGTTGAAAGTTTAATTCCCTTCTCTGAATATAATGAAGATCTGACAGTCACCATTTGTTTAGTTGATCCATACAATAACCATCTGCAGTTAAATACAACTATAGTGCCATATATAAAATGAAAGTAGAATTTAAAGAGGTTAGCTCCATGGTAAAACTCCCAAACCCCGCAAATTAAAGCAAAAAGCGCAAAAATTTGAAAGGATATGGCATTCAACCAAACTGGAAGAATCTCACTTTGTCTGGCAAGATAGTCTTAAAACACATAGGAAGGTCCTCTGTAATGCCAGAGTTGCCTATTACTCTCGGAGAATAAAAACAGCTCTAGGTTCCTTTTCAGCACTTTGGCCATGCTGACAAAGAGTCATAACTCTAATTGATCTATGTATTCCTATAGCTCTCATGACCTTCTTTAAAATTCAAACTACAGTGGAAATCGCTTATAGTGATCACGGTTACAGTGATCAACCACTTATATGGATCAAAAAGCAGGACAGAATCATTCCTATACAAATGCTGTTTAAATAATTTGCTTATAATAATCAAGTAGTCCGCTTACAGTGTTCATTTTGGGTCTTTTCAAACATGACAACATATGGAATTTTTTTTAAAAATGATGGTAATTTCTTTTTTTTTTTTTTACTTTACTTCCATGATACACATGATATGTACTTAGCAACTGCGGCACCATTATCAAGTGCATGGGCGTGTTTATTTGTAACCGCCATGAAACAATCAATCTCTCTCCTCATGCACTCTCTAGCTTGCTCGACCACTGCTTCTCTCTCTCTCTCCCTTTTTTCTCATCTTTTTTAAAATGAGTCAGGAAGCCGTCAGCAAAGCCTAACTTTACTTTTAACGTTATCAAACGAAAAAGAAACGTCCTTCCTTCTTTCTAGTAATGTTTTCTCTTCCCTCATGGCAGGGTTGTACAGCATTACGGGTTGCGTTTCTCCAAAAGTTGATTCTGGTTCAACTTTCTCGCTGCAGGCCACTGCAGCCCTGCACCCCCACAGCCTAAAAGCACAACCCTTCTACCTCCAGCTGGTTACCTGAGGCTGGTGCTGTGTGCACACTGAAATCATGACGGGAAAAAGAAAACAATTTTCTCTCAATGAAAAATGTTTTCTCCTTGAAGCTTATAACAAGCAGTCGATAAAATTCAGTAAATAGCAAAGCTGCCCGTTTGAGTACTTGAATACTATATTCATATAATAAATATACAAATGTCAGTTAGCTGGTAATCTGCATGAGAAATTAAGAAAAAGAAAAAAAATATCTTAACAATGATCCACTTATGGTGATCAATTTGACCCGGACATGATCACTATAAGTGGTTTCCACTATATTAAAGACAATATTCATCACCTACTTACTGCCCTCGACAGGCACCGATTAATCTCCAAACTCAGTCTGTCTTTATTAACAGGCTATTTACCACAGTCCTTTAAAGTAGCTAAAATTAAACCTTTTCTTAAAAAGTCTACTCTTGATTCAGGCATTTTGGTAAACTATAGACAGCACCGGTGAAAGTTACAAATGATCTCCCAATAGCACAAAGGACTTCTCTCGTATTTATCTTGTTAGATCTTACTGCCGGATTTGACACCATTGACCATCACATTGTATTACAGAGACTGGAACATTTAATTGGCATTAAAGGAACTGCTTTAAGCTGGTTTAAGTCCTATTCATCAGATCGATTTCAGTTTGTACGCATTAATGATGAATCCTCCATGCACGCAAAAGCTAGACATGGTGTTCCGCAAGGCTCTGTGCTTGGATCAATACTATTCACCTTATATATGCTTCCTTTAGGTAATTTTATTCAGAAACACACATAAATTTTCATTGTTATGCAGATGATACCCTATTATATTTATCAATGAAGCCAGATGAAACCAATCATTTAACTGAACTCCAAGCATGCCTTAAGGACATAAAAGTGACCTGCAATTTTCTGCTACTAAACTCAGACAAAACTGAAGTTATTGTGCCTCCAGCACCGATGTAAGGGATCTAGGAATTATCTTTGATTGTGATATGTCCTTCAACTACCACATCAAACATGTTTCAAGGACTGCCTTTTTCACCTACATGATATTGCAAATGTTAGGTAAATCCTGTCTCAAAAAGATACAGAAAAACTACACTTAACTTATTGCGGCATAAAATGGATATACCTCCTGGTAATAATGAACAAATAAATCAGTAATTAAATTAAAATAACAGCTTTGTTTCTGGGAACACGACTTAACGATTTAATCCAAACAATCTCTCTCACATCATATTGCTCATCACAGCCACATGTCTACAGTCTACCTGTATTGTAATTAAAAAATGTGAGGCTCCAGATGGTATTTTGGCGAGTCTCCTAAAATGGTGACTTGTGAAGTCGTTGCCCCGCTTACCCAGTGCTTTTGAGGAGAGACACCAGGAGAGAATTGGTTTGAATGGATGTCCTGATGGAGTTATTAGTGGAAAGAGAAGTTTTAATTTATCTACAACTTGTCATGGGATTGTGTGAATTCTTTTCATTGTGTCAGTATCCAACATACCTGTTGATGTGCATTTGAAACTGTACAGAATTCATCCTAACTGACAAGTTTGATGTGCACATAAGCATGGAGGTTTCTGTGGTTATTTTGCTATAGTCTGCTGCTGGTTGCACAAAATTTAACCAGTGGATTTGCCAAGCATAATTGTGCCTTGAAAATGTGCAACATCATTTCAAATAGAGACTGCAGATGGAACAGATACATGCCATCTTCAAATGTTTGAAAAGAGAGTCACCAGAATAAAGGAAAGGTTGTCAATATAGGATGCTAGCTGTTGTGGATGACAGATGCTGGTAAGAATCAAAAACAGAGTAGAATTGAAGCATATCTGCTCTTCTCTGTTTATATAGAAAGTTTGTAAGAATACACACTATCAGTTTTCATAGTCTAAGAGATGAAAGTTGCCAACATGGCTGCAGGAGGCAATCTTCAGTTGCCTACTGTACACTACCTGCAAACACTGTGTTGTGTTCTGCAAGGAAGCAATGCATCTCTCCGGGCTATGACAATGCACCCTCTGTGCTGCTCTTGAAGGGCATCTATTTTGTGCTGAGCGTGCAGCAACCATTACTGAAAGGTCAACACGGCCTCTTAGTGGGGGAGCTGTTGAGATATCTCTATCACTCAGATGTCCTTCCAGCGATTATCTCACTCAAATATCATGAGTCGTAAAGCGCTTTACGTATGATCTTATGAGAGATGTCCTTGTCTGCTAAAGCTGTGATCCTCCACATAAAACATTTTCCAACTTTTGAAAGGTTACATATATCAAGGTGTCCTAGGTCTTCCTTTGTTGTGGCAATGTAAAGCAAACTTCAGCTCGGAATCCAGGCCAGGTCCATCAGCTCCTGCAGCCCGTTCTCAAACACTCTTTTTGAGCTAAAGGAAGCAGAGAGGCGAGCGAGGCAGCTGAGACTTTCTGCATGATAAATTGATGTGGTACTCAGCCGCCAGGCACAGCAGCCTGAACCTACAATAAGAAAATATCACCACAGCTGCTTATTTTGATCCTTCACCTCGGTGCTAGACAGCATCAGTTCTCTGCATCACCTAGAGTTTTCTGTGTACTCTCGAAGTTAGCGAGGCTGTGGCAGTACAACAGAAGCTACCCCATCTCATTTCTACTACTACTGCAGCCACAGCACACTGCATCCCACTAGGCTGTGAAGTATTTTGTTCACATGTTTATGTTGGCAACATACAGTGAGGCCATTGTGATATCCTTTGACATTAGAATTGCAAACATGCATTTTCATGCCGGCATTCATTCATCCTCATTTGTCATTCTCATTCCCTCCAGTAAGACAGAGTGGATTTAGGCACCTTATAGATTAGCAAGCACTGTTCATTTGTTAAAGTTTGTAATTGATGCAAATTTAGATAACAGCTCAATTAAGGTGCTACAGGAGCTAGTCATTTATGTATACAATGAACCTCAAGTGGGCTCCAACAGTTTTGCTACCCTAGGCAAGATTTATATTACCTACAAAAATACTAATTTCAGCAGATGGAGAATGCAGCAACAGATCAAGAGCACGTATATTGCAGGAGGTGAAGCAGATTGCGGAAGAAGAATAGCCTTTGAGGGTCCTCTGCATATACGTACACATGTTATATCTGAAATAAGAGTAGAAAAAAAGAGCTAAATAACAGCTGGTATATGTCAAATTCTCTTCATATTACGAGGATAACTTGCAGAGCACTTAACACCACCTTCCCTACCTTTACTGGTCTTTGGTAGCATCTACAGTACCATTACATCTTGATGTTTAGCTAAAATCTGCATCCTAATTACCTCTCTCATTTCCTCTATCAGCCAATGAAACATGGTCCAAATGTAAAGTACAAGTCCTCCAAATTAACCTACAAAATGTGTTGTTTGTACCTGACCTCTAAAATATCACATACAAGTATTTCCTGATCTGATGCCCCTATCGGCAGGATGATATGATTTGTTTGTGCTTCCAAAACCATTAATGATCATTGTTGAAAAAGAAATACATCCTCTAGAGTATGTTACCTCTGCATTTCACTGCACCTATTGTAGAATATGGGAAACAAACAGTGGTCTCCCATGTTAAAGGCTGACATTTTGTTGACCCATCTCAACCACAACCTCCTCTGTGGAATTTGTCACTACATAATACCGTCACCTATCTTTCTTCTTTGCTCCAGCCCACCTTATACATTAGAAGAGTCAGAACCACTGGTTTAACCCCTTACCGTTCCTGTAAATTCCTGTGAAATGAGTCTAAAACATCTATCTCAGGCATACCCAAAGTAGTGAAAGCTCCTCCATGCATATTCTACATGTACATGCATGTTTTGGTCTCTTTTGAAAGGTAACTCTGTTTTTTCCCAACAGTCAGAATAACTGGGAACATCTCAAGTCTCTTCATTGCATCCATGTTTCATTCGCTTGTGTCTTTCCTTGAATCTTTGTCCCTCCCATGTGAGGAGAGAAGAAACAAGGAAATATGTTTTTAGAGAAATGAGACGTCCTTTCCTGTCACGTGATGTAAGGTCGGTTTCTGATGACTGCGGCAGCTGATCACAGCTGGATCAGCTGCCAGTCGGTTTTAACAACTGGAGCAGCTTCTGATGGAGTTTTGTGTCTGCACACATGTGCACTGTGCTAATACTAATAAAGGTGCACAGTTATCACTGCCAGCAGCTGTTTTCTCTCTAGCCTGTTACCTGTTTGACAAACACCTGCATATGAATAAAAACCTGCATTGAACCATTTCAACTGGCAGAATGCATTAGTATTTTTTATTCATTATTTGCATCTGTATTTATTGATAATCTGATTCTGAATTCATTATTTAAATAAAAGTTAATGAGGGAAATATGAAAAGAAAAATCTTTCTAATAAATGAAGAAAGTTGTTTATGGTTCTTTTGTTGATCACACCTACAATTAGGCTAACAGATGTTTAACTAGACGGCGAATCAGAAAAAAATAAAATATAAAACATGGGAGTGATACACTTGAGTTTAATATGTTATCTGTCTTCCCTCCATTATGAAATTGCACTGATGTTGTGATATATCAGATCAGCTGCAGTGTCCAATCAATAACTGATAGCCAATAAGGGGGTGTGTTGTCCGGTAAAAGACTTCTGTGAAGGCTGCTCTCATTTATCCTCGCTCATAGCTCCTCAGAGGTCCGTCTTTGCTCCTTAGAGAAGAAATAAGAGCTTTGAGACAGCTTTCATGATGGTGGACCAGAACAGCTTCTTGTTCAAGTGAGGATCGAGGAGCAAGGAAAAATCAAATAAGAGACTTGAGATGTACCCACAGTAAGTGCTACTGGCACTGAGTAATAGAAGTTTGAACACACTGAAGTAGAAGGTTTTTATTTCCGCCTCAATATTTTTTTGGAAACAGATGCCTATAGACGACCTATAGCTGGGGCTTAGTAGCTGGAAAACACAATGGGACCACAGCATCTAGCCTTACCTAGTCCAAGTTCAAATTGGATAACAATATCACAGAAAATGACATTTTACACATTTTTCTAGGGGTATGTCTAGGCGTTTTCCAAAAGAAGGCCTTTTGGAGACTCCCTGCTTCAGAGTAACTGAAGCATAAACACATTATAGTGCTTTTTTCCCCTCCTTGAAACTAGACTAAACAAGTGCTATGGTGGAAAAGCAATTTATATAAAAAGCAACACACAGCACACTGTTTGAATTAACATAATTACTTTGTTGTGGCTTTATAGAACCCATTAAAACCGCAGATGCTCATTTTTGGAATTTCATTGGCTATACGAAGCGTCAGTCATCAGCGAAATCTGATCCAATTGGTTCAGTCTTTGCATGAAAGGAGAGGGGCAGGCACTTCCTCTCAACGCAGACTCTCGTTGGCTATTGTAGGCTGTGGACAGGACATGGAAGCTCTTATTGGGTCAAGTGAGGTGTAAATCGAAAGGTTAGAGTGCAGCCGCCAAGATACCAAGATATCGCTAATGTTTACCTGCTAACTCAAGTTATGACGGAGAATATGTGGAAAATTAGGCACATCTGCTAGCTAATTTGAAATGTTGCAGCAGCGGTCCATGAGCTTTTATTGATATAATAACATGTTTTGGACTAAATATTTTACTGGATTGAATCAACTGGATCTTTGCCAATGTAACAAGGCTGTTTTTGTCAGAGTTTAATGTATCAGTGGAATAATATGAGGCTTTATAGATGAGTTGCCTGAATTTTGTAATTGTTTGTTTGTTTGTTGGTGGTCTGATAGAAGTGTTGATTGTACCTGCAGTTGTGACTGTATCTTGAGATGGTTTGCATCAATTGAATCACAAGAATCTTAGCTTTCCAAAGATGTGTCTCATGAGTATCCACTTAAACATAGGAGTTGTGTTCATAACATAGTTTGTGTATTTGGACTGTTAAAAGGTTTTAATCTTTAATTGTGTATTTTAAAATCTTGTTATATTATCCATTGTGTCAAATCTTCATCTGAAAAGTACCTAAAGCTGTCAAATAAATGTAGTGGAGTAGAAAGTACAATATTTCTCTCTGAAATGTAGTGGAGTGGAGGTATAAAGTAGCAAAATTATACTTAAGTACAGTACTTGAGTAAATGTACTTTCCACCACCCACCACTAAGCTGCATAGCTGTAGAGTCTTGTTATAAATCTTGTTAGAAAAAGACCACAAGAAAACTGTGCTGACAACACATGAATGACTGATTAATATTTTGTTGAAAAGCAAATGTTTTGAGTATAAATCCTGCATCGCCCTGCTTAAACTAAAAACTAGGTTGCATATATGCAACAATAACAGATGATTTCATCAGAATTATTAAAATGTGATGATTTTGGGCTAAAGGTTGTACATGCAGGCATTTGCTTGATTAGCAGGAAAGCAACAGTATTAATACATTTAATGAAGGCACTGAACTTGGCAAAGGATTGTCTTATGGGCATGTCAGCCCAGGGCTCATGGACTGTAATTGGAAACTGATAGATAAAGCCTGCTAAGACTAACAAAAGAAGCTTTATTTTTTCCTGTAGCGCCACAAAATTACAATTGACTGTGCTGGGTCTTACATCCCAGCGGGGATTAGAGGTCATCTGTTACCACAGATTTCAATAGTGGGTGTTGGGAGTATTTGTAAATGAGGATATTGAACTTAGTAACCACATCCTAATGGAATACCCAGGGATCCCTGCTATTTTTGCCATCAGCTTCTTTGTGTTGCTGTAATTTTATTGTTCCCCTTTGTCTTCAGCTCTCATTATCGAAACTAGGTGGTGAAAATAAAACTATTTTAACATTAAAGGGAGGACTTTACTGACATTATCATTTCTAACATTTACATACACTCATAATAACACCGCTATCACTTAGAAAAAATTATTTATTATCATTAAAATTATTTCAAAATGAAACCCATCAGCTGAGCTTTTTTTTCCCCTACACAGGCAACATGTTTTATAGATTTGATCTGTTTTTTGTTCCATTGCTTAAGATAATTTTTGCTCATGACGATGAACATCAATATTCCTCATTTGAAATAGGGTTAAATTATTTCAGTAAAATTAATTGAATAACGATCCTTGGACCCAGTAAGTGGAGGCGCTCCACTTTAAATGTGATGAGAGCTGTTCAGGACAGTTATGATATTTTTCATCAGAGAAGGTCAAAAACTTCCTTTAAAGAGGTTTTTTTTTTAAAAAAAATACTACCTTAAAACTATACAATAAGCCACACAAACAAAATCTAGATTTAAATGTGCTCATGTAAAACCATTTAAGCAGAGATTTACTCTTTACTTGAAAAAGCACATTCATTTCCAACAAGCTTATGGCTCTGACACAACATCCAGAGTGCTGCCTGGGGAGTAAAATAATTGGAAGACGCTCATCAGGTGAGTCTCTAAATAGGACCTGTCTTTTGTAATTGTGTTTATTCGATTAAACTTTGAATGTTTATTACTCTTATTGTGCTGTCTTTGGCATTTTTCATTGTTTTTGTAATTTCAAGCTGCACACCTTTCAGACTTGATTAGTTTATTTTCTTATCCCATCACTACAATTGCTGGAGTCACATTCTCATTGAGGTAGACATTAATGCACATGTTTGCACATACACACATGAACATGCAAACAAATGTTTGTCTTGTTGCTAATCAATTTGACTCACACCTGCTGGTCATCATTGACTCTCCACTCTGATGAACTCTTTAAAGCCAGAGCTGCCTTAAAGGTAATCAGACAAAACATTAGGTGGCTAATATGTTTTTAAATCCCCTTGTAACTGCTGTATGTCGCCCTAATAATTGCTATTGAAGCAAAGTCAGATAAGTGTCTTGCTGTTTATTGTAATTATTCATCTTTAACAGGGTTTTGAGCTTATGAACAAATCAAGATTTGTTCAGAAGAACATTATTCTTATTGTGTTATATATGGTTTACAATATAATGGAAATGTTTTATACTCTTGGTAATATTCAATTACATTCATCACTACGGAGTTTAAATGAAGATAAGGGCTGTTCCACACACAGTACAATAATCTCTCACATGACAGTCTGAATGCATGCAGCTGTGCAATGCAGTTGTTGAGTGGTAGAGAAGATTTGGTTTTGTATTATGTCTTAAATCTCACATTTACCACAGCAAGTCACTGAAAAGTCACTTGAAAAAGAGAACAGCTCTTATAAGGCCAACAAGGGGTGGGAGAATTATTTTTGGTTTCATACAGCTCTTGTTTTTACAGATACAGCTGACAGACAATGAAAATATAGAGTTAAATATCAGTTGGGGAATGGCTCAAGATGAAATTCATGTGAGCAACCATTAATTCTTCTTTATCTTCTCATCCGTGCTCCACATCCTCACAGTCAATGACAGCTGATGTTTCCCCCCCAAAACTCCTGCCGATTTGTCCCATTTCGTCATCTGATGATAGGTTGTTTTTTTTTTTCAAACGGCAGCTGCAAGGTTGAATCCAAGGTGATACTTCTTGAAGTGCTGCATCTGTATTCCCTGTACTCTGGTCACTCTCCCTCAAAGTGGCCTGATGGTGAAGCAATTCACAGTGTGAGAGGGCCAGAGGGAGTCTGGAAGCTCAGTGTGCCAAGAAGGTAGTTGTGCAAACCGTCACTAGCAACCTGTGTGTGTGTGTGTGTGTGTGTGTGTGTGTGTGTGTGTGTGTGTGTGTGTGTGTGTGTATTTCTTAACAGGCGCACGGCACCTCCTTGACTGGAACACTTGATTAAAGGGAAAATCTAAAAGCTGCAGGCTTTTCCTAATCATCTTCAACAAGCTACAAGCCTGCAGAGGTATAGCAGTATAGTGTTATCTCTGCAGACATATCTAACATTTTAATACACAAGTGCCAGCACCTCCTATATATTAAAACATAGGTAAATATGACACCATGAGGGCAGTTTATTTTCCTCTCTGTGAAAACCCTTTTGACCCAATTACATCATTTTTACAGAACAATGGTTTACCTCTATTTGCACACCATATATTACAATGTCATGAATAATTTATGCAAACATGCAGAGATGTAATCTGCATCTCTAACACGATTAATGCACCACCAAAGTGGGAACCTATTCATATCCATTTACCAATGACAGAAGACACAGTTGAGAACGATTTACTGCAATGCACCCTATTTGTATAATTCACTTCTTCCCCAGAGCTTGGAGGTTGCATATAACAAACATATTGACACTTCACACTTCATACGCTTCATGCATATCCACCTGCTAAATAGATTTTTTTTTAGGAGACAGCATATGTAAAGCTGCTGCTCAGTCACTACAGTTTTTGCAGACAACTGAGGGGGGAAACACAGTTGTTCCCATGGTGCGCTGTGACTCAAACACCTTGACACAAACAGCTCTGACTCGAGTGGAGCACCGCCATCCCCTGTGTCATGCCTTTAGCATCCAGTTAACCGAACCACTGAGATCAAAGCAGAGAGACCCTCCTGCACCAGTCAATGCCAAACAAAACTGAAAACTCCTCCAGTGAAGAAATCTTGCCCACAGGATTTCTCAGGCACAGACATTTATGAGACCATTAACCTTGTCAAGACAGTTAAAACAGATGGCGGTACATAAAATGAGGAGGATGTCTGAAATGCCTGAAAGGAGCGAGGCAGTAAGGAAAGATGCTCGACAAACAAAGATAAATGTGTGCTGGCAGCTGGATGTTTACAAAAGGGAAGAAGACAACTTTTGAAAGTTTAGATGACATTCATATAAGTGCTCAGGTCATATCCTGTCATGATGGAGGCATTTTTTGATACTCCCCGGTGGTATCTCATGACATATCGGACAACTAACACTGTTGGACAAATATATCCAAACTAACAGGTTGGCTGATGAATCTGCAGCGGATAAGCATCTACCGTTTTCCTCTCAGGGTATTAAGAGTACAGGTGCGATAATACTCAGTAGCGTATATGAGACAGTATATTGTTTTGAGCAATTATACCTCCTAGTTTCCATGGCTGCCGTGTTTCCCAAAACAACCATTATCTCATGCTCTCATTTCCTGTGAATGTCAATATGCCTTCTTGGCGAAGCAATCAGTGAATCATTTGAGTACCTCCTTGAGTTTGAGTAGAACAGATGAACTATACAGAAATCATTACACTTATGGTGTCTTTTTGAGGAGAGGGTGGGACGTCCTTATCTAATTCTTGTGCAGAATAACTGCTGACATCTGTAGTTTAATTATTGGAGCAAATAATGAGCAATGATAAAGGGTATAGACACGGACCACAAGGACCTGTCCATTTATTCTTATTAAAAAATTAAATATTAAACCCAGGAAGTAATTATTAGCTTCAAAGGCAGCTTAATATTGATGGACAACACTGGAGAGCACTCTTGAAAACAAAAATTAGATAGATAGATAGATAGATAGATAGATAGATAGATAGATAGATAGCTAACAATGAGGTACAAAAAGGTAAAACAGACAAATGCAAGAAAAACCTAAATTATAAACAATAACTACATAAACTACCGTATTTCCTCTAATAGTGGCTGGGGCCTTTATTTAACTCAACTGCAGAGGGTACCAGGCCTTTATTGGTAGCAGGCTTATATTAGAGAGAGGCCTTAATTTCTAATTCCCTCACTTTGATAAGTATATTTGCTCATATTTTAGTACAAAGCCTCCTTGTTTTCTGATCTGCTTCCGTTTTCTCTGTTAAATTTTTGTTACCACATTACCGATAATCTACTTACTCCGACATGCGTGACGATAATTCTAGCGTCTGAGTTCCACCTGTAACGTTCTGGTCACTGCGGTCATTATTATTAAAATATGTGCCATTATCCCTGTATTTAATGTGATGTCTCCTCCATCCCCCTCCCCTCTCTGTGAGGGCTACATATGCACTCATAGAGTTACATCCAGGTAGCTACTATGTATGCTTAATTGGCATGCACATTACATAACAGGCACCAAGAGTGTATCCACCTGCGACCACAGCCATTACCAGAGACCTTGCTTTTAATTGAATACTGTCTTTTATTTGAGGGAATACAGCAACTCAAATATATTAGTATTGAGTGTACTAAATAAGCAGCGCTGAAGCAAGTGAAGAAATAAGCAGCATTAGTCATATATGGGAACTATCAATTTGCCAGTGAGGAGTAGATGAGTGCATGTCCAGGGCAATGAATGGCAGCTGAAGAGGTTTTTAGACAATCCAGCTTGTATGGAAATTCAGTCCCTTTGAAGCACACCAACTTTACACACAGTTAAAAGGTATACCGTGCTATAATACCTTATGAGCTTTCCTCTTTATTCTTCACTTCCCCTAACCACAGACAGTGAAGGGGAGAGAACTGACAGTATCTCTGTGCTACTATCTAACCACCCACCCTGCTTTGACCTTTCAATTAATAACAGGCTTTCAGTGAGGGCTTGCACTGTGCAATCTGGAAGGCTCCTCCGAACAGTGTTCAGCAAAGGGCTTTGGCCAATGCTTCAGAGAGATTGGCTCGAGTGGGAAAATTTGCTTCTTCTTGTCCTATTTCTCCAAAGCCCAGACATGAGGGTTGCAGGTGAAAGAGGAGTCCCAGAGATACAATCCAGTAGGAATTGTAGTCCTGCCAGCTTGCGAATGGATTACATTTACTGAAATACTTTGGAGTTTTAGTTAAAGCAGACACTACGACTAGCTAACAAATAGGAATTTTACTCTATGTCATCTATGATTGAGGGTTAGACATTATGACACATACGTTTGCACATTTACAGTGACTAAACTTGCTGTCTGTGTGCTGTGTAGCTGCTGGCTGATGTAGCAATGACAGTCTGTTCAAACCAATACCACTGCAACTTTCCACAATTTTGCACACATTGAAATTTAAACAAAATGTGAACAGTGTATAGTGAAAAGTTTACTTTTACCATGTCTGATTGGAATAAACAGCAGGCTTCTGCACCAGACATAAAGAAGAAGAAAAACTCATCTGAGGCAAGCAAAGCCAAAAGGATGAGACACACTTATTCTTCAAAGATGAGAATAAATATTGGTTTAGAGGGCTCTGTATGTCAGGAACAAGTAGAGGGAGAGATTTGAAGACAATGCAGCTTCTTTTGGACAGGTTACTAGCTTAAAAAACTCCAACAGCCAACTTTTCAGATAAATAATCCTCTTCCAGCAGAAAAACACCCCACTAGTCCTGTGGCTGTGCAAATATTTTATTTAGATATAAATCAGGTCTGCTGGTCATATAGTGTTATTTAACAAAACAAATTCACATAAGATCATTTAACAGCAGTGGTCCTATGATAAAGCAAACCTACAAAAAGTGTTGAGATTGGATGTCTTACATTCAATAACATTTTTTATGTTTCTTTCTGCAATATCTATGGTATTGTGGTCAGGGAAAGATCATGAATATGGCAAATAAAATATGGTATGGTTAGGGCAAGGCAACTACAGGTAAAGATAGTGGTTACAGTTCATAAAAATGCAAGCGTAACAGATGGTGAACTCTGGCCTCCTTCATGAAAGCTAAAGTCACTACACGTCCCTCCAACTACTCTAACTTTCCACAGGACACATGACATCCCATGCTGACACGCAATGTTAGCATTGGGTGTAAAACATGAGGTGCAGAATCATTCATATTGACGTTAATTCCAAGGATAAAGGGATGAATGAAGTTGACCTCTGTATATACTGCAGACCTTTTACCAGTTAAACTATTTTTCACATTGTGTAAAAGAATAAAGTCATTTGGGCTAGTCTTGTGGTTGCATCAGTAACACAAGTTTAAACCCGCTAAACTGTAGCAACTCTTGATGCACGGCCATCTTTCTTATAGTCATAACAAAATTCAATTGACCTTTGTCAGCTGTAAGGGTGACAACGTACAGATGTCGGTACATTCAGTTGACGCACTTCCTGCCGCATTACCACGGTGGATGTGGTTCAGGAGGTAGAGCTGGTCCTCCACTAATCGGATGATCGGCAGTTCGATTCTTGGCTCCTCCAGTCCGCATGTCGATGTGTCCTTGGGCAAGATACTTAACCCCAAATTGCTCCTGATGGCTGTGCCATCAGTGTGTGAATGATTAGATTTCCTCTGATGGGCAGGTTGGGACCCCGCATGGTAGCCCCTGCACCCATTGTATGAATGTGTGTGAATGGGTGAATGTGATTCGTAGTGTAAAAGCGCTTTGAGTGGTCGGAAGACTAGAAAGGCGCTATACAAGTACAGTCCATTTACCATTTACCGAAGTAATATTCCACCAGTAAAAGGGGGGTTAAGTGTGGGCTGCACTTGATAACTGTATGCTGATGCTAGGTGGCAACACAGTGCTTGAATCCTGTTGGAAGATAACCACATTGTGGCACTATCCGTATTTCCTCTCGTTGACTCCACAGGAAGTGAAGAAGCAGAAGCAACATTTTAAAGTTTATGACATACAGTAACTTTGCTGAACTGACTTTAGCCAAAATATGAGATATTCGTGTCTTGTTATGTTTGTAGTGAATGAAACTCCTATGACTTCTCTTTCTTCAATAAGTTTGTTCCTGACATTTATTCAGCTGTTTCTCCGCTGTGGTAACCAGATGAATGGTAAGAAGAGATGATGTGTATCTGTGTGTACCTGTGTGTATTTATGTTTATTTATGTGTACCTGTGTGTATGGGGACTGCCTAATTTATCTATTTTTAAAGACTTTACATTTTTAGCCAATGGGCACACCAAAAAGCCAGGGAGAGTGTGTATTTTTGGAGCAATGAGCCTTTGGAGGAGTGAGCTTTTGTTTTCGGGATAACAGGCCATCAGACTAAAGGGCTATCAAAACACCATATGGCTAATAAACTACTGTATACAACTGAAAAAAGAAAGAAATCCCATACTTGTGTCAATGGGAATTCCCAAGTGACATCATGCGTAATGGTAAGGCCCCATGAGGGGCGTACATATGGATTCCCCATCCTCCAAACTTACAATAATGTTCTGAATCTTACAATAATGTTGTTCAGATGTCAATAAATATATCCGAGATTTCTCAGAAACATCAGTACCAATGTTCTGTTTGTTGCCCACAGCTGGCTGTGTGTCAGATTTCCTTATGGTTTATTAAACACCTGCATACATCATACAGCAGCTGAAACGATAAGTGCATCTTCAAATCGAGAGAGTGATGTGATGGCACAGCAGGGCAGTATAGCACACAGCTGTACTTTGATGATCATCCTTTTCTGTGTTTTTTTAATCCAAATAAAATACTGTTAAAATACTGAGATCAAGTTCTAGCTCTAACCTGTAAAGTGACTCAGTAGCTCAGGACTTGTGATTGCTTATGTACTTTCAGAGCCTGAGGTTCCTGCTGTGAGTTTGGACAGTGATAGGAACCTCAAGGCTCCTGATCCTGACACCTATATTATGAAGCAGGATTTGCAGAGCAGGTTAACTTCAGAGGATTGGATCACAACCTGTCAACACCTCCACCACTGACCAATCAGATCACTGTAAAAAAAAAAAAAAAAAAAAAAAAAAGGAGTCCTCATTTCTACAAGACAAAAGTCCTGAGTTTGGAATAAAGTGACCAGTAAAAAAGAGCAATATATATTTTTATAGTTCATTAGAAACATTTTATTGTTCCAGACTTTCTATTTCCACTCTGGTTTTAAAACAGAGCTTCTAACGAACAGAGAGATCGTTTATGACAATAAACACATAATGATGATTTTAGCTGCATTTTAATTGTTTAAGTTGATTTTCTCTCTGGAGTGACAGCTGACAGTGTGGATGATTTCACACTCTGATTCCATCACTGCAGCTCACAATAACATGAGCTGTGTGATGATAACTGGAAATAAAAATGAAAGATTGTCTTTTATTAGAAAAATAATCCACACACTGTTAATTGGTTCTCGTGATTATAAATGCAACATTTGGGTCAGACAGACCTCATCAGTCATTAACTACTTTTCCACTCTTTGCTTCGGTAGCAGAAACAGTCTGACATTACTTTTAAGTTTTTTATGTGACATATTCAGATGGTTTCTTTATAATCCAACTAAATATGAATAATAATCATGAATAATAATTCCTACATGTATTTTAAGCCTTAGCCTGCTTTTATTATTTGGAAATGGTTTCTAGTGTTTCTACATCTTATTCTGTTGTATGATTACAGGCTCATTTAAAATTCACTTTGTTGAATATGACTTTTTGCCAGTCCTAAAACAGAAATTTTCTGCAGGTACTTGGTATTGTCATTTCATCTCATATCATATGAAGTACTTCATTCATGGTTCTGATGATGTTGCTCATGATGAACAACCCCGCTCTTTCACATGAACATACTCGCAGCTGGAAAACCCAGAGTTGACTGAGCTGGTTGATAGCAGCTTCATAGTTCTAGTTATCTGGACGGCCAATGTTAGGCTCAGTGAAGCCAGCTAGAGAAAAGATATCCTGGGTATGTTGAACTTGCTTTGTAGTACAGACCCCTGATCCTGTCGTATGTGGTAGGCTAAAAAAACCCTGAGTCTTGGTACTGTACTGTCCACACGCCTCTTCATTTACCTCTGGTAGGATCTGTCACCGGCTGCTAAAGTCTCAGGTCCTCCAGCTACTCCACAAGCTTTTTGTTCCAACTGGAGTAGATTAGTCAGCCCAAGTGGGTTAATATGGGATTTTTTTTTTTTTGTTAATTGTTTCTGTTTGTTTTGTGATTTGTTTTGTTTTAGTTATTGTCATTTTAGTGATCCCATTGGGACTCTGTCTTAAGGGGGATGACCCCTGTCATCTTGGGTTTGCTGTTTATTCACCTGTCTGTCTGCTCTGCCTCACAGGTGGCTCGTTAGCCCAACTAAAGCCTTGCGGCAGCTAGCGGCTTCTCTCACTCTCCTCTGACTGTTTGTTGCTGCTGCTGCTGTTGTTTGCAGCTCTCTGCTCTCCCCTCCACATACCCATTTGGGTTTGGGTTGAGTTATGTTGTCTTAGTTATTTCCTTTGCTTTCACGCACCTTCCAACACCTACACACACACACCCTCCATGCCTCATATACACGACTGATCCCACTGACTTTCACGCCTCATAACTTAAGCTTTCAGTTATCTCCTTTAATTTGGTTTAATTTGTTTAAATAAATTAACTTTGTTAAACTTTGACATGGTGTGTCTCCCTTTTGTTGTGGCCACTTGAGCCAGGTCATAACACACATTAATACTGACTCGCTGTGTTTCTGTAAAAATGAATGCATATGTCTTAACTAAGATACTTAATGCGTTTGCTGTGTGCTTGGTTATATATCATTTAATATCGTGTTGTCTAATTAAGCTATGATAGGCCCATGTAGGAAGCATTAAATGGAGATGGAGAATGGACATGCAGGGTGTCAGATCCATGGAAAAGAGACGACAAATTGGTTTGTAATTAAGGTTTTTACATTCACTCATCCCTCATGCTGATTAACGGGGCTCAGCAGGCCGACATGCCGCTCCAACAGAAACATCTCTAAATGCACAGTAGACGCATTTATTCACTGACAAATAGCTTAACCGTACACACATTGCACTGATGTTCACAGCTAATGTTATACAGCTAACTTCATGCCATTGTATACGTGAGAAGGCGCAAAACGGAAATGTTCCGGAATGTAGCTGCATGTGTGAATAGTGAAAATCACTAGCAGTGCCTGAAAGGTTGTTCCAGTAATTTACCAGGAACTATGTGTGAAAGAGGCTAAGGGTTTCCTGCTTTCCCTCTGGAATTGTCCACCATCAATATGCTATGGAAATAAATGGAGGTGGCCATCAGGTATGTTGTGATACAAATCTAAGCTCCCAAGAGAGAATGATAATGTTTCATGTAAATTAACCACTCATTTGTATCACCATGTACATGATGGCTAGAAACAGGCTGTCTGCCACAGATCTTGAATGCTCACTCCCGCCTATATTCTGTGATTAATGGCTGCTGATGCCTGTTTGGCCTTTCCTTTATTTTAGATTAGATTAGATTAGATTCAATTTAATTGTCACACCTTCAAGCAGGTAGCCTTGTTGTAGTGGAGTTGCAAATCCATGCCGCACTGGGCTGACACAAAATGATGAAATTTAAGCTCCAGTATCAGATTTTCAAACCAATTAAAACCAATTAAAACCAAATAAATCATCAACATAGTAGTCTGTATTGATGACTTATTGAGGCTTTCCAGGTTAAATAAAACTTTTCAAACTCATTCACATCTCATTCCCGAAAATAAAGAAACTCAAATAAAACTAAATTATTTTTTCTGTAATTTATCTTGTTTTGAGTTTTTGAGAGAAGTCTTTATATAAGCTTTTGGCTTCCTACTTGAACCAGACAGCAGAAGGAGGGCCATTAACAAAACAAAAGATGTGACCAGTAACACATGGCCACACATGGGGCATGTGCGAAATTTTCATTCAACTATTCAACCTGACCCCCTAAACCCACTCATGGAAAAGGGGAGAGATGGCATTAAATAGTAAATATTTCTCCTCTAATTTCAAAGATTAATGTTTGGATTGAATACGGATGTCACAATACCCTATCATACAGAACACCATTAAAACAGTGACTGAGTGGATACAAGCTCGAGTAGATTGATCTGATAACATTTTATTAAATTGGGATCGGATCTAACAGGATGTATCTATTTCTGTGACTTCCTGTATAGTCTTTGACTGGCTGGCTGGAAACTGTCCGACTTGACTGCAGCTTTTTGTCACTTCCTCGTGCTGCCGCCGCCCAATCTCGTCCACTTTCCAGGCGAGGTGCAGCTCATCACGAACAAGCCTAATTCTTTTCATGTAGGACAGGAATTACATCACTTGACTTCGTCTTCCTTGTTACTGTTTTACCAGATGAATTCATGGCTCCACGAACCAGACAGAATAACAACCCCACGTGTTTACATTGAAATGGTTTTACCAGCACATATTTTGGGCTGTTTTGGCTCGACATTGTCAATTTCATACATTTAATAATGACCTAAACTGAAATAATAGGAGACGCATTACTCAGCAACAACAATCAGTTCTGCTTAATAATGCATGCACCCCTTCAGACTCAGTATTAACACTTCAAATCAGAGTTTGATAGGAATCAAATAGTTTTATCAACTGTACAACTGAAAATCCTATGCTTAAAAACACATCGACAAAGAGCACTGAAAAGTTCGCCCTAAGAAATATTGAATATTGAAGATTATTGATTATTAAAACTGTGTTGACAGATGGATGTATTGTATGGTTGCAGATGGTATTGACTACCCTACAGTAGAGAGACATGTGCCACCTAGTGGTTGTTGGTGAACACCGCAGCTATTCTTGGATAAATTATTTCATCTCCCTTCACTGCCATCGCAGCATCGCAGTAATCACGTCAATTGATCGAGTGACATCTGTACGCAAAGTTATGGATTTCAGTAAAAGCTGAAATCCATATCTTTGCTGTTAGCTGAAATCCAAGCTAATAAAAGCTAGAACAATTAGACAATTATTAGTCAACTGCCAAAAACTTTATAATTAACAATTTTGATAACTGATTCATTGTTGAAGTAATTTTTCGACAAAATTGCAATGACGCAAATGAAACAAATGTGGTGGTTTGCAGCTTTTCGTTGTTTGAATGCATCAACTTGCATGTTGGGAAATTGTAATGGGCATTTTTTTTTTTTAGAATTTTCTGATATTTTATAGACCAAATGATTAATCGATTGAAAAAATAATTGTTAGATTAATCAGCAATGAAAATCTTACATTGCAGCCCTAGATTTCAACATTGACTCAATCATATTAGCTTCAGTATGTAACTACTGGGGATTTAAGTTGTTATGAAACCAGTACATAGCCGCATTCCATATATTTGATAAAATGAATAACAAGTAGAACCTATTTTGTCAGTGAAAAACAGTGCTGCTCAATCTTGAAATCAGCATCACCCTGGTACATCACCCTTTTCCCCACTTAGTGTTGTTGTTTCTTTGCCTAGGAAAACTTTTTTTTCACTTGGAACTTTGTTTATTACATTCAAAGATTGTGAGTAACGAATAGGATGCTTTATAAACCTGAGGTCACAGTATCAAACATCGACTCAGCTGTGATAAGACAATACTGCAGAGCAACAGCAATCATGCTTGTTTGTCTTATAGGGTACTCCTTTTGAGCAGTGGAACTTTAATATCTAACTTATTCCTGTTGGCCAAATGTAATCCAATTTTATGCGTGACATGACATTCAACACATGCCGCATCCCCAAACATCCTGACAGCAGCATCAAAGTGCTGCCAAAATTGAAAAATGATGGAGGTAGAACCATAAATGCCACAGCATGTAAAACCTTGTTCCCTGACTTCTCACAATAGAAGGCCATTTTGTGTATAAAATGTAAATTTCCACCTGCGCTATGCATGATATTAACCTCCGAATGCCCAGGTACATACACGCTGACAAGGCAGCTCGCTTTGTTTGGGTTACCATTTCCACTGATTCCACCTACAGTATGCCTTTATTGCATTACAGCTGAAGCCTCTTGTTGTTTTTCTGTGGTAATTAGGCCCAAGGTGGTTTCAATTTTCCTGCACTTATATGGAATAAGCTATAATTCACCTGGATGCTTACTTTTTAAACTATTTATTTAGTAAAGAGATCAGAAAACATGATCTTCTCAATATGGTGACAGTTTGATGCACTTGAAAAGAAAAACTTCATTCATCAGGCTCATATCCCTTGAGATTTTCCCCCTTTCCAACATTCAAGGTCTTATATATGTTCAGTATTCTTTTTCTCACCATATGTTATACCTTAAATCAAAGCTGGAAACAAATACTGAATGCTGTGTCCAACGTTTTCATCTAACATCACTTCTAACGTCCTTAGAAAGAGGTACTTCAACTTTTTGTGGCAGGGTTTGCGTGCTAGTGTTTGCAGCTCTCGTCACCAGGAGCAAGGGCTTGTTAATTCAGGTTCATTATTGAAGGGCTAAATGGGGAGAAGGAGAAGACATTAATCACCCAGCGTCTGCAAGAGTGGGTCTGTGGATGGCTTAATGGCACATTGTCAAACCAGAGTGCCTCCCTCTACCCGGCATTTATCAGACGAACAAGCAGAGTGGCTGATGACTAGGAAACGCACTGTAAGTGGGAGCCTCTTTTGCCTTTATGAATCCTCTGAGTGATCATTGAGCAAAATATTAAATTATGGCATGGAAGGCTGGAGTGACAGGAGGTAATCATGCTGCCTGAATGATATGTAATTGTTTTCTGAATTGTAATTATAGGGTGAGAGAAAACATTGGCCTACTGTAATTAACGGTGAAGAACAAAGTTTTTCAGTGGAAAATTGGAATTCTCTAGGGATGTAAGCCTATAATGTGAGCACAGAGAGAGAGAGAGCAGTGTGTAGGAAAAGCAAACCAGTGCTGAGATTTTATGAGGCAGAACACAGACCTTATCATTATGAGTGTTTATCCAAAGTGTATATGTGAATGATGAATATAAGTAATTGCTCACAAAGGTAGAGCTCATTCTCAGAGTGCCAGTGAGGGCTAGTGAGTTAACTGTATGGGTACATGATGACATTATTTCATCTTCAACTGAACAACTCCCAGTATACATTGCTTCTTGCATAGGCAAGTAATAGTAATAGTGAATCTCTACACTGAAACACCTCAGTTGTCCTTTCTTGTCCTTGCACCTCCTTTAAAGGGCTTAAATTATTGTGTCGATCAAGATGATTCCAAGATAATAAAAGCAATACAACAGTACCAATAAATCATTAGCACATTAATTTTGAGAATGGTCAAAACAATGCCATTACTGGGGACACAGTCTGTGTTTATGAAGCATTTTCCATTTTGTGCATTCAAGTTAGATTTGGAAGGGAATCTGATATTGATCTATGTTAAAAAGGGATCTTGATTTACAGCACAAACCAGGAACATGTTACCAGGAACATGTTACAAGTCAGGGGCGAAAATCATGCTAATGGTAAAACAATCATCAGAATCATTAAAGAGAACATTTTGAGTAGCTGCAATCACACTCAAGCGAAACATTTCAAAGAAATACTTTATACTGCTTCTTGCATAGGCTTTTTAAAATGAAATATATGAACTGTAACATCCCAGCTGAGCTTTCCTGTACTTGCACTACTTTTGCAGGAATTACATTATTGAATTTTTCAAGATCAAGATAGGCTGTCTGTTTATCCAGCTGACTGTTAAAAGGATATAAAAGGATGTAATGTCGATAAATGAGTACCCACTTTCATTTTGAGAATTATGAAAACAATACCATTACCTAAAAGACTTCCAGCCTATTTTGTCTTTCATGCAACCATACTAGAAACTACATTTCTATAATAATATATAATATTCTTCCTTCCACTGAAGATGAAGAGGTAATCAGGGTGGATGATGGATGTAAAAAATTAAACAAAATACTTTTTCAGTCGACATTTTGCAGATACATTCTGTATGAACATTTTGCTACATCTTTAAATCAAACACATACATTATTATGTTGAGAAAAAAGCATAATTTAGGTCTCATCACGTTTCTCTCAAAATATATTTGCTGTTGCAAATTAGTAGTTTCATAACATTTTCTAGTTGACAGGGTTGGTTTATGAAGTATTTCCCTTTATGCGCAATCGAGTTGGATTTGGAGGGAAATCTGATGTGTTGATTTATGGTCAAGCAGGTAGCTCCAGGTCTGAAAAGTGAAGCCAATGCCTCAAAACTGCATTCCCTCTAGCAGTCAGCAGGGGGCGACTCCACTGGCTCCAAAAAGAAGTCTTTTTCTATAGAAGTCCATGAGAAAAATGACCCTACTTCTCATTTGATTTATTACCTCAGCAAACAGTTTCCTAATGAGTTTATGGTCTCAATCACTTATTGCCCCATTTAGAGTAAAATAAGGGTATGCTTTAGGGCGTAGCTACCTTGTGATTGACAAGTCGCTACCACGGTGGTGCATGAGGTGCTGTAGTTGGACCCTGGGGAACTCCTCCTCAGCTCCACAAAATGGGAGTCCACAAACCAATGGGTGATGTCATGGTGGCTACATCCATTATTTTTATACAGCTTAAGTTTAAGGAACAAAGGGAGATTGATTTGGCAGTGGTTCACTTGCATAAATGGAGGCGAAAGCCTCAGTCTACCTGCTTCAGTTAAAACTAAAAGGTAAAACAAATCCACACTGAGCAGCACCATTAAAGACAAGGGTTAAATAGCAGTAATCACACTGCAAGCAAGACATGAAGGGCGTATGGAAAATGTCTCCATTTAGAGAAACACAATGCCAGTGTTGTGAGATAAAGGCTGCCAACATCTCATTTAGCACTTCAATGTAAATAATATTGTAATTGTAAATAATAAAAAATGTTTAAAATTGTAACATTTACTGAGCAGAATTCTAAATTACCCCTTGCAATCTATTTATAATTTTCATATCAATTTTCATACTGCATGCCCAATTTGAGGCGGTTTGTGATGGCCATATGCTCATCAGCTCAGCTGGCTTTGTAGGACCTTGTACTAACTGACAATTAATACCACTGCCATAACCTGCAAAAGGGAATTTAAAACTGCTTGAAAGAGTCACGTAGCCCCCCACTTCAAAGACCAGCACACACGGACTAAGTTGATAGAAGCAGCGTGTGTGAAGTCTGGTTTGGGGGGAAGGAGGCAGGAAGGCTCAAAGGAATGCTGATATCCACCTTTTGGTTGGCAGCCCAAATCTGAGCCCTGGTCGCTTCGGGCTATTGGGAAGAGGAGCCATGCGAAACAGCATGGAGCATAGTAATCATAACTCTCCCGCTCTCTCCTGCCTTGCTCCATCCCATTTTCCCTTTTCATTCTCTCATCGCTCCCTTACTTCCCCCCCTGTTTCCTTACCGCTCCTCTTCCATATTCCCAGATTCTTAATCTCCCTCACCCCATGCTGCTTCTCCTTCTTCTTCGCTGCCTCTGTCTCTCACCTGTCTCCCTGTAGAGCGGTCCTTACAAGCACCTCGCAAGCTGCTCTTTACCTTTTTCCTATGACGGCAGCCATATAAAAAAGCAACTTTATTTTTCTTAGGAGTAAACAGGTTGGGTCCCCTGTGAGAGACAAACAAATCAGTGTGAAAGGCAGATGGGCCCCCCATATTATAGGAAAGAATATGATGTTTGTGGGCTTGTGAGGATAAAGATTCTTTTTACCTCTTTTGCACCCGCTTCACTGTTTACTTCCATAGCTGTGATAAATAAATTGGTCCTGTCATTGAAAGTGCCCATCCTTTCTCTATGCAAACAACTGGCATGCTCTATCGACTACCTTGTATTTCTTTAGGGGTGGAGAGATGTTATATTGTAGTAATAAAGTTATCCCTTGAGGGGGAAAATCTCATCATATATAACCTAGTAATTACTTTTCAAAGTCAGGCAGTGCGGGAGATCAATAATGTTAGTTTCTCTGGGTATTAGGAAACAAATGGCACCTCCACCAGGACTTCTGGTTCTGACCTTTGAGTCATTACCATTCTGTATTGTATGGGTAGTGAGTTCTATCACAGGCTAAATAAATGACTTTGAAGAATGCAGGCAACGAATGAGTCCTCCGTGATACAGTGTAATATCTATGTATGCCTTTAATGAAATGTATATTGCCATTTTTGATTGGATATTGGTTATTATATGTGATGAGCAAGAGGAGCAAGGAGAGAAAGAAGCCATGTTGTCTTTTATTGATGAAAAGCACCTTGCTATCAAACAGTCAAGGTTTCATTTCTCTTTTGATTTTGATCAAAATCGGATCAAATTAGAGAAAGCATATTCCAGTAAAAGATGTTAAAGTAAAAAGATGAGTCATTTTTTTCTATTAAACACAGCCACTTTTCACACAGCCAGTCGCACGGCTGCTTTTTCTTCCAAGCTTTCTATCACTGACCCTTCTCACCTCTCTCCTGAGCACAAGAAATCGGTGAGCTTGCCAAGAGCACGGTGAACACTATTTACAAGTCCGTCAAGTGTTAAACGTGTGTTCCGATCCCTCTGCCCACTTACTGTGAATCAGCTCAGCATGTGGAAGCTTCTGCTGATGGACAGCTATCTGTGTCCATCAGTTTTACCAATGCACTAACACATACACATATATATACAAAATGCAAACACATGTCAAGCAGAAGGTTAAGAACACACATGAGCACAAAACGACAATGTACACTGACACACATAAAAAATATGCATTTATGTGCTCAGGAATGGCATGTTAAATGACTTTGCTGCTGATACGACGGTAGGGAATTCACAACTATTGCAATATCCATATTTATACTCGTGTTATGTTATGTGAAAATCTGAATTTTATGACTCACAAACACTGGAGTGTGATATTTCAGAATTTTTATGAATACCTTCATTTTTCTCAGCTTCAATTGGCATAAATTACTCAAAAGAAGCTCTCTTTTTTTACCTGACCTGGTTGCTGCTTTCTCCTTTGTCTCAACTAAACATTCACAACATGAATTAAATGTAGACAGAAAAGATAACCTGACAGGGGACCTTCTGAACAACTGTGTAGTGTACTGCTCTCAGACGAATGGTCAGGTAAATCCTGTTGAATAAGTGCTGGTTGCAGTGAAGTAGAATAAGCAGACACAACCCTTCCTACATTTCTATACCTGATCTACCCTCAGTCCCATGACATTACCAGCACATGCTGTAGAAACTATTTAATATGCCGCAAACGTCCGAGCTCCTCTCATTTCTTCCCGAGACCACATCCAGGCTAACCCTCGTCCAGACTGCATCGATATCAACCCCGTGCAAACAGGGATTGAGCTCTGAATCAGCTTCTCAACACCTTTCAACATGTTGATTTAATCGTAATAAAAAGGCCTTTAACCCATCTCACATCGTTACATAAACATGCTAACAGGAACCACATCTGCAATGTGTCATTGCCCCCCCCCCCCCCCCACCACGAGCCAATCAAGCAATATCTTATATGTCTCAACAAAGGAGCAGTGGGAGGTAGCAGGTAGTGCTGGGTGAGAGGACGTTATCAGCATCATGCAGTAAGCACCTCTCTGCAGCGTTCTCTGAATGGCTTTAATTTTTCTTTCTTCTGACAGGCACCAGAGGAGCACACAAAGATCCATGACCTTAACTCACCTGCTGAACTTGGGTGGATATGTGTTTGTTTGTGTGGTTGTGTGTGTGTGTGGCAGTGGGGATAATTTAAGGACACACTGGTAGAGCTACTGTTGCTATGTGCATCGTCTCTGCTTGTTGCATACAGATGCCCTCAGTCCACTGCCAGTAATCCATTTCCTTAAGTATAAGAAGGGCAAATGACAAATATTGTATTCATTAGGCTCCTCAAAATAAGTTTCTATGGAGTTCGAATTTCTTTAACAACATCACGGTGTACAACTAAAGATCATGGTGATCATATGCAGACATCCCGGTAATCTTTTCCTTCTGTTTTCCTTCTTTTTCTCTGTCTTTGGAGTATGAAATTACACAACTCCATTTTCAATTTGTCCAGCTAATCCCCCTTTATGCCTCTGTGCGGTGAGGCGATAGCCAACCTTCTGAGCAAAAACTGTAATTAAAGGGCTTTCCAAGATAATGACAAGAGATTGTATTTTTGATGGAGGGGATTTCGCTCTATATTCTTCTTCACACTGGCAAATCAGCCCGGGTCAAGTGGCACTGTGCAGTGGCACTGTGCAGAACAATGCAAAGGCTGGCTCATCATTCATACTGCTCTATTGAAATGTGAGGGTAATGGACACGGCTCATTTTGGTCAGAAAAGTAGGAAATGGACTTGAGATAAAGTGATGAATTATTGTATTCTTGGTAAACATGAAGAGAGGATAGAAACATGCGATTCACATGGGTGTGGCTGACAATGAAATGGCAAATGGAATTACATATGTGCATAATCTTGTCATTTTAATAGCCCTGGAGCACAAGACCTTGAGTCACTGCAGGTACAGTTCATTACGTCAAGCAACACTGAATGTTAACCTTACTTAATATGGAATATCCAGTAGACATCTTCTCATGGTCAGCAAGAATATATTATCTACTTGACTGCATGTATCTCTAGACCCTAGATTCAAATAGTAATTCCACACCAAAGAATTTCACATATGTTTAGGAAAAAGGCCTTGCAATGATTCCATGCAAATGCACTTTTAAACAACAATCTAGTTATAGACAGTTATAAACTATGTAACAAGCGCATTATGTTGTATTTGCTAGACACCATCACAGCAATTTCATTTATGAAAAAATAAACACCTGAAGTTTTAAGCTACTATTTAGGAAAATTGTTGTACAAATCAGCTAATCCCTCAACTCTGCCTGGTAAAACAAGACTAAGAGTCTACAGTCATGCTAGCGGCTTTGTGAGTCTGGTACAGTGATGCTTTGAGCTAAAAGTATGTTTGCATGAAAACATTTGCTAATGAGCACTAAACCCAAACTACAACTGAGGTTGACAGGAATGTCAATAGTGAAGGTATTTTATCACAAACCAAAGTATTTGATAAATGAAACCAGATGATGGTGGTAGAGCAGAAGCTAAGGAATTACAAGTTAGATGGAGGAGTTACAGTAAGAGTCAGAGAATCATCAGTCATTAGAGTACATCCTCTGGGCACCATGAATATCTGTACCAAATTTCATCTCAATCCGTCCAATAGTAAAGAAGAAAATAAGGAGAACATCCCTCCTTGTAACACACAAAGATCTGGAAGATTAGTTTACCAATTTAAATAATAATAATATGGTAATTCTGTGGCTTTTGACTCTTCATAGGCATTGATGTTCATAGGAGAAAGGACATAAAATTACACTAAGGAGTACCCCTATGCAAATACACTGCTACTTGCCAGCAGTTTCATCAGACTGTTGGAAGGACATAATTGAAGAAAATGTAAAAGCTGTTGACTTAACTCAGGGCAGACAAAGCTTTTTATAGATTAAAAAAGCCTTTGGACTCATATTTTACATTGCAGGCTATTTGGCAGCCGTAGTATCAAGCATCTAGCAAGTGCCTCAATCTCACATAAAATAACTGACAGAGAGAGCCAGGTACATCGTGTGAATTTTTTCAACAGGATATGGGGCAGTGAGGGGAAAATGCAGTCATCCAGCAAGCACTGTGGTGTTTGGTTTGGTGGGGGTGCTTACTTTCCAAACAGAGTGGGCCTCTATTAGATTTACAGGCTGATGTCTGCTCATCTACTGTATATATAATAGGATTACAACGCTACCTGCTACCTGCTGCAGACAGATGCTCCCTTGGTTTGTACACTGCTAATTCCAATATTATCTTTCATATTTTTGTTGTATTTGATGGAACAGTCACCAGTAAGGAGTGATATCAGGATGCTTATTATGTCAGTAAACAGACAAGTCAGACCCTTTTAAGAAAATGAGATCGACCACTGAGATATGACCGACTCCAGTACAGGCACCACATGTTAGACTGCAAGATATGATGGAGCAGAAGAGAGAGAAAAACATCAATTAAACGCTGATCTACGACTTTTGAAAAAAAAAAAAAAAGAAATCCAGAGCATTTGCCAAAAAGACAAAAAGTTATCTCACTCTAACAGATTCTGATATTCACCAACAAGTTCACTACAGTAAACGTTTCCTAAGATAAAAACAAAAGTCTATACTCATACTAAAGAAGTTAGTTAGAAGTATTTTGTTCATGATAGATTTAAAGCTGCACAAAATCTTTCTTTTAAATATTTTTTAATAGTAATAAACCCACCAAGTCATCAGCGATTCTGCAGTTTCCCTCAGATCTATGGAGCATTTTAGCATCTTTCAGCTCATTGATTTGGTTTTACAGCTGAAACTTTACTGTTTAGGTTCACCCACTGTACATTACCTGCCCTGCACCAAACAGCTGCTGCTGGTGAAAGAAGTGGCCCATCTAGCAGCTAAACAGCTTGATATCGTTGTCATGGGTTGGTGGAAACTAAAACAGAGCTAAAAGGAGAGTGAATATTGGACTTACATCCGTTAGGTCATCTGAATGGTCATCATGACTCCAAATGAATGCTAATGTTGCTCTGTGCTTGCTGGATGTGTAAAGAGTTTGCTAGCGTGTTCAACTTAACAACTCTAGGTCAATGTTGCTTTTAAAGCTTGCTCTGCTGCTGCCAAGTGGCTGAAAGAATCAATTAATGCCGCTTTACATATTTTTCAGTGGTCGACCGTACAGCTGCACCGAAATAAAGTAAAATCTAGATTTCAGTAGTGTCGTCTGAATCATTTGTGTGTTTTGCTCTTAAATGATCCTAATCATCTGGTAGAATTTACTTAAGTTGAATAACTACAGTTGAAGAAGATATGAAGCTTTAACCTGCCTGTGCCACTGTGTAGAATAGAAGATGTTTGTGTCTTAGATTGGAAATATGTAGCTGTAGAGAACCTGCTTCAACTATGTCCAGATTATATTAAGTGGTCATGTTAACCAAAACTAAATAAGACTTCAATTCCCCCAACCTTGTGATTTTTTACTACTTTGTTATATCTAGGAATGCTTTTATTTCTTTCTTTTTTTTACTCAGAAAACTAAAATAATTACCTGTGTCTTTTCTCCTTGGGCTTAAGACATACATTCCTTTAAGACAACAGAGACTGACAAAAGAATGTTTTTATTTATCACAGCATTAACTACCACTATGAAGCTTCTTTTTTTAAATAAAATAAATGTTTGCCAAAGAAGAGACAAAGTACTAGCTTTATACAGTTTTTTTGATTTGTGGAAATACTGATCCAAGCAGAGGTGGGTGGGTTTGGTTCTACAGCTGACCACTGAATGGAATTAGAGGAAGTGTCCTTCACATTTCTTTCAATACTCACCCATGCCTTTTCCTGCTTCTACAGAGGCCTGCATCATTTGAAATGTTTCATTTCCTGTATCAAGATGGTGTTTGCAAAGTACAGCAATCATCATAGGTGACTCTAGGAGAGAATGAGATGTCCTTATTTCATTATTTTAAAACCCCCCTTCACAAAAGGGTAAAATTCTAAGAAAGAAAATCCAGGAGAAAAATGAAGTCTACACCTTGGCTAAATGACAAAATACCTCTCCTGAAGAGCAAGTGCTTACTGAGTTACTTTGAGCTGGTGTTGGAAATGGAGAAACTCTGGGATGTTGCTGGCACCATTTACCTCAACATGGTCTGATAATTGGTGATATCGATCTGGTACCCTCAGCAATGAAAAAGTACCAACCTTCAGCATCCAGCCCTGATGAGGACTGTGTTTACCATTCTGCACGTTTGACAGTTTTATTGTTGATCCTTGGAATGTTGCACTGCTTTCTGAGGCTGTTTTGTCTTGGCGAGAGTGGAAAACACTGGATTAGCAGGAGACGCATGAAAAACTCCTTCCTTATGCCTTATGTCCGACTGCCACCCCAATTTTTTTTAATTGCCCAATGTATTCACGGCTTGTGTATGTGACCTAAACCATCGCTTCACTGACCAGCTTTGTCCACTATGGATATGCATGGCAGCAACATCCTATTATAAACCCATATTTTAAGCCTTCTCCTCGACAAGCAGAGACAGTGTAACTTAACACCTGATTAGGCAACATGCTGTTCAGCTCTCATCCGACCTGAAAAGAGCAGTGTGTGTGTGTGTGTGTGTGTGTGTTGAGTTTGGTCAGTGTATGTGTGGAAGGGAAAGGAACACACAGCAACATTTGGGAAAAACAAGCATAACAAAGCTCTCCAAGCTCAAGAAGAAGAAAAAGAGAACAGCAGGTTTCTATTCAAGCTTGACAAAGACAGGATGTGTATTTTGGAGCATAATGGAAATATATTGATCATATTATGCACTTTGCATCAGTATTTGGCATTAAGAAATAAGAGCTGGTATTTCAAAGATGACAAAGAGGTTGTTATGTTATTCTACTCCATACTTCAATCGCTTTTCACATACAACAATCTCAGTCTGGGAATTCAGAAAGCAAGCAATTCCTGCTTATTATGGTTTATTATATCATTATTTAAAATTTGTTGTATAGTACTTGCTAAACAAAATATCAACACCGATGCAAGAATCTCTAGTGTCTCATTTTCAGGACTGGGAGACCTATTTCAGAGACATTTTCAGCAGAGTGCGTGAGATAGCAGGATTGATCTGATGCTGAGATAGTAATTACCAACAGAAAAACAAGCTCGCTTTCTTTCCCTTGTATTCTCCCGCCTGTATCTAAACAAGATAATCTTTTGTTTCTAACATGACATTACCACAGCCTGTGCAGATCCTTCAGTGACATCTCATAACACTTTTAGACTTAAAATACAGCTCAAGATGGCTGAGAGCTCCTGAAAATGACCCCCGCCGGCTCACCTGCCCTTTATTCCTCCATCTTTTCTCCTCCCATCACCTCCATCTCTGCACTCATAAAGATAAATGTTGTGTGTCATACATGGTGGAAAGAGAATATTCTGACGGTATAGGAACATGCAATGGAAGTGTCATTCATGCAGGGATTAAGAAAATTCAGGAAAATTCAATAGTACATTGACTTACAATTATGCAATTATCTAACTTCACAACAATATTGTGAACACAACAGAGCTTTTATTTTAATATCTTTTGAATTCTCAACACGCACTCACTGCAAGTGAGTAGTTAAGCATGCAAGTGGTTTTTTTTAGATTTTTAAAAACATTGCTCACAATAAAAGTCCGAAACCAACAGAACAAACCGTTTACAAATGCAGAGAGTAAAAGGTCATAAAATTAGAGAATCAAATAATTAAAAAGGTGACAATTATTTGTCAAAAGTGTTTTGGCCAAAATAAGTCTGTCAAAGGTTTCAATCAATCAGTTCCACTCTTTAAATAAACTTTACACAAACACAATTAAGTTTCAACCAAAAAATATCTGACACACCAATAAAAATCAATTCTTTACTAGACTTGTACTAACACTGTGCAGAATATTATCATGTATATATTAAGAGTTAGTGTGTGTAGAGTTTTAGTTCAGTTTCTAGACAACATTTTAGTCGTTTATGTTCTAATGACTTCTAACTATCTGACCTAAACACCCCAATGAGGTTCAACAATTTAACGGTGCATTTCTCACATGGACTATCGTATTTCCTAAAATAGTGGCCAGGGCCTTTATTTAGCTACGTCAACTGTAGAGGGTGCTAGGCCTTTATTGGAAGCAGGCTTATATCAGAGCAAGGCCTTTATTTCTAATTCCCTCTGTTTGATAAGTATATTTACTCATCTTTTAGTAAGAAGCCTCCTTGTTTTCTGATGTGCTTCCATTTAGTCTGTTCAATTTCTGTTACTGCCTTACTTGTAATTACAGTAATCCGCACCAGAGACTTCCACCGGCTGGGCTGGCTAACTTCCGGTTAACCCTTTGCAAACTTGAATGGGGATAAAATAATTTAATTGTGCAGCTTTTCTAGTCTTTCCAAATGTTATTGGACCAAATTAATCAAATTTTGATAGTGAAATGAGTCATTTCGCAAGGGTTGTGTGGTGCTGAAACCAATTTATCCACGCTTGTTTTTTCCCTGGCCTGTTTTTGGGGCCCACCTTTATTTGTTCGCTTCGACCACACCCCCAACCATTATCTGAGACCCGGCTTTTAATTGACTACCGGCCACTATTAGAGGAAATACGTTAATATGGACCCAAATTCTTCTTGTACATCTGTAAATATGTTGTGTGCATTGTGACAGAAAGTTACGATGATACTCCTGCAAAACAAATTTGGAACAGTGCTCCACACTCCCCAGCTGAATAAATAACTTATATTCTATATCAAATGCAAAAGGTACCCATTGTTATCAAACCATTTTTGAGACAACTATATCAGAACTAAAACTTCAATTGTTTTTATTGAAACGTAAAGCTGCATACAGCACAGCATTTTTTTTTTTACAGGTTTCCAAAGCATGGTGACCTGTAACTGTAGACTTGGGAATATGCGATTTCCTACTCTGAACAAGGTGCAGCATTAGAACTGGTGGGTCCACTGCTCCTTATCTAATAAAGCAATTGTCTGTCTGGGACAAGACTGAAAGGGGGAGGGAAGGCACAGAGGGGAGAGAGAATATTGATGGCCAAGCTTCCACCTCTGGCTTGAGCTGGAAAACAGACAGACGAGTGATTGGTTGCCAGGCACTACACTAAAGCCACTTCTACTTTATCCCCTTGATGGAAGCCTGTGACATGACTTTACAAATTCACTGCGAAAGGGTCCAGCAGCACCAATATCATGCACTGTCTGTGCTGGAGGACCACATCGTATCTGGGAGGAGGATAGACTTTCCTGAGCTTAAAATGTGATTTCAGTAAGGCAGATTTGCCCCTGCGTCGTTTTGCCTGTGTAGGATTTGATGTGAAAGCCAAAATGATGCAGTGATTCATGTGAGCACATAGGCGGGTGAGCCACTTAAGAGAAATCCTAATCACAAGCCTCCCCTCCAGCTTGCTGCAGGGGGTTTGTGGGGGATTTAAAATCACAACCACTTAGGAGTTACTGTTAATTAACTTAACAACTAACTTGCTTGGCTTAGTTAAACACATGCAAACACCCCAATCCCGCGCACAACCCACACAAAAACCCCACAAAACTAAAGGATCACAATTGTAGCCATAATTTCACAAGTACCCCATGCTTTTTTTTACAAATAGAAAATGTGAAATAGACACAATGAGTGGTAGCAGTCCAGGCAGGAGCTAAATGCTCAGTTTGCATGGTGAGACAGCCTACAAAAAGAGAAATTAAAGCCAAGGGAGACTGTATTTGAGTTGCATAAATTTAAATTTGTCATGCTGATGATGTCTCACACTGAATAATTTTTTGTATGTGTTTTATTTGCTGAATAAATTAAATCTAAATGGAAATTTGGCACAATTTCAAATTGAATGCAATGCCTTAAAACAGGTGTTATCATAACTGAATTTAAATGTAATTTTACTGTAAGGTTTGGTTTTTCCAATTCAAATAAATTGATACATTGATGTATATTTGTTTTTTATTCTCATCTGCACAATGTATAATCAAAGGCTATGAAATCACAAGGCAATCACTGGTTAATGCATATAGCATAAAATCCATATTTATTCCCCTATGCCTTCATATTGGCATGCCTAATTGTTGCTAGTTATACTAAGCCATCACAAAGTACAAGTGAAATCAATGGTTAGAGCGCAATTCATTTGGCTTCTGTTTAATAGACTAGACAATATGTAGGGCTACAGCAGCTGTCTGAGCAATGAGGGACAATGAAATTGCCTGGCACAGGGAAAAGTATTCTCAAATAAATAGAGCGCATTAAACACCTTTCAAGACCAACTCTTCGGAAGACAAGCATGAAGGCCTCCCTATCATTACCTGATTGTAGTCTACCTGTTCTGACCTTGAGTTTCCTAATGACATCGTCCTTTTGCTCAGGTTGGAGAGTATAAAGGTCAAACATGTCCACGTCTGGGCCTAATAATAAGCCTGTCTGAGGGATCTTCAAGCACTGGACCAGTCTCCTCTGGCCAAGGGCAATGGCTGTGATTATTCCCATCAATTTACTGAGCCAAAGCTAGATGAGTTCAACAACAGGGTATTTGTACACTAAAATCTACTGTAGGTGTAAGGAGATGCATAGGACCACAATAAAATTAAATTTAGATGTGTTTCCAGTTTAAAAAAAATATAATATTTTCATGGGACTAAATACACAAATCATATAAAGGCTATTTACACCTGTATGTACAAAATGAGACCACCATTATATTACTACAAATTGTACTGTTGACCAAGAAGAAATGGGATATTGATATGCTGTATGATATTCATTGTGAAGTAAATATATATACTATATATATATGCTAAGATACGGAGTTGGGTAAAAAAAGAAAGCTGGAAAAGCCACTTTGTTCATTTGTTGTCTCATGTCAGGAAGTGCTACAACACATCTCATTGTTCTATCACTTCATGCCATTCTCTGTCACACAATGACTAACAGGAGGGACTGTGATGCATTTGGAACATTTCTTCTGGCAATTTTGGCTTTATTTGATATCTGAGAGTAGACTGTGACAGAAAACATGGGGAAGATGATAGGACGAGGGACACTGTGCACCGTGTGCTTCTTAGACCACTGATCTACCAAGGTGTCTCAACAATCTGTAATTAAATTGAAGTGATGGAACCATGGATTATATCATGTGTAAATACACTGGCAGAGAATTCTTGTCCCCAATCCAGTCTCAGTGCACGGACCGTGTAGCCAAATGCTGACAAATAGAGGTTCCATCAATACGTTTGCCGAAATTGCTTTGCACAGTTTCCATGCGGGTTGTGCTGCCAAAACTGAATCAGAATCTTTTGCCTATAAGGTACAGTATATGTCAGGTTGAAAACTTGCTGAGGCATCTGGTGTATTTTCATGCTCATTAAAACATTTACACATCAACTCTTTTCTTTGTGCAGAAGAAAGACTATTGAGTTTATAGAAAATCCTCAAGATGAGATACAAGCATTGACTCAGAAATGGTATATAGCATTTATTGGTGTTTACTTGCCCTCTGAGGGGTAGAGATGACCTAAACCATGGCAATATAATACAGACCTCCACATAATGGTTTAATGTTTGTTGACCATGATATTGGTTTTCTTGGTGTAATCTCCCACTTACCCACTTTGCCTTTGTCCCTGTCCTCCTCTCTTCCTGTGTAACCTTGTTTCTGCAGTTTTTGACTGACTTGACATTGAGTCATGTTACTAGAAAAATAAGATAATAGTATTGAGATTCTTTTTTTTCCTCTTTTTCTTCTACATAAAAATGTCTATCCCTGGACTTGGTACAAGAAATACATTTCCATATACAATGTGTTAGAAATTGATATCGAGCGTCGCTTCTTGCCTCCTAATTCCAGTAATTTTGTATAGATGACACTGTCACACACTGCATATTTCACATTGAATATATAAGTCTCCTGGGATGCTAGATACAATACAAACACTAGGACCACAATATCTGCAGATATTATACAGTATTGATTTTAATGTTGCTGTTTTTTGCCCCACAAGAAGGCCTCATTTGAATTACCCACCTCGGTAAGGGAGAAATCTGACAATGAGTCAGAGTAAACGAGCCCAAGGTTTATGAAAAAAAAAAGAAGGCCTTAGCATCCCTTTGCATACTAATGGCAATATTATTTCCCAGTGCTTGTGGTACCTAGTTGTAGAGCAAAAAGAACCCCTGTGAAAACAACTTCCAAGAGGCCCACCATCTGGCGAGAAAGATACAGCGTGTTAGGATTTTCAAAGAGGTGCTGTAGAAAATGCTATGAGACAAGAGTGATTCATTTCTCACACTTCCCAGAATTTCCTGATTTAGATATTATTTTAACCTCTCCGTTCCACCACCACAACACTGTGTCAGCCTATTGATGATCCCAGTGTGGGCCTGCCTTATTTTAGAACACTGTGTACATACCAATGAACTTGTCCACCGTATCTGCTCTTCGTGGGAGTGCATACACCGAGCGGGAAGAAAGCAGCACAAAAAGCATGCACCATGAGGATGCATTACACCATTTATGATAAGACTATGTGCCTCTCTGAATGGGTTCAGCTGACAGTTGCTGATAGGGAGACATAGGAGTGCAAGCATATTGTGGGAGGAAATCAGACACGCTGAAACCTTTAGCCAATCAGCCTTAATACAACAACAAGCACCACAGTTATTACCATGAGAGCAAATAGGCCTCTGTCAGTCTCCAATATTGAGTTAGATGAACACACAAACGGCGAGAGCCTAAGCTTTTTTTTCCCCCTTGCTGTATGGGACACAGGCAGAAAAAAAAATTATGGAAAAATTATGGTACCGGCTGGTGTCCAGCTTCCCAGAGGGCATTACCAATTCATGGCCATCCGAATAGCCGCAGGCTAGCCTCAAGGATATGACTGTCCCAACCTGAGAAAGTTCAAATCGGATTTCTGCATCAGCCATTTTTGTAAGTTACTTTAAATATCCTTGTGAATAAATTACTGGATCAGCTTTATCATTTTTTTTCCCCCCACTTTCAGTATGAAATCCGGGGATTCCTCAAGAGAGTGACGAGGAGAGAGATGAGAGCTTTTGCTTTGTATGTGCTCAGTCCCTCGTAGCCATCACACTAGTACGGAAATCCTTTATTGTACATCTCTGAAATAATCCCAGAATAATCTACTGTACAGTCAGTCCCATAAATCCCAAAGAGTTTGAGCAGTCAACATGTGCCACAACACAAAAATGACCTGTAGTTACATTTACGCCATCTAGCAGCCATAGTAATACACTCCAGCTGTCCAAAACCGTTTCAAACCGCTGTTAAAAAATAATTATGATTTATGGTGTGACATCACTGTGGTTAAGGTCTGGTTAGGTTTATGCACAAAAACCACTTGGTTTTGAGTTAAAATGATCACTTGATACATGGTTTATACTTCCTTAAAACTACACAACCTTCATCATCATGGCATGACAATGGGAAGAAATGGGAAGCAAACAGTGGTCCACTGCAGCAAAGTCCACTTCTTGCTCTTTTTTTTTAAAACTATCTAGCCATCCACCCAACCTGCTTCCTCCTAACAAGGCAAAATCATTTTAGTGAGTCACCTTATACTGAGTTGTACTAATCACACACAGACACACATACATATTAACTTTTTGGGACTTTTAGTAAATAATCACACAAGTTGTATGTATGTGCTTCTTGTCCTCCCCTCGTACACACACCTGTTAATGCATGGGGAATACACACATGCAAACACAAAGACAAAACTCCTCAGTGGAGATAATATGTGTAAAACTGGCTGCTGGATATTTCAGTCAGCTGTCGGCCGGCTGCATCTTTGAAAGCAGCTTTTTGAAAGACTTCCTTTAGCTGCCTCCCCCTCCCGCTCTTTCTCTCTCTCTCTCTCTCTCTGTGTCTGTCTCTGCTCTTTAGATGGAGCTGGCTGTAAACAATGTGCAACACTCAATATGAAGCTTCATTTGTAAAGCTACATTAACCTTCACTAAACACACAGTCGACAATAACAGCACTAAGCAACTATGAACATGATGTCTATTGTTACTGTTATGTTTGCAATCTTATGAAAGTAGTGTTGAACAGTTTAGTGCAGCCATGAATACTACAGAAGAAGAAAAACTGCCCCAAAATCTTAGGACACATTCAGGCTGCAACAGTCATCACACGCTGACCTTAAAATACACACACAGCCTTCAGCGGTGATTATCTGACTAATAGGAACAAATTAAGAACAAAACAGACATACAGAATTGCTTTTGTTTCAGGCAAATGCGCTAATCAACTATAACTGCTCCACTAAGCAAATCACCTCCATTATGATGAGGAATAACAATGAAAGAAAAGAGGGTGGAAAGGTGGGGAAAAAAAAAGTGTTGTGTTCCCTCTCGACTCTGCTGGCACTGGATACAATGACATCATCGCTCATTAAACGGGAGCTTGACAGGCCTCCAGACGATCACAATTTGAAGAAAAACAGCAGCAGCAGCAGACAACAACCAAAAGAACAGAGCCGCACCCATCAGTCGATTCATTGATTGGTCGATTGACGTTTTTCAAGCAAAAAAAGCCAAATATTTTCTGGTTTAAGCTTCTAAAATGGGAGGATTTGCTACTTTTCGTCTTCATGTGCAGGGAAAGTGAGGGGGAAAAGTGGAATTAAGTACACCAGCACAGGAAGAGTCCTTAAAATACAAATGCAAAAATGTCTCCAAATGCAGTAATTGTGCTGATGCTGTGGAGTTCAGCTGAATTTTGAAAAAAAAATTAAAGGACAGACAGGAGCGTGAAAGTAAACAATCAAACACAGCTTGCAGGCAGTGTTTCAGAATGGTTTAACACTGGTATGTAATGTGGTTAGCTAGCTAATATGATAGTTATATTGCTGATAAATGAAGCAACATGGGCCTCAGTTTGAGAAACAGCCACAGCTGCATCATCACCATCTGATGTTACTGAGGATGTGAGACAAGCTGAGCATCAACTAGTCTGTTTTATTGTACATTATAAGGATCATACAATTTATACAACTTTATACAGTTTTAAGATGATGTTTCTCAACTAATAACTTCTGCTGGCTGTAGCTTCATACTATATTTAATGCACAGAAATTAGAGTGGTATCAATCTCCACATCTTGGCAAGAAAACCAATAAAAATACTTCTCTAATTATTCGCTGGATCCAGCTTCTCCAGCGTCAAGTTTTGCTTATTTTCTATGTTTTATTTCACTGTAAATTAATCATTTGGACTGTTGGTTGAGCAAAACATAAATCTTAAGACATCATCATAGGCTGTGGGCCATTTTTCATTGAATGAACAATAAAACTCATGACTAATAATTACAATAACTGTTAGTTGCATCTCTAACTTTTTTTTAACCAAGAGGGACACTTTACAGCCACCATATGCTGTAATGTATTAACCTGCTAAATGAGATTTTACTTCATCCTAATAAAAGATAGAAAAAACCCTGAAGGTCAGATGTGAAGATCCTGTTGCTGATTTCATTACTGTCGGCAGTATTTCACCTACAGAAATATCCATGTACATCAAAAACGATGCCATGAGCAGAATACACGCAGAACTCTCTCAGCATTAATCTGTCTACATTCACGCTGCTCCCAAAAACCTCCTGCTTTCATTCTTAGCTGGTAAAAAAACTTAATTAAGTAGTTAAGAAATGGAGAAGAGATTGGAGATTTGGGAAAACGAAGTATCTGCATCACACTGGGTATGTGAGCGCAGTGTGCAATTAATATACTCCAAAACAAAGAGATGAAAGAGAAGGCAGGCTGCAAGCAAGAGTCTCTTATTGGTCTTTTGCTGCCTCTCGACAGATGGCTTCAGGTAAGCCAGAGGAGTAGGTGGAGCAGTTGGAGGCCAATATTTGAGGTTGGATTTTAGATCGCATCTGCTACATGGGCCAAATAATCCAAGTCACCCATTTAAAGGGAGACGGCACAGCTCTCAAAAGTCCTTCATGTGACTTTGAGACAAGGATTCAGTTATTGAAAGAAGACTAAAAATAAGATATATTTAGCTTCAACATTCTATTAAATAAATTCATTGCAAAAAGAGTAAAGGAAGCAGGCATGAAATAATAAACATATTGGCTTGTACTGTGAAACAGACATAGTCTAAAGAGGGAAAAGGGAAGAATTGGCTGGTCAGTGAAAGACAACTGATGCCAGCCTGCTTTTGCTCTTAACATTCTTCATTGCAAAGCTTTCTCATTTTCAGACATTGGATGGGTGTATATTGCTTTGTTTTGTTTTTTGGGTTTTTTTTTTTTTTTTAACAGCATACTTGAAATCTGGCTGATAGAGCTGAGAGCCCACACTATGTGACTGAGAAGTACAGGTTATGGGTCAGCACAGTGGCGGCTGGTGACTAAAAAAATTGGGCAGGACAAGAGGAAAATCAACCCACGGCGTGGTGTTATTGTACACTAGTTGGTTACTTATGTCTACTTTCTTTTGTTCAAGTTATGTTATGTTCTTATGTTCAAATGCAGAGCTGTGCAGAGACCTTTGGAGGGGAGTTAAAACACCATACACCAACATAATTTATAGCATAAACCCTTGAATTATAGCAACCCATATTCAAACAGAATGTAACATGGAATCTTATACCAAACTGCATCATACTATATCATTGTCCCCCACCCGATGAAATGGGAGAGGGGGACAATTTTATATCCCATTCATTGAATGCCAGGGGTCCAACCCAGACAGCTGAGGCAGCAAGGCCTGAGGCTGCGCCAGCAGAGCGGAGCTCTCCATCCATTCCCCAGCAGCGCCCTGCTGCTGCCGTGCCCTCCAGTCCAGATCCATTCTGGCCATTAACTTAACAACAGTCCTCAACAGTCCTTCAGGGCTGCCATAACAAGCTAACTGTTGCATCTGCTTGATAAAAAAAAAGGGAAATGTAACCACTGCATCTGAAAAAAGGAAATTTGGACTCTGTTGAAAAGGCCTAAATTAAAAGTAATTTTTTAGTGATGTGTTTAAAAGTACTTCACAATTTGCATGTTATAATTTCTTTTCTAATATGCTACTGTATGAATCTCACTTTTCATTGATTTTTTCCAAAGAAGAGAGAACGATTCTTTTATAAATGATCCTGAGATTTGATAATGGTTTACTTCAACCAATTACTACTTTTTTATACTTTGATCTCCCTCTTGCCTTTCTAAAGGAGCAACCTCCTCTGCCTCTATGGACCATTTAAATCCAATCCTAATCAGAACACAGGGCACCATGAGTAGCCTATTAAAGCAGTTCAGACTAGTAAATAAATAATTTGATCACCAAATACAACATTAGGCCCTATTTTTCATGATAGTGCAACGACCAGCGCAAGCAGCACATGGACAGTTTGGTAATTTCCTGTCCTTGCTTTCCCATCTTTGTGGTATTGTGGTGTGCAGCGGTGCATGCACGGTGAACTGCTGGGAGGAGAAGGAGGCAAAGCGAGCTGTTGGTGTTTTTGTGGAAAATGGATCTTAGAGGTCTCAGAACCACGTCTTTTTCTGGAGTAAAGTAACTCCGCTACCACTTGCTGATTTTATCAACAAGAGCAAACTCAATACTTGCTGTAAATGTGCTGCAGTAACAGATAAATGCTTGAAATATAAATAAGATTTTTCAATTAAACACTCCAACCTAAATCGGCACAGAAAATAAGGTTTAATGTGGTTAAAGTATCAGTACTGATTTGTAAATGTGGGTGATTCTTACAGTATCTGATGTTTATAATGTATGAAAAGCTTCTCCTACAGTTCATTAAATCCCTGCAGGACTGATATGTTGATAAATCCGCAGCCTCTGAGAGGTGCCGCGCCTAACACAGGTGGAGAGCAGGACGCCGGAACTTGGCTTGGGTCTCAAGGAGTTGTAGCATTTGTTCACTTACAAATAGCCTAAACTGTACACACAATGCACTGCTCCATTGATTCTCAGCTATAACTTCATACTCTCTGCCCCAGTCACCAGCCTCACTGTCACACACCCGCTCTCTCTCTCTCTCTCAACTGCACACTTGCTATGAACACAACCTACACACTGAGCTATCCCTTAAAAGGAGCTATGCTACTTGTATATCACTATAGTAGGTTAGTTAAAATCACACAAAAAAATAAATAAATAAATAAATAACATCCAGCAATGGACTCAGCCAGTCATTTATAGCCAATATATTCATCCAATCACCCGAGCCTAACACACATAAAAGCATATGAGCATCCCGTCACTTCCTGTTAGCGAAAGATTCAACTGATAGAAAGAATCAGTATCGACATTGGCCCCAAAAATCCAGTATTGGTCGGGCCCTAATATCAACGTCTTAATTTATTTCTGTTGTAAATTTCTATGATCATCAATCACAATCATTTTATAAAAATGATTTTAAAAAGAGGATGGTAATGTTTTTTGTACATTTAGTATATATGGTGAGAATTTTTGGCATTTTTGCATAATACATAACTGATTCATCAACTATCAAAATTGTTGGTAATTAATTTTCTTTCAATCAATCTTAAGAGTTAACAGACCGCATGTTTCAGCTCTACACACAGTTTCATACAGTCTAACAGCATGAACAAGTGTCATCAACAGAATGTATTCCCTGTAGCATAGTCTACTATTTGTGTTAACACAAATAAACACATCTTCATAATATCTGCAGAGCTTCATAGTTAAATATATGTGTGCCATCTAACAGTTACTGATTTGCATGTGAGTCACAAAGCAGAGTTCAGCTGAAGACCAGAGTTCAGCTGAAGACTTACTCGCTTTCTCTGTGGCAGGTTTGTTTTTAGCAGTCTTGACTTAAAACATCTTGCATCAAAGGCCTCACTTCAGGTTCACTGACAAAAGGATACTGCATGAGAAGATGACTAGACCGGCGCTACCAATTACTGTGCAGGAGAGCAAACCGCACCATCGCAGCATATTATATTAGTTTGAGCTCATATGGTAAACAGCAAAATCAAAAGTCTGAACAATATTATAACAAATTTCTCATCGGGGCATTTTTTTTTATCCATTCATGAAAATAAACAGTGATTCAAAACTGTATTTCCGATGTTTTGTGCACATATATAAATTATAAACTGGCCTCAAAGTTAAAGTCTTACCAAATAAAGTAGCACACATCCTTTTTGTTTCTGCCTGAGCTTTCACTTTGAATATCACACTGCCATGATCTTGCCACTGCTGAAATGTTTGCATTATCAGCTAGAAAACGAGTGGATGAGTGGATCTAGTATAAACCACAATGAAAGCTGCCTACATGTCACATCATTCCTCAGGTATGTTGACTTTTTACATCACTTACAGACCAGCCAACAGATAGATAATTGCCACATTATATTATATAGTGTATGACTCAAGTGCAACATCCCAGTGCTACTATAAACACACAGTAGAGTCAGTCTGTTTGTTCCATCACCACGGACCTGACATTTATGTAAATTGGACGTTCTTTCTCACCAAAACAAGCTCAAATGGTGGTGCATTCCAATAAAGTGGATGAAAGCAATTGTGTGCTCTGCGCTGCTTTCATCTCTGCAGGCTCTGCCACCCAAAACTCAGTTTTACATTTAATATAGCAGTGCAGGCTTGCAAACACACATCAGAACTGATGATATGACACAGAAAAAAAATTGTTTTCACTTGGACATGTTGCACATTATTAGGAAACATTTACTTTATGTGAGACAATCTGTAACACAGTGTTGATATGGCAGGAAAGAATATTCTGATTTCAGCTCCATTGAATGGAGTTCAAAATTGCATCCTGATACATCATGCAGTGGCCTTCAGTCTTTCATGACTGGAGTCCATCTAAAATCATGCTAACAAAAACTATCTTGCAGGTACTCGAGTCTCTGCTATTATCTAACAGCCTGGAGGTAAATCAAGAATGATTTCGCGTCATCAAACTGAGATGTTGTAGATGTGAAATTAAAATGGATTTTTCACATTCCAGTGCAAATAGCTGTCTTCACTCTACAATAAATCCAATGGCTCATTCTTCTAAAACTATTACAAGTCCATTTTGCAAAGTTAAAATCCTCATGGCAAAAGTAAACACCACATTACGGTTTTTAAAAAAATGTCCTGACTCACTGTTGAAACAGGAAGTCCACTTTTTGCCATCTAACTAATTATCTATCCATCAACCCAACTCGCCACCTCCTAATAAGAATTCACCTTATATAGACGTTGAGCTGCGTCACTTCTCCGGGTCATAATTACTACAGCCACTAGATGGCGTCTGTCAGTGAAACGTAACTGTAGGTTGTTTTTGGTGACTGAATGAACAACCTATAGGGTCGTTTTTCTTGGGAGGATAGGATCATTAGAAAATATATTATAAATATAAAATTACTTAATCTTCAATCTTCTTTAGTTTTACTAATTGAAATCTTTCTCTATGCTCACCTTAAATCTCAGTTTAACATGTGTACTTACCAGCAGATTTTCTGACATCACAGCTAGTCTGGAAGTCAATCCTGGTGTGCAACTTACACAAGTGTGATGTAGAAACTGGAAGCCTCCAGTGTACATACGCTGAGAATGAACTTTTCACTGAAGTAGAAGACATCTTTTAGATGAACAATATTTGGGTTGTAGTCTGACCAATACTGGATGTTTGACACCAATAATGATATATTCTAAATATTTGGGAATTTGGGCTGTATTTTTTTGGAGACATTTTACAGTTGAAAAAGCAACTTGTCAGCACTCTGGTGGACAAACTAATAGTGACACTGTTTCTAAATGACCTCAAACCTAGTTTGGTATTTCTGTGCTGCAACTTCTAAATTACTTACTGGTTGAAAACATACACAGAAACTTACAGGGACTATACTCATTACTGACTAAGGAGTTTTCCGAGTAGAGCCGCTTTGGGCCGATGCTTCAAATATTGGAGAGGGGGTGTTAGGTTTGCAGTCAGGTCATTTTGAGACAAAGCTTTGTAACCTGCCATGCTGTTTTCCGGGGTTGTTCAGTGTACAATGATGCAACAGTGGAGAAAAAAAGTATGATGCTTGGACTGACGGCAACTGCTTGACTGATGATTGGAACCATTGTTAATGGGGAAACCCTATTACTGACCCTAGGAGCAACACATTGTGTGTGTTGTTCCAATGGCAGCTGCTACAGGTTCAGAAGTTTACAACACAATAGAATAATGACTACATCACGCTAAGAACGGCTTGGTTACATTTTAGGCTAATAGCTATTAATGCATTGTGTGTACCAGGCTGCTTCTGTTTTTTTCTAAATAGCCACCAAAATAACAACACTGTCTATGAGGTTTGTCCCTGTTCAAAACTGGCTACATATCTTTCCCAATTACCTTTCAGCTGTCCTTTCTCACAGGTTGGGTTGTCGTTTATAACTCTTTTTCTAATATCAGGTGGAATAATTGGCAGTTTACGCATACAGTACCACCCTAAAATTTATTGACTGTGTTGGCCTTGGTTCAGGGCAGCATCACAAAGTAGCCACTGATTTTATGACTGTTGTAATTGTGCTCCCCATTTGGAATTGAAGGATTGCTGCAGATTTGGAAAGCAACCAGGAACTCTGTGTTTAAGCAGGGCTTGATCGTTAAAGCTTTTTTCACACTGAAAGCAGGCTTTGGGTTTTCAGGAAAATATACTGTAGTTTCTAACCCCCAAAAGATTTCCAAAAGATTTATGATAGGGGAAAATAAAAGTGATTTTTCAGCCCGTCCTCTCAAGGAATTTTAGTATAGGTCTAAAATTCAGGCCGGCAAAAATGACCTATAGTTACATTTATGCCATCTAGTGGCCATAGTAACTATGGAAGTGACGCAGGTCAGATAACATCAGTATAAGGTAATGGTGTAAACCAACTATACATTGTTTTCGCCGGGCTGAATTTTAGACCTATAACGTTGTTTTTTTATGAGGATGTGTTGTGATTTTTTTCAATTTAGGACAATAGCTTTTTGGCCTTAATGAATCGCGTATTAGCAAGGCAAGAAAATGGCTTAGCAGAAATCACAGCAATGGGATTTTGATTAATGAGAAACATTCATTTTTGTATTGACCATTTAAAAGACTATTAAGATTGCCACTCAAGCGTTGAGCATTAATTATAAGGCAGGCCTACATAAGCTTCCATGAAATTTAATGAGCACTGTAATGTCTGAAATAATGCACAGAGCTTTGTAGAGAATTAGGTTGTAAATGAAGTCCTTAAACAACAGTCATATTAAACTTTTCCTGCCAAGTTTGTTTTCAGCGCACACACTAATGATACCTTGTTCTATTTTTTTTCCCCTGAGAAAAAAATGCTTGTTATTCACACACACACTTAATTGCTCACAGTATATTAAGAAATATTTGGAAAAACTGACAAAGAAAATCTGAGCAAACAGATATGATACTTACATGACAACTAATAATTATCATCAATCCTAACCTGCCATTATGACAAATAAAACACATTTCTTTTTAATAATTACACCTTCTCCAAGACAAGATTGTAAACAGCAGTTTGTGGCATTTAAAAAAAAAAACTGAATTAAAAAAAAAACATGTCAAAATGATTAAGAGAAGTGAATGAGAGCAGTTGCAGCACAGTCATGTACATCAACCCTGCTGTTGGTCATCAGTGAAGCTTTACCACCAGGAAGCCCAAACAGACTTAAGCAGTGCATTCATGCATTCGCTCCATGCGTTGGCTCTAATCAACCTGTTAAACGGCATCAGGGTTCATCTTAGACATCTGCTGCTGATGTGATTGCAATTAAAAAAGCTACTTCAGTGCATACTCACAACCACAACACACCAGCCCAGATGCCAAGAAGCAACATTTCCCAGATATGAGATGGGGGATGTAAGCTCATCAAGTCACTCAGTCTACTCTGTAATACAGCAAGTCTCCTTGGCCAACCGATATTTCATCAATATTCATGAATACAGGGTGGGTCTATTGGTGCCATGTGCTTTGTCTCTTCCACTGAATCACTCAGGACTAGAACATGACTGTCATAACATCAATAATGTGGAAAATCCTGCTTAAATATTCATGAGTTCACATATCCTGAACGTGGACCTGCAAATTCATGCTTCTTGTGAACAACAAACAGAAATACAAAGCTTCCTAAGGCTCATAACTCCACTCTGCTGTCTTTCTTATCAGCTCTTTGTGACGCTGTGAGAGCCTGTAGGTCCTTTTCTGGGGGCGCTTTAAGTTATATCAGCCATATCGATCTGTTAACTTTGCATTCATCAATCACAAGGTTAGGGCAATGATTCAGATAAAATCAGCACACTCCACCCTCCCCCCAGTGGGAAATTTGTAATTAATACCCCTACGTGCCAGTGCATCCTCTTCTGTGGAGAAGACTGTGTCACCTTTGTTTACAGGTATAGTTACATATCATGTCAGTATATCAGCTGCTCAGTTTTTTGAAGGTTTTTGAAAAGAGGAAAAAAAAAAAACAACTATATATTTAATGAAGATTCCTGCTCTCAGGAGGCTCAACTGTTTCCTATTAACACTCTCCCAGACTGCCACAACAAAGGCCTTTGCCAAGGGGCTTCCAGTACAATCAATGATAGCACTAATTGAAATATTATCTCTCGTGCTTCACACAAATGCCCAGGCAAGCCCCCAATAATTGCACACAGATTATTCCACAGACCATGTGCTTGCTAACCACTAACTCTGCCATCTGCTCCAAAATTACAACCATACCGCTGCACTAGTTAAATACCCTCAGTACACAGCAGCTCCCCAACTGTGAGATGACTCCCTGCTATTAATGCATGAGGGCAGGCCCAGTCTCGAGTGACCTCCTTATCACTGAGTCGATGTTAAGGATCTGGGCAGGTGATGGTATATGATTGATGTGGGTATACTGCCTGCCCACGTAAATTATATATCTGTTTCCCTCCCTTGAGATTTCAAATCAGATAAAAAAGGAACATATGGAAGATTTAGGAAACCATCGCAGGCTGCAAACGCTCCTGCAAGGCTGGGAAGTCTTCACAATCAAGCGGATGAAGAATAGCAGCAGAAACAGGTTGATGGTATCAGCAGTTCAGGCAGGAGAGGGATGTTTGGTGCACAATAAGAGGCTGTTATTACCCATTCTAGACACAAGAACTACAGGTAAGCCGATTATAATACAGACAATGAAAGTCACATATCATGACAAGGTCACTCGGAGCTGGAAAAAACAAAAAAAAGGAAACAAAAGGCCTAATTACAGCTAGGTAGCAAGACAGAAAGCTGCTTTTGTTCATCACATGGTTAATGTTGGGGATGTCATTCATTATTTATACTGTTCTCCTTTTGTTTCTTGATAGATAAACTTGTTTTAACTTATTTCATTATCCTCTGGTGACTCAGTCTAGTTGGCTTTGGATGCTTCTCCCTTCTTCTTGATTTTACGGATCCTGAAATATGCCTTCAAAGTACCATTTTTGGCACGAGAACCTAGTTTTTCATGAGCAGCTACAAAAAACTTTCACTGTGCAAGCATCAGCTATGGCTTCAATCGAAAATACAAGTGTAGTGGTTCCAGTGTGGAGTGGCTGACACTGCGACCCTGTGGCTTGATCTCCTGGGCTACTCCCAGCTGCTCCAACATGTGTGTCCTCTAGTGACTGAAGCAACTCTTTACCAAAATAACACAAAAACAAAACACTGTCCCAGTGCAAAATTCAGTAATAATTTACCCTTCACTCACATAAAAAGACACAAAGGACCTCTTAAAAAATACAAATAGCTGGAGTAAAACTGTTTTCATGAAGCCATGTCCAGAATATGTTGGCAAAAACCTTCTAATGCTGCACTTGAGTAAATTAAATTTGGTTTTGGTATAAATGCTTCAAACGTACCATCATTTAGGACACAATTGGTATAAAATGGCAGTTTACTGCTACTCTAGTAATGTTTGCATTTGACATAATAATTCTGTTTGTTATTTTAATCTTTTTAGAGGTCACAGCATTGACTTCTCTTGCAAAAGGTTTGTTCTTTTATCATTGTGGTTATATCTGCTGTTTTAAGCTTTACCAAAACATAGATAATTGAACATAACATATGTAATGTTAGATTATGCAAATAAAAATACAGAAAGTGGCAATAAAATCCCTTACTCGCAGCTGCATATACTGTAACTGCTTCATAAATAATGCTCCTAACAAACAAGAATAACTTGTGAAATGCCTGGCAACTTAGAATCTTTGCCTCTCAGCGATTTCCTCTTTACTTTAGCTCGTCTTAACTCCTCAGAAAATCTCATCCTTTGTGTCAAAAGTCAAAAAACATCGGAAGAATTTGAAACTCTGTGTGCTTCATGTAACTCTGCTAAACAGCCTTTGGCATTCCCTTACCCCAGAGGACACATATACATCCAGCAGTGTTTCTCTAAAGCTGCGTACATAGAGACAAACAGTACTGAGGTCGAGCTGCGAGTTTCTCAAGGAGGCAGCATTCCTCCGACACAACAACTTGGTGAATGGACACAGTCTGAAGTCACTATCCCTGCTGCTTATTAATCAGCTCTCCCTGGCAATGTCCCTTCTGGCCACCGAGTCACATGACCACTTCACTGGAACTTGGCAAACTATGTGGGGGAGGAAAGGCTTCTCAATAAGCTTAGCCTTTACTTTTGTGCGACTGTAGGAAATGCCACTGCGTGATGACAGCGCATTATTTGATATCCAGGAAGTGAAATTGAAGCCATGCATGTGCAAACTAAGGACTTTATTCAGCACAGGAAAAATAAACAAAAAAAAACAACAAAAAACTGATTCCAGCTGCATTTTCTGCCCATGATGGATTTACCCGGAAATGTTTATCTGCATTTCAAATACCAACGTTTCAGAAGTTTCCTCTGGGATAAAGTCTGTGAATCTGTCTGTTTTCTTCAACCTATGGGAGTCTTGTCATGTCACACATTTAGAGTGTAAGTTAGAGTAGTAATAATATAATTATATTCAAGAAAAAGTTTTTCTTTCAACATCTCCCGAGATTTGTTGTTTTTTTTCTTTGTCTGCTGAATTGTCAATGCCATACACAATGCAGCCACAGTATTGAGAGCCTTCAGTGAAATTCCAGCACTGCAAATTGATTGTTGACCCAAACTGAGTGTGAACAAATCAATCACGCTTCCATTAAACTCTTACAACAAACTTTCCACAATCCAGAAATGATAATTTGTGATACGAACCTGTGAAAACACCAAACAAACACAAGAAAAACCCTAAAAAGCAGCACTTAATACAGAAACAGACTGCAACACAGAAATTGCTCCCCACCACAGGAATGGGAAAGACAACTGGATAACAATTACCTCCAATTTGCAATTTGCCTTTTCAGAAAACAAATAGACCCTCTTGTTGTTTCCATGAAATATGCAAAGTGGCAATTTCACATCTGTGGAATAACAATTGTCATTTACAGACACTCATCATCTCATAACGTGTCTAATTTCCTTAATATTGTACCATGAAGGGAAGCAACGTGAAGTTTAATTGAAAAAAAAAAGTTCCATATCCATGGTAACCTCTTGAGTCAAGCTATGGAGCAAGAATAAGAAAAAAAATATACTATAGAGGTGTAAAAATAGCTCTCGGTGATCAATCTTTCATTTATGGGTCCATGTTGTTGCTCACTCCTGTGTTTTTCTTATTTCATGGATGTCACGTCCATAAATTTCCAACTTGTATAGAAGAGGCTGAGATACGAATTTTTCCTGTAACAGCAGACTCAATAGACTAGAATGCAATGCAGCCATGAGGCAGGTGGTATGTCATGTGAGGACAGTCTCTTCTCCATTCTCTTCTTATTGCTCTGTCTTGCCTGTGTATTAGGGCTGTCACTTTTTTTTCGAGATTCAAACTGCCATTTAATCGTGGGAAAAAAATAAGATCTGTAATTATCAGTCTGAATTCAAACTTCAGTGTATAATAAGAGGAATAAGTTGTTTCTTGTGTTCCAGTGGGGAGTGCTAGTGAAAAAAAACAAAACAACATAAAGTCACACTTACTACTTTCCCTGTCACCAATCTTCCAGGAGCAGTGCTGAACTATGAGGTGGTTTTGGTGTAGTGGCCACTCTCAGTATTGCAGGATCACATGACACCCACTGGCCCAAATAGATGTTTTTTTTTTCATACAAAATCATTACAAAAGGAACGGCTGAAAAACAATATTGTCACAAACCCCCCTTTATTTGTTAGGTCTAATAAAATTTGGAAAGTCCCAAAGAGCCATTTCAGTAAATCATTTTCACTATCATGCCATTCACTTCAAACTGTGAGGCAGAAGAGACATGAGGCGTGAGCCACCATTTGCGTTGAAATTCATTCTCCTTCTTTTAGTCATTATAACTCAGTCATATGTCACATCAGAAATGATACACATATTTAGATTCAGTGTGATGTACATTTCCCGTGAATATCATCGTATCATCATCGTAGAAAAAGATGCTGCTATATCGTCACGTTTTGAAGTTTTGAAATTGTCTGTACATCCATGGGGCACAGTATCAGACTTTGAAGTTACTTGATTGTTGCTTGCTTTTTTGGAATGGAGAAAGCTACCAAGCCAACGGACAATCAACGGGCAATCATGACACTAAACCATCTGAAAACTAATATGTGGAACCATTATTGAATGCAACAGCACGGATGGCAAAATCATAAATGTGAAGCTGCTTTCTGGTTTTTGTAAAATGCAATTGCCTAACCCCAAATTTTCATCAGACATAAGCAGAGCTACTGAAGCATCCATCAGTCCACATCGATACATCAAGCCTCGCTTCAGCAGCTAGAAAGGCAGCAGTCATCGCTGACCACAGTGTTTTTATCAGGCTCACTGATATCAGACATATAACAAAATTATTGATCTGTTCAGTGGACAGAAATGTAAGTTATTTGTATTTAATTTGTACATAAAATTGTAAATGGAAAGTAGGCAACAATTCATAAAGAACGGTGCTGTTTTTGCTTCTTGCATTGCATCTGTGAATGAATTACATGTTAGTTCTCATTCATTCAAACTAGATTCTTTTTTTTTTTTTTTTAAAGTGACAGCCCTTCTTTATGCATACAGTAATTCACAGCTGTTTGTAACAGGTTCATTCGAGTTCTCTGGGGCGCTCTGGGAAGTGTAGGAAATCCATATCTGGAGTAGAGGTGGATGAGGAAGGTTCAGGGACAGTGCTCCCAACAGATTCCAATGCTTTATGTCGAAATACACACATCAATACATCTTATAACAGTGTAAGAGTGTCTGAGGGTGAACTCATGCTCTCCAGTCAAGAAGCCTCCTGGCTTTAATAGCGTCTCATAGCCAGTTTACATGAGGTCCATTTATCACATTTTGATATCATGCAACTGCACACAGGTGGTGATATCTACCTGCCATTGTCGGCCATCTGCCTGCTCTGCCTGTACATTCTGCTGCAAGGCTTTATGTGGACTGTGCACCGGGAGACAGACACAGACATTTTTTTTTTTGCAACAACAGCTCTGCCTCTTTTGCCTTGAGATCCCTACTGAGTAGCTGTAGCCCTGCGATAAGAAGAGAACACACTCTACCCATCAACAATGATCTCAATGTCTTTAACAAAAGACTGCATACAGTGAGCACACCATGGCTCCCGTACCACCACCCCTATCCATCTCTGCTCTCTCAGCTGGTCATCCAATAACAGCTGTTGCTCCAAATTCCGATCTAAGCGGCTATAATTCTCATCTTTGGCTGACACGGGCCGATGGAGGAAGGACAAGGGCACAAAACACAGGCCTGCAAGGGTCTTGGCCAAAAAAAAATCGCAAGAGTTTGTGCTGCATCCTGGCAACACCAGCCAACACCGTCTTCTCCCAGCCACATACAGAGAACGAGGGAGGGAGGCAGCCCGCTTAAACAATGAGACTGCCTCATTACCAGTGTTTATCTTAAGCTGGATTAATACTACAGAAAGAAATGCTCTTCTTTTGTTTGGGAGTAAAAGAATATGTGCTGCTTCTTTTTGGGCAGTCTGATATTGGGATGTTTTACCGTGTTTTAGGCTTTTTGTTGTTGTTTGGTTTATTTGCAACTTCTTTCCTTCTTGCAAAAAAAAAAAAAAACCCACCAAAAACACCCACTGATGTCAGCGTTTGATTGCTTCCCACTTACCCTTCACATGTCAGAGTCTGTTTGTTCAGTTATGTGGAAGATAATCAACCAGTGGGGTTCAGATCCTTCCAGGTTTCATGAAACATTCTGAAAGTTACATTCAGATTCACTTCAAAGATAAAAACACTAGGACCAGCTGCAGAATATGCCAGAGGTACTATTTGTTTGAGCTGTATGAACTTTACAGCCTCACTTTACAGAAAACATGAAAAGCTCATTCCAGGCACACATACTTTTAACTACAGCTTTTATTCAAGTGTGACTCCAGAGTCAAGTCTGAATCAGTTTCGTCATGGTAAATGCTAGGGGTGGGGGGGGAAAAAAATCGATTGTAAGATGCATCCCGATGCGGACATGGATGATTCTGCATCAATTCACAAATGTCAAAAATCAATTTTCTAAATGTTAGTAAATAACGTGACACTGACAGAACGAAAAGGCAGAACTCGAGTGCGAAGGCGGTGCAGCTGCAGCACCCGGACAGTCTACGGGGCGCACGCACTAGAGTTCATCTTCACTAAAGCATTTTTTGATTTAATGAGTAAATAATCACCTTTGCAAGATGAACGTGGAGTATATTGTGAACTTTCTACGCCGTCACTCGGAGACTAACGTTAGCGGAGCAGAGCATCAAACTTCAACAGTAACAAATGAGACCGGCTGACCTACACGCTGCAGCACAAATAACTTCAACCAACTCTGAGGTGAAGAAAATAACTCTGTGCTCAGTCTGGCCCGTTGTGCCTTGGACAGCGATGTCTTTCCGCGGAGCTAACGGTGCACCAGAGAGGCTGCTCTCCACTGCTGGAGACATAACATTAACAACAACACAGCGGAGCACCCTGCCTTGCCTCATTTTGTTATTCTCATACGGGGCAGAAGATTGTAAGATGCTGTCACATTAATTCATTCATTCATTAATGCAGTTAACTTTTTAAAATAAAAAGGCTGCAGACTATTTATTTTATCTGCTACTTATGTTTCATATTGTATTTCAGTGGAATAAGGACAACAGTGAATGGTTCGGCACACAGTGTACTGGAGCAAGAGACTGAAAACAGGTCCCCTTTTCTATTCATTCAGTCCAGAATCGATTCTGAATCGAATCAGACACCAAAGAATCACATTGTGAGATTCCCCGAGATTCCCACTCCTAGTGAATGCATACAACTGTGCCAAATATATTAGATGGAGGGAAAAAATGCAAGACCACACCAGGTGCACTGTGAAGCTGACCTTGTCATATCCACACATATTTTCCCACTGCACATGGGAAAGCCAAAAGGATGCACGCCCTTGATTTGTCAAAGTGGTTGTTGTCCTGGGACCAACATTTTGTATGATAGCCCTGGGACAACAACTGCTTCAGCCAATCAATGTTTGTGATGTGAAAAACAGGAGGTAAAAATGGCTGTGCAAAGATGCACAAATTACAAGGTGAGACCAACATGAAAGTTTTCAAATTTACTTTACACTAATCTGCTACTACAGCTTTATGATCATGAGGATATTAAAATGCATGTTTGCTTTTTAGATTAGCATTTTGCCATTATGCAAGTAAGCTAACATTAGCTTGCAAAGTTGAGCAAAGTTGCTATGCCAAGACTGATTAGCATTGCTATATTTCTGGCTCAAATTGAAACAATCTGAAAGTAATATTTAGATGTTGAAATTTTTATAGCGTACCTAGCTAAAAAAGCTCAAACTTAGCTAGCTAGCAAACATGAGCAAGCAAGCAAGCCACAAAGCCAATACTAACCAAACTTTTAACGTGGACTGTAAATGTAAATAATATTTGACTAAAAAGGACATTTTATTTATTTTCATATTTAAGGACAGTGGCAAAATATCTAGCTTTAGCTAACAAAGCATAAACCACCCTTCATTATTGATGTTGGTTGAGCTTAGGGTAACTTAGTGATACATTCAGCAATTTTATGGGCAATGCTGCAGGCAACAAGCAACACAACAGTGAGGGCTAAAAATCTATCCAATATGCTGAGGCAACTCCTAGGGCACTGTTGAATATCAGAGGTTGCCCATAATATTGCTTTGTCTACTTCTATCCTTGGGTTAAGGATACTCTGAGCAATTTTTAGGCAATATTGCAAAAGCAAATATATTTCAATACCATCACAAAAATAAAGCTGTAGGAGCAGACTAGTGTAAACTAACAAGTAAAATTTAAAACTTTCATGTTGCACGTTGAGGTCAACATTCATACTGTATGATGGTCTGAAGACAACAACGTATAACAAAAAATAAATCAAAAAAGACTTGCGGTCAACATTCATACTGTATGATGCTCTGAAAACAACATCATATACCAGAAAATAAAGCAATGTTGACGTGAGAACATATGTTACTATATGTAACTTTTTGGGCAATATGACAACATACCTGGTAACAGGAACTGAAGTGAGTTGTAGGGAAGATATATAGCCTACCATATAATGTATCTGTGCAACAAGAAATGGCCATATAAATAAGGCATTGGCAGCAGGGCTCTCTGTGATGACATCACAAATGTTGATTGGCTGAGGCATTTGTTGTCCCAGGTCTATCATACAAAATGTTGGTCTCAGGACAACAACCACTTCAGGAACGTGTGCCAAAGCACAGCGTGACACTGTGATATATTGTCCTTGATGTACAACTGTCTCTCAATTTCTATATCAAACATAAAAGAAAGACAGAAAAAAGAAGAATGGCTCAAAATGCATCAACAGGAAACTGATCTTCATTTTGGAAGAAGCTTCCTACTCTTTCCCTCTCCATTGAGCTGACGCAGCCCCACAGCAATTTTAGCCTGCGGCTCATCCCCTCGAGGTGTGCCGAGAAGCGCTTCAAGCACTTATTCGTGTCGACTGCCATCCAGATGTACAGTGTTTCCTGCCACAGTGGCTTCAGCCTCAGCCAGCCAAGTAGCAGAGCTCTTCAGCCCAGGTGCCTAACACCGTCTCTATCAATTTGCTCCTAATTGTTTTTCTCTGGTCCTGTGATCTGCCCTGCTCTCTACATCCACCCTGCCCGCCGGGTTCTGACCGAGTCCTCTCCATACTTCTGTACACATCTGTATACAAGCCAAAATATCACAGTTTCTCTCATGAACAATCATAACGTGCGCAAGCTGCTTCCATTTGTTATTATAATCAGATCAGACTGTGAGAGGAGCTACTGTAACAGCTCCTTTATGTTTTAAAAATAGATCCACAGTCTTAAATGTTAAAACCATGATGACAGCATATTTTGCAGCTAAACCCATATTGATACAAAGGGGTTTGAAACGGGTAATGCAAAGGTAATTACTTTTACTAATAATTACTTCTAGGAATCTTAACTTTATGTATGACTGGGAATTGGTTCCGATAGCCGGTTCCATTTCGGAGGAGATTCGTGCGTGACCTGGATCCAGAGTTACAACACTAAATAATCTACAAATGTACAAAACATTCAGGTAACGTTAGCAGGCTACTCATTTTTAGCCACTGTTGACCATCAACAGATGAAATGACAAAACATCACCAGGACCAGATTACATCAGCTGTAGCTAATTAATGTTATTCTGTAAGAAATTACATTAATTACAGATTTATTCATTAAAAATGTATTTAAGATGAAACTTTTGGCTGTTGTGTGGTTAATGTACTGTCTGTAAGCCTGTGTCTGTACTCGTCCAAAGATTGTTAGAGAATAAAACATCACTCTAGATGACTCATCTCGACCCAATTAGAATACCATAAAAACTGCAAAGTTTCAGCTGTCTGAGCCAACAAAAGCTGATTACAGACCTCAATTGAACCTTTAACTTTTAGTTATTTATAACTTGAGTTACCTGCAATTTTTTCAAAATGAAGCTAATTAATTTCAATAAGGTGTTAGAAAGAATACAGATTCAACAAAATGCTATGCAACCTAAACACGACTGTTTTAAAAGTAATAAAATATACTGTCGCCTATTATCATGAGAGCTTGTGATGCACTAACCTGCAGACCTCTGCTCACCTGTAAATCTGCCTACCTTTATTCATTAATTCATTATCCTCCATATGTTCTTTTTAATCTTTTTATTTGTTATAATATTTGCCTCACTCCTATCAGTGCCCTATTCTGTTGCTGCAATGACCCAATTTCCCCATGGGGACCATTTAAGTTTCATCTAATCTAATCTAACACATCTCTGATTCTGCAAGAGATCTGCTGATATGCAAATGAATTCTGCACAATTTCGGTGCTGTCTGGAGAATGGATTGGACTTGAAATGGGGTGGAAAGAACATTTTTTTGCCGGTGTATTAAAAAGCAGACATTTTTAATAGCGCAACGATGTGACACAAAACAAAACGCTTCCTCCCTGGCTGCCTGTTCCAGCGGTAATTTGTGTATTTTTCAAAAATGTTGTCTAAGTATGCAGAGGTTTTCTTTTCACTTGACACCATTTCCTGCCTGCTAAATAATGACTATACTACCTTGCAACATAAGTAATGATATGTGGTATTAACAGTGACAGTATCTGCTGAATTTTATTAAGTCGGGGGTTAAAACAAGCTCTCTCTGGTCTACTAAAAACACACTGAGTGAGTCACTTGATTAATTCCATCTTTTTCTTACCACTGACACATTTCAAAAGTACATAATTAGGTTGAAAAGTGCAAAGAGTCTGTGCCACAGTTTATTTCAGAGCTTTATATGCTAAAACTGTGTCCCACATAACATCAGTTTCAGTCTAGCAGAGTAGCAACCCTCATTCAAGATGGTACTTGATAAGAGGAATAAAAACAGTAACATTAAATTTGTTGGCATAAGTCATTAGGCAAAAAAAAAATCTACTTTTGATCAGCTTTTTATGTAAGAGTCATGTGCTGCTTTATTTTTCTGTGCAGGAGCGTTACTTATCACATACTGGGCAGGACTTTGGTTGTGGAGGGCTGCATTTTGTGCAGTCCATGACATCTGGAAAAAGCAAAGGGGCTGCTGGCCAAATAAAATATAGTAAGGTTTTGGTTTGCAGATGATGAGCAAAAACACCCTCCCTTCCTTCCTAAATCAATGGATTTATCCACTTCATTCATTTATCCATTCACCCCTTTATTTATTTATTTGTTCACTTTTGACTTAAAGGGTCATCATCAAAAGGACAAAGAGGATTTAACAGCATTAATCTTTCCTCGAGTCCCTATCTTATTGTAGATTCATGATGGAGCTTAAGGAAAAAAACAAAAGGTAAAACCACAATAGGTTGATTAGGGCTGATAAAGGTGCAGTTCATTTCCCGCAGGCGGCCTTTATTTGCGTCTTTTTCAGCGCACCTCGATCCGGCCACAATCTAGTAACTGGACGGAATGTTAATGTCAGGTGTAAACAAGGTCAGAAAAGACTGAGTTGCTTCACTGCTCTCCCTTCCAGCAGCAAAGCCCTCTTGCCTGCCCGGAGAATATGGCTTAACTTGGATGACCTGACCACGCAGTCAATGTGGATTAAGAACTAATACTTAATCAACTTTGCAGCAAAGACCTCCCGTCCGGGAGATTTACCGCGCGTCAAGATGATCCTCAGGCAGCAAGAGCCGCAAGCGCAAAAAAGGACAATTGCACAGTGAAGGTGCATTAAAAGACCTATGTGACTGAAGGCTATTCAGCCAGCATATGATGAGCAGCATATTAGTTGCTCCTCTTCGGTTTTTGGTTTTTGTTTGTTTTTTTTGTTTGTTTTTTCCGGATTCAAAAATGCACAACCAAAGCAAAACTAATACTGCTGAGAATTATTTTGACAGGATTAAACTTTCACAGAAAAGAAGAGCATGACTACAGCTTAATATAACCGGTGTAAAAATAAATTCAAAGCAACCACTTAAAGATACTTAGAGAGTCAAGCCACTGGCACCAAGACAGCTCAACTGCACTTCACTAATCGCTTTATTTAAGCTGCAGCTTAGATGACAAGCATCCTGATGTCAGACGTGCGGGCGAACACTGCCGCGACATGCATAAGGCACTTGGGTGAGAACAAACTGACTAACAGTCCCATCCAAACAGAGCCGGAGACAACGAGAACAAGTGCTCAAAAGATGACAAAATCCATCACTTACCTTGCTCCATCAGCAGGATGCTCATCCCGACCAGCATAGCCCAGTACAGAGGATTTTTCATGTTTATCGATCTGTTGTTTGTCTTCTGTGCGATGTCGTCGGGGAAAAATAGCCTGTGAGTCTCTGAAAATCCTGAAAAGTGCTTTTCTTCAAGTCCCCGGTCCTCCTGTCTGACTGTAAAGCATCCACCAACGCAGCGCTCAGCAGAGTCCCTCCTTCAGCTGTGAGGTTATTGGCAGCGCTGCTACACACAAGCTAGCGGCAATCAACACAGCCATTTCCGGTCTGGTTTTTCAAGTAAAACACACTTGCTGGTGTTCTGCCGTTTCGGTAGTCACCTAGCAGTGGCGACATCTTTAATTTGAAGAAAAAGTCGACCCACTTCCTGTCCTGACCCGGTTGTTTGTAGCTAGCTTGAAGTGGCTATTAGCGGCGACCGTCCAACAGTCCGCTGTTTTCCTAATTACGTTATTTTACTCATAAAACATGCTAATTAAATTAACTTATTTATCTTGCGGTATATAAATTAAAACAAAATATTACCTGCGAGCAAAAACAGAACAATTTCTGTAGAATTTAAGATATTTAATATAGGTTTCATATCAGGATTGTTCAGTTTCAGTTCCCTGCGGTAGGCCTACCCATAAAGTAGTCACCTAATTTATTATAAATGTTCAACAAGATTTTACAGCCCATCATTTAAACCAGTGGTTCCCAACATGGGGGTCGGGACCCTCTAAAGGGCACAAGATAAATCTAAAGGGCCACAGGATCAAAATGAGTAAAAACATATTTTTATGTTGTGATTTTTTGTTCGGATGTTTCTTTTACTTTTTTGTGAACACTGGATAGTTTTACATCTTCAGACCTCTAAGAACTATCTGAATAAATACAAACTGAGAGGGGAACATCAGTCTTTGCTTGAGATGCTTGACATTTACTTTAGATGGTCACACAGGCCACAGGGGTCAGAGAGCAGCTGATTCCAGCAGTCTGCTGTCTGTTTGATGCTCAGTGACTCAATAATAATAACTTTTCATGGCTTGTTGGCTTTAAAAAGTCACCCTCCACCTTCTATTAAAGACATTCTCACAAATCATGTTGTAAACAATAACAGCCAAGCATGCAGAACAGAACATGTGAGAAAGGCAAAATAATAATAATAATAATAATAATACAATTCTGCATCTCTGTACCATCCTCCTGCACTTCATAGTTATTTCTACTGATTACATGCACCAGTCTCAACTATATACTATAAATGCATGAAAAATCTGATTTGATATTCTCTTAATTTAAGCTCAATTTTTGCTGACTTCCAAGAAAATATTAATCACAAGTAAAACAACTTCTGACAGCTTTAAAGGATACCAGCAGAATAACTATTTGTTGTTCTGTTGCCATCAATTCTAAAGTCATCCATGAATTTACCAATCAGAAGCTATTTCTGTCTGTAATACAGTACAAACACTTCAGAGACACTGTTTGACAAATGCAATCCATCATTTAAAATAAGTGCATTGAATTTGCATTTTGTTTTCTTACCAATATAACTGTTCAGCCACAATCACTGCAGTGGCAGTTTTATCAAAAGTTGTTCCATTCTGCAATAATAGAGTTTAGTCCAGCTTCAGACGAGTGACTGACTTCAATTCCTCATTTAAACATACAATCTATATGCATTCATCCATATTCATATTTTCTTTGCTCTTTTTTTTTTTTTTTTTAAATCAGCACACTCCTCATTTACGGCTCTATCAGTGTTGAAGTATATTATCAGTTGATGTAAACACCATCATGACTGTTTCACAGTATTGATTGTGAGTGTCTTGGTTGCATGTTAGGGCATCCTTACACAGTGTTTATCCTGCCGACCTTGTCGTGACAGGACACTCCAAGTCATGCTATGCTGTGTCAGCTGAAAGCAAAAACACCCTTCTCTGCATGTCACTGTATGTGCTTGCAGTGGCGGGCCTGTTTGAATGAGCGTGAGCTTAGAGTCGCTCCTCTGCTGTTACTACTGCTGCTGCTATCTGTAAGAGCTTTGATTCTACTATGTGTGTCTGCACCCTGGAGCTCTTTAATTCTGACTTAATTCCCATTGGGGAGATTATTTGCAATGCTCCCTGCATGTTACTTACCATGTTGCTATGTATGACATGCTGCTATTCTGTATTGCCACAGCAGGGAGCGTCCCAAAGAAAAGAGAATAGCATCAGGTTGAATTGTTTTTCTATTTTCCATTAGTAATAAACATACATGTGAGGCTGTACTGTTCATCACGGTTCCATTTCAAACCTAGAACATACATTGTCTAACATACATTTCTAAGCTGATAATACAGTTGTGACTAGAGTGTTCATAATTATTTATTTCAATTTATTTAGGGAAGTCAATGATGAATCAATTCTCTGATAATTGCCCTTAATAATTTAATATGGCAGCTGTCTACCCAGAGGCTCATGCATTCACTGGACTAGCTAACCATAGTGAATAAACAGCACTCACTACATCCCATCATGTAGCTAAACCAGTATGATATAAATCTGCTGAGGAGAGATCTGTGTAATCTAGTTTATGTTCATTTGGTAAGAGCTATTGAGAGCCACAGCCCTTTTAGTTGCTACACAACAAACAAATTAGACGGCTGATCAGAGGTCTAATGTTCAGTGCTGCTGGTTCATGCTTTATGTGTACTTATTCCAATATGCTCCAGTTAGAAAATAATCTGCTGGAGAATATTCTTACTTATAAATATACAACTCAGAAAGTGCAATGAATCACTTTTTGTTATTTTGTAAAGATAACACACCAAAGTTGATGTTGAAGTACATCACACTCTGCAGCTCCATAATGTATGAATAAATATTTGTACATAAATCTTATAAAATATTTGTTTATGCAGGTTGTACGGGAGCCTTTAAACCGGAGAGCACAGCTACTACAACAGCACCGGTGAAAGATGTTCAGCTGTTGTCTTCAGAGCGTCAGAGCCTCTCACTGGAGGCCTTTCACTCCCTCGTCCTCCACTCTGTACCAGAGTACACTGGCTTCTCCTTCCTTGAGATGTACAGCAGGTGACCGTTGTGTGATCTTTTTAAGAGTTAGTGCCACTAAAACTAATCCAGTCTAACGAAGCAACCCTGCCCTCATTGATATACATGGGATGGACAAAATATTAGAAAGACCTCTCAGTATAAAGCATTAGCTAATATTCAAAAGCATCACAAACTGCAGCCTTTAAAATGACCATAAAGCTGAATCTAAAACAGTTCAAATAAAAACTTAACATTAGAACCCTCATGAACATAGGATTTATTGCAGGTCTGTTGGATGAGACTGCATTAGCTTCGGCTAGGTGTAACTAATAAACTGAGCATATTGATACAGGCTATTCCTTTTTGACTATGTCCAAAATGCACCCTTTAGTGACAGTATGACATTACACATCATGTGAAAAATGATGTTTTACTATATATATAAAAAAACTTATGACCCGCATCAACTGCTTCTTCTACAGCAACACAATGGCCAGAAGAAAACGTTGGCATTGAACGTTTCTGCAAACCACAGAAATGTTGAATATATACGTTTCAACACCTGTAATACGTTTCACATCATCATTTCTACAAACGTAGCATATTAACATTTCTACCCGTTGAATAATGATGTTTTATGGTGTGACAACGTTGTGGTTAAAGTCTGGTTAGGTTCAGGCACAAAGACCACTTGGTTAGGGTTAGAGAAAGATCATCAGAAACACCCGCTTTTGTCGGTTGAAACGGGAAACGGGCATTGGTTCCCAGACAGTTTGCCCCATCAAGGAGAAGCTATCGTACAGTTAGCAATTTTAGTCAGTCATTTAATCTAATTTATAATTTGGGTCAGTGAATGTATTTAATATTATATCACTGAATGTGATCTAAATATTCTTATCTCCCCCAGTATATGCATCAGCCCTGACGGAGTCTCTGAGGGAGGACTACTTCAGGTCATCAAAGACTCTACGAGAGAGAAGCGCTACCCTGTCCTCCACTGCACCAGAGTCCCTCTCCAGATCCCGCCAGCAGATCAGCAAACATGAGGCAGTCAGCCTGTAACCTGCACAGCCTTGACGGTTTAACACAGGACTTTAGTGTGAAACCTGGCATGGATGTCGTGGTTTTCAGTTTGACATTATAACAAGTCAGATTAATTCTACAATGACTGATTGTTTTGTTGTTTATTCATTGAAACCTGGTAAAAGATTTATATGAAATTTGGGGGAAATTTTTGGATCATGAATGATTGAGTGATGGGGTATTTTTGAACATTTTCACTATTTACTCATGCTTATTAAATAAAAAAACATGTCTCATGATTGTGTATCTCTATGAATTTTGATGTAGAGCCAGACACAGACTGAAACATTTTGAAGTAACTAATTAAGCATTGTGCAGCTTTGGTGGTATCCATGCTGTGCTTTCTAGTTGTTTTAAGGGTAAATTAGTATTTTTTCATATAAGATACATCATTTAAAAACTTACATGTATGTTTATGTGTCCTACCTGATTCTAGTCAAAATTAGATATAGTATATTTCATACCAGTGTTTTATAGGTTAGTGGTTACATGCTGTTATTGATCAGTTTGATGGTGATAGTAACATTTTTGAATTTGGGTGGTGGGATTAAGCCTTGCTTTACATTTTTACATACCTATGTGTTTTGTTTTATTTTTAGTTTTAGTCGATGAAGTTGGAGAATATTAGAATGCACGAGTAGTTTTTATTTATATAGATTTATTAGTATTAGCTGCTGGTGTCTGCAGACCTAGCCAGTAATGCAGCATCTGTTAGTAACACATGAAGCTGCTCTTAACTGCATAAAATGTTTAAATACATCCAAACACTTGGCTGTTCTTGTGATAACTTTTATTGTCACCTAAATGAGGTCACTGAAACCTTTTGTAACGTCTTCTGTCGTTCCATTAAAAACTTTGATTAGAAACGTATCTCTCTCTTTATCCGTGTCTCTCTCTCTCCTGTGCGGTTGCGCCGTAAACGTAGTGAGGAGTTAAATCACCGTGACACAGACGTGACCTAACAATCTGATCTTTGTGCATCAGTGTCTGCTGGTTCTCATGCTGGAAGTTATGGTATAACTGAATTTCTGTCCAATGACCGTTATTTCTCCTAATCCCCGTTTGTTTCTGATCCTTTGGACACTTAGCAGGATCAAAATTATGTGTTTGTAGTCCGTCATATGCGCATGAATAAACATTTACAACCTCTTCAGTGTCAAAGCCAGCCCTGACATCCATTCCTTTCTCATTCAACTTGACAGCGTAGTTCCTACATCATTTCCCTACACATTGATTCACTGGGGTCTCTGCCCAGCATATAGCATGTGATTAATGTTGTTCAGCCATTTGTTTAATGGCAAAAACAGGCCGTCAGGGCGCTGCAATTTTGAGTCAAAAAATTAGTTTGATATAATTCAAATAATTTCATTTATTGTTAAAATACCTAATTTACATGGATTTTGTGGCATTTAAGCCAGTAGTTTAATAAATAATATGTAAATGCTCTTATGGAATACGTACAATTTGTGTTGCATCATTTTTTTTAAGTACTGTATAACCAACTGTTGAGCAGGTTTTTTGATGCATTCAAATCGCTGCATGATACTGAAATGCATGAAAGAAAACATACATCAGCAAAGCTATTGGATGGGTCTCCATGACACCACATTGCCTCATGTCATAAGTAGTTTTCAATAATATTTACAGACAGCTGTGGCAAAAGTGCTTGAAATTATTATATTTAGGTGAAAGTAAAAAATTTCATTTGCTGGTCATTTCATTGACATGATAGTAGCATGTCCTCTTACTGTGGCAATGATTGATCAGAATCAGAGGTTGGATCTGATAAACTGATTATTATCTCCCTCTACCAACCAACGACCAAATGTTAAGGTGGGTTTAGACTTTAAAAAAAAACAATTAATCTAACGAGGAGTCCCAGTTTAAATGTAGGCCATCTATAGTAGAATGTTTCAGAGTAAATCACACATACTGTTCACTGGTTTGATAAAAGCTACAGAGAGAAACAACATTTGCAATGAATCAAAAGTTCAAATAACAAACAAACTTGAAACAAACTCTTTGCAGCCCTGAGTTCACATCTTGGTTCAATTTATTTTGTTTTTGAATGATATTTCATGTTTATGACCCAATGAGAGCAGGAAATGAACTATACTGGACACTGTATAAGTTAACAGATAACATGAATACCTCTATGGTTGGAGTGTCTGAGAGGATTTCACGGCAGGATCACTAGGATGGAGTGACTGTATCAGCACTCATCCTCTCTCTTAAATGGAATCATTATCTTATCTCCCGCTGTGTTAGCCTATATGTTTATTCTGTCTTCATCTTTGAATTTTATTTCGGATAAAAAAATACACAACTTCTAACTGTGAGACAGAAAGGTCATTCCATGATCTTTCTGAGAAGTTCTTTCATGTTTTCTCTGTATCATATGCTATGATTATATGTAATTACACATTACTGTTCATTAGTTTGTGGCACAAATTGCACATTTAGTTTTTGAATTTGTCTTGGAAGATTATCGAGGGAAGGTTTTTTGCATCTTTGGCGCTGCTGAGTAGTTACAGGTCCTCCTGTAGTCTTCTGCTTGACTTTATACCTACACTGTATTATGTCTTCCTTTCTGTTTACTCATTGGTTCAATCTAGAAAAAGTTTTGTAAAATCCTTAGAGACATGTTTTAGTGATGGTCGAAATAAATCAAGCTGAACTGCACAGTTATCTACAGTGCTTTGAAAAACAGCTGCAGGGAGGTTCTGTATTGACGTGTGCATCATGTCCATCAACTCTTTCCATCAGTTTAAATGTACTCTAAAGCAAATCCTCTCAGGGGGTTACAGGAGCAGACTCAAGTTTAGTGTCCATGCATTTTACATTTCCCACAACAACATACAACAACACACAGAATCTAAAGCCAGGGCCAGCGGGGCCACAATGTTTCCTGCAGTGATATATATAGGCTATAGCCAAGTCAGGCTTCCTTAGCACAAGGTGTAGGTCACTCCAGAGGGAAGCTCATTCACAATCATTTTTTTATTGTATTAATGAATGTCATTTGTACCATACTGCCACCTGATTTTCAGTGAGGATAGTAAGTAATTAAGCACATCTCAACAACAGCTCCAGGTTAAAAGGTGGTAGAGGAGTACAATGTCATGATTCTACTGCTGCTAATTCCTACAGGGCTTTAGAGCACTGAGGAGGATAATAGCATGCAGGGAAGCCATTTATTTAGCAATATTTTGGTTAAACAATATGTGTGTGGACCATACTGACCATACAGACAGACAGTATGAAGTGTTGTGCTGCAGGAGTGATTTGAGAAGTTTCTCTGGATGTGTTGTTGCTGTTTTCTGCTGTGAAAACCTTTTAGAATACAACTGTTGTGAATCCAAGGTGACTGCAGACACTGTTCTTTATGATGGAGCAAATGACATATTTGATGCAACCACTTATCAAGAACACAGGCTGTGAGAGTTTGATACTCAAAACGTCAGTCCAACCAACAATTTTTAGGCACAGCCCAGCCGACTAGCCTTCTAGCCGGGTTTCTCTCTGAGCTTTCCTCCTCCACCAGCAGAGCCACATTGTTCCCTGAAGCTATTGGATTTTTTTTTTAAATGTAATTTTTCATTGTTATGAGCATCACAAATAAATCTTCATTCACTTCTGTTGTATTAAGGTCACGGCAGAAACTGATGAATATTTAAAAACCTGTACATAGATACCAATAATGAGAAAGTCTTCTACATGAGTCTTGAATGCATTAAAGGACCAGTGTGTAAGATTTATGGGGATCTATTGATAAGAATTGTTGTGTTTTCGTTGTCTTAGAATTAACCCTTTATATCTATGTAGGGAGCGGATCCTCTTCCACAGAGGCTGCCATGTTGCACCGCCATGTTTCTACAGTAGCCCAGAACATACAAATCAAACTCTAAAATTCCAAATAAGGGCTTTTGGTGTTTCTCACGAGTTTCGTGGCCAACGTAGGTTCTTCTAAACACTTGAAAGGGAGGGGTTGAGGGCAGGGGTATTCAGTTGGTTGCAATCTGCAACCTCACTGCTAGATGCCACTAAATCCTACACACTGGTCCTTTAAAGTATATAATATAGTATATAGTATACTCATAAAAGGTATTGTACATATCATAACAATGAGTTTATTCAGAGGTGATCACTGTGCAATACTGAGCATTGTGATATTTGAATAGAGTTTGTACTGTATGTAGTAGGGGTGCACCAGAATGCAAATATATTATTCAGCAAAGCACAAATAGTGGGTTTTATACAAATATTTGTTTCATACAAATATTTAAAAAATCATTTGTTGGGGGTGTTCCCCAGAGATAAAGCTGAGCTACTGACACAAGCAAAGTGCTCCCAAGGGACTCTCCATAACCTGTGTTTCTCCTTCTCCTTTCCACAAAGTTAGGTTGTAAAAAATAGGCAATAAATGAAAAGTGCAAAGCAATAATTGCCTTTGAAGTTCCTCCCTACATGTTACACGGTGTGCCTCTGTGTGTCTCTTTCTTATGGGTGCATAAATAGTCAGAGGTCTGTCTGCATGAGGTGATGAGTAAAGTTTTAGCTCAGTAATCAGCGCAGTCGTCTATAATCTGAGAGACTCCAGTTCAAGACCCGATGTTGGGGACCTCCTTCATAAGGTAGTTTATTCATGAGCACTTATTTTAACACTTTAACACAGGTGTATTTACTTTTTTTTTTTTTGTCACAACACTTTTTTTCCAGTCACTCACTCACAGACAGAGCAGGCACTAACGCAGCGGAGGAGCTGCCGCCACCACTGAAGAGTCATGATCTAGAACTCTGTGACTTGTTTTGCAGGACCCTAGTGATACTTTAAGTACCTTTAACTGATTAAGAACTCCAGCATGTTGTCTCAGCAAAACGTTATTACTTTTGCTGCCTATTCATAAGCCCTTTTTATAGTATCCATCTGCAGCTGCAGTGCCAAGGCCAAACCAGTCTTAAAAATGTCCTCAAGCCTCTCATTCATACAGCCTGATGCACCAGATTTTTGGGGAACTTTGTCATTCAAAAAGTCTCAATGAAAAATTGTCCATCAGTAACAGCTATTCCTTTTTCTTTTTTTTTTTGCAACACTTATATTCAAGTTCATGTTGGAGGCTATTTTTAAAACATTTTACATTCACATTTTATGAGCCTGCACTTTAAAATTTGCTCCCATTTAATAACACGTTTCTCAGTAGAACCTTTAATTTTCCTGTAATTCACAATGTTTTAACCTTTGTTTGCACACACCCACGTGCACACACAAATTAGATTTGAAGCTGGGTTGTTAAATTGGACACGTTTTTAAAGACAGATTGAGGAGCTTGTTACAATAGAATGCGCATAATTAATGAATGCTTCCAAGCTCTTCTGCCTCTCTTTTCAAGAGTGTACAGTGCTGTGCAGTCACAGTAGGGGTCTACATCAGGGGTTTCCAACTGGCGGTGTGCGGCCCCCTGGTGGTCCGTGAAGGCATGGTTCCTGACCATGCATTTAATAATGTAGTTTCAGTGTGGGAATTACTATTTTTATATACATTTTCATGTATTAATTATCGTTTCTGAATAATCAAACTCATGCAAATATATATAAAATTTAGAAAAGCCAAGGTGACTTCTTTTAGGATTAAAATAGTGCCTATCCATTCTATGTAGCCTGTACTCTGCTAATGTTGGAATGCGTCCCTAACACCCCATGCATTCTTGGCTTATCTATGCATACAGATTCACGCCCAAAAATATTAGTTTACTGACCAGCATCTAAAAAGAGTTCATTTATTTTTTGCCAGTGAAAAAGCCTTTATGCAAGTTACAGTAAGAAGTAGGCCTAACAGAATTAATGTCTGAGGGGTCAACTTAAATTCGGAGTGGGCTCTGCTATGCTGTTAGCTAGTTAACTAGCCAGCACCACCATGGAATGGTTGGTAGTAAGGAAATAGCCAGTGACAGAGGTGGAAGTGGACCAGGCTTCTGCTGCATGCTGACAGACAAAGCCTCCACTTCAGAGGAAAGAGGGAAACGTCAAGAAGAAAATACAGTGAGGATTACATTAAATATGGATTTATATTAACTACTGACAAAGCAGGAGACGAGGTACCGTTCTGTTTCGTATCTAGATGCATCTTTCAAATGAAGCCATCAAAACTATTGCGGCATATGGCGATAAATCCCAGTTTCTTGAAGGCCAGGCCTATTGAGTATATGCAAGAGATGTTGCATAATTTCAAAGACAGCAGATGCTCATGAGAAAGAGTGCAAAAGTGAGTGAAAATGCACTGAAAGCATCATATCAGGTGGTGCTTAGACTTGCACAATGCAAAAAAAACCCCATACAATCACAAAGCAACTCATTTTACCAGCAGTGGCGGCTGGTGACTCAAGAACTTGGGGAGGACAGTAGGAAAACCAACATGGAGTCTTACAACACACCACATCAAACTATATCATTGTCTCTACCTGATGAAATCAGAGGGATGGGGGGCAATTTTATATGCCAATAAAAAACCCCTGAGTGGTGAAAAGGCTGCTTCTTCAAAGACATTTAGCATATACATACTGTTTCTACACAAAGAGGTGCTCGTTTTAGCCGTAGCGTGGTTCACAATGTGTCATTTTACCAACAAAGTTACATTCAAATTTATAGTATTGTTCTATTGTGACAACAGATTTATGTTCTCATCAAAAACAGACAATATATCACATGATTTACATTTATATGTGTTTCCTATGTATTTTCTTAGTATACAGAAATATATAAAATACCACAAAGCTTATAATGTGATACAGGTACAGATCAGTGATGAACACTATAAAGATTGAACACTAAAAACATTCACAGATCTAAAAGTGTAGGTTCACATCAGAAAGTATTAATGCATGTATCAAATACATGACTTACACACTCTTATCTATATGCACCACATATAAAATATAGTCTACAAAGCTGACATGTTAACACTTGTTATTCTAGTTACTTTAAGCTTATTTCTAAATGTATGACTCAGCTTAAAGACGAACTGAAGAAACTGTCACAACAAGCAGCCAGACCTCTTGCACATTCACTAATCACACAACATCAACAGGTGACTGAACAATCACTCAATTAAAAACGGGATCAATTCCAAATGAATGAGTGAGTCCAGACAGCTCACTGTAACTTCAACAAGCAAACTACCCACAGCACATTATATGATCTCTGCTGCATTATTGTTAAGGAGATAAATTCACACAACAGCCCCAGAAACATTTAACCATCAGAGAAGAAATTAGCGACCAAAGAGACAGAGAGAGAGAAGCTGTAACTGACTCACGTTATCTGACGTCTTCTTCTTTCTATCATGGAGATGAAGTATCCACGTCATAACGTCCATTTGTGGCTTTTGGTCATCTTGTTAGTCAGAACTTTGTGGCTGCTGGTTAAATACTCTGATATCATTAACAACAATGACAAACAAGCTAACTCTCCTGGTTGTTTCTCCAGTTGCGTCTCCCTCCAGCCTCCCCTGTGGCGTCCTGCCGCTACTGCGCCGCACAATCAAGATCCATTCTCCAGTTAGCTAGACAATATTACTTAACAGTCCTCCGGGGCTGCTACAAAAAGCCAACTGTTGCGTTGGCTAACGGGAGCAGCTATCTACTGCTCGATAAAAGAAGTGAAACATAACCTCTAAATCTGAAAAAAGGAAATGTGGACTATGGCTTTACCTCATTCTAGTCCCCATGCACCCGACTGATATATTTTTCTAACTTAGTTTTTTGTAATCCTCAAGGTGTCTAGTAAACAAATTTTCATGTTCCAAACGCGAAATATTGTCCCATGGGTCCGTTTTGCGGCCATCTTGGCGGCCATCTTGGCGGCCACATAGGAGCTCCGACAAAAATTGAAAATTGACATAACTTTTGACCCAGACATCATGCAGAGACAAATGACCCCATTTTTCTATATAATTTTGGCATGAGGAATTGATTGAGATGGTTATTGTAATGATTTTAATAAGTTTGGTACATTAAAAATCAAAAAATAAGAAAAAAATCTGTATAATTTACACTCAAAATCTTGCAAAATACAATGTCTACATGTATACCAAACTATACGGTCCACACAAACTCTGGAGTCAGCTAAAATTGACAGTGAGTAGGGAAAAATAACAAAATATGAGTTAAATAAGTCAAGTAAATAAAAGGAAGGTGTTCCACTCCTAGTATAATCTTTCATGACAGAACAAGCGACAGAGGTGCTAAGCAATGCTACTTTTTCATCGTGCTGTGCTGTATTTAGTCGTCATCATTAAGAAGCTCTTCATAGTCAATCTCTTGCTCCTCTTCCTCTTCTTCACTCTCCTCCACCTCCTCAGCAGTTTTCTCCAGTAAGTCAATGAGGGAAGAGGGGAGGATAGGGCCACAAGACCACACTGGTTCCAAACTACCCTCTTCAGTCTTCTCCCAGCCTTGTCCAGGATCATGAGGGTTGGGATGGGATAGGTTGTATTTGTATTCGGGCACACCCCTAATGCAGCTCTACTATGAAATAAGATTTTATCCATTTTAAATGGTTGAAAAAAAAAGAGAAGAAAATCAATACGTGGTGGTCAATGTTGATATTGTGGCGGGCCACCATAAAGAAATGAATATATGGGAAATCCTCTATATATACCAAACTACTGATATTGCAGATATATGCAATGCACAGGCCTAAATGATACTGAGATTTGGTAATGGTTTATTTCAACCAGTTGCTCTTTCTTATATTTTATCATCTCCCTCTTGCCTCTCAAAAATAGAGGAGGAGCAACCTCCTCTGCCTCTATGGATGAGCCACCTCTGTTTACCAGCAGCTACAGACGTGTAAAACCATGATATGACGAATTGTGGAAATGGCCAATGATGTGAAAGAGCAGCTGATAGAGAAACTTAGATCAGTTCAAAGATTCTCAATTCAAATTGATGAGTCGACAGATATCACCAATGATGCGCAACTGTTGGCAATTGTGCAATATGAGGATTTTGCAAACCACCACCAGGGCAAATGACAGGTGCAGAGATCTTTAAAGCCCTTGATGAAGTGTGTGGCATTATGTAATGATGGAGCCTCAGCTATGAGTGGCAGCTAGACTAGGTTGTTTGTGCATGCAAATAATAATTTGGAAACATTGCATGATTCATTGTGAGTCCCTTGCCTCCAAAGCACTAAGCGTTGAGCTCAGCAATGTGTTTGATGCTCTTGTAAAGACTGTAAACCTCATAAAGCAAAATGCATGAAATACACGTCTGTTTGCATCCCTTTCTGAAGGCTTAGGAAGTGAACACACCTCTCTCCTTAACCCCTCAGAGGTAAGATGGCGGACCTGTGGTGTGGTGTTTGAACTGCTTGGTGCTATCCATGATACAAGCATTGAACTGGCTTCTAACTTCACTGGCAGATACTGGTTAAGTAAGCTGGCTGTTGTGTATTTTGGGCTAGCATGACTCCCCTAGTGAGGAGCACAATAGGGAATTGCTCTGTTCTGTTTGTTGTTAGCCATGCTGCTATGAATGTGCTGCAGTTGCATAATAAATGATTAACGTTCAGTTGGAGTCCAGATATACAGGTAACAGGAAACTGTTCAGGATATAACATTGGCCTATCTCACTGATGTTTTTGTAGAGCTTAACAAGTTGAATAGAACCACGCAAGGGAGAGATGCAAACGTCTTACAGCTGTTTGAAAAATTGGAGGCATTTGTTAAATAAATGAAAAGGTGGATAGAGCGAGTAGAGGGTTGTTACCTGGCTATGTTTCCATCAGTTGAAGAATATCTTGACAGCACTGACATTAAAGACATTATCTGTGGCCATTTGAGGAAGCTTGTGCTTCCATTCTGAAAGTACTGCTCTGACTCTGACGAGTGGCCTTGTGACAGCAAATGGATCCTGCTCCCATTCTGTGATGATGCAGCAGCAGGGTCAAGCAGTAGAGGATCAGCTCATTGTCCACATGCTCTGTCGAGAGGCACATGTATGATACACAACCCCTTGTGAAGTTCTGGATAAGTTCTCAGGCAGAATTTCCAGAGCTCACAGCAAAAACAGTAAAGTGCTTTTGCAACTACATATCTCTGTGTGAGTGTTTTTTCCACACAGGCATACCTGGAGAATAAGTGCAGGGCAAAGTTGGAGCCAGAGAATGATATGATCCACTACTATATTGCCAAGAATAGACAGACTGTGTGCAATTCACCACACCAAGAAATCACACTAACAGGTAAGAAAAAAACCTAATCTCAACCCATGTCCTCACACCCCCCAACAGTGGTCCCCAGGTTGCTTCTTAGTCAGAATGGTGGTCTCTGGGTGACAATCAGTTGAAAAGCCCTGGTACTACATCATGAGTCTTAGGTTAACATCTTATGCATGGGGTTGTTTTTGCATTACTTTTGAACTTGGAAAAAAGGAAAATGGCTACCTTAGTGACAATGGGGTGTGAGAAATGAACATGTGAGTTTTACAGGAGCAACCAGAGGGTGAATAACACAAAAGAATTATAATTTCACTAACCTACAGTGGCTCTGAAAGCTCAACACACTGAACCTTAAGAAAACACATGCAAAGAAACAAACACAAGTAAACAAAGAAAAAATCTTCATCAATCTGATAACATGTGCATGTGAGGAAAACACAACCAAATATACAAACATGCTGCAAATACAGAATGTGTGTATTTGACTGTTTTTTTTTCTCTGTATTTGCTGTGTGTTTTGTGTATTTGGATGTGTTTGCTCTTCTTGGTTGTTTTCTGTTTGCAGGAAGTTTCCGTATTTGTGTTTGTTTTCTTACTTTGCTTTGCATATGTCATCTTCATTGATAATTTGCTTTTGTTTTGTCTTTTTATTGTGTTTTTTGAAGATGCAGTGCATTGAGCTTTCAGGGCTACCGTATCTTTTTTTTAGTTTTCTTTCCACAGACAATAAAGGACAAACCTTTTGCTTTTTGGTTTTCAAAATTGTATGTTTTTACTAGTCCTAGCTTAAATGTCTGATCCATTCATTGCACCTTCTCCCATAATTGGGCAAGGGAATAGAAATGTTTTGAAAAGGAGACATGTTTCATCCAGCAGCAAAACCAACATAGAGAAAATTATTATTCAAAGCAGGGTGTTTTCATATACTATCTTAAACATGTCTGGAATCTTTAATTACAAAATACATCATTGTTACTGCCTTCCAAAACAACACAAGTAATTTCTGATCTGACACCACTATCAGCAGTATGACATTGTTTGCCAGTGACATCCCAAACTGTTACAAGTGACTGTTACAAATTTCCTTAGCCGCCACCTCTATTGTTGAGGTTTAGGCACAAAAACTACAGGACCTGGTTAAGGTTAGGGAGAGGTTGTTTAAAAGAAAACAATATTGATTGTTGGTAGGAATCAAGATGTGAGACACGCTTCACCCATACAACAATGGGCCTCATGCAAGAACATTTTCTTATTAGTATTCTGAAGCTCTGACTTTTCTCTGAGGTTTGTTCATACAAGTGTTCCAAGTCAGATTCAACAAATTCAACAAATTCTCCTAACTGCCTGAACTTGTCATAGATTGCTTATTTCAGCCTGATGAATGTTCATTAGCGTAACCCACGCCCCTGAAACTGTCATATTAGGCTCTATGTTCCGCTCTGTTTGTGGGCGAGTTTCATTCACAAGAAGTTACCAAAGAGTAAAAACATTGCGCAGCTTCAAGTCCTGCTTTCAGAAATCAGAAGACAAACACAAATTTAGGAGTGTCAGTAGGAGACCTAATATGAAAATATGAATCCAGCTGCCAACCACGTATCATCACAACAGCTCTGCACTGTGACAGAAATAAAGAGATAATGCTTTGTTGTGAAGTTAGATGCTAAAAAACATCTCTCTAAAGCACAGCGCTCCATGATGGGATTTTGTGATTTAAACTCCAGATTAGGGCATTATAATTATAAATCAAACAAGTGTTTCTTCCCTGTGAAGAACGGCAGACTGTTCATGACTTGAACATCAGGTCTGGACCACTAAATTCTAAGTATGAGAAAATTGATGAATGCCACAAATGTTCTTAAATCACTCCTACGTGCATCTTACGAACAAATCTGTTCATCCGAATGGTTTTTGCATGAGGCCCAATGCCTTTGCTGCAGATAAAGAGTCTTACTAATTCAAATGGCCGTGAGAGGTCTGTGTCGGGTAAACATAAAAAAACAAATGGTTGTTTTAGACATTTGAATAAATGACTAAAGTTGTGGTCAGATTAATTAATTTGTTCTCCAAATTAAACAACCAAATAAGTTGTTTGACCATGTGACTCCAGAAGGACACATTGGAGCATATCAACAGTAATCAGCAGGACATCATCATTTCCAAAACCCTTGCAAGTCATTGTTCACTAGGTTTAGGCACAAAAACCACTTGGTTAGGTTTAAATGATCACTCTGTTAAGATTAGAGGAACATGGTGTGTGTGGGTTAAAGTTACTGCTTCCTTAAAGTTACGCCACCTTTGTCGCCATGGCAACAATAATAACCATGGGGTTAAGGTTAGGGGACGATTGTAGTTACATTTCTTTAAAAACTGTCCCGACTCATTTCCTGTGGCAAAGTCCACTTTTGGGTTAATGTCCTCATCCACCTCTTCTCTTCTGAAAGTGTAAAATTGTAAACTTTTATAAAGTCATCTAAACTGCACCACTGCACCTGGTCATAATTACTAGAATCGCTAGATGGCATCTGTCACTCAATGTAAGTCGTTGATGAGCGACTGACATTACGACTGATTGTGTCAGTCTTCTTGGGAGGACAGTCTCCTCCGTGAATGCAGTGGTGGTGCTAACACAAAGGGCTCTGGCAAAAATGCTGAACCTAGATTTACTTTTGCCACAGCGCAATGCATCATCATCCAAGAAGGTGCTGCATTCCTGTAAGATTACTTTATGACATGAATGCCATATTTCTATTTACCTTTCAACAAAATAGTTGTAAAACCCTGTCTCTTAATATCATAAATCTCTGTGCAGTGTTTTGGCTTTGGATATGTTACTCAAACTGGACTTCCTTCACCATATTTCTTTGTCTCACCTGTACTTGTGTCCACCAACACAGCTCCTTGCATTTAACGCATGGCTGGTTTCAGTCTGAACGACTACCGATTCTGTTGTTTTTCTTGTGAGGAGAGTGTCGACTCGTATTGTCTTTAAATGCCAGTGTTCAGGTAAGGTTTGTTCCACATACAAGTCCCGAAGTGGCTGCACCTCACAGAGTAACCGTTGAGTCACAGACACTGCTAAACAATCCCATTAACCTCTGGCAGATACATTATGGTCACGCTTGAGGCAGTAAAATCCTTACTTAGTGCTCCTTTGATGATTACTTTTTGATTTCCACTTTTTACTGCCACAAATAATTTTACTCAAAACAAAATGCTGAACTTCATCTTAACACCAGCCACACTCGATCCCAGTTCATTCCACATCTGGAACATAGCTAACATAGTAGTCCATGAAAGGTAGCCCCTTTCCTCCATACACTGTAATACTACAAAGGAGGAAGATGGTTGTATGGACTGCACTCCACTGATAAAACTGGGGCATGGAGTAAATCCAGGGCATTTTGAGGGGGATTAAGAGGCTGGCATACCCACTGTTCAAACAAATTAGCTCTGAGCTGGTGCAAAACCCCCTTGTTGTAATGTTAACTTAGCAGTGCAGGACATTCAGTATTGAAAGTTACGAGTTTCCATAGATTCAGCAGGCTCAAAATATCATTTAAAGCCATCTCCCCTAGTGAAAGTAAACACAGTAATGACTGAATGATTTAAACATGATCAGAGATAATTGTTTTCATGACATTAGCTATGTTTTTGATAGAAATAGAGATAAATAAATGACAAGAGAGCAATTTATATATATATAAATGTCAATCGAGCCAAGGTTGTCTCATACTATTTCACGTTTCCTGAATGTATAGGGATTTCTATCCAAGAGTCAACAGGAATTCTTAAAGATTACAAAACGTAAATGCAAATAAACCCAACCTGAATGTATAGTACTGTATGGGTCCATTTTCTGGTTCTGCACCTGCCCTGTGTTTGTCAAATTAACATTAAAACTGAACCCATCAAGATGATGAATGCTTTTCTGTGTGCTTCCCTGCACAGAATGTCCTGCCTGTAAAATAAAACGGAGGCCAAGCCAATCTCTGCAAGATGAAATCCAGAGAGTAGCTGACAATCCTTTTATTAATTCAATGTGTAGTCATTAGCTACTTCTGTGCCAACATTTACATGCTCATTTCTGCTGAGTATTGTTGATTATTCTGTTTATTACATGATTCCCACCTGCACATTAAAATTCTATGAATCAAACACTGAGTCATTGTTGTAATTAGGGTTGTGCATATTTCCATCATCAGTCCATACTGAACTCTCATACAAAAAAAGTATTCTTATAATATAAGAGATAGGATAAGAAAAGCTTTATTGATCCCACGAAGGGAACTTTAGGTGTTACAGCAGCAAGCCACAAGAATCCGACAAGAGCACAACATATGAATGTCTATACACACAATATACACAAACAACAAGCAAATAGCAGCCAAAAGTGTAAGACCTGAGATGTAACTGCTTCAAAGTGACAAGTGCAAGAAACTGTATAGATGACAAATGCAAGGATATGTCAGCACAGACCCTGGGATTGGGTGGTTCATTGTGAGGAGATATGACACATATCAGTGGTAATACTAATTATACAACACTACTACTAATACTAATACTAATGATACTGCTGTGACCGCTGTGAGCAGTGATGACTGCTGTTGTAGAGTGTGATTGCTTCAGGGAGAAAAGATCTGCAGAACCGCTCCTTAGAGCAGCGTGGGTGGAGCAGTCTGTTGCTGAGGGAGCTGCCCAGGGCACACAGGTACTCATACAGGGGGTGGGAGGCGTTGTCCAAGATGGCCCAGAGTTTAGCCATCATCCTCATCCCACTCACTACCTCAAAGGTGTCCAGGGAGCACCCTAGGACAGATACTGGTGCTTAAAAACTGTTAGATAACTGCTTGGGTATTACAATGCTCTACAGCCTGGTCACATATCATACCACCCATCAGCTGTTTGAAGAACATCCTACTCCAGTGTTCCACATACTGACATCACATCCATGCATTGGTAACATGACCAACCATGACTTTCCAGCTCTTAAGTCAGCTCCTTCACAAACAGCTTTCATTTGTATACTTGTCTGCTTTGGTCCCAGAGCTCTTACAAAAGAGTCTTAAGCATCTGTTATAAGCACTGGTCACATTCTCACATGAATCAGTCCTTCAGTTGATCTCTCACTGCAGGAAAATTTAGGAACTTTGATGAACAGTATCACACAGACTACTGGTCTAAACTTGGGTGAAGATGCATGTTCCTCCTTATGATAGTACAGAGCCAGGAAAAAGTCTTTCAACTGTGAAGAATTATGATGCTCAGATGTATGCAAGAAATCAAATCCATTGCATCCCAACTGGCCTTCTCCAGGAGATGAATTGTGCTGGTCCTTGAAAAGAAAGAGCTCCCACCAAAAAAAAAAAAAAAAAAGAGGAGGATGCTGCCATATAATAACTCTCCCTCCCAAATGTTTCCTGTCCTCTTGGATGGTAGATTTGTCATGGCTCTCAATGGCCATGGAGGCTGTACACACTGGATTGTGGAAGAACATTAATTTGTTCAGGAGCCACCGTTTCAAAGTTTTTACTCGCTCCTCACAAGAAGACTCAGACCAATAAAAGATTTCATTTTGTTCGATCTCCTCCCTCTATTTGCCTTGGATGTCTGCAACTCTCGATCGCTCAAGTTGAAGCGCCTCCTCGGTGATCTTGCCGTTGATAAATAGCTTCCAAGCGCCTTTTGATGAGACGGTAAAATGCCCTGGTAGAGATACCGAAGGGCTCCTCAATATGTTATGGATGGCAACCTCCCCTGCTATCACTTGCTTCAATTACTGGAGCTGCAGGAAAGAGTCAATAAAATGCTCACTTTCCTGAATCTTGTAGAAATTATGAATGTGTCCTTCAAGTTCAGGTACCCTGTTCAGAAGACCAGCGCTTTTACGGCATTTTTATACAGACACCATTGATCTGATTGCTTGTGTTTGGTTCAGTCTGTAGAAGGAGGGTTATAAGAGTCAACAGCAGAGATTTTCCAAATACCTTGTGGCTACAATGAACAGAAGACCAACTGCCCAAACATTTACCTTTAATAAGTCACAGAAAGCTATAAGTTCAAAATCAAACAAAGAGATCCACTTACAAAACTGAAAGTAGTCTGAGTCTTTCTTCAGTCTCCTCTGTGCTGGTAAAATACCTACTGCTGCACTCTGCATGAATGTAGGATACTAATCAAGTTTTAAAATGTCAGGCCTAATGCGAAGGAGCTTAGAGATTGATATGCAGAACTTTGATGGTTTATCGCCTGCAAACTTCCCCACGGAATTCAGTGACAAAATTAGTATGTAGAGAAGCTTCAGCACCTAAAGTGGATGCAATAACCTGCAATTCAGTAAATACGCATTAATAAATTATTAAAAATGCATACACAACTACTCCAGTGTAGCAAATAATCTTGAAAGCAGTAGAATTTTTTTTTTTTTCATTAATACCAATTTTTCATGAATTTTAAACCGGTTCTCATACTCTGATTTGCTCTGTGCCTGCCACTTTTACTTTTGTAATCTGCGGTGTTAATTTGAATAACAGTGGGTATCACTGTCAGCCCTGAAACCTCCGAGCGGTTTTGTAATTTACATGCATAACTGTTCCCTACTTGTTCAACGGAAGGCAGCGGGGTTTCTGAAAAATCTGTCAGTTATCAAGTCTTTAGTGTTGACACCACACCCATCAAGTTAAAAAATAGAATTATTTCTTTTTTTTGTTTTATATCTTATCTTACTGTTAAAATGATTCTGCTTTATCTATTCTGTGAGATCCTGCATTTGTTTTTATTTTAGCAATATTCATTTTTATTTGCTTTGCACTCTAATTCTTAGAGATCACCTGTCAATCTCAGTGTGTCCAGTGCTACAATATCTTTTTTTCTTGAATGTAGTTTTTATTATTGCCCCTTGTATTTATTTCTAAACAGGGACGTGTCTAGCATTATAGAAAAATGAGCACTCAACCCTTTGACAGGAGCCTCCACCCCAACCAGTTAACAAATAACAAACACAATGCTTCAATATGCTGTCCTCGACAACAAAAACTGGGGGAAAAAAATCATAATTAATCAATGTCACTTGTAAAGTGTAACCTCAGTAATTAGTCATTAGTCATACAATTCAAATTAATTTGCAGCAGAACAGTGTGTTGGGCAAAAAGCATGATGGAATAGAATTATTTATTTCCACTCCAAAAATCCATCCATAAACACACAATATTCAAAGCTACATCTTGAAACAAAATACACATTAAATGTCTCATTTACATTCTGACAGTGTAAACTTAATGAGAAACATGCTAGTGAGAGGAAACCCCTAATTTATACACAGGGATTAGTTTTGCTTAATGAACACCTACTCAGCCACACAACACGGTGTATTAACAACACACAGACAGTGCTTTTTTTTGGTTTAGTCCTTGCATGAAAGAGACAGTAACCTACAAAAGATGATGCTGGTAAAAAAAAAAAAAAAGAAGTCAACTCTAAAGCCTGTATGAATAATACTGCAGCTTCCAGTCTTAAGTCTTCACTCTTCCTCTCTCCTTGCCTGGTCAGGACTTTTTCTCTGGTCTGACCAGGCGTAGAGAGGAGAGGAGAAGAGTCAGTGTATCACCACTGCCATACACTGACAATGCCTTCTGGTTTTGTCCTTGAACAAGGTAAAACCTCTAGTTTTAGAATGAATGAATTTCTATTATTTACCTTTGTAAAATTTATCAAAACAAACAGATGAAATAGAATTTAGTCTCCTTGAAATTCCACTTTTCTTTCCTTTCAATAACTTGTGGGTTACAGCAATAATTCTCTTCAACTGGAAACAGTACAAACAAAATGAAATTCAGATTACGTCACATTTAAATTCACAATAAAAGTCAGTGGGCCCACACTCATCAAGCGCGCGCACACACACACACACAGCTACTTAAATGTCCTGACAGGTCTGATGAGCTCCGGATTCATCCATGAGGTCTGCTTTATTACAATTCTATTATGACAATTCCACCATATAAACCTGAATCTATGTGTAACAGCTGACCTGTGTAGATGTGTAACAGAACACAGAACATTAATTGCCATCAGATCCTGAGCAATCTGGTGTTAATGGAGTTACTGCTGCTGTGCCGTGCGCATAAATGTGCACAGCCTCTTCATCAGTATGGAGAAGTACTCATCGTTTCAGCTGCCGTGTGATGTTTCAGCCAGCTGTGACACACAGCCAGCTGTGGACAACAAACAGAACATCAGTACTGATGTTTCTGTGAAATCTCAGATACATTTAGTGACACCTGAATGACATTATTGTAAGATTCAGACATTAAACATGTTTCAGAGCTGCCTGAGTCACATTAATAGCTGCATTTTGACATTTGACATTCCAGTAGATTATGTTATAGATGTCAAATACTAGAGAAATGAAAGAAGCAAAATACATGAAAGTTGGTTTGTGATTGTGGAGAGTTCTGTGTGTGTGCATCTCTGCTAATTAAAGACATGCAATTTGAGGCTTTTGTGCTCTCTGCAGTTTTCATTATGGACCAATCTGCGCTGAAATTTGGAGAAAAGCCAGCAACACTGGAAATCACTCCGCTCTCTCAATCAGACACAAAACAAAGGCAAATTGCACTCAGCTGTAAAACTTTATGGGTGTGTTTGCACCGGCATATCATTAGCACAAAATCTTTTGTGAATAGGTCCTTGAGATTGGGCAGATTGTTCTTGCAAATGATGGCCAATTCATGGTGCCATCATCAGCTGCAATCCATTCTTAGTGAATTTGCCCCTCAGTTGACTAATGAGCTAATATACACACATTGGCTAATGAGCCAATATATAGATATGAACAACTGAACAACACACTTTGAGTAGAAATGTCTTCATCTGTTCGTCTGTACAATCAGTATCCTTGCGAAAACTGTCGAGAAGATAATCTAAGACACCAACTACATACTTGTTTGTACAAACAAGTCGCATGTCCGTGCATTATAATCAACTGAAGCTGCTACACTGACGAAAGCACGCTGCTCATCTGTATTTTTACATGGCTGGTCGATTTTTTTTTTCTCTACGTGCAGCTACGCAGCCCTCCAACGGGCAAAAACTACATAGAACTGCATGAAAAACAAGTACAATCCGTTTAAAAATGATTAAATTAAATACCTCATTGTACCAGAGGCAATGAAACACAGCAGTGCAACCTTGTGTTTTTTTTACATTGCACATTAAAATAAATCAATCAAATCAATGTGTATCCATGATCTTGTAGTTAAAATGATCTGGTTAATGAATTCAGTGCCAATTAATGTAGCCTTTGCTTCCAAATCCTGCATAACTAACTGCATTACCACTTGGCAAAATTCAACATGCATGCAAAACTATAGTGAAAGGTGTAATGTCGCTGGTATGATGTCAATATGACTATCAACAGATTTTCACTGTCTATTTTTGCTGAGAACCACACGCATCACATGGAAAAAATAGAGAGACTGAATCTCGCTGGTTATGATTATATCGATGTGTCAATATATTATAATGGACATGCTTCACATCCAGTTTCTTTCATATTTTCATACACTGACGTTTCTCACATTATGTATAAAATGTAAAATGAAGTTGTGGGCTGCATGTTTGTGTATGAGAGAGATGTAAAAATTGTTTATTCTTTGAGTGTTAGAGGGAGATGATCAGGTAGGTGCTTGTCTCTGTTGGTTCCTGTCTGCATATAGTTGTATCCAGGTTTGCTGTCATTATGGAAGCTACAAGATTACTTTACTCAGAAATGATAAGAAAGTCTACCACATATATTACTAACCCTAGAACATTATAGATCTGTTTTCTTAAACTACCACTCTACAGCTGTAGAGTTTGGATTTTTGCTGTGTGGTGTTGTCTCACAATCAAACATATGAGGCTGAAGTGATGGTTGTCAAAGCCATCCTGAGATTCATTTGAGTTCAATTCAATTCAATTTTATTCATATAGCGCCAAATCACAACAAAAGTCATCTCAGGGCACTTTTCACATAGAGCAGGTCTAGACCATACTCTTTAACTTACAGAGACACAACAATTCCCCCATGAGCAAGCACTTGGCAACAAAAAACTCCCCTTTAATAGGTAGAAACCTCAAGAAGAACCCGGCTCTCAGTGGGCGGCCATTTGCTTTGACCGGTTGGGTTGAAAGAGAAAGAGAAGAGAGGGGGGACAGAGAAATAGAACAACAACAACATACATGACTAGCAACAACAAACAGCAGTAGCAGCAGGAGAAGGACATCCCCACGGCCACGGGCCAGAGCCTGTTCACTAGGGTTTCCTGCAGATGAGAAAGCACAAAGAACTCTGGGGAAGAAGTCAAGTTAGTAACATGCAGTAATGGTATATGAATACAGATGGAGAGGAGGAGGAGGAGAAGAGAGGAGCTCAGTGCATCAAGGGAAGTCCCCTGGCAGTCTAGGCCTATAGCAGCATAACTAAGGGCTGGTCGAAGGTGAACTTGGTCAGCCCCAACTATAAGCTTAATCAAAAAGGAAAGTTGTACGCCTACTCTTAAACATAGAGAGAGATTCCACAATACATTCACCAAGATCAAACTCATCTTCCAAAGTGATAACATCCAAACAGCACACAGAAGTCTGGCATTCTCTTCTGTGTAAAACGGACAGATCCCCACTGCAATATGGTTGTGGCTGAGGCGCTTTACCCATAACTGCTGAAATAAAACAGGTTAAGGATGACAGTTACTGTAGAAAATAACCAACAAACACACAGGCTGGTATGTTGCCTTACCTTTAATGATCATGTTTAATGTGAAGTTCCTCTTCCTTAGAAAACGAACGGCCAAACAACCATGCACAAAAATGTTGCTAAATACCTCAATATCTGAGTCAAATGCAATGGCACAAACAGCGTGAGGGAGCTACGCCAGAGTGTCAAGAAAGGTGACTCAGACTCAGAGACTTGTTGAATGACTAAAAAAAAGTCATTTATTCAGACCTGTGTAACCAAAAAACAAGTGTCTCAAAAAATGAAAAGAAAAAACAAACACAAAAAAACAAACAAATGACTTGACAGGCTTAATCAGGAGCCAGTACTCCAAACCAAGATCAACATACCCAGGATATGTTTTGCAAATGTATCAAATGTTGCATTTATAATCATGGAGGCCAATTAACAGAGTGGATTATTTTTCTAAAAAAGACAATCTTTCGTTTTTATTTCCAGTTATCATCACACAGTTGTTTCATGTTATTGTGAGCTGCAGTGATGGAATCAGAGTGTAAATTCATCCACACTGTCAGCTGTCACTCTGGTGAGAAAATCAACTTAAACAAATAAAGTGCAACTAAAATCATCATTATGTGTTTATTGTCATAAACGATCTCTCTGTTCGTTAGACACAACATGGTCTTCATCACAAGCCTAAATAAGTACAAATACCCATAAATTCAAAACCAAACATTTAACCAAATACAATAAATCCCCCCACCCATACTTGGTCTAACCCTTGACAACACTGATTATGTCATCTGGTGTATAAATACCCAGTGTTGCCAACTTAGCAACTTTCTCGCTAGATTTGGCTACTTTTAAGACACCTTTAGCAACATCATAATCATGCACAGGACAGATGGAAGTCATCAGAGCAGCTGTCTGAACTTAAATACTTACCTAAATACTGTCTTCATTAAACCATAAATGCAAATGTAAATATAACAAAACAATGCTAAACACAAACAAATCCCAAGATAGTATGCAAAAACAACGCTACAAATATCGATGTTAAACTGGCTAAACAAACAACTGACAAGTATGTGTAACAGGGACAAATGGTGTGGTTGCATATGGTTTCAGAGCAGTGACTGTTACATTTTGCCAGTGAAAATAAAATCTGGCATTGAAAACAAAACCTAAACTGAAAAAGGAAACATTGGCGTTGAAACACTTGTAGCCTATTGGAAAAGTTGTATTGGTGCTGAAGCAAGTTCCACTGAGAAATAAATTTAAAAATTACAATCTTACTTTATTTTGATATTTTTGCATCATGATGTGTTTTTCAATGTCAATCTTCAGAGTTTTTCGTCATGTCTTTTTTAGTGACAGTTTTCTTTTATGCTGTCAGTTTGTTTTCAGTATCACTGGTTTTTCAATTTAAACTTTCTGTCACTGTTTTGGTGTAGAGAGGAGGCCCTTGCTGGGCGTACATTACCCAGTATGCCTTGCGGTCTGACAAAGATATCCAAGGGCGGTGGCATTATGGTGGACATTTTGAGCCAGACATTTGTAATTTTTGCTCTAGGACTGTTAATATGTCACTTTATCAACTTATCAGAATAACACCTGTTTGTAAATCTGCTGCAATGTTCTTGGACCCACGGCCCGAGTGAGACAAGCTGGTCATCTCACAGCAGCAGTCCAGTCTTGTGTCATCATCCCAGGAAGAACATGATCCCATGAACTGATCTGCAGCTCTTTAGTGACTTCATGCTGGTGTTAATGTCTTTGCAGCATTTTGATATAAGGTATGTAAAGTGAAGCTTCATGTTTTTACTGGACAGAACAACAGCGCTGCCTCTGGGGCTCTACATGAACAGATATCACCACATTTCAATAAACAGAAATGTATTAAAATGAACAGATCAGGTCTATATTAAATTTTGTTTAATATAGCAATTTCCAATTGCCATGGAGTGTGTCATTGGTGTCTTTGCTTTTACATAGGAACCTTTGTTCACACCTTGTTGCTTGGGGACACAGCTATGATGGCACTCTCAGCCAGTTGTTCTCTTAAGGTACATCTCAAGTCCCTAATTTGATTGTTCCTCACTTCACTTGAACTGGAAATTGTTCCATTCCACCATCATGAAGACCGTCCCAAAGCACTTATTTCTGCTCTGAGAAGCAAGGAGGGATCTCTGAGGAGCCATGAGTGAGGATACGTGCCACATGTCGCAAAGACCCACCCTACTCCACCTCTGATTGGCTAGTAGTCGTTGCCCTCGTTGCTTAGGTTGGTTAGGTTTAGGCATGAGGAGTGAGATGGTTTGGGTAAAATATCAGAGTCAGAGCCAATCAGAGGCAGAGTAGCAGCGGCTACATTTTTTTATTGTTTAGAGAAAAAAATTACTTTTCCTACATTTATAAGTTACATTGTGTTGCTTTAAACTTCCTTGTGTTTGTAAATCAATCACAGTGAACATTTCACATCTTTTGTGTTTTGTCAAAGTTACCTTGTTGTCACATAGTGTTGCAGGCAGGTGCTCTTTTGAAACGTCTTCCTGTTGGTGCTCTCATGCACACTTAGACATCTGAGATTGGAGAGAGGGCTGCTGAATAATAATCTCTGAAATGCAAGAAACAATCAGATTAACGTTCGCCTTTTCAGAATATTCACATTTGTTGGATGACTTCACAACATACTATGGCTCATCGTTGCATTGCTTTGTGGTAGCTAATAGTCAGTTTAAGGATGTCAGTGTCCATCAATGCATCATGGAGTAAAAGTTTTGGTTGCTTGCTTGCGAGTGCAGCAACACATGACGATATCATGACATTGACAAAGTAACATTTTTAAACAAATTGCTGACTGAAACATGGGGAACCACCAGCATGTTACTTGAAGTTGTTGGATAGCAGCAGAGGCCTTTCTGCCTTGATAACTAGAGTGATTCTTTCATCTGGATTTTAATAAATGAATAAACAAGATCATCATATGAGTGAATGACACATTATCATATGTGAAATGTAATTAAGAAATTGTCAGACACCATTAGAACGTCGAATGTAAAAGCTTTAAAGGAACACAGTATAGACTGATTCACATAAATTGATAATAGTAGCAAAACAGATGTTTATTTATATGAAAATATTATGAATTATTAGTTTTAATTGGGCCCTTGCATTCCCTCCACACTCTCCCACTCACTGTGTGCTGGTGTCTATCAAACAGTTCATTTGTGAGGCCACCAGATACATTATTGATGTACTATTAGTACCACTCTGCTTTGAAAAACACAGCCATCGCAGTAGATAAATATGCAACGAAAGAAATCATTAAGCAGCCTGGCCAAGCTTAACTGCCACAAAGTTCAGCGAAGTGCAACAGCAGTCAAGCCCATGTGTCTATAAAATCCCCTGGATCAATTGAAGAAATCAGAGACAAATCCCAATAGGAATAGCACGGCTGTTTGGCAAAAAGTAAGTCACTGGGGCGAAATTGATTATTTGACAATCCTGCTTAACTCCACACGTCAAGCCAAGTCTTATGGATTATCATTACACTCATGGACAATCACTCACACAAATAGTGTGCTGGCCAGGCTAAGGATCAGTAACAGTTATGTCTAGCACAGCACATAAAAACAGCTGCACTGGATGACTGGTGGCCAACAATCTGATCTTGACATGTGGAATTAATCACCAACAACCAGTTTAATCCACAATATCATCCTCCTATCAGCATCTCAAACACACAGAGCACATTTTAAACAGTTTGAACAATTTCCTTTCATTTTAGCCACAGTCATTCTTAAACCAGGTACTGTAGGTATCTGAACCAATCTGATGTCTCTCTCTAACCCTAACCAAGGTCCCTTAGCCAAAGCAATGTCCAATCAGAACATGGTTTGATTTTTACAACAGTGATGTGCAACTGTGATGGAAATTTTCTAAACACACATATGAAAAAATACACAAAACACAGCTGTAAGGAGACGAACCTCAACACAGAAGTCAAAAGAAGAAAACAGCAGGCGGTCTCAAAGAAAGGAAAATGAAATACACCTTATATAGTTTTCCAAAGACTATGAGACAACATCTGATTTGATAACATTCTAAGGTTACATATATTCAATCAATTGACATAAGGCCATGAGATGCTACATGTATGATCACGTATTCATCTCATGCATGTCACATATATGGAATTTTACATTCTTAAAACATAGGCCCCAAATATAGCTAAAATCCAGCACATTACCTTTTTTGGGCACGAGACAAAATAGCTCCCAAGGGCTCCTAAAAGAATAACAAGAGGCCTCTCTGTGACAAAATTGAATTCATGTTAAAACTAGGTATTTGACTTATTCTGCTTTTACATAACAGTTTTGGAAGGCACAAATCAAAAAATGGTTATATGTGTCAGTCTGGAGGAAAATCCAATTTAATTTAGAAGACTTGTTGATTTATATGTACTGGCTTTAACAGAAGTCACCCAATGTTGCACACATGCAAAATTTATAGTCCCTGGTTTGAAACTCAAACAGGTTTTTGCTGTTGTCTTGCTTACAAGACCCTTAACACCATCAGTGTTGCTGCTCCCTGCACTCCAGGAGGTAACCGCTGAGATGTGGAGTAGAGGCCGAGTGGGTTGAATGTGATCGTTAGCTCCAGAAGCGAAGTGAAAGGTGTGAGGTTGGGGCCTCAAGAGTCGACCTCTCTGCTCAGTGAACCATCGTTTTCATTTCTAACTCTGCTCGTTTGCCCCCTCTGTGTGAAGATCCGCTGGACTACTACGCCGACATGCAAAGTATTTCAGCTGTCTTCAATGATGCTGCATTCCTAACAGTAATTCAAGCTCATCTGCCATGACAGTCACATAACAGACAGAAGCAGATATTTCACGCAGCAGCATTGAAAACTGAAAAATAAAGTCGCTCCAGCACTTCTTATGATTCATGCTGTGGGCCTCCCAGAGAGTAAATTGCACTGTGTCAAATTATTTGCTTGTATGCCAGAAAATAGCAACCAGCTATCTATTCTAGCAATTCTTCCAGTAGCATTGCTAGAGAAAGAACAATTGTTACAATATTTCAGCATTTTGGTAACTACTGAAATCTAGCTGGATGATTTTCAACAGACTCGTTTTTTGTTGGGAGCAGTGAGAAAGAGAGAGAAAGAAGAATATGCCAGGGGCTCCAACTCCAGGGACCACGGGGAAGAGGATGGCATATTTAATGCCAGCATTTTCATGCATTTTTATTCACCACCAGCATCTCTTGTATTGCATACAAAAGCGACCCCCCAGTCATATTAATCCACATGTAAATTTCAGTGTCAGTTCTCTTTCATAGGGACTGCGCAGGGATTTGCAATGACTCCAAGAAGAGAATGGCAGATGTGAAGGTAGGGAACTGTAAAAATGTGTCTGTGTGTGCGCTGAAGCTTAAAAAAAAAAGGGAAATCCCACAACGTGGAGTTGGATAGCAATGTGTAAATTGTACAGTTTAGGATGTACGATGCACCTGAGATGGAAGGTGGGGATGGAGATATGGGATGGCATTGGGAAGGAGGCTGTGTTAGTGCTGCAGAGCAGAGCAGAGGAAGGCTCTCTGCCTGATAATGAAACCCTGAATTCCGTTTGATGAGTTGACGGCTGCTGCGTCCATGTGCTTGAACGTTCTCCAGTCATAGTTAATCTTTTTCATGGTACATGACGCTTCCACCCGAGAGAGATGGATGAAAGGCCTGACTTTTTCTGACATTTATTTGTGTTGCTGTTTGGCATGATAATCACCACTGGCCATCTGATAGGCTAGCTATCAAATCAGACCTCACTAACAGCGAGGTCAAGTTAGGAGGGATTTCATCTATCATTGTGCTCAATCGTGTTCTGCTCAAAGCTTCAGCTTCATGTCCAATTAGCTGGTAAATAATGGGATTTCAAGCGCTGATGGTAAGGTCACAGACAGCTCAACAGAATGTTCAACTTTTAGTAAGCACAAGCAAGAGATTACTCAACAACACTGGCTTTGTTCATCTGAGCAGATCAACACAGGGAGTAAGGGACGACGGTCAGTGGAACTCATTCTGATGACTTAGTAGATGTGTTAGTCATTTTGTTGTACTGAGGACAGCTCAAACTCATAAATGAAAAGGTAATAATAATGTGCTTAAAAGAGGCTATAAATGTTGCCTCTCTTATGTCCTCAGGCATCAGCTTGCCTGAGAGGTTCAGTGCACAAATGACTAATAGACAATCAAATGGATCTTCAAACTAGAGCTTTGCTTGTAGAGCCCAGGGCGAGAAACCTTTATTCTTTTCAAAAGTAGCTAAAAAGAGAAGTAGTATAGATTCAGGCCAATCCACATCCCGCTTGAAAGTTTAAAAATATAATAATGATCATTTATAATCATTTACTGCTCCATTCTAAAGGGGTTGCAGACAAGAAATGAGGATGAACAGAGTGACAGTAAACGAAGATAGATGATGGAGTTTACAATAACTTCAGTTTTGTCCCTTTAACTGAAACTCTTGTTCAGTTTAATTTCCTTAAAAGACTTTACAATCTGTATAGCATATGACACCCTCTATCCTTATACCCTCGACTCAGAAATGAAAAAAATCCCCATTAAACCCCTTTAACAAAGAAAAAAGGAATAAATCTCAGTAAGAGCAACAGAGGAGGGATTCCTCTTCCAGGAAGGACAGACATGCAACAGATGACATACACAACAGAAATAACAAATGGTACAGAATGGAGAACAGACTAACAACATTAGGTAGCTCTTATAAAAAAATATGAAGAATATGTTTTAGGAAGATGTTGAACAAATTCCAGTTGCCACCAAAACAGGTAGGACCTGAGGCTCCTCTCAACAGACTGATGGATACAGTACATTCATACAAAGGCAGGGAGACAAGGACACATCTGCTGTTCCCTCTTTTGATTTTCATCATGTTTTATTGGATGAAACCTTACTTTTTTTCTTGCAAGACTAATGGAACCTCATAACATGTGTCATGCTTAACAGCATCACCATCAGGCTACCCTGTGATTAGAAGATAGATTAGAACAATTAGAAGTAGATTATTAGTACTAATAGAACTTTGCACAAAGAGAGAGGAAGCACTAAAACGTGTGAATCAGTCCATACAATGTGTGTCTGAAATTGACAGTTTTCTAAATATCAGTATGTCAGGGTGGGACAACAACAATCTTATCTTCTGTATTCAGTAATATTCTAAAAGTCCACCTACAATCAAAAATGTATTTTGCTTATTGAAACTTCACTTAAATACTTGAGCTTCACTGCACAGTTTTTTTTTTCCACATTCATTTGCTGAAGGAGGAAAGTTCCTCCGTGTTCAACTTAAATCTGAGTTCTAACAGGTAATTGAACTATTTTATGAAAAGAACACATCAAACCCAAATTATTATTCAACGCAGAGTATTTTTTTATTTGCCTTAAAACATGTCTGGAGGAGATGTTTAATCCTTTGAGATGTCAATTACAAAAATTGCTAACATTTAACAGAATTCCCAGCAGGCAGCATACTGTACATGATTTTCAGCTTAGTTAGGTTGTGAGGGGTTTGGGTGACTGAACAATGACAGACTATGATTCATATTTCTATTATTATCTACCCCTGCCTCACTTTTAATAAGAAGAAGTTACAAAGTGTCACACATGCAATGCAAGACAATACAGTGGGAACGCTTTTTTTGGTTATCTCTGTATTTTCCATGCTAATATACCTATGTGTGATCAAGCTAATGAAACGACAGCTATAGCTTGTCTGAAGAAGCAGTCATTTATAAACTGAGAACAAAGTTACAGTCAGAGCCGAGCCTTTACATCAGTCACAGTGAGCTCAAGCTGAGAAAGATTAAAAATAGTGTGGTCACTGTCAGTGAACTGATGGTAGGAAGAAAATCTGGGCAGAACGAAGAATCTGAAAATTGGATGGAAATGAGAAGCATATAGATGATTATTTATAGGAGCATGGATAAGATTAAATGTTGGCTAAGGAAGTGTTTTGACTGGGAAGAAGAAATGGTCAGTTGGGGATCAAATGAAACATTGATGGATCTGATGCACATGTAATGGCTGGGTGGATCAGGACCATTTAACTAACCATGGTGAGTTCACAGCCACTTTGGCGCATTGGGTCAAATAATAGTTGTGCCCAAATTCCATATAAGCTTGGCGGTATTCATACTTATTAAATTTTGCCCACAGTTATACTGTACTTCTTTGTAATCAATGATTAAGCTGTCCCTGCAAGTCACATACTGTACCACTCAATAGGGCCATTAACAAAGGCTTTTCTATTCAGAGCAGAGTATTACGGTGTGCATAATGGTCCTGCTGAATCCTAATGCAGGAACAACTCAGATGTACATGCATCAAATGAAAGATGGGCACGACGTAAGAAAATCCTCCTCCATCAGAAGGATAATGCAAGCAGTGGTTGTGTTTCAAACTGAACATTCAGTACAAGGAACCAGAAGCTAATGGTGCTGCTACAAATTTTCCTTTGTCATATTTGAGGTTAACCTGTAGCCATGTTCCTGCTCTGTCTATTCAACAGCTTTTACCAACAAGCTAAGCAACAAGTGGAGCCAAGCTATGGCCAAAACTGGGAATGATTTTAGAAACAAACTAATATTCCCCACAAGAACAAAAACAGTTTCCTGGCTTAAATCTCTGCTTATGTTGGGAACATTTTCTGTGTGGCAAATATCTGAGTTGTCATTTTTCACTGATTAAAAGCTAAGAGTGCTATAATATAGACTCCAACTCCAACCTGCTGCTGCACTACTGTATTACTTTCTGATTAAGTTCCCTTTTAAATGTTTTCTTGTTCATCATTGCCAGTTGCAATGTCATTAAAGACACACGCCACACATGATGAATTGCTTTTCTTCCTTAACACTAAGCAGGTCTGTGTACTGTATCTGGTGTACAAAGAAATCCACTTCAGAGCCACTTTTATTAAATTAGAGTGTCAGAGGATGTGCCAGTGTTTCCACCAAGACAAAATCCAGTTCAATGCTGTTCTCTGATCCCTCTATAACATGTTTGCTGCCATACGCCCACAGCAGCAGTCGATGGAGCTGATTAGAAAACTGTCTGATGAGGGTGAAGGATGAGCCTAGACCTCCATCATATGGATAGAGCCTGCAGACGAATCCACTGAGCTTCATAAACAAACTCAATCAATTGCAACAATAAGATCATCTGAGTGAGTCTGCTTTCTCAGCACAGGAGAGGAGACTCTTGACGCTGTTTTCAATTCGAGGGCATGAATGTTTGTGGCTATTCCTGCATGGATAACTACAATTTCTGACTAAGCAATAATGTAGTGGGCAAAAAGAGTTTCCAAACAATCAAGAAGAGAGGAGAGGTTCATCTTTTTTCTCCTTTTTTGAAGTTCAAAAACATTTCTCAGAGGAAAATCTGCTCTGGAACAAGAAATAATCTCACAGTGTGAAATCAAGTGCAGTCAGCACAGCTAAAATGCCAGGTGATTCTGACTGAGGAGCATTAGTTGAAAGAGTGGGAAGGGTCAAGAGGAGGAGGCAGAGGTGTGTGGGCTCCGGTCACATGACTTGCACTCAAGTCAAATTTGTATTTTTAAAAAAAATGTTGATTTTGATTTTAGACTTAACAACATGAAGAAAGACAACTTGACTTTGATGTTAACATCTGTGGACCCGGTTTTAACTGTGCGAGTGCAGCGACAAGAGTCTTTGGCAAACAGACTGTGTGGGCGTCTCTGTGTACACCTGCTATATTAGTTCATGTATGTGCAGCAGCACAAAGCACAAAAGGGCTGGGTGAAGGCGGATATAGATCAGTGGGTGTAGTGATTATTAAACACTCTCTCAGCCAGTCACATCACTGCTCTCATAGCATGATAACAGTTAAGCATGATAACAACAGCTCAACAAATTAAAAGCAATACTACAACAATACAATAATACAACAATAACGTCATAAATTAAAAAATAAATAAATAAAATGGTCAGATGTTTATGACTGCATCCACGGTATGGACTTTCCCTTTAAATAAAGTTTTAGGTAAGTTCATATTTTTCAAATCCCACCCTCACTGAGTATTTCTATGATGTCTATGATGTCCCTGACCACAGAGACGGGCAAAGCCAGTTTCAAGGTCAGGTCAAGGTCAAGAAAAAATAGCGCCCTATGATTCAGAGAGTGAGCAGGCAATGCTGTCCCTAACTATCTGAACAAGGTGGGAATGTTGGCTAGAGAGTGCAAAAGCAACACACTATCAAACAAGTGATATTAGGGATGCTCTGCTTGAAGAGGCAGAGGACTGTAGCAACCCCAAAATGAAAAGCAAAGCTTTGAATTCATTATGTCTATGGTCATATGGTATGATATTCTATTTGCCGTGAACACTGTCAGTAAGACACTCCAGTCCAGGAACATGCAGCTGGATGTGGCCTTGTCTCAGCTAAATGGACTAATTGACTTCATGCGAAAATACAGAGACAACAGATCTGTGTCTGCAAAATCCCCTGCAACAGAGACTGCCTCTGATATGGACACTGAACCTGTAATCAAAGCAACATGATGAAACACAAATGGGATGAAAATCAAAATGAATATACCCCAGACACAGAGCAAGCATATATAACAGACTACTTTATTGTGATAATGGACCAGGCTCTCACTGTTCTCTGTACCCATTTTAAACAATGCAGGAGTTTGGCAACATGTTTGGATTTCTTTTTGATCTGACCAAACTGTGTGAAATGGAGGAGACTGACCTGCAAAGACACAAGACTGAATGATGCTCTGAGCACGTCTGAATCTCAGGACATAAACGCACCTGACCTCTACCATGAGTTGAGGATACTTGGAGAGATACTTCCAAAGTGAACAACTACAGCACATCAAACACTTTGTTGTCTCAAAAGGATTAAAAGGAATCTTCCAACTGTAAGATTGCGCTCAGGATCCTGTTGACTATCCCAGTAACAGTGGCATTGGGTGAGCGAAGCTTTTTAAAGTTGAAGCTAATCAAAAACTATTTGCGCTCCTCCATGTTGCAGGACAGACTACGTAGGCTCGCCCTTCTATCAGTCGAAAAGGATGTTGCATCCAAGTTGGACTACAAGGATTTTATCGTTGAGTTTGCAGCCAAGAAGTCAAGGAAAGTGACTTTCACTTAATCCATTTATGTGTATGGTGAGTTGGACTGAGTCCATCTCATTTGTTTGAGTTACAGTACAGTGCACACTACAGTAGGCTAGGCCATGTATGACCTGATCAGTATGAAAAAATAATCCTACACCATAATGAAATGTATAGACCTGAAATATTGAATTGAAACATTTCAGCTTTTGTCATTTTTACATAGAAATGTCATGTCAAAATAGGGACAGATGAGATGACTGTCATCAGTGGGTGTTGATTTTTTTCCTTTAAAAGACTATAGCAACTAAGCTTAGACAATGTGCACATGATGCTGTATTATTCTAGCCTACTTGTTCAAAATGTATTGCCTATATATTCCCGTATTATACAGCCTGCAATGGATCTAGAAGAGCGAGGTCTGACCAAAATAACTGGTCTGAAAAATGATCTAAAATCTGAATGAAATGTAGAATACAGACCTGAAATATTGAATTTTAACATACTGTCATACTTCAACATGCCAAAATAAATTGACAGCTGAGCTGACTCGATGATGATGTGGATGATTTTTTTTTCCTTTTTGAGACTATAATAATAAAAAGTCATAGCTGAGACTGTGTGCATGATGATGCTGTATTCTTCTGCTTGTTAGAAATGTATTGCACTGAGATTTTGTGTGCAGTAGAACTAGAATAGCTATGTGCGTGTGACTGTGATTCATGCGCATGCATGTCAATAAGCAGGACCTCGTACAGGGCGTCGCACCCTCCCTGTGACGGCCCTGCTTTTGACATACCTCTTAACATCTGATAACACCTTTGCATGGGAGGTGAATTGGTGTGGGTCTATTACATTTTACAATTAGGTTGTGTCAACAGTAACTAACACATTTTGAGCATATGACTGACTAGGGTGCAGAGAGGTCTGGTTGTTATGTCTCGACCCGCTTCCTAGGTTATGACTTTTTGTCATTCATTCATTTCCTGTTTTATTTTGAAATACTCACCTCTCCTCTCGTTTCAGATACTTCACTTCCTGCCCTTGTGTGATTGCCTACTCTGCCCTGATTAGTTGTTCCACATCATCTCTCCCTACCTAGTGTATTTAGTCTGTGTTCACCTCTCTCTCCGTGACTAGCGTTCCAGCCTTTTTTCTAGTGTGTTACTTCCCTGGTATTTTTGATCCCTGCTGGTTCAAAAACTACTCAAAACAGAGGATATTTTAGTTGCTCACAAAACTATTAATTTCTCCATATTAAACCAAAACAGAAGTTATAAACAACAAAGATCATTGAGCCAGCCCATATTGCGAGATATACTGTACATTTGTTAACTGAAATACATGTCAAAACAATATGTGAACAAAATGTAGCAGGGTGATACACAAACAACATACGTGTTTTGTCACAGAAAAGAAAAAATTCTTCAGGCACTCTAAGGCAGAGAGAAAGTATATTAAAAGGGCTTTGATGGAAAAATAATTATCAGAATTTATTTTTATTCTTTCATTTTTCTGATTTGTTATTTAAACTCTGTTCTTTGGCTTGGTGTGATAATCACAGCAGCTCTGCCTCCAAAAAATATGTGTAACCAAAACTGACCATCCAATCATCTGACCCCCCCCCCCCCCCACACACACACATCCCATGGATCTAACCCAGGAGCACTGAGATGAATGGGTTTAAAGCGGTGTATAGAGTGAACCAATTTTCACCAGGCTTACCTCATTTTTCAGCAAACAAAAACTTCTGCCATAAGGGTGACATGAAAGATGCTACAATCACATAAATATTACTGTTACTTTAACAGTAGTGCAGAATCTGAATCAGTCAGTCAGTTTCTGAATGTGAACAAAGTAGTGCAGTAGTTGAATGGATGTGTTTTCCATTCATTAGAGTCATTTCATGCAGTGGAATCTATGATGTAAGCATGTGTCGACAGTGTTTTTGTAATTACTTTCACTGCCAGAAGGGGGAGACGAAAGTCCTGCACTCCAGCTCTAAATGCACAATATGTAATTTCTGCCACTAGGGGTCTCTCAATCAAAACAATAACAAAAGACAGAGTGTGATGATGTTAGGAAGTAGCGTGGGATCATGAGAGTTGTTGTTTTCATTGTTAAACAACCAGCTTCTCCAGGATAGGAGATTACTGATTACTTCAGTGTTCATCGTTCAAGCCAAATTATCTGCAGAGGTCTCCTCCCAAAACAAACAGATAACAGGTAAAAACACTGAATAAAGCAGTCTCATGTAAAAATTCAGTGTTTCTCTGATGCTGTCGGGTGGTCACAGGACATAAGGAGGGGCTGTTAGCCAAACTGCTGCTAACATTTGCTCAACTTGTTTGTCTAACTTAAGACACAGACGTTCAACATGTTTTTACCAGGAGCCGAATTATCTGCAGAGGTCTCCTCCTCTCCAAAACAAATGCACACAGGGATTAAAAGCAGTGAAAACACTAAATAAAGCAGTTTCACTTAAAAAAATCAGTGTTTCTCTGACACTGTTTGGCGGAAAGGGGATGTCTGGGAGGGGCTGTTAGCCGCACTGCTAATATTTGCTCAGCTTGTTTCTCTGATAACTCAAGATCCAGACATCCAGTGACTGAAATCCTTCATCCCTCCAATCCTTCGTTAAAAGATACAGTTAAAAACGTCCAAGATCTAAAAAAGTTACGACGCATACATCTTGTGCGCACATACTCTTTGGTAAAATTAAAATTACGGATCTCTCTGGGTTTGAAAATTGTTGGAAACATTTGGGATAATGTAAGTACACAACTCAACAAAATATATAACATAGGTCTAGTTGTTTTAGACATTTGAATGCAGAATAGTTACATATTATAGCTTTAAGAAGGTTATTAACATGTGTGTGGGCTAATGGGGCAGCTCTCTGCAGCACAGAGTAATGTAAATGACCAGAATTTGGTTCAAACAGACAAGCTGGAAGAATGTGGGTGAGGAAAATGTGTAAGTGGGGTTCTCTTTTCCCACAGCAGCTAGTTTCCATTGTATCCATTGTTGAGGAAAAAGTAAGCAGTGCACTTACTGTGACAGAAGCCACAGAAGTCATCCTGACCAAGCAGAAAGCTCAATCCTCAATGTTTGGCTTTCATGTTGAATACATGAACCAAGTGTTCCCTGCTCTTCCTCCTCCTCCTCCTCCTCCTCTTCCTTCTCCTCCTCAGGAGATGTGACCGATAATGTCAGAATCCCTCCTGTTTAATTTTTGCTGATTATGAAAAAGGATATTAAAAATGTTCTCTGTCAACCTTTTGCAGTCTGTTTACAGTTTGTAATCCCATAAAGCAGTGCTCAGAGTTATAAAATAATGTAAAGCCCTCTTTACTGAATCCTATTCTCCTGTCATAAAACTAAATGGCTGCCATTTTTATTTATCTGTAACATAACTACCATAAAATTGAGCAGTGTTTCATGTCTGAATGCTGCATGCCACAGAGTGAGAATAGACTATACAACAGCCAACAGAGCATTTAGTATAACAGTGGTGACTTGGCCATCCGGAGGACTGAGATAATTTCCAATTTAGCCCGCTGAATGAGACAATGCAGAGAGAGCATTGTGGTAATCTGTCTTTTCTGTGCCAAGCCATTTGTGAAAATAATTTAAGAGAAGGACCTGCGGTGATAATCTCTCCTTATTTGACTACTGATGAGCCACACCACATTGGGAGGGGGGCTGTTTATCTCTATAAACCAAGGTGTCAAGTAGGATTTCACACAGAAAACTGCCCTGAATGAGCTCAACAGCTTTTGTTATTCCAAGAAAGACAACGTAGAGGCTATTTTTAAGATTTTATTTATTTTAATTTTCAGATGACAATGGTAACACATACATGTACAGCTGAGGGAATGGGAATGTGTGTATATTATATATATATATATATATATATATAGATCTTGTACTAAGTGCCTGTCTTTCACTCCAGCCTTTTCCAGCCACTGGTAGGATTTCTTGATATCCGGCACCTCTATCTGTTGGTGGTACATGCCTTGTAGGGGCTTGACCCTCCATGATGGTTCCTCCTCCTCTGCATCATCGGGTTTTGGCAGCCTGAGGTATTCACTCAGCAGCTCATCTTTGGGGGCCATCTTCCTGATGCATTCCTGGATCTTGGTTGTTTCATCCTGAACAGTGGCTCTGACGCTCACCAGTCCTCGGCCTCCCTCGTTCCGCTTAGTGTACAGTCTCAGGGTGCTGGACTTGGGGGAAACCCTCCATACATTGTGAGGAGCTTCCTTGTCTTGACATCAGTGGCCTCTATCTCCTCCTTTGGCCAGCTTATTATACCAGCGGGGTATCTGATGACTGGCAGGGCGTACGTGTTGATGGCTCGTATCTTGTTCTTCCCATTCAGCTGACTTTTGAGGACCTACCTTACTCTGTGTAGGTATTTGGCTGTGGCTGACTTCCTCGCGGCCTCCTCATGGTTCCCATTTGCCTGCAGGATCCCAGGGTATTTGTAGCTGTCCTGAACATCTCTTTGATACCATCCAACCACACTTATCTTGTCCGAATGACATTCTGATATTGTTGCTGTAGATCCTGATGATGTGGATCAGTGAGTCGATGTCTCGCTCATTCCTGGCATACAGCTTGATGACATCCATGTAGAGGAGGTGACTGATGGTTGTTTCACTTTGGAACCGGTATCCGTAGCCACTCTTTTTGATGATCTGGCTGAGGGGGTTCAGGCCTATGCAGAACAGCAGCGGGAATAGTGCATCACTTTGGTATATACCGCACTTGATGGTAACTTGTGCAATCGGCTTTGAGTTGGCCTCCAGAGTTGTTTTCTACAGCCCCATTGAGTTCTTGATAAAGGCTCTTAGTATCCTGTTGATGCACATTTCAAAGCATTCCAGTATTCATGTGTGTGGCATTGAGTCATAGGCTTTCTTGTTGTCAATCCAAGCAGTGCACAAGTTGGTCTGCCTGGTCTTGCAGTCTTGGGTGACTGCTCTATCAACCAGTAGCAGGTGCTTGGCTCCCCTGGTATTACTACCAATTCCTTTCTGGGCCCTGCTCATGTATTGGGCCATGTGCCTATTCTTCTTAGCCGCTATGATGACTGGAGCTTCCATCCCAAGTATGAACAAATGGAAAATTTGACCTGATGGTGGCGCCAGAGAAAAATTCAGGATATCTTCAAAATTATTACAATAAGTCTGGTGTGACAAAGAGGGTGAGAACCGTACTGGTCATTTATTTGTTTTCCAGAATACCATCTTTATTTTCAGTGTTTATTGATTTAATATTTAGTTCTCTTGAGTTAAGTATTAGGTTTACTTGTTCTAAGGTGGTGTTCAGACAGACATTAGCTTTGTGTGAAAAAATGCAACCCTCTCATTCATTTGAATGCAGGCAGTGTGTTGATGCAGCAGGGGTGCGAACGCAGAGAGCTCTGGCAAAACAACTTAGGGTTGTCCAGCAAGTTGCTGCATAAACACATACACACAAGCACACATTCCTGCACACTATATTTGATTGTTAAAGATAAGATGAAATAGTTGCCGCTGTGATAACTTTCCAGAGTTGTGAAATCCTGTCTGTGAGTATTACTAAAGTTTGGCATCTGATAAGCCTTCAATATGTCCATCATGACTTCTTGGATTGTATTTCATTATCTCACTCGGACCTTAAACAACACGGCCCCACCAATGCAGCCCCTTGCATTGTTTTAACACAGGGCTGATTTTGGTCTGAATGCAGCCTAATACACAACAAGTTCCCCAAATTAAACAACCAAATAGGTCATTTCACCATGCACACCAGAACGACTCATAGAAGCATTTTCTAATCAGGCACCTTTATCAGCAGTAATTGGCAGAGCAACATCATTGTCTGTGCTTTCCAAAACCATTACACATCTGTTAAAAATAACAATGTCTTATAATGTGACAATCATGCATAGTGGTTATTAAAGTGGACAGCTATTATCCCATACACTGCCATCCATTGGCCAGCCATTGTAAGTGCAAGACAAGTTTCTCAAAACCAAGGTGGCTGACAGACGGCCAGGAATGCTCAGCAGCTCAGGAATATCTCGCCAATCCTTCTACAGTAGGAGGCCCTTGCAGGTCAATAAAATTTTAGTAACATCAAGTAACAACTAAGGAGTAATACAGTTGTTAAAATTGACAATTAATCATCTGTCCAATAAATTGGACATCATGCATTGCTGGCTATATATTTCATCTGCAGTAACTTTTTTGGCTTTAAATCAAAAATGTGATTTATGTTATTAGAATGTAACTTGTTTTTTGTAACAAAAACAATATTTTGTGCAGATTAGTTCCATTAGGTGAGTAACAGTTAGTATCTTTATATTTTGTAGAGCTCAAGCACATTGCATGATAGAAAAACCTACAGGATAGTGGAGCAAATACCATCTGAGTCAAGTGAAGATGATGCTAGTGGTAGTAATGATGAATGGCTGCCAGAAAAAGGATTAGCAAATGCCAGTGGAGCTGAGGATGCTAAGGGAGGCGAGGATGCTGAGAAAGCCGAGGATGCTGAGAGAGTCGGGGATGCTGAGAGAGCTGAGGATGCTGAGAGAGGTGATAGAGCTGAGGATGCTGAGAGAGGTGAGGATGCTGAGAGAGGTGATAGAGCTGAGGATGCTGAGAGAGGTGAGGATGCTGAGAGAGGTGAGGATGCTGAGAGAGCTGAGGATGCTGAGAGAGGTGATAGAGCTGAGGATGCTGAGAGAGGTGAGGGAGCTGAGGATGCTGAGAGAGCTGAGGATGCTGAGAGAGGTGAGAGAGCTGAGGATGCTGAGAGAGGTGATAGAGCTGAGGATGCTGAGAGAGGTGATAGAGCTGAGGATGCTAAGAGAGGTGAGGATGCTGAGAGAGCTGAGGATGCTGAGAGAGGTGAGGGCGCTGAGGATGCTGAGAGAGCTGAGGATGCTGAGAGAGGTGATAGAGCTGAGGATGCTGAGAGAGGTGATAGAGCTGAGGATGCTGAGAGAGGTGATAGAGCTGAGGATGCTGAGAGAGGTGAGGATGCTGAGAGAGGTGAGGATGCTGAGAGAGGTGAGGGTGCTGAGGATGCTGAGAGAGCTGAGGATGCTGAGAGAGGTGAGGATGCTGAGAGAGCTGAGGGCGCTGAGGATGCTGAGAGAGCTGAGGATGCTGAGGGAATGCCTGGCACCTCTTCAGAATGTCTGGATTAGAAAAGAAGCATCTTCTGCATTTCAAGGCATCTGTAGCTCATGTTCTAATAAATGCAGTAAGAGAGAGGGGAGAGGCTGAGGAGTCAGGAGCGAGGTTCAACGATTTGCATTGCATTGAACAGTTTAGAATATGTTAAAATAGGTGAAAACATCAGTTTGACAGCTTTACAAAAATATATTATTTTATAGTTTTCACATAATATATCATTTTATTAATTGGTTTGTTAAATACATATTTCTACAGTTGAAAAGTCAAACGCATGCTGTTCACCTGAGTGGATATAAGAAAGACACTTGAAAATGCTTGTTTACAAAAAAGTGAAGTTCAAATATTTTTTATCATGGCTAAAGGAGAATAAAAACACTCAGGAAAAAAATCCTGACTGAGGTTGTCATAATTTATGCAGGTTTAGGGAAAGATCATGGTTTGGGTTTAAATGATCATTTGAAATGTGGTGTGGGTTAAAGATACTACTTCCTTGTTAGGTTTTCAAAAAACTTGTGATTGGAAATGTGACACGCATTAGGAAGCAGGAAGTGAACAGCAGTCTCCTGCAGAAAAGTCCACTAAGTCCACTTTTTGCAAGTCTAACCAGCCACCCAAACTGCCATGTCTGAATATGGCAATTTGTCACCTTGTATGTACTGTATGTCATCTGGACAGCGCCACTTCCCCGAGTCATGATTACTATGGCCACTAGATGGCGACTGACATTACGACCCATTTTGTCATTTTTCTTAAGAGGACACTTCCTGTTTTATGTTTTTTCTAATGTCATCAATGATGTCACGGGTTGTACCATGAGTAGGGAGTTGAATTGGGGTGAAATTGTTGTGTTGATTTGTATTTGTGTTTTAAGTGAAGATGTGACGTTTTCTTTGTAATATGGTGAGGAATATTTAAGTATTGCAGTGGTTGCACAGGTAGTATTGATACAATTATTTGTTTTAGGTCTAGGGGATATAATTACTACTGAGCCCTCTGGCTGTACCAGCCACTAGCAGGCCACAACATAAACTTTGGTTGGCAATCAACAAGAAAAGGAAGCAGGCCTTACCTGAACCCTGGTGAGCTTGACTATAGCTTCCTGCTGTTGCTCCACCTGTTCCCTGCAGTGTCGTACATGAGACTGTGTGATGGGCCAGCACACTCCGGTCCTCTTCACATCTCAGCAACTAGGCACAGAGCTCAGTATCGGTTTCAGTTCATTTAGGTTAACAAACAGACAAAAACAGAAACTTAACCTAAATACTTCAGGGATGAGGGTTATCATTCGTTATTCACAGTCTCAAAGAAAAGCTCTGGCACGCTTGCGTCCATATCTCCACTCTAGCGTTCTCTCTTGGCCTCTGCCCTCAGTCCAGCTCCGATCTTGAAATGACAAATGCCAACTTGTGACACTTGAGGTGAGAGAGGGACCGAGACATCTGATCTGATTAAGTATGGTTCCTGCCTGAGCTGATTGGTCGGTAGAGTGAAGGGCCGATTTAAGGGAATTGTGTTTTGTCAGCCGAAAGAAAGGATGTCCTTGTAGTTGTTTGCATGTGATGTTGCTTAGAGTTGTAATATGAGTTGTTGCCATTTAAGCCAAGTAATTATTTCATTGTTGCTTTTTTAATTTGTAGTAATTGTAGTAATAATATTTTAGACAGAGACTTCACCAGTGAGACCAAACTGAGGTTGAACCGTAGAAGCAGTTCACGGCTTTCCATTGGTTGATTTTGCTGTCAATCAAATGTGACTGCTAGTTTTACTGCCTCTAACTCTGTTGTTTTCTCCCGCGTGTGCTTGTTCTTCTCTCTCTGAGCAGGGTGCGTGCCTTTGTCCCACTCAGTAAGTCAGAGCCCAGAAGCCCCACCCCGCTGTGATGTGACCATGTTTATATCAAACAGCCCCTGCTGCACTCAGACACAGAGCTGTTTATGTGTCACATGTCCAAATTGCACCAAAAGAGCGTCTGTCTCCACAGTAAATCACCTGTTGAGTGTTTGATGTTTGTTTATTTGTGATTTTGAACCTAACCACCGTGAAACAATCAGAAAATAACATTAAATGACAATAACATCACAGAAAACTTTCCAGCCTGTCTCTCTGTCGCTTGCTCGTGCTCCCAGCTCACTCGCCCTCTCTCTCTCTCTCTCTCTTTTTGTCTTGTCTTTTTTAAGAGGAGTCAGGAAACCCATAACAAAGCCTAACTTTTAACATTATCATACGTAGAGAGAGGTCATCCTCTCATCTCTCTCACGGCAGGGCTGTAAAGCTCTGATCATGACATGCAGGCAGAGTCCAGAAGCCCCGCCCCACTGCTGCAGAGCCAATCAGCTGATAGCTTGTTTATTCACAGTTTCAGTTTATTAATATTAATTGCGCTGCGTGTCCAAATTTCAAGGAGATCAGAAACCTTTCAATTCTTGGTTTTGCTCTGTTCTTACATTTGATGCTTAAAGTGAACCAATGAACTGTAGCAGTCTGGTGCAGTGTTTTTGGTTTTTTGCTGCTCTAGTGTTATCATAATGACAACAATAGATGCAACCATTTCCATTTCTCAAGAATCTTTTTGGATTCGTTTACTCAAGCATTTTTAAATACATGTTACACCGTGTCCTAACAGCAAGCCAACGTCTGACTATCAGGCCGCATCGTGTAACACCAGACGCTCTCTGTCCACAATGAATTAAATATGCACTTGTTACATCATGTAAACAAACCAGGTATCTATCAGCTGTGCACTCAGATCAGGCTGGAGATGTAACCACTCAAGTACAAGATGGGTGAGTACTTGCTATTCTATGTTTGTGCTTTTTAAACAGGAAACATTCATTTTATATTGTGATATTTACATGTTTCTGCACTGGAAGTGACATGCAATATATCCAACAGCAACTCCCTCCAGCCAGCTGCTACCTTATTTAGGTTTCTGTAGTGAAATGAGGAGGTATCATAGAGATAACTCCTCATTTCAACTAAATGAATCAGCTGTTCCTTGTCCATGATACGCTTTCAATGTGAGTGACAGAAAGTACATAGAAACAGGACGTCTGACAAAAGTTCAGCTCAAAACAGCACGCTGCATGGCGCTGCTCAGTGCTGCGTCACTAGCGGTCAGTTTTTGTTCCAGGCTTCAAACATGTTTATTTGAGCTGTAAAGTTGGGCATTTTAACATGGAGGTCTGTGGAGATTGACTCGCTTTTGGAGCCTCAAGTGACCATTTGATGAACTGCAGTTTTTGGCACTTCTGCATTGGCTTCATTTTTCAATGAACTGCATTAGACTAGCTTCAACTTACTTACTTCTTCTCCTTCATGAAATGTAGGAGCTTTCAGTGACCCTTCCACCACTGTAGAAAATAAGCCGCAGCTTTGCCTTGGGGTGGGAGGAGCTAAAGAAGAACTGGACTTAAAGATGGATGATGTAAGGAAGACGTGAGGTAGAATTGGATCCAGATCAGCTGTGAGTCATTGAGTTTACTCGATTGCCGCAGGAAGAAATCCTTTATTGGATTTTCTTGATTAAACAGATGATGTTCTCATTTAAGGGTGTTGGCGATGTTGTAAGTGTTAAAAACTGGATGACTCTGCTAAAATCACAGCTGAGCAATTTCAGCTGTACAAAGCACCTTTCCACAGACTTAAAAACTCAAAAATCATATGTGAGGAAAGCTCTCACAGTGCTGCTGATGAGAAAATTATTTTTTTTTGCTTTTAAATTTTCATTCTTTGTCCCCTGTGGCTGGAGAACATCATTCAACTCTAAAATGTAATTTGGGCAAGGATAGCAAATCTGGCAACTCATTTAGTAGACTTGGGAAAACTGTTGAAACCCTACCTTGTAAATTTAGACTGACAAGAGAAGTGTATTCAACTTTCAAAAAAAATATAGTCCATATTTAATCAGATCTAAGCTCTATGGGAGGATGAGCAAATGAGTTTGTGCAGTAGACAGCCCCACACACCACAGTTTGGTTATATATTGATCTCCAGCTGCAGCCTGTCTTCTACATGAGCTTATCATCTTTGGCGACGAGACCTCCAGGGCGCTATTATCCACAAACTTGTAGTTTGACGGACAGCTGGCAGGTGATACAGGCATTGATGTATAAGGTGGCACAGGTGGGGGGGGGGGGGGTGATGTACGTGAGCTCACAGTTATGTGAAGCAGCTTGGGACTAAACTGCTTCATCTATGACTGATCCTGGATTTGATCTCCAGCTTCAGTCGTTTCTACAGCGGAGTCTTAATATATATATATATATGTATATATATATATATATATATATATATATATATATATATATATATATATATATATATATGTATATATATATATATATATATATATATATATGTATATATGTATATATGTATGTATATGTATATGTATATATATATATATATATATATATATATATATATATATATATATATATATATATATATATATATATATATATATATATATATATATATATATATATATATATATATATGTATATATGTATGTATATGTTCATACAATTTGTTCCAGAGTACTGAGACATGCAGGTCAGGTGAGGGCATTTTCAAACCTATAGTTGGTTCGTTTTGGTTTGAATCAGTGGATGAGTTGGTAAACTTGGTGTATTTTTACACAGAAAAAAAATTCAAGCCAACCAAAATGCATAACATCATATAAATGCATAAATTTCTGCATTTATATGATGATTTATCCAAAGTACTTTACAGTTTGCCACTCATTCGTACACACACACACACACTCCATCGGGAGCAATTTGGACAAGGACACTTCGACACAAGAGAGAACATTCTCTCCTCTCATTGGTCAGATGTGTCTGAGGTGGGAGACAACATAAACACAGGAAGAAGGTCCTGAAGAAGCCAGAATACTTTGTTGTTAGTCTAGGTTGGACCTCGATTCATTCTCTGACTAGCTGCTAGCAACTCTGGGCTAAACAGCCCCCATAGCCCCCCAAACTTGCAGCCTTGTAGTCAGTCAGATAAAAGGTCAGAACATGTTCCCACCACAAAGAAACCGTCCAGAATAAGTTTGGGACCAGACAGAGACCACTCACTCTAAAGGGTCTCTGTACAGCTGTTTTGGTCTTCACCCAAGTATGATTGCTGTGTTCAGATCTGCTCAAACAAATCTTAGCAAAGAGGAAAACCAACCACCACATGGGTGTCTATGTGTGTTCTTGAGACTGTCCTCCCCAGAAAAACTACACAACAGATTGTAATGTCACTTTCTCAAAAACAACATACAGTTACATTTGAGCAGCAGTAGTAATTATGACTCGTTCAGATGTGATATCATTCAGAAGGGGAGGGGTGGATGGAGGCATTAGCCCAACAGTGGACTTTGCCACAGTCTCCTGTTTCCAACTGCGAGTCGGGACGTTTTTTTAAAAACCGTAACTACGATCATCCCCTAAACTTAATCCTGTGGTTATTAGTGTAGCCATAATGATGAAGGTGGCCTAACTTTAAGGAAGTAGTAACTTGAACCCACCAGCACATTTTCTATAACCTCACCACAAACCACATCTTTCCCTAAAACTAACCAAGTGGTTTTTGTGCCTAAACCTAACCAGACCTTAACCACAGTGTTGTCACATCATAACTCATCAGTAGGACTTGTCGCTATTCTCGCTGTAGTGGACAGTCCAAAGTGTTCTCTGCATGAAAGAAACAAGAAGCAGGTAAATTAATGGATACATTTACTAGCCTGAAGGAGCAATACAAACAACCCTACAGTACAGAACATTGTTCACAACTGGCATCCTTGTGTTATACATTTCATCCACTTTCCTGGATGTGAACATCCACTGCAAGGTGAGGCTGCTGTGACTGCATTCATCTCCAGACCTGTTTGGCTGGAGATGATGGGTCTTTCTCTGCTATAGGTGTTTACTCTCTTTTGTCTTGTTCTATTATTGATAAATCTATTTTCATGCAACAAGGTATGCATGGGGGGGGGGGGGGGGGGGGCTGTTGGTAAACAAGAGGTACATTTCTCTCTGCTCGTTTTTCTCACTCTAGATTTCTGTTGTGTTCTGCTGAAGCACTGCCAAGGTTGTTGTCTTGTAATGTTTGAAACACATTTAAAGAGCTTAATGAGATGCCTCATTTAACTCTCTGTGTCTGGAAGGAGTGGAATGTGATCTTCTGACTGCGAATTTAATCTTTTCTATTCCATTAGCACAACAAGCCCAGTATATGTGTTTATGTATTTCTTTATTTAAAGGTTCTACATGTAAGAATCAGAAATTCTCTCTCATTAGTGACACCGATGGCCATTAAGTGAGCCGCAGTCAGCATCCTGTTGCTTGTGCTCGTGCACCTGCTTGCACTCTGTCAGTGCGAGTATTGCAGGTAATGTGTTTTTCCTCACTTCCACTTTTTATAATAACATAAAGGATCACTAATGTTGTGTTTTGCATCATGTTTCAGCAAAGCATCTCTCACTCCCACTCAGTCAGACCCCTCCCCTGCTGTACGTGTGCACGTTCACACACAAATACACAAACACATAGAGCAAACACATAGACCCAGACACCACTGGCCGGTAGTGATGCTCGGGTAAGGGTTCTTTAATACCCACACCCACTCGACCCATTATGAGAGCCAATCTGTGCCGCTCAACCCGCAAAAATATGCATTAATCAACCGTCCGGACCCAACCCGACCCGCAAAGCGTGTTTATTAAACGCCTGCAGGCTCAGTCAGCTGTGGCCGGGGAGCAACATGCTGCGGTTCTGTTGTGAAATGTGTGGTGGTCGACGGAGGCAGCGAATCATCTCAACCCCCCCAAAAAAAACAAAGGACTGTAGCCAGAAAACGGTGATAGCTGGCATGGTTAGGCAGCTGGTGGGTAACAGAGCTAGGGAGTTCATATCTGCAGGGTGTTTTATTTGTCAGATAAGTTATCACAGTTTTTGTTGTGGTGGGTGCCTGTCGTTTGTTGATGTTGGCAGGTGAGAGGCAAGGCAATCAGGAGCACCCAAAAATGTCACATCCATTGGATTTTCACTGGAAAAACAGCCCGAGTCTTTCACATAGAAAACAGATATAAGCAACTGAGAAAGTCAAGGAAGGTCTCATTTTTGTAAGTTATGTTACAACCCATTCACTCATTGGCAATAAAAAAAATGATTAATGCATGTAAATGACTTCATAGTTCTTACCTATAGCCTCTTTAAATCTCACAGGTTTGAGTATGTGAAGGTCTGTGCAGGATTAGTTTTATAGTTTTATAGGAACATATCAGCTCTCTCAGTCATTTAAAGCATATTTACATGAAACAATAAGGTTGATGTTAACTCTGATGATGTAATGATCATTACAGTTGTGGTTATATTTGAATTAGATCATGTGTTTTTACACTATTTTTGCTTCTCTGCTGTATCTTTATTTGTCTCTGTTACACTCATGTGGAATTTCACAGCTGGGAAGAAAGAATTTCTATAAAACCGTAAAAGAAGAAGTATTTCTTTTGCTGAAGCTGTTGTCACCCATTTTTATTCAGAGGAAGGAGACAGCACACACACGCCAACATTTTCAAATATTGGAGCTGTGCGCCCTCTGCTGCTTCCTCCTGAAATAACAACAACCTCCTCTATAAATATGATCATCCTCATCCATCAGCAGCCAAATCAAAATGAGTCTGTGTGCAGCTATGGGATTAGGAGACAGAAAACACACCTGTGTCTGTTTCAACTGGCAGGAATCAATTGCCCCCCCCCCCCAACCCCCCCGATTCAGCATAATGGTTCCACTGATTTGCTTGTAATGTGCATGTTGTGCATGCTGCTAAATTGTCAAATCTGCTGGTGAATCCTGTGTCAATATTTGCACTTAAAAATGGAGTTTTGTCATGTCACATGATCTGTGCAGGCTGATCTTCACTGCTGCTAACCTTTCCTCTAATGCCACTCCTGTTCAAATCTGATGTGAAAGATATTTAACAACAGCAGCAAGTGGTTGTGAAGGTGGAATAGCCGTGCATACATTAGTCAGAGCCTCTCCTGGGTATTTTTCATGCACTTTAGGAGCAGCTTGGAGTTAATGGGGGCTGTGAGGCAGGCATTATCTAGAATAATGACTTGCAAATGGGCTGAAATGGTAAACAGTATATCAAATAAAAGGAGACAGGGTGACATGAGGAGATGAGGTAAAACCTTTGTAACAACAGAATAATGCTCTCTGATTCCCAGAGGAAATTACCAGTGAAATGTCCTCCAAACTCCAGCTGAACTTATGTGTTTGTTTGTATGTTTTGGCTGTGGTTGGCAGTTTACACTAGTTTCTCTGTTAAAAAGGGGAAAAAAGTAAATATGAAATGAAAAAAGTTTTTTTTTTTTAAAAAATCTGTAAAGAGGAATATTTCTCATTCTGTTCTTCAGGTGTTTTTGCTTTTTACACATATGCAGTCCTGATCCTCACTGACAAACTTATTCAGACTTAACTCTACTCTGAAGAAATCAGATGCTTCCCCATTTTAAAAAATGATTTCTTCACCATCTCATCGCTCTCTTCTTTTCAACCCTCCAGCCAATATTAGGATAAACTATAGGAAAAAGGGAGGGATTAGAGTAAATGAATGAATGTAACTTTAATGACTACCTGGAGGAAAAAATGACTAAAGCAGCAAAGAATTGGTAAGAATAAGAAAAGCACAAAACTACTGAGAAAGATTAAAACAATAATTACATGAAGCAAACATACTTATTAGATATTAAGGTTATCCATCATCACAGTCAATGTTGTAAGCTGTAGAGGATGGGAGGGAATGCAGTGGTAGCAGTTATCACATTATCACCCACATACAGATGCAGGAACATTATTATTGTCCAGAAATGTGTCCCTCAAGTACACAGAGATATGGAAGCAGCACAAAGCCGGAGCATTCAACAGCTCAGACACAAAGACATCTAGTATATAGTAGGAGTGTGTGTGGGTCACGTGAAGGGAAAACTGAGCAGGAATGTGCAGGCGGAGCAGAGGGAAGTCAGACTAATTGTCAAAAGAAAAAGGCGCCCTTTTGTCCTTTTCATACATCACCAGCAAGGATGTTGCACTGATCATCCGAGCAGCTGACAGCAATAAAAACAGGTTTTTGTTGGGTTTTTTTTCAGTCATTTTACTGTATACAGGCGACATAAACAACTCACACTGGTCTGCAGTCAGCTTTTAAAGCTACATGAATGTTTTCATCTGCACCATAAAGTCATGAAACACTTTTCTAATCTATGAAGGCAGAACATCTGCAGCTTTTTTAGATTTAAAAACTGTCAAAATATGAGAGACAGCTAGCCTGTAGAGAGAGAGGGAGAGGGAGAGAGAGAGAGAGAGTTTACTTCACACCATAAATAGTGAATGTGTATGAGTATGGGAAATATTTTGGGCAAGCTGTAGATGAAAATGGAAATGTAACTACTGAATATAAGTGTGCAATTATTTGGATAAAGCAAGTAATATAATCTAGAAATATCGGTTAACTATTTTCTAAACAAACAAGGAAACTAAACATCGGTGCTGTCTGATCTGATACACTTCAAAACATGATTTCCTGTTAGTTTCACACTGACACTAACTGAAGTACTGTGCTTGAGTGCAGTTTTGAGGTATTTGTGCTTTACTTGAGTATTTGCATGTATTGTATGCTACTTTTTACTTCTACTCTGCTACGTTTCACAAGAAAATATTGTACTTTCTTCTCCGCCACATTTATTCAGGAGATTTAGTTGCTTTTCAGATTAAGATTTTCCATGATCTTAAAAACTATGATGCATTGCTGAAAGCAGTGGCGTTTTTAGATGTAAAAAATTGGTGGAGCACTACTTCAACTACTTCAATAGATAAGCTGCATACCAGGAAAACTACAGTACTTGCTCTGCTACTGATGGATTTTTAACATGTTATGGCTCCACAAAACACTTTTAACAACAGAGTGGCTGCTTCTAGCAGGTCTGCTACACATATACAGAGGAAGAGAGAGAGAGAGAGAGAGAGAGGGTGTGTGAGTGAGTCAGACAGAGTGAGTGAGAGAATCAGAGAGAGAGAGAGAGTGAGTCAGAGAGAGAGTGAGTGTGTGTGAGTGGGTCAGACAGAGAGAGAGAGAGAGAGAGAGAGAGAGAGAGAGAGAGAGAGAGAGAGAGAGAGAGAGAGAGAATACACAATTTACATTACCACTGTCACAAGCCTCAATTATACAACACGTAATTCCGACCAAGCAATCCGATTGGTCAACTAGACATTTAGGACGTGCTCAAATCAGCATGACAGCACATCTAGCCATGCTCATCACTAAAAATATTACTCCGCCATTCATTAGAATTACAGACCATGACGTCGCACTAACAACAACGGTCATTTCTAGGTAGATGATTAAAACCCAAAGATAATATACGGTTGTTTTTGCTTCAAAATAGGCTGTGTGTTTGGGTATATAGGTAGTTCTCAAAGCCTCATCGCTCAGTGATGTAGCACAATGTACCGTAAGTTTTCCTTTAGATTCAACACCTGGTGTCGAAACCCTGGTGGCGAGTTTTTATTTAGAAGAAAATACATCAAACAGATGCAGGAACATTATTTTCCAGAAATGTGTCCCTCAAGTACACAGCGATATGGAAGCAGCACAAAGAAAAAAAATACATCAAAATATGGTTAAGAATATTTTTGATCCCAAAGTTTGATTGAACTCCATAAACCATAGGCTGAATGAATCAGATGGATAATCTAGTCTATGAAATTGTGAGTGATATAAAATCATAATCAGGCATTTGCAAGGTCAGCTACGTTTCCTCTCCGTGATTTTAACATCTGCTGTTGCCATGAGAAACTCCAAACGTTTATAAACAAAGGTAACCAGTTAACAGGAAAACCAGTTGATTTGTAACATCAGCATCCTCCATCAGCTGTGCTGGTGACACAGCGATACTAGCTTCAAAATATATGTGAAGTTTGCGGACGTAGTAGCTAAATCTGTCCATGGAAAAAAAAAATCAACAGATATCTTAGTTACAACAAGATTGAGCTAGCAAAGCAGTTTTGTGTTTATATGTGTGGTATTTATTCAGTTTGGGAAATGCCACTCTAGAAAGCATTAATGTTAGTTCAAGTCGGCATGACAGTGATGCGGTCAGGAACGAGGCGCTCGACCGCATCACTGAAACACACCCTCTCTGTAATACTGCTTAATTAAAAATGCTATATTCTATCGTCATAAGTCGACACAACCAAGCTCAGAACAAATGAGCCTAGATGGCCATAAATAAGCGAACAGCAAAGAGCTCAACACCACAACGAAGCGCAAAGACAACTTTTTAGGGATACTAACCCATTCTGTGACAACAACTTTATGACAACAACCTCAATAAATAAGCATGGACACACTGACACTCGTCACCATCTATAGCAATCCATCAAGCACAACAATATGGCCAATGCACGGACCAGAACAACCAAGGAAGGATGATAAAATATGCGTTCACTCACCTGCTGACGGCTCAGGAAAGGGCAGCATGGCGGTTTTTCCTCCCGGCAAACTTCACCACGTTAAACCCGCGGTTCATTTTACCAGCAGTTTGACTGATGACAGTATTCTGTGGCTGGTGGGCTCCGAGGTGTCTGCTTCTGCTTCTCCAATTTCTCTTCCAAATAAAGGGTTTATACCCTGTGCTCGAGTATGAAATCCACTTTATTTTCTTCAAGTTAGCTGGCGTTAGCTAAGAAAGTCTCCCCTCTTTTTTGCCGACTGTACCAAACTCGCGCTGTAGCCGCACTGCAGCGTCATTTGAAACCTCTCTGTCTGACAGATAGCCAATCAACTGTGAAATATGAAATGACGCTTTAGTGGGGCTACTGGCTGTCTGTCCCACTTGTCATTAATTTCGTGTGATCTACATTGAATACACCAACACTCTGAGCATGCGTATTCGGATTTTCCCCACGTACAATACACATTGCATTGTGAGAAAGGCGCTAGCCCATGGATGTATTATAAGAGCTGGATACCGGACTAAAAATGGCGCCCATTCAGTCCTATAGGAATTGCTCGCCTGGCGCATACGCCAAAAAAGTTTCTAGCTTCCGGGTTTGCTTCCTCGTTGTGCGGCCCACTGAATACGCGCAGTAGTGTTTCCCCCCGCTGGCCCCGCCCGCGAGCCCCCGCTCGGCCCATAGACTTTACATACTGATGACGTCACGGATTTTCAAATCACTTTTCTCGGCTCGAGGAAAGTTTTACAAACATAAAACCTCCATGGATCAAAAGTTCATAATAGAAAGAGTCATAATTGACGTTGTTTGCCGTTCGAGGCGTCCTGTCAACAGTTTTACAGGCGTCTCTTTTACAATGGTGGTCTTCGCTGCAATACCGCGAGTGGCCACTGGGAGAAATTGGCTGCAAGGCAGAGCAGCGGCGCCCTCTCCAGCTCTTATTATACATTCATGGGCTAGCCCCACATTCACGCCGGCCACCGTAGGCCCGCTGCGGACACGAATTAGGAAAACGCAGTCTGAAGCAGCAAGGCAGGGAACAATTAAAAATGAACTAAAATCCTAACACAAATTATATATTCATAGATAATAAATTATAGCAGATTAAAATTTGAAAATTGATAATAACATCATTTGTTTGAACAGTTCTTTCTGGTGACAACAGGTGGGGCTGTGCCACCTGCCCCTAATGACCAGTCGCCAGTGGTTGTAAGAGTAGATTTTTACAATTTTACAAGATAAAGGTCATCTAGAAAAGTTGCCTTCATTGCCATCAGACATTCAAGCATCACATTCAAAAATGTTTTGTGAGGAATGTGATCTGCTGTAAACTAGATATATGTCCTTACTGTGTTGTGATGATATGTTCTGATATCTATTTTTATTTTGCCATTTTGGTGAGATTTCCCTTGTAAGAAACATAATGTATTGCAAGAAACTTCCTCGTTAAATTAAGTTTAATAAATAAACTATAAATACAGCCTCCAGCAACCAGTCAAGTTGCAGTTTACATTCATGTCCGTCCAGACTCATATAATATTTGCAGTTAAGACTTTGAAGGAATTTAGTGAAAGGTATTGAGTGTATTTTTTGGTGAAATGGAAGTTATGGAGACTGTAAAACTTGGCCATCATTAGCATATGAATTCTTGAGTTATGGCCAAAAACATGTTTTGTGAGGTCACAGTGACCTTGACCTTTGACCACCAAATTCTAAATTCATCTTTCACTCCAAATGGATGTTAATGCCAGATGTAATGAAATTCGCTCCAGACATCACAAGAGAATGGGATGGATGGACAACCTGGAAACATAATGCCTCTGGCCATGGCTGTCACCAGTGCAGAGGCATAAAATGATTAAAGTACTCAACAGTATATATAAGCTGTTCAAATTTGCTCCTCCTTGACAACATTAAATAATGTTTACACACATTAGTAAAAATAGTCAAATAATGTTTAAATGATCAATATAAAACTCTATATAATGCCATTTTACATAATGAGTACTTCAACTTTTGATATTATAATAACATTGTAACATTGTCCTGTAATACTTTTGTACTTTTTTAAGTAAAATTTTGAATGCAGGACTTTTACTTGTAATGGAGTATTTTTTTTTTTATACTTTGTTACAATCACTTCTACTTAAGTAACACATCTCAATACTTCTTCCACAACTGGAATGGGTGACTTGCTCTTGAGTTGGGCTCAGCAGTGCAAAGATATTACATTCTCTCCCATGAGATGATTGGACATGTAACTGGGTAAAACCTCTCCAAAAATCCATTTTTAAAAACAATTTGAAAACTTTTCTCCTATGAATCATAATGCTCCTGGCATTTCTGGTGAAGTGCCCTTTAAAAGATCATTTTTATGGCCTTTCTCTTTTATTAACACTTCACAGAAGAAAAATAAAATACTGAACAGGCAGGAGATAGATGGATGTGACAACCCACAAAGGCTCCAGGCCAATTATAAAACATTTAGAGAACTATGAACTGTACACATAGTGTGTAACCAAACTTGGACAAAAATAGAAAAAATAAGCATTTAATAAAATACACAGTTGCAGAGAAAGTACGCAAACAAATTCAAGTTATCTCTAAACTGCTCTCGTGAACATGCATACATACATGTGAAGCAGTTCTGGTGAAATATACTTTTGGTGCAAATGAAGGCTAGGAAAGTACTTCTGCTATTGAATACCAGCTTCTCAAAAAATAGGCGAAGTCCATGAATAATACTCATAAGAGGGAGGGGTAGAAGTAAAAAAAGGAATGAGAATAGTAAGAAAATCACAGCATGCAGTTGTTGTTTTACAACCTTTTACAACCAACAAACATAAGACACTAGAACAAACAGCACAAAATGTGTGAAGGGTAAGAGCAAAGAGAGCAATAAGAGCCAATAAAACAATAAAATCTAGTGAAAAAATAAAGGAATAACACATACAGTTTGTTAAAGGAATATTTTGACATTTTGAGAAATATTCACTTTCCTGCAGAGAGTTAGCTTAGAAGACTGATACCACTTTTACGTCAGTACACTAAATGGGTCAGCAAGCAGTTAGCTTATCTCATCATAAAGACTGGGAACAGGGGAAAACACTCCAACACAACAAATTAAAAATCCACCTACAGCACCTCTAAGGCTCACTAATTAACATCACATTAACATGTAACATTGTGTTTGTTTAATCTGTACACAAACAGAAAATGTACAAAACAACAATAGTGGTTTTCGGGGGAGTTACATTCCGGAAAAACAATTCTGTCGGGCCGCAGTGACTTCCAGGAGTCTTGTCATCAACATGAGTTTGCCTGATAATCAGCATTTTTACATTTCTGTTTATGAACTGATTAGACAAACAAGATATAAAGCGCTATATAATAAAATGTAGACTGTTTTTTATTTTAGCTTTGGACAGAGCGAGGCTTTCCACTTTCTCCCTGTTCCCAGAGTCTATGCTAAGCTAAGCTGACCAGCTGCTGGCTCTAGTCCCATATTAAGCAAAAATGAAAAATTAGAGTGTTATTAATTTTCTCTTGTAACTCTTGGCAAGAAAGCAAATAATGTAAGCTTATTTCCTAAAATGACAAATGCTTCTTTAAATACAATTAGCAGACTAATAAAAGTCATATTAAGGTTTTTGCATGAACAATCATTTTAAGGAGGGCTTTTAAAGAAAAAACAGACTTTGCATTACTAGGATCTGCAACCGAGTCCCAGAGCTGAGGGGGTTTTATCTCATAGAACAGTGATATCAAAATCTGTCTTATCTTGTACTTTACATTTCATTTTGCTTTCTGAACTCTTAGCTGAATTCTGATAACTGTGCTAGCAGCAGAGCAATCTTGCTTCTTTATCGTTTTACACATGAATCAGATTCACAGCAGACATTTTGACTTCTCACAGGTGGAACTAATAACATTAATGATGGCTTTGGAAAGGAGCCACCGTTTTTATTGCAAATCAATGAAGCAATTAATGATGTTATTAGTCATATACCTGCATTTGACAAGTAAAAAATGTCTCATCTTCATCTCATCAAAAAGCTCATCTTTCATTGTACCAAGGCAGGATTATGTAAACTTTTCAGTTTATTTCTGCATTCTGCCCCTTCCTCTACCCTCTCTTCATTTATACCATCCTCCATCTCTCATCTCTCCAGCCTGACTCAGCCCTGTTGTTCTCCTCGGCCCACTTTCCACACAGCCCCTGAGTGTAATCTCATTATCGAACTTACCAGTGGAAAAGGGATTTATTTAATGTATTTGAGGAACAAACCACCAGAAGCTTAAAAACACTGTCTCCGGGGGTTCAGGGTGATGTCTGTTTTTTTTTGCATTGTTTTGCTAAACTATTTCAAGCCAAAAGCAAAGTCTGTTTGACTCCCATCACCTTCAGATCTGATACCTCTGCGGCTGCCAGCAGCAAGTCATCACAGGGAGAAGGATGAAACCTGGAGGAAAAAAATATGAAGTGATTAACTCCCAGACACTTTATTCCCTTCCAGTCGATGCAGAGAAGCTGCCAACAACTCTCATAATGCTGCTGTCTGCTCTCCTCAATGGTTTTTAGTATTCATTTCACATTAGGGGAATGAAATGACACACATCCCTCCACATAAGCCCTTCCACCACATCATGGGCAGGTTAGTTGTGGGTACAAGATAAACTGAAAGTTCAGATAGAGAGAGAGTGTGTGTGTGTGTGTGTGTTTAAATGTGTGTACGCTGGATAGTTAGGGGTTAATGGGTGAAAGGTCTGGTTGTTTCCAGACGTGAGCGTTAGACTCCAGTCTCAGCCGGATCTGCAGCAAAGCAGATCATTGCAGAGAAGCCTTGACTAAGGGGATTTGAAAGAAGCACTTCATGGATATCTTATCCCTCTGCTTTAAAACTGGATGCCTAATTGGCCTGTCTGTGTTTTCAAACATGCATTTGTGGATTTGCCATGTTGTTAGAGTTTGTTGAAATGTGAACTATTTTTTTGGAAGTAACAACATTTTCTCAGATCGGGTCATAGGAATGTAGGATATAATCAGTGGATAAATAGCTGGTTGCACTTTGATGAAGAAACTCCCAGCAGAAGAAGTGGATATACAGTATGAGCAGTGATAGTGGCCAGACAGAACAAGAAAGAAAATCAGTAGAAGCAGATACCACAGTGGTCTTTGACTGACAGGTGCTTAGCATTTAAGATGAAATCAAAAAAATAAAAGACCACTCTGAATGGTATTTCCAGACGTGAGTGTCTGAATGAATGCACTTTAATAGAGTTATTACAGAAGTATTCTTCTTGTGTTCTTGGTCTTTATTCCACAAGGACATCTAATAGTCACTGTTACAATGTTAAATTACATTTTCAAGAACACACTCTGAATAAAAATACATTTTCTACAGTATTTCAAAGAAACTTGAAACTACAGAGGTTAAACTTTTATGTTCGTGAATTATATGTTGTCATCTGGGTCATGACCCACCGGTGGGTTATGAATGATTTTATTACCAAGAAAAAAGATAATTACCAGCTGTTGATAACAATAAACTGTACAGAGAAATAGCTCCTCTGCAATCTGCACTGCTGCCTTTAATGATGCCTTTAAAGATTCCTCATTCATTCTTCACACTCTAGTCTGACGTAAAAGACATTTTTCATGACATGGCATCTGTAGAAATTGCTTCACTGCAGCAGCACAGTCATAAAACATCTTTATGATGTTTTGAGAACTTTATATGAATATGAAGGGCAAACCCTCTATATGCACTTTTTTGACATTAAAATGGCATCTGCACTAGGGATAGAAGGATAGATTCACATTTTTTCAAGTTTGTCTTAAGACAATATTCACATACCTATATGTACTGTACATTGAACTGTTTTTGTTCACTGTTATTGTTCCTCCTCTCCATAGTGGCAGTTTAGAGAGCCCTTTCTGACATGATACCAGTGTAAGAGATTGGGGACAAAATCCACAGCTTCTGTGCAAACATTCAGTCCAAAGTTCAGCTGCAGTTCACTTGGCTTCAGCAGTGTGAGTTAAACAAATTGATTTTGTATCTCCCACTTAAGTTTCTGTGTTTTTAGAACAAAACTCCCTCATCGTGTTACCGTTTCCACTGCAGTTCAGCAAGGAAACACTTTATGTGGAAACACAACAAGACTGTGACTTTGGAAGATTTTCACTTTTTCAGACTTAGCCTCATATTAGCTTTGGCTGATGTTTAGAACGAGGATTTTGTCCCTAATTCCTTACTTTGGAATTGCATTAGTTTTGCATTAGTTATGTTTTAATGTGCATATGCCATGTGAGGCTACCAGAAGAAGGCATTTAGAAAAAAATTGGACTTCCTAAAAAAGAAGGTTTAAAAAAAATCATAGATTTATTCCATTTGCAGTTCTACTGTCAGTACAAGACGGTCTGACAGAATAATGCAACTGAAAGCAACTTTAAACAATGTTACATCTGGCCCAGAAAAATGCCGGACATCCCGAACCATTTCCATCTTTATTAGGTCTGATGGATCAGCAGTCGTATATGAGAAATATTGTCTAAATGATATTATCTAAAAGTATACTTTTAATATTCATCATTATCATTCATCAGGGCAATGAGATGTAGTTGTTGTTTTTTATGATCCTGAAATAATGTTTTAAGAGTAAAGAAAGTTTAATATGCTTTCGGTAGGTATTCATAATGTTTAATGAAATAAATTGTATGTAATTCAAAAGATGTCATGTACTGTGTATGTGTTGGAAGATCACTGGTACCTCACCTATACTACCTTTGTTTTCATTCCGGGCTTTACAAAACCTTCAGGATGAAAAACTTCTGGAAATATGTAAGAGGGTTAAATATTTAAGTTAGGCTTGACATTATTATGATTTATATATATATATATATATATATATATATATATATATATATATATATTTATGTCTTAGGAATGTTTAAACTGAGGACAATTTATATTTTTCCATCTCAGCTTTCCAGTGACTGTGGATTTGACTTGTTGCAGTTTGACTGATTGTACACTAGAGGGCACTCCTGCTAAAGCTTTGAAGATGGCTAGATCAAGTTTACACTTTGCTGCTTAACTCTTGGTTTCATTTCATGTGACCAGATCATTCTGTGTGTTCTCTATAAAAGTACTCATGTTTGATCCGCATTCTTTTACACGTATATGCTTTTTTTTAAGACAGAATAACAAAACTAATCAAACATTATCAGACAAAACACCCTGTCCAGCCCTCAAGCCACACGTGCCTTTTACCTGACAGATGAAGTGATGAATGGCCATAGAAATCATTAGACATTTGAGTTATTGAGGTAACAGAGAAAGTGTTATTGAGCCATGAACCTTTTTATTCTTTTTTTCTCCTTTGGTAATGTGAAAATTAAAACTGACAGTGAGCTCTTTAAAGCCTTGATAGTCTCACACTTCCTGTCATATCATCATTATGGCCAGCATGGACATATTACTATTAGAGAGATAAAGAATTGATTTGAGATTTAGAAAAAACATGATTTCAGAAGTCTTTTAATTTGGAATAGAAGACCTGAGCATACACGCATATGCTACATCCAGAAGTCATAACAGTGAGGAGATCATGCTACTCACCTTATTGTTGTCTTAAAGACAGCGAGTATTTTCTCCACTGGATCCACCCACACAGCATCTGGAATACAATGTTCACACTTGTCATTTCCTTCGTTACTATAAGCACAAGTTAGATGAGATGAGATATGAGGTTTGGACTGGAAGGTGCATGTATGTCAGTTTGTATAAGAGCAAGCCTTTATCAACCATATGTTATCTATTTGACAGATGCAAAAACCTGATTTTCAAAATATTAATTAAAAATAAAGATAGACTGGACTTGAATTACTCCTAAGAAACTGATAATAACAGCTGGCTATAGTCAACATCCTTTGGACGAAGGGCTCAACAACATATGATGGAGGCAAGAGAGGACCAGCAGGCTCTGGTAAAGCATCTTTAGGATGTTTTACATTGATGCATTACAATTCACTCATATGCTAAATAACACTATAATATAATGTTATATATAAATTGTAATGGAAGAGTACTACTGTGTATCTTTCTCTTACATAGTGGACGTTCAGAAGAGTCCTGAAATTATATTTAAAATCAGTTCTATTTAAATTTAATTTTAGAACTTTCTTCTAAAATTTGAAACAAAATTTACTTTGTGTTTGCATCGTCATTCTTGAACCTTTCATAAAATAACTTATTTACGTCCTTCCCTGTCTCAAATCTTTATCCATCAGTTCTGTCAGCCTTGCACAGACAAATCTTGGTCCAAGCTCATCATTTGGTAAGAAAGTGATCCAGAGGCCAGACTGACAGGTCATGTGAGGGAAAAAGCATTATTTTGGTATCACTGGTCAACAAATAAATCCAATTATCTCAAGTTCATCTGATTTGTCTGGTGCGACTCAAGAGGCTGACCAGGACTATAATGTTAAAAGTGTTGTATGTGCTAAAAATTCACAGCAGATGGAGTGTTAGTTAGTTTCATCCTGTGTGCAGGGGGCATCATCTAAAAAAAATCAAATATCTCATAATACTAATTTTAAAAAAGTATTTCTATCCCAGCTCTTTGACTAGGGGGGATTTTGCTAATTGTTGCTTAGTTTCTTAAATTAAATAACTGATAACTTTGCATCTGACTTTAAATATTTTGTTATGAGCTGTTAAAAAAAGAAAGTAATTTTACTTATTTACATTTTTGTCTGGAGTTTTGGCAGAAAGGACAGATGGAAATGAAACAGATCAGGATAGCTAACACTACAATTGCTAAGTCTGCTAACAATACAGTAGCAACAGAATTACCTCAGACAGTTCTGTACACTGAGAGTAGGGACTCTTTATAAAACCATTAGTTTCTAATCAGTTCAGAAATATGAAATATTGGTAGTTGTTACATAAAGTTTAATTCACTCAAGCCTTGAGGTTCAAACAAATCAAGGCTCTATGTGTGTGAACTGATATGTGCGTAGTTTTGTATTTTGTATGGTGTGTTTTGAGTGTTTCTTGCTTTGTACTGTTTGTTGTTGTGCTGTTGTATGTTTTGATTGTGGGGGACTGCGGATGTAAATTAGCTTTGAGCTAACTCCGGTGTAGTGCATCTTTCATGTTAACAACTGCACACTGTCCCAATAAATAAATACAATTCTGAGATATGCATCACTGTAGATGTTTAATATTAAACCTAAAACAGTTCTTTAAAACAGCAGCACACAAATGGGTGTTATTCAAAAATCAAAAATATATCAGATATGTTATTAGTCCACTGGAGAATGATGATCATACGTTAACCACCTTTTTCAGCAGCTCCACCATCACTGATGACAATTGGGTCTGATTTCAGTTCAAACTTCTAAATGACAAAAAACCCAGAAAGTGCGTAAACATGTATACAACACCTCTTTTTTACTAGACTTAGTTGGATTGGTAAGCTGTGGAGCAATAAAAGAGAGCCCCATTATTGTTATTGCTCATGTAAAGTGGCTGATGACCAAATGTATGTAAAAACTGTATTTTCACTCAAGTAGTTTTTACATACTCTAAGAGAGAGTGAAGGTTTCAATTGGCCCACTGCTTACTTCCCAATTGTATGGCTGATCGTCAAAGGACTGAAACCTATCTTCATCCTCCTTAAGAGCCAAATAATTCATGCAAAAGGTGGCTGTGATATGAAGGAGAGGCAGACTGGGCTGCTGTATGGTGGTGGAAGGGGGTCGTCTACAGTTTCGGTGGCAGCGTAAAGGTGCATTAGGGTGGACTAAGAGAGCACTTAACAATGCTGAGGGGGGCCAGTCTAAGTGAGGGTGCAAAACTGTCTCAGAATAAGAGCACAAAAGCAGAAGAAGTGGCGTTTCAGTGCTGTTTGTATCCTACATGGTAAGATTTATAGTGCTTTTTCTGTGAGGAGGAGGACATACAGTGATCTGCATCCAACAGGACCCATATGGTCGTGGGTATGTAGAGTGGAGGCAGGCTGCATACAGCCACAGTTAGCAGCACAGGTCTTAATCCCTGGCTTTTCCAGTGGACACACATATAACACAGGCCCTGCTTGAGGTGAGTGTGTTTGCCAGTCGATGCGTCTTGGTCAGCTACTCCAGTCTGGTCCATGACAGACAGCTCTGCTCATCCCCATGTGAGTGTCTGCTGCCTGTATCGACTCCCCTCCAACGCATAATTCCATTAATCAGTCCAATTTCCCTGTGGGCAGTGGTTTATTTCCGTCATCAAATGCCTGATGAAATCTTTAGACGCTGCGTATTAGGGAACAATCCCTACAAATAGCTGATAGTGTTAACCAGTCACAAGCTGCGCCGAGGCATCGCTCAGCTCTAATTTGAAAGGGAGTGAGGTGATAATGCGATGTGTCATCCTTTTGTGGGCGTGCATTAATGGCGCCAGCCAAGATGGCAATTGATGGCAAATCAACTTCTTCCAGCGGGAAAGGAACAGAGGAGGGCGGGGGGCTCAGGTTGGAGGAGAGTGAAAGAACATTGACTGGCAAACTGCAGAGCCACAGCGGCCTTTAATCCATTACTTCTCCTGATGGGGAAGGTTTAATGCATCTCAGCCGTAGATGGCATGTGCATTTCAGTCTCTCTTTCTCTTGCTTTCTCCCTCTCTGGCTGAGCTGTCAGTTACTATGAGAGTGTGGGGTTTGATGTGTAGTATCCAGGCTAAATGATCTTAATTCATTCTTGTCTTGTTCATTTGCCTTTCTTGGAGAAGTTTAGAAATCTCTAACAGGGCTGGATGAACATATTGAAGATGTACTATACTGGAAAACACTTAAGTCTTACTCAAAAGCATTTCCGTAGATTAGAAAAACCTAAACAAGATTAATGTAGGTACAAGGTAACTTCAGGAACAGTGGAGGGGGGGACAGAGTAACATAACAGCAGCAATAGCCGGGGAAGGACACCAACAGGACTGCGAAGGACCGCAAAGGCTCGGCCTGCAACCCAGGGTTTCCTGCAAGATGAGGAAGCACAAAAAACTCCGGGGAAGAAGCCAAGTTAGTGACATGCATTGATGTTACATGAATGCACACAGATGGAGAGGAGGAGGAGGAGAGAGGAGCTCAGTGCATCATGGGAAGTTCCCCGGCAGTCTAGGCCTATAGCAGCATAACTAAGGGCTGATCCAAGGCGAGCCTGGCCTCTTAAACATAGAGAGGGTGTCTGCACCCCGGACTGAATCTGGAAGATGGTTCCACAGGAGAGGAGCCTGATAGCTGAAGGCTCTGCCTCCCATTCTACTTTTAAAGACTGTAGGAACCACCAGTAAGCCTGCATTCTGGAAGGGCAGTGTTCTAGTGAGGTAATAGAGTACTATGAGATCTTTAAGATATGATGGTGCCTGACCATTAGGGGCTTTGTAAGTTAGGAGAAGGATTTTAATTTCTATTCTAGATTTTACAGGAAGCCAATGCAACAAAGCTAAAATGGGAGAAATATGATCTCTTTTTCTAGTTTTAGTCAGTACACATGCAACTACGTTCTGGACCAGCTGAAGAGTCTTTAGAGACTTGTTAGGGCAGCCTGATAATAAGGAATTGCAATAGCCTAGAAGTAACAAATGCGTGGACTAGTTTTTCTGCATCTTTTTGAGACAGGATGAGCCTGATTTTTGCAATATTACGTAAGTGAAAAAAGGCAGTCCTTGAAATATGTTTTATGTGGGAGTTGAAGGACATATCCTGATCAAAGATAACATCTAAATATAGCTGGGGCTGTTTAAAATATATCTAATGAAACTGCAATTAAACTTTTGCCAGGTTTATTAAAAAAAATCAGCAAATGTAATCTCCATACAAGAAAGATCAAATTGATAGATATGTTGAGAAATTCATCCTCATAACTAAACCCACAGATTTGCTACCTGTTCTTGGCCCAAATTGGATCAACATTGCCAATAAATCAGTCAATACCAGTGATAATAGTATTGATCTGGTGCAATATATTAGAATGATAATTAGCTGGCTCTCATGTCTCAGGGACATCATCTTACTAAACTCTGATAATTGTGTTTCTGAAGTGACATTTTAAGCCAATACTGAGGTTTATCACTGAGCTGATATCTTTTAGATACTGCAGCCAGAAAATACATATTTATGCAACAGTGTGACCTTCAGTGTGAATTAAGTGGCTGAACTATAATGCTAACCAAGGTAAAAAAATATCCTCAAATATGTTTCTCTAAGCCTGAAATTTAATACAGTAAATACTTATTGAACTTATTGAAAGTTAAACTGAGGAAATTTCTTCATCCCTTCTAGCAGTCAAAAATAGTGTGTATTTTAAATGTATTGTTTTTTATTTATCAAAAAGGAAAAAAGGATCTTTGGGGAAATATCAGAAATGTAATGTATAAGAAATGTGTTCGTGTTTGTAAGTTAGATAAGAAGGAAACTTTAGCAGGAAAGCTAATGTGGGTTGTTCAGAGTCTTGTTTGTGTAGCAGGATGCTATCAGGCCCGGTTGACTGTCTGCTCTGCTTATTATAGAACAACATGTTGCTGCTGATTGGATGTATGGAAACAAGTCCTCAATCATGAAAACCATCATGAAACCAAAATAAAATATATAAAAATATATATATTTCTCCCTTTTGGTCTCTGATTTTTTCTCAAAGAACACAAGACAAATCATTTACAGAGTAGATATGCTGTAACAGAAACAATTTAATTTTGTTGGACTTACAAATTGCCACCTAAACACACATAAGAAGAGACAAAATGCAGGAAAAATGTATGGATTTTGAGGTTTTGGAGGCCATTGGAGGAACACTTCCATATTGGCTGCAGTGTTCCACACAGTGTTTACCACTTGTACAATGTTCTGACAAACAACGCATTGTTCTCCCTTCTGGTCTACAGGCCCGGACTGAACATCAGGAACACAAGGACAATTCCTGGTGGCCTGCCTGATTTGTCTGTTGATTGGCCTGGGGTGTCAGGCCAGTGTCAAAACATTATTATTATAAATTATTAAGGTAAATCATAGCTAAAACAACACAGGACAGCCACATCTATTCAGACCCCCTACCCTTTCGTTGCTTTTGACCTGATGGTAAGTCCATGCCTATCGTGACACCTGATTGGTCCAATGCACGTAGCCTCCTGCATCAACAACATCATCACCTGGAAATCTCCCAGTGATGCAGGGTGGTCCCTACCATTATAATATATGTTTTTTTTTTTACAGACAAAAGCCATGCTGAGAGTTCATGACTATGTTTTGGTGTCATTTATAGTCATGCTAGCTTCTCTGTCCTCTCCTCTGCTCTCTGTGTTTGAACAAGGGCGGGGCTCACACACACACACACACACACACACAAACAGAGTGGCACAGAGTGGACAGCAGAGAGACCGGTGGGGAGAGTGAACCAGGTGAAGTGAAGATGACATTTTACTTGAGTTGATGACAACTACACTCATTGCTGTAAGCACAATAAAACCTTCATGAGTAAAAAGCCAATAAGTAATTTATCAAAGCACCTGTTCAACAAGTATAAACATGTAGAAAAGTGATATTTTCAACTGCTTTGCCCTCAATGTCCCATCAACTGCCAGGATGTTTTATACCACAGTGTGCTGGTCAGGCTAACAGCGAATTGTTACGAAAAAGCTAAAACAAAAGCTGTCTGTATGTAGCTTAACTGTTTAGCTTAGGTTGTAACATAGCATTATATTAAAATTTGGCACATTCTTGTAAACTCTACATCCTGTTCTGAATATATTCTTTTTCTAAAATGATAATTGAAAAAATGCAGTTCTTTAGTAATGAAAAAGAAGTAATATTAGTATTGATAAAGAACTGGTCTGATAAGAGTATTGATAAGATAAAGATAAATTCTAACCATACCCATCCCTACAGCTGGTTAGTGGCTTCACTCTGACTATGGGTGTCGGGCGCACAGTGTGCCATAAAATATATTTTATTTATTTATTTTTTTCCTTCATCTTATTTTTTATATTTATTTTTGATTTTTTTAATTAAATATTGTAATAACATAACATTTTTTCTGCCTGCTCTTGCTGTGTTGCTGACTCAACTATTATTCTGCTTGTAGCTTAATATGATGATTTCAGTCAGTTTCATTTTGTAGTTGTGTTGTTACACTGCTGTGACTGGGAGATGAAATAAGAGCACATTTGTGATGTGCTTTGAAGATTTGGCTGTGTGGAAACTTAAATGTGTGTGCTTATTTAAAAAGTATCTTACATATGTGAGATAAATAATAATTATGCAGATTTATGTCTCAGTCCGGATTCATTTGTGTTTGGATCCAGATCCGGACCAGAGTCTGCCTATTGAGTACCCTTGGTGTATGAGGTTGCCTGAGTAAGTGTGAAATTCCAAAACTGAACTTTTGTCCCAGTCTGGCCCTGTTGGTCTACAACAATCCACTCAAGAGCTGAGTTTCTCCTTATACAGTGTAAATAATAACTAGATCTATGAAAAGAGATGTCTTATATCTCACCAAGACTGACTCAGGCCAGGATCTTTTCAGCTCCAGGATACACTATGCATTTGGTGGCTGTGTTTTGTTGTGTGGGCAGTATATCATTTTAAGTGATTCATACCTCTCCAAAGGCTCCTTATCTGCCAGCCACCCAAACACCCTCAATGGTGTTTTTATCATAACTGCTGGAGCAGCTGCCATCTGTCTGCTCAGTGTATTCACCTCCCAGCTGGGTCATCACAAAGCAGATACACATTGGTGCATGGATACGCGTGTACACATTTTTCCACAGTAAGACGCACAAGCTATTGTCCTTGTCTCAAGTCAATGTTGTAGTCTGCCTCTGGCCCAAACACATACCACTATGACATACATCTACTTTAATACAGTTCAGAGGGAAATATTATACTCTACTCCGCTACATTTATTTTACAGCTATAGTTCCTTGTTACTTTGCAGATCAAGATTTTACATACAAAACACATGATCTACTTGCTACTTACTTACTTACAGGATAAGTCTGGTGATATTCTAGATTTTCAACAATTGCCATGAAAAGACCAAAACCAACAATGAAAGCATTCATCTAGCAAGTATTTCATCAGCTGTTTTAGGAAAATTGAACTATATATTTGTGACATGTTTTCAAGATGTACGTCTTCAGCAGGAATCAATGGGCTCAGAGCTGAGAGCCACACAGGGTTTGGAGGTCAGAGGGACAGAATGTTGGTTTAGGTTTTCTCACTGTTCAACATCTAAAAAATGCAGAATAAAGTCTGACAGCCAGACATTGTAATATTTGTCAAAAAGGAACAAAATGAATCCTTTAAATGCGGTGAAAATGTGATCAACTCAATTAATGCATATTGCAATACATTATCTGGGAATTTATTATACTGGCATCAGCATTAATTTTGTAATCTGTTTTAGTGGTTAAATGTGTCTTGGTACGTTTGGGAAAGTTACAAGAATTAGTATTTACATTAGTATTACATAATGGGAGTCATTATGCTTTTAGTCCACTACATTTATGTGACAGCTGTTGTTACTAGTTTGCTCGACTTACATGTAATCCTTCAATTTATTTGAAGACAGTGATATCCCCAAAACTAGAGTAAGCAGTATCTTCAAATTTAGCATAATGTTAATACATCAATGATTTAGCACTCTGTCATGAATCATTCTTTACATATTCTTTAATACATTTTACTGCTAACTTATTGCTAATACTTGTTTAATTGAATTTAAATAACATTGTGAATTCATTTTTACATTGTGGTATTGCTACTTTTACTTTAGCAAGGGTTTTGAGGTTTTTTTTGCTCACACCAGCATGTCCTGGATCTTGGTATGTTGCATCACATGTTGTAAGGTTTTATATATTTGTCTTGTGCAGATAAGAAGTCAGGGACATCTTCTTATACATATACATATACATACTTCGTACTTCAATCACAAAGCAAGCTGAGAACAAAAGCAGTCAAAACAACAAAAACAATTTCCTACTAGAGTAGAAAAAAAAACAAATGAAGGCACATTTATGGAGCTGGCTTTGTACTATATGATAGAATATGATCTGAGTTTACTGAGTACTGGGGTCTGTATTCTTCAGCTCTCATGGTTCAAAATACTTTACATAGCTGCCAACATCCTGATGAAATGAAGTATCGTACATCTGTTCTTTGTGATTAGAATTGGACAAGTCCAATCACAGAGAAATGGGACAACAAACTCTCAGAGAATCCAGCGATTGGACCTTAATATCTGCATTAATACATACACAGCTTCTTATCACAAAGACCCACACTTCATACAGCTACCTCCAGCCTTTTCAATGTAAACAGTAGCACCTTATTTCCCTACGAGAGGCGTCTTTATAATAGCCAATTGTTTCTCCATCACAACAAACACACAAACCTCAGCCAATAAAGGAATCTATGAGTAACCCTATGCACATTTCATCACGCACCTGCTCTGAGTGTTCCCACAGTATACCGTCACTGATAGGCAGGCTTCAGAGATGAAGAATGAAAGTAATATGCACAGGTCCTGCCCTTAATTTGTACATACATTCTTCTACATTTACACAAAAAGGAAGTGGGGGGCTGCGGGTTGGGCTTTGCTAAGATCCTCCTCTTTGGCTGCTCAGCACTGAGAAAGGCAACAGCTGTTCATTTGAAGCCGCCTGCACCTTTGTTGACCCCATTTCCGTCTGTGCGGTGGCTGAGACAGTGGAGAAATTAGTTGTATTACCCGCTCCCTATCGCGGCAGGTCTAGCTGTGATTCTGCCCAGATTCTGTCCATTACAGTGGCCCCTCTGTCTGATTAGCCCCAACACACTCACTAACATGCCAAATCACTGTTTCGCTCGGCCACTGCGAACCTCCACTCACTGACAAACAGACGGAGAAAACGGCAACGCCAAGGTAGATAGACAGCATTGTGGGTGACAAATGTGTTTACTTAAATGCAGAAAGCAAAATGAAGTTGTTTTGTTCCAGACCAAATGTCTGGAAGAGGACAAAAAACAGATACATTTGGGATATAATTGGCAGTGAACTCATTTGAAAGCAAAACAACATATTAAGACATTGTCATACAGAATCTAACAGCTGTGCCTTTTATCTGTCAGGATAATGTCTGGTTTGAGTCTTTATGAAAAAGGATGAACTACTTCTGTTCTGAAAACTTGGCACTCAGGGATGTCACGCAGTAAAAACCCACCTAAACTATCAAACTGATGCAAGTTAAATGTAAGATAGTTTTCTGAAAAATGGAAATGATTTTGTGTAATTGACAGGTGTCCAGTCCACATGTGCCATGACCACTATCCAGAGTGGAGCTGTGCCAGACTCATAGTTTGACACAATATACTTCATTATTATAAACTGCATATACTCTGTGTTACACATCCACTAACAACCACTGTTGGCCAGATTTAGTTAGTTTATCTGCTCCTCTAGTTTTGATACATGAATACTCACATAAGTCAACATTACAGTATACTGATCCTATGCTTTATGCACTTTGGTCCCATTTAAGAGAACTGCAACAGGGTTTAGAATACTGATGTCACTAAACAGCAGAGCAGAGAAGTTAAGTTCCTTTGCGTTATCTAGTCTTATGCCTTGTATTACTACATAACTGATGATGCCTTCAGCAACAGAAATGACAATACACCATTAACATGAATATAATTATGTAATGATTCTGAATTATTACTATCACTATCTATTACTATTACTATCACTAAAACAATGTTCTGTCTTTTGCAATTTGCTGAGTACATCAGTAGATTCATTACTGTGAGGATGAGACAGTAAACATAATTACATTTTGTTCAACTAGGTCTCATAAAGTTTTAATGCATACTGTCCAGTGAGATCTCTATATTTGTAGAAATGTATTTTTAGAGATATTACATGCTATTTACTAAGTATATCTGAGATAGTCAGAATATAGTAAAGTAGTATTGGTATTTTTTTGGTGCAAGACATACCTTTAGTAAGTTACAAGAAATATACAATATAATGTTTTTTTATTTATTTTATTTATATGGATTGTTGTTGCAGCAGAGAACAATGTCATCACTGTACATACATTTAAATATTAAATGTGCTCATAATTACAATGTACACATTTGTATAGGACATTTAATTACCTGCAGTGACTGTCATGAAACAGCACAGTAACATTATTACATTTAATGACTGACAGGAAACAATTAATAGGTGCAGTAATAATTCACTGTATTTACTTGTAAATACTTTATGTACTGGATGATTATATAATATTTGTGTGTATAAAAAGGTAAACGCATTCCTTTAGTATCATTTATTATTATATAATTTAAATATCCTATATTTAATGATACTAACTACATGTAAATACCTTTCTTCTTCTAATAATGACCTCTTATTCACCTAGTTAATACCAAGTCAATAACGTACAGTAAAATAGAGCACTGGTGCGGTAGATCTGTCACAGTCATTACTACATTTTAAATGTTATGTGGTAAATTTAGTGATTCTGCTTTTTCTGCATGAATCATCAAATCAGTGTGTTTTTGAAAGCAGAAAAGGTTGTGGGGGTCGAGGGGAGTCATGTCCCAGCACGTTGACAGTATATCATGGAAACAGTTTTCCTTTTGTTCCATGGCTGTCATTATTCATACCACACCATTATGATTATTATGACTATTTTCAAGAAAACCCATGCAGATTCTGCAAATGACATGTGTAAGTGAAGCACAGTGTGTTCTGTGTCTACCCCCCATCCATTTTTATTGACTTTATGCACAAGAGACATTTTAACTGAAATACCCTTTTTTAATATTCACTCCCAACACAACGGCAGCCTAAGTCATATCGATTATGGCTGAATTAAAAGTACCTGATGCAGGGTGTCTCTAATCCGCAGGGTCTTTTAAGAGTCACCTGGTCTGACAAATGGGCCCTTTTAAAGGAGTATAATGTGTTTTTAAATTATTTTATTGATGGGAGGGGGACAGCCACTCCAGGTACCCATACAAACTGACTTAACACGCTGTGAAAGGGTCAATTTGGCCTCCATTTTCCATTTCTTCGTTATCTGCATTTAGCACTGAGAGGCTCGACGTGAGCTGGGATGGGCTTTGAGAAGGTTTGGCAAATTTCAGTATTTCCATGCATTTAAGTGGTTCTTCCATGGTACTAGAGATTTCCTAATACTTTGTTTGCTTTGTTGTATGTATGCTTATAGGTGATGCTGTGGTTCTTGATTGGACAAAGGAAAAAGACAGATATTACCTTTTAAATTTTGTTCCTTTTTCTCTGCCTATGCTGTAAACCACAGAATGAGGTTTCAACAGGTGAAAGTTCTGTGTACATCAAGTTCAAACCTAAATAACATAAATGACAACTGTGACTTTTAAAGTGTTGCTTGACCCCCCTCAATTCAGAAAATAAAAAGTCTGCCCTCTCCTACAGTAGGTTAACACATGACACAAAGCTTTTCAACCCTCCCCGTGTACAATATGTCAAACAAATCCGCTTCAAGAAGGAGCCTCATGCAGCGGCCAGTCAGAATGACATTCTGTCTTTTATAAGCCTGGCAATTTCCCCCTGAAAACGAATGATTAATGCTGAATGGAGGAGAAAAGGTGTGTAACGCTTTTCAAATCAAGCAGACTCTGTAAAAGGGAGACCACTAATTACATTGCTATTTGTATGACCTCTGCTTAAGTGCATGAAAGCCTCCTGCAAACGACAGGTGAAATTGCATTTTCAAGTAACATTTTAAAGGTCCATGTGGGCACTCTGCCTAATAAAGCCATTTGTAAATGACTCCTCTTTTAGACTCCATTTGGACGTGGAGAGAGGAACATTTCGTCATAGGATTCAGAGTCAATAAGCATGTAATCAGGATGTCCAGAGAATGTAGCAACCAGCGAAGGGGATAATTAATGAGATTGCCTTATGAACTGCTTAATTACTGACTGTTGGCCTCCTCAATTGTCCCTCCAAGTGCTGCATTTGTTCCCTAGTTGCCATTATGCCCTGATTGACAGAGGTGGCAACCAAGGGAGTGAATCAAGACATCTGAGGGTATATTAATTAGCTATTTATACATGGAAACCAGGCTGGCAATTACTGTGACCAGTGATTAATATGTCTGACGAGGAGAGGTCAGGCTGCAGTGAGTAAGCTTTGCAGCATAAATATGTTGTGCAGACAGTCAGTGTCCAAAAGGTGAGGCATTCCATGCTACAGCTGTTTAGATAGATATGATATTGTGTTTTACACAAAATGACTATTTGCATTTAAATGCAGGGATGGATGCATTAAGACACTGTACGCATGCAAAATTACAATCATTTAGTTACTATGACTGCTGTGTAGCATATCGACTGGCATACTTCTTATTTTTATTGTTGTCTCACGTTTCAATGTGTCACATAAAAAACTAATATACATTGGGTTTTTTTTTTTTTACTTTTTTTGACTTTGACTCTTGACAATTAAAATGGCAGAATCAAAGGTACTTAGCACACACATATACACATACACACACACACACACAATTGTCTTGCTGATCATTTGCTTAATACCCAGGAAGGATGGAAAACAAGTAGTAAGACTTATCGGAGGGTTAAAGGGGTTAAAACATGTGAGAGTCAAGGAGGGGAACCACTCCCAGGTTAGTGTGTGTGTGTGTGTGTGTGTGTGTGTGTTTGAGATGTAGAGGGGTGCCAGGGTTATTCAGAACCACATAAGTCCCTACACGTCCGGAGTCCAGGTCCAGGCAAAAGACCATGTGTACACTCCACAGGGGTGGAACTCAAAAACAGCCAACCACCCCCCCCCCCCCCCCCCCCCCCCCCATCCCCACCACCACACCCCATTCAATGCAGTGCTACCAGTGAACAACACACACACATACGCAGCCTGTTAAACGGGTGTGTGTGTCCACTGACCCGTTATGACCTGTCCTTTCTGAAGGCAACAAAGGTGGGTGTGAAAGAGGCGTGAGATCACACACATTTAAATCAACTGGATGAGTGCTCTTATTCATGCGATACCCACTGGGGTGAACGCTGACAATGTCCTGCTTGTTCACTGGCTCCATATTAGTCCAGGACAAGCTGAAGTGGCTGCAGTAACGGCCACACCAGTCATTAAATTAAATCATTGTTTTTACAACAGGCACAGTCTCACTGTATAATTAGCTCAATACCAGTTGTTGTCTAGACTGCAACAACTGACTAATCGATTACTAGATCAGTGTGACAGTCCCAACCTTCAAACTGTCCACCGTCCACTATAATTTAGCATTTTGTATCTTTTGGTTATTGTAGAGGAGGTACAAATATGATCAGATTTAAGGGATGGAGATGTAAGTTGACTGCAGGACTTCATTTAGTATAGTTTTGCCCTGTGTGTTAAAACAATTAATACAATATTGTCTTGTAGTTATTACAAATGATTATGACTTCATTTTTCCTTTAGCTGTAGGAAAACACTCACAAGATCCATGGTTTTATTGCATTTTATCTGACTTACATTTTTCCTCAAATCTGACATTTTAATACTATAAAAAAGAAGAATTTTAAATAACACATTGTGTTATTGTTCGTTTAATGGCTAGAATGAGGATATTAATTACCAGTGTGTCTAAGTGTACTTTTAGTGATAAGCTTAAATCTGCCTTTGCTGTTGCAATTGAGTAGTATATAAATGTCATTTCTAGATGACTAGTTACATCCCCCCCCCCCATTTCATTTGTCATCCATACTGAAACACCAAAACATTTATTGGGCAAACTGGGGTCACTTGATCATCTTTACACCATGTCTCTAAGTGTCTTTCTGCCATTTTTGAAGAATTGTTTCTTTTTAAGAGAACAAAGCACACCAACAAGTCAAGATTCTTAAAAAAGGTCATCCTGGTGCTAGACCTCTGAATCACTGCCCATACCTCAGATTTGTCCAGTGATTCATAACATAAAGTTACACAATAATAATTATAAATCATTTATATTATGCTATACATAGAATAATGCAAAGTGAAGAGGCAATTCAATATGATTATCAGGCTATTTCCCTACAACTAGACAAAGCTGTTTTCATCCACTTTGCGAATTCTTTTGAAAATGGTACAGGGTCAGTTGTGAAAAGCTCCTGCTGAGTGAGCAGAGAGGCAAAAAAAAAAAAAAAAAAAGCACAGAGAACAAGATGCATTTTCAGATTTACCCATGTAAGCGTGAACATTGCCTTAGTTCTACTCTCCTAATTTCAGAGCCAACCCTCCAAGAGACCGGAAGTGTAAGACTCAGGGGGTGGCGTGCTGCTTGAATGGGAGCGTTTGCTCTCGGAGTGAGAGTCCCTCGCTGCTGCGTGGATCCCTGCTGAAGCAGCCGAGCAGGCCTAAGCCGCTCTTTTCTCGCTTCCTTCCCTGTGGATTAAATGGCTTTCGTTCGCCTCTTTTTCCTTTGCTTGCTGCCAACAGGAGTGGCATTTTACTTCTTCTTCCCATGGCCTCAGCAGATGAGGCAGCAGTTTTCTGTTTTTCTTCTTGCTCACTTGGAAGGAGCAAATGACCAGCAAGAACTCAATTAGCAACATGTCCCTTCCAGTTGGGGGTCCGAGCCACCACTTGTTCAGCCCGCATCAGAGATCAAGCCAGCCTGAGTGAAGTGACAGCAAGAAAGAGAAAAGGGTAAACGAAGTGGGGAGGGGGGGAGGGGGAGGGGGGGGGGGAGAAGGCGGCATCTGCCCCCATACAGATTTGCTTAATTGGGTTTGACTCCCACAATTACAGGGTAATAATGGTCTTTTCAACCCGGCCACGTCGAAGTGAAAGGCAGTTGCTCCACGCACCCGCATGCTGTCAGATGGTTTATAGCAGAGAGAGAGAGAGGAGAGAGAGAGAGAGAGATGGGGGGAATTGGCAATGGACTTTGGTTAAGCAGTGGTTATTGAGTCTTTGATAGGACTCCAGGAGGCCAGGGCAGCAACAATGACAGAATTAATGGCCAAGGCACGATGAGAATGTCAGCTCAGCAGGGGGCTACTGTGGCCTTTGAGCTGCCTTCTGACACCTCTGTGATTGTGCTCCCCACAACACTGTGAAAAGGCTCGACCTGTTTGTTGGTGGATCTGGTCTTAAATGCATTTTTTACATGCTATTATGCTTATCAATGTGCAATACCCTGGAGTTGTCTCTGAATGAGTGAGCAACGCAATGAGGTCACAATCAAGTGGACATCATTTCGCTAACGCACACATACACAACTGTCAGACAATGGCATACAATTCAAGACATGAATGAAGACATAGGCTCTAAAAAAAAGTCAAACCTAAAAAAAAAAGTCTGAACATTGTAGAAACTCCAGTTGAGTGTTAATTTCCTCAAACAATGAGGCGATAACCTAACAAAGAGCTGAAAATGCTTTCCAAGTTGCACACACTGACACCATGTGAAGGGTTCAACTAAATCAGACAGCAACAACAAAGCCAATGTGCACTCTTTTCTAAAACACACCTTCACAAAAATACTGGAAAATCAGTAGTGGTGCAACATCCAAATAATAAGGAGACTGATTTGACAGTAGTTTAAGATGTGTGATGTATCTGTAGATGTCAGATTATTCAAAGATTGTATGTTCTAAGAGATTCAAAATATTGAGAAGGCAGAGACATTTAATACAGACTGTATTAACAATACCACAGTAATTTAAAGCTAACGGTAGGATGATTTGGGAAAATTCAAATAATCTAATCTTCAAACACTAGACACAGCACAGCCCCACTTGTAGCCCCACTGGATATTGCCTCAATTACTGGCTTTGCTATTGCTTACTTCATTGATTAGATAACATTTTCATTTACATGTTCCCTGACTGGAGTCTAGCTAGCACAAATCAAGACAAATGTTTTTGTTAGTTTTTATCATTCTTTAGATCTCTTTAGATCTTTATATTCAGTTTATAAGGAATAGAGGATAAATTTGACCATCTTCTCGACTATTATTTGGATCCGTATTTAGGTGAAACAGCAGGATTGTGCTTCAGAAAATACAGACACAAAGACAGCATCAGTGTGTATAAGACACACATGACAGGCTTTGTCCACAGGAATAAAAAAAAAAAAATCTGCAGGTGTCACACGCACACACATACACAGGAAAAAGTTTCCAGTTGGGCCAACTTGTATGGACTTTAAAGCACCCTGCTGTCAGTCATGATTAGCCATAACGATGGGCCCATTTTGACACTTCAGAATAAAGTCTTGGCAAATAGCCCTAGGAAGAGGAGCCACATGCTACGAGATGGCTTTTCCCTGATATAATTTGTGGCTGCAAATTACAAAACAGAGGCAGGAATAATGTGTAAAGTCAAGTTTGGTGAGGGAGAAAATGGAAAAATTTAGGGCTGTGTGCCACTCTAATGGATATCCTTGTGGCTGGGAGAAAATGGGACTCAATAATGTGTCCTTAATGTCTGCCAGCGCTGTTTCAGGGAACGTATCAGAAGAAATGTCCCCTGCCATTTCTGCAAGCAATCACTTAATGGGACGGGCAAATCTCAACAAAATGGATGTACTGATCTATTTCTGGGCTTTACAGATGGAATGAATCTGTGGCTCTTGGAAGACAAAAAAGAAAAAAAAGGTAGCAGGCGAAGAAAAAAACAAGCTACAAACAAGAAAAGGTAAAAACAAGCCTTTCACAATTCATTCAGCCACATAGCATGCCTGCAATGTTTGTCTGTGGCTTAAGTGCAGACACTGACAGGAATTTCAATTATTTAATTAGGGAGGGAAAATGAAAAGACTTAAGTGTTGTGATTTCTGCAGTCTTTCATAGATCAATCTAATGTGCGCTCACATTGGAAATCAACCAAGATGGAAGAGGGGCAAGTGAAGTAGCGTCTTCCTAAATCACGCAATTAAAATGGCAAATTAGTTTCTTGATATATTCATTTAAGTGGTTAAGTGGAAAGGTTTCTCTCCCCGTCCACGCGGCTGTCTCATGGGTGGGTGTGGAGAGGCAGCGCCATCCACATGCTCTTATGATTAGAGCCGCCGTTCATTTGCTGAGAAAACGCTGAAAGCACTTGCTGCACAAATTAGCCATTTGAAGGCTTGAAAATTCAATTCCGAGGAGTTGATTTAAGCATTTAGGCAAAGCGTGGCTGGAACGTAAAGATTTAGAAGCATTTTGCCCACTAATGTCAATAACTTTTAGGGGCCATTATAGGTTTTTGTGGCCTTGTGCCTTGTGAACGGCACAGCTGGAAAATATCAGCATTTCTCACTTTTTGGCTCGTTTCCGTCACCTTCACACCTTTATTTTTACATGATGTATAGGCTGTTTTCCTTCAAAGCTTTGTTGTTGTTGTTGTTGTCATTTGGACATTCTGCCTGTAATGAAAGGTCATCTGATGCCCAGTCACTTGTTCCATTAGCACGGAGATGGATCGAAGCTTCTGATGTGATAGGATCTGTTAGTGGGGTATATTTGACAGGAGCTGTATATGAGGAGAAATGGAGTGCAGCATTGAATTTAGTGAATGTAGAGAGTAAAATAAATAAAAAATAAAAATAGATGTTCAAGAAAAATTCAAGGACTTGAGGGTTGAACTCAAAAAATCCAGCTACACGATAAACAAAACATCTGATAATGAGCTCTCAATGCAGGTTTTTCATTTACTATGACTGTAAATGTAAGGACATTTTTAGGTTGCTCCAGTTGTGAATTTGATAAGCTCAACACACATTTTGAAAATAGATAATACAGAAAATTATATAATGATATAGGAAATTTGGAAATGCTGAAAACATCTTGGAATGAAAAAAGAAAAACACAATAGATAGTATTTACCAAATCATTACAGTCACAAATCCTAATAACTTTGTGTCTGCATCGATGACTATGACTTGATAAGCCAGTTAATGTTGGAACATGACTCTTCATGAACACACATTTGGCTAATCTCTCACTTGCTGATAGAACACAACATTCAATCAACCTGCAGCCAATTCATGAAAGCGTTCCAATTATTCCAATTGTCATCAGCAATACTCAATTCACACTCAGTGGAATGGTAGTTATTGTGATATTTAGTCAAATCTTTCCCTATGAAACCTATATCAGCGTTAAAGCTGCCGTGTACCATTTGTCTCCTTCAATCTGCAATTAATAAATAAGAAGCATCATGTCTTTGCATCTATGTCTCTGCAGCTTCACTGTGCTTTCTTCCTTTCAGCTTGCATCCCTTGTTGTTCCTTGTTGCTATGAATTCATGCAAGAGTTCAGTAACCACAAACAGTCTACATCCAACCACATTCACAGCAGCTGCATTACGGCCCAGAATGACCCCAACATCTATGAAAAGTCAATAAAATCAGTGAACACAGAAAACAGATATATTGATACCAATAAAATTGAACTAAACAATCATTTTTGCTCAATCAACATTAATTTCTGAGTTTATTCATTTTTTTCTGAAAGGCTTTTATAAACCCAATGGTTCTTTTTCCTTAACCAGTAAAGCCTGTAATCATGTAACTATAAAATCAGCTTGCTATATGAACACAAAACATGGCATAACAGTGTGTGGATCATCTTGCTTGGAAAGCAGGTGTACATGAGCAAGACCATGTGCAGGAGGATTTCAGACATGCCTAAGCTTAGTGACTTTACCACAACAATGAAAGCACTCTGGCCACACACTCTTTGTAATTACTCTTGTCACATTACCTTAACAAGTGCTGCATGAGCTCCTTACCCACCGATGATACCACATAAATGTAGACTTTCCATAACAAAATTAATCTCTACAAAGCTGGATGAATTCAAGAAAACATGGATTTGCTCTTCTGTCACAGAGGCATATTGTCCACTTTGATGGTGCATGGGAGGATATCAAATGCCCTCCTGGCTGCCACACTCCAGATGGAAGAAAATAGGCTGTGGTCTATAAAAATGAAGTTAGATGTAAGTACAGCACTCAAATCTCGGGGAGAAAAAATGCTTTTTCTGGGCATTTTGTTGTTGTCAATTGGTCTGAGCAACTTGCTGTAATGCAGGTAATGGAGCTACTCTTCTCCTTTCATCTTTGGGGTTTGTGCGTGTGTGTGTGTGTGTCAAAGCAAAGGGAGGCCTGGCTGGATATGGGAAAGAGACACAACAGGAGGAAATATAGCCAGATGATGGTCAGAATGAAGGAAACATCAAGTCAGAGCACAGTGAAGGGATCTGTACTGGTGTGAGCTGCTCCTTCAAACATCTGCCCACTCCATTTACCTTCAGCACCACCCATTCTGAAAGTGGATTTTCAGGAGAATGTTGTTGTATACACAGCATTGTAACAAATGAATGAGGATGAATGGTCTATATTTAAGTAGTTATCACTGAAAAAGAATCATCCTTTACACCTGACAGGCATCCTATATCCAGATTCTGTCTAGTTAGAGTCATTTTATTATTACTCCAGAGGGAATCTGGTTTGCAGTGTGTGCACAAAATTTAACATGCACAATAAAAACACACTATGAAACAAAGAGAAACAACCAGCAGCAGTCAAAACATAAACCACACATGGCAAACGTCCTACATAAAAGTACATAAAACTACACCACACATTGCTCACATTGAATATTCATAAACACCATCCTGCAGTGCTTATGAACATTCAATCTGAGCAACAAAAAAAAGAAGCTTTAATAGTTATATGTCCCTAGTATACATAATGAAATAGAATTTCTCTTGTCCTCACCAAAACAAAGAACTGCCACGAACACTATGCACAATAAAAACACACGATGAAACAAAGAGAAACAACCAGCAGCAGACATGGCATACGTCCTACATAAAAGCACACAAAACTACACCACACATTACATTTGACTTGTTTTTATGGCAAATGTGCTACACATCCAGCAGTTAGGGAGCAACATTTCATTCATTTGGAGTAATTCTGGCCACCTGATGAATGTAAGTCCAATATTCTCTCTCATAGCTCTGTTTTGGTTTCCATAAACTCCTGAGGGAAATATCTGAGTCTCTTTAGCTGCTAAATGCTCCACTATGTTCACCAGATGATGATGATCCTAAACAATGCTGTTTTTTTAATGTTCTTGACTGGTCTAGTCAGTCACATGACCTAAATCCAACTGAGTATGTGTTTAACTTGCTGAAAAAGCCCCGACACAGACCTGGCAAAGCATCCCCAGGGAAGATACCTGACGTCTGGTGATGTCTGTGGTTCTTAGACTGCAGCCACTAATTGATCACCAAATATTGAACATGATTACCCCATCATCACAGTTTATATGAACCTAAATGAATTATATTTACCTTTAGTCAGTGTCTTACTACTTGTTCCACACCTTTCCACTGACTGAAAGCACAAACTCACTATACAGACTCTTAAACATACAGTACTTTATGGTATGCATACATGCAGAGAAAATAACTCAAGTAAATGATAGTTTAGGAAATACAGATATAACTCCTGCACCTGCACAGTAACAATCTTCACAATTTTAAGACTCAAGATCTACTGCCATGTTACAATTGTGATGAATGCAGACTATTTAGATGTAAAGAAAAAAAAAGTGTTCAATTCAAAGCAGGAAAGCAGGAGATGTTTGCTAAAATAAAAATTACAGCAAATAGTCACAAGAAAAACTGTGACTAGAGCCTGTAGTTGTTCTCAGTATAAATCATCTTGCACATGTATACACCTCACTAGTAGACTCTGGTCAAAACACTTGAATTTCCACTGTGCAGATTATATTAAATATCAGTGACATCTTGCTGATACATGACACACAGAGTTTAAAACTGCTTCTCCAACTTGTTTAATTTTCTTTATCTGTATCTCCTCCTTTGTGATTAGTATAAATTGAAGTTTTTATGGGGCTGAAACAGAGACAGTTAAATTTTGGCATTGAAAATAAAATTTGGCATTGAAAACAAAACCTGAACAGAAAAAGGAAACACTGGCATTATAACATTTGTATTGGAAAAAGTTGTATTGGCACTGAAACAAGTTCCACTGAAAAATAAAACACGGGCATTAAAAAAATGATCTTACAATCTTATTATCTTATTTTATTTTGATATTTTTGCATTATGATGTGTTTTTCAATGTCAATCTTCAAAATTTTTTCTTCATGTCTTTTTTCAGTGACTCTTTTTTTAGACTGTCAGTTTTTTTTTCAATGTCACTGGTTTTCAGTTTCAACTTTCTGTTTTTACAGTTTCAACTTTCTGTCAGCGTTTTGGCGTGGAGAGGAGGGCCCTTGCTGGGCCTACGTTACCCAGTATGCCTTAACGTCTGACGAAGATATCCAAGGACGATGGTATTATGGTGGAGATTTTGAGCCAGACTGTTGTAATTTCCACTCTAGGACTGCTAAAAGTTAATGAAGTGACTAGTTAATATTTTATCAGGCAGGAAAGTAATCATGTAGATTCCCAATATGTGGTCAATTTATCCCAACAGTTTATCTCATCCTGAGGAGAAAATGATCCTATGAACTGATCTGCAGCTCTTTAGTAATTCACCGTTGGCTCTAATGTCTCATTGTAGTGTTTTGATATATGATATAATTCCTTTTGGAAGATAAATGTTGGTCTCACAGATGAAATCTAACAATTGTAGCTGCCACATTAGTTTGTCTGAATGTTATTACTGGACAGAACAACAACAATGCCTCTGGGCTCTATATGAACAGATATCACCACATTCCAATAGATATAAATATATTAAAATGAACAAATCAGTCTATATTAAATTTTATTTGAAGTGTTTTAATGACAGTGTTTCCTTTTTCAGTTCAGGTTTTGTTTTCAATGCCAAATTTTATTTTCAATGCCAAATTTTAACTGTCACTGTTCCAGCCCCATATGTTTATAGCTTTCACCTCAGTCAGTGTACCTAAACATTTGTGCACACAGTGTATGAGGTGATATCATTTCATATTTACTGCAAATATAATGTAAATCCACTGAAATAAATTTGCAAAATGTGAAACTAAATAAGTATATAAGAATTTTAAAACAGTGTGACAATGTTTGCTTTTAAAATGAGACAAAAATCAGAAGCGGTGCAGCTAAAGACTCTGATTTAATGCCTGGCTTGCCCTTCACTAAAGCCAGTTCAGCCCTCTACTTTCAATCAAAACCATGCAGTCATCACTATTACTTCAGCTTGCCAAGCTTTCGCCATTTCTGTTTTTTCAGCAGATTCCCAAACCACAAAACTGGTGGGTGCTGATTGGCCGGCAGTCGGCCTGGCCTATTGTCTCAGTGCTGTGTTTGTTGTAGCCCCAGTTTCCCCCTATTCACCCCGTCAAACGCTAGTGCTATTAGCCTGCTGGAAATCTGCCTGTCTTGGCATTATAGGATCTTGTTGTATTTTGTCAGGCAAGCCTGTCTTCATAAACGACTTCAAAAAAGGGGTTGATTAAGGTAAGATAATATTGAATTTTGTGCAATAACTGTTGGTGTTCATTTAGTTATTTGGGTTTTGATTTGTTTTTTATTTCTTTGTGATTTTTTCCCCCATGTAGAGTCACAGCTCTGCAGGGAATTTTGCAAATATTAGCCCTAAATTTATCAGAAAATGTACACACATGCTTTTACCTCAGTTTATTGTCATTTAGAAAATCTTCGTATATAGCTGTCTTATTCATTTCAAGAGGGACAAACGTTTTTACTCTGTAGCCAGTTAGGTACAAATGTACAGATATGAGTATGTGTCAATGTCACTGCAGTGCAGTGAATAAAAAGAGATAAAATCTCCTCTCCTCTAGAGGTTTCCTCCCTCTGCCTAACAAAGAATGAAAGATAGAGATGGAGGGCTGTAAGCCTAATTCTAAACTGATCACCACACATGTTCTGTAGTACAAGGGACAAGGATTTGTGTCATTGATTAAATAATTGACAGCAAATATACACAGTATTTCTTTGAGAGTTGAAGAATTTCTGGGAAAAAACGTTGAGTGATGTGATTGTGTGATGGAGAGGAAACACTCAGCCCCAAGGTCAGTGCGAGCTTCAACCAAGGCCTGTCTGGAGGAAAAGAAAATGAACTTAACTGATTGTTTCAGGGGTTTCTATCCTGGCTTGGAAGAAAATGACTAAATAGAAAAATATTAAATCCATCTGAAATAAGATTATTACAATTTTCTATGTGGCACATAACGCTGACATTCTGAGAAAGCTTTCATTTGTTTTACATACTGGGCATCAAATGGATTTAAAAAGTGTTTTGGTTTTGATTGAAACAGCTGCTGGAACTTGCCAGAGAGGATGCTCAGGCGGAAATGTGATTCAGCGGAAATACAGAGCTCTTCAATGAATATACAGAGCTCTTCAATGAGCATCCCGTTGAGGTTTCAGACATAACAAGATATATCTATCTAGCATCCTTTCCCCCTAAAAAACCCTGAAAACTCTCCATGAGAAAGAGAGGGTGGCTGCAGGATATTGCATCCAGGTGGAACAATGAGCAATAGATGTATCAAGTATCAAAGCATCGCTGGACTCAACAGAGGCTGGGTGTATGTGTGTGTGTGTGTGTGTGTGTGTGTGTGTGTGTTGGGGGTGGAGGGGGGTATATGCAAAGCCCATCTTCAGGGACTGATCTCCTAGAGAACAAAGTGGTTCATATACACACAGGCGACCCCGCAGCTCAATCCAGTGGAAATAATATGTTCATTACAACGCAATTACTGACACTTAGACCCTCTCTGCCTGAAGTGTGTGTGTGTGTGTGTGAGGTGGAAAGGAGGGGGGCCACTGACCACTGATGCTAAGTGACCTTATGTTCCTCTATGTGTGTGTGTGTGTGTGTCTGCAGGTGCAGGATGTACAGCTTTATGGGTGGAGGGCTGTTCTGTGCAGGCGTGGGGAACATCCTCTTGATCGTTTCCACAGCAACCGATTACTGGATGCAGTATCGGCAGTCCGGCAACTACATGCACCAGGGCCTGTGGCGCTACTGTATGCCGGGGAAATGCTTCCCACACAACGTCAGCATTGGTAAGTGAAACCAGCCAATGAGAGTTCATGTAGATGAACGGGATTTGAACGCATTTACTTGCTTATTTTTTTGTTAGTTCTACAAACAGGCGGAGCTATCTCAGATGCAGAAATGATTTCATTGGTTGAGGTAAAAGACTCAACAAGCAGTTTAAACTAACAATAAAATTTGGATTGCAAATAATTAAACCATATCTACATATGGTAATTCAATGTATGTTTTTATGGCTAGTCTGAACTTGGAAGGGCAGCTGAACTAACTTGCTATCCATATATTTAGGAAGAACTGCAGGCAGTATGAGTAGTATTACAAGATGCAGTAGCATCCTTTTCATCCATATTAGAAGAAAGACAACATATTTATACATTTCTTGAAGAAAAAGCTCTACTTAGGTACAGAAAATGTTTTTTGGCTCCTCTGATTGAGTTTTAACTCAACCTTTGGGATTGTCTCTGCCTCCTGAACAGCACATGTTAACTTTAATCTGTATGAGAGTGTGTTATGTGTTCGACAGCTTTGGTTGCTAGATTTAGTATTTTGATCTGTTTGATGACATTAGCTATTTAGTTTTTTTTCCCCTTTTCTCAAACATACTTTCTATTTACTATCCTTCATCATACTGGCTTGTTAACATGGCCTGCACAGGGTCACGTCTCAGATCATTCACCTCTGCTGACTTGCACTGACCCCACCAGTGACTTCTATTGACCTTTGATCTTGTCCACAGCCCACTTAGACGCCACCCGTGCCCTCATGATCCTCTCTCTTTTGGCTTGTTTCATTGGCATCATCATCGGCATTATGGCCTTCATCCATTACTCCTCCTTCGACAGGTTTGACAAGACCTTTGCTGCAGGCATACTGTTTTTCATCTCATGTAAGTTCAACTCTATTGTTTTTGTACTAGTGAATTTGCATTTGTTTTGACTTTAATTGATTGTAACCACTAAAGATTTAGACTCAAGGCAGGTTTTTAACATATAATAATAATAATGTACTCATCATGAACTAATGACTTTTTAATTATTCCATTATCAGCGCAATTTCACAACAAAGCCCAGCTGCTTGTTATTTCTATAAAAGGCCTCTTTCATGACAGAGAGGGTTTGTTATTCTCCTGTTTTAAATGCTTTGTTTTGCATAATTTGTAGTGGCCTTTATTCAGTGAAGTGAGATAATTAGGTGTTATTCTGTAACAAAAAGTGAATCCATGGTCACAAATGAAATGCCTAAAAAAGCACAACCTCATTTCTCTTGTAACTGACAGCTCCCATGAGCAGCCAGTAGTAATGCTGGCCATTTGTACAGTCTTTCATAAACACTTTCCTACATGTTCCTTTTCCTTTTCTTCTATCCAGGCTTTTTAGTGTTTCTAGCAATGGCGGTGTACACCGGTGTGACCATCAACTACTATGGGAAACGCTTTGGAAACTGGAGGTTCTCCTGGTCCTATATCATTGGCTGGGTTTCAGTGGTGCTCACCTTCTTTTCAGGTAATCATGCAACCAAACAAATCAAACCGTAACAGGAAATTCTGTAACTCGAAAAGCTTAAGTATGCTCAGTTTGAAATTCTGTGACATTTGGCTGTGATCATTTTCTGCTAAATGCGGACTCATTTTCATGCTACAACACTGGGAGCGAGTACATGGATCAGCCACATTATGATGCACTCAGTGAAGTGTACATTAATCTCTGCTTGGAGATGTCATGGCTAACAAAAGGCTCAAAGTACTTCTTATATTTATGATTACATTAACAATTTATCATGTAACACCTTTTGAAAATGTTGTATAACAAGTAAAATTGTATTCACCTGCACATATTGTCAAATGCATGCCTAGCTAATGTTATTTATACTGCATGTACTAAAAAAAACAAAAACTACAGAGCATATGTAATATTACACAATGCAAAGACTCACTTCCCTTTGCAGAAAACAGTCAAACCATACATGGGTCAACCCATAGTCAAGCCGCTGAATCAATAATGTGACATTATCAGTAAGTGATGCTTTTAGTAAGTGCTCATCTCTGAATCCTCCACCATGCTGTGCAGTACCTGCTGATCAGCAGGCTTTTCACTATACTGAATATGAAAATGGTTTCATGGGAAAAAGCATCCATATGCTGAAAATACCATGATGTTGAACTGTTTACTAAAACTGAAGATTACAAAGTAGAGAGATGGAAAAACAACATTAACATGATACACATTCATTTCAAAGGTATTTTTCATAATTTGCCTACGTTAATGGGATACATAAGTATTATGTGAAGTAAGTATTGTATGGATTAGTATAAAAACATTTTTTAACATGGCAGAGGACTTCACATATGTGTCCTAGTCGGTAAATGTGGTGGCTTGAAAACAGAGCTGCACTGGACTGAGACAAATAGAAACCGGATGCTCCGTAGTCTCACATGCAAAGAATATTAAGAACTCAATTCAACGCAATTTTTTAATGTCTCAAATAAGTCGGTTCCCCAATTTGATTTTCTTGCTTATGCATGAAAAATATTAGTAATCCTCACTGGACATTGGAGGGGAACAAAAAGACCCCAAAATATCAATTCATTATCATTTTCATTGAAAGCTGTTGAATTAAAATGACACAAATCACACATAGAGTGTATACTGTGTCAAGTCACATTATAAACAACAAATGTAAAACTGCACATATTGTGAGTTTAAACATAAGCATACAAGTTTTCAAATATTTACAAATGTAAATAATTAATTTTATGATGTATGATCATTATAATAATGAATAACAAATATGATAACAAACATAACTTCTCTGTCTTTTCAGGTATATTCTATCTGTGTGCCTATCGGATGCATGAATGCCCCAGGAGCACTAACTCTCATTAGAAGACTTCAATAAATAAGCCATGGATTATGATCATAAGAGCTGTGTGTAGATTTTCACCACCAACATGGACTTAGAGTTTACCTCTGGAACATGAGGATCAAAGTTGAAATGATTTCAATAAAAAGATTGGGGAAAATGTGACTCTTTGTTTTCATCCACAAACATATTTTTCTCAATTCTTTTTGTTTCTTTAAGGTTGCTTGATTTAATAAAGTTATTTATTGCAGTTATTGTGCTCAATTGCAGTTGTGTACAGCTGTTTTTCTGTCACTATAGATGGGTGACCCATACAGTGTATCAGCTGAGTGATAGTCAGCCTCCTCCTTAGCTTTATGACACTGTCATTAGAAAGCATAGTGTCTGTCCATAGCTGTAGAGAGTTATCAATATATCCTACAAAATTAAACTGAGACCTGTCTGCATAGAAAAGTTCAGATTACAAGATAATAACTCATGAAGGCTTGTAAATCCAATATGTGTGGAAAAATACAAACAAATGCAAGGTTTTGGGCACAAAGCAGAAGACATATGCAATATGCTTACTTGAAAACAATAATCACCTATTATTACACCTTGTAAAATGTTTTTTCTCGCCATTCGAGAGTCTATTGAAAAAGATGTGTTTAAAATTGATATGGATACATTTTATTGAAAAAAATGTATATTATAAATAAAAAATACCATAATGATTATGTTACTAAAAAGCAATTAATTTTAAGTACCATAGGCAAGCTTTAACCCCAACAAACTATAGTATTTCTATCTTCTATCTATCTAGAATTTCTATGATATTATAGAAATACTAAACAGGACTACAAAAGACCTATGATGTGGTAGGTATATATGTACCATGGATTTACATTATTATTTATGTAACCCAAAAAATGTTGATACACTTTTTTTCTGCAAATACATTTAGATGAGTTTTCCTTCTCTACATCCCTTTATTCCTTCGCTCTGTTGATCACCAGCGCGACTGCTTTGACTATAAGCCATGTACTACCCTGCTGCAAACCTCTTATCCAAACGTGCCACTTAACGGAGTGACGCACTGCCTGCTCAAAATTTTTACTTAATGAAATGGCCACAGAAAGCTGCTTAACCGCGCCTTAAGAACGGACTCTAAAGGCGATTTCATCACCATTTGTTTCATTTACTTTCTAATTTTCCCCTAAAAGCAACTTGTTATCCTGGAGCGCTCCATAAAAGGGATTGACGCAGAGCCAGGTGCAGCAGGGTTACCTCCATCTGCTTTGACCATGTCTTTAAAGGCTCTTTTCTTTTCTGCTGCTATTCTTTAACTTCACCTTATATATATTTTTAAATAACGTCCGAGAGTTTTTCAGTGTTGTGTCGACTACTGGAATCTTGTTTTTCTTAATAACTTTCCAGAAAAATAATTTCATTTGGTTCCACAATTGCTTTTCCGATGAATACTTGGTGGAAAATGACAGACAGAATATGTATATGTAATGACTTATTAGGAGCACTTTTTGCAGCAGCTTCAGACATGGATGGAAGTTATTATTGAGACATATTATGATGACTTATCATATGTCTTATGATTTGTAACAATCCAACTATGCTAATTTACATTTTCAGCGCACAGGTCCATTTAACAAAAAAAAACAAAACCTATGCAAACTAATGTAGCAGAACGGCGCTTTTCCAGCGTAACTGATTCCCAGTAATTAATTTGTTCTTTCTCCATGTGATCAAATGGAAATCCTGTCCTCCAGCCCAAGGATTACAACTTCCGCTCTAACATCTCCCTTAATTGCCTAATAGCATTGCAGCGTGAATTCTGCCTACATTAAGACACTTTCACATTAACCGGCCTGATTGGAAATGTGATGACAACACCATATCAACAAATTATAGCGCACCGCTTTCTTTCGCAAATGGGCACAGGAGCGGCACTTGTACTCTCCCAGATTTTAATACCGACAATTACAGCCAATTTGGGCGGAATTACTTGACAGACCTGTAGCAGCCTAATCCTCCTGTGACACAGGCTACATCACTTGATTCAAAAACTACTAACATAAAGGAAGTGCAGAAGTTATTCAAGTGAATTTCCCGAACAATTAAAAACAGTGAATGTGGTCGCATGTTCAAGTTCCATGCCAAGCCAATCTAAAGTTCTAGGTATCAAAGTCTCTTATCGGCACGGATGACTTATTGAAAGTCATTATAGAAACATACCAATTATCACAGAAATAATCATACAATCACTGAATTTCATGCATCAAATTATTATAGAAATATCACAGTCATGCCAAAAGAAATAAAGCATAATTTTAGGCTATAAACCATGTATGACATACATATGTGCACATATGTGTTCTACCAGCAACTCACAGTTCATTTCCCCACCGACACATATAAAAGATATATTTTTCTGTAGGACAAAGTCACTTTTATCTCACTACTGAACAGGTAACCAAGGCAGCGTTTTACGTTTGCCAGCACAACGTAATAGGGAAAAGAGTTTAGTAGTATATAAAGATCATTTCTAGGAGACTGGGTTGTAATAGGGTAAAGACGACCTATAAACTACTGTAGAAATATTTCAATGTTTCAGATGGGGATACTATAAATCCTCTGGCATTAATATCAATTTTCAAATATTGTGTTTAAGTTACCAGTACGCATACATCTTAGATGTCCCTTCCAATAAAGTAAACAGAAAAAATACCACAGAGATTGAAGCAGAATTTTTCAGCACCATGGCGAGCGCCCGCCTGCACCACCTGACCACTGACTACTAGATACTAACGGATCTCACTCTAAATACTTGATAGGACCATAGATTCCATCATAGCATAGCATATCCTCTGTAATCCCAATTCATTACTTTTAACATTTTACATTAAGAAAACTTTTTTGTTTGTTTTGTTTTACAAACTATAGTCATATTTAGACTAAATAAAGAACAATTCTCCACGAGGCCTTAGTGCTCGTGAACCTGGCTAAAGCTGCGTGGTTGCTAGGCGACCACATAAGCACCTCTATGATGATACTCGGTTGAGTTTTGGGTTGCTATTCTAATGAACTGTGATGCGGTCGCAGGTGCGCTGCTTATCTGGAATCTGCTTTTTTCACCAGCTTCGAACGCGTCTAAGCCAATCAGAATGGATAACTGGCCCCTCACATCTCCCCCCCCGCCCAGCCAGCGCTCTAATTGGCTGATGCGCAAATCAATTTCCCCAATCCGCTACTCTGTCCGAATAAATACTTGTTGGGAATCTGCCCTCCCACTGACATGAATGTGATGCTCGACGTAGTGCCATTCACGGATCACACACAGGGGCTGCATTTAAGCCTGGGAGACTTGTGGGAAGGAGCAGATGCTGGTGCAGGTTTAAGGCAGGAAAATAACACCCAAACTAACTAACATCATGAGTATGAACAACTACGCGTCTGCGGCTCCCACGCAGAGGTCGACGTCGTTTTTTATTGAGGACATCTTATTGCACAAACCTAAGCCGCTGAGAGAGGTCATTCCATCGCCGTTCTGCAGCTCGCTGGCCTCCCGGATGCCCATCCTGGAGTATGGATACCCACTGATGCCAACGCCAATACTGGCGCCACATCCTCACCATCCTCTCCACAAGCCAGAGCATCACCAGTACTTCTTCACATCTGGTAAGCACAAGAGAACCAGTGAGGCAGAGGAGGAGGAGGCCTTCATTGTCAAGGAAACTTCTGTCAGAGCTGATAACTGGACAGAAATAATGTATCTGATGATGATGCTGGAGCCTTCATACAGTCAGGCATTATGTCAGAAGCTGTAAGCGCTTTATTTGAAAAATACACGCTCAGGCTATTTAAATTGAAAGACCATTGTCAATACTTAGTATCTATGGATTTATGCTCATGAGTTTGGGGACATATAGTCATTTACAGTAGCGGACGGGTTGAAATAAATCTTATTACATACAAAATGCTTAATGAAAATGTGTTGAGCATCTCAGGAAATCATAACAAGTTATGGTTGTTATTTATTTATGGGCTTATTTTTTCAGGACTGTATCAATTTATCTTTTACTTCATTATATTTTTATTATCTATCATTATATTATTTGTCCGCCTTAAAAAAAAAGAAAAAAGAAAAGCAATATTTTTTTGGATTATCCTGTAAAAATGAGTCTTTTTTTTTTTTTTTACATAAGCATCATGTTAATTACAACTTATCAAAATAGAAATCATCACTTGGTTGAACTTGTATTTGGAGATTTTTGACGGTTTCCTCTCACCTGTAGGGATGCAGATGCCGGCCTTGTTCCAGCACCACGCAGAGTTACCGGGGAAGCACTGCAGACGCAGGAAGGCCCGGACTGTTTTCTCTGACTCGCAATTATCCGGCCTGGAAAAGAGGTTTGAAATCCAGAGGTACCTCTCCACGCCGGAGAGAGTGGAGCTGGCTACAGCGCTCAGCCTGTCCGAGACGCAGGTACATACACACACACGCACACACACACACACACACACACACTACAGTTAGAGCAGGAACTGTAGGAGTGCAAGGCAGTCTGCTCAAGGGCCTGGAGGTGGTGTATTTATTTATCATCTACAGACTGGCGATTAAACATCGGAAACAAACAAACCCATTCACAAAAATAAATAAATCTCCAAATTATCGCGCAATCCAATAAGTGTATAGTCTATATGTATATCACAACTGAAGAATTTATGTGTAGCCTTACTCTGAGCTGAAAGCCTTCTTTAATTCAAAATAAACTTTAAGGTAATAATTTGCATTTCAAAATATACAAATCGTTCTTGTAGAGTACTAAATCTATAATAAATCTAAACTCTTACTGCACCATATATAAAAGGCCAAACTAATTTAAAACATATATTTTTTTGGCTTTACATGTGTAGATTTAGTGATTCCTTTAGATTGCAGGCCTCTTTGTAATCCACATCTTTCTTACCTTGCCCCATGCACCACTGTGCAGGTGAAAACGTGGTTTCAGAACCGGCGGATGAAGCATAAGAAGCAGCTGAGGAAAGCGCAGGACGAGCGGAAGACACCCGGGGAGTTGGAGAGATCCGCGGACAACTCGAGCGAGAGCGAACTGAACGACAAGAGCGCGGAGGAGCTGAAACACGCGCTGCAGCCGGACTCGTACCTGCTGGAGGAAAACGACGACGACGTGGATATCGAGGATGACATTTGCTCCCCGGATCATCTACTATAGTAGGCTGCAGAGCTGTTTTATAAGCAGCGACTTACGCACTGTAAATGTACTGTAGATAACACTTTCTCTCCTTCCATTACAGATATATAAGTTACTGTTTTAAAAAATACAATGTTGATATTTATTCAAACATGCAAAGTGGGCCTATTGGGGTTTTTTTTTTTTTTTTTTTTTTTTTACAATTGCCCCTTATCATCTATGAACATTTTCGTGTCAGACGAAACATATATCACGCTATTATTATTATTATTATTATTATTATTATTATTGTTATTGTTAGTCTAATATTGCTATTATTATCATTATTGCTTTAAAAAGTCAAGACATTAGTTTATTTTGAAATGTTCCTCTCATGTCTTGTCTTTCCTGACGGACAGCCTGTACAGTACAGATGATGATTAATAAGCATATGTATTATAGACGCATGCTACCCCATCCTTTTGCACTTTTATCCCAATCAAAATTTTCCATGCTACTCTTTTTTATCTTTTTTTCAATTTGCCTACTTTTGATATTTTATCTGCAGTTTGTCCATGTTGTTGGAAGTTTTATAAATCTTTTTTTTTTTGGTCTAATACACTGTTCTTCAGTGGCTGGCATTTGTTTTTTTTGTCTGTGAATATATATATATGTTATATAAATAATGAATCGGAACTCGGCTCCGTTTATTCTGTTTCACCTTTTATATTTTATTCCTACCGAAACGCCAGTTTGATTTTGTCGTTGACGTTTCCAGCTGAGCAGCAATGATTTAGAGAATAAAATAACCACATACATGGACGTTAATGTAGTATTATTATTTAAGCTGCACATGCGTATGTGGTCAGGTGTTCAAGTGAGTTCAAACGGCTCTCTCCTGTGCTGTTGTATGCGCTTGTATTAGGAACCAGTCTCCACAGCATGGAGCTCAGTTTTGAATGAGGGGGGGGCAGCTTGTTCTTTACTGGGCTTCCCGCATGGTGGCCTGCAGCCTGCTGTGCTTTAAGCCAACAAACAGAAACGCAAAAGACTGACAGCAAGAAATTACAAAGAGTCAGCAGCTCCTCAGAGTACAAATGCTTACTCATGTCAGAAAAGTATTTTATGTATTCTCCTCTAAATATTAACCTCCAAAAGTCACGTAGCTTCAATGGTCTATGTTCATTTCCAAACTCATTTTTTAAATGACGATGATTCATTACAAAAAATGCAGATTGTATCTGGAGCAAATGAATTCTATGCAGAGCAAGAAGACAGAGGAAAGGTGAATACATTTTGTTGCATATGTTTGTGTCAGTGCATTGCTAAGAATATGTGTGAATAAGAGTGTGGCACAATGAATCCTATTTATAGGTCATGAATTAATAGAGCAATTCTTCACTGTGGTAAAAGGCTTGATGGATATTCTGCTCATGACAACAGATGAAAATATCTACAGTATGTTCTGACCATAAAAAAAAAAATAATAATGGAATGTTTCAGAATAAATCGACTAAAGCAGAATTCTAAATGGCACACCTCTGCTCATGGTAGTCATGTGTTTCTGCCACTAAATTGTCTGAAAATTCAGAGAATGACTCCAAGTTTGTAAAACATTTTGGTCCTGCAGGCTCACACTGACATGAGAACGATAACTCTGATTCCATCTCAATCGTGAAAATGTGTCATCATTTGTTTTGAGTCAGTATGGTGAATACCACTGTTCATGAATTTATGTGATCATATCTATTTAACCTAAAATATTATTGTCATCAAAAATCATGAGAATTTAACATGCCAAGAAATAAAATCAAATGTATTTTAGACTCTTATGTGCCAACATTATTATATCCACTATGCTCAGGGCAGAGTATCACCATGGAAATATTGAGTATTTAAAACAAAATCGGCAGTAGTCTCAATATGGTGTTGCAGGAATGAGCACATATTTATTACACATTGATTCTGCTACTGTTAAGAGACAGCTTTTTGAGCATTGTTGTGGGAAAGCAAGGAGCAAAACACACACACAAAAATCAATTCAGGAAAAAGATTCAACATGATTTTTACAGCACATTTTGGCATTTTTATCCTCAACGAACACTTGATTGAATTTAGCCAATCATCTCTTTCTCCAGGGGTTTTTCCTGTACATGTTCGTATAATTTGACAAGTTTATCATTTGGAGCTGGAGTTCACAGCAGCAGTATTACTTGTTTCTTAATCAATATGATGAGTGTAAAAAAAACATTAAAAAAAACCCTTTGTGATATTTAAGTGTTATTTCATTGTTTCACTGATAAAGTGTATTTTAATATTATAGTCCATGCTGCAGCATACAGTGTCTCACAACTAACATAAACTACACTTTGCCATACTTCAGTGTATGTCCTCTGGTCTGCAGACAAAGTTGCCATGATAAGACTGTAGGAAGCAGATTCATGGTAATAATTATTATTTATTTACATGGTAATTATTTATTTTCTAATACAGAACAACAATATGGTGATAGGTTAGTAAACTATTTGTTGTCTAATTATCAATTTTTTTTTTTTTTTTTTTTACCACAAGCAGCATCTCTCAGTGTGTATTTGCAAAAGAACATGCAATCCTCTCTTGTCCTTCATGCTATCCTGCCTTTTAAAAAGCAATTCATGTCATCTTCAAAATGTGATTCTGATTAACAGGCAGCAGGGAAAAAAACTATGTGGAGAATAGGCCATGCAGAAGGTGATCAATTAAAAGATTAAGCGTTTTGCAACACATGGACGCATCTGCATTTGGGCCTAATAGCAGGGCCATCAGCTCATTTGCAGGAAGCCTGCCGCCTACTGAAAGCGTGCTTCTCACATCAAAGCATCCACGTCTGCCTTAGCTTCCCAATGGGCAGAAAGGGATGCTAATTTGGCCCCCTTCATGTATAGCGGTGAAAGACTCCTTCAATTAACTGGATTTCAATGGCAAAAAACGAGTAGGTGGGACCAAAAAAAAGATGCAAAGAGACTCAGTGTGGATAGGCAGCGTTTCTCATTAAATTAAAAAGGGCTCCGTCATTTGTTTCCAGCCGCGCATCTGAGGACTTAACACTAAAAACACACAGCTTCAAAGAGTCCATGATGGGTTAAATAGAGACTATAATCTAATTAAAATATTGCACAGAGGTAAATAGTGCTTTGATAATGATCTGAGGGTTCAATTAGTAAAATGAGCTGCTTGAGAGTGTTTCGTGTTAGGGAGGAGTTACTATTTAGAACATGACTACAAAAAGTAGGACTGGGACCAGATCAGGTGAGCTTCAAAGTGTCATCCTGTATCCGAGCAGGATTTTCTACACTGTAAACCAGAGAAACGGAGGAATGAAAAAAATGAAACCAGCAGCAAAGAGTGTGTGCTCAACACAATGAAAATGTGGATTTAAAAAAAAAAAAAAAAAAAAAAAGATTACCATGGGCTAAATATATCATTACAACAATTAAGACTGACCTGCAATTTAGAGCTTCACGTCAACATTCATGTTGTTTTTTGTTAAAAATGATAAGTTGGATGTAATAGACGAGGCCGGACAACAGCCACAGAGATGAGGGTTTCACTAAGACTCACAGTGAGTGAGAGAATGTCAACATGATTACTTACGGAGTAAAAGCGCAACATTGTCTGAGTTTACGCCTGATGTATGAATGAAATGTGCTATATAAATAAATGTGACTTGACTTGACTTTGATTTGATCATGCATAGCATATCTGTTAGTGATACCATGCTGCTACAATTATCTATAGCTCTATTGAGCTCTAAACTACAGCTGAGTGGTGAAACCAATGAATGTGCCCTGTGATGCAGTCCTTTAACAGTCAATAGATGCTGGTTCCAAGAAGTCTTACTTTTTTTTTTTTTAGACTCAGTTCCATTCCAAAATTCCAAACCAAAATCCAGATTTTGATTTGAGGGAAGCCTCAAACGAAGGTCCAGTGGCTGCCAAGATTTCAGTGAACACCAATCCCAAATCCAAGCATCAAAAGACCCTTGTAAACCTACTGGTGACATCACAGAGGGTACACTGATTTCTATCAGACATCTGTGGATAAAAAAACACTCATGTGGTCCAAACCAAACATTTACAGAAACAAGGAATCATTGTCCAGTGGCTAACCTGAGTTTTGTTACAGTGCAACATCAGATATGCACTTGGCTTGCCATATTATGCTTAGGCACTGAAAATACCCTGACCAGCATAAAAGAGGCAGCCAGAATGTTTTCTTTGATTTACAGAAGTGCTCACAAGCTAATATCTCTAACCTCCATACAAGGAAACAGTGTGTATAATTACAGTTTATATTTTGCAATAAGTGGTATTTGTATAGTTTTTTAAGATCAAAATATATTATATTAAATGTAATATCTTGATACAGTTACCCTAACCACCACATAAATCCATAGTGATTAGTGGTCCCTATCTCAACTCAGCAGCAGAGTTACTGCTGGTGTTCAAAGCTAAAACCAAATTTCCTTTAAACAATGTTACTATAACTTCCTGTTATAGAGTATACCTTTGTGTTTTTGGAAAAAAGGCTTTCACTCTTTCCACCATGTGCCAAGTCCAAAAGGTTTGCAAGTTTTAGGTCTGTATGTGCTGAGTGAACAGTAGCAGTGAGCATCAGAAAAGGAATCAAATTAATTTCTTATGAAATCATACCCGATGACACACAAAAAGCAAAGCAGTCACTGTTTGAGAACGCCAATCTTCTCGTATATCATAAGGATTTTTTGATGTGATAATAAGCATAGCAAATTTAATGAGGCAGCATGTTGTGTCCCACATCTTGGAGAACAGATATCTAGAACATCATGGGTTACATGGACTGCTTCTGTGAATTGCATCTTGCCTCAGACAGCGTGCATTTTTCTGAAGAGTGCCACAGCCTGCTTTTCTTCTTCATGCCGTTTTCCAAGGAGTTCCAGCCTGGCCAGCTGGGCCACGTCCAAGCCCTCCAAGCAAGGAGTGTGCTCAGTGAAGCCTTCAGACTGGTGTTTCTGTCTGAGCTTTGGTTGAGGCGGTTTGGCTATAGTCTTGGCATATTCCAAGGCCTAAAATTGAAGGAGAGCGAGAGAGATCAATGTATGTTGATGTACTTACTAATTACTGTGTACAAGCTGCATTCAAAAACAATAAAGAATAAATTGCTGACAGCATAACTTTCATTTTGTGATACATTTAAAAACATGACTTGAAACACTGGTGCTGTCTCACAAAGTGAGATTAGTGGACTACCAAAGGAACAGGATTCATAGCTTTTTGGTCTCAGAACACTGGCTCTGTTTAAAATAAGGTAGGTCACCATGGTAACCTACACTGCCTGGCTGAACCTGCACTGAAGCTGCTGAAGTTCAGAAGATTGAATCAAAATGTGTAAACAGTCGACCTTCTAACCAATCAACTGTCTTGAAAGATGACATCACTTCCACATGATCCTGACATGAACATAAAATAAAATTCTAACAAGTAGCAGGTGGCAAGTTGACCGCAGCTGACCACGGCTGATATAGTTATTGGTAATGAAAATTATGTTTCATTTTAATGTTGGTGAAATTATTTCATTGTATTCCTGACAGTGACTGTTAAGTGTATTGCTACTGAATTCAATCAAAGCATGAGGCGACCTTATGAATAAAAAATGACTGTATAAATAAAAATATGCACTCGGTGTCCTATTGATGAAAAATGATAAGTAAAAAAAAAAAAGATATTCTGTTTCAGTCACATAGATTTTCTTCAAGGCTTTAGGTTTTTGGACGTTTAGGTTTATTAGGCACAGCACTTTTTCTGCAGTACTCCTTTCTGTCTCTGCAGAATAAACAGATTACTTACTTCAAATTGTTGTAATGCTTTACGTTGCTCAAATTCATCCATAATACTAGTTTATTATAAAATACACATACAGCAAGAGCATAATTGTTAAATTATACCTTTTCTTGCCATTAACAATCTAATAATCTAAGCTAGCAGTTAAAAAATGTTGGCAATAATATTTTTGTTTTGTCCACATATTTTACCCCAATTAAATATCATGTTTTTCTTACCAGCCGTGTGAAACCAGTTATCCAGGATCAACAGTGTTCTGCTTAGTGAATGCAGATGACTCACTAACAGACTGCCCTTGTAAAGACAGTGTGTCACAGGTACCAGGCTGGAACCATGTAGTCTCCCTAATCTCATACTCTTTCTTTGTCAGTTTGTTTGGTCACAACTTGTCTCTGTCAAACAACCACAATCACAAATGGCTGTTCTAAAAGAGACATGTGTTAGGGTTCACACATGTACACACACACACACAAAAAGGACACACACACACACACACACACACACCTTCATCCTGGGAACTTTCTTGTCATTGCCTTCCGGGTCCTTGGCCGGTAGAAAGGGAATCCTACTTATCTTTTTGTTCTGCTCGCGGATCACATTTGAATACAGCTTCTGTTGTTTCATTTTCTCAGCATGATGATGGTGAAAGAGTGAAAGAGGGAGTGAGAGAGAAGAGAAGGAGAGAGAGAGAGAGAGAGAGAGAAACAGAGGCAGATTATAAAAGGGGGTTTAATTAACTGAGCCATTTCTCCCTTAAGGCCCTTCTCTTTGTGTATCCCCTCGGCCGAGCCTCTCCACGCAGCCCAACAAAACCAAACACAGCGAGCCATTCAGTGGGCCTATCAACATTTACACATATCATTCACTAATAGGCTTGGCCTTGGAGATGCACAGGGCTCAATCTAGGGTAAATTGGCCAAACATGCTCACTTTTTACAACGGGGAGATTAACAAAAGATATATCAAAGTACAAAGAGCACTTAACTTCTTAGGGGTACTTTCATTTGCTTTGTAAATGTAATTTTATCTGTGGAACAGCATGGGAGCCTTTGAACTTGGACAACTGGAAAAGGGTCAGTGGATACGCAATGACACTAGTGGACATCAGGATTTAGGCACAGGAGACCGACTGAAAGACAGCTAATAATGTTTGCCAAAACTAATAATAATGACATTCTTTGCCTGTATGAGTCACTCCTTATAACTGTTATTGCCCATCAGCAAATTAATATAACATCCTGGTATATAGGGCAGCTTTTGTATTGCGTTCTAAATCATCATCTCTCTTTTTGCTGGAAAAAAAATTAAAGGCCAGGGAGGCTCTCAAATATAGAAAGCAGAAAAATCTGGATGCTACATACTGTAGTCGACAGATTGATTTCTGCCTCATATTGGTAAAAAGCTCTGTAATTCATCATAAGATAAATGCATGGAAAATCAGCAGACAGCCGACATGGAAGCTACAGGCGCAGATGTGTGCCTTGTTAGCTTCTCTCTGCTCAGTGGGAATGGAGAGTGACTCCACTTTGTTCTATCTCGCTCTCCCTCTTAATCAATACTACAGTTTGTTTGAGCATTCTGTTTTGATCTTATTTAATGTTTGTCAAGAGAAACATTTCTGAGGGGAAAATTGATCTACACCTTTCTACACATGTTAGGAATAAGGGGAGAGTTTGGAAAGTATAAGATGGGCTGCCAAGTGAAGAAATACCCAAATACCCATTAGAGCAAAATGCAATACTGGCTATGTGTCTATTTGTGTGTGTACATGTCGATGTGGCTTAGCATTACCAATTTACCATTTTTAATCTCTGTTTATCACTTAGGAAAAGGGTTAATTACATGATTTTTCAGTTTGTCAACATATTGGCCCAATATTGACCTTTTTATGATAAAAAGCAACTCAGCATCATCCATCTTCAAGATGTTGCAGTTTAATTGGATCTATATTTATCGAATGCAATTATTTATACACTTGACAACTATGGGAAACCCTGGGATAATATTGCTGTCTGATCATATTCCACATATCTGATCAACTGGTCATTATGGTCCTCTTTGAGTTTGTACTGGATATTTAGGATCCCAGTGTGAGGTGAACAACAAGAATACAATTTGAGGGAAACCACAACAAGTCTGAGCTATCAGTAATTACACTGAAGGATATGGTATCATCCTCCAAGAGCAGTATAACCGAGTTGTATTCACCAGTACAATATATTTGTTAATCTATTGTGGAACTACAGTATGGAGTCCAAAACAAATTTGGGGAAAAATAAAGTAATAAATATATTTGATCTTGAAAAACATTCACAATTCACAGCCGTGTTGGTTAGCTCAGTAAAGAAGAAAATGACTGGCCTGCTGGTGCGTTATCCAACAAGTGAATCCATCTAGTTTCTGGATAAATAACTGGTGGTGTAGATCTAAGGGTCAGTAGGTTGATACTTACTGTCTTTTCAAGGGCTGTGTAGTCGGGACCCAGGCCTTGCAGAGTCACGACTGGCATCAGCTGCTTGTAGTCTTTTACACTGTATGCCTGAGAGGGAGAGGGAGGGGGGAGGGGGGGGGGGGGGGGGGGGGGGGTTGATATTTTGAAAGTTGCAATAGCTGGATCCTATTTGTGCATTCAAACATCAAGTGACACTTTTGATTACTTAATTTGAAATGGACTTCTGTTAAACTGAACTCAATTTGTTTTGATGGATGTTGAAATAGCACAATGGCAAAACAATAAATTCCAAACTGCAATTTTGATCCATTTTGTCTCTCATTAAATTGCATTCAAATCATGCATAACACACAGTACATCTGTTGAGAGATAAAATCACTTATAATACACCAAAACATAGACAAACGCCTCGCAGACAACACAGCAAGACAGAGCCTCAATGTGAGTGACACTGTCTTCACCAAACTTTTTGTAACACTCTTTCCTTCTTGTTTGGCCCTCTCACTAGTTTGCAGAAACATACAAAAACTCATAAATCAAACATATTTAGTGGACGCCACTGCACTAAGAAGGTAGCAGAAAGTGCTAAACAATTCAAAGATTTGCTGATATGTTAGGACATACTGTGTATGTAACTGTGTATGGGGTAATATCTAACAAAATTAAAAGTCTTGGATGGCATTCATTTGGGAAAAAATACATAGATCATACTGGGCACAGTGACCTAATGTGCATCTACTTGAGAGTTCTTGACATGATAAAACTTGATTCTTTTTCATGCTCAGAGACACACAAAGACACACTCGGTGACTGTTCATGTTTTTAGCCATGCTAGCAGTGTGGCAATGTTGGACAATCAGCTGTACTATTTGGTGCTAATTAGCTAATCTTAATGCTAATAGGCTAAACTAAGATAGTGAACACAGTAAACCTGCTAAACTGCATGTTAACATTGTCACTATGAGCATGTTGGTTATTTAACTCAAAGCACCACAGTGCCCACAGAGACATAGCATGGCTGTAGTGATAATATGCATGATCCTTGCTTGTGCACTGCAGTTTCGTAGATCATCTCTCTGTCAAACATGTTCAGTATGATGACATTTTTCCTTGTAGATTTTGATAAATTTGTGTCTCTGTGGTGTGGTGCTCTTTTTGTCTGCTATGCCATAGTGGCTGTCAATGGTCATGCTAATTACCCAGGTTATTCCAAATGAACCAGAAACTTTATACTACTTTATATTAGTTTGTGCATACTTTGTGCGTACATTTTTTCCTAGGAAGATTCAGTAACACGACAGTAACTGTATATACAGTACAAACAGTATGTAAGCTGGCACCATATAGTGCATGACATACATAGTTTCCTTATTAAGTGCTCTTCATAGGGACATTGATGGTGAGCTGAAGTTGAAGTGACACAAGTGATACGGGCAAAGACAGAGAGAGATGTATACCTGTTCCTTCGCAGATGCTGGTGATGATGATGATGACTATGATGATGATGGTGTGTGTGTGTGTGTGTGTAGGGACAGGCTGAGTCACTGATTTTTGGGTCAGTGGTTAAGGTCAGGGTTATGGTTAGGCAATTAATGGTTATGGTTTGGGTAAGTCTCCAGGAAATTGATGCAAGTCTATGTAAATACCCCAAAAGTGACTTAGGTAAACCTGTGTGTGTGTGTATGTTTGTGTGTGTATGCGTGTGCGCGTGTGTGAGACCATGTGTACATGGGTGCATACAATCCACAAGATGCCTCAGACAAAAGGGAGCTAATCATTCCAGATTGTACTGGCTGCTTTTTGGAAGGAGGATTTCAGTTTGCTTTAGCCATCACGCATGAACACAACAGGGTACTTTTCTTTTCAAGCCTTCTCTCCCCAACCCCGAAGTCACACTCATCTGCTTTCATGCCCAGGCACTGCAGCCAGACTGCTTTACAAATTGAGCCTGTAATCTCGTCAGACATGATGGCTAACATGGTGGGAAAGATGTGAGGTCAAGGGGTGAGGAATGGTGGGCACCACAGGAGGACTATGTGAGGGCTCCCATATGAGTACAACCCTAAGCACTTAATCATACTTTCTAGCCTTTCTTGGGTCCACCTAACTCAATTGTTAGTTGGTATTAAAAGTGTACTGTATTTTTATTTTTCACATTGATGTAACAATAAATAGGATATATTATACATTTAATCAATCTGTGTTCATGCCTGAATTTCCCTGTTCGCCTACAGTTGGTTTCCTAATGATGTTGGTGATGTTTTAGGTGTGTAGTGCATCATTTGCTGCTGTGTGCAGAGTTGTTACTATCAGGTGAGGCTAGGAGTCTCAACACATAGACATCACATCATATAGCAAGGCCACAATGCTATGTTAAAAATATCAATATTTTTAAGTTTGTTTGTACTCCATTTAAACTTGTTGGTTGAGTCACTTTCTACTCAGGACCCACCTGCACAGCTAAGGAGAAGGAGAAAGAAACAACAGCCAAATCATTAAATGCAAATGCATCTTTAGTGGCCCTGCGCTTCACAGACTCTCTCCCATCTAATCACCTTATCCTCTAACACATCTTCAAATGGCTTTTCAGAGCCTGCAGCTCTGTGATTTATATAGTCATCATCTTATAGCAATTAAGTGTATCTTAGCGGAGCTAGACAATTAACCTGATGTTTTGTGCCCTTAGTCACCAGAACACTCCTGCTGGATTAAGCAGGCCCTGCATGGAGACAGCTGAGGGGATTATTTAGGACTTCAAAGGGGCATTTATTTGTGTAACCTCTCGTGTACGTGGGGATTAAAGGGGAATGCCACTCAATTTAAGAATTCATGTGTCACTTTTGTTGGGTGAAACTGCATAATGTGTTCTTATTTTACTAACTTGAAAGTGATCCTTTAGTATGTGTTAAGTGAGTTTTGTGACCCTTGAACCCTGTTTAAACAGTTGAAGTTTTTATGTATACATGGTTATCACTCAGAAGCAAAACGAAATTATTGAACTTTTCTGTGTGACATGACATTAACATATCATGACGTGACATTAAAATATCTGTCACCATTTAGGTCTACAACCACCAAGAGGGGCTGCATAATGGCAGTATTTGTTCATGATGGGAGTACTGTATTTCCTCAAATAATGGCCAGGGCCTTTCTTTACCTCAACTGAATACCAGGCTTTCATTATAAGCAGGCTTCTATTAGGTGTAACAGTACACAAAATTCACAGTTCGGCTTTGGGGTCACAGTTTGGTACATTTTAGGTAGAGCAGAAAAAAAGAAAGGTAAAAAATAATACTTTGGTCCTTTATTTTGAAAAATGTAAACATCCAACAATGACTTATTATTGTTTACCCAGCCTGTTTTATGGGGCCAGCTTTTATTTGTTTGTGTCGACCACACCCCTGGCCATTATCAGAGACCTGGCTTTTAATTGACAACCGGCCACTATTAGATGAAACACAGAACATGTTTTAATGGTGATTTGGGACCACATCTTTTCATTAAGATCAGTGCAAGCCACTCTATAGACATTGTATGACATGTACAATAATTGTGAGCACATCTAATGCATGAATGACACCAGGTGTGCTCACAGTGTATATTATTCCAAACAAATACTGAGTGGAGTTTTTTTTATCTGTGTGGCATCCTAGATTAGATGGCACTGCAGACATATACATTCTTTCAGAAATACAATACTACGCTGATGAAGCACAAATGTAATTGTACTACAGCAGAACAAAACCATGTCAACACTCAGTATCCCTCCTTTCAGGGACACACATTAAGCTTACAGGCCCACCAACCTTGTATGTTACTCTTGCCCTCAGCTGCTTCTGTTTCTCCATCTGCACCAGGTAGCCATCAGAGCTGCTTGTATGGATGGGATAGGTTGTGTTCGCACTCTGATCAGGGCACATCTCATGCTCTTTTTCCATTACTTGCTTTCCTATGGGGGGCAGCACTGTGTAGGAGCCTGAACCCTGTGACCAAGTGCTGGTGGGTGCCCTGGGGAGGTTTTGTGGAAATGGCTTATTTGAGCTCCACTTCTGGTCCTCTCCTTCACAGGATAATGGCCACTTTAATGCAGTTGTACTGAAACACAGAATTATTGGTGGATAAATAATGAGAGGGTCCATGATGATAGATTACAAGAAAAAAATCATATTATTTTTTTTACATATTACATATGACTATATGTTCATTAATATTTATATTCTGTATCAGACAGTTTTTTTGTCTCTTATCCTACTGCTATCATTTTACACAGACCAAAAATATGCAGTCATATTATTTCACTGTTGTGTTCGATTGCTCTAGAGTGTCCAGTATTTTGTTTTTCTCTAATTCTATTTGCTCTATTTTTTTCTTTCTGACTGCTAGTATTATTATGATACTGCTGCAGTGATCCAATTTTTGCAATGAGATCCTTAAAATGTAACATCTTTCTCCTCTTTGGTCAGTAAAAAAACTGGATAAATGGTTCACCTTTGCCATTGTTCAGGGCTATTCTCCTGGTTTCTGTGGTAAAGTTCTGTATGTAGTCCTTCCTGGCACATGTGGGTGCCAAACTGAACTTCAGATCCGGGGCTCCAATGGGGACGCCCATGAAGAGATGCTAAATTCATGATGGCATCATGGGCCTTCTGTTGGAGTAATGGACGGAGCTGGGATAAAGTGTTCAGGTTGATGTTGAGGTGGATAGTGGGAGGCAAAGGCTGCGATGAGGTTGTCTTCTGAGGTTTTGGCTGTGTTACAGCGGCTGGTCTTGCTAATGGGGAGCTCAGACAGTCTCTCCTCTCAGCTTTGACCCCTGGGGCATGGGGCCACTGCTGTTGAGAGGGGCTGGGGTTTTCCTTCCGCTGGGCTTTCTTTCCTTTACTGATCTGGGTGACCTGGGGTGACAGTCGGATTAACAGTTTGAGGATAACATTTTTTTACTGATGAGGGATGTCAAAGCAATAAGGGGTACTGATATAGACAGGATCGATTTAAAGGAAATCTACTCAGTGTGCAGGAGTGTTAATTCACAAAACCCAAACATGCAGCAAAATCTGAGCATATAAAATCATTTTCCACAAAAACCTCCATACCTAAAAAAAAACACCAGGTGCAAAGTACACACAAAGTACAGATGACTGACAAGGCCTTATAATTGGTCAGAATCATACTCAAATGAAATACTGTGTTTTAATGCCAGCAAACAACCTCTAAATATGGGTCTAAATGAAAAGTAACTAAGTATATTTACTCAAGCAATGTACTGAAGTACAATTTTGAGGTACTTGCACTTTACTTGAGTATTTCCATTTGATGCTACTTTATACTTTCACTACATTTCAAAGGGAAATATTGTACTTTCTACTCCACTACATTTATTTGACAGCTTTAGTTACTTTTCAGATGAAGATTTGACACAATGGATAATATAACAAGCTTTTAAAATACAACACATTGTTAAAGATGAAACCAGTGGTTTCCAACCTTTTTGGATTTTGACGTCTTACAAAAAGCAGTGTGTAGTCGGGGTCACATTTCACATGTCTATGAGTTGTTAACAGCTCCACCAAATAGTGATTTTTCCCTCTAAACTTCTCACGTGGTTTAATTGCAATTTAAATTCAAATGAGCCAATATTTCACCAAAAATCAAAGATTAGAGAAAAACTGAAAACAGATTTGTGTATCAGAACTTTGTTTTTTCTTCTTTCTTTTCACCATTCATGGGAGATTTATCTGCTGACACTTTGGAGGGGCCCAACCCCTAGATTGGGAACCACTGGACTGAACTAGCTAACTGTATATAAAGTAGTTCAAACTAGCTCCACCTCCAGCAGCTACAACAGTAACATGCTGCTCTAACACTGATGCTTCACTATTAATAATCTAATGATGTCATATATAATAATATATCAGTCAGAGGGACCAAATCACTACCTTTACTGCAATACTTTAGCTACATTTTACTGCTTATACTTGCATACTTTCCCTAGAGGGCTTTTTCATGCAGGACTTTTACTTGTAATGGAGTATTTCTACATTGCTGTATTGGTATTTTTACTTAAGTAAATGATCTGGGTAGTTCTTCCACCACTGATTTTTTTCCCACTATCATATTCAAAAACTGCTTCTGTGCATGTTTATATTTTTAACTCTGTATTACTGTGAGATATTCTAACTTGCAAATTATAGCTTGGCCTATATCTGATGGTGGTATGGAGCACAAAGCATCAGCTCTAAATCTTCCCATTTACTCCACAAAAACAACAGATGAACATGAGCTCTGAATAAGAGACACAATTCTTTCCCAAGTGTAAGAAGGGCTGGCGCTCTTCTTTGTATGATCTGACCGAATTATTTAGCGGGAGGCCTATGAGCATGTGTCTCATGCATCTAATGCCGCTGATTTAGAATACACCAGCTTTGCTCATTCCACTGGGAAAATATTTATACTCCCCTGCTTGGCAGCGTTAAGGTGGTCGCTCAAGTGCTCAAAATAATAATGCTTCTCCAATCCTGTCCTTTTTTCACTCCAACACTCACTCTCTGGTGAGCGCCGCTGCAACAACGCCATCAGTGATTGTGTCCACATTCCCAACAGACTATTAAAAGCCAGGGTGATAGTGTCCTTACTGTGCAGCTGATAGGTGGCCCTTGCAGGAATTTGGGAAATGGAGCTTCCATACATATAGTACTACAAAACAAACTAGATTTTACTGGATATTTACAATCTATTGTTTGGGCTGACAGTGTCAACCAAGTGAAAAGAATAGGGGGGTCCTACCCTCAGCTGTTGTGTTTTCTGGAGCCACCTCAGCTCTGGGTCTGAACTGTCCTCTTGACTCTCCGCAGTAGCTGTCTCCTCAAGAGTTTCATGCACCTTTAGAATGAGCATGAGAAAGCAGAAGATTGTTGAAACAAAGGTCCTTTATAGTTTTTCTGCCTTTACATCTTTACTAAAGCTCATTAAAACCAACACACGTATACCTACTCAAGTATATCAATACTGCATCCGTTACTATCAATGTCTGTCTTCTTTGACCATGTCATATTACATCAATTTACTGTTTCAGTTGTTCCTAATGCACCCATTTGTGGCATGGAACTACGTTCTGTTAATGCTGTAATGAAAATCATTTGGTTAACTTCAGGACTCCCCTCAGCGGCAGAGGACCATCTGAGTGGATCGATGGTATTGACAGGCTGAAGACTTGTTTGCTGAATGCCACTAATTCTGTGGGCTTGAATAGGTGAAGGTCACAAGGAATGAGTGGATCCAGTTGTAACATATCCATCAATAAGTGTGTTTGTGATTGCATCTAATAGGCTGAGAAGCTGCTGTGATGCTGAGAGAACACTGTCCCAGATCTTATGCTCTTTCCATGTGTAAGCTTGTCTCAAGCTGATTTTTATACTTTTGGTAATTAACTGAACCAACACCTACATGAACTCAGGAACCGATTAGGGGAATCGTTTTGAAACGACAGAGACTTTTAGACATTTGGGTGCTGTTACAGATGATCAACGAGGACAGCGCTGCCACAGCAGTTGTTTGAAGATCAGGAGCAGGTGTGAGTGACTACTGTCTGGCAGTATACACACTCACTCACACACACACACAAACACTTTGCGCCTCTCACCTTTACCCATTCCCCCTGCCTTTTGTCACCCATTATAAAAATCCCAATCAGTTGGAGCAAATGATCAAGCCTGTATTGCATTTTGAGCATGGTAAGCTGTGTAATATCTTTTCTACTAAATTGGGAGGCCCGTAATTGCTTCTCTGCAAGACGATGTCACAACAAAGTCTGGCAATTGCAGCTAGCTGTATTACCTCCTGTACCCGGGAAACATCTGCTTTTCGCAATGAAGACTTCAAAGGGGCTGTGGATCTTGAATTGCATTTAGCTGCTATTGTGGCCAGCCCAGGTAATCTTGATTAGGTGTTTAGACTGAGGCAGGGTATACAGTGGCAGAGAGCTCCCCAGAGCTTTGGTCTAAAGCTATTAAAAGATTGTACATTATGTTCCCCTGGCTTTGAAGTGAGGGCCTGCAAGAGGAGAAGGGACTCTGAGGGCTGAGTGCAATAGCAGAAGATTGATCTGCTACTTCTGTCTTTATCAAAGGAGGCCCAAAGCCCAATGAAGCCAATCATTGCTACCGCCACTCTGCCACTTGGCCGGGCTAAACATTTGCTGCATTAGGAAATTGTGTACATTTAATAACACGTCTAATTATGACAAGTTGCCTTCAGATGGCCGTTTTCTTCAAAAGACCAAATAGGGTCTTTTAAAAGAGCCCTGTAACAACTGGCTTGTCTGGGTTCATATTGATTGGTGAAACTGATGCGTTTTGTACAAGGAGTGTTGCTATCTTCTTCAAGGAGCTACGGATCAGGAGGCGTGGGAAGGAGCAGAGCAAGCTATGTGATAAAAGATGTGTGGTCATTCTAATTATGAAAAGTTGCTTTTGGCTTTTTAAGATGCCTCTCTCTCTGTGACCTTCAATATTACGTTTTGCAAAAATCTAATACTGAAGGTAGAAGTTAACAAAATTCTCATATGTTACTTCTTTCATCTTCAATATTTCATTTAGTGTTTGTGAAAATAAAGAACTCTATTCCAAAACAAGAGGTCACAGAACAAAACTCCAGTCTGGGTAGGGAACATAACCAGAGGATGTTGTCTTAACATAACTATAAACTGAGACTCTGTAGACCCAGTTTGTGCATTTGATTTCAATGTGCATTTAATGATTAAACAAAATTTACTTAGAGCATTTGCCACAGAATCACTTAACTCAGTCTCTTATTCAATGATTATTCAATGATGCAAGTCAAACATTAGATGTTGTGGAGATGGCTTCTAAAGAGTCCTGGATCTTTTGTTTCTGAGAACGCTGCTCATGTTCACATGTCAGCAAATGAAGAATGAACCGTCCGACTTTGTACAAATTTCATATGTTCATTCTGTTTTAGTGTGTAAGCATGTTGATAACAACGCTGCAATGAACTACAGTTTACAATTTACATTGAACCTAGTTCTAAAATTTGGTTTAAAATGACTTTACTTTAAGCTTGTCTCTGAATGGCTTTTTTTGATATGTTATGTTTCCATAACACACCCAATTCATAGATTAATCCTATGATGAGACAGGAAATAGACTACATGCAAATTGGTGCCCCCTTCTTTTATGCCCTATGTCCCCCATTAAGTAAGACACGTCTTTGGGGAGACAGGGCAATGGAAAACTAATAAGCGAATTCAGAGGGAAAATGACAAAACACAAGGGTTCAGGAGAGGGAAAGGCTCTGGCTCTGTTTACCATTGCACAAAGCTAACGGCTCTTGACTATGTAAATGGTGATGATATGAGACATTGTAGAGGGCTGGGGCTCAGATGGGTGAACAAGGTTGGGGGTATTATAGCCAGCAAACAGTCTTGTGGCCCAACAAATGGGGAATGCGGGCCATCCCGACCAATTATGCCACTGTGCCAGGTGCAGGGATGTCTAAGAGCCTATTGGTAACCATGCGTCTCTGATGTTCTTGTTGTACACATCAAGTCATAATAAGCACTGCATAGCCAGACATGGCTCTTTTCATATGATGGAGGAGAAGGCAGATGAAAACAGCTATGCTCCTCTGCCAAATTAATTTCCCAGACTGGGTCAGAGCAAGCATCATAGGATATTCTCTTGGTAGTTGTCTGAGATGACAATAAGAGGCATATAGATACCAATAATACTACTAAATGAGCATAAGCTTGGCTGATGCAGAGGGGAAAAAAGACACAAATAATCTTGGCCTCATGAGAAAAGCTGCATTCAAGCTACTGCACATTAATAGTCACTCCAAGATTAGACTAAGCCTTCAAAAGTAAATATACTGACACTTGGCTACTTTTCTTGTCACCTGAGTGCACAGCAAATACAGATCTCTTAAAAATATAAACAAACAAGAGTATCACATGTTGTGCCCCAGAACTGACCTGTGTTTGAAACATCTTAATACTGTTAGTGAATATATTCAAGGTTCACTCAATTCAGCCATTGCAAAACATACCACAGCACTGCCATTACTATTATTATCACATACTAATACTACAAAAGCTATACTTACATACCTAAATACATAACACCAATAAGCTGCAAGTAGCTGCTCAGTAATACCTCTCAATCATAACTACAACCAGAATCTACACTACTTTGTTCAATTTTCAAAATAAATAACCTCAACTATACAATAAGGGATCATTCACAGAGGCCAGTGGATTCAGTTGATATAGAAAATCTGTCCATCACCAAACAATGTAAGTAAGGCCAAAGGGTGTTACCAAACGATTCACAAAAAAAGTAAACTGACAAAGTTTAAACTGGAATTTTAAAAAATTATATCCTATGTTTTATTTTAATATTCACACTTGTCTGGCCCAGTCAAACCTACATAACCTAATCTGAAATTTTTGTAGATCATGCCATATAATGCCAATCCAAAACAGTGTGTAACAATAGCTGAGCAGCCCAAGAGTCATAATCAGTGCTAGTGCAGCTCCTGGTGTCTGTTTCTGTAACTGCAGCCTGTTTCTTTTAAAGAGAGGGCTTGCCTGAGTGTACAGAGCTGATGTTCATCATAAGCAGAGGTTATAGGTTGCTATACACACCTTATTCAAATTCTGAGGCATCTCCTGTTTAAGTGCATGCACCCTCACATAGGAGCCACGTTTGGATGTGTGGCGCCCCAGGGTTAATTTGTTGCGTTCCACTATGTCCTCTTTCAGTCTTTCTGGCTTTTTGTTCGATAAAATCTTAGGACTCTTCAGTGTGGATGTGCTCATTTGCTGTGTTTGAATGGGTCCTCCTTGTGTGCGTCTCAGTTCATGCTCGTAGTAGGTCTGAAATTCTTGGATGTACATTGTATGTACATTCTCTAAGTGCTCTGTCAGCTCAACAGATCTGCTAATATCTTCGCCAGCTTCGTCATAGCTATTCTGATGCTTCTCTTTGAATCCCCCCTGTAAAGTGTTGTGGTTTTCATTTTTAGTAAAAATGCTGGATGGCCCTAAAAGGTCAGCTTCTGGTGATTTAAGCTGTACAGCATGGTTGTGATGGCTATTCTGACTGTCTTGTGGGTGTAGGCGGTACGGCTGGTCACACTCATTGCCAGCCGTTTGAGGAGTCACCAAAACATCTGGACTTGTGTCGGAGATGTATCTGTATCCTCCTCTTATGACCAGTTCCTGTCTGTCACCACTTAACTGGCTAGGGTTGTCTTTAGGGATTTGGTAATATTCCTTGACAGAGCTCCGTGGACTCTCATTAAAGCAGTCAGCTCCCTTCAGGTTGGTCCTCCAGTTAGGGTCATAGCGCAGGTCTGAATAGGCGTCATCAGAGAGCAGCTGGCTGTGAGGTTAAAGACAGACAACAGCAATTAATCTCATATGTTAAGTACAACTAGCCTGATACTAATATTTGCATCAATAAATTATAGCTTTATTGTTCAGATAAGAAACATAGTATGTTTTTAATTATATTATTATTCAAATTAGATGTAATTGTTGGTAAGCAACTTTTTAAATGATATTTATACATTCAAAGTCTTACAGACACCACATGGGCCTGTGCTGAGAGGTCAAAGGAACAAGAGGCATTACACCGTTATTAGAATGATGATGTCCTCAAACAAAGACAGCTAGGCCTTATCAGAGACTTTTGAAATTGAAACAGATGAGGGGGATTATGAGCCTGTATTTACAGATAATTTTCATATTTTCACCTCCAGGCTCACTAATGAGAGTGTATTTGAGAGCTACTAGCGGGGGAATGGTTCACAAACGGCAATTTTCAGCTTATGAAATGGCTTGAAAATTGCAGGCTAAAATGCTCTTTCTGATGGTGATGAAAAGATCTCATTAAAATAAATAGCAGAGTGCCTCTTTGTTGTGCTTACTGGGAGGACGAGGGGAGCCTAATTCTCCTGCCGTGATGTTGTGCGTCCGGGGGGAGGGTTGCCTAGGTGTAGGGCCCTTCACTTCAATGAGGCCAAAAGGGTAAGGGATGTCTCTCTAATGACTCAGACTCAAACAAGTTAGAGAATGCATTATAGACAACATGCAGCTGGGCGTGTTGCCTCCAACACTGGCAAAACACCACAGCCTATTATTTCCTGCCCGAGATACAGACCCCTAAATACAAAAGCCAGTGAAATACTGTGACAAACACTAACTGGGAAAATGAAAAAACTGGACATACGGACTGTACTCAAATACGCTTTGGCAATATTTCGAGTGAGATAGGTATAAAATATAGTGCAGAGGGATGAATGGAGTTGCCTAAATAGGAATCTTTTGCTTGAATGAGGAATGCTCATTGGGTTTGTAAACTATGCAATGGCATTGTGTGAAAAGGCTTACCTACTTTGAGGAGGCAGTGGAGAGGACTATGAGAACATGATGATGGGAATTGGGACTGTGTCCACTGCCTCAGCTCTATGAAATAGAGCCTTTTGTGAGAATATGTCATGGTCATTTTCCTCTGAAACAATGTACTTTGGAAGCGGACCCACACTTGGTGGGCATCAATCTCCACAGGTTAATGACAGGAAAATGAACAATGCCTCCTTTCTATTTTGGAGGGAAATTACTATCAGGCAGTGTCTGAAGGAAACAACAGTATGAGTCGACAAGAGTGCAAAAACAGATGTGGTGTTGTCCTCACCATAGACGCCTACCTCTGCTCGCTCAAAGGACAGAAAGAGAGATCTCCTTTACAGCAACAATGATCCTTGTTAATGGACCACGAGTGACCACTTATTGTGATCCACCCAAACAAAACAAAAATCTAATTTCCCTCAAATGAAAGCTGTTATTCTGGAAGCACCTGAATTAGGCCATTCTTGCTGCAATGTACCATCAATGCCTGCATCTCATTAAATAACTGACACTGTTTCATTGTTGAGTGATGAATGAAGGCTATTTATCTTTTATCATCAATGTGCTGTTTAAAAGTAAAAGGTTTGATTGTTGCTGCAATTCTCCCTGTTAGATTCTATCTAATCAGTACTATTATCTGCTTAATTTTAATTAATTTTTCACAGACTGTTAAAGTGACAGTTCAGTTCAATAGGCAAATTGAACAAGGTCAGGCACAAATCTCAAAAGCTTATATAATGGCACGTTAGTAGAATTATTGTGATACACAAGGCTACATAACCAGATTATTCACAATATCTATACCATTATATATCTCTATAAACACCCAATGTTAAATTTTGTTTTTATCAAAATGTAACAAATAGTTGTTTGTAATACTATTTTTACTATGACCTAAAGCCTGCAGGTTCTGTTTTAACAGTCATTAGCAATCATCAATGACTGCCATCTACTGGCCAGACTGCATAACTCTAGGTCAGAATAGTCCTATTTCCCAGCAGTCATTTTGATTTATCACACGAGAAAAAGCACAGGTGTTACTAAGAACAGTAAAGACCGCTCTGTTCAAGTGTCCCAGTAAGCCATGACAGTGTGACAGTGAGCCAGCATGTATAATATTATGTCTTCAGTGAGAAAGATCTTCTAGTCAAATGTACTCTAGAGTCAGTTAAAGTATACGTTTGGCGATATTCTATTTCTCTTATTAACAACAAATACAAATCCCATAAAAAGCCAAACAATGAACCAAACCAACAACGAGTTGACCAAATCTGCTGCTGAAACCACAGTATCCAGCTGTTTTAGTAAAGTACTGAGCCTTTTTCAAAACTGAAAGTATATACTGAGCCTTTTTCAAAACTGAAAGTATATATTTGTAAGCCGTTTTTAAAGATTTACATCTTGAAGGGACCAGTGGGCTTGAGAAATATACATAATATGACCAGCTTTATCTTTTAACACTAGCCCAGATCCTTGTTTTGCTGGTCTGGTTGAAGTTTTTAACTGTTTATCATTTTTGACCTGACGATTTGAATCGAAACATTGTCTATTTGAACTAAGATTGTGGCTTTGGAGTAAGTGTATAGAGGTTACTCCTTTCCTATTGGTGCTGTTTTTAATAGCCTTGCAATGTGCATATAATTGCACCCCTTTAATAATGAAGTTTTAACTTTGCCACATTATATAGAAGTGTACTCAGGGTGTGTTCATTACAGCCTGAAATCACTGTTAGGTGTACTTTAGTGTGCAACAGAACACATCTCTGACCACAGCTAACTGAGGCTGAATGTGTACAATATCTGCAATGATTTTACAAGTTGGCCCTGATGTTCCTCTGGACAACATTACTCAATTTCAACAATAAATTGCTATAAAATTGAAATTGTGCTACTTACCTCATCCCCTCTCTTTCATCTCTTTGTGTATCCAGATATTCAGTCTGTAAAAGGGTAGCGTTTCTCTCGATGTGGGGGTGTGCTGCTACTTCCAAGCTATCATAAACTAAACAATCCTCAGTTTCATCATCACTTACATCTTCATCCTCCCCATCTCCCTGCTGTAAGATGTCAGTATTCCTCTTTTGAGGGAGTATGTATTTGTTTAGATCCTGGTGGCCAACACGTATTTGTAGCTGCTGTTGGTAGGCTCTCTCCTGGGCCAAGCTCTCCGTGTCGGACTCCACAGCGTCCCACTGGGGTGCCATGACTGCTCGTCTCTGAGAAGGAGGCTTCTCTTGCTCAATCTTCAACACTCGATACATTTTTGCATGTTTGAGTTCTTTATCCATGTTTATGTTGTAGGTGGACAGTCTGCTTCACAAAGATCTGACCATCTATGCGGGTGTTGAATAATAAGAGGAGAGGGTTACAGCAGGGTGGTAATTTACAAATACTAATCAACAAACAGAAAAGGATTGCTTTATAGTACAAGATAGACAGCAGGATGTAAAAGTAAATACAATTTAAGATTCATGTATCATTTTGAACTACATATGTCTGTGTGGTCAATGAGTAGACAAAGACAAGGAGCATCAAATCTGCTACTTTACATACTTTGATATGCTTTAAATCCTAGACCCCTAAAAAGGTGCTTCTGATAAGTCAAAAAAGTAAAAAAAGTTGAAGAATACCATCAGTCCTATAGATTTATCCACTATACACAGTATAATGTCCAGGTTAGTCGTTTAACCTGCCTCAGATTCAGCTTAATTTCTGCAGCTGTGTCAGAATTATGAAGTATGAAGTATTGGTACTATACTCACCTCTTACCCTGGCCTCTAAATGTTAGTTGGCATTCTGACAAATTATTCTATAATGAGACTGGAAGATCACAGAGGAAATGCTTGGATGATGCAAACGCTTGCTTGGCCAATTCAAATTTAGCAACCCAGTTGGAGAAACTCAGTGAGTGAATGAGTGGAGGCATGAAGAGACCTTTTATCACAGCAGACATGTGGACATGTACACAGGTGGAACCAATAACAATGATGGCTGACTTTCATTTAGGCTAATGTCAGACCAGCGAGGCAGCATGCAGCCAGGTAACTGAATGACACACCTCAATGGACTGCAGCCATCATTACTGTTATTAGTTGCACCTGCATTTCACAAGGTCTATTAGCTTAAAGACGTTTGAGGAAACGTATTTCCCTTTAATAAAAACAAGATGTTCTCAAGAAATACACATTACAGTACTTTTCTTTCATTCCATCACATACTTGTAGAAATAAATTATATATACACGAATTGGATGTTGGGAGATAACAGTGAGTAAAACTGATTATGAACGTAATTATTATAGATTAATTTCTAGTGGACTAAATTTAAGGGAAATGAAAGCGTTAATCCATTTGCAAAACACTCCACTGGCCTGGCAGCCAAGTCAAATAGAGACAAATATAGTTGCATTTTTAATCAAGTTAAGATTTCCAAATTGAAGAAAACTTCAGAAAAGCAGTTGTATACCGGTAAATAGTTGTGTCTAGTATATTTTCCTATCGCTTAATTACCGGTAACGTTAGTTTAAAAGCTGTCAGCTAGCTTTGCAGCTATCATGTTTTCAGCCAAACGACGTTTGCTAAGAGGTAAAGATAAAACACTGTTCAAACCACATGGAAATATCTACTGCATGTCTTGTATTTACAGTGACGATAAAACATATGCCTCTGTCGTGTAGATTCATCAGATAGTATGATACCGCTAAATGAACTCGGTCAGATACTCACCTGTTTTCCTGTCAGTAATGTTCTGCACTGCAACCATGGAAACCGCGACGCACACATGCTGCCTTCACTGTTCCTCACAAAAGCTCCGACTTTCAACTATTGAGGTCGCGGCAGACATTTTATCTTATATAAAGACATACAGTAGCAGTCAAAAGTTGGTACTGTAGGTGAAACTAACAATAATGGCTCCGCGGAATTGTTCCAGCAAGCACACACTCAATACCAGAAGCAAGGCTCTGGAAATGAGCACCCAAATGGGATAAGGCCACCATTTGTGTTATGCTTTTCCTGCTAAAAGTGCATTCGTGTGATATTTGTTGATGCTGCATGTTTTGTGTTTGAATATCCCGGCCATAATCTTAAGTCACCTTCACCACGCCACACAATACTATTGCCTCATCCTCGAAAATACTAGTAAAGACCATGGATGAGCTATAAGAGCTCTTATTATATATCCATGGTAAAGACACACTTGGCAGTTCATGTCCCCCAATTGTACTTGCATTGCAGGACTGTCTTTAAATCACACATTCCATGTTAACTCCTGTCACTTATTTTAATCCCCTTTCTGTAAATCAGACTTGTACAAGGCTTCTCTTTCCGATTCAGTTCCTTTATCTGAAGTATTCAAAAGAGTTCATGAACACAATATTCAAGTTCAGCTCTGTGATCACTGAATCTAATTTTAATCTGATGGTCTTCTCAAATAATCTAACTTTTAATTTGACATGCTTACATTATTAATTTCTAGTTGACATTGTGGGTGTATGTGACACACTATTGTGTATAGCTTTGTATTTTGTATGTGTCCTGTGTGTTCTTTGCTTTGTACTGTGACTGCAGATGAAAATTAGCTTCAAGCCAACTCTGGTGCAGTGCATCAAATGCTAACATTTATGTTTAAAACTGTACATTGTCCCAATACATACAATACAACGTTACTAAAAGCCAATAAGCAACAATAGCAACCTAAATAACTTTATCCAATTCCACAGCAACCAAGTGAACCATTTTCAGCTAAAGTCAGAGTTCTGCAGAGGGAAAAAAAACAAAAAACAAAACAAAAAACCACACAAACTACTGACAATCAGAGGGTCACAAGATTTTTTATTGTCAAGGATGTGACATCTCAGTATACAAAATACTTTAACATAACTGACAGCTCAGTTGTGCCAACTACCAAGTTGTTCCCAGTTGTCGCAAACAATGCAATAGAGGTGATCCCTGAACCCAGTTTTTATTTTAAATTACACTCTTTAGCTTGTTGTTACTTGTGCTATAAGAGGGTTTCTTTCTTTGAAAACATCTCTTGGAGGTAGTGGCTGAGAAGATGGAATGTTTAGTCGACCTCCTCGATGGTTGGGCCGGAGGATCCACCACCGGGAGCAGCACCACCAGCTCCAGGGAAACCACCAGGCATGCCCTCTGGCATACCACCTGGCATGCCACCAGCACTCTGGTACAGCTTTGTGATGATGGGGTTGCACACCTTCTCAAGCTCCTTCTGTTGATGTTCATACTCATCCTTCTCGGCAGTCTGCATAACAAGAAAATTTTAGTGTTCTGGCAAATTCATGTCAATGAGACACACAAAGAATCTACAATATATTTACCTGGTTCTTGTCAAGCCAGCTGATAACCTCGTTGCACTTGTCCAGAATCTTCTGCTTGTCGTCGTCACTGATTTTGCCAGCAAGCTTCTCATCCTCCACTGTGGACTTCATGTTGAAAGCATAAGACTCCAGGCCGTTCTTAGCAGACACCTTGTCACGCTGGACGTCATCCTCTGCCTTGTACTTCTCAGCTTCCTGAACCATGCGTTCAATATCCTCCTTGCTGAGACGACCTGCCAGCACATTGCACTGTCAGAAACTGTATCATAACTGCATCTGAGAATGTGTTCAAATTCTACTGAACTCACCCTTGTCATTGGTGATGGTGATCTTGTTCTCCTTGCCAGTGCTCTTATCGACTGCAGAGACATTCATGATGCCGTTGGCATCAATGTCAAATGTCACCTCAATCTGGGGAACACCACGAGGAGCAGGAGGGATGCCTGTCAGCTCAAACTTGCCCAGCAGGTTGTTGTCCCTGGTCATAGCACGCTCACCTTCGTAAACCTGTTGGAAGTACGCACAATTAGACCATTTTTACACAATGCATCTACAGGTCTGTAAACTTTATTTCGCTCAGACATCCAAGGAAGGTCAGGGCCATCTTTGGTCTTGCGACCTCTGGTGGAAACTACGAATGGCAGGAATAAACGTCATCACTGCGAAACACAGAGCTAGGTATAATGATGTCGTGCTTACCTGGATAAGCACACCAGGCTGGTTGTCAGAGTAGGTGGTGAAGGTCTGGGTCTGCTTGGTAGGAATGGTGGTGTTACGCTTGATCAGAACAGTCATGACACCTCCAGCTGTCTCAATACCCAGTGACAGAGGGGTGACATCCAGAAGCAGCAAGTCCTGGACATTCTCAGACTTGTCACCAGAGAGGATAGCAGCCTGCACAGCTGTAAATATGAGCAACTGATTAGACTTTGACTTCCTTTACTATGCAAACAATTAAGAGGACAAAGAAATGAACTGATCTGTACATCTTGTGAAGACACCTACCAGCTCCATAGGCGACAGCTTCATCGGGGTTGATGCTCTTGTTAAGCTCCTTGCCATTGAAGAAATCCTGCAGCAGCTTCTGGATCTTTGGGATACGGGTGGAGCCACCGACCAAGACGATGTCATGGATCTGCCCTTTGTCCATCTTGGCATCACGGAGTGACTTCTCCACAGGGTCCAGGGTGCCACGGAAGAGGTCAGCGTTGAGCTCCTCAAAGCGAGCCCTGGTGATGGAGGTGTAGAAGTCAACTCCCTCATACAGAGAGTCGATTTCAATGCTGGCCTGGGTGCTGGAAGACAGGGTACGCTTTGCCCTCTCACAGGCAGTACGGAGACGACGGACAGCTCTCTTGTTGTCACTGATGTCCTTCTTGTACTTGCGCTTGAACTCTGCGATGAAGTGGTTGACCATGCGGTTGTCGAAGTCTTCCCCACCAAGATGAGTATCACCAGCAGTTGACTTGACCTCGAAGATACCATCCTCAATGGTCAAAATGGACACATCGAAGGTGCCACCACCAAGATCAAAGATGAGTACGTTCCTCTCAGACCCAACCTGAAATGAAATTTCTGTTAGACATTTTCAACACTACTGAAGTATAATTCACTACCTAATTTTAGTCAGTCTAAGCACACACTTACAGCCCTTTGGACATCATACAAGTATAATTGTTCCAAATTTTACTTGCCTTCTTGTCCAACCCATATGCGATGGCAGCAGCGGTTGGTTCATTGATGATACGCAGAACATTGAGGCCCGAGATGGTGCCAGCATCCTTAGTGGCCTGGCGCTGGGAGTCGTTGAAGTAGGCGGGTACCGTAATTACAGCATTGTTGACAGTCTGTAAGGAAGAACGAGCCAAACATTAGCATCAATTCATCTCAAAAAGCTGCCTTTTATGTCTAGAGCTTTGTGATGGAAAACCTTACTTTTCCGAGGTAGGCTTCAGCAATCTCCTTCATCTTTGTCAGCACCATGGAAGAGACCTCTTCTGGGTAGAAGGACTTGGACTCACCCTTGTACTCAACTTGAACCTTGGGGCGAGTGTTGTCGTTGATGACATTAAATGGCCAGTGCTTCATATCCGACTGCACAACTGTGTCGTCAAACCTGCGGCCAATCAATCGCTTGGCATCTGCAAGAGACATTTGTTTTTTAGCCAACTGTAACCTACTCCATTGTGGGTTTCCATTAAGAGAAAAAAAAAAAAAAAAAAAAAAAAAAAAAAATCACTCAGACATCCAAGGAAGGATTTGGACCATCTTTGGTCTTTCGACCTCTGGTGGAAACTACGAATGGCAGGAAAATCGTCATCACAGTGAGCTTTCAAAGGGTCACTTAGGACCATTTAATATTGTGTCAGTCTAACGTCATTCTTGCTGCAAGTTCAAATGGAGATTTAAAGACAGACCTTAATGTCTATTGACAGTGGTGCCAGTCAATTTAGAAAACCGGTATGATTTAGTTGCACTTTGAGGTGCTTAATTGTGATAAAATCTTAGTAAATTAACATGTTGCTGATTTTCAGCGGTTAGTGTGACAAGAATGACATGACCATAGTATCACTATTGTTCCAAGCTGAAAAGTCAATTCTTACCAAAGACTGTGTTGGTGGGGTTCATGGCAACCTGGTTCTTGGCTGCATCTCCGATCAGCCTCTCAGAATCTGTGAAGGCCACATAGCTGGGTGTGGTCCTGTTGCCCTGGTCGTTGGCAATAATTTCAACTTTGCCATGCTGGAACACACCAACACAGGAGTAGGTGGTCCCAAGATCGATACCAACTGCTGGTCCCTTTGACATGTTTCCTGGAGAAGTAAAAAGGGGGAGAAATGAGTGCTACTCTTTTTTATTAAGTGCGACTTCATTTAAGTCTAAAGCTTGTGCCAGCCATAGCAATTTTATCTATATTCTTAGTAAAGGAACCATTAAAAGTTGAAAGAGGTGACAGCAGAGCCATAGTTCAGCAATATAAACTGATCAAATAAATAACTAATTTACATAGGGGACACAATTCTTCTGAACTTTGATTTTAAGTCACTTATGATAAACTTGATACACAGAATTATGTCATTTTGACAACCACACTTCAATAGCAAGCGAGTTGTTGCACTAATTAATTAGGGATGCATGATATTGGCATGTTATCGTATCAGCCAATAAAGTTGAGCAAAATGAACATTTCTGCCAATATGCCAATAAGGTGACGCTTTAATTATGTGCATGTGACACATTGCCTAAATGTTCAAATTGTTTAACTGTTTGTCCGGTTAACAGGCTTCATGCAACAATGCTTTTTAAATACCCAACATGGTGATGTTATACCATGTCCGGTATTTAAAAAGCAGTGAAATGAAGGCACCCGGAGGATTTTCACTCCTGTTTTGTTTGTGTGCATAACCAGTGCTGTAGTAGTGCTGTTCTGTTTAGCTGGCTAGCTTCATGCTGCAAGACACATGTTTGGGGATGCAGCTGCAAGGCGAAGAGGAAAAAGGTTTAATGGATTAAGTTAACTGCAAGATTAACCTATAAGGCTTACATTCGTCCATGCATAACGTCCCGAGAATGATGTTTGTGTTAGTTCGGTACTAACTCCATGCTCAGTGTTATTGTAGTAGTAATAGCTTCAGTAGCTAGCTTTATTATAACCACCATGAAAGCTGAAATATAATAATAATAAATAATAATAATAATAATAATAATAATAATAATAATAATAATAATAATAAACAGTATAGATGCCAAATTAATTTATTTTGTCATGGTTTGTCAATATAAGCAGCTTTAGTTATCCTCTGCTAGAAAGAGAAGGCAACACCACAAACTGGTGCAGTGTGGAGGAGCTGCATCACTGACTGTCTCTGGATCTTATCCAACTTTAGTGTAGAAGGAAGTAGTTGGATCCTTTATTGAAGTAAAAGTATTCAAGAAAAAGTACATAAAAGTACATAAGTATTGATGAGCTTGATGTAATGAAAGTAGAAGTAGTGTTTTGGTCCCTCTGATTTATTAATTAATGAATTTATTTATATGACATCATTAAAGAACACCATGTCCATTTTATGTGCTTTCACTTTGCTTTAATTGCTGTACAGTTGTACAATGCACTGTCACATTAATCCTGCAGACAGATTACATTTACTTGTTTTGCAACTTGTGAAATAAGTCAAATTTGCCCTGGTTGTGGCCATTGTTAGGACTGTCTCAAGGAGAGCATCATCCAAGCCTGTGAAAGTAGGATTAATCTTCATTTCGTATGGAAACGTTTCATTTAAAAAAAAAAAAAGACAAAAAAAAAAAGACACGTTTTATATGTAACCTAACTTGAAGTAGTTCTTGTTTTGCCCGCTGAATGTGTACATTTTGAAGAGTATTGTATTTTATGTCTGCATCTGCCAGTGGGCCACCACAATAAGAGTAGGAGGACTAATAATAATAATAATAATAATGATAATAATAATGATAATAATAATAATAATAATAAAGAGACTTGATATTCTCTGCATTTAGGTGGAAAATGTGGCTATCAGCCAAAATGAGTTGGAGAATGTCAGCAAAAACCTTGGCAATAATCTTGATTCCCTAGTAATTTATGGAAGAACCATGAGTCATTCATAAAATATGAATCCATTATAATTTTGTTATCTTGTTCCATGCTATATTTCTGTGATTTGTCTCTTGTTCTATTCTGTACATACATCTATCTGTCCTAGGAGAGTGATCCTCCTCTGTTGCTCTTCCTGGGCTCTCTTATATTTGGTCCCTGTTAGGATTTTTGAGGAGTTTTTCCTTACTCAAATCAAGGGTCTCAGAACACAGGATGTTGTATTGCTGTACTGTAAAGCCCCCTAAGAAAAATACGTGATTTGAGACATTGAGCTTTAAAAATAAAATTGACTTCTTTGTTAGAAGCATGTGACTATGAGACTGCAAGTTTACCGCGATACAGAATTAAGACCGGAAACTGACAAAGGCAACTTTTTTTTTTAAACCATAAAAGCGCTATACTCATTAAAAGACTACCCTGAAGCGCTCGATCATACCGAAGGTAACACGAACGTCAGACAGCAGCAGTGTACACGACAGCGCATGGCGACAAGAAAGCTTTTATTCTGAAACAGGAAGTCTGTTCAGAATGAGAGCTGAGAACATTCTCGAACAATCTCGGGCTCCCATCCCCCACCCGCTCCACTCTGCTAGCTCGATGGCTAACGTTAGCCAATGCGTCCACTGGGTTCGCGATTGCAGCACAATTACAACCATTCAAATTAATCATCGTTTACATTCAGCACAAACACTGTAAAACCAAGAATACATTGTTATCGTTTGCGAATCACGACCATGAGTGAGCAAAATACTGGAGGCTATTCCCGCCATTGTAGCAAACTACAAGGGATGTGGAGAGTTTTATATTTTTTTAAAAAATGTGTTTATTTATGACTTCAACAAGAATAACTTACCGAATTGTTGAACAGAGGATGACTTTGGATGTAGGGCAGGCTTGTCCTTGCCGGTGTGAGAAGGGAAAGGAAGGCGATTCGACAACGGAACCTTATATATAACCGGCAAAGCAGCCAATCAGGCCTCGAGTCTTTGACGTTTCCTTAACGGTCCGCCAATGACGGTTAGTATCTCTGATGACGCTAACAACGGTCAAGCCAACTTCCTGTTCTATTATCTGTATTTCATAATTCCTTTGAATGACCGCATGGCTTCAGACGTTAACCTTGTCTGGAGATATAAGATGTACACTGTATGTATACGAAACATCGACTCGTATAATTAGACAGTAGAATGAGCGTATACTCTTATTATACTGACCTTCGAAAGCAAGGAAGTTATAGTATGGCCCCGGCGAGGATAAAAAGGAGCTAACAGAGCTATGCTACTGAATTAATGAACACAATGTGCAGTGGTCACAAAGTCCGAAGCACAATTTCCTTGTTCCTCCTGTTCTATACTGTAGTTTTCAACGCTTTTGTTCCCAGTCTGGGTCAAGTAGTTTCGTCTTGCTGATGATTGTCAAAACGACAATATTAGTAACCAAAAGGCTATAGCCTAGTGTTGTACGGATACATCTGGCGATTATGTTACAGTTTATTATATGAATGTGTATCCATTACTGTTGGCCAGTCATTTTAAATAGATATTCCCTGATGGTTGGAGGTGTGTACTCATGGATGTATAATAAGATCTTATAATACATCCGTGTGTGTACTGTACAGTCAGCCTGTTGTAGCTGGTAGCTTCCTGGTTATTGTGACAATAAATTTACTAACCATCTGCATCACATCAATTTGTAATCCTATTTGGATGGTTGCTTTTGCCTTAAAGGATAGGTTCACAATTTTTCTGAATCATATGAACAGTGAAAGAGGTTTTCCTCGCTGTAATTATTCCTCTTGTTCATATTGGCTGTTAAAAGATCTCCTTCAAATGTGCTTTCAATGTAGGTAATGGTGACCAAAATCCACAGTGTGTCCACACAGTCATTTTGTGCAAAAAAGCATTTAAAGGTTTTATTGAAACTAAATGAATATGAGTCTTCAGCAGTATGAGTTAGTCATATCAAGTGGATATCTGCCACATTTACCGTCTTTTTAGCACCAAATTCCCTCTTTGTGTTTCCTCGGACAGTGCTTCCCTGTTGAGCTGTGGTGGAAGTATAGTAACAAAAAGAGGGACTTTGGCACTAAAAAGACTGTAACGTTGAAAGATATCTACTTGATTTGACTCATTTGGATGCTGAAGCTTCATATTAGTTTCAGATAAACTTTTAAATACATTTTAGCACAGAAGGAGGACTGTGGATTTTGGCCTCCATCACTTACATTGTAAGTGCATTATGAAGGGATCTTCTAATGGTCAGTATGAACAGGAGAAATGATTACAGCAAGAAAAACATGTTTCAATGTTCATTTGGGCTCCTGTCTGCTGTGTTACGACAGACTTGAAAAATTGTGAATGAGTCATTTTTAAAATGAATTAATAATTTATATTTTTTCAATTAGTTAAGCTACTCCACAGTCTTTCCACATATCCCCTGCATAACTTCCCCTTGGGGCACAAGTGCCCCTGGTTTGGAATCACTGTTGTGGGCTACCATATGAGGATGATACTTGAAATGTGATATTACAGATGATGTTGACATGGTGCAATTATTAAAAAAGTCACAAAAGATACAGATAATGCAAAAACATCACTTTTACTTTCCTTAAATCATCTCGCATCACATTCAAATAAAGTATGCCATCATGTTATAGCAAAATATACTTTATTCTCACATTTAAACACAATTTATACAGTATTTATACAGTACAGTATTACAGTTATAACCAATGTGTTACCACATTCTTTTCTGTCTAAACATACACTCTATGTAACAAGTCCAATAAAATAGCTAATCAGCATATTCTGAGAACATGGTGCTGATGGTGTTGCTGATATTAGAGATTCTGTATGTGACTGCTACAGTTCTGTCTCCTTTATGTCATGTTTGGCTGAGGTTTGTGCCTGGGTTTGAGGTTGAGAAGTCTGCTCTTTATTTGTACTCTGTGTTGCTGTCGTCGCACCTGTATTTATAACTGAAGTTATCCCTGTTGGTTCTTCAACAACGTACTGTGTGAATGCCGTGTTGAAGAGTCCTGTGTGAGAGAGAACATTTGGCAATCAGTAATGACACATTAGTTCTGTTTCTGTGGAATAAGAGGTGTGGCACCAGAGTCTGTGATGAACTGCATACAATTCAATTTGTCATGTTGATGTTGCAATGAAATAAAAGAGGAAATTTGTTGAAGAAACTGATACAGAAATGGAATTAATTAGGCCCCAAATTCATTTTTTTAAATATAATTAAAAGTTTGAACCTTTTAAATATTATTTAGGCAATTACTCAATTACTGCAAGTGTTGAATTAAACTAAAAATTAAAAATAATTTCTGACAATATACATGTAATAAACATGTAAATATACATGTGAATTTGTAAATGATCCTTGTTTTAATTAACGAAGCATGTCATGAAAGCAGGAGCAAATCAGGTCTCTGCAGTTGGAAAACAGTCTCTGCTGGCACAAGTAATTTCAATGCATTTCCACATTTCTTTTGGGTAGAAGCCATGAAAGGAGTGCTGAATCATCTACATACCTCTTCGCCTTTGTCCTTGGGCGTTTTTCTCTTCCTGGCTTGATTTTGATTTACTGCTCTCCTCTGACGGATCAGAGTCTTCATTTTCTGTAACAATAAAAACTGTCATATATTTTGTTTTTAAATTTATTTATCAAAAAGAAAGTACTTGACTTTTTTTAAACCACAAGCCCACAATTAGGTATGCTATGTATTTGTCTCATTGCAGCATTTTCCAGCTTTGAAGCAGACATAAGCGGGACGATATTTCTGGACACTCATCAAGCAGAAGTCAGAACAAAACTAGCACAAAGGAGTTGCTTCATAAATTTATGGCCCTGACTGAAGTTCAAACTAACAACAGCTGCAGCCTTGATGCTATTAGATGCCATGCAGGAAATGGGAATGTGGATTGCTTACCTTTCTTCCAGGTGATGTGTGCTCTTCTTAGCTTGATGGCAAAAAAAAGGACCACTACCAGAAGAGCAAAGATCAGGCATGTCACCAGGAAGACCAGTAATGAGGAACTTCCTCTCTTTGCTATCCGCATCTCTTGGTCATTAGAGCTCACTGGGAATGGACAGAATGCTGTTGGTTAGTTCAGCAAAATCTCAATCACTTTCAGAGACAAAACATTTATCTCATCATCATTTTCAAAGTATCATTTTTGGAGTCTGAACCATGCAGACACAAGTGCTGTTAAAAGTGTGAATTTACCTGTTCTGTTTCCCTCCGTATGGTTATAGAATGTGGTCTCATTTGTTGTTTCAGAGACAGACGTCCAGTCTTTGAGGAATTATGGAGAAGGAAGATACAATAATTAAAAGACTTATAGACAGATAAGCTACTGCAGCTCCAGTCTAAATGGAAAAACTCAATTGTAGTTGTTCAAAATCACCACTAGATGGCATCAAACAGAAAAGAATAGTTTTGCGTATGTCCTGATTCAGTACCTGTTGTGCTTGTTGCATTACTGATGCTTTCATTCCTAGTCCTGGTTGAGTCTGATAACACAGAGGTTCTTGGGGCCTCTACAAAAAATAAAGACATTGTGATCAATAAGAAATTAGAAAACAGCATGACTTTAAATTTCAAAATTGATTTATCCATATATTGATTTTCTTTGACAAACTCTTCTTTGGCGTTTAAAGTTAAAACCTTTGGGTTCAAAAACTACACAGCAGTTTTTCAAGCTGGAATAGAAGATCTTTGATGATGCTCTTTATCTCAGAACTGCTCTTCACCCACATGGAGCATCACAGTGCCATCCTCAGAATTTATGAATACATCTCACTTAGTTGACTTTCACACTATGCTGTGGGATTTCCGTCACAGGAAACAGATCTAGTGGTATCACACTATAGTGGTGGTTAAACAATGCGAGTGTTATAAATGTGTTGTGAAAGGTGAGATGTCTCTTGTTTCCATCCCACAGGCTGACAGTTTGTGTGATATATTACAAAGTTAACTCTCCCATTTAAGATACTGTACATCTTTTTAAATTAATTGTAAACATTGTTATATGCAGGATGTGGTCTAAATGTTGAGTCTTTGAGATGTCATAATTTAGTATTTGAACTAATGTGACATTTATACTGCCATGTGACATTAATCATTCATTTAAAGCCTGTGCACCCTGAATATCTTACAAAGGAAAAAGTTGTCACTCACCACTAGTGCTGAGATGTGAGCCTGAGAAGCTCTCTGGTGAAGGCCCAGGCACATCTCTGGTGGTGAAGTACCCTGTTGTTTTTCCATGTCTGAACCAGCGGGTTGTTGTCTTCAGCACCTCTGTTGACCCTTGAGGCTGAGATGTGGGTGGACTAATCATGGTTGTGGACTTTGTTGCTGTGACAGAGAGGGGTTTTACGTTATTTATAGACGGAAACTGCCTTCAATTTATGGACAATCGAAGTGAAAATTCATGCTGACATTTGAAAAATCTGCAAATCTCACATCTGTTTTTTTCCAACTAGAATACAGGAAACCAGACTATTTACAACATACAAAAAGAGGAAATGACATCGTGCTGTTTGGCTGGTCAAGTTTCACAGTGGTCCTGTGAACAGTGTCATGGAGCAACTCATGAGAAAAAACCCTTTCCAGTGCTTTCCCTGTTTTGTGACGACACAAGTACGCTTTCACTGTTCCTCAAACATCACCCTTTAAGCAGAAGTACTTTAAAGGAAACACGTTCTAGTTAATATAAAGATAATTTTTTACTTATTTTCTCTGCTGCTGAATGTTTGGTAGGCAGTGTTTATATTATACTCACTAAAATATAAGCAGGTATACTGTGAGTACAAACTTCAGATGAAATGAATTATACTCACAGTCTCGTCCAATTTTGACAAAGTTCATCAGAGGTGAGTCCCGAGATGGATGCCGAACAAGGCATTTCACGGTGACTCTGGTGTCCACTGAGAGAAAATATAACGTATCCGAGGAGACATATTTTCTATCTTCAAGTAGGATTTGGGAACCTGTGGAAGGGGACAGATATCATCAGTTTCTATTTGTAATCAGGTGTACCAGCTACCAACTACTAATGTATGAGTTAGTATGAGTATGAGCTTATCTGAGTTGAGTAGGTTGACATGTTTGTAGAAATGATGAGCACTTTCTTTAATGGAACATGGAATTTTAAAGGTTATGGCTGTCAGTAAACCCACCAAATGTGGGTTAAGATTACCGTAACTGTGGCATGTACTGTCATCAAGAGATGAGCCCACTCAGTGGTCTCTGAATCTAATTTTGACTCACCGACAAAGGAGCAATTGCAATAATACTGTTCAAAGTGCTGGATATTCCAAAGAAATGACGAGTGTCCAAGCGTAACTGCTATTCTGTTCATAGATGTGCATCATACTTGGCACAAACAATTGGGTGAAATGAAATATAATTTGCAGGGTCACACTGCTTATTTCATCTCTCTAAACAGCGATGCCAGTCACAGTGCTACATGACAAAAAGCTATCACCAAATAAAGAGCAAAGTGCATTCCAGCTTCTGTAAGTGGGAAGATTTTTGCCATTTTGAGGTTCAGAATAGCAGTGGATGCATCACCACAAATATGCAGCTAAAGGTGATGTGCCTTTGTTACTCAAATTCATGTTATGTTATCATTTATGGCTCACTTTGGTTCACTTCTTAATTAGAATGTAGTTTGCTATTTATTCTAAGTACTAACTTCTGCATGCATAACTAACTCACCATGAGTAAGAAATTCAGGCCCGTTATCCAATTTCCAGGATATCTGGGGAAGATAGTGGTTCCCCTCAGCAGTGCATTTTACGACACACTTCCCTGCATCCTCTGTTTCTGTCATTATGGGACGACCTTTAAAAGAATCAACACCAGAGCAAATGTTATTATAGTATTATGACATAATCATCCAAACAGCAATGTCATGATCATGGCCAGTCATGCTGTTAAATTACTAAATCATTGTCAAAGTCATGTTTTATAATCTGTAGACTACCATTGTTTGACCCAATGCAATGCAAAAATAGTTGCTAGTTTAATTATACTCACCTAACACTGTCACCTCCACCTTCTTCTCTTTTGTGTGGGTGTCATACTGAGTGCATGTGTAGTTGCCTCCATCTTTGAAGGTGACATCGGAAATAGCGATGTTGAATTCTGACTCCGACAGTTTGATGATGCTGTAGCGCTTGTCCTTCAAAACTGGAAATGAGTGAGGACAAATAAAACAATGATGTTAAATATCCCTGATTTGAAGGTCTGAGAGACTGTGTTGCTGCTTATACATTTGTTTGTGTGATTAAAACGCAAGATATGTCATTCACCTTCACCTTTATCATGATTGAAGAACATTAAATGTCCATCAGGGTTCCTCCATTCCACACTGGTTTTATGAGCGTCTGTAATGGGGCAGTGTAACTCGAGTGTCTGACCTTTCATCACAGTCTTACGCTGCCACACCGCAAGTGAAACTGCAATCACATAAATAGGAACATTGTTTTCCTTGGAAATTCACACTGAGAACACAATGTCATTCCCATGCTATACATTTTGATAATACATGTATTTTTCATAAAAATACACCCTCACTACTCTTCACAAACATATGAGCAACCATGTATTGGTATAAAAGGTCAAGTGCACTGAAAGTATGTCTCCCTCCCTCGTATACAGAGGTGTCCAAAGGTGAAAGCCTGTTTCTCACAGTCTCATCTGTTCTTGTCAGTGCTTCTGTTTTGAGACTGTGTGTGTGTGCGTGGAGGTGGTGTGAGAGGAAAAAAAAACAGTTCTTCACTGTACTGCAGCTACAAAAGCACCCCCCTGGTACACATCTAATGCATTTCTGATCTGACAGGATGTGGTCAGTCCTTTCATGGTGAAAGAGAAAGTAAGAGAAAATATACATTTGTGGTGGGTTGCACATGGGGGCATTGGGGGCTTTTTCTTTCCTATGGGGTGAGAATGATGAGGTGTTTGGAAAACACATTTGTGGGGGCATATTGTCGCAAGCAGTGAGGGCAGTGGGCTTGAAGGAACAGAGGTCAACAAGCCTTTTTCACACGCGTGGGTTGTGTGTTCAATATGACATTACTTATATTTAACTTCAGAACAAATGTAAATGACAGAAAATAACTTTTTACTGTATGGCAACATGCTTTTGAGCCTGGCAGTTTTCTCTAGACATTAACAATAGGGTTTGAGACATTTTTTATTTTTTAATTATGACTTATTAAGCACATTTCAATCCACAGAAAATTCTATATGCAATGTAGAATATGCATCAAACAAAAGCAAAGTCAATGTAAATACAGTAAATATGAATTTATAAGCCTACATACTATTGTACACACATACATTTTGTACATAATGTACAGTATATCTAATTAAACTTGTAATGAAAAAACAGCCACAAAGAAATCAAATGTAATCAAATGCACAGCGTAAAGGGAACATACTGTATCCGTGTGCATTAAATGACATTAGCGTTTAAGCAAAATTATTGAATAAAATATCATAAAATTAAATAAAATATAAGAATCCAAATGGGGACACAGTTCATCATGCCTAAATCAAAAGCTTTACACATACACACCTAATCTCACCTACCACAATCTAATGCCTAAAAAAAGTATAAACTCATCTGATTTGTCAGAAGCATCTGGGTTTGTAATTTCCATTCAATTTCTCAAATAAAGCATCAGATTTCAAAACATCACACACTGCCATACGAAGACCAACATGGTAACAAAGTGTCATATGTTAAGAATTCATAATCAAAGTCATCACTACCAGTAGGAATATCTGTGTTTTTCATAAGTTTCATTCAGTTTACCATCTCAGCATCATCTACTTGTCATAACAAAGTATGTCAGTCAACAAGTATTGAAGGTATGTACTCACCTTGTATGAATAACATGAAGATACCGAGCTGCAGCTTCAGTTCCATCTTTGTCTCTCACTAACAGTCACACAGCACTTCGTCTCTGCTGCATTTCCTCATTGTCAGATCTATTTGTACACTGCTGAGGGACCTTCCATGACATCACAGCTCTGTGGTTTCCACAGACTTTTTGATTCGAGTTATCATGTGATACTCTAAAAGTACAAGATTAATAGTTCAGGATTTATAATTATTGGCTCCTGTTTCTGAAATGAAAGTATTTTGTGTCACTAATTACTACCCAACAATAATTTCTAGTGATTTAATAAAAACAGCTTAACGATTTTCAAGAAAAAAATCCCCAAAAACACATATACAAGACTGTAATTCCCCTAAAATGTAACTTTATAGAGAGCAAAGTCATCATTATCTTTAGTTACATCTGTGCTTTTTCATCAAAATGTTCTTTGCGAGAAAGGTCTCATAAGTGATATAGTAAAAAAAAAAAAGAAGAAAAAAAAAGACAATGCTTCATTGCATATCAGGGAGACTAAAGGTGTCAATTAAATCAACTCCAACTGTTTAGAGAGTTTATGGTACAGGTCAGTTGAGAAACTTAGTCAACCAGCTGGTACTATAAGTTTGTCAGAGTGGGGTTTGATTTCTTGAACTTCAGGTTGGAGGCCTGCAATTCTAACCACCAAACCACCATCACCGAGATGAACTACTTTACACAGGTCTCAAGTTTCCGGAGGGGAGATCTGTTCAGCAAAACACCACCTGTGTGAGCTAGAAAGTCTTGTGAAAGCAGAGAGTTGTGAAGGCAGAAATGAAAAGGGACAGACCTCTTTCAGACAGTAATGACTCAAAAATAAATTGGAGCTCTTCCAGATTTTCCATCCATCCATCAGTTATGGACGTTTATCCTTTAGAGAGGGACTGGAGCCTATCCTGGCTGACATTGGGTGAGAGGTGGGGTAATTCATTCACATTCACACAAATAGCTGAGCAGGATGATATAATGTGTCATGTGCACACACTGAATAAGGGATAAAAAGGTGAGCTAGAAAAGGGAGAGTGGACAAAGATTCAACCTTCTGGTAGGGATGACGAAGTCAGTGCCATCACTTAGGTTATGACTGAAATATCTCAACAAATAGCCTATTGGATGTTGTCATGACATTTTGCAGACATTCATGGTCCCCAGAGCATGAATCCTAATGACTTTGGTGATCCCCTGGCTTTACCTCTTGGCTTTACCTCTGGTGTCACCATCAGGTTGACATTTCTGTTTTTTAGTGAAATCTTTCAACAACTATTGGATGGATTGTTGTGAAATTTGGTATACACATTCATGTTCCCCACAGGACGAATCATACTGATTTTAATAATCCTCTGAAATTTCATTACCATCAGATCAAAATGTCAATCTTGCCAATATTTTGATTTATCTATTTAGCAGGGTTTTTTTGTTTTGTTTTGTTTTGTTTTACACTGTGACAAGACAATATTCTTTTTTCTTGTCTATTTTTTTAAAACCTTTTTATTGGGTTTTGCGGAATTATACATTTGTATCAAAAACAAATACAATTGCCATTTCTAATGTTCCATCAAGACCCGTGTTTTTATAAAGACATAAGCATCGAAACACACTAGACCCGGAACAGTAAAACACACACACACACACACACACCAACAGCGGAACACACAATCAAACTGGAGAACATAAAACAACAAAAACACAGAATAATGGTGATGCTAAATAGCATTTCCTCAACAAAGACCACGCCATTTGTGCAGTATTTAAAAGAATAGTTTATTGGGATTGGCAAGAAGATTTGGGAGGAATTAAATAAGTGTCAATTGCGGTGGGATGATTGGGGTAGAGGAGAGGGACAAAGAGAGTCAACCGCCAGGGGACGAACAGGAACCGAAGGTTGGTCAAGGTCAGGTACGATGGGATGATAGGGAATGAGGGGAGGGATGAAAGGGGTCAATTGGATGGGGATGAACAGGGGGCCAGTTGGAGTTGAGATTTGGCTGGAGCATCTAGGAACCCGGGGGGGGGGGACCAAAAAACAAGATTAAACGAATTAAAATATTTTAAGTATGTTTGAAAAGATGAAAATATGTAGTACTAGTTAGGGGAGACTAAACTACAAGGACCCTGTACTGTTCACTTGAAGGTGACTAAAAATACAATTTCCTCAAACATATCAAAGTGTATCCTAACTTATACAAATGTGTGTTGACTCTTTAACTTAAAGTTAATGAAACATGCTTTTTTATCTCAACATTGGAACAGAGACAGATATTCAGACAGATATCAAAAACACAAATCATTATATTCACATGATTAAATCATTAGTAGTGTACATACTTAACGCAGTCTGTACTTCTTTGAGCTGAACAGCAGGCTCTATCGCTAGCTCTCTTTGATTTTTCTGTACAAGCGTTAGATTTAGGTTGTATTTTGGTTTGGCAAAATAACAGAAGAAAACCTTGAAAACAACATTTTTTGTATGAACTTTGGTATTATCATATTGCATATTAAGGTTTCTTAAACCAATGTAGGCGTTCAATTTTATGCTAAATAAAATATGACCCTCTAAACATCTCTCTTTCTCTGTCAGTTTAAATTCAGTGTTTTGTCATCAGATCAAATAATATGTTTGTGATATATGTTTGAAAAAGACTGCGACATATCATGCAAAGATAATAATGCAGCAGCACTGTGCAGGTGTAGTTTCACTTGTGAAGGTGGAGGCAGGTTAAATGACTCACACTCATGAAAAGAGCATACAGTAACCTGACTGACAGTGGCTAAAAAGCTCTTGTGGTAAAAGACTTTACCAGAATTATCAAATGACGTGTAAATAAAACTTGTAGCAATATACTGTAGTGGTTTCACTGCAATGCTGTAGATGTAGTGTAACTGTATTTTCCTACATGAGCAGCGATGCAATGGAATCTTCTAAATTCAGTCTACCACCTCTTTACTTTGACCACTTTTATGCTAATGTTATCATTATATCACATGATACTACTAACTTTAAAAGCACATGGCCAATAATGAGTTTTTGACTATATGATTGATGTTTGTCTATATTGGTCAAACTATGCCAATGATCGGTGTTGGGGGTGATGCATTAGAGCACTCGGATTACTTTTTTTCTGTAATGACTAACATAACACACTAGTTTTGCAATTCAAGTAATCAGTTATTTAGTTACATTTTCAAATAAGCAATCTGTTACCTTACCGTATTGCTTGATGTTCACTGTGGCTGGAACTCAAGCAGAAAGATGATGTCACGAGAAACAGGCATTTCATGGCAGGTATTTGAAAAGAAGGTGGATTTGGATGGATTAAAGGGCCCCAAATTCTATTTTGTATCTTATTCCAAACAATATCTTTAGAAAACTGGGTAGTCTTTATTTGATATATCACCAAATTGCCTTTAAAATATCTAAACTTTATCAACAGGCCCTCCTAGCTTGGAATTTATGTTACATACATAACTTTTCCCCTCACAAAACTATCATATGGAATAGTGGAGACATTACTGATGAAAAAAAATCTATCTTTAAGCAAAATTGGGTTGATAAAGGTACTATTTATGTAAGTGATCTCTTTGATACCAGCGGTTTATTGTTCAGTTATGAGTGATGCCCTCTTATTAAAACCTTTCCTGTAACAAGAAGAGAATTTAATTATGTAATGAAAGTGATTCCTAATGGTCTATTACATCTAATGAAAAGTCATGTTCAATATCAAGAAACACTGAGGATAGAAACCCTTTTGATGATAAATGGTATTGACATTATGAATACTGGATGCAACAATAAACATATGTGTAGCACATTCTATGAAAGAAGGAAAATTACTCCCAGAGGAAAAGCTTTTTTGGAACAACATTTTTATGGGTACTGAGCGGCAGAGAGCATGGCTATTATTACTATATAAATTCTGGATTAACAATACGATTAAAGAAGTACACGTCAGCATTTTACACAATATATATAAACAAATCTATATGTCTACAATTTTTTAGATACTGAAAACAAATATAATTTTTACAACAATGAACCAGAATCTTTTATCTTACATTCAGTATACATTCAGTTACTGTTTGGTCTTGAATGGAAGATTATATAATGTGTAAAACTAATCATAATATTAAAATTGAATGTGAAATGTCATTACACATTTTGAACATGATAAATGTAACATTGAATTCATAGTAAACTTATTGATTCTACATGGTAAATGTCACATACATAAATGAAAAACAAAAAGTTTCCCCCAATTTTACTGGATTTGTATGTGAATGTATGTGATGACAAGTGTATTTATCCCAGCTTCTTCTTAAAGTATTTTTAGTTATTCATTTATGTACTTTATTTCTTTTTACATTCTTTTTTCTTTGTGCACCATTACGTTGAGTAAATGTCGCACTGTTTTGTGTATTTTAATGTTTACTAAATAAAGTTTGTACAAAGGGATAGACAAAAGTATGTTACCAACACTACAGCGCCCTCTAGCTACTGTACTGGAGGGAATCTACTAACCATACACAGAACCTCAGTCATGGTACAAAATGCATTATTTCACAACAGTAAACTGTAAACTATGTGAAGAACACAACTTAGATATATGTCCATAAACACATCGCCTCAACACGCTTAACATATTTCCTTTCTATTGTTGCTGCATGTCAAAAAAGGGAGAAAATCTCTGACGCATGCGCACTGTTTCTTTTCTGTTTCTGCACCTAATCCTGCTGGTTGGCGGGTAAACTGCGAGCTAGTGGAAGGTGTCCTGCAGTTGTATCAGTGCGCGTGTGCGTCTCAACTAGCGAGATGACAGAGAGGACAACCTGTATGTGGAAGTATTTGCATTAATACGCAAGGAAACGCAAAGGGGTTTTCATTGTTGGTAAATTCAAGTAATTCAAAAGTAGTCTAACGAGTTACTTTTAAGAGTAGGTAACGCTGCAACGTAACGAATTACTTTTCAATGGCAATAATGTTGTAATATAACGAGTTACTTTAAAAAGTAGCGTTATCCAACACTGCTAAAATGATAATGCTCATATTGAGTTTACCAGTCCTGGTAGGCTGCATCACTCTCTTACAGTCAATTTGATTAAAAAAAAAAAAAAGCAACCATGTTTTCATCTCTAATGAATTATTCAAGAAACAATGAGAATTATGTGCTCTGTGAAAGAGTTGCCTCCACTTATCCAAGCCCCACCTATACATTGTGTAAAGCCCTAGAACTTTCTCCAGCTATGTCCGACTCTGATCTCTTTTATTCTAAGAGATTTTTTTTTTTAAACAGTTGTCAAGTTTTAGCCAATCAGAGGAGCTTTAAGGGCACGCGCAGACTGATCCAGAATGTGCTGGAAGCTCACTGCTGTTCTGCAAGCTGATTGGCTCATATGTCGTTGACAGGCTTGTACAGAAACAGTGCGGCCGGCATCTTCTGCCTGTATGTAATTGTTGGAGGAGAGAGTCAGCCTGCAGCAGCCCCATAGGTCACAGCATCATCACCAGGTAGGACAAGGATATCTCTCACACGGCTTATGCATTGTTGCCAGTTAACCCTTCTATGTGCCAAATACCCTATCACTGACAACACGTTTTCTGTTCTATGGGTGGTATGTGGTACCAAATAATAAATTAATGGTGACACTAGTAATGTTTTTATTTCTATCATATCACTACAGTATTCATTTGGTCTATATTTCTTGGTATTTCTTATGTAGACTATATGTTTATCTTCATACTCTTATCACAGAAAATACTGAATTAAAAAGTAGATCTTTTGTAGATATTCACAGCTGCAGTGATGTTACTTTTGAGAATACTTGGCTCAGGGTGTCAGTCTTACCAAAGCATGTAACTTTGCGCATATATGTCTGTCAGTCACAGGCGGTGGGGGGAGGGAGGTGTGAGTGCCTGTCTCACCCAGATGGTCCTGAGATCAGCAGCTTGAATAGCACTTTTCAGCCTGATGCTGCAGAACGTGGTGTGGTGCTGGATCCTGCAGGCTGCGCAATCCTGCACTGCACAACAAACACATTTTATTCAAAGTATTAAGCGAACAAATGTAGAATATGTAATGCAGGGAGACTGAATGATCTATGTGACTTAAGACTTTTACAAATGGACTTTTTAAACAGTTGCCTAGACCCACTCTATACTTTTTCTGTTCAGACTATAGAGTGTTTGTACAGCTTAACTTGGCTGCTGTCCACTGACATCTGATCTGTGGCAGTGTGTTAATCCTGTGACAGTCTACACCTGAAAGATGACACGAGCCATCACAATTGGATGTCAAGAAAATTCAGGCAGATGTTGTGCTCTCTAAAATAATAAAGTATAAAGTTTTAAACAATGACATTCCTACAATAATAATTCTGTTCAAACTGAAATTTATTTGAATTGATTTTTTTAGAAGGAGAGGATATCTCATTAAAAATTTGACATATTGTAAGATATGATTAAACCTAAAACTAGTTGATTAACATATGCAGACTTTACAGGCCTGTTTATTTTGGTGTCATTGCCCCCTGCTGGAATAACATTAACTATTAATTGTTTTACTTTTACAGAATAGTTTTACTTTCTCAGAGAAATCATGTCCAAAGGGGCAGCAGTTGGTATCGATCTTGGGACCACCTACTCCTGTGTTGGTGTGTTCCAGCATGGCAAAGTTGAAATTATTGCCAACGACCAGGGCAACAGGACCACACCCAGCTATGTGGCCTTCACAGATTCTGAGAGGCTGATCGGAGATGCAGCCAAGAACCAGGTTGCCATGAACCCCACCAACACAGTCTTTGGTAAGGTTACAGCAAAGTGAAGTGATATGTGTCATGAAATATTAATTTATCCACATGGTCTTGTGCAGTGTGCAGTGTTGTGCTGTCACTGCTAGAACACTGGCAGTGACAGCACAACACTGCAATATGATGGGAAAATGAACTTGGATCTGAACAAGCAGCAGATACAAATATTTTTTTTATTCTTTCCTGGGGATTGCAGATGCTAAACGTTTGATTGGCAGACGATTTGAAGACACAGTAGTTCAGTCTGATATGAAGCACTGGCCATTCAATGTAATCAGTGATAGTGGACGCCCCAAAGTGGAGGTCGAATACAAAGGCGAAACCAAAACCTTCTACCCAGAGGAGATCTCCTCCATGGTGCTGACGAAGATGAAGGAGATTGCTGAAGCCTACCTCGGGAAGGTAAGTTCACATAATATAACTGCATTATATACAATACAATGTACTTAAAACTCCTCTTTTCATGTTTTTTAGTCTGTGTCGAATGCCGTTATCACTGTACCTGCATACTTCAATGACTCGCAACGTCAAGCAACCAAGGATGCTGGAACTATCTCTGGTCTAAATGTGTTGAGAATCATTAATGAGCCCACTGCAGCAGCTATTGCTTATGGCTTGGACAAGAAGGTAAGATTTAAGTCAGTTGTGGTTGTATCATGTTTTAAATCCACCAGTAAAACTGTGCTCAAACTTTTCTTGTTTCCAGGTTGGGTCTGAGAGGAACGTACTCATCTTTGATCTTGGTGGTGGCACCTTCGATGTGTCCATTTTGACCATTGAGGATGGTATCTTTGAGGTCAAGTCAACTGCTGGTGATACTCATCTTGGTGGGGAAGACTTCGACAACCGCATGGTCAACCACTTCATCGCAGAGTTCAAGCGCAAGTACAAGAAGGACATCAGTGACAACAAGAGAGCTGTCCGTCGTCTCCGTACTGCCTGTGAGAGGGCAAAGCGTACCCTGTCTTCCAGCACCCAGGCCAGCATTGAAATCGACTCTCTGTATGAGGGAGTTGACTTCTACACCTCCATCACCAGGGCTCGCTTTGAGGAGCTCAACGCTGACCTCTTCCGTGGCACCCTGGACCCTGTGGAGAAGTCACTCCGTGATGCCAAGATGGACAAAGGGCAGATCCATGACATCGTCTTGGTTGGTGGCTCCACCCGTATCCCAAAGATCCAGAAGCTGCTGCAGGATTTCTTCAATGGCAAGGAGCTTAACAAGAGCATCAACCCCGATGAAGCTGTTGCCTATGGAGCTGGTAGGTGTCTAGCTTCTCAACCAAGCATATCCACCTACTAGATATAATTTTTGACTGAGAATGTTTTTTTGTCCAATGGCTAAAATGAAAAATGTGCACTGCCTGTCCCATTCAAAGTCTAACACTCAAAGTCACACTTCCAGTACCAGTCAGAAGTTTGGACACACCTTCCTATTCACTTGAATGAGAAAGTGTGTCCAGACTTTTGACTAGTATTGTATTTACAGCTGTGCAGGCTGCCATTCTGTGCGGTGACAAGTCTGAGAATGTCCAGGACTTGCTGCTTCTGGATGTCACCCCTCTGTCACTGGGTATTGAGACAGCTGGAGGTGTCATGACTGTTCTGATCAAGCGTAACACCACCATTCCTACCAAGCAGACCCAGACCTTCACCACCTACTCTGACAACCAGCCTGGTGTGCTTATCCAGGTGAGGACACTAGAGGATATGATTCAATTTTTGTGCAATATACTGTTCTAGCAGAGGTCACGTCATTATCCAGTTCATTTCTGGGATGTTTGAGTAGCTGAAGTGACATTGCATACTTAATACCCCACAGGTTTATGAAGGTGAGCGTGCCATGACGAAGGACAACAACCTTCTGGGCAAGTTTGAGCTGACAGGCATCCCTCCTGCTCCTCGTGGTGTTCCCCAGATCGAGGTGACGTTTGATATTGATGCCAATGGAATCCTCAATGTCTCTGCAGTGGATAAGAGCACTGGCAAGGAGAACAAGATCACCATTACCAATGACAAGGGTACAAAAACGAATAAAAACACTGCTCAACTCAAATACAGCAATAGTGTTATTCAAACACTGGATGATTAAATGCTTATCTTGTCTGTTTTATGATAGGTCGTCTCAGCAAGGAGGATATTGAACGCATGGTTCAGGAAGCTGAGAAGTACAAGGCAGAGGATGACGTCCAGCGTGACAAGGTGTCTGCTAAGAACGGCCTGGAGTCTTATGCTTTCAACATGAAGTCCACAGTGGAGGATGAGAAGCTTGCTGGCAAAATCAGTGACGACGACAAGCAGAAGATTCTGGACAAGTGCAATGAGGTTATCAGCTGGCTTGACAAGAACCAGGTAAGAATTGATGTTGACCTATGAAAGCAATTCATTTATGGAAAACAACATGATTAACATGTTTTTCCTCTCCACTTTCCTGTTATTATACATATTAATGGTCCATAAATTAATACGTTTTTGTGAAAGAAAAGATTTTGTTGATTTGTTGCCACATATACACAATATTTGCTTTAAAACTTAACTTAATTTCTTCAATCAAGGATCAATCAAGGGTTAACTCTGCTATTCTGAAGTTGTGAGTGGATAATTTAGTAGGACGTAAGCAGACAGATTGTATCTGGCTGTCTGTGACTTGAGATCTGATCACAGTACAAGTAAGACCACATCCAGAGATGATCCAGCAGATGTGATCACATTCAGACTGCAATGCCAAGGTGTGTGTTATCACACTACACATAAATACCTTTCCTTATTTACATTAGATACAGATTGATTTGTAACTCCAAATATGAGTGGGTCCGGGACTAACAACATAGATATTTCATTCATGTCATCACAGAATGGTGATGTCATGCTGAGAAGTACACTAGTGTTTCGTCAGGCTGTATTATCCTCACCAGTGTTGCAACACTAACAGAGTTCAAAATGAATTTATTTAACATTTAAACTGTCAAGTAATTCCTACAGAATATGAAAAAACATGATTTCATTTCCTTGTACTAGACTGCAGAGAAGGATGAATATGAGCATCAGCAACAGGAGCTGGAGAAGGTGTGCAACCCCATCATCACCAAGCTGTACCAGAGTGCTGGTGGTATGCCAGGTGGGATGCCTGGTGGGATGCCAGGCAGCTTCCCCGGAGCTGGTGGAGCTCCTACCGGCGGAGGATCCTCCGGACCAACCATTGAGGAAGTTGATTAATCACTTTGTCTGTGTCCCCTTCATATCCCTGAATAATAACCCAGCATGAACATTCCCAGAGACCTAACATTTAATAGAAACACTGTCTGTGCATTTTAAGTCACTTTTGAACCCAGAATAATAAATGATGCCTAAGCCATGTATCTTGTATCTTGCTTATTGCTTGCTTGTATAACACACATATTTGTCAGGTGGATTTGAATTCACTGTGAACCTCTTTGCACCAGTAAGGAACATTTTGAGGAGATAAATGTTGTGAATTTGGATCTAGAAATGGGAATATTTTTACTTTAGTATAAATGAGCCCTCCTGCAATGAAAATGAAGTTTAAATTTTGCTGCAGTATCACATGACTTTGAGGTTTTTAGCAACAACATATTAGCAAATAACCTATTAATAAATAAATTACATAATTAACCATAACATTACCATTACTGCATCTCTGTCTATAGCCAGTGTATCTCCTAATAACTTAAATGTATTTCTTCTTTTCTATGATATAATTTGAAATTGAGGTAAATATCTTGATAAATTAGTAGATATGTGGATGAGTTTTCTTCACTGCAGAGGTCAGCAAAGAGGAATTTTGCTGCAACAAAGGTGAAAAGTGTTTTCCAGCATTGAGTTTCCCATCAACTCTGAGGGCTGTGCTCTCTGAGCTGTGAAGTGTGAATATTTCTTGTGTTTTCCTTTCAGTATCACACTATTATCATTTATACAGTACCCACTGAAAAGCTCTTACTCTTAGCATTTTCATCTCCTTGTCTAGAGATTTTGGTTCATCTCAAAATTTAAAAAGGTAAAACAAAGTTAAAAGATGCATGAATATGTAGAAAATAACAGCATTGAGACCATCAAACCCAAATCATCATCCTCAGACAGAGAGGAGCTAAAGAATAATTGTTCCAAGAAAATAAAATGTTCACTAATTTCATTGGAGAGCAATCCAACATCCAGACAGAATCAATGGCTTGTTTGGATTGACATTCCAAGTCATGTTTGACCTTACATTTCAATGAGGTAAAATAAAAATAAATACCCTCTATCAACTACAGAATAATTATCCACCAATTAGATGAAATGTGGTGGAAATATATTTTCAAAACTAGTTCTAACAACCTCCAAAGGGCTCCTAACATCTGCTGTAGCAGTAAAACTGAATTTTAACTACCATTATGGACCTAAATATTGAGCTAAACATTAATTCCTAACACATTATGAAAGAAGGAACTGTGATAGTAAACCTTCCTGAAGCACATTAACTGAACCTTAGGTATAAAGTGCGAGAATAAGAATATTTCTTATTCAAATGCTAAACAGCACCACTCCAAATCCCAGACAGGCTGCAGGCCGTTATGCGCCTCTGTGCCATTAGTGCTCTGACAAAGACCCACTGCAAAGTCCCCGGATGTCAACAACAGAAATACAGACTGAATGTATTCGCCCTGTGCCAAAAGGCAACAGCACATTTATTGAAACATGACATAAACAATACACAAATTTTGCACGTTTTGTAGCAGCACTGCGAAAATAAAACACCCCCTCCCCTCCCTTCAGAATTGGTCCATATTAAGAACTGCTTTTTCCCATAGCCTTCATCATCCCGAGCCTTCAGAAAGCGCCTCCATTTTCCAGAGCCAAGAACACAACACTGGCGACGGAGCAGTCTATGAATAGTCCCGATGAGAAGCGAGTGTATGTTTTCATTGTAGAAACAGCAACACCAAACACGGTCCCCTATTTGTTTATCCAAAAACGAATACTGATATGAAAAAGTGGCTGGCTCTGAGGTAAGCCTCTTGTCCCGGCTGTTTCCGGGCCTGCAGTCTTTTTACTTGCTCTTGGCCGGTTTCTCCGTCTTCTTGGGGAGGAGGACAGCCTGGATGTTGGGCAGCACTCCTCCCTGCGCGATGGTTACACCTCCCAACAGCTTGTTCAGCTCCTCGTCGTTGCGCACAGCCAGCTGGAGGTGCCGGGGGATGATCCTGGTCTTCTTGTTGTCTCTGGCCGCGTTGCCTGCCAGCTCCAGGATCTCAGCGGTCAGATACTCCAGCACGGCCGCCAGATACACCGGGGCCCCGGCGCCGACGCGCTCCGCATAGTTGCCCTTGCGCAGTAGCCTGTGGACTCGACCCACCGGGAACTGGAGTCCGGCCCGGGAGGAGCGGGACTTGGCCTTAGCTCGGGCTTTGCCTCCGGTTTTCCCTCTGCCAGACATGATCGTTAAAAAATTGTTTGTGATCGAGAGGGAACGGTGCAGACACGGTGGACGTACGAGCTTGGACCTTTACGTAATGTATGTATGCGTGAAGGAATATAAACCACACAGGCTTCTCCGATTGGTCGGGTGAAACTGAAACGCACGAGCCAATGGCGCAGCGCGTCCTCCGGTAATGACTGTCCTCTGGGGAAGGATGCTCCAATCGCAGAGAAGGAATGGCACACTCTCATTTACACAGCCACGTTATAAGTACGGGACTGGTGATGGGGCGGTATCCTGAGCTGTGTGTCTTGTTGCTCTCCTCCTGACGTTTGCACGAAAGCGAAAATGCCTGATCCTGCGAAATCAGCCCCTGCGCCTAAGAAGGGCTCCAAAAAGGCCGTGACCAAAACCCAGAAGAAAGGAGACAAAAAGCGTCGCAAGACCAGGAAAGAGAGCTACGCCATTTATGTGTACAAGGTGCTGAAGCAGGTGCACCCAGACACGGGGATCTCCTCCAAGGCCATGGGCATCATGAACTCGTTTGTCAACGACATCTTCGAGCGCATCGCAGGAGAAGCGTCGCGCCTGGCGCACTACAACAAACGCTCCACCATCACCTCCAGGGAGATCCAGACCGCTGTCCGCCTTCTGCTGCCTGGCGAGCTGGCCAAGCACGCCGTGTCCGAGGGCACCAAGGCCGTCACCAAGTACACCAGCTCCAAATAGAGGCGGACAGAGGCTCGACACAGGGGAACAACAGTCACCAAATCACCACCAAGCCGATTCTTAAACCCCCTCCACTGTGTCGGCTGTTTGTGTTTTTGCACCATTGCCGGTTTTCGAGGAGAATGAATGCCAATTTAACCCAGGACTTATGTTGAATGTCTCGAGATTCATTGGAACTGTAGCCTGCCATTTTGTTTTAACTCAGTGTTTCGTTATTTCTCAGCTGTGTGACGTTTTTAAAAAAAAATAATTTAATAAATTCAGAACGAATGTAAGTCGGTGTTCTTAAACTGTGGACGTGTGCTTTGCTTTGCACCATTTTTAATACAGATTTGTATACATGCACCTTAAAAATATCAACAAAAGAACCTATTGTATGTAATGGCACAGTCGAAGCCAACATTGTGAGATTAAAGCTGTGACTTACTATCAGTGAGTAGTTTGTTTTTACCTGTGGTCTGATGATGGATCATTTTTTCATCAATTAGTGACAGTAGGTGGAAAACATGTTTGGAAGAACTGGAATAGGGCGACACCAAACGGTAGTTGGAGAGTCCAGTTGATGGTTAGAGTGCAGGCGTTCACTCCGCTAGTGCAGAGCTAGTACTCTGCCAATTAAACTCAAATCCCAGCAGTCGATCTGGTGTGGACTCAGATAGCCTCAACAGGCTCCTGTTGAATGGGAGCTGAAGGTTCTGCTATTTTCTTCAAATATCTTTCAAACTAAACACTAGGAATAAAAGTGACAATTAACTGAATGAGTTGTGGAGTTTAATGCCTGTTCCAACATACTGACCTTTACTGGGTTACACATACAAATCTAAATGTAAAAACTGTATGTAAAAATGTAATTTGAATATTATTACTGTTCAATGCATTTTATTTTATAACTTGATCATATGTTTTGTTCTTAAAATCTAAATACGTAAAGTTACTATAGCTGTCACATAAATAAAGCAGAGGGAAAAGTGATATGTATTAAATATATATATTATAAAATACGTTAGCTTAATACTTTACAATAATGTACACAAAAATGTGTATAGTTACTAAGGAACAAGTGAGGAACGAATCAGGAACGACCTGGTAATTGATGAATCATTAATGAGTACTTCCCTAATAATTCCTAATGGATAACTATATAGTAGAAGATGAGTTACTAGAGAACAGACTGGGAGATCCTATATTAATGAATCATTAGGTCATGATATGTTTATGAATATCTGTGAATCATCATACTGACCACTTTCTTCATGGGTCGTTCCTGATTAACTCTGAACCAGCTGCTGAGCAGCACAAAACCAGTAACTACTCATTCATTACTAATTAATTAAACATTATTTACTGTTTTGTGTGCACCCCAAGTTAAGTGGTACATCATACTGAGTAGTTATTTAATGTCAGGGAGTAAGTTAATCTTCAAAAAGATATTCCCTCATTTGGTGTTTTGATGCTGGTGGTGGAGAACGCTGTGTAACACATCAGTCCAAATCTCCCATAGATGTTCAATTGGGTTGAGATCTGGTGACTGCAAAGGCCATAGCATATGATTCACCCCTGTATACCCCTGCTGATGAACCTCCTGTCATCACTGCTGTCCAGGAGTGTTTTATCATCAGCCAGGATGAACCAGCAGAGCAGCCAGCACATCGCCTAAAACCAGATTCTGCTGCTGTCTCACCTCCTCCATCATCTCTGACCAGTCCAGGCCAAAATGAGGATGAAGGGTGGATATTGTTAATGTTTCTGTTCAGTATAGTACATTCTCTGTTGTACTGCAATCAGATTCACTTATTGTGAGCTAAGGCAACATAAGATGAAGACATCATCAAACAGGAGGTAGGAGTTGGATTCATTGAATTTTATAGAACAGCATGGTCTTTATAAAGGTGGAAGTTGTAATTTATGCCAATGAGAAGTCCAAAAAAATCATATACTGGATACTTGGGGTGAATAGTGATATTTGAGCGATCTAAAAATCCAATGATGATATAACACTTTTGATAAGTATCCATTCAATTTCATCAGGAAATTTGACAAAGATGTGGACTCAGCTGGACATTTTTGCTCACAATCTGAAAATGAGCAAAGTGAAAACATTTTTTAGGAATTTTATGGTTTTACATCGCAACATCTTTTACATTGTACATGCAATGTGCTCATTGAATCAGGGTGACACTGATCATTATTCAGTTCATGTTGGGTTGAAAAAGCACTGATGTTATGTTGGTCATGGTCATCATGTTCATTCACACACCATGAGTCACTGACTAACATAGTACAAGTTAATGTGCTGTAATTCCTGCAGATCTCATGACTCCTGACAGCTACAGTGTGCTGCTTTGTGACCAAACCACAGGCTAGGAGGGGAGGAAACATTAGACTACTTCAAAAAGATTTTTGATATATGTGAAAAAAAATTCTAAACAGCGTCTTGAGTATACAGAATTTCAGCATTATTTCTTGTCAATTGTATCATTTTTAAGATTCTGACCTCTTTGACCTCCTAAATTGAATCCAGATGTTATTAAAGGATGTTCATAACCTTTATCTCTAATTGTATCCAGATATGACAGAGTTTTAATCTTCGGTGATTTTAATATCCATGTTTTCTGTCCCACTTCTTCTCCTCTGGCCAACGTTTTTATTAATTTGACTTTTAACTTTGCGCAGTAAGTCAGTGGGAACACTCTTGATCTGGTGCCTTTCATTAAGCATAACAACTTGCTCTCTGGAATTTACAGACTACATCACAGGGACACAAACAGTAGGTAATGGTGGTAAGGGGAGATAATGGTGATGTAATCATGAAGTAGAGGGGCTACCTAGTAACTACTACTGGTATGATGTATGATTAATTGAAGGTGCATAGAAATACTAATGTTTAAGTAATGAGTAATTAATGAGTAGTGTGAATAGGTACTGTTTTGTGTCACTCAGTGTCTGGATCAGAGTTAATCAGGAAGGACATGAAGAAAGTGGGGAGTATGACCGATTTACGGATAATTATGAACTAATTATTACCATTACATGACCTGATTTACTAATATAGTATCTCCCAGTCTGTTCTATAGTAACTAATCAGGTTTTTCTTCAATTAGGAATTATTAGTGAAGGATTTATGAACTGTATTGTAAAGTGTTACCTATAATATTTCCCTCTGATAAAATAAAAGAATTAAATAGTATTCAAGTACAGTCCCTTATAAAAAAAAAAAATACTAGAGTAAATTCATTTAGTTACATTCCACCACTGCACATCAGATATTTTGACACGTCACAGCAGGAAAAGCACAGGTGTGGAATTAATAAGCATGCTGGCTCACTGGTTGACTGGGACACTTGAACAGAACAGAAGCACCCTTAATGTCAATGGTCTCTGTGCTTTTCCTACTTTAACAAGTCAAAATGTCTGCCATGACAAAAGTCTAATTGTCTCAGTGAGAAATCAAAGTACTGGCTAAGTAGCTGTGTAGCAATAACAAAGCTACTTTTGTTATAATCTTGTGTGTAATAAAGAACTGTGATACTTTTAAGATTCAGTGATTGACTGGTGAGGAGGTCTGTCAATGTATAGACTTATACAAAAATAATGCTTCTAAATCATCACGTATGACACATTAGAAGTGTGTGGTGGTATATGTATCTGCAGAGACCCTGCCTTCTGCCTGTATTTGCTTAGTTTCTTATTATTTTGCTGTGTTCGGGACGCTTATGGGTGTCAACCTTTGGGCAGTGGGTGTGTAGCCCCCAGCCAATAACAGCATGCATGGTGTGAGGTTGGGACTCGTAGCGTAGCAACCAGGTTACATCACTGTCTCCTTCTCTCTCCTCTGCTCCACTCTGCTCTCTGTCTCTGTGTCATGGATGTATGTGTGATATATGTGTGTCTGTTTGACCGAGGGCAGGGCTGAGCTACACACACGCAGAGCAGAGAGGCCACAGCGAACAGGATGAAGCTCTGAATTCATAACGAATCTGGCAACGCGGCACCTTCCCGCAGAGTTGTGCAGAGCTGTGGGTGTGTTTATTTGTGCTTTAGAACGTAACCTCTATGAAACAATCAGGAAATAATGTTTATTTATCTGACTCACAGCTTTGTTCTCAACAGCACTGCTTGCTCTCTTCATTCACTCTCTAGCTCGCTCAACCGCTGCTCTCTCAGCTCGCTCTGGTGTCATTGAGCCGAGGAGGAGGGGCCAACTTTGAATGGTGTATTTACAAACAACAACCCACAACTCCTGCATAATATGACTTTAAGTTTTGTATGTATACAAATTATGAATATCATTGAACTCACAACACAACACCAAGAAGTTCTAAAACATCAAGCATGAAAAAGAAGGATCTGCAGACGTTAGTCCAAGGTCCAGATACACAGGAAGCTCCATAAATACAACATATCATAAAAAAAGAGGATAAATCAATACAGAAACCAGGAAATCCACTGATATTAGGCACACAGAAGAGTGAAATTACTCCATAAAAGAACAAAGGCACGGAGGCAGTTTGACTTTAAAACCATCATCAGGTAATAAATACCAGGTGTGCCAGCTGATTGCTCAGTTCCATCAATTAGGTTAATGATGTCACAAACTAAGCTGTCAGTAACAACACGTTACAGCACACTTGAAACTAATGACACTGCAAACCAAACAATAATTGCCCATATGACATAGCCATTGCTATACTGAATGTGTCATTGTCAAAGGGGTGGACACAAAAACAGGAACACCTTAACAATGATGCAATTCAGTTAAGTAGCCAATAAATCCAAAATCATAAGCAGATTCTATTTTTTGTTTTGTTTTTTACATGGTGTCAACACTGAGGTCATGTCCTCTGTAGTTTTTATGGGAATCTGTGGGTTTTAGCAACTTGGTTTACATTCTACAGTTAAAAACTTTTTTAGGCTGTATTTAAATTCAGCAGTTAGGCCAACACAATAAATAAATAACAGATTCTGTATTTCTTATTCAAAATGTAATTCCTGTGTAGGCCAGGCTTCGAAATAGTGTTCAGGCTATTAAACTAGAATTTAGAAAATGGTAATGCTTTATTTACAGGTCCAACAAAGTTCTGAGACCATTATTTCATTTAGAGCTTAGTTAGTTATAAGTAGTTATTCATTTCCAAAGGAAATTTGCACACAACTAATTGAATAAATGAAAAATCCATATAATTGAAAATTTTAGAGATGAGGCTTGATGGGGGACTTGGACTCATGAGCTCAGTACTTTAAACCCAATGCTGTAGCCACATCAGACCCTGTGGTATGATCTGAGGTTCACAGACAGTGATGGGATTTTATTCCAAGTATTGTTAATAGAGCAGGTCATGTGATTAAGGACATGGGTGGCATATATTGGTAGCGAATATTCAACAAAAGCAGAGCAGAATCTTTGTGATACCATGCAGGTCTTGTTACTGTAGTGTACAATGAAATGAGCAGCTTCAATCAGGAATTAACTGAATATTAAGGTTGTTGTGCCCTCAGGTGATGGAAAAAGACACCAAAAAGAAAGGATGTTGGGTGAGGAATATAACTTTAACTTCTTCCATCCATACAGTCAATGAAAAACACATACTGAAGCAGGTTCAGTATGCTGAAGAAATCTGCTGTGAGCTCTTTTCTACATTACAATACTGTCACTTTTCAAAAATGGATAAAATGTTGCAACACAAAAACCTGGATTGTTTCACAGTAAAAACCACATATATTGAGGGTGATATTAGATATGAATACAGCAGCTGCTCCAGTTTTGAATGAGCCAAACATGATTCATGAGTGAGGAATTTCACGTGACATAGAAACATCCATACCTCACCATGATTTCCTCCCCTTAAGCTTTAGCGGCCAGGATTAAGAAAAAGTAGATCTAAGAGGTTACCTGTGGCTAATAACCCACTCAGATACACTTATGGTGGCTGAATGGGAAAAAGGGCAGACAGGACACCTACTTAATGCTAAGCTCCATGTAAGCTCATCTTCAGTCTATTGTGGTCTCAGGGTTCCTGGAGGGGATCTGGGGGGGAGTCATGGTTCAGGTGACAGTTGTAGGAGGTTTTGTTTGGCAGGGTGTGCCTCATTCTCCAAGTCAGACATAGTGCGCCGGAGACCCAATTTCTTGACAAAGAGTGTTAGCCCTCGGCAGAAGTGGGGGGATGTAACAAAAACATCACTTCAGTGGAGCAGAATTCATAATGCAGCCTTTTACATACTCTTGCGTAAATATGGCTGAAACAATGCAGCAGGTATTTATATTTTAGTTATGTAACGTCTTCAGGAGAGGTTGGCTTGTAGGTTATGTTTTGGGGTTTTTGTTCTGCTTTGTATGTTGTACATGATGATATTTTATTGCCTTTCAGCAATTCAGTTCGGGAAAAAATCTACAAATAATGCTCTTCTTTCTGTTTTATTGATCAATGTAAAGTAATAATCATTCCAAAAGAAGAAATAAAAGAAGAGCAATTTAAAAATTATGATTCTGTGTAAACTCAACTGTTTTTCTTGATGTTGAATCCATCTGTAGAGATGTGATTGAGTGCACATCAGAACACTTACTTTAAAAAAAAAACAAAAAAAAAGATGTCAGTTGAGGTCATTGCTAAAATGACAAGTTAAATTTATAGCTACTTGACATAATGTTCCACCACACTAAGGATGCTCCATATAAGTTCACCTATTGTTCCGTGTCTGTCAGATGATCCGGTTGCAGGCTTTAAAGCAGACCTTACCTTTCCCTTTCTTCTCAGTGGGCTTCCTGTGAACCCTATTTAGCTGGAAAGGAGGTCAGTATAAATGGCTGAGTCGTCATGAAGGTAAGAGCAAAGGCAGAAAAGACACACTGAGGGAGAGAGGTGGCACAACACTCTGTGGCCATCTACACAAGGTAAAAACTTTTCTAAACTTGTGGCTCAAAGAGATATTTCACAGTGTGCGAGATTTTTTTTTTTTTTATTGTTTACAAGATAAAATGATTGTTTTGTTTTGTTTGCCAGCTCTAACTGTAATTGGAATTTGATGGATTACACAGCCATGTCACTAAAGTCTGCCCTGCTGCCGACTACTACCACTACATTCCGGTTTTATTTCCTTCTTAAATTTCTCATCTTAGAGCAAGGCTTCTAACCAGAAATGAACCTACAAAGAATATTGATTTCACTGAAGACCAGGATGTCCTTCAGTTTGGTTTAGTGTCTCACTTTCAGAGCAATGAATGGATTAGTCCTAGTCTGTACAGTATGCTACACTTCATGATGGTACAGACTGAGAGAAAATCATCGCTAATTATAATCTACAGCTGAGGAATGTGAGTGCGCTTTAGAAATTGGAAGCTCCAGGCTTTTGAGACATTTGGGTAATTTTAAATCACTTGTGAGAGTCATTCAGGTATAATTGCAGCTGCTATATTTACTCATCAGACTGAGCCTCTCCTCAGTATCCTGTGTCTGAGGACTGGATTTAGGATATATGCAAATGTTCACAATTTAATGTTAATGTATAAATTTCCTGCACATCAGTTTGACTTGCTCATGTTTGTAATCAATTTTTACAATTCTGACATTATCAATAATGGAGCTTGAGGTCAAATTTCTTCGTCTTTTTGTGCTCTTTAACATGATATTGTGTGCCGTAGAGAAGAGATCATATGCCTTTCTGCATTTCTTTTTTTCCACCAGCAGTTTGAGGACAATGTGGCTGGCCCTTCTTACGCATCAACTTGCCTTGCTCCTTCTCGCCCAAGCTCAGAATGCCTGCATTGGACAGTCCACATTCAGAAGTCCAGGTCAGTGAAACCAGCTGTGCTCACACTTGCATCCTTTTCATCTGCCTACTGACTCCTAATATGAGGATTCAGCTGTCGGGGGAAATGTTATTGTTTTTCGTATGAAATTCTGTCTTTCATTTGCACCCTGTCCAATGCATCTCAGCACGAAAACACTGTCCAGAGAAACTAACTCAGACTGTTGAAACTTAATTTTAGTTTCCGATAAATTTTGAAGTACATTTTTGCACAGAATGAGGACTGTGGATTTTGTCCTCCATCACTTACATTGGGAGCACATTAGGAAGAGATCTTTGAAGGGCCAGTATGAACAGGAGGAATGATTAAAGGAAGCAAAACTGCCAGGTTCACTGGTTTCTCTTGCTGTATTTGCTTTATGTAAAGCACTTTGTAACACTGGTTTTATTGGTTTCTGCATTTTGATTTTATTCCTGTATATTTGTTCCTATTGTTTGTAAAACATTTTGTAACATTGTTATCATTAATTATTATAATTATAAAACCTGTTTAAATGTTCGTATGGGCACTTGACTATTGTTTTAAGACTTCATCATGAGCCTTTCCTTTAAAAATGTTTTGACAAGTTTGATATCATGACATAATTAGCTGAATACAAATATAAGTGCCTAATATTCAAGTACATATTCACATCTAAAGTACACATGAAATGACTTTTAAAAAATAACAGTACAAATGTCATTAATGAGGAACTCCGCCTCCATGTCTGTTAAGTTGGGGAACTCACATCTGACAGATTATAAAACAGAATGGTCCAGCTGAAGCAGCAGAGGCCAAGATATCCTGACTTGTAGTAACTAGTGTGAGTCAAGCTGCAAAAATGCCGGATCCAACATTTCCTGCAATGCAACGTGATAGTCTTTCACTCGACTCTTCCTGCCTCTTTAATGGCCACTTGTTTTTTTAAACCCCACATCTCCAGTTTGTAACACAGACTTTCTATTAAGTCTCAAGGAAAAACTGAGATATGTGTCTAATTTCTAATCTCATGGAAAATAAACTGAATATGTTTCAAATCTGTGCCCCTTTAACAAGTCAGAACCAGAGCAATCTGCTCCTCAGCAACAAATGAAGTCATGCTCAGAATCCTAATTCTTGTCTCATCCTGGCTTTGCAGCAAACTCAGACATTGAAGTCCTCTGTGGTTCTCAGAGGGTGGAACTGCAGATCCTCCTGTGTCCCATTTATTTCAATGGATACAACGAGTCACTGCTGTCTCTCAACTCACAGCACTCCAAACACCAATGTAAAGGGACTCCTGACTGGACAGCAAACCCGCCTGTTGTCAAATTCAACTTCTCCATCACAGAGGAGGCCATCACTGCCTGCTCCAGCAAGATGACAGTAAGTTATTGAAGCCTGACACCCACAGTAGATGTCACTCACACGAGGGGTTCACCTGAAATCAGAGTCAAATTTCTCCTAATGGAATCTATTGATCTTTACTTAACACACTTAACCTCTTTATTTGAAGATGCAATTGATCTGTTTTTCCTCAAAGGTCACTCAGGAGGTGGGAACTGGACTGTTTGCAGACTTCTCCAACGTCCAGTACATCAACATCTCAGGCATGATCTGCTCAGAGGACCCCAGCACAGGAGCCATCACCTATCACCAAGAGGTGATGTACAGGTTCTCCTGCAACTACCCACTGCAGTACCTCATCAACAATACTGAGATGAGCGTGTAAGTGGCCCTTACAGTTAAAAAGTGCACACAAGAAGTACATTTAAAATTTCAGTTGCTGTTGTCAGCAAATGCAAGGCAAAAAAATTCAACTTTTCTACTCGTTGTTTGCTAATGTTATGCTTCTACACTGTGCTCTCACAATGCTAGTCAAAGATTATTTATGTTTTGGTGCTGTGGTTGTCATTAGTAAAAACAGATTTTTTCCCCATCTGTCTTTTTTCCCATATTACTTCCAATTACACAAAAGGCAAGAGTTAGAGAGTTTGTGCATAAGTCTTCTTTGATGCTGCTCTAAATCTGCCAGATTTTCCTGCCAAAACATTCTGTCAAATAGAGGGTGATGTTATTTACCTTTCCAGTTTTAGAATAAATAGAGTTTGAACAATGGTAACCACTGTGGTTATATCACTATCTTTTCAATAATCCCCTTGAATTCATACCTCTCAACAGGTGCCAAGAGCAGGATGCGTCTCATGGTTAAAGTAGCCAGTAAATTCATTGGTGACATACTGTCTGTTGTTATTTCAAAGGCTTGATTCATTTTAGAGTCCTCTTCATGCTCTCTACGGCAAGTTTAAACTTTTCAACTCTGGATGGAGATTCAGGTTACCAAAGGCCAAGTCCGATCCCATCAAACTGTTAAATGCTCAGGATGAGTCAGCTGACAATCAGTTTTTCATGTAAAGCTGAAGGGTAACTATGGAGATATTGATTTAACCATTAATGATGATGTGTTGGATGTACTAGGTTTTATGGTATGCTGTCACTTGATTTTTTAAGCTGGTATGGTGGGTTTTAGCATATGTTTAATTTCTTTTTAATTACATGTTTTTATGTGTTTTATTATGTTTTATGTACAAGTCTGTGTGTGTTCTGTGTTTCACCTGACTGCAAGACAAATGTCACCTTGAGGACAATAAAGTTGAAGAGGAACAGGAACTTTATGGGAGTCCTATTACACTGGACAATCTGTTTGCAAATCACTGATGACAGCTTGAATTCTAAATTTCAAAAATGAATTAAACTAATCATAATATGATGATGAAACAAAGCTTTGTGACAAATTAAATCAACAGAAATAGATTTGAAATGTAATCAGCTTTGGATAGTGTGGGTTACATCATGCTTCTGATTTGATTTCTCATATTGAAACATGTTTGTGTGAAGCACTTTGAGCAGTTAACTGTAGATGAATGAACCTCAGCTTGACTATATGTAAGAAAGGATCAAGTTACCATATTTGGTTATGCTTCATGGTGCAGTCATTGTCCTCAGATGTATCTAGTTTCAGCAGGGTTTGAATCTCACCTTGGTGTGTTGTTCCCTCATGTATCAAATGAATGATGACCTGGTTGTTGACGATTTGGGTTTTTCCCGTAATGATCTCCAGCTGCTGCTGATTTTTTTTCCCCAACAGGTCTGGGGTCAATCTGGCAGTCAGAGATAATAACGGCAGTTTCATAAGTACACTGAGCATGCACCTCTACTCGGTAAGAAGAGAACGCTGATTTTGTGTTGATTGTCAAGAAAAAGACTTGTCAATGACAGGAAAGGAAGTACACAGCACAAGATCAGCGGTATTTAGGATCAAACTGGCACCATCTCACCTCTCAGATGTTTTAACATATTTCTTTGAATCAGGTACAGCATTTTCAAAGACAAATAAAACTGTTGCCATTTCAGCTCAGAACCACATTTAGTTTGTTTAACATTAGCAGGAGAAGGATATGACCATCCAAGTCTTATTTCCATTGCGGTCCTTGATGTAAAGAAGAGAGTAAAGATGAAGGAGTCAGTGACTATGTGACATCATACTACTTTACCAACAAACCACCACAAAAGTACTCATATCACCATCTATAAGATACCTCTGGTTATTATCATGTGTAAAGGTCACTTACATTATTTCATCTAAAGGAACAGCTACCCACTGGTACTGAACCACAGCAAGTACAAGTCAGCAACACTGGCTCTAGTCTGTTGGACATGAGTTAACTTGACCCTGCAAAGGTAGTCTGAGACACTTTCAGTTAATCCACATGAAGTAATGAATGTATGACGATGAAACATTGTCATCTGGACTGCATGACACAAAGACAAACAAGTTGTAATACTTGATACCTAATGACTATTTCTGTCAAAATGGCATCTTTAGAGGATTTTGTTCAGAATACATTTTGCAGTTTAGAAGACTTAGCACTAATTTTCATTATCTTTAAGCCTAGGATAAGCTATTTTGGTCTAAACAAACGAAAAACTTTTCATTGTATCTCAACTACATTCAGTGTTTTGGTCGTAACTAAATTCTGAAAAGGTCTGAAGGCTACAGTCCTTGAATGTTGACTTGCCGGATTCAAACTTGGACCTTTACTACAATGCATGTTATATTCTATCTCCTATGTCTCTTTTGAAACTGACTAATGATGACCCTGATATTATACAGAAATGCTTGGTTCTGCTGATAACAATTTTAGCATGACCCCTCCTGTAGCCCTCCCTTGTCTGCACATATCCTGCTGGCCTCTGATGTACAGTACACATACAGGTGCAGTGTGTCATCTTTAAGCAACATCTTCTCCTCTCTTCTGTTATTTTGCCTCAAGGATCATGGATACTCCTCCATGCTGCAGATTCCTCCAGGAGGCCTGGAGCTAAAGACCAGGATCTTTGTGGAAGTGAAGGCGTCTAATCTCACCAACAGGTACTTCACACTTATAACAACTGAGGTTGAAGTATATTGCTTGTATAATCTTAATTTATTTTACATATTAAATGTCTTTTATCCCTGCTTGAATATTACAGTATTTGAAAGTATTTTGAGTTGATCCTAAATATTTATATATGTAATATGTAATGTATGTAATGTACAAGTAAGTTTTCCTAAACTCTACCTGTGCAAATATCTAACATGGAAAATCCTTCAGTCCCAACAAATCAAATCTCACCTGAAAACGGGAAAATAGGATTGGCTCTCTGATGCCAAAACTCCTCTTTGCAGATTCAATGTGGTCCTGGACCGATGTTACGCTACAACCTCGCCTTTCCACGCCAACACAACATTTCATGATCTCTTTGTTGGGTGAGTTATCAGCTTACAGACATGAAAAGTGAGACAACTTCCATACCTCTATAATCTACAAAGATTTTTGACACACAGAATAATGTTTAGAAATAAAGATCTTCCAGGCGTGATTGGTCCAGAGCTGTATTCTGCATCCATCAACACTTGATATTTTGGTCCTCTTCTTAGTTTTCTCATCGTAAATGTACAGATGAAGTTCCCCAGAGTAAATTAGATTATTCATAAAAACCTTTAAAAGTCACATTATTAATCTGTGAACCAGGCCTATTCTGAATCAAAGGGTATCCTGTCTGTTGATCAGAATCTCTGAATTAGTGTTTGACTGAAATCTGGTCAAAACTTCTGAAGAAAATGGGGAAAAAATATCATCTGTTCTCTTCAAGGTGTAACCGGGATGGCCAGACAGTAATGGGAATCAACGGAGAGCAGCAGGAAGCTCGCTTCTCCTTTGAAGCTTTCCGCTTTGTCCACCACATGGATTCAACTCTCTCCACCTACTATGTACACTGTGCCACCAGGCTCTGTGTGAAGTCCTACTGCCCCAGCCTCATTCAGGTCAGACTCCACCTCCAGGTGCAACACCACACATTACAAATGCGGCTCTTTTGCCAGAAAAGAACTCTGATAGTGAACGATTCTGTAAAACCCTGTTCAATGACAACATTTTAAAAATTCTCACTAACTACAAAATCTGGGCATGGCAGCTACAGCATGGTCAAAGTTAGGGAGAGATTGTGATCATGGCAATAAACAATAGTGAAGGTATGGTTAGGGTTTGGCAACTAAAACACTCCCCGCATGTAGGGCACACTACCTCCTTCCATGCAGTAGTGTTGAACATTGGCATTAGCTGTAAATGTGAGGTGTGGAATCATCCAATGTGGACATAATTCTTAGGGATGCTCTGTTGCACAAACAACATCATGCTATGGATGTAGATATAAAGTTTTGATGTACAGTAGTTGGTGTATTTTCATGGAAAGTGGCAATCAGAAGTGTTCTTCATCTCTAGAACTATCTCTCAAATACTCTATCACACCATAACAGTTTAGGTTACTGTATTTCTGCTTGAAAACTGCCCTAACCAAAATGACAATCATCTGATTCACCTGCAGAACTGCACCGCCGACAGTAAAACAAGGAGGCGCCGCAGTGTCAAAGACGACCAGGACACCACAGTGAGTGACATGGCCACTGTCACCTCAGGTCCCATCACTATCCGGCTACACAACGGTGAGAAAATCAGCATTCAGAGATGCTCAAGCGTTCAGTGGTGGCACAGCATTAGAATAACATAGGCACAGTTTCACATTTACTAAATCATACCTGTCACATATCAGTCAGGCATGAGATTTCTGGAGCTTTCTTTTGGTCAAGAATGAACCAAGGGTCTCTCTTGTTCTCTCGCAGGGTATCTGGTGGCATCTGGAGGTAAGCATATAATAATGACAACATGAGTTCATTTCTTGTTTTCCTGTATTTTTATCAAGCAAAACAGATGACAAGAACATTGGACAATAACGCCAGCTGATTTCTCTGATCATATACTGTAGACACAAGTAGATCATGTAGAAAGACGAGTTACTGAGGTTTCCAGGGAATACATGTAGTAGTAGTGAATTTGTCCAAAATGAAGGGCCAGATAAAAAGTCCTCGCCTGGTAAAGAGAAACTGGGACCCTTTCCTGCAGCCTGTCCTGTGAAGGGAAGTAACAGGTGAGAACCTTGTGGGCCAGCTTTCATGCAAGAGGACTGAGAAGATCATCATTCTTAGTGGGCTTGGTAAGGTTAAGCTTTTTCAGCTTTTAGGCTTGTGATTTAGTGGATAGGATTTCCTGGTGCTTTCAATTATTCGAGAATGTCCGGTTTGTTGTCCAGGATTGCATCACTGCTTTCTGCCACTGATGTGTTCAGGCTGGCTTTGTTTGGTTATTGTTCTTGTCCCAAAGGGAAGGTACACTGGAGCCCAAGGTCAAAAGATGGATTTGTATAGCGGCTACACAAATACAGGCTTTTGAGGTAGAGAGGATCTTAAGCACAAAGGCCAAACTCCCAATTTAGCAGTGAATCATTCTGTCATTCTTAACACAACTAAATGTTGTCCAAACACATCTTACTGAAAAATTGTTAATACCTGTTCTGAATGGCCACACTCAAACCCTGCTGTTATGGAAAGGAGTGACGTAGCACACTTGCAGACATGTTGGATTGATGTGAAACCATCAATGTGACATGCACGCTGACTTTACACAGTGATTGGCCAGGGTTTTCACCCCACCTTTGAGGGTGTCCATTCTGAACAGCTGTAAACATTTTGCCTTAAGATGTTGTGGTAATTCTGGGACTTTAAACCAAATGAGTCACTACTCAGACACAGGAATTTTGACTAACTTTGACGAACTTTATTGACTACTGGGGAGGTGATGAAGGGGGGTTTAAAGAACTGAAATTTCTGCTGAACCTGAGTATAGTCTTAGGGGTGATGCTTCCCTGCAGGCATATAGAAAGGAGAGGTGTGAGGGGCAGCAACAAATCCACTCCCTCCTGTTTTTTCAGCACCACAGTATCCTCAAAACTAGCAGTCACTTACCACTTGCAACCCAGAACACACTACCCGGCCTTCTCCCTGTCTGTTCAGTACTGGCCCTTTGTAAGGGAGACAATCACCCCTGGCTGGCTAATTAGTAACCATCCTCAGGTGTGCTCCCTCCAAGACCTCAGGTGCTGACAATGGTAAATCCCAGCTAGCGCCAATGAGTAGATGGGAGCTGACCAAGGATTCGCTTGTGTGGGCTAGATGACTCACTACATGTTCAGAAAATATATCTGTGGCGTTTAATTAGGTTCAAAACCCATGCACATAAAAACCAGGCACATGTACGTGATACGAGCACACAGAACAGTAGCCACGAGTGGAAAAGCATCCTTGCAAGAGAACATTTCTGCTCTGCATGCACAAATGTAGTCCCATGAGCACAGGGCTGTGATGAGCCCAAGCTCGTCCCTCCCTATGTGCTCACAACTGTTCAACACTCGCTCGCTCATCAAGTCGACTTTTGAGACATTGACAGTCCGCTCCTTTGATTGGTCACATTGAATACTGACCATGACCTTTGATTGGTTGTTTGGTTTGATCACTGAAACATAAATAATGATATTTAGCAGCTGATTCTCCATTTTTTACCACTTACACTTATGAAAAAGTGTTAGACATCATAGCAAAAGCCTTAACATTGTTTAAACCCGCTTTCAGATTTGTGAAACCTTCAATTTGCTTTTGAAAACAGAAAAAAGAGCAATTTCACTGATATTTTTCCATCCGGACCACATTAGACCAGGTCTAAATCAAAAACCACTATACTTAGACCTGTCAAACCTGGACTAGATTACCAAGGAGACTCCAGAGAATCATTAAAACATCATTTCAGATTTGCGAAACCTTTATTCTATTTGTGAAAACACAAAAAAAGGGTGATTTCACTAACCTTGCTGCTAGAAATTCACAGCATGATTACATGTCTCTCCATTTCTTTGGTTATGGCCATGTAAAGCCCTCATGCATTTGGTGATCTGACAGTGGGACAGCTCTAAGCCCTCGCGGAGCTGGATAGGGTGCTGTCGCTCAGCCTTGCAGCCAATTTTTCCCAGTGGCCACTTGTGGTATTGCAGAAGAAAAATCCACCTGCGGCCCAAAAGGCATTTTCCCATAGACCACCATTGTTGAGATGGTGCTGAGATGTCTATAAAACTGTTGACAGGACACCTCACACTGCAAACAAGGTCAATTATGACTCTTTCTATTATGAATTTTTGATCCATGGAGATTTTATATTTGTAAAATTTTTCTCGAGCTGAGAAAAGCAATTTAAAAATCTGTAACGTCATCAGCTTCATTTAAAGCCTAGGGGCCAAGTTTTTGGGTTTTTTTGGGAGCAATAGCATCACGTGATGTTGTAATTACACGCTTTGGCTGCTATGTCAAATTGGCTTCAAACTGCAAAGCCCAGCGCTGTTCCTGAGGTCTTGATGTTGAGCAGTCGAGATCCAGAGATCCAGTTGGCTTGACAGTTAAAAACATAGGTGTTGTACATAAATATTTCCATTCTACTCATCAAAAATTATAAATTCTAATAATAAATAAATAAATAATAAATTCTAGTTTACATGATCTAATAATTAATGTTCTTTTTCTTTCCAGGTGCTCAGCAGACTAACATGAACAGTACTGTGCTGGCTGTTTCAGTCGTGGCAGCCGTTGTCGGAGCTCTCTGCTTTTCTCTGGTGGCTTTCATTGTTTACATGCGCAACTCCAATATCAGTTCCAACAAGACAAGTCTGTACACACAAGAGTGACAGAAGGTCAAGACAGCTTGCAAAGGATTCTGTCCTGTTTCATTCACTCATAGTCTGGTTTATGATACCATGGAAGCATTGTGATAAATGAAAGAGAGCATTCATTTTTGCAGTTGTTATATATAATTCAGGTTCCTTGAAGCAAACATAAGAGAGGGAGACAAATATACCAGCAAGTTGTATCTTCAAATCTTTGGTTTCCAATAAAGCTTTCATTTAGCCTGGAGGAAGAACAGAAGTAATATATTTAGTGTTGTGGGCACGCTCCAGTGGTCAGTCAGACGGAAACAACAGCACTGTATAATTTAACCCTTGCACACTGCTCCAGGCATTTGGATTCATTTTTATAATCTAATATTGGGTATTGGAATTAAGGGCTGTGATTATTTGTATTGTTAGAGCAGATAGGTAGGTATTGTATCTCACATCCAGTTTTTTATATACTTTTATATCTATTAAAAGTTCAAAAAAAAAAAAAAGTTTTTGCTTTTATTTCTAATAAAATAACTTTTAACATGAATGGTGAATTTTCAGGGTGTGTTTTTTACAATCCTTCAATACTGTACTTTTATATTGCTATTTTTAATAAAAGTATATTATTTTGTCAGCATACTTTTTTGAAGGCATTAATGGATCTCATGCTTGCAGTTGCATTTGACATAATGATCTGGGAGAGTTTTTCAGTCCTTCAGTGCAGAGAACCTGCTGTACAAGGTGCTTAAGCTCTCTAAAGCACACATGAAGTCCAAATCTGGAAGTGGATGTGTTTACAAATCCATGATTCACAGGTTGTGAACTACTGGCCTCTGAGCCTCTACTGCTTGTACATGGCATAGTGAGCACTATGTACATACTGCTGGACAAAGCATGAGGGCAAGCCTCATTTTCTGGCAGGGCTGCAGGTAGCTGGCTTGGTGGAAAGTACATTTCTATAAGTTTACCTAAGCACAATGTTGAGGTCCTTGTACTTTAATTGAGTATTTACATTTTTCAGCTTAATACATATACTCCACTATAAGTAATGGCTGCTATAGTATCTGGTAACTTACCAAATTAAGATTTTACATTTAAAAAACATGATAAATTCATAAAATAAACCAGATGTCCCCAACCCTCTCCTAGTTTTCCTGTTCCCAGACCTCTTTCAAAAAGCAGTGTCTACTAACTAATGTCCCTGTTTGTTATCTTCACCATCATCTTGACTGTACACACCTGGCGGAGATCTGCACTTTATTGAGCTCACTCTTTCAGTTAAATTAGACAATTTAACGAGAAAAGTTAAATTAACAATCTAATAATGTGACAAATAATAATATATCAGCTGCAGGGGACATTTTACTGCAGAACGAGTACTTTTGGCTGATAATACTGTTCTTTTCCTTAAGTAGAATTTTAAAAACAATACTTATAATGGAGTATTTCTGCATTGGGTTATTGGTACTTTTACTTAAGTAAAGGATTTGAATACTTCTACCACTGCAACTGCCTGCACAGTCTCTTTAAAAGTTTTAGAATTAATTGAATCCTAGCTTGTCATTTGGGTGCGAAGGAATGTAATAGGCTCAAACTGTTACCAATATCTTCCTAACAGAGCCTTTTAGTCATTTGACTTCACTTTATTTTTAAGAAATTTGCCATGAACTCTCCTGGGAAAAATATGTCATTTGTGTGCCTCTACTGGAAACTAAGGCAGTGTAACTAGATTTATTCAGCTTTTGTGAAGACTTTCTGTTGTTTGTTTCAGGACACACTTCTCAGCTTCTGATGCTAGTAGCAGAACATTCATCACTTACTGGCTAATTCTTACATACTGGAAGATACATGAACATAAACTGGGACAATATAGCTGTCAAAGGAATAGAGATTGTAAGGTAATAACCTCTCGATAGGGGGAATAAAATCCATAAACTGACTTTACCATTGAGAACACAGACTGTATGTATATACAGTCTATGGTTGAGAATCACAGAAACACTTTCCATCCAGCCAGCTAACAAATCGCAGTCAAGCTCACAACAACTTTTCTCAGAATTTTAAATTAGTGGTATGAATCAGTGAATTACAAAATGATTACTTAAACCCAGAAACTTTCATACACAGAACTTGCCCATACTTAAGATTTGATGATACAAATAATGCATGAAAAAGTAAAACTCCTTGTAAAAACTACAGATAAGACATTGATTTACCAAAATAATAGTACAAAACTTAGCACCAAGTATGCCCCCACCAGAATGTTCCATGTGAGAGTTTGTGTTGACAAGGTGGCACAAACCTCCTGTTAACATATCTTACAAATGTTAGTGAAAACCAAGGATAAATTATGATAGAACATATATTAGGATAGCGATTGAGGAATATTTTGAAGTGTGTGAAATATACTGTATCTATCTAATGTCTATCTGACATCTCTAATCTCTCTAATATATCTAATGTCATTTCTCAAGTGAACCATCGAGAAGCCACAAATTTCAAATGATACATATGAAGATGAGCAGCTGACAAGTTCATTTAACCACTCTGTTGCCTTGGTGACAGCGAGGTCAGGCTTCAGGTATGTCTAAGGAACAGCTGCACTTTCCTCAAGGACAATTCAACAACGATCAGGTAATCATGTTAATACATCAAATTAAAAACGAAAAAGGTTTTTTATTAACAGTTTAGAAACACAACATTGTTTGCATCTCTCATTCCTGACTTTTTGTTTTCTTCAGTTCCCCCCTCCAAATGATCCAGAGTGCTGCACACATATAAGCACACAGCTGACGCAAAGTCCTGATTCAAATCCCCCCCAGCCCCTCCCTCCCAACCCAGTTGGAAAAACAGCCCCAACATCTGAGCAAGAATCTGCACCACAGGGTATGTCGAGGTAAAGAACAGTGACAACACTAATACACCACCTCTTCTACGACGTTTAGCAGCTTATGAGACTTTGAAAACATGTCACCGGAACACATTCAAGCACTTTTCAAAGATTGAATTGGCATCAGTAGAAAAACTAAGTCATACTAGTTCATCCAGCTGGGTCAGAAGAGTGATGAAAGTAGCAATGTGGAGACATGGTTTAAGTGTTTAAATATCCCTATTTGGCAGCTCGGTTTTATAACTAGTCCACACATACAGGAGCACCTGAGCTGTCCATCTCCAACACTACCTGCTGCATGATGCAGCTCTGTAAGGAGCAGTAACAATGCTTCTGCTTCTATTCATTCAATAATTAAAAAAAACTCTACATGCTGGTGGTGTGGTTTATATATACTTCAGCAAGATTGTAATGTCGGGGCTTCATCAGTGTCATCAAGTAAGCATACCAGAAAACGAAGTGAAAGTGGCTTCTGACTGAGGGACACACCTTCAGTAGTTACACTTACAAAATAGGTAGTTCCACGTTCATACTGTTACATAAGATGTATTCTCCATAAATGACATGTATTAGTAGATTTTAGTCTTTCTAATTTGACAACCACTGTTGAGTTACTGCTTCTAAAAGCCCACTCAGTAATTGCAGTATGACATTCCAAATTGTGCCATGCCACACCATCAACAGTTATGATGAAGACAGATTTATAGTGAATGCTATGATTTACCAGATTAAAGATGCTTTCCATTCAAATATTTCTGTTTTTGTTTTAAATATTCCACATGTGTGTGTTTGTCATGTTTTCTACCACTACTAGTCTACAATTTATAGGCCAAATTCATTCACAATTGAAAAAAAAAAAATCTATTATGGGAGAATCCTCCAAAGGGCCTTAAACCAGCTGCAAAGCCACCTAATCCTCTGTTGTGATCAACACCAACAAGTTGTGCACTAACTCAGCGGCTATGAAGTCAGTAAAGGATGCGGGCGTTAGGACAAATACTAACCTCAAAACAACACACCATGGTTGAGGATACAGACACATGAATCATTCATGAATGACATATCAGAGTATAACAGCACTCATCTTTGTCAAATGTTCATTTAGTTATTTCAGTGGCCAAACACGGTTACACCTCTCTGTATCAGCATCGATGTCATCATTTGTTGTACGTGGAAAGTTATTTTGTCTTGACCCAGCATCTGTCATGGCACAGATGTAGTCTTGGGATTTCTATTTGTTAAACTGCTTCTTTGTGGTGTATAAGAGTCCATTAAAGACAGAGGAGATGAACAGCACAGGAGGTGAAGGGGGGAAAAGATGAGTGGTCTCCAATCCTTATCCAATCAGCTTCCAGCAGTTCAACAAACAGGGACATAAAGACAAAAAAGAAAAAAATGAAAGAAAAACAAAACAAAAAAAAAAAAAAAAAAAAAAAAAAAAAAAACTGAAAAAAAAGCGAGGGGGAACTTGAACATTTATACACTGTCAATAAATATAGTGATTTTTTCTCAGTTCCAGCTGTTATAATTCATCCTCTATGTGGTTCTCAGGTTGGGCCTTCTCCGTTGGTCCTGGAAGTGAGGACAGGAAAGGAAAAAAATGAATATTGTGTTCATATGATGTGAGATTACATCAACTCAGCTCATTAGTACAGAAAAGCAGAAGCTCTGCTGAGTAACTCAAACCCATGTTTACTGATTTAATAAGGCCAATACAAGAAGCTGTTGCTATGGTAAAGCCTGTTAGCTGAGGCTGAACCGGTGTGACATTTGTAAAAGGCCTTACCTGCTTTGCTGACGTTAGAACACTCATTTCATGTCACGCCTCATTGTGACTATGACAAATACTTTCAAGGGCATTAGCATCATATTTGAAATGTAACCTAGTAAATTAATTCTACTGTGAAGCCATGGCTGGGCACCTCATTCCACATCTGTCCTGACAGTGGAAGAAAAATGGGCTTCAGCTTTGTGTTCATCAGTTTCTGCACCAAAGACTGCTGTCTTCTGTTACTGGGACTGAATTTACCCACCGCCGTAGGCTACTGATGTAATAACTTGTCAAAATGTAAAATTAAAAACTCTCCTTTAGATCAGATATGAATGTAATGCAATACTATTATATTACGGTGCATTATTTATTACTTTTGAACAGGCTTAACAACAGAAACACAATCTATCACAATCTTCTAATACCATGATGTTTTGGTTTTTCTTTTTACTGCTCATCATCCAGAAGTCATCAAATTTCACTTTCTACTCTGATTACAAATTGTAACTTGTGTATTACAATTTTATGTTCCTTATTTGAGAAAATCAACCATTTTCATGTGTAAATTACCAGAGTTAGTGTACAGATCAACATATTTATGTATTCCTACATAACTTTAACTAAATCTGTGAGTGAACAACACATTACATCTTCCTCAACAAACAGACAAAATTCTTTTAAAGCTTATTGTAGCAGCTGTAGTTTATTATAATAACCACATTCTTTATGAGTTGGCACCCTGGAGGGTTAATAAGCTTATAGCTATTCACTGATTTGTGTCTTTACATTATTACTGGAACAGTTGAGTTCATTCATTTCTGTGAGTTCTAAGCCTTTAGATTAATATTGCGTCACATTTAAGGTGTTTCAATTATTTTGTCCATACCCTAAAGTTCTCCAGCATCATCAGCTACTGGTTTGGCAGACCGACCTGTAGTTGTTGTTTCTTCTGTGGGCTGTGATTGGCTGTCTGAGTCTGTGTGTGTGGTGCTCTCCTCAGTGGGTGGGGCGTCGCCCGGCTGCACCTCCTCTGGACTTTCTGTATTTGAATGAATATATTAGAAGGGATTTTATGCCTTATTACACTTCTAACTCTTCATATTCATAAGAGAAGAATAACTTTTCAATGGCACACGTGATGACCCACCACTCTTTTTGTCTGTGCTCTCCTCTGTGGGAGGGATGACTTTCTCCTCGGCTGTGTTGTTGGCCTTGCTGCTTTTATCAGAGCTGGTGCTGTTCTTGGCTTTCGCTTTATCCTTCGGCTTGGCGAACTTGGCCTTGTTGAGCAAGTAGTTGACCTCTCGATCCAGCAGAGCCAGCTTGGACTCGATGTCTTTGGACAGCAGGATTGGCCGCTCCTTTGGAGAGCGTTTCTCCTGCTCGGCTACGGTCTCGTTCTTCCATGTCTGGAGCAGACAGAGTGTGTGAGGGAGTGTGTGGATTCATTTATAGGTTTAAAAGGGGCACTCTACCAATTTAACAGGTCAGTTACAAGGAGTACTGCCCAGCCTGTCATAAGATATCTTCTGGGGTTCTGGAGCAGCTTTCCAAACTAAGCAAATAACCCAGATGATGCCATAGTGATGTCATCTGCAACAGACAACCTGCAAGGTCACCTGGAGGTCTTTAACCAGGTAGAAAGGGTGTAAAGAAAGACGCTTTTGAGTTTCATTATGGGAAATGTAGGATCCAGTGTTTTTGGAGCTTGACCCATCTTAAATATTAAAAAGTGGCATATCTCAGCTTCTGCTTGAAATCTGTCATCATGTGATGCAACTTCATGTAAGAGAGATACTAAAATTGCCGGAGTACCCCTTTAAAAATGCTGAATGAATAAGAATCATCCACAGCTGGACTCAGTAGTGTGATGACAGCATGTAAACATTAATGTATTCACCACCTACCGTTGTCTCATTGATGACTTTTTCTAACATATTCAGCTCAACTTCTGTGAAGATTTGGTCATCCTCTGGAATCAGTTTAGCACTCCTTTGAAAGAAAAAAGAAATAAAAAAAATCAGTCCACAGAAAACTACTGAACCTCCACCATATGTCCACCTTCCTCACACCTCCTGCTCACCTCAGGAAGAAGCTGGAGGTGTTAAGCATGCTGTCCAGAGCGGCCAGGCGGTCCGGCCACTTGCGTCGCTCCTCCACCCTGAAAAACATGTCCTTGCACAGGCTCTTCAGCTGAGACAGCCTCTCTCTCAGCTGCTTGGTGGTGGCTGCATAGCCGTCCTCATCCATCCACGCCGATGCTTCACTCAGCTTGGCGGAGATCTGCTCCTTCTCCTCCTCTGACACCACCAGCTGGTATTCATCCTGGTACAGTTTGTCCTGGAGAAAAGAGTTATTGTGTGTGTTTTGGGAGGAGGCTTTGATGAGGTGATATGTCACTATTGTATCACATGTTCTCTTCTGTCTTGCATATCATATCATATGTCTTTAATATCTAGGATTTATGATGCCTTCTATTCCCTTTAAGCTTCACTGCAACTTCCTTCCAAAACAGAACAGAAAAATATTCAGAGATCAAACAGAAAAGCTACAAGTTTCAGATAGCTTTGGTTGCTCACCTGCGTCTCAAAGATAAAAGCTTCCAGACTGTTGAGTGTCTTTTCTCTTTCCTGTTTGGCCAAGTCTCTGTCTGTCAAATCCTGCAGCCTGAAAAGATACCAAGATTTGTTTACAGCTGATAAAACAGAGACCTAAAAGAGACAAGAACTGTAAATAAATGAAAATAGCTGCTTTACTTCTTTTTGGAGGAAGCGAGATCATCAGCAGAGGGGTTAAGGACGTCATTGATGATGAGCTCCACTGTGATGTCTTCAGAGATCTTGCTTTTCTTCTGAGGCTTTGCCTTCTTCTCCACCTCCTTCTCTGCCTCGGCAGTTTCTGCTTTCTCTCCTTCCTTTTCCTCCTTCACCAGACCAGATAAATGGTTACTTTCAATACTAAGTCTTTCTTTCTTTAATATAAGTATGACCTAATAACAGTCCTGACCAGGGTACAGCTTGACACCCTGCAGTGTATAGTACAGTGTTTCTCAGAGAGATTACATGTGACAGGATCTTACCTTGTTTTCAGTCTTGCTGCCTGCATCCTCTGTCTTCTCCTGGCTTTTCTCCTCTCCTGCACTTTTCTCCGGTTCATCCTGCTTCTTCTTGGCAGCCTCGTCCTTCTGGCCCTCGTCCTTACTGTCCTCATCCTTGCCGTCATTTCCAGACTCTGGAGGCACTTCCTCCTCATCCTGGACATGATCAGGGAGAGATGTTGGCTACAATCTCATGCCAGGCGGGAGCAATGCAGCCCGACACTGTTAAGCTGTTAAGAAAACAGTGTTGTGTCATTTACAGAGCAGCAGTTACCTGGACAGGTTCGGTTCCATTCGAGGCGGGTTCGGAGGATCCTCCTCCAAACAAGGTAGAGATGGTGTTTCCCAGTTCTGAAAGACAGCAAAGTGTTGGCTCGGTTACTGAATGAAGACTCACACACAGTACTACAGGATGTAGTATTGCTAAAATCAGTACAGGATAAACATGCAGTACTTTCACAGCTTTACTGATGAACCTTGTTGTAAACACTGGTGCAATGTGTCAGTCAGCTGATCATCTAACTGCTGTTCCTGTATCTTCACTAATAGAGAGTAACAGAAGAACACTGTTGATGCATCACAGTGGATCAACAGCTGTTCTCTATATAATAATGTAATGTAATGGCTGTTCTGAACTGCATTCAATTGATGGTTCAGCTGAGGGCAGATGGTATAATGATACTCAAACTAAATAATGGAATGATAATAGTTTGGTGAAGCTGTTTACATAATCATATCAGTGACACAGCAGCACTGTAATGCATTTCAAGAACACATGAAACACCACTTTAGCTAAAAAGTTGGAAAGGAAGCAACGACACACAGGAGTAATGAAGGCCTGCACTCTGACATCTCCCACGAAACCAGGCAGAAAAGCAAATTATAACTGACTGCTCTGATGTGTGCAGAAGTGTGTGTGTGCTATTCTGTAGCAGCCTGGTGTCACTGGAATAAGATTTAATCAGGGCAAACAGAGTGGACAGCTGTGTGTAATGGCACTGTGTTAGAATGCAGAAGGGTGCAGATTCATCAACATATCTGTCCTGCTGCCTTCAGATGCTGCAGAGATTTAATAAACTGAAGGTGAAGATAATGTAAGAATCAACCATATTCATTCATAGATAATACAGACTGATTTACTGAGGTCTCTGCTTTAGCCACAGACGGGCAAAGCGAGTTTCAAAGTCAGGAGTCAACTGTCAGAGCAATGCTTGCGCTGGTCGTCGTGCTGCCATGAAAATAGGGCCTGACATGTCCCTTCTCTAACACTGATTATCATTTTGGACAGCTGAGGTTACAGATATTACTTTACAAAACCTACTAGTTAATGTAGATTCCTCTTCTTTCTCCTCCACAATAGTTTCAAAGACAGACTCCACCTGTGGATGAAAATCACAACAATGAAAATAGTACTTGACTGATTGGTAAAAGTCAAAATGTTTGGATTCTGTGAAGTAACTCCTTTTATGTTACAGCCCACAAGATGATGTCATTTTTTTCTGCTGTGTGTATCTGAAGATCCTGACAAAGCCTGGCGTTATAGTACACGACATGTACATGTTTGCCTGTGTTTATTCCCTTGTTGCATTATGTGATTATGTACGAATAAATCCTCTAATGTTTGGTTTTTTTCTTTATTAAATCTCCTTTGAGTGTTAAGCGCATTTCTTGGAGTCAAGTGTTTTTGGCTTTGATAAGCCTCACAAACGCCATGGCAACCAGGAGAGACACTGTCCAAGTCTAAGCCGATATGTCTGACATAAGAGCGAGTACAGACACTGTCCTTAAACAAAAAGGAGTTCAATCCATTATCCACGTACAATGTTGTTCCTTTCATATCTGTAGCAAGTGATACTTGTTTTACAGATTATATGTGCTGATGTTTTTTTTTCCTGTGGAGCATGTTGCAACTGTTTCTCTCAGACTGTTTTTCAAAAGGCTAATTTGATTGTGTGAATGTTCAACAAGCTGATTTGATCAAAAAGTCGAACTGACCCGGTCCAGCAGGAGTACTCCACTTTCATCCATGTTGAAATGGGCTTTGATGCCTTTAGACTCAGCATCTGTGTGCTTGTGAAAGCTGGTGCCCACTCCAGACAGCTTGACTGTGGTCAGGTTCAGAGAGCCAAATGCACTGCAACACATGACAACAAGGGGGCTAACAATCAAATATATTCAAATCAGGAGGGAAAAAAGTGACAGGTGTGACTTGATGGATCAAGGTTTTCTGTAAACTTTGGACTCTCCTAGTTGGCTTTTTATTTCTTTTCTATTCTTTTTCATTCTTTTTCTAGTCCAAAATGTCATGAAAACGGTTGAAATGATCCAATTTCTGTGCAGGATTTTTATTCAGGAAGCAAAAAAGTGCTTAAGCAAGCAGCTATCCAACCTGAGGTCTTCCTGTGACAGGAAGCTGAGGTCGCCATAGTTGATGTCGAAAGCAAAGTCATCAGTGTAGCGGTTGAATGTAATGACCTTGCGCTGGGGGTACGGCGCCATCCTCTGGAAGAGGATACGTTTGTTGTGTTTTACGGTTTTGGTCCCCTCTTCCTCCGTCTCACGGGTGAACTCCACCTGATGGAATTAAAAAACATTCAGGATGTATTTTTAAACCCAATTTTGCAACAGTGAATTTTCATTTTGTTCCTGCTTAAAAAAAATGACTAATGGTCCCAAAACGGATGTGGTCACCTTCCTCACTGAGTGTTGTTAACATACAGATGATCACCAGTTAACCCACCAGGGATTCATACATTTTTCTAAAATGATGTTGATGATGACCAAATTCATCAGGAACCAGTGAACCTGCACTGACCTGAATGGGGAAGACAGCTGCGTCTCGGACCAGGAAAGGTTTGACCTTGAAGGCCTTGCTGAGGGCAGCAGCCTGGTACACAGCGCCCATGGCTGCTGCTTCATCTGCATTGATGTTCTTCCCCAGCTCCTCTCTGCATGGAAAAACACCCAACCATTACAACTACAGCGATGTGGAGGAATGGAAATCTTTATTGACATGGTTTAAAATGTAAGTTAGTCAAATGAGAGCAACACCTCTGTGGTTGACACTTACTTCCCCACAGCTTTGAGCAGCACTTCCTGAACTTTGGGGACACGAGTGGAGCCACCAACTAAAATCACCTGCTCAATTTCATCCTGTTGGCACAAAGAGGAGCTCACATTACTTTACATCCTTTACTTGATGACCAGTATTTAAATTAAACAAAGAAAAAATAACAAGTTAGCAAAAACAAGCAATGAGAGTAGAGGCCCAATGGAGTATTATATAGTCAAGATAAAAGAAATAAAAAATTGACAATGGATGTTTTCATGAAAACATCAGGACCAATGATGGAAATAAATCCAGGACTTTATCGTTCTATCCTGATAAAGTCTGATATGTTGTACTTTAATATATGAGTTGTCAATAAACCTTAAATCTACTTGTTCTTGTTTTTAATTTTATGTACCTTCATTTTTGTTCATAAGTAGACTGTAGACTTTGACATAATGTTATTTTATTTCCTGTTCATTCTTTGTACAGATGATTTGTGTAACAGATGTAGTGGGTGGGGTTTTATGTATATGTCCATGTTGATCTGTATGTGTTGACTGTTTTATATTATTGTATTGTTTAATTTATTATCATTATTATCACTAATGTAGTTTGTTTTATTTAAATGTTGTAACTTATTTTCTGAGGACCCCTCGAAAATGAGATGGTTCATCTGGAGGGGCTTATCCTCTATTTCAATTCTGAAATAAATAAATAAACATAAACGAGAAGGCAAAATAGCTGCCCCCTCTCCAAACCCAAATACCCCCCAACAACATAAAAAATAGCACTTTCTTAATAGTGTGATGTCTGGTAGAACAATTCATTCTTACAGTGATTCTCTTAAAGCCCCCTTCTCATTATGTGTTCTTCTTATTGTCAGCTTGTTATGTGCTCACCCTAAATCTGACTTAAACATGTGGACATAACTAGTTTGGAGCCAGTGGTGGTCCAGTATGCAACTCCAGTGCACATACACTGAGAATGGACTTTTCCATTAACTTTTTTTTTGTTGTATGGAGTTTTATTAATTAGTATTAGTCTTAAAACATGCCTGGAGGTCATCTTTAAAATGCTTGAGCCTAATTTTGTTAGGAAATGGAATGAGAGGGCTTCCAATGGCTGACAATCATTCTTTTGTGATAGATTTGTCCAAGACTGTTATAATAAAAGTCATAAGTGTGGGACCACAGGACCATTCCATATGTACAGTATATAGGGGTTTATATGTTGACATGACTGTCCTTTTCTGTCTAGCTTTTCTGTATCTTGTGTCTGCAAAGACCAACAGTCAGTTCTCCCTGCAGGGATCATTAAAGTTTCATCTTATCCTGCCATGTGGGACGACCTGTTAGAGACAGACTGTTCTGCATGCAATGAGAATACTGACCAGCTTCATTTCTGCAGCAGTCAGGGCGTCCTGCACCGGCCGAGGCACTCTTTCAAACAGATCAGCACACAGCGCTTCAAACTCAGCTCTGGTCACTTTAGCTTTGAAGTCAATGTCATCCATCAAACCTTCCACCTGAAAACACATTTATTTTTTCACTGCAATGGTCCTGCATCACAATGCTCAGATGATCTAGTCAGTAGTGATGTTGTAAGTCTGCGTGCATTAAGAATCTGTGATGTTTCAGCTCTTCAAAAAGTGATTTTCAGATTTAAAATCTTAACATGTATGCAAGTCTTAAATGTGACTTTAAGAACTGTAGTATAAATCATTTTCCAGGGCTGCAGACAACATGACGATGGGATGCACAACCATTAAGATGCACTGAGGGTGGAGAGCTCACATTGCTGGACTCACCTGGCCCATGAAGTCCACATTTGCACTTAGCACTGTCTTGAGCCTTTGAGCCTCTTTTAGGAGCTTGGCCATGGCCCGGTGGTTCTCCCTCACATCCTTCTTACTCTTCTTCTGCTCGTTGAACAGTTTGGCCAAATGGTCCCGGAGTCTCAGGTCCATCTCAAAGCCCCCCAACCCACGGTCAAACCTAGGACCAGAACAAGAGAACACCTAAGTCTGCATGGATGCTTATGAAGTTATTATGAGAACTGAATTGCCATTTTGAAATGTAGTTTGGGAGGTTTTAAATTGTTAGATAATCAAAAGCGAGAAACATTTGCAATCTTTATATTTGAAGAAGCTCCAGAATAACCAAACACCCACATGAAGCATCTCTAATAATCCCATATCTGTAGATATTAAGAGCTTTAATGGCTCAGACAGGCATGTATCAGGAAATAAAGAAATCACAAACAAAACACTGAATCACCTTTACAAGTGATTTATATTACCACACCACACACAGCTCCTGGTAGATGTTCAGTGTACCCAAAATGAATTTACCATGTATACTAAATTTACCTTTACTGTACATTTACTCTCCACTTTGGAGAAGGAGAAGTCAAATTTTGAACTGTATTTAAGTGTAGCACATACTATATATGAGATTTTAAACCCACAGGTTTCACTGTTATATCACGTCATGTTAAGTATTCCTCTCACGGTTCTGATGAGTTCTTGGTTGTAATTAAGAACTCTGCCTCTTCCACATTAACATGCATCTAGCTGATTGGAAAACCCAGAGTTAATAGAGCCAGGTTGATAAGCAGCTTCGTTATACTGATAATCCAGGATCACCAATGTCAAGCTCAGTGAAGCAGGTAAGCTAAAGAGAGCCGAACTCGGCTAGAACAGGCTAGCTGCGGTTTCATCAGCACAACAGATTTGTACTCCTTCCTCTTATCTGGAACCACTTGTAAGTTCTTCCTGTCTTAACCTTTAAAAAAAAAAAAAAAGGCACATTTATTTTCATGTTTGCCACAAACCACATGTTAACATCTGGTGTGTAGAAAAAAATCCAACCAAACTGGCCCAGTAAGGCAGCACTAACTAATGTGAGACTCAGTGGGAGCTGTCTACAGTACAGACAAGGCTTGTAGCGTGTTGATGCCAGTATTACACCTGGAGGACATCTGCTGTGTTTTCTATAGCTACACTTCAGCTGGAGATCAATATCTCTGCATGTTATGTCTGTGGTCGGTTATCTGGATGTGTCTTCCTGTTTTTTTTAAGTTTCAGAAAGGATAGAGAGAGCCAAGATAGTAAAATCTTCAAAATCATCCTGTAGTGTTATTATACTGTGTGATGCAGTGTTGCCAGTCTTCAGAGAATCTTCTAATATGTACATGGCTCAGACTAATATCTTAAAGACTTAATACAGAATGTTCTCAGATTTGAAGTGTGTGTTAGTGTCTCCAAAAGCCAGAATAAATGAGTTCCTAACTCACATGCTGCAGTTGTGTAGATTAAGAATTTACAATGGGTTGAAATTTACATTGGATCTGTTAGTGTTACAGATGCATAAAACATTCTGTACTGATGTTGACAATTAGACTCATTTTGATGAATGCTCCAAACATACAGTTAATACCTTTAGAAACCTGATCAGAAAGGTCTTTCCATGTTTATAAGTCATGTCAGTAGAGCTGGAGCACTGACTGCATTTTTCCCCTTTTTACTTTTCCTTCTACTCTCCCTCTATTCACCAAAATGTTTTTTTCATATCTTCACATATGGAGCCCCAAAGTGTTCAGTATAATAATATGATATAGTAATCACATGAATAAATAAAGTAAAATATACAATATAAGTAAGAACCAATAAATTAGGATAAAAATCATACTCAGTAAAACTCATTGTTATGAAATGTTATTTCATCATAATGGTATAACATTTCATGAAATTGAGTTTAAATAATTATAAGATGTTTTTTCACCCTCCTCATTCATAATAACTGACTTATATTATACTTCCTTTTTATTTCATTACAAGCATTTTATTGTAATATTTCCCTTTTCATTCATGGCATTTTTCCTAAAAAACACAATTTCATAATCACTTTTCATGACAGTGGTGTCTCCAGTCACCACCCCCTCATCTCTTAGCCAATCACATGCCCCAGTCTAGCTCCAACTAGCTCCTGTTAGCGCCGACAACCACAGAGAAAGTGGTTTTGCTTTTCAGTGTTGTGTGTCTTCTCTGAGCAACATCTTTAGAATCAAAATGCTACTTAAATAATTCTGAATTAACCAGCTAGCTTACGCTGCTCACACCAGCTCTTTGCTTTAAACGTTGAGTTGTAATCCAAGTTTATAAGCAAACTGAGCTAGCTAGCTAGCCGGCTCAGTAAGTAGCATGTGTAGCATTTAGTGGCATTGCAACCAAATGGATACCCGTCCCCCTCAACTTCCAAGCATGTAGGAAAACCTACAGTGGCTGAGAAACTTGTGAAAAACATAAAAGGCCCGCTCTAGAGCCAGTGTTTAGTTTGTCCGTTCTAGGCTACTATAGAAACATGGCGGTGCAACATGGCGGGCTCCGTGGAAGAGGACCCACTCCCTATGTAGATATAAAGGGCTCATTCTACGGCAACAAAAACACAACGATTCTTATTTTCAGATGATTATACACTAATGAAAACATACTTATGAATATTATATTCCATTTCTGCCAAGTCTGTTCTGCTAGCTGCCACTAAATTCTACACACTGCATCTTTAAGCTAAATAAAAGCAGATGCTAGTTATGTCTGTACTGTGTTTATCTGAGGCAACCTTAAGTTGGTCGAATTACTTCTGCATTGTTGTTGATGTAGCTAACAGGAGCTAGCTACGTTTGGTATCACGAGATTTGTGAAAGAACATTTATTTATTTAATAGTGAACATTTCGGTGCTCCATGTTCACACAAAACTGTACTCCTGACTTAAAAAGGATGTCAAACCCCCTAGAAGACAAAGCAAGATTTTAAATAAATATCAATGTGCACATATAAAACTGCCCACATCACCACACCATATTTCAAAACCTCTTTCAAACAACAGGGCTGATAGTGAGAGACAGGTCTCTGTCCATTAGATAGAATCAGCACTTTGCTTATATTAGTGTTCTCAGTGGTGATGCCACTCCTCGGATCACTGGACTCACCCGACACCTCGGATCTGCAGCTGGGGCTGGGTGCCAAACTCCTTGGTTTTGACTGTCTGATATGTGACGATGGTGGCAGTTGTGCTGCCTGAGCCCATATCATAAAACATCACATTCTGAAATGAAACAAGATCAGAGTGTCAGCGATTTGTTGTCGCTTCTCAGTGGAGCTTGATTTCCCACAAAGTTAAAGACAGATACATTCATGTCAACATGACCTCATGATAAAGCTGCTTTGAACAGCCTACGAGATTCTTATTGAGTAGTATACAAGTGTCATCTTGTAGATGATAAAGCCTGTGAGATTCTATAATTTTGTATTTTGTTATCAAATCCCTTCAAAAAGACCAAAACCAACAACGTGTTAGTCCATCTTTCAATACTTTCTAAGTGCTTTACTCTGTCTGTGGCACTCAGCCTCAAGCCCATTAGTTGCTACTGAAGATGTACATTTTATAAAACTGTTCACATACACTGTACAGTACCAGTCAAAAGTTTAAACACCCCTTCCCATTCACTTCAATGACAAAGTGTGTCCAATTTTTGACTGGTACTGTATACATTCACCATGCACTTTATTAGGAACACCTCTGCAATCCAATACAACAGCTGTGCCATAATTTCTACTTTTAAGAAGTTTATACATTTTAACTTTTTGCTGACATTGTCAGAAAAGTGATAATAATATATGATAATAATAATGCATTTAATTGTACTTTACTTTTCATTCACAATAAATCTCAAAGTGCTACAGTGTTAAAAACATAAAGAAAAGAACAAGAGTTAGATGAAAAAGAGGTTGCTGGTGGTTTTTGAGGTGGTAGTGGGTGGTGGTGGTGCACTGGAGTGCATTATATTGAAAAGTGTTCCTAATATTTTGCCCCCCTCATGTATGTTAATGGATTGGGCAAAAACTGAAAATGTATAAGCTTCGTAAAAGTAGAATATATGGCAGAGCTGTTGTATTCCATTAGATTGCACAGTGAGTGTATAGTTAATCATTTCCTATAACAGCGATACCTGTTTATAGATCAGTTCATTGCTGGTTTTGGTCTTTTCATGAGATTTGTTGACATTAAGAGAAATACCGAATATGACCAGACTCATCCTCTAAAGTGTGTATTTGGACGTAACGCTGAATGTGCACCTTGACTGTGTTGTCGATATCTTTCCTCCTGAAGACCCCATAGTTCAAGGCCACGGCTGTGTTGTCGTTGATGAGCTGAAGGACCTTTAGACCTGCCATCTGTGCAGCCTGCAGGACTGCCCTGCGCTCTGCCTGGTTGAAGAAGGCTGGGACGGTGATTACTGCATCTTTGATTGGTTGTTCTGTGAGTTTGAGTCAGGAGGAGTGGGAAAAAAAAGACAAATTAATATGCTTGACATCATTTCATACAATGATGCATCTTGCTCCATGAGCAAACTGACCTGCAAAGTCCTGAGCCAGTCCACAAGAATAATTAAGCATCATCCCAAGGAGCTCCTCAGGTGTGTACTGCTGTTCTCTGAAAGAAAGAAAAAAGCAGAAAGACTATGTTTCTTTCTATAACGTGTGGATAACTGTTTTGCAGGTAGTAACTTTGGTACTGATGTTTCCATGACAACTTCTGACCAGTACCCCCTGATCGGTCATGTTATTAAAAACATCTGTGATGGTCAAAGTGTTTTCAGAGGTGAAATCATTACAATTATGGACATGATAAACAAACCACTCTCATGAGTTGTGAGGTCAGGGGAATCTCATGCAAACTGATTTTAAGACTCAACATTATGAATAGAGAAAAAGTTCATTATCACCTCATACATTTATTGTATGATGGTAAAGCAGGAGACAGATAATAAGACTTACTGTGAGTTTTTAAAGTAAACGGTGTCTCTGACTGGGTCCTCCTGCAGCTGGTGCTCAGGGAAGTGTTTCTGGTAGAGCGCCACCTGGAGGTTGTCGTGCTTCTTGCCCAGGAGGCTTTGCAGGTGTCTATAGACAGTTTTGGGGTTCTTCACAGACTGAAATGCATGCCATACGCAACAATTAATAGCATACAAGAAGAAGATCGATATTATTTTGAGGTGAGTGTTTGAACTTGACTGAACAAATAATATTTCCGCATATTTTTTCCAACACAAGTTGGGAAATTTGAGAACATGTCATACCACTCCTAATGCACTGTCTCCAAAAAGTCTTTCATTTTCTTTCAAACACACAGCAGTGGGTGTTTTCCTCCTCGACTCCCTGAAGAAAAACACAACAGACATATGGTTCAACCCTGACATGTAATTTTGCTGTATTAATTTGACTTACTCTTGTACTTTGTCTGCGCATTAATTTTTTCATATTCAACTTGCATTTCAAAAGGAAATTGAAAATGCGGTGAGGGCATTTCCTTCAGTTACATTTCCTCTAACAACTAAGCCACTTGTGCAAACTCACTGTACCGTGATGAAGACAGCTGAACAACGTGAAGCAGCGCACAGTTATACTCACTTGTTAAGAACAATCTCCATCGGCACACCGGGTTTCACTATCGCCATTTTCATCCACTCACTGCCCAGGTCAACTGACATGACAGCTACAGTCGCTGCAAAGACAAATACATGTGTAAGACATCCTCAGAGTTCAGAGTTGCAGTATTGATTCAGCTTATCTATTTCCAAACACTAATAAATAAAAGCTTTAACTATTCACTGGTGTGCCAATCTTGTAAAAATGTGCTGTAACTAAACAGTCAGCCTGGTATGTTTTTAGCTGTTAAATCTACCAACAGTGCTTCATGTTAGAGAAACATGTCAGTGTATGTTGATGGATCATATTACCTGTGTGAGAAGGCAACATTGCCAGAACAAGGCAGAAGAGAGCAACCAATGCCAGCTTCCTCCCCCCCATGATGAGCTGTGAAGATGAACAAATGTAGAAAACAATATAATCGGGTGATTTTCGCAGATCCTTACTTGTCCATATTTGCCCATTGTGCTAAAGCCTCAGCTCTGAAACCTCATCACACACCACCATCAAAGCCAAACACCTTTCATCTCCTGCTTCTCTCTGTCCATCCACCTGCACTGTGGAGACGCTTTCTCTCCAGCTCTGTCGCTCCAGTCATAATGTGCGAGCAGTTACAGTCCCGTGAGTTGGTGGTAAAAAGATGATCTTCATTTTGAAAAGCCAAACCTGCTCTCCCTGTTTCTGCTTTTACATGCAAGCTTGGTTTCTTCACAAGTACAAACAGGGCTAGTTGCATCACACTCATTACTCTGATCAATGTCCAATCACCGTTTATGTTTCCTCACAGGTGCTAACTTCAAGTGTGCCACTGCCAGGTAGTGCCATGGCCTTTTGCCCAAGGATATGCAAAGGATCCAATGAACCTGACCCCACCCACAGAGGTGTAGACAATTTGAAAACACGTGGCATTAATGCCATTGTCAGGCTTTGATGTTGGCTAAAGCTTTAATATCTACAAGGAGCCACAGAATCTCTGCACTTACAGGAGAGTGTGTGCTTCGTTTTCAAGGGTGCAGAAACATACTATAGCCAGAGCTTAACATTAGGGTTGAGTACATCAAAAAACTGAATTGGTGTTTGTGTTTTGAGGAGAGAACAACAGGCGATCTGCACAGAAACTTCTAGCCCCCGGTGAGGCTGTGACGCACGAATGCAAAATGGATGCATAAGTCAAATCCTCATTATTAAAAAACACCAGGAGCAGTGTGTTGGTTTCTGGAAACCAGTGGATGTACAGGTTAACTACAGGATAACTTACTGATGTGTATTATACAGGTAAACACAACAATTACTGTTTAGCGTTACACCATTAGCCATTAACCTTTCAATTCAAATGCAGCTGGATACTGTGGACCAGCACTGGACCTTTGCAAACACAAAGCCAACACTGTTAAGCAGGAGGAAATAGCTCAAAGAAGAAATTGACAGCTACTGTTAGCTAGCTGCATGTCTGACACCATCAATAAGAAAGCATGATTGACACACTATGCTGTGGGAGGAACTTACCTTCACTCCGCCGGGACAAATGAAACTGTGAAGGGGCTACCAACAGGGTGTACTCCTCCGGGCGGCTTCTGAGATTAGTTTTGCTCTTTTGGAGCTGATTCTGAGCCTCTTTGTTGTCACACTTGGTAGTTTTTAGTTCCCCTTATCACCGGCTTGCTCTCGGCAGTCGGGCCCGGAACGCGGCGTCACCTCATTGGATCCACTGAAGCCGCTGCTGGGACAAAAACTGACGTCAAGGTCAACACAATACAACATACTGTTTCCGGTTAGCATTTCAGAACACATGCACTGTGAACATGTAGGTGTTTTCGACTAAGATTTACTTTGAGGAACACAGGATTCCCAGCTGGAAATTAATAAGAATGTGAATAGGGAATGATTATAAATATCAATATATATATATATATATATATATATATATATATATATATATATATATATATATATATATATATATATATATATATATATATATATATATATATATCATATTGCAGCCCAATGAGCTTTTATAGTCTTAGTCATAGTATGACTAAGACTAGATAGTATTTATATATATACATATATACTTTTCAAATAAATATATGTATATTTTTATATTTTGTTGTTGTATTTTATACATCTTCTATATTTATTTACTGTTTTTACTGTAATGGAGCCTGGCAGCCAAAGTATTTCACACAGTTGTACTTGTATAACCGGAGTGATAATAAACATCTTGCATCTGGAACAGACACACAAAACAGACAAATCAGTTAAACATGTTCAACACAGGGTTGTAAGTAACTACCAAGTGTCTTAGATTTAAAAATAATGTAATTTCATAATTACAGTACACTTGTTATTTGAGCATTTGATTACTTGTTTTGGCGGTGACAATTTATGCGATTTTGTTTTGAAAGAAATACCCCCTGTATCCGGTAGCTAAGCCCGTCAATCGTGCAACAACTAGCAATGACCGTCAAACACAAAGCCCGCCCACAACGCTCCACGCACTGCCTCGTGATTGGTCCACGTGAGGTGAGTGACTTCGTGAAATGATTTTTGGCTGCATCCAATTGGTCCACGTCCAGATGGTAGGCGTAGCCGAATGACGACATTTCCAGGTAAGGCTGAAGAAACCACATGCCTATTTATAAGTAACTGATTTAGTTAAATGTTTATTTTATAACATTATTTTAAGTGAACTTAAGGTAACTTGAATAAATGCTGTATCTCATTTACTGTTATACTAACAATTTTAATATTATAAAAATGCCTTGTTCAGGAAAACACCTGGCCTCTACATGGGTATTCTAAAATCAACACATATTATTATTATTATTATTATTATTATTATTATTATTATTAGTAGTAGTAGTAGTAGTAGTATTAATATTATTATTATTAATAATAATAATAATAATACTAATAATAATAATAATAATAAAATAATTTTAATTTGTACCACACTTTTCATTCATAGTTAAACTCAAAGTGCTACAGTATTAATAACATAGAACACACAACATAAACACAAATACTAAGAAGGGTTAAGATGAAAAAGCCTCCCTGAATAGAAAGGTTTTTAAGTCTAGGGTCTGTGCTGCCCTCAGATGGTTAGGAAGGCTGTTCCACAAGTGTGGTGCAGCAGAGCAGAAGGTTGATCATCTTATCTCATCTTTCTCCAACACATGTAGAAAAAGAACTGCATTAACAGACAGACACATAATCTTTTTGTTAAAGATGTATGTTTATGTAAATTTACAGTTGTAAAAATCCACCTTAAAAAGTAAAATACAGCTTATTTGCAGCAATAAGGTAACAGTTATGACTTTCCATAATATTTAAAAGGGAATGAAAGGACAAGTTGTGAATCAAATTTGATGGAGAGAAGCTCATGAAAAGCCTCCAATGAAAAGCCCTTTTGGATATGACTGATAATGGGCTAACTCGACCTGCAGGCAGGTTTCCCATGATCCAAGCATCCAATGCAAGTGGGAACCTGAGGACCCAGTGTGATTCAGAAGCAGAGCATCACAGAGCAGAGTTTAATCAGGTGGTTTGTGCATGCCATGCCTATCTATCAGTGGTGCCAATAACACTCAGTTAAAATACAAATGGTAAATGGACTGTACTTGTATAGCGCCTTTCTGGTCCTCCAACCACTCAAAGCTCTTTTACACTACGAATCACATTCACCCATTCACACACATTCATACGCTGAATGGGTACAGGGGCTACCATGCAAGGTCCCAACCTGCCCATCAGAGGAAATCTAATCATTCACACACCGATGGCACAGCCATCAGGAGCAATTTGGGGTTAAGTATCTTGCCCAAGGACACATCGACATGCGGACTAGAGGAACCGAGAATTGAAACGCCAATCCGATTAGTGGACGACCCGCTCTACCTCCTGATCCACAGCTGTCCCCTACAGTATTGTATACTGTATGTCATATATGACAAATAAATGTAGTGTCATGTCATGTGATCTGATATATGATAATCATATAATGGATGTCATATACTGAATGATGTCATCATATGACAAATGTGTGTTTTCAAGGCAGATGGCACAAACTGAAAAACGCATAAGCCCAGCCTAGAGACAAGGCTGTATCAAGAAAATACACAAAAGGATGATACTGTTCACAATTTTATTCCTCAATTTAGATTGACAGACATTAAATAATTTCATTAGTGACATAACTGAACCATTTTTGAGTGTTGTTTGCAAGGTTACAACAGAATACAAGCAAACACACCAAAGCAAAACTCTCCAAGGTGTGATTCAGAAAGGTGTTAAGACATAGTATTACATGTTTTAACCTAAAGTACTTTTTTTTTTTTTTTTTCTTACACATCCTCAATAAATCACGACTCAGACTAGGAACGCACTTATGTAAATAAGTCCATCACAGGTACTAAAAGCGGGCAGCAGCAATGGCTGCTAAATAAAGTGGCATCCCGTGCAGCAAAGCATGTGGTCACTGATGTGAAAGTGGACACAAAGTGCCCTGTCACATAGGATTCAGACCATAATCACAAGCTGGCGTTTCTAGCAGTTCCTCTTGGTGTGGATGAGAAGGTCTCTTTGCAGGTTGACTTCTAGACTCCCAACAGTTTTGCTGCCAGGTGGGTCGGTGACCAGGGTTAGTTTGTTAAACACTCCTCGACCAAAATAGTCGGCCACAACTGAGAAACCATCATTAGAGCTCCGTAACTGAAAATCATAGAAAAGAAACAAGAACTTGCATTTGGTCATTGAATTTGACAACAAGCACACTGCAATACAGTCAACAGCTAAAATATAATTAACATCTAAACTAATTTCCCCCTGCGGATGAATGTGTTTGCTAAAAATACAGCCCAAAACTGATGATAGAAAATCATGATGAATGAAATGGGGAGAATGATTGAACACGTCTGTGGTTCATGGTTCACGTCAAAGCTCAAGTATTGTTACCTGTCTGTTGAAGTGGTCATGCAGATCACGTTTCTGGTCCTGCGCACGCAACATGTCCATGACTTTGCGGTTCTCTGGAGTGCAAGTTGGGCACTCAGCCTCACTCTCAGCGTAGCTTTCGAAGCAGTGTTGGTGGAAGGAGTGGCTGCACAGGAAATGAACAGATGGCAGCTCCAGGGGGCTGTTGCACATGTTACATTTGGTCTTCTGGAATATCTTGGCACTGTGTGGAAATATTGGGGTTAAGATTTACAGGTGTATTAGGCAATCCATGACATTTGTGGATGACATCAGCACAAGTTGTTCGGCAGCCCTCACCTGCCACCACTAGCACCCCCTTGAGCTACAGTGGCTGTAACTGACAACAGTACAGTCACTACAGTGAGGATAACAGAAGTGCTCAGTAGGAAACTGGTAGAAATGGTGTCGTTTATCACAGACTTGAATAGATGATAAATATTCCTGGAAATCCCATTCCTCATGTGACCCACCTCGTTTTAAGCTCTTGGATTTCGGACCGGAGGTGAGCGGTTTCTTCGCGGTACTGGCGGATTTTGCGTTCATCATCCTCGATCTGCTGGCTCTCCCTCTGCAACTTGTTGATGAGGTAGTCCTTGATGACGGAGAGAGTGGCCGTCGAGTTGTGTGCCAGTGTCTGCACCACTACAGCGCACAGAGATCTTGCATTTAATGTTGTGCAAACACCTTCTTTTCACTAATTCGACTGTACAAAGATCGATTAGTTGCCAATCGTTTAATTAATCTCCAACTATTCTGATGATCAATTAATCGCTCGAGTCATTTTTAAGAGCAAAAATTCTTAATTCTCTGATTCCATCTTTTGTCCTCTATGACAGTAAACCGAATTATCTTTGGGTTGTGGACTGTTGGATAAGACAGAACAAGACATCTGAGAACGTCATCTTTTGCTTTGGGAAACAGTGATCAACATTTTTCACAATTTTCTGACGTTTTATGGACCAAACACCTGATCGATTAATTGAGAAAATAATTAACAGATTAATTGATAATGAAATCGTTAGTTGCAGCCCTAATGCAAAGAGTCTTCAAAAGGAAGGAACATCAGTGCTGTTAATCTTAACCTGAACTGAATCTAATATGGCATTTTGATCACAATACAAACGAGTGTGCATGAAATATGAAATCTAATTTCCATCAGCTCACCAAGTAATGGAGGCATCAGGTTGTTTTGGTCAATGTGATGTAGGACCTCACTGATGTAGGCCTTGCAGTCTTCTTCTTTTCTAGCAAAGTATCCCAGCGCCTGCTCCCAAAGGCAACCCTCTTGGTCCCCATAGCGCTTGCAGGCTTCTACCACTTTTCCGTATTCCTCATTCTGCATGTGGTAGTGCATAATCTGCTGGTACCTGCACATGAATGCAAATTAGGTCCAATTTGTCATCAATAATGTTATACATATGTTGGATCAAGTCTCCTAGCTTAACAGGTAGGGAAACACCTAACAAACACGTGTTCTATATAAATAAATATGACATTATGCTGTAAACTGGCTTGTGTTGTTACTGGCACACCTTTAGGCACATGGAAGCAGTGACTATCACATTAATGGGCTTCAGTTCATATATATTCAGTTGATGGTCTGTCTCCCGTACTTACAGTTTGCCCTTCTCATAAAGATAGAGAACACCTTCTTTGAAATTGTGCATCTGGCAGAGGACCAGGGCCTTATCAAACACAGTGTTGTCACTCCTCAACAGCGACACAGCTTCCCCCTGCAGGATCTTTTTTCTCTGCCAAACATATAAATTAGAAAAAATGAGACCATTAACAACTGAATTATGTTTAAAAGTTTAAATGATTTCTCTCATCTGTAAAACAACATTTCTGCAACTTTTCGCTTCTCACGACTAGTTTGTGTGTGTTGCACTGACCTCAGGGTCCTGTTCGTGTGCCCAGTCTTGCAGTCGGAGCTCCAGCAGTGTGTCATAAACACCCTGTGGAGAACGGGGGTCTACCTCGATCATGTGCTCCAAGAAGGCTTTCAGCTCCCGAGGGTTGTTGGCAAAAATTGGGATGAATTCCTCAGAGTTGGCCTGAAAACAAAATAATTATTGACAGTCTTTAAAGAAAATTGTTTCAGATATATGTCTTATATAGAGTATATAATCACTCTAGGATGGTCATTTCAGGACCACAGGGCCATTACAGCATCATGTGAAAATGACAGAGAACAACATTACTGCACACAGACCTTATTGACCCGACTCCTCTCCTGGCTGTCTTTTTCAGCAGAGTCTCCACTGGGTTGGTAGTTGGTGCATAAGCCCTTCAGCAGCAGTGTGGTACCTTCAGGAACGTGGTGCATCAGGGTCTTGCCGTAACGTTTCATGTTGCTCTCAGCTTGTTCAAAAGGCAGACGTCCAATGTAACGCAGCCCTTCCTGGTAGTTCTGAGTTTTAGAGGGAAACAGTAAGATAAGTGAGTTACTGTGCATATCACATGCTGTTGTAGGTGCTGGCGATGAAGTGTAGCGGGGCTGACATAAACCAAAGTATTGGAGAATTTTAAATCTTGACCTGATTATGGTGCTAGATGAAAAGCTAAGGGATCACCAAAGAGATTACAGTTCATTCTGAAGGGGACATGAATGTGAGAACCAAATGTCATGGCAACCAAAACTGTCAACCTCATGGTGGCACTAGAGGAAAAGTCAGAGGATCAACAAAGTCAGTAGGATTCATCTTCTGGGCATCATGAATGCCCCCCCCCCCCAATAATCAGATTGCTGAATATATGAATATTGAACCTAAAATTAATTGCGCAGGCAATTGTCGCAAACTGTGCACTGTGGTGCACCACTGTATGGCATCTTCTCTTCAATCCTTCTCTCAAATTTTTTGTAAAAAACAATCTGTCAATATATTTATTCTCATCAAGCTTTCATTAAACATCTCTCCTCTCGCAATAGATCTGTGCCTGAATGATGTCTCCTGGAAAGTCCTAACAGGGCAGGACACCTCCACAACTCTACTAAATATCCACCGAGAAAAGAGTGATTTCCTAAGTTCATAAAGTTGATAAATGTTTTTACTCCTAGTTCTAAAAGTAGGACCAAAAATGCGTCACTGAGAATTTCTGGCCAGCTAGGAGTGATTTCCTACTCTGAGAAACTTGATAAATACGGCCCCTTAAGTTATAACGAGCACCTTTTTTCTATGATTTCTAAATGGATTCATGGCTGATGGGCATCAGACACCCTGTCGACACTGTAAAGAGTGAACACTGTTGAGTGTAGCAGTGTCTGTGTGTTTTGATTTGACTGAGAATAAGTGGCGTGCTGGCAAACTGTGACAGGAAGAAACACATTACTACAAAAATTTGGATGGTGTTGTATCTGATCAAAGCGCATTTTCTCTTCATACCGAAGTAATGTATTCATAATGATTCCTTTTTTAGGGTACTGGAAAAAAAAGCACACTGAGGAACACGCAAGAGCTTCAGCATCACTGGATCAGACATAGTTAAGATTTACTTCTCACCAAAAAAATGTGACCATAGGTAATTTCAGCTTGTCACAGTGTGGACAAGAGCATCCAAGCACAGACAGGTGAATTCTCAGGAGAGCTCCAGCAGATGATCTACATATATTTCCCCAACATAGGTTTGTACATCTGCTTGCATGGTTTTTACCTTGAGGTCTTCCAGTTGGATCTTCAGGTACCACTCATGGTGCATGTGCTTCTCAGCCAGGAAGACAGCGTGGCTGTGGTAGCTTGCCTGCCGAAGAACCTTGATGGCAATCTCAACATCAAAGTGGACCTCACTTTCACTGCTCTGTTGAAAATACAGAACATTATACGGTCTTATAATAGTGTATGGCAGCCATTAGTGATCTGTTCATTACACCTACATCCTCAGCGCTCATTTTCACCAGTCACCTTAATGAACTCTTCCAGCTTGGAGCTGTCCTTCAGCTTGGTGTAACAGTTCAGCAGCAGTGTGGTGTGGTCTGCGTTGGCCAGCGACTGCCTGTGCAGGGCTTGCAGATACGCTGTCAGGTTGTGGATCCTCTGCGCGTCCAGAAACTTCCTGATGACGTAAGATGGCTCCAGTTTCCCAATGGTGCTGTGGGACAATAATGTTACATTTTCAGACTGGTTCATTGATAGGAGACTGGTCAGCAGTCCAGTCTCTGGAATTAATAATAATTGCTGGGCAATTAGAAAGCACTAGGTTTAAGTGTTACATTGAAAACCAACACAGAATCAACACAGCCCCTTTCCTCTGGCATACTTTAAACACTTCTACATGGTGTGATAGTAAATAAAATGCTCAAAGATGAGTCACACACTGCACATATCTCAACCCTGGCAAATGTCTAGTGATGCAATTACCGAATGTACTGTTGGATAGCACCGTCATGGTCTCCCTTAAGGTAGAGGTGATCACCGTACTGTCTGAAGATCTCCGACAGTCCGTCACTGTCCAGGTGCTGGCTCTTAGCCAGGTTTATGGCCATCACAAACAGGTTCTTCTTAAACAGCATCTTAAAAGACAAACAAGGAGGCGACACCTCTGTTACCTGACCCACAAGAATAATAACAGCCACCAAGCTGATTTAGAAGGGCTCCAACTCTTCATTACGGTTAATCGTCAAGTTATGCATCATCAAAATTCTTATGAGTTTCATGAAATCAAACCCTGTTGAGTCTACAACACAAGAAAACAGTCATTTTCTGCATTTTTTCATCAGCCACTCAGTCTTCATTTTTACAAGGGAGTAATGGAACAGTCAGAAGTTATTATAGATGAAGAGCTGCAGGTGACAGGCTGCTCACCTCTGACTCCTCAAGGTTACCAACTCTTAACTGTGCCCTGCTGTTGTGAGGAAAACTACTCACATGTGCAGCATGAATTCAGATGTGGAATGATGGAAAAAGACTGATTATTGACTGACTTCTTTATCAAAAGAAACAGATACACCACACACTAGTTGCTCTTTTGTTTTATTTCTGATAAAATACTGCTGAAAAAGTCTGTGCTGTCCCCAAAATTCTGGGACCTGTAGTATTACACTGCACTTGCTGATACCACCAGTAACCACAGGTAACCACAAGTCAATCTGGATTGATAATAATTCTAAATGACAGGTTCTCAATTCTTCAAGTCTGTCTTCAAACAAGTCAGTTGCCCAAATGAAATAGATGAATGAATTGAAACAGGTCATTCCTATTGTTCACGCTGACCATTAGAAAATTCCTTCATAATGCACTTAAAGCCGTATCATGCTTTCCGTGTCCGTGTGGCCACGTTGGTCCTAGTGACGTAAATGTCATCAACCACCCATGTCCGCAAGGGTCCACATGGACCACTCTATGGACATTCACATGCAGCCCAAAATTTGTGCCGGTGTGTACTGTACACATAGTAAGTGCGCCAACTGTGCATGTGCTCATCTACTTTATACATGTACTGTATTCCTATTCTCATTAAGCTGTCGCTTTTCTAATTCCATTTTTTCATGTTGTTATGCAACATACAGGAACTCCTCACTGCATTCAGACTGAAAACAGCCCTGTGTCAAACAATACAATGAGCTGTGTTGGTGTGCGCATGTTGTTTAAAGTGCCAGTGAGACAATGAAATACAATCCAGCAAATCCAGTTTGAATAACAGATTATTGCGTTTAAAGGCTGATCAGAAAAACCTGCACAGTGGTTTGCAATACTCATAGAGTGGATTTTACAACTCTGGAAGGTTATCACGCTGGAATCTGCACACATGTGAAGCGCGTCTGTGTCTGTGGACCCCCAATTGAAGTATGTATGGAACAGTGTGCGCGGGGACTTGCATACGGACCGCAGACACAGTTCCATACATACTACAACATGGAATGTATGAATTGGCCTTTACAATGTACAATGTAATATGTAAAAGTTTATCTGAAGCTTATATGAAGCTTCAGCATCCAAGATGAGTCAAATCAAGTAGACATCTTTCAACGTTACAGTCTTTTTAGTGACAAAGTCCCTCTTTTTGTTACTATACTTCCACCACAGCTCAACAGGGAAACACTGTCTAAGGAAACACAAAGAGGGAATTTGATGCTAAAAAGACTGTAAATGTGTCAGATATCCACTTGATATGACTAACTCAGACTGATGAAGACTCATATAAGCTTCACATCAACTTTTAAATGACTGTGTGGACACACTGTGGATTTTGTCCTCCATCATTTGCATTGAAAGCACATTTAAGGGGAACTTTTAATAACCAGTATGAACAGGAGGAATGATTACACTCTTTCACTGTTCATATGGTCACCTGACTGTTGTTTGAAGACAGACTTAAACAATTGTGAACCTGTCCTTTAAGATACAAAGGTGGTTCACTCTGGACTCACCTCCAGTTTGGTCTGCGTGTCTTTCTCCTGAAGAACAAACATTTTCCCATCTCTGGTCAGGATGTAGAAGGAGCCCCACTCTGCCACCACATCAATGACATCATCAAAAGAGGCACTGTAGGCGATGAACTTGTTGTCCAGGTCATAGATGGTCAGAAGCTGTTTGTCTGACGGAGAGCTCTCCCTGCTACCAAACGCTGTCCTGAGCAGAAAACGAACACTGTCAACATACATCTGTCATAGCCATCATGTCATCCCTACAATGATCGCTGCACCTTCATCTAATTTATTCAGCGTTGTCCTTACTTGTTGGGTGACTTTGCATCATTAATCAGTAAGAACAGATAACCGCGATGCCAGTGGGCCAAAAGCTTTGTTCCATCAAAGGCGAAGCAGGGCCCTCGTTCATCAGGCTGGTACAGGTACACACATTCATCTCCAGCCACAATGAACTGGGAATCTTGGGAGGGATCTGCGAGGGAGGAGCAGCGCAGCGCACAGCCGTGTGTATCCAGCTCGACTTTGGGATACTCCTTGATGGACAGGGTGTAGCACTGAGCAAGGAGAGAACCATGGCAATGGATGCAAGGTCAGAAAACTGCAGCCACTAGAATGGAGTCATAAAAACCTCAGAACTTCAGTCGTAGTGCTGTAGTGATCAATACCACCATTACACTCTCTTTAAAAATTGCTGAATAAACTGACATGTTGGATAAGCTGAATGTAAGGCTGCTGAATAGTTGAAAGATCTCATCTTCTCCATGCACCACATGTGTTTTGGGAGCTTCCAGACTTACATGGACTTTCTCCAGAGTGGCAACAAACAGATGTGTGACCTTTGCCACTTGGCGGAAGGCGAGGCCTGTGACAGGGATGGTCCCCTCGTGCAGAGTCAAAGTTTTACTGTGACGATCTCTGGTGATGTCACCTTTGGTCAAAACCACACTGCCATCTGTGAAGCCTGTCAAGATACACAGCATCCATTATAACCTGGAAAGAGAAAGCTTTATAATATGCAAACAGTGATCACTGGAGCAACAGGCAGAAAGCACATCTTTCCTTGTGTCTTACCAATGGCCATGAAGTTGAGGTTCTCATGTACACTGAGGCAAGACACTTCAGTCGGTTTGTTGCCAGGAATTGCTGGAAAAATCCTAGTGCAGAGAGGATTTCCACTGTCTCTCTTGTCCAAGTTCCAGACCTTCACCTGTATAACAAAGACAGATTCAGTTTAGTGGGGGTGACACAATTGCTCTGTGTTTTAGGTTTCTCTGGAGGACTGTGCACTTACTAGAGGGTTTATTCCATGTTCATCCTGCCCCACTGATACAAGGATGCTGTGCTGCTTCAGCTGGTAGAGGTGTGTTACCCGCAACTTGTAGGCCTGAAAAGATGTCAACTGCAGGGAGCGTGTCAAAAGCCAGATCTTGCCATCCATATGTAACATTATGGGAGTTAAGGACAGTTATATACAGTGGGAGTAAGAGATGCTGTAAACTTGACATTTACGCCATGTGCGGCAATTCAAGAGTGGTCATTCCATTAGTAGTTTAGTAGAACATGTCCCAATCTTAAATAGGTTTGTCTGCAGATAAATTGGAACTTACAGTGAATATAAATCTCCATGCTAAGTATTAATTGAAAAATTCAAAAACAGTTATGATATGACAAAAGCATGCAAACAAGTCAGTGCTACATCTCTCTCAACTGTTTGTTTTGGATGGGGTGCTGAAACAAACTCTAATCACATATTTGCTAGTTTAATGATGGCTTACTTGTCAAGCACACCGCCCACAACATTACTTAAACCCACTGTTTGGTTTTTTTAAATAATTCACAGGAAGTCTCAGCATAAAGACGATCCAAAGGACAGCATATTATTTCAATAAAAAGTCACCTGATGCTCCGCTGCCTGCGAAGCATCACGTTTTCTAGATTAGCGTTATTAAGGAGGAGAGGGGCTGTAGGGTTATTAATGGTAGTCATTAAACTAACTGGTGTTCAGTTTATTGAATGTGGCCCCAAATGGTTGCTACTAACGACTCGAGAAGTCTAACGTTAGGCCATTTCTCTCATTTCTTGCACCAGCAAGTCACAGTAAAGTGGCAGATCTTTGAACAGTCTTTCCAATCCCAAAGAACAGAGCAGAGCCTGGCTCTGGCTGCCCATTTACTGTTGAGATGAAACCTATTCATTCCAAAGACAGGCCACAAAAAAACGTATTTTCAACCGGTTTACCGTTTGTTTTCACTTTTGCTGAGTCGGGGCTAGCATCAGCTGTCAATAGCCGAGCTAGCTCATCCATGCTGTTAAAGGATATCTCCAAGAACAATATGACCCCGCCCGGAGTCACAAGCCGATATCCCGCTTGGAAGAGCAAAGTTTTTCCCATTATCCACAGGATCCTTCACCGTGTCTTTATCAAAGAAGACAAATTTCCTCCACTGTAGGAACGCTGCCATTGTATTAGCGCTAGCAAGTAGCTAGGTCGGTGTCATGTGACATTAAAGTCACGTGAGCAAACCGGAAGCTTATTACATTACATTATATTGTATAGTTATACCATCACATTTAATTTAAGTTATTTTGACAGACTTATTATTTCTTTTTAACTGTTTGGTGACCTCTTATTAGTTTTCACTCTGATTCTGCCTATGAATGTTAGATCAGAGCCAGATGTAATAATGTACATATACTATGGAGATAGATTTGTTTCATAATGATGAGATGTAGTGGTATGAGCTGAGAGTTTGGGTTATTTCAACAGCTTATTCAATATATATTTATGTATTGTGTGTCAGTAATATAAATTATGAAAATATAACTTACTGTTTATGTTACATAAGACTGTCTATTGTGGGAGCTTGTCATATCATTTGAGGGCTCAACCTAAAACTAGGAAATAATTGGAGATGCACCAATAACGATACTGATATCAGTCTGATACTGACTCAAATAGCTGTTTCAGGTATCGTGTGTATTTATTTGTTACATTTTGTTTGATGAAGCTAGGAAAGCAATGCTTATGTTAAGCCTGATGTTAACTTACACATGAAAGAATGATGCCAGTCTCTTCCACACAGTGAGGCATACAGCTTATTAATTAAACACTGGTATCGGATTGATACTCGGTATCAGCCAATACCCAAAGCCTGGGTATTGGTATTGGCACTGAAAAAGTCTGATTGGTGCATCTCTAGCAATAATAACCCATGTAGAGTATAACTGTAGGTGCATACAACTGTTCAATGATAGGAGCACTGTTTAACATATCAACAACAAAATCTTTTCACACAAATGCACAGATGTAATAGATGTTATTTTAATAGGTGTTCAAGAAGTAATAGTTGCGTCAGCAGAAAGTGTAAAAGGAATAATAGTTGCATCAGCAAACAGTGTTATGACATAGGAGTTGTGGGAGGGATGGGGCGGGGAGGGTGGGGTGGCTGAGGGATCCCTCACTAAGCAGGGGTTCCAGTAAGGCAAGGCTGCATTTTAACAACTGGGCTGTAATAATCAAAAACATATCTGTCATGATGATCATCATTAACATAAATTAGATTAAGCACATGTTGTACAAACTATCAGAGGAAAGAGACTTAAAAGATCTGGCATAACCTCTTCTTCACAAAAAAACCCAAAAGGAAGCCATGATCTACATTCCAGTAAAGGGTAGATATTCTTATACATGTTCATGTATAAATGGATGCATATTCAGTTGTATATTCAGTTTTTTATTTGACTAAACCTATAAAAAGGAACGGTAATAAATAAGTTGAAACTCAAGCATTCAATTGTTCTATCTGATTGCAGGAGCGTCCCTGTTTTATAAACTGTCCTGAACAGACTTTCACTTTTACTGCAAAGGAAAAAGAAATAGCAGGGTTAGCTATTGTCCCACCACTCAGAATGCAAGAATCTCTCAGCTATCAGTCTAATGGATGCTCATATGGTACAGCAAGTCCTTTGGACTTAAAACCTCCACATATATTTCCATTGAGTTCGCAGCTCAGCAGCTATCTTGTTATGAGAACTGTTGGTTGTTAACGAACTATGCACCTAAGGAACAGTATACCATCATAGCATACATACAGTACAATCAAGACTGAATTAGAAAAATACAGGTACAAAATGATTACATTCAAGAAGACAGTACTAGCACAAAAGGGTATTATAGTCATTTAGGTAACTAATATAGGAATTTCAACTTTATAGAAGCATTTTCTAGATAGAAAAAGTGAGGGGATGGGGAAATGACGGTATTATGGCTGTTTTATAGATGTGTGGATTTGTTATTGACTGGATTCTCGCATATATAATAGTTAAAATGCATAATTTCCATAGAGTGGGTAAAAATTATATATTTTCTTCAAAGACCATGATAATTTTGGTTTGGGTCATAAGGTGCAAATACTGTATATTAAAAGAGGCATTGAGTGGTGCCCTTTTGTTGCACATCATTCCAACTCTGGGTTCAAACACCAAGGAAATCCCATTAGATACACAGGATGAATTGTGCTGATATTGTTACCTGAAGATTTACACACCTAAAAAATGCAGTGCAACTGTTATGCTAGCCTTCTTTTTTTCTTTTTTTGAACAGGATTTCCATTTGAATATACCTTTCCCTTTTCTTTGGCAAATGTCAATAAACTCACTTGCTATAAGCAAATATATCTCTATTTTGGGGGAAGACAATTTCTTTGTCTTTGCAAAGAACTATACTGATGTCCACCAGTGGAAGAACTATACAGTTTACTGCTCGGATGATATCATCCTTTATGTAACTTTCTCTCATATCTGAAAAAATATATAAATACCGTTTATTATCAGGATTATCGTAAAGCATACTGTGGTTCCCTTAAGCTTAACTGGGAAATGTTTGCAGTTAGTTTGTTAGATTTTAAGGACCAATTTAGAGGAATCATAGATTTGTTGCATGTACTGCACTTTTTGCACACAAAGGGCCTCCATTAGCAAAACACTATTACCATGTAACAATGCCGTGATTTAGGAAAAATACTCTATTTCAAGACGCATGAGTTCTTTAAGACCCATTCATTTCTTATTTTTCTGTCCTGTGTGTCTGAAAGCACTCTTAACACATCTTACCACATATCCAAGAAATAGTGACACACACACACCTCCAGAGGTGAAAAGACAAGCTCATTATCTACAGACGGTGCATTTTACCTCAGTGCTTGTTTGCTTAGCAGGTAAGCATAGATGCATTCATCGTCTATGAGCTTGATCTTTTTTTGACAACAGTCTTAATCCAGAAAACTTGACCTCAAGAAAAACCACTGAAGTTCATAATGAGGACTTAGTTAAAAGAGCATCATAAACACACACACTTTAACAGAAAAAACAATCAAATAGAAAACAAAGAGTTATAAAAGTTATAGACGTGACTGAATGGAAAATGTGATAAATTAAGTATTGGTCTACACAGAGGAACAAAAGGCTGGTAGGTAAAGAGGTGGGGGGTATTGCTGGGAAGTCTGTAGCTCTCAATTAACCTCCATTAGCCTGTGGCAGCTCTTCCAGGTTCTACCAACTCTTGGGAAGACAACAAATCAGCTCAACTGCATCCTTCCTTATTTTTCCTCACTACTACAGCTGATTAACTGTAAACAAAAGTATGGCCGATACAGAGGCATGGAAATGGAATGATTCTGACCAAACATCAACAAAACAAAATAAAAAAAAAAAGAATACTAAATATAAATACTTCTAAAAAATCAAAACATTGATTACATGTGACCTCTGAGTAGACCATTACTTGGCAATAAAATCTCAAAAGGCCGATAGGAATAAATGGGGAAAATATAATTAAATGCCTTGTCTCCATTAGCTCTGAGAGGAACCATAGCATCGCGTGCTCTGATTTGGACACATTCAATCAAACATTTTGTTCCTGTATGAAATCAGATAAAATAGTAAATTTAATTTCATCAAGATCTTTTCTTTTTTCAAATTCTCATTTTATGAGACATATATAAAGCCATTTCATAAAACAAATAATCCATTTAGACTGACAAACTCCTGATCCTTTATGTTGGAGCCGGTGGCTGACTTTAGCCAGGTCCTGAGGACATTGAAGACACTATCGAGACAAGCTATGGTGTACAAACACTGTGACCGATGGAGACGAGGCATTTCCTTACTCTCCTAAGAGCAACTCACACTTTAGCTATGAATTAGTGCAGTGTTTACGCAATAAACAAATTTAAAAAAAACACCTATTCAATAAAATAATTTGCACACAAGGAATTAACCTAATTGCTACGCAAACTGCAATAAGATCAAGTATTGACAAAAACTGCATTTCACTATTCAAAAATGTTTACTGACTTCAGGACTGTGATGGCATTGAGCAAGAAGCTGGTGGTGGCAAAGAGGGTCTGGGTGGGAGGGTTAAGGCTATATATGAATCAATTTCACGCAACCTCCCCATCACAGGAAGCAGTTTTTAAGCTGACCTACTGTCTCATAAACCTGACAGGGACACTCTGAACCTACTAATAAAGGATGAACAGGACAGACAAACACCCTCAGCTATAGTCAACTCTAGTTCAGATGCAAGGTATGCACAGGTCTACTCTTACACATTCAATCTAACATGATTATTTGTAGCTACCACATACTGTTTAACAGTAGCATCATCTTAACGTACATATCAAATACTCAACCATGGTTTCTTCATAGTCTGAGTACACCACATTAGTGTACCACAGGGAAACACTAAGCAATAAGTTGGTAATGGAAGTATCCATCATGATCATTTACCCTGGTTAAAGTCATTTTGGGTTGAAGCTGGAAGGAGTGGAAGGGATAAGAGCTATTCAAATACAGAGGTATTCTACCAGAGGTGGAGGGAACTCTTCAGTAGGTGTGTGTGTGAGGTAAAAAGGTGACAGAAAGCTGTGTTCGTCTAGAAAACGAATGCAGTGTTGGGGTTCTTCCCTACCTAAAATGCTATTTTTTAAGTTGCAAGACTTGACCTTAAAAATGGCCTCTATTTGACAGAATGGTGTACGAGAAACCCATGACAATCATCTCTACAAGGGAACCCATGCACTGGGGGACAGTGTGGTTCTTCCACAGGCCCTAACCGAGCATCTAAGGGGGGGGTGAGAGGAATTCAGAAAGGCATCCTCCCTCTAACCAAAGGAAGGCTTCTGGGGAAACACTGAGATAGCAAAGAGCAGGGAGGAGGAGGAGGAGGAGGAGAGAGGGTCTCTTTCCCCCACCATGAACCCGAGCTCAAGCAAATAATTCACCACACAGGGGGAAGGTGGAGTCTGTCCAAAGCTTCCTGATCAAGTCTCCCTTCAGAGTGGGGTCCCCACTGAGGAAAGTAAAGCTCCACTGCCAGTGTCCATGTTGTGGCTTCTCGTAACAGCAGCAGAGTTTCACTGATCAGCGCAGGAGATGAGGACTGGAGTCTGGGCAAGCTCTTTCTTCTGACTCTCAGCCAGGCCTCTCTGCCCTCTGAAACAGGACATTAAATAAGACTTAGACTGTGTTCATTCGCTCTTTTCAAACAGCCAGTGTCTTTCTCAAATCAAAGCATGTAAGAGATCAGCACAAGGCTTTGTTTTGAGGGACTGTGCTTGGTGTGTTTTGTCAGAGTTGAGGTGCAGAGTGTTTACTTAAAGGCCTGAACAGATGAAAAAACCTGTGGAGGTGATTAGACCTCTGCTCAGGTTGAAGTTGGGCAAAACTTTTCAGGGACGTCCATGAGCTCACTGAACTTCTTGACCTAATCAGAATGATGTAATTTGTCCCAACCTTACAGGAGCAAAAAGACTAAAAGGTGAGGTCAGGGACATGTCAGTCAAATACACCTGGTACAAACCCACAAAGACCTGATAGGAGATCTAATGCCTAATTCATATTCTAATCTAATTCATATGGGAAAGATGGGAAAGATTCCCATGTTTACAACTTGCACGCATTCAAGCATATAAGTGTGTAAATTGTGTAGTTACAGATAGTTGGCTGACAGTTGGGGGTTTGTGTTGCCCAAAGTGTGAACTGTCAGTTGAAATGACAGTGTTGCCATATTTCAAGCAGGTGTGAACACACTATCAAAACCATTATCTGTGTGTAATATCAGGTTTAACTTGTGGTTTTGGAGCCATTTTGACATCTGTTTTGCTGACGATTCTCTAGTGTTTCTGCCAAGTGGCAGATATCATAGCTGTGAAAAATTCCAGATATCTCCAACTCTGAATTGATGTGAACAACTTTTCCCGCTCAGCTGCTCATAATTACAGTTTGAAAAATATGACATGTACAGCCATGATCAGCCAGCTATTTATTGCTTACAAGCCACCTATTATTATAGCAAATTGGCACATTAATGCCATTAATGAAAAGCACATCATAGCACATTATATTTACCATAATATAATATTATAATCAATTTAAAAGGTTGTATAGAAGTCACACTGTGTCTCTACCTATGAGCGTTTTCCATGGCTGCTACCTCAGCGAGGGCTGCCAGGCTGAAGAAAGCAGGTAGCTCTTGCGGTACGGTGCTCCTCTCTGCCTCCTCGGGTCTGGGATTACTGTAGCACCCTTTTTCATTGCATAAATTCTGTTGGGGTAATGGCTTCTTCTCCTGTTCCTGGTTCAGGTCCCTCATTTTGTCCTCTGTAAAAATCAAAAATAAAAAAATAAAAAAAGTCACAGCAACATTATTAGAATTCTGATAGAGCATTTCATTTGCCTTTATTTTTCAGATCAATGAAAAGTGAACTTAAAATGTTAATTTCACTGAAAACAACACAACATCAATGTCTGTCATGCTGGAAGAAGTTATTCTTCAAAGTAATGAGTTACTTTACTTTTTTTTTCTCCAAACTAAATATCAGTATTAATTTAGAGAGTTCTTTCCGTAACTCCAGACCCACACAGAACAAAGACTGACAAGCCAATATCAGAAGTATTATTAGTTTCTGCTGCTGCTTTTACGTTTACACATTTATTAACAACTTTCTAAACAAAATTCTAATGTCTTGTAACATTAACAGAACCTATGGCTTTTATTTTGAAAAGGTCACTCTCTATGATCAGGTAATTCCTCTCTGGGCTGTTGGACAGTTTGCTGGTTGGTGACCTCTCAGTTCCAGTTTCCTTAATACATGAACATTCATAAAATACAACAATCCGCTACACTCACCCTCAGCTGGAGACACACTGCCATCAGCTGTGCGCACCAAGTGTGTGATCTTGGTCTTCCTAGCCTTCCTCTTCTGGCTACCAACTAGCATCTCCATACTAGTGGTGCCCTGGACATCTGGGCACATTATGGCAATGGGGGCACATGATTTGGCTTTTGAAGCTGAGTCCAGCATGGTGGAATCACTCTGTCCCACTGCTGTGGAGAAAAGGTTCATCAGAAGATATTTCAAACAAGGCAAGTCACTGTTGAGTAAACTATATGTTGTGGATTTGAGCTTAGCACAAAGGCAGAAATGAAAACTAATGGCACAACATCAGTTCTTAATTCATTTGTTTAGTATTAATGTATGATTTAACCAGATGAAAGTGTATTATATGCACATGGGCATGAACAGTTAATTGTTAATGAATGTTTCTTATGCATAAATCATTTCCTTTGGATGTGTACATGTGGGTGTAGTCCATATATTAGACTTTCACTATTTCAATAAAGACTGTTCTTTTGTGTGGCTCAGCCATGTTTATTATAAATAATGGCATTAAAAAATGTTATGTGTTGAAGGTAAATTTTGTAATTGAACATGAGTGAATGCCTCTTATAGAGAATGTGCCTGAAGTGAACATTTTCATCTCATTTGTTTAGATTTCTCACTGCCAACATTTTGTTGGTCTTGAGAGCACTCAGTGTAATCAGTACCAGTTAGAAGGAGTGTGTTACATAGTTGTGTTAATAGTAATGTGAAAATGTTTGCATCCCTGCTAAATAATGCAGAAACATCAACAGTCTAGTTCACCTTTTTCCACTGCACCTGGTTTCTCCTTTTTGTGTTTGTGCTTCCTAACAATCTTGTGGAATGAAGTCTTTTTCTGAGATGGAGATGGCCCTGATATAGCAAAAGAACAAAGAAAAAAAGAGCATGGAAATGCTATGTTATGGAGTCCAAATGTTTTTTTGTTTTAACAAGAGAAAACTGATTCTGAACAACAAAAGTGCCAACATGCCTCTACAAACAGGTGCAGAGTGGGCCATGGATGAGATGAGAGGATATTAAAGAACAGTCATTGTGTTCATTCACTGAAAAAAATCCTCATTATGTTTTGTTCTCACCTTTGCAGGTTTTGGAGGCTTCCTCTTGAACAGAGGAGCTGTCCGTCTTCTTCTTCTTTGCAACAGCAGTCCCCTTCTTATCAAATGTCATTGGGCTATACTGTGGCAGGCTGTTAAACTTCTTTTCAAACTCTTCCTCCAGTTTCCCTAGGCTGATAAGTGAAGTTCAGAGTTTATAGAACTGAGCATACATTCATCTAACCTTAAAAAACAAAGCAGATAATTCTCTAAGTTCGTTGTTCAACAATAAGACTTGCCCGATTGCCCAGTGTAAGTAATAAAAAATAAAAAAAATAAAAATTAATAAAATAAAAAATGTCTCAATCATACATGATGTCCTCTTTCTCTGGCATACAGCATAGACCCCTCACCTTGAACGCATGGTTGAATATTGGCACGCACCGTTGGCCAATCAAGAATTGAGTAGGCTAGTGGTGTGATGCATGAAACAAACATCCCTCAGGATTATGTGAGCAATAAATACTCTTGAGAACGAGACACATTAAAGAGGGAAATCAGGAAGCTTGGAGTGGAAGAAATCACTCTGAAATGTATTTGCCATGGGGTTAGGGAATCTATTCCATCAGCCTATATGAAAGAAACTGGACTCAAAAGAATTTAGTGCTCAGTGAAATATAGGAGATGGGTCATACCGTTACCATTATGTAGGAATGTTTGTTGCTTCACATCTATGACACTGTGTCCTTGTTCTGCTTCATTGACTTAAATTAAGATTAAACATGACAATTAACTTTAGTATTTGTTGTTATATGATAACCACTAATAAATAAAACAATTGTATTGGGGCAAGTAGATTCCTGACCCAGTCACCTGACCAGACAAGTGAAAAAACCTCCATTAACCTTGAACCCTGAAGTTGGACATTTCCCTACATCCATCAGTAAAGTAACATGGTCCGGTGCTGCAGGGAACCAAAACTATCTTCCTCCTCCTCACTAAACACAAACTAAAGTGAGACAGACATTATTACTGTTAGAATATTACTGAATGTGTGCAGCATAGTTTCTATTTCACTTGTCCGTTTGTCATTTGACCTGATTTTCCAAACAGTAATGATTAAAAATTTGGACATCAGCAGCTTAATTCAGACAGGACTGATATTACAGATGTTCCTCAGTAATTAAATCCATCCTTCCAAACAGCATGTTAGCCACTGGTCAACTACTGGAGCTGATTCTGTATACAGGGGTATTTACTGGTAATTGATTTATTTTCACAGTCAGTTTCAAACTAGTCAAACAGCCCTTTCTGAATACCTGTAATGCTTTTACAGTAAGAAATTAACAGGTGTCTGCAAGGTGACAGTGTTACTGTAAATCGTTAAGCTTGCATCAGGTTATCAAAATCTTTTACTTCCTCAGTTGAGTTGAGGAAAGTCAGCTCTATACATTAAGAGTCAGAGTAACACTTTAAATACAAAGTGTCTCTCCAGACAGGTCTTCAACTGCAGGAGGACCAGTGAGTGAGCTGAAAACAAGATGGTTATTGGGCTGTAATTATATTTGAATGTGTATAAACATGTGTGCTGCAGATGGGATTAAAATCACTGACCAGCACATGTGATATTAAAAAAGGAATTTCTGGTACTTTTCAGCCTGAGTCTTATTGTTAGAACTTTGGCCATTCTGACTATTGGCTATAGTAACTTTGCGTAAACAACATCTGGTAACATGATTCCGGCAACAACAAACAAACAACAGGGCCAGATCCTGCTATATATAAAACAAAAAGAAATAAACAGTTTTACTGTGCCAGATGAATAGGCGGGGAGTTTGGTTATCCAGCTGTTTTCTCCAGCAGATCCCTACACAGTCAGCTCCAATAGGTAGTCCTGGGGGCTACACTGTGTGTTTACTTTTGTTTGGACTAAAAGAAATGATTACAGAAATGATTTCTGTAATACTGAAGTGTATTTAAAAAGCTGCAGTAGGCTTGCACCGCTTGCACTGATATACAGTACTGTGCGAAGGTTTTAGGCCCTTTAGGTGTTTAGATTCTTATCTATAATGCAACACCATCAGGGAGGCGTCTGATCGGACCAAAATTTATTCTGCAGCATGTCAACAACCAGACAACAAGTCCTGCAACAGATGGTTTGGCCCCCACAGAGCCCTGATCTCAACATCATGGAGTCAGTCTGGGATCACATGAAGAGACAGAAGCAGCTGAGATGCCTAAATCCACAGAAGTGTGGCAACTTCTCCAAGATGCAGGAACAACCTGCCTGTCCAGTACTTTGAAAAAGAGTGTGCAGGTGTATTGAGGAGAACTGCTGCTGTTTTAAAGGCAAAGCTGCTCACAGCAAATATTGATTCCATTTAGGTTTGTGCTGTTTACTCAACTTTGTATGAAGTTCATAAAAACTATTCATGACATTATTTTTTAAAAGCATCCTCACTCCTCAGTGCCTAAAACTGCTCAGTATGGTATGTTGTTTTTCCAAAGTTACAGTTCTCAAATCTCTACAATGGAGCTGATGAGTGCAAAGTTATTATGACCCATAGTCTGAATAGCCACAATTATATGAAGACCTGGACCTGGGACTTAATCATGGCAAACTAAATGATGATAACCATTTACATGATGTGAACAGCGGTGTAAATCAATCCAAGAAATGTGATTATTGGGAAACTATTACTGATACAGTTTAGTTGCTGCAGTGTAAAAGGAAAACAACCTTTCTGTTTCTTACAAGGAGTCAGGACACCTGCTGACAGCTGGTTTATGCTGATTTATGGTCTCACTGTATATGAAGTAGTTGAAACTAGCTCCAGCAGCTACAACATGCTGCTTACACACTGATGCTTCGGCATTAATAATCTTATGATAATAACATATATATAATCCAATAATAGTTCATGTAACTAAGAATGGCAACTGCCTTATTTGAGTTGGATGTAGTGTCTCCTTTGTGTGTTAGATGTTTGTATTCTCTGTCTTATCTGTTGTGTTTTATTTCTACTTAAACTAACTGTGCTGTCTTGGCCAGGTCTCCCTCGGAAAAGAGATTTTAATCTCAAGGGACTTCCTGGTTAAATAAAAGTTAAATAACAAATATCAGTCTTTTACTTTCATACTTTTTAACTAGATTTTTCCCTCTCAGAACTGATTCTTATGACATGCTGTTTGACCACTTCAGAAACCAAATGTTTTTAACTTTTTCCTGAAAGGCTTCGCTCAAAGGTGGAGTGAAAAGCTGACTGCCACAGAGAGGGGAGAGGAACGGGGAGACATGATATCATTTCACTGCGTTATGGGTCTCTCGTGTGTCATTTTGATGGCAGCAACACTACAGAGTAACCAGGACACCTTGGCTAAGCCGCCTAGCATACATCCGTGAGCACAAGTATATCCAGATGCAGCCATGCTACAGCTAAGTGATGCGCTGCCAAAACGTTCCGGGTGAAACTCGCACTCTAGAATTATTGTTCCGCACGTCTGTGTGAGTGGATTAAACTATTTTGACAGTAATTGTTTGGGTCACGGAGCGTATTCTTCATATGACTGCATGCATAATGTTGTAATGTCTGTACTGTGACGGTTCGGGACGAATACACGTAAAGTTACACCCCTAGTATATAGAATAACATGAAGAAAAAGAAGCTAAACTAAAAATGATCCATACTGTCATTACTCTGGAAAATGCTGGTACTCTATGCTATACAGAAAAGTACAACACAGTAATAATAGGAGTCATGACTCACCCCTGTGAAGATTCATCTTTGGACTTTGACTTTTTCAGCTTCTTGGGGTTATTAGGTCCCATCTGAGAAACTGTCCAGCTGTCATCACTCCAGTTTGCATCATGATCAGAAGCACGGAGAGCACCTCTTTTACCTTCAGAGACATCATTCAAAAACATTAATCAACTACATAACATTCACAGACTGGACATTTATTTCTCAATTTGCCCTTGATTCAAGACAGATACCTCTGTCGATATTGGCTCTCAGTGATGTCAGCATGCCCTCAGAGACGAGGGTCTTATACAAGGCCCCTTTACAGCTCCTCTCTGACTTCCTGGAGCCGCGGCTCTCTGGGTTGCACTCTGCTTCACTCGACCTCTCCTTCCCCTTCTCCTCCTCTTTGAGCTTAGCAGGTGAAGGGCTGCCAGGGGAGTTTTGGGGTTCTGCCATGCTGCCCTGAAGTTCTGTGCTTTCTATACTTGTTTCTTCTGCTTCTGTCTTGGGACTAACATCAGTCATCTCTTCCTTCATCTCCACCTCAGAGGAGCTGTACTGCCCACACTGCCCACTGTCATCATCCATCTCCTCCTCTTTTTCTTTGACAAAGGTCTTGACTTTGGGTTTGCTCTTCTTTTTAGGCAAACCAGAGTTTCCACCACCGGGACTGCTCTGGATCTTCTTCTTGAGCTTCTCCTCTGGGTCCTTCCAGACCCCTTTGGCCACCGCCTCAATTGTACTGTCCACATTTGATTCAGCATGGTCACACTTCTTGATGATCTTCTTTGCTGAACAAGGGATCTCATCATTATCATTTGACTTGGTCACCTCTTTTTTCTTGCACTTCTTTTTGACACGTGCATTTTGGCTGCTGAGTTGTGGGGGAATGGCATCAGTGGAGGTAGAAGTGACAGAGGGGAGCGAAGGTAAGAGGGCTGAAGTGTGAGAGGAGGGAGGACAGTTGTCTGTTTCTGTTTTCTCCTCCTTGATCTCAGGCTTGACTGTAGTTTGCTGGAGAGAGGCTGAAGAAGAGCTGTCCTCTGGCTGAGATACGACTGTGTCCATCTTTCCAGCTTCAGACGCTAAACACATCTTCAAAAACAACACAAAAACTTTTACACTCGGAATCAAAGACAAACGACACACATCTCATGTATCTTTCCTTTTAGATGCATTAATAACAGTTATGCGATATAGCACCAGTTTATGCCAACAGTTAAAAGATGCAGATCTACAGACTTTTGACTGTGCAAAATAAATTAAATACACACTATAGAGGAAATTCGGGCTGCAACTAACGATTATTTTCATTCTCGATAAATCTGTTGATTATCTTCTCAATTATTTGTTTGGTCCATAAAATGTCAGATAATGGTGAAAAATGTCGATCACTGTTTCCCAAAGCCCAAGATGACATCCTTAAATGTCTTTTGTTTTGTCCTGAACAACAGTCCACAACCCAAAGATATTTAGTTTACAATCATAGAGGACTAAATAAACCAGAAAATATTCATATTTGAGAAGCTGGAATCAGAGAATTGAACAATTTAACAGTTAATCAATGATCAAAATAGTTGGCGATTAATTTAAGAGTTGGCAACTAATCAATTAATCGACATATAGTTGCAGGCCTAGAAGAAATTTTAGCACAGTGAGGGTCTGTACACACCTGACTTTTTGACCTATAAAATGTACTGTTGAGTATATGAACATGAAGATAAAAATCATCATTTAAAGGTGCGGTGTGTAGAATTTAGTGGCATCTAGTGGAACAGACTTGGCAGAAAATTAATATAATATTCATAAGTATGTTTTAATTAATGTAAAATCACCTGAAAATAAAAATCGTTGTATTTTTGTTACGTGAGAATGAGCCCTTTATATCTACATAGAATGCGGGTCCTCTTCCATGGATCCTGCCATATTTCTACAGAATCCCAGAAAGGACAAACCAAACACTGGCTCTAGAGAGGGTTTTTTACGTTTTTTGTGAGTTTTGCAGCCACCATAGGTTCTCCTACATGCTTGGAAGGGGAGGGGAAGGGGAAGGGTATTCAGGTGGTTGCAATCTGCAACCTCACCACTAGATGCCACTAAATCCTACACTCTGGTCCTTTAAAGTTGGTAGTAACAAAACATTTATGTTTCCTTTAAGTCCTTTAAGCTAACATACACTGTCCTAGTTTAAGCTCTTTCTTGCAATGAACACGCACACACACACACAGACAGACACAGACACACACACACACACACAGCAACTTTGTGTGAGCTATGTCACATTATTACAATGTTTCATTACTTTAAAGATAACTGATGTTAATGTCCAGTCAGGTAAAATGGACATTTCTCACCAGTTATTAGCTGAATGTGAATTGTATAAATCAGTTATTTTACATCAGGAGCAGTCTGTGGAGACTCACCTCAGCCAGCTGGAAGAGAGCAGACTGTCTGCATGGTTTTCCTTCAGGTGCCACAGATAGAGATGACTGTGAACATACAATAACATGCTTTGTCACCATTTGATTTTCATGAGATCCCACTGCTTGGCTTTCTGCAGATGCTGCTTTCTGCAAAGTCAATAACATTTACTTTCTACAAAAAAAATGTCACCATGTTTGTTGTTATTGTATGTAGCAGTGCACTGATGCATTTCTCTGGGTTGGTATTGGCATTGATCAATATCAGCCACTCACATCAAATTATGTTCCTTTGTCAATGTCGTTATAAGAATTCAGTGTTTGCACTCTCTCTCAGTGCCAGCTCATTTGTTAGTGCCACAGAAATCTCTAGTCTAATGTTGTCTTGCAAAAAAAAAAATCTATACAGTAAGGTTTACACAGTTTAAATTTGGGATAAAGAGAACGCTGGTATTAAGGATGGCGCTCCCAATGGTTATCCAGATTATTTATTGCACATGACAGTTGTAATAGTTTTTTTATATATAGATATAGGGCAACATATCATAATAATGGTTTAACAAACAGTTTGACTGTGTTTCGCTCCCTCCCAGTTGTTATTGTTAAAATGTACCACCGTCCACTACATGCAGACACAAATTAAAAAAGCTTGTTCAACACTTCTATCTGTGATGGTACACTGATGCACAGTTTCAGAATGGTTACTGCTGCTATAAAAAGGAGTGCAAAAAAAGACTGAAAAATAAAAAAAGTCTTGTGTAAAACTTGACTGGAGGAACTCGTGTTGAATATCTCAGCAAAAAGAGCAGCTTTGTCTGTATGTCAGCAACTGTTTTTAACTTGTCCAATATGCATATTAACAATTCTGTCATGAACCAAAGTAAACGAGAAAGGTTGTACATATAATCTTGAAATATAAACAACTCAGTTATGACAACTGGTATATAATTCATGAATTTTAATTCAGTCGTACCTCTGCCAGTGGGGAAAGGGCAGACGTGACCCTGCTTTCAGTGATGTCAGGCACTCTGTTCAGTATTGTCCCAGACAACATCTGTAGATTGAAAAAGGGTGAACAAAAACTACTCAGTTCTGCTGTAAGTTATTAAATAACAAATCAGTGCTAAGTGGGGTCAGACAATCAACATTCAAACCACCAATCTTGGGAAAACTGATGAAAGCACACAAGAGTAAAATTTTTGAAAACAAAACATTTTGTATATTGTTAGATTTTGTTGAACTTTGCACGAATCCCCATCTAGTCAGACCCAAGCAGCAACCCCCAGGGCTGAAAAATGAAGCCAATGTGGAAGTGCCAAAAACTGCAGTTCCTCAAATGGTCACTTGAGACTGTCATTCCCCATGGACCTCCATGTTAAAATGCCCAACTTTACAGCTTAAATAAACATGTTTTACAGCCTGGTTCTCTATAGCTAATTTCCCCTTTCATGACAACTGTACTAGGGGTGAATTGTTTTTATATTTGACCCGTTTAAATTTTATTGAGCTGTAAAGTTATGCATCATGAAGGACATGGCCACTTTGAGTGACAGGTCGCTAGCTGCTAGATGGCTTGTTTCAGCAACCAGGTTTCATTCAGCCCGCCTCAGCTCCACCTCTTTGCCCATTTTGGATTAGCCGGGGGTTAGGCAGAGTCAGGCACTGTCAAGATGGTGACAGCCGTAGCCGCCCACTTTGAGCTTCAAAACTGCTATTCAGAAACCAATGGGTGACGTCACGGTGGCTACGTCCATATATTTCATACAGTCTGTGGTCAGACCACATGAGTGAAACACAACCTCAAGTATCAGGGGGGAGTTTCATAAAACAAGATGAACACTTCAACCAGGCTTATTTCAGAAAGTCTGGCTTATCTTCAGGAAAGTCTGCTTCATAAAGGAGGTTTAAATAAGTCTATCCTAAGTTACCATAGACATTTATTCCTCCAGACCGGTCTGATCCTGTTTAGGCTAGTTTTCAGGCTTAGCTCCACCTCAGGCTTAAGCAGTGTTACAATAAATCTGTCAGGCTAAAACACAGGGTTTCCCCCCAAGTTCCTTGTTGAAGGTTCCTCTTTACCACTGCATTGTGAACATGAGTCAGTTTGCGGTCTATCAAGTCAACTTGCAAAAATGTATTGCATTTTTATCTGCACAGTATTCCAGTCAACATATCTTATTTTAAACACACAGCAATTAAAAGAGTTAATAAACAACTTCCCTATACCTATAGCCTCGTAGTGAGAAGTATTTTCATCATTTGTTCTCTTTAAATGCTCTTAAATAAAGTTAAAGAAACAGATGCCCAGAAAGTTATTTAAACAGCATTTTCACCAAATGGAGGCTGTGATGTCACTTGTTACATAATCCAACTGATAGGAAAGGTTTCTAAAACTGATCATTATTTTCTGTTCTTGCTATAACATAAATTTGCCAAATTGTCCGGGGTGTTATTTGACACGTGAAAGTTGTTTAATGGTTAGTTGCATCTTACTATCACTCTAACAGGACTTGAACCCATAACAACATACATCATTACAAACAGAGCAACAAGCTTAGCTAACAGAGGACCAGTACACATCAACTTGTGTCAGAGCCTGAGCTCACAGCAGATCTACAACATGCTACCAAAAGTTCTCTTGTCTCAGTTATTTGCAGTGGTGTAGTTTGTTTTTGCTTTAATATTTCACTCTTCATATTCTGTTTATTGTGCATCTGTGAGGTTATGAACCTCACAGCTTTGTCTTTAAATGTCAGTTTTCTTTAGTGCTTGATGTCTGTGTTTCAGTCTAGAAATAAACCAGACATGACTTAGTCTGCTCACATTAGTGACACAGATTAATCCTGTTTCAGTTTGTTAAGTTCATTCAAGGCAGGCTGTCACAATGAGCCCTGCTTTTCTGAGCCACCTTCATGAAATACCCCTCTGATCTAAAGTATAAAGTAAGTGTAAGGTCTCAAAACATACCTCTTCCTTATCTTCTGGAAAGGAGTTCCCTTCGCTGGCTGTATCTGGTAAACTAGGTTTAGTGCTGGAAGGGATCTAGAGAGGTAATAAACACTGGGGTTAGTTGACCTGTTTAATCTGAAAAATAAAAATCACCCAAAAAATGTAAAAACCACAAATATTTTGTGCTACAGATGAAACTAATATCAGTAAGTAGTCTTTGAGGCCACCTATTGGAGAGCTGGTGCATTACAAGGATGCACCCATGAGTGGCTTCCTGCCGTGACCTACCTCTCTATTTGTGAGGGCATGTTCCCCGGCTAACAGCAGCATGCTAAGGCCTCCCATCTTTGTAGGATCTGACAATGTATGACAGTAGTTACAAAAACAATCCTGTATTCCACAGAGAACTAACAGTCTGTAACTGTTTCATACTTACCTGCCATGGCAAAGTTTAACTGTGGCATGCTGTCAGTTTTGGGCACTTTTTTGGCAGTGGTCGAGTCCTTGGATGAGTTGGAAGAGAAGGACCAAACTTTTTTGCGGGGGTTGCCAACTGGCTGACATGAAGGGCTCTTCACTGGTTTGCTGGTGGTGGGACACCACTTGTAGCCTGGGTTAGCCTTCATAAAGGCGTCCTTGTACTGAAGAAACAAACACAATTGATTTGGTTACAAGCAAAGCATTAACATGGTCTCAAATCTACATTAAATATTAATGGCTAAGCAACAACTCAAGTTATGTATGCTTAGGTATTATCTATTAATGCTTCATAAGGACTGTGTGGGTGGGATTTAAACTGATTTGAAGGTAAGTGGCCTGAAAAAATAAGCAAACAACTGTCATCACATTTTTAGCAGTGTCTGAAATCACTCACTCGTTCACTCACTCAACCCTCACTATAGTTTACTCTATAGTGAGCAGTAAATAGAGATTGCTGACTCTTACTAATTATCATCACTTACAGCTATAATGTTGCACTCAGAATTTCAACAGTTAATTAAAAGACTGTCAGATTTTGGAAGCAGCCTCTGATTGAGATTTTATCTAATTCCTGATTGGTGCATGGACGTTTGTGATGTCACATTTTCCAAACCGAGCCCCACCCACTTCAAACCATTGAGAAAATGTGAAATAACTTTTCCATATTGGACCTCCTCACTCATAATAAGAGGCTGATGGGAAAATAGGTCTCAAAGGCCTCTATAACTGTTGTTTAAGGATCTCTGATACAATATTGCCTCTATCCACATGGAAGAACTGTTAAAAGCTGTTTCTTTATCATAAATAATGGCAGAAAAAACAAAAGGCATAATACCAAAGAAAATAGGCAGAACACATTTATCTGTATGTTAAGGATGTCTGCTATGCTGTCAAACCTAATTTACACACATTTCATTATACATCACTCAGAAGGAACCTTTGTTCTGGTTAGGAACACATGAAAAACTAAGCTGTTTTGACATTTGTACCTCATGTACCTCATCAGATGCTCGCTAAGCAACTAAATATTGCAGTAGGTCGATCAAATCTATTTTTCCTATTGTAAGTAAACAAGTAAATAGACCTTCGTTTATAAATCTCCATCTGACTCAACAAATTAGGACTCCATTTCCCTTTTGTTTTGCCTTTTAATTGCTACTTACATGATATCAAGCTGGAATAGCTCTTTAAGAAACGTTTGACTTTGAATACTAGTAAAGTTTTTAAAGATCCCTCCAGACATGTTTTTAGAAATATAAAAAAAATCTACTTTGAATGATCATTTGTGTCTAATATGTTTTTTTTCCATTTTAAAAAGTACAATTACCTCATTAAAATGACATCTAGTTATTCTCTAAGCCTCCAGCTTTCACATCACACTTGTGTAAATTGCATACTGACTCCAAACTAGTTGTGATGTCACAAGTCATGCTCATACATTTACATGTTAAAGAGAGCACAGAGAAGCTTCCCTCCTTCAGCTGATGAATGTGAAAACAACCTCTGCACATACAAACATCACAGTGAAGGAACGATACCTATCAAGTTGCACCAGACTTAAAAATAGTGTACCAAAGTGTGGCAAAGTTACAAGCTCTTTTGTGACCAGTGTGAGAGACAACTGGAAATAACGTTAATACAGGTGCAAGTGTTAATCAGCAAGCAGTGCTCACCTCCTTAGCCATGTCAGTGTATTTCTGCTTCTCCTTGGGCTCCAACACAGCCCACCAGTCAGCCAGGATCTTAGTGGCCCCACGGTTGTCCAGACGAGGGTGCTCCTGCCGCACCAGGGAGCGGTGGCGTTTGCAGAAGAGGAGGAAGGCATTCATTGGCCGTCGAGCCCGCTGTTCGTTGGAGTCCTCCTCCACTTCTTCTGTTGTGCTTCCACACTGCACCTGCGACCCCTGGTCCCGGTCACACAGCACTGGCTGCTAATAACAAATTCATACATCCTCAGATGCGATGCTATAGCATGATTTTTGTCTCAGAAACTGACATGTTTTTCAGTTCATGGGCAGAGTGAGTTGATTTGATGACCTTTCACCATCAGACAAACTCACCTTCTCCAGCTCCTCTTCATCCTCTTCTTCTTCTTCCTCAGAAAAATCCAGAGCCTTTTTGGAGAGAAGTGGGTGCCACTGCAGGCATTTGCGTTTGGGGCGCTTGCCAGTGACCTCCCCTGCAACAGACGGTTCCTTACCCCTTCCTCCACCTTTCATGGTACTACCGCACCTAAAAAACAGATTGGATACACCATAAGATGTTGATACAAAACAAAGGATGCACAGTGAAAACATGCATCCTAACATGTATCATTAGTTATATGTTTGTAAGTACATGTATACTAATAATTACTGAAAGCATGCATGACCTGGCCAGAACATATAATGACTCAAAGCAGTGTTGAAACACAGGTATGGAAATTAATAGAAATATTAGCGATCACAATTTGACAGCAAATTAACTTTGTCTGTGTGACCTAATTTTTGAAATTCCACTGTGGGTTTGGATTGTGTCTACTGTCCAGAGATTTCTCCACATAGTTGTGATATTTGAAGAATATTTTGATTGCTGAAAAGCATTCCTCCTTTATAGTTCATGAACGATGAACTGAAGTTGAATCAACACCTACTGTAAGACAGCTGCTTGCACCGATGGTAATGTGACCATGGCTATAGGCCTTGTACCATTCCTACTATGGCCTTATTTACACAAATAAGCACCTCTTACTATGATAGCTGCTCTATTTATTTGACCTGATGAAGGCACACAAACAAACATTTTAAAAACTTAAAACTCTCAAAGGTGTAGACACTACTGCATATGTGGGGGGGGGGGGGGGGGGGGGGGGGGGGGGGGGGGGGGGAAGTTGTGCTAAGGATTTTGTGTCTCCAGAGGAAGCTGTGTGAAATCTGTTAAATCGTCTCAAGTGATGTCACTTGAGTCCGCATCACTTGGGGCTGAACAAGTTTGAAAATGAAAAAAATCTGGGGGGGTTGCAGTTAAAAAGAAGTGAGGTTACCAGACCTCTATAGCCCACTGCTCATCTCTGCTGGAGGCTAGCATTATACACCCCACTCTCTGATCAAACTGTCAGTGGCCCAGCTGCATTGTGGGTATTATAGGCTTCGGGTTTTGAAAAGGAAGAAGATAGTAATAATAAAAAAGATGATATTTGTGCTTCTGCTGCATTGATTTTGATTCTTTTTTAAAAACTGTCCATCGTGAGTCTGACAATGCTACAGGATGCTTAATCAGTTGAAAACTCTTTTCAAAGATAATTCTGGTGTTGGAGGTTTTCTTCCTTCAGTAATTCTATCCTTCTCATTTGACTTGTAATGAAGAGAAACAACTGTTTTTGAGCTAAGTTTGGCTATGTTTCCAGCGGAAAGGACTGTGATAATATCATTTTTTAAGTGTTGATCATGTTGGAACCAAATCAAAAATGTTTTACCAAAATAAAACACTGAAGCAGCAGCAAAGCACCCAAAGTGCAAGCAAACATGTATATAAACATTAGTTCTTGTATTCTAGTATGGCCCTACTAGATGAAAAGTTCTGAAATGCTTGTCACTAGATTTTAAACTCAGCTGATATAAAAAAAACAAAACAAAGATCTAAATGAAAGACATTCTGCAGTTAGGCTGATAAGACTAAAGCTATTTCAAATCAAAAACCTAAAACTGCAATGTTTCACATAAGATTTTGGCTAACATTATCATAAACATATCAATAACAACTGAGGACATCACCTGATGGAACTATAATCAGAATTTTCAGGAAAAACTGACCTATAAATTCATCCACAGATGTATGTTTAAACACTGTTATAAAGTAGAACAAGATGAGGCCTTTCTCAATACCACTACATCAAGATTGGACTTCTTGGGTGTTTTGAACTTAGCAAGTTAAACTCCAGAGTCCAAACTTAGGAATTTAGGTGGTTAGGCTACACTTCAACACAACTGTACAACTATGCTGTGACAAAACAACTCCATGCAAATTGACACTAACAAGCAAAAAAATATTGCCTGTGAGATGCAGTCGACCATTATCTTCACTCTAATACTTACAGCCTTTATTGAAATGTGGTGGTATCTGTACATATTATCCTAAGTGTAAACAGTCTGATAAAAACTGCAGCTTAATTTCAGACAAAGCAAATTGGCGGAAACAAATATTAGATTTCAACTCTGAGACCAAAATTTATATTATGAATGGAATTATATTTCCTGTTTAAAACACATTTTCAAATAGTCATTATTTTTAATAACTCAACCACATATTTGATATCTAAAGGGTTACTCCATCATCTGAAAAAAAATATCAAAACTTTATTTAGTCACACGATAATAGCTGTAGGACGAAAATTCTAACAGTTGAGAGGCTGGTTCAAATTCTCCTCCATCGATACGAGTTGATGTTAGTGTCTGAGTAGTGAAAGAGTGAATGGGGGAGTGATTCTGGACACAGCCGTGGACTTTGAATCGGAACAGTACTTGGGCTGTAACTGATGAAGTTTCACAAATCGGAAAGAGCACAGACAGTACAGACAACAACCCAGACTGAGAGAGGCCTACTGTATTTGGAGCTGGTGGTTTCCATATGACATCACTGAGTGACAAAGAGTGAAACTGAGTTTTCAAACACTTATACTGCAAAACACTTATTTTGCCTCATCACCGACAGGTATGGTGGTTGGAATTTCCATGTCTATGAGAATTTCCAAAGACCACAGTGGAACCACTAGCAAAAAAGTAGTAGTGTACCTCACAATGACACAACTTTTTTCATTGCATTGTGGGAATATTTGAGGGCACAATATAGTAGAGAAATTTCACACTCAGAATTAGATACTCACTGCACTATATAGTCATGTCAGACATATCCCACAACTTTGTTCACCTTGTTCTGTTAGTAAGAAAATCATTAGTTCCTTCCTTGTTGCATTACTTGAATTTAAAGCAAAGTACATCATCACCAGCACAAACAGGTCCAAATAGAGCTGCACAAGATCATTAATGGACTGTGTGCTTTCTTGTAGCTTTCCTCGGCCAGCTGTCTTTGTGAGGTAGATAAGAGGAACAAAGTCACAACAGAAATTGGTCAGTTAGCCCCAGAACTCAAGACCCGCTGCAGACAATCAATTCTGTAGTTATGCAAAGTAAAATAATATGTAAAATATTTCCTTCATCCTGTCATGTTACCAGATTTGAAAGGAAAGGGTTACATTAAGTTTTGGGAGAATTGACATCTTCTTTGTAAATATGCAGGGACACCACAACACAACAAGTGGATTTGCTGTATCTTTGACCCTTGCACTCTTAAGTTTCTTGTAATGGATTCAAGCTTATTCTAAGTCATTCTGCATAACATTGTCACACCACTAATAAGTTAAGAATAGTAAGATTGCACCTAACCTCTTCTCACTTTGATGCACAACATTTAATTTAAGGTCTCTCTACCAGAACACAGAAATTGTGTCCACACATCAGTTTAATTACATTACAAACATTAATAATTATCCATATGTATATTTCCCTTTATTATTTTTTTTATTCTCTCAACGTGTTTTTGCACTTGTTATTGTCTAAGAAACATGACACAAATGAAATTAGCAATCAATGAATGAATGATTTAATGACCGTCTTCGTCTGGACAGCATCCAGACTAGATGCCAGTGTTTGTATTTATGGTGTTGAGTGTAAAACAGGGATACTTACTGAAGAATAAACTATGGAAATGCTGTATGAGTGATGAAGATGAATCTGCCACAGCCTTTGTCATGCAATGACGATGACCTATAAAATACAAGACACTGCTCTCAGTCATGCGTTACACTGTCATCTCTGCAACAATTTTACAACAACATGAGCTGGGCTGCAGGAAAAAATGTGCGCAAAGCAACTTTAATAGAGCATTAGTGAGTGACACTGCATAGCACAAAACCTCATCAGCTTCAAACTACGGTGGGACATTTTGTCTGATCTGATTACTGATCACTTCAATCGCGAAGTCGATCCGCCCTTGTGGCCAAAATCAAAACATGTAGGCCAAAACCCTGCGACCACTGGATGCATTTCATACAACATCATACAGCCTGAATTAAGCAGGTAACGTTACAGTTGCAGTGAGTATTTTGCTGCGCAGAGGTTTAGCTGTGTGCTCAGGTAAAACTGCTGATGCCCGATCGGACTGTCTGTCTTGTGAGTGAAGTCTTGAGCTACTGCATCGAGCTTTTCTCGCACAATAACAGCACTAAATTTGTCATGTATGCGAATAAACGATCTGTTTGCCTACCTAATGTGCTCCAACATCTAAGTACACATTTTCATCTCCGTGCAAAATGTCGATCTGGGCTCTGACAAGACAGACAAGCCGAATGAGAGTCCATCTTGCTTTGGTTTGGAGGAGAAAACCCAAGTACAGTACAGTAGTGGGGATATTTCACTCCTGTCAAACTCTCCGACGACAGTGTCGTCGAAATGTCTCCCACTCCGAGGAAAAAACATCCGCAATGATTAATTAAACTGGGGATTTTCTGCCGAGGCACATGCATCTATGGGCAATGTTTTGCTGAGCAGTAGCTCCATTTCCTAGCAGTGTTACTAGGAATAAAAGTAGCTAGTTAGCTTGCTAGCTCTACAGCCTGCTAACTGGACGTGTCACGGTTTTAACATGCAATGGTTTCCAAAACGGTACACGCTTATTGAACAGCCACAGGCATAACTCACTGACTAAACGGTGGTCAAAATACTTGTTTGTGCCTTTGCAACTGTTCGTTTACATACAACGCAGGTTTGTGTTTGATGCGGATAGGAAGAGAGAGGGGGGGCAAGTCATACCACCTCACTGAGAAACATTTATTTTACACGGCGATTTCAAATAGGAGTGAAGAAATATTTAAGCAACACAGTCACAGTGACAAGAATGTATGGTCGACAACACTGGTTTACAATGAAATGTCGACGGGAAACAATTCAAAGGGGGAAAGCCAGCAGGCGGACATCATGTCCAAGGCAGCGATAATAACAATTTTTCAGAGTGACTGACTGAGAGGTTCAGAAAATAGCGACTGGGTTTTAACGGAAAATCAATGAAACCACAAGTCCTCTGTCATGAACGTCTCCTTGATGTCTCAACATACCTCTGATATCCTGCTCAAGTACCGAGGGGGGCCTCTCATCATTGGTGCCGTCCACCTTTTTAACTTATTGACACATCATAACAGTTCAGCACTGGCTGTACTCAACACAGCTGCGTCAAGTCAACACATAACAAGACCAGTATAAACCGGAAGCAACGATTTTTTCACCAAAATAGAAAACGAGTAGCCTGCACTTCAGATTAAACATGAGCTTTCACATAAACAAGTGTCCCTCAGCTCTCATGTGAGGATTAGTATACATTTACTAAAAGATCTGTCTGTGTTCTGTCTTAATGTGTGTGTGTATACACACACATACATATATAGTTTGACACAATTGTACTCGTAAAACCGGAGTGACAATAAACATATTGAATCTTAAATGATGTGTGTGGAAGTTGACATAATACCTTATCTCAGGAGATGTCAACTAAAAGCTATTTTAATGCAGCATTTGTATTACATCCCAAACGGTAGTTTTGTCACTGCACTACAGTAGTGTAACAAAAGCAAATATTGTTGGAAGTAAGCCAGGTGTTGTGATCATTAATGGTATCAAGAAAGCATGTAGCAACTATAACAAAAATATGACAATGTCATTATGGCCAAATAAACCTGTAAGGGCCCTCCAGACACCTCTGTTCAAGATTATACATAACTTAATTATATAACTAAAAACCATGGACTAGTACCACTGTGCTGGAGTACCATCTGGCCTGCCTTGATTGATATTGTACTGAAGTGAAACAAATTTGTAACTATTGGTAATTGGTAAATTCCAACCACAGCTATAATATAATAAAATACATTTTAGGAATATATTAAACACAGGCATAAAACATTTGCATGAAATACTGTCTGCATCCAGTATCAATTCAAAAAAATACATGAATGTCCTTACAGGTGTTCCAGTAAGTGTTGAATGTGACTGAAACTTTAATTACTGGATGTGGTTCTAATATTATAATAACACTTTGGAGATTTTTTTCATCCTTTTAAACTCATTGATTTGCATAAATCAATTGCATTAATCATTTAGAACTTAGTGGACAATTCGTTTAAGTTTAAAAAAAGCTAAAAACACGTTCGTCAAAACTTTTGTGTTCATAATTTACACCGGAAGTCGTCGTTAATATTGTGTGTGCTTGACAGAGCAGAGAAACGCAGCACTTCACTACATGATGAATGTTACCGTCGGCGAAGGCGAGACATAAAACGACCTCAACCCACAAAAATAACACCAAAACGCGTTAATTCTGACAGAAATACAAACTTGTTCAGTCATATAATGTAATAGAAATCACTTTCGTTTTCCTCGAGGTGGGAGAAAATTCTCCTCTCAGCTACATCCCTCCCCTCCCCCGGTCTGCAAAGTGCTCTAACCCACACTGGCCTGTCCTTGCTAACACCATCCCTGACTTAACTTTATCTTTTAGGACTGTCCGCTTGACAAAGGTCAGTGAAAACCTGCGGACTGCACTAGAAAACCCCGATAACGACTCGTTAAACGCTGCTTATCTCAGTTGGGTGACTACTTGTTATAAGCTTCCTGGGTGTTCGTGTGCGTGATAACTGGTAACGTTAGAAAAATGTTACTGAAATGTATAACGGCAGCTCAACAGTACATACCTGTCTGTAGCAACGAAGTAAACAAGTGACGTTAGCTAACTTTGTTGTATAAATCTGCTTTAAAGCTTTAGCCGTAAAATTATCAACAGTTTTGCAGCATACTGTACACATTGAAAATATCCACCCCGTCATGTAATGCTGTGTGTGAGTGGATGCTGGTGTTGATGGACACTGAGATTAAGCCAATGAAAAGCGGCGTTATATTACCGTGTTTTGAGATTAGTGTAACGTCCTCAAATTTACTGTTCAGGACACGTGTGGTATATTTAGCCTACACAATACAACATAAGGCTAATATAAACGCAGTGTGTGTGTGTGTAGTATTCAGCAGCGGAAGTACATGTATTTTCAATCTCCTAAAGCATGCTGACTGCATGTCTAATCCAATCATATGAGCACTGCGTTTTCTAAAGAAGAGAAAGTAAAGGGGACATGTTCACTGCAGCTGTACTTCCAGGTGTGATAGCTAACTTTGATACATCTTGTAAAAGTGTCTTTTTGTTCGTTGATTGATGGAATCAGTCAATCAGGAGGAGGGGACTAGCACACTACCTTACACTGAAAAGGACTAGATAGTCACAATCAGATGATATGCATTGACTATTCACCTGGGCTATAGGTTTAGGAACTTCATTTAATGCAGAATCTACTGTGTTTGCCAGTGCTGTAAATACAGAACATATATAAAATAAACAGTAACAGCACTGGCATTGGTTGGCATATGACATTCAATTCATTCAATTACTTAGTTACCTGAGGTAATAATATGCAAGTGTCATTTTTTTCAGTGCATTACTGTTGTCTTCAGCTCCCTGGCAAAAACAACAAAAACCAAACAAAAAAAACATGAACATCTGAGGAACAGCTTTTTGGATGATTTTACCTCAAACACTAACTTGACACTATAATTGTGCTGCTATGCTGCGAGGTTTGCCTGGACTCATGTTATATTATTAAGAGAAAGGCAGTTACTCTGCTCTTCTCCTTGCAATAGTAATATACGTATCTTCAGCACTAAATTAAGCAGTCATGAATGTAATAAATGGTGTTTTGGTTGTAGAACCATGATACAGACAGGTTTAATGGTTTTTCAAGGTTTTACAATTTTTTAGGTTAATGTATTTTATATGTTTTTTGGTGGATTTAAACATCCATTATCACATTTTCAATTCAGGGTGTTCTATTGGCTGAATATGGCTCTTTGTTTATGCTAGCATAATCTGATGATTGCAACAGTTTGCATGGTGGCACTTTTTCACAAAAGACATTCTGACATATGAAAAGCACAGGTGTACATTATAAAATCTAATTGAATGATGGTTGAATTTCATTTAGCTGCTTCATTTTCAGGGTCCTATATGTATCTTTTTCACAGCAGACATTTTGACTTGTCATAGCAGGAAAAGGATAGGTGGAACTAATGATACTCTGTTCCATCAATACTCCATTTACACCTGGCATTAAAATGCGATCTGTATTTGTGGATACGTTAACGGGATAAGGAAAAACAAGTTAATGTAGGTGTAAATGCACTCAGAACTCATTGTAACTGGATCTCAGCCAGGTGTAAATGCAATCTGTACAGCATGACCACATTCAAAAAAATTTTTACCCAGTAAGTTGAAAGGTCACCTAGCTCCACCTCTTTCTGCCAGCTAAAGCAAGTCCCATAAAAGCTACAAGTAGCAGCAGGAGCTAGAGGTGTGATTTAGAAATGAATGACATTCATTCGTTGCAGCAGTTTCCTTGATCTGGGATGGATGCAATATGTTTGTGGACAAGTCCGCTGGTTCCACCTAGCTAATTTGCATATTAAGATCTGATCTCAATGCAGGCGCAACTGAGAAAATAAGAGCATATTTTAATACCAGATGTAAATGACCCATGGATCGGATTCATTCATGCAGTCATTATTCAGATAATGTATTCAGATGCAGATCACATATTAATATCAAGTGTAAATGGGGCTTGAGTGTCCAAGTAAGCCATTCCAGTGAACCGGCATTTACGATTACAAGGCCCTGGAGCTGTCTTATCTAAATGGAATGCAGTTGTTATTCGTGTTATTGATTACACCTGCGTTTTTCCTACTATGACATGTGAAAATGTCTGTTGTGAAAAAGGTCTATTTGATTTGTTTCTGAATCAGAGTTTTCACCTGGAGGATACACATTTTACGCTTGGTATTGATAGTTCAGGGGGTTTGCATTCAACATGCATTCTGACATTATAGCTACAAGATGTTGCCGATGACTTTGCTCATAATCACCAACAGATGGTTAAAGATATGAACTGTCTATAGGCAACTGACAAATATGCAGTTGCATTAATATGCTATTGGAAAAGAGGAAATGCTGCAACAGCACATAAGTCAGTCTACAGGCTCTCACATTTTTCAGAGGCCATGGTTGTATCCTCCTGTTGGTTAAAAGCAGAGACAGCATAAAGCTTTAAATGTGTCTCTGAGGACATGGCTTATCCTCAGTGATGTTTTTTCAAAATCTCTCTTAGGTGGAGAGAAAGAGACATAAACCAACATATTTAAGACTTTGAACTATATTAAAAGCAACATGGTGGGATCACAGTTCAATAATGTCCTTACCATGGTTACTGCCGAACCTAAGAGGAGCAGCGGGGTGATTTAACTTGGTCTGGTGATTACCCGATTGAGTGCAGGTGTGTTGCAGTAAAGTTGCTGAATGGCTACAGCATATGTCCTTCATAGTATCTGCTGTCCATCACCTCCCCTAACCTGAGCTTGGTGGTTTGGCCTCAGTGGTTTAAAAGGTGGCATACCTGGAGCTCCTTGCTTGCCATAGTGGTGACTGATTTATTTGTGTGTGAGGGACTATAAATGTGATTTTTTTTATAACTTTTCATGTACAGGTCAAGTTATCTGTGACTTTTTTCTTAACCAGTGCCTTCAAAAATTCATATTGCATTAGGTGTTTTAGGCTAGTCACAAAAAGTGAAGAAGTGGTAATTTTTCAAGTTTGTTTTTTTTCTTCCTTCCAACCCCAACATAAATCATCTCACTTGCCCTCAGTTTTATCTTGTGGCCGTTGGCAGGGAACCACTGGGCTAAACTACCAAACTGCAAACAGTTCAACTCGCTCCACCTCCAGCAGCTACAACAGTAACATACTGCTCTAACACTGATGCTTCATTATTAATAATCTAATGATGTTACATATAATAATATATCAGTCACAAGCACATTTTGTTGATAATACTTCTGTACTTCTACTTAAGTAGAATTTTAAATGAAAAACTTTCACTTATAATGGAGTATTTTTACTTTGTTATATTGGTGCTTTTACTTAAATAAAGGATATGAGCACTTCTTCCACCACTGGTTTTGAATAAAACATGCAGCATTTTTTCAGGATTTTTAAGGGACAAACATATTATCATTACTGTCCCCCTTCAGCTAATACATAATACATGTCCAAGTGGAACTGTATCATATACAATGCAGTCAACTGATAATGTGTGCAAGCAATTAGACATTGCCTGTGTTGGCTGGTGGTGATAGAAGATACAGTCATTTGCATTTACCATTATTAGGGATGAGAGGCCTCTACTGTGTCCACAGGCCTCTGTGTTCTCAATACATGCTTGGTTACACCACCCATAAACATTGCTAACAGTGGTAAGTGTAGAAAACACTTATGTGTATTATATGTCTCCAACATACTGTATGCTGAACAGTTTAGTTTCTCCAATTTCTGGACAAGGGCACATCCCAGATGACTTATTCTCTCCACCTCTAAGGTTTCATGAAAAGGAGAAAATGCCTGAACACTCTGTGCTTGCTTCTTGGTGTTCAATGGTAGGCCAGGTTAGATTTTTTATTCCAGCATTGTGGTCCTGAAACCATACCATGTGACTCGTGTTTTAGTGCTTTTGCTGGCATCTCAGGATCATGAAATGAAAATCTCACAATATCACACTGTTGCAATATCAAACCAAATAAAAAGCATGAATTGTAATTCCTGTGGAAAATGCTGATGCAGTGCCCTTTCTTGCTGTAGTTGCTTTGAGGTGGCGATCACACTGGCAAACAGTAGACAAAACGCTGCTATGGTTCAGAAGTGGTATGGCTGATGGGTATGGTTCTACAATAGAGATCAGAGTGGTATCTTGGTTCAACATTTGGCTGAAACCAATGTGTTACATTGTGACATTGTTTTTTTACCCTTCTCCTTTGTTACATTGGTAAATGGAGAAAGTTTTGCATGGCATCCATGTGCATTTGGTTGGTGTCCATAACGTAGAGCTGGAGAATAATCACATTTTCACTCTGTGAAAGGACATTCTCTCTATGGACAAAGAGGATCACAATGAAGACGAGAATGGTCAGAAGAAGTGAAGTTTGCTTGCTGGGGAAAGTATACAGTAGTCCAGAAACACACAACAAAACACATTATACATGAAATTATTATTTTATATAACAATATAATTAAAACTTTTTTAAAGAATTGTGTGAGTGAGATAAATGTAAAAAAAATAACTAGATGTATTTATAAAGACAGCACAACAAACAGAAGAAAATAGACTAAAAAATAACCAATAATTAAGTGCCAAATATAAAATTAACATAGATATATAGCCTACATATTTAAATTGCTGCCAACAAGCATGGCATACAACTGCCTGAAAAAGGACGACTGTGCTGTATACAAAAATCCAGTAGTTTGGCTCATTAAATTAATCGTAAATTTGTGAGAGAGGAAGATTATGTTTCAATATGATGGTACATATTCCACCAGTCAGATCCGCTGTACCTGACAGTGAACTGACAGAGAAATATTTTAAATCTTTGAAGATTCAGATGATTGTCACCTCGAGTGTTGTATGTGTGAATTACTGAATTTGTCTGATTAATCTATTGAACTATACACATTTCAAATCAGGCTGATGCATTGTAGATAAAAATGCAAGTTAGATATACATAACATAACATTTAAATCACAAGAGTGATTTCACATAAGAGTGTTTGATCCAACTACTAATTTTAGCACAGTGGCAGTCCAAACAACATTATATTATGTGAGATGAGTAAAATAACTAATAAAGAGTTAACAAACATTTGTGATGAGCTATGAAGATATTTATTTTATTAATAACACCAAAGGATTTGTTAAGATTGTTTGGGGTTTTTTCCATCTCAGTTTTTTATCAAATACAGAAAGACATTTTGTAGATGAGACCTGAAATATTATATAAATATAAACATACAAATATTGAAAGGGCTAGTATTTCTCAGAAAAATGTTATGACATTAAATTTATTGGTAATTACACTTGCAGTTTTTTGCCACTTGGGAGTAGAGGTAATAGCTGTAAACACAACACTGACATTATTATCATTTGAGTTGATATGCCAAACAATTGCTTATTTTACACATCATGCAGACACAAAGCAACATGAGCATTCATTTGGAGTTATTCTTCTGTCCACCTGATGAGCGCAAGTCCTCACTATCCTTAGCTCTGGTTTGGTGTCTGCCAACTCCTAAGAAAAATATCTGGCTCTTCAGCTGCTAAATGCTCCACCATGTAAGTAAGGAAGGTGTATCTCCAACTCCAACTAGAGTTGCAGCCATCACCAATGTTGAACTACCAACTAGCATGACAGTGCTGAAATGTCTGCTTGGAATGGTCAACTATCTGATATACCTACCAAACCTCTCCACCATCCAGCAGCCCTTGAATGAGCTTTTATCATATAGAGAATGGGTCTGGTAATGATCTCTTCTGATCCTGTGCTTGGATACTTGGATCCAAAGCAGCCAACAGTCTTCAGTGCAGATGTCAGCAGCAGGCACATGCATAGATAGACCTCAAAGGGGGCTTGAGCACCTGCTGCTCGGCTTCCTAGAGAAAGTGCCCTTTTTCTGTTTTTTTTTTTTTTTTTTTAAATAAATAAATTCCTGTTTGCGCATAGCCTGCCCTGCCAAACAGATATATTGACTGAATTTAAATATCAGGTTGGGAGATTGGTGCTTCTGGGTGATGCCCTCTACTCTACCTCCCTCCTGCTTTCCTGCTGCAGTGGCGAGCACTGTGTGGCCACAAAGCACCAAGCCTTTCTATGGTGAAAGAACACATGCATGCAAAATTGAATGCATGATTCAGTGTGATGAGTTACTTCAAGCAGCATCAGGTATGTGGCCAAACAAAGTATAAATATACTGTTCATTTTATATTGATATTGATGCGCTTTAAGAATTGCTTGACACTATTTGGCAGGTAAGGTCTATCTATGCTTGAGCTATATAGTAGCTCAAAATGTGCCAACTAGCTATTGTTAGTGTTGTTGGCAAGTAATGTGGAATCAATGGAATATGGTCGAGTTCCTGTTTCCCATCCACTGAACGTAAAAGAACGGTCCCATCGCACCACATCATCTTCATCATCTTCATCAATGACAGCCTATAAACAGCCTGACCTCCCTCTACTGTGACAGGAAGGCATAACAGGTACATAGTTATGAAAAAACAGTGTATCTTATTCCTTGCCACCATCAGCTCATTTTCTATAGTTATTGTGTGTGTGTGTGTGTGTGTGTGTGTGTGTGTGTGTGTGTGTGTGTGTGTGTGTGTGTCAGGGGCAGTGGAGAGACTTTAGCGTGAAACCAGGCAGTGATGATACCATTTTGTCTGCATGATGTCTTCCAAGCCTCAGTATTATATGATATGTGACTTATATTAAACTAATTTGTTGGCATATATTAATAGTATATTAGCCATACAATATCAGCATCTTCTTATTGCCCATTATTACTGAAGCAATTATGCTTGCTAAGGAGAAGTGGTAAGAGATGAATATGGAGGCGAGAGGCGAGGAAGGCAGCCATGCAACCACAGGAAGTGTGTCTTTGTCAGGAGTATTGAGCTGAGCTTCTGCAAGTGAGTGTCAGTCAGAGGGCAACAGTAGGTAAGAGTTGGGCTGGTTAACATGTGAGGAGAATTTACTGAAATAAACTTCATTTCCTTGCATGTGTCATTAATTAACTGTCATGTAGCAGTGTCTGAACCAACCTCAGTTATGGGTTTGTTTTAAATACATACATTTTAATATCTCTTTAACAGTGTTGCAAAAATTGTCATTCCAGGCATATATTTATTTAATTATTTGCAAAAATCACCTTTTATGAATTTGGGTCTCTAACATCCTCTGCACTTCCCTGGTCAGCAACTATGGCCTAGGTGGAATATTGCTCCAAGACCATGATGGAGCTTGACTGCTGCTGAAAAGTAAAACACACAGATCGAAAAGAAAAGCTTGACAGGTGTTTGGTCATCTGAGTATTTCTACAATTACCTGTGTGGACATCCTGCAAATTGATAACAGACCACAAGCCGCTGGTAACTCCAAAGATCTGTTGAGGACACCACTAAGATGCCAGAGACTCCTCATCGGGTTGACGAAATTCAACAGAGTTTTTGTGCCAGGAAAAGAGCTCTTGGCCGACGTTTTGACAGGGAATTGAGTAATTTTACAGCACAGGAGGGCCCCCACCATGATCCATCCCAAAGGTCATTTGTCTTGTTTTCCACCATATCATATTAACATACTGCATGTTATCATACTGCTATGAAGTCGGATGTCTATGTTAAACATGGTCAAAAAACATGGTCAAAGTTCCAAAACCTGAGGTTAACGTATGTAAAATTGCTTCCTGCAAGACAAAAGCCAGGGCTTCATCCTGCTCGTAACACTTCGTTTGCAATGTTACCTCTACTTCCTCCTCATGATGACATCAGATGGTTCGCGAATGCACACAAACGGCCGTCTATTCCATAGTCTTTGTTGCTAAGATTGTTGCTAAGGTTGTTCCAGGGGTCATTCGCGTTGGCCACTCACATACTTTGGATTGGATTGGGGCTTGAACATGTACAAGTAGTTTCTCTTTTGTGTAAAAAATTGGAAAAAGAAGTGAAATCCTACCTTACAATATGTTTACGTCATGAATGTATAATAAAACCTTATAAAACATCCATGATTTACATAGGTAAGTCTGCCAAGGGGAAGCTTCCGGAGGCTGGCCAATCAGAACAGAGTGGGCTTATCGGGAGGCGGGCCTTAAAGAGACAGGAGCCAAAACAGCCTGTTTCAGACAAAGGCCAAACAGAGGGGCTGTGTAAAGGGCCTGTGTTGGAGCAGCTGAATGGTTACTACACATGCCTTATATCCGCAATATCCTTGGTTTTAATTTGGCAGTATACCTTTGTTGCATGCCATACCATCTCTCTCACCCCTGGTTTCCTGTCATCATCTTCACCAGTAACCGTCTAATAAAGGCAAAAATTGCCAAAAAGATCATCATCAAAAAAAAAAAAAAAGCATAAATAAGGAGTTTTTAACTGTAAATCATGCAAATTTATTCCAGTATGTCAGATCAGATGTCATTGAATACACTATAATTGTTATTTCAAAAATATCTATGAATTATAATTTTGGATTTTGCATAAATAGTTTTAATTAAGCAATATGGCAAGAAAACTCAGTTGATGAAGCTCAAGTTCATGCCAGTTAGAGGCTGCCTTTGTTCAGTCCAAGACAGCAAGTGAGCTACTAACTCATTCTCTGGAAACTAAGCCATTGAACTAACAATATGTGAGTCATACTACTTTGCTTGATATGGTCTGATACAACCACCCAGTGTTTCATGTGCGTGTCTTTCAAGGTGTGCACACACAATCTTGCTTTCAGATTGAAGAAGATAATGATGGTGCTTGCAATACATTTGACCTTTTTCAAGTATCTAATGTTCAGTAATTGTTGACATTGTGCCACAGATGTTTTGAATGAACTCTGCAGTCATTCTCCAGGCTGCCGTGGTGTTGTCATATTGTATTATAGTATATGGTGCACTTGTTACATCATTTCCTGTATATAACATTAGATAAGATCTAATGATTGCTAATTTCAAATGTGTGTCTATGCCCACATTGTTACAAACATACAAACGGAAGCAAGTTTCTTTACCAAAATCTGTGATCTAATTCAGAAAAATGCTGTAGAATTCTCACAGTGTCACTTTTCCTGCCTTACCAGCTGCCTCCTTTACTCCATGTGATGGGTTCACCACATTGTGTGAATCAAAAGGTCAATCAGGCTGAACTTTGCAAGGGCATCAATCTGGATGCAGTGGATTGAGGAGTTCAGGGCTGGAGTTAACACATAAATATGAAAGACACAAAAGGCTGATAAGGTGGTATACTATTCCAAACAAATTGTGTAGTTTTAATGCTCATAACTTTGCAAGCACCAACTAAGTTTGACTGCAAATAGGTATTATATATATATTGGTATGAGCAGATTTATTAACTGAATATGAAGATGTTCTACTCTACAAGCAACCACTTTTTTCAGGCTGTATACAAACTGAAGGCTATTTTAATTCAAGAATACAAAGATAATTGATCATCAGCTTCATAAGACTGTTTATCATATTGAAACAACTCACACTTTAGAATGTTACTGTTAACAAACGAGCAGATTTCACTTGCTAGCACCAGCAGAATAAGACAAAATGTATTTAAGAAACCTTGACATGCAAAATGGAAAACTCTAGAGTGATATATACAATGAAGGGAAATTCAAAGCCTCATTGGAGACAGAGAGGTAGCAAAGGATTTACTTGAACAGCTAGATACTCTCACTCAATTTACCTTAGAATTGTGGTTAATCTAGTACAAAAATATAGATTAGAGATAGAGCTCAGACTATTTCAATTGATAGCCCATGACAGACAATTTATCCTAGGCACTCTTGATCAGAGGTTCAAACAATGGATTCCAAATGGTATAACAGCATTATGCACAGTAATAAATGATGGGAATGTCAAGAGTTTCCAGGAGCTGAAACAAAACTACTTCTTCAGATATCTGCAATTAGGGGATTTATATGACAGAGAAATAAAGCACAATGTATAGTTAGATGAAAATGGAATAACTAGAATCATAATTAGAGTTTACAATTCAAAGAAATATAGAATAATATCTATATTATATGAGCAACTAATGGAAAGAAGAGGAAACACAACTTTATGTAAAGCTGAAAAGGGAAAAAGAACTAGGTGTGAATATTGCAGAAGATGATTGGTTGCATATTTAGAGAATACAACAGTCTGCAACGTCCTCACATACTTGGAGAAAACATTGTTGTGAGAATGTAATTAGATGCTTTATTACAGCCAAACTTAAGCGCAAATGCTTGTCTGTAGCACAACCATGTTGGAGACAATGTGGGGCAATAAATGTTATCTTGTGAGGCAGCTGGATTTAGGAGATCATGACATCATGAGATCATGCGAGAATCCATCTTGTCAGGCTTCAAGTTAGGCTCGTGTCCTATGTCAGCGTCCTATGAGGATTCTCGCGTGATCTTGTGAATTAAGCTGCCTCGCAAGGTAAGATGGTGATAGACAGTGATAGACAGGTTCATCCAATCACCTTCCAAGTATTTTTTGAAAGTGCCTGCCCTTTTCAAAACAGTTTCGACTTCTCAGATGGTTCTGTGTAACAAACCATCCTGTGCGGCAGGTTACAATTAGTGTAGATCATTCATATGTATTTTGTCCTGAAATTGTACAGCTTTGAGAAAATGTTCATATGGCTATTATCAAAATTCTGGGCTAAGATATACCTATGGGAGAAATGGACGATGTTTACATATCAACGACAGGATAAGTGAATTAATTATTGAACATGTCACATGAATAAAAAGGTTTTGTGGAGACCCCCCTCCTTTTTTGTTGTTGTTGTCGGTTGGTTGGTTCTTTTTCTTGTGTTTTTGTGTGTATGTGATCTTTCTGTAATGGAAAAGCAAGTTTTTTAAAAAAGTATTAAAAAGAGAAACCATGACATGATATATTTGAATGGATCATTTTTACTTGAATAAGTATTTAATTAAAGATGAAAGATAAAGGCTTTGAATAAGGTTTGGTTAAGGAAGCCTGCACTTTTCACTAGTGGTACATTTATGCCCTCTTGTGGATTGATGATGACACAGTATACACTGTTATTGAGTTTGTATGGTGTGATTCTCATGATCAAATATTCATAATTTGTATTAAAATGCTCACATTTCCAGAAGCAAAGCTTTCACCCAAATTTAAATAGGAGGAAAGTGAGATCATATCTGCATTCTGTGACTGAATTTATAGGGGATTAAATATCAACTATAACAGTGACAAAATCATGCTGAACTGTCATATTAAAGGAATATAAATTCCCAACTCTGCACTGTCCTTAGGAATTCTCTTTTTACTTTTCCTAATTATTTTATTTAGCTTCAGGAGCGAGAAAAAGAAAAAAATATCAAATAATTGTTGACATTTAACCAGACAAAAGAAAATTATGTATGCATTGTTTTTTATGTCAAAATATAAAATACACCCCCCTTATTTGGAACTCTGAAGGCAGCTTCTGATCATGAGCATCACTCCATCCAACAGCATCACAAACATATCATCCATCCAAGTTCATCCAAAATGCTTCACCTACACATCAGAGGAAATCTTAAAATCATACAAATATAAAATATCATGTGGGTAAAATGGTTTGAGAAATATTTTGTTTTACAGGTATTAACTAACCTGCTGTCTTTGCTTCCATCAAAGCAGCTGTGCAGTCAGGTAAAACCATTCAGTCTCCTCAGGAGGGGTCAAATCCACTAAGGTGAGATTCTGAAGTGGTGCCATCTTTGACTTGGAGTCATTTTCTTTTAGATCTGGGTTGCAGACAAGAAAACACTGATTCAATTCTGTGAAACATTCACCTAGTAATCACAGACTCTAACCAAGAGCCATCCACAACCTAGCTTTTAGAGTCTCATTATCAGTCTACAAAGCTAGAGATCAATGATTAAAAAATATACCAGAACAACACAGCTGAGAGTTGCATGAACCAGTTTGCAGATGTTACCCATGTTAGCTTCATTTGTAGGTAAAGTGAAGTAAGCTGTGAAACATGCTTTATTTCATAACTATAAAAATGATTCCTTCTATCAATAAGGAAAGGTAAAATGCAGCAGCTTACCATTACTTTTTTTGAAGTCTCCCTTAGAAGAATGCTGCTCAAACAAAGAAACCTTTTGCAAACCCCAAGCAAATATGGAACCATGATCACACATATAAATAGTAATGCCCACAGTGATTGTGTGATATCCTGTCTCCTTTCCTTACACCTAGGTAGAAAGGATGAAAAGTGTCCCCTCCTATATGTTTCTATGTATCACATTTTAACTTCTAATTTCTCCATCACCATACATCCATACATCCATCTCCTCATTTACGGTATATGAGGAAATATATATAGGCAGTTTTTCCTATTTGGATTGGAGGTCCAAATGTGTGAATGGGTGTCTGTGTCACTCTCAGTCTTGCTATTGAGGCATTTAAATGGATAACCCATTGAATCCACTGAAACCAATTTAAAACAAAGAACAGAGCAATAAGCACAGCCCTGTGCTGGGTATACCTGCAAAGCTGAGAACTGAGACTGTGAAGTGAAGAGAAAAACATTTTATGTTAAAATGCTTTGAAGAGCATTGTCTGCACCACATTTTAAACTTTGGTTTTAAAATGATTCATGATGACTGACTGACTCAGGTCAGTTGCATGGTTCTATCTTTTTAGAGACAATAATTTAGCCTGAGAGGACCACTAAACAAATTTTTTTGTTTGAATCATTCAATCTTTAGTCTGTTTTGCGGCCATTATTGGAATACTGTATTTTTTCTGTGGGATCACATGTCAACTGGTTAAAGAACAGAATGAAAGTGAAAAGACCAGCAAAGCATGAATGAAGGGTTCTGTGTGACTTCAGCAAATAAAGTGACCAAAATATTATGGGACACAAGTGCACTCAGCAGTTGTCCTGCTCTGAGCTGGCTGGTGGCAGACAGTGCTGGATTGGCAGTAGAGTGAGTCACCAAGATATCTACCTCAGTAGGAAAATGCCAGCTCGCCTGTACAGAGTCACGAATCCAAAAAAAAAAAAAAAAAACTACAGCTAACAGTTATCAAGCTAATGTCAGCAACTAGAATAAGCCTTTCATAGCAGATATTTCATAGCATTAATAATGGTATTGTGTATAAGTCACAGCACACGGTGGTGCAGTGGTTAGCACTGTTGTCTCACAGCAAGAGGGTTCTGGGCCCACCCTGCCTTTCTGTGTGGACTTTGCATGTTCTCCCCCTGCCTGTGTATGTTCTCAAACATGCAGTTTAGATTACTTGGTGAATCTAAACTGTGAGTGTGAATGGTTGTCTGTCTCTACATGTTAGCCCTGTGATTAACTGGCAACCTGCCCAGCATGTACCTTGCCTCTCACCCAATTTCATTGTTATAAGCGGTATAGAAAATGGATGGATGGATATTTATAAGTCTGCTCATGATTATGACTTATAAGAACACTTAAATCTAACAGTCATCACTGATGTTAGTAATAACAGCTGTGCTGTTCTGCTATGATAATTTATCATGTCTGTTGTGAAAAATCTTATTCTTACTTCAGTCTTACAAAATCTTACTCTAAAATAGCCATGGCCGTATGGATGAAAATGTCAGTCTGTTGGTCGGTCCACCACATTGGTCCAGACTGAAATTTTTAAACAACTCCAAGACAGATTACTGTGAAATTTTGTACAGACATTCATGATGCCCAGAGGATAAATCCTACTGACTTTGGTGATCCTCTGACATTTCCTCTAGCACCACCAGCAGGATAGGTCACTTATCCTGTAATATATCTTAAGATCTACAGAATGGATAGGCACAACTATGGGCCCCATGCGCCCATAGAGCATGCTCACTAGAGACTTCTGCCAGCTGAGACAGCTAACTTCTGGTTTAGCCCTCCAGCTGACTTGTATGGGGATAAAACAATTCAATTGTGTGGCTCTTCTAGACTTTCGAAATTTGATGGGACCAAATGGATCAAATTCTGATAGTGAAATTAATCATTTCGCGGGGGTTGTGACACTCAAAAAAATGTATCCACCATTTTAAAGCCGCTCCTTTTCTCATGATTGTGTGCGGGAAAAATGCTTTTTGGGCCTCAGAAGTCATAATTCCATGGTTTGGCCACTATGTCAAATTGGCTTCAAAGCCCAGTGCTGTTCCTGGGGGCTTGCCTCCACCACCCCTCTGCCACCAGTGTCAAGACCCTATGTCATGTTGCCTAGGGGGATCTCTGATTGGTTGCTATTTATAGGCCTCTATCCCTACACTTCCATCTAATCGACGGTATCAATGCCAAAGTCTTATTAAGTAAAGCTTCTGCATTCATGTCAACTTGTGTCTTTCCTGATTGAACTAATTTTACCATGTGAGCTGTTATAGAATACACCAATCAGCCACAACATTAAAACCACTGACAAACGGAGTGAATAACTGATTATCTTGTTACAATGACACCTGTCAAGGGGTGGGATATATAAGCAGCAAGTGAACAGTCAGTTCTTGAAGTTGATATGTTGGAAGCAGGAAAATTGGGCAAGGACAGCTCTACCTGTGTATGTTCGGCAGGGTATTTAAAATGTGCCCAGATATGACAGTTGAACAGACTGTGTTGTTGCAGTGTTGGTGTTTTCCTTGTATAGAAAGCAAAAGCTAAGTGGAAGGGATGAAGTGACGTAATGTGGCAGTGACCAGTCAAGTAAAAGTGACTGGACAGGGGATAGGCAGGTAGAAGTGGGAGAGATATGGGAATAGCCCTGCTACATATATACGACACATGTACAGTATATACCAGGTATATACTCTGCTTAAACCTTACTGGTAACACTAAGGAGTTATACTGGTGGGGACAATTCACTAGAGCCCTGACATTGGTAGAGACATACCCAAATCTATGCCTATGGACCTTCATAGGAGACATGTACAGCAGCTGACATACAAACAGCCAATACTATGGACAACATAAGTAGACAAGTAATCCAAATGATGGCTCAGATCAGGCTCTTCCACTGATCACAACGGAGACACTCGGTCCACTGGTCTAGCTGTTCCTGGAAACATATGGCTGTACAGTGGACCATATTGAAATCAGATTCTGTTGCAGAGGCAACAGAAATCATAACTCATTTGTAGGAATATAATTAACTAGATATCTAAATAAATTCTTGAGGCATTCAAGGCATAACTACCTGAAGGGAGTGACCCAAAAGATTTGACCTAGAGTCCTTGAACATCATCCAAGGGCTCTTCTGATTTGATGGGTCACAGCGGAGCACACAGGTGAGGTGTTTGCTGATCCAAATGAATGTGCCTGTAACAATGGCAACTGTACTGAAGATGAGGATGTGTGAACTATCCAGAGCTGCAACTTTTTACTTGTTATTTACTGTAGCTAGAAATAACTTAAGGTAGGAGACAAAACCAGAAATGGAACAAACAAAAACCACAAAGTGAATAATATTCTGTGCATTACGTTATTGCCCTGCTGATATTGTAGTAGCCCATTCAGACCGACACAGTGGCACAACCGTCTGACAGACACCTAAACCTATTTGGAACTGTATGAGACAAAGTTTAGGGAAGTGGCTGCTACCAGAGGTAGGGAAGTTACAGTAACAACATGGACATTTGCCAAACCAACAACTAGTACTCTTCCCCTCTTAGAAAACTGAAACTAACAACTCTCTAAACACTTCTGATAAGACATAAATCTTTCCTTTGCATGACTTATTGTTCACACAAATGTTAACTTCATCACCTCTAATCAAGTGCAGTGCACAGCTGCTTCCCTAAGCTTTTCAATGGGAAGCATCCCATTGGACCAAGGTGCCCAGTAAAGCATGGGGGAACTGGAGTCGACAGTGACACAGAGCTATTGGTCAGAGGAAAGCAACACTACAGTTCCAACACTACAAGCCCTGAAAGGTCACGGTGGGATTTTCTTTCTGAACTACTTTTGCGTTACCTTGCAATAAGTTTTGTGAGGTAAGTAATGCACAACTGAGAATGACTTACAGTTTTCACTTATTTAAAACCAAAGAAGCACATTTAAAGTATAAAGTCACTGAAAAAAATGCATAACTGTCAGTCTGAAAAGGCTGTTTAAGTTGCAAACTGTTACATTTTGCAATTTGTGGATGACTGTTAATGTAAGGAGTAGTTGGATTGCCACACTTGTGATATTTGATTAAATCCTCCAGCTCCTCCTACGTGCTGTTGTGACCTTTGACACACAAGTAAGTCATTGTCCTAGGTGATATTACTCTATCTAGTCTACACAGTAAATTCCCACATATCAACACTGCACCATGGCTCTGATGATAATGTGTTGTCCAAATGTGTGGTGTCTTTACTTATCAAACAAGTTACGCACAACACATCACAAGAAACACATCCAGGGTCATTTTTAAAAGTATCATCATTTTTAATTTCCTTTTGAAAAGATGTCTGCTGTTGTCATATTTATATATATATATATATATATATATATATATATATATATATATATAATGACAACAGCAACCGTGTATGTACAGCAATACTTTTTAAGTAGTTCATTTAAGCAACCAGATGTGCATACAGTAACATAATGCAAACAAAACATCCATGTTCTCTGTGTTCATAAGCTTAAATAAATGCAAAATGTCTGAAAAAAATCTAAATATTAAAAAAAAAGAAGCAACACTGTTGACAAGTACATGTACAGTTTCTGCAAGAAATACTGTAAGTGTGTATCCTGCATGTCCGTCCCTCCAGTGAACAAAAAAACACCTACAATCAGAGTGTAAATCAGATATGGCAAATGTGCTGAATGTTAAGTGCATGGTATCTTGATATTGAACAGACATGAAGGTTTACACACAACGCTGAACAAAAGATTTACATGTATGTAGAGCAGCTCATCCTTATGTGCTGTCAACTTTCAAAGAAGAATGAAAATTGAAGACATGAAAACTTGTGTTTTTGTTGTTGATCATTTGTAAACATATCCTTTGTAAATCTTTTTTTTTTTTTTTTTTTTTAGAAATAATTACAGCAAATATACTTGAAAGTATTCAGTATTCAGTATTCAATGACTGCCTGGTACATATTTTGAAGTGCAAACCCCATTGTCATCCACACCATCACCGACATGACTTCATGTCTGCACAAAGCGCTCCTGCAGAAACATAGAATTCAAATGTTAGCTGTGTCCAAACTCTAGAATTGCCTACTTTAAAGTCTGCATCTCTGAAACAAACACAGGTCAAAGTCAACAAGGCCGGTCCTATTTCTCCTCCCCATGTGGCTGAGAAATGCAGCTTTATTTCCCTGCATTTGGACAACACAATCTCTGTATCCTATGCAAACTCAACTAAATGTCATTACTTGATGCAGGTCAGCTGTTAAGTGGAATGTTTAGTGATCTTGCCGAACTCATGAAGCAGAAAACATCATGTGACCTCATACAGTATTTACCAGCTATTTGCATTTAGGTGGCCATCAGTCATTGGTAAATACATCACTTGAAGTGGACCAATGAAAAGCGACTGCAATGTGAAAATAATGGATTCCAATTTAGCATCAAGTGCACTGTGTTGAAATGAAATGTCTCAGGTCATCCTGTAAACTAGGTTATCATGGAACTGGTTTGCGGTTTGATGTCAAACTTCTTGCTGGGGAACTTGTATGTTTCAGACTTAATGAGTTGATGAGGAGCAACTTAGTGTATCAGTGAAGATACAGGTTCATCTGAGCCTTAAAGTCCTCTGTAGGATACACGTTCATAATCTGTTTCTTTCCAAAGATGCAGTTCCTGAATATGGATGCAGTGTCAGTGCATAATAACTTGGGTACGGAACACTGGCAAGCTAAATATGTAGTTGATACTTTTGGTTAAATGCATATTTTTATAGGGTCAAAAATTATAATTGTGAATTCTAAATTGTGAATCATGATTTACTACTGCAAAGGAAATACACTAAAAAGCTAACCAAAACATATTGCTTGGACACCCCCTCTTACAACAGTGTTTTTTTATTTGGGTTTAAAATAGACACAAGTCTGATTGAATGATTCAAATCTGCAGTTTGATCATGTCTCAAAACACATCAAGTACCTCAACGCTTCAGTTGTGTTGAATATTGCACATCCACAGGAAACAGAAGACTGTTGCAACATGCATAGGTCAGACATCCTTTACATTTCCACACAAAAATCCCCACTGGCCTGTAAAATATCATGTGTTACACTGTTCACAATGACTTTGGAAGTACTATATCAGGTTTAGCATTATTATCAAGCCAGTATATGAAGATATATTTTCTGACACGTGGTCATATTGCTGGCCAATAACACTTTTGAAAAACAAGGGTCAAAATATTAAGGTGTCTCATCATTCACCATTTGCATTTTAAAATGTTTTTCTTGTTGCCACAGAAATGCTTGTCTTTAAGATAAAATTACAAAATATAAAATATCTCTTCAGCCTTTAACTTTATCAGAACAAGGCTCCAACAGCCTCAGCATAATGATGTATATATAATTGATTCAGCCTTCTTTCACTAGAGTATAGATGTGAAGGAGGATTAAATAAAATGTTCTATTCTCAAAGGAAAAGTACATTTATAAGCTTTCATCTCTGATATACCGTAAACCTACTCTGTTAAGGCAAGTGGTGACCAACAAGTTATGGAAAATTTGCAAAAGAATGATGACAGATTTCCAGAAACATATTGCAAAAAATAAAAGGATACACTAGTGTTGATCTACAAATATCAACGCTGAAAAGTATTTTTGATGCGTGTTTTACTATCAGACACAAATCTCAACCAATTTATAACAAGGGACAAGAGAAAAATGATCCTATCTGTACATAAAAACATCTTTTTCATCTTCAAAGTTAAACACTCGTTTCAGAAATGGCGGCGTGTTTTAAGTGCTTCTTATCAGTCTTCTACAAGTACAGTATGTGGTCCATACAAGCAGGTCAGGATTCAGTCTTCTCAGGTTCCACTGTGCAATCTCACACAATAATCAATTTAATTTATATTTGCTTTAAAAGTTGTAATCATTACCGTTATCATAGTGTCTATTTGATTTACTAAAAATAATGAATAAGTGCACTTTTGAAATGTCCCATTGATTAGAAACACACCTGTAATTAATGGAACTACTATATTTACTTGATAACAGGTTGGGTGAAACATGCTGTCTAAATCAAAGAGCAGGAATACTAGAATATATATCACTCACAAATTGTTGTTATGGGAATTAACAGCCAATGGTGTTGCAGTTCAACTGAACAGGAAGGTTATCACACTGGTAGATACGTTAGTCATGCCAAGTGCTTTAAGTAGATAATGGATTTCTATCTTTAATTTCAACAAAGCGAGGTACTATATCGTATGCCCTTTCAAACAAGGCAAGCACTGTTGAGTAAACTATATTGTGGATATATTGTATCGTGCTGGCTCAATTAAGGGTCTGCTCAGGACATCAGGACTCCACTTCTCAACCAAACAATAAATCTGAAACAGCTTTATTCATCTCTCCTTGCTCTCTTTAGTGGATTCAGGATAGTTCTTCTTACTCTGTCAGGTGTTCTGCTGGAAATTTAAAGGTGGTTTTCAAACCAGATCTGACTTGGGAATGAGTTAAAAGGGATGTTTAGTCATGAATTCTCCAGCTCAGAAACATCTTATAAGTAAGACTGTCTCATGAGAGAAAGTCGGCCTTGTAGCTACTGATACAGCTTTCTGTTTGAACCAGAGGTAGGAGATGTAATCACTAAGGATCACTGATAAACCATCTGAGGGTCAATGTTTTAGGCTGAAGTCACCAATGGCTAATACTTTGTGTCCATAATTAGTATTTTTTAGATGTTTACATTTTTATACCAGACAATCTAATCCTCAGTGATTCATGTCAGGGTGGAAAAAGCCTCTGAAACAGCATTCAGATCATCACAGGCTGAACCATGAACTCTGGAATAAATAACTGCTTTACTCAACAGTTGAGAGAATAAATAAACATGCTGAATCAAATGTCACTGGACATTTTCCAGATTATTTTTGTGCAGCTGTGGCTGAGGAGAACTCATTGTAAAACTCATTTGAGTTTTTACAATTGGTTTTTAACTTTGCTCTGACTGGTTTTAATGCTTCATGTTATTTTGAATGGTATGTGAACTGGAGAGCAGCCTCAGGGTCGCTGGTCAGACTGTGGATTATAAATCATTAGGACTGTGGAACACTGCAAAAAGAGAACAAGCCATCTGAATCAGTATCATTTTCAGTTAAACTCACCTTCTTTAGTCTTTCAAGTCTGTAATGACTCCGTAATGTTGCTACAGAATATTAGTATTTGATACTTAACTTCATTGTCTCCAATTTATGCTTTCACTTTCATCTTCTGCCTTCTTTGCTTTTTTTCTGTCAGATATTTTCTATGGTCAAAAAGTATCTGTCTTTTATTGTTATTCCTATACTTCACTGTCCTATTAGTGTAAAAGACAAAAATGTGTTTCAGTATTACATTGAATCTACTTTGAGCACCCTCTCTACTGCAAATCTACAAAATACTGTGAACATCGAATGCATCTTTCACCATTATGTTCCCACCCATCCTAACACAATCACAACATACATCACTCAAATAAAATATGCTCTGTAAATGACGTTTTAATCAAAGTTATATTTTCAGTAATAAATAATTATGTGCTTTTGTGCCCTCTTGAAATTTAAGTAGCAAAATATAGTGTTACATCTCCGTTGCCTATAGCAGCTTTCTCCCTTTACTTATCATTGTCAATGCAACAGCTGGATGAGTAATGTCTGCTTTTAAGTAAAAAAAACAAAACAAAACAAAACATGAAAATTATACAGTGAATAAAACATTTTCCTCACACATCCTCAACATCATGTCAGAGAAATAAATACAATAATTCAAAGAAGAAATGATGATGTAAACAAACAAAAAGCAAAGCTGTGTTCAGGGGATGCACAGATGCTAAATCCAGACAAAACATTGAACTTCATATGATTATTTGCTAGTTGTTGCAGTGTGAGGGGAGGGTGAGGGTGTCTGAGTCGGAGTACCTACTTTTCCTCCTATGTTGGCAAAGCAAAGACATCTGCACTGTATATACCACCTCCAATTTCCTGTTTAAAATTCCACACAGTGCTGATGTGGACACATACCCCACATTTATTTACTTTTCATTACATGTCTTTTCCTTTTTGTCCAAATAAAAATCAACAAATATACAAACGGTTCATGTTTCAAGACCTAAAATTTTCTAACACTTTGTGGTATACATTCAGGAACATTCATGTTGAGTGAAAAATGAAGCAATAACCAAACAAAAGAGAAAAAAAAAAAAAAAAAAAAAAAAAAACATATTCACAATAAGTATTTATGAAGACTATTCATCGCCATACAGTTATCATATGTTACAACTTATTACTAGTTTCTAGCAGTCCAGACTCCCTTCCAGGGTGATGAGTTATTATAGTTTCTCCTTTGAGGGGATCCAGATATAGGGTCCTGAATGTTCCTCTATGACCTGTTTGCAGTGGTTATAAATGTCCTCTAAGGTGTCTCCTTGAACCAGGGCTGCAAAGCAAAGGGAACTTTTTATGTATGCTGGACACGTGTATGGAACAGGTACATTACATTTCTTACAGTTACACATGCACCCTTTCACTCATGAGGCTGTCAAATGTTTAGAGACCCTATTAGTAGGATTGTTGTGGTGGTAGAATAAAAAAAGACACTGTGGACCAGCTCCATGCCATCAGAAAAATGTGAAAGTAGTTCATATCACATTAAAATTTGACACTTTAACTTCGGCTTATCCTCTGACATAAAATGGTTCAACATTTTGATTTTAAGTGTTTAAGTTTAAGATGACAAAAGGGAATCCTAAGTACCATTAATATACATTTAAAGTTAAAGTGGAGAAATGGAGGATCACCATTACTGTGACACATTAATAATAAACATTTTTATGCACATTGGATTCTGAACAAAATGTCTGATTAGAATGATTTCAAATTCAAACCCTCCCATGCACTACTATTGATTATCTCACACCAACCCTTCATAACTGCAGAAGTTAGCTTAAACATCAGCAGACATATCCAGTCTGCATGGGGTTCAGAGAAAATCTCTCTATAATAATCTTGAAATTTCCGGTGTCTGCATGTGGTCACGTGAACACAACACTCACACTCCTTCTGTTCTGTCTTAAGATGGAAGGAGAGCCTTTAAATCAGCAGTTGTGTGTTCACATACTGTGTTTGAGCAGTGTTCAACAATAAAGGGAAAAGCTGGGTATAGATGTCTTCTTTTGTATTTTTGTTTTTTATTAATATCATACCTGTGAAGAATTCACCAAACTCCTGCTCCAGCTTCATAGCCCTGTCAAACGTCTTCTTGGCTTGTTCCTCTGTCAGTCTCTTATTCATATCCCTGCACACAAAACAGTTTTATTTCAACATATTTCATTTCTTAATGACGACTGAACACAGTCCTTCAGTAACATGAAACAAAATGTAACATGTGGTCTATAGATGTGAGTTAATATTGAAGGGAATCTGGTAGAAGTGGTTTGTAATAAAAGACTAAATGAATACTTACATTAATGAATCAATAGACTTAGGTTTTATGAAGATGGCGATGGGATAGAGTTGTGCTACTTGTAGTCGTTTGATGGCATTTCCAGACACATCTAGAATGCAGTGTTTACCCTGAGACAGAGGCACGCAGGAATTTAGAAAAGATGTACCACAATAAACTACACAAAGTCTAATCTCTCAGGTCATAATATTAAAGCTGCACAATAAAATCTAAAAATAAACTGAAATCACAGAGTGGAGCCTGAAATCTAAACTATGTTCTAAACCACAGCAAGTAAAAGCTCCGTCCAGAGAGAAATCCCAGAGCAGCCGGGCTGATCAACACTTCAAGAACTAATAGTACTTCAAATTTTTGCTTCCATGTGGTGCAGCAAACATGCAGCTTTGAACAGGTAAAGAGTCTCACCCTTTCAGCCACATATTTCACAGACTGGACACTCGTTCCATACAGATTATCATTGTACTGTCCCGCCTCAATGAACTTGTGCTCTTGGATGTCTTTCTCCATCTGCTCCCTGGACATCACAAAGTGGTAGTCTCGTCCGTCCACCTCGTAGTCCCTCTTTGGCCGAGTGGTATCTTTGGTGCAAAGAGGAGAATATAATCTTTATAACTTAAGACCAGACTTATAACAAGACTAGTAGACACTTGCATTTACTTATGTTTGCTTTTTAATTCTGTCAGATTCTACACAAACTATTAGTTATAAAACATAAAAGGAGAAAACGTACGGGGACAAACTACTACAAGACACATTTTTCTAATAAAAAGGGATGAAAGAATCAACTCAGCTTATCAGCTCACTTACCCTGATGCCCTGAACTGTTAGCAGCTTTTTATGGTTTAAGGGTAAATTGAAATAAAAGAGATGAGTAAATAAAAACATGCAAAATAAAAACATGCTTTGGCTGATGAAGGACACAATGCACAGAGGAATGAGTCAAAATGGGGTCACAGTAGGTGCTGGGCTCATGCGCACACACACACACACACACACACACACACACACACACACACACACACACACACACACACACACACACACACACACACACACAAACCAGAAGAACACAAACAGATGAACAGTAACTTAAGCTGATAGTGTTCTTGCCATTTATGTCACTATAGAAGCATTACATGAAGCTGAATGTATGATGTACTTCATATTTTTGTATGTCATTTCTAACATCAATATAATATTTCTGAAATGTTCCTGAGCTTATGATATTTTTCTCACATGATATCAGTATAATATTATAGTAAGTGTGTGTTCTCTCAGATACCAGAGGAGAGATTTGACCGTCAGGTGTCTGTCACAGGTGCTACTGCACAAGTCAAAACTCTGGAATATTCATACAGCATTATCATGTGTTACTGCCAGTTCACCACTGTCAAACTAAAGACCTGTATCTCTCAACACTTTTGTAGTTTACATGTGTTTTATTCTTGGATGAATGGTAGGTGCAACAATAGCAAACAGCCATCACTGTTCTAAAGAGAAAAAGCACATTTGGGAACACTGGTGAGCTGAGGGGGTGATGTTGGTGTGAATGACACTTGACTGTACAGTAGATATGATATGATCATGGTCATCACTGATCAATGAACATAGGCAGTGATGTCACCATGTCTACTCCTTGTCAGTATCACATCATGTCATGCTATAAACTATCATGTAATACTTGATAGTTTGCAACCACACAACACTTGTTGAACACCATGAATACTGCCTGTCATTTCAGATCATTTTTGTTTCACTGTTGGATACATCAAAATAAACTCCTGCTCCATTTCCATGAACTACTTACGTGGAACACAAGAACCAAACTTGTCTGGGAACTCTGATATCAGATCATCATTGATTCTGTCTTTCATCGGTCCGAGGATGATGATGGGTCTGGCATAATTAACTGGAAGGAAAAACAAAGTATGTGCTCTGAGCATGAAAAGTGAGGGACGTTTGAGTTCCTACCATGAAACAATGATGTGACATATAAGGGAGCAGACACAACTAGAGACAGTAAGTTTTAGGTTTGAATAACCAAAGTAGCTGCTGGAACCCAAACTCTACATTTGTCTAACAAAGTGACACAGCTACTTTCAAAATGACAAGCATAGCCTGTATAAAAAGACTTAATTATTGATCTAAAATGTTTTATTTTATTTAATGGAGTATATGGAATATAAATAGAATACAAATCAAATAAAATATGGCATAAATACTACATTTATAATATATATATTATCAACATTGGAATGCTCCGATGTACTTGTTCTGTCTCTGTCATTAGAAGAGTTACTTGTGTTGATTGAAATGTTCTCATTTTCTTTCATTGGAGTTCTTTGTTCAGCAAGATTTTTTTCCTGCCAGGAATAACTGAGCCCAAGACTCCACTTAACTTTCATCAATTACACTGATACTTTATGTTTGAAATATCCAAATGGACATGTGAGCAGCATTAGTACACTGTGATACAGTGTTGATGACACATTTTCATACACTGGGAAGTGTTGACTTACTTTCCTGTCGCATCACAGGTTCATATGAGAGAATCACGTCCTCTTGACTCCCTGGTGGGATACATGGTGAAAAATCTTATTATGCTATTGGGACAAATACTCATTACTGACATAAACAACATGCCACATTTAGCTAAAGGCCACATGCATGGCAGCATGTCACGTTTCTTGGTCCATCATAAATACTCCAGCAGCGAATAGTTTGTGCTCATGTTCTATACAAAACTTCCCTGGTCCAATCAGAATGATGTATGGCAAAGCAAAGAATTAACCAAACTTTTATTCAGCTGTAATCATGTAGTGATATTTTGACCTTGAGCTCAGTATCTTCTGCTTTTTCAGAGAATTAATTCTGAACATCAGGAAACTTCATACAATATGGCATAAAATTCCATATGTGATTTAAAGTTACATGGCAGAAAAAGATAAAGCATCACATCACTTAAAATGGTTATGTGATGTTTTTATAACTTCACTGTACAGAAATGTAGCAAATAATTTGAATTTTGTCGGACATGCTTTAATGTTCTGTCTTAGCTCATGATGTCATTAATGGGATGGTTTGCAGTTTTTTGAAGTGGGGTTGTATGAAGTACTTATCCATAGTTATTGTATTATCTGCAGTAGATGTCTGCACTCCCCCAGTTCAGAGAAGAGGCAGTCCTGGCATGGAAGCTAAGTAACGTACTGCTGTGGGCACGCACTGTATTACCTGTAACAGCACTTTCTGACCCAAAGAGCTGATCTGCAGTGTAATACATTGCGCATGCATATGAGTACTGAAGTTCTATGGTTGAAAAAAATGTAGTGCCAAAGGAAAGGGCTGTCTGATGTCAAGGTAAAGCGGTGAAAACATTCTAAATATAGCGTAGACTTAAACTGATCTTGATTTTTTTAGGTGGGCCTTTTTTAGGAAGCTAAAATACATTTTGCTGCTGGCCCTGTCCACAGCAGCTTAGCTTCTGTGCCAGTACTTCTGCCTGCTTGTCCAAACTAGGAGGAGTGCAGATCGCCATCTACTGCAGGTAATACAATGACTATGGAAAAGTACCTCAAACAACCACACTTCAAAAAATGTGAACTATCCCTTTAAGTGCATCTGGTGCTACAAGGTTGTTTGAGTGATAAATGTTGGTTTTAGATTTGAAAAACACTTTTCTTAGTACATGTAAAAAAAAGGAATCCCTGAAGTCCATCTGCACAAGAAAATCCTGAATGACCCTGATTAGTAGTTATGGGCATTTGGTTTCAAATCAGTTTTTCACTTAAATAAAGACATCTGTATATGCCTGTATCCCATAGACTGAAACATTTACTCCAACAGTAAACCACACATTACAACATAACTTACAAACAAACAGATGTAATTCTATTTTAAACTGACATGCTCACAAGCAAAGACAAAACATTTTAGGTTTTAATGCCAGCGTCATGCAAACATGCATTAACCATAATCAACATCTGAAGACAGATGTCAGGCAGGGGTGGAATTAAAACAGTGTAAAAAGACTGTTGATAGAAGTTTGCTAATATAACTCAACTTAACAAGAGTGTGTAAACCCTGCTGGCAGCCAGCAGACCAAAATGGTTTGAACCAGGTGACACTGTCATCTTTACAGGCCTGAGCTCCCACTAGCAGCAATAATATAAATCAACATTATTCAAAAACCTTTATCAGACACCACTGAAAATAACAAAAACCAATCAACTGAACAGAGCTGGGATATGCTAACCTGAATCAGCCCCTTCTAGGCTAATATAAAAAACAACATCTCTTTGTTTACAAAGCTCTGACTACATATTAATTACTATTAAATATAAAACAATATTTGCAAGAATTCATGTCAACCCTTATGATTCTTAACAAGCTGCTCTCAATTGGCAGTGGCACTTTTTTTTTTACCATAAAACAGACCAAATGGAGAACCCCTAAACGCGCTCTGAACCAGGAGTTTAGTGAAGCTGCTTCACCCCGTGTGACAGAGGTTAACAAACTGTAAACTGAGAAGCAAGACACATCAAACAAACAGATCATGCAACCGTGCAAGCGAGAGAAACACATTTGGACAGGAAACGCAACGAGGACGTTATTGTTGTTGTGGGAAAACAAAGATGAGGACTCATTCCTGAACCAACTTACTGAATGTCTTTGTCCCATACCCATCATCACCTATCCCCAGGATGTCCTATTGGCCGTCCAAAGAGAGCCGGAATAGGAGAAAGAGAAGAAGGAGGAGAGCCGCAACATAAGCAGAAGGTAAGAGGCAGTGAAAGGAGGGAGCTGTGGGCCTGCAGGCCGGATCAAAACCCATCTGTCTCTGTCCAGACACTGAGCAGCCAGCAGGGGGAGTGAAATACTACATGTTGACAAGTAGGCTAGTTGAGATTGAACCTGAATGATCTCTGTAGGGAAACTGGGTCGTACAATATCACCATATGGGGACACATCATAGCAAATGAACAACATTGACTTGGCTCCTCTCCTGACTGATCAGTATCTGAGCCAGCATGTCTCTGACTGTGATCCAAAAGAAAGAAAGAACACAAAGACAAGAGGCAATGATCAAGAGAGAGGAAGCAGGAACAGCCTCCATGAAGCCCCTACCCTTGATATAAACCTGTGAAACCTCTACCAGCCCATGAGACCTACACTGACCCTGCATGTAAAGGACATGTGTGTCTGTGAGCTTACTTACGGTCTGAATCACTGCCATCCTGCTCACCCTCTTTGTTCTTGTAGAATGGGAACTTTCGTGTGAAGATGAAATTCTTTTTACGTTTGTCATTGAATGACTGTGAAGGGAGAGAGAGCATGGGGCAAACAGGTATATCTGTCACGATCATGCAGACAAAACAACTGCTTGCAGAAAGTGGGACGTCAAGAAGTGTATACAGTGAAAATATCCGTACATCTACCCATCATGTCACTGTGAACAGTTGGATGCTCATTTAAATAATATTGTATTCAACTTCCATTTAAACCATTTAAAAAAATTCTGGTAAAAGAAAGAAAGAGAAAATCTTTTCATGCTGAGATTTTATTTTGCTAAAATACTGGTGGCTGATGAAACAAAATGACTTACATCTACTTTACATTCTATGTCCATATCTCTTATTGCTGAAGAGATACATTTTCTCAAGCTTGGCTACAGACGCTTGTGTATTCAGTGCATATCCAAGCCACTGGAGAGGTGTAAATTCTATTTGAGAGTTCAAACTCATCATTTGAAACCAGGAGGTTGTGTGTTGTCATTGAGCTCATTATGAGGAACTGATAGGACTTGACAGAGCAGGAAAAGCGCACGTGGAACTGATAATGTTAACAATAGTTCCATTCAATTAAAGTGTCCAAGGAAGCCATAGAGGTAAACCATCATGCACTATACCAGGATTCAGCCACCATTCATGTTATTAATTCCACCTGTGCTTTTCCTGTTTTAACGTGTCAAAATGTCAGCTGTGAAAATGGCTAATAAAGAAGCTTATGAAAGCTTCAGATTAGGAGTTACAAAGTGGATGAATCAGAAACAGTTCAGTACAACAGTAGAAGTCTAGTTCTGTCCATGTGGGGGAATAAAACTGTCCATTTCTTGTTGACGTGCCACAGTTGCATCAGAGGCATTTAAAGTAAAAGCAAGGTGAGAAAGAGTCAGAGAGATCATGCTATGAGAAAAAGTAAGATAACCAGGGTTTAGTCATAGAAAAGATTGTGATAAGCACACACAAAACACATGCAGTGATAGAAACAAAAGGTGGAACTCAAGAGGATGAGACTTCAAATAATGAATAGTGTGTCCGTATCATGATTTAGAAAGAAAATGATGCTGCTGATGTGTGATGTGTGTACAGAGTCATGCTCAAGTGTATTTACAGCCAAATTGTCAGATGGTCATTTCTTCCAAACGTTCATGTTTATCCTTGTTATTGATCTGTTAGACGGTGGACATTTACACCTGCTTTCTAGTATGGTTTTACTTGGTAAAATGTAATTGCCTTTTTGATACAGCTGTATAAATGAGATACATGTGTGCAAAGTAAAAAGTGTAGTTAAAAAATGTTTGACCAAAAATCAATGAAAGAACTGACTCACTTGTCATAAATCAGTCTCAATTACCACTAAGGACAAGACTAAAAGGAAGTTGGCTAATTTCTTGTCATTACATGACTTGGGCTGTGGCTCATAGTTGTGATGTCTTTGATGTAAATGAACAAACACGCACGTACGCACGCACACACACACACACACACACACACACACACACAGTGTGAAACTGGCTAATGTGTTCTACTGAATCAATGAATTCTAAGAAAGTTTTCAGACCAAGTTGTTAATGGAAATTAAAGTGCAGGAAGAAGAACAAAGCTGCGGAACCAACATCTGACAATGTAAATGATGAGGCATTTAAATGTGGCTACACAGGAAGCCATACAGTCACGTAAAGATTGAAAGATTTCACACTATGACTCATCAAATTATTATCGTGGTGATATAAATGGTCACTTTGCAGCTCTCATAAAGGCACTTACCCCTTTTGAGTCAAATGACCCTGGCTTGGCATTGAATTTCACAGTCTTCAGACGTGCCCGCTCTTTCCTTTCCACCCTGCCAAGCAAACAGCCATTTCAGTCATTAACCTTCGAGATGAAATGAAATGACTCACGATGACACTACGCTGAACTACAGAAAGTTTTGGGAACTTTGAGGTGAGGACAAGTCTCAAACATTTGTACTTTAAGTTTCTTAAAATCTATATTTTCCTCAGTCATCGCTGCTAACTATAGAGATTGTATGTACACTAAAGGCTTTTCATTTTTAACCATCCACTGAGCTCCTGGACTAAGATTCTTTATGCCACACCCTTCCCATGGATAAGAGCATATATTGTCATTTTTTAAATGATTTAGTTTCCTTTCCAAGAGCAGCAGTGGGTGTAGGGGACAGCAGAAGCACTTTTCTTCATTAACTATGAGGGAAATTGAAGAATATCAATAAGTTGCTGTCTGTGTGTCACCAGTCACAGAGGCAATGATTGCTTCTTTTTTAGGATATATTTAGTAATATATAATATATTTATCGATAAATCTTTGACTGGCTTCAAGAGTTTTCACAACCAGACACAGATTTCTATGCACCGCTCACCGTCTCTTGCTGGGGATGACACCCATTTCCTCACTGTCTCCATGTGGGGTCACACGACGGGCCTGCCACCACTCATCATCTGAGGCGTTGATGACGTGGAGGATGTCCCCGTACCTGAAGCTGAGTCCTTGGCTGGGGAGGCCGCTGTCCTTTGACTTCTCATAGTCAAACAGTGCCCTGTTCAGCGGAAGATATCATGCGTACCAGGATTATTACTGCAAATACTTCGAATTCCTATTTTGTCACTGCCACTCCTCCATGTGAGGTCTTTCCTGATTTGATAGAGCAACTTGAAGCACAGCTTTACCAGGTCACAGAGAATGGTGACTGTTGTTCCATGGGGGTTGCTATAATAAGAAATGTTCTTCTGACACCCTGTTCCAGTCACAGATCTCAAACCCGTTTTTTACATGTATGAGTGCAATCTTAACATGAACAGCGTACACTCCATGTTACATAATGAAACATCATGAGTTTCTCAGTCATTTGTACGACAAGGAAATAAAACAAGCCTTTTTAATGACTGTATCAAATGGAGAACATGTTTGATTTTCTGAATTCTCTGAATTTAGCTTGAACATCCAAAACTAGGGTAAAATCCAAAACAGACCAACCTCACATAGAGCGATCTCTTTTGATTGGTTCGCAGAGATCCCGACCCAGAGCTCATGCTGTGGTTCATCATCTGTTCCCGCAGGTCATGGATTTTGGCCTCAAAACGCCCGTACTCTGCAAGACAAGATTAGAATGGATGAAGACTGACAGCCAGGTCTGCATTGAGACTCCAGTGCTGTACATCCTGGGAAAGAGGAATTCAACCTAACGATGCTGCTAAACTCTATCTGCTTGAATTCTTAAGAGATTATTCTCACTAAAGTGAAATTAAAGGAGGTGATGACAAAGTCAGGGTGTGTGCTCAAGGGAAATTTGCACTTGACATATGCTACTGTATATTATTTTCATTGTGAGCTTAACGCAGTGCACTGCATGTACATTATTAAAGTAAATGGACACATATACAGGAGGTTTTCTTTACATTTACACCTTCTAAAATACTGTGTTCTTAATTGGTGACATGTCATTTGCTACCAATTTGTCATCAATACTCTACTACAGTAACTATACTGTAGTTAGACTAAATTAATTCCAGCTGACATCTCCTATATTTCTGTCATTTGTGGTCATTTTTAGCCATGCAAAAAGCTAAACCTCTTGCAGCAGACGTTCGTGACTAAATTGATCCATTAAGATTCAAAGCAAAATTCTATAATTAACATAAAAATGCACCCATTTAAATCATGTAGAGGAAAGAGATATGAGCTATCTAATTTGTAATTTGAATGAGCTATTTAAATTCCGGAGGTCACTCTTTGTGTTGCTGGCTTTACACAGAAAACACACAGAAACACATCATTGATTTCTTTTGTTTACAAAGATGCACTTTGCATGACCCACTAGGATTTCCAGTCAGTGACGTCTGAAGCCATGAACTGAATCGCTCTTGGCAAAGCAAAAGAGGATGTCAGGATGTGAAAACCAGTCACACCGTTGACAAGTATGCTTTTCCTGACAGTGCAGTTACTATGAGGATGAAAAAGCTGATAACTTGAGGCATGGCTGACTAATCTGTCACTCGCAGAAGATCAAGCAGTAAGGGGACATGACATGTTGTGCCATGACATAACCGACCACTGACTGCACTGTGGAAATGAAAAAGAAAGAGCAAGAAAAATAAGACAAATATACTGTAGATATACCTGAGAATAATGAATGAGTTGTAATTTTAAGATGTTTTTTCTTCAATTTTATCCGAGAAAAGCCTGTTTTCTACTAGATGTAATTTTCTACAGGCTGTCAAACAGGCATCCAACTCATCCTTGCTTTCTCTGACACTGATGCTCTTCTTCATCGCGCCATGAGATAGGCTATTAAAGAAATAATTAAACCGAGTTTTCAAATGTGAGCAAAAGAAACTTCTCATTCTCCGTAATCATCTTTACAACAAAAGGAAAAATCACAGAAACACTCACTCTCTCACTTATCTTCCTCTCCTTTTTGCTGCCCATCTTAGCTCTCACATACCTGTCTGCATGTTCACTCTGATGCTGTATCTTCTGCTGCTGTCGTCTCTTTCTTATATTGTGTTCCCCTAGTGCTCCTGCCCTGTGTTCTCTACACACAGTCCAATACTGTGACTCTGCTGAGAGCAGCACTAAGTAGAGAAAGGGAAACACCTCTCTCTCTCCTGTGACTGCTCATAAGCAGCACAGGGGCGGAGACAAGCGCCAAACAGAATAACTGCTCCAGACTGATAAAGCATTGCTTTATCAGTTAATGATATACCAGACAACTCCTCTCCCTGTCACATACAGTATGTCTGATCATAGACCACTGCATTATAAATCTGGAGCTATGAAACACTTCAGAGAGAAAACTTGTAGTTTTGCAGTTATTTTCAGGCATTAGATGACGACTGGCTTTTACAGGTATTCTTTAATTTGTTTGTTTGGCCTGAGGTATTTCAGCCTGACCTTCACTTGTACACCATCCCACATACAGTTTACCTGTCTACGCATCAACGACAAAGGTAACTTAGTAATCTTTTGTGATTCAATGTTGACCTCTATTGTTATGCAATATGACAAATCAATAAAGATGTCTTGATTCCTCCTAAGCATTTGTGCATGTGAATTTGCAAAGTTCATGGAGCACTATGTATGTGACATAAGCATCACGGCACCACAGAAGCCTCTGCCTGACCCTTCCTGTATTTCTGAAAACAGAAATCTCTTACTCAGATACCTTAAACACACAATATATCATTTTCTGCCAGAGTTGTTGTCTTCATTGTGAAACAACCAGCTTCTCACGGTTAGGATTCTTTAAGTGTTCATTGTTCAGGAAGTTTTTACCGGGACCCGAATTATCTGCAGAGGTCTCCTCCTCTCCAAAACAAACAGACCCGGTGATTAAAAACACTGAATAAAGCAGTTTCACGTTAAAAATCCTCAAATCAAAAGAACATCAGGAGGGGCTGTGAGCCGAGCTGCCACAAATATTTGCTCAGCTTGTTTCTTGATAACTTAAGATCCAGATGTCCAATGACTGAAATTCTTCATCTGGTTAAAAGATATAGTTAAAAACAACTAAGATCTAAAAGTGTATTGGAAAAATGTGGCTTAAAACTGGATAAAAAATCAATTTATGTATGTGTATGTATTATGTATAATGTAAGTACACAACTCAACAAAATATATAACATAGGTCTAGTAGTTATTAGACATTTTAACACATAAAGTTACATATTGGGCCTTTAAGTAGCCTACTTTTTAAAACTCACTAACATTAAGTAGCCAGCTGACATTTACATGTGATGCTATGCTTGAGAGAGTTAAACATAGTGTACATACAACTCTTAAAATTCACAGATTTTGAGGTTTTGAGATATTTACTGATGACATTTTTGTCACCACACCAGTACAGTGGAGGTGAACGAGATTTCATTTGTCCACATCAATGACAAATTTCACTTCAAAAATCAACAGCAATGCCTCTTCAAGAAACAACATCCTGCTTACTCTGGATAATCCAAAGATACTTTAGTTTTATCTACTTTTGTTGGAACAGCTTGCGATGAAAACTGTTGACAGCTGAACTAAACATTATGCACAAAACTGAAACTAAATGAGCTGCACTACAATAGTGAGTGATGGCTAACTATGGGATGGAAAACACACCAGATGTAAAAAAAAAGAAAGCATCATTTCAAATAGATTCTCAAAGGGGAAGGAGAAAGGACAGTGTTTGAAGGGTCACGACCTGGGAGCACAGGAACAAAAGGCAAAGTCAGGAGGGTTGAAACAGTGCATGTGCAGTTGAGGACTGAGAGTCAAACAGGTTGGGAGAGGTAAGGATCAGGTGTGCTTCAGTGGGTCAAATGCTTGGTGAATAGGAGTGAAGAGACTGTCTGTGATCGCATTCACTCAGTGACTCTCAGTGAATGATGCTAATGCTCAGAGCAGCCACAGGTGCCATTGGCACAAACCTGGTGCTGGAGAAGGAGCCCGTCGCGGTGAGCATAGAGCAAGTTCTGATGGGTAAGAAAAGAAAGTAGTTAGTCTCAGAGGGGTTTAGAGTCCAGTTAGACCGCTGTAAGATGTCATCTCAGACTGGAACAAGGAGACGAAGTGGAAAAGATGAGTTAGAAGACTCTGAAGAGGTCTTCAGATTGAACTTGATGACAAGTTGATTTGCTTCTTTATTGATCTATGCTGCATTACTGAACAGTCTCTTGTGAGACAGAGCTAAGTCAGTCCAAACCTCTGCGTAGAAAACTTTGCTTTCAGCATCAGCTCTCAAAATTTCTTAAAACTGGTCATGTTTGAGAGGCAAAAGCAATCTAACACCAATTTTCAAGTGACCAGTCTCTGGAGTCACTTGTTGCCAACTATTCAGCATAAATCAAGACATGTATAATAGAACTTTGACTCTTCTTTAATGTTTGGATGAAGATCTGAGAGAAAATAACCATGATGTAGATACTTGTGTGACAAACAGCTCTTGGTATAAGGGGCTGGACAGTTTGTGAGTTTGGCACCTCTGAGACATTGAGAGGTCTTTGGCTGAGTCACTGCCTCCACAGCCCTCAAGTAGATACCGCTGCTGTTGACCTTAATCAGAGGAGGCATGTTACCAGTCAAAGCTGTCTGATGCATTATATGTTAATGACAGAAACATGTCAGACAGTCTTTGGTTGATGGGGGGTTGTTACAATGTACAGGCTGATGCAACAGGACAAAGAAACCACTCATTTACAAGCAGAATGTTGTTTGTTTAATCAGATAATACCAATTACTATGCATCAGACTTTGTGTCAGTAGATTAAACTTCCAGTTATTCAACATTCACAATTCTCACAGTTATCATTCTCAAGCTAGAATCGATGTCTGGGAAAACGGTTCCATTAGCATCCATTAAGTAAACAGGGGAGATTCCGAGAGGCAGCCTGAACCAAAACAATTTTTGCAGATAACTGATGATTCATGATGATTTTTTGTGCTGAGGGGAACACTTTCTGTGTATAACCATGTGAAAAACAGCTGCGACTGTAAGCTCAGTTTAAGTGTCACCTTGACCCTAAAGGTGCCTGGTGGAGTTTACATTCAGTGTTAATCACCAAAATGAATTGTGTGTATTCTTTAGGTCTAAAAGGTGTCTAATGCATTGCATTCTCCATAAAACATATGCACAGTGGATTTTTCTTAAATGTTTGAAACCTGCATTGTTTACATCCATGTTTACTAGCCAGCAGTCTTCTTCCTCACTTTGTTGGTGCATTGCTGTGGTGCATTACCGCCACCTGAAGATCAGTGGAATAGTGTGAAACTATTGTCAGGGATGAGTATTGCATCACCTGCATGCACATACATATACATCCCAATTTAACAAAACAGGGCTCCATATGTAAAAACATGACTCTATAGCACTACTTGTGGTCAAAAACTCCAAAAGGCACTTTTAACTCAAATCTCAATCATAAGAGAATCGTGTAACAGTCAATTTAGTGCTAGAATCCTCTGAGTCTAAATTCTTGCAGTCAGGTGGGGTGAAGGGACAAAAACAAGCCTTGGAATTTAAAAATGACAAACCAAACATGAAATGAGAAGGGAGCTTGCATTATCTTCCTGTCTCAGCTATGAGTTGGTACAATTGTCCAGCTAGCATCTAACTTGACGACCAGTGAGGACCCTGTCTTGCTCTCTTCTCAGTCTACATAGAAACCCCACCTCCACTGCTGAGGCTGGCAGGCTGGTGAAGCTGTCACTCATTTGTAGGTTTGTTGTTTTTTTCTGTGTTCTGCCCACAGAACTGACTGTTTTGCTTTCTCCTCTTCTGAGTTATCACCATACAGAATGAAAATGGAGACTTCTGTGGGGATGCTTTTATTGTAACTCTCCAACAGAGCTTAAACACGTGTTTGATAGTGATGTGTGAATAAAGTTAATGAAAAGAAACATAAAGTGGAATTGCTCAGTGGGTAGAGAAGACCTGCTTAAGCACTGTCCTGTGAATGTTCCAGCTGTTGAACAGGATGTTTACACCATGAGCTTCTTGTGTTTGTACAGTAGCTTGTTTGTGCTGACTCACCTTCTGGTCTGTACTGGGCGATGATGGTGACCACCTGTCCTGCTCCTTTCAGTGCTGCTGCTGCTTGTTCATGTGTGGCTCCTCGTAGGTCAATGCCATTCACCTGTGTGAACAACAAGGCAATACAAAGGATTATTTTTCTGTTGTACTGAACAAAGTACAATGAGGTTGAGGACAATGTAAACAAAGGATTTTCACTGAGGCCTCTTGTCAGAATGACTGATTAGGGATTAACTGAAAAAAAATCACTACCTCACATGATGTTCCATGCAAATCAATACTGTAGCTCTCTCTCTCTCACTCTGTCTCCCATGTTCTTGCTGAGACAAGTTGCCAATCACAAACATTAGCTTCCAGAAATATGCAAGAACATCTTTCACATCTTAAAACATCTCAAATTTAGTACTCTCATAAATAAGCAACTGTCTATGAGCAGGACAGTTACACCATGAGCTTCCTGTGACACAGTTAAGATTCCATCCATGAATTCAATTCTCATGTTTTCAGGACATTGACTACAAATATTTTTCTCTGCCTCTTCAACTTAAATTAAAATAGCATACAAGTGTTCCAACTTCTCACATTATCAAAAGAAGGTTTTTTCACTAAAGAGGATAAACACAGTTTTCCAGCTCAGTTCTTAAACACCTCTTCCTTAACATTTGGTGTGCTGTTTCAGTGTCAGGAACCTGAACAATGGCAACAGACCAAACAGCCCGAGGTGTGAGTGTAAAAAGAGCCATGCTGGATATGAGCAGATATACTCAATAGGAGGGGAGAGACAGAGGAAGTTATTGTTAGACTTAAAACCAGGCCACTGTTTGAATGTTAACTGTCTGCTTTCATCAAGGTAGACTGATGTGCTGATTGGACACAAATTAAGTGGCAGACAGTGCCATGTTGATTTACTGCAACAATCTGCAGGCTATACAATACCATAACACCACAATTAAATGAGACAGTGTAATCTGTTGCACAGTGTGGTATTAGTGTGGGAGGCAACCTATTACAATTAGCTATAATGAGGCAGAACACTTGACTTCCTCCCAGCTACTTCCCACTGTGTAATCTGTTCATTATCTCAGTCAATCATCATACATATGTTGATATTTATTATTTATTGGTGTGAAAGCCTCCCTGTTTGTTAATGCTGCTGAGTTCATTAAACAAGGGGAGCAGTTTTTCTCAAGATGGAATATGTTTTTAAAGAGGCTGGACTTATGCAAAACTTATTCACAATTAGGTATCATCTTCCAATCTAACATTTTTAAGAAGCTTAAATGTGGCGTGGAATGCCCAAACTGCATAAATCAGAGGACAAAGACATCAGAAAGAAAATCATCTCTGATGGAGACTGGAAACCTTTGGAAATCTTTCAATCAAATCTGAATTGAACAATCAAAATGAACATATATGTATATGTAATATGTAATATGGATTTATCTTAATGTTGCAATTATTCTAGGGATAGAAAGTCAGGTGATCACTTTAAGTAATTCTCAATTACATTTTACATGATGAAAAACTACACTCACTATGAGGGTGCTTTATGAAAAGTCAGAAAACTCTGATTAGTTAACGTACACCTTGTTCAGATGCTGAGTCCAAAAATTGTGCAAAGTACAACACACAGAGGTATTTTTGACACCTCTGTATCTGATGAAGGGCCAATCCAGGCTTGAAAAGTTGTGTTTTTTTTTCTAGATGTAATTTTAAAAAATCTAGTAGGAGCATTCTGCAGTGTTGTGAGACCTGGGGGAGCATCGTTAATATATCCTTCATTTGTTTTGCTCTTTGAAAACACAATGCAAATGCAGACTGTTTGCCACTCAGAGGGAAGAGAGTGTAACAACATCTGCACATGCTGACATCACACCCATACTCTTTACAGACTGGATGACCACCAGAGTTTGGCCATCAGTCAGAATCTTTGAGGAAATCTTACCTGGATTTTCAGGCCCTTTATAGAAGGGACATGTAGCATTATGATACACATATCATAGGCGACTTTATTAATATAGATACTGGACCTGAATGTGCAGGTGTAAAAAACTCCTCTACAGGTCATCTGTAATTCATACATAAGTACAGTGATGTTAAAAGTTAATGGCATGCAGTGAGAAACTGGATCTGAAAACCTTATCATTTAACAAGACCTGCGTTAAGTTAACTCACTCTTAACTACCACAGACACACCATACCTCTCTGCAGTTATATTTATAGAAATACTGCAGCGGTTATGTTTTACTAGAACAAAAACCAAAACCAAAACAGAAAAAACCACAACCAGGTTGTTACTATCTGTCTCTGAACATGAATCTAGGCCAGTAGGACTATTACACTCTCTATTAATATGCTGAGAACACACAGGTTTAACACAAGACAACCATTTTGAAATCAGATCTGTAGCTGCAGTGAGGCTGCATAGCCCTCCTTTAATTAGTTTCCATCTTTCTTTTTTCAAATCACTTTTGATATAAAGATGTGCAGTATGTAACAGGTAAGAAGACATTCAAAAATAAGCTGAAGTATTTGGAGTTATTATAGTCTATTAATATGCATTTAATCTCTAGGCCACACATTTCTATAACACACAAGGAAAAAACTCAAAATCCAGATGATGACATGCAAATTTACACATCATGATTTCTAATCTCACAACTCTTTTACATGTTTCCAACATGGGTGTGTTTCTTGCATCTTTCTCTCGTGCACTCACCGATAAGATCTGGTCGCCTCGCCGCAGCTCTCCACTCAGATCAGCGGGCCCTCCAGCCAGGATGAAGGAGACAAAGATGCCCTCGCCATCTTCACCGCCTACGATGTTGAAACCCAGGCCTGTGGAGCCTTTGTGGAGCACGACCTTCCTGGGTTCCCTGTACAGACAGTTCAGATAGTACATCAGCTCGGGGGAGTCAGTGGGTCTCAGCATCCTCAGCTCAGGATAGTGGAGGACAGAGAGGTGGACAACAATCGCGCAGTACTTCGACAAAAGCCTCAGTGATGCTTTTGCTCAGGCAACAGAGCTCAAAGACTGCTGGAGCTCCACAGGGGGATGGTGCTCTACTTAGGATCACTTGTCCCCAATTCAGTTCTGACGGAAAAGGAATCTCGTCACATGCTTACACACACACACACACACACACACACACACTGGTTTGCTTTCTCTCTCTCTCTCTCTCTCTCTCTCTCTCTCTCTCTCACACACACACACACACACACACACACAGATACATGTATACGATGTGCACAAACATAAACAAAAGGACACCAGCTCCCTACAGGGTTATAGTATTTTGTGTTCCTGGCACCTCAATATTAACACATTTTTGTTGTGTGGTGCTGAATGTCAGAACTACTTACAGTGTGCATGGAGAGGCAATGGTATGGGTGAAACCTACTATATGATGACGGTAGTCACTCTTTGTCGCTGTCCAACAGAAGGAATATCTAGTTAATTAAACACTGAATTTAAACTATTTTGCAGTTCTGCACAAAAATATTTGCTATTTAGTGACATATCTAAGAGCACCAACACATTATCCTTCCTGAGGATGACCAAGCACATTAATGTCATCATGAACGTTAGCAGCATGCTGCCACCTGCTGGTCAATATATAAATTACAAGTTCATAAGGCAGCAAAGCATATCATTAGGCACCAAAGGTCTTTTTAATTGAGGTGTTTTAGAGGTACAGATGTGTGTTCTCTGTAGACCATCTATTGCCTATTTCAAAGTTAAACACATGAAGATTAAAATCTTTCAAATATGGCACAGGAAAACTACACTGCTGGTGTCAGTACGCCATACAATGTGAGCAGAGTAAGCCTCCTGTTCACTGTCCATTAAAGACACATCACAGACTTAATTTAACTGTATTGTTATTGTTGACTAAACAAGCTGGTGTTATGTATAAACACATGATGTTCTATGCTAAACTGTAATATATTTTGTAGTCAGTGACAGCAACCTCTCTATGGACTCTAACCTTGACGTTAGGCATAATAAAAGCAGCCTCCAACACCAGGCTGACTGCTGATTTGCATACATTTAGGCATTTCTAACAGAGCAGAGACACCCTGATTCCAATCTTCCCTCTGTCATTTTCAACCATCCTTGCAACCATGTAAGTTTTTGACAAATAACATCTTCTGATCACGCAGCAATGCTGTTTGGATGCCCTGCAGAATGAATTGACATTTTGTCAAAGTTATAAATAGATAAGAGTTTGTAGAAAGCTGCTGTGGAGCAGAATACATCTCTCATGAAAGAGAAGAAGAGACTTAATGTGGAGAGAATTGTTTCTTGTTCGTATGTATGTCATGTCTAACACATTGTCTGTGATCTGATTCAATTGAAAACCAGTCTTCTGAGACTGGTTTGCTGCTGTTGTGATTATAAGGACTGTTTATTATAGTGGCATGGTTCACATAAGACACACAATCAGCCCCCTGCTGTAAACGCATGATTAATCATGGAACATTAGAAACATAAATCATTGAAAAACAAGACTTAAAGTTATACAGCTTCATTATGTTACAGACATTTTTAAAGTCTGGAAAATAATCTGTGTATTGCATTTGCAGAGAGACTTAATGTGTGCAGGTGAAGTTGTACATCTAAGGTACAGAGTTACTGTAGCATTAGCTTCAACTGGATGATGATTGTGTATTGTGCTGTTTTGGATTAAATGGATTTGTTTTGCTGAAAAAAAGAAAACCTGATCCTGTGTGTTTGAAAGTGTGTCTTCTGAGGAGTTTGGTGTTTGGAGTACAGAATCAGAATCGGAATTAGAAATACGTTATTGATCCCTGGGGGGAAATTGGGTTCCAAGTGGTTTTATAATAGAAATTCAATGAATAGAGACATCATGTCTACGATGAGGCCACAGTCTCCCCATAATCAACCTCTCAGATGAGTTCCATTACAATCTGGCTGATATGATATTCTACAGCTTGTTGAAGCAAAGTCATCTGAGAATTTAAGAACTCTTGTGAATTGATGTTTAAAACTACTAACTTTTCTTGTTTATATCTACACTACATCCCCACTAAAACACAGCCAGGCAGCCAGGATGTGAGACTCTGGAACAATAGCATGGTACTAAAACCTTCTGATCCACAACTTGGATAATTATCCTCTAATTCCAGCACTGTCGCAGTGAGAGATACTCAGGCAAAGCCATAAAGAACTGTAACAACTGCTCAACTATCTCCAGCTCATATAACCAGTCCAGATATGAACAATAATACATAAGCTGTGTGCTGCTCTATGAACACACACATCACAACATAGAAAAACCAGTCACTCACTCAAAACTCTCACTGTTTGTTTTAATCAGTTTGAGGTGAGAGAAGAGAGGTTAAGTCAGTTTTATTTATATAGTCTAAAATCACAAAGAAAATTCCCTCAGAGAGGTTTACAATCTGTACAACACTGGACCGATTCAAATAAGGAAAAACTCAGAAAGACAACAAGCATCTATCATTGATTGAGGGGGTTGTATGTAGCCACAGCATTAGAAATCTATCAATTCTTGTTTTAAAAGTACACCAAAACATCTTTTTTACATTGCTATCAAACTGATCTTTCATGAAAACCAAAATTGTGCACACTACTATTATTTCTACTACTACTGAATGACTTATTTCACCATCTACACATGCACCTCCCAACACACTGCAGTAAAACTACAGTATGTCAGATATCAGCAGGTCTGTGTGTTTGCCATGTGTCAATCTTTGATAACAGATTTAGACTTGTGAACGTGGGAGGTCCAAAGTCCTGCATAAAATATTCTGTTGTTATATAAAATAATCAGAATGAAATCAAACTAGAGCTAAGGACGTCAGCTCTACATGTCACATTACATTTACAATACATTAATAATAATCCTATCAGTTTCAAGTATTGATGAGATAAAGAGAAGAATACATTATTTCTAAAATTAGCCTCCATGGCAAAACACTTTTAACAAAAGAAGACCTTTACAAGGTGGTTGCTCATCTAATTCACCGCCACAGTTCATTGTAAACTCAACTAGGCTTTACTCAGAGATCAGCTCAGCTACTGAATGACTCAATTTTAAAGTTGTAAATACAGGCTCCTTGTTTCACGACCCTTCAGTGCACCTTTGGTTGCCCACAGTCCCAGAGATATGATTCACTGCATACTGGATCAATCTTTGGGAATATGCACTTATAACTCATTCTTACTCCTATTCACTCGAGACTAAAATGAACCAGTGAAAGAACTGCGCTACCATGGTAACAGCATTCAAACCAGGAAACCTATCAGCTGAGCAAAGGTTAAACAGTAAAACGTATTATTGTTTCTTTCAGCACAAACAGAGCAATAAAAAAGTCTGTTTGAACAATGACAGACAGCAACAAGCCCCGGCACACAAATTCCCCTATTTAATATTTTACATTATATTTTATAAAATATATAACGGCATTTTTATATATACAGAGAGGTTGTTGGGGTCAGGCACTGGTTAAAGGTTACATTATGGGGTTAGTAAAAGCAACTAACTACAACAGAAGAGGTCACATGTCACCCTGGCAGCATGCAACAGCCTCAACTTATGACCAAATTAATCCATCATTTTGGGTGCTTTCCATTTGACTAACATGGCTTCCTGCCTCCCTCTCATGTTTAGCTCCACCAATGAGGGGTTGAGAGAGAGATGTGAGGAAGACTCGTGAGGATGGAGGGACTGTATTCACCAAATGGGACATCCTTGCTCACTCCAGCGTCATCATCCATGATGCTTCTCATCTGTCCTACAATGTGTAGAAATGATGTAGAAATAAAGTTGGAGTGCCCCATTAGCCTACTGGTTAAGCCTAACACCACAAAACAACAACGTCCATGATTCCATTCTAGCCACCAACCTTCATTGCATGTCATACTCCTCTCTCTCCCCCTGCTTCCTGTATTTTTCAGTGTTCTAACTATCAAATAAAAAAGGAAAAAATCCAAAAATCTTTAGAAATGATTAAGTTACAGTGTTAAAGACAAACACCTGAAGCCTAATGACTGCTGCTCTAACACTGATTAGAGATCTACTGCAGCAATAAAAACAGCTATAAATGAAAAATCTATAATGTGTCTGTGAAAGGCTGCAGGTACAGTAAATCTGTTCTTTTCAGGCTCCAGCTGATGTTATAGGACTTATAATAACCACAACTGTGCAGCTGTAGGGGACAAATATTCGGTTCTCATTTTTTCCTGAAAGAGCAAAGTTACTCTTGGAATGGAAACTAAGAAAAGTAGAAGATGATAATTACTTTATGCATAAACATGAATAATGTTATTCCTGTTTCCACAAGTAGCTTCCTCAAGCTACAGTATTGCAATCATGCAATAATATTAACATTACAGAAAAGCTTCTTTTTCCACAGCAGCCTAGCCATTCCTTTATTGGCCCATTAGATCAGCTGACCAATCACTAAACTTTCTGATTGTAGGGGTGTTGTCATCTGATAGAAAACGTCCTCATAGGGAACACCTGTGGCTCCTCCCTCTGTGCTCCTCTGGAAGACTTCTCTCAGCTTTGATACATTTAATTGATTGGAACATGCTTGATGATGGTAGTACTCGATCAGCCATCATCAAGAATTTCCCGTCACAGGCTGGCAGACGGAGAAGCAAGTAGCATAATTAGCGGAATGGAAAGCACCTAAAGACTTTCCCTGCAAGGAAGCACATTATCCACATACCAGAATTCAAGTACTGTGGATTACCTTCTGTAGATAGGATGTAGACCTAATTTAGACCTACAGCCAGATATATAGCACAGTGGCTAAAAATGTATAGTGCTGAATTTGTTTCAGGTTGTTTCTAATTCTTACATGCCCCACCTTATTCCAACACATTTGTCTTTTGTGAGTTCCTCTGTCTATATTGTGAGCCAATCTTTGATAAAACTGTCAATGTGTTGGTGGGAGATAAGGCAAGGATGCTCTTGCTAATTCAGAGCCCTGAAGAGAGTGAGGAAAGAGGGAAGAAAGGCATGCTGGTTTGAGGAATCAAGACCAAGACGTGGTTGCCGGGGGCTCAAAGGAGGAGGCAAGCGACTGAATGCATGAGAGAAAGCCAGGTGGTAATTAAGGACGAGACGGTAACATAGCAAGCTACTTATATGGTGGGATGGGGCACAGTGGTGGAGTGCAGAGACGTAGTGATGGTGGTGGTGGAAAGTACCTGGTGATGTCCGAGTCAGGGAACAGGCCTAAGTGATAGTTTGGGAGGGGGATGGAGTGGAGGAGACTTTTGTCGCACTCCACTGGGGAATAGTGTCGGGGGGAGGGTGCTTTGTCACATAGTTTGTTCACAGTGCTGTAAACTGGCTCAGGAGGCCTACAGTGGAGTGAGAGACAAGAGCAGAGAGGTTAGTGTCCAGAGAGGGGGGGTGGGGGGAGAGATGAAGGGAAAGGAATAAAAAGATGATGGAGGCACACAGATGAAAGAAGGAAAGAATTATAGGGATAAAGCAGTATGAGATATGGTATAAAGAGCAGGAGGAGCTACTATGATATATGGTTCTCGCTGGTCAAAACACACACAGAAGTCAGAGGGTTGGCATGCTTTACATCTTAAAAAGAAAAGACACTTAAATTGTTTTCATTGTCAATATGATATATCAATATATTAAAAAAACAGTTTGTTTTGTTTTCTTGAACAACTAATTGTTCATTCTATAAAATCTCATATTGCTCTTTCTGTCTGACCACCAGTCTAAAACCTGAAGGTCATCCCTTTACCATGAGACAAGCAGCAAACCTTCACATCTGAGAAACTGAAACCAGAGAATGTTGCTTGATAAATTACTTCAATGACTAATTCATTATAAAAATAGTTGACAATACATGTTTTGGTTTTGATTAAGCGATTATTGGAATACTGTAATTGTTTCAGCACATGGTCATCATTAAACTCATTTCACATGAGGTAGTGGTATTAACATTTATTCACATCTAAAGCTTTGATGATTTTTAAGTAATGTAATTTCTGATATGAACATTTATGCAGCTCGATACTGCAATAGCTCTTAAAGTCATGTACTTTCACAGCTTAAGGGAATATTGTGCCACTGAATAATATAAATGTACATATAAGATAAGTGTAAGTGTTGATACAGCATTTAGGTTAGAAAAGGAGATTTATCTCCATACTATAGATAATGTTAAGAGCCCATAATGACTCAGTATATACTGTGATTATCTGTATGTTAGCATGTTAGCACACTCTATTGGAGACACTCCTTTAAGAACAAACTTTAAAAAATCTGGTGATCAGCTTATGTGAACATGAAATAATCTGTATTGAACACAATCATGGAGAACTTATTATGATCTGTGCGGAGAAGGTTTACAAGGCAACATAGGCACAAAACATTCAACGAACAAACATTCTTCATAACTCTCGGTCAGGCATCCAAAACAAAATAAAGAGGCTCATGCAATAAAAAGTGTCATGGATTCATTTCTATGTCCAGTGATTTCCTTGTGACACAAACTATGCGATATGGGGTGACGGACATGCAAAAGCATGCAGTGCTGTGGGTGACACTAAATCTCTCACCTCAACTGGAAGTGCTGGGACTCAAATCTGTGACCCTCCCCATCATCTAGCGAGGGATTTCTAATGGGATGGAAAAGTAAACCTTTGATAACCAACCTCTGATGACCATCATTGTGTAATAAAAAAAACGCTATTTAAATTCACATTTATACATGAAAACACTGATCAAAGAATCACATTGAGGCATGCTACAGAGAACAAAACAACTGAAAACAGACAAACCACGTCCTTGAAAGTACTGAAGTGAATTGCCCATGTCAGGGATTTATAGAGTCATCAACAACATGATCACGACACATCAGTGTGTAAGCTCACACACGATCAGCCTGCATGGAGAGGAAGTGCTCATCTGCTGCAAACACTCAAATTCATATTGTTGGATAAATATTCAGTGAACTCTGAGTGTGTGCATGTGAACTGAGCTGAATTCAAGTGTGTTAACTGGAGCATGCAGTACAGTATGTGAGTTTAGAAAGGAATTATTTATGCGTAAGTGTGTATTTGTGACACTGATCTGTGTGTGTGTGTGTGTGTGCTGATGTGAAGCTAGTAATCATACTTTTGCAGACAAGATTGGAGTAGATGGATATACTGTACTCTAGGTCTTGCCTATACACTAGCTCATTCATAGTCACGCACATACACAGTGTTGGATGTACTAGACTTGTGATGTCACTGTTTGGCCTGCCTTTAGCATACTGCAGCACAACATCACCCCTACAAGTCTCTCTTCTCCATCCTCCTTTTACTTTCCATCTCTCTGACCGACTGTTTGAACAGGATGCAAACATAAAAACATCTTCACCAAGCAGCTCCATCCCTACCAGCTGACTGTCACTGAGGAAGGAAATGTAGACCTAAAGCTATCTGCTATCATCATCATAACAGCCACACTGTTATCCATCTGAAGAAATAAATGGCACTTATAAAGCCTGAAAGAAGGAGCTAAATAGAGTTTGGGCGGGTTTACCCTCCACTGCATCTGGTGATATGAGCTGCCCTTCAGGCAAGGGTGTTTCACTAATCATATTTCCACATGACTGATCAACATGACAGTACTATCAAAGAAAGAATGAGTGTGAATGTCTTAGGACACTAAACAAAATGAGGTCACTTCATCTGCTTGCACAGTGTTTTCTTCAGACAGCATGAAAGCGATGACTGAGAAGGCTGCAGGGTTGAAGCTTAAGGCATGTTAAAGGTCAGAGATGAGAAATTTCAATGATGTCATATTTTACTGGAGCATGTGGTCAAATACATGCCACCGTTTTTGTACCAGCTGTTATTTCACTTTGGATTCCTGACTGTGTGCTTGTACTCTCAATAATGGTCAACTGGTGAGATGCAGAAGGCAGAGAGTCTGGACATTTGGCTTTGTTTCTCTTGCTGAATCATTCATATTGCAGTGAGCTGAGCTGAGGCAACCAGTCAGTCCAGATCAGACCAAAATTCAGTGACCTTATAAAGACCCATAGGTGCCATTTGGAGTCTGGAAGAGGACTGCACAGCTGGCCTGTGGGGGCAAGGTTCATCTCTCTTTTTCTTTTATTTATTAGCCTTTAACTCAGTCAAGTTTATGCGTTCAAACGTTTGAAACTACAGTAGCTTTCATGTGCCATTCAAACAGTCATAAACACTTCTGATTTTCAACGTCATCAGATGACACAGCTTTTCCATTAAAAGAGGAAGTTTCAAAAGTCAGGCAATAAGGTGAAAATAACTGAAAACAACATAATGAGCCTCATAAGAACCTGGACAGCCATACACTACCTAATATTTGAACTTCACACTATATCAGTGATAGAACTAATTTTTACTCAGTAGGTTCCAGTAAATAAATGATAACTGGTATATGCCATAAGAGTATTTTAATTGTCAGCATTACTGAAAATCTGCAAACCATACACATTACCACTCTTTACTTCCTATCTAGTTTTGTTTGTCTTCCTTGTAGTAGAGGACTTCATTCAGTACATGACATGCTTGGCTTCAAATGACTATGAGTAGCAGTAGTGGTAAACACAGCATAAGTGAGAACAACTTTTCACATGTAAAGTGATCAAATGAATGAAGCTAAACCCACAAATGACACGTTATCTTCATACATATGAAGCTTACTGGAGATGCATTATCTGTTATTACAGAAGGCTGAGATCCATGAGGATTGTTAGTATCCACACTGTTTCTTCTGACTGTATGTATAGAACACTATGAACAAGAGTGACATGAGCTACTGTCACAGTGCTAAACTTACAGTCAGCATGGTAATCTCAAAGGCTATTAGGGATGCACCTTGGCCAAGAGCAAATAGTAAACCTCTTAACTCCAAAGAGAATGGAGGACTAATCCTTCACTCAACAAAGCTTAACATAGGGGTCCTTCAGTTATCCTCTGAAATGAGCTTTTGTTATCACTCTACTGCAATATTCCTCCACCAGCAAATGCAATATGGCAACACAAAATAATTCTTGCTACAGCACGCAACAATGATCTAATCTAACACAGAAGCGTTATAGAGTGTATAAATTCATTTCTTCACTGTGATATATAACACTTTTGTTGTTGTGCTGCCTAGAAATCTGCTTTGGTCAGTCATTCTTCAAACACTGTGACATATAACCAATAAATAAGACTACTGTAGGTGAGACTGCCACTCAGACCCAACCTGTTTGATGAGCAGCAGGGGGAACATCTACATTCGGGCTCACCATTTGGTGAGCAGGAAGACAAAAGCTTTATAGATTTGACTAGATAGGAAATTTGGCCCACTTGGTCCTGAGCCTTCTGGCAGCTTGCTCTGGGATTAGGTGTTAGGGCAGCTGAGGTGGGGAACTACTAATGTTTGGCTGTGACTCATTCCAGTAAGACATCTTAAGCTTTCTGCTGTTTGGACTGGGAGCAGTTTTCAGTGAGATGTGACTGAAAATCAAACAGGTAGATGTATATGAGGAAAGGGAATAAGACAGAGAGAAAACACAACAATTGACTAGAATAAAGAACCAAAAAGGAGATGGAATGTGTCAATAAAAAACACTCGAAATGAAAAAGTATTCAAAAAGTTTTTGCAGCACTACTGGGCACAACTCTCCCAAATGCTGTGAAACCTTCTGGCGTTGTTTAATTTATGCCTTTGGTTAATACAGTTTCTACCTACACACATAAACCTCTGGGTTTGCTCAACATGCAGTTTCTGTCACTTTCCAGCACTGCTTTACAAAAATAATGGTTGTAGCAGTGAACATTGCCTTTACATGGAGATGTGACAAATGATTTGTCAGGTGTAATATCAGCTCCTGGACATGCTAAGTTCCAACAGTGGGTATGTGCCATATGTCAGCTACAATCATATCCTGTTTTTTTATGGTTGGTTTCTAACAACCCAAAAACTTAACAGATGCCAGAGAAATAAATAACAAATCACCAGTGAAACAGGATGACAACATCCGTCTCTGCTGCTGATACCACATCTATACCACAGAAACAGCCAAGACAGACGGATACACTCTTTCTCTGAACGTCACAATTCAGCCTCGTCATTCTGCAAATGTATTTTACTGTCATGGTACTGCGGCTGGGCCTTAAGTAACCTTTGCTATAACAACATAATTTCCCATGATAAGCAACATTACCAAAGACTTTTGAGACAACAGCTTGTACCAACAGCAACAGCAAAACACAATGAAAGTACTATGGCCCTGCTGTGTTTGATTACTTGATGCTTCAGTGGTTTGCGGGTGTGCGTCATAATCACACTAAATGACATATTATCCAGAAACAAATCATAAAAAGAGACATTCAGCAACACAACACCAGACAACACGAAACAGCACAACACGACACAACACTACACAACACAACAGAGATACAGGACAACAGTAGACCAGTGGTTTTCAAATGGCCTCTATTTTATAAATATGTGTTTTTGTAAATTTGATCAGAATGTTATGTTGCATCCCCTCAGGGCTAAAAAGACCCTTCTTTAAGGTCCCAGAGCTCCTTTTTTGAGGCCATATTAGAAAAAACACTGCAGGGAAAACTAGAAGCTGACTTTAGGATCCATGGGGTTTTACAAAAAACAAACAAACAAACACACAAACAAAAAAAAAAGCCTGATGATCCAAAAACAGAGAAACTGATCTTTTCAAATGGCATCATAACTCAGCATGGAGTTTTGATTGCTTTTTGGATTGCCACACAAACAGTCCAGACAAGGGGCAGACAGGAGGAGCGGGGTGAACACATCTTCTACCTGTAGTTCTAGTAGTCTGGTAGAAAAGGAGGTAATTACCGTAAGAAGGAAAAACCATCCAACCTGTTTATATCCTCTTCCCCCACTAAATGCTTAGGGAGGGGGGAATAACTCCCAGGGGAGATGGGGGTGAGACCAGACTTGTACTCCAGAGTGCCACTGTTGATGGGGGAAGAGATATGATTTTCCATGGCTGGAGAGAAAGCTGCGGAGGAAGAGTGAGAGTGAGAGTAAAAACAGAGTGGATTTGGGGTTCAAATGTTAAATATAAAAGTAGAAGTTTTCTCTTATATAAATATATAATTTTTAAACAAAAGAAAGAGTATCTATTAGTTCAAGTTACAGATTAAATAACAATAAGAATTTGATATGTTCACAGGAAAACAAGTCAAGAGGGTGAATTAAGGAGGTTGCGTGTAGAGTATTAGTATCACCCAAGCCTTTTAGGCACTTTTAGCTCATTGTTTTGGTTTAACAACACATTCACTGTATTGTTCAGTCTCACTGGTATCACCAAACCCATTTTTAGCAGCAGCAGGCAAGTGTTTGCAGTGATAAACCCTATGCCTGCTTCCTGCCCACCAAATAGCAGTTAAAAAGCCACATATTTCCGTCAGGAGTTGGTGGAGACCACAAACAGAGATAAAAGGAGAGACTCAGATTCATCATCTGGCCAGAAAATGTCTCCAAATGAATGCTAATGTTGCATCGTGTCTGCTAGATGCACATTGAAAGTAGGGCGTTATCTGCTAATATGTGAAGCATAAAAACTTAATATATTACTATAAGTTGATGCATGTCAGGGCTGTGAGTCTGACAGCTTGTTTTGAAGTTTTTCAGTCCTCAAGGGGCCAAAAATCGATTAATGCAGCTTTAACTTGTAGAAGGCTTATGTATTGAAGTAGATTCATATTCATCACTCATATATGGCTTCAGGGCACACAAATTCCATGTGTAATAACTTGTAGACTCATCTTTTAAATTTACTACATAATGCTATCTTCTGTCTGGTTAAACTTTTCTAAAGACAGATGAGTAATCATTTCAAATACAAGAGGTGAGGACTTACAGTGTGTGATATCAGGAGGCCCATAGGGATCTGATAGGTAGACATTGGTGGGCTTCCCCACCTTTAGGTAGACCACGTCCGACGTGTTCTTCAGAATGGCCACAGCTTCCTCATGAGACACTTCCTCCAGACTGTAGTTGTTCACCTGTCCAGACAAAGAGACAGTTCTTGTATGTCAAATGAGGAGTTTTAGAAGCTGCCTTGTGTTTTCTTACTGCTCGGTTCAGATGAGTCCAGTGTGTTCCCTGCCTCCAGGAGACTGGATTATGACAGATGGTCATCGGGTGAGAACACGACAGTAGGGAGGTAATTAAATTAAGTGCTGGTTAAGCAAGAGGGATTCCCTCTTCAATAGAAAGCTGCTGTTACACCACTGAGCCAGTAGGCTGCTGCTTTGTTGCTTTCACAATGTAGTCCAGAGACTCATTTCATTATCATTTAGACTGAAGATGCAGGAAGAATGTTGTCATGTGCAAGCACATTGCCTGGTTAATGTACTGTACACAGTGTAACCTGATTCATGGAATCACCATTAGTCTCTTGGACGTCTGTCTGTATAATAGCAACAATTGTACCATGATGAAGATGTTATACAGGTTATTCATAAAACTCACCAGCAGGATTAGTGAAATGTCATAGGGCTAAATGAGTCTGACTACTTACTGGTTGAAATTTACCATTCCATTGTGATCATTAGTAAGCACATCAAAAGCAAAATGTTATGTGAAAATATGATATTTAAAGCAACATATAAATATTCTTTAAAGATAATGCTGTAAGTACACCATACATACTGTAAGGCTAAATCTATTCTATCTACTTGTCATCTTGTTACCACTGAGAATACAGTTAGAGTGATAATGCACCAGTTAGTTTATTTCATATTGTATGTTTTCATCTACGGTAAGGGACCAGTAGAAATAGAAACCCGTATGACGAAGCTGTTTTTGTGGTGACTCAGTTCTGTGGTTCAGCTTGTTTGGAGGCTGTATCTTGTGCTGGTGGTGTTGTTTTAGATTACATTCAATCAAAAGCTGTTTCTAATGTTCTGTCCTAGCTAATGTAGAGTACACATGTGTATAGAGAGGAGCTAAATATCAGATATACCGTGTCAGACTCCTCTCAGACACAGTGTCAGCAACACTTGTGAGCTTCTCAGACCTTGTGGTTATTACAGGACTGTTGTACTGGATTGCATTACAATGGAGAGAGGTTTATCTTTCTAGTCGCTCAATGTCTTTAATGAACCTCAATGTTTCCACTGAGGTTCATCAAAGCCCTAAACACCCCCACAATTCTCACACTGGTGTTTTCACCTGTGTTGCCTGTCTAGACCTTTTCTCAGCACTGTGCGGGTGAACACATCTCTCTCACTCTCCTGATGTTTTAGTTGCACTTTTTAGAGCAGGCAAACTAACATTGTTATCATTATTCTAGTGCATAAAGTTTGTTGACATAACATAATTCCCATAATCCACCCAAATTTAAATTAATCTGGGGTTTAATCAGCTGGAGTGATAGAAAACATTTGTGTTGCAACTCATTTGTGACCTTGGTGGGAGCCAGCAATACTCACCATTAACAACCTGTCTCCCACTTGTAGTCGGCCATCCTTCTGTGCTGCCCCGCCGTCAATAATTTTAGTGACGTATATGCTGTTGTCACCAGGGATGTGCTGGTTTCCAACTCCACCTGCAATACTGAAGCCAAGCCCTGTGTGTGTGTGTGTGTGTGTGTGTGTGTGTGTGTGTGTGTGTGTGTGTAAGAAGCTGGTTAATTTGGGGTTTGGGTTGTGTAACAGATTTATATTAGCCAACACTAGAGACACAATATGATGATGTGTATCATGATATATATGCAGTATATACAGTATAAGCCAATATTTAAAAAAAAACAAAACTAGAATGTTTTCACACTGATATGCTCAACACTTTCTAGTACTTTCTTAAAAGAACTTGAATAAGCTGTAAATGATGAGTCTAGTGACTAAGAAAGATTAGTTACGATTTGACCAAGATGAGAAGTTCATCTAAGTCTACATTTGGAAGTTGTGTTCTGACACATTTTTGGATCAGTTTTACAGTAAACTGGAGTGTTTGTTGCATTTTGAGTAAATCATTAATCTCCTACACACATAACAGAGGAAAGCAACACCTTTTCATCTGTAGTAACTGTGTTCCCCTCCCAACTTTATAAACCGCCAGAGAACACACTGTTTGAAATCTGTTCAGCTAAACTGGGATGCATGGTCCAAGCAGTTGAATCTAATCTAATTAGATCTTGCCATACACAGAACACTGCAGTTACAGTGACCAGTTTGTGTTCCTTCCAAATAAATTAATCTGATTACCAGTACCTATGATGACGTAATTACATGAGTATCAACTGCAGGATAGAAGTGAATATAATCAACTGTTAGTCACAATCAGTCTGTATGTGACTCTGTATGTCTTGATTTGTGTGTGTGAGCCCACCTTTTGGTCCTTTGATGAGTTTAATCTCAATGATGGTTTCTAACATTGGCCTGCGGCGCCGCACATACAGCCGGACAATAGAACCTGCAACCTTCAGGGCCTCTACTGCCTTGCTGTGGGAAACCTCAGACACGTCTGCATCGTTGACTCGCAGGATGCAGTCATTTACTCTGGAAGAGAAAGAACGCCAATCAATGTTGATGGAGGGTGATGATAATGATGCACTCACGCTGTTCTATTCTTCACAAACTGCCGTCATGTTTTAATCTGTGTGGAGCATTTGCAAGGCAGATGCACAGCAGCCACCTTTTTAAAGAGTCAAGCTCTATATGAAGTTGAGAAAACTTCAGCTTTTAAGGGATCACATGATTCCTATTATTACTTTTTTAACTGAGCTGTTCAATTATCATTAGGATGAGACTGTGTTAAGCAGTTTGACAAGAACAATTTTATACTTATAAAAAAACAACTTGCTCCATCAAAATACACATTTATTAGGTTAAATGGGATACGTGTTGACTTCTGTGAATACACACAACATGTTTACAGTACAGTCTAAGAGTTGACAGTCTTTTTCTTTTATTTTTGGCATCTGGATGTAGACACACGTATGCACTGTGTGTGATTTTAGTACAGTACAGTACAGGTAGTTGATGTTTACTTACAGTGGTGACACGTGTTTGTACATGAGGTTTAAATTACAGGCAAGGTTGTGCCTATACACTTACTCATGTATATGTATCAGTGTGATGTGTGACAGTGAGGATTAGACTACGCATGTGTTAGAATGTGGGGGCGAGCATACAACTGTGTAAAAATTAGAGTCAGCGAGCAGCTCAGTTTGAATCCCCCTGAGGTGTCGACCAAAACATCCATGCCCTGGCACTCAAGGACACAACTCTCCTTAGGGTGCTCATAGGGACCAGCTGGGACCCAACACACACACGCACACACACACACACACACACAAAACCCAACGCATACATACACACCCACTTCCAACAGCGGGAAGCAGAGCAAATAAATCTGAATACTTACACATCATGTCTTCTGACATCAACAGAAGTGTTATTTAATCTTTAAAACTTATTTTTCCTCTGTTTGAAAAGTAAAAGGCATACAGATAAATTAGAATTCTCATTAGTACCAGTATCAGACAGTACCAATACATTAAGGTAGTATAGTATACCTATGCTATGTGGTTAATGTTGTTTAAGTAGGTAAACTAAGACGCTTTGTTGGTTATCACTAATCGAAAAACAACCAATAATAATAAAAAGCTCTACTTTCTGAGTAAAGATGTACTGACATAGAATAAAATTATAAATTGTGAATTTGTATCATACAGGTTTATAGAAATCTTTCAGAGTTATAATGTTTAGTCTTGACTGCATCTACGCTTTTACCACTACAAAACAACATCCTCCATGAGAAACAATTAAAATGCTCCAAGCAGTCCCTTAAGCCAAGTCGGTGCATTAAGTATGCTTAGTGCTCTGCTACAGTGTCCCAGAGCAGCAACAGGAAGTGTGTCTGGTTTCTATAATGTTATAGAAAACCAAATCCCCATCATGCCTCCTTCCTCACAGAGATTAGACTTCCCCTCCATCCATAATGCATTAGTCTTGCTGCCCACCTTGGAGTGGGGTGACCATCAATTAGGCTAAGTGTGATTTATGCCCAGTCTACTTCTTCTGCAATCTGCCGGAGATTGACGCTGTGCATGCATTACGCTCGCCTCTAGCATCTGTGATCTGACAGTAATGCTCCAGAGCTGCAGCTTGGAAGGAAAACAGGGGTTGGCCTGCAACCAAAACCAGCATTATCTATCACTGCTACTTTAAAAGGCAGAGGGGGGGCCCACAGTACTTATGATACTGTATGATACTGACAATAGTGTTAAGACAACATTTAGAGAGAATAACTACTATCTCATTCTTTTTAGACAAATCATACAACAAATACAAGTACATACCCTCCAATTACTGAGCTTATTAGGGAATTACAAAGCTCAATAGACCACTGTGGTGGAGTTGACAGAGAGGTAGATATCCAGTGAATAGCATATGTATTATTTCAATATATGAACTCTAACTGTCTTGTCTAGTAATAACAAAGTCAATGATTTAGCATATATTCTGATGCATGCACAGGAAAAAATATCAACAACAGGTTTCAGTGATTCATTTCTCACAGTTGTATTAACAGGGGCACATTCTGATAGACAACAGCGGGGAGACATGTTAACACAAGCTATAGAGTACATTTACTGGCTCATTCAATATTGTATCACAACCAAAAAGCTCCAACAAATGTTCTAAGAGGCCAATCAATGCTGTCCTTCAGTTATGTCACTACTTTAAGCTGTGGCTCTCTACTTTTATTCTTAAGGTGTTCATGTTTATAACTAAACTAGCCGAGATCCCGGGTGTCGAGTACAGTGTGGACAGTGTTTCTCTCACTCCAGCTGAGTTATGAACAAGTTCAGGTTGTGTCCTTGCTTCTGTGATAAACTACTGTAGCAAAAGATCTTATGGACTGTATCCACACTCCCTTTGTTCATTTAGTAAGGCTGTTATAGACGGCAGGTCGCCCTTAAACAACATAGACAATTGCTTTCCAGTGTGGACTATCAGAGCTCAGTAAGTGCTGATGCTGCAGAGTACTGAAGGTTGACTTGTGGTTTTAATTGGAAAGAAAAAAAGACTCAAGTAGAACTGCAGAAATGTTACATGGTTAGTTAATCCTGAGATTAAATGAACTGTTTAATTTGTGTAATATCTGATTATAATGACTATAATGTATGTACTATTTGATAAACTTGTTGAAAAAGATTATTATTTCCTGTTTAAATAGATCAAATGAGTTTGCAGGAGTCATAGAAATATGAGGCATCAGCAGATGAACTGACAAGAAGAGCTTCTACATGGCTCCCCTGAGAACTATTATAAAAGTACTGGAGAGGCCACAGGATTTAGTCCTTAATACACTTCAAAATGCATGAGACACCAACAGAAAAATGAAACTGTTGTATAATCTCTCAAATATGTTTTCTATGAAAGATATCTGTGGGTAGATTATCCAGCACAGGAGTGGAGGAGTGAGCAGTGATATATGCGGCCTCCAGTGAGTGGTGAGAGATTATCTGAAAGTCATCCTCTTAAAGGAGAGTTCTTTTCTGACACTTTTTTAAGGCAAGTTTGTCAAAAGTTTTTTTTTCTGTCAGGTCTGAAAACTTTTTCTAGTTAGCTCTTATAAAAAAACAAACAGTGAAGGTAAGTGTAAATGACTGACCTCAGGCGTCCATCCTCTGCTGCAGCACCTCCAGGGATGATCTTGGTGATGAAGATGCCAGGGTCATCACCGATGTGTGGGTTATCTGTCCCTCCAGCAATGCTAAAACCCAATCCTGAGTTACCCTGCGGTCATGGAAAACAGTCAGTACACTGTGTGCAGTGTGCCATAATGCCAACACATCCAAGCTTCTACATTTTCAGTTTTTGTTGACATTTTCAGAAAGATGATAATTCTACTTTATGTTTATTATTGAGGTCATAGTGGGTGGCAGTGGTCTACTGGAGTGCATTGTATTGAAAAGTGTTCCTAATATTTTGCCTCTCTCATGTAAGTTAATGGGGTGGATAAAATATTAGGAACACTTTTCAATATAACGCAGTTTGCTGTATTCATTGTAACTGTCCTTTTTGCACAGACTGGCATGTATATCTGGGTGCCCTGGAAGCTTTATATATATGATGTGATTTGATTTAGTCTTTAAGCTCTGAAGAAGGCATGCTTGTGCCAAAACATCAGCTCATGGACTAAAGTCTAATAACTGTCAAAGTGCTCCTGCCTCTCCAGTTCTTCTGCTTGTTCTCTGTTTACATCATGTGTACTATCAAGATTGCCTTGACAGTATGCATTTAGTGTACACTTTTATATTTGATCCTTTTCTAAGTCTTAAACTTTAATTCTATTGAAAAGCACAAGTAACAATTTCTTTAAAAGACAATCATGATATTGATGCATGATCTAACAGCACGGCTTTTTATTGTCACTGCTTTTAGAATGATTATAAAGTGCTCAGAGGTCTTCAGTTTGCCATTACAAAATGGTTCTGGCATCATGCTGTAATACCAGGTCACAGCTTTTCTGATAATTTAACCGTGGCTCTATATTATTAACAGCACTTTACTATGAAATATTGTTTTTATAAGGCAGCAGGATCAAACCTCTTGAAGGCCATGTCTTTCACAGCAGGGGCTGCACTTTGGTGCCTCTGTAAATAAAATCCCCTGCATGCCCACTCACAAAATGAAAGTCAAGCTTTGATTAAGTTGTTAGCTGATGGGAATAGCAGCTTCTCTTGATTACAAAAAAACCCAGTAGGCGTCCCTGTGGGGTCTCGCTGCCTGGAACGGTAAATCAAAAACATTGTTCAGCTCTCCAGGGCAACAGCTTGAGGACTAGACACAGGCCTGTCTGTGGTCAGAATACACAAGATAGTTTGGCCATGATGATAAATGTGGAGGTTCTGGAGTATGGCTGGAGGCTGACTACTGTCTGTATTAAATCTTATCTCTCTGAGGCCACAGTACAGGCTCTCTTGTCCTGAATCACTTCTGTCCTCGGTGGCGTTCACCTTTGCTGTTGGTCTCGCTTTGCCTCTGCTCCTGATCCTATCAGAGAAGTCAAAACTGTTTCCTCTCTGCACCAGTTAGTATCCACTTTGCTGATATTTCCATCTCAGTGTCTTGGAGATTCATTATGCCAACTGAGCCACATCTGCTTCAGCACACAAATTGTTTTATAGGGTTGTAACGCATAAACTTCATGCTGCCTGCCTTTATATCGAAAACATTACATTCACCTCATAAATAAAATCAGGTGAGGAAGTCAACATTAGACTCTGGAACTATTTATAAGTCATGCTAAATCAAGGTGTTGTGATCATGGAGATTTTTTTATGTTTATACATACAATAAACTATTTCTGGTCATTTCTGGTAGTACATGTATGCAGTTTCATGCTTGTTATTGCCTTGGTATGGGGGGGGGGGGAATAGCTAAATTCTAGTTTGGGCACACACACATCCATTTTGGGTGTTAGTTCATGATATATACATAAGTTGCTGACCCCCATACCGAGTAGAGATCATCTTAACTTCTCTCTATTACAGCTTTGCGTCCTATTTTAAAGCCTTCAGGAGACCGTTTCACTATACTGAAATCTTCTCGTAGATTTTTTGTGGTTAAAGCTGTGAGATCTGAGATACCTACCCGCTCTAGAGTGATTTCCTCAAACTCATATTCAATTTCTGTGCCGTTGACCTGAAAACACAAGAAACAAGAAGAGTGAGCCAAGACATCTCCTCCATTTTTTAGTTTTTCAGACGTAGCTTGTACTGCTGCTGAATAATTATATATGGAGCCAGAGGATGATGCAAAGTGTTGGCTCTACACCAACTCCACATCCTTAAATCTGAGGTGACAGGTGTTTTCCCGGGCCACTCGTGCCTTCTGTGCTAAATGGGCCCCACCCCAAGGGAAACAATTTAGGGCGATGGTTAATCAACATTACCTATTTCTGCAACATGGAGGTTTGCTACAGAGGAGTCAGTCTCATCCTGTATCTCGCTGAGATGATTAATTAGCAGCGAGCGCTTCCGTCATTACACATTCATACAGGAATAGCACACAAGTATATGAGACGCTGCATATCATATTCCCAGTGGGGCATCATTTTTGAGTAACATTAGATATTATTATAAGAACTTCATATGATTGTTGAAACAAGCAAGACCTGAAGACTAAATTAGCAACAGCAGTGAAACAGCCAGAGAGTAAAATATGATGTTACTGCAGTGCATAATCACATCTGGACTCTTCAGCTTATGGACAATCTCAATAACATGAACACAGTGAGTAATGTTGTCTGGCAGGAGAAACGACTAGTCACTGGCTGCGGCAGATGTTCTCCTGTCCTCATTTCTTTAGAAATCTGAAAATGTTTGTAACTGTTAATATAACTGCCAACTGTTCACCAACTGTGACAGTTCTATCATGAGAAACACCCTGGTCTCTATTCAGGTTCTGTTATTCATTCAGCTTCCGCTCTGCACCACAGCTTCATTTATTTGTTTTGATGTAAAATACTGTGAAAAGTGCTTGAGATGAAGGTCTTTAGAAAGTCTTGTGCTGGTCTTTTATTCATGACAAACATCAATAATTCAGCAGTGCGACCTCATTTGTTTTACTAAGATAAGTTACGGCATCAAACTGTACTAATACAGCACACATGCTATCTCACCTCAGACTCAGTAGCAGGGCAGAGAGGAAGAGAACCATTCTTACTTTTAATGTGCTTCCACTCAACTGTGCTTTAATCTGCTGGAAGTATTGATCTTCTACTGAAAAAGACTAATAGGTGCATTAAAAAAAAGACACAAAAATTCAAACTCACATAAGGAACTGAATCCAAAGTGTCTGTGTTGACGATTATCGGAGCAGGGCTGGCCTGTAAGAGAGACAAAGAGAGAAGGGAAAGAAAAGGGTGAGACTTGAGTAATAGAGAGATGCCAAGGCCCACCACTGTCCTACTTTCCATGAATGTATCCAGGGGACAGGCTTGTGGATCTCTGTATCATCAACAATTTAACAGACTTCCATTTGCTGGATGGCACTATAAACATCCTTCTCTCGTACACAACACTCTGACACAGCTATTATAGCTGAATGACTTTAACAAGAGAGAGGGATGAGAACACGGCTCTTAAACAAGTGGATGTAGTATGTTTTTATCATGCATCTCCTACGCAATTCTAACACCTTACTGACACCAAAGACACTCAAATATTGTGATTCATACAGGACCCCGGCTTATGCTAAAATGCACCATCAATGCCTGGATGTTTGTAAATGTCAGATTTTACAGACACTGATGGTGAGACTGTTAAAACGTATTAAACTAACAACTTCTAGGTTCCAGATGTCTTTCCTCTGCACATGTTATGGCTCTGTTGCACAGCTCTTTGGTCTATATCCTATATTGGAATTCTGACCTCCAGTTGGGTAATAATATTGCAGTCATAAATTGTGCAGAATGAAATGAAACCAATGTCACACAGTGCACACAAAATGCTTTCTCCTGATTGCGTGTAGAAATTGAGCAGATGGTTAAAGGCAGGACTCCCGAGAGAGGAACTCTCTGTGTTTTGGCCACAACACAAGAGCGGTGAGCGTACATCAGTTTACAGTACCTAAACAACAAGCCCAATGTATGAGACTCACTTCAAAAGATGATGCTCAAGGATGCATTTTGAGATTCCTTTGAAATTCAGCCTTTGATTGTGTCCCCACAAGATGAATAGAACTCAAACAAACAAGGGCAATAACAAAAGAAAGGGCTAATCATTCTCCCGTGAATAATTAGAATAAACAAGAATGTAATGCATATCAATTAGTATATCATATTGTGTGTAAAAGCTGAGAGCAGCACTATAATGGCAGATCTTTGTACCTAATCCTGTTATAAGCCATAGTCTGTAAACATATTTCACATGTGGCGATATCATGAACTAAAAGGATTACCACACTGTATGTTCTACACACACACACACACACAGATTTATGTCACTGCTACTGTGTAATGTAAGAGTGCCTTACAGTCCATGTACCTGCTGTGAACCTGACTGACATGATGCTGTGAAAGACGAGACGGTATGCTCGGTCATCAGTCCAGCAACAGCACATGTCATCAGCTGTCCACTCATGTCTCCATCAAAGCTTTCATACCGCTTAGATAACTGGTTTCATGACCGGGCAGTGTGGGTAACATTCTGTGCAGGACTAGATTCTCCTCTATATTACTGGTAGATTAACACTATGCTAATACAACCTAAATAAAATGGAATTAATGCAGGAGGATGAAAGCTTTTAGATTTGCTGCAATTAGTGGATAGTGGAATTTCCTCGGGGTAAACAGGAAGTGATTTTATTTACTTTTCTGGGGCATCAGTCATCAGCCATACGTATGCACATTTTTACACTTAGAATCCTGTTATCAATTTCTTCTTGTGATTGAGAATGTTCACACACACACAGAACCACTCCTGACCAACACACACAAGTCCTAAATTACAGACACACAAACCAGCTCTGTCGCCATGTAAGCATAACTGATAGATTTATAGGTGTTCAGTACATGTACGAACAAATCTTCACAGTGAAGTGGCTATACTGAATCATCATTGTCACTGACAGAATCAGTAGCTTTTAGTAGTGGAGCGTCTCACTGTGACTGAGCGCTGTTGTCAGCTCAGCTGTGATTCACAGTACGTTACCTCCTTGTTAAAGCTTATTAAAAGGCCACAAAAGCTACTGTTCAGAAACAACCATAATCTGATAACTGTGTAAATAATAGGCTGTTGAGCGATTGCATTTATGTGCAGTGTCTGTAAAGGCTAGGCTGAATCAGAGCTGAACGCCAGGCCATATGAACTGTATGTACTGTATGCTTTGATAAAGAAGAACTGGTTAGTTCATCAGTGTCGTCAACATTAATCCGGCAAAAAAAGTCTGAGAGGAGCTGCTGTTTGACTGACAGCTGACTGTGAGACGTGTAGTTCAGATACACCTCAGTAATGAGCATTTACCTCAGTAGGTGTAGACAGAACCCCCAAAACTGAAAGAACAAACAAAACACATAAGAAACCCACAGACTGCTACATCAAGTAAAGCCAAACTGAATACGCAAAATGTTACAATGATAACAGAGGAAGACTTTACCCGTGTCTCCAGCAAGAATTACTCACACACTCAGAAGGTTAATTAGCACAAATGATCACTTTCAAGTCGAATGAATGATGCAGTGTGCCGATCGCTAAAATTATTCCATCAACATATTTTCACGCTTGGTCTGATTCTGCTGTCCAAGTGAGCTCAAATCAATTAATCAGCATTTTTGCAGATTAGTGGATCCAAATGAGATTTAAAGCAGATATTTTACAGTAGAAATCACTGTTTATTGGAAGAGAGAGATGACAGAGTGAACTCTTTGGTCTTAACATTTCCCTGGTGATCTTTAATCCTGGTTTGTTGAAGGTCTGCTGTAGTCCTGTAACTTTCTGCTATATCCTCTACTCCTAGAACAGATAAGAACAGAAAATCCAATTACAGTATTGGAGCTGGCTTATCCTAAATTGAATAATGACGCTGTTATTTCTCTCCACCACAGCAATTTAAAGACAATTTACCTTCTTGGAAAAATGACTTTCTATTGAGCATCATCATATATATATGATGCAGTAATTGTACAGGACTTATAGATTCTACATTTAACACCAATGTTTCCCATTAATACACTGCGTCCCCCGGCTTAACCCTGAAGCATTTACATTCATGTGAATGATTAGTTTAATGTGGCTCATTCAAATATGTGAGTCTTAATTGTGTGTTAGTGTGAGCATCACAGAGACAGAATGACTGAGTCAGTGAATTTAACAAAAAGAGAAAGATTACAGTTGGCTGGCTGCACAGGATTTTGAAGCCATCACTGATTGAAGGAAAAGGGTGTTTGTGAGAGGAATGATGAGGAGGATTAAGATGCTTCTGCTTGCCGTGCACGGACACTAATCATATGAATGAATTCACAGACGCTCTTAGAGAGAGAGAGAGGGAGAGAGAGAGAGAGAGAGAGGACATTAACAGTGAACTCAACTCTGACTTAAAACAACACCATGTGCAGCCCACAACAGTCTTTAACTGTCAGAAATATTCATTCATTTATGTACCGTACATGTCTGATCAAACACAGGCAGATAACATACATATACACATAAAGTACAGAACACATAGACACTCCTCTGCAATGCAGGTAGTGTCCAGGAAGGATGTCGCCTCACTGGTCTCTGGACCTATTACAGGAGGACAGAAACAGGGAAAGAAACAAATCGGCTCTTGTACAGCAAATCTCCTTCTATTATGCCAGAGAGCAGGAATCTAAAATTATCCAATTGTAGATCAAAAGGATCTGTCATTCATTTTATTCCTATCACTGGATGCTTTCTGCTGACCTGTGCCTGTCAGTTCGCCAGCAGCAAACGCATGGAAGCACTGTGACCTGCACTGCAGTGAAGAAAGGTGGCCTTTAATATTCTACAGCATAGCTTTGGAAAGTCACAGCAAGCTGAAAAAAGCCAAAAAGACTCACACAAACACAAAAGACTACAATAAGAACGTAGAGACTTCACACATTTTCAATTCTATGAACTATTATGCCCTGCAGTACCCAGTAGCAAATAACATGGATACCACTGCCACTATGAATACACACACATGTATGCACACACAGACCCCCGAGAGGTAATGGCCACTCAACTGAGCACATAAATGGCATGCTTAACTGCACTTAGGCTCATTTCTCTTCTTCTTCATGCTTCCTAACATCACCACGTGATCAAACGCCTCAAAAAGCACAGCACATTAAGCCAGCGGTCCAGCAGCATGGCAACACTGTGCATGATATGTTAAGAGGCTTCCATGAAGCTGAAGGGATAATATTGTGTATACAGTGTATATATAATATAGTGTAATAATATTGAATTATTAATCTGAATTCTGCCAGCACAGTTCAATGGCATACAGTCAAACTAAAAGCTGGAGCATGGTGTTGTATTAATGAGGGCAGCTTTCTGATGGGTTCAGGCCAGGAGCTCTTCTTCGCCCTACCACATGCCTACTTTCTTATGCATATCATTCAACAAACACTCAACTGAAACATGTGGACTGTGTTTTATTGGAATCTAATGAGTACAAGTTGTCACAATGTTTTGTATTGTGTTTTCTCTTCTAAGTTTCTAGACACTTTCACTCTGATCCGGTGCTAGAGAGAACAGAAATTTTCCACTGGAACATAACAAAGCTCTAACTGGATGATGAGGAGGGTGTAGAACCCTGTGTCCTATTGTGAAAATAGTCATTGAGCTGCAGAGAGCAATGCTGCAGCATCAGATGCTTCAGATGTTACAGAGTGAGTTGCTTTTACCTCTTCAGTTGAATCTCTTGAGCTCTTGTTGAGTTTTGCTCAATAATTCAGGGGCAACACTATGTATAGTGGCTCATGAAAACAGGGGAGCGTATCAATAATTCACTGACATCTCATGTAAAAATAGTCAACAACACAATATGAGATGTGGATGCTTTAGAAGTATGGTTAGAGTGAAGGGGAAGGAGGATGGAGGAGTGCCATGGAAATGGACAGATAAGCTCAACTACAGGACAACAGACGCCTACAAAGAGAGTGCAACTATGTTCAAACTAGAGGTTTCACAGAGTAGTTGACAAGTCGACTATCAAAACCACTAGTCAACATTGTGCATTATTTTAGACTAATGTTTCATCTGTGGTTTTAGCATGGTGGCAATGCATCTAGAGCAGATATGTAGTTGGGGGCGCTGTGAGTAGTTATTGTTGTCATGTGTGGCTTTAACACTGTGCAGTGTGGGGTGCTAAAACAGAAGACACGTAGCAAGAGCCAGAGGCAGAAAGAAACATGGCTGTACATCCCAGTGCTTGACTACAATCAACAGTGTGGAAATACTTTACCAGAGCAGCTGCAATATACGTACGTGAGGCTACCCTAACTAGCCAATTGTATTTTCTCTTTACACTAGTCATTTGGGTAAAATGTATGTTCATAATCTGACAGCTCAACCATTACATTTGTAAACTTATCGCAACCTGTGGACATACGTGTTTATTGGTGAGATTGCAACAAAGTTAAATCCAAGGTTGATCTTGTATTTCAAACGGTTTGAGCATGTAATCATAATGCAAAATAGGCTATTCAGAGCTTTTGAGATGGCCATCTAACGACCGAAGTTGGACATAACTTTGGTTGTTTTGAACATAGATTTGTTAGAAGAATCATTTTCTTCATTATGCCAAGTTAAATAAACAGAATTTAAGGTATTTAGAGAAGGAAAGACTCCCACTATCCCTGCAAGACAGCAGTTGCGTTGTTACTGTAGTCAAACAGTATCTCCTACTCAGACAAGCTTGCTGGGAGTTTAGTCCAATCAGATTGCGGTTCATTCTTAAACAGCCTCTCAGAGCCAATCAAGGACTTCGCTATTTCACCTACCCCCAGGTTAGTCCCGCATACAGTAGTTAACCCTTTACTGGTTGTATTTGAGAGCTTTTTGATGGGAGTTGATCATTGTTATTGGGTGACAAAAACTATGATATAGCTTCTGCAATTAATCAAATCTCGACTACTTTTTGTGAGTAGCTGATGACCTTAAGATGCAGCAGTTGTGAATGCCCTAGTTTAAACAGGAGGGTCATCTGTGCATACTCCTGGCCAGCAGGGATAATATTGATGGATTCTGCAGGGTCTAATTGGATACTGGTAATTTATCTTCAAATAATGACTCATCATTTATCTCTTCAACGGAAAGTAAAATGTTGTGACATAAATGAACAAAATGAATGAGAACAGGTTCAATATTGTAAAGAGATTCTGACAATAAAACTTTCAAATTTGACATTTCCATTAAAATCTGCCTTTATAGCCTCTCACTACTACAATCTGTCTGACATATGTCTGCTTTCACAGGCAACACAGCATGAATGCATTTCCCTCTATCAGGATCCCTGTGTTCCAGCTTATACTATTGTCCAGCTTGCCATATTTCAAAGGCAGTGCAATAGCTATAGAACAGGTACTGCTGACTGCCGCCCCTCCCCCTGGCACCCTTCCCTCTCCCTCAGCTACATGATGGATGGCCTCCCATTACCTCCCACTGGCCTTGGCTGAGGTAATTTCACTCGTGCTATGGTTGCACAAACACCACACATCCCAGCAATTAAATCCACAATCACAACTGCAAATGATTTGCTTTCGCAGCACATCACTTTTGTATATGTGTAATTCTAAAGGACAGCACATGCTGACCACTCATTAAGCCCTTGTTAATTTTCAAATGTCATCTCCTCTGAAAATACAGATCCATTTTGCTCTGCTAATAAAAAGTAGCTTCAATGGGAACAGATGTTTCACTGCTTAGAGACAGTTTTACACATTTACAACTACCTTACATGATGAGTTCTTAAAAGATAATGAAGATAATAAAGAGTAAAGCAGCGTCCTCAATACAACAACATAAAACATATAATGTCAGTAATGAAGTGAGTCCTCCAGACTGCTCATTGAGCCTGTCGCAGAGAATATTTAATACCAAGCATCCACACAGTTATTGTAGAGAGGAACACTGCATCACCATTAGAGCTGCCCACTCCTATGCATACAGACGTATCTTTAGAAAATCAAAAAAATATTTGAGAGGGCAATATGACATTTACGTTATGTCCTTTATCATTTTTTATTTGTTTTGTGGGCAACATTTCTATGTGATAAAATTTTGAAAAAATGTGTCTTGTTCAAATGTATCCATACATGTAGGGCACACATGCATCAAGTGTAACTCAAAGTGTCTCCATGCCAATCAATCAATCAATCAATCTGTCAATCAAGTTTAATTGTCACATGTAATCATATAAGGTACAATCACAGTGAAATGTAATCCTGCCAGCTCCTTCAATTTTCATTTCAGATCCTAGTGGCCTGAGGGTGGAAACTCTTTCTGAGCCTCTCAGTGCTGGCCTGGTGTATCTGGTACCTCCTTCCTGATAGCAGCAGAGAAAAAAGACAGTTATCCAGGTGATTTGGATCCTTAATGATTCTCCTAGCCTTATTCTCGCAGGTCTGGTGTAAATATTTTTAAGGCAGGGTAAAGCACCGCCTATAGTATGTTCAGTCTTACTAACCACTCTTTGCAGGGCCTTGTGGTCTTGTTCAGTGCTGCTTCCGTACCAGGCAGTGATGTTCCCTGTCAGGACACTTTGGATGGTGCAGGAGTAGGAATTCCTCAATATTTGAGGGTATACCCAGAATTTCCTCAATCACCTGAGGTTAAACATTCTCTGCCTTGCCTTTCTCACCACTGAGCTGGGTTTGTAATCTGTCATAGTTGTTAGACCTTGCCACATATCTCTGGGATTGCCCTCCTGGCATTGTAGTTCCACTTTCTTCCAGTAGTCCCTTTTTTTTACGTTGTAGGCTGCTGCTTTATACTTGTCCATGTTTGCAGCAGATGGTCTTGCTTGACTATGTGGTTGGGATCGTAGCTGGTGTTTTTCCCACCCCCCCCTCACCCCCCCACCCTTTTTCCTTGATGTTCATTCTGATGTTAACATTTGAAAACCTTGACCAGCCAGGCAACAGAGTTGGCAGGAGGAGAGTTTACAAAGTTGTGAGTTGACCATTTCCCTATCCTGATGAGTGACTTGTAGTCATATGTTATCATTGTCTAATATTATTCACAAAAAGTACGATTAATATTGTAAAAATAAAGGTAAAGAGCATAAATTTGCGGAGCTGACGAAGAGGCGACTGGATAGAATTATTCAATGATGATGAATTTTGTACTGCACATCCAAGAGATCAATGCTAGTTCTCTTTCATTTTAAATGCATTGCTGCTTTTGCTAATTGCCAAATTCTACTTTCATTTATTCCAAGTAATCTAGAATAAGTCCTTTGTGGCAGAATACTTTTTGAAGTGAAAACAGTGGCCACAGATGCCTCACACCATGGCTGTAAAAGATTTCATGAAGCTTTCATAACAAATTCAGTCACTGTTATCGTCAAAGCAGCATAGCACAACAGACCTGTATTTCTCAACTGCTCATTTAGTAAGCTTGTTCCTTAAATAATAGTTTTCAAGAGGAAAACCTGGCCAATGATAGCCCATTGAGCAAATCATTAAATGGCAGCTTGTGAATGTCTTGCCACACCCACATTTTTCTCAGTACTTCAGAGTCGAACGTCTCTGTCTTCTCAAGAAATAATTCTGCTCTGGCAATCAGATGCAGATTACCAGCCTGGTTCATCACTCTGATTTGTGATTAGATTAACTCATGGCAGACACGGTTGATTCAGTCACCCTTAAAATCAATTTCTTCAGAGCCATCGATTTTTCTTCCTATTTTATTTGGAAACTACTGGTTGTGACCAAAATAAACAAAAACAACTAAAATAAGAGTGTCAAGTGCTGAAAAAGGGGGAGGCCACCTTTTGTCCTTGTGCTTTGACTTCCCTATTAAGCCTTATAGTTTTTCATGCTTGGCACACAGTGTGTAGTCTGGTTGCTAAGATTGTTCACGTTGCAAGCTTTAATATTGCAGGTTTTGGGATTGATGCACCCATGACAGTCCCTGACCACTTCAAACTAACATGTGTCGCTAACCACATTTGATACAGCTGTCTGTGTTGGAAATATGACTTGGCTACATTTTTCACATGGTAACAAAAATGTCAGTTAATGATAAAAGGCACAATTTGAGGCATCTTTCACAAAAGCAAACCTCACAGATAAAATGAGGCAATTCTGACCTGACTCACAAATACTGATACCATCCTTTAAGTCACAGTACTGAGAGACAACACAAAAAGTGCTTTCTAGTCCCCACACACAATGCTCTCACAATTTATTTCTGGATATGATATGACATACAGCATATAGATGCCTTGCTTGGATGCTAAAGGTGAAAAAGATGAGACCATCACCAGGGTTATCAAATCAATAAAACTGATCTGTAGCATCTTAACAAGCCTGAACAGGAAGGTCTGGCGTCTTCCAGATCCTCCCTGACAGAAAACCAAACTACACTGCCTGCATTTCTCCTCTAGGGTTGGACTAAGGTTTGAGGCATTAAACTGCAATGATGCACAAATATATAATATGTTGATGGAAGAACCTCAGAAACTGCAGTTTGTGACACTCTTCACTGAAACTAATGAAATTTGTTTAGGTTGGTTAGCAGCTCCTTACATGAGGATTACACATGGACACCTCTTAAGCTGCTGAGTGAGAAAAGAAAGAATCTCAATGATAGAAGTTAATACTGCCATTGACAAAGTGATGTACCAGCCAAACATTAGCTCTCTTCATCAAAAAGCACAACAACAAAATCTCCTCAATTATAATGTATCCTGATTCTACAGTAACCACAGAAGTCACAAACAGGCAAATCTGTCCAACAGCTTGCTGCTCCTCATGAAACAGCTGCTAATGTTCTCTGATAGCAGCAGGGTTTACCTGATAGGGCTCCTGCCAGCTCTGGATGCAGCCACAGTCAGCGGGCCACAGGTCACAGCTCCCCCCCTTGGTTCTTACTGCCGCCAAGCGGCTGGGGCTCCTAGAGGATGTGCTGTCCAAATGCCAGGCTGCCGTCCGAGCCCCCCTTCGGGGGAGGGTGGCACCGCCAGGGACAGATCCATAATGGTACCGCTGGGATGGGTGATGGTGGTGGTGACTGTTGGGGTGCTGATGATGCCAGCTGAAGGAACATGGCACCTCCCCACAGTCCCCCCTTCCATCCAGGTCTGCAAAGCAACTCTGCTGTTTGCTCAGGTAAGCAGTCATGCTGCTGCCACAAAACACTAACCTCTGCTTACTTCAACAATTTGTCTTTTGCTTCTTTTTGTTCCTCTTCTGTAGGCTCACTGGTACAGTCATCAAACACGAGACACGGTCCTGCCTGTTCTATAAGTTGCTCGCTCTGGCAAAATGAATGATGAATGAACCGACTGGCTGGCTGCGCTAACTGTACGGGCTAGAGAGGGTGTGCGTGTGTGTGACCGTGTGTGTGTCAGAGCTTCTGGAGTGGGAGAACGATAAATGAGAGAGAGAGAAAGGGGAGGGAGGAAGAGGGGAGAGAGATAGAGAGGGATAGGGCGAGATACTGGATGAGAGTGAAACTGAGTGGGAGGGGGGAGAGCTGAGTGAGAAAGGAATGGGGGTGAGAGAAGGGGGAGAGAGAGAGAGAGAGATAAATAAGAGAGAATGATGGGATGGAGAGAGACAGATAAGAACAGCAGGAGATAGAGAGAGAGAGTTGTCTGTGTGTTGGCTGCCAGCCCTCTGTCAATAAACGAGTCAACTAGCAGAGCTGCTTGACAGCATCCGCACCTCCAGGCAGAAACAATTGATGATCGGTGCTGCTGGGAATCGGAGGCAATGGAGGTTTGAACTACAAATCCCTTGACTGCTATTGTGGGAGTGGCTGCATCTAAGAGGTCTAAGTTCTGTACCTAATGCTGCTCTAATCTTTATGTTTTATATTAACAAAGGATCACAAACATCTTCTTCTATGTAATGAGAAAGGAGTCGCTCATAATGCCAAAACCCTCAGCTCCACTGAGCTTTTTCGCTCACAATTTTCAATTTTGTGCCCTGCAAACACCACTCTCATCAGCTCTGATCAACCCAGTGGACAATACATGCCCAGCACCAAACATCAGACACAAAGTTAGAGACTAGCTGGTGAACATAGCAGAGCATTTAGCAACTAAAGAGCCAGATATGTTCATCAGGAGTTGGTGGAAACCAAAGCAGAGCTAAACCAGAGTAAATATTAGACTTATATTCATGAGTGATACTGTTGCTCTGTGCCATCTGGATGTGAAAATAGGAACAAGTTGCTAATATATTTGACATAACAACTTTGCAGGACAATAACATAATATATATTGTAATTCTTCTGCTCCCAAAAATTAAGTAAATGAAGCTTTAAAATAGCTATATATTACAGTATAATTGACAAGTGGTAAATCAAAAAGAAATCTTTGATTCGAAATGTAGAGTATCTGGGATTGCTTTATATATACAAAAGAAAAAGCAGTGAGTGAGTAGTGAGTAATAAAGACACCAAAAAACGAAAAAGAAGGACAACCACTAAGTGAGTTGGGCTAACACATTAATAGCCGTCATGTATGGTCCTGTGCCTTCTTCAGGGTGTGAGAAAGGGTTCCTAAAGAACCATAATAATGAATGGGTTGATAGATGAAAATATTTTTAATGTCAGCCACCTCCAATAAATACTTTTTTACGTTACATACACGACTGCCGAGACTTCATGCCACAGTGGATACACTATTTCCTTTCTTTCTTTCTTTCTTTCTAAAATCTTCTATTTCTTCAAGGATTCAGAGAACCACACAAGTAGAAGACAAAAATGCAATCAATCCCACAGACCACTGATCCTCACATTGATCCAAGCTTTCCAAACCCAATCTCACAGCTGAAGAGCACGGTGAACAGGAAGCGTGTGTTTTTAGGCATTAACGTTACTGGAAGCATACTAATTCAATGTGATCAGAAACCGCATTTCTGAACTCCCACCTCCCTCACTTCTTCAGTCACATGGAATCAGGGTCACAGGGCTTTTAGTTGCAAGCAAATGATGCTAAAACATCCGGCTGCTTTAGCATCAACATCATCTGTGATGTGAAAGAAAAGCCATATGCCTCACGGTGTCTGAAACACAACAACGTACACATAAGAGTATAGATTGTGAATTCTCATGTGCAGATGATGTCACCATGACAGCTTTCCACGCTGTGATATAAAAAAGCTTTTGCAATGGAGAGTTTTTCTACGCCACACCATACTGCCATCACATGGTGTGTTATGTGATGCTTTAGTATGTGTGTGGGCGTTATTATTACCCATTCCATCTACCAGAGGCGACAGCCACACAACAGTCAGTGATGGAGAATAATACCTCGTCAGAGCTGACTGAGGCAGCAAACAGCATGCCCCCGTGGGAGAGAGAGCATCAGTGGGCAGCCTGAGTGTGTTAGTGTGTGTGTGTGTATGTGATGAGGAGTGTGTGGGCAGGATGGGGGCATGGTTGGATGGATGGTTGGTCAGTTAGAAACAAATGCACAAATCAACAAACACAGACCTCCCAGTTCAGTTGCCATCTCTGACACCCTTGCTTCACTGTTCCATGTGTTTTCAGGTTTGCCCACGTGCTTAATCTCATTATGATGGGATGCTGATGCTTTCCTGCATTGCTGTGCTCTTGATCACATACCCATTTAAAGATGGAGGATGGTCATCATTAGTCACAAGCAACTGTCAAGAAGATACAACATGACCTTTTGGTTTTAAAGGAACATACGGTATTTGGGGTTTAGAGGCACTGTGTGATCCATGACCTTTATTGACATTTATCATGAACATGTACACCCTGAAACAACGTTCAAACCTGAAAACACATCATCATGTTCCCCCCCACCCCCCAGCCAGAAATGTATTTCAGAGTCTCAGAAACTGGTCAAAATAATATTTGAGTCATTACTGTTAATCCATAGTACTTTTTGGTAATTTTGTGATGTATGTTTGTGATGTGTGATAGGGGAGTAAAATCTACCTCACTACCACTTCAATTTACAGTTTGCAACAATAAATGTAAACCAGGTGCAATAATGCATATAATGCAGTCATGATATGTGAAACAAGTACACTACCTGCTTTTGTCATATACACTAACAAATCAGGTTAAAATATCAAACTGACATTATTACAATTAAAGTTATTCCTAAGAAACACAGCTAGGTGTTGTAGGCTGAAAAGATAATTAGCAGATGGATGTTTGGCTGAAGGCTTTTGTTAGTCCCTATGTGTTGTGGAGTGTTTCTATTTATAGTCTGTAAAACAAATTCATAAGTATATCAACTTATTTACTTCCATGTAAGTCCACAGTATCTACACATACCAGTGTAGATTAAAGCACGTTTTCAGTGTTTCGGTCATGCAGAAATCTGTTACCCTGTTAAAGGAAAACTAAACAAAGTGGTTACAATGATGTTGTCATATTTTAATCCATGCCTCCCCTTAATGTAGAGCCCTTTAAACTGACACAATAATCTCTGATTTCCACCTAATTTCCATCTTGATGTTAAATCCCTTCACTTAATCTTCCTGCTCTTATTGACTCTGTAGGTTTGGTTCGGTATATTAAGTCATCTCACAGGTGTCATCTTGTAGACCCAGTTTGTGTGTGCAAGCAAGTACTGCCAGTGTAGAATCCTCTAACACCTATGATCACTTGTACAGTCACTTATTACATTTCAACTTTATATTATTAGTACAAGCAAAGATAGTACTAAAACATTCACCAGCTGGGTGATAAACTCTGACACAGCTCTGTGAGAAGCCACTCCTCTGTTTAAATGTGCTTAAATGTGTTTTTACTTCTTGGGAGAGCTTAGGCTAGGTCAGGGACCATTGGTGATTAAAAAAAACAGTGCTGCAGATTGTACATCTGCATTTTCTAGACGTTAAATTTCAGACACAGTGTCTTTGGCTGCAGTGGTCAGTCTGCGTTGATAAATCAGGTGCAACAGCTACTTATATAAATCTTCATTCCCTCCTCCCACATTTTTTGCCTCTAAACAGGAAAACCTTAAAACACATATTGCAGACAAAACATGCAGTTATTTTCTTCCATGCACAACCTGCACAAAACCTTGGTGTAGTCCTTTAGTAATAAGGACAAATGCAATTTCACTGTTTAGCACCTACAAATGGGCCACAAATCCTTAGTAAATATCCCCCTTTATGTGGAAGTGTAGGTAATCCTATGCATACAGCCTTGAGGCCATCACTGAGAGCTGAGCTCTCCTCAGGTCCTCCTGAGTACCTAATAAGGTATCACTATTTTCAGTCAGCACAACACTGGGGCAAAAAAATGTGTCAATCTTCAACAACAATGTAACTTGTGATGTCTACACTGAATAACCCAAACAAACCAAGCAACCAAACAGCCAAACAGAACAAACGGTATTCTGTAGGCACATGTGCAGTAAATGTCGGAGTGGATACCTCCGAGAGTTTAATGTAAGATCAGACACACTGGAGTAATTGCATTTACTCTCAGACAATGATGAAATGTTAAATGTGGCCTCATCACTCATATCTGAGTTCTAGACTTCTCCCAGTAACTGATCATTTTTAGTCTAATAGCAACCTTCTGTAAATGATCACCTCAGTGAAGTTGCATACATTATATATAATATATATATATACATACATACATACATATATATTTACATAATATTACATGTGCTCTCTGTGATTTACCATGTAATACTTTCTCCAATATGTTATGCTATGTTATGTTATGTTATGTTATGTTATGTTATGTGTGTGTGTGTGTGTGTGTGTGTGTGTGTGTGTGTGTGTGTGTGTGTGTGTGTGTGTGTGTGCATGCATGCAGTCTCAAGCAAATGTGTGTGTTGTTTTGTGCTTTTGTCTTTCATTGTCACTCCACTCAGAGATCATTTGACCCTTGACACAAACTTGGGATGAGCCAATCAAAATCTGACAGGTCATTTAGTCTGTTGGTGCCACTTGATTGAACAGCTCTCACCCACTCAGGCCTCTGTCACTGAGGAACACAATCTTCTCTGCACCAAGGAGGAGAACTCGTGGTAAGAAAGTTGAGTTGCTTTAATGGGCCAGTTTCCCTCCCCTGCCATCACCATGTGGCCTGCTTTCATTCATGGAGTAAGATTATGGGGTGTTTGTGGCTCAGGGGATAATCGGAAGATCGGTGATTCGATTCCCGACTCCTCCAGTCCGCATGTCAGAGTGTCCTTGGGGAAGACACTGACACTGTGTGAATGATTAGGAGGTACCATTCAGTGTATGAATGTGTGTGTAAACAAGTGAATGTAGCTTGTAGTGTAAAAGCGCTTTGATTGGTTGGAAGACTACAAAGGTGCTATATAAATGCCAATTTACTATTTACAAAGCACAATTAACCACTTAGGGCCTCACTCCTGGCAAATTATTTTCTACAGGACATTTTCAATCACAATGTGCATGGTTATGCTTTATTGTATAACTCAACATTGCAAGTGCATGCAGTGGTGCCAGAGGCATTGATTTATTGGAAGAATGATGGCACATAGTACAGACACCCCCTTTCTATCTGACATGTATGAATGTGTGTGATAAATCACAAAGAATATAATAGAATATCCAGTGTAAAAGCACTCATTTAAAGACAATAATCAAAACAATGTTTCTGGTCAGAAAGTCAAGTGTATTTGGCCACATTAACAACAAAATGTAAACACAATGAATAATTGTAACTTGAAGTACACTCTGAATCTGACAAAGAATGAAACTGTGAACTGAAGATGAATTAAAACCTTGTCCATGTAATTTTCATGCAGGGCAATTCATGTAATGCATCTAAATTGCCACATGGGGGCACTTCAGCTCAGGCCGTTCTGCTTCAAGCAGTAGGCCTGACTAACTAGCAGCATTTAACTAGTATTCTTGAGGAATATTTGCTGCTATTCATAAACAAGTCACACAGTAATGTATTTTCAGAGAGGTGGCAGGACAATATATAGTTTTAGAAATTCAGAAGTGTTTTCTTACTGGTTTCTTACTGGCCTAATCCAAACTTAAAATATTTGTCAATATTGTTTTCCTTTCCATTTTTATAGATCCGTGTTTGTTCTCAGAGCAGGCATGTTCCACTCAGTCACTGCACTTTGACTGGTGTGTATCTGCAGCTTTAAGAAAGATTCAAACAAATCAAATTATAATTCTGAAGACATTCAGAACAAAACATTTCAGCAAAGTCAAATCTGACTCAAGGATGGATGGGACATCTGGAGTACTGAGAGTTGTCCCAGTGGGCCAGTCGACCTGTCTGTCAGAGAGAGAGACACTGATATAAAAAGGCAGAAAACTGCCCTATGTTCTGGGATCCTGCATCAAACTGGCCGGCTGACTCCAAGCAGGCGCGTGTGTGTGTGTGTGTGTGTGTGTGTGTGTGTGTGTGTGTGTGTGGCTGAGTTATAAATGTATCTATCCTTCATCCCCCATCCAGCTCTACTTTGGTAGATTCCGCCTTTGATTTGGCGATGTGACAATGACTGTATTGGACATTAACAGTAAGTGAGTCGACTTCAACTGACATTATGCTGCATTCAGCATAGATCAGGGCAGATATGTTACTGTGCTATGATCTCTTTCCCAAGATCTCTATGATCTGCCCCCTCCCCTACACAAAAATAATATATAAACAATATATGATAAATGTAATAATTTTAATATAAAAATATAATCACAAAATAATAATTCATATTTCCCAAATGTTCAATGATTAAGAGCTTGTATGTTTATGTGAGATGTGTGACATAACAGTAACAAACATCAGCTGAGTTGTGCTGCATAGTCTGATACACACACACACACACCTTATTTAAATTTTTACATCCAAATGAGATATGAGAAAGAATGATGGATGATAGTTTGTGCCAGGATGTGAAGCTGGAACTGACACAACAGTGTCTCACAAGTCAGAATTTGGAACAGGGGATCCCAAAGGCAAAGACAGAAACTCTTTGATCTGTTAGCTCAAAAATGCCACAAAACTGTCATGTTCTGACGTTTAACCCTTTAACTCATTTTTATTGATAATGCAATGCTGAATAAGATAGTCACTAGTGCAGCACTAGTGATGATTGTGATACACGCTGTCACTTCTGGGATGTTCTGCACTTCTTTTCTCGATTTTATTTCTTTGTCTCATCTGTCATCAGTCTTTCAAACTCCTGTCACACATAGCTCTATAGAACTATTACTAATAGAAAAAAAGTATCTTGAATTAGAATGATCAGCAGCACAGTCAATCAGACAGAGCTAGGACACTGCCATAACTTTGCTTAATGACCTAATAAATACTGCTGCTGAACAACACATGTATCCAATATTTGCATGATGCAAACTGAACAACTCCTCCAGCTGCTTCACAATAAAAGCCTGGCAGCAAAGACAGAAAGAATGCTACTGTGAAGCTGCAGTTGCTGTTAAGCCACTAATGGTAGCTTTGTCAGTTAGGTTTTAATCAAGCTTAGAAGCTGAACTAAATCAACATTTAGACACATGAAATTTCTGCAGAAAAGGCATGTTTCATGTAGCCATGTTTTCTGTTGTACACTTCAAACTAAAATCGAATCATCTGCTAAGATATGCTTCTTTTATTTCACCTGTGGAGGAGCAAGATAGATTATTATTATTATTATTATTATTATTATTATTATATTAATATTCCTGAACATTGGTACAATTTCTCAAACTAACCCATCCTATTTGAATGATTCGAAAAGAACTTTTGTACAATATTGAATATTATGTATGTAAAAGAGTAGAGAGCTAATTGCAACTATTTGGACCCTAGCTTAGTGCTGTTTCAAGTATGGTGACAAATATGATTGCAAATATGATTAAAATATCCCATCACAGTTTAACATGTATGCACTCACAACTGAACATCTAGGCTGAGCTGGTAACAACACCACACAAATAACAAACAAGACTATGTCAAAACCTTATATATGGCTGGACTGTGTATGAAACGCTAGAGGGCTTTTAATTTGAAACAGTCAGTCAGTCACGGACTTTCGTGTTTATAGGGCTGGCCCCTGCAGTCCAGCCAAAAATAAGACCAAGGCAACTTGTTTACACCTCACCTATGTGATATTGGTTTCAGAAGCAGTAAAGAATCTGCCATGAATGAAGGAAACACCAGCGGCCAGTAGTTTATCTATCTACCATCCATTCAATGGTGTTACAGGGCTGTGTGTAAGGATTTGGACTGTGATACATTTTCATTGTTCTGGCTCTGTGCTCCAGTACATTGGATCTGAAAAGCAACAATGACTCCAGAGGTTCAGGTTAAAGAGCTGGCTTTCATCTTTAAGGATGTTGGAGGGTGTTCCCATCCATATTGGCTGAACTGCGCAAGAATGATCACCCTTTGTATAAGGTCAACCCAATTTTAGTGTCCCCACAATATGTATGCAAACACCCTCTAATTAAAGCTGAAAGTCAGTACTTTAACCCCATAGACACTGTTTCATTTCACAGCCAATGCACTGAAGCCATATCACGAGAACATGTGCTGCTGTAAATGCTTGCAAACAGCACTGTATATTGAGAGAGCGTCCGACTGCTCCTCAGACTGTTTTCACCACAGATGCAGGGTTCACAGTAATTAATACACAGCATGTACAGTATGAAATGCAGCTTTTTCATGGTAAATATGTGAAAGGCTGGGCATCACTACTACAACAGATGGTAATATCATCTTCCAAAGTCCTTAATAAACTACATCCACAACTCTGGCACTCGCCTGCTCCTCCTGTGACCACATCACTCTTGTTCTGAAACACCTCCGATGGCTCCTGTCACACACTGAATTCACTTCAAACTTCTCCTTGCTCTTAAAGCCCTTTATAACCAGACTCTCCTTCCTCACCTACCTCCTCCACCACCACGCTCCTTTTTGCAGCCTCTGCTCCTCTGATGCAAATCTCCTCTCCCAAATTCCAGGACCTTGTCCATAGCTGCCCCTTCCCCCTAGAACTCCCTACCCAAACACATCCATGACTGCTACAATCTTGCTTGTTACTCAAAGCTTTTAAAACTGCTTTTAATATTTAATTTCATATCCTGTGCTACTTAGCACCTGTAATGTGTTTTAGTTTACATTCTTTTAATTTGTCATGTAAGGCGTATATAAGTATCTCGAAAAGTGCTCTATAAATAAAATGTATTATTATCATTATCCTTTTAATCACCTTTTTGGAACATGTCACACTGAATGTATGAGATTCATAAGCCATCATCTGCCTTGTCAGTGACATTAATCATTTATCAAAAACCTTCCAGCTGACAGGTAAACCTGAGTCATGTGGAGACATGACCTTTATGTTTTCTGATTTACATGTATATTTGGAGACATTTAAAACTAAGGTGGTCTGAATGGAAAGCTCATCTTAGTTAAAGGTTATGGGTCATAAAAATCTAAGAATGGGCATGTTAAAACATTCCATATTCCTAGTACTGGATTCATTCATTCAATGTCATTACTATAGTAAGGATATACATAATTAACATCATGGATTTAAAATAATCCTTCAAAACAATACAACCACAACAACTACTACATCCAACAATTTCTTACTTTATGTTGCTGTATGAATATAAGCTTTTAGGAGTGCTGCCATAAACAACAATCACCATGGTGACTTATAAACAGAGATTAAAGTACTAGTGTGTAGGATTTAGTGGCATCTAGCGCTGAGGTTGCAGATTGCATCTAACTGAATATCGCTCTCCTTCCGGACTGAGAAGCTACGCAGTCCGTCAAACCTGCGAAAAATGCAAAAGGCCCTATCTAGAGCCAGTATTTAGTTTGTCTGTTCTGGGCTACTGTAGAAATATGGCGGTACAACATGGCTCCATGGAAGAGGACCCACTCCCTATGTAGATATAAAGGGCTCATTCTAAGGTAACAAAAACACAACGATTCTTATTTTCAGGTGATTATACACTAATGAAAACATACTTATGAATATTATATTCCATTTCTAAGTCTGTACCACTAGATGCCACTAAATTCTACACACTAAATACCAAGAGTCTAAATGCCCCATTAACAGCCACACCAATGGTTTCAACCACCCAAACAACCAAACATCTCCATCCATAATGAACTGCACAGTAAAGAGTCAATTAAAAACTGAAAAGAAAATATTTGAAATATTTCCTTATTCTCCCCTGCAGTCCTCTATGCAACTAGATGAACCCAACTTTAAACCCAGGGCTCCACTGTAAGGTGGAAAATGCTGAACACATTCAATTTTATGCATTTTTATTATGCTATTAATGACACAACCTAGAGAGCAGTGGGAATAAACTGAGTGGAAAACCTGAAAAAAGGCTAATGGTTGTTGATGTGACAGATCACCAGCCAGCTACTCCATTAACTACGAGGAAAGTCTAATAGGAAATATCTTCCATTTAATTAATTCAATACATTAAAGGAACCTGTTGGATGGAAAGCTATATTTCTAATTACAAAGAATATAAGAAATGGTAAGGCTGTAACATTAGAGCAGCAGTGGATGGTTTCATTATTGTTGCATACTGTATGTAGCTGCTCTGTCAGTGGGGGATATCTACTGAGTCTGTTGTAAATAACCATCAGGGCTGCAACATTTTGCATCTGCACAAATGTTCAGTTTCAGCTGAGTGTTTACTAAGACTGCAGATGTACACTGCTGCAGTTAATCACATTTGCACAAAGTGCTGTTACATAAGCACATTGCATCTTTCTAGAGTATTTTTGTGCTGCTGAACTTGAAATATTTGTTGAAGAGAAGACACTTTTGGAACTACAAGCATGGATTCATCCTTCAAGAGGAAAGCTCTATGTGAGAAAATAAATAGCCGGATGTCAACTCAACTAAAAGATCAGTGATTGAATGAATTTTGGTAAAACTTTAAAACTCCTTTGATTTGATCATCAAATGGATGAAAAATGTACAATAGCTCAGTAGCTATTACTGGCTGCTTCAATCATATGGCACTGACCCAAAGCAAGTCAAGAAAAATAAGCAAGAGACCACTGCATGAAACAGAGAAGTAACAGTGTGAAAAAATAATAAGTTGTTACATTGCTGCTCACTTGTGTTATGTTACAAGCGACTACTATAAATTCACTACTTCATAATGCATCTATTAATTCTCTCTTACTCACTGTTTCCACCTGCCTGTACTCTCTCTCTCTCTCTCTCTTCATGTGTCTGATAAAACAGTGCTGCAGATTTTACACCTGCTTTTCTCACATGTTAAATTTCAGATGCTGTGACCAAATGCAGACCAAACGAATTTTACCAGTGTAAAACCTCAGAACAGCCCTTTAGTCAAAAGAAATAAACACAATTTGACTGTGAGCACATAAAAAAGAGCAGAAATCTTTGGTAAATATCTCTAAAACTCTCTATATCTAAAAGTTACAATGAAGGATTTGTGGCAGACTCATTAAGGAGCTATCTTTGCTTAGTCAAGATTAAAATAGTGTTGCTCTGTGAGCCTGCTGATTTGATATTGCACTGCTGCCTTTTGTTCTTTTTATGTGACTTTATTTTGTACTTGTTGTTTGTCTGAGTCTTCTGTTTATCTCCATGCTGCTTTCCTGGCCAGGTTGCCTTTGAAGAGGAGTATTAATCTCAGAGGGATTCGAACAATTAAATAGAAATTCAATAAGTACAACTTGTATGCCGATATCTGCTGCAGTGCACTGCTGTATACAAGGCATGACAAATCTGTCATATAGATTAGCTGAAGTGCTTAAAAGAAAGGTGCACTAAAAGTCTGGACCATTCTAAAAATATATAATTAAGACCTTCACACAGGGATGTCAGTCAGTCTCCCGGCAGGTGCACCCTTTCTAACCTGTAATTCCTCTTCGGAGTCACAGTGTTTCTTCTTCAGCTTCTCTGTCAGGGTCTGTTTCCACTTGCACACGGTAACTAGCGAGGGCCATTTTCCTGGGCTCAAATTAAGATTGAGCCCCCTATTCAGGCTTCCCAGGTCCGGGGCCCAGCCCCGCAGGACTTCCATGGACAGTCTCTTCTTGAGGGTGCCGAGGCCCTCGGAGCGTGGAGGGGACAGGAGGTTGGGGACACTTCCTCCATGGAGAGTGTAGCCCAGGGATGAGTTGTTCATCATGCTGTCCCACTGTCGCTTCCCCATAAAGCTCATCTTGAACCTGGTTTTGTCCATCCAGATGTGCTCTGACTGGCAGAGATCACCAAGCGGGTCAGACAGCTTCTACAAACAACCAGGCATCCTGTTTATTTTAGTAAAGTATATCCCAGTGAAGAAAGAAAGCTCAGTAATTTCCCACATCTTCACAAGTAAAATAATCCATGGATCAGCTGTACCTCTAGATACCAGCTTATACTGTATTGAAAATCAACTTCTCATCCATCAGCAGGAGTTTGGGTGGATTAGAGGCTGAAGTGCACACACCTGTCCTCTTTACAGCTGTGTTTTGGAGTGACACGGTGCATTCTTTGCATAGAGGGACTTTAGAACAATGGGTGCAGTGGAGCTGTGGAGGACAGATGGGTGATATCGCTCTAGGGGGGTGTAAGCCAGGGGAAACACTTGCGACACATACTCAATATATCTGATTGGGTGAGAGCTGCAGCGGCTGGGCCACAGATGTGGATCCGATTGGATTAGGCAGGGAAGAGTGCTGGGTGCTGGAGCCCACTGATATAAATCACATGGAGGCATAATTAATGCCTGAGGGAAGTCAGCTCTGTCAGGAAGCCAAAACTAGATTAGAGACAGATCAATGGAGCACGTCAGGAAAAGAGGTGGAGCATCAGTGGCCCATGCCACAGACAAATATACACCCATCCAAACACAAACACACCATAATGAGCAAAAAAACAAATGGAAACAACAACCTAGTCACTGCAGTGGTAGGTAAATCAAATACAATGCTGAACGCTGGCTTGGGGCTAATTGAAAATTCTCAGAATAGAGCTGCTTTAACCTTTTGTCTCGCTCTTTTGTGATTGGAGCAATCAGAGCGAAGAGGTTCAGCCAGAAAGGAGAGAGATGAGCGGTTTCATCTACTTGTCTATCTCCTCCTATTCTTCCTTCTCTCACTTTGTGTTCTCTGTCTTTTTCATTTGCTCGTTTGTCAATGACCTCTTCTCTCTCTAGCAACCCACGACCATCTCCCTCCCACACACTGGAGTCTCATGTGTCTTCCTCATTTTCTCCCTGCCTGTCTTCCGGTGGATCAGGCTGCAGGAGGATGTGTGGATGTTGGAACAACTCAGGCCTCAGGCCCGGACTGCCTGGAAGCTGCGCTGCTCTCCGCTTCAGTGCTGGATGACCACAGGATTAGACTCGCCTGGCGTGACACTGATAACAACTTGCAGGTACACATAGAACAAGGTAGAGGGAAAGCAGAATGTGAAAACTGTACTCTGCTCACAGCAGGCTTGACGGGCTTAAAAAAAATATAAGAACGAGCCAAAAAGAAAACCTCATCACACTGCCATGTTTCTCTGTCACTTGCTTCTCCAGATGCTTGACATTGGCCCTCTAAAAAACCCACTCGCCTATCATACTACTGGAGTGCACATCCATTATCGAAAGAAGCTGGTTCCCACGCAGCAAATGGCTGCTTTGCCATTGGGACATCATGAGAGGAACAACCACAGGGGAATAAAAAACAGGCAGAGACTGATTTGGAATAGAGCAAGTTAATCCATGAGAAAGGAAGTAGAGAGAGTAAAGAGATAAATGGCTAATAATAAACATAAATTACAATTCTAGTCTCTAAAATGACAAAATTCAGTTACTAGTGCCTAAAAGTTTGTCTGATATTTATCTGAAACAGAGAAAAGCAAGCTAATAAGTAGCATTTGTGAAGCAACAACTAGTAAATGTTAATATTTTAACTGATCAATAATAAGAAGATTTAAAAAAAATATTTAAATTAAAATAATTTTCCTCAATCAATTTATTATTTCAGTACTCACCTATCACCTATTTGATAATCTCTTAATACAAACATGTGATTGGTAGATATTTATGTACAATGACAATGAAAAGCAAGCAAAAAGAAAAGAAATGCTGTCTGGTTTCTGTGAATCCAGTCTGAAATGATGGAGGCAACAATCAGTGTTCAGCTGCTGGACGCTGACAAAGAGCAGAAAGGGTGAGGATGGTTCATGGTGATGAGAGGTGAGAGTGTGTTTGAAGAAGCTCTAGCAAACAGATGTCATTCAGGTAATTCTGGCAGTTAACACTGTACAAACATGACCCGTACCCATTTACTGTGAAACATCGCTGCTTCAAATCAAACTCAGACCGCCACAGTTAAACCAAGGCTTCCAGCATTTCCAATTCATGTTCATAGATGAGATTTTGCCACACTGCACAGGTAATATCAGCAGTTTGTTTACACCAAGAGCCTTTCACAGCAGATTAACTACACATACACTCAAAGAACAACCATACTGTATGAGTGTTTGTATACAACAGCTCTCTGCTGTCTTTAAATCTCCCCTCTCTCTACTCAGCTAATGATGCAGCATATGCTGCCTTCAAGTGCTCATCATAAATTATGACTTGTGATTTTTTGGAAGTCCTCAGTTTTCACTTTTGGGACATTCAAGGACTTCTGTAAAAAACATTTCTAAGTAATTAATTTGAAAAATGTTGCAAGTGTTACATCTCTGCAACTTCAGTATTATACAAAACCCTCCCCTGTCATATTTGTGTACTACATCGTTGGCTTATTTATGTGGGCTCAATTTGTAATTACGATATCTCTGAACCCAGACAGCGATTCAACAGCTGTGGGGGTTTCTGTGATCCAGGCTAAGTCCTTTGAAATAAAGCAGAGTTTGCTGTGGACAGCTGTGGAGACAGATTAATTTGAGGTGTTTGGAGAGCAAGCTACCGTTTGAAGTGGAGAGCCAGGTAGCCCTCAATGACTCTCACTTGCCCTGCGATAAAATGACAGAGAGAAAGGGAGAGACTGTTGTGCTCATCACGACCACATACAGTACAAAGATATAGTATTTACAGCTCTGCTGGGACTGGGTGCCATACAACAATTCAGCAACTCAACTGTTAAAGGTTTTGTTTGTTGTATATCTCTTCAGGATGATGAGAGAGGGCATGCAACAAAGATCCCAGACTGGAATCAGACAGGCCATGTTGAGGTCATATGGTATGCATCTCAACCACCAGGCCTCAAGGACTGTAGAGATTTTTGATAGAGAAATACACCCTCAAATTGACTCTAGAATATGCAGCTCAAAAGACAGAACAATATTTATTTAAAGGGGTTGGGAGGGTGTTATTATTACTATTATAAAAAGTATTTGATGATGATTTCAGATGAGCGATAATGTCATAATCTGATTAGTTATGTGATAGTTTAATGTTGCACATGATAAGATAAAAGAAACACACCTTCCCTAATGTACATCATGTTTGCTCCTGTGGTAAAATCATTTTATAACAAGAAAGCATCACAATAATATAAAGAGTACAGAAAATATCTATTCTAACATCTGGCAGTTATAATGACTCATTACATCATTAACAATATCAAATTACCCTGAGTCACATTATTTGGCTATTCTCCGGTTATGTCTATTTATTCCTCAGCTCCTCTCCAGTTCTGATCCTGAAACAGCAACACAGACAGTACCTGTAATATGATTTTAACCAGGATACAAAAATGGCCCAAATCATATAACCTGATCAAAAACATTTCATGTCAGGCAAAACCTATCCTTTCATGTCAGCTGGTGACTCACCCTTACCTCACTAGCACTGGTTTGCTCATCTCACTGACTGTAATATAACCTGATATCTGTGGTCCAATTTTAGACATGGTCCTTCAATTCTCATTTTTTTGCCATTGTGTTGCCTTTTTGTAAACAAAATACTAGCACTACATAATAAATATACAGCGAATTGTTGTGAAACAGTAGATCAAAAATATATTACAAGATAGAAAATCACATATCAAGCCTGTTCTACTAATGAAGCTTCTCTACAGTAACATTATTTTAAAGAACATTTTTGAGAGAAACTTTAAAATGAATACCTTTCTGTGGGTGCCTTTATTGTAGCAAAAGCAATACCAAAGTAATGGTCTACAGTGGAAATAAGAATCTTTAAATCATTTATAGAAAGGAAATTTTCTGTGAGGACTTGACACATGGGTAAATTTAGATGCGGTGTGGATAGTGCAGATCCAATAATTGAAAAGAGTTCTTTTCCAATTTGATTTCAAAGCACTGCTGCACGGACTTGTTCTGCTACAGGTAAGGTCTGTTTTAATCGAAACGGAATAATAAGTAGTGAGGAGAAAATCATTCATCCTGAGAAAGGAAAGAAAAAGAAAGGAAAAAGACTGATATACAACATCCAACACTACTGATACTGAACATGAGTTTTAGTTTTAACTTCTGTGTCATTCAATTGTATGAACTTGAGATTCAATAGCAAGATTTAGGTCAATATTGTTTTCCTTCACTGAAGTGTTGGAAAAAAAAAGAACATTTCTGTCAATTTGAAAGGGAGGAACATTTTACTGAGCAGTTGTTGGAAAGCCATTGCCAAGACAACAAATCAATTTCATTACTCTCAAACTAAGACTCGACTAACTGAATTCTTCAAAACTGTGAAACTTTCAAATATTCTATACATGGTCAATTCAACAAACATCCGATGTGAAATCCTGCAGCTTGCCAATGAAAAAAGAAATGTGTTGGTTTAAAATATCACAAGCGACACAGAGCTCCAATTAGTTGCTTCCCAGCTGTGTGGAGGAAAGTCGACTCTCATGTGCCTCTGTCGGTGCTTTACGCATGGCTACACATACACACATACAGTGCATGTACTGTATTTACACACTCACATGCACATACCCACACAGCTCCATCACCTTGTGCCACCACAGTCCAACCAGCAGGTCACTTACTAAGGACTGCAAGCAGTGCTGGAAATACATATTCTGAACCTCTTTTTTCCACAAGTACATTAAAAAAATCTCACATTTCCAAAACCTATTTATCTCAAATGAATAGTAACTCATACACACACATAAAAGAGTATGTTTTTGCTCATAAACAGAATATTGTTGTGTTGAGAACATCATACAAGGATGGAAATGTATCAACACTCTCTGTTAGTTACCTCACAAGCTTTAGTTTAACAGAATAGGCTACACTGGATCTTTTATACATGGATCCTCTATCAGGTTCACCATTAGATATACACGGCAGTTATATATTATTTTTGTGCTATAGGCAAATGCATCATCTCAATGCATTATATCCATTACTGGCCCCTTCCACCCTTCACCCCTTTAGGTAAAATACAAGCACTCTACTTCAGTGTTCTATCAGCCTCCACATCCCCCCCAACACACACACACACACAAACACACACAAACACACACACACACACACACAAACATTCGTTGCTAAGCAGCACACTGCTTTTTGTTCATGTGAATGTGGCCTTGGCACACACACTGCAGGGATCACAGATTACGTACGTAGCTAGAGTATAATCAGTAGGACTGATGCTGCAATTATTGGTGAGCCAGTTGACAGTGGAAGTTGTAAGTATCACAAGTGTGATGACAAATAGTGGGGGGGGAAGTGCGTCAAAGTGTGACAAAAGACAAACGGAAGGAACCCGAGGCCCACAGATGGTTTAAAGGTCAAAAAATGGGCTTGTGGCCAGAAGTGTTTCTCATTTAGCTAAAACACAAAAGCTGGAAGAGCAAGAAGCAAGAGCAAGAAACTTTGTCCACTCACGAGCTACTATCGTGGTGCCTTTCAGCAAGGATAGAGGCACTAGATAATAGTTAAAGTTGTGCTGTTCAGCTGCTGGCTGACAATAGAAGAAAGCAGCCAATCCAGGAGTCTCGAGGGACCAAAAGCAGATGACTGTACTTGCTTGGGCAGCTCTCATATGTTAATGTTATGTTATACGTTAATGCCTGAAGGCCTTTGAATGCGTGTTGTTGAAGTCAGAATATTTGGAGTTCAAAGTTCAGTATAGTCGCACTTTGGCGCCAAAACCTGGCAGAAAATCAGAGGAGAGTGCAGCTGCTCTCTCTATTTAAAATTATGGTCTTACTAATGGTGTAATGTTGCTCTTCCACATCTGGAGAGCAGAGAAATAGTCTAAAGACCCGCTAGCAACCTCTAGAGGCTGTACAGCTCAAAATGATCCATAACGCAAAAGTGTTGGACCCAACAAACTACATACTGAAATCTTACAGCCTGACTAGAAACCGAGTCCAATTTTCAAAGTTTGTTATGAGGGTGGTGCTAGAGGAAAGGGCATGGGTTCAGTAAAATCCAGAGGTTTCATACACTAAGGAGCATGCATGTGCATAGAAAATTTCATGGCAATTTGCACTTTATATTATGGGATGCTACAGTGCAAAGCTGACATCCTCATAGCCCTGAGGAAAGCATGGGGTGTCCAAAATGAAAAGACTTTATCCTTTAGGGAGCCTGAATGTTTTCAGTAAATTTCATGACAGTCTGTCCATTAGGTTTGAATATTCCTTGCAGACCAGTGGACATTTTGGCCCGATGGTGGCACATAAGGAAAAAGTCAGTGGGTCACCAAAAACATTAGGATTACTCCCATTGAATATCCACAGCAGATTTCATGGTAATCACACCAGAAGTTTATTTCAGTGTGAAATTCTGATCTGATGGTGGTGCTAAATGGGAGGTCAAGGAGTCGGCTAAATATCTGCATTCAATTTCAAGAAAATTTGTCCAGGGCCATCATCAGCAGCCTGAGGCCCTGCCACTAGCAGGGCAAAAGTCTGATTAAGTGGATTCATTTTTCAGTCCTATATTCAGCCACATCTGTATTTGTATCCCCCAGGCAATACACATCTCACTCTCTTGAAGATGAGTCCAAACAGCAACATTGTGGGAAAAATGAGTATCCATAGGCAATGGAGGAAAGCTCTCTGTCCTGTCAGTATAGTATATTCGCAGTCAGGCTCATCTATCAGATGACTCCAGCGGGAGAATCTGCTTGTGAGAGCAGTGTCTGCAGTGTCAAAACTTGGCTGTGCTGAAGGCAGATGACTTAAAAGATGTCAGTGAAGAAAACCAGTGTTCTGGGACAGAATGACTGAGATAGGCGAGTCTGCTGTTGCTTAATGAGTTGAGATAGAGTGAGCTTCTGAGTTCCCCTGTGCGTGGGCAGGGTCAAAATGCAAGATTTGGCTTTCTAGGCAGCAGGGTCTGCATCCCTCCCTGCTCATTCTCCCTTCCAAATGAGGCAGAAAAGATGCAATCGAGCAAAGTCAACTAATTTACCTTAAGTCAAGTCATTAAGACATATGTCAACAGCACTATTAATCAACAGGTGAAATGAAGTACCACTTCTTGCTGCAGCACTACCTAAACTGTTCATTTTGACTGTATAGAGCAACACCTCCCATGTAAAAACTATCAAAGGCTGTGTTGGTGTTTGAGTTCAGCAGTAGTGTCTTTCACACAGATCTGTCATGAAACTGTATTCTCTACCTGTTTTGTCAACCCAAAGTGAATCAGTAAAGCATGCACAGCAGTGAACCTACCTTGTCTTTCAGCATTTTAGCTTTCCGGCTGTTCTGTACAAGTCGTCTCCCTAGCTTCTTGGCATACCAAATAGAGGCAAACATAGCGACAGGTGAAATAATAATGTTCTGTGGTCTGCGGTGACAGCCCAAACGGCTCTAGCTGCTGCCCATCTGGACTGAGTGCTCCTTTTCAGCAGACTGTAGTGCAAAGCGAGAGCAAAAAAGAGAGGGAGGGAGAAAAGACGGGATGATGCTGAGAGAGGGAGAGTGTCTGCACAGCAAAGTCAGGTCTCCGTCAGCCACAAAAGCAAGGGGAGGGAGGGAGAAAGAGAGAGACGGAGGGAGAGAGAGGCTAAGGGAGAGAAAGGGAGGAGGGACCACTGCTTTCCACGTGGAAACAGCATCTTCAGCACCAATTGAAACCTGCTGAGAGGCTGTCAGCAGCTCCCTCTTTCCAGAGGTGGAGGGGGGAGGAGGATGTGGGTGATGCTCTGCTCTCACTATACCAACATCACTCATCATTCTAAAGCCAATCATAAACAGCAAACAAGAAACACTAAATGCAACATCACATGTTTAGCGGGCTAAATGATGTGTTTCACTAGTGAAAATATCTTTTTTCAAAATCCAACTGAAATCCCTTTTACTCATCCCTTTTTACAGTAAAAAATGTCAACATGTTAAAATGTATTTTTTAATAGTTTTTATTATTAAAAGGAAGAAAAAAAATATTTGGGGAAATATCAGAAATGCTCTGTTTTGTCTCAGGTGTGTGTGTTTGATTGAGAGCAGCTGGCAGGTTTGCAGCATGCTGGTACACCGAAGGGAAAAAGAGACAAAGTAAACAAACTTGTGCTACATGTAATGTGCAGACTGTGTGTTGTTAGTAGAGGTATTGAGGAGTAAGAACCACGCCAGCATCTGACAGCACCGAAGTGACATTTGCAGGTATGTTTACTTGCTATTTAATGTGCTGAAGCTGAGCAGCTAATTACTGTAGCTATCTAGCATGCAAACTGACGTTAGCGGTGCCCTTTTCCCTGGTGAATGTTTGTTTGGTGGCTCGTACAACAAGCTAAGCTGCAGGACAAGATGTGTGTTCATGTTTGTAAGTTGGATAAGAAGGAGACTACAGCAGGAAAACTAATGTGGGTTGTTGTTCAGAGTCTGTGGCTCTTGTGTTGTGTAGCAGGATGCTATCAGGCTCAGTGTGACCATCTGATCTGCTGATAACAGAACACTGACAATACTGCTTTATGCAAAGATCTGATTGGCTGTATCAAAACATCTATGTAGTGGTATTCCATGACATTAATACAAAACTAGGTGGCACCATCATGAAACCAAAAAATATAAAATTGGTTTCAGATTTTTTCTCAAAGGAGACCACTAGAAAAGTGATTTACAGATCACATATGTATGCTGTAGCAGATAAAGAAAATGCAGTTACATTTCTGTGGGTAGTACTATGCCAGTAGTTCTCACTGGCATATAGTTCACCTGTCTTGCTTGGGATCAAATGCATGGAAAATGTCTTCTAAAACATGACGTGATGATTTCTTAGGCCTTTGTTTGTTTGGCTACACTCTAAACTGATAGACCAGTTGCTCATCTGTTGCATTTCGAATGAACTGGAATAAAACTAAAGATGTAGAAATTGTAATACTTCCTAGAGGCCATTTAAGACATTTAAAGTGTAAGTGATATGAGTAAAAGACAGCGAACAAATTGCTGTAGTCTTATAGTAATACAATACAACAGAGAGAGAGGATCTGAGCATTAGTCAGTTGCCAATATCAGGAGTTAAAGATGTGTTTCATTAATGTGCCAGGCACTGACATCACACCTCATAAATGAGCCATATTAACACTGCTGTCCCATGCATCAACTTCCCCTTCCTCCCTCCCATCTATCAATTCTGAACCCACGCAATTCTGCATTTTACCTCTGGGCTGCAATTCATACCTCTCAAATCAATTGGTCGACTTGCTTTGCATTCAAATAATTCTGCAAAAGAAACTCGAGGAAGACCACAAAGAGGTCTGTTCCTCCCACATCAGGATGTGTGTTTTGACAGCGTATTCCGGATCAACCTCCCATAATAACACGTCTGCCCTTCTATCACTAAAGAGTAGGAGCGCTGCAGGCTAATTGCCAGGAAAGATGACACCACACAGCTGAACAATGATAAACTACAGGGTGGGGAGGATGACGTGGCTGTGTTTTTCTCTGTTCCAAGAGCCTCAGCCTGGCTCGTCTTGTCCTGCTTTGTCCTAAAACAGAGATTTCTCTTTGTAATCACTGCAGATGGGTGTGATCGATAACATTTTACAATACACACATCTTTTGCATATCTTCTTCTGTCTGAATCTCACAGTATGAGTTAACTTTTTGGTCTGCATACTATATTGTATTTAATTGAAAATTTAAATAAAATGGGTAGAGAGAAAGTGCTCAATCAGCACTTGTCTCAGCTTTTTCTACCTGCAACAGAATACACACACAGAACCGAGTTATTGTTTCTCCCTACAAATAAGGGTGGGGTTCACCAGGACAGAAATATCACAAAGCCAAGGCCTAGATTCAATTATATTGCAATTCTCAGTTTGTGATACATTAAACTGGTGGTTGTTGTGAGAAAATCCAAACCTTTTGTAATTGCAAGGACAAACAGTGTCAGATCAACAATTATGCCTCTTACTAATACTGTGCCTCTCTGGATATCACAGCATATTAATGTCCGTCAGTCCCCTTGATATTACTAACAGCAAAATCCTCAAAGTTGCCATGGGGACATCCATTGATCACTGTTACTGTCTCCACTATCTTCCAGACTGTTTAATGAGAATCAACATGCTCCCTGAAAAATGGCATTCATGCAACACCTGGTGGTAAAGGAAATAAATACCGCAAATTATCTTATGATGAATGGTAATTTCAGACTTCAGCATATATGTTGCCTGATATAAGGGCAGATTTCCAATCATAAGATTGTGCTAATTATTGAAATGTAAAATGGGACTGATAGCTTTAGAACGTGCTGAGGAAAGGCTGTTATATTTGACATTTACGCAGCAAAGCGGAACATTTTAGGTGGCATTAGTGATTACATTTCCTCTGCTTCATTGATTATTTATGATGTGTCTCAAACCTCAGTCTGAGGCCACACTTCTTATCGGCCACACTCAAAACCACCACCGCCTGTTTTTTCATAGCTTCACAGATGACACTCAGTTATACATGATGTTGGTAAAGTCCACCAACCATAGACAGCTGGCCTAGGAGGGCAGAAACATTTTGCTGATGTCTGCTGAATCTACATTTCTTGCCATGGGTTCCAACGGTAATATTCTCTCTTTGTCGTCTTAAGTAAAATATTAAAATGAGGCTGGCAATTTATTATATTCTTCTTATTGTCAACAAATCTCATGTGCAGAGCCAAACCAACAACATTCTACTTACAAGTAATGTGTGTGTATCCAAAACCTGATATATCTCACAAGTAGTACTGAAGTTCTTTGAGAAATTAACAATGTAGTACAAAGTCAAGAGGTTGTTACATGTGGCACAACAAGCTAGTAAAGCTCTGTAAACGGAGCTGTGTTCCCTCTAAGTGGCGTCTGCCTTACACAGAACTACTCTCCGGAGACTGAAAATGTGATCGCTGTCATTAGTCTTTGGAGCTGTTTCTAAACAAGCTAATGTGACCAAACTCTTTGCTGAGATGAAACATGTCACCCAGTGCAGCGGTGTGGCTCATTGACATGTTTTTAATAGTTTTTGGACAACAATGGAGGTATGGCACAGAGGTATATATAAGATATATCAGGCTTTGGATACATACACAAATCTTGTAAGTAGATCAGCAAATCAAGTGGCAACCGAACAGTTGAACAATGAGCTGAAACTTGCTATAAATCTCAGTTTAGCTGATAATATCGCTGACAATTCTGTAGGTTCATCACTACGAGCCACGCCCAACACATTACACACTGTAGTCACATACATCGTTATCATAAAAACACTGATTTTAGCTGATTTAAAGAAACAATATTTGTGAGTCTACAAATACATACTAATGATAGTACCAGTCTTTGTTGCAATATAGGAAACACATGCAATGATATGGTGGAAACACAGAAGGAACTTTTGTATTCTTTTATATTTGGTTTGGTATAGTGTTGTATTTTTATGTGTCTGCTACTGAGAGCTTGGCATGTCAAGGTTGGTTAGTCCAGGGTGGCTGGATCCACACTAAGTGCAGCTGATTGTGATAGGCTGTCAGGCAGGGCTGGAGGAGGCCTTGGCCATCTGGAGCGAAGGGTCCTGATGTCCCCAGGGTCGCACTCAAGTTATGTGCATGTGCAGGAGGATACACAACTTTCTGCCTGGTGTGTATGTGTGTGTGAGAGGTCTGTTTGGTGGGGAGGGGAACTCAGCAGGGATGAGGCAGATCTCGTCAAGCCATCCTTGGCCTTGTAAAGGAGGTCAGCCGCCTGCATTTGCATTCTCTTATTCTCTAAAAACACTTGCAAAAGGTTGAAATTTCCAGGGACTAATGGGGAATATTATGGCAAGGGATTGGTTATGTAGGTTAGTAGAAAACTGAGAATTCTCATTTCATATTTTATACACAGCATTATCTGGATTTTAGATATCATGAATGTTTGCAAAAGAGCAGCAAGAGGGAGCGAAATAAATCAATGCTGATAGAAGGTTGCACACAAAAACAGTATTTGCATCTGTACCAAAACATTATTTTGACAAAGGTAAATTTAAAAACTATCTATTCACATTCCTCAGAAAAGGATATCCTCCAATATATGCATGCCTTTACAATTATAGTGAGGATAAGATTGACAGTCACCATAATCAGATCCTAAAAAGACTTGCAATATAGTTACTCTTCTAATGTAACTTATGGAAATGTTACAGCTGAACTATTCAAAGTGACAAATAACTCCATTGTTCAAAGCAGGTACGAGTGGGTATATTTATATTCATGAGTGGCTTATTCTTACTTTTCCCATTGTATGGCTATAATAGGACAAAATGGTGAGGAGGGGGACAAAAACACAGATTTTTTGTATGAGAGAGGCAGATATAATAGTAACAAAGACAAAGAAAAACAATAAAACTAAGCAAAGTGAGACAGAATGCAAAAAGTTGTCCGAAATCTATTTTTACACCAACAAACTACCTTTCAAATAGCTACTGTCTAGTCATAACAACATGTAAATGGAAAGATTTATCAAGTATTTCAATCAAAAACATTTGATATACTGTATGCTGCATGTCTAATTCTCCCAAAATGTGATTCCAAACAGACAAACACTTAATTAAATACACACATACAATGTTGAACTTTCAGAGCTGCCTGACACTGACATATTGAACCGTTGAACCGGGCCATTGACCTTGACTGGCTGGATGATGATGCGCCATAGGCCAGTGCACATTGAAACACACACACACACACACAGATCAATAACTACCAAATACATATTCTTTGGTACTATGCAGTACAGTTCTAGATTACAGTATCTATCATTTCCAAAAAGTAATCAAAGGAAAACCTTTCAAGATTGGCAGCAAAATGTCAAAAACAGTAGCATATCTACATTTATATAGTGAAGATTTCTCAGTCATTAATGTATGTTTAAGAAAAGGATTTTCATATTTTGATTGTACTTTTAGCCAAGATCAATGTATTTACATTTTCATATCAGCACATTCCTTGTTTGCATATTGTTCCAGATACTTATTCCATAGAAAGTGTTCATTAAAGATCAGCCCTTCTTACAGCCATGCATAAATCATAAACAAAGCAGCTGAACACTAGATCATGACACACCCTGAGAGACTGCTTCTGCATGTAGATATGATACATGTGGTATATCATTTTTATTTGGAGTTTGAGTAGTGACACACAGTGGTTTATAGATACACCTGCATACCAATTTGCATACTATAAATGCTATCCTGAATCTTTAGTGTGTATCTGTGATGTGGAGTGGATCGTGTCTGATGGGGCTGTTTGATGATGTATAGGGTCAGAGGGTTTTCAGGGGGGTAATTATGGGGCAGCTTCTTAATAGTCACCTCTTTTATCTGCAGCACCCTCAGCTGTGATGTAAAGCAAAGCACGAGCAATGCAGCCTTTCAAGTTATTGTATATAACACAATGCCTTCCCAGAAATAGAGCTGTCACAGTCCTTTAATCCAACCATTTCTTTGTTTACCAAATATGCCTGTATCCCTATACCTATTCTTATATATCTATGACATGATATATTTATATACTGCCAAATGAATCATGAAATTGACTTGGTTATTACATAGATAAGAGTGGTGTAACCTACTCCACAGGCACTCAGTTTTGCACTTTCATAATGTTGGGACTACTTGTGAGACACAATGTAGCACAGGCTGAGATATCCTGACCAGAAGTCCCTATTACTAGTATAGATGATCCAATAACCGTAGGTCCTACACTTCCCACTACGCCACTCAATAGCATCTTTCATGAGACTCTCCCTGCCTGGTAAACACCCACCGTTTGTAACACAGCCCTCTACGCCCGAGCTATTACTCTGAAGTGATGTCATATGACTAACTGAGCCACAGAGGACATTATGAAACTATATTCACAGGCTGTGTAGTAAATGGACTTGGATATTAAATTGGTGGAGTAGCCGATTTCACGTGTCACCACAAGTGCTTCATAGTAAATAGGGTGGCACATTTGGCCAGCCTCTCTGCACAGTTTTCATCACAATCATATGTGATCTGTTATGACTGTATCCTCTAATTTAATTAGGATGATAATTAGTTAAAGATAATTTAAGTGTTACTAGACTGAAATTTTAATTCTTGCAAAAAATTGGGATGAGCTATCAAAGATATTGTTGTGCAAGGTGTTTCTTTCCAGATGTTCAACATCTCAATATTTGGAACAGTTATCAGATAAAATGTGTGTGTTTGCTTTGACTCCATTAACATTACGTATGATTTAAAGACATCTTATTCAACTTTGTACCTACAGCAACAACATGTTGGATGTACCAGCATTTACCATTAAGTGCTTTTATTTGCAGTGATTTTAAGTCCAAATCTGACAATGTGGAATTCAGCTGAAACAAGCACTCCTCAAATCTAATGAGCAGCTCTGTAACGCTTTCACAAAATATATTCCTGAAATTTGCATAAGATGCTTTAACCAGTGAAAACACAGGCTGAATTTTGACAGTTCAACATTAAAATTAGAGCGGTCATGTATTCAAGCTGTCGCAGTCAAAAGGAGCAACTGTTATCTGGCTGATGTTTCTTGGTGAAAATAAAAACATCTACATTTTCATTTTCAATACAAATGTGAAAAATGCAACTGTTAAGGGAATTAAATATTCATGGAGGTCATTGTTGATTATTTTGAGGCCATACCTGGATGTCAGATTTGTAAAATGCAACTGCTTAAACAAAAAATTGTCTTCTTTGAAAGTCTGAATGAATAAAATAGGTCTGCACACATCCAGCATGTCCCACATGATGCTAAGAACCAGCCTTCAGCTACAGTCAGGCTCCATCTCATGATTTGAGAAGCTACAACAGCACTCTGTAAATTCTAATGGCTGTTTCTGTTTAATGGCTTTCCATTTCCCTTTTCCTCTGTTTAAGAGCTGACCTCTTTTAAATGCTGCCCTATTTTTTTTTTTTTAAGATGTTCTCTTATGACAATATTAAACGAACTGTTCAATATATCCTACTTCTTATTCTTCGGGTGTTGTCACCACCTTTAATTCATGTTCACCGATGCTTTTTCTATCAGCAAAGGAAAAAAAATAAAATGATTTTAAGATAAAATGGCTAAAGTGCACAAAATTGACCTCTTACAGAAAACCACTAAGAGCAAATCAATTTTGGAGGATTCCACAGTGTGTCTGAGTGTAGACAACAAGCACCGAATCTTTCACAGAGATGGCGAGATGGGTTTTGGGGTTATTTGCAGTGCATCATTATGTTCAATCTAGGTCTGATAGTAACTCCTTGTGAACAGACCATCAGCAGAAGAGGTCAGTCGCACTTATTGTGACATTTTGACTCCTTGTGTTTCCTCTCTCCCTTTCTTTTCTTACTTGTTAGTTTGCTGTCTTGAAATGATCTTTACTCCGACAGCATAGAGAGATAAGAGAAAGGCATCTGAAGTACTCACAGAGGGTCATGAAGCGCACACACGCAATTACATAGGCCATCTGTGAATGAACACAGAAGAAGCCGAGACACCGTGTCAAGTGTGTATGAAAAACCTCATCCAACAGAAATAAAGCCTTACCAAGCCTTGTACTGCATACAACTATACGTTTCCAGCATCACATTATTTAGTCCCCCCAAAAACCTTTCATTGCCCATCCCAGGTTGCCACTGAGAGAGAAATCTGTGGTAGACAAGACTATGAAATGGTTCTGAAGGCATTTGTTAGTATTTGATAGTAATATTATAAAGAAGAAACTCAAGTTTCAACCTTTATCCCCTCTGTCCAATAAAAGACAAAGAGACAACAAGCCCAGGCAGATTTTCAAGAATTGTCCAAATGTGACTGAAGCAGATGGGCACTTTGCTAACAGTCTATCCACAGAAGAAGAGAAGACATTTTAAAGAATCTCTTTGATGACTACAAGTCTAGACGGTTCCTTCCACCCAATTAAAGAGACAGAAAAGTGCTGTTTTATCAACTGTGTAATAAATATTCATGCATTTGCTATGGTGAATGGAATTTTCTGTGTAACCTATAGATTATAATGTAGCCTGAGTGAAGCTTTTTCATCCAAATCTTGCCCATGTCAGCCATGTTTGGGTCTGTAAAACCCTGAGCAAGTTTGTCTAATGGAAAGTGCCTTGCCCCTTAATATTATAGCACTATAAATGAAACTGGTGCATTTACAGGGCCAAAAGAAAATTTTATTATGAGACTTAAAAAATATGATCTCAGCTCAGCTAATGCAAGGTAATCTGAAGAACTGATAATTGAAAGCAAAGGACTTAATGCTAGCTCAGTTTAAAATAAGCTGTACTGTTTAACTGGTAGCTACGTGCCACGGCTAGTTGCATTTTCATCAAAGGTCAATTCTGCAGAATCAGGTTTTAAGAAGCAAAATGTTGACTACTGATAGGAGGCAGGATGTGGACTATGTTATGGTTCTGCAACAAAGTTACCATGGCTACTTGAAAAAAGACCCTGATGTTTGCATTTCAACCCTCACTTCAACATACAGTAATTATTTCTGTTGAGCAGCCCCACACAAATTGAACAACAAGGCAAAAAGTTCTTTCAAGGTTAAGACTTTAGTCATCTGTAAAGTGAGCAAGAGTAGTCATCTCGCCATCCAGATATTTTGGATTAGAGGAAATGTAGTTTTTGCTATTAAATCTTACACTAACTCATCATACTGTTAAATGTTAAAATCCAAGAAGATATAATCCAGAACACATTTTGTAGTGTAGTCTGTCACTGAAAATTACACATCATCTTGAGGCAGACTGTGTGTCCTTACTTCATTCCACCCATTGGGAAATAATTACATAACATACTTCTGTGTAAACTTTGTTTTGCCTTTGAGATGCAGCTGCTCACACATCATAAAACAAATCAATTACAGATCAATATCAACGCAGGAAATATACAGTATTTGTAAATAGTATATGGTATACTGTATATAATCTTTCAAAAGAGTTACTTCAGCAAACCTAGAAATACAGTAAATCTACCCAAAACTAGTAAAATCTCTTCTCAGATTACTGAATCAGACAAAAGGTGAGGGTGTATCATGAACAATAAAGCTGCAAATCATGTCTGAGCTGACAGCTCGTATGTTCACTGTTGTTAGAGTGCTGTTATACTGCACTGTGTGCTCCCCTGGGTCTGGACTCAGAGTAGCAGTGAGCTCAGGGCAAATATTTGAATTAACATCTGCCTGTGCCATGCAGTGCTGTCTTTTATACAGGTACAGATACTAAACCTGATTTTTGGGAAGAAGAAGAAGAAGAAAAAAACAAAATAACAAAGGCATCTCCCAAAAAGCCAACCTGCAGTGCAGCGTCTTTTATTGACTTAGTGCCAGGAACACTGTTTCAATGTCAACAAACAAGAAATAAATCCATAAAGAAGCAGGAAGATAAAACACTATCTATCCCCCTCATATAGAAAATGTCTTCCATATATTCCTAGAGCTGGAATCCTTCTGAGAATAGATTCAGAGTGATGGAACTGTTGCTTTATTGTCACATCATTCTGTCCTCATAATAATCAGCCAGTTTCAAGGACACTGTCACTTATCAATTTGTTTTCCCCATGCAGCCCAACAAAAACATTCACCACCTAGATACCTTCTTTTTCACTCTGATATGATTTTCAACTGGGAGGAAATACATGTCTTGTCATTCTGACAAAATAAAGCGTCCTGCCATCAAAATCTGCTGAACCTCCATATGCTTTATTCCAAAAAAAAAGTCCAGGTGAATTAGTGTAGTATAACTTTACATTTGACATCTGTTTACTGCGTTTAAATTACAGTCCACAATACAGAATGATAGATGCACATATATTTTGTTTCAGTGTAGCCTTACATCATTTATAAAGTTTGTACTAATAGTTTCACTGTTTCAGGGTGCTCCTGACCTGTTTGGTGTGTTTGCCTGTGTAGTGCAGTTACTTTGGGCTGGTGTGAAAGCTGTCAATCAAACTCCAGTATGGACTAAACAAGCAGAGTTTGACTGAACTCTGGTGCGGTTCATTTGTGGAGTGAAAACAAACAGACCACAGCATGATAGTAGATATGTGATGAATTCAAGACTACTATTACATCTGCTGGTCCTGAAGTGTGCAAATAATTTGGTAACCATGGTAACATGTATGTTACAGGGGATCGTTCCTGATCCATCAGAAAGTGAAGAGTTTAAACACAGGTGTGTTGTGCTTGTGCCCTACTCTGTGTATTTTGGTAGATCCTCATTGAAAAACGAGGGAAACATAGTGAGCACCTCCACTCCTAAGTCATCTAATAGAAAAGACTCCTCACTATATAAAATGACGTCTAGTTACAGTTGTGACAAACAATGCCCATAATCAGTTATTTCTTTGTGAGCTCTTTGTGATTCAGTAAAGTGCTGCACTATTAATAATACTACTAATGAACTACTAACTCTTCCTCTAGTATATGATGAAGCACTTTGAATGTCTTCTGTGTTTTAAAGGTATACACATACATATAAACGTGCCTTGAGTGCAGAAAAAAAACAGTCCAAAAAAGTGGATGTGATTCTCAATTTAAAGTCTTTAGTTTAAACAACTCCACAGAATCCCATCATGAGGTGCATTTGTGCAAGGTTTGCCTGGAAATGATTCTCCCATCCTCTTTATTACACTGTTGGTGGCACTGTTGTTTTACACGGCTGCACCAACACACAGTGGCTTGAAAAGCCAATCTGAGAGTTTTCACCAGGCAATCAGGGCCTCCCATTGAGTGGATGAGAAGAGAGAGAAGGAATTATGACAACAGGGAGTGGATCACAGGAAGCCATCTTTTCCCCATGGGATAAAAGTTTGCACTAAGAAAGTGCATCGTTGATCCTCCCCTATCCCCCTCGCCGAGCATAAACCAATGACTGCTGCTGCAACTTTCATTAAACTGCTGTTTATTACTCACAAACTTCACCCTGCCTGAGAGAAGTAATTGCTGCCAAAAAATGCATGTGTTTTTACAAGCTGATATTACCATGGAAAGAGAGTGGCGATCGATAAACAACGCAGCAGTTAGAATCAATAATGTCTTCCCTGAGTCACTTTCCAATCTGTGGTGCTTGATTTGGCCAGCAAGGGAGGGGTTACACTTCCTCTGCTCATAGACAAACCATAATTCTTACCTCCCTGCTGCCTTTACAATTACACTGGCTGTATTAAAGCAATTTTTCATTCAAAAGTCCCAAGGCTGAGAGGAAACAAATAGGCTGAGCACAGAATTCACAGTCCTGTTCACGACTCCTGTACGCACTGGTCCCTCTCACTCTGCCTCTCCCACACTCACATTAAGGGTTGAGTCAGGTCCTCCTCTACACCACCAGAGAACCAACCCATCAGGGAATTACACCCAGAGAGAGTTTAGAGTTATCTAAGCAGATGATAAGGTGTGACAATGTTGATGTAAAACCGCAGAGAAGAAGTGAAATGATGTATTTTACATTTATTTTCATAAGTGATTTATCATTTCATTATTCAGCTGATGTTAAGCATAACAACAAATGTGTATCAAAAGTTAAAAGAGCACAAACTGATTTGTTAAAATTACTAAAACCAAAAACCAAAGAGTGCATTTTTATGAATCTTGTACATTGTTTTAGCTCTATATGTTTTAATCTTCCTTTCCACACAACCAGAACCTGCAACTTTTATTCTCACACTGTTGGAATTAGCTGACCAGCCACAACATGGAGCTTACACTGAACATAATAACTAAATCCCCATCCATTTGTCCAGTGACAATTCCAGTTAAGTTTATTCAGACGAGACAACTGCATCCTCAACAATATTGACAAAAGAGAGAGCAGGCAGCGTTACTTTATGCAGTTCTACTGTGAACAGAAAGAAAAATCTGGAACTACAGACGGCTGGAAGATGCAGAAAATATCATCTGTCTGCTCTGCTGTGAAGTTCAGGTTTATATGACAGCAGGTCTCAGTCAGACTACAGTTTTAACCACAACATGTCAGATATACTCCAATAATATTAAATCAAGCTCACTACAGTTTAAATGGATCTTTTGACAGCAGCCAAGTGGAAAATTGGACCGTGGAATTGCTTGAACTGCAGACACCTGACCAAAATTTCTGACCTGCGAGAAATCCAAACGACCGTCTGACAGCTAGATTGTTGATCCATCAGGTGATTAATCAGGTGTCATGAGCTCAAACGACGACTGATTGAGCAGAAATTCACCCAGATCCTAAAACTAGTCATTACCAACCATTTTGGGTTTAAAATCAGGATAATCTGCCCGGTTTTAAATGGATCATTTTTATCTTAAACAAATCCAGGTGACTTTTGGAAACAATGAGCCTCATTTATAAAACTAAACTGCAGTCCTGTCTGGCTCACACATTTGTCCTCTAAAGGCTCCTCTTCAAAGGTTTTCCTGTAAAGTTCTTTTAAAACCGATCAAAAAATCCGAGCATGTCCGAGCATTATCAACTGAATAAATATGGGTTATGGAGCATTGAATTAAGTGTTTATGTTCTGAGGAATAAAATGATCTCTTCTTCATTAAATATAACCAAGTGATCAGATATTTCACTTTGCACAGTGTGGGTGTTTCTGATGGACAGTTTCCTTTGGTTTTTGCAAGAGGGACAGGTATCAGACACACACACTTAAGTGTCATCATTATTACTTAAACCACAGTAGGAAAAGACAATCAGTCAGTGCATCTTCTATCTCATGTAGGTTTTTGGCCAATTTCTCCACTTACTATTACAGTGATGACTTCAGTCCTTTACTCAACACAGTCTGTGCTTTTGCAATTCTTTAAATCCAATAACTGATGGGCCTCACTTTTCTTTCAGAGCCAAAAGCTGACAGTTAGTGACCGACCTTGAGATTCCTTGACAAAATAAAAGCACCAGATTCATCATGCTCTCCTTTAAAAAATGACATTTTACACCTACACTATATTCAATTAAACATTTTTCTGATTTATTATTAAAAACCACATTTAGTCAATAAAAACATACCATCAGAGAAGACAGTACACAGAAGAGCATGATGTTGGTAACAGGAACCTTTTCTTCTGAATATAATCTTATATGTTTCATTATTCCAGTGTAGCTTATATCAGATGAGGGGATACTAATCACATGACCTGGGTACAATAAACCCTTCAACAAATAAATATATGATTATTAACAGAGACAGATTAACACCAGATCACAGTAACACCACAACAAGCACATGGGATTCGCTGGCAAGCAAATGGGTCACAAACACACATGGGGTTACTCTAAACAAAGTGCAGGTATGACAAAAAAAGGGCAGCGACCAACAAGAAACAGAAAGACTGCTTCTTCAGGCAATGGATTGAAGACAACACCAAAACAAAGTCCATGCAGCACCGAGGGGACATCAATCTTCTAGGTACAAGGACTAAGAAATTAGGGGAGAGTTAAAAAATCAGACCAAAAATACAGGGGATTAAGTTTCCCCCCCCAGAGGTAAAATCAAAATAAAAGAAAATAAAACTTGCCATGTAGTTTGCTGTGGTCACACCCGGGTATGCAAGATCAAAACGGGTAACCAGTGCAGGCTGCAGGTAAGAAACGAAAGACAAGATCACTAGCCAGTATACTTGAGTAAAGAGAGAGAAAGAGAGAGAGAGAGAGAGAGAGATAGAGAGAGAGAGAGAGAGAGAGAGAGAGAGAGGGAGAGAGAGAGAGAGGGAGAAAGGGAGCCTAATGCATCAGGATAAAAAAAGCATTAGTAATGGTTTACCCAGTCATGTGTTGAGTGGAGAGAGGAGGGAAAAAATGTTCAAAGGAGTAAAGATTGGATGAGGATGAGGGGGGAGTGGATCACTCTGGCTTCCTGCATTAATTCTTTCAATGAGGAAGAGCCTCTTACCCAGTGGGAGCTATTCCCATCACAGACCGGCTGTACATGTGCAAAATCAAAACCATTTACGTGCACTAATCAGAGACTCACACTGATTTCTACAGCGAAAGGAAGAAGAAAATAGAACATTTGAAACGACAGTTTTATTTGTGTTCACAGCTTGTCAATAAAGTGACAGCAACATTTGCTGAATCACTCCCGACCGTCAACACTCCAGCAACTTTGCAATCTTACTTGAAAATATCCCTGCTGACAATCAACAGTCATACAGGTGCAGAGACAGCATATCTGTCCCCACCTGCTCGTTCCCATTTTTCTCACTGGAACCTAAAGATGAAAAACTACAGTGCAACACAACTGACCCAAAGGTTGGTTGGAGGTTGTTTGAGCCATATCTCTGCTGTGTGTTACATTTACATAAATAATAAGCACATTAACTTTGAGATGTTAGTATGAAGATCATACACAAAGGAGGACATCAGTGAGACGTTTGGCATGCCTCTGCTGGTTTATTACCTCCATTTTATTATGTGTGACAGTGGGTCACATGTCATGGACAGTCTGGAGGATTACGTCATGGTGCCAACAGATACTGTATCGCTTTATGACACAAAACAGAAAGAGCAGCAGAGTAAACAGCTCCTGACAGTAGAGAGTGAATATATAATATCCAACATGTCAAAAGGAAACAGTGTGAACTTATATTCAGAAGACATATCTAAAAAAATGAACATCATCATCACACAACAGCACTACAACATTAAGGGAAATACTGTGTCCAATCCCATTGGTTCATATTGGGATTCTGCTGTTCATATGCAGCAGGCCATGCCAAATGTCCTCACTAAATCACCTGTCATTTACCACACAACAACTTCATTTGATATCACATGTAGTATTTAGAGATGATTTTTAGATGCCTTGCAGCCATAGATTAAAGCCAATAAAAGTAAAAAGATTTTTTTCCAATATCTAGCCTAAAGCCATAGAGAAAATAACCCTTTAATGAGGGTTCTGAGATAATGGTGAGTCTCCCTATTTAGCATTTATAAGCAGTATATTAGCAGTTATAACACTCTATAATGGCGTTACAAGCAGATTTAAGGATATTTTTAAGTGTTTATTAATGTACAGTACTTGTCAACATTTATGACTTCTCTTATGTTTTATATTATTACAACTGTGTTTTTGCTGTGTTGTTTATAATGTCATTTATTTATAGTTATAGTTGTTGACAAACACATTAATGAAACACATATATCTGCTTACAGCTACGGTGTGTTATAAACCATTTATTAACTGTTTATATATTGCTTAAAAATGTTCAATAGGGGGACTTTGAGTAAAGTGTTATTGAGATCATTTCTCCATTTTCTTTATTTAAGGAGAAAGAGTTTCAACCATAACAGGTGCATTAAACCCTTAAGTTAGTTCCTCTCTACAATATCTTATGGTATTCCAGAATATATATCTTAAATATGATATACCTTTACTTTTTAAACTCATCACTGAATTTGATATCAAATAATGTCATAGGTGCAAAAAATGTCAAACTAAAAAGGTTTACTGGATTAATAAAACTTGCATTTATTAATGGAACAGCACATACCTACAATAACTATGAACAACAATACTGAGACTGAAATCATTCTTTAAATGCTCTGTTCAGTTAGACAGCGAGTGGTTTGCCAAGGCTCTTAAACACTGCCTGAAGTAAACTGCTGTTACACTAAAGTTTCTCTTCATCTCCAACACTGCCCTCTGCTGGCTCAAACCTGAAAACACCCGCTTTACAACCAACTTGATCTGCCAGCTGAAACGCCATCTGAGCTTTCACGCGAATGTATTTTTGACTTGTGTTATTTCACCATGTGAAAATGAATTCCAAGTAGCCTGTACTATGTACCCGAGACCTCTTAGCACAGATAAAATGTGTTGTTCTCAAAGTTTGCAGTCTACATGGAGGCATGTTCTTTAGTGGGCAGAGAGAGGGCACTGAGATGTTAGAGGCTTTAGTCCAGGTCAGGAAACACACTGGCACTGCATGAATCAGGACGATGCAGGGGGGGAAATGTGTGTAAGGAATGGTAAAGGCAGAGAAAGGGAGGGATGTGAAGAAGGTATTTAAACATTTCCTTCTCTAATCACACACAAGTACAAAGTGACAGCCAGATTATTGCCACCAATTTGTGCTTCTGTGGTTCAGCACATTAGAGTAAATCACATGAGAGGAAACAAAGTAGAAAAGGAGGAAACTGCTTTGTATAATTCAGATCTAACAGCAGCAGAATTCACATGTTGTTGTATCAAGAAAGTCTGAATTCAACCTGAATCTACTGCCTACCTGTTTGTGTTACATACACAGAGTGAATGATATATTGTCTGGGTGTTGCTTCTGGTTCTCTGTATTACCCAATCATCAATCATGTTCCAACCACTACAAGTCACTGTAGTACTTTCCTAATATCTATCATAAAATGTACTATAAGACTGAGTAGTAATGTCTGCGATCAGATTTGAGCTACAAAGACAAACAAAGAAGGGAGACGGGCTGAGAGGAGGCCATGATGGCAGTCATTGATGGTGCTGAATTGGGATGAAGATCATGGTTTCTATGCCACACTAGGAATGAGGGAGAGAGGTTGTGGTGCTGACCTTGAGAGGAGAGATGTGGGAATGGGACACATAGCCGTGCACATTCTCGATCTCAGACAGGTTCTTCTCAGATACGTGCACCAGCTCGGGGGCACGCACCTCGTTGGTGAGACGCGGGAATCCCTGGTCAAGAGGTGGCGAGTCATCCTCTTGGTAGTGGTACTGCTGAGAGTGGAGAGAGAAACAGAGAGGGACAAAGAGAAAAGGGAAGAGATTGACAGAAGAGATGAGATCAAGTAAAAAAAAACAAAAAACAAGTAAGTATATACCTTTATATTACCTTTGGTAGACACCAACTCGGTTCTTTTAAAGATACTGTATTTGTAACAAGATGCTGGCCTGTATTTTCTACATGACAATAAATACTAAAAGTTCTACTAGCTTAGTTTTTATTGTTTTCATTTTAAATCAGCATTTCAGACTTTAAAGGAAATGGGGTTTATTGTTTTGTTTGTTTGCGTGTTGGGTCAAATGTAATGTTACATCACAAACTGTGGCCTGAATGAACACTGACACAGTATCAACAAAGTCTTCAATGATAAACTTTTATGTTTAAATCAGATTGTAAGTAGTCTCTAATGTTGTGTCTATCCCTGCACACTGGGTTGGTAAATTTACATTTAATATAATATGCACAAGCAGTACAGTACATATGAAAAAATATGTATTACCCATTATGAACTGTCATTTAAAAGTTCATATAAAGAGGAAATTTCACTTGATAATAGAAGGATCAAACCTGACTTCTGTCTTCCACTACACTTCCAGGACATTGTTGCTCAGTTTGGGTTTGAGGGACACTTTTAATTCAAACAGATGATTAAGTGCTTCCTGCTGAGTTGTACCTTATAACTATCCCAACTAATTTCTCCAGTACAAGAAACTGACAATTTAATCATAGTAACAATGAGATTGTAAGTTTTCTTGAATATGTGCAGTGAAATTCCTGCCAATGCCCAACTTCACAGTTAACAACAAATTATTTTTGGCAAGTAAACCCACTGTTGACATGGATTATGTAAAAATGGTACTATTTTATTGATAATGATCTTCAGAGAACAATATAAGTATAGTGGTAGAGATGGTCAGTAATGGCTCTAAACACTGTTGTAACCTGCTGAAACAGGATGGAGTCAAAACAGGGTGAATCAGAAGTCAAATTCCTCATTACAGTGTATCACAATGGTGAATTCTTCTTTTATCTTCTAACTGCATGAGTGGTGAAAACTGAGAAATGAATCACAACTTCACCTTTCATGTCATTAATACTGTGGTGACATAAATACAATGAGCTTTGAGAATGTTGTCATGTGGTTGATCGACAGGATGATTCTGCAACTGGGATGGGGTGAAAAAAAAACAAAAAAACGAGCCCCCTCCTCCCCTCTCTCACCCAGGGAGCGTTCATCAAGGCAGGGGTCATGCAGGATGGGGGCTGGCCGTTGTGGGGTGACCCCTGTACTGCTGGTGGCCTGTTCTGGAGAGAACAACAGGACCATATGTAACCACCAAGAGCAAACAGAGCAGGTGTGACTCAGAAATGAAAGTCCATAAACAATCAGTCCTGTCCAAGATCACAAGATCACAAGCACACAACCAGCACATCCATACAGAAGCAAAACACAGCAGGAGGCTGAGAAGCTCATTCACAGGTACTGCTACATTCTGTGTAAGTCTATATTATTCTGTATTAACACAGATGTCGGGACATGCAGTGGTGGTGACTACAAACTGAAACACACACAAACACAGCAGTAGTAACAGATGGATAGAGATGAGGACAGAAAGAGAAACTATCATCATGTGAGACAAATAGAACTGTTGGCTAATAAACCTGCAATATAGAGTGAACTGAAGCATCACATGATTCTTAGTAAAAAAAGAAATGGATCTATTATTTCTCTATAGGAAGACAACAGAGAAATAGTCATATCTGCATTTACAATTTGACCATGAAGGCAGCACTCACAGCCTTAACTTGCTAGTGTCAGCAATGTTCATTTGTAGATGGACCCTGGTGTCAAAGCTACATTCGACCAAAACATCAAACAAAAGAGGTCAATCTCTCTACACTGAAAACGATGGAACAGTAATTAGTAGATACAACAGACTCAGAGAACAAGGCTTACACAAACAGAAGTGAGCTAGCTGCATAACATCGCTGAGAAGCAAACCAATTGCAACGCTCCAGTGATCACAGTTATTTTTGATCGTGCCTGAAGGCAGCAATGTAAAGAGATGCATTCTAATGTTTTGAGGACACAGCTCTGGGCCAGTGATATATCACCTATCAGGGCAACTAAAAATAGAAGTGCACTCTGTAATTTTGCCTGAGCTCTATTCTCATGCATGACTTTCCTCATGTATAATCCTGTAGATGCGAGGGGAATAAAACAGTGAGATGACAAAAGCGCTAGATTCTCAGGAGAAAGTTGTCATCATTTTGTCAATATATTACTTTTTTATTTCAAACACAACAAGTAAACATTCTAAATGAAATGAGACCCTGCACAGAACAAGCAGGTATAGACATGAAATAAAACCTCCTCCAGGCAGCTGTGTGGCTGACACTTGTGGTGTGTTCAAGTGCTGATGGGTAGCTCTGCCATCCAAGACTTCACAATCAGCTGTTTAACAGAGTACTGAGTTACAGTATGCTGTCAAAATATCAAACCCAGAAGACAAATAATAAACAGATTTCCCATTTACAAACAATCAAGGATGAGTGCACAAATGGGGGATTGAAAACACGTTGCCACAATGTCATTTACACATTTTCACTGGTTAGGAATAGAGCAACTGACTTTTTAGAGGTTAATTTGTATGTGGCACTTTTTGGCATCTCACACTTCATCTCACAGACATCTTTTCACTCTAACTAGCTAACATGATACATGAAATTCCCAGGAGACATGGCAGCTGGTAGCAGTAACAATGCTAATCTAGACTATACAAGAAATTAACTGTGTCCCAAACCATCAACAGGCAGCACACAAGTAATGTTAGCATGTACTGTATGCATTTCCTGCTGCTTACCATCAAAATATACTAGGCACTACGTAAATGTCAGTGGTTTTACGGTCATGCAGAAACACAAAACAGATGCCTAGAGAGGCAAAACTTCACTCACAACAAACTGCATCAATATATGATTGAATAAGTAGCCAATTACATATCAGCAACAGGTGTTTATTTTTTAATCTTTCTTTAAACACATATGAAACTGATCACCACAACATTGATCAGGGATTTTGAAAAATTTCTCCATTAAACATCGATAAACACACAGTAACAGTGGGAGCTGTTCCTCACCAGTTTCTGTGATGAAAATCAATCAATCAAAATGAAGGGCTCTGATGCTAACAGCTATTTCTGTACTCTCACCTTGTGATTTATGCAGTTTATGGTACAAAAATAACACCTTGTGATGCTTTCCTCATTAGATGTCATTTATGCTGGTTTGCTTTCTAAAACCTGTGTGTACACACATCTCGTGATGACATCACCCACAAAAACCTGCCTATAAAACATCAAACATATACAGTGTGAAAATGTTGATAGATTTGGTTGTTTGGAGGGCAACTGTCACATCTCAGATGTCAAAGCATAGTACCTCACATACAGACAAACCTTTCAAGTCAAATGCATTAAATTGACTAACATGTGAAAACACAAGAGTGCTCATTCAAACATTGTAAAATATGCAAAAATAAAGAAAAAGAAAGAATGAACACTCTGCTTCTAGTGTTGACACCTCCATTCAGTGTTTGTCAAAATGAATGGATGAAACTGACACATGTGTCGTTGTTTGTATGCAGTACACATGCACTCAATGTCTTTGTGCTGCTGCTATTTTGGGGGTCTAATAAGCTAAAGGTAGGAGTTTCATTCAAGCTCAAGTTATTCAATGCACTCTGTAATTACTGCTTTCCCAAAGCATTCATCAGTAGAAAGCAAGAGATGGAGTGTTGCACGGTGTTTCAGCCTGACAATGTAAGGTTGTATTGGATGCAGCAGGAAAGATGAGTTCCCTTTTCTTTTATCAATAAATCCATCTCCATCTCCTTCAGCTGTTACCTTCTGACTGCCAATATGTACAGTATGAGTTTGTTTAGAAACACCTCATTTCAAGTAGTATGTTTCCTGTGGTTTCATGTTGCAGTGATGTACTTCAGATTAGTATTACCATGGTTATTTTTTTATGATGTAGAAGGAAAGTTTGCAATGCTGCTCTCCTCTTATGACTTACATCTATAAACACATTAGGGCTGCAACTAAGGATTATTTTCATTATTGATTAATCTGTTGAATATTTTCTTGATTATTCGTTTGATCACATTACCTACAGCCCAAGATGCAACCTAAAATGTCTTCTGTCCCGACCAACAGTCCACAACCCAAAGATATTTATGTTACTATCACAGAAGGCTAAAGAAACTAGAAAATATTCATATTTAAGAAGCTAGAATCAGAGAATTTGGGCATTTTTTCTTAAAAGGTTACTCAAAACAATTAATCACTTATCAAGACAGCTGGCAATTTTCTGTCGATTGACTAATTGTTGCAGGTCTAAGGCATATCACTTTTTATGCAAACATGCATACATATATTGCGCAATACAAACTACAAATTTGGTAGTTTGACCTTTCTATTCAATAACAAGAGTTCAGTGGCCACTACACTAATGCCCAGTCTCACCGTTCCATGTTTAACTTTAGGCTAAACTAATCCTGATTCCAACCTTCATCTGCAACATAATTCTAAAGCAACATCTCACAATGTGAGATGCAGCCAACTAAGAAAGAACGTCTCAAAAAAGAAAAATGTCTCAAGTCTGAACATCTATGAGTCAAACATACCTACAACCACACACTCAGACAGTACACTGCGAACTCACTTGTTCTGAGCCGCCCTCTCAGACGAGGACATGAGGAGACCAGCAGCGATATCTGTCTGCTTTAGGGCTGTATAGGCAGTTCCCAAACACAGATGCTGTTTCCACTGCGGGGTTGCTACAGGGGGAAGGAGGCAGGTGTCCACAGCTACTACTGCTGTTTGGCTTACCATAGCAAAATTAATGTGAGAGAGTAGAGGATCTAAATATAGAAACTACAAGCACACCATGGCTGAAATGATAGTCTTCTTACATAGTCACAAGTCCAAGAAATATGACTCATCCTGTCATTACTCTTCTCATTACACCATATACTGTATATGTTCCCACAGACTGTATACTATAGTTAGCTGAATTACTTTAGTCCATGCATTTTGATTGGCTGTCTGCATTGGCATCTAACGAGAAGCATTATCCCCCAACACTGCACTGTGGATTAATAAGAGGGTCCGTCTGACTATTTACCTTTTATACCCGTAACCTAGCAACAACTGCCAGAAAGGATACACACATGAGCACATACAGTTACCAGTTCTTACCTCATGGCTTTGAAAACCTGTTAAGTTTAATCAAAGCCTAGAGTTTTTAATCAGTGGTTTAATGCAGTGCTTTCTTTTTTTAGTGCGTTTTATTTGATGCTTTGGATGAATTTCCTGTTATCCTTTTTCTTCATGAATAAACTTTCTCAATCACATTTTAGGTGTCAAAGTTGTCTCAAGATGTAATGATAAACGTCAAAAATGAAGCTGTGGCGTACTGGTAATAATACGCTTACGGCATATTAGACCAAACTAAACCAATAAGCAGCCAGCAGTGGAGTTGCTATAATGAGGTAAAAGGTTTGTGCTAAGCAGGTGGATACAGCGAGGCTCCAAGTCAAAGAGCGTATCTACTGTACCAGTCCAAGGCCATTTGACCTGAAGCCTGAGAGAAGCCCAGTGACCTACAATATATGAGAAGCACTACTGTGCTGGGTGAAATCACTCATGCTGTGCTTACACAACCATATTAGATGAGTGTAGAGCACCACTAGAGCATTGTTTGGTGTGTATGAAGCCTGAAATAAAAAATGAAAGGATTTTCTTTTCACCAGCAGTTACTACGGTCACTGTGAACTATTTGTGTTACTTAAATAACATTATTTACTGACATTTACTGGATAGAAGTGAGATCAGGGGGATAATCTATATGACAAGAGGAGTCATGGAAACTATAGAGAGAGCATAATAACTGGAGCATAAACAACTTCCAGTACAAACATAACTGGTTAAACTGGTAGCATTGTCATAAACGCAGGCTAAATGAGGCAGTAAGCAGAATTACTGGGTTAGACTAACGTACATTAGCTCCTTAGTAGAATTAGCGTTAAAAGGAATGCCAAGTCAAGGGGAAAGCACCAACTTTGAGATAAGTTGTTTTAGCACTCAAAACTTTCAACCTCATTTGTTATTTTATCAAATTTCCCTCACGTCCATGATTCTTCTATTGAAGTTGGTAAATAGTATATACATATACGTATATATATATGATTCTGGAACCCTGTTTTGATAGAGCCTGTGCTGTGTAGCTGAAGTAAGATCAGTTACTCTGCATACAAAAACACTTTTATTGGTCTGGATTTCAGTTTGGATGCCACCAGAGTCCCAACACCGCGTGTTCACCACAGTTAGCAAACTGACAGCAAATGTCAAATGCAAATTTTAGCATTTTTATCCTCTTTCTAAAGCTAGAATTACTGTATAAACAAGTGTAACTGACAGTGCAAAACAAGAGTGCATCACACTGCCTCCCCCAAGCTACTTTCACAGTTTGTTGTATACAGCAGTAAAACTAAGTCATGGCACTGAGGCATGATGAATCCCATGTGAATGTAGTGGAGCACAGCTTCGAGAACTGATGTATACTTTAACGATGAGTGACTAATGCTACAGGGAGAGATGGAGGAGGAGGGCATCTGACCACTGGATGAAGGCTTAGAAAATGTGCATGTGAAACTAAGCAGAAGCAGGGCGGGTGCAACAATGAGACTTATCAGAGCAATGCACAGACATGCAGAGACTTCCATTTATTTCCAGTTCCACCGAACAAGTTTAGGTTAGTTTTAAACATTCAAACTATCTCATACAGCAGTAGAAATCAATCCTTGGGTCAAACTACAAACTTTATCACTCAGTTATCATGGCTGCCAGTTGCATGAATCAGCTACCAACTCAGAGGGAGTGTAGTTATATATATGCATCATGCATGTAGCGAGGCTATCAATGACAAGAGTAACACCTCCATACTGACTCCAAACATTTCGCTCCCAGTCGCATCTTCATCAGGTTAAAACTTTTAAAATGGTCACAACACCCATATAAATACCAATGAGTAACATCATAAAACATTAAAAATTGAAAAAGTAAACGACGAAAACTCAATCAAAAGTACATCAAGAGGCTAAAATATACTACACGTCTTCTTGGGGACAGTGGTCCATAGCTGTATGATATCATATTTATGTTACTGTATGTTAAGGGAAAAATATTACATGGAGATTTTCTGTTTTTTGTCTAATGTTTCCTTTCATCTAACTTAGACCATTTTGGGATATTTATGGTATACTTGATATATTTGATGTATTATTGTCTCTGTATGCCTGCTCTTTGGGATTGATGTGCTTTTGATTGAGTTTTTGTTGGGTACTTATTGAATTATTAATGTTTTTGAGGTATTTATGATCCTGGGATGGTTAGATGGGTTAACCACACCTGTCATCATAGTGTCTATCAGGCGTTCCTCTTCTCATTGACTTCATCTCTGAGGCCGCTTATGTGTTTATTCAATTGCAACCACTCCAAACAATGCTCTGTTGTAAAAAAGAGACTATTATTCATATTTCACACAGTTGGACCACACCAAGCTGTTCTGTTCTGTGCCAAGCTGAACTGAACACTTGAAAATACTGCTTGAGGAAATCTGACATTAGTCACTCTTCACAGAGTTTGCTTTTGTTCTTTTGGGAAAAAAAAGCTGATTTACATTCAAGAAATATTCATCATGTTTTCTGCATCGAGTTGCAATGATGAGTGTTCAATTAAACATTGCTATTTTTGTACTTCACTGCACATTCTCCTCCTGCAGCAGCACCCTCAACGTGAGGGTTTATAATATGCTGTGGCTGTCAGGCTGGCTGGCTGAGCTGTGTGCAAAGCGTAACCGCTCACGTGTGGTGTTGTCATGCTCCACTGAGAGGATCCCTCCTCTCTGACGTTCACTACAGCCCTATCCAGCAGAATCAAGATGAGATGGAAATGTGGGGTGGCATGGCCGAGGGCAGATTCAGAGCCTCTGTGCAGATTTAGTGTGGAATCTCCTAGCGGTTGTGTGCACTGACCTCTTTCTACGGCTTTATATACCTACAGTTAGACTCTCTTCCCCCGTTATCTGCTACAGCCCTAATTCCTACAGACAGTAGGAGGGAGAGCTGAGCTATGGGAAAAAGAAAGAGCACCTGCCCTCTGCTTTTCTTGCTTTTACAGTCAAACATACACTTTTCTGCTGTCATCTAGTTTTTCAGGGGTTATTTTTAGGTTCACTGTGTCATGCTTCTTTTAGGTGAGCAAAAGATTTTGGACCCACACTGTCTGGGTGTTCATCCAGCCACTGTTGAATATGTTTCAATCTTATTTGTGGGATTTTATAGAATAATCTTATGGTACCAAAAATCAAAGTGAATACACACCTACAAACTGAGGAACAGTTGAGGGCTTTCTCTGTTTTTTCACTCACACACACATTTACCAACAGTGATGTACAGTTATGTGCCGTACATCAGTCATTCTGTTGAGAAAGCAAGATAACAGCTTCCACTGGTTGCATTTAGCGTGTTCCAAATTAATATCTAATTTTATTGGACACTGTCCAAAAGAGAATGTGTGTGTATGTACATTCCATAAGTGTCTGCATGTGTTGAAGAGCTTAGAGAAGTAAATGAGAGAGAAATGACCCAAAAACCAATCCCAGCACAGATCCACATCAGAACCAAAAACAGAAACAATGACACAAAAACCTTCCGATCACCTCCCTCAAACTGGGTGATGCAGAAAAACACGTCCATTCATTAATTTTAAAACCAGAAGAGGGAAGTTGGGGGGAAGATGCTGATGATACATAGATCCTCTTAGCCTTGCATTTTATTTTGACACTGCTAAGTAATTCTCCAGTGACAGAGAAGATGAGGGATGAGGACATAGTTGAGGTCAGAGTGACCTCAGTGAACAATTTGACTGTTTAAGCTGTTTTACAGTCAGAGGAACGTGCACACACATTTCAAGTGAGTAAAATGTACATGAAGCTCTAACAGGAACTACATGTAGTCATTTATCTAATTATTGTTAAATATCACCTGTTGTTTGTCTGAAAACCTAAAAGCTGAGGATTTTAAACCAAAGCTAAATATCTCTCTTAAATACATGATCATGCAAGATCGCTGCACAAAAACAAATTAAAAGAAAAGAAACTGTGTGGAACTGATTATTTCTTGTATAACTACACATCAGTTGTACACTATAAGTGAGGATGTTTATACACAGACATCATCTTTAGGCTTGTGCAAATTTTAATTATATTGTTTAGAAGGTTTATGATAATTGCATTGTTCATGTATCATAATGACAGACAAGCACCACTTCAATTCTAATACACACACACACACACACACACAGTTCCAGCTATAGGTTTACTGCTGTTGTGTATAGATACAGACCTGACAGGTCAAAGAAAAAGCATCACTCACCTGTTCATGCCTCTATAATTTTTCTCAAACCAAAACTGAGCTGCTAAACAACCTGACTTCTTCAGTAGTGTTTTTAACTCCAGCTGCTAAAAGTTCATCTTTAATAACTGTGCATCAGTCCACATTTTCTGAGCCATTCTTCCTTATAAAGTTTCATTAAATGTGATGAAATATATTTTGTCCATGCAATGTTTCATGCATTTTTTTGCAGAATGTGTCTAAATATACTGGACTTATACATTTTTGGTAACATCAACTAAATGACTGATGAACCAGTCACTGATGCTTCCAGTTTCACAATTCAGGTCTACAAGTGCCTACACATCATTGTGAAGCACATGCAGGAAGTGGCGTAACATCAGCAGAAGATTAATGCACCAATGTTCACTCACCACAACAAATAAACAAAGAACAGAAAATTCAGGTAGATTTGCATTTGCCTCTTAACCTGTGAGTTGTCCGGACAGTTTCTGAATCTAAACTGGCTTCTCTGAAAGGGCTAGATAAATAATTCACTTTCTGATAAATCTGAATCATTTTACAACCAACACCTTCATCACTGACACTGGGAAAGATACTTCCCTGTGTGAGGAAAGACCTGAAATTTAAGTAGAATAACAGGTAAAATCCAGAAAATGTTACTCAGAAAAATGGAATTAAAAATCAGAGCAAAAGAAAAGACAGAAGAGAAGAAAGGAGCGTTTAACTTGCATTTACAGCACATTAAGAGTAAAGGAGTAATTCTGACTTGTCACTACGCTAAATGAAGGGTGACAGTACAAGAATGCAAAAATATTATAGTAGCTGTAAATATGCCCTCATTAAGCACCACTAAGCATTAATACAGCTTCAAGGACTGCAGATGGAAAAACTGTGCTAGCACTGCTTGTCGGGAAAAAAAAGAGTTTTCTCACTAATCTGTTTATAGAAGAGTTAACCAACACACTGATCTGTACTAGACTTCCATCAGGTATATCACACAACAATACAGGACAATACTCTGAAGTCAGCCACTGATAGAAAGATCTCTACTATCACTGTCAACATCATCCCCCCTCCACCCCCCGTACCTCTGAAGCAAAGAGAGTGGTCTGTAACCTACCTTGCATCCAAACATCAACGACAAAGTGTTGTTGGTGCAGGCAACTTTGCAGTGGCACAGCACCGGGGTGCAATCTGGGCTTTTGACAATGGGAGACATTCCTAGAAGAAAGCTGCTGGGACACACTCTGCTGTAGCAACGGGCTGCGAGGCAGAGAGACGAGAGGAGATAAGCTACAGTAGGACCAAACTAGAAAGCTAGAAAGAGGGTTCACGCTTCATGAGAGCGAGGTTTTGCATACGGGCTCTTGCTCACACACACATACACACACGCGCACACACACACACCACTGTGTCTCCACCATTTACTCTTGTTCCCTCTCTCTCTCTCTCTCTCTCTCTGCCACCAATGTCCACTGTCTCTATCTCTCTTTCCCTCTCTTACCACTCTACCTTCCATCTTAACCATCCTCCTCCTCCTCCTCCTATTAGCCTCATTACTGAGGAAGGATTAACTCATTAGCAGAATAATCTGCCTTAACATTTGCCCTTAACTGCTGCAAAATTGAGCTTGGAAAAAAAAAAGATTGTCAGTGATTTAGTTGAATATACTGTATACTATACTATATATATGTAGCAGCCAGTCAACCAAGCAGCCTCTTTAAGTCAGGATGTTTTATGGTGCCCCCAGCTGGCCAAAGAGTCATCTGGCAGCTGGTCAAATTCAAACTACAGTGCCACATTTAGTTTCCCCTACAGAATGTATTTGAGTGGTTCATCTAAACAGATTTATCACCACGCAGAAAGATCTTATTTGATTTTTGTATTTAGGTATTGTTATTTCATGTGTTCAAAATGCATGTGTGTGAAGTGTCAGTTTCTGCATGTGTGAGTGTATCAATAGTCTAACCAGAAATCAAATCATGAATGGAACATTCTTTTCAAGGAAACAGTTCATTGGATTTCCTTAAAGGATATGTCTGGTGACATTTTATATTTTTCATATGTGGACAAATCTCATGTACAGACCCAAACCAATGATGAACTGAACTGACAAGCACTGTGTTTGTATTCAAACTCTGATATATCTTATTCATTTGAGCTCCATTATAGTCCAAAAGCTATTAAAAACACATCAGTGAGCCTTCATTACCATAAACACACACACACACTGTTGTTTATTTTTTCACTCAACCCCACACACACCATCCTGCTGCCGGAAATACTCATGTGAGAACCAAATAGGTATTAATCCGCTGCAGAATATAGTTCCCAACAAATGCACTATTTCCTCATGTTTGAATGACGTTTTCTTTATATGTTTTAATTGGAAGGGACTGCAGATGAAAATTAGCTTGAAGCTAAATCTGGTGCAGTACATCATTTATGTTAAAATCTGTACACTGTCCTGATAAATAAATACAGTACAATAAAAACTACCGTGACCTGCTGTTCTAGCAAATGACTGAACCTTTTTTAAAAATTGCTACAGATGTACGTCTTCAGTAGGAAGCAATGGACTTGGTGCTGAGCACCACAGAAAGGGATGGACTAACACATTGTTGGTTTTGGTGTTTACATGGGATTTGTTGACAATAAGACACATAAATTAACACCATAAATTAACCTAACCAGCATTTGTGATGCTTCATTGCTCCAACTAACCATACCACAACTGTGGTGTTAATGAGCCATTCATACAAATAAATGTCTCTTTATTATCCTCACAACTATAGCTGTTTGATTCATAGTGTTGCCACACTGAACAGTTCTAACAACATACACATAATGTCCAAATGTTAGTTGTAAGCTTCATGTACTGTTTGCAGGCTATAGCCATGTAGTGCTCTAGAATTAACACTTTGGTGTTAATAAGTAATAAGTAAGTACTATTTATGCACTGGACAAAAACAGAGGAAACACTGGTCAATACCAAGAGGAAAAGGCCAGAGTTTAACAAGGACTTCAGTTCATGTGGGACTGCTATAACCTGAGGTTATTTTTAGCAGGCATTTACTCTGAGGTAAAAGATGCTGAAATCTTCACTAGGGTACACAGCCAATTAAATTACTGCCATGGCTGATTTGGAAAGGATTATTGTATATATATTTCAATCATGCAATCTCCTCCTGGAAGTTGTATTTTGTTCAAATATAGCGTAATGATGTCATTTAAGAAAGAGCCATTCTACTATTTCAGTTTGTTTCTTTAACACTGCTCTTATGAAATAAACTTTTTATTATTGTATAATCTCTATATGTAGTATAACCATGTTATAACTTGCTTGTCTAACTTCTATAAACTAAAATGACTTGTTTTCTTCCACACAGTACAATACAATTAAACCTTTTAATCATAACTAATGATGAACTAATGATGATTATCATATGCACCCCCTCACTGGCAAAACTAGCCTGGGAGCCTCTCTGACAGACCCAAAACAGTGTGCGGAGGTGAACACTGCACACGTCGTCATCTGGCACTGCGCCCAGATGAGAGATGAGAGCCCTGGATGAAGCGCTGATGTGTGCATACCAGGTGAAAATTACAACACCCCAGTAGGTTAATATCTTCAACAGTCACACCCTGCAGGGGCTAACCTCATCTCTCTGTCAAAATATAAAGCTATATGATTATTACACAGTGACCTCTATGTTTGCATGTGTGTGATTTAAGCATACGGAATACTTGGCAACTAAAAACTGTTATTTTTCAATTCTGACCAACCTTCTCTGATGAAAATTATTTAGAAAATACTTTCTTTAAAAGTCTGGGAAGGGTAATATTCACTCCCAATACAAAAAATAGACTGACATGATCATCTGTGCAAATAAAATTTCAGTGTAACAGTGAAATCTGTGTCCCATACAAAGTTTGTCCAAACTAGCAAATCTGACTCTGTGTTTCCATACTTACATTGTCAGTAACATATCAGTGGTTTTTAATGTTTCAGCCCATCAGCTACAAATCATGTATTCCCACTTGCCACAAAAATGTAGATTTGTGGGCCTGCGGCTTAAAACATGTGATAGTTGATACTGCTGTTTGGCTTCTGCTCTACTGTCTGAATTTCCCATTTTCTCTGCAGGCAAGGTACAGTGCTATACAGACCTACTGTGTCTCATGCTGGCTCAATACATAAAACAAAATGTAAGCAGTTTCTACCCCTGTCTTTTCTTTTCACTGCCTGTCTCGCATGACTATTCATTAGTCTTCAGTCTGCAGGGGAGTGCAGGAGATGAGATCATTAAAAGTTTTGTGAGTTGTTGAGTCCTTGTGCAGTAGATTAGGACTGACACGGCTGCAGTAGTTGCATCAAGTCCTTTACAAACACCTTGGCAGGCACTGTGTGAATGATGCATCCTGATTCACCAGGATACATCTACAGTGTACAGTACAGTGTTATTTGAACTGAACCACTAGATGGAACTGTAACACTGAGGATAATACAATGCTCCACTGCTAAAGTATCAGTTCAAGTCTGGAACAGGAAAAGCCAACAGTAACTAAAAACTCCATTTCAGCCCACTCTAATAAACAGAGACTGAGGTCAATGAGAATTAATTAATCAGGGAGCCTCTGGGAAACTATTCCACACATTTCTTCAAAATTTGTGAGAAGCTTTGAGAAGATTGCTTTGTTCTTTTTTTACACACAGTCATTCACATGTGGAACTGGGGCAACCATGCTGGCTACCTCATCGCCAGCATGACCGCAGGCAATGAGATTTCACCCATTTCTTGGGTAAAGTTACAAGACTTGGAAAAAACCCCATGAAGGAATCAGCAACTGGGCACTTCTTGAGAGAAGGTCTCCCCTCACAGGGACAAAAGCAGAGCAAATTTCATTCTCCATCCTTAAGGCTGTCAACTCCAATTCAGGTCTCTCTGTCTGCACTTTCCTCCACACAGTGTGACTGATGACTCTGTGGCTTTTTGCTGAAGGTAAGCATTTTAATCTGCAACTCTTCTTCACATGTTTGCCGCTGAGCTGATTTGCAGGTTGATGTCTTGGCTGTATCTCAAGCAATGTGAAAGTAAGACTTTAGAAGATCTGATTACCCAGGACACTAAGATTCTTATCACTAATTTGGCCACTATACACCTTATAATACACCTGTGTGTCCTGGGAACAGAGAGCTTTAATGCCCACACTGCAATGATTAGACTGTCACTGAGCTGCTTCAGCCATCAGCTACACATTCACCACTACAGCAGTGATGTTTCTGCACGAACATAACACACTAGCAAAAGATGGTCCAAAGCCAGCATGATGTGTCTAGATCACAAATGTATATGCATAGTATTTAACATAAAACATTTTTTATTTATACGTCCCTATTTGAATATCAAGAACTCTATCACATTTTACATTTTCATATTGAAAAGAATCTTGGATGCAAATTTCCAGATGAAACCACCATCACCACAGAGCCCATGACTCAGTGACAAATAGCATGTGCAATCCAAACAGTACACTGAACCCACACTGAAGCTGATGGATGATGTTTACACACAGCACTTCCCCCACACTAGGTTAATGATCCAATTACAAATATGTCCATTCAAGAGGAATATAAACACTGTCTCATAAGTGGCTGTGCTTACACTGCAACAGAAGGCAGCCATGTTCTGTCACACTGTGCGTCACGTTGATGAAATATGTGCCTATACATACTATACAAAGGGAATCAAGGCAATCCTAATGTATAACAAATCCTAATAATTTACATTATAACAGCATTACAAAGGCAATTAAGCTATTAGTCAGTTGTTACCTAAGTTGATTTACTCTCTACACTCCATGGTTGTTATGCAGAATATTTTACATTTTACATTTTAAAACACAATGAATGAATGTTGCAAAGGTCAGGAAAGAAAAGTTGAGCCTCTACACTGAACATGCTATGAAATCACAACAATTAAATTCAAGTGGATTGACTGTAATGATCACAGGTTCACATGGGATGGATGACACAGAATCCCATGTTTACAACTTGCCAGCTTTCACATCACCTGACAGCTCAAGAAGGTTGTATGATAACTGGGTTGGTTGTGCGAAGGTTTAAAATACAATGCATTGACAAAATGATATTATATCCATTAAATATGGGTTTAATTAGTTGTAGACTGAACAATGGACTTTGGCTTAAGTTAGGCGCCCATGTTTGCTTGATTATCAGGTCCTTCTGTATTATTAAGTGCCGAGTCGGATACAACCAAGCTTTCAGAAAAATATGAGTTTTCCAGTTGTAATTACAACTTGGATGTTAATGTAAACACCAATTACAAGTCAACATGATAACATACACAAGGCAATGCTCACTGCTTTGTTTTTGTTGTAAATCAGAACACATCAGGAATGTGTTCAGCTTTTGTTGTCCACCGTTACAATTACTTGCAAGAGTTTGTTAAACTTAATACATATACAGTATGTAGGACCTGTTGTCTGTCTGATATGAAGGCACACACTGCTTAATAGTGTCATTTCAACAGCAGTATTTAAGAACAGGCAGAATGCAGCAATTTCTGGGGACCCTCAAAATTATCACTGCATATTAACTGGTGTCACACTTTTAACCATGACCCAATAGTATTAGTATTGCCATTACTGTATAGTCATGGTCATTGTCAGAATCATACTCTTAAAACCACTCTATTTCTTTAGACCTCTGCATGTAAATCCATAGAAATTACACATTGTAAGACTGTGTTACAACATTTAAATATAGTAATAAGTTGGAGCAAATTTGAAGGATATAAATAGATAAACTAACTGTGTGAAAAAAACACCTGCAATATCTGCAACAATTAATTTGCCTGTATCTTGAATGAATGATCACAAAAAGTTAAGATTAAAGGACAATGTAACATTTACATTTATCTATTTAGCAGATACTACAGAGACACACAACTCAAGCCTCAGTAGATCAAATTTGAAATTCTATCTGAAGCAACAAACACACAAATTGCAGGTGCATGAAGTAAGACATAAGTAGGAAATGAGAAGGAACATTCAGAGAGAGAAAGAGAGAGGAAGAGAGAGAGTAAGATGAGTGAGTAGATGCTTTCTGAAGAGCTACATTAGTCATTTCTGAAGACAGAGAGGGATTCTGTTGAATGATTTGAGATAGGTAACTCAGGAGAAGAGTTTTCCTGCAGCACAGTGATGGCAGGACGAGTCATAGTTCATTGGCTGATTGTAGTGAATGAGAATATCTGAATGAGGGTGAGGTGGGCGCTGTGCTAGTGGCTAGTGACTTGAACTTAATGCGAACAGTGATGGGAAGCCAGTGGAGAGTAATGAAAAGCAGAGTGACCCTTGAAAATAAGGTTGCTAACCTAAATAGGATTTTCAGAGGTTTTACTGTTCATGTTTGCAGCCCTGCCAGAGGGGCATTATAGTACTCAAGGTATGACATGACCGGTGCCTGTACAAGGAGCTGAGTGGCATACTCAGGTGAGACCTGATATGACCCAGTGGCAGAGGCTACTAATATTCTCACTGAAAGTTAGTTGGTCATTGATCATGATGCCCAGATTTTTTTTGCAGACTTTGTTTAAGGAAGAGCAAGCAAGACAAAATTTTTGAGACTTTTGTAAATTACTTTTAATACCTTCTAAGGCTTTTATTTTGGAGCAAATTGAATTAAATGAGGTAGGCCGAGATCTGTGCTGAGACAGTAGCAGGAAGGAAAGATGAAGCGGAGTATCATCAACATAGCAATGGTAAAGTCTGTTTTTCTTATTGTCAACTAATGTCATTAAAAATGATTTGTTAGTCTGTCTCTCAGTATTCACCTACCCTGTCTGTGGCAATCAGCCCCCAAACCATTCATGAATACTGAAGAAACATACATTCGCTTTTTAAAAAGGCTATATATTGTTCTCTCTTATGTCACTGTGCTGGATGGGAGATGTGGGAGGTGTGAAAATATGGTGGGATTCATTATGTTTGCAATATAACAAAACTACACACAATATTATAAAATGAACTCCAATTACTAAAATCAACACGAGGAAAAAAGGCTTGGGTCTCTTTAAATACCAACTAAAGATTAGTTAGTTAACCCAAAGGGTATAAAGCCACATTGATTCAATCTACACTTGATTCCTCCTTATGTTAACTGAGTGAGCCGGTTAAAAGGTTGAGGAATGGTTTCTTTCTCCTTCCCTTCAATTTGGAACTGTCTTATCTTTCTCCTCTCTTACAGTTCCACTTCTTATATTCCCCTAGGTCCAGTCCAAAAAAACAAGGGGGCTTTCCCCTCTGAACAATACCTGCATTCTGACAAAAAGGACAGAGTGGAGAGAGAGAGAGAGAGAGGGAAGACAGAGAGGCAGCCAGAGAGGAGGACAGTGAGAGAGAGCATGAATGGTGTAGAGGCCACTTTATTGGCTCTCACAAAGGGAGGCTGTGGGACAAAAACAAGTGGAGTCAACATACTTTTCACTTATTATCACAAACAGTTCCCGCGCACAAACTAGACAGGTCCAGATAACATGTAAACAGACTAAATGATTCTGATTCTGATAAAAACATGTCTCTAGCCAGTGTTTTGTTATATAACTACAATGACTGCTTATTGATGGTGTTTCAGTGAAGAGTGCATATACAGTAAAAGGCAGGATAGCATTCATAATGGACCAAGTCTAAAGGAATAGAAAAAAAACAACAAAAAAGCTTCTGCTGTTACACAACAATGTAAATAAAGCCACTGAACAAGGAGACTACCAGCAGGATAAAACACACACCTGTCCGTGTGGAGACTGACCCCACACAGCACATCCTAATCTTCCTTTGAGTGACAGCTCATGAGGCTGTCAAAGGCTTCAGTGGAGGATTTATGATGAACAAAAATGTGTGTTATTCTGCTGAGCTGAGATTTTATGCAGTGATGTAAAATCTGAGCAAGAACAAAAGTGCAGGATGCTGCTCATCAACATCAAACACTAATGAGGGATTGCCTCAGTGCTTTTCAGGAAAAGAGAACTTTATAATGTTTTATACCATATATATAACTACACACATCATCAACATATCTAGACATTACACACAAGCAAAGAAAAGCATGAAATAATAAATTACAACTACCATGCAAAAATAAAATCCAACTTCACCATTAAATTCACCAGCTTGCCTCCAACTTATCTTCATAAAGTAGTTTTGGCCATCATTTCCATCTGATAACACAGTGCACTTCAAAATAATTGCTGTGATCTGGCAACATCGCTCCAACAAAGCCTGATGGTGAAAGACACATGAGCAGTTAGACGATCAGACAGGTTGTAAACAAGCCAACAGATTAACCGGATGATCTAAACCTTCTCTTTACTGGGAGATAATACTGAAAGTAAGCGAACCAAAAATGACTCACTTGTACAGGAAAATAGTGTGCGCACAAATACAGCAAGCACATTAGGTCAAAGCTGAAGCAGGCAGTTATTCTGTAAACTCTGATAGGTGTTCACAATGGACAGTTTGGGTAATAATTTTACCATTCACCTTTATTTTCTCCTCTGGCTAACCAACTTGTCTAATCGCCTGTCTCTTTGTTGACCTGTCTGACTTCTTTTTAGTGATGTCACCATGTTCAAGATATCAGCTATAAACTTGGTAATAAACCAAAAGATTCCTTTTAGAGCTAACCTGTCATGCTTTACTTTTAGGTGTGGACCTGCCATACAACTCCATTCAGTATGAGTTGGAAAATTTCTCTCCATCAAAGTAATCACATGTGACAACAATATAGAAACTGCAGCCATTACTTCATCTGACAGAAAGTCTCTCACCGAAAACATAGAACATTACCACAGAGCAGCAACTAATGATTATTTTCATAATTGATTAACAACCTATTATTGGCTCAAATAATCACTTGATCATTCTTTGTCATGTCTATTTGTTTGTAAAAAGGTTGAAAAGGTTCATCATAAACAATCATAAATAAAATATATTTAAAAAATTAATCACTTGATCATTTGTCTTCTCAAAAATACAAACATTTCTAATTACTAAAGCATATACTATGTGACGCCTATACACTATAGTACTCTATAGGATTTACAATGGTATGAAACGAAGGAAAGCAAACATATACTCATATTTGAGAAGCCACCTAATTTTTATTTATTTTTTTGTTTTGGTCATTGATTAATTTTCTGTCAATCAACTAAGGAATGAATTGTTTCTGCACAACACTCCTTCTCACGATGTCAGCACAATCTCAATATCAACATCAGCTGTTTTTTGTGTGTTCAGAGGATGACAATCTCCTGCTTCTACTGAGCTGCATCAATAAAATGCACATTTTAGCACACAAACAAACCTACAGTACCTCACCACTAAGATTTACATATATGAGTGATTTCATGGCCTGTATAGTTGAACCTCACTGTGGTAAGACGTCAGTGAGAGAGAGCAGGAAACTACAGCAGAGAGGGAGGCTGCTGAGGTTAAGAAGGAACTGGAAGAAAAAGAGACTTTGCTGCAATTTTCTGCTATAGAGTTCAGGCTCCTTACCACCCCAGACTGCAGGGTGAGTCGGCAGCAAATGCAAACACACACACACACACACACACACACACACACACACACACACACATATACACAGCTAGAGTTTCTCCCTCTCACTTACGTATCACCTGTAAATTCTACTGTGAACTGTGAATGTCCTTAAAGTCTTTCTTACCTCCTCGCTCTTTTCCTTCTCCTCCTGCATGCCTGTGTGTATGTGACTGTATATTTGTGTGTGTGTTTGGAGATTCAACCTGCTATCTCCCTAGCTGGGAAGTGCTCTCTTCAAACTAATGCCTGCTCTCTGGCAGCACTCAGACCGGCTGCTCATTGTGCCGGTATGTGTGTGTGTGTGTGTGTGTGTGTGTGTGTGTGTGTGTGTGTGTGTGCCAGTGCTGTCAGTGTTGTGGGACAGCAATGAATTGCTTCCCCATCGCTGCATCGGCAACTGCGGCAAACAAGTTCCCTCCCACACCCCGCCCCACTGTAGGGAGCTCAGCCAAGAGGGAACCATAGGCTGGACAGGCTTTGCTGCAGCACGGACACTGAAAGAGGTGACACACACACACACACACACCAGAGCACACGTTTGACCACAACTTGAAAGAAGTATTTTGACCAATTAAATCAGGGACTGTGAGCATAAGTTTGGAGAGCTATGTTTTTCTATGGGAACAAAGCATGCATATGTTGTATTTCTGAATGGAAGCAGGAGTAACAACTTGCCAACTGGCCAAGGTAAAATCTTATACAAAGTCATGTCGGTGCAGTTGCTGTATTGTCTGCTTAATGGCATCAGTCTGGTAAAAATTGTTGTTCATTGTTCAAATGATGTTCACTGTTTTCAGTAGGAGAATGGTAAACTCTGTCAACTGTCATATAAATCCCAGCTGTGCTGCTTGCAGATGAAACCTGACAGCAAAAGTTGAAATTTCTTACCTTTTGCATTTCTGTGTAGTGAAGACAAACTTTATACTCAAAGAACAGACGGTGATTCTTCTTTTTTCCTGCTGCAAAAATCTAGACACCCATCCTTTTCCTTTCCTCCCTTTGCTATTTGAAGTATATTTTATCTCTGCATTGATGTCATGAGTTTATTGTCATTTTTTTTATTTTAAGAAAACTGTTTTCTTATTTTTGATCCTGTGAAGCATTTTGTTGCTATACAAATAAAGCTATTATAATTACTATTAATGATGTATTTTAATTTCTAGGGTCTCTTGTACATTACAACAATTTCAGCAATTTCAAAGTATTAAACAATTAATAAATAGGTAAAACAGGCATGCAAACACAACACTGGTGTTACAACACAAGATTATTGTTCAGCATCTCAAATGAGTGTTTGAAGCCATCACAAAGAGAATTCTACAAAAGTGAGAATGGTGAAACATCAACTCCATATATTCAAGCAGCAAGTGAACATTCTGTTCCAGCTGAGCCCGAAATATTTCTCTGTTCTTTTTAACTTTGTATCACATTGTTCATGCAGAGAACATCTACCGTACCGTAGGCAACATTCTTCAGCAAACACACAGTTTTTGACAACGCAGTAAGTATAGAGGAAAACAGCCAAGGACATGTTGTTTTAACTTTTGAAGCAGGTGAGAGCCAGACCACATTTCACACTGCAAGAAAGCACAAACACTGCCAAAGCTGCACAACTGAGCAGCACTTTGTAAGAAAGATACAAACTGTGTGCACATACACATACATGCACACACAACTCAAATTGATATTTGGTTGAAAACAGTAAATACAGTGAATGTCGAGTAAAATAACACGATCAGTAGTATTTTCTAGGCTCTTTTCACAAAATAACCATAACAACAGTAACTCCTGTTTTACCTCAAGGGCTAAAGATACACAGAGCTTTCTGAACATGAAGAGCCTTTGTGTATTTGCTGGGAGTGCTCTAAACTCCCAGGCCCCTAAACTACCCACAGTGCACTAACACCAGTGCAGTGTTTGTGCAGCAGTGTGGTAAGTTCAGGAATAAAAAACACAGTGGAGATGTGAGGCATGCTAACTTTTTACAGCAATATCTCTATTACTATCTTCAAAAAACACCCAACACTGAGAGAATGTAATTAAAATAAATTCACATCCAATATAAGAGATGATATCAAAGCTAGGTAAATTATAGTCCAACATGAAAATTAGGCCTTCCATAATATGTCAAAACATAAAAAATAATACATATAATTTTTTTCAGAAGGCTCCCCATACTGTCATGTTCATATCATATTTTCATTTTTTGTACATCGATGTCAAATTAAAAGACATCTCTCACGGGAAAAAGATCAGCAAATAACAATAAGAGTTCTGCAACTGCAGAGGACCATAACATTGTCCACCACATTCATCATCAATCCACATTCTCATACTGTATGAAAAGTATTTTTTCAAAGAGTAAAGGTGACCTTTAATAATGTAATTATGAATTATCATTTGCTTTGAATAAAAGCATCTGCTAAATGAACTGTAATACATTTTTTTTCCAGAGATTGTGGACAATTCTTTAATCCAAAAATCAACTTTGGTTTTACAATAGCACCACATGTCTGTACAGACGTGTGAAGTCTTGTGTTTTAACTGTGAAGAACTACCTAACAGTTGATAAGCCTGGAATTTATCATAATATAAAATAAAACATTTAGGAGTGTTTTCAATTGCTGTGTAGTTTCCTGCTGCTGTCACTACTGTAGATGCTACTGAACAGCCATGTTTACTGACAGCTAGAGACATTTATGGAGGTGGAGATAGTAATGGTAAAGGTCGACTGGTTTGGGGTGGCGGACTTGGTGGACGGGGTGGGGGTGGGGGAGTATACACTTAGCTGAAAAAGTAGAATTCCTTTTAGTTCTATTACATTATATTACAAAGATGATTTCATACGCTGCATATCTGGAAAAAAAAAAGAACTAGACTGGAATGAAAGTAAGTAAATCAATAATATCTGAATACTCTTCTGTCTGAGCTATGTTGAGAATGTTGAATACAGGACAAGAATGGAATACTCAAATGAACACGATAAAAGGAAATGAGATTATACTTTGGTTATTAAATGTTGGCCAAATCAGATTGTGTATATGGGTAAATCACAGCCTTAGCTTTGTCAGAAGGGGGCCTCGGCAGGGTGTTGTAGCATTTTGGGGTCCCTGGCATAAAACAAAACCATGGGAATCCCTAGCAGAGTAACAGTAACAGTTAGTCACTTCCTAATGAACCTCATATTGTGAGGAAAACCCCACAATGGTAGACTCTCCAAGACAGCAGCTTGTGTTTCTCTTCTCTCTGCCTCTTTTAACAACAGAGGACACAGATCCTCAGAGAGATGGAGTTACTGTCCTGCCACAGCCTGAGAAACCACACTCCTTCCCAGGTCTGCTGCGGCAAGATAAGAGTGTGGGTGAAAAGGTTTGGTGAAAACCAACAAATAGTGAAACACATGTTTGCATATATGGATTGTGATTCTTAAACCTGCACATTTATTAAAAGGCCTTTTCCTACTTTCGTACAGTAATGATGCGGGATCAAACTGCTACCAAGCCAGTCAAACCTATCAAGTAGCAACTAAAAATTAAAAGCAATACAATTAAAAGTAAAACACCATTTAGAATGAGTTCTTATCAACAGAATAGAAAAGAATTTAGGCCTCTGTTAACTGAGAGGGTGTTGCTATTACATATTTCAACTCAACAATCCTGTGTCAGTGCACAGATTCAGCGAACAAAGTTCTGTTGCTTTGGCTGAACCATACCTTAATACTACTGTACAATGTTCATAATGATTCCTAACCTCAACACAGTGCTGCATATTACCTGAACATAACCATGAGTATCTTAATTGTGATTCAGTTTCCACAAGTAGAGAGTTTCCCTACTGTATAGAAAACAAAACACTGAGTTGGCATTGAACTTTTTGAAAACTTATCTTTAAAGAACATCACTCAGATACATTTAATGTAACCTGAGCAGTATTATGTTTCCCTTCAAATACATTTAGCTATATATTCATTTACTGAATATTCAGATTGTGTGGTTCAGTCTTTTATTTGTGGCACGGTTTGAATATGAATGCTGCAGTGTTTATTTTTTATCTATTAAAATGGAATGAAAAGCAGACTGGTGAAACTGGTGACATACAGTATTTATATGCTAGATCAAAGTACTCCTGCCTGCAATGACTCTGACGTGTATTATAGTGAGGAATAATTCCTCCTAAAGATTACTGTGATGTTAGGTATGGAGCTGCGTTTTGCTACTTATGCATTACTTGACTAGGGTATTTGCATCACTATGTTGACTCTGAGCCCTGCAGTCTGGCCATAGAAGAGTTGAAATACATGTACCGCTGATCCATCCAGCTGTGCAGCAATCCCTCTGCACTAAATCTCTCTAAAGAGTAAGAATTAGATTCTTTGGTGGTTGAAACTCTGTCAAGTGCTAAGTAATGTTTGAAGTGGACTTAAAAAAAACATTGCTACTATAAGAGATGAAATGGTATGAAAATTTCATATCACAATTATAGTGACCAAAATTATAACCGTTTTATATTAAAAATCAAAAATAAGACTAGCAGCGCTATGCAATTTTTGTTTGCATAAACATTAAAATAATAACATAGCCAACACCTTATGTAAACATATGAAAACCATATCAAATGTGCATTAACATTAAATATGGCACCATGTGGCCATTAGAAGTAACTGCACTTTGCACTGCAACAAACAGGAACACCTGTCTCATCTACTGTATGTATGTACTGTATTCCTATTCTCATTAAACTGTTGCTTTTCTTTTTTTGACTTTTTCTTGTTGTTATGCAACATACAGGAACTCCTCAGCTGTATTCAGACTGAAAACAGCCCTGTGTGAAACAATACAAGGGGCTGCGTTGGTGTGGTTGTGTTGTCTAAAGTACCAGTGAGACAATAAAATACAATCCAGCAAGTCTGGTTGGAATAACAGAATATTGCATTTAAAGGTTGACACTGCGATTTGTAAGACTCACAGAGTGGATTTTAAGACTCTGGAAAGTTACCACGCTGCAACCCTGTTAACTAGTGGGCACATGTGGAACATGGCCCTCTGAAAAAAAGTATGAATGTGCGCATTCGCAAGACCTCAGCTGTCCACAGATGCGGAACGCAGAAAGCATGAATTGACCTTTACTCCTCCTAGGCTGAAAAATCTCTGGAGCGCTGTCACTGCCTTCCTCCATGTTTTCACTGATGCAAAACAAACCCACTTTGCATGCTGCACCTGCGTGCCTGTGTCTGGGAGACTGTTGTTAACTTTGGTTGATGCCGGACAGTATTTACCATCGGTTTTTCAAAGAGCAGTAATTAGGGATGTTGACAGTTAATCATTAATCAGTTAACCACCAAGAATATTTTTGACCGCTTACACATGCCAGTTTATAGGCTAATTTGCATACACACTCCGCTAACGGCTAGGCAATTATGTGTTCATAACATCAGATATTCTTTTTGAATGGATAAAGTATTGGTGTAAAAGCGTGTGGTAAAGGGTGAGGGATTGAAAGAGCTAGTTCGGTATCTCAAACTCGAGTATGTTATGCCATCAAGAGCTACTGTGATTAATGCACTGAAAAACACTTTGAGGAGAAGAAGGATGCGCTAACCATGCTAACCAGGGTAGACAAGCTAGCTCTGACCACCTACTGCTGGACAGCTCTCACAAACCAAAGCTACATCACAACTTTTCTTAAAAATTAACTGGTTAGTTACAGGTTAATGGGTGATATCAAAAGCAAAATTAACCGAAACTGACATCCCTAGTGGTAATCAAACACGGTTTTGATGATAATTAAAATTTGAAACAGTAATATTAACCATCAGGAATTTTACCATGGTTTATTGTGAAATCAGTAACCTGACTTTATTTCAGCACAGAGCAAATAGTAAATGTTTTATGAGACTGCATGCTAGCTAGTGATACCTTAACCTTAATGCATCCGGGCACTCAATTTCCTTTTTTTATGTATGGATGTGAAATGTTTTTAATATACAAATACTACAGTGTTTACTTTAGACGTGTATCAGATGTTAGGGTCTCTGAATAAAGCTCTGTTAACGTGACTGATAGGGCCTTTAGCCGCAGGTCAGATACCACATTCAACTGAGAGGAAAAAACAGAATTATAGTAAGATAACTAGCCCAGCAAATGAATCACATCTGTATCTTGAATGACATTACTGTTGTGGTTCTGAGCATATATCGCTGCAAAACAGTGCCAAAGGATCAATCAATTATTGATCACAGAGAACGCTCATGGAGGGACAGTTTAGGAGCTGAAGAGGGAGGCAGGGAATAGGAATGGGAACATTGCTGAGTCTAGCCCCTCTGCTGTGAAGGGAGGGAGACAACAAAGGAAAAGGAAGGGAGAACTTGTTAAATGTGATGATTCATCACCTACCATTGCAGCATTAAACCAAATTAGGTTCAAGGTCTACACTGATACTTGCATTTGTCAGGTCTTGCCGGGCTGCCAGGAAGGTAGCTATTTCCTGTCTGCACACCACAACCAAACCAGTCTGCTTCACATAACACAAGTACACCATATAAATGTGGGGATGAGGTTTGATAGCATTTTATCAAATTCAAATGCAGTATCAAATTTATGTATCAAATTCAAAACCTTTGAAATTCCCTATCGAATTTTATTACGTTTACCTTTCTATTTTAGCCGTTACACAATTAGCTTTAATTACCTAATCCGCTGCCGCATGTCATTTTAACAGTGATGGTCAGAGCCAGCTAAAAATGAGGACACTGCTTACTGAATATTTTGTACATTGCTCTTTGCTAATAAAAAGAATGGGTGGAGCTGAAAGGTTTGATAAGACATCCATTAGCATCCAAGCTTAATGAATCCAGGTAGGTAGGTTGGAACCAAATCTAAAATAGAGAGCAGCTATTGGAACCTATCCCTATATAAATGTCATTACCGCTTCTCTACAGGTTGTCATTTTAAAAAAAAAAATTATATATTTAAGTACTGTATATAATAACTTCTTTCAGTCATAAAGTCAGGCTGCTACACTTATCCAAGATCCTATTTCGAATGCATATGTACCTTGCTACAAATCATAAAACTACACAACAGCACTCAAACACCACACCATGTCCTGTGTTTATCAAGCATCTCTTGCAAGTAGGAAATCAGTCTTTACTGACTGATGTATATTTGGTCCTACTTTTTTTTGGTAATTATGTTTTATTTTATTATGATTTTCAATATGTATTCAATACAAGAATGCACTGCCCAACAAATATATTAACAAGTTATTTGGTCCTACTTTTAGGACAAGGAGTAAAAGTGTTTCCTCAGCTTTCTTAAATTGCTCTTATCTCTATATCTACCTCTATATTTAGGAGAGCTCCAGAAGTGTCAGGAGCTGCCAAGAAATGGTGTTCAGGCAGAACCAATTGCTAGGAGGGCATATCATTTGGAAGGCGTGATGACAATGAGCTTATTAAAAGATATTCTTACAAGATATTGTAACAAAAATGACATAACTGACATGTAACAGTTTCTACAGTATTAAATCCAGTTTCACTAATACTCATGGCCTGTGCATCCTCAACGAGTGGACTAAACACAGTCACATCCCCCCTGATGTCACCTATTTCATGGTAATGAAGGATATCTGCAAAGCCATGGCTGATGACCCCTCTTCCCAGGTCAAATGCCGTACTTCCCAACACTGATGACTGATTGTAAGGGCACATACTGTATGTAAACAGTGTAGATGAAAGGGGAATTTAACTGTAGAAGACAAGTTGTCCATGGAGAGGTGTGTCACGGTGCAACATCATTTCTTTGTATGCAAAATTTGGCATCATTGTAGGTATTATACAACAATGTGATTGGAAAGGACTGACTATCATTTTGCACAACTGAGTTTAAGGACCTACCATTTCAATTTGTATATATATTTCTTTTTTAAGCCATATGAGTGCTTGCCAGTGTTTACTTACTGCCTACTATGCAAATGGATGCAAGTATATGGGTTCAATTTGTTACCTATGTTGTTTTTCTATTGACAGTGCTATTTTCCGCATTTTTAATTGTACCCTTGTATAAAACTCCAAACTGCAGCTGTCAGAAAAACTAATTCTAATCAATTCAAGGTTAATTTTCAGTGTAATTCTGAGATGTTTGATAAATACCTGCTCACAACATGTAAAGCTACATATTGGCATATATGTAAAGACTGTGGGAGAGGTGGGCAATTTCAGATCATGTTTATGTGATGCTATAATTTTACTTTCTTCATGTGGTTATTTACACTTGGTTTTTAGTATATATTACAAGTTGGTCTATCTTTGTTCACACCCTCTAAGTGTCATTAAACTCTGAGCATTAAAGTCAGAAGAGGATTATTTTCCCTCTGTAACATGTGCAGATGTTTTGATTCAGAATACAAAATCAGGAAATATCATCCATATAATTTATGACATAAAGTCTGCTTGTTCATTTTCCATAAAGAAGTCCTTGGTTAATCAGTGTGCAGTGCCAGAGGATAAAAATCTGATTAATTGTGATGGTGTCTTGAGGGCTGGATAAGCAGAGATATGAGTCATGCCAGTGCTGATATGAAATACACCATGAATGCAAATATATATAACATGCTGTGTACTACTATGCACTCTTATTCAATGCATTTCTGACTACATTCACTCATTTCACTCTGATGAAGAAGTATTTGTTTTATGATAGCAACTGTGCACCGCTACCATGGTATAATGTAATGCATTAGCCGTTGTTAGGCTTGCAGCTAATTCCATTGAGCTTTTGCAGTGGTGAGTGATCAAAGCGTACACTGAGCCTACTTAGCAGGCTGCATTAACTCCTGTATCAGCCAAGGTTGAAGGTGGAGGTGACCACAGGACAGAGCTTTGTGCTGATGGCTTTGAAGAATGACTGTTGTAACTTGAATAAAAATGATCACATTAACATTGGTAGTAAACACAGCAGTTTGGAGAGATGATTAAAAATGACTTGGATAGTCATTGTACAAGCTCTGCTGTTAGGTATTTGTACTCACACAGCCTTCATATATAGAAATAATTATATGACAAGAGAGCTGATAAAAGCACAACGAAATAAATAAATAGATAAAACACCACCTGTACACCTGTGCCACAGCCCCACATTGAGCTCCCTCATTGGGCTTCACCTGGAATTACATGCTCCCCACTACACTACCCTGCTTCATACACACTTACATACACACACACTCATGGAAGTCCCTTACCTGCATGTCTGATCTCAGAGCACAGTAGCATGCAAAAAACATGGCAGTGTTGTAATACCATGAGGAGCTGGAGGATAGTTGCTAAAATCTTCTTCAAGGATTAGAAACAAAAAGCAAAGAAAAGAGCTGTGGCATCAGATGAGATGGAGGTGGTACAGTAGCATCCCTGAGTGAGAGAAATACTCCTCTGATTGTACCACACTGAGGCAGCAAGACCACTTTTTCTGTGGTGAAATTTAAAACACCAAAGACCCTTCACTTGGAGCAAAGCTCCATCGCAGCTCACAGGCAAGCAGGCGGGACTGAACTGTCAAGGGGGGGGGGGGGGGGGGGGGGGGGGGGCGTGAAAATGTCTATCTCATACGAAGAAGAAAGCAAACAGAGGAGAGTGTGCTGGCTGAATGAGATCAACATGTGCAGGAGTCGCTGGGAATTAAAAGATCAGAAAAAAATAGGACAAACGTGTAGCGTGTATACACAAAGATGTGCAAATATGAATTGAATGACGCTTGGCATTCTGTATCAGTAGAAGTGTGTGTGTGTGTGTGTATGAGTGTGAGCAAGAGAGACAGACAGAGAGAGAGAGAGAGAGAGAGAGAGAGAGCGAGAGAAATGTGCACTTTAAGTACTATTTTTATTTCCAGCATGTTGCACACCATCTTGGATAAAATGTTTCTTCTCTCACCGTATACATACTCAACGTCTCTTTCTCACTAACACACACACAGCATTACTTAACAAGCGGTACTCCACACTGTCCACAGTGTGCTCTGAAGAAAAAAAAAGAACAATCAAAAGAGCAGCACCTCACCAGTTCACCAGTGAAGGTTTCAACAGAGGGAGAGTGCTTCTTACAACAACTAGAAAACATAAAACTCTGAACTCTGAACTGAAAGATAAGACTGTGCATGAAAGAAGAGAAACAGAAACATCTTCTTTATCTACATACTGTATTGTTGCTCCATTTGGAAAAATACACAAAGTATTAATTATATGCTAAAACTTTATGCAATACTGAGCTGACACACACTAACAGGAGCTATGTCCTTGAAAGATGGACTGGCATCAGGAATACTGCCTTTGACTGGTTTTGTCCTCTGTTGTCCACTAGGTCATATTATCCACAAATACATCCTCCAATCCCACTGAGATGTGGATGGCCCGCAGATTTGTGTTACATTCAAAACTAATGTAGAAGCCAACTTACATCACCTAATATCTTGTTTCTCTAAAATCAAGTGCTGGATGTCCCGAAACTTTCTCCGGCTGAATGAAAATAATTTGGTAATCACCTCTTTATAGAACAGTCTTAGCTCTCTGTCTGCAAATGTCAAACCTGCAGCCAGAAACAATAGTGTAGAGAATTTAATATGCTCAATATGTGCACGAATACAGGCACTAAATGGCATGAAGAACAGGAAAGACTGGGATCAGCAGCTACTCTGAAAATTTCACTGATCACATGGATTCAGTTTAAAAAACACGCCCCCAACAATGCAGCCGCCCGCACTGTTTTTAGTGCACAGCTGTTTTCAGTCTGAATCCCTGCTAAAGTTGACCAGATGCAGTCAGAGTTCCTCAGCTCTGGAACTCTGCCTGAGGATATGAGGCTTGTACAAACTTTTAATTCACTTCTCAAAATCGTTTTTTAAAAACAGCCTTTTATGAATGTTAGCTCAGAGTTTGATTTGTCCAGTTCCAATATGTTTCACCTATTCTGTGGATTTCACTGTTTTTATCTTCTTTTATTGTATTTGGGGTATTTTCTTGTATTTCATTCTATGTCTTTTATTTGCTGGATTTAATTCAGTTGTACTGATGAATTGTTTCAATTTTCTTTTACCTATGTAACATTTTGATTTTGATGGTTTGGAAAGGTGCTATGTAAATAAAGTTTATTATTATTAAGTTAACATGCATTTTGTCCCAGTGTGAGTACTGTAGATCTAGATATCCAATTATTACAGTATCATGTAGCAGCTGCGGCACGATGCTGCATTAGCTTTGTAGCTAGTTCACACCTGAGGTTACCTCAGATACCTTTAGGCAACAAAGTCAGTTGGCTATACTGTGTACTGTATGTTTAAAGAAACTGCGCAAAAAAGGTTCAGTACAAGCAACAGTAACAACCTGATCAAAGTCATGAGAAAAGAGCTTTTTGTTACAGCAGGGGATGGAACAGACCTTAACTTTGAGCTTTGCATGTAATCCTATGCTTTCAAAAATTCTCAATTCCTGAACATGAACAAACATTATTCAGGAGTGAACAAGACACTCCTGAATAATGTTCCTGCTCATACTATATATAAGATTCAGGTTTTACACATTTAGACAAAGTGTAGTGTTTTTAGTTATTTTTTTCTTTCTTTTTATTTTTTAATTTCTCATTAGCAGTCAGGTTTACAGCAGACAGCACCAACATGCCACCTGCTTTGGGAAGTGAGTTTAATAGTGGTGTATGTGGGAAGATGCACCAGTCAGCAAGCTGAATGTAGGGGGAGGTATTAAAGATGTTGTATAGAATATTTTTGGTGCAAGCCTTCCTGTTACCGTGGTAACTGTCCATCGATTCAGCAGCATTACTGAACGGAGAAGCAAATGGATCCCCCGCCCCCTACACTCCTTATTTATTTATTTCTTCCTCAGAGAGAGTGAAGTTGAGCTGAGGGAGGAAGAGGAGGAGAGTGGGGGTTCGAATAAGGAGTGAGGAAGAAAGGTGGAGGAGGAAATCTGGGGGTGGATGAGTTGGAATGAAGATAAAACTATTCAGAAATGACTGAAGTTGGCATCCTGAATACAGCCAGTTACTTGGCACTGCTGAATGTATGAGATACCTGGCAACACGCTGTATTTGATAAGATGTCAGACCTTCTGATGTATGGAGGGACAACTCACTAGAACTATTGATCAAAGCCACTAAATCCCTCAGAGCTCCAGCGGTACTCTTCAGATGATTTACATAATACTATAGAATGATCCCTATGAGGCTATCATTATTCCTTTATCACTGAAAGTCAGTCATTATCCTATTATCCATTTTTTACATGTATTCTGAAATTTGTATATTAAATATTCTGTGCATGTTTCAACAAAACAGATCAACAACAGAGCAGGTTTGTACTGCTGTCTGCACCATCATAAATAAGACAAGTTGACTTATGGAAAAAACTCTAAAATGATTCTACATTTTCAGCATGCACTCCACCATAATTTGCTCTGCTTTCCCACATAATACATTTGAAATAAAATTCCCTTTTGACACCTGGAATAAAGACTCATCTGTGCATCTCAGACAAAAGACTGAGGAAGATATTTACTAAGCTTGTTGTAAATTACCATCAAGTGTGCAAAATTTTGCTGCACCTCATTTTTTCAAATTAGTGTTTTTATAAGACTACAGATGTAGATGAGAGCAGAAACAGAACAGTTCATTTGATTTGCATGAAGTGCTGGTAATTAAGATCTGAGGCTGGACTATTTTGACGTGTTGCATGTGTCTGGAAAGCAATGGAGCACAAAAGAAAGTGTTTTCTGCTGCTGAACTTGGAATATGAGTTGAAGAGGCACTTTTGGAACTGCAAGTGCATATTCATCCAGCAAGGGAAAAGCTATAGGCCTATGTGAGGAAATATGAAATAGCCTGATGTTATCAGCTCATTTCTTTAAGCAATAGTAATAATAATAATAATAATAATAATAATAATAATAATAATAATAATAATAAAAACAACAGTGATAACAATATAATATAACAGCTTTATAAGTGTTACTGGCTGTGTCAATCATGTGGCACTGGACTGGAGCTGCTATGCGCAATTAAATGTCAAGAAAAGTAAGAAGGAAGCCACTGTGGGAAACGGAGACGTAGCACTGTGTGAAGAATAACAAGATTGCACTGCTGCTTTCTTGTCTTATGTTTCTCTCCATTGCTTGCCACAGATTTTACACCTGCTTTCCCAGATGTTCAATTTCAGACACAGTGTCCTCTTCTGCAGTGGTCAGTCCACAATGATAAATCAGCTGCAACAGCTACTTGTATAAATCTTAATTCCCCCCTCCCATATTTCACACCTCTAAACAGGTAGGAAAGGCAGAGGGCAGCAAGAGGTGCTACTGAAGAGACAGTACAGGAGTCAGATATTAAGTTAACTATCACTGACTATCATCTTTGAACTACTCCACAGCAAAATATCCAAGCTGGGTCATACGGATGGCTGTGAAACTACAAGTCAAAACTTCTCAGAGTGAGCTCAGGTCCACCACTCTGCACACTCTGTTTTCATCCATTTGGGGCGAACTACAATGATTCTGACTCAAAGTTTCACATCAAGTACTATATTTTTTTCCAACTCTATCATTATTGAGTATCAATCCTTTTAAAACTTGATGCAGATATTTAAATTCAATCTCAGTAAACCTTGTAGTTCGAGACAGGGGAAAAACATGATTTTTCTGTCAGGTTGTCTTCGTGGTTTTTTTTCAAACCACACAGCTTGTGAATATCATGTAGCAGCTGGAGTTGGATACAGCAGAGCACTGGGTCACTTTACTGACCTCAACTGACAGGCTAAAGTAGAGACGAGGTACACAAAACTCCATATAATGTTTTTTTTTGATCATCACATAACAACGTTTTATTCTTTGTCAGATAAAACACTTATCCACGTTCATATTGTATATTAGTTGAACAGCAAACTATACAACCTGATATTGGTCGACTGATATTGTTGTCATATACATAACACATACAGGTGTGACACGGGTGACAAATTAAAGGAAAAACCAACATTAAGTGTCTTAGTAAGGTGTTAGGCCACCATGTGCTGCCAGAACAGCTTCAATGTACTAATGTGTTGATTCTACAAGTCTCTGAACTCTACTGGAAGGATGAACACCATCCTTCCAAAAGATATTCCCTCATTGGTGTTTTGATGATGTTGGTGGAGAACGCTGTCTAACATGTCGGTCCGAAATCTCCTATAGGTGTTCAAATGGGTTGAGATCTGGTGACTGTGAAGGCCGTAGCATATGATTCACATCATTTTCATACTCATTGAACCATTCAGTGATCCTTCGTGGCCTATGGATGGGGGCGTTGTCATCCTGGAAGAGACCACCCCCATCAGGATAGAAATGTTTCATCATAGGATAAAGGTGATGACTCAGAACAACTTTGTATTGATTTGCAGTGACTCTTCCCTCTAAGGGGACAAGTGGACCCAAACCAAGCCAGCAAAATGCTCCCCACAGCATAACAGAGCCCCCAGATCCCCTCACTATAGGGGTCAAGCATTCAGACCTGGACCAGTATTTCCTTTATTTTGTCACCTGTCTGTAGTTCATGTGTAGTAGTGTGCATGTTGTTGGGCTGAATTATGAACAGGACATCATACATTCCTGTAAAATGATGTTTGTTACTAAGGGGAAGCTTTGATTTTGAAGGTTACAGATTAAAACTTTCTTTCTATATTTCAATTTTTAATTCTCAAATGTTGCTAACAATTCTTTATGGGGTAAATATGTGTATCTGTATAATTTGTACACTATAAAGGGGAATAGTCTGCATTTTAATAGTTTTACTTTTCAAACTGTACTTAATGTTTTACTTCCTCTTTTTGTTAAGGGCTTTTCCCCATGGAGGACATGCACTTGCTTTGTTCCATTTATTTTCAGTATTTTTGCTATATATGTTATGTTCAGTTACTTTAAACAAGTATAACATTAATGTATTGTTATTTTCAATTAAGTTTTATTTATTATCATGCATTATTCTGTTAATAAGATAAGAGGTTTCTCGAGGCAAGGCTGTAGCAGGGCTGCCATGTAGCTTGAAATGCTAGAGAGAATGATTGTGACCATGTCTGCGACAGTGGAGCATTTTTTGACTTTTATTTGTGGTGTTGCAGAGGCACAGTGAGCATGTATACAAGAGAAACCCTGTGAAGAGTTTATTTCTCTGCAGTTGCAGGAAGGTTCCTCAATAAATTGCTGAAATATAATCCTGGGAAGTGTAATTCTTTTCTGTTATACAACACGATGTAGACTTTGACCTACTGCATCTAATCTTAGTCTCCCATCTATAGAAAATTTATAGACCTCCCTTCATAAGCCACTGACATTTGTTCAGACAGATTGCAGTCTTTTGTGTGCATGTGATTATTCTTTTCATTTTCAAGGGTTTTCCTGTATGTGGTAGGCATAATTTTATCACCATTTGTCATACTGTATATTCCTTTCTTTGCTTATGGAGAATTATTACATAGATAGCACTTAATGTAAGGAAGTTTTACTCGGGGCATATTTCTCATTTCTACATCTCTTTGTAATTTACCACATGTATTAAACTCAGAGTCCTCACTCTCAGTGCTACAGTAATCTAAGCTTCCCATCCACATGCAGACATGGCAGACTCTGTTTATCCTCTAGTGATGCAGGAGGAATGGCTGGTTGAAGATCTTGGCAGACTGACCTCTGGGACTGAGACGAAAAGATCCCCCAGTACACACGCTACTAACATAATCTTCCTTAACATAAGCCTGACAATGGGGGAGAGCAAAAAGCACTTCTCAGAGCACTTATAATGTCAAGAGCATGGTGCTTCTTCTTAATTTCACATCAGTGTTTGTACAATTCCTAATGAGTCTGAATAATTAACCATCTGACAACTTATCCACTTCATTGATCTCACTCATGACAATGATCTGACTTGTAACTAAAGACACTGAACTGGGTGCAAACAGAATCATTAGACATCTGAGTATTTGCCCTTTCGAGAAAGTCAGTCCTCCTCACCCCTATAGAGAAGCAGTGCTGTTTCCAGGCAACACAACCGATCACAAATCTACCCAGCAGGCTGCCCTGTAGTGGGAGGAAAGTTTTATCATTGTTGCAGGGGATTTGGTTTCTATCATGGCCAGTTTCTAACACAAATCATTAGCTTAAACTGTGTAATTCACAGGCAGACAGATAGACAGAGATAGACACACTAATAGAGTGATGCATCTCTATATTTTCTGGGTAATTCTGAGAAACTAGTACATGAATCTGGTGTGTGCGTGTATAAAAACGGTCTTTAACGTTATAATAATTTCAAATTGTATCAACAATTTCTTTAAATCAGCCCTTGCAGGCTTCAACATATCTTTGAGGGTAGAAATACAATGTCAATACAACACAGAGATGGTCTGTCAAGTGTGGTAAAAAATAAAGACAGTGAAGGTGCCAGAGATCAGTGGTGTTTCTAAATGTTCTGGGAGGACGTGCTCCTCTGATGTTGAAAAGAAGCGTTAGGTTGAGCAGTCTGTCAGAGCTTCACTTGCTATTTCTTGTGTCCCTGACTACAGAGGCTGTAAAAGTTAATTTGCAGGTCATAACGGAGAAGTCGGACCTCTAGATACATCAGGAGGCTGTTATATGGAACAGAATGCAGAGAGATGTGAGGGAAATGGCTTGGAGTGAAACACAAAGGCTGTTTTGCCTTTCAAACTTTGCAATCCATGAAAAAGATAAGGACTTCCTCCATCTATTTATTTGTTTGTTTGTTTGTTGACAGTAGAATAGCCTTTGGGTCGATATGAAATGTAGCCATTTTAATAAAATGTGTAACTATATTAATTATGAACAATTTGGCATGCCAGTTTTTTACTTTGACCAAAATTAAACTTATCCTAACATAAGGCTGTACAGCGAAAGAGAAAAAAGCATTAATTACTTTTACCAAATACCCATTCATTCGGAAATGAATAGCGTTTGGGAGTCTGTGCAGTGCTGTACGTTTAACGTGAGTTAACCTCTGTGTCGTTGCCTGGCAAACTCTTGGTAGCATAGCTCCTTTTAAGGAATAGGGCAGTTCGTACTGTGTGTGCGTAGCAAGTGAGTGGTTGAGTGAGAGAGCGAGCAGCAGAAAAATGAAAAACTTCTCAAGACCAAGAAAAATCATGTCTGTTGTTTCCCCAACTGCTGGAAAAGTGAAGGGGCATAGCTCCAAAGTTAGCAACAATGGGTTAGCCTAACCTGCAGACACTAAACAGAGAAATACAGAACAGAGAAATGTGTGGCTGCTGAGTTCATTCTGTTCCATATTATCCAACAACCCCCAAATGTTTGTTTCTTCACAAACACAAACAGGTAGCAGTTGAACAGAAATGTTGTTGTGTGTTGATGCCATTTTTTAAAAATCATCCACAGAAGCAGGCTGCTGTTTATTGTGTGTGGAAAACCAATAATGTGCGTCTCTAGTCTCCAAGTGCAACATAGAACATATATTCACATAAGGGCCACTTTTAGCCAAATGAGTATTAAAGTAAGCCCTCACTTACTAATGGGAAAAATAAAAATAAATGAACAGAACATATCGTCCTGTGTTTCCTCTGCACTGGTTAATGGCCCTCCAACAAAAAATCCTGAAAAAACTGGCCCATGGTTGAACCTTATTTCTGATCCTTGCACTAATGGGTTGTATTTTATCCAACTGAAAGGTGTGGCTGAATGAGAATACAGACTGTATAAACAATGCCACCTTACAGATCCATAGAAACGAGTCCCCACTGTTCTTATTGGCACACATTTTAGTTCCTGATAAATAAAAATAAATAAATCAGTTTTATGAACGTTATGATTAAGGTTTGATTAGGTTTAGGGAAATATCATGTGTTGTGTTCAAATAGGTGATTTGTTAAGATTAGGAGAACACTGTGGTTTGGGTTAAAATGACTCCTTCTAGGTTATTTGTCCTCATGGTTACAATAATAACCATGGTCATGGTTTTAAAAAATCAGTGTTGACTCACAGTTGGAAATGAGAAATGAACATCAATCTGCAGAGTTAAATTCTGATGTTTCATTGACCCATCCATCTACCCCTACCTGCTCCCTACATGGACTTTGTTGCTCTATAATAACATCGCACTGCTTCCTCCTTTGCTCCCGTCATACTACAGCCACAAGAGGGCTGTCATTTAACCTGCAAGGTGAAATAGTTTTCTACCAATCATACAATCTAAAGGTGCATCCTGCCAGACTTTATTCGTAACACCCAGGTTTAAGGGGACTCGGCTGTAGGCCAACATTGTTTCCTGACACAACACGTTTTAAAGTGTTATCACACTTTAAAACATTATTCCATAGAATGTGTGGAATGTGTCGGCTCCATTCGGCTGACACATAATCAGACTAACATACTTTGATTTTCACTAAAAAAAAAAGGTGCTAACACCACATACCGTGCTGTTGGGCCACTCTACATCACTGCAGGAGAAATTCCCTCACCGTGACAGCCCTATATGGAATCATTAAAATATTGCCACATATAAATTCATCTTGAGATGACTACTTCCAACTACAAAACCAGTTTATTAGCTACATGATTTTAATTCAATTGCCAGTCTGCCACCACCACCCACACATCATCTCCATCCAGCCCACTGATGTGTCGCTATCTGCCACAGCAACAAGTGTCATCAAGTCCTCCAGCAAGAATCTATGGAAGAAGGGCTCTTATTTCCTATCTATTCATTATGCTATGGGCCATAAGTATTCAAACCCAGCAAGACTTGTCTAAGTGGGCTAATTGCATATTAGACACACAGCATTGTAGGCTACAATGACTTTGACCAGCAGTTCAGCTTTTACGTTTTTCTTTTCTTTTTTAAACACAAATACAGCCGTGTACCCTGGTGAAATGTCAGGAGGGTATAAAGGTATGAAAAAATAGATACCACCCAAGCCAAATTCATATCAGTCTTACATCACTGTATACTATTCTATTCTACTAACATATACATTATATAACCATAATCTGCAATATACAACAATGTTTTCCAAGTCTATTTATCAGTCTATTAATTGACAAAAATTCTGACAATGTTGTTCCATTAAATGGTGAAATGAATTACTTAACTAGCTGCTTCAAAAATAAGATCACAATTTTAGCCATTTGCCTTGAAAGACAATGTCTATTTTGAGATAAAGGGGAGGCAACAGTGGGATGCTTTGTTCTCTATAGGGTGCTAGCGGTCAGTGTTTTCAACAGAGGTCACACCACTGACCGGTCCAGTGTCCTACATAGTGTGAGGAGGTTTAGATCAGCATAGCACTTCAAAACAACTTGAAGTCTTGAGGATTAAACCCAAACTGTGATATTTTTAAACAGTAAACCGAGAAACAGTCGGGAATGTGTTTTTCAAGCTTGTGGGGTGTAAATAAAATGTGTTGTTCACACCCAGAGGGGCTTACTGACAGTCAACTATCTGCAATAGCAAAGAATGCAAGAAAAAAATAGAAAAGGTGAAGAAAGTAGAGAGCAGGCAGACTGAGCCAATGGGCTGAAGCACAAGACTCTCCACTTCTCCTGATAACTACTCCTCATGTAACGTGGAATCTCCTGTGTGGCTCCTGACTAAAATACCTCTGTAAGCCCACTCCAATTTTAGACCTTCATTGTGAGGTTATTTATTGTCAATTTGTTAGTATAGAAGGAAATGTGTGCATACCTGTTATTCATGCATCCATGAGTACATAAAGGACAACAAAGACTTCTTGTTCCAACCTTAGTTCACTCATTCTGTCTATTTCCTGAGTTGTAATTGGTGAATCAATGTTATTGACTCGCCACAAAGTCCACTCATCAGGTTTCTAGGGGCTGATTAAATGGGTGAAGGCTAAAAGTGAGTGCTAACAGAGGACTCTGGTGAGGTCAAGGGCATTTCACACAGCCAAACTACACTTGTGCTGATCTGACTAAATTTAATGGAGATGTACAGCATGTCAGCGGTGTTTATATATATATTGCTAGGTTTAAAATGACATAATTTGATAGTTGCCAAGCTCCAAACATCAGTAAGATGGAATACGTTCAATTATAAATCAGCCGTGACTGTGGCTCAGGAGGTAGAGCGGGTCGTCCGCTAATCAGATGATCGCTGGTTCGATTCCCGACTCCTCCAGTCCACATGTCGAAGTGTCCTTGGGCAAGATACTGAACCCCAAAGTGCTCCCAAAGGCTGTGCCATACGTGTGTGAGTGTGTGTGTGTGAATGATTAAAACTCCTCCTAATGAGCAGGTTGGCACCTTGTATGGCTGTCTCTGCCATGAGTGTGAGTGTGAATGAGTCGATGTGACATGTAGTGTAGAGCGCTTTGAGTGGTCGGTGGTTATACAGAAAGGCACTATATAAATGCAGCCCATTACCATTTACCAACAAATTCACAAAGGTACTCCTACACTTCCCATTATACTAGGGCTACTGGGACAACTTTTTATTAAGTTATTTTCATTATTATTATTTTCGATTATTTCCTTGATTAATCAATTAGTTGTTTGGTCTATAAAATGTCAGAAAATTGAAAAATATCGATCACTGTTTCCGAAAGCCCAAGATACAACCTCAAACGTCTTCTTTTGTCCCAACCAACAGTCCACAACTCAAAGATATTCAGTTTACTATCATAGAAGACTAAATAAACCAGAAAATTTTTACATTTGAGAAGCTGACATCAGAAAATTTTGACTCTTTTTTTCTTAAAAAAAAGACTCAAATGATTAATTGATATAACAAATAACAAGCTCTTGCTTCTACCACATCAACCATTAACCCATGCAGTGGTCTGTCACATATACTGAACCTGTCTACTGTGTGTTAGTTTTCAACAAAAGCATGAAAGAGAAGCCTCTGCTGCATTACCTCACCAAAAGGGTGTCAGAATCCAGATGAGAGAACTAAAAACAGCAACAATGGCAGAGTATCAACACACTCATGTAGGAGTGGTTTCTTCCTGTGGTTTTTTTTTTTTTCGCCCCTCTATTTTCCTCTCATGCTGAACTGCAGCACAGTACTCATCATGCCCCCGAAGCATTACATAACATGGCTATGGAGTGAAAACTGCATATCATTATGCTCTGCACATTCATTATAGAGAGCTGAATACTTGAGGTAGTAGAGCTGAATATAATATTCATAGTGTCATACGGGATCTCATGACATGAGCAATAAAGGGGGGGGAGCTTTTTAAGAGCTCAGTATGACTGCTGTACAGTGTTTTCATTATGAATCAAGGTACTTACAGAGAGCATAACTGGCCACAGTATATACAGCAGAGCTGATATCAACACTGTCAGGTCATTATGGCAAACACTCACAACAGTTCTTTACAGATCTGCTTTTCTGTGTGACACACAGCAGTCCTGTCCCATGATACCTGTATCAATAAGGAGTGGATGTTTCAAAGGCAGGAGGAAATCTAATCTTCGGTTTAGCATTGTGTGGGCTGATAATAATGTAAACCTTACATAAATCATGCTAACAGTGCATTCATACACACCTCCTGGTCCACCCCACAGTACAATATGCAATATGAACCAATCACAGTTTGGAGAAGCTGCTTAGTAAAATGTGATGTATCTCAGTTGGCACAAATCAGACACATCATTATTTTTTGATGGATGAACTTTTTGCATTTGATTTTTCTTTTTGCAGGTACAGTAGCAACTTTCACATGGCACTATAGTCCCCCTCAAAACCATCAGAAGGTCAGAAATTAAGTGAATTAAAGAAAATATTGTCATTCCCAAAATGAATGACTGCTACTATAATGTGCAGTGTTTTTAATGTGTATTTCCACTATATCTGCATCCTTGACATCTCATTGTCTAAACATATTATATGACCGCAATTTATTTATTAGATATTTGATCCAAGTGTCAGTCACATGCACTGTATCACTGAACGAGATCAAGAATACATCAGTTTTGGTCTCTATGAGGAGGAAGCATGATTTTAGCCTGGCCCTTAGATCCACATAAGGACCCACCTACAGGAGCCATGTCCTTCCAGATCCAGTATATGGACTGGGACACAGTTCTTATGTGTCAGCCCTGCGGCAGACCAGTAACCCGTACTCTGCCTCTCCCCACTGCATGTTAGGAAAGGCTTTAGCACCTTGTGACTCGCACAGAACAACCAGTATAAAAAACAAATGGATGGATGTGAAACCAGTGAAATGTCCTGTCTTCCAGTTTGTTGTGGAATATCTATCTGTAGGTCAATATCCTCAAGACAAATGATACAAGCAGGGATGAGCTACCATTTCCTTCAGGACCTCAAAGGATACCACACTCACAGGATGACAATACAAGGCAAAAAGAACTCAGAATAACATTTACTAAACTGTAACCAATGTTCAATAATACTAACACTCAGAGTGGTAAAATTGGGTTGTTTGGATAAAGTAGTCCCTCAAGGAAATCATGATCAATCAGACAGCAAAAAAACTGCAAAACAGGAATTGACAGGGTTTATGGGAAATGTGTTCTTATCATGAGCTTTAAAAAAAAAACAAAACACTTTTTTTTTCCTCGACTTGCAATTTTACCAGAAAAAAAACAACACACACACACACGCCTTTTATGCTCTATGTAAAGCACTTTGAATTGCCTTGTTGTTGAAATATACTATACAAATGAACTAACCTTGCATTGCAAAATCAAGCATATTTGATCACAATAATCACAAAAAAACCTCTTGGAGGGACTAATAAAGGCTTACTTTATCAGCCATGCTGGCAGGTAGACAATTATTATTTAGACTTCCAGGCCGTTTCTTAATATCTAACTGAGCTGCACAATGGAGACACTGGACACCTGACCCACTCAAACACTACAGACTGAACCATCCAGGGAAACTCAGCTGATGTGTTCACCAATGTTAGTTGGAAATGTTGTTAAAAGATTGATTATTAATTTGATTGAAAGTCATGTGGATGCTCTTGTTTAGCTATTCCTGTGATTTTTCTTTCATGAACACTAGTTCCACCTGACTGTGTAAGCAACATGTTGATTACAGCTATTCAAAACTCCGTAGTTCTCTTTGAAAGCATAGTAATGTTCAAAAGCTTTATTTATTCTAATTGCTTTCAAAGTTAGCTGCCAAGTTACCTTCCTGTGAAAGAGCCTACTGTCAGAAGTCAGCACAGAGCTACTCATCAAGCTACTGTGAATGTTTCTGGAGAGTTAACAGCAACTGCCTTCTCATCTGTTTTTGTATGTGCATGTATGCCACAGTTGACCACAAAATGTGTTGAAAGCTGTCAGATAAACCAGAAAAACATTGGCAGCCATGAAGGCTTGTATCTTATGTTGTAGTGATGTAGAGCAAAACAACCCCTGTCCAACCCCTGCTGTCCATCTAAGACAGACAAACTCACACACATGCAGACATAACTGCTGCCATAACACAAACAGTCATCCATTCATCCTGCACTGAAAAAGTAATGATTGTCCAAACAAACTGCAACTTCTCGCCATTTTGTTTAGTTCCCACAGCTACTATTTTTGAAAAAGAAAATCACGACCTCCATCAACAAAATGCATTTCATGTTACACTTTCTTCCCAGAGAAGGGGATCACTCCGTATGAAGCACTCTGAGTGAAGGGCAGCACACTAAGGCTGACTCCATAATGGCTTTCATGCAAAAGCAAGCGTGAATATTTCACCACGGCTTTCAGGGAATCGGCATCCTAATTGACGACAGAAGTCTCTGCTCCTTCCACGTGTGCTCTACAACATGCAAGGAAGAGAGAGGTAGATGGTCCATCTTTAGCATTTCCAGCCAGGACGGGCTGTAAATGTCTTGTTGGATGTAGACTGCAAGAGTCAGACTGTGACCTTTCTGTGATGTAAGTGGTAGGAAAGTTGTTTCTTAACGAGCAACCAGGTCACCGTTGCTTTCACTGTTGCTAACTGCATTCTGACAGCAAAAATATTTGATAAAGCTGTTATTATGACTAACATCAGCATGCTAACATGCTGATGTTCAGCAGGTATAATGTTTACTTGTTAAATTTGAGATGTGTGAGATATTTTTGGAACATGCTCACTGGATTTCGGGTTTAGCACTCCACCGAGAATCCCACTGTTGAAGCGCAACCTCCTTCTCCAATAATATTTACCATGTTCACCATCTCAGTTTAGCTAATTATTTGCTAATTAACACTAATTAGTGTTAGTGTTAAGTACAGCTGTGGCTGGTGGGAATGTCATTAGTTATGGAGGTATGTGGTCATAAAGTGAACAGATTTTGAACTGACGATGGCGCTAGATAGCAATTACAAATTTATCCTCTGGACACCATTGATATCTGTACCAGATTTCATAGCAATCCATCAGTAAGGCTGAGAAATTTCAGTCTCCACCAAAGTGGTGGACCATCTGAGCGACCAACAGACCCAGAGGTAAAGAGCCAAAAGACTAGCATGGCACACCCAGCTGAGATTAAAAAAATTACACCGAAACTACAGTTAGTTTGGTGCAACTGACCATTTGCTATATGTCATGTCATATCGCTGTATGGGCCAGTAACTAGCGCTTTAATAAGTGTTCAAAGGAAAGTTGCCACTGAAATACCTAAAGGAAAACTATCACAACTAAAACATAATCAGCTTCCAACAACACTACTACTGCACTCAAGTACAATGGATGCATCATGTTGCTTGCTGGTATAGTTAAATGTGGATGATGTAATAAAAAAGGCTTATGCAAAGCTCATAGCATATATATTATATGTAATAGCCTAACTACCATATATAATCCTACATTATATAGAATAATGTAAGAAATTAAAGTATAATATGTATAAAAGGAACCATAATCATTTAAGACAAAATATTAAAACATCATATTCTCATGAACAAAAACCCTATGTTATTTTTTCATATTAGTTAAGTAGAGAAAGATAGTGTCCCTGTACAAGAACATACTTGTTACCTCGGGTAAAGAATTGCCATGAGAGATGTTTTTACAGAACGACTCCTCTCCCCAGTGATGCTATGTTGATTTTGCACGGTGAAGAGCATATAGTAAGCTGAGTGACTCTACTGTAATTTTCTCATATGAAATAATGCAGTTGAGCATCCGGATTTGTGTGTTGTATTATAATAATGCACTAATAAGCCTCTGCCACGTGGACTCCACAGCTTTTAGAAGTACTGGTTTGCTGTGTGAGAGAGTGCTGCAGCAAAACTGCGAGCCGGCTGACAGAAGTTTAACCCAACTTCTGCTGCCATATCTCAACAGACAGGCAGGTGGGATCTTTCTAGTGATGCTGACCATCAAGAAGTGAATCATACTGTCACACAAACACACTCAGACCAAACATGACAAGTCACTCTGTCAGAAGATAATAACCTAGAGTATATATAAAGTGAAAGCATCCTATGGCAACAGGGAAAAAAATATCTATTCCACTCTTTACTTCAAAGCTCAAAGCAACAAGGTGATGATGAAGTCAAAAACATGCATGCACATGGAAACATTCAGAAATAACCAACACGTAGACAGAGCTTCTTTCCTCCTGATTCACTGCATGCCTCATTCTCCCACAGTGCTCACTCTCTCTGTCTCAGTCCATGTCATCCCCTCTCTGGTCCAGTGAATCATTCATTCGTGCTGTGTCTCTTACCTTGGTGGTGACAATGCAAAGACAATCCATGCTGGCCAGACAAAAAAGGAGCTCTCAGCCTATGCTCAAATTCATCACCACTAATATCACCACTGGAGTAAAAAAAAAGCAGAAAGATGGAGAAAAAGATACCAGTGTGAAGAAGCCAAGAGGAAAGATTAAAAAAGGTAGGGTTTGCTGAAGAAGAAGAAGAAGAAGAAAAAGAGGGGGAGGAGAAGAGGAAGAGAACACGCACGCACACATGCACGCGCACACACACACACACACTCACACACACTCACACACTCACACACGCTGGCGAGGGAGAGAAGCCACGGCGGACAGACGTTACTGCATGTGGGCCCCTTGTGAAGACTGGGAAGCCTCCTCCACAGCACTGAAGGCAATCAGGATTCCTAACGCCATCTCAGAGCGGAGCGCACGTCATCACCCAACACACATACACACTGAAGATGCTAAGCAGCTGGCCTGGCTTCCTCCAACAACCCGAAATCAATCCTTAGCTTTTCTCCCTTTCATTCATCTTCTGTCTCTTGTTTTCTTGTTCATCATCTCCTCCTCTCCTTTTCTCTCTCTCCTGTCTCCGGGCTGAGCGACTAAGCAGCGTTATGGGATGAGAGAGAGAGAGAGAGAGAGAGAGAGAGAGAGAGAGAGAGAGGGAAGAGAGTGAAGGACGAGCGCGTCAGCTCGGTGGAATGAATTAGATTCTCATGCTCTCTGTCTCGCTGGCTATTAGTCGCTGTGGCAGACTGCTGGAACTTAATAATAACACACTGGCTTTAATTTCATCTGCAGAGCAGTGGTGGCACTGCCCTCTGTGTGTGCGTGTGTGTGAATGTGTGTGTGTGTGTGTGTGTGTGTGTGTGTGTGAGGTTTGACCAGTATGGCAATTCAAGGATGCAGAACGTTTTTTAGATTCCAAACAACAACAGTGATTATGTTGTCCCCATAACAACATCATTTTCAAATGAATAAACATCTCTAGCATAAATGAACTGCATAAATGAACTGCTGAACTACCTATTGGCCAAATTATTTTCTGAATAAAAGGCCAATATTGCCTGAGCTCTCTAACAGTAATGACTCACTGAAGTTCACTCCTATTCAGTTTCAATGAGAAGCGAGCAATTTGCTTTGAAAGGTATTGTGGAATTCCAGGCAACACAGGACTGACCAGCTAGAGATCCCTCTTTTATAAGTCCCTCACATCCACATTACAGATACAATCAAAAACAAAGTGCTGCTTGGCACAAAGCCACATACATTTCTGGACAATCTTCTAGGTTGCTTTTTGCACTTGTTTGCAAACAATCAGGGTACTTGCTAGCTTGCAAGCACTGACAAACACAGTGACCATGTTTATTCGCCACAAACAGCCATATGGAAGGTTTAAAATGGCTAAATACAATAAAATGAAAGAACGAACGAACGAACGAACGAGTTTTCTTTCTTTCTTTCGTTTTCTTTCAAAACGAAAGAAAGAAAGAAAGAAAGAAAGAAACATATTTATGTATGCATTAACTATTATAATTATATTTTTTTTATAGAGGGCAGCTGAGACCAGCCAATCGAAATACAAAGCACTTTAGCATGTAAGTTCCCTTTCAGTCGATGCACTTGGTACAACACATATAGTATGGGATATCACGCCCCCACGTGACCTGACTGAAGACACCTCTATTCACGCCTTTAAGACAGATGATCTGTGGTGACGTATGTGAGGCCCCACCTGCACATACATGTGGGGCCAAAAAATCTGTGGGGTCAAAAAGTTTTGGACCCTACTGTATATACATCTGTCACCACAGTAATCCATCAGTTCTTACACTCTTCGCCTCGCTAAGAACACCTCTGCTGAGTCAGGCAAGCTAGCTACAGCTAGTTAGTTTCTTTAGTAGGCTACTGCCAGCTTGAAGTTAGCTTAACAGCCCATGTTGATGTTAGTCACTGGCTATCTGGTATGAGCACCAAGCCTAAACAGGTGAAGACAAAGTCTTCTGTCCGCCCCTGTCCTCAGGGGTGTGGCTTCTCTTTGCACAAAAAAGACAGCACAAGGAATGTCCCGTTTGTCTGGGTATTGTCCATGCCTGGAGAGCGTTGACTGAGCCCGAGGGGGGGACCTACCCATGTCCCAGAGCATGTCCCATGCTCCTGTTACATGAGGGGGACCTCTTGTGAGAGAGAGGAGGTTGCACCCATTGGTGGTGGATCAAATGGATTTGTTTCAGCAGGGTGGAAGTGGACCTATTTGCCTCCAGAGCAAATACCCACTGCCTCCTGTTCTTTTCCATTATGGACCACAATGAGCCTCTGGAAATGGATGCACTAGCGCACCCATGGCCCAACATTCTCCTCTATGCATTTCCCCCAGTGGAAATGATATTGCCTGTTCTGGAGAGGGTGCGCCAGCAGGGTCTGTCCCTGATCCCGGTGACCCCTCAGTGGCTGGAGAAGCTGTGGTATGCTTGAGATAATCAGTCTGCTGGCGGCGAGGCCCTGTCAGCTTCCTCTCCACGGGGACCTCCTCTCCCAAGCAGGAAGAGAGGTGATTCATCCGTGCCCAGAACTGTGGTGTCTGCATGCCTACCTGTTGAGATGTCCAACTTAATAGCTGTCCTCGAGTGTGGTGGTAACAATCCAACGTGCAAGGGCATCATCTACTAGAGGCCTATATGCCTATAAATGGCAGGTGTTTGAGCAGTGGTGTCAGGGCCGAAATTTACTCCCACTTCAGTGCTCTGTGTTGTGGATGTTTCGACATTCCTTCTGGAGCTACTAGATAAGGGTCTCTCTTTTTCCACAATTAAGGTCTATTTGGCAACTATATCTGTCTGTTGGCACATTGGCTTTGATGGAGTAACACCAGGTGTTCATCCTCATGCCATGCGTTTCTTAAGAGGAGTCCGCTGGCTGAGGCCTGCGGTTAAATCCAGCGTCTCCTCATGGGATTTGGCTTTATTGCTTGAGGCTCTTTGTGGGCCTCCATTTGAGACCATTGACTCTGCAGATATGTTAAATGTCTTTCATACAAAATTGCACTGCTTCTTGATTTGACCTTCACAAAGCATGCTTTGTCTGTGAATCTCACTTGTACCCACTTCACTTCAAATGGTTCCAAGGTTACATTGTGGCCGAATGCAGTCTATTTACCTAGGAGTATCCCTACAGCCTATAGCTCTATGAGAGCTTTTGAGCTCTCGAGCTTTTGTCACCCTCCTTTTGCATCCAAGGAGCAGAGTAGGTTGCATCCCCTGTGTTCTGTGCATGTGCTACGTGCCTACATAGACCGCACCCAGGGTGTGCATTTATGTAACCAACTGTTTGTCTGTTTTGCTAATCCGGCCAAGGGCAAGGGCCTGGCTAAACAGCGGTTTTCTCACTGGATTGTGGAGGCTATCTCCTTAACTTACAACAGCAAAGGTCTTCCGTTGCCTCATGGTGTGAGGGCACATTCGACCAGGGGCTTTGTTTAAAGGGGTATCTGCGAGTGATATCTGTGCTGTAGCCAGTTGATCATCACCACACACTTTTGTTTGGTTTTATAGTCTGGATGTAACAGCCTCTTCAGTGGCTCACCCTGTCCTTTCTGCTGGGTTTATGATGCACTAGAGGGCTGGAGGTTTGACTCTGGTTCGGTGGCTGCTCTGTGGGGTGTGAATACATGACGGATGTATATATGTGCAGGCAGGGCCTCACATACATCACCACCGATCATCTGCCTTAAAGGCATGAACAGAGGCGTCTTCAGTCAGGTCATGCGGGGACGTGATATCCCATACTATATGTGTTGTACCTCATTCTTCTCCTTCAGGGAACAGAAGTTATAGTCATAACATTCAGTTTTTACGAGGAGGTGGATGGCTCTTTTTCTTTTTTGAGATGGAGCCACCTAGTCCATGCCAAAATCAACTGTCCAATCACAGCTTGGGGGTGTAACAATGGGCAGGGCTTATCGTCACTGATGGCAGCCATGACACACAGCCTTTCACATTACAAAAGTTTGCTGTGGCTTAAACTTGTTCTTATTATCTGTTCTATGGGTTCTCATGTTTTACTGATGGATTAGTCTGATCTAGAGTGTCCATTTTTGCCGTGCTCCAAGCCAAGTTTCCCATGTGGAATAAAGACTGAACTGAACCGAGACGGATCTTCGTAGCAGAATTCTTGGTGTTGACAGCTATGCTAATTACTGTTTGCTAGCGGCTGAGGCTCAGGAGGTAGAGCGGGTCGTCCACTGATCGGAAGATCAGCGGTTCGATTCCCGGCTCCTCCGGTCCGCATGTCGAAGAATCCTTGGGCAAGACACTGAACCCAAAATTGCTCCCGATGGCTGCGCCAGCACCCTGTGTGGTAGCTTGCTGCCATCGATGTGTGAGTGTGTGTGTGAATGGGTGAATGTGGCTTGTGGTGTAAAAAGCACTTTGAGTCCTCAGAAGACTAGAAAGGCGCTATATAAGTGCAGTCCACTTACCCTTTACCATTTAGCTAGCGTTAGCTTCCAGTAAATACCTACTGGTTTAATGGAGAATGATAAGCCCATGCTAATGCATGTCCCCAAGGTAGATATCTAGAAATGCCTGAAGGGCTGCATGTGAGACTACAGGATGGATGAATTTTGCAGTGCACAATGTTACTATTACATGAGCAGAAAGTCAAGAGGGCAAAGTTTTCTTCCAATTAAATTAATAACATACAGGGACAAAAGGACACTTACAGAAAGTCTCTTCTTACAGTCATTTTCTAATATTTAGCATTCTGTTGTGCTGCCAAAATTAAAGTTACTATAATACTTGCCATAAATCTTTAGACTTAAAGGTGGCTGTAAATAGTTAGCAGTTTGTTTTTTTCTCAAAGGAAAGCATTAATTAATAATGGATTCCAATAATGACCAGTTTTACGGTGGAGCAAAAAAAGCATAAATTTCACAAGTAAACAGTGTTTATATGTTGATATTCTGCTTTATTCTGCAGCTTTATTTAGATAAACTTTTATGATAAACACTCATGTACAATTAGTCCAACCCTGTCTACATAAAAGTTCATTCAATTTTGGAAAAATGAGCAACGGTGACCACTGAGGTCAAACTTGACCAAGTGTTTGATAAAAATTGTTCTTGCACTCACTGCAGTCAAATTGCATCTCTTCTTCTCTGCTACTGGTATTTGCCTGTGCAGTTATAAATCAAGAATATAAACAACAAACAACATTTCCTGGTTGAGCGGTCAATCCCACCCCCTCCCTCAAACCAGCTGGAAAGCCCTGCAATCACTCATGTCAAAGTTCAATCAGATTGAATTCTGTATGAAGCAAGGGCAGTGGGTCAATTCACTCCATTCCACATAGGGAAGTGAGATCTGGTCTGACTGTGCCACCACTCTACTAGTGGCTCTTTTTAACAATGCTGCATCATCATATCCCTCTTATCAAATTGATGCACCAAATATGAGTCAGATATACACAAAGACTGCAATGCACTACTGGTGATAGTAGTAATGACAGAATGAAACTAAAATCATTTGATGGTTTTCTTAACAGCTACTTATAAAACAGTGAAAGGCTGCTGTGGTGATAGTGATTTTTGCAAATGAACAACAATGACAGCAAAGTTAATTTTGGTTCAGAACTTCAAACAAAATAAAGGTGTCAAACATTTTGAACGGTTGGTTGGACACGTGTGAGTGCATATAAAGTGTACTATTTCAATGAGCCTTTAAGCTTGCTGTAATTTGACAATTGATGGATAACTGGATATGATCTGACAATTTTTAGCTTTAGCCACAAGTGTATTACTTGAAAGTGCAATTCACCAAAAAAGACACAACACATCAGTGCTGTGTAACCCTGGCAGCAACCTGTGAGAGCTGCGGATTTCACTGCTGTCCAAAGCCACAGCTTCAACTACTTGCCTCCAGATGTTTATTGTCATCACACAGTGACAGAACTACTTCAAGTCCACAAGACTTGCTCACCGCTTTCATTACCAATCATTTTATGAGACACTAGAATATAACAGCAAAATACCACATAAACACCACATGGAATTGGTGTCAGAAGTCTCCAAAAACAAATGCAGCACAATCTAGAGTAATGCTCACAGACACATGATAACAGTAGCAAGAATGATTATTTCAAAGCAGGAGAAATGATCTGTGCTGTTAAAAGATGATCCAACATTTGCAATATTATAAGTAATAATAAATTATAAATAAAGTAATTATAAATAATATTATTATAAGAATGTGAAAAGGGTGTATTCCCAACATAGTCCCACAAAAATTAAACCTGATTCAAGGTCTAATCAAATCAGAGCAATTGCAAACACCTGTGTGGATGTGCAGAGCCTTTAACTGGACATCAAAACATTTATATACAGCTGAGCAGGACTAATCTGGCAATTTATTTCTTCCTTTCTGAGTTGAAAAAAAGCGACTTGATAACAAAACTGATTGTAACTTATTAGAAGCCCTTTCAAAAGTGAGGGTTAATTAAACAGTACAGCAGTTTCACATATCCACTCTTAAGTAAATTAGTAAAATCTAACCTTCAAGGCCTAGTTTTACTATCCATTAGAAATCAAGACGCATATTTTGTTAAGTTTGTCATTAATGAGCAGTGTAAAAGCACAGATGCATTTAACACAGTCTAATGTCTCATGTCTTTACTAATGTCTGTCCTTATATTACCTTACAAAACAACCAACAGATTTCTTTTTGTAGCCACCCAGATGCATTTTAACAACCATGTATCCATCCTGCACACATAGTATAGTGTGAGACTACATTTATGTGCTAAAGTAAATACAGGAGATAATACAGCATGACAAGCATTTTGAAAAGGTCTGGCTCAGTCTATTAGTGCAGTATATTAAGATTCAATAACCTGTCAGGTCAGCCAGTGAGATTCCAGCTTCCAGGTAACGTTAGCCACTTCAAAGTTAAAACCTTGTGCCTCTGGAGACTATAAGCCTCTGAACTTCAGCATATTTCCCCCGCTTAAACCATTCTCGTACCTGTTTGCTGCGGCAATCCTGGTGAAGAGGTGTGTTGCAGAACTTGACCTTGATAACCGCTTTCATTTGTGGACGAAGCAGCGCCCCTACACTCCCAATCTCCCGTCGTTCTTACTGAACACATTCACTCTCTCACACTCCCTCTGCCAGAGCAACAGAGCTAATCTTTTCAGGTGATGCGGCTCAGGCAGCTTCGACTTATTGCATTAGAGAGAAGGAATGCTTTAACTTCCTTTGTAAGAGCAGCTGCTCATATTTACAGACTAGGTGTGACAAATTTGGATTCGCCTGTATATATGAACAACGGTGCAGATTTCAGACAGCCTGCTGGGGGGATTTACTCAAGAGCCTGGTGTAATCTTTCACCTTGAGGCTGACCTGTACCTGACCCCAACACACTCCTCTGTTATTTTTTCACAATGAGACCAAAAATCATCAGATCTGATTTCACTCCAGCCATCTTGTACTGGCTCCTTTACATTTTAATGCTATGTTGTTTGTTTACTTGGATAATAAAAAATGCAACAGATCGTCATCTTTTCAACAGATCCATCACTCACTCTCTGCTTTTCTGAACCGCACACAGACCAACAGGAAACATACATAGGCTAGTTACATGAACATATTGACTGACAGGAATGTTAAGTACTTGTAGATCTCATCTAATCAGTGAATCAATGAAAATTCTGCGTATTATTAACAGAAAACACAGGTGAAGGTTTATAAATATCTGTTTTCTAACAAAAAAAACTATGAAGAGGATTAGGTCCATGTGAAAAATTTGAGTTCTGAGTTTTCTGACTTTAATCTCAGAATTCTGAGTATAAAGTCAGAATTCTGACTTTATTCCCAGAACTCAAATACATTTTTCAAATTCCATAAAAAAACTGAATGTATTTTTGAAGTTTGCACATTTCAAATCCTCCTGTATAGAAAAAAGAAACTGCACTAAGAAAACACATTCTGGTTCATGTTACTTTGCAATCAATTCACGTAAGATTCCCAATGTCAGCAAACCTAATTTGCACAGAAAATATTTAATTTACATGTTAAATAAAGTAGTTCTGCACTTCCTAAATACTTTATATCCTTTACTGCTCCCAAGCAAATAGGAGCAAAGATTAAACTGTCGTCTTTACTGAGACTGGTCATTCCCTGCTCTCAAGCACTTGAACTGACAGAAATTGTTTAGCTTATGTCATATCAATGATGGCCACAGGGCAGAGATATTATTGGTACTACAATATTTATTCTAGTCCCAAGCCCTAAAATCAAAGATCCTTGCTTGAACATAATATTATTTACTTTTGTGGGTTCATAGTTGTTGGGATTATGGATATAAAAGTTGCTTCTTTGAGGTGTTACAGTATAACACTGGGAAAAGATGTGTTGGGCTGACTTACACTGCAGTGTTCTATCCTGCCATGACTGATGATGAAAAGAACAGATTGTAGAATGAAGTGGACCAAAAATGATGATGAAAACACAATGGGTGGCTTGGTGTGACTTATTGCCCCAAATTAGGAGAAATATCCCAAAAACCTAATACAACTGTGCACACACCACCACCACACACACACACAGAGTGTAGAGCTTCCAGAGAGAACTCACCTCAGAGGTCTTGGCACTGCTCTCTCCCTGTTCCATCCCACTGGGCTCTGAGCTGCTCTGCTCCCTCTGCTGGGAACAACAGACAGGTGCACAAGTTACTCAACACAACCACACTAAAAATGTAACACAAGGACCTCAAGGTACCTGCAAATACAACCAGCTTATAGTTTGAATGCCAGACCATCCAGCTAAAGTTGGCGTACTGTATGAGAGGTTTAACACTTCAAAAAGACACTATTCTCTGACATATCAAAGGCTCTGATTGTACGTTGGTCAAATAAATCTAATGTTACTTTTGGAATTTTAAATGTTGATAGTTAACCAGCAAATAAAAATGTATGTAACATTTATTTTAAATGCAGTAACAGGACGCAATTGTAAGGGTTATGCAAGACCTGGCAATAACACATAGAGTCATCATTGGCTGGTCAGTCTGTCTGTTGCTTTGGTAAGTCTTTAATTAGAAGCTCGGTATCGTAAGCCTACATGTGCCGGTGGCAACAAAAATAAATCCCTGGCACACTAAGACATATTACAAACCCTTAGTACACGCAGGCTTGCTTTATCCCTCCTTCCATTTACAGCAAGCCCTTCTGACTTAAAATACTATTTTATGTTGATTTAATCCATTCAAGAAATATAGAATTTATAATATTAAGATAAAAACTAGGCCCTAGTGCATGCCTGGAGTGAAATAATGACATGATGTGCATCAATCTTGTTCATATTGTATACTGTGTGTGTTGTAGCCATTAATGTGTTCTAACATGTCTACTGCTGTTTAAGTGCTGATAAACCTAAAACACTGCCATGATCTGCTGACAAGATAAAAAAGCCAAACTAAACTGGTAGAATATCTAATATACACCTTAACATTACATAAAACTACATTTTTAGATAAAAAGCACTACACAAATCCAGAAAATAACTCCTTCACATTTATTCACCCATTCAGTTTTACACACTCATTTACTGCCTCTCTTATATAGTGATTGTGGAGTGATAGTGAACCCCTAAGCCACGGGGCACCCCCTCTAGTTCATTAATGGCTAGCCTATCTGCCCCCACGTGGCCATTAGAAGGCATAATAGTGTCCACAAACATGTTCACCTCAGATCATGCTGTTGCTTCCTCAGCGCACAGCGCCTCACGTGTATGATACTACTGAAAAAGTTGGGCGAATTTCCTATTATAAATAAGATTTTAGAGGAGAAAAGAGGAATAATGCCATGCAAAGATATACATTTTTACAGTTCATGAAATACTGTAGTGTTTTAAATTAAATGTACTGCTGATTCACAAGTACGACTGTGCTTAAAATCATCATAATCTGCAGATTTCACAGAATGAGATAGCACATAATTTCAGATTATTTGTTGTCTTTTTTTTTTTTATATAAGGTACTAATCATCTAATCTAATTATCTTTAAACTTATCTTATTAAATAACCTCACCTCATCACCTGCTGTTTTATACAACAGTAACACTACTTACTATAAAATACTGTGTTACAAGCACCTGTGGAGCACATGCTGTTTGTTACTGTAACATAGAATATATTTAGGAACTGATGTTAACTTACAATTATATTATCTATGATCTTATTATGTGTTACAGTATATTACTGTACATGCTTATGCAATGACTGTCAATCGTAGCGGAAAGGGTAAAATAATTATTGCACTGGTTAAAGGTACAGTGTGTAGAATTTAGTGGTATCTAGCAGAACGGACTTGGCAGAAATGGAATATGATATTCCATATTTCAAGTAGTGTCTAATAGAATTGAATAGAATCTAGAAATGTGTTAGAAGTGTTTTCGTTATCTTAGAATGAGCCCTTTATATCTACACAGGGGGTGGGTCCTCTTCCACAGAAGAAAAAACTTTAATTTGTAAAATACTAAGCATCTTATCAATACTTAGTCGGACGACAGACACTACATTTATAAACTGAAAGTGTCTACTCCGTGACGGCAGCAGCAGCAGGGTTACAGCATAGTGTAGCGGAGTGAGATGTCTGTCCTTCCTCCTGCTCTCTGCTGTAAACACACGTAGCTGTTAGCAAGCAGCTGCTGTCATGTCTCTGCGAGTCTCGGTCCTTGTTTCAGCAGAAACCCTCCCGCTCTCTGTCTGCTCAGCCTGCTCGCAATGTGTCATTATCTGGATGGCAGGTGGGTTGCTGTGTTTTTTGTTCTAAGCATAGGTCATCCTCTGGCTTGTCCCCACATCTATGTGCACCACAGATAGGCTGTATATGGAGAAGGACCCACTGGCAGCAGCCTGAAGCCCGCCGGCACTTACTTATAAGTAAGGGGAAGATCTAAAGAGCTAATGTTAAAGATCAAAGTAAGCGCTCTACAATTATTGAGCATCATCGACGAATATCTCATCTTGTAAAATGTCCAGTGTAACCAGTAACACCGGTGTTGTCATGAGTTTATTAATCGGAGGGAAAATTTTCTCACCGTGGCATCCCTACTCACTGCTAGATGCCACTAAATCTTACATACTGGTCCTTTAACAAAAGCTATCAAACTTCATGTCTCTGCAAAGTCCTGACAATATTCATGTAATTTTTCTTTACTGAACGCAGCTAATTTGATTACTTCAGTGCTTTTGTTTTCACCTTTCATGTATAACAAGACTAGGTCACAACCTAGTATGTGGCTGAACCGCATATGAAACACTAGAAAACTTTGAAACGATGGATACAGGAAGTGGCGACACATTGCGACCAAGCCCCCAGGAAGTGTGCCTGGCTTTGACTGAAGACAATTTGACATAGGGCCTTTTCAATACCATGTATGGTTAGTTTGGACTTGTATATGTGCTAGTTCAAATTTCGACTCAGGAGTACAAACTTCTGAGGACAGAGTATGATCATTCTGCAATGGGAACAGCAGCAGCTCAGCTTCAGCACAACTACCTGAATGTACTGTGACAAAATAATCTCAACTAAAAGCTCCACTAACACTTTTTTCTCACAAAAAAATAACCTTACTGACAGAGAGATGCAGTAAATTATGTGGTTCAGTCTGTAATGTAGCTATAATAAAATTCCAAACTGTTAGCTTAATAAAATAAAACAAAATTTAATATAAACTGATTTGTTTATTGTAATACATTTATATTAATTGAAATGTGATATCTGTACATAGAGAGCCCCAGAGGCAGCGCTGTTGTTCTGTCCAGTAATAACATGAAGCTTCACTTTACATTCAGACAAACTATTGCGGCAGCTAGATTTCATCTGTGAGACCAACAATTATCTTCCAAAAGGAATTATATCATATATAAAAATGCTACAATGAGATATTAGAGCCAACAGTGAATCACTAAAGAGCTTCAGATCAGTTCATCGGATCATGTTCTTCCTGGGATGATGACGGACGCTGACCGGCCGATCATCTCAGGAGTACAGCGGATGAATAGTGCCACTTTAAGGATTGATAGGAGAAAGAGAAGGAGCAGTCTACCCTTCTGTCGCCGCCAGACTGTGTGAAGTTTTGAATGAGATTGATTGGAACTGCAGACGAGAGACTGGCAGCAACGTTAAGGTGAGTGCGTGGAAGGAACGTTTACTGGTGGTGACGTGACAGTCGCGTATATCATAATTTGCTGTATAAAAATACGTCTTCTAAGTACGTTCGAATATGTCAGTTTGAAACCATGTGATACACATGTCATCTCCATGTACATCGCCTGAATGAAGGTGATGAAGGATTTTAGTCATTGGATGTCTGGATCTTAAGTTACCAAAGAAACAAGCTGAGCAAACTTTAGCAGCAGCTCAGCTAACAGCTCCTCCCAGACATCCTCTTTCTGCCAAACAGTGTTGGAGAAACACTGATTTTTTAAGTGAAACTGCTTTATTTAGTGTTTTCACTGGTTTTAATCCCTGTGTGCCTTTGTTTTGGAGAGGAGGAGACCTCTGCGGATAATTCAGCTTCTGGTAAAGACCTGCTGAGCATCTGTATCTTAAGTTGTCAGGGAAACAAGCTGAGCAAACGTTTACAGCAGCTCGGCTCGCAACCCCTACCAAACGTCCTGTGTCCACCAGACGACGTTGGAGAAACACTGAATTTTTATGTGAAACTGCTTTATTCAGTGTTTTTACCTGTTTTAAATCACCAGATCTGATTGTTTTGGGAGGGGGAGACAGATAATTCGGCTCCTGGTAAAAACATCCTGAACGATGACCACTGAAGTAATCCTACCCCAGAGAAGCTGGTTGTTTAACAATGAAGACAAAAACTCCCATGATCCCACGCTACTTCACAATGTCATCACACTCCATCTTTTGTTATTGTTTTGACTGAGAGACCCCTAGAAATTACATATTGTGCATTTAACTATTTCATTTGTGCCTTTCATTTGTTTCATTTGTGAAAGGCAAACAATAAAGAAAGAAAGAAAGACAGAAAGAAAGAAAGAAAGAACTCCACTCGGCCCCCTGCTTGTATATCACGGCTCCCGTAGCATCTCTTCTTCTTCTTTGTTCCCGTAGCAGCTCGACTTCCTCTCCTCACCTCTTGCTGTCAGTCTCTCGTGTGTGTAGAAAAATGGATTAGGAGAGATTAGTTGTTGAGGTTGACAAACATCCGGAGCTATACAGCCCGCAATCGCATCAGACAACTACAACAGGCAACTCACCCACAGTATTTTGTTGTCCCGCACTGTGTGGGGTCTTCCAGACTATGTGGTGCTGTTGTAAGAGGTGAGTTAAGATTAAGGATACTTTTGGTATGTTTTATATATTTTTTCACTTACCTACCACAACTCTCAAATACTTTTAATGCAGTTAATATCAAGTTAATCATTAAAGCTAAGTGTAAATGACCCCAATACAGTGTGTTTTATGTGTATGATGGATCCTCTTTTTTCACGTATATGTCACACGATAGTCTCCTTCGATAGGTAATCGTGGCACTATCCACTCGCTAGCAGCCCGACTCCTGGGCTGCTAGCTGCTGAAATGAGAGATACAGTATGTCCCGGATTGCACCATCTGGAGTTAACAAGCACAACAAGTCCCCCTCCTTTCTTCTTACAGCTCGTGGTGGTGTCTCTATCCACACAAACCGTGTGGAATCCGGGGATAGTCACATTTAAGTCAGGTATCCGTTTGCGTAGCCACATCTCTTTGTACTACTACTCTTTGTACTCCCTCTGAATTGGTGTGAAACGCATTCTGGGATATATAGCTTCAGCCACCTTTGGCCAGTCAATGATGTAACTTCATCACTCAGTTAGTCAGTGACGGACAGACATTCAAGTTTGTAGGGCTGGCTTTGCTGTTGTGGTCCAGTGAAAAATCAACCAAAAACCCTTCAAACTGCCAACACGTCCCTGTGAATTAATTTTGATGGGGGCATCTGCCATCTCATTATTTGACAGGACATTTGCCTAATCTTCAGAGGACTGATTGTGGTAAGACAACAGGGGATATAACAGCAGTGTACTGATGACCTCATGGCGGGGTCTTCAGTCTCTGAGGACTCTTCTAATCCCCTTCACTTATCCCTATCCTGGTACTACTGGATGACCTCAGCAAAGTGGTTTAGCAGCTCCTGCTGTTACAGAAGGGTTATTTGGAAAGCTTTTAAGACCTTGTACACATTATATGTTAGGAAATACATATTCATGTCCCTTATAATCAATTCTTTACTGTTACTGCAGAAAGGGGCAGGTATGACGCACAAGGTTTGACTGCGTAGACAAATAGGATTACAAGTGGATTACCAAACTGGTTGGTTCAATTCCAAGTCAAACATGCTATTAGCAACACGCCTGGTGTGCACAGACCCACAGGTCTATACTCACACTGACCGAGGGTTTCCTTCATCCAACAAGCAAAAACAAACACTGTATCATACAAGGAATTACATCTTATTACAACTGCAGACCTCACAAGGTACCGACCTACATTTCAACTGACATGTTTTTATGTCATGATTTTTCTCTTTCACCTACTGTTGCAGTGATTGGTGTGTTAGAATAATCAGACACAGCCTTCACCCTAACCAGAGTCTGTAACAAAATTTAGTTTAGTATGATGAAAAGGCACATGCCAAACAGATAGAGAGAAACATATTCGACATGCTGTAAATTTGATGGTTGTCATATTGAGGACGCTTCTACACCTTTCATCTTTTTGCTGATGGATATTTTGAAGGGTCGACCCCTTGAGGAGATCACACAGGCACAGAAAAATTACTGCAATAGAGTGGGAAAAATATGAGGTGGCTGACAGCCATCAGTCAACCATATCTATTTGTTCTTGTATTTTATTTTGGCTATTTTAGTGCTTTCTCATTTTGTAGGGACTGACACCAAAGCATGACTTGCTGATAATGGCTCAGAAAGATGAAGAATATTTCTAAAATGGTGATCTGTTGACTTTTACTTCAGAAACTACAAACAATAAGTAACAGCAACACTAACCGACTATCATCCTTGATGCCAATAGCTTACTGTAGTGTATGATATAGAGGTGCAACGGATCACAAAACTCACGGTTCGGATCATATCATGATCGGATCATTGTTCGGATCAGCCGAAAAAAAAGAGGGAGACAAATAAAACTTTGTTTTCCATATATTCTGTAAAACACTTACAGCATGGAACTTTTGCCCGTGGTCTTAAATGAAAACAACATTCAAGATGTCCAATGTTTAAATAAAATCTTAAATATATAAAATATTCAAGGCTCAATTGTTAAATGAAATTGCAATATGAAGCATGATACCTTCTTCCTTTAAACATGGTAGTGAATGGAACAATAGCCTCTGTCCACATCATCAAAACTTGATGATAACTTACAAACATGAACACACGTCTTGTCCTGTAGTTTAGTTTAGCAGTTTAGCTACAAAACAAACATTCACATGGGAAAAGTGCACCGCTAGCATCAGTTAGCAGCTAGATAGTTAATTAGCTGCTCAGCTGCAGCACATTAAACAGCATGTAAACATACCTGCAGATGTCACTACGGACCTGTTAAATGCTGGTTTGGTCCCTGTTAGCGATGTGCTGTCTGTCCATGACTTGTATTTATAGCAGTTTGTTTACTTTGTCTTAAATGAGACATTACATTTTGTAATTAATCCGCGGTTCACTTGCAATCCATACAGATCATGGATCAACTACGATCCATTGCACCCCTAGTATGATACTAACAATTTTATTTTAACTTCAAGACCAAAATAAAGACCAATTCATCATCATATTGTAAGAGGCATAAAGAACTACATTATAGACAGAGCAAAGTTTTTCTTGGTAATTCTTGGTCATTTTTTCTTGGTAAAGTAGCCAAAGCTACTGTACATTTTGATTCAACTTCATGCTTTTTTAGTCCTTCATGGCCCTTAACCATTCAGCACCCTCTATTCATTCCCCTTAATTAGAATGTCACAGTGTGAGCATGTTCGCATACATCAAGTCTCTCCCTCTCTCACTCACACAAACACACACACACACACACAAACACACACACATGCTGTCTCTCTCAATTTAGCCACTTCAACAAAAAGCACCTTTGTTCTTTCCAACTGTAAATACATTGAGCTGATACATGACAGGACCTGCACAGTTAGTCACAGTCCTCCCTCCTGGTCTACCCTGCATTACAACTGCAAATATGATGAAAGCCATGTGAATTTGGGATCTCTCATGTTTATATTTAGTTGATGAAGGCTTTTGGGGTGTAATGTTTAAAAGAGTCAAATGAACACTGAGAATGTCCTATGCCAACCATGATCTGTGTAGATAATGACATCATATGAGCCAACCCACCCTCCTTTGTTTGATCTAACCCACTGTGCTCTGTGTATGTCAGGTGTCACAAACCCCTCACTGGGCTCCCTTAACATACACCAGAGCCATTCCCTAACACACAGCAAATGAGTGAACTGCAAAAGGGCACAAACAAATAAACAACATGGACTGTAAATGTCAGCGAGTGATAAGAGCAAAGCCAGTTTTGGTAAAAGAACACCTGTTTTATTTCTATTTTTGTAATACTTTGCAGGTCAACTTCACCTCTAAACTGCTGCTCTTGGACTGAATTTTACCTCAGGATTTTGTTTATCCTGAAGATAAAGCTAATCTTCTGGCCACAACAGATCCACACTACTCCTCTCCCCATAGATATATTACACTATATATAGTAAACCATTAAAGAAAAGCTCTATTCACCTGTCAAACATATCTTAACTGCTTTATTATTTTTAATGTAGGCCCATTTTAAGGCAAAGCGTAAACTGCTGTGAAAAAATATAATTATTCAGACTTGGTATGAGCAGATAATCAATATCAATCAATATCGATTAGATCGAGATCTGAGGGGAAAAGAAACAAGATAGCAGGTGCACTTATTTCTCTTATTAGAAATGGCTTATAATGCCTAGAAATCTCCTATTGGCAATATGGCCACAATATTGTGTGAGGGTGAGTATCATACGGAAACACTTTCTTGATAACACCCTATTTATCAAATCCTTGTTCATGACTTCAGTTTGGCTTTCTTAGAACTCTTGTACCATGATTCAACAAACCTCAGTGGGTTTTTCATCAACCTGGAAGAGATGAGGCTGGTTTGTTTACAGGCTTTGGCCCTATAGGGAGCCAATTATTGCTTCTCAACTAAAACTGCACCCTTTGAAACAAATGTTTCCAAGCACAACTAGTAGACTTTTGAAGTTCTTCACTGTACTAGCTGACACAGGATTGAGCAATACTTACTTGGGTTTAAATGTTATGTTAGATTAAGTAACCGTGGTGTTTGAGATTTCCTAATGAAATGGTAAAATCACTCTATGTATGCATAAACATATTATTTATGTATTAATAATATATAATGTACAATTTAATAGTATTAATGATATACAGTAAAACAGACATCAATAAAGTATTATCACATCAAACCAAAGGTAATTTAAGACAATTCAAATACCAGTTAGCACACAGGTCAATTAAACAATAAGAATGGCACAGACAGAGGTATTGTGACTTTTAGTCTCTAATATGGGCTAAGCTCAAAAAACACTGGCTCCTACATTTCCCATAATGCAACTCAATGATGTCTTCTATAGAATTGCAAAGTGGAAGGAGCTATTTCAGGTGCCACTGGTTCCAAAAGTATAAATCCCAATCCCAAAAGGTACAAGACTGTGCATATATGAACTTCACGGTAGAAGAAAATTTGGTCACGTGCGCCACCAGCTGAAGATTACACTGTTAAGAAAACAGATTTTATAATCTGAAGATTAAATCTGTTAAAATATGTGAACTTTTGAGTAAATTCAGCAACTATGGCACCGCTTTTTGTTTACAACTGCAACAACAAAGCTTTTGAAATCACTACTGCTCTGATTTGTGCCTTATTGTAGTAGTATTTTAGCATGATTTCTTAGATATGAAGTTGAAATAATTGAAACTGGTAGTCAGAACATAAACCTGAAGGACTGCAATATTATGCAGGAGAGTTCTATCTTCCTATGTTAAGTGATATTGACTTCTTTAAATAATATGAATAAAAGAAATATTTGAATACAGAACACTTCCGGAAGCAGCAGCCCCTACTTCACATCTCTATTTGACCCTCCTTGCCTCCTAAATACCTACTTCTTTTAAAGCCCACACCTTCAGTTTGTAACCTCAACTTCCTGTTGAAAAGTTTCAAGCCCAATCCACCCTCATGACGTTATACAACTATTTTCACAGGCTGTAGTTTTGGTTGTGTAAATTGAATTTCATGTGCAACATCAGTGGAGTGCCTCTTTAAAGTAATGAAGAGCTACAATAGTTTCAGAATTAGTTTGACTTATTAATATGCTAATGCACATCTTCATGTATCTTCCTGACTGATGGTACTTTACTTCTGTCACTTCATTAGAAAGTGTAACACTTGTTAATACATGTCATAAACTAAATGTAAACTGTAAACCAGGACATCTCCATGCAGTGATGTGGTGATCTATTTAAAGACTTTGACCCTCAACCTGTCTGCTGTCTGTATGAAATGTCTCCACCTGCTTTACGTCTGCACTTTTTGAATGGCTTCAGCAGACAGCCTAGTCATATAGAGAGTCCAGTTTTTGCTGGGCTGATAGACTGTGTCAGAGACTCACCTCCTCCACTGGACAGGCAGAGTGTGCAAGCTCAGAGTTTGGTACAGAAACACTCTTCTCCCACTTGTCTGCCATGTGGTTGACCTCCTCCAGCTTTTGCTCGCAGCTCTTTTGTGTGTTAAGCAGTGTCACTTCATAGAACTCCTGGATATCTGTGGAAATATAGATATTACATGACTCAGGTTAACTTCTCCACAGACTGAAGAGTTTGAGTGAAACAACTGATGTGGATACCAGTTTAACCTAACTCTGTGCTGCAGCAATTACAATGTCCTTTAGAAACAGTGAAACTGATTCTCACTGTTCAGTACCACTATCACTGCCCAAGGTTAAATTCTTTATTTGCATTCATCAGTTCACATACCATAAAAAAAATGTGCATATTCAAGTCTGCTTATCACAATAAAGCAAACTTGAAAATGTGGTTGAGGTTCTTACATACACATAATACAAATACACTGCTATTTTAAACAAAAAACATCAGGGTTATTTTTAGAAGTTATGTTACACCTGGTGTTACAACTGGTGATGCTGTTACGCAATTGTTTTTTTAACCAGGACTAAGAAAAATGAACACATCAAACCTGTTCTTAAATCCTTGCATTGGCTTCCAGTAAATGCTAGAATTGATTTTACAGTCTCTTACTCGTCTACAAGGCACTGAATGGCCCTGCTCCAAGTTATATTAAGGAACTGCTTGTGCCTTATGAACCAACAAGAAGCCTCAGATCATCAGCCAGTGGTCTCCTTGTTGTCTCCCGTGTGCGCTCTAAGGCAGGAGAAGCTGTCCATACAGATGGAATGCCCTTCCAAGTGATATTAGAGATGCCCCAACACTTGGCTCCTTTAAAAGTAGACTTCAAACATTTCTGTGTACTCTTGTGTTGAAATAGGTTGAACAACTGTTCACTCCTATTTCATTTTTAGCTGAATAATTTATATACACTGTCTGCTCCGGTTTTAACTCAATTATTATGCATTATTATGCATATCCATTTATGCAAGCATATGTTTACTTGCTTTTAAATGGTGAAATGTATGCTTTTTTAAATGTCTTTATAATTGTATTACTCTTGCCTTTGTGATGCACATTGTGTTGCTTTCTGTATGAACTGTGCTATATAAATAAATTTGACTTGACTTGACTTGACATACTTCCAGTAGAGTGTGTGGAAGTTCATCAGAGCTCAGTGGGCTATTCTTGATTAATAGGATCTCCCACCACTCATGCAAATACCAATACTGTCCATGGCACTGTCCAGCTCCTGTGATTGTTGAGGTAAAAGTAGAAAAGGTTCAACCGAACAGTATTCCAGTTACAGTCAGATGACAGTAAAAAAACACATTCAGGAGTTGAGAAGAGAAATACAAAGCAATTAAATCCAGTTATCTAGAATCACCTAGGTTTAATTTAGGCTATTTAAAAGAGAAACAATATGATATTTTAAATGGTTTCTAACTTTTTTGAAGAATGGAACATATTTCTCAAAATCTTTGATAATGAATATGATATTATTCATCGTGACAGTGACAGATATGCGATATTATTCAGTCACATGAAGAAGAACAGATTAATTGTTACGTGATAACCATATAAGAAGGTTCTGACACTGCCATAAGTTAGTGTTTGGATATTAATAATGATATAGAAACTGAACTTTCTTTATTGTCAGTCTTAAAACCAGCCAATACGCGCACTACCGCCTACAACTGGACTGGTGTTGTGCAATACTGTGGTGAATTGTGGGATACACTTGGCTCTGAATATCTCTTGGAAGTGGTATTAGGAGAAGTGTGCATCAAGTGTGAGTTAAGTGTCTGTGTGTTGGTATATTTTGGATGTGGGACACACTTGCCTACTACCTGGCAGCGCATGAACGTGCACTTAAATGTTTAAGACTGCAAGTGTGGGTGTTGGGACGCACCCACTATTTTTGCTGTGAGGCAGCAGTGATGTTTTCAAGACTTGGGTTAATAGTTACTTTTAAAGGGTAAGCATTTTTGACTAGACATCTAACCAGTCATGTCCATCCAGCTGTAATAAAGGTCTCAAAAGCATACACTAACAATATTTTCTCCATCACTGTCCAGCTTATCCAATCCTTGTCATGGTGATGATGACCCTTGAGGACAAACATGCATCAAATTTTAAGAAGAGAAATATTACACAAATAGTTGACTGATACTAGGAGATCTTCTGTCAGTGTCTCTCTTATATTTTGTTTAACAATGTCTTATTTTTGGCAAGCTTTTTGGATCTAGTGTGCAGAAACAATGCCACACAAATAGAAAGACAGGAAACACTGACAGTCCCACACCAATAAAAGTTCTTGTGCTGCATTTAATTAGAAACCCTCCACTCATGCATTCCATGACATCATATGATGTCACACTGTTTGGGGAAATCTTGAAATTGACAAAGAAATTGGCAGGCCAATGGTTATATTAACAATCATTCAGTGAGCACTAACTAGATCAACTAATTGCTCATGTAGCATAGCAACAATAAGCCTGCTGGCTCACAGTGATTCAAAATAGTGAAGAAAAATATCCATGACATGTTGAAGGAATTTCTAGTAAATAACAAGTTGGGATTGTTGTGCTCCAATTATTAGTCACACCCCAAGTACATTTTCTGTTTTCTTATTTCTTGAAGTGAAAACAAACTTCAAACTTAATATTGCACTGACACACCTTCTTATTACATACTATAACAAAAGACTGAATTACCTCTGCCTCAGCAGGTGGAGGGAACTGGGTCGAAATTTGAAAAAGCTGGTTAAAATTGACATTTTTAGTTACTGTATCAAAAATGAATGAATTGAATATTGCATTATAATTTTATAACATAAGATGTATAATGGGACCTGTGTTGACTATATACTGTATGATGTAAATATGAAGTTATTTCAGGTGCTGAGGCAGACATTAATGCATTACCAGTATGCTGACACAGAACAAATGGATAACCAGTGAATAAAAGAATAAAATAAAGTAAGGTATTGAACACAGTGATTAGTCATTCAAAAGAGTCATAACATAATTTATTCTCATAACTATGCAAAAATCTGAAAATGTATTCTATACAGAGTTTCATAATGATGTTCATATTATGTATTATTCATACTGTAGTCACACATATGCATCTGCGCACACACCAAAACAGATACTTAGACACTACCATGACTGAAGCTTCACAGCACATCATCATGACTGGGTAAGAAGCATGCTCAATGCATCTTCTCCAAATGTTTGTAACATCAGTACAAAACTGGTTAAACAGACTGAAAATGACTATCTTTAAATAAGCAAAGACTAGTGACTGTGTTGGTGCAAACATTTCCATATATTCTGTTTGACTGAATGTCAGTCTGAGACATCAGCCTCATTGCATTAGAATCTTCTGGAGCGATGGACCCAACATCTGTTGATGCATCATTACAACATCTACCACAAAGCATCTGCATTGTTCGACTCAAGTGAGCTTTTTGTTTGGCATTCAATACAAGTGCTATTGTTTTTGAAATGCAGACACATTTTTTGAAAGGCTAGCCATGTTTTACCAAAGAACCAGACTCATAACAAGTGATCTGCCACGCCAGTCCAATGCCTTGGCTCTGCACATAAAAGACACATTTACATTTAAATGGATCTCAATAAAAACAAGCTATTAACATTCACCACCAGACACAGGGTCATGTTTCTGTCCCCATCGTACACCAATGATCCCATACGTTTCTGTTTTTAGAAACAGTGAGTAAACTTTGGTGCAAGATTTATTGATGTCGTTTTTTATAAAAACAAACACCAAAAACCAGTCACAATTCTATCTTTTTGTAATTCAAATTAAAACAGGCTATTTGGGGATGCAAATGAATGCAGCAAAATGTATGCAAATCCCCAAAAGCTCTTGAATGGCTGGTGTATAACAGGGTGAGTATATGTGTAAGACTCTACATGATACAAAACAAGTTGTTGTCGGTTGTCACTCATTTGATTATTAAGACAGGATGAAGTTATGCAGTAGAATTATACATAAACTTTGTGTACAGCACATGATGTTAATGCTTTGCAATTAAGCTTGTCCCTATTTCAGTTCCTCTGAAATAAACCACTCCACACCCCCACCTCCTCACTGCATTACACTCCAAAGCCACCATAACTAACAATAGCTATCCATAAACAGAGTTCTATGGAAAAAAAGTTTCAGTTTCTCTAACATAATGTCAGATAGTTGTCATGCATAACTCACAGTGCAGTAAAACCTCCCTGCTCTCTCCGGTCATGTTGCAGCGCTGATATCCTGTGAAACAGTGTGCTGTGAGAGGACCAGATGCCCAGTGGCAAGCTAACAGCGAGCCTAATCCTCAGACATAGAGGCCGCCTGTTCCCTTCAATGCAGACAATGACCTTACACCCCACATAGCTGATTTCTAATTCAGCTCTCCCTTGGGTAATGTGCTTAAAACCGCCAGCAGTCCTTTCCAACTCTCCCCTTAATGAGCAAAACCCCAATTCAAAACAGATGAAGTGCTTCAACAACTCATCAACAACCACATATCCAATTCTGCACCCTCTGCAATTTAATATCTACATAGCCTTTCTCTTACACCGGAGAAGTGTTTTCATCATGTTGTACATGTTTAGTGTCAGGCATTAAGAGCGATATAAAGATAGTAACTAGCAGCACTGGAATGGCCCATTCTGGTCTCCTTGTCATTCACTCTTTGTGCCGCTGAGCTGCTTTAAAGATGGCAGCTGGTACTGTATTTAAGACACATGCTTGCGTGTGAAAGCTATCACGAGCCCAGCAGAGAAGAACTTTAACTGTAAATCTAGTGCAACATGTGCTGTATGCTGTATTCACATTGTAGCGAACATGAGAAGGCCATCAACAGGACTGCAACTAACAATTATTTTCATTATCTATTTCATCTGTGGATTTTTTTAAATTCTCTGATTAATTGTTTTGTCTATAAAACGTAAACAAAATAGTGAACACCCACAATCCCCTGTGATTTCCTCAAAAATCCCAAAATATTAAATTCACAATTAATAAAAACAAAGCGAATCAGCAAATTTCTCCCACTAATCAATTAATCAATTAATTGTTTTACCACTATTCATCAACATCAACAGGAATTGGAATATTCTAGCCCAACCACAATGGGACATTGTTTTTCCCAAGACTCTGAGACAACCATTAGGAAAAATGAAAAAAAACAACATTATTTTATCTCCAATATATATGTATATATTTTTTATCCTGGCTAGTTTCAGTGGTGATTGAGATACAAATAAGGAAATTCAACTTTTGTAGATAAGGTCTGCAGATGTAATACTGTAAGTGACAGTTGATGCCTGTGCACATAAGATTGCTGTCCTCTTACTGAGACTATCTTCCACCACAAAGACAGCATTATAACTGAGCTACAACAAACACTCAGCATCCAGTTTTGCCAATAGCCATGAAGTGAAGTCAATAGTTAACACTGCTCACATTCTAATTTCTCTATGTGCAATGTTGGGCTTTGTCAGGTACACACTGGCATGTAAGTATATTCCTCCAAACTTTTGGTTCAAATGTTCACAGATGCTACAGACATGTTTTTTGTCCAGCAGGTAAAATTCAAACACAAGTCAAAATGCAACCAATCACTGGATCCCACTGATGGATGTATAGACAGGAAATCCAACAGTTTATATAACAGGATAAATTGTGCTAAAATTTTTAATCATGTAATTATACTTTAACAGTTATATATTAAACCCTTGGCATTAACTGTTAATCCATAGGCTTTATCAGAAAAAAACAATGACAAAATCCCAATCTGGTGAGTATTTTTTTTTTTTTAGCAGGGCCACATGTATTGTGATGACATGAATTCTGCTCTCAGACATGCACTAGTGCTCAGCTGCAGAACAGAGTTATTACTATTTGTGCATCTGACAGCTGTACCAGGATTAAATTCAATGACAGGTGGAAAATCAGGGTGACATGGAGTTTAAACAAGTGAAAAAGATTTTTTAAGACTAAATCCTATTTAGAAACAACCTAAACATAAAGTAGCACGAAAACAGTCAAACATGTGACACATATATGATTTCCTAAAAATCATGCCAAACAGCTAAAAGCATGTAGCCTGCTTGCTAAGCTATAAAGACATACAAATGTCATACAAAAATGAGAACTGAACTGCAAATTAATTTATCATGAGTCACTGCAGACAGTTTGGCAGAATCTGAGGTAGTGGTATGAGCTGTCGTTGTTAGAGTGGGTTAAGTTTTTGTCAGTGGGAAAATAAAAGGTGATTTTCTCAGTAATTACTTCAGTATTGTTGCATATATTGTTAAAATTGTTGAAAGATTTATTCAAATCTTTTACTTAAAGGTACCATGTGGAGTTTTCTTGTAAACAAACAAAAATAATACTTTAGGAAAAGTACCCAAGAAGTAGCAGCAAAAAGTAAATATGTATCAAAAGTAAAAATAGTCATGTAGAAAGGCATCAAGTAGCTGGTCAAGGTGGTGTTACTATACTACAAACAACTTTTCTAGTACTGCTGCATTCTTAGTTATATACTTTCCACTACTGTCTGTAACACCAGAACATCAAGTCATTTTTTCTTTATTAGTACAGCTATCTTAATCAGTTTCAGGAGTTTAGTGATAAAGCTCAATATACAACACCTCTTCTGAGAACCTTCATCGTGCACCGCATAGCAAATTTCCTGCCATTATCATTTTAAGGTACTTTTATTTTCTCTGGTCACATCCATTCTTTTGGTTTTCAAGTGCAGTGACTGTTTGCATGCTGCTCTCACCACTTTTGGGTTTCCTAGGCAACCCTGCAGTGGATCTGAGAAGATTTGCATCCTCATTGACACATACTGTATGTTCCACATGCGACTTTCCTGGTAGCTCCCTATAATGAGCATGAAATCCCACTTACACAAAGCATTTTTACAGTGAACACACACACACACACACTGTCACAATGCAGATCTGCTTTCTTCATGCTTACATAACGGGTGGGTGGAGTGGGCTGGGGCTTGCAGTGATGGCTCCTGTATAGCTGTGCTTCGTTGGGGAGCGTTTATTCCAGCTGCATCCCTTCCCGTCAGTGAGGCCTCCTCCACAGTGACTAAGGTGCTCATTCTATCATCAATCAATCATTCTATCTCCCAACACACACAGGCTACCAATTATTGGTAATACATAACTGCTCACTCCTCTGGCTCTCACCTCCCTCAACAAAATAACATAGTCAGACTGGCAGTGCTAAAATGGGAAGAATTCATGCAGGAATGCAGTTTTCTAATATTCATGTCTAGCTCATTTTTTTTGGCACCTTTCTGCCTTTATTGGTCAGTCATTGGAGAAAAGTCCAACAGGAAACAAGGGGAGAGAGTTTCGTTTGCCAGACTTGAACCAGGGACGGATATGTGACATGTGCAGTAACCATTCAGCTACCACGGTGAATCAAATCATCATTTACCCAGTAAAAACCCCAAACATCAGCTGATTAGAGCTCCTCAGATGTGAGGTGTTGACTGTTTTCTTCATTTTAAGTCATACAACGAGACATTACATTAACCTACAGTGACTAGTGACAGCAATTTGTGATTGCTTTTGGCATTTTCTAACTACAATGATTAATTAATTAATTTAAAAAATGACAAATTTTAGATAATGAAAATAGAAATGAATTATGCACCCATAGACTCAGACTGTATCAATAATGATTGTTAATGTTTCCTGGCTCAGAGAAGAGTTTACAGTTAGCGGTGACAGACATGGCAGCAAGAGGTAATAGCAAAATAGTCATTTTAAAATCTATTCTTCCCACCTGTACAGGAAATTTCTCCACTGTTTTATACTGCCAGAAAGAAAGTTAGACCATGTCTGTGCACATGCTGTGGTATGTAAGTATGTGAGTATGTGAGTTAAGTATTATGACATTTTATAAAATGTATTATATTCCATATAACATCTATATAACTATAGTACTGCAGTGTACATTTTAAGATGGTTTAGGCAACTCAAAGCAGCAGTTTAAGATATTTGACAAATAACTGTAGAGCGCTCCTGTCTACTGGATGTTGTTGGAGATGTGAGTAATGTGGTGGTTGGGTTCCACCTCCCACTAACCTATGTGTCCTTTATTTCACAAACCATCAAGCGTAGAGTTCATGTCCTCTTTGCTTCACTTGCAGAGCAGCAGCATCACCACTGGAGACAAAAATGTGAATGTTGAAAAGGAAGGAGTTTCTGAATTTAGCAGAGGAACAGTGCAGAGTGGGTGGTTAACTCCACTTAGGTTTACCACCAAACTGAGCGAACAGTGAGAGGAGGATTAAAATGAATGACTGTATTAATTTGAGTTCTGATTCACCCTTTTTTCTTCATTTTATTTTAAAATATAACCCAGCTATGATTTCTGTGAAAGTCAGTTTGGGTGGAGTCACAAACATTTTGGGTGAATATGTCTGAACTTTTTCTAAGTCACATTCAGGTACCTTACTCATGGCATCTCCATGGAAACAAGTGCAGTGGAGTTTTTTTTTAACATGTAAACTTTGAGATAACAGTGTGAGACTCTGGACGCTGACACATCGCAGGAGTGAGACGACACTGAAATCCACTTCTCTCCTGAGAATGCAGAATAACACAGACCTTAAGATTTCAGCTTAAAATGTAATTTCTTGAAATTACGTTTGAAAAAGCAGGGTTTGTATTATATTTGAGAACTAGAGAATAAGGTATTATTCACAGCATCAGATATGCTTTCTTTTTAAATGGAGTGTCTCTTACAGAGTGATGCATTATGGGTTGTTTGTAGCCTTGTATGTAGCACTGAGTTTCTTCAAGCCTGTTTATTGCATGTCTTTCAGAGTGATTCAGCCCTAGAACTGTTAAGGAAGCCCAGTTCCACCTACGGGACTTTCTGGTGGCTCTGGGGGCTTTATCAAGTCGAAAGCATCTCCCAACGTCAACCCCAAAAACACACTGACGCCAAGTCAAGTCAAGTCAAATTATTTATACAGCACATTTCATACGACAGGTGTAAACTCAATGTGCTTCAGACTGAATCATCGGTCAAGCAGCCAAGAATTGCTGGTGTCACAGAAGATGGGGAGCACAGAAATACAGCTGAAACAAGAAACACAGCCTTGCTGCTGAATGCCTCCACCAACCAGTCAAGTTGCAGTTTACAAATGTGTCTGTCCTGACTCATATAATATTCATTTTCAAGACTTTGAAGGAATTTAATAAAAGGTTTTGAGTGTATTTTCCTTGTATGTGTTCATATGCTTGGCCAAGAAAGCTGATTCTGACAGAGGAACAAGTTGTAGCCATGACAGTAGACGATGCTTCAGATACGGAAGTTGCTGTGAAGAAGCTACAAATTCTAAAACATGGATGCTTCACACACATCTTAAACCCGGCAGCACAGAATATCTATACAATCACCACAGTTTCAAGGTGGGAACCAAGATTAGTGTCACCAATTCAGTATCCGACCAAATGTGAAATATGGTCACAATCTCCCCTTCTGTTCCTGAGTTATGGTGTTGAAAAATGGTCAGAAAAGTGTTTTTGCAGAACATTATGATGTCACAGTGAAGTTTACCCTTGACCTTTTGGATATAAAATGTCATCACTTCATCATTTTATCCTATTAGACATTTGTGTGAAACTATCTCATAATTAGCGCATGGATTCTTGAGTTATGGCCAAAAACGTGTTTTGTGAGGTCACAGTAAATTCTAATCAGTTCATCTTTGAGTCTAAGTAGACGTTTGTGCCAGATGTAATGAATTTCTTTCCAGGTGTTCCTGAGATATTACATTCACGAGAATGGGACAGACATGAGGTCACAGTGACCTTTGACCACCAAAATCTAATCAGTCCATCCTTGAGTCCAAGTGGACATTTGTGCCAAATTTGAGGAAAATCCCTCAAGGCATTTGTGAGATATCACGTTAACGAGAATAGGATGGACGGACGGACAGACAACCCAAAAACATAAAGCTGCTGGCCACAACTGTTGCCAGTGCAGAGGCATAAAAATGTGGCTGGTGAAATAACTGGGAGGTTTCTTTCTTGAGATAATGAATGTATTCCATCCATTCCTTCAGCAATTTGTTCAGTTGAAGGCACAAAACAACTTAACATGCTGATCTTCTCATAAATTCTCAGTCATGGTGCTTAGCTTTCTGCCACCCCCACCTGCACACTCATCTCACTGACATTGCTTGGAAACTCTGTCTAGGTTATATGCTACCAATAAAAATGGGAGTGTCCAGGGCGCAGACAGCTGCGTCCTGTGGGGAAATCTGAAGCACCTAATTAGAGAGCCGCCTCATGTCCAGGACATACATACACACTGATTTGCCCAGCACCCCTGACATAGAAAGTGAAATTTGGGAACACAGCAACATTGCTACAGGGCAAGAAACCAGTGGTAACAGCTGTAAACAAGCCAATAGTTTCTCCAGATTATCTGAAACACTTTATTTATAAAGCATGAGCACACAAATAATGTCTGTGATAAAACCAGGGCTTCCACTGCGCATGTGTTTGTCCTGTCTGACGTCTTTTTAATGATACTGCCACATCCCCAGATCTCAACTATTAACTTTATGAGTACAATGTTGTAAATTTCTGATAGGGATGATTGCCAAAACTAAAAAAAAATAAGATCCAAGTTGTAATAAAAAAATACCCTTCAACAGCATGTTAGTCTTCCTGCAATCTGGTACTAGTATCATGCAACACTTCCCAGTGCTCCCCAGACCCAAAAGACACCCAGTGACATCTGCATCTGAAGGCCACTGATCTGAGACTAGCATATTAAATACCAAGACAAAAAAAACAGAATCCACTTAAAGCTGAGTGACATTAATACAAAAAAAAGAGGGAATGTAATAGGAATACGGAGTGGCTGACAATACAGGCAAAACACAAAAGCTGACATGACATTATTTCATGAGAACAACAGATGAAATATAACTGTCACCAACTGTGTTATAAATTACTGGGATCATTGTGCCTTTCTTGAAAATCCTGGTACTGTATGAATACACCATTATTAACACAGTGTGATTAATAAAAATGGAGAATAATGACTTCCAGTACTGAGTCCAAATTTCTAATTAGCATAATTATTAATTTCTTTTGGCCTGTATCACCTCCTTGGAATGTGATGTGGTATTGTTAGAAAACTGTTCACAAAATCTGAATTGTTGGATGATCTGGGACAGAGTGAATCACACATTTTTCCATTCTCTATTTCTCTGTTTAGCATCTGCAGGTTAGGCTAACCCATTGTCTCTAACTTTGGAGCTAACCCCCTTCACCTCCTGTGGATGCAGAGGGAGCTGTGTGATATCTGATAAATTGTCCCAAGCGATGTCACCTGAGTCAGCATTGGTTGGGGCTGAAGACTACAGGTTTGAGATTGAAAAAAGTCTGGGGATGTGGAGTTAGAAAGAAGAGAGGTTTCCAGACATCTATAGCCTGCTCCTCATCTCTGCTGGAGGCTAGCAGCTGCCAGCTACATTAGCGACTACTAAGATGCACCTGAATCTCCAACCCAACTGTCCACAGTCATGCTGCTTGGTGGGTAATGTAGGCACCGGGTTCTGACAAGGAGGAAGAATATATGGAACCTTTTTAAAAAACTGTATTTCTGGTTCTGCTGCATCAACTTTGATCCTTCATGCTGAGTGTTAAATCAGTGGTGTACTCTTTTAGATGTCACTGCAGCAACTGTGTTGCAGATATTTTACTATGTTTCAAAACTCTATGATGTAAGATTAAGTTTGCCATATGCTGTAATATATTGATTACAGATATCATTTTCATCAAAGTGATGATTGACCAAGAACATTTGATACCACTCCACCCTATAGCCTAAACAATAATGGATTTTTGAGGTAAATACTATATTTGAGTTTTAAAAACTTGTGTCACATAAAATACAGAAAGATTTGTGACCAATGCTCTGAGCCGAACATTTCACAGGTGAAAAATAAGCTTGTCAGTACTCTGGTAGACATACAGTGACACTGTTCCAAAAAACATATCTTTGCCATTTCTGTTATGCAATCTATTTTTATTTATTTTCCAACATATGCACCAGTACCAATATCTTCAGCAATCTGCTAATTTATGGGTCTACCCCATATCTAGTCCATGTTTAGTTCTTCACAACCTAATTTCTATCATGCACTGACTTTGATGTTACTTGCATACATCTAGTAATGACAAATGCACTGCAGTTACACACAGATATCCCTGACTGAGAAACAACCCCAAACATCATGGCATAATTTGGTACAAAATTAAATTAGGAGAATACGGTAATTGATTAATTATAACCCACAGCTTCATGTTAATTCCATGCCTACACACCGCCCCAAGCATGATGGGAGTCTGAAAACAGTAACATACAGCTCTTACGCGTGTGCTGCTGCAATTTCCTGTGAGGTCAGCCACAAGGCTGAGGAAAGGCACAGTCCATTGCAGCAGGGTCCGCTAAGTGTGTGGGTGTGTTAATGACCTCACAAGTGTGGGAGGAATAACTTAGCCGACAGTGTGCTATAATAAAGTACTGAGATCTGCATCAGTTCTTGCTATGACGATCATGCAGTGCACCAGATGCACACCAGTCAGTATTATGTAACACATTATTCAGCTACACAGGTAAATCACATTTATGCCTTGCACTATCATGATTAAAACTGCTTCGGAGTTCACTGAGGTTTAATCTGGACACTGCTCAAAGCTAAAACAATTCAAAAACTGTCTTTACGTGGTGGTACTTGTCACTACTCCTGACAAAAGGAAAAAAGACTAAGCAATGAAGCTGGAGGTAAACATCAGTAAACCCAGTCTTTTGGCTCCCTCTACTGGAGCTCTGACACCACCTTACCTTAGGGCTGCACATAAAACTCAGGTGCAGATGTTTTATAGTAGATCAGTGTTTAAATCTGTCTGCAGCCTGAAACTTCACTGAGATATTGAGTTGTGTGGGCACAAGTAGGAATGCTTGACATTTCAACACCTGTCTTCATCATTAGCACGTTACTTGTTTCTGCAGCAATATATGACCTCATACAGTAGTCACCATGGCAATTCTGCCACATTTAATGAATAGATGCAACATTTCTTTGATGGCAGGGTGACATTATTGTTGTACACATAAGCTCTAAGCTTTTAGAGCTGAGTGGTATGGTTCAAAGCAATACTGTGATATTACATTGAGTTACACATGTCACAACAGTTAACTCACATCCAAAATGCTCCATCGATAAAACATTTCATACACATCTCAGGATCAACTCCTGTACCAGAACACTGACAACATTAAACTCCCAACAAAAAAATTTGTCAGTCATAATACAATGACCTAAAAACACTGACAACCTACAGCATTACAATATGCATCACTCTTGTCTTTTTTTGCATAAACCACAATGCCATCACAACAAAAAGAATGGCATCTCTTTACTGCATGTGTTGGCTACAGATATAGATATGTAGCACTAGTCAACCCTGTCTTCTGCATTTGGCCATGAGTTCTCATCCACATTTACACATTATGTCCTTCATATGTCCTCTCTCGCTCTCTTTCCTCACCCTGCACAAGTCTTTCACAGAGGTCATCCAGGAGAGAAATGAGACACTCAGTGTTGTATGGCCCAATGAGCATGTTTTTAATAAATAGGTGCAGTAGATAGGAGCAAAGTGCAGTCCATTTACAGTAACTTTTTGAACATAAATGTAATAGTTTTTAAAACAGTATGTAAACACGCAAAATGGACTGTAAATACACAGAAACAGAGTTTTAGTGATGGATAAGTGTGAGTGAGAAAACAATTCAGGTAATTTGAAAGATGTGGTAATTGAATGCATTTTGTGGCAAAGCAATTAAAGGTTATCCATAGTTTGATCCATATTGAATGCTGTTGTAATCATTGTGTGAGGAGTTAACTCAGTATTGAAAAATACATGTAACTGAGACATCGCAACATTGCACAAATATGCACAGAATCACATATAAAATAGTCAAACTGCTGTTCAATGGAACACACATGCAACACAAAAGCTTCATAAAGTCAACAAATTCCACTACAAGTCTATAAATAGTAATATTGAAGTATGACCCAGTCCTTGTATGTGTACCCCAACAATCATCCTGCATATTATTTAATCAACACAAAGTTAATTGATTCTCGCAAGGTGGAACAATACTTGAAATTTTGGTGACAGCATCCAACATCGAAATCTTAAAATGTGTGTCTTTACGTCATTTTTAATTGTTTCACATTGGTAAATCTTCAGTGGAGATTTTAACATTAATATGCTCCAGAATGCTTGATTAAATTCTGAATAGTGTTAGAATTGTGATGATTTATGACACCTGCAATGATTTATGTAGTGTTCAGGTGTTGAGATGCTTGTTGTTAAGATTTCAAAGCGAATGTGTTCTAAACGTACATAAAAGCCTTTCTACTATCAGTGTATGAACAAGATGAAATACAAAATGTTTCATTCACTGTACAGTCAGCCATGTTCACTGGTGGTAGAACATTAATACTAGATGCATTAACATAATTCAGTCAAAGTCTCTCTCCCTCCACTAGATGGCAGACTTTTCTACATCAATTCTTGACAGAGCAAGGATATTTCTTTGTGTATCTATGTATCTCAATGTATTTCTCTATGTATCAGTAACAACCTCTGTTTCATTCATGGCCACTGAGTAACTGAACAACACAGCTGCTACAGGAAAATCGAGAATTGTTGATATAACACAAATGCTCAAGTAAAAATCCAACTGAGCCATATTAAAAAGGGTTATTCTGTATGTTTAAAATATATTTATACTGGATAACATTAGTACAGGCAATATAAAAGTGATCTTGTTAAAAATGACACTAACACAGAAGCCTGCATTGATAGAATGAGGGAATAGATATAAACTGAAGTAAATTATTTTTATGTGCCCTGACTCATCTCAAACAGATGATCTATCTGATCTAAAGCTCCAGAGAAGTCCTGTAATCCGTTAAGTACACATGAAACCCTTAAAACCTACCAGTGATTCTTGTAACCTTTGACATGGCATAGAACAGTAAGAGTCACACTAAATCATACATAAAATGTGCCAATTAAGCAGCCATAGCAGAGTTCACCTCATTATGATTATAAGGTATGACTGGAGGATTGGTATGAGTTTAGCCTCAGCGTGTCCAGTTACACTATTTACTATAGGTAACTGTTGGTCACAGTTTGGTACAGAAGGAGGTCTTAAACTTCCAAATCTTGAACTGTATTTGAATATGTCAGTGTTATAGAAATACAAAAGAAAGATTAAGAATGTGATACTGATATTGATACTTGTAAGTGTGAATGTACATTTATGTTTTATGTATGTGAATGTATGTAATGTTCATGTTAGCCTGACATCAAGCTATGATATGTATATATTATCTATATATGATAGTAATATGAAATTGTTTTGGTTAGTAAGAGATTGTAAGCAAAACCCAGTGCTATAAGGCATGAAATTTAACAAAAATATTTATACAAAAAAGAGATAAATCTAATGTTATTATAGTGTGTATTTGTTAAAATTATTTTATCAGTATGATACAGGATTTATTGATTTGGACATTCTTTAGACATTATTAGGACAATAATGACAATATGGTGACTATGTAAATCTTGGCTGATACCAATAACAGTTGCAGTCATTCATCACTTACAACCATCTGCTCAAAGCGTGTGTCCAATTGTGGAGGAAATACTAAGTTTTCTTGCAGTTAAATACAAGTCAATACAATGGTTCATACCACAGGAGGTTTTGTGTATAGCATTGCACCACCACAGACAAAACTGATAACAAATGTATAATAATTATGTTATAAGAAAAATGTTTTTTTACTAATTTTCCACACTGGTTTTGTCCATAAAAGAGATTTAATGTAGACAAATCTATGCACAGTGAACGTGCACTGTTGCTGTAAATGGCCATCTCAGCCATTTGCTAGGCTCATAATTAAAGAGGAGTTAGAGTCTACAGCAATGCTATCTGCTCTGTACTTAGGCATACTGATGCTTAGAGATAAATGTCAGCATGCAAATATGTTCACAACGATAGTGCTAACATGCTGAGGGAAGGGATAATATTTACCATGTTCACCATCTTAGTTTAGCATGTTAACATTTGCCAACTGGCAATAAACACAAAGTACAGCTGAGGCTGATGAGAATGTTTGTAGTTTTGCTTCTATTTAGTCATAAACAAAAGTAATGGACAAAGTGAAAGTGGAACCATGGATATGTGTACTACATTTCATGGCAATCCATCCAATATTGGTGAGATGTTTAACTAAAGGCCAAAAACTTCAAACAGCTGGATATATGTAAAATTTCCTCAAAGATATCCATCAAACAGTTGTTGAGATATTTCAGTCTAGACCAAAGTGGTGGACTGACCGTCAGACTGATATTATCATTCCTAGAGACTGTAGAACTGTAAAAACTGTATGTCCAGACTGTTACTAATCTTGTTACATAATGGTCACAGTTGGCAAAACTGTGAGCTGGGAGTTGAGGAAGTCAACACAAACTGGTGCAATAAAGGGGTGTAAGTGGATGAAGAAAAAAAACCCATATATATAAATTATATCACATAAACCTGGAAATAATCAGAAAGTTGGAGGATTCAGAAACATTTAAAAACACAAGAAGTTGACATGTAAAATGAAGAAGTATTTAAGATTCTGCACTATTTCTAGGTCAGCAATCACATTTAAGCAAATTTGTGGCATTGACCAGCTTAACTCCTTTGTTCAAAATGTCAGATTTCCTTAAGTTGTATCCCTTCCATTGAAGCATGCGTTCAGATGATACTCAGGTGGGTTTGATCTACTCATCAGAGGCTTGTTCAAGTAACTAAACTTGCAGCCAGTGTTCAACTGATATAAATATGGTGTACAGAATGTAGAATAGAAATATAGAAAATAAAAGAGTGGTAAACAGAGCCTCAGAAGTGGAACTGAATCTTTTGGTGTGTGCGTCATTTATCCGTTTTTAGCCTCCTGCAGCTTATTTGGTTTTTTTTGTTTGCCAGTCAGCCCCAACAATTCGTCAACAGAAAAGTATCAGAAGTGTTGATCCACAGAAAAGTTTAATTGATGCTGGATTCCTGGGATCATTTTGAAATGCTTCAAACAAGGAAATTGGAGCACACAGATTGACACTGTTGGGGTGCAACAGTTCATTCATCGCCAGTCTATGACATTCATTCATTCCCAGCTTGCAACTATGGTTCATTCATAACAGCCACTGGAACTGAGGTTGGCTACACACACAACAGGTCTTTTTTTGAATTGATCTATTCCCCTGTTAGGCTTTAGCAGTATATTCATGTTTGGTGGTTGTATTTTTTGTTTTAAGCTATTTGTTGTTTTCCTGTCATCAAGTGGGTGGAGCCATTGGCTCAAGAGTACTGCTGTAATTCTTGTTTTAAGACAAACTGTCTGGTTCAAGACTAACGGTATACAGGTACATAAGTACCCACCACTAGTATGCAAAGAAGACCAGGATAAGTTGGATAGTTTAGTTTTCCATAGGTAGTTTAGAGGGAATAAATTTGACCTATTTGCCTGTTGGTTGATCATTTTTATTAAACTTGTTGAAGTGAACACAATTTTTCTTGTCAAGTGATGCTGTTAAAAAGGCTGTGTGAACTAATTATGGTACCTGCGTGTGGATGGATTTTGCTTGATTTCTGATCATTCACAAATGGAAAATGGAGCTAAGTGGATCAAAGTCATGTTTTGATGTCAATGCAAGAGGTGAGGCCTCAGAGCAGGCCTTTTTTTCAAGTGAATGCATTACACTTCTGTAGTATCATTATATTGCTGTGTTTCATTTTACAGGTACAATTTCCTTACTGTGATTTTTAATAACAGTATCATTAAATCACTGTGTTTCATTTGACAGTTACAATATTGCTACTGTAAATATTAACACAGTAAACTTACTGTAATGTATTTTACAGAAAGTTTACTTTATTTATATTTTACAGTAACTAACGGGCAGGAATTGACAAGTAACTTACTGTAAAATAAATTATAGTAAGTTAATGTAAAATAAAAGTTACTGTAAAATAAGTTACTTGTCAATTGCTGCCAGTTAGTTACTGTAAAAATACACACAGTAAGTTTCAATAGGATTTAGTGAAAGTCTGTTTCCATTTTTCTGTTGTTCAGCGCTACGTCACATGTTTCATTGCTCTGATTAGTTGTAGGTCTATCCAATTGCGTCCGGAGGCATTTTGGTCAGTGACTGTTAATAACACCCCTGGGAAATCAAAAATGATGAATGATATTGTCATCTGTAATGAAAAAAATAGCATTACATTCTAAACAAATGCAAATTAGAAGTATCTTGACTAGCAGACTCAGACTTTTGGACCTAACATATATAGACTATGTAAATACAGTATATACCAGGAGACACCAAACTTAAAGGCTACACACAAGCACACACTGTCATTTTTTCAGACGCATTACTGTAGCCCGATGTAAACTCCCACTAGTATTATCAGTCTGCCTGGGAAAGATTCAATTAACACTGAGAGTAGATTAAAGAAAATGAAGCCTCCTAGGAAGGTTCCCTCTAAGACAGCAGAGAGAGAATCATGTCCTATTAAAAGGACGGGCCAGCCTTGCTCATCAGACAATGACAGAGAGAGCTCATTAAAAATCTTTGTGGGGCATATTGACAGACAACAGTTCTGAGATCAGTACCCTCTCAGTCCCACCTGAGCCTTCAATTCAGGTGAGCATATGCCATTGGAGTGTGTTACAGGTTGACTATGATGCAGATTAGATATTAATTTATACTGCAGGAAAATAACAAACTTAGTGCAGTTCAGACAAAATATAGTCATTCTGCTTAAGTACATAGCAATTGTCAGGAGAATGTTACAGTAAAAAATATGTTTGAAAGTACTATATGCATGGGATGGAGATCTTTTGAGGGACACAGCAAGTAACATTGTTTCACACATAATTCCCAACAATGCAACGCCAAGGGGAAGTAATTCAGACATGCGGGCCACAGTGTGAACAAATGCAAAGCATGATATTATAAAATATATAATTTCCTAAAAATGTATTGCAAAATTCTACAAAAGCAGACCAGGTTGCACACAGAGTGTTCATCATTAAACACAGCTTTCAGCACAGCTTTGAGAACATATGCTTCACTGTGAGGTCAATATACTGCTAAATATTTACTGCCAAAATAAGCACAGCCAATTTTCTGTGCATGCAAAAGAAGAGAAAAAGGAATTTCTCCATAGCAGCCCAGTAAAATGTGAATAAAATAAATAATAACAGCTACAGGTATAAGCATTGATGTCCAGTGGTAGACGAAGTACTCAGATCCTTATTTAAGTACAAGTACCAATACAGCAATGTAAAAATACTCCATTACAAGTAAAAGTAAATGAAAAATCCTCCTACAATAAAAAAACATAAGTATTATCAGCTTGATGTAGTTAGTCAGTTAGTATTGCAGTAAAAGTAGTGGTTTGGTCCCTCTGACTGAATATACATATATATATATATATATATATATATATATATATATATATCATTAAATTATTAATACTAAGCATTAGTGTTAGAGCAGCATGTTACTATTGAAGCTGCTGGAGGTGGAGCTAGTTTGAACTACTTTATATACAGTTAGCTAGTTTAGTCCAGTGGTTCCCAATCTAGGGGTCGGGCCCCTCCAAAGGGTCACCAGATAAATCTCCCATTAATCATGAGATTAATGGGAGAGAAAAGAAGAAAAAACAAAGTTCTGATACACGAATCTGTTTTCAGTTTTTTTCTAATCTTTGATTGTTGGTGAAATATTGGATCATTTGAACATTTATTGAAATGAAACCATGTGAGAAGTTTAGAGGGAAAAATCACTTTTTGGTGGAGCTGTTAACAACTCATAGACATCTGAAATGTGACCCTGACTAAACACTGCTTTTTGTAAGACGTCAAAGCCAAAAAAACACTGTTTTAATCAGAGCAAGCCCAAAGCGTAAGCAAACTAAGCGCCTGTGTAGGGCCCCCAGCTAAGGGGCCCCCCGAGGGCTGACTCCCACTGTCTCAAAATGTGGGAATCCCCCTTAACTGCGGTACCATTACAGTGACAATCAGTGCTAGGAACCCCCCCACCACCACCACCACCACTCCCCTAGGGGCCCCATCTCATTGGTGTCTCTGTGAGTCATGGAGCTGGTCACAGATGCTCAAGTTTGTTTGCATTGACTATGCAAAATAGAAAGGAATTATCCGTCTGGGAGTGAAAAAAGAAAGAGAAAGAAAGGGGAGGAATAGAAAAGAAAGCAGGTCAGTGGTAAGTGGAGCAGACAATGATGAATGATGATAAATAATGATTGATGATAGCGAATGGTAAGCCAAAAAGTTAGTTAGCAAAGATACATGATATCATGTAACATGCAGCCTAGTTTACATTTTAGTAGTTGGCAAGAACTTGACTAATGCTATCTAGAAAGCTAACAGAATTTAGATTGCTAGCTTTTTACCTTGAGAGTATATGAGACTAATTAAAATGCAATGTAAACTAAATAAATAGTTTAGAAATAGAAATGGTGTTTCTAATATTCTAATAAAGCTGTCAAAGAAATGTAGTGGAGTAGAAAGTACAATATTTCCCTCTGAAATGTAGTGGAGTGGAAGTATAAAGTAGCATCAAATAGAAATACTCAAGTAAAGTGCAAGTACCTCAAAATTGTGTATAAGTACAGGACTTGATAGGGGTGTAACAGTTCATGTATTTCGTCCAAAACCGCTTGGTTCAGGATGTTCGGTCCAGTACGCGACTTTCTTTGGTTATGTATGCTCTGTGACCCAAACAATTACTGCCAAAATAGTTGAATAATTGACTTACACCAATGTTTGGAACAATAACTCTAGCGCTTGAGTTCCACCCGGAACATTTTGACAGTGCACCACTTAAGTGTAGACTGCTCATGGATGTATGCTAGCCATCTTAGCCAAGTTACCCTGATTACCCTGGTATCCCATGGTCGTGTAGTGTTGCTGCTGTCATTATTGTTAAAATATGTGCTGTTATCTGCATATTTAAACAATACCTCATCTCTTTCTTCAGTGATTATATGTCTCATCTCCTCCCCTCTCTGTGACGTTCACCTTTGAGTGAAGCCATTCATGACAACTATAACCACATTTGATTTCCGATGTGCTCAGACAGCATGTTGTAAGAACCAGTTCTGAGGGACTGTAAATCAGCTGTCAAGCAGGTGTCCTGACTCCTTGCAAGAAACAGAAAAGAATGGATTCAGTATAACATTATCTAGTTAAAGCTGCCAAAAGTTTGAGTCTGACCTTTAAGGACAGCATCTACATCAATATGAGTTGAGAAGTAGCACAGTCAACTGTGAAAGAATTAAGGTCTCTACAATGCTCCATCTCATGATGAATCAAACCGTGGAAGAAAAATAATAAAGTTTCATGACTGCAGTATGTTCTTGAATGCTCTGTATTGCTATCCCAGTCCTTTGCTTAACCCCTAAAACTCCATAGTACCTCCAACAGATGCAATCTTTTTACATCACATATTACACTAGCACTGTCAAATGTATCTGCAACAATCAACAGGGATTAAATCCAATCAAAGCAGATCAATGTATGATGAATTTGTTTGTATTTTAATCTCACTATTGAGCAATGCTCAAGCATAGCTTTCTATTCCCAAACTAAGACTTTATTTACTTTCCACTGTTTTCTCCATACATCACTGTTCTGTCATTTTAATTGAGTCAGTGTTAACTGTCCATGATATAAACATCACATGAACTTATGACATTTCTTAATTGCAAAATAATAGCAAAATGATGCTTTAAAAAATCCTTATTGGAATCAAGAATTAAGCTACCAGAAGAAAGCACTAGAGCAGATATACTGTACTAAGCTCAAGTATGAATGCTAGAAAAGCACAATACATCCCAGACAAATGTTACAACCATCATGACATCTCATTCAATATGTGGCTGTAATTCAGTTCATGTATTGCTTTGCGCTAACTGCTAACATCAGCACGCCAACATGCTCACAATGACAATGCTGACATGCTGATGTTTAGCATGTACTGGGGACTTGTATGTGCATGACACAATAACTAACTAACTAACTAACTAACTAACTAACTATAATGTTTACTATGTTCATCATCTTAGTTTAGCATGTTAGCATGCTAACAGCTGATTAGAACTAAACAGAAAGTGCAGCTGAAGCTGTTGGGAATGTCATTAGGTCTGCAGGTCTTCTCTTATAAAAAAAATACATTTGAAAGTATTCTGATGAAATGTATGGCTCAGCTGTAGTAACAGTTATTTCCCTCTGAATCAGAGGAGGTATGAAGCTGGAAGCAGATCAGTAAGTCCTTCAACTGTGCAGATGAGCGACTGAGGAGTAGTGGGGATGATGAATGGGTTAATCCACACATGGATCCACTCTGCAGTGATGGGGTTTAGCTGGGGCGCCCATGCCACTGGCCAGATTAGACAGCACCTAATGCTTTGTAAGATGATTACATCTATTTCAGGAGGCATTTATTCCATCGCAGAGTTGTAACTGTGTTTGATTACATTGCATAGACCTATTGTTCCTCATCACTGCCAAAGGAACTGGTAAGACGTTCAGTGTCCATCTTTGCCTAGTGAGTGGCAACGAGTGTGTATAACACTCCATTCTCACTAAAGCTTTGTAATGTTTAACAACACTCTAACTGACTGACAACTAGTTAACCAAATTGCTCACTCTGTTTTGGTCAGACATGAAAACTGATCAATATTACTTTACTAATGACAGCTTGTGCTCTATAGCTTTATGAGTGCAACATATGAGCGTGTTCAGGGAGAACATCTGTTGCAGGATATTATGTAAGCATTCAAAGTGCACGTAGAGAAAGATTAGACATTACAATGCAATCCACACATTAAATTAAAAACATGTCCTAATGGAGTTTGTCCACATGGTTAATATTTACTATCGAGAAAATGTTTATTTTGGATTATTACCTAATTTGAAACAATTTGTTAATATATGCAGGTCCTTGTTTATTTGGGGTTTGATTAGTGTTAATGTAAGCTGTGTGCCAATATCTTTCCTTGTGCAGATATATAAGTTTCCCATCAGAGATGATACAGCCTATCAGATAAAAACAGATCAAAGAGGAATGCATGGTGGGGAACAACTTATACAAGAATACAATTACACTGTTAAGCTAAAACAACTGTAGAACTAAAACAGAACAACTTAATGCAAAACAAATCAACATACAAAATAAAATATTACATCTACTGATAATTGCCACCCAAGTGTTGCATTACATATTACAGAACATTTGACCAACATAGATGAGCTGAGGTAAAGAAAAGGTCCTATACAGCACAGTGCATATCAAAGCCTGCACAAATGTTCAAAATATCCTGAAATAAAAACAAAATCAATGCAAAAAACCCAAGATGCCAACTTCTGTTATTGTAGATCATTTTGTTAGTGTGCTACTGCACAGCTGGTGACTGAGTTCAAATTAATAGTGTGCAAAAGCACAATCATATTTTCCCTCACCTGAAATCCACTGAAGTGTGCATTATGCTGAGTGTAAGATGGTGAAAAAATAAATGAAACTAAAAATACTTCTCAAGCATCAACGTGGTAAGCAGTCAGATAACTGGGAGTGCTAAAAAAAGCAATAAGTGTAGAAACGAAAACTAAAAATGTCCCTCCCATCAGGAGATGACTAGTGCAGGTGTTAAGGATACACAAACCCTGGTTATGTAAAAGAGATCAAGTCAGAGGTTTGAAGTGCAGGATTCAGTTTTTATTCACATTAGGGTTGGGTCAAGAGAAATCAGGGGGTACAGGCAGAGTCAGGACACGGTTTTTCAGAAAACAAGCATAGCCAGCAGTTCTGACTGAGGTGTGAGGATCATTTCACCACTGGGACACCAGAAGGGAGGGGAGTCAGGCTGAACTAGAGTCTGGTTGTTGCAGGAAAATTATAAATACAGGAACCAGATTCCAGTATTGGATCATGGTCTGTTCAGCACTAGTGTTTTGAATTTTATTTGACCAGCCTGGTAAGCTAGTGGAGAGCAGAAGTAATAAGTTACATGAAAGAATTTAAAGAGGTTGCAGAAGAGTTGGGCTGTCGGCTTCTGAATGAGTTATTAGGGTCTAAGGATTTGTTTGAGAATGCAGGAAAGCCAGCAAGCATGGAGGTACTGGTCTAGTCTTAGCCCAGGTCTGCAATTTCTACAGAGATAGATCAAGTATAGTTCAACATGGCTGCTTCAGAAGGCAGTTAGTTGACTGTCACAAATCACACAAATTGAGAAAGCATTACAGGGAAGGGAGAGACTCATGCAAATGGTTTCTCACAGATATGCAACAGTGTGCAAGGATGCCAAAGATAAACAGATGGTTTAAAGCCAAACGCAGCTGAGAGGTTCAACTTCAACTTCTGTCTTAATTAGAAATCATTTTGTAATCCCATGTGGAGAAAATTCTCCAGGTCTGCTGAAAGCAGGGCACAAGAGTGGTTTGTTCTTAACTGCTGCTAAGTCCAGAAATATACTCTGCACAGTGCATCAACCAGTAAAACAGACGAAACAAGTGAAAAACATACAGCTAACTGGAGGTTTCTGCCTGTGGGCTGATATACATTGGTGGTACTTACATGCAAGACAAAAACATCATGCAAACTTAATTATTAAAGACATGAAACAATTCAAGCAGACAGTTCCTATCCTTTACATTTACTGTTATCAATAGTATTTTGTGACACCGACCTAGTGCTACAGCAGAACAGAATTATAAGGAATAATTCCTACTCATAGATACATAACAGTATCTACTCTGGTGTACTGGCTGACTGCTTTCGCTCTTACAGTGTATGGTTAGTTTCCCTGGTCTAAACCAAAAGCAGAAAATGATTGCCTCCCTGCATTTACTTTGTAGTCAATTCATAGCTCACACTGCTTCATCACATACACCATAATACGTGAACTTGAAGTCACAGGAAATGATGTCACTCTGCAACATAATGCTACATGGACCAGCATGACAAGATCTAAATAAGGTTTATTGTCTCACAGCAAGTCTCGCTGCATTTAACTAGTGGAAAACAACTCCGCACTTCATCTGTGTTTTTCTGCACTACAGAGCAGCCCTTAATAGAGCCAGCGGCAATATTATAGTCATATGAAAATCAAGTCAAAGTGAACAAGAATTTTTCAAAATCAAACAACACGTGCCATATATGATTATGTAATGATAAAACAAACAATGCAGTTAGAGTAATATAAATGATAGAAAGCTGTGGGTTATGTAAGGGCAAGGCTATGGAGAACTGTTACTGAGGTGAGCCCAGGACTATGGTAGAGGAACATCAGCCTCTCCACAGTGTAGAGTCACCCAGTCAGGGTGGAGCTCAGCTATCTGAATGATCCTTGCAGCGCCCTGTGACAGATGTGCCAGATGTGCCAGATGTGGCAGCTGGTGTGGCCAGTATGGCTCATTTATAATTCACGACTTGTCTGAGTTCACAGTCTTTTTGACAAGTAAATTAGAATGTTGCTTGTCACTATTTGGTGCATGTTACAACCTCATCATCTCCAGTCATCCTCAGTCTAACCACAGCGCACAGTCCAGCAGAGAACAAAGAGACTTCCTCACTGAAACAGTACTGAAACAGTGACACAGTCTACATCTTAGGTTACACAGACAGACCGCTGCTGGACTGTACTGTACGTCTCACTCCTGCCAAATATTTCAGCTGCTACTTCAGTCCCAGCTGCAATATTTGCTGCAGTGTGTCAATCCTAAAATCACTCTTAGGCTGAGTGGTCAGCCTCTGATAACGTGACAGTGCCTCAGACATACAGATCCATGCAACTGCTGTTTGACTGATAGTAATGCTGATTGTGGTTCCTGACAGACAATGTAGGGATTGCTTCAGACAAACATACTGAAGGGTGGAGTACAAAGTGGGTCTTCAATGTTGTAGTTGTTGTGGAGAACTGATGCTGTTGAACAATGGACAGTAGTCTCATTTTGTCCTGCAAACTGGTGGAAAAACCAGGGCAGATGCAGATTTGCATGTTACTTTATTTCTCATTTGAAAGGCTGATAAACAAATGGTTTGTGTGTCGAGACAGAACCCAGAGACCAACTCATATCTGGCCAATGTTTACAACAGTTTTAGTAGCCTTTTAAAATAGGAGTCAAACATTTTTAAATTGGACTTTCAGTCATTCTAACTGCTTTCTTCCACACAGAATGAATCTGAAAACCTTCTTTAGCACAGGGACAAGGTCAATGGACACAGTGTTTCTGTAGTGTAATCCAAGCTTGGCTGTATATTAAAATTATTTCAACTTGAAGCAGCTTGACTACAGTAGCCTTGCAAAGATCTGATGTACAGTAATGTATGGTTTGTCTACATGCTTTGATACCAGGTTGGACTGTTTTATGACTTCCCTTTAATCTCTGTCACCAGTGCATATGATGGGATCTGTCCGTGGCCTGGTTGTTGGTTTAGGTTTCGGAAATGACGATTCCAGACCCTCGCAGAGGAAGGTGGTCAAAGCCTTTAAGTGGCATGGAGGTCATGAGGTTGACCCACAGCGCTTGAACAGAAGCCTAAAGCTTGACCGCTGTCTGCTACACACGTGCACTCTACAGTCAGGCCTGCAATATAGCACATTATGGACTAACATCCAGAATGCTTTTGTGCAGCCTATACATACTGTTTCTAATGTAGGATCATAAAAATGTAGAGAGTTACAGTACAGTAAGCTCATGCGATTAGGCTCACATTATCAATTTCCTTCTCTTTCTTTTTTTAAGCAGCACTGGGCTGACTTTGCTGATCTGCTGCTAACTGTTAAGCCATCTACCTCCCGATTTGTTTCCTTTTTGGACCAAACACAAACAACAAAACTTGAAGAAACAAACTCTGATTGGGCTGGGCATTTGTGGGGCACACACAACCTACCATAACCTGCAGCAGGGGGCGCAAAATGCACAATTGCTCTGTTACCCTACTGTTGTTCACTTCATTCATGTAAAACAAAGGACACTAGTGAGTCTTGCTAACTGGATCATCATGACACCAAATCATTGGAAAAGCACTATGTGGAAGCATACTGGATTCAGCACCATAGAGGGAGAAACTGTGGATATGGGTGAGTCTGTTCATTGACAGTAAAAATGCAACTGACTCAGCTTTGAATTTTTTTTTTTTCTAAAAACCACAAACTTGACAGAAAATACCAATTGCTTGATGGATTATTGTGCTTCACGGACTCACCAAGAAGAGCTTCAAACAGGTTGCTTTTGAAAATCCCCATCACTCTCTGAATGGCAGTCTTGAGCTGCTGCTCCTCTGGTGTCCTCAGTTTAGTGCAGTACTCCTCCAAAAGCCCCAAGGCTCGAGCTGTGTCTGCAGAGGAGGGGGCAGATAAGACAGGCTTTGGTGTTTCCTTGGTTATTTTTTCATATCATAATATATGTATGCTTCACAAACAGTACCAGTCAAATGTTATTTTCATTCACTTGCATGAGAAAGTGTGTCCAAACTTTTGATTGGTTCTGTATCTATTTGACAATATTCACTATGATGTGTAACAAAAAGTGCATCAGCCCTAAGAACATACAAGTATGTAACTATAGACATGAGTAAAATGAGTAGCTCCTCTACAGCTGTGCCCGCTCACAACTTATCAGGAAGGGCAGGATAATATACAAAATATGGCCAAAAGTATGCAGACACCAAAGCATTACACTCATATTGTTGAACATCACATCTCAAAACCATGGGCATTAATCTGCTTCCATAACACCACACCTGGTTTTAGGTGTAGGAACCTGGCTCCAACGCTGATGTTGGGTGATAAGGTCTGGCTCACAGTTTGTGTTCCAGTTCATCCCAAAGGTGTTGGATGGAGTGTGTGTGTGGGTCAGTCAAGTTCCACAACAAACTGGGAAAACTATTTCTTTATGGAGCTGGCTTTGTGCACAAGGCATTGTCATGTTGAAACAGGTAAAGGTAACAAACACAAACAGTTGCCACAAAGTTGGAGGACCATTATTGATTTTTTTTCTATTCAGTGGAACTGAGTGGCCTAGCACTATGAATAACCTCACCAGACCAAAAGTACACTATCACTTATGATTACTTTTATATACAACTTTTGACCATATAGTGAATGTATATATTCTGAGGCTGAAGGAAACCCAAAGGCTTTACAGCCAAGCCTTGAGTTTAAACTGTTATGAACAGTAGACACACAAATTGTTGGTGATGTTACAGCATCCTTATCATGCACATGAAGTATTCACATGCTTTGATGAAAGCTGGAGGAATTCTCGTTACGTATGGCACATACAGTCACTCACCTTTTTTTCTGACAGGCATGGCTGAGTCCATGTAAACTTGACTCTCACTAAGGCTTCCGGTTCAGTCTTCAGTGCATGGTCGAAAAGTTCTCTCTTAGAGGAAAACAGGAAGGGTTTTAATCAACTTTGCTCTGCTTCAAGAACTCTAAGAAGAGAACTTTAACTTGTGGCTCCCAAGGTGGAGTCCGGGGAGGGGGGCGGGGGTGGAGAGGTGGGGAGGGGGGGGTCCAGGGGGATCTGTGACCAGAAAAATGTGTAAATGATTGATTTCACTGACTAGATTTTAGTACAGTTGAACAATGTGATCACAGGTGTCTCTGTCCCAGATGACAGCACCGACAGTAATCCACAAGAAGCTCAGATGAGGTCCCCTGTTGCAATGTCTCATCAAATCCTGTCTGCTGAGTGTGTAGAGTAATTCAGGGGTTATTGGTGTGAAAACGTGTGGGAACCCCTGGTTTTAACACATCCTGCACATGGGACTGTGCGTTACTTCTGTCTGTGTCCATCCTCTGTCTGAAAGGCTGGCAGACCGGAGAACTGCCTTGTCATGACTGCTTCACTGCTGCTTCAAAAAGCCTCCACAGACAGACAGACAGGCGGCTTACACTACACAGCTGGAGACAAAAAGGTGGACAGCGAAGTCCTCATAGTCAGAGGAAGGGTGTGTGGAGGCTGCTTTAATGCCCCGTGGTGGAGAGCAGCGGACAGGTCTGAGGACTGGCCTGGGTTAACACGAAGCCGGTGTGCTGTGGCAGTCCTGAAGAGCTGCTCCACATTATTTATCCTACCTGACAGTCCATACCTGAAGTTTCTTTTACCTGCCTACAAGCCAAAACGCGGGACAAAACCTGCACCACACTTCAAAGACGGCAAATGAATCTGTAGTTTCTCAGAATGTCAGCTGTCCTCGCGGCTTCTTTCCACAACGGTTTAGGAAATGTAAGCTAACAAGAAACAATCACTTCAGAGTTTCTGTCTGGAGGTTGTGACTTATGCAGGGATGTGTGTGTGCCCCCCATGAGGCGGGTAATGACAATTCATGACATTAAAAAAAAACCTCTAACGTTGCCGGTTAACGTTGCTTCAACGCATAAAAATAAACATGCATGTTGTCTATTAGTTAGCTAGCATTCATGCTAAATCAGCAGCCAGCGGCAGTGCCAAATGAAATGATGCTTTCCCAGTACGACGCCTGGCTGTAGGAAAATACCTGCCTGCCAACAGTGGGAGAAAACGCATGGCTTTCAAATGACTCCATCTATTGTCATATTCCGTAACATGGTGACTGTGCATTCGTCAGAAATGCCTCCTGATAAAAAGCAGCACTGTCGTGAATCCTCGAGCTGCCACATCTCTTTATGCTTTAAGCAGGTGCTGTGCAGCAGTGTGAGCCATATGAAGTGACAGCATCAGCAGCAGCTATAGAGCCAGCAGCAAGCTAGCTGTAACACACGGCGCCACTTCCGTCTCTAGCTTTCAATATAATACGCTCACTGGCAATACTTTAATGTAACTTCTGTCGAACAGAAGTGCAGCCCTGAACACTTGTTTCTATTATAGGCAATTTAACACAATGAAGAAACAAATTGGTCAATTATTAACAGGTAAGGTTAATTATGGAAGTGGTTTAATCGCCAGTAAATCCAACATTTTTAAACAACCTAAAAAAATCCTATCCACAGGACATCCAGGTAGACGGCTCTTTATGTTTATAACTCTCTTTGTGCACATTTCATTTTCCTTAAGACTGTTTCTGTTTTCTGGACCAGTCATCACTAACACAATAAATCTTTTAAGATATAGGACAGTCAAAACAAATTTAAAAAAGTCAAACAAAAAAGTCAAATGTTTGGGAATGTAATTTTAATAGCCTAATTGTACAAATAAAACCCAAAGCGCAGTCAAATCCTCCAGGATGCTGACTTCCAATTACCTGTGAAAAAAGCTTTCCTTTAATTAACATGGTTCAGCATATGACTTCTGACCAGGGAATAACACCGCCGCATCTACACTTCTGTTTTGAAGGCAATGAGACCTGATTTCAGGCTCAGATGCTTTGAGCTTGACGCAGCTGTTTAACTTACCTTAGCAACGCAGAGGCTGCTCGCTGGTTAGCTGGTTCCAGGCTCGATTGATAGGTCACGACAACCAATCATATAGTGGGATTTCTTGTCGCATCAGGGCGGATCAACCAATAAAAATGCTTTAGACCTGTGCGAAGGTAAGTGTTGAAATATTGCTGCATTAAATGTATATTATTGTCATTATCATTATCATTATTATTATTGCTGAAACAAGTAACAACAAACCTGAAAACCATCTAATGAAGATTAAAATTTCAAATATAAATATAGTTTGCATACGTTTTATCCTGTTCTATTGAAGTTAGATTTTCAGATTTTACTAAGACTTCTCAGAAAAGTTGAACAGAGTTAGAGCCATATTTTCCTTTAAAATAGGGCAAGACAGTGATGAGTCTCAACCCTGTACGGTTGTAACTGGTAGTAAATGGCAGAGTCGCAGCAATGTGTAGAAATATTTCTCTCAAGAGTTGTTGTCATTTATGACTCAACAGCGGTCTCTGGCGGTCAACAGACATAGTGCATCTTCCATCAGTGCAGCAGCTGCTGGAGAAGACCATAACTTAAAAAGTGAATATAACAGAACTTAGATAAATACATTTTAGAATAAATAATAAAACACAGCATAAAGAAATAAAAACACGCTGAGCCAGCCTTGTATACTGCATTCACTGTGCTTCCTGGCTCTTGCAGCCGTGGTCAGTTTCTCCCACTGACTGTTATCTTTCCAGAAGCCTGAAAGTTTGTGTTAAGAACTTACGAGCCACTACGGCCTCTTGATGAATAATGCTTATAATTTGCAGTTATTGCTGAAGAGAATCCCAAATGAACATGTCCAGGCAGGATGACTGTAGAAGACTTCACAGCAGAACTGTAGGCTTGTTTAAAATTTAAAATCTCATACCAAAGCCTGCTGTAGTAAAGTACTAATCTGACTCTGTAGCTTCTGTACACAACTCTGAATGTCTTGGAAAACTACCGGAAACCTGATAAGATGACTGCTGCTTCATGGGTGAATGTGGTAGATATAATAACAATTGATGATAGTTATTATCATATCTGCTGCCAATATGCCCCCATCTATAACTCAACTATACTGTCTCTAGTAATACCTCTAAGTGTTGACTTTTCTAATATGAATCTGAACCTCTAATGACGCCATTATTTTTGCCAAAACAAACAAACAAACAAAAAACAAGTGGCATTAATATCCTGTTTATTGAGACAAAATTGCTTATTGCAGTAATTACATTATAGAACAACAGGACTATATACAAATCATCAGTGCTCAGATCAAACTTATTTTCAGATCAAAACAATTTGTATGTTTTATAACTTAGATTTGATCTTCTGCCCTAGTTTGCTTCATATTCATAAATAATTAACTTTTTTTTGATGTAGTCTGGACTATACACACTAAAGTAGTTTGAGTGAGTAACTTACACAATGATTATCAATTATACATACACATTGCTCATTAAGGCATTGATATTGTAGTGTATAGTATGTTGATCCAATCAGCTTGTTCTCATAATGTTTATCAGTACATTTTATACACTCTCACTTTGACATGCTTTTTGCCATCACCAACATTCTCAGAGGTAAGACATCCTCCACCCATTCACCATCAGACTGCAACATCCTCTGCCATAAATTTGCTTCATCTGTCGTCGAATCCATCCAAGCCACTTCCACCCCATAACTCCTCCCTGCACAGAAAGCACAGAAGTCATTTTATTGATATGAAGGTAACATTAGAAACTCATATATTTGAATGTAAGGCAGAAATAAAGACTCCATTTGCACGTCATGTGGCATTAGATGCTGTCTGAGTTTGCATGTCTTATGCAGCTGTTATATATACTGTATAAAATCAAGGCATAAATGCAAACAACCCTCACTGTGATGAGAATGTTAATCTCCAGAGGACACAAGTGCATAAACAGTGGTGTTAATGTGAGAAGATGACAGGTTTGTTCTTTATCTGGACAGCATATCCACATCCAGATCTCATATTATACCACAGTTCCAGTGACTGAATGAATGTATGCCACTTATGCCATCACTGATTGTAATTAGTATATCCAAATTCCCACATTAATACCTGCTGTAAATTACTTCTCATATATCTACAGCATCCAGACTGCAGGTGTAAACATGTTGAAGTGACAGTGAAGTGGAATCTCACCTGTCCCTAGCCCAAGTCTAAGACCACCGATGTAACGGTTGTTCAGTCGGTCGTGATCCCACACTGTGATCTCTACACAGGCCTCTCTGAGGTCCTCCGGCCGGAAGCCATCATACACCATGGTGTGGTTGAACATGGGGTTGGCCGTCCTCTTCACCACCCGGGTCTTTTGTCGGCTTTTCCGGCTCGTGTCAGGAAGTACGCCACTGCGGTGGAGGGAAGGAAATAAAGATCATTTATTAATTTAAAAATACAGGGAAAATTATTGTCAGATGAGTCGCTAATAAAAATAATCATTAGTTGCAGCCCTATAAGTAATCATATGAATAAATAATAACCATAAAAGTCTGAATTTATTTAAAAAAAAAAAAATCAGGTCATTATTATGAAATGCCATTTCATCCTGCTTTTTCTCACACTATTTTTTCATATAATTATTTATTTCATATTGTTTGATTTATTTATTTAAATGTGGCTGAAAGTTTACAGGACATCCTACCATTTCACAAATGGATCGATGATCACTCCTCTGACTGGTGAAAGATTCTTGCAGTCTTTCACCCAAATCTGCACCTCACCAGTCTCCATCCTAGATGTTGTCTTGCCTGTGGATGCAGTCAGACCACAATAAGTGATCATAATGATGAAACTGAAAGGAAAGAATTTATAAAAACAGAGTCATTAGCTTACTGTGAGACGTCTGTGGCAGGAATCTCAGGGCTACTCTCATCTGTCCTCTGCTGTCCATCAGACAGGAAGGAGAAGGTGTTGAAATCTGTGCTGACACCTAAAGGATCGAGCTGAGGTAAGGAACTGTCCAATCAAATCACTTCTAAAATACACACAGACTACATACAGAAAAGAATCATTTACCCTGGGTTTTAATGCAAATTCATTTATCTGTGTGTTGCTGAAGTCCCATTCTGACAGATCCAGGTCCACCTCACCCAGGAAGCTGTTTCGTCCAAAAGTGTCGTTGTGCCACACAGAAATGTTCAAACTCTGAGTTTTCAACACCTCCATTATGATTTTAAACTATGAAAAGACAAATAGGCAACAAAAATGTTTGTAAAATATGTAATACAAGTGGTAAGAAATTAGTAAAAGACTAAATATGTCATTCTTACCCTGAGGATTTCATTGTAATTGGGGTTTAAAGACTTCTTTCTCACGGTGGTTTTTCTCTTTCCTAGCTTTGTTTTGTCAGGAAGAAGGTAACATTTCACATACCTGCAAAAAAAGCATAGCTATGTTCCTATTCCAGACTAGAACACAGAGTAAAATATTAGAAACTTCAAATAACAGATAGATATTTGTAGTCTAACCTCTGAAGTACAAATATCACTGGATAATGATGTGACAGTTGTTCCACCTTTGCCTTTTTGATAATAAAACAGTACGTTGCAAGCACTTACGGGTCAGAGCGGTTCTTCTTGGTGTCGGCTACAGCCAAATCCCTGCAGTGCACCACAAAGATGTGAAACTCTCCAAGCTTCTGGATGTAGTTCACAGCAAACTGGATGCTTCCCTGGACTTCAATGTCACCCAAGTCAACAGGGTAAATGCTGCTGATGCTGCCGCTGACCTGCTCATTCACAACACAACAGAAGAGAGAAAACACCATCCTCTTTGGTTTGAACTCACTGTTTATGAAAAGTGAACATGATGAAATGTAGCAAAAAAAAAAACCTTGACCATCTTTTTCTTGCTTAAGCAAACTTTACAGCACCCATCAATAACTACAATGACTATGTAACATTTTGCTCTACTACTTTTTACAACTATTTTCTATAATCGAAGGAGAGGAAAAATGTTTTGCCTACTGATGTTTGAAAAGTGAAAATGCTAAAAGAGCTAAGTTAAAAAATAAATCTTGTTAAAAATTTGAACAATAATCAATATAATCACTGATATACAAATATATAAAATAGATACATAAAGGTAGAGAAAATCCATAAAAATCAATTAAAGACTGAGATTAAATTTACCAAACTATAAAGATAAAAAAAACAATCTTGAAGTTAACATCTTTACCCTGATGGGGTTCACAAGCTGCAATGTGCCTGTGCATATTTATCAGAAACATGTATTATCTAATGAACTGCATGTGTACGTACAGACGACATGGAGGCCATCCCAGAGGAGAGACTTATGTTAGATGTGGAGCTGCCTGTGTTTCTTCTCCAGCCTGAGGTATTCTCAAAAGTGCTGTCACTGTCCGTCTGATAATATCAGAGAGAAACAGATAAAAGACAAACGGAAACATAAAAAATTAGTCACAGAAAGATTATAAAAAGTTCATAAGAACATTTAGCTCTTTTGTATGAAGTAAAAAGGATTAATGTATCAGTTCACCAACTGAACAGTTAATTATTACCTCATCCTGCTGAAGAACAGGAACCGACACGCTGCTTTTCATCTGCTTTGAGTTGAAGAGTGAAGAGGCTGAGGGTGGATGTGAAGAAAATGGAAGAAAGATATGACTTTAAATCTCCTCCAGTGACATATATTAACTTTTTCTGTATCTCAGAAGTGTACTCATTGCATGTTTATATCTGTACTCAGCCTGTGTATGTCCTGATATACTGTATGTGTATATAGAGAGGACCACATATTTACCATCATCCACACTTAGATTCATTTGTTCTCTGGAGGCATTGTTGTTCCTCTCTTCTCCTAAGAAGAAATAAAGCCAGGAGACTGTTTTTATACATACTACTCCCATAAAAAGTTATATACCATGTAAAGTATTTAAAAAAAAATCCAGATTTTTGCAGAAATAATGTACTGCTAATACACTAGAGTTTTATCAGCTGTCTGAAGGTGCAGTATCTGAAGAAGAAAAGCTCTGTTACTTGTTTGTGAAATGAGGTTTTCCAGACTTTTGGATGAGGATGTGGTCCTTGAAGATAATCGTTTCAGAGCTGACATAGCAGGGCTAGAATTATCATCATAACCTGCCACAAACGAGACAAAATCAACTCTGGAAAATACTCTCAACACAGAGTTTCTGATTTACTAAGCATATGTAGTAGAAACTATATTGCTTCAGTAAGTAGAAACCAAGTATAATATTGCTTTTGTATTTTTGGTCAGACACTTAAGAGAAGCATCATGCCCAGTAAATCAGCTTAGGATGTTGAAAAGATGGAAAAGAACATCAGAGTACACACTATAGGAACATGATTTTACAGAGTTTTTATTTTATTGTGAGTGGTGAATTAAGAGGAATACTGATGACAACTACGACCAGTTTGAAACAAACTACTGCATCAGCAGCTTGTCAATCACAAAAGGTGGAGTTATTTACTCTGGTTAAAAAGACAGCTAAAGATACACTTGAAGAGGAAAAAGAATGGCAAAGAGTTTGAAATTTGAAGGATTTGTCAGGGCGAGCATTTCCAAGTACAAATTCTCAATTAAATCAGACTCACTGTAATGTTAATGTGTTAATTTGACATGATTTGTAATGCAATGTTAATGTGATAATTTCACATGATTTGTTCAGAAACACATCACTGTGGATTCCATTTTTCAATCATCATCTTGAAGAAATGTAAGTAGAGAGAGAATTCAAAAGCTCACTGCCTGAACTTGCCCGAGACAAAGACCAGGCCCCAGTTGTTGTGTCTTGGCTGAAGTTTCCGTCTTTATTTTGCACAATCCAAGAACTGGTTCTAGACAAATTCCCCTCTGTGGGAATGTCGCTCTGGTTTCCCACATAGTCTTTGAGAGCGCTCTGTGGTCTGTGCACTCCATCACTCTCAGCAGTTGAAGGGTTTACATGAGACTCTTGAGCAGCTTTGTCTTGGTGAAAAGAAGGGACGTGGGCTTTCTCGTGAGGCCCAAGGTAGTGCTGAAAATCTTGAGGGATGAAAGATCTAGCAAGACGTGTAAAGGTTCCCAACTTCTTCTCTGAAGCTTTTCTGGATTGTGAAGCCATGGAGGAGCCTAAACTACTTTCTTGTGTTTTAAAGTTACCAAAATAAACTTCTTTGCATTCTCGATCTAAAGGTAGAGGATGAGAGGTGAGCTCTGTGTTAGGTTTAGTGTCTGTCTGCTTCGCTTCATGTGAGGGACTCTTCCTCTGTCTTGGCGCTGGAGTTGGCTTTCCTAGTTGTTCCTCAATTTCCTTGGTTTGGGGGTTAATGTCTATTGGAAAAGTTTTCAAGGGAGAGCTTTCCAGCCTGGATCTCTTGGGACTTGAGGATTCTCTTGGTAGGACCCTCGGGTGGCAGGTTTTAGACGGACTCCTCCTGACTTCATCCTCTTGCTCCTTGGATCTTGGAGTTTGGGATTTGCTAGGACTGAGGGGCCTTTCTTGAGACTCAGCCATGACTTGATGTGGGTGACATGTTGACTGTACATCCCCAGCACTAACAGAACTCCTCAGCTGTGATCTATCTGGACTCTGACTGACAAAGCCCTTGTCGGTCACTTTCAGTGATTTAGAGACATTGGACTTGGTTGTGTATGGAGAAGTTTGTGCATCTTCCTCAGACTTCTCTCTGCTATCTAAGGACAGGTCAGACTGAGGGGGAGCCACTTTGTTATTGAGTATTGTACTACTTGAGGTTTCCTTGACTCTTGCAGCAATTATCCTGGGTCCTGTATACTCCTTCTCCCAAAAATTCTTAAGCTCACTGATGTTGGCTGGCCCTTCCTCTTGAGGACTGGACATTGACTGCCTGTGAAGGGGAACTGGTATGTCCCTCTCTTGCTTTTGACTGTTGCAAGCTAGAGAAGGTACAGGAGTGGTGACGTTTTCCTGTGGTTCAAGAATTGGTGACTCTGTTATTGAACCCGTTAAAGAATCATCTGTCTCCTCATAGATGAGGACAGGATTGGCCCTGTATGTACCGTCTTCTTTTGATAAATCTACTAACATGCTACATTCAGTCTGAACATCAGAGTTAGTCTGAACATTTTGAGGGCCATGTGAAGCTTCTATTCCTGTTTTGGTGATGTCTTCATATCTCACCTGCTCTCTGGTAAATATTATTTTGGGACTGCTGTTTTCTCTCTCCCAGAATGCTTTCAAATTGGATAGTCCTTCTGGAAACTTAACTTTATCCTCTTGTGTCTCCTGCTGAGTGTCTGAATCTACTGAAGTCATTATTTCTTTAAATGGAGTATTCTGCAGCGCTGTAAGTTGTAGTGTTCTGACCTCTGTCATCTCAGGAGGTTTATCTTCTTGTTTGACACTTGCAAGTTTGTCCATGGTCATATCTGCAGCATCTTTGGAGAGATTTTCTGGTTCTTTCTTCTTAAATATGTTTACCTGTTCCTTCTGTGGACCCTGTACTTGAGCAGTTTTCTCTTTCTCTCTTCTAAAAATTCCAAGCAGTCTTTGTTTAGGCTTTGGTGAAACAGCATGAGAAGAACTCTTTGAGCTGCCATTAGTTGACGGCTTGGTCTCTGAAGTGGCCCCGGCAGAAATGTCAGTGCTTTGTTCAGGCAGCTTTTGTTGATGAATGCTGTGTCCAGTGGGCCAGTCTGTAACCTCAGCCTGAGAGTGACGGTCTTCTTCAGGCTGTGTATCCAGGTGAACAGGCTTACCTGACTCCTGCTCAGCTGAAACAAGGCTGGACACTGGAGGGCTCAGGACCTCTGTAAGCTCAAGGTGCTCAGAGAGATCTGCAAAGACAGCAACCACCCGTTGGAGCATTCATGGATATTACATCTGCTAAACACCACACAGTGTCATTAAGGTTACATGTACAGTATGTCTTGGTATATCAGTGTCAAATGAAGTGGGACATTCAGTATCATAATTACATTCTACATGCCATATGTTATTTCTGAGAGCATTTCAAAGGCCATTATGCAAAAGATTTGAAAATGTGCCACTTTGGTGGGCCCTACTAGTACAGTGGTATAAAACACACTGTGGCAGAAAGCAATACTAAACTAGTTTTCCAGTTGTATTGCAAATCTATATGCCTTCAGAATAAATTTACACATGCTGTACAAACACAGAAAATCTACACATAGTGGCTTCAAGAATTCCCCCTTGACCTAAATGTACAATTTAACAATGTCAGAGGTTGCATTATACTGTAATATGAGTATAACAATGTATAACATATGATACTGAAATAACCAATGAACTCCAATTGTGGATCAAATTCAATTAGTAGATTATTAAAGCAACACTTTGGCCTCTCTCATATCTCAGGGATCAGCAATGTCACACTTAGTTTCACAGTAATATACTGAGGCAAAAAAAAGTCCAACACATTACATGAGATATTAATGGAAAAATTGTAGATAAATGTTGACATAAATAATATAAATAATATTACTCATAATGCCAAAGCAAGGTGCAGTAAAGCCAAATAAAAATAGATGTTTCCTAGCTGTCCACCAAGCTCCATAAGCAGTCATATATAATTACACAAAATTTTACTGCATGCAAGAATATGCATAAGCAGGATGAATGTGAAAATATTTTTTTGCATATGCTTGTCTGATGTCTATGAAGTAATTGGTTGTTAGTTTGACTTGACATATTGATTAGCAGTTTAGTTCAAATACTGGTTTTAAATAAAACTCTTACCACCAAAGACCTGGTGTTGGCCAGGATCTTGCTTTTGGAGGTTTTTGCAACTGAGCTCACCTTCCTGTAAATCCGCTTGACTCTGTGTGAGTAAAGGCCTATGTGTGCCAGTAGTAGTAGTTCTGCCATCATTCTCAAGGTTACTGTTGTTTTCCGTCTCAGAAGAAACGATCAAGTCGACGTCCAGCAAACTATGCTCACCTAGCTCCTTCCCATCCTGCCACTCCACTCCACTCCGACTCACTGTGGAGCTGAACCTCACCTGCTTCCTGTCTATCCAGGTCTCAGTGGGAGAATCCAGACTAACTGGACTCTGCAGATCCAGGCGAGAGAGCAGGGAGTCTGTGGAGCTAGAGGTGGACAAGCGCTTGAGGATGCCCCGTGGAGCAGCAGATATAATCTGTCTGCCTGCTGACCTATCTACCTCAAGGAAACAGTCCTGAGAACTGGTACAGACTGCTTGGTTTTCAGGCATTGGCATGGAAACAGATGCATTCTGGGTGTCAGGGCTATCATTAGGGTCTGGTTTTAGGTTAGTTGCATGAGAAACGCAGCTGTCAGATGATGGTAAAGGCTCTGAAAGAAACGAAAACAGAATGAACACTATATTAACCAACAGCACTTCAGCTGTGTGTTTTTTGTTATTCTCTTGAGGATAAATGTTTTTAAAAAATACTGACAATTTGATCACTGCTGTCCTTCAGCGACACCACCAGTTCACATCAAACATCAAACACAGAATCATCTTCAAAACCATCCAAGTCTCTCCTTATTCATGCACCACCTCATGCCTAAAGAGTTGAGTGTTTTGGGATATACTTTACCTATAAATCTCATTACTGTTTATTTGAAAATCAAGCTGTCAAATTATTGCTACACAATTTCCAGAAACAGTCTACTGTGCTGATTGGAATGTCTTGCATCAATGATCGAGGAACAAAATCTGCCCCAGTTATGCAAATATCAAACTTACATTAATTGATGTTTTTTGGCCATTAGGGGGCAGTGGTGGCAAGCTGACAACACAACACTGACTGATCAACTTGTAAGTTTACATGGGGAACTGTTAGCAAACAGCTGTCTGTAACATCCAGCAGATACATTAGCTTTCATTTAGAGTTGTGTTTGTGTCCACCTGGTGCACAATAGTCACTCTACCTAGTTCTGATTTGGTCTCTGCCAACTCCTGAGGGAAATATCTGGCTCTTTAGCTGCTAAATGCTATGTTCATATACTATGTTCACCAGCTAGTTGCTACATGTGTCTGTCAGCTTTTGGTGCTGGTAGTAGTGGTAGTAGTAATGGTGCTGACAGGTTTATCTGAGCTTTTTACTGAAAACAGCTGCCTGCTGCTGAAAACAACACTGATAAGAATACTGAGAGTTAATCAAGACAATTAAGTTGAAGAAAAAAACAAAACAAGGGGCTGAAAGACAATAAAATGCTCCATAAAGCTGAGGGGAACTGCAAAGGTGGTAATAATTGTTTGTGGGTTCGTCTCTACCAGTGATACCTTTCACATCACTTATATCATTTCATCCATTGTTAAACACACAATGTGCAATTTCTGCCACTAGGGGTCTCTCAATCAAAACAATAACAAAAGATGGAGTGGGATGTTGTGAAGCAGCGTAGGATCATGGGAGTTGTCCAGCTTGTTTCTCTGATAACTTAAGATCTAGACGTCCGACGACTAAAATCCTTCATCTGATTGAAAGATACAGTTAAAAACGACCAAGATCTAAAACGTTTATTACAAAAATGTGGCTTAAAAATGAATAAAAGTCAATTTATGACAGTTTCTGGCGGGCAACCACAACGGCAACATATGATCTCGTATGTGTATACTCTTTGGTATACTCTGTGGAAAACCACAACGCTGATGCATACATCTTGCGCACATATACTCTTTGGTAGAGGGGGTATGACGCCATTGACAGGTGACCAAATGAAACAGACTGTTATAGATTAAAATTACTGATTTCTCTGTGTTTGAAAATTGTTGCAAACATTTGAGATAATGTAAGTACACAACTCAACAAAATATATAACATAGGTCTAGTTGTTTTCAATGCAGAATAGTTACATATTATAGCCTTAATATGAATCATGATCATAGCAGCTTTAAGTTTACCCAGTATTGCAAGATCTCATTGTGTACAGCAGGCACATAGATGCATGTGCATACATGAATACAGTGGTACACTTTTCAGTATAGATAGGTGTTAGCTAACCAGTTGATTTATTTTGCCTTGTCTTAACTGCCATAGTTTGTGTCTGCTTTTTCCTTGTTATGGTATAATATCACTCTCATAAACATTGTTTTCATAGTTCCTGTGAAATATTTCCAGCAGCCACAAGTCATGCAGTGCAGATTAAAGCCTTGGAATGTATTTCTGTGTAATCCCCTGGCTAGTCTGGCAGCCTCGTGTATTTGGACTTGCCTTCACTTTGACAACCCTTGGGAAAATCTCTGGACCCGGATCACTGGCTCATTTCACAGTAATTGTGAGAAAACACACTGACAAATATTGGAAGAAATACAAAGACTTCAGTGAGTCATCACTGTAATATATACTCCCTGGCTGTGGTTCTTGAGCTATTTGTATTTTTGTTTTTCCTGCCTTTTCAAAATAATGCAGCAAAAACAGGATGAAATTAATTCTGATGATCAAATTGTTAGAAATGATAAGCCAGTACATGCTTTTGACTGCCATGCAACACCTGCTCATGCCAACATGCTGTTTACAGGAAAGTTTGAAACAGGTGAAGCGCAGAGAACCCACACACCTGGATCACTAGAACCAGACTTACATTGGTTTCATGATTTGTCCATCGAACAGGCCACTCAATTCAAAACATAACACAGGATTTGTCATTAGAACACGATGGATGAAGTAATCCACTCATACCCATATGTATGAAATAGCACAAACTAATGTTTATATTATATCATATACTCACCCTCATTTGGTGTCTGGGTTTGATCCACTGCTCCGTCCAATAACTGATTGTCCTTTTCTTCAAAATTGTGAGGTGTAACAAGTTCACTGTTGAATGGATTTTTTCGCTGCTTCAATAAAAGAGGAAGATTGAAACATTTAATACCTGCAACACACTGAGGCATGGACATTTTTTCAATGTTTTGGTTTCTCTAGACAGGCTCCTACCTTTGTGGGCGACAGTAAAACTGGTTTAGGTGTCTCTTGAGGCGTTTCATAAGGGTTCTGGTTCTGATTCCTGGTAGAACAAACAGATATTTCACTACGATGTGTTGACAGTTTCTGAAGATAGGATGTGCAATCTCAAACTTTCTGAGTATTTCATGATTTCATTGATTAATTCAATCTTGATTTGGAAAATCTGCATGCTCATTTTAGGTGTATTACACTCCTTTCTATATAACGGACACGTTTTGGTCAATGGTCAGTGGAATTATAATCTCATTACCTACACAATTCCTGTGGTCTGGTTATTTTCACTGCAAATGCCTACGCAAGCTGCAGCAAAACCTTTCAGTAAACGTGTAACAGGCAAACAGACAAACATAAGATGAGGCAGGTCCTCACATAATCTAACATGGAGTTTGAAACTAAAGACAGTACAGAATGTATATAATATTTATAAATATGAGTGCTGCTCAGAAGCAGTGGAAAACATGAACATGTGAGACCTGACCTTATAAGAAGATTACTGAGAACTACGGGGGCCAATTACTAAGTATCTATTTACTGTGTGCACGGCTCCACTCGCCAGCGATCACACCCAAATACTCGACACTACTAGCTCAGCATGTGATGCCGCTCATAACAGACAACACAGATCATATGTTTTGTTTATGCTGTGTGGACGTTTTGAGGTCTAGATGTGTACATGCTTTCACATTTCTATTTTGGGGGTTATTTAAAACTACAGCAAGCAGGAGAATTTAAAAAAATAATGCACAAAAATGAAGCCATCTCAATTGCTAACAATGCTGAAGTGCTACAATAAAAGGCATTGTTTGTAAAGCATATATTGTGTAAAATCTCCTTTCCTCTTAAAATTCCTCTGTTATTGCACTTTTCTTTTTAAAGCATAAGTCTGTTGATATTCTATATTTTTCTTATTATCAACACATTCCATGTGCAGAGCCAAACCAACAATGAACTGATCTAACAAGTATTGTGTGGCTATCAAAAGCCTGATATATCTTATTCCTGTGTGCCACAGAGCTGTCACTGTGTGACATGTTCCTTCATTACACTGTCGTTTCTTTTCTCTCAGTCCCACACACACCTTCCTGCTGTCAGAAATACTGACGAGAGAACCAAATGTGGATTCATCCACCACTGAAAATAGTCGCCAACAGACACACTACTTCCTATTGTTCGAACGTACAGTGTCAAAAGTACAGTGACCATCTGTTCATCATCTCAGGAAATTACTGAGCCATTTATGAAGGAGACAGAAATTATACATTTGTGATTCACACAGCATTAAGAGATTGTGGCTTTGGGTCTGCACATGTGATTTGTTGACAATAACAACAATATAGAATATCATCAGCCTTATCCTTTAAAACAACATGATGAGTGAGACACTAAAACGATGAGCTGAAAGACACTAAAAGCTCGATCTGGCTGAGGGAAACTGCAGAGTTGGTGATAATTCTCTGTGGATTAATCACTACACATGGACAAAGTAAAGATGAGTGATGCTTAATAGTGAAAGACACAGTGAAACCTGACTTCAGCAGAATTAATACTATTGGGGGGGGACATTAAATTAAAACATCAAAACTCATAAACACTCCTAATATGTGTAAAGTGTTTTCTTGCAGAATTCATGGCTGAAAAATCTGCAGACTTGAATGACTTCCTGCTTTGGTTCTCTACACTCACCTTTCATGGCCCAGCTGCATGTGAGGCTCCTGAAGGAGTCCACAGAGAACAGGTGGGACGAACACCTCCTTATTTTCACTGCTGACAAAACTGGGCTTCTCTGGCAGTATCTGGGAGAGCTCCACTGCAGTACACAACACACAACTACTTTTAAAGAAAGTCCACCATTCATTGTAACACATACTATCTCTACCCATTAAGACATCTTAAGACAACTTAAGAATTACCTTACAGATTCATGTAAACACAACTCAGTAATTATACATCATCATCCTCCTGACTTGTAGACATATACAGCTAACATGGAGGTTACAGAGGTGCATAAACACTATGAGTTTGTGTGATCTAATTTTCTGTTTAAGTTTGTGTACCGACACCATGCAACCGCTCACTAAAGGCTCTTCCAAAGGAGAAGCTTTAGAACAATTTTCAACATGTTTTTGCCTGTTTGAGTGAGTCACTCAATGTGAGGAAATAAGATTCTAAGCCTTATCTTCACATCACTTCATTTATCCTGCATGAGTAAATTAAGCTACTTACGGGGGGTGCTCACAGAGAGAACACATGTTACTGTACAGGTAGGCAAGGCAAGGCAAGTTTATTTACAAAGCACAAATCATACATATTGGTAATTCAAAGTGCTTTACATATGAGCAGATAAAAGAAAAAAAGGTGAAGTGCATTAAAACTGTTAAAAGAACACATGAAAGATTAAAAAGGAAGAGTGCATTCGATCTCTTCACCTCTATCCAGTGATCTGAGAAGTCTAGCAGGAATGTACTGCTAAAACATATCTGAAAGATATTTTGGTCCTGCTCCATTAAGTGATTTATAAACAAGCAGCGATGCTTTAAAGTCAATTCTGTGACTTACCAGAAGCAATAGTAAGGACTTAAGTATCAGAGTAATGTTGTTGGTTCTTTTGGTTTTTGTAAGAACTCTCGCAGCTGCATTTTGTACAAGCTTTTTGAATTTATAGGAAGGCCTGTGAAAAGACCATTGCAGTGGTCAACCCTACTGGACATAAAAGCATGAATGAGTTTTTCTAAATCATGTGTTGACATAAGGCCTCTAAGTTTGGCTATGCTTTTGAGGTGGTAAAAGCTGATTTAGTTATTGCTTTCACATGCTTTTTAAAACTGAGATTGTAATCAATTAAAGGTCCAGTGTGTAGAATTTAGTGGCATCAAGCGGTGAGGTTGCAGATTGGAACAAGGTGAATATCCCTCCCCCTCCCCCTCCCCTTCCAAACGTGTAGGAGAACCTACGGTGGCCACAAAACTTGTGAAAAACATGAAAGGTCCTCTCTAGAGCCAGTGTTTGGTTTGTCCATTCTGTATTACAGAAGAAACACGGTGGTGTGACATGAAAAGTGGAAGTGGAACTCGCTTTAAGTTCTTTTGTGTCAAGATGAGTGACAATGAGCTTCTCCTTATTTTTCCCAAATAAGATTCTTTGAGACATCCAGCTGTTAAGCAAAGAGACCAAAGTCGTTAGGTGAGAGGGCTAAGTAAATTTGGGTGTCATCAGCGTAGCTATGATAAGAAATCTTATTGTCTTTAATGATTTGTCCAAGCAGGCGCATATAAAGGTTGAATAATAAAGGCCCTATGATCAACCCCTGGGGGACACCACTGGTCAAAGATGTTGGTGTTGAGGCATAGTTTCCAATGGAAACAAAAAAGTTCCTGTTTTGTAAGTATGATCTAGCCACTTGATAACCGTAACTGAAAATCCAACCCAATGTTCCAGTCTGTGTATTATTATGTTATGATCAACAGCTTCAAAGGCTGCACTAAGGCCCAATAACACTGGGGCTGATGTTTTGTGTGTATCGGTATTAAGGCATATGTCATTTAAAACCTTAATGAGAACTGTGTCAGTGCTGTGATTAGCACAGAAGTCATTGACGGTGCACAATTGCCCCAAGGGATTACATTGCAGCCCGTTTCATGGCTGCAGGCTGAAGCGCTCTCGCTCAATACTGGACCAATTTCAAAAATTGTTGTCCTCATTAGTCACTTAGACAGAAAAAGATGAGAAAATAGGGTCCAGGTTGAAAGATAACAAAGTTTCCCATTGAATTAAAAACGTCACCAGTGTTCTCTGAAAAATGCATATTGGTTCTCTTTCTGACTAGGACATGTATAGTTGAGTATGTGAGCACACAGTGCCCTGACTTGAACCGAGAGTTTTTGTAAATAGACGCCTCATCAAGACTTAGCGCTTCTGTATGGCAGCTCTTGGTGTTGTGTGTCAGTCTCCTCAGGGAGTTTCTTAGTCTATGTGATAGAAAGTATGATAGTCTAGCAGTCGAGCAGGAGGACTGCCACAGACACAACACCGGATCCTAGAGGATAGTGTCCGAGACAGCCAAATTCATGACTGTGATCTTTCTAGCCTGTGTACCTGTGATGTCAATAAAGCTGGACAACAGAGAGCCCTTCTCTTGCAGTTCTTTGGAGTGTCAATGGATATCTTCCTTGACGTTGGTGTTGGCTCTCTGGAGGAGCTGGCAATCTTCACATGGCATGTTGATAGTGTTGATCCAAATATATTGGTGCAAATGGTCAGTCTCTTGAGTGGAAATCCACAACTGATTTAAAATAGGATCAGAGCAGCAGGATTTGTCCAGGGAACCACTATAATAGACAACTCAGGAGTTTGTTTGCTAGCTAGCTAGTTAGTTCTCTGCTGATCTGCTGATAGCATTAGAGAAAAAACATGTTTTCAATGTATGGTTGAAATAGGTGCTTACTTGCTTCTATCACTGTAATATTTCATCATGCAACAAATACGGCAAAAAGATGCTATTTTGTCATTTCAGTTCCACAGTGCATATGATTTTTTTTTTATTACAAAGTACATGTTTGACTGCCAAACCTTTGCAGAGCCTAGGTTCATTCATGTGTAATGATTTAAGAAGTCTTTGTAACGCCATTTTTTCTTTGCTCCGACCTTTTGTTTAAAATGCCCTGTGTTGATCTTGAGGATTATCACAGCCTCATGAACCCCAGTGACTTGAGAAAAAAAGAGATTTCAAGGATTCCACTCAGTTTGACACGTTTTGTTGCGTTAAAAAGAAGAGGGTCTTTTGGGGTCACATGAGACAAGAACTATGATGTGATTTTTTTTTTTTTAAAAAGCTGTTTAAAAAGCTAGCCATAGTGGGATGAGTCTTTTGAAGAGGGTCTTTTGGGGTCACATGAGACAAGAACTATGATGTGATTTTTTTTTTTTTAAAAAAGCTGTTTAAAAAGCTAGCCATAGTGGGATGAGTTCCACCTGTGAGTAAAGGAAAATCACATGGAGGATCCTGGGTTTTAAAGAGCCAGTGATATGAAAAGTCATGACAGCTGACCCACAGCATCACTGTACAATAGAGCTATCTCTACTAGGATACTAAAGAGCCCACTCACTTGAAAGTTTCCCAATAGTAATCCAAAGCATATGACTGACCAATGTAAACACTGGTTTCTGTTACATTTACTGAAGTGAGCACAATATAGGAACACAGAGACGAGACTACATCTAAAGCTGCGGTATCCACTTTGTCAGCCTATAATGTTCATTACACACCAGAAAAGCAGGATGGATGGAAAATGGAGACACAACTTTGGTGTTCTTACTGTTCCTCCTTATGATTAGTGGGCTAAAAATGTAAAGTTAAAAGCCCATGTTATTAACTAATTAAAATTAAAATTAAAAGGGAGAAAAAATAATTTTGGGAAACACAGTTCTCTCAAAGACAGCTTCCTTTTAAAGACATTATGTTCATTTGAAAAGTGGTTTCCATGCTCATGAAAGAGAGAAATAATGCAAGACACAGTGGACTCACATATAGTCAGCGGTTTATATGTGTGCTTCATGGAGGCCCTGATGATGTCGGAGCCATGGATGCGATCCTGATGGCGAAGCTGCTTGGTCTCGTAGAACCATTCTCCAGTCAGGTACCTCAGCTGGCCCCTATCACTCACTGTCCTCTGTAGGTTCCTGCATGCACACATCAGAGGAAGATGTATAGACACTACTTCACTATTCAGAACATTCATTTCTAAATTCTCTGTTTTAACATGGCAGCAGGAACTCACTGGACACGCTGCTCCTCAGACTTCTTCAGCTCAGCATCTCTTCTTAGCACAGCCCGGATGGTCTCCTGCTCCTCCTCGGTTAGGAAACTCAGGTCAATCATGGTGACTACTGCTGCTTCCTGCCTCTTTGAATATGTGTCTAGTGGTAGAACATCACTAGTTCATATGGTTCTTCTTGAAGCTCCCAAAGGTCTTGTTTTGTTCTGTCAGTGGTTTACACAAGCTGGGTGATCTGTGCTTTATCCACACCAAATGATCATGTTGAGACTGTGATTAAGGCGCCTTCTCTCATTTACTCCCCTGGAGCTTTGCTGGTTTTAGATATATTTTCCTTCAGCTGACGATGTTTTCTGCAGCCATGTTTGACCCTTTGTAGACAACTTTGAACCTGAAAGAAAATAGCACAAATTGAGGGTGAATTCTGTTAAAAGTTTTTTTTTTTTAAGCAAAAATGCCCTAAAGTTCACTGGTTCCATCTTCTCCAATGTGAATATTTGTTGGTCTTCTATGATAGTAAATGTAATAACTTTCTTTTTGACTGTTGGCTGAACAAAAAAAAGGTATTTGAACATGTCACCTGGGGACAATGTTAAGGTCATTTTTCACTTTGGGCTGACATATTATAGACAAAACAATTAATTAGGAAAATAATTGTTAATGAAAAATATTTAATTGCAGCACTTGATGGTTGCTGTAAACCTGGAAAAAACATAACCTACAACTATATGCCTTTCATTATCAGACATTAGAAGATGATAATGCAAGGTTGACAGCATTCACAGATGTAGCAATTCTCCCAAGTTAACATATTATCTTAATGTTGTATTGTCACAGTGCTAACTCGTGCCCTCTGCAGAGTAGGTTGCACATTGGCCACAACACACCAGTATCTCCAGTTCTATAATTCTACTCCATCAAACTGGCAAAAAAGAGTTTGTTGTTCTAGTTGTTTGGTTAAGCCATGACCATTGCATTGTGCGACCTAAGCCTCTGAGGCTAAGTTATGTTAACATAGTGAATAGTAGAGTGCAGTTTAATGATTTCTGGTTGTTACCAAATGTTGCAAGTGCTCCACCTCCATGTTACCTCTAGGTTAAAGGTCCAGACTGTCTAACAGGAAGTGGGTGAGTGCAATAGATTTATAATCCAGAATTATTTATGTAGTAATTTGTATTGCATTATTGATAATGTAACTTGGGTTGACATGAGGAACTTCCTGTTTAAAAGCCACTTGTAAAAGAAGTTTTGAATTTAGTTTTTCAGAACCTCACCAAGCCTGAACCATTTTGTTTTCTCTGGTAAAGAGAGCAAATAATCCATACACAACAGGTTCAGATTATTCCTGGCTGCATATGCACTTCCTCCACCACTTTGTCAATCCTTACATACATCTTGATAGTCATTGGTACAGTTGTTGTGCTCACATTCAGGGGGGAATTTATTTTCATTCACATTCCTTAAAAATCACATTGTCCTGTTCACATTCAAAGTAAAAACCTGAATGTGAAGGCGCATCTCATTAGAGTTCAGAGTAACAGTTTATGGCTCGATATTCAAGCCACCACAGCAGCTTGATAGAACATGAACACTCCTTTGCCTTGACATGTTATGCTGACGCATTGCTGACTATTCTCACAAAAAAACACTCCTCCCCCTGACTACATCTGCTAGTCATTCTTCTGTCTGCCACACGACCACAACCAGTGTGGGAAAAAGATGGCATGGTTATGATACATGTCTACGTGATAAACCTTAGAGAAGGCAGTAAGGCTGTGGACACAGATCAACAGCTGCAGCTTGAAAGTATAGACTACAGTCAGTCCTTCAGTGGAACAAGAAAAATGAAAGAATGCATGATGCACAAATGGACATGCAATAGACATTACAACTTCAGGTTTTTATCTCTGCCGAGCTGCCGCTTTCCCTTTAAGAGAAGTCAAAATCTTTCTGAGGAATGTCTGCATGTTCCAACAATAGTCCATGTCCGTCTACATCAAAGAGTACTGTGGAAATTTGACTCGCAATTTTTTATGTTCAGTTTCAAAAAGTGCTTCATTGAGAGCACACATGAGACACAGGAAATGCCATCCAGATTGCCATGGAGACAATCAGTAGACTGGTACTTATGCTTGTCCTGTTGTTGGCTCCCATTGCTAATTCATTATACAAGTCAGCAAAGATATAAACACCTCTTACACTATAATACAAGGCTGCATTAAAACTAGAGCTGTAAGAATCAGAGTAATATTGTTTGTGTTATGTCTGCCAGGTTTGTGGAAACAATAAAGTACTCACTTTCTTTACAAAGAAGAATGTTGCATGTCCTGTTTTCTATAAAGTCTACCTGAAGGATATATAACGTATTTCCTTGTTGTGGTAGCTGTGACTTGACTCATTTCCTCATCACTGTCAGACTTCGAACATCTTTTTAAAATAGAATAGAAAGACTTAAAGCTCTGAGAGTTTAAAGATTCAAAGCTGGAGTGATAACACAGATCCTTCACACTGACTGAATACTAAGTGGAAATTAAGTATTAAAAAGCAAACAGTAACAGTGACCTAAAGATTAGAGAAGTGACCACAAGATTACTTGTTTGAAACACTCTACCAAACCTTAACCACTTCTAAACAAACCAGTTAATCTCCAGCAGCTTCAGCAGAGCTGCTCTGTGGTCTCTGAAGAGGACTGTGAGATTGTTATTTTACTGTGCATTTGTTAAGTATGAATATGCATGATTTTAATGTAAAGAATTGTTGAAAATAACAGTAAATAACAGTGTCTGGTTCGTATTTTTCCACTGAAGACTTTTAGAAGTAATGTCTCTTAAAGGGTTTTTTCTACAGTAGAAAAATGATTTTGTTGTATTATATACTCAACACCTGACTATCTACATATTTAGATACTAGTAGAGCCAAAACATCAAACAGCATGTTTCTATCCAAGCAGTCCAGTGCAGCACAGCGAGGCTGGCTGGGGATCAGAGTTAAACAGGATTAAAATGGATAACATGGATTTGGATTTGATAATTAGTTGTTAAGTAATTATTTGAATTCTTACGCAGAAAATAGAAAACTGGGGGTTACAGAGTATGTTCCAACTGTTGGAGTAGATGGATCAGAGACTACACAACTTCCTGTTTAAAATCCACATCAATTTTCCCATAGAAGGTTTTAATGTGACTTTGGTAACTGAATTTATAGCTTGTGACCTACCTGGAATCTGCTATAGTATCTGTATAATATGAAAATAACATGAACTTATAGTTTTGTAGTAAACTGAAACATTTGGCTGCTCTGATCACAATCACTGCACATTTGGATCAGAGAGTAATGGTGTCTCCTTTTGCTGTAACTTTTACTGAGTGTCACTTTCAAACAACTACGATGACATCTAAGATCATTACAACAACACACAGAGGAAAGTGGTGTTTATCATTCACAGAAAAGTCAGTATTGTAGTGTAAAGTCAAAAAGCAGTCAGCTCACCTCTCACTGTTGCTCCTTCTGGAATGAAAACTGATTTACAACTGGATCTTGAGCTGCTGCAGGTGGGAGGAGCTGCAGACACACAGGCAGCAGGAGGCAGCAGCACAGCTCAGACCTGGGAGGTCTGCTTCCAGCCTGCTTACTCTCTTTTTTTCTACCGTCTTTATTGGAAAGGAGCACACCTGTCTATATAACCAGCCTGCTCTACTGAATATTACGGCAGTCTGGAAAAAAAATCCCACAGCATAACATAACTGTAGTAGTCCATGACCTCTCTGCTTTATTGAGACTTGTTGAATACACTGTTACACTGTGCTGTCATTTGACCTTCTCTGTCTTACAGGCCTTGTGTTTTATTTTGATGCGTTTTAGGCAGTTTTCTGCTTGAATACAGTTCCTGAAACTCTACAAGAAACTGCACTGAAAATGAAAAACGTTATTCCATTATCCTCATCATCAGATATTACATTAGATGGACAATCAAGACTAAAATAAATAAAGTCCCTAGCATCAGTCTAGTAAAATGGCCAGTAGATACCTCATGATAAAATATTGTTTCATTAAAACAAACTGCAACCAGAGAAAACACTGAAAGGCATGAAAATGGTCAGCTATTGAATCACTGAATCAAACACCTGAACACAACCACTGCAGGCCTCTTTCACCACATTTCCACCATGTCAGGCAACTACTAACAACCACTAAAATAAAATTAGGGATGCACGATATTATCAGCATGTCATCGTATCGGCCGATAAAAGCTTTAAAATGAAATATCGGCATCGGCAAATTCTGCCGATTATGAGAGGCCGATATGTCGCCTTCTCCCCCGCCGCCTGACTGTGCTTCCCTCGACAGACTGTTTCACCCCGACGGTCCCGGTGCTTCCTCCGCAGAATCCAACCGGTGCGCCGAGCCCCGGTTTGTTATCCAGGTTAGAGCGGGAAGAAGCAGTGGGTCTGACGGGCAGTTGAGTGAAGTGGAAACAGTCTGTCGGGGAGCTGCTGTGTTCGGTTGCACAGATAGGAAACACGTCGGCTGACAGGTATGTTGCTAATATTTTGCTCCCCTCATGTATGTTGATGGACTGGATTTTTTTTCCTATGTAATGTAATATTCTCAATAAATTATCTTCATTCAATTCTTCATATCCATCAGTAAATGTGAATATTGAAAAACATGACTCTTATTTTTACCAGTTTATTACTGCTTTTTATTTATTTATCTCCATTGCACGTGTAATAATTGTAATTATGTGAGTTCAGTTTTGGCAAGTTTATACTGCAGGTACAAAGTAGGACCAAACTAATTTTGTTATAGACCATCACTGGACCCACAGCATCACTTGTATTAAAGTTAAGGGCCCACTGGGAAACTGTAGAGCACAGTGTGCACTCCACTCTGTGCCCACATCGGCTCTAGAACATTGCCCACTGGGGACAATGTCCAATGTGTGTCCAGAGCACACCCACAGTATGCCCACTGTGGACCTACACTATTGTTACCATGCCCCCCAAGAAGTGGACATGCAGGGTTGCTGGGTTAAACATAAATACAATGTGTATAATGAAATTATGACTCCCAATTTCCCATGGATAATAATTTCACCATGACTCTCTGACTATAGCTTTTATACAGTCTATGGACTATACACATATGTATGTACATAATAAGACTAAATCCAGTTTTATCACACTCAAATTCTCAAAGATCAAAGGCTGAATGACCAAATGACAATATAGTTTTAAATAACTGAACAGAAGTCCACATAGGGTGAGTCTATAAGATAATAATGGTGAGGTTATTGAAAAAAGACCTGGTCAGTTGTGGTTAAAAGGAATTGATGAGGAAAACTAGACAACAGTGCCATCACATGACAGTGTAAGAAAAGTGCAATACTTACTAAAAACCATAAATTAAGACTCAAGACCAAGGAGGAATACATAAGTGAAATAAACTAATATAATTGAATTCAAAGAAAACATAACAAATACAGTAATAAATACATTTAAAAAGGTGAAAAATGAGTGTGACTGTAAAGGTGTGATATATAGTGGCAATATATAATGTTCCATTTACTTCAGATACATGACAAAAAATGTTCTTTTTATCAGTAAACGTATATTTTGTGAATAAGACATTTTGATAAATTAAATATAGAAGCAAAAAGTCCTAAATGTTTTGTATTATCTTCAAAGGAAAGGAAAATGTTTCTTGTATCAAAAAAGCAAATCCTGCCAATCAGAGAGTCAGTAAGATGAGAACGGCAAGATGAATCTTCTTTATACAGCTGGCTGGGAAAGGTTGTTCAGTGAAGAATTCATTTTAAGAAGTCACTGTATTAGAAGTGTAGTAGAGGCTCAATGAGGTCCACTGAAGCACAGTTACTTCTGACAGGTAGTTTGTCCTCTGCTGGGTTCTGTATCGAGGGACTCAGAATGCAGGTATCTTAAGAGTCAAAACTCAGATCAGCCAAAAGAATATGCTTCTAACAATTTCCTCTGTAAAATGGGCTAAGAAGCAGCACTTCCGTCAGCTGCACCTTTATACCACAAGGTGGCAGTAGAACTCCATTCTGCAAACTGGCCAAATCCAGCCAGCACAGATTTCTGAAACTCAGTTATTCATTGTGGTTCATATATATTGTAATTTCAAGAATTTCACATAAACATAAGCAATCCATCAACCTATATCCAAAAATACTCTCTATATATACTGAATACATACATACGTTCACACAGATAGAGACAAAGAATCATACGTTAGACAAAGACCTCATGTTAACATATCTCAAGATGTTTTACTGACACTGCAGCAGGCACATTAACACATATGTTAAAGACACATCTGTTTGTGCTGTGTTAACATTTTTTAAGAAAGACATAATTTCTCAATATCATTTTGCAATCAACTCTGTGTCAAGTTCCTTGTTTTCCAACAAGTGTGGTGTTGACAGACTTGGGCACAGGAAGTGAACTCAGTCACAGCTTCCTTTTTTAACAAAGTGGTTAGCGCCATCCCACCATGACTGTATCCAGTGTCTAACTACCTCCTGATGAAAGCCAGAACAGTTGGTCTGGCCTCAGGCTGCATCATGATGACGTACATTCTTCCCTCAGGTAGTGACTGTGTTAGGGTTTTATAAATGACACCAAAGCAAACTCTCCAACACCTTCATCTTCAGGAATCATTTTCCATGCAGTGTCCATGTTTCACAGTGACAGAGAGCATCTGGAGTGGGCTGAACCAGACTGAAAATATATCTCTGTACCTCAGGACCTTTGAGCACTGCTTAACACAAGTCAGGGTCGGCCATAAGGGAAGGAAGAACTGCACAGCATATTAATCCACCTCCTGTTCAGCAGAATAAAGAGATTTCCTTCACAATTTAAAAACTGTAAATGTATTGCTTTCATTTTTTCATGATAAACATAGAACATTTAGCATGTTCAGATTGTTGAATGCCTCTACACCTGGTCTGGATTTACAGTGCAAATATCTTATGTTGAAGTCTGAGACTATTCCTGCTAATGACTGAAATGCTGTTTTTTCCCATCCAACTCATTTATGGAAGGGAAGGAATCGTCAAACAAGGTTAACTGTCCAGAGACCACAGTGAAAGGGAAGGCCTCACTTCAACAGTAAGGCTTTTATTAACTCGCCAATTAATTCTATCATGAAAGTCAGTGTCTCACACAAACACACACTTGCATCTTTCTACTTCTGCATCTAAACTGAGGGGAAGTGGCAGCACAACAAAGAATCTTCCTATTGCTGTTGGAGCAGCTTTGCCAAGCAGGATGTAGCTTTTATATCAAGGGCCCTCTGTGTGTGTTAGTGTGTGTGTTGCACGTGGATGAGCTGCTGCACCTGCAGGTTCAGCACCAGAAGACTCCATAATGATGATGGTGGGACTCCAGCCTCCCCAGGGGCTAAGAACCCTGGATAACCCAGGGAGACTCAGTTTTCAAAAATTCATCAGCAGTGTGTCCTGAATGTTGTCAGTAAACTGAAACTCCTCCAACTTTACACATACAGGTCCGTGTACTCATCATGGGTAGTAGTGCTCTACAGCTACTCCTTAAATAACTGTTGCATAATGTCTTCTGTGGCACTAAAAGAGCTTTGTCAAGTCTGTGAAAAAACAAATGGATGATGTCATAGTGATGTCATCAGCATGCTCTCAGCTTGGGCTTGCAGAGTAGAAACTTAAAAGAGAAAGTCTGTTGCAAACTAGGGGTGTCAAGTTTGAAAGACATTTACCAGGCAGTTAGAGTGTGGTGTGATTAGTTGCATTATGGGAAAGCATTTCTGGAACTTGGCCCATAGTGGGGACTGAAAGTCAGGATATCTCAGCCTCTGCTACTTTAATTTTGACTGTTGTTTTTTCTGTACCTCTTATAAGTCCTCCAACTTTATGGAATTGCAACACTAAATCACTGGAATAACCCTTTTTAAAAAAAAACACATAGTAAAGATCACATTATATTACAGATAACAGTATGTATGGTAATGTAGTGCAAAGTAAACACAGAAGTTAAATTATTCTGTCTCCAAATAAAGATTGGATGCTCTTGACATGTATCAGTTGTTTCACTATAGCAGAGACTAGGTTTGGTTTTACTCTAAAGTGGCAGTCTACATTCCTACTTATATATAGATACAGATATATATATATAGATCCAATCATCACCATGACCTCCAGAGTGATTCATATTAGTTTCCATCAACCACCTGCTGGCTTTGCTCCACCACCAGTTTCTTAGGATCCTGTCCTATCTCCTGAGATCACAGGCCTGCACTTACAGAGTGACTTAACGCCCCCCTGAAAATCAAGTCTTGGCTGATCTCCAATGGTGTAACTTCTCACCTTGCTGAAGTAATGTACACGTGTAGTCCAAGACCCCATGACATCACTATTGGCTGTAGTTACAGGTGCAACAGACTTTAAACTTTCAGTGCTGCTTTTCAGTGTTGCACTAGATTAAAAGGACAGATTCACAATTTTTAAAGTGTGTCTTAAAACAGCAAGATCTCCTTCAAATGTGCTTTCAATGGAAGTGATGAGTGCATCCACAGTGGCCAAAATCCACAGTGTGTCCACAAAAATGCATTTAAAAGTTGATGTGAAGCTTATATGAGTCTTCATCAGTCTGAGTTAGTCATATCAAGTGGATATCTGCCACATTTACCGTCTTTTTAGCATCAAATTCACTCTTTGTGTTTCCTCGGACAGTGTTTCCCTGTTGAGCTGTGGTGGAAGTATAGTAACAAAAAGAGGGACTTTGGCACTAAAAAGACGGTAACATTGAAAGATATCTACTTGATTTGAAGGGATCTTCTAATGGTCAGTATGAACAGGAGGAATGATTACAACAAGAAAAACATGTTCCAATGTTCATTTGGGCTCCTGACTGTTGTTTTAAAGACAGACTTGAAAAATAGTTAAACCTTAGTCCTTTAATCTTTAATTAAGATGCTCTACATCGGTGGAATCTTTCTCTGATCTCATTACACAACCACTGACATAAAGTCAGTGCACAGAACATTTGGTTTTGATGAATAAATACAGAGCCAAAGAACTGTGGAAGCTTGCACTTTATTGGAAAAATCAAACAAACAAAAATATAATCTGCAGGGACAATGCAGCAAATATGCTCAGTTAATGGATTTAAGGGCCACTTTCATGTTCAGGTCATCTTTCATACCTGCACCCGTCCATTCCTGTGACTGGCAGGATCAGTTTTATATACACAAAGCACCGATCAACAGCGCTCTATTCTCCTGCACAACTGGACCTCTCTGCTCCTGCCCCCCACCCCACACCCACCCCACCCCTCTGTTACCAGTTTGACCCAAACCTACACCCGATGCCTCACCATGCCCCCACATTGTCCTAAACGCTCCAGTGCTCGCCTATGGAAACATGATCTGAGCATGAAAGAGACCCTGCACATTCAGGTTGAAAAAGGGCAGCCAGGAGCTTTGTTAAATGTAAGAATAAACGGCATGCCAAAAGCATCAAAAGCATAAATGCAGATTCCTTTCCAATGCAATGCTGCCTCGATCACAAAATGTAGTGCTTTTGCTGATGTGAAAAATGTTCCCTCGCCAAATTCATAGAAATCGACCCCACTGAATTGACGGCGTTAATGAATTTTGACGTCCATACACACCCTTAGTGTGACCCCTCGAGTCACAGATAACTGTACAAGGCATCATGCGAGTACAGAGAATATTTAGTGCCCCAACAGCAAAATGTGTCATCTCTTTAAACTTTATATTAACTTCTTTTTTTTTTAAAAATCATCTCAATCACTCAAAATCCAATTCTACAATCAATCATACCTATGTATAAACCTGAAGACCTTCCACAAGGAGAAGGTCAATGACTAGTTACATTTCCTTTTTTTTTTTTTTTTTTTTTTTTTAAATGTCATCCTCTCTTTAGGTAATCATAAATAAATACAAACAATACACAAGGAATGTCTACTGCAAACAATACATAAAAAAAGAAAGAAAACAAAAAATGTGTGGTATAAACAGTTGGAGTTTGAAATCTGTTTCCTAATCTGAGGATGCTTTAAGAAGGTAATCATGATTGATAATCAAAAGAAGTGACTCCCAGCCTCACCTGGACAAAGAGGAACAAAAAAAGACAACTCAAGCAGTGTGCATGTGAGACAACAACCCAACTCTCGTTTTTTTTTTTCCAGGTTCATAAACAGTGATGTGAAAAAGTTCTCCCTTTGGGTGTTCTGTTTCTCTCTTCGTCCAGGATACAGTAGGGGCTGAGTGATCCCTGTCCACATGGTTTTGAATGGCAGCACGTACTCTTCTTCTCCTTCCATGACTTAGACATGACTAGATGGGCACAATGTCCACTGTGATGCCTCTCTGAGATGGCCGGAGCCGCTCTGAGTCACCGTGATTTTATTCAACAAGTCTTTATTTGGGCCTTTCATTCTCAGAGAGAGGTGAGTTCATTAGAAGCAAACTGCAGGTTTGCTTGGATAGTTGACTTTGTCGTATATCATCTTCAGACGGGAAACAATGCTCCCCCTCAGGTTACATAAACTGCATCTGGGAACATGAAGAACAATGGAGTCAGTGCTTTATTTTTGGAACAAGGGAACAAGTTGTAGATGCAGTTTTGCAACCCCAGTATCCAGACTTCTGATGTCTCTCCATTCTAACTATGTACATAAATACATTCGCAACAAGGCAAAATAAAGAGGTGTGTGAAGCTGGCATCGCACAATAAGAGCTGAGGTCCTATTCACAAGAGACCAGTATCATTGCTCATTTAAATTCAATTATTCTGTGATCTCATCTGATGAGTCACATCAATGCCTTTTTTTTTTTGTTTAAGACAATGAATCAGATATTCAGATTTTGTCCAATTGCTATGTATTGATTTCAACAAGGCATGTTAGAACTACTTTAACCTACATGGACGGGTCAAAATTCAGGCCCGTGTGAAACTACAAGTTTAATTATCAGCATGAGACTAGTCCTGTGCAAATAGGGGTTTCAGTCTCCTGCAGAGCAAAGAAACCTCGACTAAATCAATCCTTATTCAACAAGAGGCAAGACGTGTGTGTGCAGAGTGCAAAGTGTGCAAAGCAGCCAGCTGGGGAGTGGAGCGCAGTGGCATCTCACAGGGGAGTGTTGTGACTGGCACCAGAATCAGTCATTTAACGGCCAACTGCGCTCAAACAAAGGAGAGTTAAACATGCAGTTTGTTGACTCAATCGGGATCCTTAGTTGTAATTAAGCACACACAGAAGACGAGCGGTACCTAAAGATGCTTTATAAGAAATTCTGCAGAAAGAGCTGTGCAAAGGGGTCCTTCCCTGGTGCTCTGAGGGGGCTGAGACTGGAGGGACTACAAGTTGTGGGTGACTGAGTCACAGAGGATGAAAACAGACCAGGAGAGAAATAGAAGAAGAAATAGAGAGCCAATGATAAGAAAGGAAACTCCATAAGAAGGGCTAGGCTACAAGTGAAAATAAAACGTAGACATCACTATTTTCAGCAATGCACATAATGATAGCATGTCAGAAAACAGCATCAAAGCCTTCATATTAGAGTGTGTTTTACAGTGACTGAGAGGTAGAAGCAGATTTAGCAACACAGCAACGCATTCATAGATGATTAAAGAGAAAGAAAGTACATTATGAAATCTATACACAAAGACTGGAAATAAGAATTCACTAATTAGATCTTGGCTTGTGAATGTAATGTTTTTCAGCTGCTTCCAGAGTCGGATTTGAGAGTTTTCACCACCACAAATACATTAACAACCTGTGGGAAACACTCGACTGGCTGTGGAGAGAAACAACTGAGAACCATCAGCCAGTGAAACAAGTTAGAACTGTACTGGAAAGACATTTCCTGACTCAGTATTTTGGAAGAATTGAACACAAAGTCTATCTGTTTCAGGCTGACAGGTTATTACACACAGACATGGAAGGAGTGGGATGCTGTAGATGTAGACATCTGTTACCTGTGCGCCTGGATTGGGGCCGAAGGGGTTGGGTGGTCTCATCACCGGTTGGGTGTACATCATAGTGGGCTGTGTCATCATCATGGAGCCCATGTTAGGGGGCTGATGGGAAAGAGAAACAGCAGGCAATAGATGAATAATAATACTGCCTAAACTAAACATACATCTCTCAAAATGAGGTTCTGGGGTTAGTTGGCTACAAAGTCATGTGTGTTGAGCCGTTTCCATGTGCTCTAAAAAGAGCTCTGTGGCAGTAGAGGGAAAACCAGCCTGTCCAATGAGAGAAGTGTGAAACGACTGAGCATCGTCACTCAACACCCAAATATGACCATGCCGCTGTCGTCTTCAAAGGACTCGATTCAGCTGGTTGGAGTGGGTGCAGAAAAGAAACCAGGGCCAAACATTCATGCTGACTGAAGGTGACACATTTACTGACCTCCAGTTCTTGGAACAGACTCCTTTTCTATTTGAGAAACTGATTTATTTACTCTAGATGCAAATAATAATCACAAGACTGGCTGTAAACCACTGAACAACACATGAAAAATGATGAGCTCATCTTCAGTGAGATGATAAAATAATTCCTCTTACGTTGATGAATACCATCTGTAGTCTAAAGGAGGTTACTGCACTCTGAACTAAATAAAATAAGAAGACTCTCTCCTCGCATGCATGCAGAATCTGAGTGTGTGACAGGAAGTGAAACCCTGCTGGAAAGGCAGTCCCAGCTGACTTACCATTGCATATGCCATCATGCCTGTTGGTGTGGTTGCAGGGAAGGCCATGACAGATGGTGCCTGAGGTGACACAAATCAGAATCAGGGCACAGTGTTACCCAACTCTACAAACACTAAACTGTTTATTCAATTCATGAGACTTGAAGTTAGACTCCAGTATTTACTGCATGAAGTAAAATGAACCTTTAGAATCTTATTATATGAAGAAAGAAGACAGAATTCAGTTGACACCAATTTGAATTTATCTCAAATTCAACTCTGTCGACACTCAAAAGGGTGTTTAGCAGGAGAATGTCTTCTCTTAAGAGAGCTGTCACATGATAAAGCTGACCTTGTTCTGACTTGCTAAGCTCGCTGGTGCTTTTCTCTGCTTCATTCAAACCTCAGCGCACTGTGTGTCTGCACAGTTTTCATAGTTAATCAAGAATGCAGCTTGAATGGAAGCGTGAAGATTGCAGGACACCGCAGACTGTGAGAAAATGACTGCAGGATTCAGACAATATGAAGATATTTGAAGGTTACTAACAGCTGATATTCAGTGTTAATGACTAGTTGTGAAAGTGGCTGAAAAACAGCATTTAGGCCACCAGATAGTGAAACCTTCCACAGAGAATCAATGCGTGAAATGTTGCTTTCAAAACTTTGTATCTTATCAGAGATGGATTTTTTTCAAACATGCCATTGACAGACAGAGGTAAAGGAAAGCAAAAAAAAAAAGAAGAGTGTGTGGAGTCCTGGAAGTAGAAGCTGGTTACTGGCAGGTGCAGAGCTCCTTGTGGAAAGAGATTAGAGAGAGTCTGTTTCTCTGAGCGCTCCTTGCTTCTCCAACAGCCCCTGCAGTGATAACAAACCCAGATTTGTCTAATGCCCAGCCCTCTCGGGAAGGATACGTTTCATTAACTATTCAGTCGTTGGCGAGGGAGGCGCAAGTGAGTCAGACGTGACGCTGCTGCCAAAATTGGTTCTTTCATCACAGACTGTGCTTGTTTCATTGCACCGAGATCTCTCCTTCAGAATTCCTCCTCGCTTACAATGTTTGGTTTGTGTCAGGGACACCTCACTCAGCGTCTCTTAGATCGTCAATTATTACATGATAAGACTTGTTTTTTTTTGCATCATGTTATTGATCATCCTTCAATAAGGAGTGGTGAGAGCTGTGTGAAGCTTCTTGGTGTCTTCTTGGCTTTCAACATAATCACAAGCACTGAGTGTTTAGTAGGAGCTTAGACTATTCAAGTATTGTCAGAGGCTTGTTATGAACATTTTTTTACCAAAGTCAGACGACAGATTGGATATTTGAAACCAAAACATTGAATCCAAAAATCACAAAAACACAAATCAGATGCATGGAAGGTACAGAGAATAACATGAGAAAAGGTTCTCAGTAAGAATCAGATGACCTGACCCTTCTTATTTCACCCTTAAACTAATCCAAACCTGCATGACAATACTATAACCCAACACGGCCAGACAAGACAAACCAGACAAACAATGGCTACACATGTTGAGCTCTAAAGAGTTTTTACAGCTCCACGTTGGTTGGTAAAAGGTGTCACTAAAGTCCTTTTCATTCTCCTCCATTAACAATCCTGGTTGAATCATCAGTACACTAAACCAGTGATGGTACTCTGGATTACTGACAGAAACAATACTACAGGAGACTGATCAACTAGTGTATGAGCCCTGAGAATGCAGTCTGCAGTCCTGTAACAGTCAGGTAATGAAGGAAACACTACAACTGTCCTCCCAACAACTGTTCAATAGGACAACATAGACAGACACAAGAGCCTGTGACTGGTAGCACACCAGTTGAAGAGAGTAAAGGACAATCAGGAACAGTAAATACACAATTCAGGAAAACCTGAAAGTCATCCAGAAAAGCCTTTAGTCCCACAGTCAGTCAATACCTTACACTGGTGAGTCAGCCAGAACAGACCTGGCAGGGAAGGCTTGACTGGACATTTCTTGGCAGACAGAAAACAGACTCATTTTTAAATAACAGTAACTTGATATTAGTTAAAAAGCTGTAATAAAGTAGTTCCAAACAAGCCTGTACTGAGCCCCTCTGCCCATGTCTAGGCTGTCCACACAGGAGCAGGTCTGATAATGGGGCTGAGCCCAGGCTGCTGTATGCTGTGGCTGCAGTGTTAAAGAGTCCTGACAGTGTGCTGTGGCTGTTAGCTGTGGCATGGCCTCTGGACAGAGTGGTGCAGAGTTAATATCAACCAGTGCATGCCAGCGTTGGTCAGAGAGCGGGGGAGATATTAAACCATATGTACAGTAGGGATGGACTTACGTATTGTGGGAAATGCATGCCGTTCTGTATGTTTGGCCCCGGAGAACAATTACACATTGCAACAGACACAGACATTAGAAGAATCATTTGGAGCAAACATTGGTACGTTAACATTAACAGACAAGACATAAGACACATAGAATAGTAGTATAGTATACTGCTGAGCTTTAAGATCCCCTCCAGACATGTTTGAAGATATATTAAAATATTCTGCTTTAAATAAATAAGCAAATATCTTTCATTTTACACTTGTGTTAGTTGCATATCGGACCATGACTGTCTCCAGACTAGTTGTGATGTCATAAATCATGCTCAGAAGTACATGTCTTCAGCTCAGATTTCATGTGAGCACAGAGACCAACACACTTTGAGTGGAGGGGAACTTTAAGCTCTATCATCAGTTGGCTCAAGGTAATATATTCTAGCTCTTTACTGACAGTCTTGCTGCTCTCCCTTGCTGAATGTAAAAATCAGCTGGTCAAGTTGAAATTGGATTGAAATCAAAGGCTGGAAGATATATAACCTAAAATCTCTCAGTGCACGTGTTCCCATTATCATGTTGTAATTACAGCAGAATCTGTTAAAGATACTGGACATTTGTCTAATTGGTTGGTTTAACTTTTGGTTACAGGTCACTGGCTGTTGTAGTTATTGTCATTTTATAGATATTTATTGACAACTGTGACATAAGTAACAGTTAGCAACAGTTGATTCTGAAGCCCTCATATTCTGAGGATGTGTGAGAATCTGGAGGAGAAGCAGTGCTAGTGCAGTCACGTCCAGCTGATCTGTTTTCTGGCTGTTTTCACTGGTTGGGGGGGGATAAAAGCAGCAAACAGGTCCTACCATGGTGGCAGGGTTCCAGGTGGTGGAAGGAGTGGTCTTGGGTTGCCAGTTGTTTCCACCTGTCAGCTTCTTCTCACCTGGCTGACTCCAGTGAAGATCACTGCAGAGATCCAGTAAACATGTTAGCTGTGTTTAGTATGCTGTATCAGAGACGTTGAGTTAAATATTAGCTGAGTGCACTTACTTCTTTGCTGTGCCGTTGCCAATCCCCAGATCTAGAATAGACAGACGCAAAGTAACACAAAGTCAGTTTTTTTCATTTGCTCTATATTTTATCTTCTCAGATTTTACACATTTGATGTTTGTATTTTTTTTCTTATTTACATGCTTTAATTTAGTAAACTATACCATTTTCCTTTGCTGCCACTGTTTGACACAATTATCACCTTGTATAATAATCTGCTTCTAAAACAATGAGTACTTTTTATTAACTGTTATGGTCACAGTATCTTTAAGTGCACTTACTGCCAACAAGGTTGGCCAGTGAGGAGTCCAGGTCGCTGGACACCAGTTTGTGAGACTGTTGGCCGTTGGGGGTCATGCTCTGATTGGGTGAGGATGCCACTGTAGGTTTGAGGATGTCACCTAAAACATCTTAATCAAAGGGGGCAGGACAAAGGGACAGGAAGGGTAGGGGGGGAGGGGAGGGTGAGAGGTTTGGGGGTCCCAGAACAGGTGAAGACACAATATACAACAGATACACAAGACAACAAATCCACACACACACACATAAGACAAATACACACAATGCACACACATGGACAAAGAGAGGATGTTCAGCGTGGATGAGGCAGAAAGCAGTGATCACAGAAAAAAAACTCATCAAGCCAAGACTGTGTGAGAGGAATGTGTGTCGAGTCAACTCACCCAGTCATGCATATGCCATGCAAAAAGCCAAGACCCCAGGGAGTGTGTTTAACCCCAGGACGAGGGAAAAGAGAAAAAAAAAAAATGTTGAGATCGTGAGCAGCCTAGAACCCAGTGAGGGTGTACAGACAGTGAGTGTGTTAGAGCTTCAAGTTGCTACATTTTACAAACATTCATTTATTCTTGCTAAATTAATTATGATATGTTGGTATAATTACCATACACTAATGAGGCAATGTGTGAAATCATTGTTATCCTCAATCACACTCCAGTGGCACTGTTAGTGACAGTGTTTATCAAAATAACAATTTCCCATTAATCAAAATTTTTGTGTTTTTTCTCTCAAATCTGTCTCAGTGTCAGATATGTTTATGTTTCCAGTTATGAGCTCATTTGTTAGTAATTACACCTACCACTATTAATAATGAGATCTGGATTTTAAAACACTACATACAACTGATAATATCTGCAAAACCTTGAACTTATTTCAATCACAGGTGAAAAAAACAAATCTTAAGTGCATAATAAATATAATCATATGTAGGGATTTTTGTATATATATACATATATATATATATATAGATAAATAGTCTTTATGCGAGTCCCTCCAGGCTGAAATGATTTCCACTGCCACAGAAAACACACACAACACACAATGTCATCTTCTGCACCTGTGCATGCTAAAAATAAACATTCTGATGAGATGGCAGAAGCACATGACACATGAGTAGATATCCAAAGATGAGAAGTACCGACAGCAGCTATTCACGATGTGCTCGGCAGGATATTTCTCCCACCTCTGTCACTGGCTTATGGTTATGTACTGAGCACGCTCGAAAATCTGTTTCATGTTTCAGAGGATGTCTCTTTTGAAATTAAGGAAGCTGTCACTGAACTATCTTAGTGGGTAAAATGCCATCTTAGTTAATCAGTCAGGGCTACAATTATTACAGTGTGCAAACCGCATGAAGATGCTGACGACAGCTTACAGTGTAGTGAAAATATCTACAAGAGTCCACTTTGTTCTGAGCACAAAGATTGGCCAATCATGTCACTGATCAGCCAAAATAAGAGTGCATGGTTGCCCATAAAATCTGAATTAGGATAGTCTCCATACATTGTCAAATATTTTTGATGATTTCAAAGTTCAAAACAGAGAAAGTTGGCTAGTTAAGTATAACTGTACCAATGAAACCTGTCAGCATTCAGAGCTCTGGCACTGTTGTGTTTAAGAATTAAGAATGTGGTTAAGAATGTTTTATTTGTGTGTCCACATGACAAACGCTTAATAAAAAGAGCCACTGGCACCAAAAAAATGATTTCCTTTTCCTCAAAAGATTTGCCTTTTGTCATATTTAGGAAAGCCACTTTCATAATCTGCTGAAACATGACTGCTCAAAGAATTCATAGTCCACATAAACCACACACACACACACACACTGACAAACAAATCAAAGTCCAGCACTTTGATTATATAGCCTTGACATGATGGACGTGCATGTCTGTCTGTGGAGATGCAACACTTACCTGTAGGATCCAGGTTGTTGGCATTGGTGTTGTTGCCAAACACTGAGTCAAAGTCGACGTTAAGGCTTCGAGAGTTCTGTGGCTGCTGGGGCGTTGGGGAGGCTGTAAACCCTGCTGAAACAAACAGATAACCAACAATCAGGAACCAGATCTGACACAACTATACCTCTGTTCCTCCAAACACCACTACAAGCAGCGGTACAACCTGTGACATACTTCTAAACCCTGCTGCCCCAGAAAGGCTGTTCTACCTTACACACAATGATGTTTTTGTATAAAGAGGTCATATGATGCCATGTTATACCGTCTACTTCTCCATCTTCTTCATGCCTAAGTACACTTTTACATCTACAATAATGACAAACCAGTCAAACTGGAGGGCAGCATCATGCTTTTAGAACTTACCCTTGTAGATATAAACCGTCTACAATTCTAAACTTGTTTGTAAAAATGTGCAATAAAACTCAACCTTGAGGCAACTATCCTGGCCAGTGTGGTATATCACTCTGCCCACTGCGTCCTGTTGTTTGTTGGTGTCCATCAGTGTTTTGGTGTATTGTGTATTTTTGTATGATTTGTGTGTTTTTGTATATCCTGACTGCAAACCAATTTCCCTGTAAGGCAAAATAAAGATACTGTGAACTTTGAAGGCTAACACCACAGGTTAAGACTGAGAGTATCACATATACAGTAACCTCTGTCTTTCAAGGAAAATATCATTTCTTGCAGGCAACAAACACTGGAGGCATATGATGCACGGGTCTTGATACAGGTTGATGCGTCAGGATATCGTCCTATTTCCCAGCGTCCGCACCCATCAATGCTTCATCATAGCTAGACTGCTACATCCCAGCTACTGTAGCCAACTACTTCTCCTGTCTATACATGTGACGAATGATGCAGGGCTACACAACTGGTGACTGTTGCATTTTACACAGATAGATCATATTTTAGTGGGGGTTGTAATGCTTGGTCTACTGAGACTACTGTCCGCTGAGGGAACAGCACATCTCTGTCTCCTCTAGAATGAATTGGTCAGTGTATATTTGTTGAAGATTGTTGAGTCTAGAAGGTGCTCTTTCCTCTACACATCAGGTGTATTAGGTTATGTGTGGACATGGTAACGTCTCGATAGAGCCGGATGCACCTACCTCTGAATAGACCAGCTACAGCAGGGGGCTCAGATTGGAAGAGAGCAGTGGTGGTGTAAGGGCTTGGCCCACAGAAGGAGTCTGACACACAGCAGCAACAGCAGCAGACAGGCAAAGAACCAGATGGAGAGAAAGGAGGGAGGAAGAGGGGAGAAGATTATGAAGATAGGAGACCAAAAAAAAAAAAAAATACAGCAGTGAAAGAGCTAGTAGGGGGGAAGCCAAGCAGCTGTGGGCAGGGCTTTTTAACAAAGCGGGAAACAAAAATCAGGATTTGCAGGACAAAAGCGGAGGAAGCCAGCACTCATTACATGGCTAAACTAAATACAGGGCAAAATTAAGGGCAATGCAAAACTAGTGGCTAACCACAAAACAATGCAGGTTCACACCCATGAGCTTGTAGGAAGCAAGGAAGGAGGAAGACAGCATGTTCAGTGGGAACACAGTGTGTAAATCCAGTTCACATATATTACACAGCATCTCACTCATGTCAGCAATCTATCAGCCAGACACCATAGTACCTGTGATAAATGTCTCTATCTGTGCAGTAGCATCAAGATCAGATGCCAGGGAAGAACTTGAATCAAAAAATGGATTGTAATGATCTGGAGAAAAACAAAAATGTTGCTGAAAAAAGATGGACATTCATGCAACAAAAGAGTGTTGGCCTTTGAAATACAAACAAAGTCAGAAAGCAAATAAAAGATTAAACAGCCTAAATCAAAGAATGTTAAGAGCTGAGAAAATAAACACAAGGAAACTTAGCCTGATTGTGGAGGGAAACAAATATTTAGAGTAGGGCAGCATGCCAGATCTTTGATGAATGTGAGAAAAGTGTCAAGAAACAGTATGTTCTACCCAGTGACCCTAAACCAGTTCAGGCATTTCCTCCACTTCTTTCCCTACTGCTTTAAAAAAAAAAAAAAAATCACCTACAGTAAATCCTATCAGCCAGGATGAAGTTATGAGACATCAGTATGACATGTTGTGTGGTAACAAAAAGGAATGTAGACAGTAAAAGAAAAGAGAGGATGCAGCAAAACAATCCCACCGAACACTTCATGGCTAGGTGTCCTAGAGGACAGACTGCCAGCGTCAGAGGACGCGGCGGGCAGGTGGACAGCATCGACAACAGGTAGTGTGAGGAAAGGGTTTGAGTTTGGAATGGAATCCTCCACAACTTCTGCAGCAGAGGTGAAAGGATCTGAGTGGGCAGAGGGAGGAGAAGAGGAGGACAAGAAACAAAAGGAGAGAGGGAACAGAGAGATTATGGTGGAGAGGAAGGTGAGAAAAGTTAAAAAGAGAAGTTAAAAAAGTGCATGCAAGATGACGTAGAAGGGGGGGAAATGTCAGAAATGTAGGTGAGAAGGATTAAAACAGTGTTAGAGAAACAACAACAGGCTGATACCGTGCGCTCTGCTACACTGCTCTGATTGGCCCAAATTCTAGGCCAGGCTAGCAGCTTTATCACTAGTGCTTCAAGCAGTCCAGAGGTTAAGAGTCTCCATTATCAGAAGGGTTAGAGTCCAGCACAGGAGCTGACATCCAAAGACATCTGTGCTCACAATAAAACAACTGTGTATGGTGTTTGTGTTCAGAATGTGGGTCAGTTTGGGGAATCTTGCGTAACCTGTGTGTGACAAAATACACTGAGTGCAAACATGTTCAGTGAACTTTAACACTTAGACTTACAGGTACTGTAGCTTTCCTCCCACAATAAATATGAATGAGTACAGACTATGTGGCCTAATCTAAAACTATACTTGAAGTGTGCCGTCTAATAACTTAGATTACAGGCAAACACGGCTGGTATCTGTGTCTACCACATTATTTACATACCTTTTGATATGAGACTGAAGTGAAAAGCACACAAAATTATAAAGAGATATGAGATAAGGTTGCAACTGCAACTATTTATCATGCATATTATACTTCTAATGTCTTTATAAGAAAACAAATGCAGCGTCCGTTAGTTTCATATTCAAAGCATGCATCAAGTAATACTGTACACATTGTATACAGTGTTAAGCAGGTGTTTTGCAGGCACTGAACGTTTAATGTGTGACAACAAAATTCTAACACTTTAATTTACAGCTACAGCAAAAGTTTCCTAGAAAGAACTATGTTACCTGATACTTCTTATAGAGACAGTTTAGTAAATGATGTTGGGTTGATAAGCAGTAATTTCCCTGGAGGAACCATTCCATTTAAACCCATGCCAACTATATCATATTATTACTACTCAAACAGTTATTCCTTTCCTTCATATTCTTCATATATGATCAGCTTCGTGCTTGCCTGTAAATTAACTTCAGACCTGCTGTGCACATATGTTAATCTAGGTATCAACGGGAAGAAATAAACTGAAAGTGTAATGACTGAATACATTCTCCTTTTCCCCCTATTATTACCAACTTACTATTAATGCAGTTCTTTTCAGGAACCTTCCTTTGAATTTACAGTTACATATTGGTTATTTCCTTAGAAATTATTGTAAATAACATGTCACCCAAAATTATTTTTGTGTTTAATATTCTAATAAAAATCAAATGCAAATCAAATCATGCAAATTGTTGCCTCAGCAACACTTGTAACATGTACCATGCTACTTAAAACCTATTCACATATACATGACCAGAGAAGATTGATCAGGGACATGATTTATCGCACTGCATTTCATGATTTATGGAGCTTGATAAATAATGATGTAGCCAGGGTTTGTGAAATTTCTGTCCACCTCACACAGAAATCACAGCTGCTGTCATTTGCATGTGTAAGGGAGACAACTGTGGTTGTAGGGCCATCATTAGCTGATGTTTAACAGTAAATCTACAATAAAACATTATGGCAAACAACTCATAAAAAAAGACATCAATTACTTTAAAGGAAAAGTAAGGAGGGAAACGTAGTGCCGGCAAATGAGCAGGGAGCTCTGGGTGCAGGCAGCATGGAGGGAGGTTCAACATTGTTCATACTGTCCACATTGTGATGATACAATGCTGGTTGAAAATCTGCAGTTTCCCTTTAAGTAGGTTGCATTAATGGGTTTTAAATAGTTGCCATTAGTAACACTTATGTTTTATGTTTTCAGTTTTTCTTTAATTCTGTGTGCATATATATATGGTACACAAATTCCCAGGAATCATACAGCTGAATGTGTGAGAGTTTCAGGGATGTGTGTGTGTGCTATTGAGTATGTGACGTGGATGTGTGTCTGTAAATCGCAGTATGGACTGAAGTGTTGCCAAGAAGAACAGAGCTCTCACCTCCCCATGTGTTGGTGGTGGAGAGAGGCAGTGGCTGCTGGAAAGCTGGCTGCAGGTCCAGCAGGTCGTTGGCTGCCTTAGAGGTGCTGCGGAGAGGGAGCAGGAAAACAAGGGCACGGAGGAGAAATCAGTCACTCATTCACAAAACATTAATCACCTTCCTCAGTTCCAGGGTTGTGACTAAAAGAGGAAAGTATGGCTGCAGTTTTGTCCTCAGGAAAGTAGATTAACCTGAATAGATTTTCTGATAGTGGTAATATGTTACAATAGCACCATTGGATATTTATACCTTTTTAAAAAAAGTACATTCGAAAACTGCTTTCTTCATTCCTGTGTGGACAGTGTTGTGTTTATGCGTTACGTTGCCCTCATTTGCATAAGTATTTTCACTTATGTTGCATTTTCTTGTGCTGCATCTAATCTTATCAGCACTGCTGCTGCAGCATTCTAGTTTCTACACAAGGATCAAAGTTTCATCTTAAAGAACTAAGAATCTATTCTGAAATGTTTTATAAATACATATAGCCTTCATGCCAGCAGCACAGCCAGAAATATTCATTTAGGTGTGTCTGCAGGATATACGGTGTACAAGAACAGTTGTTTACTTGTTTTAAGATGTCATTAGTATTTGCCTACCATTCATTGTAACAGCAGGCTATTGGTTTTGTTTACTGTTGCTCAGCAACATATGATAGTTTCAAGAAATAATGTGGCAGAGGTAAGCTACATTATTTCTTCATTTAATGCTGCAGTGATTTCCCCAATAACAATATAACACAACTGTTGCATCAAAGCAACAAACCTGGAGCTGTGGTGACTACAATACTCACATCTGCAGCATTCAACATGCAACTACATCACATCAGATTTTCTAATAGCAAGGGTAACCACACAACCATACCTTTCTTAAGGCTAAGCCTATAAACTATTTCAACAAAAACAAACTGACAGCGTGCCCCTTACATAAATTAAGTAAGCCTCGTGTATCCAACAATACAGCAAAGAGATTAACCAAGTTTAGCTTCATTTATAAGCTATCATTACATTCAAATATAAACATAAACCACCCATAAATAATGCTCCAGGATCCAATACATAAACCAATAATCTGCAGTCCATACAGATTAGAGTCTGAGGAATTTAACTATCATATGTTGTTTTTCTCCTCCTATGCCATTATGCCTTTAGAAAAGGTATTCAAGACATCAATTATGCAAAACATTATCAAAAAAGTATTCAATTAAAGCTCCATTCTCAATACCTATCAGATCTAAATCAGGGACATGAACTTTTTCAAACAATATTTGTCATAAATCATGATATAAAGGACAGTATAGACTGAAATGAATTTTGTTCTCCACCTCATTTAGCTCACAGTATTCAGATTCTTTCATCTTCAATCACACCTCTGTATCTTCCAGTTTCAATATGCAGAGGAAATATACCACCATTTTCACATTTGTAATCTTTCTTAAATAGACAATAAGTTCTCAATTTTAGCTTCTGACAGATTTCTTCTGCCCATGATTGCGTGCATTTAGCCCAGACTTGGTATTTAAACTCCTCCACCTCCACATTTGCCTTTTAGAGATCATTTTCTTCAAGTCCACACTCTTCTAGTCTCCACTTTTTTTCCTCCACAACATTTAGCAACACATGTCAGCATTGCTTGGAAATCTTCCTAATTTACCGACAACAAGATGATATCATCAGCATAGAGAAGAACGTTTACAAGTACATGGCCACATAATAGCCCTTTCCCCAGCTGCTTTACCTCTCTTGCCAAATCATTAATGAAAACAGCAAATAATGTTGGTGATGGAACATCACTTTGCTTAACACCAGAGGGCGTGGAGAACCATTCTGTAAAATATTCACTCACCTTTGTAGAGGCAATGGGTGCCCTATATAAGGAGTTAACAGCTTGATAGAATTTTCCATTAACCTCTATTTTGTAACACTTATATTTCAGGAGATCATGATCAACAAAATCAAATGCCTTTTGAAAATCAATAAAACAAGAAAATGTGGGCTTATTGTATTTTAATCTGTTTCTAACCACTATAGATACTGTATAAATATGATCTATACAGGCTCTTCCCCATCGAAAACCATTTTGCTCCTCTTCTAGACTGTTTTGCTCTAAAAACTGTACTAATTAATTATTTAAAATGGAGGAATACAATTTATATACAGTGCTCAGACTAATGCCACGATGATTTAATGGCACCTTTGGGTCATCTTTTGGGGATTTTGAAGTTATAATTGATCTGAAACCAAATAAAGGGTACAATACTATGATCAAAACATGTTTTCAGCAAACAATACAATGAATCAAACATTTTGGGGGATTCAACACTTCATTAGGCAACTCATCTATAACAAAAGCTTTTTGGACTTCTTCTACCTATATGTCTGTTTAAAAATTCATAACTGTGAGAGTAGTGCCTTACAGGTTCCCTCTTCAAACAACATACACATTCATAAAATTTGTCAAAGTTTCCATACTGTCTTGAGAAGAGACCAGAGAAAGTTCCCTCCCATTCATTTAATACCTTAACCAAATCCAATGATATTTCTCCTTCACACCAAACCTGCACAGGAATCTTTTTAAAGCATTTAGGGCTCAGATTATTTATCTCACTCCAAAAATGTTCAGGATTCTTTGCTGGTATTTGCTCTAAATGTATTACTTGTCCTCTCTGATATCTTCGTTTTTAGAACCTTAGGTTTTTATCAAGAGTATACCATTTATGCTTGTGAATTATTTTACACTGCTTTCTTAATCTATGATCTTTACATTTAAAAAAAAAAGATTTAAACATAGCTGTACGTCCCATATCTGAGTTTAAAAAAGTATCTGGCACAGTTCCTTTCACCCACTTTTTAAATCTGTTTAGCTGTAGCAAATACTTCTTGAGACTGGGGCATTTTATAACCAGCATTAAACATTAGCCACAGCAATGAGTGATCTAGTAATCAACAATGATCTCTGGCCAAATTGAATAAAGCTCTATCCTCTACCACCGGTGAGACAAGCAATAACTTAAATTCTAAGCAGTTTTCTAGATATTCAAATGGAGCTACAATGTAATGGACCAATAATCCTACCAATAATTACACACATTCAAGAATCTCTTAAAAACTCAAGAAAGGTTTCTCTGTGTTTATTAAGAAAATCATCAATTGCAACTCTCCGAGGGATAGAATCTTTCATATTTCCAATTCTAGCATTTAAATCCCCGCAAATTTGGCAAGAGAGGTAAAGAAGCTTGGATATACAAAACAATATCCAGACATCTTATGTTGAAATGAAAGGCCTATAATGCCATCAACTTTTTCAGTAATTTTAGTCTTATACTATAATAAACAAGACCTTACTAACAGCCCTACTCCCTGTGACGCTGTAATGCTTTCATTAATCTGCGTTTTCCTATTTTCCTTTAAACCAAACCATACATACACCTCCAACTCAATGACATTTTCCCCTTGAACATGAGTCTGATTTAGGGAAACAATATCCACATTAATTAACTGTAAAATGGATACTCTGAGATCACGATTTACTAAAGTCCACCCATTGATGTACTTCCAAATCACTTCACTCAATAATCTACAAACCTTTTAGCTGTAAAAGCAGCTGATATAAAACATCTGTTTTTGGACTGCAAAGTTTATTTTACAAATTATTCTGTTTAATACATAAAATTATGGCTTTCCTTTCAGCTTTAATCTCAAACTCTTAAACATCTGCAAAAGAGTCTAAGATCTAATGAATTAAAGATTTGCCAAAAAGTGTTTGATCTAAATGAATGTTCGTCTGCATCTGAATGTATAAGCAGCATTAACTCCCACTGGCATCCCTTTCAAGACATCTAAGGAAGCCATGAAACGCCATGAATGGTGATTACTGGATGCAAGTCCTGTGACCTCACCTGTTAGTGGAGCTGGGGGTGGAGAAGAGGTCAATGGCAGGGGCCGAGTTGATGGTCCCCCCAATTGTAGAGATGGGGGAGGAGTCTGTGGTTGCTGCAGCAGGGTTCTTCTGAAGCTCTTTCAGACGCTGCTCCTACAATAATTAAGAAGTCAGAGTTAGCAACACAGAAGCCAAGCTGTGTTCAACTACTCAGTATAATACTACTCAGCATATTATCTTTTGAAGATTTTTTGGGGGGGAGGGGATTGCCTTAATTTTGTAGTAAAGGGATAGAAATATGAGGAGAAAGCAAAGGGAGTGACAAGCAACAAAGGCCCCAATCCTGAATTGAACTGGGGATGTTGCGATTACAAGGTGTGTATCTCACACCACTAGACCACATGGACACTACTCAAAATCTGTAAAAATTGTTATGGCTATGCATTTGATATCGTTAGTGGGATTGAGTCTAGACCTAAAGGACACATCAGCACCCTAATGAAATATTTCAGAATGCAGAAGAACACATGCAAAACATGATTGGGAGTGAATACTAGGACACAAAAGGATAGCACTGTTGCCAGTTTGGGGAAAACTCCAACGAAAGGCTTCTTCAGACTTCCCCAAAAGCCAGTTTCTCCCACCCTTCACACCGCAGCAGAATAAACGTCATTTAAGAGCTGTGCAGTATGTGCTGCTGGACATTGCCCCTCTGGCCTGAAGAGCACTAAGCTGAAAGGAATGTAGGTGAGTAAGGAAAATGTACTTTTAGTGCTTTTAGGCGACTCTGCTCTTCCTCCAGGGCTGCTTGTTTTTCCCTCTCGTCCACTTTGGTGAAAGATATGCCGGTGTTGGCCAGGGAGGAAACAGCATTGGAGAGGGTGCTAGCCCTAAAGGGACACACAGAAAATGGTGACAAACCAACAAGCATTTCAGCGCTACGGAAAACCTCTGTTAAATATCAGCAATTTATTACTACATACTTTACAACTGGACTTTGTTATATTTATTGCTTTACTACAGTGTAGTGTCAAAGTCGACTGGCAGCTTTACTCAGATATTTTTCTAATACTGAATGCAACATTAAAGGCATTCCTTTGACTGCTTTGTAAAACTAGGTTCATTTTTAGCATCTTCTATGCTGAAAAAACAGTCAAATTAGTCCAATGCTATGAGTTGCTGAAACAAACATGAGCCTCTACTCTGAGCCTGGATGGCAGGCAGCCAGATCCAGTGAACAGGGATGGAGCAAGCCTACCTGCTGGCCGCTGTTGAGTCTTTGACTTTCTTTCCCTCTAAAGAGGCCAAGTGCTGCTCCAGGGCATCCAGCAGGCTGCTGGGGGCCTAGTGTGAATGTCATTGACACACATTAAGTTTCAAATGCTGAGGAAAGCCTAATACAAGAGGTCTTCTGAAGAAAAGAAAAAGACACTGAAGCATGCCAAGTTATTGCCAAGAGTCCACAAACAGAGGTACTCTCAAATACAGAGACAGACAGAGAGAAAAGGTTCAGATACTTACACAAACCGTAAACTGAAAATGGAGAGATAGAAGGAAGGGAAAAATACAGAAAATAAAGGTGGTAATGGTGAGGATTTCATTGAGAAAACTTTTAGGAGAAAGCTGTCTATTTCTGGTTTATTTAATACAGCTACCAAGTTCTTCTAAAGGCGCACTGGACAGCAGAACCTCCAAAGAAGTCTATTTTGTATATAATGAACCACTTCAGCAGGTCCCTGGTCTATAGAAGATGGGCCTGTCATATCCCACACTAAAACTCTTGATTCACACCTTTATTTGCTGTACGACGTGCAAGGTCAGGAGTGAGTGTGAGTTGGAAGGTGTTTCTAAGTGCATTAGTGGGCACATGCATTGCCTGCCTAGCGTGCACAGCACTTGGTGTTAAAACTTGTTAGGCCTAAAGCTACAGGGGGTTAGCAGCCTGTGAAAGGACAGTAATAGCCAAATTTTGGAAGTTCATATTATGGAGGTCACTAAACCAATTAGAACACAGATCATGGCCCACAGCATATGCACTGAAAGCTTGCTAATATGCCTAGAGATATTACAGTGTGACAACATTACAGTATATTGTTAAAAAGTACCACAAGTTATATCTTACTAAGTTACTAAGAGTTTGTACAATAATGCAGAATTCTGTTATCATTTCTGTGACATCTCTCCAGAAATGAGACTCACTTGACGGACACTTGCATCCAACAGTGGGCCTAGTAGTGACGCCAGATAGAATAACACACGTAATAAAATAACCACACATTTCACCACCGCTCTACTTAACTGCTTACAATAAGTGGTTTAGAAATCTAAGTACTGGGCCAAGAAATCATTAGGTCATCTGGACTGTTCAGTTACCCTGTGAAGCCCACACAGATGTGTGTTACGTGACAAAAAAGAAGTTGTTGAGTTCTGCATACCTTTAAAAGGGTCGTTTCACCCAACTCACAGATTTGAATACAGATAGTTTGAAGTCTAAAGGTTTTGAGATATTTGCCTCGTTGAGACTGCTGCTGCCATCCAATACAATGGAGGTGAGTGGAATTTTGTTTGTGGTGTATAAACTCAACAGCAATCATCTTTCTACAACAAATGCAGCACAAATAAAATTGCATTCTTATGAGTTGGGAGTTGGAAAAGAATTCTCTGTGGCAGGTATTATAAACAGAGGTTCCCAACACGTTGTGCTCGGCAGATATTATTATAGTCACTATGTCATCGCAATTGTTATCGATACATCATTGTTAAAAATACAGACGGGCTCAGCATCAGATAGTGGCCGCAACACACTCTTTGTTTTGTCACATTATTTCTCTAAACAAAAGGCGGTGATGATGGACTGGTTGCCTCGCTGACTTTAATTAGAAGTCAGCTTGTTGTTGGAGGCGTGACACAGAGTGATGAAGAAGAATGCAGCACAGACTGCGCCAAGTTCAGAGTAATTACTGCAAAACTAGCCCATCACAGCCAGTGATATAGCTATTATTCAGCTTTTTGCCAAATCATGTCAATCAATCTTTATTTTTATATAGTGCCTCTGTGCAAAATAGCAGCACACAGTGAAAATAAATGGTAATATAAGGGAATGATAATATAGGAAATAAGAGACATAATAGAACAGAGAGACCAGTATAGTATATAGTTTCCTCCCACCCCTGTAGCAAGTGGAGGACCTCCTTGAAAACAAGATGGTGCATCTCAAGGGTTTTATCCTCTAATTCACTTTTGGAATAAATGTTCCGAGGCCCAGGGTTGGAAACCTTTGTCTTTAAACCTCAGCACATAAAACAGAAACTATCTGCATGAGTATATACCAGAGGGATTAAATGCCAAACTGTGATTTGGTGAATTGACCCATTGCCATAACTACAGTATTACACTAATACTAGCATATAACATGGTGGGAAGGCAGCAGATATTTACTGTTCACTCAAATGAGAATCAAAGTGTCATGTTAAGTTTCTCTGCTCTTCTAGGCTAATGTAGGTTGCACTGCATTCTTGAAATATAACCACATTAAGTATGAAATGTTAAATATATTATTAGTCCTGCAAAATTTGGCCATTTTCCACTTTTTAGTAAAGCAAAGCCAGCAAAAAGGTGAGAGGTGTGAAATTAAGGCAAGTTATTTAAAATAACTGCAAAACTGCCAAATGGTTATCTTAGATTTTGCATATAGGCACAAAGGAAACGCTTACCTGAGACAGATCTGGGATGTCCCCTCGATCAATTCCCACTTGCTGTAGAGAGAGAAAGACCATCAGAATGATCAGAATTTGGAGAGTACAAAATGATCCCAGACCTCTTACACTGGGGGTCTATCTGTACAGGTCAGCCAACCTTCCTTCTGACAGGTCAGAGGCTGCCTGGTTTTGAGGACCTGACATTGCTACAAGGAATGGAAAAAAAATTAATGATACCAACTTTTAATTGTCTTTCACCCAACCTGCTGAAAAAACTGAGAGAGAGGCAGAGAGAGGTGGAACTGAAATGGAACTTTTATCTGGTAATCACTGGATGTAATTCAGTGTAATCCTCAGTTTTATCAGTGATGTGTATGAACTACTGTCTCTACAGTCTACAGGGTGACAGCTGTCTCATGAATGGGTCCGACGTGCGTTGAGCAAACACTGCTGTCTGAAAGTAATCCTGGACTGGCTGCTCTGAGGTCATGACTTACCTCTGCAACTTTGAGGAACTCTGAGATTCTTGTCATTCGTGTAAGGAATTTCTTGTAGATGTCAAGGCCCTCTTTGCACTGGACTTTCTTCATGTCAAAGTATTTCTCTGTAAATGTAAAAAAAAAAAAATATTAGCACAACTAAAACATTCTGACAAATATTATCATTAATTTCTTCTTGGTTACAAAACTGTCATGGACCTGAATGCTCCTTTCAGTTCCTTCGGTTTTGTATGTTAATTTGAAGCTCTTCATTTTATATTTTTTAAAACACAATTTACAGTCTCAGACTTTGCTATGTGCATGTAGAGTTCAAGGCTAATTCCCATCATATGACGATGAGTATTGGGGTCTCTTGCACAGATACAGTTCTGATTACAACTACTACTACTGCTAACTAAGAACTGCCCAATCCCTGCAGTCTCTCCTGTTTCACAGCATTCAAACAAGGCTTACTGAACATCATCTTTTGTCACAAGAAGGTGAAACCAAGGTGGTTAGCTTTGCCCTGTAGAAGCGGAGCAATACATGCTCATCATGCTAAAACAGGAGAAAGCAAAGCTTGGTGCATATTAATTTTAGGTGAGGGTCAGGAAAGAATTCATGAGGTCTGCAGGAGAAATAGTTAGTGACAGCCCCCTGTAAACTTTCTTTGAAATAAGCTTGTTAGAGGTCTGCATTTTTCTGTTAATTAATGGCTTACATCAATTGTGCGGTGATAGGAATGCTAATGAACATCCTCTAAGCACATCCTTACTTTCAAAGCTGAATACAAAGTATTAAATAATTGCAAGGATTCCTGCAGTAATTCATTCAGTCTTTCACCCCTGGTCAACGTCCCTCACCATCTGCAAAGACCTTTTCAATCATAATGCACAGAACAGTAAGATATAATCCTAGGCCCTTTTAAGATATGGAATACATGACACTGCACGCTTCATCTATCTGTTAAAGTGATGTAAAGTTCCTTATTGCTTCATTCAGACATGACATTTATGGAAAGAGACACAATGCTTGAATTGCTGGTGCGTGAGAGGGAACAGAGGGAGAAAGAGAGATAGAGAGCTGTGAGTTAAAGATGTTATGATCAACAGGAAGAAGAGTTTTTGTTGCTCTTTCACAGGCTGCATCACTGATGGGTTTTACATCTTCTTTTACTGTTGAATTGAATGACAGGACGTTATGTTGGAACTCTGGTTTAATTCTTATTAGCTGACATACTGTATGTAAAGTGTTTTGCTGGATATTCATTTATTCATCCATGCACTTGGAATGAAAATTGAAAATACTGGTTAAGAGTGCTGGTTGTGCTGCTGTGTTAATCTTTCTATTAATCTGACATCAGATTAAGATAAAGGGGTGCGTGTCTGAAAGGAGCTCTACAGTCCAAATAGTGAATTTTCAAGGCTATACCAAGACAAAAGCTTGTTTTTACCCAGGAGGTTGATGATGCCCTCATTGTAGGCTGCGAACAGTCGGATGGCATCTTTGAACAGAAGCATGAAGGCTGCGTTGATCACACCGTTTGTCAGTTCGTTGGCATTGACCTGGAAGAGAGGTGGAGGTGTTGAGGACAGTCCATTAGTCAGAGACTAACAATAGATTCAAATGCCAACCAGCTCAGCTAATACTGAACACTCACATTGAAATCAAGTAACACATCCATCTGGTTTTGGATGATAGGGATGGTCTTCAGGAGCTTCTCTGTGTTCATGGTTCTCATCACTCCATCAGACCTGTAGAAAGAAAAAATGCTTTAACTAATTCACCATATACTTCATAGATGTCTTTGAGCATACTGACACCAATGAAAATTGGCTTTCTAGTCTTGTTTATTTGTCAATTTGAAGATTTTGTACTCTAAACAGGCGTGGTTGGTGGTTAACACCATATACATGCAGAACAAGTCAAAAACACACTTTCCCTTTCACTTGAATGAGAAAGTGTGTCTGAACTTTTGAACTTTTGACTTGTGCTGTATGTATCAGTAAGACATCTTGCAGTAGATGTAGTAGTAGTTTCACAATGTTTTGTTTCAACATGAACACTGCAATGCATAATGTCCAAATGCTAATTATTATTATCAGATTAGGCCCACTATGTACAGGTACACCACTTTAAAATGACAATGAGAATGAAAATATCCATCAAAAACTAGATTTTAACTGAAACGCCCCCCCCCCCCAAAAAAAAATGTTGGGAGTATTTTGTCTTTAAAAAAAGATGAAGTGATGATGTGAAGTGAAGTCAAATGAAGTGAGAAAAAAACAGGAACCTTTTCTTTCCTAATGGTAGTTAAATATTGCATATATCTGTTGAACTTACGCAACTTTTAACTAAACAGTCAATGTATTTTGCAGGAAATCAAACTATTGCAATGCTACCTTCCAGTATGACTCACTCCTGTGGTTGACACTGAGCATGTGTATCAAACAAGACCAAGTTTCTGCAAAGAACATCAAGCTTTGTGGCTCAGGTACAAGTCAACACTAATATCCAGTCAGTTAAAAGGAATTCCAAGAAAAAAAAAAAAAAAGAAACCTCCTTACCCTCTTTTCACTTTAGTGAAATCAAAAGCAACTTGTCTGTAGGACACAGCCTTCTCATTCAGGTAGCGGCTATACCTCCTGATGAACGTTGACATGTCATAGCCTACATTGAAAAAAAAAAGAAGTGAGGGGTCATGTAAATGTCATGACACTTTTATATTATTTGAGGATTAGTTGCATGTGTACAGTGTAGGCGATATACCTTGTAGGCCACTTTTATCCAAAAAATTGCTGAGGTTGAATAGTGTGTTCCTTGAAGCCAGATACTGTATAAATCTCTGCAAGAGAAACAGTGTATGAGGACATATGTATGCTTGCACAACAAGTGGTGTTTACCACATGTCAGGCTTCTAACCAGCTAACTGTTGTGCAACGAAGAGCTTCACTTGTGAGCATGTAACATTTAGTGTACTACTACACCAAACTATCTCATGCAACATACTGTGTGTTGTATGTATTATAACGTGCATGGAAAGGGGTGAAAACTTTATCAGATTATTATTAGGTAATTAAACAAATATCTCCTTAATCCTTTATGTTATTCCCATCCAATCTCCAGGATTTATAGCTCAAAGTGGAGAGAGCAGCTGTTATTTGAGTCCTGACCTCATTGCCGTAGACCATCAGATGGTGTGTGGCGGTGAGGGACTTGAAGACAACCACCCAGCTGGTGTTGGTGGTCCTCTCAAACAGTGTGTCAGCCAGCTGAGGGATGTTCACATTCATCTCATTTGTGCACTGAATCAAGTCTGAGGGAGAAGGAGAGAGAGAAGGAGGGGGGGGGTGGATCGATGAGCCAATGTAGTACTGAAGCAATCAATGCGCAGCACCTCAGAGGAAGCACACAAGTTTCCTACTCAGCAGTAGCAGAGATTTTCTCCATGCAGCTTCCTCATTTTTTTTTTTTTATCTGTTCATAACAACATGTTGACCCAACTGATGAAATACTGGAGGGCAATGGATTGCTGGTGATTCAGAGTTCAGGTAAACAGAGACTTTTGGCACAAACAAACAGTTCTAGAAAGGGGCGGTACAGGAATACGTGACAAACTTTGCGGATGTTCTTATTATCATTTTGACCTCTGATCAGTGTTCGCCTTTTAAAAAGATAACACCAAATTCAACAGATCAGAAAATACGGGTGAAATTTAGAGATGCGGGTGACAAAAGTCTTTTGGCACTGAGGTGTGTAGCTTTACTTCAAAAAGTAAAATTTCATTAATATTCACACACACACGCGAGAGGGCATGCCTCTGATATGAGGACTGACGGGGCATACATCCTCAGTGTGGCTGCCATGGCACCGCGCCACGACCATCTGGCCTGAAGTGAAAGCAAATGCCTCCTGGTTCCTCTTTCCATCAAGGCCATGGGACTGATCAATGATGCCAGACCTCATCAGACCGCCCATATATCTTCACACACACACACACTCTCTCTCACTGCTGTGTGCCCATTATTCATCGCACATCTTGCACTTGATAGTAACCAATGGTGACCTTTTGTACTCAGTGGTAAGAGAAAAACCTAATTTAAAAAAATCTACTATGTAGAAATCTGGTCGTTTTATATCATGTTTGATATTCTAGATTGAGCCAATCTTCTCAGAAGAGTTTTTGAAGCCTTTGATGTGATGAAAATGACACAAATGAATGTTGAAGTGAGAATGGAAACAGACGACAGAAATGGCAAACAAGAAACAAAATGAGACATATCCTTCTGACATGAAGCCAAATTCAATCCTAAGCAGTAAACTGACAAATACTGAACAATGTCATCTGAATTCTACTGACCCATCAGATATGATCATATTATCATATTTTGATGAGGTGTCAAGGAATGTCTTCATTTTGTCCTCTTCCAGAAAATCACGTGACTGACTAAATGTTGAGAATGATCCCAGTTATCCAATATTCATATCCATCAGATGCCAAAGAGGCTTGGCAGACAATATAAATAAATATTTAAGTGAATTTTAGATTTGAAGGGTGATGAATGATCCTCTCCTGGCCTTACTGATCCTTTGAGATGTGAAATGAACCTTTTATTTTACATCCCCATTCCATACATGCCTTTTATTGACTGAGGGACTACTGTGGATTAAATTCAATTGAAAAAAAGTACCAAAATGTGTTAAGAGTAACAGTATGGGTTTTAAGTAACATACTATAAACTGAATAACTGTCAGATCTTGAGCAAACATCTTGCTAACTGTCTCACTCTCCAAACCACATCAGTATCATGTTTAAGTTAATAGTTAACATTAACTGTTGTGTAGGAGGCAGCGGTGCAAAGCATTGAGGCCTGTTTACATGGGTGGTCTATGAATCTTCCTCAGTGTTTGTTGAAAGCCACACAAAAGGCTTTTTGCTTTTGACATACACAATAGGCCACCCATGTGACAACAAAAGCCTTTTCAGACGTGACTGAAATGGCTGTGGGGAGTAAGCGACTCGCCACCAACTTTCTCCACTGTTGCTGAAAGACGGATCATAACAATCTGCAGCTCTCGCTCTGGGGATAGACCAGTTATAATACTCTAATATATATTAGACTGAAGCCACTGAACTCATCATCACACACAGATACTGACATGAGAGGTTCAAATAGGAAAGTAAAGATATGGAATCTATCAAAAATTCCTGCAAGTGTCCTTCAGTTATTGGTGTTCAGTTAAAATCTGTCTCATGTGGGCTGATTCTCATTCCATGTTTGCATATATCATGGCCTGTATAGCACGTCAGTATACTAATGTTAGCATTTAGCTCAAAGCACTACTGTGGCTCACACAATACAGCTTATATCCCATCAGATGGACACAGTGATGTGGGTTAGGGGTCTATATGTATGGGCTAACGTGTATCAGCCCACCCTCCTCATGACCAGGGTTGGATGCGGGTTGGAAGCTACTCGACTGACCTGGCGTTGCTACCAGGAATGGAAATAAATTCAATGATACCGACTTTTACATGTCATCTAACCAACTTCCCGAAAAAAAGGGGGGGAGAGAGAGAAGAGAGAGTCTGTTGCCTGAAAGTGGTATGATCAGTTGAGTCCATCCTGACAATGTAGAGCTGAACCTGACAAGCTGAGTCTGAGATGTCCTTGAATGGCCCATGTACAGGCCCTTCCATTTTTCATATCATTCATTATTCCATGTTGTTCTCTGTGGTTGCCTTAGAAATTTGCTAGTGTGGCTATATTTGCTGGGTTTAGAGGTCAGGAGGTTTAAGATTACGCACAACATATGCTTTGTATTTTAATAATGATAAAAATAAACGAGTGAACAGACAAGCTGCAGTGCATTTTAAAATGATTAAGTTTCATGCATGAAAAAGAAAGAAGTGATTGACAGCAAGTGGCTGGTGAAGTTGCTGTAAGATAGTTTATGGCAAGTCTGTTGTTAAGAGTGGGAATGATCTCTAATGACATGTAACCAGTATGTTTGTAAAAGGTTCAGATGAAGGATAAACCTCTTTCAAGACACACAAATATATGACCCAAGTGGTGAAAAAAAGACATCAGGTAAAAAGCAGCATCCAAATAAACAGCATGACTGAACAGAAAACAATGTATTGTCATCAGTTCAACTAAGAAGAAGTCTGGACATGAGTTTGGTCATTTCTACTGAGGACTGCTTTGACTTACTAACTGAAACACAACAATCTCTAATGTGTGTGAAACATAACACAACAAACTAGTCATGACTCCGGTTCATCAGGAATGAAATCTGCTGCATGCACGTGCATGAATTACATGATATGAATGAAAAGTTTCTGTTTGTTCTGGTGAACAAGAAGAGCACTTTGCATCGCTGCTCACGGTCAGAGACCTGTTGCTTGTTTCCTCTACCTCCCCCGTCTCTGCTGCTAAATGCTGCTGACTGGGTTGGGCTACCTTGTGGTATCCAGAGAACGTGTCACACTTACTGTTTGTGAAACGTGTGTATTCGAAACCTACTCAGTTCCTTAAAATCTGCTGTGAAACAGAACTGAAATAGTTAAAAGCTACAGCAAGATGTCTTTTCTTTGAAGGCAGCTATTCTAAAAATTAACACCCTTACCCAATAATTTCCAAAGAAAACATTAACACAGCTCTTGGTGAAATTCCCTCTAAAGTTTTCTGTCAGCAAAATTCCTGAGACACAGTACGCCAGATAAGACAAAAAGACATTATTTCCTGCTCTCTCTCAGACGTTGGCTAGGCCACTAGAAGCACACATTAAAATGTCACTAAATGCACTGTAACAAGAAGCTTATGAACCCACACACAATCTGTGGGCTGGAATGGCCTGAATACATTTTAGCTGGCCAGCAAGCTCATTTAAGCTGTACATTTTTTAAGGCCTGCCAGCAGTCCTCACCACAACAGGCCTGCATTACAAATCAAACACACGGCAGTGCTGAGCATGGGACAACTGCAGACAAGCATTAACCCACAACTCCATGGTTTTTTTATGTCAACTTTCACTTGTGACCCAGATTTAAACTGATGCAAGTCTTCTCTCTCTCTCTCACTTTCTCTCTCTCTCTCTCTCTCACACACACACACACACACACACACACACACACACACACACACCCACCCCTGTTTGTCTGGGATAATTTACACTATCATGCTGAGGAAAGGAAGATAAATAAGGAATGAATTTAAAAATGTCCTAAATAAACTTAAGGTTAGAGGGTTAGGGTTGTGTTTCTGTTTTATAAATGGTTTGTTTACTAAATGATGGTGAATTAACATCAGTCTATTATTTCACTCATATGGTACACAGGCATATTGGAGACTTATGAGGTAGAGTGATACAAGTGGGGACTTTTCTTCAAGTTCAACTAGAGTGAAAAGTGCAGAGGGGGAGCATGATAACATTTATTAGTGACCTGATAATAAAGCCCTGAGCAGAGAGAATACCGACACATTTAATATAGCACCTTATGGCAGGAAAGCTCATCGGGTAGTCTGCATCTTGGTGAACATTTTCAGCGTTTAACAGCTATTTGGCAGCTATGTCACCACAAAATGTGAAAGGTCTAGAAAACGTGATGTACAACAGGAAGTCAGAAGTAAAGCGAGGCAGCTGGTAAGAGCTTATTTGTACGATGCAGCACCAGATTCTCTGGTTTTGGAAAGACTTGTGTCCATGGAGGATTTCCAAGTGGAGTAACATGACAGGGTGGAGGATTTAAGTAGCTCAGCGAGGACGGCTGCATTATCAGATGGAACTGACTGACTGTCAACTGAGAACATGAGAGAGGAAATGATGAGTAAACTATTTTGCAAAGAGGAAGTATGAGGTATGCAGTGCTGTTATGCAATGGATTCACAGTAATTGTGGTCTAAGTTAACACTGGAAAAAAGACGTATTGTTCTGCCTTACCGCATATGACATGCCTTAATGGATATGTGGCTTAAGTGTTAGGGCAGAGGTCTCAATAATAAATCTGATTTTGTATAAAGCATCATGATGAAGGATGACACAGCTGTCTGACATGAATTATTAGCAAAACCATAAAGGAAAATGCACCACACAATTACCTCACGTTTGCTGTCAAATGTAGACATGTAGTCTTTGTGTTTAAGCTGCTAGCCTAGAAGATTATAGTTATTACTATAGTATATATTAACACTTTCAGAAATAACACGACAAAGAAAACGTCTAATGTGATGTAACATGACTCCTAATGGCCACTAGGATCACACAGGCTAACTCTGAGAGTGAGTGTGAAGAGAATGAATAAATTTAAATATAAGTTTGCTTTTCTGGCTTCAAGAGGGGCTTTATATCTTAAGGAATAGCTGCATCTTTGATCTGAGTGTTGTAAAAACCAATATCATTCTCTTGTGATCTTGATCTCTAACGGCAAAGTGAAACAACAGATGTTATACCTTCATTTGAAATCAAATAAACAGTTATTGTATGAATTAGTCAAATCCCAATAAATGCGTTAAGAGTCAGGTTCAAGAGGTTTTGTGATTCAAGTGCATCTGCTAAGTAAGAAGCTTCATGAAACAGAGCCCACAACACATCAAATAAAGTTGGTTCAAAAAGATCGCTAGATACCGAGCGGCAAAACATACAGACCACCAGGGAGGAGAGACTATACAAGCACTCACTGACTTTTAATTAGTGATCTGTGGTGCAAATTGCTGCTTTATGACATAGTAGTGCCCACTTTAATTTAAGCTTTTACTATGGCAGCTTTGCTAAATGTGTGTACTTCCTTGTCTGGATAACGCCCAAACAATTCTCAGTTAGATGAATCTCAGACTCTTAAGACAACATGATGATGACATGTCTGAGATGTCGAGGGCATTCCAGTGTGGCTGCTGGGATCATGTATACTTGTAATCAGCAGTATAATTGCCAGGAAATGCATCAGAAGTATCCCCGCCAATCTCACATCTGATCAGCTCAGCTCCCTTGTACTCTGGGAAGGGGTTGGGTTATGTAATGACTTCCTGTTAGCCGTTTACCCTTGGCAATCCAAGGCTTGCCTTAGGAGTTACAGGAATACTTCCTGCTTCAGGAAATGTCTATCCCCTTAAAATCCAGTTACTCTGAACATGATGAGGGTTAAAGCACGCATGGAACCCCTGAAAGTACACCAACACCAGTGCAAACCTCACAGATGCTTCCTGAGGTTTCATTGGAGAGCTTGCAGGAGACAGGCTAGAGGTGTGTATGATGGGGTAAGGGTCTATGCTGAACCCCTTCTTGTCATATTTCTGTCATGAAACATTTTGTGTCCTTAGAAATAATGTACAAAACTGAGAAAAAGCTGAACACGGATCTGATTAACCAGCAGTTTCCAAGAATCAGTTGAGAGACAGGTGTCACTTGTTGACAAAGACTTTTCCACTACAGAACGTGCCACTGAATCTCACAGGCCTTTCAGAGCCACAGTGGGCTCCATTCAGCTCAGCTGGTGGACAGGGCGCTTTTTAAGGGCCGTCACTTGATGCCACTGCAGTCACATGCTCCTTGTGCGGCACTGCACTCTGCATGGAGGGGGGGGGTGAAGCTATAAGGCAGGGCCTCTGGGAGGGTGCAAAGGTACAGATGTACAGATGTACAGGTACAGTGTGCCTGCTGTTATAGCTCAGATGTACAGACAGACACGGCTGAGCTTCCAGGGAATGGACAACAAGCAGCACCCAACATATTATAGGACCAGAGATATGCAAGCAGGTGACACATCTTCATCGCAAAGCACTCATATCACCATGATGCCTGAATGTGTCTCACCGTAAAATCCTGTTTCAGTAAATACTAACTAATGGAGTAATACATTCTGAAAATACAGTTTCCTAAGACCTTTAAATCCTCTGCTCTAAACATTTCACCTTTCATTAACACATTTCACTGAATCTCTTTTAGAAACCTACTTAACATCCACAGTTTATGCACATCAATAAACTCAGGGTCTTATAATAAACAGTTTTACAGGACAAAGAAGTCCAACCACAGTCAGCCTCACACACAATCCCACTAGTCAACAGTTAAATGCTGTCAGAGAACCAGATAAAAACCAAAACCACCATCCAGCCATCCAACTCAAAACAAGTGAGACATGAATGAGAACTTTCAAAGCTTCACAGTTTCATTCCATACAGATATGCATGTGGACCAGAGGTGTGTGTGTAAGACTGTCACTGGAACCCAGTAACCTCATGGGCTACAAACTGTAGCAACCAGTGAACAAATGGTTCAACCAGAGATGGATGAGAGGAGACTTTCTCAACATTGTTTGCCTTTGACATGATCTCTGTCTAGCCAGTCAATGTATTAGAGATGTTTTTACACAAAAACAGATCATATTAGGTTGCACACATTGCCACCTGTTTGGGTTTGGATGATTGATAACAGTCTCAATCATTAATGAGCCATGACATAGTAATGGAAATAAACAATGAGCATATTAAATACACACATCATATCAGCAGAGCACATTGTATGCTAGCCCTCTGCACCCTGTAACAGGAAGTGGTGTAAATGTCTTGCTGGAGGTGTTTAACCTCTGATAAACCTCTAATCACCAACTGCTTCTACACATGCAGCCTTTGACAAAAATCCCAGAGAAGAATCTGCTGGGTAAGCATCGTATCTGTATGAGCTGTGTCTCTTGAGTAAAACAAAGTCATCACATTATCAGAATAAGGAGGACAGCTCAAGAACACTCTTACTGCTGTAACACATTCCCTCTGTGTGTCAACTAATCACAATATTCAAAAGGAAGTGGTATATCCCGTTGTATTTCACATCTGCCTGCAAAAATTCCCCAAAATGAGAAGTTCATGTTGAGCTGCGTACAACACTGTTTCACCCACTTCTCTGATGCAAAGTAATAACACTATCAAATGATTAACTATACAGGATGTCTACTCTTAATATCCAGTGAACTCTGCATCCACCAAGACTTTATGCCAGATTGAAGACCATGTGACGCCAACACACACCTGGTACCTGCAGCTTCTAAGTTATGCACCTTGCACCAAATGACATAACAGAGCACATTCATGTAAACCCAAAAAAAAAAAATCTTCCTAGAATTTCATCGTTCTCAAGATGTTTATGTCAGAAGCAAAGGTCCACCGCCACTGCTGACTTCATATATTCATTACCTCATGACAGACCTTTGAGCTGTTAAACAGCAGCGTGCAATGGACTTTACATAATGGCAATTAACCTGGACAAATGCTGCCATGCACTTGAGCTGCCCAATTTTCAACAGCAACTCTCAGCGGAGGAAATGCCGTACGTTACATAACTGTGGAGCTAGAAAGACTACATGTCCAAAAGTCAGTGGTCTCATACACACTGCTGGAGTGTAAACTGCACTCAAACCAACTTAGTGCAAATTTTCCCAAAAGTCATTTTGCACTTACTTGAAACAAACATGCGAGTAAATAAGCTGACGCCGGCAGCAGAGGGTGATTGGTTCAGCCTTTACGTCTCTCTGTCTGGTAACTGCAGTCTCTTTAAAGTTATGTGACTGAGTTTATCTAGCGTACCAGTGCTAAAGAATGTGAACCGTGGTCCAATGCAAACTCCATGGAGACTGTGCACAGGGTCATATCTCACCTGCAATCCAGACAGTGGGAACACACGGATGGTAGCTAGACACATCAGAGCTATATCAGGCTAAGTCAGGAAACTCCAAACACAAGTGCACCCTCCAGCCCTCTTTAAATACCTCAAACCTGAGTGAGATTCCTGCTTGTCAGTCAGTCTCCAGATTACCGTAAGGAGAAGCTTCAGTTCAACGGCTCCACTGAGAAGACACATATTACCTGGTTGTCTGGAATCCAGAAGGTCACTGGGACAAGGCGTCATCATTTCATACTCCGTCAGCTGTAAGCTGTGGTTATTCAAAGTAAACCCATGTGTTTCAACATCAAACATGGAGCTCCATGCTCAAGCCAATCCTAAAAATAGGAGGTAAACGGAAGTGGATTCCACACCGTGCCAAGGGGCTTTCTGCACTAAGCAATAAACTGCTTGTAGCTGAGCCAAATAATACAACAGAACAGACAAGTGTGATGCAACACATCTGATCCATTTTTCAGTTTCTCACAATAATAACTGTTTACGCTTACTGATCATACCACCATTCAAACTACAGCCAACTGCCATAAGAATACTTGAATATAAATATTTCTTTGTGTCTGACAGGCATGTCATTGAGAACCTCATAGCATGTACCTGACAAGCTTACTGATGACTTCTATTCAAATTCAGCTGCAATGACCAATTTGCATAGTAGGTGCACTGCATGTTTGCTCTCTGTGGACCAAAGTGCTGCTAGGTTCTGGTGCCTGGTGCGCTTTATTTCATTTGCAAGACATATAGAAGTAGGCCAAAATCTGATATAGTCTGTCCCTGAAGGGGAAAAAAAACAGCTGAATGGAAACAAAAAAAACTTGTTTGAAAGATGAGTAATACACACAGTTAGCAAATACCTGCAGGGCTAAAAATTGTCACAACTAAAGACATTGAGACCTTAAGTGTCAACATATGGCCTCAATTTGAAAAGATCATGTAGGTGTGGACTACTTTTCATTTGTTTCTATCACATGGAGAGAGCAGCATATTGACTAGTCCAGTTCTCTGAAAGAACACATTTTTACGTTGGACACAGGGTTAACTTAGCTGTGATGACCATCCGTTGTAGTTCTACATCAAAATGACCCGATGAAAGTAACAAAAAATAATCTACAACACAACTGAACCATTACCATAACTATGTAGCTGCATACAGCTGAAGCTACTTTTGGTCAATGTGCTTCCATTTTCAAACCATATATTAATTTTAAAGAACTTTACCATGATTAGTGAGAGGAGAGAGAGAGAGTGTTGTCCTGTCATACTACTTTTATATCTATGCAAAAAAAGGCAGTCAATGCACACAGTGTCCTTTCCTCAACATATTCACCCAAGCCAAAAGGAAGTTGCATTGAGTATACAGAGATCAAGTTATTGTTGTGTGGTCTGGCTACATACTCTTTTCCTGCACTGCACTGAAAGTGCTTATTTCTTTTGGTGTTAAAGCTCAAATATATCAAATAGGCTGTACTTTGTTTGTCTTTACAACTTCTAGCCAGGCAAAACAACAGACCTCTCATTTACAAGTCTATCTTCAGGGAAAATGTGTACGTGAATTAATAAACTACCTGAGACAATGATTAAGATCACAGATAAAACACAAGATGTCAGATCATAAATGTTAGTAGATATTCAAACAGGGAAAAAAAAAAAGATTTGTGCTGATTTTGGCTACACAAGGAAAGGCCAACATATGATCTGTTTGACTTGGAAGCCCCTGATAGCAGCATGGATGTCTGGGAAAAGATTAAGACTCAAACATGACCCAAAGGTCAGAAAGTGCAAAGGCTGTGTCAGCTGGATAGTTAACATAGTCAAACCTCTTCAAAGGCACTATAGGAATATGATCCATCTGAAAGCTGGATGGATCTCCCTATTAACAACAGCTCAACAACTAAAATAACCTTATTCTGAAACAAAGTCATAAGGGATCCGGTCATGACACTGCTGAACATTCATTTGCGTGTGTGCTCTTGATAAATCTGTATGATCAGGTCCACAACCCTAAAACCACTTCCTCAAACAGGAGTGGACTCAACAGGCACATACCCACTGTATGCTTCTGAGATTCAGCTGATGTCAATCCTGGAATACACTTAAAAAGCAAAGTCTAACAATACTCAGCTCATTGGAAGTGCTTCTGTTGTTACACTTAACTTCAAGTCTTATGTTAGGAGTCAATAATAGTCAACTCAATTAAGGTAAAGTTACATCGTGCATCAAGCAGCAACTGTTTCTAATTCAATGTACATTTACCTGTTGCACTGTATGATAGTAGGACTTAAAGGCCATTCTATGTAGGAAAGTGTGCCTTGTTAGTTAAATGTCGAGTTGACTCATAACAATTCAGACTTAGAGTATTATTTCGTGCACTATAAAAGGTAGCCTTTTCAACTACGTAAGTTCACTTATTTCTGTTTCCTTCCTGGATAAAACTATTTAGGTATGAGTAATGCTCAAGTTCATACAGTGGCTGTCTGGAGGATGTGGTTAATCATTTCAAAGAGAAAAAGTTAAAGCCTTCGCGTTACAACGATTTAGCATTAACAAGGGTCCAAGCTGCTAACACTGAATATATTTCATGAGCAAACAGCTTGTCATATCAAAACGGTTAATGTTACCCATACTACCTTACTATCTAGGATGAGATTAATGAATTATATATATACGTATATATATACATGAATGCCTGTAGAAAGTCGTATATCTGTATTCAATAATAGACTACCACAGTATGGCTAACGTTACACTTCCACAGGCCTCAGAACCACACACAGCATTCAGATTCCGACGTTAACTCAAAAGAGAGCGAATTGAGATATACAGCCATGTCAATAACCAATAAATCAAGATACTCACAATCCAAATGTTTCTTTTTTGGGCCCATTATTTCATGTGTGGTCGCCTTGCACACAGTTTTGGAAATCGCCGACCCGGTGACACTGTGCTGAGCGGCGGTTATCCTGTCTGTAATGCTCTGTCCAGACATCCTCTATCAGCTCAAATAAACGGTCACCGTTACAGAAACGTTTCCAAATCCAGCAGAATAGCCTGGCTTTTGTGTACGGTGTCGGTCTTCAAAAGCTCTGTGCCACCTGACAACAGTGGAGACAAGAGAGAGAGAGAGAGAGACAGAGACGAATAATGAGACGACGGCAGGCGTTATATTTCGCTTGTAGGCTAGCTAGCGAGCTAACTTATGAGATATATTCACCCACATGACTTTAGTTAAAGACAATTAAACTGCAGTAAATACTATACATAGTTTATGACTGTAGGATACGAACCCAGTCTTTTAATCGATCCCACACGTCTACGGTCTGCTCACCTCTTCCCCTACAAGTCTTTCTCACATACCGGAGCAGACAGACAGAATAAAAATAGAAGCTACTTCCGGACAGGAGTTTTCACGATAAAAGCTATACTTAGTGAGCCGTGCTGAGACGCATGATGTACGATTGTTATTATCGGAGTGGATTTTCATTCAATTAAATGCAGGTAAACATCGACTTTAGATTGAGATAAAGGGGAGCAACCACTACAAAGGATAAAATATACTTTATTAAGATACTGTCGGGTATTGAGAATTCAGTCCCTAATAACGCTTCCCTGCAAATGAAGCTATGGACAAAAATGGGTTGTTGCAGCTGCAAATAGTGCATGCCTACAAATATATGCCTGCTGAAACTAACAGTCAATCATTTAAACATACAAACAACTCAGGAAGATATCTATTGTGTTTTAATGTCATTAATGATTAAATTCAAGCCTTTGTTTTGGAGTCCAATATGTCAGTTCCGGGATTTTTGTGGTTAAGTGTGGGTATCTTGATGCGGCTCTCGTTCTCGCTTTCTTTGGTTCCCACGCTGAACTCCGTCCAGTGTTTTTTTACAGCGCCTCCCCCTGCTGGGTTTAAATCATCGTTTAAATGGACCGAAGGTTTTGGAGGAAAATGGCGGGTCTATTTCCTGGCCAGCACTGACCTCTCATAACTTTTGCACACGATGCACAAAATAGCTGTGTAGATGACGGCCTCCCGCTGTGAGGTGTGTGTGGGTTTACCTGTCCTCCGCCCTGTGTGTGTCTGATATTCATTCCTCTCACACATGGCTTATGTGTGCCTTTTGTATCCATCGTTAAATGCTGTTCAACATGTACATAGGCCTATTGGCTTTAGTGACAATTATAATAAACTTACAATAATGGCTAACACAAATCAAATACTTACTGAAAGTCAAATATGAATTTCATTACTTATACTATATTTTCATGTTTACTTGTAACTTGTGTGTCTTTTAGTATCCATATCATTATTACTTAAGATTAAACGGTCATTATATTTATATTAGGTAGGATTTTCACAAGGAATGTTATGAAAACTCTTTACTTTGAAATACACGCCTATTTATCTTATTGATGGGCATCATTTATCACATATTCACAGTGTGATTAGAACAAATCATATATGATGTTATCGCAGTCCCTGGTGGTCTAGTGGTTAGGATTCGGCGCTCTCACCGCCGCGGCCCGGGTTCGATTCCCGGTCAGGGAACAGAGATTTTCTCGCTCTTAATGAGCCCTTGAACAAAACGAATTTCACTTCAGGAACCAGCGATGCAATTATGACATGTTTCCATACAGCACATTCCCCACTTCGTGAGGGTCATCTGCCCTTGCTCAATGCACAGTAACGTGACATGTAGCTGCTATTACAGCGCTACTCGATCTCTGGAAAGTGCTTTTATTCTGTTTTGCATGTCTAGTGATGGAGCTATTTTGGGATCCACTGGAAAATAGGAAGAGAAGCGCATGTTTTATTGACATGATCAAAAAAGTCAGGCAAAGAATAATTTTTTTTAGCAGGCATTTGAGTCATCAAGCGATCTGTTCAGGGTGTTTCCTGCATGGAGGCCTGAGAGTGGGAATCATGTGAGAAGCAGCTGGTAGAGTACAATAATTGAATCACTGTCAGCGTTGACTCAGCTCCTGTGCCTCTTCCCATAATTACCTCTCAGTAATACGGATATCACAGAAAACTTCCTCTTTTAGCTCCCCAGCAGTTAACACTTTGCTGGCTCTCATGCATAGTCAAGATTTAGTTCTGGTATTTCCGACAGCACTTGAACATGCTCTCCTCTCCCCCTCACTTGATTTCGTATAACTTTGAGGACATCTAGTGGTCGACATTTATAATGATAGATTTCATGGGTTTTTTTGTTTGCTTCTTTGTTTCCTTGTGTGTTTGTTTCTTGATCTTGGTTGACAAAATCAAGTGTTGTGAACAAACATTTTTGTGGACATCTACCAAACATCAGAGTCAACTTACAATCTATTTCTGTTTCTATGTCAGTGTTTTCTTACATTTCCTTGAGTTTCTCAACGAGTGTTGTATGTGGGTACAAAATGGTGAATCTGGAAGAAAGCCTGTACTCTTTTAGTCAGTGAGACAAAAATACACACTATCCTGTCCCAAGGTTGGGGCTGCTTGCTTCCAACCGAAAACTCTGTAGAGATGCTTAATCGTCCATCCTCACAAGCATCTAAACCATCTACACCAGCATGAGCAGGACAGCACCACTTAAGCCAGTTTCATCAACAGATTGAATGTTTTGTTGTTCATTTGATGAGTTTCTGTCACTATGAAATTGTGTCCCAATCAACTTAAGTTGGGAAATGGAGACTTTAATAATAAATTTATAATGAATTCTACACTTTAGTGAGGAATGATGACATCTATCACCTGTAGAAGCAGGCATTATTTAGCAAATATCCTTTTATTGATATGAAACTGTCTCCATAATATAAAAAATGCGAGGCTGCAAGAAAGCTGTTTGCATAAGAGACCCACTGACAATCATATTCAGTCAAATCAGTAATAAATGAATGACTTGGCCAATAAATCATTTCAAATGTTTTATTTTAAAAATCACCTATTGCCCAGTTGTATTATAATGATACAATGATAATGTAGTAAGAGTCTGTGTATTGTCATTGCAGGCATCTAGATTGTTAGATATGAGTGTGTTGAGAAATTCACTATTACTGCATCTGATGAGTCCATCACCCTTGACAAAATTAAGTAAACATGGCTGTTTATTGCATCTCATCATCACCTACTCCTATTTCATCTCTTTATTTGATCATTGACTCAATAAGAGGGGGAAATTTACAATTACGATGTATGCATGCCATGATTATTAGCACAGACACCTGTACATCATGAAGAAAATGTAGTTTATATTCAAACTTGACCTATCTACTCATGAGTGTATTCAATGCCACCAAATTGACAACTGATACATGATACATGACACATGAGAAACATGTGCTACTAAAAGTATTAATTCTAATTTTATATCTTGTCCATGTTATAGTTTATTTCAGCATATGAAATTCTGATTTACTGTGGTCATGTTAGAAAGGCTTTTCGTTTTTCCTGCAACAGCTATATTGCTCAGACAGAGACTCCATCCTCCTCTGAAGAATGTATTTGTCATGTATATAAAGGCTATGTCACCAGGGAGGACAAGCTTATACGGGGATACTCTCTGAGGGACACTGAGAATGATGCAAAGACTTGGTTACTTGTATGCATGCCAGGTGATGACATTTTAGCCAACAAAAGCAGAGAGACCTGCCCTTTCATTTCGTCAAAGACGCAAAATTATTTGTGTGCCACTCAAACTGCTAAAGAGAGCTCAGTGTGACGGCACCCAGTCTAGATTGATTTCACTCCAGATAAAGGATCCTCAGATCTTTTTCTGCCGAGAGAGATGATCACTTTTATCATAGTTTGAACGAAATACCAGAGTTTTGAAAGATAGGCTGATTTATTGTCTTCTGTGACCTTATTAAGTGGCATATTTCCACCAAAACTGAGGCCATTGATACATTTGACCTACTAACATTATCATTTTATATACAGTACGGCAATGTAATTTGTCAAACAGAAGGAAGTCATTCTGACCTATATGTCTATGTAGTGAAGGGATCTAACACGCAATGCAAGAAAGACAGCTGGATGTTCATGATTCAAAGCACGATCATCTTTACTTTACAAACCCACTGTCGCTTTGCTGACCTCCCATAAGATCATCACTAGGTAGCTCATAAAATGCACACATATTTTGACATCCATGAAAACAAAGAGCCTAATTAAATATCTGTGTGTGGGCTATCTAAAATAGAGTTGAAAAGCAGTTGAAAAGCTATAAACATGATAAGTGTAGAACTACAATTAACCCTTAATAATTAAAAAAAACAAAAAACAAGTAAGACTTTCTTCTATTGTTGTGAAATGAATCCATTTGTTCCTTAGTGCAGTTTTACTTTACAGAATTAATTCAAATATTTGTGACAACGTTTTTCAATTCAATAAAAATCAATAGAAAAATAAAAATAAAACGGATTGATCACAGCTGAATATACTGGACCAAATGATTTGTTCTGATGGATATGTTATTGACAGAATGATGTACCAACTGAAAGCAAATCAGTTGTCACACATTTTGAATCCATGTGAAGCAGTCACCATGGAACTTTATTAATATGAGTTAGCTTTATTTATCAAAGACAAGAAAGATGCTTTTTGCAAGAGAGACATGAGAACAAATTACAAATCATCACACACACACACACACACACACACACATCAGTATGGGTTTCTGTTTTGAAATGAGAAATAAGCTCTGTTCAGGTATGAGAATACAACTAGAATTTTTAGTTTTTGAGTTCGGTGTATGGGGGGCACCTTGATGGATATTGGTGACATTTATATTGTGACTCACCAGATTTCACCTCAGGTCTGAATAACAAATCCTTCCATTATGTGAAACAGCAGCTCCAAGCAAATATCCCTGCTGCTATCAAAGAAAGCTAGAATTACATTAGATTAATATCATTGTGTTTTCTACCAGAGAAGAGAGTGTAATTGATGTCTCAGTTTGTCACAGTTGATACTATGACCCTGAGAACTACATGTTGAAAATATTAAAGATTATTAAAACCTTTTTCTTTGCATTTGAAATGTACTTCTGAATGAAAAGTTCCTTACCTAGAATTCTGTCTAAGATACTCCTCTTATCCTTACCCAGCATTTTACATTCTCTAAAGCTCTAGCCATGATTGCACTAGCTCTTGTAGTTGGCCTTTTTAACAAGACGACATGAGAAATAAATTGAAAGTCTTTAATAGAGACTAAATTCAGAATTTCTGGCTCAAGGCATGCTCCAAGGACAGAGAATCATTTATGTCGCTCAATCAGGGAGATCAATCTCAATCTGTTGAGCAAATCAGTGAGGCTTAACTTTTGAGGGCTATCCAATGAGCAACATTGTCCTGGTTTGTAACAAATATAAAGTTGTTACAGAAATGTGAAGAGAAGTATTTATTACCAGAAGCATGAGAATACATGCTCCTCATGTCTGGGAGTTTGTACTAAAAGGACTGTAGCTATGGGAGGTTCCCACTTGGTTTTTGTATCTCAGTATGCTAAAGCCTCATATTAGCTTCAGTTGTATGTATGTTTGCACATCTCTCACATACAAATCACAGGAGGGGATCTCTTCCCAGCCAGTATAGACAGGAGGAATGATTGCAGTGGCTAAAGCCCATTTTAAACAGAGATCCCGCAATATTGTCATAAAGAAGACCTGTCATTATGCCGGCTTTGCTTTTACATTACACTGAACCAAACAAAGCCAGCATAATGCTGCCTTTGTGTATGATTTTAGATAGCATGCCAGTGTTCTGGAATCGGTGACGTGTAACATAACAGTGTCAGCTTCTAGTGTGTGTAGTCCTGCCATGCCGGCTGTTCCTTTTACACAGATGTTGATCTGGCAGTGTGACTTCCTCTGCTGTCGGCTTAATGGCGGAACCATTCACCCACAATTCCGTGTTGGTACGTTTCATATAGAACGGTGAGGCAGAATAAGAGTGCAACATTCCAGCCTTGAACAGGCTTTATAAAAGAGGCTTAAAACTCTTTCAATGTACATATTGGTATTATTTTAAAATAAACTTGCAAAAATGTGAAACTATCCTTTAGTTAGTGAGTTTTAGAGGTGCTGGTGCTTTGGACAGAGTAAGGCTAGCTGTTTCCAGTCTTTGTGCTAAGCTAAGCTAACCAGCTAACCTACAGACATAAGATCTTCTCATCTAACTGCTGTCAAGAACACATATAAGCATATTTCCCAAAATATCAAGCTATTAATATATTATTGTTTTCAAACAACCATACCTGTATTAAAATATCATTTTCTGGAAGTACCAACAGCTATCAAACAATGCAAGTGAGGAGATGTCACATTATGTTGCGTCAATCAAAGAACAATGCAATGAAGAAAGCATTTGTGTATAAATCCATATCTCATTCTGCCTATGTAATGTTACAACAATCTAAAGGTTTTAAAAAAACAACTAGAGTGATTTAAAAAAAAAAAAAGATAGATTCGCAAATGAACTGAGATTTCTTCTTATCAGTGGATCCATGGTTGTGATTAAGGTAACAACTGAAGGGAAGTAAACACTAAACCCCATGCCTCAATGACCAGAACACTACATCATTTTCTGTACACATTCGCCTTATAAAAAAAGAGAAAAATGCATATTCCAAATAGAGGGACAAGTGCGTAGTGATGCACTGCACACATTGTGTGCATATGTTAGTGCACTAAAAAAACTCTTGAATTTGAATGACCAGGCCACTGCAACTGCTGTTTCATACTGCACCTGTTGGTTTTGGAACACAACACAGTTTTTCTGTCTCATAGCCTGTAAACAGGCTTTACAGCTTTTTCTGCCCAGCAGCTGTTGCTCAAGTTGTACAGCCTATTGCTCAACAGGACACCATATTGGAAGGAGAAATTAGGGAGCACAAAAACTGACCGTGGAAAGCTTAAATTTTATATGATGACACGTTTATTATTCATATTTGTTGCACATTTTGAATACAGCAATATTCTTTCTTGCACAACAAAGAACTAATAGTTTTTTCTGTTTATGCACCATTGACCATGGTAACCTGAAGAGCTCAGTGAGACAGCCCTTAATTCATCAAAGGTAAACAAGTCACAAATGAGAGAAGAGGAAAGTTTTATAAAAAAAAAATGTATTTGAAAAACAATGTTAGCTTGTCAGCATGTACCGTATATACAGTGCATTATATTCCTAAGAAGAGTCTCTGTGTTTCCGGTTCAGGGTGAGAGATTATAGGTTGCTGTGTTGTTGTCAGGTACATCTTGACTGTCTGTTGTTGCTATGAAAAATAATCTTTGTTCAGGCTCGAGTAAAACCTTGACACTGATGAAACTACTGGTGCTCAAGTTGTCAACAAGTTCTTCAGTAACTCCATACAATCTTTTTATGCTTTTGCCAAGAGAATGTATGATTTCCATGAATTCATAGATGTCATATAACATGACCAGCAATTAACACATCCAGCAAACAGCCAATGGGATGCTTTGCATTCACATGGTCTGTACAGAAACCTCAGGATTTAGCCATAAGTAGACCTGTGGTTTGTGTAGTAGTGCTGAGGTTTGACATGTCAATTTGTCTGTTTGTGCAAGGTGATGAAAAGTTGGCCCCCATGGTTGCCATGTTCCATGGACTAACATGCTCTCTAGCTGGTAAGACCAACTGGATCTAACAATCAGGCATATGGAGTGATGAAACGAGCTGTGGATAATTGAGGTGCTGGGGTACTCTAGATGGCTATCAGTCTGCAGTAAAGCGATGAACTACCTCCAGTTTTTGGCCAAGATTCTCGTAATTACAATTTATCTGGATTAGCAATGTCCTTCGAAATAAGAAGTCGCCATTCCCCAACTCTCTGCGTTCAATTCTTAGACAGGTCTCCAGGTGAATAGCAGAGCAGCGAAGGAACACTGCTGAATGTCACTACTTCCCAGTAGTTTGTACAGGCAGCTTTAACATGATGTTTTATATAGGAAGACCATGGTGGATTGAGGGATCACAAATGGTACCTGAACACCCTTGAACAGTGGATTTGAAATTAAATCATCACCAAAATGACTGCTTAAGCTATAAAGAATGATAAAAAAAAAAAAACACGGCAGGTGAAGGACAAAGGCTACTCTTGATCACCTTAATTGCCTGAGACAAACGAGGTAAGGGCACATTACACCTTAAATAACTGTACTATAACTGTCAAATACTATAGCAATAGTAAGTTTTCTTGAAGACAGGATGTGATGCATTATTAAAGCTGATGGAGCACTGCAGGGCAGATTGTTGATAAAACACCACAGAGGTAAACTTTAACTGGAACTAGTGTGAAATATTTAGGTGATGGCAGCCGTCTGTGTCTGGCGGAATGAAAAATACATGTGGGTGAATTTTCAAATGGACAGAAGAAAGAAACCTAACAAGTGGCCCACTGGAACTAAAGTGAGAAGTTTGCTCTAAACTGCCAATGCAATGTCCTTTCTATCTCATATTCCATATTCACAGAATCCCTGTTTGTCCTCTGTCTGGTTCTCACTGTGGCCAGCCCGTCCCATATACTGCTGTCCATATGGAAGATGGGACAGCGAGGACCAGCTAATCCCTTGAAACTCCATGAACTTTGCTTTCTTTTGCTTTGCTCTCTGTATGTGGTGGGAGTCCTGTGACCAGGAATCAAAGTTTGGGGATCAGGTAGGAGGCCGGCAGTGGCTTGCAGCCCCACTGAGCAGATTGCCTGCTGCTGTGCTGACTGAGGACTGCTGTACACAAAGCATGAAAAGTGTGGATTCCCGGGGCCAAGGGCCCGTGTGGTGGGCTCTGCACTCCCCGATCGGCCCGGGGAGAAAGGAACGGCTCAGTCAGCAGGCCAGGGCCACTGGAGCGATGAAAAGATAATTCCCCCCCCCCACCGCCACTGGACCTCATGCGGCGTCAAACCATTTGTGAGCAGTGACAGAGCCAGATTGGGCCGAAAGGATATGAGTGGGAAACTTCAAAACCTGCTCATGTTTCTGTGGACGTGAAAGGATTTGTATAACACATTCAGATTTGATGGACTTTCCCATGTTCGCTCTGGACAGCCCTTTTTTGTTGACATGTTCAAATAATGAATCTCTTATGTGTAGGATCCCTTTTTCCCCCCCTGCTCCCAAGTCCTGTTTCTAGTTGTCGGGTAGGGATGCTGTGCGGACCATTCCATCGTCTGTCCCAAGCTTATGGAGTACCGCTGACTTGCCGGCTTCCAGGAACCAGGGTGAGTGGTTCTACTGCTTAGAGAGCAGCGGTCTGCCCTTTTACCTCAAGCTGCCAGGAACACCATCATCTGCTGTCAGGGCTAGAGAGGCTAACTACAAACTTGGTGCAATTACTCCTTTAATTTAACTGTTTCCTTTAGGACTGAGTCTTGCATCTGTGACTGACAATGATTATGTGATAAGAGGTTTTCACAGGACAATGAGATGAGCACACAGAGATAAGCCATTATACTTTATGAAATGACTGTAGTTATCAGCACATTATCAGCATCATTGCTTAGAACTTTGATGCCAAAGCTGCAGGTGTTCATAGATAATTCAATGTGACATTTGCTTGCTTTGATACTGTTTGGCAGGCATATGAATGATGTTCCTCTGAAGTCACAACTGTTACAAGATAACGGATATCTTTTGGGAAAATCTTCCCTTGCACACTTGCAGAGAATATCTTGAGTTTTTTTCCAGCAAAAATAATTAAATATATGATAAATTTCCCTTTCTGTTTCCCAGCTTTAAAGGTTACATTTTGTGAAGTGACAGATGAAATGCATGACTGGATTTCTTACATTAAGTGCAAATTCTTGCTCTGTTTCAGGTGCTGACATGGAACATATATTTTTGATTCTTTTACTGTTTAGTAAGGCCTCATCAGTTGGAGCTCAATTCAATGGATACAACTGTGATGCCAACTTTCACAGCCGCTTCCCTGGTGAGGAACGACACAGATTCACACCTCTTGTTTCAGAAGTACTGGATGGAATTTACAGATGTATATCTTTTTAAAGGAAAGTTATTCTCAAATTAGCTACATTTTCCAAAGGAGAGATAATAGAAACATTTTCTACCCACAGACCAGTTGATAACCACATGTGATTTGAACAATTTTTTTTTTTTTAAAAATTACATTTCCAAAAATTTGTTTCCTTTAAAATAATAATAATTTTATTTGTAAAGCAATTTTCAAGCCAGGAGCACAAAGTGCTTTTCATAGACAGCACAAAAAAGCAATCTCAACACAAGAAAAGCAAAATACAAGCATGGAATTAAAAGACCGTATAAAAATAAATAAATCATCAAATAAATAATCCAAAGGTAAAACCGGTGAAACAATTAAAATCAGCACAACACAGCTGTATTATGTAAACAAATAAGACTAGTTGTCAGGAGACAGGATTTAAAAACAGAAACTGCATCAGCAGACTGAACACTAACTGGAAGACTGTTCCAAAAACTTAATTTTAGGAACAGAATAATTCATACTTGTATGTCACCTAAAATACACATTCAGGATTAGTCACTATTTCTATTTATCCCAGCTATACAACAAAATGAACTTGTGCCTCATTTTTATGTATCTGCATGTGTGTGTGTGTGTGTGTGTGTGTGTGTGTGTGTGTGTTGCAGCGGAGAGGGATATCAGTGTGTACTGTGGTGTGCAGACCATCACCCTCAAGATCAACTTCTGCCCTGTCCTCTTCTCTGGCTACACCGACACTGATATGGCCCTCAATGGTCGTCATGGAGATGCCCACTGCCGCGGATTCATCAATAACAACACCTTTCCCACCGTGGTAATCTTTAGTATCAGCCTGGCCACGCTGGAGTCTTGTGGCAATTCCCTCGTGGTAAGAAGAGTGGTTTAATTGATTATTGCACAGAATTTACAGAGTTACTGTCAGCATCACTGACACGGCACACTGTTGATGATGTATCTGGATTTGATGCTTTAACTACTAAGCAGGTTATGTTGTTGATAAGGTGATTAAGACCCACAGTAATAACATCACTTTGAGAAAATATGGCTCACTGTAAAGAGAGGATAATTGAAGCTTGTGATTCAGAGAGCAGGCATGCAGACACTTCCTGCTGAAAACGGTGTAAGAGTGTGTCATTAAATGACTCACAGACTTAGATGATTCTACATTTACTGTGTAACATTTTATGTGCTTACTAATTACAAGCAGAGCAGACACTAACTGAAGCTAAAATATTTAAAAACAGTAAAAAGCCTCCCAACTATTTGTAAAAAAAACAACAACCCCAAAACGATTAGATGTGACTTTCATTTCAGCCAGCTGTCTCGTTCACAGTATCCATGTTTAGATGTTGACAAGTTGCGTTTATCCTGCATGGGAATGAAATCCAGCACTCGTTATCTTGGTGAAGGGGCTGCTGTGGGATCTTAGAGGCCCTGTCAGGATGATGAGTGAAAAACAATTCTTAAAACAGTTTAGAATGAATTGTTGCTGAGTGAGCTGTCTCTCCCACATGTTTTGGCTGAGTGTCGAGCTGGATGGAATGAGACAGTTCCTGGAGGGTCCGTTATCAGATAAGGAGGGACTGAGTTGGGGATTAGTGAGGTGCATTAGTATGCTCAGTGGTTTGGCTGATGGTATCAAACCCCAGTCCAGTATACCCAAAGTAAGACAATGCTGGTGAGTTAGCGAGCCAAGAGGATGAGTGTTACCCACACTGATGTTGTTCACTGCAGGTCTCCACAGCTCAAGGACCCAATGCTTATGGGAACCTGTCACTGGTGCAGATTGGAAACATATCAGGGTATATTGACACGCCCGATCCCCCCACCATCATCAGTTACCTGCCAGGTCTGCTGTACAAGTTCAGCTGCAGTTACCCGCTGGAATACCTGGTCAACAACACACAGCTGGCCTCGTAAGTCTCTCATGATCATTTCCACTTTTACACTGGTTTGAAAGTGCTTTTTGGTTAGTGCAGTAAGGCTAGTAGAGTGCCACAGAAGGCGTATATTTAAATGGGTAACAGCAAATGTAACATTTATATTGTTCAGTTTTTGTTGACTCTGTGTCAGAGAGGTGCTGATTCAACACCAGGGTCATTTCTGAGGCTGAGGTTCTATATATAATTAATACACTTTACAGAGTGCAATCTTATCATATCTCACAGGATGGACAAAATATAATGTACCTATTAAAATATGTGTAAATATGTGTAAAATATGTGATCAGGGGCAACTCCACTACAAATTGTGGCCTCAAAAAGATCAACACCCCTCTGACACAGGGTCAACAAAACCTGAACATTTAAACTTCACTAAGGACCTATTTTTTCAAGGGCTATTGTTTTACATTTCATCATATTTTACAGGTTGGCCCACCACTATTATACAATCTATAAAACTGGATCTAGTTGAAAGAACAAAACAGAGCTTATACAGCAAGGCCAAATTCTTACACCTGCCATTTAATTATGTGTATTCCTAAGTTTGTTTTAAACTATGGATATGAAAATAGAGATTTTACATCTGAATTTAGGATTGAAGATTATAAAACATTTCCTTATATCTGGCCAGGATTGGTTCAGTGTGATTCATATATGGTTTCAAGGAATTCTGTGTGTTAACAAGTAGCAGAAAAAGCGGGGAGATAGGCTTAAAGTGCAGCTCAAATTTGCTTTTCTTTATTAATATTGTGAGTATTAGCATAACAGCACCTATGCTTACAGAATTATTTTCTGCTGGAAAAAACATGCAAATGTCAGGGAAATGTCACCTTTCAAAATCAGCAGCTTTCATCTGTTTTTTTTATCTTTATTGAAGGTCAGCAGCTGCAATCTCAGTGAAGGACAGCAATGGTACTTTCATCAGCACGTTGAATCTACTGCTTTACAATGTAAGTTCATATTAGTCAAGTCTAAATATTTGTTATTTTGCTGTTATTTTTGGAGCAGAGGCTGTTGCATTGGAGACAAAGCTAAAGCATAAAACAAAGCCATATTTGCATCAAAGAGTGAGATGCCGCTATGCAGCGATGTTAAGTTAATCTGCACCTTTTACATCTGTAATTGCAACGATTTCTGAAAATGATGATCCATGTATGAGACAGGGAGATACTGAAAGCTGAAAAACCCTTTTATGCAGCTCAAGTAGGCAGCAAATTACCTTTAATCCTGTAATTGGAGAAGATTATACTCAATTTACCCTCAATTCATTTCAAACCTTGTCGATTTGAACCAAACACCAGTAAATGGGATTCTGTGGAAACCAGACAATGGACATGCTGGGATTCATGAGGTGCATTGAAACAGGACGAATCACTTTCAACAAGATGAAAGCAAAGAATCAGGAAATGTAAGAATATGCTGACATGCTATTGTGCTTTATGTACAGGACTCATCGTACGTTCAGCAGCTGTCCATCCCCATGGCAGGACTGACTCTGAAAACGCGAGTTTTTGCAGCTGTAAAAGCCACTAACCTGGATAGGAGGTATTCATCCAACATCTCACCAGTTTACCATGTTCAATTTAGACTAAAACTACAGTTTTTTAAAAACCAAATCTCTTTATTTTGTCCACTATTATTTGTCTTCTGCCAAGTTGTTGGATCATCATTTTTAAAAACTGAAAAATCACTCCATCCCAAAATAAAATCAAGTACAATGTAACACACCCATGCTGACTACATAGAACAATATACAGAGCTATCCAATGACGCATTTGGCTGCAACATAATGTTGGCCTATATTCAGGTGGTGCCACACTGTAAAAGTACAAGAAAAGCATTTCTAATATTTTATACATTTGAGACATATTTTAATGAGAAATGCAACCTGATTCACAAACACCCAGCTACAAATGAGCTTTGAATCAAAAAATACTCATGGGACTTGGGGAGGATTACGCTGTTAACTGTGTCATTTTGTTCACCTGAGTAAGACCTTTGTGTTTTACAGCCAGCCGCTCCTATTGATGATGCACAGTGGGCAGGGCTGGTCATGACTCTGACTTGTACTTGTCTCAACCTTAATTTTGGGTGTTTTTCCTATTTGATCCTCTTAAATACTCACAGATAGTGAAACGATGTGAAAATCCCATGTTGCAACACACAACTTTTGCTCACCTGTTGCAACACATTTTGTGATTATGTTATGATCCACTAAAGTAAGGCACAATACGAGATGAATAAATTCCTGTTTTTGTTAGCTTTGCCACCATCTTGACTGTGACAAAAAATGCTCTAAATAAATAACAGTGTTTAAATTGAGAAGTTTGGACTTGTTGTCCCGTTAAGTGTTTCATTATTAAGTTTATACAGTTAGGCAAACCCAGGATGCTCGGATACCATTACACAATTCAATGCATCTTAAAGAAAACTGAGACTATACATGCCCCCAGTCACAGTCACTCTACTGAGTGCACTCTTCTAGTTGCTAAATCACTTCTGACTCTCTCCAGTCAAACGGACGTAACTCCCGATTGATTTTGAACATGACTCAGAGTGGACTTTGTCAGGTCTTTGTCATTCAATCTTGCCTGTAGGACTGATGGTGGGTCAGGGAGAGACTTTGCCTGAGGGGAGGGTGTAAACACAAGGACTATTCAAACTGTTTAGCAGTTTGGCTCATTGTTTACCTTATTACCATATCCTGATCTCCTCAGTCACCATTAATACCATAACTCAGTTTATGCTAATGTCCAACCCTGTCTCCTATAAATATTTATATCCTACTAAATTGCAACAGCAACAAATACATTTTGAAAGTATGGCGACTGGATTATACTTTCTATTAATATTGCAAAATGTTGATACAGCGGAATGTTCACTACATATTTAATTTGCTTTCCTACAATATCTGCTCTTGCAGATTTTATATTCGCTCATAGAAACTACAGCACGATTCAACTTTTTTATTGTTATGTTTAGACACTCACAGCTTGGTTAATATCAGAGGAAGATTGTGGTCTTTTTTATAAGATCCCCCCCAGACATGTTTTGAGACATTAAAATACTCTTTGATAATTATTTTCATTCTTGCTTTGAATACTAATTTGTGTCTGATATTTTTTTCTCTCAAAAAAATACAAAAAAAATCTTAAAATGACATCTACTCCTTCTTCATAGAGAAATCCATAATCTATAAATATGCATATATATGCATATATATATTGTTTTTAACTGTAACTGTGTAAATTGCATATTGAACCATGATTGGCTCCAAACTAGTTGTGATGTCACAAAGTCCTGCGTATTTTCACGCCTTAAACTGAGATTTAAGATTAAGAAACTTTCCTCCTTCAGCAGATGAATGTGAAAACAAACTGCACATACATCATTCTGCACAGAGAAGAGAACAACCAACTGAAGGAACAAGAAGAAAAACACATTTTTGAGGGGAGGGGAACATGACGGACAAGAAACATGTATCTACTTGTGCAGCATATGTTTACTTTTTTAGCATTTTAAGCAAAACCACAATCTTTCCCTAACCCCAACCAAAGCGCTTTTGTTGCCTTAAACTAACCACTCGCGGGTCTCCGGAATGTGAAACTCAGTCTCTGGTGTCAAAGTCCTGCTTTGTACACCCACTGACCTCCTCCTTATAACTAGCGTGTGGTATTTAAATGTAACGCTTCCTATGCTGGAAAAAACATTGCCAGGGAACATAATCGAAGCAGCAATTACATTTTCCTACAGTGTGATTGGGAAAACAAATGAATAGTGTGTCAACATCATTTCTAGTGGACAGGGTTGTGCTATCACATGATAGTTTTATCTATTAAAAACACAAAGATACTTTTCATTGCAGTCTTCTCTGAGCAATGTGCCACCAAAGAGTGTGAATAACCCTTTACATCAATGTGAGCCTATTTGTATTTAAGTCCCTGCACTCTGGATTTAATCATGCTTAATGTTAAATAGATGGAATGTTCTCATGGACTACTGCTACACCACGCCTTCTGGAAACCCTAATGATGACCTCCGCTACGATCTTTTTTTTAGGTGAGTCAGATTTGAAAACAGATCTATGATTCTGTTCAGTTCTGTTATTTCTCTCACTCTCCTTTCTAATGATGCTCTCCAATTTTCCCTCCCTGAGCCAGCTGTGAAAAAGATCCCCAGACTGCCGTCTTTGAAAATGGCAAGAGCCAAATGGGCCGCTTCGCCTTTGAAGTATTCCGCTTTGTAAAGCACAAGAACCAGAAGATGTCCACCGTCTTCCTGCACTGCGTCACCAAGCTGTGTCGAGCAGATGACTGTCCTATGCTCATGCCTGTGAGGCCAACAGCACTTAAACACTAACAGGGCAAAACTAACACACATTATATTTCTTCAGTACCTCTCTTCTTCATTTCAAAAGTGAAGCATGTGACTCTAAATTTCACCTGGATTCACATGTTCAGCTTTCAAATATCATTTCAGTAATACACATATCATGCAAAATCAGTTACCAAGTCAGAATGCCAGACTGCTCGAAGGTTTCTAGTCATCGCAAAATATTAATTTTAATATAATTCTTCACAGCATAAATTGACATTACTGTATAAAAAAAACTTACCCGATTATTGATTATGTGTCAATAAGAGGACAAATTACTCAGGTATTGATTACACTATACATAGCTACAGGGTCTATATTGTCTTGAGGTATTTATTAACAGGATGTTCAGGACTGTTTTTACAATCATTATGCACTTCCTTGCTAACATTTCCTCGGCTCATGATGCAAAAAATGTCTCCCTTCAGAGTAAAACTTGTGATCTTTTCTGACAATTAAAAAAAATATCTATTGGATTTGTCAGATGTTATAATGAAAAAGGCAATTTATATTCCTCCAGCTTAAGTGCCTGTCTAATTTCTTGCTCACGTCTCCAAACAGTGCTCTATTGGGGCCTAACTGACATGCTTGTAATCTATAACAGCGGTCAGAACAGTTGCATGATATAACCGGTAATCAGGCTATGCTCCTCTGTCTTCAGCCATTATACTGTTCTCTTATCCCTCTTTCATTTTTTATTGCAAATCATTAAATATGAATAATTTATGGAGGAGAACAAATTGAGAATAACACATGTAGTATTGTATTGTAGAATAATAATTCAAATCACCATGAGATGTCCACACTTTTTGCTTTTTTAAAATAAAAAACTAATTGTATTCATATATTACATTTGGTATAAATATAATGTAACCCAGAAAAAGGCAAAAAGTATACAGGATGTGTCTACTGAATATCATGAGAAAGTGGGACACATCTGGAGTATTTCATTCTGCCACCGTATCTCTCTTTGCCATTTCTCCATAGATCTGTGGCAGCAGGAGAAAGAGAGATGTCTCAGAGGGAAAGGAATCAAACCAAGCATCTGGAAATGCCGTCCTGACTGCCGGGCCTATCATCACTCGGAGTGGTACAGTTTAATAACACTCCTCCTCCTCTGCTGTTCCTTCTCCTCAGAGTCTGTTTCCCACCAAGCAAGCCTCTCTTCCTGACACTATCCAAACAACACTGTTACTGTCTGAAGTGCCTTTTCTTCCAACCCGAAACATAATACTTAGAGTATAATGCCATAAGCTCTTTCAGTTTCTTTAAACAGTATCATTCTTCTTCTCTGCTGTGATTTCTAACAATTCCGCTTGCAATTTAAACCTGCAAAGACTTTCAGTTAACCGCAGTATCACACTATACTAAAATGTAAAGCCTGAGATTTCAGATGACGATGTTGACTCATGGTGAGAACTTATCTGGGCGACCTAGATAGTCAGAGAGCGCCTGAAGGCATCCTATTGACTCACGTACTGTTTCAAAATATTAGTCACCACGCCATCATACAGTAAAGTATACTGTACTGAATACAATGTCCTGCTGTTACCCTTAAATGCCCTTTGCTGTCTTTCACAGATGAAACGCCAACCAACAACTCTCAACTAGGTAAGCCTTCCCATTCTGTCCATTGTGTGGAATGACACTTTTAAATGAAAGGGTGCCATTTAAAACAGTAAACACCTTCAACTTTAAGGAAATGTTCTCATATACTCTTCTACATTATTATGTATAATTATCCTGTGATGTTCATTGTATGGCAGGAGTCACATTAAGTCCCCTCTCCCCCTCAGTCTGCCTCTTCTAATTGCACTTCACTCAGTTATTTTGCTACACAACATAGACTAACTATTGCTAATTACCCCTGAAACTATTGCATTCACATAGGTGGAAAGAGCAAGAGTAATTGATTGCAATTAAGAGTAAAAATAAAAAACATGTTTTTCCAGTTGTTCCCGTGCTCCCAACCCAGCATGTTGTGTGGCTGTTGTTACATTCTGCTCTAATTGACTCTAATGTCAGTGGTGAAATTGGTATCTCTGCTGTTATGATGACTCCCTCGATTACTCCCTTCTTCTGATTGTTGAATGTTGATGCTGTTTGATTCCTGCTGTTTTGGATAGCTGAATCATTTTCTGCTTTCAAACACCACCGTTGCTGAGCTGGAAATATCTCAGCGTGACAATAAAAGTTGTGTAATTTTTCTCAGGAACAAGAAAAACAAACTGTTAAATAGAACAGTCTGAAAAATGCTTAGAGCATCACCAGTAGCTGTTTGTTTATGGGGGATTTTGCAGTGAAGGTGAATTTAAGGGCAAGAATTGAAAAAGTTGTTGATTATTTCTTTGTGTTTGTGCTGCTTTAGCCAACCTGAAAGCTCCAGTGTTTCAGATGAACACAGTGACAAGTGCGCTCATCTCAGGCGTGATCATCCTGGGCGTCATGAGTGTTTGCTTCTTCATCTTCTCCCTCACCCTCCTCAAAGGCAAGAGTGCTCCTGTCAGCACGCTGTCTGGAGTCCGCAACCCAGCCTTCAATTGAGTGCCTGAGCCCAGCTCCCTGTAGACACTCCTCCACAACTGACAACGCTTGCTGAGCGAGGGGCGAACAACAGATGTGACATGACATTTGTGCATGTAGTCATTTTACAGAAGAATAAAAGCTAAATGTTGATTTAGATAACTGTTATGTACAATGTGCATTAGTGTAGAAGTACAGCATGTTCTGAACTCACTTTGTGTTTCATCCTCATGGCAGGCCAGGCAACAACCTGCATGTGATCATTTGTCCCGCAACTTTAACCCATATAGCAGGGACACTCATAACTTAATACAATACCTCAGCTATACAGCTTTCAATTGCAGGGTATAGGATCAGTGACAAGGCTTACAGTACCTTATAATAGTGTATAATCTACTGGTTGAACTCACACTTCTTGTTTAGAGACTGAAATATAAGAACTGTTCATTGAAAATATAACTTGAGTAAATGAGGGAAGCTACTGTAAAAAAAAAAGAAAAAATGAAAACCTTTGATTTGGTGATTAAGTGAGCTAACAGAGAGCCTCAGGCTTAGATGGTAAGCTTAAAGTTCCCTTGACATAAAATCTAACTCTATTGATAATACTGATATTATGATTGGAATAAATCTTTAATTTATTAATGTTGCTATATATTAGAGGGGTAGTCTTATGATTAATCACTTGATAGGCTTGTTTCACCTAAATAGGTAGTTCACTCACTCACTTTAAATATTATATGCAACAGGGCGGCAATAAACTTGTTTGTTACGTTTCATTTGTATATGTAACTGTGTATAACTTTCCCAAAATGTATTCCCAAATGCCATTGATGACCTATTTGTAAAATGTACAAATTGTGTACAATTGTGCATATTGCAAATATTGCACTTTGACTTGTGATTAAAACTTGCCCAGTGTCATATTTGTAAAAATACATGCATTTCCTCCAAAAACTTCAAGTGGAGAATTTCAGTCGAATGTTCCTCCTTCAAACTTTGTACCAGAATGGGTTTTTAGTTTTGGGTGGCTGGGTGGGAGGATCCTTTATGGAGACATTTTATGATAGAGAAATGTTAGGTATTTCCCTCTCACAGTTGGTACAAATAGTGTTATCTTTAGTGTTTATATTTGATTATTTTCCCTTTTTAGGAGGAGATAACTGTGAATTAAGACAGATTATTTTATCTCCATGCACAGGAGGTGGCAGTGCTTTCCTCAGCCCTGAGCACTTCTGCCTGTCAGGTTACATACATTCTGCAACATTTGGATTAGTTTTTACGTAGGCCTAGGCCTTCTATCAGCCTTTTATGGGGAAGCCGCCAGAGAGAGAAAGAGGAGGAGGTGGGAGACAGAAGCACAAGAGAGTTGGCGTGCTGCAGATAATAGTGTGACTTTTTGTTGAGAACAGTGATGGATGATGACTGATAACCTTCATCCCTATTAGTTTCTGTCTATGTCTGTTTGTTAACCTAAAATCTCTTGTAAAATGTAAAAGTAAAGTTTGAAAATACTTCTGTTAAAGCATTAATCTCACCTTTGTGTCACTTATACAAAGCAACTTTTTGACTGCAGCATCTTCTGCCCCTCATTCTGGCTCACTTACTTACTACCCACTGAGGTTGGAGGACAGAATAACACCCACTGGTACTTGACTGTTGGTGAGCTCCATAGTTGTAATGGGTGTCTCACCAAGGTTCATGTAAGGCCTGCAACCTTTCTTGGTCCCCAGTGGAAATTAAGTTCTTGGGTGGCATGCAAATGACACAGATTACCAAACCCAGAGATACATAGGATGTGGTAAACCAACAAGCCCTCATATGCCAAATGTTAAGATGATTATTCTCCCTTGAATCATTTTTTATCGGTATGCTACTTCTTCCACATCCAGGTGGTCCAGGTTTACAATTGTAGAGTAGAATTTAAAAATTTGATATCATATATTACAGTTTGATTTAAAAAAAAAAAAAAAAGAGTGAAGGACCCAGTGTTCCTAATTTTGAGCTGTACTTATCTTTTACAGTCAGAGCTTATAAAATTGGTTTCAGGAAATGATTAAATAACTATCAGTGTAACTGTATTGTTCAATAGCACATATACTGCCAGTACTCTCAAAGGTTGCTGAGAAAGTTGTCATTAAACAACTGACAAAATTTCTTAATACAAGCCATTTTGGTCTACATTGTATGCAATTTGGCTTCAGAGCAAATCATTCCACCGAAACTGCTACCTTGCACTTAATAGAGCAAATTAAATCAAGACTTGATAAAGGAGGAGTAGTTGGTGCTGTATTTTTAGATAAAGCATTAGACACAGTCAATCATAATGTTTTAATATTGAAACTCTCTAAATTTAACTTCTCATCTAGAGCACTGGCATGGATGTCTTCATATTTATCTCATAGGATACACTGTGTTAAAGTTGGTGACACACTGTCCAGTAACATGAAGTGAACAATGGATGTTCCACAAGGGTCAGTGTTAGGTCCCCTATTATTTAGCCTATATATTAATGATCTCCCTCAACAGTGTCATGATGTAGAACTACAAATGTATGCAGATGACACCGTTGTGTACACACATGCAAAAACAGCTGAGTTATTTGCTGCTAAGCTAACAATTGCATTGGAAAGGATCACACATTGGCTGGATCATTCATGTCTGAGTCTAAATGTAAACAAGACAAAGGGTATGTTTTTCTCTAAAACCATGGTACAATCTCCTAATGCTGATATTCTCATCAAAGGTGAAAGGACTGACATAGTCACTGATTTTGAATATCTTGGTGTGACACTGGATCTAAATTTAAACCTTAAGAAACGTGTTTAAAAAACGGTTAAAACCATAAAGTACAACTTAGCAAATTTTAGACATATTATAAACTGTCTCTCTTTGGACACAGCCAAGACATTTATGCATGCTATGATTCTTTCCCATATGCCTTATTGCATCACATGTTGGGGGCAGGATGAAGAAAAAACTCTAAAAACTCTGGACAAAAAGCCAATGCATTTCCATCACCATAGGGTATGGAGAAATACAATTTACTGAGCTTTGAGAATTTTAGATTATTCTCAAATTTGTGCGTAGTTTATAAAATTTTAAATGGTTTGGCCCCTCCTCCACTATGTGACTTTGTGCACACTCGCTCAGTAAGTTCTATTAGATCCTCCAGAATATTCTCTATACATAATTGTACTATACCATTTCGTCGCACTGCATTTGGACAGTCAGCTTTGTCTGTGAAAGCCACAACTCAGTGGAATGTCCCAACTGATGATATGAAGAGCTGCAGTTCCATCAGCACATTCAAAACCAAATTGAAAAATCTGCTAAAAACTACTCAGCTCTGTAACCACTGAATCTTAACTTAATCTCATGGTCTTCTCTTGATTTTAATTTGACATGCTTACATTATTAATTTCTAGTTGACATTGTGGGTGTATGAGATGTGCTATTGTGTGTAGCTTTGTATTTTGTATAATGTGTCCTGTGTGTTTTTTGCTTTGTACTGTTTGTTATTGTGCTGTTAAATGTTTTCATTGTAAGGGACTGCAGATGAAAATTAGCTTAAAGCTAACTCTGGTGCAGTGCATCAAATGTTAACATTTATGTTTAAAACTGTACACTGTCCCAATAAATACAATACAACAGTGCACATAGATTTGGGCAAATAAGTACATACTGTGGGCACCCTGATAGCCTAAGATGACCATAAACTACACCTTAGTTCCTCATCTCTCTCTCTTATTTCCAGTCATCTCTTTGCTGATACTTCCAAATAATTATAAAAGAAATTGTAAAAGTTACAAGAAATAAAAATAATTGCTTAGTGTTGAACACTCTGTAATTGGAGGGTAAATTGGCATCATAATACATCAATATTTCATAATTTATTTCATTACGTATTGTAAATAAAGCCATCCATTTCTCTCAGTGGCAAACCTGAGGAATACACCTTTCAGATATTATAAAGCTCAATGATCTTATGAGCTTCCAAGGATTGAAATGTACATATAATTTACTGGCTTCATCCTATTATTTTTATTTTGATTTATCTTTTCACACCACACCTTGGAATCACTTGATTGAAGGTAAATCTGTAAATCCAGTAAATGTCATATCTATAAAAATGCAATGGAAATTGTATGTTTATAGTGTCTGCATTCTTTAACTTTATACAGTTTCGTTTCCAAGTCAAATGCTCCCTTTCTACCACAAGTGGCAGATACACTGACAATATGTAAAATGTATCTGAAATATAGACTATGACTGTTTATGTACAGGTAGCTGTCTAGTTTCTTTGAAACTAAAACTGTGAGAAGTGTTAGTCAGACTGTATGGGTGGATGAACTGTGTGTTTTCTGTCTTTCTTTTCCCTTTTCATGTATTTCTATCAGTCAGTCAGTTATATTAATACTGTACAGTATATGTTTATGCCATTCTGAGTGAAGGTTGTGAATGCTTTGGTCACATAAAACATGAACTAGTGACTCATTTCTCATGCCAAAAAACCTCTGTGACATAAGCAATGGTAGACTCAAGCCAAAGCATTAATAAAGCATCAGTTTCAGGTAGATGCCAGGCTCAAAGACTCAGTGGCTGTTAGATGTCAGTCACATAAGGGAGAGGTTTATTGTACAGTCTGAAAACATACAGGATAAATCTTTCATGAGATTCTTGTCTGACTTTTGAGTTGTGTAAGCACTGACTCTGTACCAGTTGTGACTGAGAGAAGTGGAGTAAGGTTATTCACTTTAAACACCTACACATACTTGATGGAATTATCTGATGACCGTTTTAAAAAGCTAGAGCATCCATTTCTGTCGGCTAAAGAAACACTTGCTTTTCTTTGCTTTGTAAAGTTACAACAAACAGATGTGATAAAATCCCCCCACATTAGAACTGAATAATGTGGTGGTCTTTCTCATTGAATAACAAGGTGTTCATCTGTTTCAAATTGCAAATATTTGTCTTCATGTTCAAAACAAACTGCTGAGAGAAGACAGAAACACACAAATAGGCTCAACTACATATTTTATGTTGAACATTGTATGTGTCAATTATGCCCAGAGGGGAGAATGGTTTTAGCTTCTGTTTTGAACATCCTTCCTTTATTGTGTATAAGGTAGTCCATCTGGAAAGGTTCGAACTTGCTGGCAATGTTACGAACCATTTAGAGAGCTTTAAGGCATGAAATTTTATGCAGTGCTCAGTGGTAGAAAAAATTAGATTCAAAATGGCTGAAAATCTGTCAGTTATGATAACAGCAAACAGCACAATAAAGTTGACCACAACATTAATTTTATTCTTTTTTTTTTGGGGGGGGGGGGGGGGGCGTTCCTGGTGAATCTGCATGTGCACTTGTAGCAGCTGTAAGATTTCACCAGACACACCAGAATTCAAGGTCTGCACCTTTCATTCTCTACAACAGAGTAGCATGGGGCACAGTCAGAAATACACACAATGGTAAGCTCTCTTCCAGTCCCCAGAACCAGCTTTACATGAGAGCTTCCTTGGGGTCATCCCTCATTCCCTCCCTTCTCCTGACATAGCTGTCATTGTCTGTGATGTCATTGTGTCTCCACTTTGTAGAACATAACATCCAAGGGCAGCCATACATGAGATACAGGTGAGGACACCCAGGTGGCTCATGAGCTGTACAGTTGTAGACAGAGGTCAGTGTCTGCAGCATCTACAGCCATTTGTACGTATCCCTGGGTGCTGGGTGATCATACTTCTGAAGGTTCTGTTCATAAGGTGTTGTTCTTGGTTTCTTCAGGCAAGCTCACCGCAACAGCTCTTCAGTCAAGTGGATCTCAAACTTTGCATCCTGGTCTGAACAGACCCTTTGTGGGAATCTATAGATGCAACTGACATGCAACTGGTCAGAGCATTGGCCTCCCAATGCAGGTACCACAAACTACAATACAAAGGGAGGGCATATTATCCCACATTATTATTGGTAATATACAAAACAAATATGTGCACTTACACAGTTTAGAAACTGGGAACAGGGACATCTTTCAGCTGTTTTTGTCAACAGTTTAAAATGTATGAATGGATTTTCATGAAATTTAGTGTTGATAAGTGTTGGGAGATGTAAGACAGAATTAGCTTTGGTTGGTAATTAGAATCTTATGTCTAATGAAGGGAAAAAATAGGGAGAATAAGAAAAGGGAAACCAGTTTTTCTGAGTGTTACAGTAAGCTATTGAGTGTTGATGGAGGTTTGCACTCTAGGAGTGCCTCCTAGTTTACTCTCATAATTTGAAAGTTCTTATGTGCTCTGAAAATAACTTCCCACTCAGAACATTGTCTAACTCAACTGGAAAAGAACAGTTCAAAGCAGAGAGCCATGTCTGATGTTTAATTCAAACTGTCTTTTAACTCTGAGCCACAGGAAAACATCTGGGAAAGTAATCTTCAAAATTAGAGGCTTTCTTAAGGTAGTGGGCAGAGCAGCTCATGTAGTGTGCCTCAAAAGAGCCGATGCAGTGTCCTGCAGGATGTAGTCAAAGATCTTTGCCTGGTGTCTGATTTGTCTGATTGCTCTCCCAGTGTCACCTGGAATCAGATGGCCTCCTTCAAAGGAATAGTTTGATCTTTCTGTGAGATATGCTTATGTGCTTTCTTGCCAAAAGTTAGATGGAAACATATGTACCACTCTCATGTCTGTGTGTTGACTATGGAACTATGGAGTCTAGAAGTGATTAGCCTAGTTTAGCATAAAGCAAGGCTGGACTGGGACAAAAATTCAGGCCGGAATTCTTACACTTACTCAGGCTACCTCATACATCAAGGGTACTCAATAGGCAGACTCTGGTCCGGATCTGGATCCAAACAGAAATAAATCCGGACTGAGACATAAATCTACATAATTAATATTTATCTCCCACATATATTACAAAATGAAACTGACTGAAATCATCATATTAAGCTACAAGCAGAATAATAGTTGAGTCAGCAACACAGCAAGAGCAGGCAATGGAGGGGCAACACAAGAAGCTCTTCTATGAATCTGAAAATGAAAATAATGTAAGAGTGAAGACAAAAGGTGCCACTATTTCCATTGAATGGGAAAAATATGCTTTTCTGAACATAGTTTGTATCTATGCAATCTAGCTAACGTTAAAGAGAAACATAACACCCACATTCTGTTAGCTCCTTCCATTCACTAAATAGAACAACAACTGTAGGCTCATGGCTACATAGTGTGTGATGCAGGAGGTCAGGGGACACTGGCCAGAGTGACTTACCAACAGTGTGATAGAGACTGACTGCTTAGTGTAGCATGAACAGTGATGTAGAGCTGGTAGTCAGAGCTAACCAGCCATGAGCAGCTGCAGTCAGACTCTCTGTGTCCACACTGGAAACACAGAGTCTGCTGGAGCTTTGGCAGTCACTAGAAGCACATTCATGGCCCTTTGTAAAAGTTTCTGTGTTGTATCTTTGTTGTAGCTGAGCTAGCGGCTCAACTAGGAGAGGCTCTCCGGTGTAGGTGTGTCTGTGGGGGAGTGCCAGTACATAGCTATGGCCCTGCTGTTCAGACTTTATATAAATATTAACGTTTATTGTCATCAATATCTTGTAAAGCTCTGAATATAGCACAGGTTGTGTGACCACACCTGGCTAGCTTATTAACTCATTTGAAACACCTTTTTGCCTGTGACAAAAAGTTACTAACATTTTTTTACTGTCACTTTTTGCTCATAAAATAAATTTGTTTCTTTTGTATAAATACAGCAGAGATCTGTAACTATGTGCCATATAGAGTTCAGAGAATGCAGGTTTGTATTCCAGACACATTCTACCAACACTACACTGGTTAAGTTAATTCTATGTAGTTGATGGTTGAGTAATTTGTAAAGTCCTTTGGTGTAGTATTTAAAAGATGGCAGACAATGTAACAATTATTCAGTTGTAACATTATTTGTAGATTTTTAAAATTCATAAGGGGAAGTGATAAAGAAAATATACTGCCATATTATTATTATTTTACACAATGTACAGTGACAGCAGTCCTCTTGGGGCCACAGTAGAGCGGGACACTGAGTATTGTTTTGGTTAATCTGCTGGAAAGGTCACTAACATAAGGTTATCAGTCAGAGAGCTACACCCACTCATTATCTTCAGCAAGAGAAATTGAGGGTCAAATCACACAGTGCGTCTTCTCACGTTTTCTTTTATGTAAACAGAAGTATTCACGTGTCTGATATTTACTGAGATTAAGAAGGTGACACTTCAGCACATGCTGAGCAAATGACAGGAAACATTTGAAATAAAAATAGTGATACAGAATGAAAAATTAAAGTAGACTTTTCTGAGATACCTTTTGCAATATAATATCCAATACAACATTCAGACTGCTTGAGCTGCGCTATTATATACATGTTGCCTTTGAAAATAATGAATTCTATTGACTGAAAGATATATGTATGTATGTTCATTTAACTTCTAATGGAAATAAAACAAAAACACACTACAAACTATTGTTTTATTCGATTTTATCTATCTGATATCACTTGTAATATTTGTAATTTTAAAAAAAAGCATGTAGATTCACTGTCACACAGTCCTGTTTCAATCCAATCAGTTGTTATACTTGATCATCAACTTGTTTTGCATTATATCTTACATTACAGACACTTTTTGGTGAAAATGTCTCACATAAACAATCTGAACCCACACTTGGTGTGTAAACATTCTTATTACATAGGATGTCTACAGTATGTTTTTCATATCAATGCACCCTGGAGTTGGATGTTATGAATGCAGTTGGAATGTTTACGTGAAGTAGCAGTAGTAGTTTTGCTGATGATAATATTTAGGCTGTTGTCCCATGTAAAATCATAAAGGCTTTTCTCAAGTAAGGTTTACACAGCTTCTGGAGCTGCACAGGATGAACTGAAAAGCTAAAGGGAAAGAATATCTGCATAGCAATAGAAGGAGCTTATGCAATGAGACAAAGCTCCTCACTTGTTATGCCACCACCAGCTCGCTCTCCAGAATCACTCAGAATGAGAATTCTCTCCCAGGTTGGGTGATGATGATTTCTCTGAAACTCATAGCATTCCTGATAAGAAGAACCTTGGATTACTATAATTCTACACCTGCTGTTATCAGTGGGGATTTTGCCCACTATCAGTTAAATCCTGAAGCCATAAATGCTGCAGCACTTAATAGTGTCCACTCATTATATTAAGGTTTTCACTCCTCTATGTGTGATGTTCTCTTTTTAGCACAAATCAGCCATGCAGTCTCATTAATTGATTAACTTTATTTAATTTGAAGATTTTCTTTTTTTATCACAAATGTGTTTATTGTATATGCAATGAATTAACATAAGTATATAGACATTTTATTTGCTACTGCCGAACAGATGACTGTGGTAAAAGGAACAATTTCTTTCAAACACATTTTATGTGAGTGTCACACAAAGATTAGAAGGTTGACATAGATTTTGTGTGATTTTTGTGGTTGACATGCAACAAAGGTTCCACAACAAAATCAGACCTGGTTAGTAATATGATATGTGTCTCAGACCAAAAGGCTGCAAGTACCACTATGTCTTAATGTAACTCAAAACATACAGTAAATTTTTGTCCATGTATTATTTTATGAACATGCAGCCCCTGCTGTCTTTCCCCCATTACTACATATATGTCCTGATGGTTACCAACTCTCTGCTGTTAGTGTTAAACTACAGGGGAAATTGTACATCCTGTCATAATTCCCATAATTTACTGCCACACTGCAGTAAAATCTGTTGTTGTAAAAACACATCTGATCATGGAAATATGCTCTAACAAGATTCTTGATGCTCTGGCTACAGATTATGCAGAGCTGAATACATCAGCAAGTTCCAAAATTACAGCATGATTGTCTCTCGTCTCTGGTTTAGCTGACTGAAGCTGGTGCCAAATTTGTGTGCTTTGTAAGCAGCCAGGCAACCCTGGTATTCCAGCTTTTTCCACCCTTGTGTCAATGAGCCTATTTGCTAAGTAAGGTAACAGCTGATGCACCGCCGCACTAAAGAATGCTGTATTTTCTTTTCTATGTTAAGAAAGCAAAACTGGAGGGTGAAATTGATTTACATATGTGGAGTTTTTCCATTTGAGACTCTGGATATAGGAATAAATACTAAATTTATTTGTTTCCACAGATACATGCACTACCTCTCTCCTTGTTGAAAGACCCTGCTTACCTGTGTGTGTGATTGGTTGGGAAAGTAAACAATGGAGCACATCATCCACCCTGATAACACAACTGAGATCCAGGCTACACATATGCTAGACCTCTCAGGTGTGCTGGTGTCACTAGTCATGCAGTCAATTCTTTTGAAGGTGTAGTCTCACAAGTCATTTGTTAATGTAAATTGCATTTCACAGCAATATTTAACAAGACAATGTCAGCAGAAAGGCTTTAAACTTATAGCTAATGTTAGCTGGTTAGCTAGCAGCACTGATGATTATTTAATTACGTAAAGATAGCTCACAAACATGTGGCTACAGTTTTTACTGACACTATTTAGCTCTTTGTTAAAAAAAATCTCCACCAAATAGTGATTTTCCCTCTAAACTTCTCACATGGCTTCATGTTGTCTCATGGTTTCATTCAATGTTCAAATGATCCAATATTTCACCAAAAATTAAAGATTAGACAAAAAGTCATATATAATAATATACCAGTCAGAGGGACCAAACCACTACTTTTACTGCAATACTTTAACTACATCAAGCTCATAATACTTATTTTACTTAAGTAGGATTTTTCATGCAGGACTTTTACTTGTAATGGAGTATTTTTGCATTGCTATATTGGTACTTTTACTTAAATAAAGGATCTGAATATTTCTTCCACTACTGTAGGCCTCCAAAAAGATTCTTCTGACTGACATTAACAGATTACCCCAGGTGCAATACCTGCAGCCTCCTGTTGGGCATTAAAACTATCCCACAGGATCATCTTTGGGTCATGATAAAGGATATTGCTGTTATTGTGAATACATAGATGCTCACCTAAAAAGGGCATCAAAGTGTTGAGTATGATCCCCAGGGATTTAACACTTACTTCATGAAGGCTCATGTTAGCATTCTAAGGGAATCTGTATTTTAAAGAAAAGGAGTCAGGACATTGTGTCTGGTGCCTCATAAAGACTCTCGCTGTGTTGGATTGGATTTCACTAATAACCCTTAAGGTATAGTCCATGGAACTCCCTGTACAAAAGAATTGTTCCCATACAGTGAAGTTCAGGTGGACACACCAAACTACATTGACCTTGTTTCTGTCCAATCCTAAGAAAGAGTCATAGCTATATAAGCATCTCCCACAACTTTATATATTGTTCAAAGCAGAGAGAGGGAGGACAGGAGTGGGACAGTTAAGGTGGGTGTCATGTAAGGTAACAACAATCTTCAATCAAAACATCTACAGAAACTTTAGTATATTTTGGTGCATACTTATTTCCTTCTATTACAGATATGTCTGCAACAAGGGAAGCAAAAATGAACCTTCTTAGCTTTCTCTTCTTGGCATCCATGGTGGTCAAAAGCAGTCAGTTAACATGCCAAAATGACCTTCGACGTCCAGGTATAGTATGCCTGCTTCTGTTTTTTCTGATTTGTTTTATGTCATCTATACTGTACACAGGTTCTGAAAAGGCATTTATGTTCTCTTCCATAGTTTATATGGAACTTATAGCTTCATTTTAACCCCTGACCTCTGCACAGGTGTAAAAAAGTAGTAACATCGAAAGAGTACATTTAAAATTGGAATTTGGCTTCTAGGAGTTTTTAGCTTTCAGACATTAAATTACTTTGTGAATAAATAAAATTTCAAGTCACAACTGCAGAAAAAGCTTATTGGCGGACCTTCCCCTCTCTTATAGAATACTCTGACATCTCAGTTGAATGTGGCACATCCTCAATTAGCCTGGCTATACTATACTGCCCTGTCATCTACACTGGCTACAACGAGTCTCTGCTCATCATCAACCAAATGTTTAACAATCCGGAGTGTAAAGGAACTTTGGATGACTCTGTCACCCCACCAGTTGTCCGGTTCACCTTCCCCATCAACATGACCAACGCTTGTGGCAGCACCTTCGTGGTTAGTAGAGTTTGGACAAGAAGTAAAATGGGGGAGAATCCATATATTTTCTCAAAGCATACTCTTTTTTTGTTCTCTGTGCTTGAACTTACTGTACATGTTGCCTCCAGACCACCAGTGCAGCTGGCACAGGGATCTTTGCTGACTTCTCCAACATCCAGACGGTTAATGTCAGTGGTCTGGTGTCCTCCCATGATCTGACCACGGGGGTAGTGACCTATAACGCGGAGCTAAAATATTATTACTCCTGTGCTTACCCTCTGGAGTATTTCATCAACAACACCCAGGTGGAAGTGTAAGATCTCTGCTTGTATCTCTCCAATTACTTTGTTGAGATGGACATGTTGTTATATGGGGACATTTACTTTTTCTTTGACCATTCTGAGGGAAAGTATTCTACGACAGTCATTGCTCTTTTTAATGGGACAGTTTGGTTTTTGAGGAATTTTACTATTTTTCTTACTTAAACAGAGCCAGGCAAAGGCATGCTTTTGTCTGATGCTTTTTCTCTTTCAGTGCTGTTTAAAAGCATGTTTAATTGAGATATTAACCTTTTGGCTTACAATCAAGTCATTTATATCACTATTAGTAAAGAAATTGGATTATAACAACATTCTGATACTCGTTTCATTAAGGTGTAAACACCACAGTACGCAAAGTTATTAACACTATTAAGCATGCAAATAATAGAAACCACTGAAGAAAGTGTATTTTTCTGCTTTTAAGAGGAGTGACTAAACTAACAATTCAACATAAAAGATTAACTAGCCATAAACTACATGGGTGTGTTTAGACTTTCAGGCTGTAAATGTATATAGCTTATTTTCTTCTATTGGTGGGGATAATCTCCTGGTGTACAATAACAGGTAACATGCAGTCAGACATGTTCCATCCAGATAACTCCTCCCTGTTTCGCTGTTTCTTTAGGTCAGCATCCTCCATTGCAGTGAGGGACAACAATGGAAGCTTCATCAGTACGTTGAGCATGGAGCTCTTCAGTGTAAGTTGAGACACAGATGTTTTGTGGTGAGGTGCTGGCTGTCAAGTCAGTATGTCTAACACTGATTTGATTCATTAAAGCTGTTTTATCTACAGTTATTTACTGTAATTGGTTATGTTTTCATTATTAAGAAGAGTTATATTTCTTGTTGTCCAGTGTGATTTGTTACAGGCATTAAATAAAGTCACATACATGCAATTATTTTATTGTGAAATCTAAAGCTAAAAGTGCAAAACCGAGACATGTATTTGACCTGGCCCATTGAAACTACTCAATTCAGATTAATTCAACTTACTTCTACTTTAGTTGAAATCAAATCAGTTCAGTGCAATTCTGGACTAAAACACAACATCACACACTATACAAACCAGAATCAGCCGATAAGGGCAAACAAGCTTCCCGAGTGAACTTTTTAAAATGTGAGTAATAACCAGCAGCTGTAATGTTCTGTTGACAGGATGTCAACTACACCACTCCTCTGGACATACCACAACTGGGGTTAGAGCTGAGGACCAACATTTATGTCCAGGTCCAAGCAGCCAACCTGACTGATCAGTAAGAGAACCCACCTGCTGACTCTGGTCTTGTTTGTAAGACTAGAGATGTGACAAATTTCATGCAACACATTAGTGAAGCTTTGCTATTTCAGACAGCCCTACTCCAGAAACAAACATAGTAAAAGAATGATATTATGTTTATCAGAAGAAAAAATGTATTTTAGCACCACCTCTGATGCCCATTGTTCTTCCCCACCAGGTACCATGTCCTCATGGACCGATGCTATGCTTCCATATCTCCTCATCCTACCAACTCCACTTTCTTCAACCTGTTTGTCTCGTAAGTCCTCAAATCTCATTCTGAAGAGACAGTCAAAGTCCATGTTAGGCAAACACTGTTTTTTTTTATATATACATATGTCCAACAGGTGCTCTAAGGACCAGATGACCACCATGCATGAGAACGGGGACAGTCACCATGCCCGTTTCTCCTTCCCAGCCTTCAGGTTTGTTGAACAGCAGAACCAGACAGTGTCCACCTACTACCTGCACTGCATCACCAGACTCTGTGAGATCAGCACCTGCAGCGACTTTAAGGTTAGTGAAAGATCAATGGTGAAAGAAGATGTTCAGCACATTTTTTCCCTTAATGCTGGGAATATTCTTCAGTTAATTACACTCCTTCTCCCTTCATCTATAGCAATGTAACACCAGGAGGAGAAGGGATGTTCACTCCACTGGTGTCTCAGAGGCCACCACTCTATCCTTAGCAGTTCCCATCATCGCCAGGAATGATAACTGTAAGTACTGCTGTGTGGCAACACTGATCACAAGACATTATAGAGCAATCAGCAAATTAACAACATTTATAAAAACTGAATGTACAATACTTTGTTGCCTTAGGTATTGATGTGGCATGGTACAGAGGGAAAACTGCTAAATGGCTTAACTGGAGATAGCTTACTCAGGTTTAATGACCATGTTATAATAAGCCATTATCATAACATCACATTATAATCACACCAGAGATGAAAAATGCATCATGAGTGTGATTTTACATAACGTAATAGTGGGAATATATAAATAAATATATGTATTGGTTTGAATGTATAACACTTAAGGTTCTATATAATGCTCATGATTTTTTTCACTGAAATATGTGAAGTTCTGATTATCACGGGGTTATGGTGAGCATATCATGGTTTACAAAGACCATAAAAATGCTTGTTGGGAAACATTAACATCCCAACTGTTTTATATAAATGTAATATAAAGATACAGCTTTGGGGTTCAGTGTTAATCCACATTTCCTAATTATGGGTATACTGTCATCATTATTATGGGTATACTGTCTTCATTATTCAGAACTATAATATAGAATGTACAACAGGGAAATATATAGTGTAATATTATGTATTATCTGTACTGTATTCTGTAAATCAAGTTAATTATTTTCAAAATCCATATGACCCTGCATAGAGGTTTTGGCTTGTGTAATAATGTCTATCATTGGATTTACAATGAACAATTTACAGTATAACTCACATACCTCAGACTCTTTAACTATGTCCACTTTGAATGCATGGAGGACCAGAGGGTAAGTTTGTGGCATAGTGAGAAAAAATCATCACAAATACTAATTGTAATTAATTTTCTCCTTTCATCTGTTTCTATCAGCACTGACATCTAAGGAGGAAGGTATGGTATTGTTTAATTCCCTGTAATGCACTTCTTATTAGTTCACCAGATGATTAAACATTTAGATTCCAAGAGGAATATAAATGTTTCATTTATTCCATCTAAGTACTATCTCAATGACAGTGAAATTAATTAATAATTAATGTGACCATGAGTTGTCCAGTGGTTGCCTCAAGGCTTTATCTGCCTCATGGTGTGCAGATTATGATTTGTGCATGGGGATGCAATGATGCCTTCACTGAATGTTAGTATATTTGTACTCTGGTTGTCTTGTGAGCAGCTGCATCCAGCAGTGACTCGGACTCGGACTCCAGGATGGGTCTCGGGATAGCTGTAGGCATCCTCACGGTGGTCATCGCTGTGGTTCTAGCTGTGGCAGCTGTATTCTACAGGAGAAGCAGACATTTTTAAAGGAAGGAGACACCTGTACACGCAACTCCACACAAACTAAACTGTGGGATGAATTGGTGTATGGCAACTTTACCCACAAGACCTGTGGTGTAGTAGAACTAAGCTCAGCATAATGTTGCTCTTATGGTGTTTATTCTCATGTAGCATGTTTTTGTGGTCTTTTCTTATGGTTGTAGTTGTATAAGAAATGTACTAGAAATGTTCTGTATAGACTTATTTGAAATGCAAAGAGAGGAGAAGGAAAGCTTAAGTGTTATGCACTCATGCGCTTTGGCTTAGAAAAGCATACAAAGGGAACCACTAGTTTGTAGTGAGGGTAGCAGAATTATTTTGGAGATATTTTATCAGCAGATGCTAATGTACTAATACAAATCTATGAAAAAAAGTGTAATTCATATAGTATTCTACCGAGTTTTATGATAGCCAAACTAAATGAGTGACTGTTTCAGGGTTGCACAAGTGCAATGCAAAGTTTGACATGAGAGAATGTGTTTTGAGTTTGAAGCCACTGTTCAATATATTGTTTTCATTATTTATTAGGTTTTTGCATTACACTAAACCATTTTCAAATGAATATCAGTAAGGTTATCTGCATGGGCAATTCCCTATCACCTACACATAACTGGACTTCCACTTTTGAAATCAACCATCACATTCACTCTCACAACTTGCCATCTTGATCATGTTTGATAGTTTGGGTTTTTTGGGGGTTTTTTGAACAGTTGTTTAAGGTTTAATACGACAGCACTTGTGGGTGTACTGTACACAAAACAAAAAATAAAAAGTTTTCATAATGTCTTCTTCTCAGTCATCTTCTCAAAAAGTGTATTTTGGAGGTCTGCTACAGTGTTTGTGTGTAAATTTATCTAACAGTGACTTTGAAAAAAATGAAAAATTACATTATAAAGTCAATTTATTTTAGTGTTAAATTGTACTTCATTATACGCACACCACACAGCATCCAATGATCTTCACATGAACTGAGCCCCTAATAGTTAGATGTTAAACAGTTTCAGTGCATACATGGTATCCTTTGTTGATAATCTAATTTCACAGTGATCTACAAAGAAAGAGATATAAAGAGCTGCTAGATATTTGTCTTCAAATTGTATTTTGTCCATGACCCCATTACATCCAAACCAGTTAAGGCATACTTGTATAGAAGTTATAGAAATGTACGTATCTAGTTTAGCAGCAGACCTATGACCACAATGGAGGTTCACATATCACTGAAACCAGACCCTGTCACTTTCTATTCAACCTGTTCTTTAGCCTTTGTGAGTACTCATTAATACCAAAACATCACATACAATGAATAAACACCACCAGCTACTTTTTTTTGGGGGGGGGGGGGAATTGAATACCACTCTGTCAGAAGTTGGAGTCACAAACAGCTGGTTAAACAAAGGGCTTTGGAAAGCCCTCCTGAACAGATATCACCACACCTCTCCTTCATGGAATCAGGATACTCAGCAGTACTGTGTGGAGTGGAATTTGTTCTGATGACTCAATTTGTTGTCAATAACGTTTATATCACAGTTTGGTTGTCATCATCATGGTCGGATTAACCTCTTATAGGGCTGCACAGCAGAAGTTTGTTGTTGGGCCCCTATTGACCCCAACTATACATGTTGTACTCTAGAACTATACATGTAGTACTCTAGAACTATACATGGTGTACTCTAGAACTATACATGTAGTACTCCAGAGCTATACATGTTGTACTCTAGAACTATACATGTAGTACTCTAGAACTATACATGGTGTACTCTAGAACTATACATGTAGTACTCCAGAGCTATACATGTTGTACTCTAGAACTATACATGTAGTACTCTAGAACTATACATGTTGTACTCTAGAACTATACATGTAGTACTCTAGAGCTATACATGTTGTACTCTAGAACTATACATGTAGTACTCTAGAGCTATACATTTAGTACTCTAGAACTATACATGTAGTACTCTAGAGCTATACATTTAGTACTCTAGAACTATACATGTAGTACTCTAGAGCTATACATTTAGTACTCTAGAACTATACATGTAGTACTCTAGAGCTATACATTTAGTACTCTAGAACTATACATGTAGTACTCTAGAGCTGAGGGGATTACATGATTAATGGCTTGACAGAAAATTAATTGGCATAATGTCTTCCTGGAGGCACAGTCACCATCAATTTTGATGATTGCTTTTGTTAAAATGTTCATTTTTTAATGCAAAAATGCCAAAACATTCACCAGTTTCTCAAATGTGAATATTTGTCCAGTTCTCCATGATAGTAAACTCAACATCTTTGGGTTTTTGACTGTTGGTCAGACAAAACAAGTCATCTGAATATGTTAATTTGGGCTTCAGGGAATAGAAATTGGCATTGTCACTATTTTCTGACGTTTTATACACTGAACAATCAATGCATTATTAAAGAAGATAATTGGCAGAGCTATGGACAGTGAAAATATTAATTATGAATTGGTTGCAGCCTCACAGTACTCCTATGATGGAATAATACTACCTTACCCAAGGTTTTTTGTGCAGTTTGATAAAACAAAACTTTACAACAAATGTAAAGTAAAACAATGTCTTAAAACTAGATTTTGACATAAGAGTGCATCTTCAAGACCAGGACCACACAACCTGTCATAGCTGATATTGTACTTCAGTGGTGCGAATTTCCAACACATTTTTGATTAATCAAATTACATAGACCCAAATTATACGCAGTAAACCTGGGCTTTATGGGCCCCTGAGGAGTGTAGCCTCTGGGCAGTTGCCCATTTTGCCCCATTGATAATCTAGCCTTGGCCATAGCACACATGTGCATACAAAGAGCTGTAATGTATATGGGCAGTTGGTAACAGTAATGTGCTGCAGGAGAAACCACAGGTCAATGCAAATAATGCAGGTATCTTTTTTTAAAGGTTCTGCAAATGTTCTATGAGGTAAAAAAAAGTATGTTTGTTAGGCCTTACAGATAGAAACAATGTTTTAATGAGAAATGTTGGATATAAAAAGTGTGTTTATAATGAAAACTTGACAGGTTGACTTTATCTACATCTGTATCTTCTATCTAAACATGGGATTGTGTTGGAGCCATAATTGCAGATGAATATGAAATGTGTTTGGGTCCTTCAGGGTGACCATGAGAGGAGGGAAGATCATCTAACTTGGCCGTGGAGGGAAGAAACACAGCTGCAGTCTCTCCTGCACTCTGATCTACCAAACAGTAGGAGCCAGAGAGAAATGTTTAACAACATGCTCTGAATATGATCACTCTGCCTTTTAATATTTCATTTACCCCCATTTTAAAAATCATGAAATGCTCACTCTGAGGGATGACTGATATTACTTGTATGCTCGAGATGATTAGATGTAGATCACCAAACTATCAATTTAGATAGAACACTAATCCCAGATGATAAAGTTCAAATGTCCTCTAAATTGACATTTGGCAATTTGTGCTACATTTGCTCCACATTGCAAAGATAAAATTAATAGATCACATATTAGATCGTGTCCAGCGACTCAGCTGAAATAGAAAGTATTTTTATGTAAAATACATTCATCTTATCACAGACTGAATCGCCAAGTGAGCCTTGAGAATATCCCATCACCCTTAACCACTGAGACACTGCTCTACACATCCAAATGAAATTCAAATGTCACTAGTAACAAATCTTCTGGGCACAAAACCCCCCCAAAAAACCCATTAAGAGCAAAATACAAAATTGCCCAAGACAGAGCTCTGTCTCCTGAACAGCAGTGACTGAGCTCTTTGCGTAGTGAAAACCTTCTTAACAAATGTTTTAACTTTTAACAAAAGTTACCTGGTGTAGCTTCAAAGCTGGTTTCTGCAATGTTATTTTGTGTGGGGTGAAGTCATCATTGACAACACTGTCCATACAGGTTCGCTCTGAGAAATGAGAAATGTTGATCGAGTTAATGACAATTCCAATTAAGTCTATTTGAAACAGTCTGTGACTCATCAGTATCTCATCAGCCCAGTATCAAACGTTACCACATGTTATATTTCTCCATTTTTACAATGGCCTTCTCAAATTAACAGCTTCCACACGTCCTCACAAACAATTCATCTTTGCTGCAGTGTGTATGCATCATATTAAACATCTCTCATCACTGCAGAGGTCAACAACATGCAGAAAGTTACTAATTTTAGCTTGCAGACAAAAGGAATAGTATCTACACATCCCAATATTAAACACACACTGAATTAGCAGTAAGTTAGCACCATATCTTAATCTCAAGATTTCTCCAAAGTGTTACAGTTAACCCATTTTTCCCTTACTCACAGTGCTCTGAGTCACTCTCTGAGTCACAGTCACTGAATTAATTTGTTGGACTTTAGCAGCTCTGTGGTGTTGTAGACGTTGCCTTTAAGTCCCTTTTATGATCTAGCTGACTTAGAATAATCACAGACTATTGTTCGACTGCAAAACTGCTTCACCAGAGTTAGAAACACATTGTCCCTGTCCAACAAGTGTGACCTTGATAACTGTAACAGTTTCGTTCTGTTTTGTGGTCCTAAAAGAGACGTCCAACTGACATGAGAGTAAGCAGGTAATGTAAAGTATAGGGGGGCCTTTCCTTACAAGTGAAAAATGCCATGAGCGCAGAAAGAGAAAGAGAAGAAAAGAACTGTGAGAAGCAATAAATCTGAATGTAAAACCATTGAAATACTAGAGACTAGAACTGTGACTAAATCACAGTTAAATGAATTCTGACAGCAACCACTGTTCTGACAATCTTCAGTCACAGCAGTTGCTCTCCTTCAGCATCGTTTTAAGAATCACATACTGGGATTATGGAGGGATGTATTTTTGGCTTTTATGACCAGAAACTCAAAACAAAATCTCCAAAAGAGCACTCAGTGTTTTTCTACATAGTGAAGCCTGAAACAGCTTTGCTGGCTCACATTACAGTCTGGTTTCCCCTCTCCAGTCCATTCTACACATATTCATGTTTATGGTGCTAGTGATTTTAAGTAGTGATCAGATATTCTAATCCAGTATGTACATGTACATGTGAAACAGTGTGGATCATTGATTGGATTATAAAGTCAGGGAACATGTCTGAACTGATGACGTGCGTAACTGGAACAAAGGAGATACTGGGTCACAGTTACAGTCCCAAGTACTGTTGATACATGGTGAATTCCTATTTTAGTAAAGATTCCACATGAAATGACATATATGTTCATTATAGTGTCCTCAAACAAAAAGTGAGGTTAATGATTTTTACCTTCTAATGTTGAAGTAAATGGATAACTTAGCAAGGACAAAGTTTCACACTATATCAGATAAATGTACGGAAGACAACTCTGCTGCAAGAAATTAATGTACCTTTAAAATAGACAGCAGTCTTAAGTACCTAGTTACCTTCCTGCCAATTTGACTCTTACTGCACTGTGTTTTGAAGCTGGATAAGTAACTTCAGCCAAACTGAGTGCTTGTTCTTGCACTGTTTGCCATTGACTTTCATCCACATGACAAGCTTTGTTTGACTCTGCCTGAAAATAATAGGATGGAATTTCCATTCCAGTTCTGCTGAAAACTGCAGCATGGACTCAAAGGGAAACTCTGTCAGCAAGATGCTCAGTTACTGAGAGGGAGAGCGAGAGGGAGAGAAGTTGAGGTGTTGTATAAGAAAAGGATGACAAGAGAATCATTGAGACTTTCAATCTGCCAGCAAGCAGAAGTGGGCAGTGATGAGGTTTCAAAACAGAATGCACCTCTCCTTTTCTCTGCCCGTGTCTCTCTCTCTCTCTCACACACACACACACACTCATGTTATTATCAGGCAATCCTTGGGACAGTCAGATACTAAATCTTAAATCTTATTTGGATAGAAAAAAAGTATGTGTGTTTCATGTGAACACAAGTTTTCCTCCTATGGTAATTCCTGACATAAACCAGTAGGAGGCACTTTAATCATTCACGTATGCTTAGTCAGTTTGTATAATTCCTCACCTACTGATTAACTATGCATCTAAATCTGTATATTCATTACACTTTGATTTATTAATATACTCTCAATACTCCCTGTGTGTGTTGAATGTGAAATTCAGACTTTTAATTAAAGCAGTCTGCTGGGGGTTTACATTTAAAATGAAAATCATTGTTCACCAGCTTCATTGGTTTGTGCTTTAAAGTCTAAACTGTGTATAGGTCTCATAGAGGAGGGTCCAGGAGGGTCCAGAGCAAACAAAGAATAATAAGATTTCAATATATCTTAATTAACACAAGCCTAATCCAAATTATAGAGAAAAAAATACCACAATCCCAATTAAAGAGTGTAACAATGTTCCATCTGCATGTTTTACTGTCTGCAGTTATATCTACCTGGAGACAACTCAACACTACACCAGCAATAATTAAAATCCTCCTGTGAATGTGGATTTGTGGAGCTGAACAATGATATACAGCATGCTTTACATGTTGAAAACTGTTTTTGCATATTGGTTATTTTAAGTAGATTATTTTCAACATGTAAAATATGTCTATCATGTTTTATATTTCGTGTTTTTTTGAACAATCAGGTGTGAAGCCCCTACTGCATTGGATCATTAGTAAATGTGCTTTGTTTTTGTGACTTAGTGATGCTGTCAGGGGCATCTGCACTGTCTCCTATCCTCCTGCAGCCTCACACTCTCTCTGCATAGTCCCTGTGCACATTCATTTTTTTTTATTATTTCATATCTTGTCTGTCCCCAGGTGACTTGGAAATTGATCAGGTTTGGCCATCATTACAAACATCTCATTTTGCTTTAATGTCTTTAGGGAGAGGCATAAGTGAGGGAAAGATGGAGATAGATAAGCAAATGAAGATACACCCACTGTGTACTGTGTCATTTTCCAGAGCCAGTCATCCCATACCTGTCCACTAGATATCCTCAGTGAGTTTCCCTCCTCTGTTGACCGGACTGCTCTTGTTATTGGATGCCTTTCTACACAGCTGCTCCTCAAATGCTCATTAGCTTCCAGCACGTACAGAGAGTAGTTTCCAATCTGCTGTTGTTCCCTGTTTTTGGTACCTGTCTGGATTACCTGCTGATTTTCTGAAACGTTTTCCTGATCCTGTGACCATGTAAGCTTGATCACAGTAAACTGCCTTTTATGCCACCTGCTGTGTCTCAAACTGTGTTCCAGTTCAGTGCCTGGTTTCTCCAAATTCTATGTTTTTAGACTCAAATAGGCCTTTTCCACAGGGGACATTTTGATATGTCACAGTAGGAGAAACACAGGTGTAAATAATAAAATTAATGGTTTCTATGTAGTGCATTCAGTTTCAGGCTCCTGGTATTGTGCATGCTGGCTCACTGGCACACTGTCAGGGCTTACTGGAACACTTGAATAGAACAGAGCCATCATTAATGTTATTAGTAACACCTGAGCTTTTCGTACTGTGACGAGTCAAAATGTCTGCTGGGAAAATGGCCAAAAGGCTGTTAAATCCCAAACTCTTCTCTGATGTGCAGCTTTCTTTTGCCGGAATTTGGGGAACAAACTAAAATTTGCTCAAGATTGGTTGCACATTCAGTTGATTACATCAACTTTTAAAATTGCAAATTAACAAGATACCGAATTCACACAGTTTTGGTCTCTGAGTCTAGACTTTCTCGTTTAGGGCAGAGGCACAGTTTCAGCCTGGTCTACAGATGGTTGTTTGCTCTTCCTGACTATTTGAACTGTTGCAGTTTGCATGTGGAAGGCACATGGAATGTGGTGAGAGACTTTATGTAAGCTTGTGGCAAGTATGCAATGCAACTGCAGCACAAGTGGAAACAGCACCCTAATGGTCATGGTTAGTAGGAAAGAACTTAGGCTTCAACCAAGGAGAGGCTGATGTCCTTGTGTGGAAATGACATTTACAAGCCATAAAGCATTTGGTTAGCAGACTTTATCTCTTCTACCATGCGTCATCCCATCTTTCCCATGAAGATCTGTTGTCCAGTTGCAGAAATTGTTCAATGATAAGTTGAAGAACAGGAACAGCAGCAAAACACAAGGACAGTTTGATTGTGAGAGTGAGGTATCTAACTTCTTCTAACATGAATGGACACTATCCCCACTCTGTCCATCATTTTTCATAGACTGGGTATGGTCACACAGCATTTATGTATGTATATAATTACAAAGAAAATGTGTCTTTCTGCTTCAGAGATTCATATTCACAGCCAATATCTTATGAATATAGGTTATAATAGGTCTTAGAAGTCCCATGCCAAAAGCTGTTTTTGTCCTACTTCTGTGCTGCTCAGTCTCTTCAAATATGGGTGTGTTACACATTTCCATTTTCAGAATAACCAGTACTATATGAAAATATACAGGGTTAGAACAATACAGTTACATTTTGGCATTGAAAATAAATGAGTCTATATTAAATTTTGTTTTATTTTATTAAGTGTCCTCCCTTCCTCCAGTTTTTACCCCCGAGTCCAGCACAAATGAGCAAATCAATACACCTACTTGACTGTACTGTGACAAAATCATCTCAGCTCAAACCTTCACTAACACTTTTTTCTCAAGAAAAAATAACCTCATTGACAGAGAGATACAGTAAATGATGTTATTCAGTCTGTAATGTAGCTATAATAAAAATCCAAACTGTTATGTAGATTAATAAAATAAACCAATTTCATATAGCCTAGACTGATCTGTTCATTTTAATATATTTATATCTATTGGAATGTGGTGATATCTGTTCATATAGAGCCCAGAGGCATTGTTGTTGTTCTGTCCAGTAATAACATTCAGACAAACTAATGTGGCAGCTACAATTGTTGGATTTCATCTGTGAGACCAACATTTATCTTCCAAAAGGAATTATATCATATATCAAAACACTACAATGAGACATTAGAGCCAACGGTGAATTACTAAAGAGCTGCAGATCAGTTCATAGGATCATTTTCTTCCCGGGATGATGACACAGGACTGGACTGTTGCTGCGAGATGACTGGCTGGTCTCACCCAGCAAGCAGCTCTGAAAACGTTGCAGCAGATTTACAAACAGGTGTGATTCGGATAAACTGACCACATATTGGGAATCTAAATGCTTACTTTCTCACCTGAAAAAATATTAAAAGTTAATAAAGTGACATATTAATAGCCCTAGAGTGAAAATGACAACAGTCTGGCTCAGAATCTCCACATGATGCATCAGACTGCAAGGCATACTGGGTAATGTAGGCCCAGCAAGGGCCCACGTCTCTCTGCCAAAACGCTGACAGAGAGTTGAAACTGAAAACCAGTGACACTGAAAAAAAAACTATCACTGAAAAAAGACATGAAGAAAAAATCTGAAGATTGACAAAGAAAAACATAATGCAAAAATATCAAAATAAAGTAATATTATAATTTTTAAATTTTATTTTTCAGTGGAACTTGTTTCAGTGCCAATAAAACTTTTTCCAATACAAGTGTTTCAACACCAATGTTTCCTTTTTCAGTTCAGATTTTGTTTTCAATGCCAAATTTTATCTTCAATGCCAGAGTTGAACTGTCACTGTTCCAGCCCCATAAAAAAATATCCAAGTTCTGAATCTACTCAAGATTCATGATTTTTGAATATGCGCTTTTTTCTGAAGATGTCAACAATGACTGCTCATTTTAGACACAATTAATTTCTGATGTCTGAAGTTGACAACATCTACGGGCTTTCAACAGCCTCATAATCAATAAACAACAAAGGCAAAAACTGATGAAGTGCAGAAACAAACATTTACTCAAAGTAAATTTTACTCAGATGTTACTCAAGTCAAACCATGCCACTGACCACTGAGCTCCACTGTTGTCCAAAAACATATGAGTGCAACACTGTTCCTTCATTACAATGAACACACACACTGTAGTTTATTTTGACTCATTCCCATACACTCTGTCCAGTTGCCAGAAATTCTCACTAGAACACCAAATGTAGATTCATCTGTCACTGAAAATAGTTCCCAACAAATGAACTGTTTCCACCTGTTTGAGTAACATTTGCTAAAAACTACAGTGACCATCTGTTTTTGGAAATACTGAGCCTTTGTTAAAAATTAAATCATATATTTGTGAGTCATTTCTGAAGATTTACATCTTAGAAACCATCAGTAGGAACCGATGGGCTTGGGGCTGAGGGCCACAGACAAGCCTGCAAGGTTAAGTATTGAGAGATGGACTAACACATTGTTAGTTTAGTTTTGGTCTTTCCACAGGATTTGTTGACAATAACAAAAATACTGAATATGGACAGCCTTATCCATTAAACAAGACAAGTCATCTCTTCTGGTGGCTGGTCCATGTTGACTATGTCCTCATGCATGTGCACTTTGAAATATTAAACACAGGCATGTGCTGAGGAGGTAACATGGAGTACCAAAGCCAACTGGGAGCACATGATTTGATTTATGACTTTATGAATTTCACAAAAACTGCAGTAGACATTTCAACTTAAAGAAGCGTGAGCTGTATTCTCTCAACATGGACAGCTACAGAGACCAGCCGGCAGGAATCTTGGCTCCCACCAAACTATGCAATGGCTGCTAGGATTTTTTTAAATGTATTTTTATTCACAGATATTTCTTGCAGTTTACCCAGTGTTGCGCTTGTGTGTAGGTGACTTGTCATTTCAAAGACTGTTTTTCAACTGAATGCCTTGAGTTCAAGGATTCTGACCCACGCAGCTTAAGTGTCCATGAATAAGCACAAAATGTATACCAGCTACAGTGTTGCAGTTCTAAAAGTGACCCCGACCTCTCTGTGGAAATATGTAAGCAAAATACAGCAGTCAATAAAGTGTAACATTATTTTCACATTGTGGAGATGTGGGGAAGAGTGTAGAAAAGTTATATTATTGAACATCAGTGAGATTTCATTCAAATCTATCTTGGCAGCTGGAATCTAAACTGGAAAAAGCTCACAGCAGGTTCATTGCACTTGTAATCCATTTATCGATTGTGTAAACTGTAGTAGAAAAGCAAATTTAAATGTATAACCTATAAGCTACAATACAGCATTTTATCAGCTCTCAGCTAGGCCTGAGCATAATCAATAAAGATTTGTTTCATTTCTGTTTAAGTCCAACAGAAGGCGCCATAATGACCTTGTTTGCTAATGGCATTTAGTGGACATATCTGGATTTGAATCACACCAGCTGACTATTTTTGAAACTGAGTTTTATTAGCAGTCTCTGACTTATTCAATAATCCATGTGAGGCTAAGTTACTTAAATTAAAATTTTGCAAGACTGTGTTTCAGTTTTTGTCAGTGACATATTATGTCCAGAATAAAACTGAATAAGTAACCTAGTTTGGTTGTCAGTGAAATAACTCTTTACATTAGATAATGCAGTTTGTTGTTAAAGTTACACACTGTATGTTGCCTTTACATTAATATCCAGGTTTACCCTACTATGTGCCAGTGGTGGCTTATTCAGAGAAACCTCAGCATGCATACAAGTATAATCACATGGTATCACTAATACTTCTGTTTGGGATGCAGTGAGTGTATGATTGCTCTTTTTAGGGAAAAGTCTCATTACTGCAGGCCTTCAAATGTCACTATGGGAAATATGTGGCAGGATATTATGAATACAGTTTTAAAATACTCTCAGGTAAGGAGCTCACTAGCCCACAGAGATTTGTAGGGAAAAAAAACCCCTCGGCGGGCTGGTTTAGGAGTGTCTCTGGTTTCTGAAGATGAATTGTGCGGGGATTCTTTTTTAATAGCAGTGAATAAATGAATAGTTGGTTTATTGAAAGCGCTGGCTGGAAGGTGGAGCGAAAAAGGCGGAAAAAATGCTGCATTCGAGTGCCTCGTAAACTGCAATACAAGTTTTCAGAAGCCATCAAGTGCAGTCTGACCTGCGTTACAGAGCAATGGCAACTACCAAACATGTAAGAGGGAAAATAGGATATACAATGTATCTTGATAGATGATTGAGCTAAGCCTAATTAATCAAGCGGTCGATGTATTTCCAGATAAATCACAATCTTAGACCGTGATTATGAAGCGCAGAAGTCAAGCAAACCCACTGGCAATTTGTTTGAGAGAGGGAATTAATTCAGAATAGTCTTAACATTTTAGTGTATGATGACTTACCGGTGGTAATATAGTAGCTAATAGGCTGTTCGGTTCGGCTGTCTGTCCTCTGAATGTTAAAACGATTCTGCTAGTGTAATGTAAGCTTGATACGTGTGATAGGAAAAATGAAAGTGAACGGACAAAAGTTGTCTTCGCACTTCTACTTTACGTGTCTTGTACGTGTTGAGCAAATGCCTCACGCACTACGCTTTCGCTGCCTAACGCACTACAGCCTTCCTTAGAAAAAAGGGGAAAACATAGTTCTACTTATAGCCTCTCGCTTTGTTTTATGACCTTATTCGCGTTGATCTGGGAGTGTCCCTATTTTCCGACAGCACCTCAAGGCAACATTGGTTAGTAGAAAAACCCCTTGGAGCCTCCTCCTCCTCCTCCTTCTCGCTGTGTATTTCACCTGCGCTCCTTCACTGAGACACACTCCGGTATCTTTCGGACTTTCCACACCACTTTTAAACAGAAACATATCAGCGGCCGTATTTAAACAGCTCAGACTGACCTCCGCTATTCTTCACCGAAGCTCATCAGAGGCATCCAGAAACCCTAAAAGCTACTTTATAAGGATGGATTCAGCTGCTTTCCTGTTGCTGGCTCTCATGAGCGCCGGGACTCTTCTTCAAGGTAAGCCTCGTTAATAACGCAGCAGGGACAGCTTTCAGAACAGTCTGTATGGAGTCTAGGGATGTGCTTTTACAATGTAGCCTACTGTATGCACGTCATGGGTTTTATTAGTAACTTACATGCCGGTTAGCCCTAACAGGCTATCGAGAGGGTGAATAACTTACACCTGAAGTTACCGCCCTTACTTTACGACTGTGTAATAATGATGTATAGTCATATTCACGTCTTTTTTACGGTTGATTTTGGCTGCTGTGACAGAATAAATTATACGCAATGCTGTGGAAAATCCAGCAGCAGTTTCTTGGGCTTTCCCCTCAGTGTTGGTGAATAAGAAAGGCGAGTAGCTAAAGTAACACTCCTCATTTCATATTAACTCTACTGTGAGTTATTCATTCAGGAAGGGCTCTGCCAGCTGTAAACGTTGTGTGAACTCGTCCCTGTGACTAAACACTTAGGTAAACTGTATACAGTTTGAATACAGTTTACCTACCCCCCCCCCCCTCCCTCCACATACACACACACCCAACCCAACCCAACCCAACCCAACCCCCCCCCCCGCTGTGAGGAGCAGCACTGCTGTGTATCACGGAGCTGGATATGAACCCTGGGGTGAAGATGTGGTCGCTGCTATCAGATCATTTGTAATTAGGGATGTGGTTGTTTAAATTAGCTGTGATCCAAGCCTGTGTGTCTATGTAAAGTGTGGCTGTATGTGTGTGTGTTTATTATTGGGTGTGAATGGGTGTAGAAGAAGCCAGAAATAATAACGTCTCATACATTTAATGACCTTTTTCATTGTTTTTTCCCCTCTCAAGCTCTAAATGCTTTGGACTTGTATTTGTACAGAAGATTGCCTCTTTTCCTTTATTGTGTGGAATAATGAAAAAATGTGTTCATTTAATATGGAAACTGATTATGCCTCACGCTGAGGGGTACAACCTGGAAACTTTAAAAAAGCCCCCGGGGCTTTCTAACCCCTCTTTTGGGAATAGTGGTTTAACTCTGTATAATCTCACAGGCTGATAGTGAATAGCTTTTCTCAGTGAGAAAACAAGGGCTGGGCTTTGAAAGAGTTCAAACACTTACTTAAGTATCACCATTGCTGGCACCACTGACATTGTCTTGTGTCACTTAAACAAGATAAGTCAGAGGAAATGTTTTTTTTTCTCCCAGCTCTTGTCTCTGAGTTGTGTCTGTGTCACTGGCCATCTTTCGCCGTTCACAGAGCTGCTCTTTGTCAGGGTGGCTGAAGGGCGGGCAGCCTGTCTGGTGGCTGAGTGTGTGTGTGTGTGTGTGTGTGGTAGAAGGGTGGGTGTGTGTGTGTGTGTGAGGGTGATAGGTGGCCGACACTCGACACAGTCAGGGGCTCCATCTCCATCACTTGATAGCTATCTGGTTTGTCTCTGGATCACTGGCTCTACAGGAGGAGGGAATGCATGTTTTTTTTTTGGTCACATTTCATTCATGATGAAATCCATATTTATCCTCAACATAATGACAGATAGCAGCACTGTAGATAGCAGCTGAAGTCAGTTTCCAGCTTGATCTGTAGCATTCCTCACATCAAAGGGGGAGTACTTTCAAAGGAGTTTCAGACGTAGAGGTTTGAAGCCATAGGAGGCTTTTCAGGGTGACTTTTGAGTGGTAAGCTCCCAGCACAGATGTGAGGGGATACAGCAAAGTGTGGGTTGTTGGAAAAAAAAAAAAAAAAAAGGTGAGTGGTAAATACAGTTTGGAAAAGTCATCATTAGTGGCAGAGAATGGCATTTTAAGAGAGAGCTTTTTCACATCAGGTGAAATGTGGATGAATTAAGAGCACTTTCACAAAATTCAGAAAGCTTCCCTGTGGTGTTCACAAGCATTTTAGGTGTTGATGGGACATTTTAGCTCTGCAGTCATTTAAAACCTATTTAGTGGCTATAGTGTGTGACTGTTGGTGTCTCACACTTAAGGGTGTGTAGTTCAGCATCGGCCAAATGTAGTCACACACTTAGTGACAAGTTCACATAGTTATGACCATCACAATGGGAATGAAACTCTAATATTAAGACTGCCATTAGCACTCCATGGAAAAAACATGGCATTTCTTTCATTTGAATGGAACCGCTCGGTTATCACAGCCAACACAGACGCTCCGGAAAAACAAAGCAGGTTCGTCCACTGTTGCCACAACACAGAACAACATCATCATCAGGGAAAGGTACTTGCTCCTTTGTGAAGTGAATGCTGTATTTCTGTTGTTTACTTCTCAATCATTGTGACGAAAGATAAAATGATTGTCACCGTGATAATTCTCCTGCCTCAGAGTATTATCAATCAGCGTGTAGTGTTTTACCATGATAAGCCTTGAAACGTTTCAAACTGGACACCATGGATCGTATTTCATGTTTCATCACTACCTGGAGTAACTCCCAGTGCAGCCACCACATGGTCTGGTCTTCACCCACTATGGCAGCCAGTACTCTCATAATACAGGGCTGATGTCTCGTACTATTTTTATATACGCCTTTGTTCCACTAACCTCAGCCAGACAATATAGGCCTGCTTTCATTTCCCTTTCTTGTTTTTTATTTTGTCGTTTTCTGTTCTTCATCATGGTTAAAACTGCTGAGATCTAACTATGCAGTACAGCAGTAGATATATTCATCCAACTGGGTTTGGTCATAAAACCTCGTGTGTCATGTTTCTGCAAGGCACACAAAGATGTGAAAGCTAGTGGAACAGAAGCTAACCTGGAGGTGAGGCAGGACTTTGGCTCTCTCTGTTGCAGGCCAGATTTGCAGTTTGTCTCTGTCTTTGTGTTATTGGTGTCAAAGGGTTCATGCAACAAAGAAAACGCTCATAAAAGCTTGAATAAAAGTTAACTGAAGTTTTACATTATTTCCTGTTGGCCTAGATCCTGGCACTGGCACTTAAAGAGAAACAAAATAATCATTTATGAAATTTACTCTTTTTTTTTCTTAGAAGTCCTGCTACCTGCCAGACAGCTTTTAACACCCAGTTAATAATACACTTGTACAACAAATGTATCAAATTGCTCTTTTGCCAGATAAATTATGAATACTCCCAATGGCATCTCAGTCTTATTGGAAGAGCATCATTTCAATTTGAACACTTCTCATCTTCCATTGGAATCACAGACTCAGTCCCCATCACAGTACCTGCTCCTTTGGTGTCCAGCTTTGATTCTTTGTGAGCAGGGATTATAATTCATCCCAGTCTGGCTGTATATTCCACACCTATGCTTTGAAATAGACCTAAGTACTGAATGCTTTAGGTTGTGTATAATATACACATAGGTGGAACTAAATCAAGCTGTCCTATCTTTAAAAAACTCTGCCGATGATCGGAGCAGCCAGACAAGATAATGGGTGTGGTATGCAGTTGCACTTTAAGTTGTCTTAGCTGGGGGACAGGACGGTTTGAAATGCTATCTCCATCTGCCCTGACATGTAGAACAGCTCGTCTTTTTCTGGAGGGAAAAAATACCTTGGTGGGGGACGGTGGCGGTTAGGGAGGGGAGGAGAGGGCAGGGGAGGGGAGGGGGAGGGTAATGGATATGTGAAGACGGAGGGGTGGAGCAGCTACCTTCAACTACCTTCATCCAACAACCCCAGTAGCCAATATCTGAAAGGTCAGAGTCTGTTTTGAAGCCCCACCTAAATCTCTCTGTCAGATGGCTTTAGTTTGATCTTCAATTCAGAGAGCCCCCCCCCCCCCCCACACACACACTCAACCCTCCCACTGTTCACACACATCATATAAATGTTCCATAGTTCACTATTGTCATGTGAAAGGGGTTAAAGGTTTACAAGGTTCCTCTTTTGGTGGAGAATATTCCTCCTCCCACGGGCTGCTGCTGCTGAAATCGTTTTAAAACTGTAAATGACAAGTGGTGGAGCTGAATGCAAGGGCGTTTTATTTAAATATGAAAAGCTGACATTTGGGAGAAACAAGGTTTTCTCCTCTGCCAGTGATGACATCTAAAAAAAAGCTGAGATGGTTTGGATGTCATGATTATAATATCACCAATCAGGACACATAGTGAATGAAATGTTGGAGGTAATACGTCACTGTGGTATTTAGTCTACAGAAGGTGTAAAACATCAGTGATGCAGCGATATAGTTTCCTGATTTCCTAACTGGAGCTGGATTAACGCTTCAGTCAGCTGTCTTGACAGGCAAAATATGGCTCCATGTGAATTAATTCAGTTGTTTTCCCCTCATTCACATGGAAATGCCAACATACTGTTGAAAAAATAAAGATCCTTAAGACATGCATGATGGGTGAAATGCAGCCGTCTTTAATAATCCGCCCTCTCACTACTGCAGAAATACATCAAGGTGCTTTTGCACACAGCTCCATTAAGTTCACTGTGTGAAAGTGAAACACAAATAGGTTTTTTAAAAGGGTTCCCGTGATGTCTGGAGCAGATGTACCTCTTGACAAGCATATTACACAGGAAAATCATGAAATTCATCCTCTTTCAAATGACTTTTCCTCAATGATTTGCATTAGAAAGCATTTCCAACTTATATTTTACATACGTTGAACCTTTGCATCATAAACTGCACAGAGCCATCATGTTTACCAGCCTGAGCAGGCTGTGATTCTTTATGACAAAAGACAAAGAGGTAACCTGTCACCAGTTTCATCAAGGTGGTAGTTAATGTTGATATAGTCACTATATGTGTTAGACAGTATTAAACAGAGAAACCTACAATGCAAAGAGAGACTAATGAAAGAAGAAAAAACAGAATCAGACCATCTTGAAAATATGTGAATTGCTCAGTGGGGATTAGTTTTCTCAGTCCCTTTTGTCAAGGTTAGAAGTGTGTCTAATGTTGGGGCCTTACATGGGGCTGCCATGTGTGTTGGTCAGTTCAATGGGATTTCCCTGGAATTTTCAACTACTCCCACAACAACAAAAAAATCACCTTACTCAAAGAAAAATGTCCAGGGATGAGAAGCGTACAGTAGCTGAAGTGAGAAACAGCGCTATTAAAAGTGCAACTAGATGAGATCATGGGTAAACCCATACCCACACACACACACACACACACACACACACACGACTCACATGATGCAGTGTGACTCACCAGTAGCTGTTGGTCCTGCGGTGAGTGTTTGGTTGTTTCCATCTAGTAATGATGTCATAGTGAAAGTCATTTGACAGGTCCAGGGAAGCGTGACCATATCAAAACCAGAAGTTAAACGCTGTGTTTGCCCCAAATCTCAGCGGGAGAGCACCGGCTTTGTTTAATGTGCGGGAAAATTAAAATTCGATGAAGTCCACCTTGCCAAGAAGAAACTCTGTGGGGAAAATGCTGATGGAACGAAGCAGCAGTGAATGAAAGCAGTTAAATAACTTGTGTTATCATGCTTCTGCATTCTGATTTATTGACTGCGCGGGCAAAACAGGAGTCAAGCAGTGTGTTCTGAATTTAATCTAGGGAGAGTTTTTTTTTTTTCTATGTGTACTAGTAATGTTCTTTTATCCCTCATAGAATTGTGAGATTGATATTCTATTCACAGAAGAACTGTTCCTGAGGACAGGATGAGACTCATTTTCCTCTGCCACTGCAACAAACTCACCAAGACCTGTGCAAAAAAAATAACCTGCATACTGAAGAATTATTAGATTATCTATTAAGGAATGTCATTAGAAGGTAATAGAGAGTGACAGGAAAGATGAGTGGGCATGCTCCACAAGTTGGACTCAAAGGAAATTCAGCATCCATATCAGGTAAAAAAAAGGTAAAAAAAAGTTGATGATGTCCACACTGGTAGCAGAGCATGTAGCCAGAAAAACCTTTCACACTAAAGCAGCGTGACAGTGTGAAGAAGCGTAGTATTTTTTTTTTTACCATTCTGCTACATTTTTGGGACCAACTGATGGTCATCCGCCGAAGAATCCTCTCGCCTCCCAGCCTGTCTGCAGCTTTTAATGGAGTAATTTCAGCTGTAACAGAGATGGGACCTGCTATTAGACTTAGCTAAATTACTTTAGGGAAATCTGCTCCCTTAATACCTGTGAAACCACACTCCCTATGTACACGGAAACTCACATTTTTATCATCAAGATTGTTGCATTTTTAATCGGTGGTAAAAGAAAAGCTTATGAATGTGGTGAGTTTTTTTTCCCTTATTTGTATAGCTGTTGGTGCTGTGTGTGTGTGTGTGTGTGTGTGTGTGTGTGTGTGTGTGATTAGTCTCCTGAATGGATGAGTTACATTTGGAATGAGCCTGCTGTGCGTAGAAAGACTATTATTTATGTAGATAAGAGGTTATTCCTACCCAGAAGCCCTAGCCATGCAGCGCAGAGAGGGCCACTGAGAAGCTCTGTTAGATAAGATTTGAATAAAAGATAGAATACATGTATTTGCAATGTGCTACTCACTTTGTAGTTGCTGAATACATTAGCCAACTAGTAGAGAGAAAGGGTGGAACAGAATCTGATCTGTTGGTGGGCCACCCAAGGGGACAGACACACTTATCGATGTGATGAATTTTGGCTTCTATTCAGTACTGACACTGAAGCGTGGACTCTGATACTATATGATGCGAGGACTGAGCTGACAAACAAGTCTCCACCCTGTAGCTGAGATATTTGTAAGCCTCAGCATCCTTCCTTATTCGAGACTGACCGCACTCTCTTTTAGAGGGCTCACTGTTGTTGAACTGAATGGAAGAAAAAAAAAAAAAAACCTCCTGGGATCCTGTTAGGACTCACTCAAAACACAAAAAAATCAATAGCCATAAAAGAAATCTTAACTGGGCTTGGACTCCCATAACCAGTGGTCATTATTGCAGCCTTAGATGTCAATTAGCCGGATGCAGCTGAGTGGCCCCTAAAAGGAAGCAGAGAGGAGAAAAAGCTCTATTACCACTGAGTTGAAGGAGGTCTGAAGGAAAGCCATTCAGCAGTGTTGCTCTCCCTGGAGATTTTATATGCCTTTGACTACAGCTGACTATTGAACCTGTATTCACTACCTTATGGGTAAAATTAACTTGGAAGCTCCAAACATAATGGGAGACATTGCGCAGAATAGTGCTGCATTCAGGTTCTGAATATGTGAATTCATGAAGAAATTCAGGTTGCAGGATTAGCATTGATCCCTCAAGCATCCAATTACTCCACTGAATAGACATCCTGGATGCATTTATGGGAATATTGGCCCGGCCCACTGTCATAGACCATTTAAGCAGCTATTTAGCCAATGAACATAAGAAAGATAACCCAACAAAGTGCATGGATGAAAATGAGACTACTGCACAACTCACATTATTCAATATATGGAATTCAGACTAAACAGCACAATAGTGAGCATACATGCTGTATAATGGAACAATACAGACAGGTGACAAATTAAAGGACAAACTGGTCCAGGTCTGAATGCTTGACCCCTACAGTGACCCTTCCCTTTAAGGGGACAAGTGGACCCAAACCATGCCAGCAAAATGCCCCCCACAGCATAACAGAGCCACCAGATCCCCTCACTGTAAGGGGTCAAGCATTCAGACCTGGACCAGTTTGTCCTTTAATTTGTCTTTATATCAACACTTTTACCAGCTCTACCAGTTGTTCAGATTTCATTGTGTATTCTTTGAGAAGTGGCCGAGCAGATTGTGCCAGGTTTTCTGTAAGCTCAACACACGTACTTGCATATTTATGAACATGAGCGCGCCTGATATTTGAGATGAAGGCATTTGACTTGTTGTTTGACCTGCATTCCTGAGGCGTTCAGGTCAGCGTGCTTCTCTCGCGCTAAAAAACGAAGTTATGCAAGCCACCGCATTAAATACTTAAGTGATGAACACGGTCATTAGCTTCTTAATTCTTTCTGCCAGGTGTAACTTCAAAACCCCTCTGGTGCAAATATGCTGAAATACTTCGACTACATAGGGTGCATATTTTATCAGATGAATATTATCTGCTTTTCTAAGCTGGTCAAAACAACTGTGGCATTTAAAGAAAGACACCAGGATGGCCACCCTTTTCAAGATAATTAGATTTCCCAGCAAGACGTCCGCTCTGTGACTCGCCCTGGCTTTTATTTCACAATATTTCATTTCTTCACAAGCAGGTTGTCAGTCCGCAGACTGGTCCTGATCATCTTAAAAGTAGATGAATTTGACAGAAAAGCATTTTTCTGCATGCCAAAGGATTGTGTTACACAGTGTATATGTAGGTAGGGTACAAACATGCCTGGGGGCAGAGGGCACGGTGCTGTGTTTTGGACTAATACTGTACAGGCACGGGGGATGTGGAGTGTGTGTTGCCTTACTGACAGAGTGGTGGTTGACAACATGGGCACAAGAGGAGACAGGAAAGTGGGTCATGTTGACATTGTTTGCTACTTTTAATTGGTGCATCTCAGTGGCTTCACAAAGCAAGCATTCATCTCGTGTTTTCCCCTGAAGGTTCCTAATGCTTGATGAAAGCACTACAGTTGTAGATCACCATGTTTGTGTTAAACCACTTCCAGCTCAAGTGTCTGCCACCTACCATGTCTCCAACACTTCAGCTCTCGGATTCTCTGTTAACATCAAAATAATGGTGCTGTTGCTCTTGAATGTTGTGAATTAACAGCCGAGATGCTTTGGACTCAGCGGACTGACTTGAATGAGTATGTAAGGGTTTGAACGACAGCTTACAACGCAACTTCATGTTCTCTTAATTAGGATATGCCACTGAAGACATGATGAATAATTTCTGACTGCTTTTATTGTGAAATGTCGTGTCCTTACTTTCTTGGGCTGCACAGAGAGGAAGAGATACTGTGCTAAATGGTATGGGTGCACTCCGGATTTGAAAGTATGGTTAGTTAACACAGCAACTTGTGTGGAGGAGAGCGCTTTATGCTTAAGTGGCTTTTTTATGTTTTTACAAGGTCTATTTGTGAGTGCAGTTGCAAGATAAATCTTAGAAATGTAGAATAACTCAGACAAATCCTTAAGATGAAGGAAAATGAAAAAATAGACAGCAAGTAGGTCAAGGGAAGACTGTACTGTATCCTCTGTAGTTTTACTAGAGAGTAGTAAATCACCTTCTGGTGCTTGTCTAACCATGGCATGAATGATAAACACCTTGATCCATGGCGTAGTTAACATGGGGATGAGAGGAGGGTTAGTTGCATAAACATGTGTCTCCTCATTTCCAAAGACACAGACCATTGAATAAATGCATCCTCATTTCAGAAAGGCTGCAAGCTCCATCTATACAGCAGTTTGAGACAACATGGGAATAAAACGTTTAGATGCACAAAGCTACTAACGTTCGCCTGCAGCAGTGCTACGGTGTTAAGAAAGATGAGAATTTAAAGTAGGAGGAACTGAGAGTCCTTACCTTGGGCTGCAATAGGAGGGAAGTCTATATTCATCTTCTTTTAATTTGTATTCTGCTTTATTATTGTCCTGACACAAAAGTAGACCAGTGGGAACCGGACCCTACAAAGTGTCAAACGCCACGGGTGTCTTAAGATGCAGCGAGGTTAAGGCCACCTTGAAAAGAAAGGCACAGCTATTAAAGCTTTTGCTTGTTTTTCTTACTCTCTTTTCAAATTGCTCTACCGTGAGCGTGGACAAATTGCGAGCCTCTAACTGGAACATCCCGACTGAGCCGAGTGCAGTTGTGAGATATTGAACATGAAAGATTTGTCATCCCAGCAGGCAAAAACTGTTTTGAAATATTTGACCCTACAAGGTTTTTAAAACCACACATAGAGCAATGTCAGAAATCTATATGTGCGGTTAATTTAATTTTGACATTAAAGTCAGAAAGAACCTTTAAATGTGCAGTCCATAACACAAGATTTGTGTTGTCTATACAATTCCCTCCTTTACTGTCCCTTGAAATCTTGCGGGTGTATTTTGCTGTTATCCCTCCAGCATGCTGTTTATGTTGGTAATCCTAAACCTTATGCAGCCTGAAGCCCGGGCTTTTGGTTTTAAAGCTGACAGCCACCTCTGTGCTTGTGAAGCCGTTGGTGGTACAACATGATGCTTCACATATGACATTAGTTGTGGATCCCCGGCGCTGCCGAGCTGCTCAGGTTTCAGTGCTGTGAAGCAGGAATGCTGCACGGTCTCATCCTCATGTTCACACAATCTGCAGGAGTTTCAAATACATCTTAAGGGGATTACCAGTGAATTTTAGCTTTGAAGTCCGCCAGTACTATGCTGTAGAACATTAAGATCTGTATTTATTGAGCATTAAAGACTTGAAGAGAAGATTTGAAGAGAAAGGATTTGTTCTTCCCTCTGATCTGTGATGACACAAGAATGTGGAGTTCCATAGAGAACAAAGTAGAAAAGATGAAAAAGGTGTCTGTCTGTCACTGCTGCTACTAGCACCATATTTGAATGTAAGCTACACCTGAATGCTATAATTGAGACAATTATTCTGTATGTCACAGTTATTGTTACTTTGGCATTTTCAGGACAAACGATGGTTAAGACCTCAAGAAGTGTCATTAATTATACTGAGTGATGCTCTATATCTGGGATTGCTGCCATTGGATATTTTTTGTTCTTCCTCCATGATTGCACTGGGTTTATGTGCTAGTGGAATAGTCTGAAATCCAGCCTGTTAAATACTGTAGAATTGAGTTAGTTTTGACTTTTATTAAACAGAAGCTGCAGCTTTGAAATTTGGAGAAGTATTAAATGTTAACAGTGGTTTTGGGCTCTGTCACTGGCCTTGTAGTTATTTTTGCTTTTGTGTTTTAAGCTGTGGCTGAATGTTGTTAATATTAACGTTTCAACTGTCACGAATCATGTTGAAATAATAAGTCTGAAATCGAGTGTTTCTCTCCTTTAAGGAAGGAGCTCACATTACATTTTTGGATGCTTTCCTTTTTAGTAAACCACAACAAGCACTTCAAACTGGAGAAAAGTACGGGTCTTATGGTCTTAATCTCGAGCACAGCCACCAACATTAAGATGCTAAGAGTTCCGTGGTACAATTGATTTCCAGTCAACAGAGCATGTACACCTCGTTGCTGGGCCTTGTGAACAATGAGGCTGAGGGAATTGGAAATGGTTGCTCTATGCACTCCACCATCAAAAATTAGTTTGGCGTTTTGATTAGATGTTTCTTTGCTGGAGCTAGACTGTTTGCTTAGAAAAGTCTATACAGTAATTGAGAGATTATTCCTTTGAACGGTGCTGAGACCCACAGTAAACCCTGGAATTATGCTTGTCTTAAACTTGTATTCACTGCCATGGGCTTGTCTCAGTGAATCTTCTTTGCTAATCATGCTTGTTGTTCTTCTTCTCCTTTTTCTGACTCGTCCCCGAGTCTCCTGCCACATCACGGACAGCCTTTTTTCTGATAGGAGAAGTACAGCAGTTCTGTTATTTTACCCAACTACACAGACTGCTCAGCTCTGTAGAAGTGAATTTCCTGTGTATGAATTTATGACTAATTTCTTAAAATGATCTCATCTGTCTCCTCTTGCCACACTGGCAGTGTACGACAGTGATCATGTTGCAAGGGCTGATACAAGGCTTTTTTTTTGAATGAATGAATTTGAAACATGTGATTAGGTCTTTTGTTGTGCGTCTTAGCACTGCAAAGCCTTTACCTTCATTCACATATGACTTTAATGCTTTATAAACTGATGCAGGTAGATCCTCAGTGTATTTGTTCTCAGGGTCAGCTACAGAATAGCAGCCCTGGAGCTGCTAGTGATTTAGTGTTTTCCCTGAAGACACTTAAGGAAAGCTGATGTGTTCTGACATGCAGCAGTACTCCAGTTGAAGGATGATCTGTTCATAACCGCACCACCCTGCCACTGCTCCTCTCAAGAAGTAAGAAGTAGCTCAGAAGACCCAGAGGAAAAGACGCGGAGAGGAAACAGCTTGTTCACTTCACATGAGATTAATGATGCTGATACATCTAACAATGTCCTCTTAAAGGATATTTTTTTGGTCAAGATGTATTGACATTTTCCATCAATGCTCACATGATTAAAACTGGATTTGATCTTTTATCAATAGATTTATTTCCTACTGTCTGATCTTTCCAAGGAAACTTGATATACTGTGCACATGTTACAGTGCTGCGTACATCAACTCTTGAAGAGGAAACACTTCAGCATTATCTGCCAGAAGATGCTCCAGGAGATGGTTTTTGCAGTGTTTCTCCTGGCTGGGACTTCAGTGGATAGCTGCTGCCACATGAGAGTACAAATCTCATACTTGTGCTGTTTCTCAAGCCAAGTTTTTCCTTGAGCTGGACTTGTGTAGTCAAGTCCCTCTTTACTCTTAGTCAGGATTTTTTTTTTTGTCAATATTTTTTCCAGAGACAGTTTTAGAAAGCAACCATTGAGTTTCTTAAGGTGGTATTAAGGTTGTTCAGTGTCAGAAATGTGTAGACAAGACAAGTCAAAGCATATCAAATGTTGAGATTTGCTCCTTGACGGCACCCTGTCAGAATGTGTCATGTCATTCATTAGCACACAGCCAGAGATGGTCTATTATCTGTGATCGTGGCAAACAGCACTACACCCTGTTACTTGACTGACATGCCAATAGTGTCAGAAGTTGTCGTGTCAGTCCAGAGATTGAGGCGGCAGCATGAGACTTTTCATCCCACAGTTGGATTTCTGGACTTGGCTAGTTTGTTCTCCTGCTATGCCCAACTGAGCATACAGATGGAATTGTCTACAATTTCTGTCAGAGCCTGAAAAATCCATCCACCTGAGGGACACGGTGGCCGAAAAACGTATATTTTGAGTGCTAAAAACGCAAGTTTGATGCTTGTGAGAGTATGTATTAGAAATCATTAGCTGTGAACAGACAGAGCATGGACTGTGGAGACATGATAGTGTTTCAGGCACCATTGCACAGGCAGGATTGCTTGTCATTTAGAGTTATTTCAGAGTTAAGCTCAGGCTAAAAACTTGGCCTGGAGATTTCAGACATCTGAAAAAATAAGCTTCTAAGCTGTATACATCATTTCCAGCTCTGCTTACTCATCATATTTGTATCATTATTAAAGCTGCCCCCCGAAGATTTTCCTAGTCGACTGGTAGTTGTTAGTTCAAGCCATTAGTCAACTGGTTGGTGCACGTTTATTAATGACCACACCTTGATATTAATTTCATTATTTAAATAGATATTTTTTGGGGCATCAGAAAATGGTTTGAGCTCCATGTTAACACTGTGCTACAATACAGAGAAATAGAAAACCCTAATAATGAGCCTTTAAAATAGACATTTTACAACCAGCAAGGAGTCTAGGTGGCTAACATTAGGCTACTTACATGCTTCAGATGATAAGTCACCTTCTTGGGGTCGTCCTTTACATGCTCAGAATGATCCCACACTGAATGATTTCCTGCTTGATGTAGTCTAATAACTTCTTGGCTGGACCCATGGATGCACCACAGGGACCATCACTCGCCTCGACTTGGTGTCGCCATTTCCTGTGTCCATCGTTTCAAATTAAAAGCCCTCTAGCATTTTATACATATTTTATACACCTTAAGTTTCTTAATCCAACAAATACAGACTTATAGTTAATGTCATGTCTGTTTTCAGTTCTCCTGTCCAGGAGGATCTTGCCCAACTGTGCCCCAGATGACATGGCTCACCCTGTCTTCAACAAATTTTAATTTCTACATCTTCCTCTTTACAAATATAATGCTGAACTTCCTGTAACCTTAGCTGATAAGACTGCAGACGTTGCAGAGTTGCAGTACAAGACAGGAACAAGTCAGTAACACTCATACACAGTGTAATCATAATTTTTATAACAAAATGGTTGAAGATGTAGCATTTAGGCAAGATTCGCTGCTTAGACTAAGGCATTAGATGTGCATGCTATAGTTTACGGTTCTGCTACAAGCTAGAATAAGACCAAAGCAAGTCCAGGCCTGTAGTACCCTGATGTTCTCTGCTGAGCCCAGGGGTATTAAGGTCTAATTTTAACTTTGGGACTGGGTGGGAACCTCTCGAAGCTTGGCCTCTTTTGGCCTTATTGAGGAAATACCAGGCTGATCTCCTATGGACCAGTCACAGATAAGACCCACCATCACCAAGCTGTCTCTCAGGATAGTCTCAGCATTCAGGTATTTCATCCTGGATTGCCCTCTCTTTGAGACAACATTCTTAATTCAACAGCAACGTGTAGCAGCAGCAGCAGCAGCAGCAGCTCGTGGGTCAGTCTCTCTGACATTTCTCTTTCTTACCATGTACCTTTTAACTCTGTTGCAGAGAGCCGCTAGGTTTCTCTAAGCGTGTTTACCACTGATAAGGAAGCATGGTGGGATTTCTGTTTTTCGAGGGATACTTTTGGCAGGATCTATATCTCTCTCCACCTAGTAGAGCGAGACAAAGAACACACACAGTCACATCGTTGGCTGATACTGAAACCCGGTGGTACACTTTTGCTGCATGCTGCCGCGGCCACCCAAGTCAAAGATGAGGCAGTGAGAGAAAAGGCGTCTCTTTCCTCATTTAGAAGGCAACCCACACAGCTACAGTGCAAAGGTGCAGCGCTTTCAAGCCATTTCTGTGTCTCTTGCCGACATATACGGCAGCTAATAAAGCTAAACTGATGCCACTAAGGAATTGGCTCATCTCCAACCCTGATTCCTTCTAAGGCGTTTCCACTGCCTCTGCTTCAGATCGCACTTGGCCTTTCTATGGCTCTCACTTCCCTGTCTAGTCTCATCTGTTAGTGCAGTATACTCCTATCCCTTTTATTCTACTGCAGCCATTCAGTTCAGCTACTGCTTAATATTGTATTCACATCCCCTTTCTATCGCTGTCTCTTTGGACAATAGAGAAAAAGGTGTGCTTGCTGTCACTTTTCCTTTGAGAAATACAAAAGGAAAAACAGATTCTGTCAACATGGACTTAGCTACATCTATGTTTCTTGGGGATTGTTGAATCCAGGAGAGTGAGCCAACACAATGATTGTAACTTTAGGAAGAGTTTGACTATTAAAAGTTTTGTTTGTCTGAGCTACTGCTACATAAGAGACTACATAGATTTTGTTTAGTGCCATCAATGATTTATGCTTCAAAAACTGTTTGTTGAGATATGGATCAATTTATTAGTCAAGCTGTTTCATCCTTTCACCATTGAGTGTGTTACGTTTCACATCATCTACCTCGTGCGTATCTTGTTCAGAACTGCTGAAGGTGATGCGGAGTGAGGAGGATGAAATATTTCAAGTTAGAAAGGATTGCTTCCATCCACACAAGAAGAAGAAAAAAAAACTGTGATATGCAAATAAGCTCAAAAATGCAGGATAGATAACTTGAGGCTTTGCAGCTTTGTCGTCCGTCTCTATCTCTCCTTCGCTCTGGAGGCTTGAGCCGCGACATGCAGCTTTGAAGAGAGATACTTAGGTAGCAGTGAAGAAGCCTGATGTTACCCTGATAGGCTTGTTGACTGTTTTGATGCTCATTGAATTCAGTTTAATCATGTGCAAAATAAATAAATCTATAGCCTGGGGAGCTAAATCATTTTATCCATCTCAATCTCATTTGAATACATATTTGCTTTAACTTAGGGCTTTCAAAATTGGCCAAAAATGATGTTCAGTTATTCCTTCTAAACACATGAGTTCAGGGCAAACCAATACAACAAGAGACATAACTACTTAACTTAACTACTAGTATATTTATTTCAACATAAACATGTCTTTTAAAAGAGCTCCATACCTACACATTACAAAATGAATAAAATAATGTCCTATACCATGAAACTTCATTTAAAGACTGTAGACCCCCCCCCCCCCTTCTCTCTCTCTCTCTCTCTCCTCTCTGTGGTTGGTGCTAGGGTGAGAACTGAGAATGTTCTGTCTCTCAGAGCAAAATCAAATGAATGATTCATAATTGTCTTTAGGTAATATTCATACTGGTTACCAAAATGGGGCTTTTTAGCATCCTTTCACACCTGCCTTGCTTAGCTGAATCATCCGAGACCTTGTTGAAGAGATGGTCTTGGTTTTTTTGTGGTATTAATGTGATCCAACCCAACTGCAGGAAACGCTGCGTATTTATTGGATTAAACCAGCTCCAGTAGTCAACTGCGCTGTGCTAACTTCTCCTCATCAGCCAACTGAAGGCTGCACATCTTAACGTAATGTGAAGCGACACATTGTTCTCTAGACGTTGCCTTGAAGTGCGTTCAAATGTGTCATTCTGCTTGCGTATTTTGGCTTGGTATATGGCCCAAATGACTGGGCTGGATTATCCATATATCGCGTCAGGCGGGTGCCCGGGGGCACCAGCCAATTTAGCATTCTGGGGGGCACCAACATGAAAAAAATGAAAAGCATAAATGTTTCTGTGATCAGAAACAGCAGATACACTCTTATAAAGCACTTGATTTAGCTTTTATTTGTCATTATTCTAATTAATAAGAGTATGAATAATAAGAATAAGAAAACAGTTGAAATTGTGCGTCTTTCAGCACCACAGAAGGGTGGAGAGAGAGAGAAATGCTGTTTATTTCACTAACAACAGTAGTAAAGTTCATTACTGATAGAAAATATGTTCTACCATTTGACTAATCCACCCTCTTGTGTGGAATAGTACACCTTCATATTCCTGAGTGCTACAGTTCATACATTAGTTTTATTTTCTGTTTTACAAAGGAAGGAAATCTGCTATTTCCTTTCTCTGCCCGCCAACTCCACCCAAGATTTCTGACCAGTGAACAGCATGGCCGCTCCCACATGGCTTTTGTTGATAAGTTTTGGTTCGCTTGAGATTTTGCTGTGTGAAACCAAACTGAATCAAAGTGAAGATGCACAACTCATCCACTGATTCAGACCAAAGCAAACAGGTGTGAAAATGCCCTCTGATTGCTCGGAGGGCAGATCCCTCTCTCTGCAGCCCAGTTGGGTTGTGAACTCTTTGCCATCATTACCACAGGGTTGTTGAATTATTCGCTCATTTCAGATTGACCTACATTTCATTTCCAATCAATGAAGGTGATGTGTGACTTCTGTCTGTTATGCAGTGCATGCAGTGCAGCAGCTCAGACCCATGCAAAAACTCCCTAAGCAGACAGCCGCGCTACTGCCACTTTTTTTGATTATGTAATTAAATTTAGAATATTCATTAACAGCCCTACCCCAAATACAAATGTAGTCATAACATGTATTCTGGCTGTGGCAACCTGAAGGAATGGTGAGAAATTTTCAAATGAGAAGTCATGGGATTTTATGTATGAGTTGTTCATATTGAGTAGAACAGTATGTTCTTTTCACCTGAAGATTCCAAATAGATTTTTTTTTGGTCACGTTAAAACTTGCAGAGCTCTGATCATGAAGAGGAAACAGTGGTTGTGCTTGAGGGCAGAATTCCAACTTGTCTTTGGAAAACCAGTCTGTCCAACCTAAAGGCCGTAGACCCCACCTGCACTGTCTCATTTCATCTACAGCTGACAGTTATAATGAGCCTTTGATGTAAGCGGGAACTTCATAAAACATGTGATATCAATACGTCAATATCAATATGCAGCATAAAAGGAAATTTTAACCACGATATGTAGATATATAGAATATATTTCTGTGTCACATGAGTGTGATGTTGCATTATTTTAGTGGTCCTCATTGAAGAGCTTCTTACCTTTCATTAGGTTGTTCTCCAACAGTCCCCTTGTATCCGACAGACAGGAAACATGGAAAGAGAGAGAAAGAGAGGTGGGTATGAGTCAAACCCATGTTGCACTTGTATGGGATGCATCTTAACCACTCCACCAGTGCTTCTCAAACTTTTTTGCAATAATGTACTCCCTTTGAAATATTTTTTCAGCCAAGTACCCCCTGACAGGCCTCCAGACTAACTTTTTTCACCACCGTCCCGGAACCGTCTCAAAAAACAATTTGAACCATCCAGAGGTGAATGTAAACTGTCCCAAAATCACAATGTTGTTTCTTTCAGAGTTTGCTTGGGCCCCCAAAATCACTACATCCGCCCCTTTTGATGTTTGAGTGTTTTCTTCAGTGATTTACCTTAAAGGTTAGAGATGCTGCTTTCAGTAATAATTCAAACCTTTCCATGATGAACACAGTTTCAGAATAAAGTTTCATATTTCTGTAACCTGCTATGTCTGCTGCCTGCTGCGGTCCCATTTCTGTTCCTGATAACCCATGCGGTCTGGAAAGATTGTAGCATGCTGAGTGCATCAATTTCCCAACCAATCTGTCTTGTATAATTGTAAAAATAATTGTTTTTAGTGTCTGTATATTTCTTAGTGTTAGTTGTGAGTCAGTATTTTGTGCTTGATGAAAACTTAAGCTGTCCACCGCAAAACAGCAGCAGACCACAGCTCTGCAGCTCTGCAGCTCTGCAGCTCTGCAGCTGTGCAGCTCTGCTCTCTGCTATGTTCACATTTTAGAGAATGTAATTAATATTTTCCTCATTAATGATGTATTATTTCACCACCATCTGCTGTTAATCAGAATGTTCATTTTTATGACCTGACCCGCCCGATCAGTGAATTAACCGCAACGCCTTTGGATACAACGCGTCACTACTGTCCACATACAAGCTATGTTTGATAAGTGTTTAAGGCTTAGATTATAACAAAAAAGACCATAATAATATATTGAAATCTTCTAAATGTATGCTTTAGCTAATATACTCTCACACAGCCAGGGTAGCGCTGTGTCTGACCAGCGTAATTGCGAGCCAGCGAGCTGTTTGTGAACCGGTACCGTGGGAACATTTCAGGTCTGGCACTGAGTAGCCAGCCAATGATAGTAACTATAGTAACAGCATGAGAAGATGCATACAGTTCAGTGTGTCATTTGCTAAGCCATAGTTTAAAATAAATAAATGATTATTTATAAAATCCCAGGGGGCATTGACGGGAGGCAGCACAAAACAGTTTTGGTAGTAAAAAATGCCCAGGCTATATAAAGAGGTACAATACAGTACCATCAGTGTCTGATTTATGAAACAACAACCTTGTTACTGAAAAACACTTAAATACTACATTTCAAATGTTTAGAATCCATCGCTAAATTCACGGCAAACCAATTTTTTGTCATCATACAATAACACTAAAGGTTCATTCCACGGAACGAACCCCTAGTGTTATTGTTACTATTATTATTTATGTATTTATTGGGACCATGCTCAGTGTTAAACAGAAATGCTAGCTGCTAGATGGGTTAAAGGAATCTATAGGTTGGTTTTGCTGGCCTGAATGTTAGACTCATACCGTGGTTTCTCTTGTGAGGCGGGCTGTGGTGACGGGGAGGCAACTAGTGATGCATGATATTGGATTTTTTGTCGATAACCGTTATACTGATATTTTCCAACTCATTTTGGCCAATTGCCAGTGAGGATACTGATATATGTGCATATTTTTTTCCACCTGGCTGAGGAGACTGTTATGCATACAGTCTAAATATGATCAAGAAAGACAATATATGAAGGAAGAACACAGGAAGAAGAAGAGTTCAGGAGCTCAGCTTTAAAACTTTAATGAAAATAGGAATATTTCATATAAAATATAGTTTATTATACTTGCATTTACATTTTTATTGAAGTTATTATAGTATAATTGTTTTAGGAATTATGCATGACTGCTATTTTTTAAATTAACATTTTAAAAAAATTCCAGGTACCCCCTGCTGTACTCCAACATTCCCCTAGGGGTACATGTACCCCCATTTGAGAAGCATTGCACTCCATCACCAGGACGCCTCTCTCCTTCCCTTTTTATCTTGGAGTGTAGTTTGACTGAGGAATATTAAACACCTACTTTGGTATATTACTTGACCTTTTGAAATCTGAACCAGATCAAACACAGATGGGATTGTTTTTGATGTTGATTTTAATAGAGCAGAAATATTTCCATGTGTTCCTCTCCTTTTGATGGAGCTCATTTCAAAGTGATAGCTGCCTGTAAACGTGATTCTCCTACTTTTTCCTTTTATTGCACGGTAGCATTTTATTCATTCTCACCATGTCCTGCCATGAATAATGCTATCCCACTACACACTTCCAACTTCTCCTTGCTTTTTCCAATCAGGGCTTTCTGAAAAGACCTGACAGCAAAGATGCAGTGAGTACTTAAGGGAGGGTACGTGAAAGGAGGGAGGAAGCCATTGTCTTTCAGATAGGCAGGTGAGAATAGGTTCATGTATGTTGCAGTTACTAACAGTGAACTGTGTAATGTGCAGCCAGCTGTATACATATATATATACACGATTTTTCAAACATATCTCACATGGACTTATCAATAATCAGTTAAAATTCTGAAATTAAAAAAAATGCATATTCCTGCCTGTGTATGTTTGTGTGTGTGTGTTTGTGTGTGTGTGTGTGTGTGTGTGTGTGTGTTCTGTACATCGGGGGGTACGTGAGTTAATTTGAGACACTGCAAACATGACAGGTACACAGACTACAGGGACAACAGGACCTTCTAGTACAAAGTAAACTGCACATTTCCCTCCACAAATAGATTGAGGATTGTGGTGCAGTGCAGCATTGGTGCAATGAGACTGGGAGTATCTAATAGGAATTTGGACAGTGCACAACGACACACTGGAACTCTAAACACTCAGTTGATGTCTTTTGCAGAATAAACAGATTTTTTCCAGACTAATGCTCCATAAGGTTGATACTATCTCACCGCCCGGCTACCTACATGAACATGACTAGTCTTCACCTGGTCAGGTGATGTGAGATAACACAGCTGAAAAGGAGACGACCTCTAGGCTTGCCCGCACACGCCCTCGTTATGTCTTCATTTTCACATTCTGTCCAGGTTATTACATGATTGAAGACACAGCGATCAGCCCAGCTTACCCACACTTCTAGAGAGTTTATCACTTTATAATATATGCAGGGTAGAATATGGATAAAATCCAATAAATATTCTACATATGGAACCTGCTAAATCACATGAATGTCTTTTTAAATGTACTAAAATTTACCCAGATATTCTTTTGCCTCTGACTTGGTCAGTCAGGAGGTATTGGAAATGGAAATGAAAATGACAATGATAGGAAGATAGCAAAAGAAAAAATGAGGAGACTAACAGAGGCGGAAAGCAATGGAGAGAGGAAAAAGAATAGGAAATAGAGGAAAATGGGAGGAGGAAATGGAGGAGAGATGATGACTGATAAAGTTGTAATTATGATTCAGTGCTTGGACTGAAGTGATCATGCACATAAGTTTAATGCGGGACTCATGAAATCATGATGTTCTGCTGTTAATAAACCATTAGAGAGCTATGTAGGCACGCTTATACTCCAGTCTGTCAGTTGTGACTGTTGTATTATTTGTACTAGATTGTTCCCCTGTAAAAACCAATAAATCATCATCACAAATTCACATCTGCCAGAAACAAACTGTCATTAGCAGCCAACACCGAGTCCTTAAACTACCCTCTGCCTGTCAAATCCGCCCAGAGAAAATTATCAATTTCCCCTTAATCTGCTGCTGGCATTGTATAAATTGTTGCCATCAGCTTGAGGATACATCTTTTCTAGCAGAATAGATTGCTGTCAACACAGCTGTTGATTTCCTGTCATTGTTTCTTCTTTAACTCCTAGACTGACATACCTGAAAAACATGTGCTGCTACATTCTTGCACAACAGCCAGTGTAATTCTAGTCACTACTGTGTCACATCTTACATGTCACATGGCTAAAAGCCTTTTTTTCTCTCTGCAGCTAAAAGTCCTATTGTTTGGCCTTTGTCCCGTTTCAAGCACAGGGCTGTTAAATATACATGCTTGTATAATCAGGCTGAAGTGAGAGAAAGAAGGAGAGCTGAACGGAAGTTGATAAAAATGTGTAATTAAGTTAAACAACACTCATGTAAAACATTTAACTGTGCTTTCGCTCTTACATTATCTGTCTATATTGTGCTTACGCTGTGATGTGTAAGCACAATAAAGTGTGAGGAATATGAAATCTTTCATTCTTGATATTTTTGTTTGATCCCCCATCTGCTATCTCAAATTCAAGTCATATTTTCATCTATAATAAGGTACACAGTGCTACTTTCTACCATGAGAATTCACTTAAGCAATTGGCATGACCTTGCAAGGACACCACTCTGTTTGAATAATCCTTTACATATCCTTTCATTCTTCTCATTCTTGATACTAATCTTAAGCCACATATTCAATTACATGGAACTCCCTCAACACCATAAAAAAAATAAGATGCTTTGCCTGCTTTTTACCTCTTGAATCTTTTGAACACCTTTTTATTTCTCTCACCAAATTTTACTGTCAAGTTAGGCGTCAATTAGTGCCAATAAAAAAGCACAAAGGCAAATCCTCTCTTAGTTGAAACTCATAAGTAATGGTGGATGAAGCGAGAGAGCATGATGTCACCCGCTGCTTTGTATTTTAAAGCAAGGAGATAAGGCCTTGCTGTTTGGGAGGCAGAGCACCCAAAGTGAGACAATAATGCAAACAGGATGAAACCTGAGTGGAGCCTCATGCGCAGGTGACCTGTTTAACACTATCCTACCTATCATATTCTATTGATGGCACAGTCATTAGTGTGATACATGTCTCTGAAAAGAGAGTTTTCCAGCCTATTATACATAAGCCAAAAGTTCAACCAAAGCCAGAGTTTCTTTAGAGATTTCTGGTTTTCTTCTTAAATGTCAGCCTCCTACAAACAGCGTTTTATACACACTTAACTCTTTTTAGAACATCTCTTCCATGGTATTTGATAGATAGCATCTTAATCCTTTTGATATCTACATAGCTGCCAGATAAGGCAAAGATAGGCCCGTTTCCATGGGCTGATGGGATTCCTGGGGTGGATTTCTAGATAACCATCCACAGACCTCGTCATGATACAGCATCCATTCACAGCTCTGTTTAGTCTCTTTCTTTCATATCAGCCAAGTTGTGAGTGTCTGGGCATTTAGCTGCTGATGGACGTTTTTTTTTTTTAAACATTTTCTGGAGAGCATCACTTGACAGGCTGTGTCCATTAATATCCACTTTGATAAACATGGAGAGCTGCCATGAGTTGACTCTCTCTGTGTTTCTGGTAATGGACCTCTGCTGAGTAGGCAATTGTGCAATTCACATTCCTCAACTGGCAAGTGCCCGCCTTATGCATGCACACTAACATGCACGAAGACAGGGCATCTGCTGAAGGTCAAAATTTCTTCCTCGTTCTTAATCGCTGAACTCGTCTCTCAGTCTGTGTCCTGAGCTCAGAAAACAAACGCTTGCAGTGCGCATTGTTTTTTGGTAAATTAGATGGTCAGTAAGTAATGAAAGGCACTCAGGTTTATTTTTTTAACAAGAGGGTCATATGTTTGTGTTTGTCTCCGCTGACAAGCATAATGCTGGTCTCTAGACATGCTGGTGCCTCGGCAGCCTGCTGAAGCAGCAGAGGGCATTTTCCCATATAGAATGAATTAGCCTCAATTCTCAAGGGTACTCTTCTTTCCATCTCCACCTCCTGTTACAGGGCACCACATATAGGGGCACACAGAGGCCAAGTCGCAGCTGATCAGGAAGTTTATATGAAAAGTGTGTGTTTCACTTTGAGAGGAGGCCAGTAATAACATATGGTCCCCTGAGAGAGGTAGAGGCAAAAGTAGCAGCTGAGGTTCTCAACACAGCATAAAAATGAGGTGCAGCTCTTTGTTCTTTCACACGCACAGGTTTTTTTCCCAAAGTGATGTGCTCTGAGTCAGCCTGTGACCAAAATCGCGGCCACTGACAAGTGCATTTGATGTTTCTTAAGAAGTGAACTCTGAATCAGAAAGCACGAGGATGTCGCCACCAGTATCACTTCCACATCGAGTTTGTCGTCACCAGTGTTGAACAGATGCAGCATCGGACAGGTTTGACCTGTCTTTCTGCATGGAAAGACTTTTTTTTCCTTGTTCACAGTAGGATGAAGGTCAGATACAATAGATGATGAAATATAACAAGACAACTTAAATGTGAAAAAAATATATTATCCAAAGATTATAATTCAAATCAAATTGTTATCTGAATTAAAAAATAACAAACTTAACAAGCAGTGAACTCAGTCTATTTGCCTCTCTGTGCATAATGTCTCTTATTTTGGGAACTGAAGTTATTAATGCAGTTGACAATACTGAGCATTTAGCATCTGAGATGCTAAAATGACTTGGCACGTTTTATAAATGTCTTCCACTTCTCAGAAGGAGTATCATTGTCTTCCTCCTACCATGTTATACTTGGGTCAATTGCTTTTTAATCACATTTGCCTTTTGTTCTGGCTTTACTTAAACCCATGGGTGTGCCCTAATCAATCTCTCTTTCTCTCTGTCATGGTTGAAATATAAATAGCTGACCCCTCAGACCTCAGAGTGGTCTGCATTCCTCACTAGACACGTGAGAAATAAGGAGAGATGAGCAAGGACAGTAAATAGGCTTTTTTTTCTTTAAGTGCAAAAAAAGACCTGTACAATCCATTTTTCTGAGTTGTTGATCTGAGTGTGTATTTATCCCAGGTAGCATGGTAATGACAAAAGCAGCTGCTTAGGAAGAGGGTTCCAATGCGACCCTATACTCCTCCTCCTCCCCCCCTACAGAGGAACTTCAGAGGCAGTGGGAAGAGTTTTTTTGACCTCCATGACCTGTCCTATCCATTTGGACTCTTGGCTGGAGGGAGAGACACAGAGAGAAAAAGGGGCTGTTTTGCTCGTAGCCACCTGTTCAACATTTTATCTTCCAGCAGAGTGTGTGTGTTTGCACACACTATGCTATATTTGCATAGTCAATGTTCTGCCTTAACCAGCGAACTCTACAACACCTTTTCAGCTCAGGCAGAATGGTAAAGGGTTCTGCTTTTAACTTTGCTTCATTGCTCAGACTAGAGGGATGGTCTGAACAGTGGGAGAGAAAGTACAATTTCTTGCTCAAGTAAAAGTAATTTTTCCTCTCTGAAGTCAAAGTAAAATTACGAGTGTAAATATTTACTTGAGTGAATGTAGCCTAAATCGACGTGTGTAGAGCCAAAGGTACAATGGAACACCAACCAGTCAAAGTTGTATGTAATTTTTCCCTTGAAATGGAAAAACAAGCAGAGGACAACACATTTGTATTGTGTGATACAGAAGTTTCTTCAAGGTGGATACATTTTCTGCAAAGCGCATTCCTTATATATAGTTAAGTGTTTTCTGACATACTTTTGATAACCACAGATAGACAACCACACTCACAACACAATACTAAGAAGACCAAATCCATCAAATATGGAGAAGAGGCAATGCGAGCTTTCCTCACTAGACCTCACTAGAAGTCATCAAACATGGCAGATCAGATCAATAAGTCTGAAGACAATGACAATAAACTAAAGTTAGTGCTCTCTGGAGACAAGACTTTCCAATTGGTCGAAGGAAACATTTCCTCTTTATTCTAAAAGGAAATATCCATGTAAAATCTGGCTTTTAATGAATAAGTCAGTCTGGGAAATGACATTAAAATAATTGAGTTGAAACAGAATACCAAGCATATCTCTAGTGATCAATATGAAGAAGTTTTCACAATGTTCTCTCCCTGACTGAGGTAACCCATGTGTTATTTACTTTGGGAACAGGAGTGTGGCTGCAGTGGCAGGTGTATGAGGGAATGAAGAGAATCTGGTCTCAAACAATAGTAACTGATGGAGGAATGAAAACACTTGAAACATTCATGGCCTTCAGTCCTGTTGTTGCTTACAGTCCTGGTATGTTGGGTCATGATGATTTGTAGCAGCAGAGTGCTGATTTTTTTTTTTTTTGGTTCTCTACTCTGCCCAAATGTAGCATCAGGGTCAAGGCCATGTCCTCCCTGACATTCCTGTTCACGTCTGGAGATCACTCTGGAGATCTCACACCAACCTCTGCTATGAGAAACAAGAGGCCTTCTCTATCTCAGCTGTAGTTAGGACTTTAGAAATAATCTATATTTATATTCTGACTTATTGATAACTTAATTGCTAAGCAATGCCCCTGAATGTGAAAAACTCTCTTTGGTACAAGAGGTACATGTGAAATTTCAAGGGCTTTGTTTGGATAAGGAGACCTCCCACATCCCCTTCCGTACACACTTCCTAACAGAAAAATGAATTATGACGGAAGTGTGTTTGTCTGTATTTATGCCCTGATATGTGTGTCAAGATAGTGTTATCTAGGTGGGTCCAGGGGAGTGCTAGCTCAGCACTGTGTGTATCTGTGCAGTGAGTCAGGTCTACTTTTCAGTAGTGAAGGCAAAAGCAAACACAAAGAGTGCCGCCTTATCGCTGCCTTCTCTCCACCTTGTCTGGCTGTCCAGCTGCCTCTAAAACTCATACCAAAGAAAAGCCGCATTGTTTTGTGCTGCACTTTTGATTTTGATTAATGGGGGGTGAGGACAAGGCAGGTAGTGAAGTGTGTGTATGTATTAGTGCATGCAAAAGAAGGGGATTATGAACTGTCAATCAATTTGCTCCCAACAGTAAAGTTCTCAAGCAGCAAGGCTGAGGATTAGAGCTGGATCAAAGCACTTATTCAGGCTTTAAAACTTGGTTTGAAACGGACGGAAGAGAAGAAAGAGGAGGGTGGACTGGAGCAGGAGGGAGGGTAAGAGGCAGCCGGGTAATGATAGGGCTGTGCTGTAACACCTGCAGTGTTGGGGGGGATCTTTCACAGTAGCTGCAGGCTGTTCTCAAACAACTTAATGCCCAGTCAGAGTCCAGATGAAGTGCATGCATCTGCAAAGAAACCGCGTATGGATGTTTGAGCCGAGCTATCATATTACTTTTTATTGGTGTTAAAAAAGTTGGAATGGAATTCGACATATCTCTGTCTTCTCCACATTCCCCTCATTTTCTGTACATCTATAGCAAATGTAAATATTTTCTCTTTTGAAGTGCATCAATTGTGGGAACACGGGTTGTGTGTTGGATTCTCAGGGCCACTGGATAGTCGTGCCATCTGGCAATGTACCCATACAACGTGTAACACTATAATTGTACAATGATGCCCTTTCACTCTCTCTCTCTCTCTCTCTCTCTCTCTCTCTCTCTCTCTCTTTCTTTCTTGTTCCCTTTCTCTCAAACAGCATGGTATTTTTCTACTGCTGTTGTGGGTGGAAAAAATGAGACAGAATGGGTAAAATGGTGGACATCATAAAGATTCTGCTCCACTGTGAACCTCAGTTCAGTCTGCATTGTCTTGTGGAACCAGTGACGTTGATGGTGTTTGTAATGACTCCTGATGAAATTTGAAAGCTCAGCATTTTCATTGCTCTTTAGCTTCCCTTTAAGTCATATTAACTATTATTCACCCAGAAAAAGCTGATATTTCTCTGTTTAATATGACCTCTTTCTGTCAGCTGTTGTGTGTCTGCGGTGTATTAACAGATTTGGTATTTGGTATTTAATTTGCAGATACATTTTCAACATGCATGAATATAACCATAATTATAACCATATAACATCAACCACGGGTTTAACACTACAATTTGTCAAATTTTATTGGGCACACACTCAAATGACCTATCATTGGTCATTGAAAACCTATCAACATCACTGCAGAGCTTTACTACAGATGGTTAAAAGTGGTTCTCAGGATATTAACAGAGATCATTACTACATTATAGGGACAGGGAGGTCATTATAGCATCACAATCACTGCCTTATGAAACAGCAATGGAAAAAGTAAGGGGTGTAAAGAAGGATACGTCATGGAACAACTGTAAAATTAAGGGCATGGAGCTGAATCGAATGTAATTCTCTGATGTTTTCCTGATTAGTGGCTTGTAAGAAAGAGACATCTGTGCCTCTAATAGGCTTATAAATGACATGTAATGTATCACAGTGTGCTTCAAATCAGTCATTAGAGTTATCTGATGTCATCTGGTGTATCAAATTTTCAGACACTTTGAAGGAAAGTATTGATGCTCATGTTTTGGATATCGATCACTTCTTTCTGTAAGGAGGTTGAGCTGTGTGTGAACTTATGTCATGGAGTGTACAGAAGGGTTACAGTGTGTGTATGTTCTTACATTATGTTGTACCTCTCAAGGTTAGGTAAGACTGGAAGGCTACTGTTGTTACCTATTGTCAGTACTGGTTTGACTCAACAGTCTGTGGCCTCTTAAAGTAATATCTCATTCCTCATCATTAGTCAAGTCCATAATCAACAGCACAATATGTCAGAGTGTCTGAGATATCTGCCATTGCTGTTTGCTATCTGGGCGACTTTGTGTCTAAATTTAGCAACTTTTTCAGATCTACATCTTCATATCCTAAAAATGCCTGAAAAAAAACGACAGGGGAACAATGGTAATGTGTTGATTCCCAAAGCGTTTATCCACCAATCTGTATGGCGGATGCAGATTTGCAGTACATGTTTGTCTAATCACAGCACAAAATATATAATAAATTATATTCAGATGCAAATCTGGGTTTGATGTCTTTTGGGATTTCTTCTCTAATTCTTCTTTGGAAAAGCCTTTGCAACACTGTTTGCTATCACAAACAGTTTAAAGGTGACCTTTAACATAAATAAAACATCATACAAATGATCAGATGATCAATCATCCTTTTTATTTAAATTAATCTGAAAAGATTAGATTAGAGACTCAAGGTAAATCAGTCACACCACAAAGGACTCTTGAAAAACGGATGAAATAAAAACTGCTTTCAAGGAGCAGCACTTTTAACTGGGGTAAGTATAATACATAAAATAGATCCTGATAAAACATTTTGATGGTCCTCTCTATCTAACTCTGTCATTTTAATAAACCCAAATCTCATCATACTGATGTAGCTTTAACTTTAACTTTCTTAGCTAACTTAATAATACTACCACACATTAATATGCAGTTTATGAGGCATTTTAATGACTGAGGGATGAGCTGAAGAAACCTCTAAAGGCTGGAGGAACTGCAAGGAGGGTGCAACAATCATATTTCACTGCAAACTTCATGAATGGAACGTTGAATAATTGTTTTTGATTGTTCAGTGGTCTTAAAAAGTCAGATAGTCAGTTTACCCCCAGATGGTTCAACTTACCCACTCACTCAGCCCCTAACCTGGGGCAAGTTGAGCCACAGGAACACTTTTTTTGAGAAGTCATATTTTCAGGCCCCTTTGTCATTGATGCATTCTTATAATTTCATTTGATAGGAGACATCCGGAAACAAAGGTAGATGTTTTCATTCTACTTCTGTCTCATTTTTCCTTACAGAGAGGACAATACATGGAAAAATTGGCTCATCTTACCCCACTCTCCCCTAATGTGGGGTGCTACCCATTGATTGTACAAGAGCTATGCTCCTGTTGCTAACATGCTAACGTGCTAAACGTGATTAGCATCACAACTTTTACAAACTACATAGAATTGGTATTGTGTTAAAAATGCACACACATGCATTTACCTTCTGTAGATTGAAGGCTGTGGGAGGATTTCAAGACACTACAGCTCTGACTGTTAAGACTGAAGCTACAGCAGGTGGGAGACATGTAGCTCTTGCTCAGGTCTAGCTAACGTTACTTAGTGACGTGTGTGTGTGTTGTCAAAGAGGCCAAAATTCTACACACTGCACCTTTAACTCAGGAAATCTTATTTTGGCCAGTTCACAGATATATTTCACTTGCACTTGTGGTCATGTTTTATGTTTTTTTTTTAACCCCCTTCAGAAGCAGAGGCAGGAATCATGTGGTCAAGTGTCTTTAGAATTACAAAGACTCTGCTGTTATGCTAACAGTGTTCAGGAAGAGCTTCTAATTGCTTGCTCACAATACAAATATATAGAAGAGAAAGATTGATGAGTCAGCCCAGAAAAGTCTCCATCAGATTTCTCTACCATTCTCTCAGCTTGTGAAATGGAGTGCATGTATGTGTAGTGGAAGTGGGGGCTGCTGGACTTAGCCGCAGACTAACAACTGTTAATTAGCCCGGTCTATAACGATCCATAATAATCAGGCAGAGAGAGCCGCTCTACTCACTGATGTGCCACTGGTGATCTATCATTTAGCTTAGTGAGAGATAGATGGAGAAATCGCTATTCATGACTGGTGAAAGCCAGTGATATCTCCCTCCCCAAAGACTTGCCATTACAGCACCCTCCCTCCCTAGGTTGTCCTCCCACCACCAATCCTCCAAGGGCCTGTTGTGCTTAGTGCTGTTCATACTGCAAGTCTGATTGCAGAGTGCAGTTACCTTGCAGACCAAGCAGATGAATGGTGTGCCCATAGGGCTCATTTAGGTGCTCTGGCCCCATAGTCTCTATTCCACTCATTATGAGGTTTGATCACCTTTTTGTCAGCCTTATAATATTCAACAGTGGGGCAGTCTTGAATGGACCTGTGAAGGAGAACAATGAGAAGGTGACTATTTCCAGTGCTGAAGTGAAACTCTGGCTCTGTGTCATTCTCTTGTTGGTGGAGTATCTCTGATATTTCTGGTACCCTTTGTTCCATCCTCTACTAATTTGAATTTGATGGCTTGCTTTTATCATTTCCTGGTGTGCCATAGTCATAGTCTCCCATTACACCCACATTCCACTCTGCACCAATCAGTCTCCTGTTATTATAGCCAATATTTATACTGTTTTCCCTCTACAAATTTTCCTTTTATGTCTTCAATTTGCATAGAGGGTCCAGCAGGGTGAAAATGCATTACCCAGTTGTGAACATGCCACAGATTGGAAAGGTACTGTGAGGAAAGTCAACACATTTCTGCTGTTTAATTTCATGGAAAAAAAACTGCAAATTGATTCATATGTGATCTGATTACTCGATGTGTTTGTTATGTTCCTGCTAAGGATGCCTATTTTAAGCAGTTTCCTTAACCAATAGCTGACAAACAACTATTTAACAATCAATAGTCGGATCATTAGTTGAATCATCGTTAACAACAATACAGTGAATGTTAACCATTATCAAACCATTTTAACTAAAATAAATTAGATTAAGTAAACACAAAGTTACTTAAATTATAAATTAAATAACAAAATACTACATTTGCAGTCTATTACGTCTATTCAATGATTGGCTGACAAATCCAAAGTATCAAAAACAACAAACAGCTGCACAACTTCCAGCTTCATTAGAGGACATAAATTAGATCAGACTAAATGTGTTGGACATATCTAACAAATCAAACAAGTGTGACCCATTTTTCCTTTATCAAAAGCCTTCAACAGTGAATAACCTGTAACAGGTTAAACCAATCCCCCCACAGTTGACTTCAGTCTGACTGGTTTTTTGTATAAAAGAATTTGCATACCTGTTCTACACGATGGAGTGATGTGTGTTATCAAAGCAGGGGAGTGTTGCTTATACAGTTCAGTTTAATTTTATAGTCCCATATGTTAGCACCACAGCTTTCTGTTGAAGATTGTAGTATGAGTCTCAGATAGCTAGTGTTAGCTAAACCGGACAGCGGCCAGACAACAACTCTGTGGAATGGCTGAAGTGTTCATCAACACGATTGCCACAGTGAGCAGAGCAAAGCAAGCTTTGATGGAAGGGAGGTGCGTTCATTTTATAATTTGTTAAGTCCTCATGGAACTCATTAAACAGAGGCACCTAGTGGTTCAACCAGGTACTACGGCAAATCTACAGCACATTTTCTGACAGTTATACTGCACGTTCTCATCTTCTGCATTGTCTGTTAATATATTTTTAATCAATTAAATTATTAATGGCAGTTACTCAATAATCAATTAATCCTTGACATCCCTATTTCCTGCAGTTTGTCACTAATATTGAAAAATGTCAGATGAATGCAGATGTGGTCGGCATACCTGATATATAATTCACATATTACAATGGCTTTTTACACAATCACATAGAGTCAGTAGTTTGCCTTTAAAAAGGTTAATTCAGTGAGACATAGAGTTAATTTGCCTTAAGCCAAACGCATCAAATGGGAAATGTGTTTATACTGTTCACACACACACTCATACACACTAAAAATATCTACCGCAACAAATCAATTAGTCTCATTTTCATACTCTTTTGAAAAGTGAAATCTATTAGAGGTGCACGGCTTCCAGCGCAGCTGCCCTTGTTTCGGAAATTATTGTTGTGTTCTTACAAGCAACATGTGCATAATTACCACTAGAACCACCAGGGGTCGCTATATACCTAAAACCGCCAACAGGTAGAATTTAGCCATGTGCCTGGCTACCGCATTTCTAATACTAAAAAATGTCATTGTCATTGTCTTCACAAAGAAATGAAATGAGTATGTTTAATCATCACCTGTGTTTTTGGCCTCTTGTTTTATCTTAAGTATCTTTAAGAACACTAATCGCTCTGCATGGCCGTCAGTATAAATCAGTCATAAATGACACTGAAAACAAGTATTAGATGTAAATATTTGCATATTTGGGTGGTGTGATATAAAATGACATTCATCACATAACAAGATAACCCATGTTATTGAAATAACCAAAGTAGCCTAAATACCCCAAATAGACAATAATGAGTCAAAATAATAACAACAAACAACCACTGCACTTATGGGTAATTTAATGTTGCAGCATAATCGACATGACAAACTCAAGCGCATAATTTCACCTAATCCATTATTAATTTAGGCATTTCAACAATGTGTGAATAAGGGAACATCAACAAGAAACTTGAGGTGACAATTAAGGCTGTCCCCTTTTTATTATTCAGGTCCTCTTCCAAGGGGGCTGCCATGTTGCACTGCAATGTTTCTACAGTAGCCCAGAAGGGACAAACCTAACACCGGCTCTAGAGAGGGCCTTTCATGTTTTTTGCAAGTTTCACAGCCACCGTAGGTTCTCCTACATGCTTGGAAGGAGAGGGGGAGGAATATTCAGTTGGTTGCAATCTGCAACCTCACCACTAGACGCCACTAAATCCTACACACTGCTCCTTTAAAAAGGGAACATACAGTACATGTGAGCATTCAGTGTCCTTCATGCTACATTTCCTTTCTGGCCCATTGTCAGATACATTTTCAGCTATTATCAAACTACCGTCAGCATGAGAGCTTTTATTCTCAGAAAACGTAGTGAGTCCATATACAGGACAGTTGGGTTTAAACATCATAGAGGAGGACAGTGCTGTAAATCCCGCTCCTGTAAATCCATGAGAGTGTTTTAAGGAGGTGCATGACATTGTTTGCAAAACTCTGTATACATGTGTGCGTGAGAAAGACAGAGCAGGCGGGAATGCACTAAACGTCTGCCTAAATAAAACCTGCCTGTTTCAAGGCATGCTGGTGGTCATAGGTAGTAATTTAAACTGCTAGAACCAGAGGAATCCACTGGGACTCACCAGGCCTGTTCTGACCTCCACACCACAAGTCACTGGCCCTATTTTTTGTCCATGCTGCGTGTCGTAAAACCTGAGCTGTCTTGCCAAAAGGAACCTTATGGGTTTTTCTGTAGTGGCAGTGTGAGGACAGATTTGAATAATGCAAAGGTAAACAAAGTACATTTTAAGACTGACTGTGCTCCCTTTTTTGTTCAGCTATACTCAGGCTTTATATTATATTCCCCTGTCAACACCATATAAAAAAAAATCTGTTTTCCTTAATTTTTCACTTAGCGAGTCTCACCATGCAGTGATGGTGTTAAAAAGCTTTAGCTGACAATTTTTTGCAAGTGAGACGTGCCTAAACCAGCAAGCAGTTTCCATGTTTATAGCCTGTGCTGGAATGCAGCCAACTCAGTGTGCATGTGAGTGTGTGTGTGTGTGTGTGTGTGTGTGTGTGTGACACAGAGAAAAAGATGCTAGACAAGTAAGGGCAGATGGAAGAGTATGGTGGGATGGGGTGGGGGGGGGGGTCTTGTCTGACCTCCAAACAAACCTAACTGAATCTACCCTACAGGCAGGTATTAGAACGCAGCATCTGCTACACCCAACTAGTTTTAAAACATGATTTTAGTAAAAGTGTTAGAGCAAAGGTCACATCTCCACCTCCACTGCTGTAGCCCTGTTGTTCATTGAAACTGACATGTGCTAATATCATGTGGGACCTTGTCTTCACACTTTATTAATTTCAGTATAAATGGATGCTTTCCCCTTCCTAAATTAAATCCTCCTTTTAGCATTCTACTTTCAACTACTTTTGATCATTCAAATGCATCTACAGGTTCCAGGACTTGTGATTCTCCTCATGAGAGCATCCAACTTTATCTTTGAAAAAATATCTTCAGCTGTAGAGGATTTAATGGTTTTTATAGCCTTCAGAAACATCTGAGCCTTCTTCATTTGTGTTAAAAACTCCTGCATGCGTTTTTGCACCGTAACAAAAGCTGTGATTAGCCTGACTGGGATTTGAAGCTGTGTGTGTGGTGAGTGGGACAAGTTTCAAGACAGTGGTTTTACAGCTCCCACTCAGAAACAGCTCAAAGGGAAAGTCCACCGTAAAAGGTTATTCCTCTGTTATTTCCATAAGTATAGCTTTTTTTAAAACCAAAGATGTGAAATTCTGTCTCCTAAAAGTAGTGGAAATATGAAGGGTGTGATCTTGACTTTGAAATTTTTTTTTGTGTTTAAGTGAGAATAAAAACAAATGAAAAATGGTAGAAGTGGTGAAGTAGAAAAATCATTGTGGGTACTGTTTGTGTCTGAAGACAGATTGATTGGTTAACATATATACATATTTATAACACTTACACAGCAGTGCAGAAACAAGGCAATGTAAAATTAGTCATGAAGGATAAAATATGCTCCCAGAAAATCATTGTGAATACTGTTTGTGTCCGTAGTAACAGACTGCACTTTATTGTGGCCATTTCCTTGAGGCTCTGTGTTGCTGCTAAATGATACAAGGGATATTTGTGTCAAGCAATTTTGCTCAACGATGTAGAGTTGAAGATAGAAAGAGCTTACATGGCCTTAACAGGCCTTAACATCATTATTCTCCATGGTTACACACTGATTTTCAAACTAAAGGTTAACTGTATCAATGTGCAAAATCATGGCTGAAAGGAAAAGCATTTGTAAACTAAGAATTTCTTGCAGTGAGATAAACTGAATGTGCATTTACCAGCCATAAAAAATGGACCTTTTTGTATATCATGTAGGGCGTTTTAACAAATGAGGGTTGGTAATGTGACACTATGTAAGAGGTATACATTGACACTTCAGTTCAGACTACCAACTGAAGTGTATTCCCTTTAGCGTCAGCTCAGATTGATACAGATGGTGCTGCCGGCAGATATTGACACATGCATTGATGTACATATGGCCTCTTGATTGCCGTTTATGCTGCCGACAAATTATCTGTTAAGTGCCAGCAACCCAGTCCATTACCGACACTGACCCTAACAGCTTGGCTGTAGGCCACCAGAGGTGTAGTTTTACAGTGGGGTGAGGGACCCTGCAGATGGTACAGGACTCTTCATTGACATTGTATCCATCATGTACCTCTGAGAGTTATCCCAACTCCCTCAAGTTTTAACCCGGCATCACTTAGAAAGAAAGCTGCTAGCATCTCAGGGGAAAAGACAATCCAGAATGAAAAACTGGCATTACAGCTTTGTTCAATAGATTACATTTTTATAGCTGTTAAATTCAGATTTATTTGGCAATCATCATGACAGCCAAGATTGAAGATGTTTTCATTCAATAGCGGCCGTTTAACCTTGGTAAGAATAATTCATCTCAGCCTCTTATGCTGAGCATCTCATCAATATGCCACACTGTGTCTTTCAGGAGAGGAGATGCATTTGAATGATCAAAAGTAGTTGAAAGTAGAATGCTAAAAGGAGGATTTATTTTAGAGAAGGGGAAGGCGTTCTCCGTTCAGAGTTAGCCTTACATTTGCCAGAAAAGCTCAAATTAAAATGTAAACTGTCCTAGCTGACACAGTGCTGGAGCCTCGCCTTAATCTGATCCATGGATCATGCTGGAGCTAATTACCATCTGCTCACTTACACTTCCTGGCCCCAGCACTCTGGCTTGTTTTCAATTACATCTCCCGAAATGAGATTACAGCCTTCATTTTTATTTTTGTCGTGAAAGACTGCATGGTTGCATCTCCACCAGGTGAGGACCATTATGTGTGACTGGAGGAAATGCTAGCCGGTTATTTTCCCCACTGTGTTGATGGTGGGGTCGAGGGCTCAAACCAGTGAAGCTCTTAAACACGATGTCTCATGCGACAGTCCACCATACAGAGTCATTAGTTATGTTTTCTACTCTGTTGTGCAGATCACTGCAACCCTTGCGTCATAGATTCAAGTGGATTTAGACCTTTTATCTTCTTCCTTGAAGGCCCCAACATCTTTCACTTGGTTGGATATGCTGTGAAGTTTCTATTTTGCCATTATCTCTCCTGTTCTCTATCATTTCATAAATTGAACCAAAGTGCAGGTAGAAAATGTAGCCTTACTATACAAATCCTTAATATTCCACATTAGGCCCCTAATATTTGAAGAAGGCTTTTATTCCTCTTTTTTTACTTCTCTAAAGACATTGATAGAACTGCAGATAACAGAGGAGTGGTCATTTAGTGAATGCTTTCATCCAAAGTGCCCCATTGTACCATTCCACCAGTGCATTCTTTCAGCAGGTACCTAGTGGGAATGAAACCTCATTGCCTGGCAGACCTTGTCCTGTACTCTTTCACTATACATAATGCTGGGATATAGACTGTATCCAGATCCTACCACACTGCACTAGCCTAGGTTACAAAACACTTCAAGTTGTGCTTTAAATCTGTATCTCACAGGTGACTGAAGATTTCATTAGTTCCATGATAAACCTCTCTTTAGGCTATGTCTAATTGGGCTTTATGGATTTAAAGCATAGAACATTAAGGCTGGGTATGGCTGAGATAGTGATTTAAGGCATTCAGTCTCTTCAGATGTGCTCACGTATTGGAAACAAATTGATATTGTCGGTTCCAAAAGCAGTGAAGAGGAATAAGATAGAGAACTTGATTCTTACTTGACATAAATTAGTATTGCGATGGGGGTTGAGTGGATGAGTAGATAAGCGAGTAGTTCTGCACCTGTGAAACAGGGTGTACTGAATGTTCTGCATCAGTAATCAGTATTATGGATAGTTGAACTTTTGACTGTTATGGAGCTCATGTGAGATATTCACATTCATGACATGACTGATTTTTAATTTCATACATGAGAGACATGTCATGACATGTAATGTTACAGGTGACCCAGGTAACATTTACATGGCAGAAATTCATTTTGAAGCTACGTCAGTGTTCCTGAGATAAGAGCAGATTCATATCAGTGTGACCAGATGGAGATATAGCCGATGTAGCTGAATACAGCTTCACTTAGCAGTGAGCAGTGTATCTGATAAAACATCTTCAGGTCTCTTTGCAGTGCACGTCAGCTTACCTAATATTTATGTTTCAAATCGACAGTAAACATGCTTGCTTGTTCTCAGTCGGAGAGAGGACTTACTTTCAGTTTGGCTTACACCACTTTCACTTTCCTTTAAAGCCCCAGAACACGTGGCTTCAAATATAAAGCATTTCTCTGTAACATTAAATAGTGTATAGGCAACAATCATAGCTTAAGCTTGAAAAAATCACACTTAGGTGTTATTTTTAAGAGTTTAACACACATAATTCAGCTGATCTTCTTCACCAGGACTGTGTGTTTTGATCAGAATTGACTGCTGGAAACATGAGCAAATATTTCACCCCACAACTGTCAGCACATTTTGATTCAGCTGCTGCTAAACTCTGATTGGTGCATGGAAATTACATGACATCAACTTTTTCCAACTTAGGGAGGACAAGAATAAAAACTGAAATGCAGACATCTCTCATGTGAGATGACTACAACTGTGCTAAGTTTGGCAGAAAATCGTGTGGCTCATTACTCAGAACTGTAAGAAGCTGATTTATAAAAGAGGTTTTCACAACTTTTAAGACTAAAAATGTAAGTGCTGTACATTCACAATTTTCCACATCAAGTTTAGTTGACTCATCATGAGGAGTCACACAGAAAGCTGGTGTTGTAAACTGGGGGACGTTCAAAGACGAGGGCTTTAACTAGGCGGGAAAAGATGCGTTGAGTTGCATTATGGGAAGTGTAGAATCCAGTGTTTTTGGAGCTTGACCCCCATCTTTATTGAAGTGCATACTAATTTATTGGAGTAGCACTTTAAAGATTCTTTGTGCAGCCAGGCATTGTGTTGCCATCAGTCAGGACACATGTTAACACTATGTAGGAAGAGGTCTGCAGCCTGTCAGGGGGACGTCTGCGCTACATATCTGGCAACAGAGATCGTGTGGGTGAAGTATAAACATCTCCTCCTATCTGCGTACACTGATGACACACACATAGTCAACAGACAGCAGGATCACTGCTCTCCCCTCAACCAAGCTGCCATTTTTAGCCAGCCTACAGTCTGACTTCCAGTCTGCCTTTGATCACTGCCATGGCAGAAACCCTTTTGATGACTCATGCAGATAGGCACCCATACACAGGCAAAAACAATCTCTGTGCCTCACTCGCACACTCAGACACGTTGTTTGGTGGGTCATGCAGGGTGGTCTGAAATGTGATCACAAATTGGCCAATTTGACTCATGAGCATATTTGCATGTTGTGTAAATTTGATGTATTTTTTAAAAAACAATATGTCTCTGTTTCACTCCGTGTCTGTGGCACACAGTACATTCTTTGGATTTTCTGTTGCTATTGAGATTCTGCATGTGCAGGTCTTTGTCTGTTAAGCCGTAGCAGCATTACTGCTCATGATAACACACGTCCTCCTTTTATTTATTGTATATTCTGAACACTGTCACGCTGTTTGAGGATTTATTCCCAGGAATGGCCCCAAGGTCCTGTGGCTGTTCATTAACTGAATATACATGAATGCACGTTTTACATGAAAGAGTCACAGATCATAACTTCAAAACTAGGCTGTGAACAATGGGATTTGCATGATATAAAGCTTTACGTCTGAGGTCATTGTGGTTCATTTATTATTCAAACAGATATTTCATACGACACTGAGACACATTCTCTCTAGGAACTGCAGTATAACAAACCATTACTAATTCATCTAAACTGCTGATAGTGTGTATCCAGGCTTCACATGCTCAACTGGAAAACTCAAACCATGCGGTCCGCCTGTGTGAGGATGATGGTCTCAATCATCTCTCATTATGTGTTGCCGTGGCAGAGAAAATATAACAACACTTTGCACTGTGACAGATTTTTTTTTCACACATTTCCCTCGGGCATATATGTAGTAAGACCACTGTAATTTTACACCATGCAGCACACAAACACAGCATTCATATAAATTGCATTTCTCTGTGAGCAGGGAGCTATCCACCCATCACAGCAATGTCAAGCTTTGCCCATTATGCTCCAGAGTAGAGACAAGTGGACGTGTTGTTATGCTAATGCATGTTAATCAACTCTTCGCCTGAACGAGCGCTTACCCTCTAACATTTGCGATATCAGAGCAACAGCAGACATGCAAATGTTTCTTCTGCTGTCCGCAAAAGCTTGATAGAAGCAGAGAAAAAAAATGATCATGGTCGCGTTTCATACATGAACGCTCAGACACAGTGTTTGGACGGGTTGATAAATGAGGCTGAATATGTGTATCCGCCTTTGTTCTTCTAGCAGAGAGGGGCATGTGAAGGTGTGTGGGTTAACATGCATGTCTAAACACACATACCTGTGAGTGCATAGATACACACGCACATTTCTTTCCATTTTCTCTCCTCTTTTATCTTTCTGTATGTCCACACCAAGGCAACATAGAAGAAACACATGCATCCACATATCAATATTCTTAAATCTGTGCTTTATGTTTTGTAAAAACTGTTGTCTTGGCCAGAATACTGCTGACAAAAACAATCCTAGTAATATCAAATGTTAAATTACCCAGCATCTGATCACTTCTGGAGGTCAGGGCAAAATGTGCTGTTGACTGAGTTGCACATTTACACACAGATGCACTAACAGTTGACGAAGGGCAGAGCTAGTTTGTCCCAAAGCTGTGAGACGCTCCACACCTGCTCCGTGAAGCCGGAAGCTGAGACGTGTCGTGTTTGCTAACAGCGCTGAAGGTGATGAGGGATGTATCCGCCGCTTTATTGATGCTTCATATTGTCGCTCACTGTTAAATCCACCGTCCTCCCTGGGCTTAGGTGTTTTTTTTTATTTTCTTATTTTCAAGAAGGAAGTTGATGCAATCACAATTCCACTTTGATTTGGAGGCTTTGCTTGACACAAGAAATCACATTTCACTGTGACAGCTGCACACTGGGATGGTCCAGGCTATATGTTGGTTCAGACACACCTGTCTTCTACGTATAGTTTGATGAGGCTGACTGGGATGAATCATTGCATGAGGAAATCATGTTAAAATCAATATATAGTCTTCACTGCCTTTTTCAGTTGCTCTCTGTGCTTGGTGATATGAACACAGGCAACACTATTTCTACTGAGCAACTAAAACTAAGACTGAGAGTAATATTCTACTGCCCACTGAGGTGAATGTTTTTTCACATCATCTGAAGGTTATGGACTATAATCAGTGAGTCTTGTCCAGATGAGCTGGTTAGTTCATAGTGACAGCTCAGCATGTGTTTTAACATAGCCAAAACAAACTGAATCTAAAAGAAACTCACATCGAAGCATCATAAAGAGGTATTTTGTTATGAACATAATACACCAGCATACACATGCAGATAACACATGAAATCAGTCAAAATACTGGAGGGCAAAAACATCTCTGCTTTTCTACAGTAACCTGTCTACAGCTTCTTTACAGTCTGATAGTGCAGAGTGCTCTGAAAAGATGTAAGAGGGAGAAAAAAAAAAAGTCCCAGTTGGTTACATCTTGACTCATTGAAAAAGTGGAAAAAAGTTTTTAACTTTTACAGTGTCAATTTAGGTGCTTTTATAATGATGAAGGCTGGGTTGGGAGACCCCAGAAAGGCCTGTTTTCATCTCTGGTGGAACACATTGTTCAGCTGGTGGATAATGGTGAGATAGGAGCAATTGTGTTAGAGCTGCCAGAGCAAACAAAACCATGCCTTCAGACAGACAGGGTTGCAGGTTTTTGTTTGTGAAAGGCGGTTACCAAGCGTGGCAGACAAAAAAAAAAATCCTAAGTAGCTTTGCAGTCGAACTCTGCCAAAGTGTCCATGTTAGACCAAGTGATCACAAACCCACCAGAACATTTGCTCAGTGCAATAAAAGTCTATGTATTAAGATGCAATCCTTTTGATACACTTATGATTTCTGGGAGAGGAGGAGTGGTTGACAGTATATTTGTTGTAGTAGCCTTATGAACACCACTCGTCCATAATTAGTTGCTGAAATCTAATTATTAATCTAATCTAACTATATAATTTAACTATTGCTCTGACAATTTGAACTTTTTGAGAAGTTTTCTGAAGTTAAAAAAATCTCCCTGCACTTGTCATTAAGCACTGCGGGACACCTTTCAGTTGAATGAGGGTGTTTATGTCAACTTTTTCTCTTTTAGGCTAAAATTCACCTACCAGTAAGTCAAAAACCCATAATTTGGAACCCAATGAGGTAGACCACACACAACGTTCTGTGCTTTCCCCTCTCTGCTATTTTCAGCTCTTAATCAGAAGAGCTGATGTGCTATTACTTCCTTCCCACCTGTGTGAACAATGCCCTATTGTAGTGCAGCTTTAGCTTTTTGGGTTTTAGCTGAAAAGATCAAGTAAACAAACATGTACTATAGTCTTTCTTAGGTAGGTATTCATAACATTGATGTCTGGGGATAAAATGATTCCACGGCCCTGAAAAGGATTAAACACGTAGTAAAAAACTAATGAATGAAATGAGTAAAAAAAACATGCTCAGAAATGCAAGAGATGTGTTGTTGTGCTGCAGCAGCTCAATAAAATCTTTTGTTGAGTGGTTGTTGTAAGAACATGTGAAAGCATATCAGCATGGTCACATCAGGCTAGCGTGATCTGCTGGAAAGGCCGGGCTGATGCATACCATGCTGCAGCCCTGGCAAAGAAGCAGAAATGGTTCTAGGTTTTAATATTAACACTCAGTCTATCCTAGAGTGTACATGAATTACTGGAGCAGATATAGCACTACATGTTTACTTATAAATGAAAATGTAGTCTCATTAGTTTTTATGCAGTTTGATTGAATCAGTTCTTATTATAATGGCTCATGTTTAAGTGAGCTAAGCAGCAACTAAAAAAAAAACCAAACAGGACTTTTTGGGCTCCCGCTGCTGTAAATTGGCTCATAAGGAAATTCATTAAAAAGACCACACAAGACCTCAGCTCTCTGCTTCACTTTATTTATTTCCTGTGTTTAGTCTTTTGCCATTGGAAATGCTTTTTATCCAGCCTGACACCCTTCCTGACACCCTGTAGCATCCTGGCAGCTTTAGACACATGTCTTATTTTGCATTAGAGGTGCTGTGAGTTTCTATTTCTCACTTTCTGGCTAATGCCACTCACCATTTACCAGTCATACTGTTCTGTTTGGTAAAGCCTTTATATGTGCAAGTTTTTGACAATCTGTGGGTCACTGAAACTATCACCTTTGTATAAATGTGAGATGCATTGACAAGAAAGCAGGCAGGAAAACAAATCAAGTTGTCTTACACTACCTAAAAATGAGAGAAGTCCTGTTGTAGTTCTTTGCACTCTGAGGTTTTCAGACACAGACTCTCATAATTGGCCATCCAGCTAGAATTCACTGCGACAGTTTGTTTACTTCTCCATAACTGTTGTTGTGTGTTCAAAGATGATAAATTTAGCTGACTCTTTGAGCAGGATTCCCTTGTGACTCGTGTCTTGCATTACCAGAAAAAAACATGCATTTTTTAATGGTCTTCTTCATTAAATCATAACTAGTGTTGCACATTGTATACACAGTTACTTTAATTTGAAAGCAGCTTTGTGCACAATTTCCATGAAAACAAAACAAAACAAAACAAAAAAAAAAAATCAATGAAGCTTTGTGTTATTGGAAGTTCACACAATTGATGTATTTTTGTAGACTTTTAAACAATGTTGGCTGTTCTCTGCTTGTGAATAAACACAACCGCAAGTGAAGACTTCCTCGTCATATCCTCTGGAAGGGAACTGCAAAATCTTGTGAGATAAGAAAGGCCATATGTTCACTTTCACACAAAGACTGACATAAATATCATCATTAGAGAATGTGATCACTGATTGCTGGACTGATCTGTGTTGGTGAAGGGATACACGGTAACTCAGATGGAGATATTATATCAATAAAAATCAAAATTCTTCACAGCTGAGTAGCACCAACAGTAGAGTAACAAGTAAGATGCATTCTTGCATCATGTCATGGCCTTCTTCAGTGTAGGTGTCAAACCCAATTTACTAAATAAATGATTTTATAAAGAGTGTGAAGCAGCCTGACAGTGTGAAAACCACAGCACATTAATGAAATGATGTAGTCGGTGAAAAACATTTGATGATGTGTTTCTCTGAGCACTGAGCAGGTGAAATACCAAACTGGCCCTGTGTATAAAAACCATAGTGAAAATAAGACATGATGTGAATCAAGATTACAGGAAAATGATAGAAAATGACTCGACTGTATGCTTTTGAATTGAAACATTGTGTTTTGTTAGTCACGATGTGGTACTTTGCTTGATTACACAGAATCCATACTTATTTATATCAGTACAAGTCAGCTCAGAGCTGACAGAAGAGATGTGAAGAGGAAGAGCACGAGGCTGCTCCAGCAAAAAAGCAGCCACTTCAGTCAGCAGCTGCACTTGTGCATTTTCTGGCCTCATCACTCTGGAATGACCAGAATCTGAACCGCTTCTTGTTCTGCCTGTTTAGCTAAAAAGCTCAAAGAGAAAGAGTTGAAGCGTGAAGACCTTAGTGTCCCTCCACTCTGATCTGACCTCCATCCATCCATCTTCTCTCCTCCCCTTTTCTCCTTTCTCCCACGCCACACATGACTGGGCCGTGCCGCCATAGCAACTACTCCACCTCAGTGCTCCCTCACTTTTGTGGACAGAGGAAATTATTTTGCGGTGGCGTTGCAAAGCGCAAGAAGCAGTGAGCTCGACCCGCTGAGCCTGACCTCTCCCACCGCCGCCATCGAGCTTAATGGGAGGCATGCTTGAAATGTGGCGTTGTGACATTTGGAGTGACAACATGTGGTGTAGCTTTATTTACGTTTTTCAACAATCTTTGTTCACACCCATGCTTTTTTTTAGACATTTATACTCGGGAGGAGCAGCCCAGTCTAACCACAGTCTCCTTGGGTGGTGTGTGAAAAGGCTGGGATCATAGAGATATGTGCCACTTATTTTATTTTCCTTTCTCTTCCCCCTGCCCTCACCGGTGATCAAAGGCCTCACATCAAGCGATCTAAGACATCAGGTTTCTCCTCATCAGATAAAAGTGTGAATCCCACAAGTGCTTTTATACTTTTTTGTTGCTGGGTTTCTTATGATCTCAGACTTTTTGACACCCTGTGACTATAACAGTTCTGCTGGAACGTTTAAGGATTGCTGTGTGCGAGCACAGCGGAACTGTATTGGAGCTAGAGGAGAGAGTATGTATTGATCTGGCCAATCAGGCTCCAAACCAGCAGCACTCAGGACAAAAGTCAAGAGTCAAGCTGTCTTTCTCTTCAGTGGGTCATTTGATGGCACAGTATGATTTTTTGAAGAATACTAAACATATGTTGCCTTTGTGTGTTACAGTGCGGGGGACAGATAATGTGACCGCCTTGTATGGAGAGACCATTACTGTACCATGCAACGGTGGAGCTCCACCTCCGCAGGATCTAATGTTCATCAAGTGGAAATACGTAAGTAGATACTGTCCCACAATACTGCCTGTTGCTGAACACACACATCCAATCATTTGCAGGAAGAGGGAAAAAGACATGATTGATATGATATGTTATGAAAAGATTTGGCTTATCTTGGCTTATCTCTCACCGAGTGTAGGCATATTTACCTCAGAAGAATTAGGAAGACTAAAGACTTCCACATATTTGTGTATGAGAAAGTATGAGAAAATACTGAAATACACAAAAATATAACAGGCTGATGGGAGGGTAAGATCCAAACATATATACATTAAATACACACATGTCAGTTTCATACTTTAGAAATGAGAACAAATGACAAATAGAAGAACAGAAGATGAATGGCATAATTACACACTGGGAATTATAAATAGCAGGATGGCCTGTTGTCAGAAATATAGAACATGTCAAATGGTAAACATACAGTAAACATTCAGCAACATACTGTCGCCTCCTTGTCAGATTCATCATTGAGATGTACTGAACCATAAAAGATTTGACAGTTTTTTCTTCCTTTCAGGTAAATAAACACAGTTTTCATGATACAAACATCATTCTCTGTTCTAGAAAAGAAAAGAAAACCTAATCTCATTCTGGATATCTAAAAATCAGAGTCTTTATTGATTTGACATTTTGATCAGAATTTTCACAGGCAAAAAAACCCCCAACCCTCTTTTAAGAAGGCTATATGTATGATTAAGAAGTAAATACAATAAGAGCCACTTAGTTTTTCCTCATCATTCATCCTTCCTTCCTCATCCTCTACATACTGGAGAAGATCGTGTTTTTTCTGGAACCTTTGTTTCATAGCAGATGGACATATGCAGAATAAATATATTGCACTTAGTTGCCTTTTAAGAGGGGTTGCATCAAGGCAACATGGCTGACCAAATGTTTACAAGATATTTTGGATTTCCCCTGGTTAACTTGGTTGTGTTGAAATGCCGTTGGAGTGAAGTCTGAAATCTGTTTGGTGAATTGAGAGGACATTCAGGTAGAATGTGTTCCATCAATAACTTAGAAAAGAAATGCAAAAAACCTGCAGTGTAGTTGCACAGATGTGTCTTTGATTCTTGATTTGCCTGCAGCATCTTCTGGAGACAGTCTGTAGTGTGCAGTAGTTCTCTGGTTCTAGCAAAATGTGTACACACTCACCCTGAGGCGACACACCTACTGTAGGACTGCTACAATAACCAGCTGACCTTACAGTATGAGAGAGTTAGGAATATGAATCTATGAGAGGACAATTTCCTGTCCAGTTTCCATCCTTCTCATACATACAGGTACTGAGGAAGTGCTAGAGATGCTCATGTAACTTGAGGGTGAAACTATGAGGAGAGGATTTGTTTAAAAGCTTGTGTCTTTAATGAAACATCCTGAAAAAAAATTAAACTGAGCTCTCCATTTCATATAATCTCAATCTAAAATGCATGGTTAATATGAATCCTCATAATCCCCAGTGTTATTAGACAGTATCAATGAGATCAATTATATCCTGTCATGCTGAATCTACTAATATTGCATGAGACAAAGTGACTTGGCACTGTGTACTTCTTCCAATTAACATTTGTTTTGCACTGTGTTACCACCTTACTGTGGAGGTTTGTTGAATGACAGGTGTAGACTGTGTTCTAGAACGTACATTTTATAGTACAGATTTCATTTTCTGTCTCTTTTCTCTGTCTGTCTTCTCACATTTCAGGAAAAAGACGATGGCACTCCTGGCGATCTGCTGATCAAACATGCACATAAGGACAAAGAGACAGTTCAGGCCACTGATGACTATGCCCAGCGGGTCCACATCGATGACAAGTTCAGCCTGCTCATCGACCAGGCCTCGCTCAAAGACCAGAAGACCTTCACCTGCATGGTGGTGTCAAACTCCAACCTCATGGAGTACCCCGTCTCTGTCGTTGTTAACAGTAAGCTTCATATTGACACAAAACACTGAAACAATCTTTATTCTTACACCTTGTAACGTAAATGTTCTGGCAATTTAACATCTCGGTGTCGTTTCTGAGTAAGTGACTGAATCACTTTTATGTAATGAGTGTTGGACCTGCAGGTGTGAACTGCTGTCAGACTAAAGACTGCAGCAGCACAGGGTTGAATACACACAGAGAGAGAAACGCACATCTTGTTTAGCCTGATTAAGATCTCTGTAATTATTGTTATCATCTCCCATGCTCAGAGAAAATACAGTCAAACTGACACACTGCCAACGAGCCAATTTCACATTGTTGAAGAGATTTTTCTCATATCAGATTTTTTCCCCAAAAGAGGTCAAAACAAGAAAAACTCATACAGTCACAAAACTAATCAGAGCAGCACTCCCTTCCTGTTTTCATTCATGCCAAGCGCAATTATAAATATCCAGCAAAACAATTTACATACAGCCTGTAAGTTAATAGGAATTAAATGAGAGTCCAACTTAATGTCCTGTCTTTTTATGCACGTTATAAAATAAGCAGTAGAATTCTTAATCAACGAGGAAACTGATGAGAAAATATGTTAGAAATTTCACTGAGAGAAGTGAGGGTGAGTGTCCCTCACCCTCACAATGGCCGTTAATTAAGGCTTCAACAGCAATATACATAAGATCCACAGTGATGCAGCCTGTGAGAGAACAGAAATCACTCTTTACTTCATGTTATTACTTTATGACTTATTGCTGTTCTCAGCAGCGACACTTGTCTCTATCCACAAATGTCCTGTCCTGTCTGAAAAAAGACATAAAAGAGACCAACCATTACTTAGAGAGATAGATGGATGTAAGGCTTTCTATGTCTGAAAGGGCTCTAGAGACTGTCATGTCACTTTTGTAATCTTGCATCTTTCAAAATAAAATAAATAAAATAAAAATACTGATATTTATTTATTGCAGTCTGTAGAAGTGTCTTATGCACAAATAATTTAGTCCTCTTCAAACATTAAAACAGAGATCAATACATTTTTGTGAATTGTGATGTTGTTTCCAGGAGGTCACTGATGTAATATTTATAGAAAATCATTAGCACTAACTAATTAACCAACAACAAAAGACAATTACATTCGTTATTGGAAGATACATAGGTGATATTTGGAGGCAGCTTTGCTAACAAGCAGCTTGATTTTAATTTCATTAAAACTCAGTGCTATCCACTCTGGATTTGTCTCTTTTTGTTTCCTCTCATATGGTTCTTAATTTGAATTTCACTCCCCAAAACTGCCCATGTATCACCTGCTAATGGGCTTTGCAAACCCAAGCTTGAAATAGGACATGAAGAGACTAGCTCAATATTAACAACGCAACAAGTTTGCAGCTGAGCATTTAGATGAACTGGGCTGTCTACTTGCCAGTTGCTGAACATTATCAGTGATATACTTGTGTTTGTTCCTATTGTGCCCCTTACTTCTGTTGTTTCAAAATGATTGACAGTGTGAAAAAAAGAAGGAAATGTAAACAACTTTTTTTTTTCTTTTTAAATTTTAGCAAGCAACACTTTTCTGATTCCAAAGCGTGATTCTCTCCTTTTGTGTTTACAGAGAAACCATCATCAGTAAATATTACGGACAAGCCTGCCGTATTACAGAAGGACAAACCAACACCGGTGAGATTCACTCAAGACTTCATTTTAGTGTACAGTCACCAACCATGACGCATTCAGCTGAAAGTCACCAGTTAACACGGTCACTGGGTAAACCAAAGCACCTGTTTCGGTTTAACCAGTGACCGTGTTATCTGGTGACTTTCAGGGGAATGTATCTTGGTTGTCGTGGTGATGGCAGCTGTTGAAAACGTGAACAGAAAATGTAGGTGTCCTCCTAAAGTCTTAAATTATTGCATGTATGTACAGTATATATTGGTCTGGTCCTTTTTGTATTACATTATGTAAATTAAATGGTGACGCCAACAAGAAACATTCACATTTCCTCACGTAGTTTTCTGAAATCAATCTTTTTAAATGGCTTGCTTGAGATGAAATGTTGAATCTCATTGCAGTGTCCACACTGACAGTCACGGTCACTAGTTAAACTGAAACACCTGCTAACGATCAAAACGTTAAATCAAAACGTTAGATTAAAGCGGAATCATGCTTGACTTAACATTGATGACATTAGAAAGTGCCCGCCCATTAAAACACGGCCGGTTACTTTCCTCTGGCGCCTGGACTAAGAAGCGTGAAGCTGTCCCATTAGACCCTGTGAATTCTGCACAGTTAATGTGTGTATAGTCTGGAAGTCATTTTTTCATGGACTGCGGTACCTGCAGTGTTCAGCACTGAATGTAAATACTGCGTTTATCCACTTGGGGAGCTGCTGTTTGTTTGATTGAGCTCGAGAATTTCCTATTTTCTGTACCACTCTGCACACATGATATGAAAACCAGATGAGGGAGAGTTTTGCACTCTGTCACTGTGTTTCCTGGCTGAAGCACACTGGAAACTGTTCATTTACACAGTTGTCCAAGCAGCCAGAGGCATTACAGGAAGTCAAGAACAGAGCGAAAAGAAAAAGACCAAAAAAAAAAGATTTTGTGCAAGATTTTACACTTTTGTACTGTAGTCCTAACTAAAGCTTGCATTCATGTTAACAGATCATTTTCTGGTTTCATTCAGTGCAGCATATTAGTGTATGAAAATTAACTTGTAGGGCCTGAACACATTGCAACAAACAACTTCACCTCTCTATTTTGGTCAAAGTTACGTTACTGTCATATGATGCTGTAACTGTGAGCAAGGACTAATTTGAGAATTCTGACTGTTGGTGCATTCAAGGACACTCTGACATTTGAGATTTGAAAGTCAGATGCTAAACTGCACTTTTTTCTTTTGATAAAACAACCAAATTCACGCTGTCCTTTTCACAAGATCCGTGTTTGCTGCAGTTTTGTCTCCTAGATTTGATTTTCTGACATCACAGCTCATTAGTTAAATGTTTTCTGGCCGACAACCTTTGGTTTTTGGACATCAGGGCATTTGTAAATACGCCAGCTAGGAGAGTTTTGAAAATGGTCTCTTCCCGCAACTGCATTGCCAACATTAACATAACTTTGCAATGTTGTTTACTATGATGAGTTATCCATCTCACATAAGTTGGAAGGATTCACAAGTTGGTTTTCACACTGTACTGAAATGAAGTGAAACCAGTTGCTGCCTTTCAGGTGAGATCTGAAAAGATGGTGTGATTTGGTAAGTGGTTCAGCAGTAATACATAACCGCCAGTATGGTCTTTAGGTAGATGCTACTTTATTCATTTCTCCAGTCCTGCAAAATGTAAACTAATAACAGGAAAAGAGGTCTTTTGGTGTCAATATGCACCATCTGACAGCCATGTCCTCAGGTTTGGGCACCTCTTGGCTGTGAACAGCTTATTGTAAATGTAAGATTTCCTTCATTCAGCAGAAGTAAATAGACATGGTTATTTTCTTCACAATATGAATGTAAATCCAGACATCAGTTGTTTTTCTTAATTATTAGCTGTTCAACAAAGCTTAAAGCAAAAGCATTTAGTGTGGCTGCCACTTCTCTGAGTTTAGGAGAGGATATACGACAGCTTACTGTGTCACAGTGACTTAAAGCCTACTTAATTTTGTGCTCAAAGTTCAAAAACTTAAGCTGTTGCCAAAATCGGTTGTAACTCACTATTTTTTCTTTTTATGAAGGAGACGTCAGGTTCATCATAGCCTCTTTTCCAACTTTCTTTTTAGCAAAAGTAGCATCTCATGTTTTATCCTTGAAACACATTGCAGTGCAAACGCTGTTGTGTAACTAAACTATTTGACCGTGTACGATACATCAGAATTATTGCTGAAATAGCATCAGTGTGATCTAATCACAGAAACGGCTTCACCAAATCACTTTCAAAATATTTAACTGAAGGTGCTGTGCTTTGCATGCTTTTGCAACCTCGTAGAACCGGTGCGTGACCAATGAGGAGGATAATTTACAGACACTATAAAATAAAGCAAGATGTCATTGCTTTGGATAGATGATCCATCAGAAAAGAAGCCATTGTCCGTTTTCACCTATGCATTTCACATACTGTATCTCTGCTACTGACATGTAACCTAGTCTATATAGCTAATGCTGTAGTAAGTGGACAGGTTAGACTATAATATCACTACCATTCTGACACATGGCCAGTGTGCTAGACTGGCAATCTGGTTGCCATGGTATTGGATTACATCCGACCACAACTCTATTCTCTGTTTGACAAAGAACATTAACCGTTAAACAGGAAGTAACAGTGGCTGGAGTGGGGCAAATCTGTTTTATTAGACTATAGTATTGTTTTTACTTGTCATGTTACTGAACAGAAGTTTTACACACATTATATGTTTCAGGCACCTTTTTATCAGTTGTGATACAGTATATTAATGCTTACACACTTCATTTTCCATTGGAGTTCCATTGGAGTTTTGCCAGGCATAGTTGATTAGAGATTTGTTGAGCTGCAGTGAAAGTAGCACTGTGGTAAAAAATGACTGAACTCAGTATCAACGTGTATTTTATGGTTGCTATTAAAACACTGACATGCAAAACCACAACAAATGTTGATGGCATGTGCACAAATGTATCTCTGGGCTTTAAGAACAATGCATACCTTTTTAAAAATCTGAACTTACTTTGATTCATAGTTAAACACCCACTCCTGCAAGAATTTCTCTCCTTATTTTGCTGTTTATTTTCATTCCCTGAACACACACACTCTCGCATTCACTCCAGCGAGTATCTCTTGAGAAAACTTTTGAAAAGCTGTGGGCAGCACATTCACAGCGGTCATCTGCCTCCTCTCTCTCTCTCAAGCAATGCACATTTCTTCCACCACATGCAGTATATACACATTTATTATGGATCAATGACTGCTGCTGCCTCTAGTGGTATTCCCACCTAAAAATTCAGGTACTATTGAACAGCTTTGAGCATTTTGTAGTGAGGGGAGGGAGACAGGGAGAGATGAAGGCAATATGAGAAAAAAAAAGTGGGAGTGGAGGGATTTCAGTTTTGATAACTTGTGAGAGATGGGAGATGATGGAGCTTCACACTCACGTGGAATTCCAAATTAGAGGAAAGTGTCATGTTGCGTGGTGGAGAATGCAGAAAGCCTTAACTGTCTGAGCCATGGGATATCAGAGGTCACGTTTTCATTTGGTTGCAAAAATCAGTCGTGAACTTAGCCATGCTTTTCAATTCAAGTGTTAATGCTTGATGCGTGCTGTACCAAGCTTTTGTTCCTGAAAAGCAGTATCAGGCTGGTGGTGCCTGCAGTTTCTGAAGGACAGAGTGATCTAGAAATCAGTACTGTGAAAGCCTATTACTCTTGAAAGTAAAGGAACAGCAAGCTCACATCAAAGTCACACATTATACCAATTTAGGGATGACATACTGTCTGCAGCAACTCTAACCAGACTCAGTTTTGCTCTTCATTTGTGTAATTTGGAGCTGAAGTGATCAATCAGTCAATTAAATAGTCAAATAACTGATCGTTAAACACTTTAGCTGCTTAAACTGCATTATAGTGTGTTGTAAACCATTTATTAACTGCTTATATACTGCTTGTAAATGCTGAACAGGGGGGTTTAAAGTAAAGTGAATAAGGAAAACTTAGTTTACTGATAGGAATCTGACATGAAGACATAGTGTGCATCTTAATAGTATTTCAGGCAAACTTAATTCATGACCTGAAATGTAAGAGATTTTTGTTTGAGGCTCATCAACCTGCTGTTCGTAACAAGGTGTGTGTGTCTTTTTGTGTGGTGGTTTTCTGCTCTGTGGTTTACGTGCGTCAGACACCAGACAGATTCTTGTTGGTGGTGCTTGGGTCAAGCTAATTGACTGAAAGTGACAGAAACACTGGAAGCGTACATCTGTGAATGACATTGTTTTTACACTTTTACATTCACAGACTCAGGAAAACAGAAGCTACATTCACTGATTGCTTCTCTTGGTGGGTTAGACTAAGTTCATTAATAAAAGAGTGTGTCATCTGCAAAGTGTAGAGGCAGATAAGGTAATGACTCGTTACAGTGTCGGAAGATATCTCCTGACAGGAGTCACAAAGGCAGACGTGTATCTACATTTTCCAACAGTTACTGTGACTTCTTCCTTCGCACATTAAGAACTTGTATGGGATAATATAAGAAATGTTACTGAAGGACATTTTTAAACACCAACATACAATACATCTAGAAAGAAATTTACGAAAAGTTCAAAAGTTTGACTAGAAGAGAGAGGAGATGGTGTAGATGGAGCTTATCTTTTTACATTGAATGTGATGGGGGAAAATGCATTTGAAAAAAGAGTTGATCTGAATAAGAGAGAAGAGATAAACATTGTACTTGGATGGCAGCCCGTGCTCTGAGTTGCTCCAGTAAGTCATTTAAATGGAGCTCTCCTCCTGGACCTATAGTATGTTAAAAGCTCTTTGTATTACAGTAGGCTATTGGATGATGGATGGTTGTTGTGGGAATTTTTGTTATCTGTCTCAGACAGCACATTCAACCTATCTTCTCTCCTCCTGTGGTCAAGTTAAATAGCAGTGTATTCTCCAGCCTTCCCCATAGATCAGACCATACAGTACACTCAGTAAAGTGTTTTTTAAATAAAGGATATATAACACAACTGACACTGTGGAATTTAAGCTGTTGTAATTTGTCAATGGAGGGAAGCTAAAGAGGCTGTCTTTGCATGTCTCTTGCCAACAAAAAAGCCACAGTACATACACACACACACACACACACACACACATACACACACACACACACACACACACACACTTCTCTCTTAAAGGTGCAATCACCTCCTGACTTTTCCTGCTCCACATCACATAATGATCACAATATACTTGCAGGGGTTTCACAGGGTTGTTGATCAATGCTGACAACTCAACAATTACTTCAATCACTTTCTGCCCTGTGCTCTGCTTTGAAACAAGAACGCTCCACTGTGCATTGCATTTCAAGACACTCACATTCACTCTCCACCTATTGGCATTTTCAACGGCTCAGTGATGGACGACAGTGTTATGAACAAGCAACCAGTGTAAAAAACACAAACAAACTACAAAGCTGAGAAGCCTCAAGCTGAAAACAGTAAATGCCAAAGCAGTATTATTATTCTGGTATTCAGCATAGTGATATATTACCTCCTTACAATGCATTCCTGCTGGATGTCTGCTTTCATTAACTATGTGACCTGTTGCTTTTTGAAAATGGCAATGTTGGTGATGTTCATTCGTAATGTTGACTCATAGCTCAACCACAAATCAGCTGACTGTTAGCTGTGAACACTATCAGCTAGTACGTTATCTGATGTGACGTATCAGACCCGTCAATAAACAATTGAGTAAACATGTGTATGACATTATTACACTTGTTTATGTATTATTTACAAGCGTGTAATGTGGTACCATCTGTGTGACATGGACGTCACTGACAGCAGTCCTAATCAGATGTTGACACAGTACAGATAAGTGCATGTTCCACCATTTATCATTCAGTCACCACGATTAGAGACACAGTATCCCTGCTCTGTGATAGCCATGGAATTAATGTGTGGATCTGATTCTGTTCTGATAGAAAGATATGCCTTTAGCTTGGTTATTTGTCCCTTCTGACTCTGTGGGTGTCTCACGTGGACCTACTTAATGACCGACAGCAGAGGACTGGTTGTACTGGGCAGCTCCCAGTGTGAGTAACTATATGAATGTAAAGCATAGAGTGACTGCAATAGTGCATTTTGGTATAAGTTGACTAAATGCTACCTCATGCCTAGAGTCTTTAAACAGTTGTCATTTCATTTACACAAGTTGCCACAAGTTGGATCAAAATATTTTGACAGTTTTGTTTTATGAAAAATGAAAGCAAGACTAGAAGATGAATATGAACGTCTGAACGCATGAAAAGAAGTATCTCTTCTAGCCTGATGTGTTGGTGAAGGATGAGAAGATGAGTCTCATTTTCTCAACACATTTGAAGTATATGCATCATTTTAAAAAATGAATAAGGTTGTCTGCAGCACCAAATAAATATTACATTTCTAAGAATGTCTCCATTGCAAAAACTAGTCAATACTAAGATAAAAAACGAACACGCCTACATACATACATTAAATGCATACATGAATAAGTTAATAAATCTACCTATATTTCCCAAGAGAAGAGTCCACGTTTGTGGTGAGTCACGTTCACTCGGGGGCAGGAAGAAGCACAGGATATGAAACCAGGCAGTTTGGTAGAAGGAATGTTCTTATGACTCACTCTTTATCTGGTTCACACACAGCGTATCTCTGCCACCGTTGCTGACCTTCAGTCGTAAAGATGTAACAGCGAGACAGTGTGCTTATGAAAACAAAAACTAATTCATTCCTGAATGAGGTAGTTGTTTGTCTTTTCTGGCCTGCGTCCAACATTCTCCTGTTAATGTTGGAAAGCAGAGGTTACATTATAGAACCACACAGAGACAGAGAACAGGACGGAGAAATTAGGTCTTCGCTGAAATTGGTTTTTAGCTGGTGAAAGCAGGTATTTTCTGCAGTGTTACTTCCACAATTATTATTTTCATGGTGAAATAGCCTCTGAGATAATATTCATTCTACCATACACACTAAAAAACACACAAACATGTTAATAATAGAATAATATTGATGTTCTTGTGTGAAATCAGATAAAATTGTAGCAATGATTCAGGTTAAAGGCATAAAGAACCAGTTTCACATTGTTCAGTTAATTTATTATCAAACCTCATCACTTCCATACAGACAGTTGATACTGATGGAAATACTGATAAATTGAAATAAATGTTTCTGCATCTGCTTCTTAGCATTTTCAATGAAATGCCTGAAATTTGTTAAAATGTGAATGAGTTGTGTAGATATTGTTGTATAATTTTTCAGTTTTTCTGTTTTATTCCCTTTTCTGTTTTGTTCAGGTGGGAACATGTATTGCGGCAGATGCAAACCCCGCAGCTATGATCACTTGGAAGAAGAACGGAAAGCCCCTGGTAGCTGATGGGAAAGGTAACGCAACGCGTGCTGTTTGCTGACACACCCAGAAACTATCCTAGCAGTCACACCACACAACAGGCTGTCATACAGAGATCTCCCTGGGGGCCAGCAAATGTTCTTGTACAGTGACAGGAAAGTGAAAATGAAATCTGTCATAGTGTATCATATTTACCCAAGACAATAGCTTAAACAATAGACAATAGAAAGATATCATTCACTGTTGTTTACTTGTCACGTAAGGATGCAGTAATATGATGCTGCACCTTGACTTTTGTCATTTGAATTTTATCTACTCCTGGATCAAACAGTAACAGGTGGAGTAACAGTATGTAAAACAGTTTAGGGTTTGTTTAATCCTAACAGTGAGTACCTGACAGTACACAGTCACAGAATTGTTGCTGAAAGGCAACTTACGCTTCAAGACTTTTCTGGGTTTACTAACTTTCCATCACCTGGACTGGTACAATAAACCTAACCCATCTGGTTTTGCAGTTCAGCTAAACCAAAGAAAATTGTTTAACCTGAGGCTGAATGCTCCACCTCCAGTGCTCAATATTCTGTACTTGTGTTTGTGTGTGTGGTTGATATCTACCTGTCCATTCCTTCCTCCGCAGCTGTTGTGATCACCTCCAGCACAAAGCTGGATCCAGCCACAGGCCTATCCACCACCTACTCCACCTTGCAGTATGCCGCCACCAAGGAAGACATGGATGCAATCTTTGTCTGTGTGTCCACACATAAGCTGATCAATGAGGAGACTGAGCTGAAACCCTTTCCCATTCACTGTGAGTGGAATACAGCGCCGCCACCAGGCTCCATAACTGTATTACACCTTCTGTTTTTTCCCTTGCCCACATACACTAGGTTGTCAAGAGGACTGAGGGCACTAAGGTAGAGGTACATCTTCAACTGGTAGATTCAATACTTATTTAGTTGTTGTTTTAATGAACTGACACTAGGGGCATGTTTATTAAGGCTTTTCAGCTCTGTTGTTAAAAACTGTGTTTGTCCTTATTTACTAAAGGACCACACTGATGGCCTGTTATACTATTTTTTTAATATGTTAAGAGCAATAAACTAGTCAAAGGAGTTCAATCTACCACACTTATTTTTCATATCTCATACGATCACTGATCTTTTAGATGAGGTGACAAAATTAGGCTATTCCCCTCACAGTTTGTCCTCCAAAAGTGTCTCTTCAACTAATACTTCAGGTTCAGCAGACTTATTTTATAACATATCATTTATTTAGCACCACTTTATTCAAATCGGAATGACTGCGGATATTCAATTCAATTCAAATTAAATTACATTATTATATTTATTCATCCCCTGTGGGCCAGTTGTCTCCCTATTTATCTGTGTTGTGACTGGCTTGATCACATCACATCAAAAAAGGAAGGTGCACACAGCAGCAATCAGTTAAATTAATAATATATTAAACATACCCCAAATAAATAAAACCATGAGGTGTGTAGTGAGTAGTCAGTAATGAGCATGGTGTTGAATGCTATATAGAACTGTATATACCTAATAAGTGTTGCATTTTGCATCAAGAAAGGAGAAGCCAAGCACACCCCAAACTATCCAAGCCAAAGAAAACAACCGTCCATTCCCATCAAAAACATCAAAACTTGAGAGCGATATCAGTTGGCTCTGTTTTTTGTCCTGATATAAAACTGAGGTGATGAAGTGTTCAGATCAGTCTGATCAGCTGCAGCATCCAATCACTGCAGATGTCCAGTAAGGGTGTGTGTCAGATTGATAAAAGACTTCAGTGAAGGATGGTCTCTTGAATCCCCACTCAAGCCTCCTTCAGGCAGCCTCCTCACTCTTCCAAACAGCAGTTAGGGAATTGAGACGTCCTTCATGATGGCGGATCAGAACGATTTCCGGGTCACCTGAGGAGTGAGAGGCCATGAAATAAGATAATGAGAAGCACCCAGAGGCACCTAACACAGACAGTCCAGGGTCAGCACATCTACCAGTTATTTGTGAAAGACTATTTCACAAGGTAGTAAAGGACTGGGTTGAAATGGAAAACACCTGTTAGTCCTGAGACTAAATATATTGTTTGTTTAAGCTGTAGAGTGGTTAAAAACATCCTCATAAGAAAAAGAATGTAAAAATTTCACATATAAAACTCAGTTCATTGCAGTCTCCAAGATCAAGCTATGTCCATGACCATTTACATGTGGTTGATTGAGACACTGAAGACTTACCAGCTCACTCACTGCCAACACTCAACCAGAGCATCAGCTGAATGTCTAAAATGCTTCCCCATAAATAATTCATACACCACACACACCATGATTCAAGATAAGAACAACACTGCTCAAACGTCCTTCTGATTAACGTAGTTAAATAATGAGTTGAATAAGTTCAATGGAATGAACTGAATGAAATCATCTCAATACTGGACTGATTGCCTGACAATAGCAGCTCCTTTAATTCACATGTGGTAATAACGCTAAGCGGTGACTTTCCAGCTGAAAGGCAGCAAACTGATGATTGATTGATGAACCAACTTAAGCATTCATTTTATAGAGGGAAGCCAATCAGGGGTCTAGCTCTGAGATGTTTAATGCAGTTAGTATGAAATTGCCTTGAAACAGTGGGAATCTTTGAGATATGTTTCTTTAATTTGGTCATACATATATTATGTGTATAATGAAAGGGAAATTTAAGCTCCTGAAATAGAGAACCCATCTCCCAAAGCACCTACAGTGTAGCAACAGAGTCGATTACCAGTAAAAAAGCTGCTGCCTAATCCAGAACTGACTTGCTATATAAACAGAACAGCAAATGTGGAGTACCTGATGCTTGATGGTAGGTAATGACAACATACAAACTGACATATGATACAAGAACAACAAGACCTCAGATGTTGCAAGGACACTACAAAACATGTATGCATGTAGACAGTATATAATACAAAATGTATATGTATTTAATTGCTGTGTGTTGTCAGTGCTTTGTGGTTGTCTTTACCACATGTGAAAGGGTTGCAGGCTGTGCTGGGTTGAGATAGTTGTTGATTGAGTACATGAAGGTGTATGATTGAACTTGTTATGGGAGGCGGTTTTTCACAAGGCTCTAGAAACTGCACATACTGGCGGCACGGCGAACAATGTGTTTGCTGAGCTCTCTGCTGTGGTTGGCTAAAGGATTTTTCAGGATTTGGGGGGTTTTGGGGAATTCCGTCAGGGAATTACAGTCAGTGCACTCTTTGTGTTCCTGATCACATTTCTGAACTTTGAAGAGCAGCTGCAGTGGGAGGCTTGGATCAATAAATGAAAGAGGGGATCTTGTACAGCCACGGCAGCAGCAAGTTCACTGGAGAATTTCCAATTTGTAAGCTAGTGAGGCGACTTTTCCCCCAGTTTATTCCCGTGTAAGGAGGGTGGTCTACACGCTTGGTTGATGGGGTCACCTTTTGAAATGTGATGGAGGATTATCTGGTCTGTATCTGTTGTGCTTGATGGTTGAATTGATCCACTGTGAAGGTGATTTATTTGTCAGTGGAAGGTGTCTGTGAAGTTTTGAAGCTCATGCTACCTTTTACACCTCTCAGATCCGTCAGAGAAGGTAAGCCTGCAAATTATGCCCAAGGGGCCCATCGTGGAGGGAAGTAACGTGACATTGAAGTGTAACGCTGATGGCAACCCCCCACCCAGCTCCTTCCTCTTCCACATCAAGGTCAGTCGGATCCCAAACTTCAACCTCAAGGAGAGTAGTACTGTCTGCTCTGGAATAATAGTTGGTCATTGTGAATTCAGCCATTGCTTCACTATCCAGACTGAGGCAGCCACTCATTATCACCTGCCACAAATTTTTAATACACTTTTTTTTTAATTTGCCTGAATAGAAAAGATATTATTCAAAAGGCAAACTAGAATTTGGTGACATCAGTTAAATTTCAAGTATTATACACTTTTGAGTTATTGCTATAGGTTTTTAAAATCTGATATGACCCTATATGCTTCATTAATCTGACTTTAGGTGAGGGTGTTTAATTTCAAATAATGAAGTATAAATTGCATTCTTCTTTTTAGAAATGGCTCCTGTCTTCATCCTTCCTCCTTTCTTCCTTTCTTTCTCATTTCTTGATATTATTTCAGAATGACAGAAGCTAATAGTTTCCTCTCTCCTCCTCCTCCTCCTCATCCTCCCCTTCTCTCTCTTCCAGGACCAGAAAATACTGGTGGAAAATTCGGACACATACACTTTGACCGACATCAGGAGAGAGGCTGCGGGTGAATACAAATGCTCCCTGGCTAAAAATGAGAAAATGGAGGATTCCCAAAACATGGTTGTTAGCTGTGAGTACACATGACATATGCAGAGCCTTAGCATCCTGTAGCACAACAAGGAGTGAAATCATTGCTGTGACAAAACCTCCAACTGTTGTCGACACTTTTGCCTCGAGCCAAGAAACAGCTGCTTCCTCAAAACTTCTTCATTCTCCTTCCTCCTTGATTGAAATTTCTTAACTTCCCATATATAACAATGCATTTTTATCCACTGTAAATACAGTCATGGGAGCAGGGTAATGGTAATCAAATTTCAACTTTGAGAGCCCAGCCTGGCAGGGAGGCAGAGTATGGAGTGCCAGGCAGGGAGGAGGAGAACTAATTAGAAATTTCTGACATCAAGTGAGTAAAGTGACAAAGTGTTTGGGTGGGCGAGAAGCTCAGGCAACTGATAAGCTGTTTTTTCCCTCATACCATCCACCAGCACTCCCTCAAGTAATTACTCCCCTCTTCCCAGGTGTATGTTTCTGCACTTTCAGTTCAAATGGGCCCTATGATTGTAATAAAAAATAAGTCTGACATATTTTTCCTTCTCTATGTCCCATATTGCAGCTTCAGTGCATTTCACACATCTTAAACAAAGAAGTGTTTTTTCAGCTCCCTACTTTTAAATTGAGTTTGTGACTGAGGAAAGAAAAACAGTAGCTCTCCAAATTGGAAATTGTTTAAGATACTTTGGTGAGTGTATGTTTGTGCGTGTGTCTCGAGGGAACGTGTGCTCATAGAAAAGAAAAGTTGCCGTTGCTCCGGCTAGCTAGCTGGCTGATAGGAACGTAAATGTCCTGTAACAGCTCAACATTTCCCACCTCTTTGTGTGATGTCATTTTTTTTCCACTTTCCCGCCAAAACTAGATGATGAACTTCCCCCTAAAACAGCAAGTCCTGTACTCAGATACATATACATTTTTTTTTTTTAAACAATTCACATATATTCTACAGCTACAGAAAGAAGAAGAGTAAGATTATTTAAACCCATGCTGGATGAGCGATGTATTATTATGGTGCGTCATTATTTCCAGCCACTTAATGCTCTACTTATATTAAACAGTAAATAAACAGGAAACAACAATAATGGTGGATAAGAACGTCTTGAATGTGTCACCCAAATGAGACGACATCACTAACATTTCCTGTAGAACTTCCTTACTGCTGATTAGTTTTTCCAGACTTAACAAACATGCACTTAGTGTGGGATTAATTAGTGTTTTTATTATACACTGCAAAGTAAGAACAGAACAACAAAGGCATCCATTAGTTTTGTCCCTGATGCAGTGTTTGAGGAGTCGCTATTTAGTTTTATGATGACATATGTGTGTTTATAGATTATGGATATTGTACTGACTGTAAACATACTTTAATTACTACAGCTTTGTAGCTTGCAGTGGTGTGATGAAAAAGAGATGTTTAATCTCTTGGGACTTCCTGGTCATGGTTAAATAGTTGTCTATTATACACTGAATTCATAAAACAGATGTGAATGCTGTATATGAGTTGGGAGCTCATATCTACCAGAATTTCCATATTACCTAAGTGCACCACCATGTCATGTTATATCTACTTCAAAGATGTTCTGGGGAAAACATCATGTCAGCCTCCTAGTGGTAATTGGTCTTACTATGGGCTATATGGGATTGTGGCGTTTGAGCCTGGAATCACTGCAGAATTTTGTCGACACAAACACAAACATAGCAGAAAATGCACTATTAATGCTGGCTTTATTCTATATTGTTGTCATTGTCAACAAATGCCATGAACAGACCAAAACAAATAATGTGTTAGTCCATCTCTCAACACTTTTTGTCTTCACTTCCTTGTTTCGGCACTCAGACCCAAACCCATTGTTCCCTACTGAATATGTCTTTAAGAAATGGCTCTCAAATATATAATTTTATTTTTAGTAAAAGTAAAAGCTATTTCCCAAAACAGCTTGTCACTGTAGTTTTCAGCAAATCAAACAGGAGGAAATAGTGCATTTGTTGGGGACTATTTGCAGAGGAATAACCACATTTTGGTTTTCTAGTATGTCTGGTAGCAGAACGGTGTGTGTGGGTCAAAAATAAACTTCAGTGTGTGTGTTCATGGTAATGAAGGAACACAATGGAGGTCTACAGCCCAGAGGAATAAGATATGTCAGACTTTGGATACACACACAATACTTGTTAGTAGGTCAATTTATTGTTGGTTTGGGTCTGTACATGAGTTTTGTTCACAATAAGAAAAATATATAACATCATGAGCTGCAGCAGCAAAATGTCATCTCATAAGCCTCACAGATCAATGCTCTACTCACCAAGCACATGTAGGAGGCATCACCTTGAAGCGTATAGTCTAGTTGATTTTAAACAAGGTCAGGACACAACTGACCCTGTGTTATACATGAGAAAATGCTTAATAAATGTTGTCACTTGGTTTTTTGTTAATCAGTGGTTTATTTAAAAGAAATCATTTGTCTCTCCAGAGAATAGCAAGGAAAGTGGACCATGGGACATTAGGGCGTCATGGTTAATGCATCATCGCGATAAGAGGCAGCAAAATAAATGGACACTGTGCTTACCTTCAGTTCAGTCAGCCAATATGACTCGACATAACCATCGTTTTTCTGTCTTGTTTTCTCAGACCTGGACCTGAGTCTGAGTCCCACTGGGAAGGTTGTGAAGACAGTAGGGGACACCATGGATGTGAAGATGGAGAAGAATGCCTCGGGTGATGCCGAGACAACATGGACTAAGGTAATGGGTGCTGAGGTTGGGTGTTGATCAGACAGAAGAGGCATGGAAAGATATAAGGAAATGGAAGAGTTTGCCTGTTTACTTTCTCTTCAGCCAGTAATCAAACCTGCCTGGAGAAACTCACTCTGGAGCTCTTATATACAGTGAGTAGTGGTCAGACACTGATGATTTGTTTCCTTCATCACCTCAGGAGCTGAGTGGTAATGTCAAAACATTTATTCAACACTGTGTGTCTGACAGAGAGCTCAGCCTTAACTATAAAAACCTAAAGGAAGACACATTATGTTACATTTATTGAAGGGATGGTAGATGTTCTTAAAGAGGAACTATAGTTTAAATTTTTATCTACAGACAAAAGCAGAAATCCTGGTAAGATATAGTTGATGTATTGGGTAAATTTAGACTGGTATAAAACATAAAATAAAATAACATAAGGTCATTGCAGCAGCAAAATAGGATATACTGTAGATAAAAGTAAAGCCAATAATAATATCTGAAATGAGCATGCCCATGACCCTGAACAAGAGAAGTGGGCAAAGAAAGATGGAATTGACATCTTGCATTCATGCATTTATGGAATGTCCTTGGTAGTAGGAGCGGCTGTGAGAGCAGCTTGATAAGTGCTAATGACACTGGATGAGAAAGGAATTTGTGTGTTACTGGTGCATTTAAATGTACAGGTTCACTTATACATTGTGACTCTGTTTTTCAGAATGGAGTGAGAGTGAGCAAGCCTCAGTTTGCTAAGTTGACCTTTGCTGATGCAGGACTCTACGTATGTGAAGTTTCCATGTCTGGCCTGATGCGAAAAAAGAGCTTTGAACTGATTGTAGAAGGTGAGTGTTTGTGTGTCATAGTTATCTCCTCTATTTGTGAAAAGTTTCGGACACTAAGAATGTCTCACTCTCATATGTTAGTTGTAGCAATCTTTTTTTTGAAGAAGTTATAAACCTGCCAGGATGGAGGTTCAGTTATTTCTAACCAAAATTTGATTTTAAATCTTGAAACTATGTTATGTAACATTTTAAAACTGATACCTGAGGTGTACCCTGACTGAAATGTTAAGGATACAGTATATAACACCCACACTGAGGCACCTTGAGTACTGTATCTCCACTGTCTAGTGCATCTCTCTTTCATACCTGAGGCACATTCAATAGCTGAAGTCCATAAAGGTTCCCAGCTTTCATCTGGATTTAATCTGTTCTTCTGGAAAAAACTTGCAATTTGTAACATTTTATTAACTCAGTGTACACCACACCACATGAAATACTTTATAAGATGCTACTGAACTGACCATGTTAGTAACAATATAATGTGTTTGCATCAGGAAAGCCTGTGATCACCAGCCTGACCAAACACCGTGCTGATGATGCCCAACACAAAGTTCTGACCTGCGAGGCTGAGGGAGTGCCAGAACCCAGCTTCCAGTGGAGTGTCAATGGCACGAATGTAAGTGTGGAAGAGTGAGTGAGTGTGTGTGTGTGTGTGTGTGTTTTGTATCGTAAAAGCAGAGATGTGTCGAGTTAGGGTGTTGGTGGAGAAAAAGCAGCAAAATGAAGCAAGATAACAGCAAACAGTGCAGTGTGGTGTGATTAAAGAGTTCTTTGAGGATACTGTCAGAGTTTGCTTTGCTCTTGCAATTAAAGTAAAGAGAGCTCATACTGAGGTTTTCACTATTTTCTACCATTCCTCTTTTATGACAGCCCTCTGCACAGTGTTGTTGCATTGCGGCTGTATGCATAGTGCAGAATTGTTGTAGCAGCCACTGTGTATTGGATCCTGTGAACTATCCTTCTGGCAGGCAACACTTTGAGCTATGATGCATCAGTGGCAGTTGAATGAGGGTCCTTTCTACACTTAAAGCAGCTTAATTGTCCTGTTAAGGAAAACATTTGATAAATGATGGCAATATCCCAGACAAGTAGCAGCAGCCTCACAATACACAGTAGGAATAATAGACTGAATTAGCAATGAATGCTTCAAACAGTTGCATATCGTTTCTGTCCTGTGAAAAACACTTATCTCTAATTTGTGAACTTTTTGAGTGAAGTTCTCTGCCAGGTGACAGCACATTTTCACATGATCCAGTGGGTTTTAAAGTATTTATTTATAAGAAAGCAGAGAATTTGCTCAACCCATAAAGGAACACTTAATCCTTGATTTTATTGGAAAAATTCAAAACCAGCAAATTTGTAGATACATGATTTTGACTGGAGGTGACAGTATCTCCTGCTAGATTTTGACGTGATTATAAATGATGGTGCAGTGTCATGAATGAATGTTTTAAAGAGCCTGGGCCCTGGTTCTGAGAGAGAGATCAATGGAAACACAAACAATGCTGCACATCATTGTGCAGTGAGGCAGATTAAAGAAAATACAAAATGGAAACATGCTCCTTTCAACCTAATTTTTTAAATTTACCAAACTAATCTCATAGACAGCCTTTCCATGCAGCGTGGGTGCATGGAAAGGCTTCAGTGCAGAACATCATTCACTCTGATAAATAATGTACTTATCAAGATGTTCTGTGATGAACTACCTCAGGCCTCATTGTGAAAAGGTAATGCTCCAACAATGAATCAACATTTCTTGGTTGGATTCAGGTTTGTTGGCAAGGAAGATGATGTTTTGTGTTTACTTCTGCATTCAGAATGAGTTTGCAGTTTGCTTGTTTACTATCAGACTCCCCCTGCGTATCGGCAGAGTTCAGCTCCCCTGTCTGATGTCGACATTTGCAGTATTTTCCTCCCTGTCTTCCCACCATTTACCATTTACACCATTTACCACCTGTCAAGTAATATACTGAATATCCTGTAGAATCAATAATGTGTGTGCAACTAAAGAGGCTGCTACATGTTTGAGATTTATTCCCCTAAATATTTCTGAACCCTCTTCTTCCCTCGTGTGTTTTTGCTGTGCCTCCAGGAGGAGAGCTCCTACATCAATGGCAAGGCCACCCATAAAATCACTGTGATCCCCAGGGTGAACCTGACGGTCACCTGCAGTGTCAGCAACAAGCTGGGAGATGATGTCAAGACCATCAACGTCTCCTCTGGTAAGTTAATGCTCATGCACACTGTAAACAACTGCTGGAAGAGAGAGAGGTGCAGTAATGTATCTATGAAGTCTGTCACTGAAGTTATACAGCTTTGAACAGATGAATCATGTATTCTCACTTGCTTCGCTGTGGTACTGCCTTTCATTGTTTGGAGTTAATGTATTAGGCTAATTAGGCAGCATTAGCTGAAAACAGAGAGAGACGAATTAGTCAAATTCATTTTAAGATTAACTCTGGATGCAGTCATTCTCCAAGCATGGCTTTTAACACCCATTAAAACATGAAATCACACAAATCTGATTTGCTGTATAATGACAGCTTTTCTCAGCCAGTAACCCTGTTGACCATCTACACATCTCAGTTTTTCTGCAGCTCAGCTCTGTATGAAACAAACAGGCTGCTGGTGGCTTGATGATTGTGTTGTTGCCAGTGTGAATTCACAGTTAGAGGGGATCTTGCCAGCAGCGTTCAGCTGTAGCTTGATTACTGGAGCCTCATTTTAATAATGATTGCTCTTTGTAACAGTGCATCGCTGGTTCTATAACTGAGTTACATTTAACAGGACGTTGTCTAAATAGAGCGAACACCAATGCAAAGCCTCTCTGCAGTTAAAGTTCATTCAAGTTGCTTGCGTGAGAACTGTCTTATTTTTTATGGTCAACCCAGAGGATAAAACTTTAACAATTAGCACAGTGAAACTGGGTCAATGTACCAACATGAAGTAACAGTGTGTAACAAAATATATAAGTAGGAATAAGCAATGGTGGGGTTGTACAATAATAATAATACATTGATAAGAAATATATGGATTATTATAGCTGTGCGGAGGTGTGACATTCACACAAAACACACTGAGGCAAAGCAAGTAAAAAACAGGAAAGCAGGAATATACCAAGTATTAAATATATTACGTATGAAGTGTGAATGACGTTGACATCTAGAGCAGCGTCTTCATCCCTTGTAGTCAAAACAGTAAATGCTAATCAGCAGTCTTCTTTTAAACTCACATCACAGCGGTGTTACGGTTGAACTGTGGATATCAAGGCACTACAATGCTCACAAAGTAGCTTAGATATTGTTATTTCTGCTCATCACACTGCTATTCTTTGTAGCTGTACGCCCACGGAGAAAGGTACTCGGCGCAGATGTTCTAAGAATTGTAATACTAGTTCTTTCTTTCTTCACAAGAATAGTGACATAACAAGAAAAATAGATTCTGCTGCATTATATTAGTGTCTGTTGGATCAAGTGAAGTGTGGAGCTTGCTGTACCTTAACCTACCTTAGCTTGAGATCAAATATGATTTGGTGCTGTTTGTACTTTTGTCATTATAAGAGAGAGCAAAGATGAAGGAGAAATAATCAGAAGCCGATTAACCATTTAGAGGAACATCAGGGACTATTTAGGATGAATCAATTCTTTTAATGACTATAGAATCACACCTTGTTATGTCTGTGCTTTGTCCCCCAAAATGATGTCAATATAAGCAGGTGTTGGTGGTTTTGGTGGTAAATGGTAACAGATGCAAGGATTTGACACCAATCCCTCTTATCAAAGCAGTTATTCACTGAATCAAACTGTTGCAGAACTTGCATTTAAATGTAGCACAGGCACACCAATCACACAGAAGGCTTACTATGCATACTATAGAAACTGGTATGAAAAAAACACAAAAACAAAAGGAGTAAATAGGAGAAAGACCGGGACTGTCAAAGGCTAATTCTGAATGCTACAGCGGTATCCTTTCATTTCATGCATACATGCTGTGCCATTGCTCTCCTCCTCATTCTTTCTTTCAGTCTGTGATAATCCTCCTTTCCCTTTGTCTCCCCTCCTCCTTCACTATCTCCGGGGTTTGGCTGGATTTCTTGTTTGTTGGGGAGCTAAACCTGTCTCGCCTTTCTTCCCTGCAGTCTAAGAGCCACTGTCTGGCATATTCTCTGAAAGCATAGTAAAGTGTTGCTTTTAGAAGGTATTGTTGCTCTTCCCTTCCCAAGGTTAAGTTCACTTGTTGTTAGGCACAATCAGAAAAAAAAACTTTGGGGGAAAAAAATAACAGCTTTATATTTCATCTTGTGTGACTGCACCTGGCCAGGCTTCTCTCACTATTCATCAAGGCAGGATTTAGTTTGCCTTTGGGTTTTTTTTTAGACAAACAACATGTGTATGTTTTTGTTGGCTTTCATTTTTTATGATTTGTAATTTATTTATGTTTGATTTCAGTTATTAAGGAGGAAAAAGAGAAAAGAGGTAAGATTTTGTTTTCCTTTGCTCCTTTCTTTTACTTTCTAGACTTTTAATAGGAGCCTCTGTCGAACATTTTCTTCAACAAATCTCAAACTAGAGTTGAGGTGAAACCTGGCATCATTGCTAACTAAACTGTTATCCGCTTGGATTCTCTGATTATACAGCCAGTAAACACTCATGTCCTCAAACACTCATCACTCCACATGCAAATATTACTGTCTGCACATGCAACCTCATTTCAGCTTTTCCATCTTCATTATTTTGCTTAGAGTGGGTCACTCATGCAGATGAGCTCTCAGAGGCAGATTAGAAAGATTATCAAGAGTGCTTGATGATTATGAAAGGACTCCACATAGTCTTTGCTAAATGATGAAAACACAGTCACCAGACCTCTCCATGTGTCACCTATAATTCAGTCATTTGAACTCTTAAACAGATAATAGACTACTATTCATTCAGGATAGATTGTATTTTAGATACAATATATGGTCTTCTAGTTGTAAAACAAGTGTAGATTCAGATATTTAAAAGATGTGGCTGTAGTGTAGTGAACCTACGTTACAGCCACAGCTGTGGTTGTCTAACATTACTAGCCATTTCTGATTCTTGTCAACAAAACAAATCACTGTAAGCACTAATTTAAGTGAAAAGCGTGAGCCCAAAGGACATAAATTATGCACGACGGTGACAGGTTCCACACACCTGCTATTCTTTGTAAAGTCACAGACACCGTCGTACTGCATATATAGCACAGCTGCTATTACCTGGTGAGAAAATGGAGGGTGATGTTGAGTCAGACTGAAACATTCAGCAAAACGTCAAAACACTTAGCAGACATGCTGACATTAATGCATTTCTTCATCTTCCTGACAAACTCTCCTGTTCTATTAAAGGAACACACCAGCTACCTTCTCCTCCTCCAGAATATCCAGCTTTTCATCGTTGCACTGCTGGTGTTATTTTCCTGGAATGTAAACAGAACTCAACTCAGTGTGCTTGCTAGTTGCTACAGTAACAACCAGAATGTCACTGAACTATAAACCCAAAGCGAAGCAATAAAATGTTATGTGGTAAGTTTGAGCCGATGAAACTTTATTGCTTGAGTATAGACACAGGCAGGTTGGCTCTGTATAGTGTAGCCCATGCTAAGCATGGAGCATTACAGCCAATGATCTACTAGGGACACATGTTATGATTTTGGTATCTGTGTTCTCATCACAGCAAGGATTAAACAATCTTTCAGAGAATTCCTTTAGGTGCTTTGTGGGGAAGCTTGTGTGTGAGTGTGTGTGTGTGTGTGTGAGTGTTAGTCCTGCAGCTGAATCAGAGTGCTGCTGTCTGTTTCCAGGTTCTCAGGAGGATTCAGAGGACCAGTCCAAGCTCATAGTGGGTGTCGTGGTAGGGCTCCTCATGGCTGCTGCCGTGGTGGGACTCATCTACTGGCTCTACATGAAGAATTCAAGGTATAGAAACACACACTAGAGCGCACGACTGCTGTTCACATTTGCATTTTTACATTTAAATTTCATGTCCCTGCTCAAGTCTGGATGGCACTGCTCTTGTTAGCTGGCACCACATTCAAACAAAAGGAGAAACCAGAATTTGTGCCTCAGAGTGAATCTAGAATAATAATCAGCAGGAAGGTAGTCAAGGGTTACGGCCACATTCTCTCTCTGACAATATAGTGAACAAACACTCCTGCCTGCCCTAAAACGATCACATATGTCAAAGAGGAGATAAGCAGCCGAGGATGTACAATCAGGTGGGAGGCTTTCATACCACGTAGCAGAGGGAGATACAGCAGAGGCAGGCGTGTGTATGCTGAAGAGACGACGTTTGTAGCCTGCAGTGGAGTGACTGACTATGCTGTCTGGAGAAGGGTGAGAAGGTCATTCTGTAGCAGAGGTGCATCATCCTTTTGCAATTCTGTATTCACCACAGACAAGGAAGCTGGAAAACTGGAGAGAAGGAGGTGGGGACATCTGAGGAGAGCAAGAAACTGGAGGAGAACAATCACACCGTGTAAAGGCGCTCAGGCTCTATCATGTGTGATGAAAGAGGTAAGAATTGTCACTTTTAAGTATAAACACACTTACACAGACAGAATGGGTCAAGTGTTCATTTGAAATACTTTAATATAAATGTCACTGTAAATGTTAAATGCAGGTTATTAAGTGTAATTCCAGCTTATTACAGCTTGTGTCATGTTTTTGTTGGTTTGGCCATCATTCCCAGAAAATTTATTCACTCAGAACAACTTTGTATTGATTAGCAGTGACTCTTCCCTCCAAGCCAAACCAAACCCAAACCATGCTAGCAAAATGCTCCCCACAGCATAACAGAGCCACCAGATCCCCTCACTGTAGGGGTCAAGCATTCAGACCTGGACCAGTTTTTCCTTTAATTCGTCACCTGTCTGTATATACCCATACTGTAGGCTATGTACTGTACATAGAAAGAGTTATTGGTGGCTGCTGTCCATCATAGCTGTCAAGTGATCCCTTCCTAAAGTTCTTTCATTGTAAGGGATGGAGGACAAAATCCACAGTTCTCATTCTGTGTAAAAATAGCTACATAGCTCATTAGCTGCTCAGCTGCAGCACATTAAACAGCATGTAAACATACCTGCAGATATCACTTCGGACCTGTTAGATGCTGGTTTGACCGTTATAGTCTGTATACTGTCTTCCACTGCAGCCTAAAACACTGAGAAATATAAAGAGGGAATTTCATCCTACTATACCATTATATATTTTATACTCGGACTGTAACTTTGGAAGATACACTTGAATTGACTAACTCAGACTGCTGAAGCCTTATATTACCTTCAGCTGAATTTAAGAACACACTGTGGATTTTGTCCCCTCACTTCATGGTCTGTATGGACAGCATGAATGATTACAGCCTCCAAGAACTCTTTGAATGTACACATGAGCACATGAACCTATTCTTTAAGATAAGTGAATATATTTTGTGTATGGGTGTTTTTGCAGGCATCAAAATCATGCATGATTGAAATGATTGTTAATGAGTGTATTTCTCTCTATGTGTCTGTGGGGGAGAAGCAGTTGAAAGCGGCCTTGCAACATCAAAATACAGACTCCCAGTTGGCTGCTGACGCGCTCCATCAGGCTCCACATAAGCAGCAACAATCAGAGTAATTTTCCACCAAGACCTGCCCACAGCCTGCTGTCCCACCTCACTGTTTGAAGTCCTCACTGATGCTGCCTCGTGTTACTGTGTCATTTTGTTTTTTGTGTTCCTGGTGAATGCTCCCTGTTATGTTTTGTTTAGGAGATTTTGTGAGGCTGTGTGGTGGGTTTTTTTTTTTTTTTCGCCGCTTTGTTTTTCCTTTAGGATCTTTTTTTTTTTTCAATTTGTTCTTGAATTTCTTCAAAGAATGTAAATTCCTTTTACACTTTTTAAGGCCTGTATAACAAATCATAATTATGCGTGTGCCCTGGCTGAGCATGCCAATGTTTATTTTTATTTTGACTTTTTTGTGCGCTGTGTGTGGAAAAGCCTTTTGTTTGGCTGTGCTCAGAGAAAAAGACACCTCACTGCTGTATAATCTTACTGAAAATTTCCTCAAACTTCGCAGAAGATAACCTCAACATCTCTTGGCTTATGTTCTCTGGTTTTTAAACACTGGCAAATGAATTGTCTGAATATCTAGTTAATGGATTCCCACAACAGTAAGAGTCCTAGTTATAGTCATAATATTAAATAAGGAACTGGATGTACTGTGAATGATTTCTATACATGCAGTTTATTGTAACTGTAACCCAAAAAAGCAAACTACTGTGTTTTAAATTGCATTTGTGCAGGTGTAAACTGGTCATCAGCAAATGGAACATTAAGACACACTCAACCACTAATTCTTTGTTTTTGTAAATTTCCTCCCTATTTCAGCTCCTTTTACTTTTTCTTGACATCATGTCAAGAGGGACTTTTTGACTCATTTATGTTGCAAATAATTTTATCTGAAAAGAAAGAAGTAATGAAAAGGCAAGAAGTCATCAGAAAAGTGCAACAAGTTGTAAGAAATGCTAAAGTATGTTCTGCCATAACGTTTCTTTTTCTTTTTTTTTAAGTTGATACTAAAAATGAGTTTGCTCACCTGTGATTTGGTTTAATACACTACATTATTGTCTTCATGTCTTCACCTGTGCACATGTTTGCTCTACAGTTGAGACCATGGTTTTGGAGTAGATTACATATTTTCTTTTTCATGTTTTCATTTTGGAAGAGCTTTACTGAAGCCAGGTCTGAATGTTCTGTTTTTTGTGTATTTGATGTATTTATATTCTGTGTGCAACCTACCTGGATGGCTGTTCTGCAGCATGCAAGATAGTTTTTTAAGCCTGCATGGAAGGCATCATCAAGTGTTGAAAAGGTACTGTATGGTAGAAGAGTTACATGAGAGTGAATCAGGTGATACAGTATCTCATTCTCTGTGGTATTGTAATGATGTTATTTTTAGCTCGGTGAAGGATAACCCAAACTGAAGACAGTAGTTGAGAGTGACAGACAATATGGGGTGCATAAAGATGGTGGCTCTCTGGGTTTACAGCATTCTGCTCTGGTTCATCCCACAATCAAACACCACAGTGGCCCACCAACAGAAAAGACCTTGTTAACATTTACAGTTCAGTTAATACAGTGTACTATGTGTTAGCACACAACATGTAAACTTCCTGATGTATGCATTTAAATATCCATGATTCACCTCACTTCACCTCAACCTAAAATCTGTTCATATTTCTGACAACACCAGTAGATTGTGATTATTGCCATAAGTCAGTTGAGTCTGAGCTGTAGTAATTAATGGTAGAACAAGTGGAACTGGTTTTGTAGACTGCAATGTTTTTCATCACCTGGCATCGTAAATGTATCCAAAGCGTCAGGTGTAGATAGCGTTGGTTGATCATGAAACACTAAATGTTAACTTGAAGGAACCATGCAGCAGTTGATCTTGGCTGTTTTTCAAACTGAAGCAAAGAGAATACCTTCTGTTCCTTTACTGTTTTTTGGAAACAATGTGTAGAAGTTACCAGTCTAACTCTTCCCCCCCAGCCAGCATCTTCAACATTACAACAGTATAATCATATTGTGGGATGGTTGCAAAACCACATGACATGAAATCAGTAGGTCAACATTTTTAAGCACCTAGTCTATTGTTTTCTCATGCCTTTTGTTCCTTTTCAAGTAATCAGGTCAGCAGTGAAACCAAAGAGGGTAAGATGAGAAGGCCATAGTAGTGTTGTAAATACAGACTTTTGTTTTTGTACTGTTGTTGACAATAAAGTGTAAATTTCGAAAAAAAAAAAAAAAGTGTTATGTGCAAGAGTTTTTGTCAATAAATAGTCCCAACCCCCTCCTCCCCCCTTCATCCCATTACTGCACCGTGTGTAAGTACATGTTGAGGGCCACTGGATGTAATATGAGAATGTACATGGAAACCTAGTACACAATATGAATCCATTCACATGTCATGTCTAAGACAGCTTCTCTAAATGTCAGTTACTTCCCCAGTGACCAAATTCAACCAGCTCTCTACCATGGCAACACCGAGCAGAGGAAGAAAACATTTATAAAACAGGTTTTACAAACACTCACATCCTTTTCAAATAATCTACATGGATGTGAATCTCTGTCAAGGAGTTGTATACCTGGTTGAGAGCGTCCTTTTAAGATTTATAGTCCAGTAGTGGATTAAGCTAGCTACAGACTTGTTCCTGTGCTTTTTGCTTTATTGTGTTGATTGATTTGAACAGATGTGTTTGCAGCTGTACCATTTATATAACCTCAGAGAATCTTGAACTCATCTAATTAATGAAACCAACACAACCACCTTGTTACACAGGGTAACACTAAACATTCGGATCCTTTCTGTAATGAACCACTGCACACACATCTTACTGGAGACATGAACTCATTTTTCATCACAACACACTTAATGATCTGAAAACAGACTTCTTGTCCTTTTTTTGGCCTCTGTCCCAGTAGAGACACCACAGTGGCTCCAGCTAGAGTTGAACCAGTTAGCCTCCGAGTGTCCAGCTGAACAGACACTAAGACAAAGAACTGGACTGTGTTCAAGCCAGGACTGCTGAGAACTGGACACATTTAAAGTGCAGTAAGCTGAGTCATTTCACAGTTTTGTTTTCAGCCTCAAATCAGAGAACTTCCTAAAAGCCAATACAAAGGCAAACAAGATGACAAAGCTGTAACATTATTCCAACGCCGTGCATGCTGATGTCACCTATTCTGTTGGAGAGCTGCACTAATCAGCGGGTGTACGTTTCTGTGTGATGACTGTGTGACTTTGTTTGTGCCAACTGCAGGCCACGCCAGCGCTGGGAGATGTGAGGGGTAGGAGGACAACTGAGACTTGTGTAGGAGGAGATGAGCTTCATCACTGTTGTTTCAGCTTCCTGCTGGTTCATGCATTCATAGATTTCTTGATGCCCCTTAAATCCATGTTTCTAGTTTTCTTTTGGGTGCCTTGAGATTAAGCCCCTGCATCCTTTGCATGTAATTCTAAGACAGTGTGTAAGAATATAGACGCTGAGCCCCAGACCCCCAGGAAGCAATGTTTGATCAAACACATTCTCTGGGTGATTCAGGTTGACTCTCTGAGGGTAAAAAAAAATCACTACCTCCTTCTCTTGGTTTTAGCATTTTAAACCCAACATACTATTCAAGGCATTTGAATGAGCTAATAGCGTGTTGTGGAACAAATCCTACATCTGATGCTTTGAACAAACAAAATAGGCCAGAGTCTGTTAGTGGGGTGAGATCCAATCCATTTTAGCAGTTATAGTATATGTGAGCTGATGTTAAGACAGCACAGTGAACGGCCTTAAGAGATTATGTTCCCAGGAAATTCAGCTCACTGAGCATCATGTCGGAGGTGTTTGGAGGTGTCATGCTTTTTTTTCTTTTCTGAACCAGCATGAGAGACACAGAATATGCAGATGACAGAATCCACCTGCAGAAAGTCACCAACCCAAAAGCACACAATTAAAGATAAACCTTCGATTCTTACTAAATGATGATTCAATCCATGTTTAGCGTATGTAGTATAGCAACACTGACAAATAAAGCATGTCTCTGTTCTGGAGAGACACAAATATTGTATACATTTATGGATATTCATGAACGTTATGGCAATAGGAGACTGCATAGCTGACAGTTACCATGCTGCAGATGAATACTAGGTTACCTACTTAAAAGCTCATGAAGAAGCTAAACCTGAGTACATCATGTATTTACTAAGTAGGCTGGACTTATTCTCAGCTTTTCTTTTAGTCAAGAAATCCCATGAAAAGACTCAAACCAACAATCTGACTTTCTGTCTGAGGCACTCACAGTCTCAAGCCCACTAGTTCCTGCTGAAGACATAAATCTTTTATATCTCTCCACAAATACATTCTTACTAATTTCCTAAAACAGGTGGACACTGTAATTTTCAGCAAACGTTACTCACACAGGAGGAAATAGTGCATTTGTTGGGGATTTTCAGCAGTGGACTAATACACATTTGGTGTTCTAGTGAGTATTTCTGGCAGCAGGATGGTGTGTGTGGGATTAAGTCAAAATAAACTACCGTAATGTGTGCTCATGGTAATGAAGGAACATGTCACCAGTGTGGCTCATTGATGTGTTTTTAATCGTTTTTGGACAACAATGGAGGTCTATGGCACACAGGAATATGATATATCAGGTACTGGATACACACACAATACTTGTAAGGAGATCAGTTCACTGTTGGTTTTGGTCTTTTCATGGGATTTGTTCACAGTAAGAAAAACAGAATATCACCAGACAAATCGTTTCATTTCTTCACACATACTAACATTTTTTTGTTTATTTATTATTTATAAGTGATGAAGATGGCTTTTACTTGCTGTCGGTTCATGGTGAATGCTAATACAGCAGCATGAAGCACCGCAGGAACTTCTGCTGTTTGTGCTGTTACTCTTTTTAATGGGTGAGTTCACCGATGGGACAATGTCACACTTTCCTTTATAACTTCCAGTTAAATTCAGTATTCCTTCAAATCCAGACTACCTTCGATCAGTCGTCAAAGAGTTTCTTCTTGATCTGTTCAGCAGCTTGTGGGCAGAGTGAAGCTCCCTGAAGTCATAATTACTGGTGACAATCTTTTGTTATTTCCATTACATTTCTGGAACAAATCAAACCACATTTGACTTACTAGAAGCCTCTGGCTCAAAGTAATGTATTAATTTTATGTAGGAACAAATTGTCAGGAAACAGCTGTCCCACAGTTATTCTGACACAACACACACACACACACACACACACACACACACACGCACACACAAAATGTTAAATAAATCAAAGGAATTGTGACTTTTTATTTACTTATCCATGAAAATAGCATATCAAGAAAAAAGCATTAATAATGTATAAATTAATTGCACGTTACTCTATGCTTTACATAATTATCAACACTTTTTTTGTCACCAAAGCACATTAATACGAAAATGGATTTAGAAAATAAAAACTGCCCTTTGCAACCTAAGGCCACTTACTCCCTTCACAAGGGAGTCCAATGGAATGGACAATTCTGAGCTCAGAGTCGTTCAAGTTTGAGAAAATAAAAGTAAAAACAGACCAGTGCAAAAACTAAGCCTCAACTTAAAGGGGAATGCCACTGAGTTTCTCTATGATGTGTGGTGGCCTGTTCTATTGCAAATGAGTGTTAACTCTTCGTCTAATCTGTCACATTAACTCTCTGAGAGATGCAAGAGCAGTGGAGAGCAACCTGGTAGATTTCCTGCTGAGATGTACATAAACTTTGTGAGTCCAGAATTCCCATCTCCCATTGTCAGACGGATATAAAGCTGCTTATCTGATGAATAAGCTTTATCTAAGTGCTTCATTATATGTTTATAGATGGGTTTTTTGTTTAGTCGGCATGCTTCTGTGGTTGTGCTGTATAGGATAATAATGTTTTGTGAATCTGTGTCTGCACAGTGGATGATAACAAAGATAAGAGACTGGGTTTGCAGACTTCCTCCTTGCACACAGCATCCCTCATTATCACTAATTATCTATGGACTGTCTTAGGCCCTAATATTAACATATGTAAATTTTAAACTACAGCGGTGTTCCCCTTTAAAGTGCTGCTCAAAAAAGTAAAGAAGGGGTGTTGGTGGGGCAAATACAACTTCTTTATGGAAGAAGAGGAGGGGATGGGGGGGGGGGGGGGGGGGGGGGTCATTCGATGCCACCTCTTACGCTGACCAGATGACTCAAATAATAAATAAAATAAAACAATTCATGTTTTGTGTCTCCCAGATTGTAGACTTTCAGAGCACATTTACTGAGAGTTGTTTTCTGTCTCCATCACACAGCATCATTTCATTCCCATGGTTGACCATGCAGCACAGACAGCCATACTCACTATGTTTACATGCACTCTAGTCACTATGGTTACCAAGTTTTGCTTAGAAATATCAAAATGTCAAATCAGGGTTAGATCATCTCATAAGATCCTATTCTAATTATGAGAAACCTGTTAAGATGCCTGGCTTATTCCAACACACAAAACACCACTCAAATACAGAAACTGCTTTCAGGTTTGGTTTCACACTCTCACATCCTGAATACATGTGAATGTAAAAAAGAACAAAAACAAAACAAGGCTGAATTATAAGGGCTGGGATCATCATTTTCTCCCCTTGTATTATCAGGATGATCCCACTGAATCTTTTCATTTCCAATTTGCAGCCAGACCATTCAGTCTTTGACCTGAAACACAGTGTTATCTGCTTTGTGAGGAGCCTCAGTCACAGGGGACCTACATCTATCAACAGTTTAAAGGCTGTCTAAGAAGAAAACTACAATACATCATCTCAAATTAATTTTGATAGCCTAATTATGCCTACAGGAAAAATGTGAGAGAAAATGGGTCACTGCTATGTGTTTCTCTGTGTGTTCATTTGGCTCGTCTCTTGATACAGTTTGGACAAACTCACTGAACAAAGAAGGAACGTCAGTCTAAAGAGAGAGAAAGACCTCTCAGAATTGCTCTGCCTGTTTGTGCAGAAAGAAAATCACATAGACTCAGATGCTGCCAAACTCAGTTTGCTGCATCAGCTGTTAATATGAGAAGAGTTACTATAATCCTGATATACAATATTTAGGATGACATAGTTAAAACCAGCATCATATTGACACATCACATGGTACTGTCAGGAAGGAAAGAGCCACTCTACTGATCTATCTTCACTCCAGTAAGTTAGCTGTCTGTCTCAGTTAGCACAAATGTTTCCAAGACAGTAAATTCTGTTACAAAAAATGACGTCGCTGTAACCAAGTGGGAAAGTTTTTGTGACTGTTGTAGGAGATACTCCTAAGGGACTCAAGAGATACAAAGTCATCAAAGTAATCATATTTTAAATTAGCAGCTTTAATGTAATACTTTCAAATTTCATTTTTTTTGTCTTGTTTCCATAGTTTCCATCATTTCCATGAGTAAGGATAACATTACACTCTTCCAAGATCATTGCTGAGGTCTGGAAACATGGTGACATCACTTAGAAGAGGACAAGACGAGAAACAAGAGCGATTAGATGATCATACAAGTTTTAAACAAACCCTCAGGTTGGACAAATGTTTGCAGAGGAGAAAACGAAAAAAAAAATAAAGTGGTTTAGATAATCTGGTTTAATTGTTGGTTTGGAAACATACTGATCGTCTACCTACTCATGTTTCTTGACCCGTCAGACTTTGATGTAGCAATGCTGCCATGTTCCCAGATCCCAGCAATTACTATAATGAGTACAATGTTATTATAACTGATGGCAACGATGGGCAAAATGAGACCCAAGTTGTAATAAAGTGGAATTATCTTTTAACCCTCATGAGATCAATAGCTGGGTTTTCCCTCCATGTAAACATAGTCCCTGTCTTATGACCCTAACAGACCTGACGCAGCCTACCGTTTAGCATACTACTCCAAAAAAAAAAAAAAGAAATGGGTGACATAAGCAATACTGTTACATTTTGACAAATCCAATACATGCATTGGTGAGACATCTTGCAGTCAGTGGGGAGAAATACAGCTGATTCCAGGTTCTGAGGTAAGGGGCTTCACCTGTACTGCACAGTTATGGTGCATGTGACTATATCTTATAGTTTCAATGCTCTGCAGTTTCTTGTTTGTCTCTATTGTGTTCAAACAACGACTCCACATCAGTAAAAATGCATAATTGCTGCAGAGCTATATCAAGTGACTCTTGCTCCAAATCAGATTGAGAGCCATTCCTCAAACATGTGGGGAATGTGGACATTTGCACCATATGATGTCTGTGTAATTGAAGTGGAGACAGGAGGCTGCAGTGTGACGGCTGCAGAGTGCGTCGTCTCTGGGCTCTAACGGACGACGTCTGGCTCGCTGATCCGCACAGCTCCCGTCGTTTAAAAGCTTTAGCTGAAATGCAGGCACAATCATCTGGCTTTTCACATGGAGAAATGAATAATTTTCCACAACCATGAAACATTTTCCACCACTTAATCACTTAAGGGTAAAACTGGGCCTGAGAGGAGCTCAGAGTGTACAAAGGTATAGCTCTCTCATGCAGAACAAATACATTCATAGGCTTGCTGTCCTCAGATGAAGAAAGTAATTAAAAAAGGCCCCCACTGAATAATCCTCTGGTCTAGGAACAGAAACAAAGAGCGAAACTAACCCTCCCACTCTCTTCACTCTTCTTGTCCAAATAAGATACCAGGTGTAATAAGAGTGTTCCTCTGGAACTGTCGTACACTCTTCTCCTGGGCTGGGGAAAACAGGTGAATCAATAAGGCATCCTCTGGCTCCATCTAACCACTCCTGACTCACCAGACCTTGTTAAGACCTACACGTCAGCCAGACTCTGGGCAAACAGTGGAGTATTCTCTAATGGTTGACACACGAGGGAAGGAAGAGAGGGTGAAAGAGGATACAATGAAGAGAGGAGAGTGAGAGAAGGAGTTAGAGTAAAGAAATAGTGGAGTCTGGCTCCCCCCAATGGCTGTAAATAAAAATGACTCCTAACCAGTGGCAGAGCATTTAAGCTGAAATGAGCTTGAAATGAGCTGGAAATGCCTTTTTTAAACTGAAGTCTGGAAGGTGGCGGGATGTGAAAGGAACAGTAGCAGCAGTAGCAGGATCGGGGCTTTAAAACAGGAAAGTCCAAGCCCGAGACAAAGCATCCATCCGAGCATTTGAAAACCAGCAAAGCTCACTGTAAACAACAACAAGCCTGGTTCGTTTTTTCACAGGTTTAAATCATTCACAGACATTTTTTTTTTCTCTCCCTTTATTGATTCTCTGTGTTCTGCCATGATTTGGTTTCAGCCACTTTGTTGTGCGTTGTCATCTCTGTTCGGCAACAAAAGGCTAAGTCTCTTTTGAAAATTTTTCTTTGTTTCTGTCGATCATTGTTGTTCTAACAGTCTATAGCCAAGCAGACTGAAGAAGCCCTTTTTAGTCAGTCCATTCAGAGGCACAGCTTCATTGTTGTGCTCCCCTTCTACTGTCTCTACAACTAGAGGTTCAGTCTCGGGGCCACTAAGGCAAACTCTCGCAGAATGTTTCGGGCCACGTCGACTTTGTACTGAGCAATCATCAGCGCCCGCTTCACGTCCTCGAAGGAGTAGCCCTCCCCCATCAGCTTGGCGATCTTGGCGTCCACATTCTCTGACTCCAGGCTGTGGGGTTTGCCCGGCTGAATGTCTGGAGGGATCTTCCTGGGCAGTGGCTTGGGCGGCCTGGCAGGGGCCTGCAAACAGTCCATCGATACTTGGAGAGAGAGAAGGAGAGGAATCATGTCAGTGGAAAAATGCCTCTGGCACACAGGCAGAAACTTGAGAGTGTTATTAGTGGTCAAGGAGAGGTTTCCAGTCTAAACGCTGCTTGTCACTGAACTAAAGCTTTGACATTTTTTCCAATACCTTCAGAGTTTGGACCTTTATCATTAACTAATCAGTGTCTTTCACAGCTAGAAAGCAGATACTGAGGTTTTCACTGCATGTTTGCATTTGACGTCCTGCTTCACAGTGGAGAGAATGCTGGAGAGACTAAAACATGGTCTGCCTGCTTTAAAAGGAAATATTTTAGAAATAAAAACTACTGAAAACAAAACAGGATTAAGCTCATTTGGAGCTCAAAGTTTCAAACAAAACTTTGCATGTCTGCATAAAATAAGCCCAACAGTCATTATTGACAGAGCTGCCTCCTGAGAGTAACTTTCCTACCAGAAATCTTCTTTAGTTATATAAAGGGATCCTTCATCATTTCGGTTTCAAATGCTCACACTTTTTCCAGACCTTTATTTCCTAGAGTACAAGCTTTTAATCTGATACATGTCCAGTCAGAATATGAGATCTAAAACAGACAGGCAGTAAAATGTAAATTATATTACTTTTACCCATATTTCTGTGAAAGTAACACTTTTTTTTTTTTTTTGCAGGAACCATATGTGTGTTTTCCTCATGGAGTCATTTGCTGAGGAGGAGATGTAACTCTACCTTGACTGCTTGGTAAATGGTCGTACTCCGGGCAGCCTCTGGGGCCTTTCACATGTTCTATGTGTCGTCTGACTGGAGGCAGAGGAGCAGCACTGTTCAGCATGTCAAACACTGTGTCTAGACCACAGACAAAACCCAGAAAAGTCAGGAAAACAAGCCTGTCAGTCAGTGAAGTACTGCTGTAAATGATATGCACTGTGCACTACATTTTCCACAATTCTGTGAGAATAACAAACACTTAATCCACTGAGGGAGAAAAATATTAGATTAGCATAACCCTGTAGGAGAAGCAGGGGATTTCTTTCACTGAATGATGTAAGGGTTGTTTGCACTATCTGTATAAATGCCTTCAATTCACATATTTAACTTCATATATTTGAATCAAAACACGAGGCTGTATGTTTGCCAGCTCACCGGGGGTTAACAGCGAGTGCTCGTGTCCAGAGGAGGGCCTGTGTGGTCGTGCGATGACAGAGGAGGCGGACGTGGAGGAGTTGCAGGATGAGGATGACGAAGAGGAGGATAGGTCAGTGAGGCTGTGTCGCGCCGGTGGTGGAGGAGGAGGAGGAGGCTGGGATGGAGGGCGGCAGTTGAAGGGGTCTTCTAATACTGAAACCAAGAGAAACCGCAGACAGGACTGACTCTCTGCTCTGTACTGATTCACAGTTTATACTGTTAATTCTATGAGGAGGTGGCTGACGCTGCTATACAGTCTGAACCATGTGCAGTCTCAGCCGTGGGATTACATGCTGAAGAGCAAGCTGGCATGCTGCCCTTAAGATAAAAGCCTAGAGAGGATACTTTTGAGGAAGGACTTCACAGGAGGAGCAGGACTGGGACAGGAGGTGCAAGAAAGACTGGCTCAAAAAGGTGTTGGCTGGATCATGATGTGTTATTGTTTTAAAAGCTTCGTAGAAATTTAATACTGCTGATCAAGTCTGGGTTACCAAAACTTTGAAGTGGTGCTTACAGAACATCAAACATACAGTCATAAGCACTTGCTACCATATGGCTTCACGATTGCCTTATCCAGCTGTGGCTCATGCAGCAGTGTCTACAGTACATTCATTCCTACTCAAATGAGGACCATGTGGACTCCGCTACATGGGTTTGCTACTGGAATAATTGTCTCACAGTTGGACAGAAAAAGGTGCTGTATATCAGCTGCAGAATATGGTTTTAATAAAATGACACTGACGTGAATGTTATAAGGGTTTTATGAATAGCTTTACAAAGTATTCTTGAGATTGATTGGAGGAAGTCAAGAATACAAGTTTGACACTTGCAGATACAAGGGTTTGACGTGACAAGAGAGACATTCCACAGAAACACTGCGTCACAGAGGAGACAAGCTCAGACAGACAGAGAGGTGGAGACAGACAGGTGGGGCGTCTGGGTAGGAGGGCTACCTTGGGGGGGCAGCAGAATGTCATAGTCCGAGGGTGTCTTGTTGGTGCTGAAGGGGCAGAGGGCAGAGTGAGTCGCCCCTGCGACCACCGTCCTGTTTGACTCTGAGTGCCCACCTGAGGAATACAAGCAGAGTTCAGCATAAAGCAGCCTGAGGTTTCAAGTCCCACTGCAACACGGCAAACTAACCATTTACTGTCATATTCAGTCTTAAAATATGTTTTTATTCAGTGAACAAGAAAGAATTCTGCTCTCTCTACTTGGTTGTTATACACTATGACCTGATTCTGAACTTGTTTATATACTGTATATTGTGGTTTAATATCCTGAAATGAGTCAGATCACTCTGCTGGTATCAAGAAAATGACACTCAATTCAAGACAATGTTGAACAACAAGTTGGCATGTACTGTCTCAATGATGGATTCAATGAAGTGCCCAGCTGTGTTTCTACAGTTTCTACAGATGATTCCTGGGCATCATATTCACCCCGCTCATTGCGACCCTCACTATATCAGAAGGGGTCAAAGATCTGATTGGAATAGGGATAAAGGTAATATATTCATTGGTTTCAGGACTCACCAGGCTCGCTGGACTTCTTCTCCTCAATGGAGGGCTCTGGGGAGCCATTCTCCAAGTGCCTGAAGGAGAGAAAAGGGAATCTTTTTGGTTCACAGCAGCCTAATTAATCTAATGAAACTACCTTCACTGTATCACCATAGTAACTTTAACACATTAAGAGAAGGCCGGTACCTGCTGGGTATAGAGATGCAGATGGGAGCCTGACTCAGGCAGAGATTGGAGGAAGGGATCTGATAGTCATCCTCCACCCTCTCCATCACTCCCCGCGGCCGCTCCACCACAGGGCTGCTGAAAGGGTTGGAGGATCTGTGAAGATGACCATGATTTGTCAAACCAACCTTTCCATTAGTGTCACTCATACAGTTATCACATTCAAACCGCCATCACTGATATTTTCACAAACCAATTATGTGGAGGACGGTAGTTCTGGGGTAACTTAAAGACATTATATATTGTAGATTTTAATAATGTTTCACCACGTAAAACAACAAATTGACATCTACATTATGGGCAGCTGTGGCTCAGGAGGTAGAGCGGGTCATCCACTAATTGGAAGACCGGCGGTTCGATTCCCGGCTCGTCCAGTCCACATGTCGATGTGTCCTTGGGCAAGACACTTAACCCCGAATTGCTCCTGATGGCTGTGCCATCAGTGTGTGGATGTGTATGAGTGATTAGATTCCCACTGGTGGGCAGGTTGGGACCTTGCATGGTAGCCCCTGTACCATTCAGCGTATGAATGTGTGTGAATGGGTGAATGTGATTCGTAGTGTAAAAAGCGCTTTGAGTGGTTGGAAGACTAGAAAGGCGCTATACAAGTACAGTCCATTTACCATTAACTATATTGTATGTTATGTGTTTTAAACATAACAGCACTAAAGAAACATTGTAGGAATAAACATCAAAATCACCATATTAAAAACCCTGGTCAATATATATTATTTGAGGCAGTTCACTGTTACTTGTTGTCATAGTAACGCAACACTATGTCCAACTTGTGACTTTTCCTGGTACCTGCAGGATGCCTAAGTCTTCAGTCTGTGTGTACAACAGCAGGCTCATGTCTCTTCATTAAAATGCCTGCAACCTTTTTTGTTTTGGAATTTACACCTAAAAAGTAAGATCCAATTAGCCAATAACCAATTACACAATAACACAATAATAATAAATTATTAACCTATTATATATTTTAAGTAAGCAATTCTGCACTGGGGGCTGGTTAAAGGGTGATTGTTTTAATCTCCAGTTCCTTGAGAAAATGTGAATGTAGAACATGGCTGAGGAAACCTTCAGTAAAACAGTAACCCATCAATTGTAGCTTATTAGCAGCAAAAGACTGAGGTTGTACTATACTATATGAAATAACTGTCATATCAGTCTCTTTACAGTTCCATAAAAACAGACTGCAGACCACAGACATCATGCGGCATCATTATAAAGTGTGTACTGCAATGTGAAAAAATGTGCAGCATTCCTTATCAGCTGGCTTCACTCTGCTAGCTGTGTTTACCAATGCATGTGCTGCAATGTTGTTGTACTGCAAAGGTGCAAAGTACACTAACTGTTGTGTCTTCTGTAGTTAATGATTCACCAAGGCAACAGTAAAGCCACTGTCCTCTATGAATAATGCAGGGATTTCTTTAACCAATCAGTAACAAGAAACACCTATGTAGCCTAATGTCCCGCCATAAACACCATTACATTACATTAGATGAGAATGTAAATTATAATAATAGATGCAGTAATTACCAAATCAGCATTAAGGTTCAGGTTAGTGCTATTGGGAATGAATGGACTGATAGGAAGAAAAACATGTGTGTGTGTGAGCGAGTGATTCTATGCTTACAGAATGTATGTGCAAATCAGCTGCAGTCACTTGTGCGAGGGGAGTGTGTGCAATATTTTAAAAACACTAAATAGTTTTCAGTAGAACCAGAGCTTCCCCATTCAGCTCAAGCTTCATCAGAAGTGACAGCTCTATCCCCTGCCTCCAATACAGCCTGATACACAGAAATATCTAATCTAATTCTGGCTGCAGCTAAAAGGCTATTAGTTGTTCAGCCATCATTTTTCAAAGCTGTTTCTAACCAGAACTTTTCCCTACGGCTACTAGACCTCACTGGTATAAAGTCTCTGTGTCTGAAACCACAGAGACAAGAAAGGAGGTTTGAAAGAAGTAACTTACGGCTAAAAGGGAATATCTAAGAGGAGAACAGGATTATAGCCCAAACTGTGATCGAAATGCAAATATATACAATATGTACAAATACAAATAGCATCTGGCTGATGGAGAACTGGATTTTATTCATTTTATTTTTATTATTTATACTCACTATTTATACTCTTTGTGTAAGGAAAACTTCTTTAATGTCCACTGAAGCTCATTTTAGCTGAAAATAAGGTAAAACACTGGTCCAGTTGTGTTACTGCTCTGCACTGTAGACCACATATCTATTTTGTGCTGTTCCCATTTTGGCTTATACAGTTCTGTAGGCAAATAACCTTGCGCTGTCTAATACAGGAAATTAGATATAGCTGAGTCTTGAAAGAAAGTGGCATGCACCATCCAGTGATTAAACATTTCAGCATCTTTTTATGATTTACACAGACTGTATATTGATACACTGACCCATGCAGTGCTGATGTGTTTTTAAATACAGCCTTGTCAGAGGAGCTATAAAGAGCTCACCGGTTAAAGTACCTCTTTATGTATGCAGAGAACAAACACACTTCAATACACTCAGCTCTTATCTGACAATATTAATACAAAGTGGCTGTACAGAGATATCATTTCAGGATATTCCCAAAGAAAATGTGTTAACAGCATCCTGGATAAATGTTCTCAGTGTGTAATACTCACTTGTGGCTACTGGCATGGATGGACTGAGTTGGCGAGTGCCGTGAAGGAAGGATGTCATACTCATCGCCAACTTGCACACCATTAGAGAAGGGCTGCACAGACACACACGAGAGATAGAAGGGGGGAGAATTTTAAAAGAACACACAAAGGAACAATGGAGTAGGTCAATGTTAACAACATTATCAGATATCTCACGTGTTCCCTACCTGGGAGGAACACATGAGAACACTAATCAAACACACCCAGGACACCTTATTGAAGGTAGATAGAGCACTTCTGCTTCATTTAGCTTGGTTTCAAAGCAACTCCGTCAAAAAGTGCAGAGGTTCAAGGATGCACAAACAAGTATTTATGTGCAAATGACTTGTTTTCATCAAACCTGGTACATTTAAAATAAAGGATGCTTTGTACAGTCATTGACCCACAGTGCTCTGAGCTGTTAATATCCACTTATCACAAAAACAACTGTAGCCTATAGCATATATACCACGTCAAACTCTGCATGTAAAAACAGTGTTGCTGAGAGGAAACACAATGCAGAGGAGCATTAGAAACATCTTCTGTGAGATTAGTATTAATCCCATGCCAAAAATAATCTACATTCACAGAGAAAGCATAACCTGTGAATCTGCTGCCAGATTAGCCAGCATTAAGCAAACACAGTGAAGTCAAAGGTCAGCTCTCTGTGTGGGAGACACATTTCAGCTCCAAATATTGTTTTTGACCCAGCTACATGGTCAAAACCAGGATTTATAGTACAGTATTTTATAGAACTACCAACCCGACTACTGCAACTAGTACTACTACTATTAATAAATTCCTTCTGCAGCCATTTCATTGGACTGTTCTGAAACTTGAAATGAAATGACCTTCAGTTGAAAACTATATTCCACCTGCCGAGCATACAGTACCTGTCTTTGAAGTGAGAGTTGCTCTATATGGAAGACAAAAACATATGCAAATAACCACAATAACTTCCTGAATATTACCAAAAGTGACAACGCTCTCCACAGGCGTCTGGAGGCACTTTCTGATCAAAGAGTGTCTCTGGAGGGAGAATGAGTGATAGGCTGTGTGTGTGTGTGTGTGTGTGCGTGCGTGTGTGTACTGCACACAAGGCTTTTAAATGATAAAGTGGAGAGAGTGTGCAAATTATGCAGATGCTCAGCAGTATTCTGGGTTCTACAGCAGTAAATGTCAGACAGTGTCTGGAGGATTCGATTGGTTGTATCTGAATGGTCAGTTCAAACACTGAGTTTCAGTGGAAACGGGGATTTCATTATTTAGCATAGATTATCATATTTATATTCTGTCCAACACACTTCAAGCATGTATTGTCTTATCAGAAGAATGGCAGTGAAGCTTATTGCTACTCTGTCAGAAAAGGCTTTCATTCTTGTTTTTTGTTTCTGCTCTTTCACAATCAGTGCAGTAACTGTACACACAAGTAATTAAATCAGACATGACTCGAGGAATAAAATCTCCCTGGTGAATATCACAAACAATAAAAAACATGTGAATCTACTTTCCATCACTGTCTCTCTCCTCATAGATGACGCCCTATGCATATCTCACTCAGTTTTATAACTATGGACAAAAGGATTTCAATAACCACAATGTTAACTCATTACAATTTTGACACAGCATAAACAAATGCACATGAATTTACTTAATCTAATTAACAATAGTCCATAGAGCCTTGCTCTACAGTGGGTAGTTGTGCCTTGCTTCAGAACATCAGTGGCAGTTAAAGCAGGGGCTGACGTATTCATGCAGGACTGTGAACCACAAACTTCTAGTTACAAACTAACAGACAGGCAGCCGCTTGAATAAATGGATCAGTAAAGTGCATCAGGTGCAAACATGGGCACGTATATTACATTCAATAACAGCAACACAGTTCAAGCTTAGTGCTCCGCTTAGTGCATGCCACTATGTGTGGAACATATTGCTATTACTGCATGTAAAATAGCTGTTTTTGTGTTCATTTTTGCACCTGATGCACTTTACTGATTCATACCACCAATTTCATTGTCATTTTAAAATTTGGGTTGTGGCTAAGGAGGTAGAGCTGGTCGTCCACTGATCACAGGGTCAGCGGTTCGATCCCTGGCTCCTCCTGTCCACATGTCCAGGGGCCCTGGGCAAAATGAAATGCTCCCAATATTCAGGCCAGCACATTGCATGGTAGCTCTCTGTCATCAGGGTGTGTTTGTGTGGATGTTTGAATGGCAGGATAAAATGAAGGCCATTAGCATTCTAATTAATCTATATATTTTTTGTGACTATAAGACTGTAGTTCATAACTCTGGGTGTGTTGCATGAGTAATGCAGTTAAAACTCTTAATAACAACCAGTGATGTGTGCAAGGCACATAACCCTCTACTGAACCTGGTCTGCCCACTGCAGCTTTATGTCTCTCTTTTTAGCCATAGCTTCACATACCTTTATTAAATGTTAAATGTCATCAGTTTCAAAACTAAACCTTCTGAGGGGGTTGAGAGAAATGCTGTATTCCCAACACCGAATGCTGAAACCATCAACTAAAGTATGTTAATAAAGACTTTTGGGACTCTAAATTGGTTTAACTGACCTCTCTAAAATAAGCAGGTTTGATTGCCTTTCTAAGGAATACCTATCAAACTGATTATTATACTGTACATGTCCCTAAACTGGGTCACTGTGTTGTTGAAAAGTGTAAAATAAACATATACACATTCTCAACCCAACTGGTCAAGGCAGATGGTCGCCCACCTAGAGTCTGGTTCTACTTGAGGTTTCTTGCTGTTAAAGGGGAGTTTTTTCTTGCTGCTGTCGCCAAGTGCTGCTCATGGAGGAATGATGGGTCTCTGTAAATTAAAAAGTACAGTCTAGACCTGCTCTATGTGAAAACTGCCCTTAGATAACTTCTGTTGTGATTTGGTGCTATATAAATAAATTGACTTGATATGACCAAACATGGGTGGGGCTGACACTGAATGGCACCTAAAACATTTAAGCCCTTCCTACATACTGTGTTCAATTTCTCAGTAGAGACTGTGACAAAGCAAACAAAAGGACTGGACTTTGTATGCTTTGAATTTACCACAGCTTCTTAAAAAAAATGCCTCCTAACCTGTCTCATGTTCTCTTCAAGTCCTTTGGTGGCCACCCCTATTATATGTAAAAGAAACAAGAGTCTACAGCCACACTAGAAGCTCTATAAGGCTGTAATGCTCATGAAAAGATGACCCAACTCTCAGACAGATAAACCAAAGTATGAGATAAACTGAAATGTTGACCTGATGAGAAGTCAGGCAATCACAAAGACCATGAATTTCCAACTGGATGTTAATCCATTCAACAGTTGTTGAGACATTTCACTCTGAACCACGAATGTCTACCTGCTGGTGGTGTTAGAGGAAAAGACGGGGCATCATCAAATTCAGTAGGATTCATCCTCTGGGAACTATGAATGAATCCATCCAATAGTTGTTGAGATATTTCAGTCTAGACCAAAGTGAACAGACATTTCAATCCCAAGAGAACAAAAATCTTACATACATAATCAACACATGTGCCTCTTTAAAGATCTTAGATTTCTTAAGAAAGCATATTGCGTTATCTTACAGCACAGTTTTTTTTCTTTTACTGAGGAAACAAAGAAAATAAAGAAATCAGCTTCCCATGCTTATCCCAACTTATCACCTTCAATGTTAAAACTGACATCTAAGCCCTACCTTGGAGCTCTCTGAGTTTCCTGCCCCCTCCATTCTGGGATGTAACCGCCCAAATCCTGCAGACGGACAACTGAGTGGTCTTCCGTTCAGGTGGGAGGGGACGGTTGGTCCCAGCTGGAGAGGGTGTTCCCCTTCAGTCCTGTGGGCATCTGACAAGTGGCTCTCTTTGGGACACCGTGTCTCAGGGGGCATCTGGGAGTCTGACAATGCACCGGTAGAAGATGAGATGGAAGAGGACAAGGAAGAGGGACTGGAGAGCCAAGAGTGGCGTGACTCTGGGGGGATGGGGGGAGGACGCTCAGGGGGAGGTGGTGGAGGTGGGTCCCTCTGTGGAGGAGGTGGGGCTGGGAGAGGCTTGTCCTGCTTCCTGGACATGCCTGGTGAAGACTGGAGAGGTGGAGAGATATGGTAAGAAATGACAGAGGAGCATCTAAATAATTCAAGATTCATTTTAGAATTACATTACACCACATTGAGTTTTTATGCAAAGATACTGCAATTTCTGGTGTTTGATATGTTTTTATTTGGCAGCTCTAGCATGTAGAGCTGCCAAATAAAAACATGCAGGTCAAATACAAAACTTTCTCCACTAACTATGGCCTCCATCAGCCACTAGGGAGAACAATTGTCACATAACATGATTTGTGGGTAATGAAATCCTTCAGAAATTCAAACATTTATGACTTGCTGCCACTTGAGGTTATCAAAGTGCTTTTTGGCCTTGTGCAGCTTTCATGTGGAGTTGTTTTCTTATGTTTTTTTTATTTTTTAAGTCATGTGTTTATCTTTTTTTTCCCCTCTAACCTACTTTGTTTCCTGTGTTTACATCCTCCTGATGTAATGTATTATTCTTGTTTTTAAGCCGTCCTGTAAAGCACTTCCTAAACTTGCTTTCACATAGTTTGTTTTAAATGATTCTGTGACTTTGAGTCTTGAATTATTATGTGCCAGAAAATACAGGTGACACATTTTCCTTCATAATGACTGACCTTTGGGGAGCCGGTGGGACTGGCAGACGGGGAGCGGATGGCACCCTTCTGGATGAGGTCGAGTCGTGGTGGGACGGGGGGAAGGCCGAGATGCTGGCCGCAGTGGCCAGGGTCTCCTATGTGGGCTTTTCTGTGTTGGCTGACAGGTGAAGAGCTCGGAGACACCATGGGCGAGTTCTGGCGCTCAGCACAGTGCTGAGAGAAAAGTAAAGCAAATAATCAGTCATTTATAACCAGCTGTGGACAAAAGAGAATTACAACATCTGCAGAACTTTTCTTCTTTCTTCCTCTCTCAAAAAAACTATGATAATACATCATCATATTTTCCAATCTGACAAGCAGCTGGTTCTACAAGCCTTTACCTTCCTGATGTTGGCCAGTCCATTCATGACCAGGCAGTCCTCTCTGTCTTCCTCATCATCCAGCTCCAGCATGGGGCAGCTGTGCTGGTCCAGGAAGAAGCACTTGTTGCCCTCATTTCGTGGGTCAAAGGGATCCACAATGATGGGTTCTGTGCCTTTGATCTCACAACGACAGAACGGACAACCCTGGCCATCTGACTCCTGGAACAGATAAGAAAAAGAGTTAGCATGAAATAGGAGATTTCACACACACACACACACACAGGCACAGGTGTGGTGGTGACATTATAACCCATTTCCATATTTAAAGATATGATGAGCATGGCTTCATTGTTTCAGGAACATGAGGAAAGAATCACTTGGCTGTTGCTGCACACAGTTGGGATACACATGGTTAAGGTTGTGTGCTTCTCTCTCTTGCCCTATATCTTACTCTCTCTCTCCCCCCCTTTATGAAAGGACTCCGGCAAAGTTGACTGGACACATGCTTGTGTAGATCCTCTCCAGGGAAAACTGTTTTGCAACTTTACAACATTCATTGGCCACATGTACATATTCCACATGGCAGCCCCCTGTTAAACAGGGGTCATAAATAAGAGAATAAAAGAGGTTTTGGTTTCCAGTGCATCTCTCTTCATTGACTCAGGGGCTACAATCAAAGGCAGACAATATTTAGAGAACAAAGCTGCATTTGTGGCGGCCATATGGTTGGGGACTTGGCGGGGGACTCACCAAAGGCATGTTTGAAACTTAATCCTAATTGGAGTGGGTGGAGAAGGGAAGGAGTGGGAGGCTAAAAGGAAGGGAGCCCAGAGGGGGGAGGAGATGGTGTGATGGTCATGGACACTGAAGAAACCCTACTGTTCAGCAACAGGCATGACTGAACTGACAAAGAGCAAACTACTCCTGAACTTCTGCTCTGAAAAAGACAGAAAAATAAGTTTGCAAACAGGGTGTTGGTATACTCTAACCTTCCCACTCTGAATTACTGATTTACAGGTCAAAAAAATGTCTTGGCATCTAGGTTAGAGCTGGAAAACATTTGGTTGAAGAGAGAGGGCTGTAACTAGGCATCTAAGAAACGCATAACTGACATACTAGCACCTAATAAAGTTGTTTTGTTGAACCTGTTAGCAAACAGTTTCTCATTGAAACATCCAGCAGACACAGAACAACATTCTCATTCAGTTTGAAATGTGTTTGTTTCCACCTGATGAATGTAAGTCCAATATTCACTCTCCTTTCAGCTCCGGTTTGGTCTCCACCATCTCCTGAGAGAAATATCTGTCTCTTTAGCTGCTAAATGCTCCACTATGTTTACCAGCTAGTTGCTAACTCTGTCTGCTGTAGTGTATAGTGGGTTTCTGTTTGTTGGTGTTTGCGTTACTACGGTCAATGTTGACTTTTACTTTGTGGAAAGAAATAGTTACAACTTGCCAATACTACTGACACAATCATTAGTAAAACGCACAAACCTAACGAGCCTACAGACTGGTGAAAACATGATATAGAAAAGCCCCTGTGAATCATTCAGAGTTCTCACTACATTGATTCCGGGTAAAAATAATAGCTAGAATAAGGGAACCCTCTCATGTGCCCCCATATTCTGCAGAGATCAAAAACAGTCATTAGAGAGAACAGGATGTGGAATTACATAGATCATCAGCCAGCTGTGAGTGAAGAGTGCATGTCTGTTCCATCCCAGCTGACTAATACACATAGCGAGAGGAAAGTCAGGGAACCACCACTGAGTCAATGACCTGAACGGACCGGTGCTGGGTTAGTCACTGTCACAGGGTAGGAGGGTTCCCTCTTTCTCTATGACTCACACTTTAACTGATGTGGAGGAAAATATTTCATTACTGAAGCGCACACACACATACACACACACACTAACATACGTCACTGAATCACTGACTGAGGTTGTGGAGGAGGTGGGGTCACGTCGAGTTGTCATAACAGGAAGTATGACAAACAAACACTGTTAATGTGGGTGCTGCTGAATCCTGCTGTTTACAGAGCAGAGGACTGATCTCTGGAAAGACTGCGCTCATTTGTCAGAGTAAAGCCACCCAAGAAAAAGCTTTCCAGCTTTGTAACCATGAAACTGAACCACTGGAGAACTGAGCAGCAAACAAAAACGCTAGTGTGTGTGTGCTATCCAAAAAATTGTGGGATAAGTTGCAAAATGAGAGTCTACAAAAGTCTACCTAAGGAGATACCAAAATTCAGATTTTCATAATAATTTACATACCATGTCATACTCATCTCATTATAATGAGTCATATGATGACTTCCTGTGGCAAGAAGCGCAAGCTGACTGCAGACTTTTCAAAAGACAGGCTTCAGTGCTTATCATGTTTGTATTTCTAGAAAAATAATCTATCTAAAGAAAGTGTCATCTCAACATCACTATGGTAAGCAGAACATAAAGATTTACCCTACAGCTTCATGTAATCCTTCAGTCTGTGCGGTTGTGTGTGTAAGTGTATGTCTCTGTGCATATATATGTCAATATGTGGTAATGTATGTGTACATATACGGTACAATATACTGTATGTGTATCTTAGCCTTTATTCTTACTATTTGATCTCATTTTATTGTTTGTCCTTAAGGCTTAAGTTATTACTATTTGATCAACATTTTCACTATTTTCAACTGAATTACTTTACAAGCACTTTGTAATAGCTGATTTTGTGCTATATAAATAGACTTTATTATCATTACCATTATAAGAGCGATACATTTCAACATATTCAGTGAAGCTCATTTAGACATCAACTCTGACTAACACTATGCAAATGGAACGGTTCATGATAAATGGAAACTATTATAGAGCTATCTGAATGAAAAACAAAGTGCACTCAACTTCATGTATAAAACTTGCACTCATTGTCCTCTGAATCATCTTCCATGTCCTCCCTCGCAAAGGCTCCACTGCCAAACAACTACAGCAGTTTGAAAAGCAGCACTGAGAGATGGTTTGCTTGTATAAATATATCAAACTGTAATACACATAATACAAAAAATATAAATAATAAATAAGCTTGCTGTTGGTGAAAACATTCCAGTTAGAAAACAGAATGATTCCAGTGATATGTTTCACTTGCACCACTGATAACTTAATGTTAATATTTGACACCACTAATATGTCCTTCTGAGAGAAAGCAGCAAAAATACTTGATGCAGAATTGTGATTGTAAGACAGTTTTTTGGGCTTGTTTTCAGGCCTGCAGAATGAATGTGTGTGTGTCCCTGCTAGAGATCAACAACATCAGGATCAGCGCAGAAGTCCAACATGTCTTGAGAGCCATCACTATGTCCCTGCAACACATATGTCTCACACAGAGGAAGGAGGAGGAGGAGAAGGAGGAGGAGGAGGAAGAGAGAGGTATAAAAGATGGAGGTGGAGAGGGAGGAGAGGAGGGATTCTCTGGACTTGATGCTAATGACTCATTAGGGGGAAGGTAATTGCAAACACACTTTGCTGGTACAGCCTCTGATACACGAACCAGTGCACAAGCACAATGAACACAGCAGTGCAGGACTATGTGCTGTGGGATGCACATGTTACAAGAAAAATAGCACGCAGCAGGAGGCAGACAAACACATGCAGAAATACTGGAATATAATGTGTGCACACACTCTCAGTTTTCACTTCCGTTACTGACTGATACGTGGAAATTTGATTAGGACAGATGCAAGGACAGAGGGAGGAAGTGAGGGAGGGAGGGAGGGAGGGAGGTTTTTCTGTCCATGTATCTTTCACTGGAGGCTGAAAGCTGCTTCTATTATTCAGCAGTCTTTTCTCACTTACATGCAGATTATTAATTATCTTCAAACCAGATTCATTCTTACAGATGAATCTAGAAATATCAATGTTAGCAGCGTCAAAAAGAGTTAAAAATGTGTCTTACATGTGAGGCGCTGGCGTTTTCACAGTATTGTACAGACAGAGACGATTCGATGACACGTAATTTCCCCGAGTACATGAACATGACTAACGGTAACAGCAATTGTCCAAGGTCACAGATGTATCCCTCTGTTCAAAGATTTGATTTCCAGTTAAGTTGATGCAGTACGGTTCATTACAATACCTGCCAGGCCGTGAGACAGGAAGTACACATGAGGTGACCGCAGGGTTCGATCTTGACGTCTTTGTCGTTCTCAGCACAGATCTTACAAAGCTGGAAGGTGGAGCCCATTTCACAGTACAGCTCATACTGCTCCTGTTCAGGCAGAACAAACTCCTGTTAGTCATCAGTGATGCAAATATCAAACTATAGATGAGAGCAGACACAAAAATATACAGACACATACAGTATACACACAGCACAGACTTCCCACCATGGCCCTAGTGTAAAATCACACCATGTTTTCAGGGACTTTCCAGCGTTCAGTCAGATCTATCCCATGAGCTTAAATAATCATAGTTAATGTTGTCAAAAGGGGTGAATGGTCTATTTTTCATTTCACTTTCAGTTAGAGAGAAAACATATATGTCAAACAAATCACATGACAATCAATTTACACGTGATCCATCTTTAAAATCTGATGATATTCCCTGACTTCCCCTGTTTGGAATACACTTCTCAAAATATCATATGAGAAATTCACAGCCACAAAATGCCAGCCTATAATATTTCACTCATTATTATCTGGTCAAAGTAGGCTATACAACAGATGATTGACAGTTCCTTTTGGGCTGGGCTGGTCTTTGCCTCCAATTTTTTAAACTGAAAAAATGTGGTGGCAGCTCTGGAAAAATAAAAAGTTCCTGCCTCACTATGCACTAAAATCAGTTTCTGAATAAATCTGAGACAAGCAAAAAGCTGCTCAGATGAAGAATCATGCCTCATTTCACTGAGCAGCCTGATACATATTTGATCAGGTTCAATCAGTTGTCAGTAAATGTTTTTTCCACACTTAAATATCATATTGAAGACTGAGCTTATGTGATGTAGTCTTGCTTTGTCAGGGAACCGTGTACATTATTCTGCTTATCCAAAAAAGCATATTTTCAAACCCACTTGTGTCACTTTGATGTGATCATGAGGTGTCGGCTCACATAAACCAGTGAGGTCAGGATTGTAGCTGCGACCATCAGGAAACAAGTAGCTGCAGATGAGAAAAGAATCATAATTTAAACAACAGTACAAATACATAGCATGTTTGATTAATCATGTTTTATCAGTTCTTCTTAATTGGTAACACGTTATCAAGTATGCATTTCACTAACTGCACTGACGTATGGTGGCCCCTAAGGACAGAACACATAAAAAAAACAAAAGCACAAGTGTTTACTGTTTGTGTGTGTATCTGTCCACAGCTAATCTCACATCAGCCTCATATTTTCGGTGCACATTTATGACTGTACGCTCAAAGACCTCTTGTGGTTTCGGTGATCACAATTTTTGAAAATCCTATTTTATAACGCGATTCTTTATGAGTTTATAGTAAAGCTTAGACTTTTGTTGTTTCAGCAGTCCTCCTCATTTGACAATATGTATTACAACATAGCAAAAGGCATTTCTGGCAATGGGCTAGGCTAAAAACAAGTCTGTTGCAGGCCACATTCTGGCCTTTGTTGTGGCTCAAAAACTGACATCCATAGAAAAGTTTGGTCTCATCTTGAACTGGAGCATCTGCGGATTAATTCCATACTTGATATGTTATGATCCACTTAAGTCAGATACAACATGAATAAATTCCTGGGTTTTTTTTTTAGCTTTGTCACCATCTTGACTGTAAGGAACAACTGAGTGAGATTCAACTCTTCTTTGTTTGGGAGGGGAGAGGGAGGTAGGGAGAGATGTTCATTTGTGTGGTGTGTTAAAACAAACAATTGAGAAGTTTGGACTTATCATCCCGTTTAGTGTTTCCTTATTAAGTTTATACAGTTAGGTGACAGTACGACACACTATTCTATGCACTTTAAAGGAAACTAAGCCTATACTATACAAAAGACTTTGCATACGTCTATAGAAGAAAACTTACACACCTGGTGGAGATCTGCACTCCTCTAGTTGTACTTCAAATGCTGTTTGGAGAGTTTTCTTAATTCTGACTGACAGAAAATATCAGCTATCAGCAGATCACTACAAGCCTTCACTACAAAACATATGGTGTGTGTTAATAATATCTCTCTGTGCATGGAATAAAAACTATAAAAATATAGCCTCCAGCTATTACTACAAAAATGGCAGAAACTCTTTTCCACTTAACTTTTTCTGAAATTGATTTAATTTTGAAAATGTCTTCAACATTAACAAGTCTGTGTATAACCCCTATGATTGACATTTGAAAGAACAACTGATGTGACTTCACTTCCCCTACAGTTGCCGGGGTCTCCCTGCTTGATTAAAAACAGAGGTGCTTCAAACAGAATCCCCCTTGCTCCACCTCCCCCTCCTCCTCCTCCTCTCCTCGCTCCCCGGAGACAATAGACTTGTTAGAAGACACAGCACTCCTAGAACAGCCTCAGCCGGCTGTGACTGACGGCTGAGACAAGTGAGATGCAGCACACTGAAAGGAAGGATGCATGTTTGATTTGTCTGAGGGGGCTGTCATATTATCAGGTATGATAATAACAGATGGCCTCGCAGAACGACTTCAAACTCAAACACATTCTCTCATCTGGCTGAGACAAAAAACTTGTCGTTTCATCTAGGAAGTGGCTTTCAGAAAAGGTTTACTCCTTTAAGAAGAAGCGCACTCTGTTCAGCCAGTTAAAGGCTATGCAAATCAGATGTGACTGATTCAGACACGCTTGATCATTTCTTATTTGTATGCGGCTCAAACACAGTGGAGAGTTTAACACGTCTGATCAATACACAAACAGCAAGAGAGCTAGAGATAAAGAGTGTGTGACGGGTTACGTACAAGCCCTCCCTGTAGCCATCGATGAGGGCCTGGAACAGCGGTTTGTTGTGGGGGATGGTCTGCAGTATGTTACCATCATTGGTCACATAGCCGATGGCCCACTGGCCCAGTCTCGTACAACTCAGTCTGAAGATGTAACTGTTGGGAGAGAAAGAGGACAGACGCTCATCAATCACACACACACACTTCAAAATAAAACATGTATAACTAACAAATGAAAAAGTTTCCTGTAGTGTTGTATTGAAAACAGCTGTTAGTGGACTGCTGTATGTACTTTTAATAATAAAAAATGTTTTAAATAAATGTGAAATCTGTCACAACTTGTCTTGTTAGATATCATTTATACTCTTCTCAAAGATGTTCAAAGTAAATACAGCAGGTCTTCATAAGATTCAGCATGGTTAACCCTCATAGTGTACACAACAGACCAGGTTTCTCTAATCCCCTACCCTGAGCTTCCTCATTTAGAAAGCCACTGTAACCTGGTTACTTAAAGTGCATGTTAACACACACACGATGTTTCAAGAGTCACAAAAAATATGTCAGGCTCTGATCTGCACCATTTGTACATGGTGTGACTGAAAAGTTCTTCTGTTGCATTGAAAACATAAAAGCAATAATCAACAGGTCTCACAGTGAGTGCATGGACTCACAAAGATCAATTCTCTCACACAGTGCAGTAAGTCCTCCATAACTGCTGCTACTAGTGCTGCTGGTGGGTGTGTGTGTGTGTGTGTGTGTGTGTGTGTGTGTGTGTGTGTGTGTGTGTGTGTGTGTGTGTGTGTGTGTGTGTGTTTGCATGTGCTGTGGGCTTCTGAGAAACTGCGTCAAAAGAAACAAGATGCAGAGAACACATTCTTGATCAAAGAGGCTTTTGGTGGTTTAAAAAATAAAAGATGGACATGGATCCATATTTAGGACAGCTGTAGATCATTAAATGTAGGGATTTGAGTTGACAGCAACCAGTAAATTGTCTTTCAAATTTGCAGTAGGGACATTCTATAACATTTATTTGACACTTTTTGGGATCATTTCATCAACAGCTGTGGCTGTGCAATCCCTGGAATAAATGCTAATAGCCTTTTTAAATATCCCCATAATTCAATTGCACAGACCTGATGTCATCAATAGCACCTGAATGACCACTGGAGAGCAGAACAGATGAGATGATTACAACTCGCCTCACTTTGAGCATTGAGAAATGAGCCAGTGATGAGAACAAAAAAATAATGAAATATGAACTTTCTACCTTTGACTTTTATATAAAACTTAAGTGCAACAAACAATGGTGCTTCTGCTGTGTCTTTAAAGCTCTATCACATAGGGATTTCCATGTGCAAATCACATCTGAATACAAAGGAAACAGCTCAGCACAAGGTGGAACAATCTGAATGTGAAAAAGATGTGAAAAAAAAGAGAGTGAGTAGGTATTATAAATGCAGTCCGTGCACAGTGCTGGGCTTAGAGCGAGCCTTGACCACCGTATGATCCCACCTCCACCAGCAACAAAGGCACCAAGCTAAATCCACCAGGGCTTGGATTTAGATGAGACGTGGGAAGACAGTTTGAGAGTTTCAGTGATGCTAATAAGCTGTATTCTGCCCCTTGATTGGAAGAGCTTAGCTGAAGACAGACAGTCTGCCTGTCTGTGTACAGGCTACAGTGATACCATGCTCCAACAGTCAAATAACATTGAAATAATCATGAGACGTCCATGTTTTACATGCTTGTTTGATAGAGATATAATCAATACATCGTGGGCTGACTTTTAATCAATCTATAAAATCTGTGTTTCTATTCTGAACAGATTAAAGAGCATGCATAGACGTGTTTGTGTTTTGAGTGTGTGTCTGAGTGAGTGGAAGGGCTAACATGTAGTGGCTCATCCGATATGACTGCCCTCCCCCACACAGCTGTGTGTACGTGTGTGTGTGTTGGTTCATAACAATGGTATTTACATGATTCACTCAGGCATCAGCACTCTATACATTTGCATACTCAGCCACACACCAGCCCCTCCCACACTTACACGCAGGCACACACACACACACGTTTCCTGTCCTGTCATTATCTGCTCTGCTCCACCAAGCCGCGACGCAAGATGGCTAATCACAGGGCATGCATGGATCAGCTCAAGGCTATGCGAGCTGCTCTCAATAAATTAGCAGTGTTGTTGAAGGTATTTTCTCAAGCTACTTTCTTCCCCCCGCCAGGAAGCTGCCACGTGGACCTCAAGATTAGCACTACACCAAACATGGCTTGTCAGCATTTGTTTCGGAAACCGGTGTGCAGGCTACTGCTAGACACACACTGCACACACAGTTTCTCTTTTTGCAGCAATTATTTTCTATGAGGATGCAGTGATTCTAATGAGATTTGACTTTTCTAGCTGAAAAAGAGGTGCATGCTGTTTTCAGACTGCATCCATCTGCATGTTTTTTGTTACAATACAATATTACTTCAACACATAGGCCTAAGCATTGAATTTATATTACAAAGATGGCGATAGATTAGATCACTTTTTTACATTTAACACAGCCTGTGTTTATGAAGGGTGTGACAGATTCCTTTTAATTTTTTAGAATAAAAATGACTTCTGCTACTGCTGTTTCAACGGATGCAGGCCAGCTCCGTTTCATTCACTTAAACAGATTCTTGCTGTGTGTTTAGGGATCATGTGTGTTTATGGATTACACCCTACAGCTACCGTAAGCTTTGAAACAAAGATATGACATGTTTTATGAATATATAGGACAGTTATAAGGAGCTGTAGGAAGGTTGTTCAGACTGCAGCTCAGAGGTGTGACAGCAAAGCATGATCCGTTTATGACACATATAATCCCAAATGAAAGTTCATAAACATTCTTTATTTCTGACTGATATCCGTTGCCTTTGAGCCTGAGCTCTTGCTCAGGCTGTTTGCTACAAAGTCATAAATATTCAGGAGCATATGTGCAGACTGGGGAGATCAATGATTATATCCATGAAAATTGGATCCCAAAAACAGCATGTTGACTTTCAGACCTGGCTGTGTGTCGGCACACAGATAACAACCAGGAAGCTGTGGGTGACTGGCGGGAGGGGCTCTGATAAGTCAAGGATAAACAAATCCTAACTTTTTATCTCCTCAAAGAGGCAGCACAGTGTTATTATAGTCCAACACTCACATACATTTAAAGGCTCTGAAAACTGATTGTCCCAACACTTAGTCAGGATCATCCACAGACTTCACTGTTGTTAAAAAAATTTCAATATGTCAATCCATTATGAAATGATACATTTTTAAACCTCTTTCAGTTCAATTTTACATAAAAACTCATCAATCAAATTTGGCGCCAAAACCTTGAAATTTTTATATCTCATAACTGACTGCACATTTTTTTTTTTTGAAATTCACAAGACATGATCCATGGTCATGTTTCAGTCAGCAGGTGAAATTTGGTTTTGGATGATCAAAGTATGTGGGCTTTAAAAGCAACTTTTCAAAATTTTTGCAGTTCCCTCAAAACTTCAAAAGAATGTCAGAAATCACCAGAAGATCATAGAGACTTTGTTCTTTTAGCAACATATCATGCAATATGTGAAAAAAACATTGCTTCACTGCAACTAATGCTTCATAATAAACTCCATAACTCTGCTTTTTTCAAAATCTGCATAATCTATTAACTCTCAAATCAATCTCAAAATTGAGTCATTGATTGTTTTTAGTCTGGAGATGAAATGTTGTAAAAACTTCTGAAATGCGTTCAAAATCTATGCAATAAATATTTTAGTGTAATATGTACTGTGTAAACAAAATGTTTTAAATTGCCAAATGTGTGATCAAACTTCATGAAATTATCAGAAAACATTTCTTTGTTGACAACAGTCATGTGATTAGTCTTTCAGCTGTTTATTGGTTACTGTTGGTGAATATTATAAGGCTTTGAGGCACCAGATTAACTCTTTGTTAACTCCCCTACCAGTAAAACCCCCTGAACATGTCACAAACTTGGGTGTGATCTTCGACACTGATCTTAACTTTCAGAAGCACATTTCCAGTATCTCTAGGACTGCTTTTAATCATCTTACAAACATATCCAAAGTCAGATCTTTTCTGTCACAGTCTGATTCTGAAAGGTTGGTTCATGCATTCATTTCCAGTCGACTAGACTATTGTAATGGACTCTTTGCTGGACTGGCAAAGCAAACACATAATAAACTCCAGCTTATTCAGAACGCTGCAGCCAGAGTATTAACCAAAACCAGAAGGTGTGAACACATCACTCCTGTTATAATTTCGCTTCACTGGCTTCCAGTAAAGCAAAGAATTGATTTTAAAATACTTCTTATGGTTTTTAAAGCTATGAACAGCCTAGCTCCCTCCTACGTTGTTGACATGCTCTCTGAATACATGCCAGACAGACCCTTGAGATCATAAACATATCTTTTTTCACAAGCTTTTAGTTAGGTTAATGGGTGAAACCTTCTTTTTAGAAACAGTATTATTATTGTTATTTCTTTTAACAATGATAATGATATATATATATATATATATATATATATATATATTTATACTGTCTTTATATGTTTTTATATACGTAACATCTTCTTATTTTTTGTTTTATCTTATTTGTTCTATGTATGCAATGTTAATGTAATATATTCATTATGTTTTGAAGCACATTGACTTTACGCTTGCCGTATGAAATGTGCTGTATAAATAAATTTGACTTGACTTGACCTGTGCAAGTCATCACTCCTCCTCTGACTCCCTCTGCTGCAGACTGGGAGTTAAAGGCATAAGAGGCCGCTGTAATAACTCACCATTTTACAAAATCATTATGACGTTCTGATCACCGACAAAATATTTCATCATGGTTAAGTGTTACAGATCATTAAGTTATTCATTCTCATTGACTTCAATGCAGTACTTTACTAACTGTATGCAGAACTAAGTTCATGTGTAGTGTCGAGTGCTGTCAGTGACAGCTGTGTTGTCCTGATGGTCTAGTGGTCTAAACACATGGCCTGTCACTGTAAGCTCACCTAGCACCAAGGTGTGTGTGCATCCGCCTCTTTCTGCCCATATGTTGTGAACTCTTGTGGTTTAAAAGGTATTCAAGTATGTCAAATTATGTGCTTGGACCCCACTTTTCGTTACTTGCAGCTATATTTTTTGTTGTTATTTGATGTTCTCACATGTATACTAACATACATGTACGGAAGAAATTCTTCATACTTAAGATAACAACTAAGAATGTTTCTTCTCTAACATATATAATAAATATATATATATATATATAATAAACTATGATTGCTACTTATCTAGCCAATAATAAGTAATGTTACAGACAAACAGTTCAGATCTGAATTTAAAGAGGACAAATTCTGCACATTTCAAGGTCTATATTTTTAATCTGGGGCTCTACTGGAATATCTTGGTTGGAGTATCTGAATATACAGTTAAAAAAAACTTACCAGTATAAGACATACTTATTTATCTTATACTGGGCCTTTATGCAGCCCCTCAGTCCAGCCTCTGTCTGAAACAGACTGTTTTAGTTCCTGTCTCTTTAAGGCCCCCCCCCCCCCCCCCCCCCCCCCCCCCCCCCCCCCGATGAGCCCACGCTGTTCTGATTGGTCAGCTCCCAGGACCTGCCTCTCGGCCGACTCGCAGCGTCTCAGAAGGCTACGTAAACAAACTATAGTAGTAGGATTTCACTTCATTTTCTTGTTCTTTCCTCAAAATGTCAACTTCTCAAACACATCCGTACAGTCAGAATCTGATCCGAAATATGAGAGTGGACAAAGCAAACAACACATGGAAAAAACTTGACTTGCAGGGAGCATTTCTGCATACATTCACCTCAAGTTAACAGGATACACACGCAGATACCATACCTGCCAGGCTTGTTGATGTACTTGTGCAGTCGTGCCTTGACTTCATCATAGGTAAGGAAAGCCATGTAGCCAGGGTGTGTTACTGCCAGAAAATTCCAGTTCCTCAGAATTGATCCCCACGGCTGAAAAAGATCACCCAATATTGTTGTAACTAAACAGATGATTGTACATTCTACCTTTATTTTTCATATTATCAGCATAAAGTCAAGTCGAGGCAACATTTCTGCCACAATTAAGTTACATATAATATGTTGACTTAGCTGAAATTGAATTCTCAGCCTGCAGTCAAATTAGCAAACAACAAACTGAATGAGAGAATGCAGAGGTTGAGGTTTCTGATATCTATCCAGCTCTGTAACTAGCGAGTTTGGGAAGCAGCTTGTGAACTGCAGCCATTTGTGTTTGGCTTTGTTTACAGCTGGTTTGAGGTTTTCTGCAGGACAGCGTTAGACTGATGCCAAAATATTTGATGTGGAAGAGAACTAGCTAAGATCACTGCTGAGGGCTGGAGTCTGTTTACTTGACTGACTGACAGGAAAGCCTTAATAAGTGATGCCCCGTGTGTAATATTACATACAAATATAGGAGGCCTTGCACCTGACTACAAAGCACAAACTCAAGAGAAAACAGTCATTTAGCATCTGCATCTTTGTAATGATTTGCCAGCTCAGATTTGTGGGTGTTGTTGTACAACCACACTCACTACTTAATTCTGAATCCAGAAATTCTGCACAAAAAAAAAAGAACATTGGCGTTGACAGAGAAGCTGTTTACATCAAATCCCTAAATTAAGAGCACAGAGCTGTGAGGCATTGTGTCGGAGGGCCTCAGTGGTTCTGCCAGTTGGATCCATGTGGTGCCAAGTGCCACAACATTCACCTCCATCTTGCTTGTTAGCTGGAGCCCACCAGGGAAAATGATCTGCTGCCCTCACTGTGTAGCTGGTTTGGCAGAAGAAAAAAAAAAAAAAAGAAAAAACTCATGCAAACTGGAATTACTGGCCTTTGGGCTGAAATGGCAATGGAGCAAGCCCTAACCACTTTTTTGATTTGAGCTGTAAACTGGAGAGTGGCCCGGCCCAAAGAGGCAAGAGACAGACAAATGGAAAAAATATTCACTACTGAAGTAAATCACCATCCTCTCATTCTGTCCTTCAAGGTCAGATCCCACATTTGTGTTAATCATTTTGTGATTTTCAAGAGAGCGACAGCAATTACATTTCCTACCACTAATCAACACTTTACGCACAGATTTTGCAGATTTGAGCTGAGCTGAAATTTGGCTCATTTTCCTCCTTTGTTCACTCAGTCATTCTCACCTTCATGTGGGCCCTCTGATCCCTGCCCTGATTCCCACCAGGATTCCCAGCCACTGAATCAACCAGACCAGGGGCATGAGGTTGGCCACAGGGGACTGACACACAGCTTACACCAGCCTGCAAGTGGCTTCCCCGGAAGCAGTCAGTCATGGCAACTCCTATCTACAACTACACTTTAGTTTTGCTTTAGATGATCATTTGCACTATTTAGCACAATGACCTCCCATCAATTCATGAATTTATATATAATCAGCATTCTGAGCCTTTCTATGTATTATCCTGATAAGAAACAACATTCAACTACTGTCACTCTGATCATTCTTCAAGTGTTCACAGCCTCATTTATCATGTTCAGAGTAAGCATGCAAAGTACAAAGGTTCTGCCAAAGTAAAACATCGCTTTAAGGCCTCATCGCCCACACACCATCTTGAAGCCACATGGGCCAGTAATCTGTCAACGGGAGGGGGCTGAAGCCACACACATCCAAACACCTCAAACAAGCACAAAAATAGAACCAAAAACATCAAACAGAACAAATACTTTCTACATTTCTTTTGCTGTTTTTTTTTCTACATTTTCTATGCTGTTAACTTACTGCATCAAACCCACAAATGAGGTTTTGATGGTGCATGTGTTGCTGTGTCACACTGTTCCAGTCACTGTGCATTTTTTGAATTTTACTGTGTAAAAGAAACAGTGGTGATATGACTAAGAGTCCATATATGTGTTATTGTGCTTCCAACATCCACAAAGTGAACTTTTTCTATGGTACTGGACCAGTATGGGCTGAGATGGAGCAGTCCCCTTGCAGTCCAGTGTCTTTAACATCAATGCTCTGTGCATTAACCTCTCAGCCAGAAACAAACCCCATTGTGACTTGCTTACTGCAAATAAAGTCAAAAACCTTTTGCTTCCTTCCCATCTCCACAACATGTGTTTGGACTGGGACTCTCTGCAGTCACGCTTGATGTATTGAAATGTTCTTGTCTGGTCTGAACCACCTTAGGGAGCGACGGGCTAAAGAAGACATGTGGCAATCGTTTCAAGAATCCTTTCAACATTCAGATGCATTAGACATGGTTTATTACACTTTCAGGTGCAAACACCACCTGTTCCCACTGTCATCAAGACAAAGCCATCCTGGTCTGCCATCTTTAACATCCTCAATGTATCTGTCAGCTTTGTGGCTTCCTTCTTTGTTGAGTATGTGTGCATTGTGCATATTCTGTTAATATAATCTATGATGTAAAATTCTGTCTATTTAAATATAATGCATGAGTGCAATCTGCTGTATATCTTTTGCTTATTGTTTAACAGTTTTTTGCTGTGTCTTATACTCTTCGTTAGATCAGGTTATGATAAATCATCTGTGACATGACATGACACATGGTGACAACACCGCATCTTAAAAGCATCTGAAAAGCATCTTCCTGTTTTATGATGGTGCATCCTCTGGGTTCTTAGAAAAGACGACTTCTGTAAAATATAGCTTCCCCTATTTTCATGACACACCACATAAAAATGTGCTTTAATGTGCGGTTTCATTTTTAAACACAACTAGAGTTACTGTTGTGTAACTTGCTTTTTTTTTTTTTAACCAACCTGGAAGAGGCGTGTGAAGATGTCGAACTCAAAAACAGAAATGAAGTCGTTGCAGGTGAGGTCGATGGTGGATTTGAGGGCCATGGCCTCCAGACCCGAGCTGATGGGATGCACTTCGTGAAGGCACTGTCGGAAGACTTTCCATGGCACTATTGTCCTGCAAGACAGCAAAACATCCAGTCATAAAAGCACAGACACATTAACTCCTGTGACTGCCAGACAAAACTAGCAAATTGATATAAATGTACATTTGAGTTTCTACACAACAAAAAAGTTTATAGTGATTCATTATTAGTGATTCACAAGCAATGTTGTTCAGCGGTTATTTCTTTAGATGAGATAAAACAAAACTATGTGCAGAATCACATTTTCTCCTTGATTAAGAGTATATTAAAGTGATGGTGAAGTCTGGTCGTCAAAATTGAGGAGGAGTTTGCCCTTTAATTTGAAAGGGCCACGGGTAGTATCTCTTGGCGATATCGTTTCTGCCAAATGTCAAATTATTCAATATATGTGGTGGCAGCAGCCTCAGTGGCCTTTAGACTCTGCTGATGTGGTCAAACACAAGATGTTCATCTCACATACTGTATCTTACTTCCTGACATAGTTAAAAGCTTCTATTGCAGCAACAGTACAAAACTAAAATACCTTGCTGCTAGGCAGCAACACAGACACACTCAATTATAAAAAAGGAACATGCAGAGAGATGAGTTTCTACTGTAGCACTAAACATGAAAGCTTTCTGGAACAAGCAACACATGTCTTTGGTCTGCAGCATCTTTTAGACCTGAACCCCTACACAGCATGTTGTTATTGTTTTCATCTGATGATTCTATCTAACAAGTTTGTACCACATCAAAGTGGAGATAACACATAGGGAGGCAAATATTTGTCACTTAATGCATCAAGATAAAGAGGTTTCACACATTACTCAAGTTTACTCAGGTTATTTAAGTTCCCCTATTATAAGCAGTAAATAAACAGTCAATAAATGCTTTATAACACACTATAATATGTTTATTCATGCATTTGTCAACAATTATAACTAATCCTATGAAGACATTTTATATTATTACAACAATGTTTTATTATATTGTCATTCATTATAGAGTTATAGTTGTAAACAAATACATTAATAAACAAATATAAACCATTTATTGACTGTTTATATTAATGCTAAATGACTTCAAGTAAAATAAATCCATTGTGAATCTATGTAAAAGAAACAATGCGTCTTGCAGGTGAGGTCCTGATATATGAATATATATATGATATATGAATCATACATGTAGTTGACTGCTAGGTTACACAGCTCTGTTTGTGACATGACATGCAGCTCTGCAGCAAAAATAAAAATGTGTATTTGCACTGAAAGTCCACAGGGCCCACTGAAACAAGGAGTGGCAGCTCCATATGAGGACATTTCCAGAGGGTCCAAAAAAAAAAACTCTCTTAGAGAACATTTCCTCATTTCTAGTTCTAGCCTGTGTCTGAGTGCCAGGCCTTTTAATTTTACCTCTCAGCCCTGGGCAGCTGAGTGTGTGGAGACGTGTCTCAGCTGGAAGCCCTCCTGCTATTCTTCTCATATATCAACATTTATAATTTGAATACAGAGCATGGCTAACCATTTTAAAAAGCAACATACTTAAAGGGCTTGTTATTGGCTCAAATGGACATAATTTATTAGTAGCGCATTTTATGGTTTTAAAATGATTATTTATTATTTAAAATTCAGCCCCTCTCAAATTCCCAGTAATCACTTTTCTACCCTGGAACTAAACGGTTGTCAAGGCATATTTATTTTTATTCCACAGTGATGATCAACAATTTGAGCTAAATGTGAAGTCATTTTAACCTACTTTACAACATTCTGAAAATATTTTATCATAAGATATGATATTTCAAGAAAATGCTGCATCTGCCTTTTATGAAGTCAGCTGTGATATGAGCTGAAGCACAAGCTCCTAAAAGTTACAACCTGCCTCATACGGCTCACACATCATAATTAAAAATGATTATAGTATTATTGTTGTTCCAGCAAAAATACCAACTGTTATTATCAAATGTAAGGTCAGGTCCTGTTTAAGTCATCATTTTGTTAATTTTATACAATTTTATTTTGATTCTTGTGTGTGGTTTCTTGTGTTGAGATTGTTTAGCATAAGTTTGTGTCTTTTATGTATTTTTCATTACATCAAGACCAAGAGCTAAGCATCAATTTCTCTGAAACCGGAGTTGTTGCCTGGTTACCATCAGACATGGACATCGTCAGCAGTTTTAAGATATTTGTTTTTATGTAAGTTTAAGTTGATTTATTTGTGCAGCATTTTTCATACAGTAGATGTTACTCATGGTGCTGCACACATAAGAAACACATATAAAATACTTCATATGCATTGCAGCAGATTTTGGGTGTAGACTATAAGATTTAGACTATTTTTGATTTTATATATTATTTCACTTACCAAACACAACTCTAAAATAGTTTTAATATCAACTGAATCATTATTGCTCAGTGTTTCATGTGTGTTATGTTTGCATTCTTTTCTCATGTAAATGTCACATGATAGTCTCCCTCAGTAGGTAACATATTAACATATTAACATATTGACATATTAACAGCCCTACAGCGACAATTACAACAGCTTAATCTCCACCATTGCTGTCGTTTGGTGCAAAACACATTCTGGGATACTTAGCTTCGGTATCCTAAGAGGCTAGCTGATTATATTCTCTGGCCTGCTATGATGATGGTAACAATGGACAAAATTGGAAATAAGCTGGCGTTACCACAGCGGCTCCTGAGCTAGCAGCGGGAACAGCAGGAGAGGAGAGCGTCAGGTTTTAATACCAGCACACAGCGAGCGTCAGAGGAGAGAGAAATGAGCACAGTGGGGGAAAAAAGACACCACAAGGACAGCCAGATAGTAATGAGAGAGAATACAGCACACTTGAATGCTTCATGAGCTCAGAGAGTTGAGCAGAAACCCTTCTGATAGTAATCAAGGCAGAAAAAAAAAAACAAGCCAGTGCTGACGGGAACATCACTCTCTGGCTCAACGCATGGCAGACCACAACTTTAATATTCACTCGCCTGTATACATTAGCCTCCCACATGCACTGCTGTGTCTGACACCACCTTACTGGAACACACACACACCATCATGTGATTAATTATGCTGCTGTAGTTAGTATTTCATATATAAACTCAACTTCAAGACTTAGCTGAGGTTGTCCCTTACATACAATTTAAAGAGCGTAATACCACCACACACAAAGAGTTCATTGACCTGAAAGAGATCATGTGACAAAGGTAATGGAGTTAGCTCATTTATACTGACTATGCTGAATCTGGGACAATTGTGATTGAATGATTCAGCTTGACCTTTACTGGGTGGTAATTTATGGGCAGGGAAACTCTTTTTACAGAGCTCCTCTGGTAAGTTTACACAGGGTACAGGTCTCACGACGGCCCCCCTCAGACTATTGATGATGATTCCCGACCACGGGAAGCTGAGGTTTGTAACTATCTATTATAGATTGGTCTTTGGAGCGGCTGTGAACAAAGTGGAGCTGAGAGCACACATTGTCTGAGGTGGGAAGATTGTCTGAAGTCGTGCGGATTGTTCATGTTGAATTTATGCAGCCCTGCCTGGCTACAGTCAGATGTGCAGCAGTGCACAGTGACCACACTGACATGCACACAATCTGTGTGCATGTCAGGATTTGAAGCTTTTCTGTGTCACACATCATAGTAAACTGAATATTTTTGGATTTTTGGACTGTTGATCGGACAAAACAAGACATATGAAGATGGAAGTCGACCATATTTCACTGTTTTGTGATATTTTATAGACATAACAGATCAATAATGAATCAAATGATTGCATTATGGGCTCAAAATAGAGTCAGAAGTATTGTAGCTGTGTATCATCATATCTGAATATGTGAAAACAGTTTGTATGAATACATTCAAATGTGTGAAAACATTTTGATCAAATGAATTCAAATGTTTGAATGTGTAAAAATATCTGAACAAATAGAAAGTTTGAATCTGTTTCTGTGCATGTTCTTTTATCAACAAATGAAAAAGATTTGCACAAATTATTTCCAGGTTTGCCAAACTCCCTTATAGAACACATAATAGTATATAATCTGTATTAACACAGTATAATATGTTTCAGTCATTGTGGTCATTTTCAAGAAGACTGTGGTGTCATTTAAATAACCAGACAGACTGCACGCTACAGTTTACCACTGAAACCTTTCAACGGTAGTTACAAACCGTCCAAATTTGCTGCTAAAAGTGACATTTTGGACCTGAGTGAAACATAAAAGTAAATATCATTCATTTTAATTCCTACTTGCAAACAAGACAGAGCTGATCTCACACTTTGTGAGACAACTTTTAGAATGTGTGAGGAAGCCCCGACCATAGTGAAGAAGCTGGTAGGAGGCAGACTTGTTGAATGAGTCAAAACTAATTGATTCAGTCCAATGTAGCAAACAAACAAACAAACAAAAGGTGTCTCAAAAAAATGAGATGAACACAAGCAAATCAAAATGAACTAGCTCAACTCAGAATAAACTAAGGCGCATGCACACAGATACACTGTCATCCTCTGATGTCTCATCTCTCCCCTTAAACAGACCCTCCAATCTAGCAGGCACAACCATATTTATTGCAGGGGTGTCCTTTCCCTTAAACCACCTGGTAGATAACAACGCTACTTGTATCAGTCAACATTGTTCACACAACACACAACACACACCCACAGCATTAACCCCCAACCTGAGCCAAAACAAGTACAAATCATATCGATATGAAACCAAACACATGTGGAACACATGGTGGGTATGGAAAGTAACAAAGAAAATGATTAAATTATGGAATGCAGAACTAAACCAATAAACAATGACTAAACTTAACACTTGTCTGTGTTTCTGGTATGTAAACTGTAACCAAACATAACAAACCCGGAATAGTAAGTGTCTGCAGATTCATGCTAGACCTATGGCTAAAACAAACAAGCATGCTTAAATGATAAGATATATGGCATAGATGGTGTGTTCTCACCCACACTGTCACACAATGATTGTACAAAATATTATCATGATGAATAATACATGATCTGAAGCAACATGTTACTTTACAGAAGTTTTTAGCTGCTGCTGTTATCTAGAGTATGTTGAGTATGTTACACCACTTTTTTTTCTTTTCTTGTTCTCTTTCTCTCTTGTTTGCATTTCTCAGGGGTGCAAACAACAAGAATAAAGCTGACATTGATTGTGTTCCCCGTCTTCATTGTCTGCACAAAATCCATATATTTTCTCACGGACCTCGTCTACCAGCAGCTCCTCCCTGCTCTACTTTGCTTTTATTTCCATTTTAGCCAATTTTCTATCATTTCATCTTTATTTATATCTCTATTTATTTCATGTTAGTCACTGCTGGATATATTAAAGGTTTCCTACAAATTCAATTCACTTCACAAAAAATTCTAATCATGTTTTTGCAGCACACACAGCATTGAGGACCTTATTCAGAAAGAATGAACGGCTGTGCAGATGTTGGGCAAACCCTAGTCTCTGATTGGTTATTCTAGCTTTGAACATACGTGTTATTTATCATGTCTTAAAGGTTCCTCCTACACATCACTGTCAGTAGGAGTGAGTCACTTGATAAAACTTTCTTGTTCTTCACTTTTAGCAAAGAACTTTTTGCTCCAGTTGACTCTTTAGAGCATAAGAAGTAATGCACTGTGTGTTTGGTACCATACTATCATGAGAACTGACTGATTGTCACTTTAAATAAATCACTATTACAATGCCATCTGCACACACACATCAGCACATTCACCTCAATCAGCAACCTAGATAATACAGGAGTATTCCATCCATCATAGCCAGGTGTTCTATAGCTGATCTGCTTACTGTAAACACAATATGACATTTAACATGCACTAATCCATACATGTCAATGAAGATATTGATATGCTGGAAGTAAAGAGAGTGTTCATCAGAAGTGGGCTCCTTTCCCCCACACTACACCTACATGCGCTTCTTAAAATATGACACAGGTTTTGAAAGCCCTCATTTAGTGTTTTTGTGGTGTTATTTTTGTTCACTGCATTTAGCCTAACTGGCCTCATTTGGTTAGATAACAGACATGTTTAAAGGAAAAAAAAAAACTCCATGTAGTTTTTCTCTCCTGAATCCATTGAAGCAGTGCAGAAAGTATAATTCAGCTCATCCTTCATTGCATTGGACCAATCTCCTGCACCATGAAACAGTTCTTTAGAGGTGGTTTGGGGGCTAAATGCTGTAGTGGCGTTATTACTTGAAAAACCACTCAAACCTTAAAATGGCTCTTAACTTCTATTTAAAGAATAATTAGTGACTGGAAGCATCTTGAGCTTCCAGCCACAAGAAAAAGAAAAAGGGCTCTTCTGTGCTTTTATTTCATCAGTAAAATACAACTGAGGAAGCAGTTCCAACAAACAGCATTGTCACTGATCACCAGGCTGATAAAACTCACAACAGTTAGTTGCCATATGGTCTTTACAAGAAATAAAAACAGACACATGTGAATTTAGAAGTCAGTGCGAGCCTTAAATCTTGTTTAAAGATGCACTCAACAGGATACATCCATAAATAACAATGCAACAGGAAGGGGGCTTTAAACCTCTAATACAGATCTTGTAGTTTGGTCCTATTTGCCCAAAATAAAGTGTCATGCATGGTCACTAGCACCGCACACAGGAAGTGCTAAATCGAAACTTACTCAAGTCTGCCTGCCAGTTCTTCAAACCGCAATGTCATTGTCAGTCAGGGATGCTACACTGTGTTTCATGCAAAGCTGTAAATCCAAAATACTGTTTTTGGACCCATAAATCTTCACAAAACGTACAACATGCAGACAATGTAGACTGAGACTAAGTAGATGGGAGAGGTTGAGTTGGCACATGTGCACACAGGTGGAGGTCATGACCTTGTCTCAGCTGTGCATGTTAGTAAGACTGGTTAAACACAGCAGCTGCTCTCAGCTGGGTGTGGCTGTGTATGTGTGTTTGTGTATGTGTGTTTGTGTATGTGTGTGTGTTTGTGTATGTGTGTTTGTGTATGTGTGTTTGTGTGTGTATGTGTGTTTGTGTGACAGTCACTATCTTGGAGCTGCTCCAATATCTGAGCATCTGTCCCTCATGTCATTATATTGAGAAACAGCATGCACACGGGAAGACAAGTCAAGAAATTGATACTAGATGTAGAAACAGGAAATGTCCACACACACACACACACACACACACACACACACACACACACACACACACACACACACACACACACACACACACACACACACACACACTGACATCACAAAGATCTTAACAGCAGCTTCTCTTTATCATAAAATAAAATCTTAACCAAAAAGGGGAATATCAACTGAAAGTTGCACAAGAAGAAGCAAAGATGATGGGTATGCTTACTTTTCTCCAAAAAATCTCCTCCAGAAGTCAGCTGCATCAGCTTTGGTGATCCTGAACGTGTCCCCCTGGAACTGTCCTCCAGGGAAGATGGCTTTGATTTCAGCCAGCATGTGGCTGAAGATCAGAGACAGCTTGGTCAGGTTCCTCCTACAGAGAAGAGGCCAGAAAAGAGAGGAAACAGTTGGTGCACCATTATAGCCTCAAATGCTTGACAGACACCATATGGAATATATTTGACCTTCAGAATATAAAGAAAATGTATACATCCTACAAAATCTTTGTTATATCTGCTTCATTCCTAAAAAGTCCCGAAAATAAATGACAAAAAGGGCTTGAATAAAAAGTACATATCACACCTATCACATGATAAATGAAAGTGAAGATGAAAAAGTGTCCATGTAATATCACCCCGAATGTGTTGTAAATGACACATGATGTGAGGATGGTCAGGATGATAAATTCAGATCCAAGTTTCTGACATTTTTCAGCCTGTAAGAATGTTAAACTAGATGGCAAATAGAGCTCTGACTGTGTTGACCCATACTGTATGACCTTTTAAGGAGTTCTTACACCAATCCATTGATTCATATCTGTTAAATATACAAGAATATGTCACAGACATCCCATCTCATCCACCCGGCTATGACACACTCAACACCCCCATTAACCCTCTGCAACCTCCACAGCTCTGGACTCTGAAGTGACTCGCATATGGACAACAATACCTCCAGTATTCTTCTTTAATGATACACATTTAAACACATACTTGTCTTCAATCACATATTACTATTATCATTATTATTACTGTAGTAGTGGTAGTAAATGTTTTCAACACTGTATACTGTATCACAACAACATATGACAGTATTATCATTATTGGATATATATTATCATGCTATTCTTCTCTATCTCCATTATTTCATAGTACTGTACTATTATTGTATGTGTTTAATTACATATACTGCACATACATTTAATATAACACAAATGTATTTAATCCTGTATTTATTATTCATATTTATATCTACATTAGGCACACGTGGTTGTAAGTTGTATTATGGGATTTCTTTCTCACAAATATTTGCATAATTCATTTCCATAGTAATGGAAGGTAGATCATCTTCTATTTCATTCCTGATTTCATTTTTTTGTTGTATTCAAATAGTTCTGAGACAGCTGCTATGTGAAGTCTTATATCGCTGTATGTTTTCTTTTGGTGTGAAAACTCTTTTTATTTTTACTTTCTGTTTATTTTCATGCAAAAGTCCCTGTTTGTACATTCATATTGATATTAACCGCTGAAGACTTCTGTCTCTGATTAAGGACAGGACGGTACAAGTTCTCAATCACGGACTGAACGGCACAGAAATAACTGGAATTCTTGAAATGGCCTTAAAAAAACGACAGATAATTAAAAACAATGACTGTTAATTCTACACTGCTGGAACAGGATCATCTGTAAAGGAAGTACAGCTAATAAGTAACATTATACTGGCAGTGTTAGAGCCTCTATCAAACATTTCACTTCAGATGGAACGTCCCATGCAATTTAAAAATATTGATTTGCATTTAAATTGCATCAACAGAAAACAGAAGCTTGAACACTAGAGAAGGAGAGATAATTAAAACTTGAATTTTCACAACAGTGTTAATCTTTTCGCAGACTTCTCAGACTTTGAGGAGGTATTAGGAAGTGAGTTGTGAGATTAGTGCTGAAATAGCTGAGATACGGACAGTGGAGTTTAAGCTTACAGCCCAGCAGGTATATATAAATTAGCAATATTCCTAAATCCTCAGGGAGTTAGTGAAGGACACTCCAGGAGGTTTTCTTAGCTTATTCTTTGTGAAGTGCTAGTGATTCTCCTCTCTCTCTCTCTCTCTCTCTCTCCTCTGGGACGGGGATTTGTCTCCAGCTCCCTGAGAGATTAGACCGTGGGCTCGTAAACACTCCGGGGGAAACACACACACACACATACACACACACACACACCAGACAGGGTGACTTTGCTCAAGGTGTGAGTGTACGACAAAGACGGCACACTGGCTGTGGGGTGCTGATAACAAGCTTGTGTGTGTGTGTGTGTGTGTGTCTGTGTGTGCTGCACCTTGAGCACATCATTCAAACCTTTAATTCTTCTTTCAAACCTGCAGAGAACAGGCTAGGTTTTGTTCATCACACCTCTGTGATTCACTGGTGTCATAGAACAATGCCACCGAGTTTATCATTTGAAGTAAACGTGTATTGGGGGTGCGCGTCGTATCATTTCTTTCTGTTATCAATTCAAATCTAACATAAGCTTCCCATCAAAACGCAGCCTCAAACTATGATGATTACATAACATCTGCTTTGGTTGACAGAAGAAATAGATCATCAACACAAAGATCTGAAGTATTACGTCAGAAGACATGCGTCCGGAAAATCATACCAAACATTGTTTTACATTTAATATTAGAACGAGACATTGATTACCGCTGACATTGATTACCTAAATGCTTCCCCTCACTCTTACATATAACAGTCTGCAGATTTCTACTAGGTTTTTTTACACACCATTACACAGTGCTAGACACACACAGATGGCTCCCTCTTCATACTAGACGTCGATTTGACTGGTACCAATTTATTTTGAAATGCATTCATTTTAAATATCCTTTTTGTTTAAAACGATTTTTTTTGTTTCTTATACATTATTCACTGGGACGCTCTGATTGGACCGTCTGTGTGTTGTATGTAAGGAAGTTTCAGGAATAAGTTATCTGTAAATATCTGCTCTCTGTCATCATTTAGCTTATTTAAAATTGGTTTGTTCTCTTATCTTAAAACAAATTGCCCAGTAATGTTATCACTGTTCCTTTATAGATTGATCATTTTTCTTTTGACTGTGTCTATTCTAAGGTTGTAACTCCTCTGTTCTGTTACTTAGTTTTTTGTTTGTTCTGTCATTGTTGTGTTATGAATTATTGTGTTTTGTCCTGTTTTGTTCTCCACTTGTTATGTAAGTGTTTGTTTGGGACCCCCTTGAAAATGAGATAATACATCTCAAGGGGTTTATGCTGATATCATACATTTTTAGAATCAGCATTAAGCCTGAGTTCAAATGAACTGTCTGCACATAGAAAACTGAGGCAAAGCAATCAGAAAATACTGTCATACAAACAATTCTCAATGTTTTCATTTCTCTCAGTCTATTTTCACTATACTATACTACAATACTATACAACTATTTTCAAGTTGAACTTGCTGTACAGGTTGTAACAGTTTCATTTGCCTGGTAATGCAAAATATACATTTAATGCATTACAGTTATTTTAACAGCATCACAGCCAGCAGGTACACACTCATTGCCAGTTACTTTACACTCCTGCAAATGTTGCCAGTGATGATGGCAGTATACTGTCAGTATCTCTGTCTGGCAGGTTGGATGTTTTTTCTACACTTAAGTGCCAATTGATGCAGCGCAGCCACGTAAAACAACACCCACATGCAGTGTGGTGGAGTCCAACATCTTCTGCTTTGAGAACACATGATTTCACATTTATGAAAAGTTTATTATAATTAAGGTTAATGATCAGTGACTTCTGGGAAAAAAAAAACCCCCAAGCTTCAGTACTGTGTTTCATGAAAAGTGCAATTGAAAGAAATTCATTTTCCCATTTGCAGATGAATATGTGAAATAAATGTTGGATCAAACAAGAATCTAACAGCGCTCTGTTTGCTTTAGATTCACTCACTAGTAGTTCATCAGTTGTACAATGGCTGAAAGACAACATACTGTTCTGATAGCCAAACGATTAAGGCACATATCACATAACCACAGCATCCCCTGTTCACTTCTAGCCACGGAGATTTGGTGAATGTCATACCTCTCTCTCCCCTTGTTTCCTGTCTGCCTGTTCACTGTAAAAAAAAAAACTGTTGAAAACATCACTTTTAAAACACAGCTGCATGCATTTTCTGCTTCAAACCCCTCAACAAACCTGAACGCAGCCACAACACGTTTATTTGTCACGAGGGCTGTGACTCTCACTCTTTCTCAACAGTCAGTCACAGCTATCACTAATGCTTCCTCCTACACGTAAAAGCCAGAGTGAGAGTAGGCTGATATTGGATACTTGATTGATTGGATGTTTGTTGTTCCACCTTTAAAAAAAAAAAAAACTCTTTCAAGAAACAGACATGCAAAGACACATAAAGAGGAACTTACAGCCACTTGTTTGAATATCTGACAGACTTTCTACCTGTATTCTGACACAAAGTGATGCAAGCGACAGCTGTCAAAAGGCTATGAACAACATAGGAAACCAGAATGTGCTTACTCCCCAGATAAACTTGTGTCTTCAGTATACATTGAACTGCTGACTCATGCTGATGGCAGTTTTATACATCTAGATGGCAGTTACAAAGTGAGACGGGCATGATTTATTTATGTCTTCTCCTATGATAGCAGACTACCATCAATCTTAATGCTGTTTGGGTCAAATTATTAATGACATAGCAGATGCTGTGTACTTTCTGTCTTCGACCACACACACACAGGTTTTGCATGTGGTGTACACCACATAGCTGACAGTGATATGACTCAATCAGCAATCGTGACTGAGAGAAGTATAGGCTATTTAGAAAATACATCGCTTCACACTCCTTCAACTCCTCATACTAGACTGACTGAGATGTCAAATAATCCATTCATTGCACTTGCAGAGTAGAGACTAGAGTAAAATAAAGAGGGGGACAGCAGGTTAAAGTGGGATAAGTGAGAATCACTGTCCTGTACCTTGGTGGTAGCATACACTTCAGTACATACACTCCAGTTTGTGTGTGTGTGTGTGTGTGTGTGTGTGTGTGTGTGTGAGTGAGTGTGTTTGCCTGCACTGACAAAGCCAAGCCCGTCTCAGTAATTTCATGCTCTTCCAGTCACCATTAGGCCTCTAATCAACCGAGGACCAGCCAAAAACTCTCCATTGGGATGCAGAGGGAGAGGCTGCAGATGCTTACATAATGGTTGTGATTTGAACTCAATTTGGAGCCGTGTGGTGGAGGAGTGCTCTGCTCTGAAACACCCCCAAACAAACACTAAACGCACCGTGCATTCTCAGCTGTAGGATGCATTCAAAGAGATTTTTTTTTGCTATATTTTTTCTTTCCATCATGAGACTGCACTTCTCACTGACAATGAGTCAGATTCCTTTTTTTTCTAGAATGTCATTTGACACCATGTGCAGGCAGATAGTGTGTTTAAAGTCCTCTGCAGTAACGTAGTTTACTGTTCCTCATGTGTCCTTGCCATGCCCTGTGCCATTAGAGCGGTTGTGTAATCTGCCTGGTCTGACGAGCGCCTGAGGAAAGCCAGCCCATTCATTAGGCCTAATGTACTCAGAGAGTGTGGAGCAGGGTGGGCAGAAACTGTTGGCTGACTAACACATAGTTGTTGCAGACATACTTTGATGTGCTGGTAAATCCTACTCGGCTCTAAATGAAACCAAAACCTTCGACAAAAAAAGTAAACTTTCAGCCTCCGTTGAAATTAAAGAAACACTTTTATAACGACGTCCTGGCAGCAGCCTACACGCTGTCACACTGTTGTTGTGGTGACACCTGCACTACTGCAGCTAAACCACCCACTATCTATATTCCAACTGGTTTCCTGTCACCTGAACAATGTTCCTCTAGCTCAGTGTGACACCGAACATTTCCCTCCAAAACAGTTGGGCCACTATGAGAGAAGAGAAGAGGTCTCAAAATAATGTTCATTTATATAAAGAAATACTAGAATGTTTCCTGGAAGAGAAAGATGTCAGTCTCAAGATCGCTTCATTCACTAGTATTTGTCTCATTTTGAGAAGCAGTAAGGACTTTTTTTCCACATGTATAGAGACAGTTAAATCAAAAACTGCAACGTTTCTCTCACACAGATGACAAAATGTAGTCAAAGGGGGGGACAATGACAAAGAGGGGGGGGATTAAAACCATACACCTGCCTGACATTCAGCTGCTGTCTGGGATTTGAGATAGCTATGATGATGAGGCCTGGAGGTTAAAGGTCAAAGCTGGGGGGGGGATGAGGACAGGGGCAGGGGGTAAAGGTACCCTTAGTACAAGGTTTAAGCTGCATGCTTTGATCCAATAGGCCAGGAGGGGCCAGCCATGTTTTTCTCTGTGTGTGTTTGTGTTTGGGTGTGTTGGTGCAGCTGACAGCAGAGATATGAAGAGAGCAGAGTGGCCATGCGGGACTGTAATGGTCTCACAAAGGGACTATCAGACAGATGAGATGTCTATCACATCTCCTACATGCTGCTACTGCTGCCACACTGAATAAGCTAAAGGCTGGGCTGCAGGCTGGCGGGGAACAAACAGCTGCGACGAGGGTGAGGAGGAGGAGTATACGGGGTGAGGAGGAGAGGTCGAGGGAGGGAACGCACTGCAGGTCAAAGCAGAGAGACGGGTGATGAATGGAAACCGGGGGGAGAGGGGCACTCAGTAAGCTGAGTCGCTCATTTAATTGTTTCAAAAGATTGTTATTAGCATCAATTATTCAGGCACATCATTTGTCACAGAAAAGAGCTACAGAACACTGTTCATCAAGACAGAGAGAGACAGAAGAGGGAAAAGAGTTCTTTATTTGAAACTTAGAGGAAAACAGCTGAGGCCCTCAATCAAGAGCGGATGAAAAGCCAGAACGGTGAGGAAACGGGAGGAAAACACAAAAGCAGAAGAGTTTGTGTTCATGAAGGTTTCCTTTCTTAGCTTATCCGTCCTGACTCAGAAGCTTCGACTGTGTAATGGATGGATGGAGGAGGAGATCACAGAATCTCCTCCCTCTGTCTGGAAATAGAGACATACAGTAGGAAACATACACTTGTTGTTAAGATGCCAGCTGATAGAAAACAGCATGAATGTTTTTTCTGCCTTTATGACTTGATATTATTTACATAACAGCATGTGTATGGTTCTATATGTCAAACCTTTATCACATTATTTTGCAGACACGTCCTGGGACACACACAGAGAGCTAAACCGAAACATAAGTCACTGTATATGCAAAGCATTTCCTTTCATTACAGGTTGGCCAATGTTGCTGAGTCCCTTTTTTGAATACAGGAAATTTAAAAATCAAACTGTCTGTAAATATTAAGATCAGTTAGAGCTAGTGTGTACATTAGACTAACTTCTTACATCGGTGGCTGGGCTGCACCTAACTGTTTCATCAGGCACATCATTTAGGTGCAGCCAAAAATTCTGAGTGTGCCTTTTGGGGCTGCAATAATACATTGGAAGTGGTTTCTTTTCTTTACCTTCTTTGTCCCATACACATTGGTCATTTCTTAGTACATTATGTCAATGACTGTAAACAGGAATAAAGGTGCAGATAAATGTTTTTTTTCTTTATTTAAATCACAGCACACTCAACAAGAAATCGCCTCAATTGTTTAAAAAATAAACTTAAAAAGTGCTCAAATAAATACATCAAACTCCAATATAGGCATGTATTTTCTTATGTGATAGGCTCTGGCTCTGGCTCAGAGTCAATGAGGCCATCTCCCCCCAGAAGGAAAGGGGACAGGGGAGAGCTCCGCTGATGAGGTCTGCTCAATAGTTCTCTTCATTTTGAATTATGTTTTAAGGTTGTGATGTCACTCACGATTTCTCTTGTTCACGTGCAAGGAATGTGGGAGGAGTACAGGGTGCGGTCTCACACGTACACACACGTACACACACACATGCACAGCACATGTACTATGTGTAGCCTACAAAATAATCCCACTATAGCCAACAAAATAATCTACAGAAAATATGTTTAGAATATTTGTTCAAAGGCAAACGTCTGCACACCTAGTTCATGTTTGTTAAAATATATTTTTATACTTTTTTTTTTTTTAAAATCAGACCTGCTAAATTCCATGAAAACGTTTAGTTGCACTTGTCAGATTTTTGGTTGCATGGTCGCACTCTGGAGCCCTGATTAGGATGTTGACTCTAATTATGGTTGCTCAAAAGGGTTAACTTTGACCAGCCGTCCATCCTTTTCTATACCTGCAGGGTCTAAAGCCTATATCCCAGCATGCATCAGACAAGATGTGGGGAACACTCTGAACAGGTCCCCAGTCTGCCACAGAGCTACATACATAGAGACAAGCGCTTACAGGAAGTTGAAGTTTCCAGTTCACCTAACCTCATGTGGAGAGTGTGCATCTCCACACACACACACAAAGGTCACAGCCAGTCAAGATTCAAAAGATGTTTCAAAATGATCTGTGAAGATTAATCACTCTAACTCTACTGCATGATATCTGTGTGTGGGTGTGAGTGAGAGCTGATTACGGTTGCATTTGTAATCCTTCATTAGGTCACAGCAGGTGAAGTAAATGTCATGAGTGACTTTGTGAAATGTTGAGTTTTATGTTCACTGGATCATGGAGCGAATACTCCTCCGCGTCCATTCCGTACTATGTGTATCAGCAGATTGAGACCAAACCTTAGTCAGAGCACAGTGAGTAAGCCTACCAATGACCCTTACCACACACACACACACACACACACACACACACCCCTCCCCCGTGCTATGAGCCTCTTGGTTCCTGACTGAAGCTCTCTGGCTTCCTCCTCTGGTGCTCCACTTCCTCCCCAGATGGTTCTACTTTCTGGAAGCTTACAAGCCTTCCATGGGAACGTGTGACATCATCACCTCAAAGCACGACTGCTCGCCGTGACGCGCCAACAAGAGAGGACCTGTTCCAGATCAGTCTGTAGAATTGATAGCGCAGTGCATTCCACATGAAAAATGATGAGATGAAAGAACTACTCATAAACTATTGAATACAAATATGCCTACTACTAGCTGTTATTCATACAGGGAATATTAAATCTTTTTTTTAGTCTCATTTTACACTATAGGAATGATGCTGCAAATGGATCCTGAATTGAAACACTGTGAAATGTGGAGAGATTATTCACCAGGAAACACTTCCTGTCCTTTCAGCTCAGTAATTCAACCACATCACTTCCATTCATCCGCCTACAGCCTGCACTGGAAACATGAATCAGGCATTCATTCATTTACCATAGAAGTCATTGTGGACTAATTACACTTTCCTTGCAGGTACTTTGGAAACACATAAATTCCCAAAAATCCCTGCAAACAGTACAATTTACTTTCAATATAAACTCTCTAAAAATGGATCATCAATTATCTACATGAGGTAGACTGATTGTCACTATGGTTACAGTGTGATATGATGATAACTTGATATGTCAAAAAATAAAGCTAGTGAAATCTTTTTATTCTATTGTAAAAAAAAGTAGACGTCAAGTCTGGCTGCCAGTATTACATGTAACACGTCTGACTTCACAGGTTTCTGCAGATAGGAAACCAACCATCAGACAGACAATTACGCTAAGTCTTCCTAACCAAAACCCACAACAGAAGGAACTCAACCTGTAATGGAGCTGATTATCATTAAAACATGTTTTATATGAAACATTTATTCAAACTTTAATGTAAGATCCTGATCTCAACTCTTCAGATTTCGGGAACATTACAAAGTCTGTGCCTGAAGCAAGCTTCGGCTAGTTGTTAGTCATAGATGCTAGAACTTAATTAACAGTCTTTTTCATTCAGTGTTAAAAACAACTCTTATCTCAACTCTTATCATCAAAACATATTTTACTCTATGAACTGTAAAAGCTTGCAAACTTTCAAGACTTCTATTTAACTCAAAAGCACATTGGTGATGATTTTCTAAAAGTTTTCTGATAAATAATTCCACATGATGACTTTGATTGATTGAAAACACTCAAAAAACAGCGTCTACGACACAGTGTCTCAACTTCTAATCAGGAAGATTTGAAGGCAAGTCGCCATTTAAAACGAATCCCCTCTAAATTAAAACATGATAAACTGGCAATTAGACTAAGCACTGAGCTGCACCGTACCTCGCTACTTCCAGAGTCAGCCAATCACAAATTAGCTTGAAAAAGTTGATATTCACTCTCCTCTAGTTCTGTATGAGGCTCATTTCCCTGCAAAATATAATTCCTGTAAGTGATGGAGTCATCTAGAAAGCCTGCAGTAGAAATACGCTGCTGCCAAAAGACCTTTTCTGCATTTATTCTGCTGTTAGAGAGTCATCATCATTACTGTTGGCCATGACGAAAAAGTTAGAAAATACACAGCGTGCTCCTCCAACATGTCTGCACCATGACTCAGGGGTTATTCACAATCAGACGGGGGCGGGTGAGTAGATGGATTGAAGAGGGAAGGAGGTCAGATTGTCTTTTATCTGCAACGCTCTGCTTCCTGGCAAAAGAAGTGGACTTTTAATCCAGCTGATTTAGAGACAATCACTTTAGGAAGCTGCTAAAGCCATGCTTGTCAGGCCGGCTGTAAAACGCTCTGCTGTGCAAATCACTTCAGATATGGCTATATGGTGGCAGGGCATTATAGAGTTCGCAGCACGGCCACACATGCTAAAAATGTATACAGTCACGCTGCTGTTAATGTGCGCTAGATAAGTGTCCAGGAAATGGGATATGTTATATATCTATATATATATCTATATATATATCACTGTATTTTAATCGTCTTCACAGCCAGTAATATATTTTACAAAACTATAACAAAGAGCAACATTAAAGGCACTGTTTATGACAGTACAGCAACATTTGACTTACTGTACGTAGAGCACGCTTGCACATTACCAAATGAGCACTTCAGTGGAGGGTCTGTAATTATGTAATTACTCTACTTGAAGCTAATTGATTTACTGTAAAAGTCTCTTTTCATGGGATCACCACGGAGACAAAAAAAAAAAAGAAAGCAAGTTGACCCGACCTCCAGTAAAAGATGCCTAAAGCCAAGGCAGAGCTCGTTTAAAGAGCAACTTCATGTTTTACAGCTCAACCTTGGCAAATGACATCTCATGCAGTGAATTGATCCTTTGCAGCAGTGAGTTATGAAAGCCACAGCTGTTGTGTTTGTCAATGTCATTTTATGCTGCGGTTGCAGGTCTCTCTACTGAGAAGAGTTTTCATTTCAGAAAGGAAGAATCGGGCTAAATTAAGACATTTATCAGCCTGTTTCGACCCTTAACTGCCAACGTGCGTGACAGATTGAGCACATGTGTATCTCATCTCAAGTGAGGAAGTGACAAGTTTTCCTACATTCAACAAAAACTGATCTTCTACACTGATCCCTCTTGACTAATGCACAGAGTTCAGTCACTGCCAAGGTGTGATGGTGCCAAAGGTTTGTTTTAGAAAATCAAGAGTTTATTAAAAAAGGATCTTGGAAAAAAATGTCAAGGAAACTAATTTGTCTAATTAAATAAAAGCGCCTGCAGGGGCTCTCTGGCTTTTTGATTCAAAAGGGGCTACAAATGACAAATTGCTCTTCAGACTTAAGTGGCAAATATAACTTCAGGGTCAAAGACAATTAACCTAAAGAGACACAAGCATTTAAAGTAGAAACAGAAAGTTCCTGTGTAATCTTTTACAAGAACAGCTGTTTGCAATTTTCTTCCATCCTTTAATTTCCTAATTAATATTCCTATCACATCCACATCTCGCTCAGCATGTGGTGAGGAAAGATCCAGCGGGATGGGGATCAGGTGGTCAGATGTGGAGATGGGGGACAAAGAAGACAGGGTAACAAGACTGGGTGGGAGGAGGGGTGGGGGGGGGCACATGGACATCAGATGGCTTCAGATGGGGTGCAGCCCAGGAGAAGTGTTTGGGGGTGATCACAGCAGTTAATCAAGCGTATGAAACAGACTTGTGCTAGACAGGCTGCCACAAAAGACACAGCAGGCCACATATGGGTTAGCCATGTCCCTGGAGACAGATGTCATACCAGATGTGAGATCATTTCACTGTTTCCTCAAAGAGAATTTGCTCCTTTCATGCGTCTTTGTCAGAGGATATCGTGTGTTGTGTAAAACATTTGCACACTCTCACGCTGATAAAAAAGGATGGTCGAGTTTCTTCACATCATCTCGCTTTAGAACAGGAACTTCCCTTGATGAAGCTCTGATGACTATGTTTACCATAACACATAACTAACAGTTTCATACAGGACAATGGTTATTTATTTGTTGTACTGATGTGCACTTCCATTTCTACCATTTCCACTGTGAACACACCCGTTATTTCTTTCATTACTTAGTGAGGGTCTCTAATCAGACATTCTCACACAGTTAGAGAGAGTGTCTTCAGTAAATAGTATTCACTATTTGAGTACATTTGAGTATGAAAACCTATATTTACATAACAACATATCATGTGGAAGGATAGGGCTGTTTCAAACTGCGACTATATGTAAGCACAAGTACAAGCCTGGGCAGGGTAATGTGACATGTTTTGGCCGAGGATTATTTAAAAAATCCAAATCTGTGTTTTATGTGGGCTTTGGTTGCCTAGAGATTAGATTTCTATGAAAGGTAGCAGAGAGAAATGGAATTCATTGTGATTACAGAGTCACTGTTGCATTGCCAGTAGCGTACGTGAGAGAACTGAGGGAGTGAAAACACTATTACATTTTTTATTGTTGTTTGTTGTCAGGCGTACCGCAGCTATGACAAGTAAATTATACTGTGACTGAAACACATCGAATAATGACTGTGGTTCTTAAACGAGATGGAGGTAACAGGCATTACTTTTTTTTATGTAAAATGAATTTCATAAAGAAGCATAAAGACAAATGTCACCTCTTTTTCAGAAAGGTATGCAATCATTAACATTCAGAGCAGAGCAGCAGCCCTGGAGCTGGTCAGGATTCAGAGTTTTGACATTTCCAGTGGGAGGAAGCTTGCAGACAACTGGGTTTAAAAAAAGGAGATCTCTGATTGAAGAATGGTCTCCCTGTTCACTAGGACACCCAGCTGCCTCCAAAATTAGCCGCACCACAGCCTTAGATAGAAGTGGTAACAATGTCTGCAAGCGCGTGTCAAAGCGGTTCTCACTCTGTCTCTCTTTTTAAAAGACGATGCTCGCGGTGTCGAGTAACACCTGCTCACCCTGATGTAATTAAAGTAAATGTAATAAAGTAAATAACACTAGTCAATAATGAAATCAAATCTTGGAACTGTCATACAATATTGTTTTTGCCGGTAATGCAATAATGTGTCCGTGTAATGCATCACCTGGTTGCTGCCCTGAGTTTGTAACTTTTCTAAATGAAAAGAAAGTGTCAGTGAAGTTCATTTTACACTACTGTTTTTGAGTAAGTGTTGGGGGGCTAACAGCTACGCTACGCTGTCCTTCTCTCACTGCTCAAAGAGAATTCAGTCCATCTATCAGGAAGGCTGGCACATCCTGCATGACTCTACACATCTAATGCAAGCATCAAAGTTTATCTTAAAAGTAGGGGACATGATGCCTACTTGTACTAATAAAGCCATTTCAACCTTTTTCCTCTTTTAGTGGAAGTACAGTAGCAATGTGTAGCGTTCACTGTAAACATTGTTTTCATCGTGACAGATTAAGCCGACACAAGCAGAGTCTGCTGGGAACTCCGTGGTGAAGACGCAATTACTGACTAAGAAATGAGAAAGAAGTCAAGTTTGAGAAACAGAGAGAATTAAGAGAGGAGATGAGACAGATAGATCAAAAACTCTGCTGGTTTGACTTCAGAGCTCAACTAGAGAGGAAATATATGAACAGGATGTAAAGTGCATGGGGATTTTCCCTCTGCTGTGCACATGGCAATCAGAGAGAGTACAGGAGAATCACTGGAGCCTTTCACAGCCTTAATTATCTTTAGCTCCTCTCTTGTAGAAATGTTTCATGCATGGGAATGCTCAAATGTAATGAAATTCACTTTCTTAGTTCTTTCTTCTTTTTGGACACATGAAAAAAAGTCTGCATGTAAAACATAAAGTGATTTATTGTGAGACGGTCCAATTTTTTGCTGTTGTGGAGGCACTGTTTTTGCTTTTACTATCATCCAGTATAATTTTACTACTTAGCAGTTCACATTCATCCTGACTCATTCTCCTTACATCCGCTGCTCCAGTCAATACTAAGTGATCATAATGCATTTAGGTCATTGTTAAAGAGGAAATTGTTGTGGTAATCCAAAACAAACAGTTGGAAAAAAAAAAACAGTTTTATATTTTGGTTTACTTAACAGTGGCAAACTTCCTGTCAGCAACTTCACTATCACAGTGCTACAGTGATGTATCATCTGTGCATGAACACAGTTTTTAATATAATGCATTGTATGAGAGAGCACACAGTAAAAGCATGGACAGCAGCACTGGCTGCTATACACGGAAAACCAAAAATGACTGCAACATTTATTTTCTGCTGATTATGCCCCTGCTTTCTCTTCTTCCTCCAACTCTCCTCTCTTTCACTTCTCCATCTTCACCTCCCACTCTCTCTATAATCTGAGTCAATCAGGCTCATGTCTAACATACCACAATCACAGTGGGCTGATGTAAGAAAAGGTGACATGCCAGCCGCTTACAGGCCACCGACCAAAATCTCTCCTTGATATGTCGCAGCTTGTGAAGTGGACAGTGAGGAGGACAGGAAGTGTTGGGTGTCCTTCCTGGAACCCTCACTGTCACCATCATCATCACTGTCATCACATTATCTCTCATGTCCCATTTCAAGGTATTTTTATATTTATTGTAATGGTGAAGTGGCTGACGTCAAACAAGACAGTCCACTTCTAATTCAAGATCATTTTGGAGTAAATTAAAGGATAATTATGGAGATTTTCAAACCAACAATGAACTGATCTACTAACAAGTATTGTATGTTCATCCAAAGCCTGATATATCTTATTCCTAGTCCAAAAACTATTCAAAACTAAAAATGCTAGTTCATTGTGCTACATATTACAACCTCTTGACTTTGTGCCACATTGTAAATTTCTCAAAGAGCTTTAGTTGAAAGTCAAGAGGTTGTGATAAGTAGCACAACAAGCTAGCAAAGCTGTAAACAGAACCGTGTTCCAGCACATGCTCAGTGGCGTCTGCCTTACACAGAACTACTCTCCAGAGACTGAACTGTGATGATGTTACTCGTCTTTGGAGACCTTTCTAAACAAACTAACATGGCCATAATGATCATGACATCACCCAATGCAGCGGTGTGGCTCATTGATGTATTTTTAATAGTTTTTGAACGACGGAGGTCTACAGCACAGAGAAATGAGATATATCAGGCTTTGGATGCACACACATGACTTAATTATTGTTGCTTTGTCTCTGCACATGAGATATGTTGACAATAAGAAAAATATAGAAAATGGCCAGCCTTATCCCTTAAGCACAATTATGTCCAAAACAACAATATTTTGTCAAGATTTTTGATTAATTTGAAGATTAGTGACTTAATTGAGATGTAGTGAGCTCTAGAACAAAAAGCAGTTTTTCTTTTTGACATCATGTTCATGAAAACTACTTTTTAATATCACCAGGCATGACATTTATAGTTCTAAAATTCAGTGTGGCAGATATGAGTAAATTGTGGATTGAACTGATGCAATGGGAGGTTGTTTCACTTTTTCTGTGAGATGACACACATCTGAAGTACAAAGATGAGCTACATCTCATACTGAAATGAAACACACACACAAACACTGATTTTCCATCAGCAATGTATCAAAATAAAAACGCTGACGAAAACTCCAGATTCAAGTGCAAATACTAGGAAAGTTTTGACTGTCATTCCATGTCTTGTCTCTGTGACCATGGCTGTCAGTGAGTAACAAAATGAGCGCAGTGACGCCAGACACAACTCACATCCTGTCTCTTACATGATTCTAATAGGACAGCTGTACAGAGGGCATCCTGCAGCATCTACTGTATGCTTCTAACCCACATACATTTGCACACAGCCTTGGATCTGGGTGACCTGAACAGAGTATACCCTCAGGACAGCTGCCTACCACTAAGAAGATTCTTCATGTTTAAACAATCAACAAAACTAGAATGTATTAAACTACCTCCAGATTGTCCATTTTGTCTACGTTGCCCAATGTGCCTGGGAGACCTCACAGAATTATCATTGCTTCGAAGGTGGTTTTCTACTCAAAGGTCAAGGCAGGTCAAGATAATTACCCTCCGTACACCATGAGTCACACACAGTCTCACACAGTCACTGCCCCTTGTCATTCCAAAAGCCTCCAAGAAGTAAAAAAGTAAAAGAAAAAAAGAGGGATGAAGATAATTCTCTTACCTGTCCTGTGACTGTTCCTCATACATCCTCTCCTTTCCCTCTTTGAAGAGCCGGATGGCTCGTTTGGATTTCTTCATAAGGCTATCGATGTAGATTTTAAAGTACTCATTCTCACTGAGCTGTGTGAGTCTCTGGTTCTCCTCGTATTTGCCCAGTATAAGCCGCAGGTGCTGGTAGGCATCAGGTAAGATATCCAGGATGTACGGCGGACTGTTTTTCAGCTGGAGTCTGGGATTTTGGCAGAGGCGGACCTGAGGCAAAGAAATCCATTAATGAATACTTGCTGGATGCTTGAAGATTTAATTGTGTTTACTGCATTATAGAAAGTGAGCCAGTATTTGACACAACAACTAAGCAGGATCAGATCAGGACGCTGATTTGCTGAGTTTTGATTTGACTTCTTGAAACAAAGCCACGCTGGCCATCAAAAACATTGGATGTTTGGAAACTGGGGTCAAAGGCAAACTCTAAGATGAGTGAATGCAAAGACTATAATGCAAATTACTCTCTTACTTTTATTGCAGAGACACATCTCCATCTGGCTGTATACAGCCAACTCACTAGTGATGCTGTCAGTATCTTTATACAGTATCTGGTTTAATGAATCAGTCTTCTCCTGTTCTTGGACACATCATCAGTGATGTATCATATACTTTGACAAACATGTACTAGACAAGATGTGTAACATTAGGATGTATCAAACAACTGCTTGAATTAATCTAAAACACCATCTGAAAATATGAGCCGGGAACAAATGTGCACCCCATTAGCATTAGCCCCACCTCTCCATGTGCATCTACAACAAAGACTGTGTCTGCTGCCATCTGGCATGCAGGCCCGATGGGTTTATCACTCTTAACTTACAACTTTGTCCATGAGCTTCCAGGTTTTCTCCACAGTCCGCCGGTCAGCAGCAGCTTGTTTCGGTGGTCCCACTGCATCCTGGATGGCATCAATGATGCCTAAAATCCGACCTTTACTTCGGTTTGGTCCACGTCCGCCAGGGTTTCGGCCACTGAGAGCAGTTGCCATTTCCTATACACTGAGACAACAAAAGGAATTATTACAGTCAGTTTTTAACACATTAGCAGCTAATAAAAAGCAGTTACCCCATATGGAAAATAATACATTTCTGATCGTATGCATAAACACGCTGTAAGTCAGCATTTTAACCTCACTCACTGTTACAGTAAACTGAAGGTTTTTTCAGTTAGTAAAATAATCACTTACAGTTATCCTATGGCTTGTTGTATGATGTTATGTTACCTTATTGTCGGTTGTTTTGCTTTTAAGAGAGAACTCCTCAACTTTCAAGTGAAACTAAAACGAGCCTCACCTCTCTGGTTCGTTAGTTCTGAGGAACTGTTACGACAGCTCAAATGCTTATGTCATTACCATTGCTTTTCCCATAAGTACTGTGCAACAGATACCTGAAAGGCCTATTTGTGTTTGACTGATGCTTGTGAAAGGGACTATTTCAGAGGTCTCCACAATGACCAGTCCCAGTGTCATTTTATTTACTAGAGGTCTACATGATGAGAGAATGTATACGGATGTCTTTACTGAATAGAATGATCATTCTCCTTACTACAACCATATTCACCTACAGTACAGCAGTGATGTACAAAACAGAACTTCTTTCCAATCCTGATGGGCTACTGAGTAGGCTTCGTTGTTTTGTGCATATACCTAGTTGGTCCTTGACATGACAGCTTTGGAACCTCTGCTTTACTGCTATTTTCCTCCCTCAAGAGCTCACTGATGATCATGTAATTTTCACATATTAATACCACAAATGAAAGTGTACCCAGATGACACAAAACAAACTGCTGATTTTTTACTCAGCCTCTTAATCTTGTTTCTGGATAAGTCTACAGTTAACAGTGGTCAAGCTGGACTTAGTGTGCTAGTATACTTTATGTTTACATGGTGATCTGACGTCACTCCGTTTTGCTGTTATTTCAGTACCATCCTATAATTGTTGGGGTACAACTATTGTTTCCTGGGGGGTTGATTTGATCAGCGACTGTGACTGAGCTGCCAGAGCAACTCACACGAGCCAGTGAAGCCCAGAACAAGAGCTCCTTTACAGTCACTGTGGCTTCATCAGCAGGGAAAAACACCAAGTCCTAACTTACCAAACCACCAGGGAATGTCTGCTGGGATCCCTGTTCAACTCGGTCCACATCCAGCGCACAAAAAACAAGGAGTGTCCAAGTGTCCAGAGGAAAAACGTGTCGGGAAAAGTGTCCAGCGTGTGTAATCCTGTTGCTTCACAATAAATCCTCCATATTTAAAGTCGTCGTATAAAAGCTGTTCCTCACTAGCTGTCGGAGGAGTTGGATAAACGCGAAGCTGGGAGGTCTGTACACTATGTTTTGTACAGAGACATCAGTGTAAAGTTAGCTATTGTAAAAACTGTCACATCCACCTACATATTTCAAAATAAAGCCTCAATTCAGGCGCACAATCATTTACACACAGCCTAATATGCATTATTCAGTCAGTCTGTCCCTATCAAATGTGATCGTTCATTTAAATGTTTTAATCATTATATTACCCTACTCTTCCCACAGCTTTTCCTTCTCACCCAACAGTGGTGGATTCTCCATCTTTATATTGAAACTCTTTCATTACTTCCTGTGCTGTCAGTCGATGTTGGCTGACTTGACGCAGCTGTTCCAGCGGTAGGAGGGTCAATGGGAGTATGAAGCAATATTTTCCAGGAACCACTAACGCAATGACAGAAGCGACCAGACACCCATCGGTGCTCTGTGAGGATGTCACTAATGTCAAGTTTGACAGACTCAGTGAGAACAGCCACATCCGGCTTCAACTCTCAAGATAAAAGGCTTTTTGATGACCCCCAGGGGACAAAGTTGATAACGACATAATATTGTAAGACCAATATTGGTCTCGAATGTTTCCATCTTGAGCTTTATAATGCTTTCAAAAGAAATTTTTGTTCATTTGCACAGAGTTTGTAAAAACTCAAACAATATCAACTGGCGACTTATGGTGATTATTTTTCACAACATCTATACATATGCTTACAAACAAACATTTAAGACTGTTGAATGAGTCGTTAGCTAAAACATTAAACATGAGCGTTTTTGGTGTTTTACTTCCGGGAAAATGTATCTTTCATGCCTTTATTTTGGAGGAAAACGGGCCCAACTACTGTGTTGTTCTCGTTTTATGTTGGTGACTTGATGCAGCAGCAGAGGGACGGACGGGAGAAGAGCCGCTCCCAAAGAAATCCACACAACTCCTTTCACTCTGAACAAACGAGCAGTGTTGTACCGGAAATGACACAACAAGTGTGGGTGTTAGAAAAATGCAAAGTACCATAACTGGGTATGGAGGCAACATTTATTATTACAGTTACTTGGAAGTAAGTGCAAAAAAAGGAAAAGGGAAAAGTAAAAGAATCAAATTAAACAAGTAATAAAGTTTAGAATGATAGGCTACCACACCATTTTAATCCTGAAAATATAAAGATTGTAAAACAATTAGTGCCATAGAATTACAGGCTTATCATTATATATGACAACACGGTATTAAAATACAGGAAGAAGTCCCATGGAAGCTAATCCAGTCACACTAATATTCCAGCCATCTGATAATAATAGAAAACAAACAAACACAAATCTGACAGAAACTGATGTGAGTTCAGTGTGATAAAATATTCATCTACAGGGCTCATATTCCCCTTCTTGCTATATTTACATATTTCACTTTCATGTATTTATGAATTTAAATATAAAATGTATCATATACTAGATACTTTTCACAGACATAAAAAGGCACAAATATGCTGCTGTAAGTAGACACAGTACCACATCATCTATATGCTAATGTGTAAATGTGTCAACACACTGAGTGACAGTTGGTCAATCAATAATGTTCCCAAGCCTTGTGACCCTGCTGTTAAAAAGGTCTTTAATATTGAATTTGTAATGGACCTGAGGGCCCTTTCCAAAGACACTACTGGTGGTTGACCAAGACATGGTTGTTTTATTGGATCCTTATACAATGTTTGTAAAAGTGTAATAAAAGGTATTAAGTGTATTTTTTGGCAAAATGGAAGTTATCACTATATTGACATGTGTGATTCTAGTGAAAAAACTTTTCCAGTGAAAAACATGCAGTCTTCACTTAGAGACTATTTTTACAGAGGAGTACAGAGGACTGATAGAAAGCTTCGTCACATGGTGCAACATTAATCACCTGAGGCTCAATATCAGCAAAACCAATGAGCTTGTGATGGACTACCAGAGGAACAGGAGGCCTCCTGTCCTGGTTGTCATCCAGGGAGAGGAAGTAAAGAGGGTGGACTCATACAAGTACCTTGGGAAAGCAAAATGCAAAGAAGCTACAAATTCAAAAACGTGGATACTTCACACACATCAAACCGGCAGCACAGGATATCTGTACAATCACAGTTTCAATTTGGGAACCCAAGATTAGTGTCACCAATTCATATCCAACCAAATGTGAAATATGGTCACAATCTCCCCTTCTGTTCCTGAGTTATGGCATTGAATAATGGCCAGAAACGTGTTTTTGCAGAACATTATGATATCACAGTAAAGTTGACCTTTGACCTTTTGGGTATAAAATGTCATCATTTCATCATTTTATCCTATTAGACATTTCGTTAAACTTTGTCATAATTAGAACATGAGTTCTTGAGTTATAGCCAATAACGTGTTTTGTGAGTAGGGATGTGCAGAGAGCCCGGTATTTGTATTTGTATATATATTTGTTGAGGCAGCAACATTATTTGTATTTGTATTTTTATTCGAATAAAAGTGGAAAGAGGCTTAAAAATCCTGTTTTTGTGTAGTGTGTACCATGTAGGGAGGAACTTCAAAGGCGAGTCTTGCTTTGCACTTTTCATTTATAGCCTATTTTTTACAACCTAACTTTGTGGAAAGGAGAAGGGGAACAACAGGTTATGGAGAGTCCCTTGAGAGCATTTCACTTGTGTCAGTAGCTCAGCTTTATCTCTGGGGAACACCCCTAACTCTGGGATTGATGTCCAAAGTAGGAAATGTGCGTCATGTAGCAGGTGGATGTGACTCCCCTCGTTGAGACTTGCTGATAGACGCAAAATTTGAGCAGGAGAGACTGAGATAGTGATGTAACCAACCTGCACCCTGGTATTTGACATGAGGTCACAGTGACCTTGACCTTTGACCACCAAATTCTAATCAGTTCATTGTTGAGTCCAAGTTGTGCTAAATTTGAAGAAATTCCCTCAAGGCGTTCCTGAGATATCATGTTCACGAGAATGGAACGGACGGATGGACAACCCAAAACCATAATGCCTCCAGCAACGGCTGTTGCTGGCGCGGAGGCAAAAAAAATGAAATGATGTTTCAGATATTAAATTTTTATTTGACACTGTACAGCTAAACTTGCCTACACTTTCTTTTCAGTTATTTGTCAATATGGTAGGCCTAATCTTGACATCAAACACAGGAATGCTGTAACAAAGGTTGTGCAGGTGGCCAGTAGAAAAGCTGTAGAGCAGTTAAGTATCTTCTGTGATGTATAAAACGGCTGGGTGTTAAGTTTAGTGAATGTAATTGTGTCTGGCTGTGTGCATCCCTGTCATTCCTTAGTGTTTCAGTTCAGTCTGACTGCTGCCCGAGAAAAACATAGAAGGATTATTTTATCTCTTCTGACTTTGACCTCATAAAGTCATAAAGTTTGTTGATCATGATGTCATTTGTCACATGCTGCTTGCCTGAACTTTGCACTGGCTTAATGGTTTGTTTGTTTGTTTGTATGCTTTGAGTCATCTGGAGAGATTAATAAATTAGGCTGAATCTTGAATGTCAGGTGCAAGTGAGGTCACAAATTCAGATAAGTGACCCAGACAGCTGGTGTTACTCTCCACCTCTACAATGATGAACTCTAGGCAGCATCAAGCTGTCTTAAATGGTCTTTAAAGCACGATGGAACCAACCAGGACAGCTTTTTTGAACCAGCTGATTCTGAGATAATTTCATACCAGACTGGTATGTGTTTGGAATTTAGGAACAAAAACACAGACAATAGGATAAAATCAGCAATTAAAATCACTGAGTCTGACACTGACATTAAAACTCAGCTTTGTGCAAAACCTCATTATCCAAATCACATTTTGATATATTTTTTAGGTCTGTAGCCCAGTAGAGGGCGGTGTACTCCAAAAGAAAAGAAAACTGTTAAAGTTAAAACAACTTATCAGGGGTTTAAAAAAAAAAAGTGTTGTCATTACAGTTAAAAGGTTTCAGTCTCATGAGATGGTGGCTATATGTCTTTCACTGAAATTTTGATTTATTATCCAGTAGATAATTTCACTCTCTAAATGGATGGCTGACAGTTACACTAGGCTGTAAATTGGTAGTGTGATATTAAATTAAATATGGGAGTAAAATTAAGCGTGGATGAGTGGTAATTTTAAGTGAAATAGTACTGTTGCATGCAGAGATTAGATTATTTGTCAAGTCTCTTGTTTCCAACTTGTGTAAATGTGAATGTACAGTATTTGCAAAAAGTAAAAGTGAAGTGTTCTAAAAAGGATTTTTGACTTTTATTATATAGTGATAGCCTGGGTCAATATAAGCAGACCCAAAAAAGTAACTGACAAGTCAATGTACAGCACCAGTCAAAAGTTTGGACACACATTCTCATTCAATTGAATGGGAAGGTGTGTTAAACTTTTGACCAGTTTGGAGTACAGTTTGACTGTACAATTGGGCAAGGTATGCTCAAAATTGCATTTACATTTACACAGACAGTTAACCAAACAGCATTTGATCATAAAGAAATACTGTCAGATTAACTTTCTGTGTAAAAGCATATAAATGACCAGTCAACCAATGTACAGCTGGTCCAAGTGGTGCTACAGTCAAACATAATAATGTATCTATACAAACACATTTAGGTTAGCTCAGGGTAAATCATGTGGGTTTAACTTCACAGTGCATGATAAAATCTCATCTATATGTTTGAGATCCACACCTTCAAAACATTAAAAGGAAGGAATGGGGAATTTAAACCACAAATATTACTTTTAACCTAAGATTTACATCACACTCACACAATCATTGACATATGGAAAGCTGCAGCTCTAGGCCAGTCAGGAACCAAGAGTGTGGTAGAATTTGAATTGGAAATTCCCAGTTGTCCACAAAACCAATATGTCTGTAGTGTTTCTGGGAAGCTGCCTTCACATGACTCTGATCCACTTATTTCCACAGACAGTCAGAGAAATATTTCAGTCTAGTTTTACACGTCATACATTTTCCCAGATTTCCCTCTTTTCATACAGTGTAACTCTGTATGATTCGAGTCTAACCTAGATTAATATAACCTGAAACAAATAAAAGGTTAAACAAATATTAAATGTAATGTAAGCCAATTAAATGGCATTAGTTATTCAGTTAATTAATGATAACAGACATTAGTATTTACATAGTTTTACTTTGCTATTTTACTTTGTGTACTGTTCCTTTTACAAGTGCAGTGGTAAACGTTTGTATTTTTCCATTTTGGAGGAGATTTTGAGTTTTTAACATTTTTTTGTTGCCCGTAGCTAAGTTAAGACAGTGGGAATACGTTTTAGGTTGTATTTTTAATTGGTTTTCTTTGTGCAAAGTGAATTAAGAAGCTACATGCAACAGCCATAGTCATGTGTAGCATTGTTAGTGTGCGTCATTACAGGGTGCAGTTCAGATTAAATTAACAATTAACTTGTATTTAGGTGCTAGTCCCAGCCAGGTACTTAATTTTGTTACTAAATGTGTAAGAGAACTTAGAACTCAGTTAACTCAAAGAAAAATGAGAAATTAAATAACAACTTAAAGGACCAAATAGGTAAAAAAATTTCTGAAATTTGGGTTTTACTTTTGAATGTTTTCAAGGAATTTAAATGTACAATTCCTCTGTATGTGTGAAATGTGTGATTTGACACCAATTTATGTGTATGTCTACTCCAAATTTTCTTCATAAATAAGCCAATGGTTTGAATTTAGCTCTTGTGTTTTATTTAGCCAGAACACAAAGTGAATATCAGGAACATCACAACAATATACAAAGTCAATGCAACTGAGGTTATTAAGTGTCTTTGCAAGTTGAAAATGTTTCAAGTTAAGTGAAAAATCAAAAGTTACGTTCTATAACCTTGAACCTTAGTTACATTTGTAACTCTTGTTCGATTTCATTCTTCCTTACCGCCAAAGATGGTATGAAATACCTGGATGACCCATACCAACACGGTCACAAGGAATCTGTACTCAGTTGCAGACCAAAGGAGCAGACAAGACCACTGTCACCACAGAATGGGGGAAGGCCACATTAACTCTGTAGAGGCAGGCAAAGGTACAGGAAGAAGCCCAACAAGCTGCGGCACAGATGTCACTCAGTGGAATACCCCTCAAGGGGGCCCAAGATATGGAGACACTCATGGTTGAATGACATTTCACCGGGGGGACCTGGAGGCCCCTGAGCCTGTATGCTTAAGATACGGTGTCGACAACCCATTTTGAGAGCCTCTGTTTGGACAAGGCAAGGCCTGTGCCCTCTATAATAGACCATCAGATAAGAGTGCATTAGACTTCTGGAACCCAGCCGACACATCTATGTACTGTCTCAGAGCCCGAACAGGACAAAGTAGGCTGGCACTAGGAAGCAGTTCCTCTGCCCCTGGCTGCGGCTCGAAAACTGCCTAATTGATAGGCTGATTGATGTGAAAAGCTGAAATCCTCTTAGGAAGAAATGAGGGGTTGGCCACATGGTAACCCCAGACCCATCAGAATTCCAACACCAATAGTCCCTGGCAACAGACGGGGTGCGAAGCTCACTAACTCTCTTTGCAGATGCAAAAGCGAGAGAGCACCTTTCAGAAAACAGCTCAGAGGATGTGACCCCACAGTTCGCCTGTCCACCAAAACATGTTGAGCCAAGATGGCAGATTGATCAGAAGAACTCAGTCTTCAGCTGAAGGTGATCTGGGTGAGGATGCCAAATGCCTCCTCCCCAGCTGTGACAGAAGATCTTGTCTCAGCGGGAGAGGCCAAGGCACTCTGTGAGAAGCCATTGAGAAGCCAACGGATCACAGGTAAGTAAGCCACCAGGAGCACTGTGTGGTTGAATCTGTTTATTTTATGAAGTATCAACATGAGTAGTTGAAGTAGAGGAAAGGCATGTAGGAGGCAGTCTGGCCAGGGGTGTGCCAGCAAATCCTGCCCCAATAGACTGGTTGGATCCAAGAGGGAGAACCACAATGGACAGTGTGTTGATGTTTCGGAAGCAAACAGATCAATGTCCACTCTACTGTACCTCTCCCAGATCATCTGAACCACCATTGGGTACAGTCTTCACTTACCCGGAGGGGGTTTTTGGTGGGAAAGCATGTTCACAGCCTTGTTCTGCACACCTGGCAAATGCATTGCCTTGAGACTTGCAAATCAAGGTGAGGCCCTCCAAAGAAACCTTTGAGCCTCCCGCAGGGACTGACTTGATTTGGTGCCCCCTTGGTGGTTCACATGATAAACTGTCGAAGTGTTGTCTGACCGAACAAGAACATATTTCCCTTCTGAGAAAGGAAGAAAATGCCTGAGGGCCTCTGCTGAGGACCTCAGGTTCCCCTGACTGTCCTGCAGTTCCATACAGCACCCTAGCCTGAGAGGGAGGAATCTGTTACCACTATCTTGTTTCTCCAGGGTTCTAGAGAGGGGCAATATGAGGGTTAAGATATTATTTGGGCGAGAGCCCAAATTGGAGCACCCAGAGCTAGACAGACAAAACAAAGAAACTGCCTGTGGTGGGATGCCACTGTGGTGGGATGCCACTGGCACATGGAAATAAGCATCCTTCAAGTTGTTGATTGTAAACCAGTCTCTTTCTGCCTGGCATTACTCAGCAAACTGTTGCTTGACTTTCACTTGCACACTATGCTCCAAGGCCTGTTGGGCTGCAGGCCCAAACATCTGGCCTGGAATGACAGGCAGTGTGCAAAGTGTCTTCTTGCACCCTCTGACAAGGGGGCCTGGGCAAGCCACACTAGGTACTGGGCCAAGGTCAAAGTTCAAGTTCAAGTTCAAGCCAAGCTCTCTGGTCATGAAAGCAAACGCTTGTATCGAAGCATCACTCAGGCTCTGTGTTTGGGCATCAACTCCGGCAGTCTGGAGGGTCTGCAATAGAGCTAGAAAAAGGTGAGAAAGAAAGTTTCCAATACGTTTCCAGTATGTCCTCTGAACTGCTATATCATAACTCTTGTTGAGGGGATCATCAGTCAGGGCCAGCTGAAAGCATATGCCATGTAGGCTGTCGCCTATGGCGCAACCTTATCTGGTGAGCGCTGCCCTGCTGAAATAAAACACCATAGACCAGATTAAGTTGGTTGCTGGTTTTAGCTGGTCTTAGCTGTTTTTTCAGCAGGGTGGTCCCCCTCAAAGGAAATAATTAAATAAAAAAAAATAAAAATTGAGGTAAAAAATGAACAAACACATAAAGAAAGAGAGAAATAGGCCTACACTTTGCACCCCTGTTCCACACAATGTTTCATCTGTCCTGCACCTGTATTGTGCACACTGAAAAATAGGGATGATGCATCATAGACAGACAAAGTCTGTGACGAGATGTCAAGAAGCAGATATCCACATTTTATTTCATAATGTAAAGGTTCAAACCTTCAGGTGCGCATGGAAGAAAATGGAGAAAAGAGGAGGAGGAAAAGAAAGCCCAATATAGAGGTATGTCCTCTTATGTTAACATTAAAATGCCATTTTGTGTGTAATATTAGATGTTTCATTTGTAGCAGCTAGCTAGCTAAGTATTAATAAAGCTACTGGTAGATAATAACGGACTGATGGACTCAGATAATGTCACAGATTGAAGGATATGATGACTGAATGACAAGTCAGTAGTTAGCTATCTGGATAACTGCTCCTTCCCACAACGTAAGGCATTGTACTGAAATTTCACTGTCCAATATCAGTGATAATGGCTAATGCTATAACGTTATCCATAAAAACGTAGATTTCTGCACTGAGTTGCACCAGATGACCCACTTGGCATCATAACACATCGTAGTAAGCTGGATCAATACTGAAATATCATATCAATAAATTAGGTCTATGTTGGAAAATGGCAGCAATTAGAGTTATGTTGTAACTTATCTCCATGGTGCAAGCTTTTATTTTAGTAATGCATAAATCACAACTTAGTAATAATTTATGTTATAACTAGGCTAAGTTTTAACTTGCTGGTGCAACAGGCTGCAGTATTTATTTTTCCTGCTCTGCAGCTACATGTGTTTGCTTGTAACAGGCTGATATCTGCTCTGTAACTGCCCAGATGCTCTCAGGAAATATATGCAGAAGCCTCCAGCTGCTGGAGAAGTTACATCTGATCTCCCAACTACACCACTCTTAAGCAAGTCAGTTCAGCCAGTTATTTGTGGTCTCTGTGTAACTGATAATACACTGCTATGTTGTCATTATTATTATTATTATCATTATTATTATTATTATTATTATTATTAAATTAAATAAAGTTTATTTGTACAGTGCTACTTTATATGCAGTAGAATGACACAAAGGACTTAGTGCAGTGGTGTAACAGTCTGGATGTTCTGTATGTTTGAATATAGCTGCAGGTCAAGCAACATCTAACATCATATCAAGCACTCCAGCTACCTGCAGTGAAACACAGCCTGCACCAGGTGAGTTCTGTTCATTGTATGTTACAGCTGCAGTTATGTAACTAATGTCAATATGGACAAATCCAGACACATTTATGCTATAATTCTATCAAATATTCACAATCAGTTATGAACATATGTAACTCATCCTGTACATTTGGAATGTTTTGTCCATTTGTCCACAAATGGATGCTAGGGAATCTATTTTTATTATACCAGTACTTTGGCCAAACCTTTATATAATAATTAAAAGTTATTATAATATTATAATTAAAATACTAATAATCAATATTAGACTGGAACCATCTATATTTATTCAAGTTGTCTACAGGACACATTTAAGGTAGAATAATTTATTCCCATCAAAAATAACTTAAACCAAATCCTAATCCAGCCTAGGGCACCAAAATGGCTAGAACCGGCCCTGTCATCAGTGATTCTACACTGTGGGCATGGACAACGAGCATCTGATCTAAGAGTTTCATCTGGATATACTATCAGAGAAGCAATGGAAGCATCCATGGCAGGCATCTAGTCTAGACCATACTGGGTGGCATCTTCCATGGCAGCCAAAGCCTGCAGTCACTTGCTAGGTGGAGGAACACCTTGGGCTCTCGTCAGCACCTCTGAAGTTCATCAGTGTATGGCTCAGAGGGTGGAACTCTGAAGGCACATGGTTGTGGGGTGTGCATGAAAAAGGTGTTAGAGGGAGCAGCCTCTATAGGAGCAGCATCCAGACCAAGCTGTGAGATGGGCAATTGGATCACTTGCTTAACTGTGGGAAGACCAGTCTCAGCGTCCCTCAAGCAGTCTGCTCCTGACCCGCGAGAGCCTGTCATTGAGGGAAAGGGGGACCCCCTCTCCAGGTACTCCTGTTCTCCTGCTTGCCTGTAAGTAAAAAAATTCCCTGAGACTGCAATAGATAGTGTGTCCTCATCATACTGGCTAGCAACAGAGGGTAAAGTAGCTAGGTCATCACTCTCATCATATGTCTCTGAGTTTGCCCAGATTAAGGCCCTACTTCTTATTTTACAGTCTGGCGGCCCTCTGGCTGCTTCAGAGCTGCCAGACTGTAAAATAAGAAGAAGGGCCTTAATCTGGGCAAACTCAGAGGCCAATATGTACACTTTAAGGGCCAAAGGTTCATCACACTTCCGTTTCTTCTGAGCGCTGGAGGCGTCACCCTGTGTGTGCCTGTGGCACTTAGAACCTGAAGGAGGGCTGAATGCAGGCATTCCTCAAAGAGGTAAGCCTGCCTCAGTGATGCCACGTCAGATTTGGCCAACCTCGCAGTTCTCTCTGCTAACTGCATGCAGCTGCAATTAATGTAAGAATTCTCTGTTAGTGTCTGTCTCAGATGTTCAATGCCAAGGCACGATGGGCATCTGTCACGGCCATCCTCTGGGCTGAGAGAGACGAAGTAGGAGTTACGAATGGAGAGCATAATCGCTGTATGGCTAGCGATGTAGCAGTAAAGCAAGAAAACTCAGCTACAAATCCAATTAAACCAGCACCTATATTGCTGTGAGGCTAGCGATGTAGCAATGGAGCGGGAAACACTTGGCTACAAATCCTGGCCCCGTTTCTGGCCATTCACACAGGTGACCCTGTTAGGTATAATTACATGTAATTACCATTAACAGCGGTAAATCAGTGGCCAAAGAGCGAAACAAAACACTCACCACCACAGATCCCACAAGCTAATACAGCACATGACAATTCACCCGCAATGAGCTGACGCTCTAAACAGTTAAGTTAGCAAGGCATGCCCGCCAGGGAAATAAAGTTGGCTACTTACCTGGAAAAGTCCAACGCTTTGTGGTTGGACTCCCGGCGGAGATGAGCACCGGCTACGCAGCCTCTGGAGGATGGAACGTAGCTCCAACTGACATACTACTGGCATAAGTAGTAAAGCACTGATGCTAGCTAATGCTAACAACATACACAACCTGCGCATTTAGGCGAGAAGATGAAAAGGAGACAACTGCTGGGTGCCAGGCATCTTTATTAGGTTTTTATTATCACCCAGGTCACATGTGTGACTTTATTGGTATTATGGTCCGACCTCCTGCGTATGCTAGCAATGCATATCTTGGTATTTTATACTATCTCTGGCGGTCAGGAAGAATGAAATAGAAATGCACATATCGCGTGACTTTGTGAATGTGCTTCATAAATGTGCCCAGACGAGAGGAAAAGAGACAAAGACTGGAGGGAAATAACAGAAAGAAGTCTCTGGTGAGCTCTGACATCAGTCAGAGGCTGAACTGAATACAAACACACAAACACAATAAATGCATCTGTTGCTAGTTAGCTTACAGCTAATGTAAAGTTGGTAAATTGGCTGTTTGGGACAAATAAACACAAACGCACGAGTAATGCAAGGCCAAAATTCACTTATTCCTGAGTTCTAGTTATAAGCTGCTCCTCTGAACCTCTGAGTCACATATTACTAATATGTAGAACAATGTTTGATAGAATACGTTTCAGTAATGAAATAAATGATTAATTCAAGAATAAATGAATAAATTCAAGGAATGATCAGTGTACTGCTTCTGCCATTGGGAAAAATGATTATTCAATTATTCAATGTTTACATACAGTACATCAGGAGAGCTGAGGGAAACCCTGGACACCAACCCAAACATAGACCCCACCCTTATCAGCCAAGAGCAGACCCACAGAGCAAGATGTCTCACCACGCAAACCTCCCCTACCATCCAATCATACGCTCACATACTGGGTGTTACATTTCTCCGACAGCCAGACATGGTGGTCATTGAACATGTGGAGGGAGGAGATATGCAATGTTTTGAAGATAATTGTGCCAGTTTGCCTCATCTCCACAGATCTCTGAGTCAACACCTAGGCACAGCAGCACAGAGCTTTCTCAGACGACTTACTAAAATGTCTCTTGTCTTCTAGGACTTTCAGTCTAACATGATATAATTGTTTGTGTTCGCACACAGCTCAAGACAAAAGGAAGCTGAGGTAAGTAAAAGTTTATAAATTTGCAAAAGTTCAATACACTGATGTGTATATGAATATTTTGTGACTTTTAATGGATATACTTGTTCTAATTACAGTAAATATGAGTGTTTTTTGTGTGTTTTTTAATTACTTTTTAAATCTTATACTGTTCCTATTCAGGTCCGTGTTCTGATGGGGAACCCCAGTTTTGAATTTGTAATGCAGAAACATGGCCACATCAAGAGACAATGGTAAATCTAATTTTTGCCTCAAAATGGTTTGTTTTTTGGTTCTCAACAGCAAACATACGGGTATTCTTAAAATTTCACCATGAATGGTTATTTTATGATAAATATGCATTCAAATGATGGCACAAACTGCCAGTGTTTACATTTACTGCAAACATGTGCCAGTAATGTTAAGTTTCTCAAAACTTTTCAGTGTGATTGCAAAACCCATTGCAAATGTTTGATACATAGGCTTTTGCAGCAATGAAATGCTGAATGAAATGAAATGAAATCCAAACTTGAAACTCCTTCAGGAGAAATAACCACCAAATTTATTTGTAGTGGAAACCTTCCTGGAGGAGTTCAGGGAGCAGATCATTGCTGGGGTGAGATCACCTGGAGTGATCATACAGGCCTGCATCTCACAACAGCTGTGCACACACACGGAAACAACTGCCATCACTGGAGCTCTGACACCACAGAATCAAATGAGGGAGCTGTTTCATGTGGTGGAGGAGGGGAACTCACAAACCAAAGCTAGCTTCTACCAGATACTTTCACAGGAGGAACCTGAGCTTATGGCTGATTTAGGTAAGACAAACCTGTTAAAGCCTCACATGGCATGTTTTGAACATGAGTATATTGTTGTGAAATTAAATGTGTTACCTACAAGATACAACAAATTTAAAAGATCATGACCATGGACGACAGGAATGTCTCTAACTGTGCTGTTAGTTTTTTAAATACCAACATATCAACTAAACATTGTATTGAACACAGTATTTGCATAATATGAGCTACCAATGTTTTAAAAAAAATACCTGTAATACCTTGTAATGGAGTATTATTAGACTGTAGTAAAACTACTTTTACTAAAGGATCTGAATAGTTAAATCAGTTTAATCAATTAGTTATGGAAAGACTGTGGTCATGGTTTAAAGATCCCCACCAGAGTCTAATGTTTTTTTCCACAAAAATAGTTAAATTACATTGTTAAAATTATTAACAAGGTAATTGGGTATTCTAAAAAACATATACTTCCTTCTCTCTCATTGAAAAATCCTGAGGAATATTGTTCATTTCAAACATTTAACTGCATGGCACAAGACGTCTCCTCCTTCAGTCACAAGTCCATTCTCAGTGTGCACTGGAGGATTTAACTTTCCACATTTATTGCCTGTGCAAATTGAATGTTACACTACTTCCTTTATCTGAACTTAATGCAGGTGGGCATGTACAATATGGCAAATCAGTTGAATATAAATATCTAGTCATTTGTCATATATCTTGTTAACAGTATCACCAATTTTAAAAAAATCTAGTCGTTTGCAGGAGACTGGAAGTATTATTCCTTGCTTTTCTTTATGTTAAGTCCTGTTTGTCGTGATGAGAGTGATGACCTAGCTAAGTCGTGTGTCATTTCTTGTCCTGCCTGTCCTCCTTTTGTGTCCTCCTTTTGTTACAGAAGAGGATAAACATGCTAGAATTTTTTTTTTTCAATTGTCTTTCTACTTGTTCCACTCTCTGTTGTAAAAGGCTTGGTTTAACAGAATTTGGGTGGCTTCTCAGCAATTGTCTCTTTTGTTGGTCATTTGTTAAACAAGTGATATGTACATTTTCTTGACCAACAGAGCAAAGACAACAGCGCAGCAAGATGACCCAAACAGAGGAAACAATGGATGACACCAACCGATTAGAAGACAAACAAACAAAAGTCCACATTAAAAACAAAATGGAGATTATCAAAAGACAAAGGCAACTGACATGTCAGGTAATGAAGGAGATTGAACAAGTTTGGGAGGAGACACAGAGAGAGAGAAATGAAACTGAATACCTAAAGACAAAGACAGAGCAGCAACAGGAGGACATCGACAGGCTGACAGCTGAAAAACATGAGCAGTGCTTATTAATAAACAGGTTGAAATTACAGATGTTAAATGTTACTGAGAAACTCAAGGAGAATAAAAATGAAGCCACTCAAGAAAAAATACAACTTTTGCAAATGTGGACTGAAATACACCAAGAGAGGGAAGCTCTGGAGAGAAGACATGGTGAGATCATCAATGAGCGATACAAGTTAGAAGTGATCATCAATGAAAAGACAAAATCGCAAGAAGGTCAGAAAGAGCCCAACCAACAGATACAGCAAGAGCAGGAGAAAATGGAGATGGATGACAGTCTTCAAAGTCTAATAAACAAGAATAAGAAAATAATGCTCAGAGCACAGCACGCAAAAGAACAAATTGAGAAAAGCATGGCAGGCTTAAAGCAAGAGTTAAAGAGAAACAGAGAGGATGTTTCACAACATAAAGATGAAATTCACCACATCAAACACAATATGAATGTAATTATCTACAAGTTGAAGCAAAGGTTGAATCAACAGCAAAGTAATGTTCAAATGCAGAAAGCCACAGTCCCTGAGATGAAAAGCAAAGAAAGACAGAAAGAAGAAAATGACGCTCTGAAAATTAAACTCAGCAGAATACAGGAAGAGATGGAAAGACTTTGGGGTGTGCTGGAAGATAGTGAACAAGAACAGGAAGTGACTCTGAAGGAGTTGAAGGCAGAGACAGGTCAAAAGGAAAACATGAAAGCTGACTCTCAAAAGCTAAGGCAAGACACAGATGTAACCATGACGATAACAACGTGGAACGCAGAGAGGTGGCAGCAGATGATGACTGATATGCAGAGAGAAAAACAAGACATAGAGAACAAGTTGGCACAGGTCCAATCTGAAAGAGATGAGATAGATAGAATCAAAACTAAAATACAGACAGACAGAGAAAACCTAGAGAGAGACAGGCAGATAGCTAAAGCTGAAATTGATGCAATGAAGTGTATGAGGGAGAGTGTTGAATGGCAAAAACAGGAGCTGGACGACAAGTTACGAAGGACAAAGAAAGAGATAAGAGAATTGGAAGTGACAAATGCAGAGATAGAAATAAAGAAAAAGAACCTGGTGAAAATGATGAGAACGAGCAGGAGAAAAAAGGAGGAGATCAACAAGATGAAGGAAGAGATTGAAAATGCCAAACAAGACATGGAGGAAAGAGAAGAACAGACTGAATGGAGTAGATCAGAGCAGATGCTAGAGGTGGGCATAGATGATAGTTTTGATGAGGAAAATATGAGACTTCAACAGACTGAAATAACCAGAATAATGCAACAAACAGTAGATACAGAAAATCAAATTGAGGAGGACAACATGGAAAGAAGCACCATGGACAAAGTGAACGCTGACATTCTGAGAGTGATTCTTGAAGTAGAAGATATCAGAAAGATGCTGCGCATGCTGAGAGAAGATGCAGAGCAGAGCAGGACGGATTTAACAGAGGAAAAGAGCCAAATAAAATGGATGAATTTTCAAGCACAAAAAAAGAGACGGAAGCTTGACCAACAACTGGAGAGGACCATGCAAGAGAGGGATGAATTAGAAATCATGAAGATAAAAATGCAACGACAAAGGGAGGAGCTTGAACAAAAACTGGAGGACACAATGACTAAAATTTTGACCGTGGCTGAGATGAAAGCTAAGATGGAAAAAGCTGCTGCAGAGATGAACAACACCCGGGAGAAAATACGTACATCTCAAAGGAAGATAGACGAGACCAAAGAAGAAGTCAAAAACTACATGGTAAGTAAAACTTTTCTTTTGTCTTTTTTTTTCTTGGGCCAGTAATCAGCTTTTTCACTGCAGATTTTTTAATGTTATAGCAGAAAAGCACAGGTGTTAGCTGATAACTAATTATCCATGGCTTTTATTTTAAGTGTCCCAGTAAGGCATGTCAGTGTGACAGTGATGCAGCATGTGCAATACCAGGACCTTGCAACTAAAGATGCTGGAATGGAATTCAAAAATCATTAATGTAGCGAAGCCTGTTAGGTAGTTCAGGCAGCCCAACATGGCATACTCCTCCCTGAGAACAACATATCAGGTCATAATGTCAATGTCATTATCTGGTAATAATGTTACATTCAGTGTCAGATGCCATCTAGTGGCCATTGTATTTATGACCTGGAGCAGCTGTGCATTTCAGATGATGTGTGTGTATATATATGTATGTATATATATATATATATATATGTGTGTGTGTTTGTCGACAGTTTTCCTCATGAGGGGGCATTAACCAACAGTGGACTTTGCGACAGGAGAACACTGTTCATTTCCTGTTTCCAACTGTCAGTCGGGACAGTTTTTAAAAAAAATGTAGCTACAATTGTCCCCTAACCTTAACTCTGTGGTTATTATTGTAGCCATGACATGAAGGTCGCCTAACTTTAAGAAAGTAGTAACTTTAACCCACACCACACGTTTCTCTAACCTTAACAAAGTGATCATTTTAACCCAAACCATGATTTTTCCCTATCTTTCACTTCATAAAACAGCTTCTTTTTTTTTTTTACAGTGATGTAACGGTTTTGGAAAGCACAGACAAATGATGTTGTCGATTACTGGTGATAGGGGTGCCAGATTAGAAAACGCTCCTATTTGTCATGCTGGAGTCACATGGTGAAATGACATATTTGGTTCTTTAATGTAGAGGACTTGTTGTCCTCTCTCTGTAACATACTGTATATCCAAAGCACCCTTTTATTCATATCAGTACTCTGCTCGGCTTTACTGGAGCTATGCTAATGCTGTTCATACAGCATTTCAAAAGCCCCACCTCCATCCAGCATCCATCTGTAGGCTCTAGAGTCTACCTTCCTTTAGGGGGGAAGTTATTGTCGTCACTGCCCACTCACTTCCATACAACATACAGTCTATTCCATATGAGTTGTCAAATTGACAATTTATTATCTACACCTGTGCTTTACTGTGTCAAAATGTGTGCTCTCTATATTTCCCCAATCCGTGAACACTTGGTTTCAAACTAACATGAAAAAGAAGTTAGAGCACATTTCTAGCCAATAAACTGTGTAGCTCACAATAGTGTTCCATTTCATTGTATCTGAACATTTTAAACCACTTATTTTATTGTAAATATTTAAACTAAACAAGACAAAATAGAGACATAACAGACAGAAGTTTACCATTCAGTCTACTACTGCAGCATACTAACATCCATATAGTGACAGAAGCAGATCATGCTCATATAGAATGATATACAACTTAGATGCTCGCCAGAATGTCTTTAATACTGAATACAAATTACATTTTGGAAATGAAGTTGTGACATTAAACAGGCATGTTCTTAGGATGAAAACATGATGAATTGTAGACCAAATGTGGTCACATGAAAAACTACAACAATTCTTTCTTTTTTGTAAAGGATAAGCTCACTTCCATGAAAGCTCGGGTCAGCCAATGGATATCGACAGAATCTGCAATCAAAAATACTTTTTCATTGGATAGATCTAAACATCAAGAACCACAGAATGAAACACACAGAGACTCCCTCAATGATCAAACATCTGAGATTCCAGCAGACAAAGAAGGAGCAGAGGGTGAAATTATAAAAGAGGCCACGTCTTTGCCACAATCTATAACATCAGATGTCCAGCAAAGTGAAGACATAAAAGAACAGGAGCAGATGCATTCAACACAAAAAAAGAGACAAGAATCCAGTTTTGTTGCAGAAGAGCAGAATATTTTCCTGCAGATGCAGACAGAAATTCATGAAGAAACACTAATAGAAGATGATCAGAAAGAATTAGTGATAAATGTAAGAGAAAAAGAAGAAATAGAAAATGAGATATCCAAACTCAAGGAGAAAGAGAAGAAAATAAGGGAGCAAATAAAGTATTCTATGGAGGACATGGAGAACAAAAGTGAAGAGATTAAAAGGCTCATTTTGGAAATAAATGACCTGCAGAGCCAGAGACCAGAGACTGAAACTTGGTTACAAATTACAGTCAAAGAAATTGGAAATCTGGAGGAAGGAAGGACTGGAATGTTGAAAGAAACAGAACACACAGACATTTTGAGGGTAAATACCAGCCTTTCCACAGATGAAATAATTAAATATGAAGTGCAAATGCAAAAGGAAGAGGATGGCAGTAAAGTGAAACAAGAAGCAATTGATGAGCCTGACTTGATGACATTGGATGTTAAACAGCAAAAACAAAGTCAAGAGTCAAGAGAAGATCTACAGACACAGATTGATGGATGCTCTGATAAAAAGGACACAAGAAGTCCTGATATACAAAGACTTAGGGAAGAGATTTATAGAACCCGAGAAATCATAAGATTAGTAAAATTAGAATTTGAAAACCAAGCTGAAGAGAGTACAATCAACAGAGACGAAAAGGATGAAGACAGTACTGAAATAAAAGGTTTGCTACAAGAGCTGAAACAATTCCAAGAGCTTTTGAAAATGGTAAAAAATGACATGAGGGAAAGTGAAATACATTTGAAAGAGGAAATGACCAACATGAAATCGATGAAAAAAGCAGCAAAAAAACAGAAAAGAAAACTGGACCAGAGGTTAGAGAAAACTCTGAGGGAGAGAGATGAATTAGAAATTTTAAAAATAAAAATGCAGAGACAAAATGAGGTGATAGAGCAGAAGATGGAGAAAATGGAAAAATTTAAGAGCACCATAGTAGAAATGGGGGCTAAGACTAGAAAGAAAAATGCAGACATAGAGATTATTATAAAGGAGACTGAAATGAAACTGAGACACCTAGAAGACCTGAACTATAGGATTGAGGCTAAAAAACAAGATCTGAAAAACAGCCATTATTTTATATCCCAGAAAAGAGCTGACCTTGAAAAATCTAAGACTCAGAAAAGAGACAGAGCTGAAACAGCAACAGAAATGTTAACAAAGGGCAGAAAGGGCAAAGAAATGAAGGAAATGGAAACTGAAATCCTCAAACTCAGATCAGAGAAGGAGAAACTAAAGGAGGATATAAAACTGACAATTGACAGTTTGGACCAGAAAAACCGTGAGAATGAACAACTGAGAAACACAATAAGTGAGCAAAAGAAACAAAAGATGGAGAGAGAAGAGATAGAGATGCTGAAACAACAGATTCAAGCAGAGAGGGAAAATGTGAGATTAGCCAGACACCAAGCTGAGGCAGAGATACATGAGGCAAACCGTTTAAGGGAAAGTATTGAAAGACAGAAACACCAGCTTGATAACAAAATGCAAATGATTGAAAGAGAAATGAGAGAAATGGAGCTGCTGAAGTCAGAGCTGGAAATAAAGAGAAAAGAAAGTGAACAGACATTTAATGAAAGCATGAGAAAAAAGGAAGAGAGTGATATAATATGGAATGACATACAGAGAGAAAAAGAATTACTAAGGAGAGAGACCATAAAGAGAAGAAGGGAATTAGACCAAAGACTGGAGAAAATCATGAGAGAGAGGGATGAGTTAGAAGTTATGAGGATAAAACTGCAAAGAGAGAAGGAAGAAGTGGCTGAGGTGAAGGAGAGAAGTATCAATGACCAGACTACTGCTATCCAAGCATACAGAGATCATAAGAAGATAAATCTAGAGAGAAAAGAGGTGAAAAGCATCATGGAGGAAACTGAAATGGTACGCCAAAGCTCAAAAGTCAATAATTCCATTATTGACCTTCAAAACATGAGACAAAAGATTCACCTACATTTGGAAACAATTAGGAGGGAAATGGGAATCCTGGAAGATGTAAATGTTCATCTAGAGAAACAAAGAGAAGGGCTCAAAGCTTTAAAAGCTGAGAATAAGACTGTAAAAGATAACATGAACAGAATAAAATCTCAGATAAAGATGCCCTTTGAAAAAGAGATGGATGAAATGGTCCACATGAGAGACAATATCCAAAAACAGAAACAAGAGCTTGATATCAGACTAGAGAATGTGAAAAGAGAAATAAGAGAGATGGAAGTATTGAAGTCTGAGTTGGAGGTTGAAAAAAGACAAAATCAACAGATGATCCGAAGAGGCATTCAAAAAGAGCAACAGGTGAAAAAGATGTGGGCTGAAATCAAGGGAGAAAAAGATGCTCTCAAGAGGGAGACACAGAAGAAGAAGAGAGAGCTTGACCAACGACTGGAGAGGATCATCAAAGAGAGGGACGAGTTAGAGATCATGAAGCTGAAGCTGCAAAGAGAAAAGGACAAAAGCAAAGGTGCAGTGGAAGAGTTGAGGATGTCCAAACTCACACAAGTTCCTAATCAAATTCAAAAGCTCTGGGAATTAATACAGCCACGTTTGGAGAAATATCAAGTTATGAAAAGACACAGTGAAGATATTAATCGAGCAATTCAGGATGAAAAAAGACAAATCATAGCCCAGACAAAAATCATAACCCAGGCAAGAGATGAAGTGGAAAATATCAAGATGGAGATAAAAAGACAAAAAGAAATGATGATTTGTGCTTTAAAGGACATGCAGCAAAAGCAAACAGATCTGGAGCAAGTGGAAATGAATATCCAAAGAGAGCAAAAATCAATAGAGAAAGAAAAGGAGAGAATCTTAGAAAAATCAGAAGAGTTAGTCTTGAGAGAGAAAGAGCTGGAGAATGAAAAGGAGTTTCTCAAAGCTGAGGCAGTGATGCTCAAAGCAGAACGCAAGAAAATAAAGAAAGAACGCAAAGAAATGAAGAGACTGATGAATAATACTAGAAGTGAGAAGGAATTAAAAATCCTCAAACCTGAAAAGAAACTAATAAAAACACAGGATGACAAACCAAAAGAAGTAATGGAAGAAGTCCAATCTGGGAAAGAGCCAGAGGAAGAGCAGGTGAATTTGATGAGTGAAACAAATGATTATCAGAAGGAAACAGTTGTGGGGAAACTGAATGACCCACTTGAAGAGGACATGAAGGAGAAAGAAATTTTAGAAACACAAATTCGACTGTTTGTGAAACCTAAACCTACACCAGGAAAACTGAAATCACGAAGTAAAAAGAAACTGGAGCTTGGGTTTAAAGAATCAGATCACAAAAAGCTTGGGCAGCAAAGATACCAGAAGGACCTCGCTGGAACTGAACCGTTGATAAGCAAAGACAAAATGAAAGATGATGATGAACAAAATGAAAAAGAGTATAATGACATGCTACAAACTCAACAAATTGAGCAGGCAAGAAGAGGGGAAGTGGAATCTGATGAAGAAATAAAAGAGCATCCAAAGAACATTGAACTCTTACACGGAGAAGAAAAAGCTCTGATAAGAATGTCAGGTGAGGTCATTGAAAAGGATGATTTGAAACATGGATGGAAGCCAACTGATGTTGTAGAAGGTCAAGATCCTGAGAGACTGAAAGCAAAGTTGATGTGGGACAGAGAAGAACTAGATAGAGTTAATGATACGGTGAAGAAAGAGAAAATGGACTTGGAGCTGATGAGGTCTGACATCCTCAAACAAACTGACATATTACAACGAGATAAACAAGATATAAAGGAAGAGAAAGACAAGTTGGAAATCACAAATACTGAGCTGCAAAAGAAGAAAGAACATGCAGACAGTCTGTTTGATGAGATAAACAGAGAGAAAACCAACATTAAAGATCTGACCCTTCAGGTTCAGACCAGTAGAGAACAGCTGGAGAAAGTCATGAACATTATTGCCCTAAAACAAAAAGAACAAGAACTCAGAGACAATGACATAAAGAGACAAGAAGAAGAACTGCAAACCAGTAAGAAAAATGTACTGGCAGAAAGAGAAGAAGTGGAAGTTTTGAGGAAGGATCTCAACAAGAAGAAGGAAGAAGTTGAAGCTGCCATGAACAGCATCAGTGGAGAGAGAGAACAACTCAGTCAGATGAAGATGGGCATTGAGAGAGAGACAGAAATACTTTTCAATGAGAAAGAAGGAATTGAAGGAGAAAAGTCTGAGCTGAAAATGAAAGAAGATCAACTCATGACTAAAATGAAATCAGTAGAAACTTTAAAAGCCAAACTGAGACATCTCAATGAAAGAATGGGTGAAGATATGAAAACAAAAATCAACAGACTAGAAGAAAACAATGAAGATGTATTGAAACTGGTCAGTGCTTTAGAGCAGAAGCATGCAGCTCTGGATGAAGAGAAAGAAAATATGACATGTTACACTGAGATATTGGAGAAAGTAAAGGAAGGTCTGACAAGTTTACTGTCAGACATGAGAGAGGAAATGGAAAATCAATGGAAGAAAAACATTGAGTTGGAAAAACAAGATCTTGAAAATTTAAAGGCAGAGCTGAAACTAGAGAGAGAGGATCTGGATAAAGTGAATGAGATGATGATTAAAGAGAAACTGGAATTGGAGCTGATGAGGACTGACATCCAAAAGCAGATTGATACGTTAGAACAAAATAAACATGCAGAAGTAGAAGTAAAGGACACCAACGTCACAAGACTAACCGAAGAACTGCAAACCAGTAAGAACACCGTATTGGCAGAAAGAAAAGAAGTGGAAGTTTTGAGGAAGGATCTCAACAAGAAGAAGGAAGAAGTTGAAGCTGCCATGAACAGCATCAGTGGAGAGAGAGAACAACTCAGTCAGATGAAGGTTCGTATTGACATGGACAGAGAAATACTTGAGAAGGAGAAGGATAAAATGGAAGGACACCAGTCTGAGCTGAAAATGAGAGAGGATGAGCTCATGAGTAACTTATTATCAGTTCATATTCTGAGAGCTAAACTCAAAGAGGTGAATGAAAAGACACAGGAAGGCATGAAAAACAAAACAGAAAGATTAGAAGGAAACAATGAATATTTGCAAAGGTTATGCCTCGCAATGGAGCAAAATCTTGCACAGCTTGATCAAGAGAGAGACCAGATGTCAGTTTACAATAAAGTGATCCAGAGAGGAAAGGATGATCTGAAAGGTTTACTGTCACATATGGTAATACAGAGAGACAACATGGAAAACCAAAAGAAAGAGCTTTTGTTGGAAAAAGAAGAACTCTTCAAACTGAAGGCAGAGATGAAACTAGAGAGAGAGGATCTGGATAGAGCTAATGACATGATGAAGAAAGAGAAACTGGAGTTGGAGTTGATGAGATCTGATGTCCTCAAACAAACTGACATGTTAGAACGAGATAAACAAGATATAAAAGAAGAGAAAGACAAGTTGGAAATCACAAATACTGAGCTGCAAAAGAAGAAAGAACATGCCGACAGTCTGTTTGATGAGATAAACAGAGAGAAAACCAACATTAAAGATCTGACCCTTCAGGTTGAGACAAGTAGAGAACAGCTGGAGAAAGTCTCGAACATTATTGCCTTAAAACAAAAAGAACAAGAAGTCAAAGACGATGACATAAAAAGACAAGAAGAAGAACTGCAAACCAGGAAGAACAACGTACTAGCAGAAAGAGAAGAAGTGGAACTTTTGAGGAAGGATCTCAATGAGAAGAAGGAAGAAGTTGAAGCTGCCATGAACAGCATCAGTGGAGAGAGAGAACAACTCAGTCAGATGAAGGTTCATATTGACATGGACAGAGAAATACTTGAGAAGGAGAAGGATAAAATGGAAGGACACCAGTCTGAGCTGAAAACGAGAGATGAGCTCATGAGTAACTTATTATCAATTGAAACTCTGAGGGCTAAACTCAAAGAGCTGAATGAAAAGACATGTAAAGACATGAAAAACCAAATGGAGAGATTAGAAGAAAACAATGAAAATTTGGAAAGGTTATGCCTCACAATGAAGCAAAAGCTTGCACAGCTTGATCAAGAGAGAGACCAGATGACAGTTTACAATGAATTGATACAGAGAGGAAAGGATGGTCTGAAAGGTTTATTGTCAGATCTGGTAATACAGAGAGACAACATGGAAGACCAAAAGAAAGAGCTTTTGTTGGAAAAAGAAGATCTCTCCAAACTGAAGGCAGAGCAGAAACTAGAGAGAGAGGATCTGGATAGAGCTAATGACATGATGAAGAAAGAGAAACTGGACTTGGAGCTGATGAGATCTGACATCCTCAAACAAACTGACATATTACAACGAGATAAACAAGATATAAAAGAAGAGAAAGACAAGTTGGACATCACAAAGACTGAGTTGCAAAAGAAGAAAGAACATGCAGACAGTCTGTTTGATGAGATAAACAGAGAGAAAACCAACATTAAAGATCTGACCCTTCAGGTTGAGACAAGTAGAGAACAGCTGGAGAAAGTCATGAACATTATTGCCTCAAAACAAAAAGAACAAGAACTCAAAGATGATGACATAAAAAGACAAGAAGAAGAACTGCAAACCAGTAAGAACATTGTGGTGGCAGAAAGAGAAGAAGTGGAAGTTTTGAGGCAGGATCTCAACAAGAAGAAGGAGGAAGTTGAAGCTGCCATGAACAGCATCAGTGGAGAGAGAGAACAACTCAGTCAGATGAAGATGAGCGTTGAGAGAGAAAAAGAAATACTTTTCAATGAGAGGGAAGGAATTGAAGGAGAAAAGTTTGAGCTGAAAATGAGAGAAGATGAACTCATGACTAAAATGACATCGGTAGAAAGTCTGAGAGCCAAATTGAAATATCTCAATGAAAGGATGGGTGAAGATCTGAAAACAAAAATCAACAGACTAGAAGAAAACAATGAAGATGTATTGAAACTGGTCAGTGCTTTAGAACAGAAGCATGCAGCTCTGGATGAACAGAAAGAAAATGTGACATCTTACTCTGAGATATTGGAGAAAGTAAAGGAAGGTCTGACAAGTTTACTCTCAAACATCCAAAGAGAAGACATGGAAAATCAATGGAAGCAAATGTTTGGGATGGAAAAACAAGATCTTGAAAACCTAAAGGATGATTTGAAACTAGAGGATTTGGATAGAGTGAATGAGATGCTGAAGAAAGAGAAAATGGACTCGGAGTTGATAAGGTCTGACATCCTCAAACAAACTGAAATATTACAACGTGATAAACGAGATATAAAAGAAGAGTACACTGTACTGGCAGAAAGAGAACAGGTGGAACCTTTGAGAAAGGATCTCATTAAGAAGATGAAAGAAGGTGAAGCTGCCATGAAAAGCATCAGTGAAGAGAGAGAACAACTCAGTCAGTTCAAGACTGAAGTTGACATGGAGGGAGAAGAGCTTTCAACTGAAAGGGAAAAACAGGAAGAGGATCAACTCATGACTAAAATGAAATCTATAGAAGCTCTGAGAGTAAAACTTCGGCAGCTGAATGAAAGGATGGAGAACGACATGAAGAACAAATTACAGCAACTGGAACAACACAATGAACAGGTTCTTAAAGTGTGCTCTTTATTGAAACAAAAGTGTGGAGACATAGATGAAGTGAAAGACAGAATGTCTGCATATACTGAAATGTTCCATAGAGAGAAAGAAAGTCTGATTAGTCTGATATCAAACATGTTGATACACATACAAGGGATGGAAGATCAATGGAAGACAAAGAACACTGTTGAAGAACAAGACTTTGACAAACTGAAGGCAGAGTTGAAACAAGAGAGAGAGGATCTGGATAGAGTGAATGAGATGATGAAGAAAGAGAAACTGGACTTGGAGTTGAGTTTGAGGTCTGATGTCCTCAAACAAACTGACATATTACAGCAAGATAAACACGGAGAGGTAGAACTCATGGACACCAAGATCACTAGACTAACACAAGACGTGCAAACTAGTGAGAACACTGTACTGGCAGAAATAGAAGAAATGGAACTTTTGAGGAAGGATCTCAACAAGAAGAAGGAAGAAGTTGAAGCTGCCATGAACAGCATCAGTGGAGAGAGAGAACAACTCAGTCAGATGAAGATGGGCATTGAGAGAGAGAAAGAAATACTTTTCAATGAGAGAGAAGGAATTGAAGGAGAAAAGTCTGAGCTGACAATGAGAGAAGATGAACTCATGACTAAAATGACATCAGTAGAAACTCTGAGAGCCAAATTGAAATATTTCAATGAAAGGATGGGTGAAGATATGAAAACAAAAATCAACAGACTGGAGGAAAACAATGAAGCCGTATTGAAACTGGTCAGTGCTTTAGAACAGAAGCATGCAGCTCTGGATGAACAGAAAGAGAACATGACATGTTACACTGAGATATTAGACAAAGTAAAGGAAGGTCTGACAGGTTTACTCTCAAACATGATCATCCAGAGAGAAGACATGGAAAATCAATGGAAGCAAACATTTGAGATGAAAAAACAAGATCTTGAAAAGCAGAAGGATGATTTGAAACTAGAGAGAGAGGATCTGGATAGAGTCAATGAGATGATGAAGGAAGAGAAACTGGACTCGGAGTTGATGAGGTCTGATATCCTCAAACAAACTGACATATTACAAGGAGATAAACATGAAGAAGTAGAACTCAAGGACACCAAGATCACAAGACTAACACAAGAAGTTCAAATCAGTGAGAACACTTTACTGGCAGAAAGAGAAGAATTGGAAGTTTTGAGGAAGGATCTCAACAAGAAAAACGAAGAAGTTGAGGCTGCCATGAACAACATCAGTGGAGAGAGAGAACAACTCAATCAGATGAAGATGAGCATTGAAAGAGAGAAAGAAATACTTTTCAATGAGAAAGAAGGAATTGAAGGAGAAAAGTCTGAGCTGAAAATGAGAGAAGATGAACTCATGACTAAAATGACATTAGTAGGAACTCTGAGAGACAAACTCAAACATCTCAATGAAAGGATGGGCGAAGATATGAAAACAAAAGTTAACAGACTAGAAGAAAACAATGAAGCTGTATTGAAACTGGTCAGTGCTTTAGAACAGAAGCATGCAGCTCTGGATGAACAGAAAGAAAATATGACATGTTACACTGAGACATTAGACAAAGTAAAGGAAGGTCTGACAAGTTTACTCTCAAACATGGTCATTCAGAGAGAAGACATGGAAAATCAATGGAAGCCAACATTTGAGATGGAAAAACAAGATCTTGAAAACCTGAAGGATGATTTGAAACTAAAAAGAGAGGATCTGGATAGAGTGAAAGAGATGATGAAGAAAGAGAAACTGGACTTGGAGCTGATCAGGTCTGATATCGTCAAACGAACTGACATGTTACAACGAGATGAACATGAAGAAGTAGAACTCAAGGACACCAAGATCACAAGACTAACACAAGAAGTGCAAACCAGTGAGAACACTTTACTGGCAGAAAGAGAAGATTTGGAACTTTTGAGGAAGGATCTCGAGAAGAGGAAGGAAGAAGTTGAGGCTGCCATGAACAGCATCAGTGGAGAGAGAGAACAACTCAATCAAATGAAGATGGGCATTGAGAGAGAGAAAGAAATACTTTTCAATGAGAGGGAAGGAATTGAAGGAGAAAAGTCTGAGCTGAAAACGAGAGAAGATGAACTCATGACTAAAATGACATCAGTAGAAACTCTGAGAGCCAAACTCAAATATCTCAATGAAAGGATGGGTGAAGATATGAAAACAAAAATCAACAGACTAGAAGAAAACAATGAAGATGTATTGAAGCTGGTCAGTGCTTTAGAGCAGAAGCATGCAGCTCTGGATGATCAGAGTGAAAACGTGACATCTTACAATGAGATATTGGAGAAAGTAAAGGAAGGTCTGACAAGTTTATTCTCAAACATGATCATCCAGAGAGAAGACATGGAAAATCAATGGAAGCAAACATTTGACATGGAACAACAAGATCTTGAAAAACTCAAGGACGATTTGAAACTAGAGAGAGAGGATCTGAATAGAGTAAATGAGATGATGAAGAAAGAGAAACTGGACTTGGAGCTGATGAGGTCTAATGTCGTCAAACAAACTGACATATTACAACGAGATAAACAAGATATAAAAGCAGAGAAAGACATGTTGGAAATCATAAAGATTGAGCTGCAAAAGAAGAAAGAACATGCAGACAGTCTGTTTGATGAGATAAACAGAGAGAAAACCAACATTAAAGATCTGACCCTTCAGGTTGAGACAAGTAGAGAACAGCTGGAGAAAGTCATGAACATTATTGCCTTAAAACAAAAAGAACAAGAACTCAAAGACAATGACATAAAAAGACAAGAAGAAGAACTGCAAACCGGTAAGAACAATGTACTGGCAGAAAGGGAAGAAGTAGAAGTTTTGAGGAAGGATCTCAACAAGAAGAAGGAAGAAGTTGAAGCTGCCATGAACAGCATCAGTGGAGAGAGAGAACAACTCAATCAGATGAAGATGGGCATTGAGAGAGAGAAAGAAATACTTTTCAATGAGAAAGAAGGAATTGAAGGAAAAAAGTCTGAGCTGAAAGTGAAGGAAGATGAACTCATTACTAAAATGATATCAGTAGAGACTTTGAGAGCCAAACTCAAACATCTCAATGAAAGGATGGGTGAAGATATGAAAACAAAAGTTAACAGACTAGAAGAAAACAATGAAGATGTATTGAAACTGGTCAGTGCTTTAGAACAGAAGCATGCAGCTCTGGATGAAGAGAAAGAAAATATGACATGTTACACTGAGACATTAGACAAAGTAAAGGAAGGTCTGACAAGTTTACTCTCAAACATGGTCATCCAGAGAGAAGACATGGAAAATCAGTTGAAGCAGACGTTTGAGATGGAAAAACAAGATCTTGAAAACCTGAAGGATGATTTGAAACTAGAGAGAGAGGATCTGGATACAGCGAATGACATGATGAAGAAAGAGAAAATGGACTTGGAGCTGATGAGATCTGACATCCTCAAACAAACTGACATAGTACAACGAGATAAACAAGATATAAAAGAAGAGAAAGACAAGTTGGAAATCACAAATGCTGAGCTGCAAAAGAAGAAAGAACATGCAGACAGTCTGTTTGATGAGATAAACAGAGAGAAAAACAACATTAAAGATCTGACCCTTCAGGTTCAGACAAGTAGAGAACAGCTGGAGAAAGTCATGAACATTATTGCCTTAAAACAACAAGAACAAGAAGTCAAAGACAATGACATAAAAAGACAAGAAGAAGAACTGCAAACCAATAAGAACAATGTATTGGCAGAAAGAGAAGAAGTGGAACTTTTGAGGAAGGATCTCAATGAGAAGAAGGAAGAAGTTGAAGCTGCCATGAACAGCATCAGTGGAGAGAGAGAACAACTCAGTCAGATGAAAGTTCGTATTGACATGGACAGAGAAATACTTGAGAAGGAGAAGGATAAAATAGAAGGACACCAGTCTGAGCTGAAAACAAGAGAAGATGAGCTCATGAGTAACTTATTAACAATTGAAACTTTGAGGGCTAAACTCAAAGAGGTGAATGAAAAGACATGTAAAGACATGAAAAACAAAATAGAGAGATTAGAAGAAAACAATGAAAATTTGCAAAGGTTATGCCTCGCAATGAAGCAAAATCTTGCACAGCTTGATCAAGAGAGAGACCAGATGACAGTTTACAATGAATTGATACAGAGAGGAAAGGATGGTCTGAAAGGTTTATTGTCAGATATGTTTATACAGAGAGACAACATGGAAAACCAAAAGAGAGAAGTTTTGTTGGAAAAAGAAGATCTCTCCAAACTGAAGGCAGAGCAGAAACTAGAGAGAGAGGATCTGGATAGAGCGAATGGCATGATGGAGAAAGAGAAACTGGACTTGGAGCTGATGAGATCTGACATTCTCAAACAAACTGACATATTACAACAAGATAAACAAAATATAAAAGAAGAGAAAGTCAAGTTGGAAATCACAAATACTGAGCTGCAAAAGAAGAAAGAACATGCAGACAGTCTGTTTGATGAGATAAACAGAGAGAAAAACAACATTAAAGATCTGACCCTTCAGGTTCAGAGAAGTAGAGAACAGCTGGAGAAAGTCATGAACATTATTGCCTCAAAACAAAAAGAACAAGAACTCAAAGACATCAACATAAAAAGACAAGAAGAAGAACTGCAAACCAGGAAGAACAACGTACTAGCAGAAAGAGAAGAAGTGGAACTTTTGAGGAAGGATCTCAATGAGAAGAAGGAAGAAGTTGAAGCTGCCATGAACAGCATCAGTGGAGAGAGAGAACAACTCAGTCAGATGAAGGTTCGTATTGACATGGACAGAGAAATACTTGAGAAGGAGAAGGATAAAATGGAAGGACACCAGTCTGAGCTGAAAACGAGAGAAGATGAGCTCATGAGTAACTTATTAACAATTGAAACTTTGAGGGCTAAACTCAAAGAGGTGAATGAAAAGACATGTAAAGACATGAAAAACAAAATAGAGAGATTAGAAGAAAACAATGAAAATTTGCAAAGGTTATGCCTTGCAATGAAGCAAAATCTTGCACAGCTCGATCAAGAGAGAGACCAGATGACAGTTTACAATGAATTGATACAGAGAGGAAAGGATGGTCTGAAAGGTTTATTGTCAGATATGGTTATACAGAGAGACAACATGGAAAACCAAAAGAGAGAAGTTTTGTTGGAAAAAGAAGATCTCTCCAGACTGAAAGCAGAGCAGAAACTAGAGAGAGAGGATCTGGATAGAGCGAATGACATGATGGAGAAAGAGAAACTGGACTTGGAGCGGATGAGATCTGACATCCTCAAACAAACTGACATATTACAACAAGATAAACAAGATATAAAAGAAGAGAAAGACAAGTTGGAAATCACAAATACTGACCTGCAAAAGAAGAAAGAACATGCAGACAGTCTGTTTGATGAGATAAACAGAGAGAAAACCAACATTAAAGATCTGACCCTTCAGGTCGAGACAAGTAGAGAACAGCTGAAGAAAGTCATGAACATTATTGCCTTAAAACAAAAAGAACAAGAACTCAAAGATGATGACATAAAAAGACAAGAAGAAGAACTGCAAACCGGTAAGAACAATGTACTGGCAGAAAGGGAAGAAGTAGAAGTTTTGAGGAAGGATCTCAACAAGAAGAAGGAAGAAGTTGAAGCTGCCATGAACAGCATCAGTGGAGAGAGAGAACAACTCAATCAGATGAAGATGGGCATTGAGAGAGAGAAAGAAATACTTTTCAATGAGAGAGAAGGAATTGAAGGAGAAAAGTCTGAGCTGAAAATGAGAGAAGATGAACTCATTACTAAAATGAAATCAGCAGAAACTCTGAGAGCCAAACTCAAACATCTCAATGAAAGGATGGGTGAAGATATGAAAACAAAAGTCAACAGACTAGAAGAAAACAATGAAGCTGTATTGAAACTGGTCAGTGCTTTAGAACAGAAGCATGCAGCTCTGGATGAACAGAAAGAAAATATGACATGTTACACTGAGATATTAGACAAAGTAAAGGAAGGTCTGACAGGTTTACTCTCAAACATGATCATCCAGAGAGAAGACATGGAAAATCAGTTGAAGGAAACGTTTGAGATGGAAAAACAAGATCTTGAAAACCTGAAGGATGATTTGAAACTAGAGAGAGAGGATCTGGATACAACGAAGGACATGATGAAGAAAGAGAAAATGGACTTGGAGTTGATGAGGTCTGACATCCTCAAACAAACTGACATGTTACAACGAGATAAACAAGATATAAAAGAAGAGAAAGACAAGTTGGACATCACAAATACTGAGCTGCAAAAGAAGAAAGAACATGCAGACAGTCTGTTTGATGAGATAAACAGAGAGAAAACCAACATTAAAGATCTGACCCTTCAGGTTCAGACAAGTAGAGAACAGCTGGAGAAAGTCATGAATATTATTGCCTCAAAACAAAAAGAACAAGAACTCAAAGACATCAACATAAAAAGACAAGAAGAAGAACTGCAAACCAGGAAGAACAACGTACTAGCAGAAAGAGAAGAAGTGGAACTTTTGAGGAAGGATCTCAATGAGAAGAAGGAAGAAGTTGAAGCTGCCATGAACAGCATCAGTGGAGAGAGAGAACAACTCAGTCAGATGAAGGTTCGTATTGACATGGACAGAGAAATACTTGAGAAGGAGAAGGATAAAATGGAAGGACTCCAGTCTGAGCTGAAAACGAGAGAAGATGAGCTCATGAGTAACTTATTAACAATTGAAACTTTGAGGGCTAAACTCAAAGAGGTGAATGAAAAGACATGTAAAGACATGAAAAACAAAATAGAGAGATTAGAAGAAAACAATGAAAATTTGCAAAGGTTATGCCTCGCAATGAAGCAAAATCTTGCACAGCTTGATCAAGAGAGAGACCAGATGACAGTTTACAATGAATTGATACGGAGAGGAAAGGATGGTCTCAAAGGTTTACTGTCACATATGGTTATACAGAGAGACAACATGGAAAACCAAAAGAGAGAAGTTTTGTTGGAAAAAGAAGATCTCTCCAAACTGAAGGCAGAGCAGAAACTAGAGAGAGAGGATCTGGATAGAGCGAATGACATGATGGAGAAAGAGAAACTGGACTTGGAGCGGATGAGATCTGACATCTGCAAACAAACTGACATATTACAACGAGATAAACAAGATATAAAAGAAGAGAAAGACAAGTTGGAAATCACAAACACTGACCTGCAAAAGAAGAAAGAACATGCAGACAGTCTGTTTGATGAGATAAACAGAGAGAAAACCAACATTAAAGATCTGACCCTTCAGGTTGAGACAAGTAGAGAACAGCTGGAGAAAGTCATGAACATTATTGCCTTAAAACAAAAAGAACAAGAAGTCAAAGATGATGACATAAAAAGACAAGAAGAAGAACTGCAAACCGGTAAGAACAATGTACTGGCAGAAAGGGAAGAAGTAGAAGTTTTGAGGAAGGATCTCAACAAGAAGAAGGAAGAAGTTGAAGCTGCCATGAACAGCATCAGTGGAGAGAGAGAACAACTCAATCAGATGAAGATGGGCATTGAGAGAGAGAAAGAAATACTTTCCAATGAGAAAGAAGGAATTGAAGGAGAAAAGTCTGAGCTGAAAATGAAAGAAGATCAACTCATTACTAAAATGAAATCAGTAGAAACTTTGAGAGCCAAACTCAAACATCTCAATGAAAGAATGGGTGAAGATATGAAAACAAAAGTTAACAGACTAGAAGAAAACAATGAAGCTGTATTGAAACTGGTCAGTGCTTTAGAACAGAAGCATGCAGCTCTGGATAAACAGAAAGAAAACATGACATGTTACACTGAGATATTAGACAAAGTAAAGGAAGGTCTGACAAGTTTACTCTCAAACATGATCATCCAGAGAGAAGACATGGAAAATCAGTTGAAGGAAACGTTTGAGATGGAAAAACAAGATCTTGAAAACCTGAAGGATGATTTGAAACTAGAGAGAGAGGATCTGGATACAGCGAAGGACATGATGAAGAAAGAGAAAATGGACTTGGAGTTGATGAGGTCTGACATCCTCAAACAAACTGACATGTTACAACGAGATAAACAAGATATAAAGGAAGAGAAAGACAAGTTGGAAATCACAAACACTGACCTGCAAAAGAAGAAAGAACATGCAGACAGTCTGTTTGATGAGATAAACAGAGAGAAAACCAACATTAAAGATCTGACCCTTCAGGTCGAGACAAGTAGAGAACAGCTGAAGAAAGTCATGAACATTATTGCCTTAAAACAAAAAGAACAAGAACTCAAAGATGATGACATAAAAAGACAAGAAGAAGAACTGCAAACCGGTAAGAACAATGTACTGGCAGGAAGGGAAGAAGTAGAAGTTTTGAGGAAGGATCTCAACAAGAAGAAGGAAGAAGTTGAAGCTGCCATGAACAGCATCAGTGGAGAGAGAGAACAACTCAATCAGATGAAGATGGGCATTGAGAGAGAGAAAGAAATACTTTTCAATGAGAGAGAAGGAATTGAAGGAGAAAAGTCTGAGCTGAAAATGAAAGAAGATGAACTCATTACTAAAATGAAATCAGTAGAAACTCTGAGAGCCAAACTCAAACATCTCAATGAAAGGATGGGTGAAGATATGAAAACAAAAGTCAACAGACTAGAACAAAACAATGAAGATGTATTGAAACTGGTCAGTGCTTTAGAACAGAAGCATGCAGCTCTGGATGAACAGAAAGAAAATATGACATGTTACACTGAGATATTAGACAAAGTAAAGGAAGGTCTGACAGGTTTACTCTCAAACATGATCATCCAGAGAGAAGATATGGAAAATCAGTTGAAGGAAACGTTTGAGATGGAAAAACAAGATCTTGAAAACCTGAAGGATGATTTGAAACTAGAGAGAGAGGATCTGGATACAACGAAGGACATGATGAAGAAAGAGAAAATGGACTTGGAGTTGATGAGGTCTGACATCCTCAAACAAACTGACATGTTACAACGAGATAAACAAGATATAAAAGAAGAGAAAGACAAGTTGGACATCACAAATACTGAGCTGCAAAAGAAGAAAGAACATGCAGACAGTCTGTTTGATGAGATAAACAGAGAGAAAACCAACATTAAAGATCTGACCCTTCAGGTTCAGACAAGTAGAGAACAGCTGAAGAAAGTCATGAACATTATTGCCTTAAAACAAAAAGAACAAGAACTCAAAGACATCAACATAAAAAGACAAGAAGAAGAACTGCAAACCAGGAAGAACAACGTACTAGCAGAAAGAGAAGAAGTGGAACTTTTGAGGAAGGATCTCAATGAGAAGAAGGAAGAAGTTGAAGCTGCCATGAACAGCATCAGTGGAGAGAGAGAACAACTCAGTCAGATGAAGGTTCATATTGACATGGACAGAGAAATACTTGAGAAGGAGAAGGATAAAATGGAAGGACTCCAGTCTGAGCTGAAAACGAGAGAAGATGAGCTCATGAGTAACTTATTAACAATTGAAACTTTGAGGGCTAAACTCAAAGAGGTGAATGAAAAGACATGTAAAGACATGAAAAACAAAATAGAGAGATTAGAAGAAAACAATGAAAATTTGCAAAGGTTATGCCTCACAATGAAGCAAAATCTTGCACAGCTCGATCAAGAGAGAGACCAGATGACAGTTTACAATGAATTTATACGGAGAGGAAAGGATGGTCTGAAAGGTTTATTGTCAGATATGGTTATACAGAGAGACAACATGGAAAACCAAAAGAGAGAAGTTTTGTTGGAAAAAGAAGATCTCTCCAAACTGAAGGCAGAGCAGAAACTAGAGAGAGAGGATCTGGATAGAGCGAATGACATGATGGAGAAAGAGAAACTGGACTTGGAGCGGATGAGATCTGACATCCGCAAACAAACTGACATATTACAACGAGATAAACAAGATATAAAAGAAGAGAAAGACAAGTTGGAAATCACAAACACTGACCTGCAAAAGAAGAAAGAACATGCAGACAGTCTGTTTGATGAGATAAACAGAGAGAAAACCAACATTAAAGATCTGACCCTTCAGGTTGAGACAAGTAGAGAACAGCTGGAGAAAGTCATGAACATTATTGCCTTAAAACAAAAAGAACAAGAAGTCAAAGATGATGACATAAAAAGACAAGAAGAAGAACTGCAAACCGGTAAGAACAATGTACTGGCAGAAAGGGAAGAAGTAGAAGTTTTGAGGAAGGATCTCAACAAGAAGAAGGAAGAAGTTGAAGCTGCCATGAACAGCATCAGTGGAGAGAGAGAACAACTCAATCAGATGAAGATGGGCATTGAGAGAGAGAAAGAAATACTTTCCAATGAGAAAGAAGGAATTGAAGGAGAAAAGTCTGAGCTGAAAATGAAAGAAGATCAACTCATTACTAAAATGAAATCAGTAGAAACTTTGAGAGCCAAACTCAAACATCTCAATGAAAGAATGGGTGAAGATATGAAAACAAAAGTTAACAGACTAGAAGAAAACAATGAAGATGTATTGAAACTGGTCAGTGCTTTAGAACAGAAGCATGCAGCTCTGGATAAACAGAAAGAAAACATGACATGTTACACTGAGATATTAGACAAAGTAAAGGAGGGTCTGACAAGTTTACTCTCAAACATGATCATCCAGAGAGAAGACATGGAAAATCAGTTGAAGGAAACGTTTGAGATGGAAAAAGAAGATCTTGAAAACCTGAAGGATGATTTGAAACTAGAGAGAGAGGATCTGGATACAGCGAAGGACATGATGAAGAAAGAGAAAATGGACTTGGAGTTGATGAGGTCTGACATCCTCAAACAAACTGACATGTTACAACGAGATAAACAAGATATAAAGGAAGAGAAAGACAAGTTGGAAATCACAAACACTAACCTGCAAAAGAAGAAAGAACATGCAGACAGTCTGTTTGATGAGATAAACAGAGAGAAAACCAACATTAAAGATCTGACCCTTCAGGTCGAGACAAGTAGAGAACAGCTGAAGAAAGTCATGAACATTATTGCCTTAAAACAAAAAGAACAAGAACTCAAAGATGATGACATAAAAAGACAAGAAGAAGAACTGCAAACCGGTAAGAACAATGTACTGGCAGGAAGGGAAGAAGTAGAAGTTTTGAGGAAGGATCTCAACAAGAAGAAGGAAGAAGTTAAAGCTGCCATGAACAGCATCAGTGGAGAGAGAGAACAACTCAATCAGATGAAGATGGGCATTGAGAGAGAGAAAGAAATACTTTCCAATGAGAAAGAAGGAATTGAAGGAGAAAAGTCTCAGCTGAAAATGAAAGAAGATCAACTCATTTCTAAAATGAAATCAGTAGAAACTTTGAGAGCCAAACTCAAACATCTCAATGAAAGAATGGGTGAAGATATGAAAACAAAAGTTAACAGACTAGAAGAAAACAATGAAGCTGTATTGAAACTGGTCAGTGCTTTAGAACAGAAGCATGCAGCTCTGGATAAACAGAAAGAAAACATGACATGTTACACTGAGATATTAGACAAAGTAAAGGAAGGTCTGACAAGTTTACTCTCAAACATGATCATCCAGAGAGAAGACATGGAAAATCAGTTGAAGGAAACGTTTGAGATGGAAAAACAAGATCTTGAAAACCTGAAGGATGATTTGAAACTAGAGAGAGAGGATCTGGATACAGCGAAGGACATGATGAAGAAAGAGAAAATGGACTTGGAGTTGATGAGGTCTGACATCCTCAAACAAACTGACATGTTACAACGAGATAAACAAGATATAAAGGAAGAGAAAGACAAGTTGGAAATCACAAACACTGACCTGCAAAAGAAGAAAGAACATGCAGACAGTCTGTTTGATGAGATAAACAGAGAGAAAACCAACATTAAAGATCTGACCCTTCAGGTCGAGACAAGTAGAGAACAGCTGAAGAAAGTCATGAACATTATTGCCTTAAAACAAAAAGAACAAGAACTCAAAGATGATGACATAAAAAGACAAGAAGAAGAACTGCAAACCGGTAAGAACAATGTACTGGCAGGAAGGGAAGAAGTAGAAGTTTTGAGGAAGGATCTCAACAAGAAGAAGGAAGAAGTTGAAGCTGCCATGAACAGCATCAGTGGAGAGAGAGAACAACTCAATCAGATGAAGATGGGCATTGAGAGAGAGAAAGAAATACTTTTCAATGAGAGAGAAGGAATTGAAGGAGAAAAGTCTGAGCTGAAAATGAAAGAAGATGAACTCATTACTAAAATGAAATCAGTAGAAACTCTGAGAGCCAAACTCAAACATCTCAATGAAAGGATGGGTGAAGATATGAAAACAAAAGTCAACAGACTAGAACAAAACAATGAAGATGTATTGAAACTGGTCAGTGCTTTAGAACAGAAGCATGCAGCTCTGGATGAACAGAAAGAAAATATGACATGTTACACTGAGATATTAGACAAAGTAAAGGAAGGTCTGACAGGTTTACTCTCAAACATGATCATCCAGAGAGAAGATATGGAAAATCAGTTGAAGGAAACGTTTGAGATGGAAAAACAAGATCTTGAAAACCTGAAGGATGATTTGAAACTAGAGAGAGAGGATCTGGATACAACGAAGGACATGATGAAGAAAGAGAAAATGGACTTGGAGTTGATGAGGTCTGACATCCTCAAACAAACTGACATGTTACAACGAGATAAACAAGATATAAAAGAAGAGAAAGACAAGTTGGACATCACAAATACTGAGCTGCAAAAGAAGAAAGAACATGCAGACAGTCTGTTTGATGAGATAAACAGAGAGAAAACCAACATTAAAGATCTGACCCTTCAGGTTCAGACAAGTAGAGAACAGCTGAAGAAAGTCATGAACATTATTGCCTTAAAACAAAAAGAACAAGAACTCAAAGACATCAACATAAAAAGACAAGAAGAAGAACTGCAAACCAGGAAGAACAACGTACTAGCAGAAAGAGAAGAAGTGGAACTTTTGAGGAAGGATCTCAATGAGAAGAAGGAAGAAGTTGAAGCTGCCATGAACAGCATCAGTGGAGAGAGAGAACAACTCAGTCAGATGAAGGTTCATATTGACATGGACAGAGAAATACTTGAGAAGGAGAAGGATAAAATGGAAGGACTCCAGTCTGAGCTGAAAACGAGAGAAGATGAGCTCATGAGTAACTTATTAACAATTGAAACTTTGAGGGCTAAACTCAAAGAGGTGAATGAAAAGACATGTAAAGACATGAAAAACAAAATAGAGAGATTAGAAGAAAACAATGAAAATTTGCAAAGGTTATGCCTCACAATGAAGCAAAATCTTGCACAGCTCGATCAAGAGAGAGACCAGATGACAGTTTACAATGAATTTATACGGAGAGGAAAGGATGGTCTGAAAGGTTTATTGTCAGATATGGTTATACAGAGAGACAACATGGAAAACCAAAAGAGAGAAGTTTTGTTGGAAAAAGAAGATCTCTCCAAACTGAAGGCAGAGCAGAAACTAGAGAGAGAGGATCTGGATAGAGCGAATGACATGATGGAGAAAGAGAAACTGGACTTGGAGCGGATGAGATCTGACATCCGCAAACAAACTGACATATTACAACGAGATAAACAAGATATAAAAGAAGAGAAAGACAAGTTGGAAATCACAAACACTGACCTGCAAAAGAAGAAAGAACATGCAGACAGTCTGTTTGATGAGATAAACAGAGAGAAAACCAACATTAAAGATCTGACCCTTCAGGTTGAGACAAGTAGAGAACAGCTGGAGAAAGTCATGAACATTATTGCCTTAAAACAAAAAGAACAAGAAGTCAAAGATGATGACATAAAAAGACAAGAAGAAGAACTGCAAACCGGTAAGAACAATGTACTGGCAGAAAGGGAAGAAGTAGAAGTTTTGAGGAAGGATCTCAACAAGAAGAAGGAAGAAGTTGAAGCTGCCATGAACAGCATCAGTGGAGAGAGAGAACAACTCAATCAGATGAAGATGGGCATTGAGAGAGAGAAAGAAATACTTTCCAATGAGAAAGAAGGAATTGAAGGAGAAAAGTCTCAGCTGAAAATGAAAGAAGATCAACTCATTACTAAAATGAAATCAGTAGAAACTTTGAGAGCCAAACTCAAACATCTCAATGAAAGAATGGGTGAAGATATGAAAACAAAAGTTAACAGACTAGAAGAAAACAATGAAGCTGTATTGAAACTGGTCAGTGCTTTAGAACAGAAGCATGCAGCTCTGGATAAACAGAAAGAAAACATGACATGTTACACTGAGATATTAGACAAAGTAAAGGAGGGTCTGACAAGTTTACTCTCAAACATGATCATCCAGAGAGAAGACATGGAAAATCAGTTGAAGGAAACGTTTGAGATGGAAAAAGAAGATATTGAAAACCTGAAGGATGATTTGAAACTAGAGAGAGAGGATCTGGATACAGCGAAGGACATGATGAAGAAAGAGAAAATGGACTTGGAGTTGATGAGGTCTGACATCCTCAAACAAACTGACATGTTACAACGAGATAAACAAGATATAAAGGAAGAGAAAGACAAGTTGGAAATCACAAACACTGACCTGCAAAAGAAGAAAGAACATGCAGACAGTCTGTTTGATGAGATAAACAGAGAGAAAACCAACATTAAAGATCTGACCCTTCAGGTCGAGACAAGTAGAGAACAGCTGAAGAAAGTCATGAACATTATTGCCTTAAAACAAAAAGAACAAGAACTCAAAGATGATGACATAAAAAGACAAGAAGAAGAACTGCAAACCGGTAAGAACAATGTACTGGCAGGAAGGGAAGAAGTAGAAGTTTTGAGGAAGGATCTCAACAAGAAGAAGGAAGAAGTTGAAGCTGCCATGAACAGCATCAGTGGAGAGAGAGAACAACTCAATCAGATGAAGATGGGCATTGAGAGAGAGAAAGAAATACTTTCCAATGAGAAAGAAGGAATTGAAGGAGAAAAGTCTCAGCTGAAAATGAAAGAAGATCAACTCATTTCTAAAATGAAATCAGTAGAAACTTTGAGAGCCAAACTCAAACATCTCAATGAAAGAATGGGTGAAGATATGAAAACAAAAGTTAACAGACTAGAAGAAAACAATGAAGCTGTATTGAAACTGGTCAGTGCTTTAGAACAGAAGCATGCAGCTCTGGATAAACAGAAAGAAAACATGACATGTTACACTGAGATATTAGACAAAGTAAAGGAAGGTCTGACAAGTTTACTCTCAAACATGATCATCCAGAGAGAAGACATGGAAAATCAGTTGAAGGAAACGTTTGAGATGGAAAAACAAGATCTTGAAAACCTGAAGGATGATTTGAAACTAGAGAGAGAGGATCTGGATACAGCGAAGGACATGATGAAGAAAGAGAAAATGGACTTGGAGTTGATGAGGTCTGACATCCTCAAACAAACTGACATGTTACAACGAGATAAACAAGATATAAAGGAAGAGAAAGACAAGTTGGAAATCACAAATACTGACCTGCAAAAGAAGAAAGAACATGCAGACAGTCTGTTTGATGAGATAAACAGAGAGAAAACCAACATTAAAGATCTGACCCTTCAGGTCGAGACAAGTAGAGAACAGCTGAAGAAAGTCATGAACATTATTGCCTTAAAACAAAAAGAACAAGAACTCAAAGATGATGACATAAAAAGACAAGAAGAAGAACTGCAAACCGGTAAGAACAATGTACTGGCAGAAAGGGAAGAAGTAGAAGTTTTGAGGAAGGATCTCAACAAGAAGAAGGAAGAAGTTGAAGCTGCCATGAACAGCATCAGTGGAGAGAGAGAACAACTCAGTCAGATGAAGATGGGCATTGAGAGAGAGAAAGAAATACTTTCCAATGAGAAAGAAGGGATTGAAGGAGAAAAGTCTGAGCTGAAAATGAAAGAGGATCAAATCATTACTAAAATGAAATCAGTAGAAATTTTGAGAGCCAAACTCAAACATCTGAATGAAAGAATGGGTGAAGATATGAACACAAAAGTCAACAGAATAGAAGAAAACAATGAAGCTGTATTGAAACTGGTCAGTGCTTTAGAACAGAAGCATGCAGCTCTGGATGAACAGAAAGAAAATATGACATGTTACACTGAGATATTAGACAAAGTAAAGGAAGGTCTGACAGGTTTACTCTCAAACATGATCATCCAGAGAGAAGACATGGAAAATCAGTTGAAGGAAACGTTTGAGATGGAAAAAGAAGATCTTGAAAAGCAGAAGGATGATTTGAAACTAGAGAGAGAGGATCTGGATACAGCGAAGGACATGATGAAGAAAGAGAAACTGGACTTGGAGTTGATGAGGTCTGACATCCTCAAACAAACTGACATGTTACAACGAGATAAACAAGATATAAAAGAAGAGAAAGACAAGTTGGAAATCACAAATACTGAGCTGCAAAAGAAGAAAGAACATGCAGACAGTGTGTTTGATGAGATAAACAGAGAGAAAACCAAAATTAAAGATCTGACCCTTCAGGTTCAGACAAGTAGAGAACTGCTGGAGAAAGTCATGAACATTATTGCCTCAAAACAACAAGAACAAGAACTCAAAGACATCAACATAAAAAGACAAGAAGAAGAACTGCAAACCAGGAAGAACAACGTACTAGCAGAAAGAGAAGAAGTGGAACTTTTGAGGAAGGATCTCAATGAGAAGAAGGAAGAAGTTGAAGCTGCCATGAACAGCATCAGTGGAGAGAGAGAACAACTCAGTCAGATGAAAGTTCGTATTGACATGGACAGAGAAATACTTGAGAAGGAGAAGGATAAAATGGAAGGACACCAGTCTGAGCTGAAAACGAGAGAAGATGAGCTCATGAGTAACTTATTAACAATTGAAACTTTGAGGGCTAAGCTCAAAGAGGTGAATGAAAAGACATGTAAAGACAAGAAAAACAAAATAGAGAGATTAGAAGAAAACAATGAAAATTTGCAAAGGTTATGCCTCACAATGAAGCAAAATCTTGCACAGCTTGATCAAGAGAGAGACCAGATGACAGTTTACAATGAATTGATACAGAGAGGAAAGGATGGTCTGAAAGGTTTATTGTCAGATATGGTTATACAGAAAGACAATATGGAAAACCAAAAGAGAGAAGTTTTGTTGGAAAAAGAAGATCTCTCCAAACTGAAGGCAGAGCAGAAACTAGAGAGAGAGGATCTGGATAGAGCTAATGACATGATGGAGAAAGAGAAACTGGACTTGGAGCGGATGAGATCTGACATCCTCAAACAAACTGACATATTACAACGAGATAAACAAGATATAAAAGAAGAGAAAGACAAGTTGGAAATCACAAGTACTGACCTGCAAAAGAAGAAAGAACATGCAGACAGTCTGTTTGATGAGATAAACAGAGAGAAAACCAACATTAAAGATCTGACCCTTCAGGTTCAGACAAGTAGAGAACAGCTGGAGAAAGTCATGAACATTATTGCCTTAAAACAAAAAGAACAAGAACTCAAAGATGATGACATAAAAAGACAAGAAGAAGAACTGCAAACCGGTAAGAACAATGTACTGGCAGAAAGGGAAGAAGTAGAAGTTTTGAGGAAGGATCTCAACAAGAAGAAGGAAGAAGTTGAAGCTGCCATGAACAGCATCAGTGGAGAGAGAGAACAACTCAGTCAGATGAAGATGGGCATTGAGAGAGAGAAAGAAATACTTTTCAATGAGAGAGTAGGAATTGAAGGAGAAAAGTCTGAGCTGAAAATGAAAGAAGATCAACTCATTACTAAAATGAAATCAGTAGAAACTTTGAGAGCCAAACTCAAACATCTCAATGAAAGGATGGGTGAAGATATGAAAACAAAAGTCAACAGACTAGAACAAAACAATGAAGCTGTAATGAAACTGGGCAGTGCTTTAGAACAGAAGCATGCAGCTCTGGATGAACAGAAAGAAAATATGACATGTTACACTGAGATATTAGACAAAGTAAAGGAAGGTCTGACAAGTTTACTCTCAACCATGATCATCCAAAAAGAAGATATGGAAAATCAGTTGAAGGAAACGTTTGAGATGGAAAAGCAAGATCTTGAAAACCTGAAGGATGATTTGAAACTAGAGAGAGAGGATCTGGATACAGCGAAGGACATGATGAAGAAAGAGAAACTGGACTTGGAGCTGATGAGATCTGACATCCTCAAACAAACTGACATAGTACAACGAGATAAACAAGATATAAAAGAAGAGAAAGACAAGTTGGAAATCACAAGTACTGACCTGCAAAAGAAGAAAGAACATGCAGACAGTCTGTTTGATGAGATAAACAGAGAGAAAACCAACATTAAAGATCTGACCCTTCAGGTTCAGACAAGTAGAGAACAGCTGGAGAAAGTCATGAACATTATTGCCTTAAAACAAAAAGAACAAGAACTCAAAGATGATGACATAAAAAGACAAGAAGAAGAACTGCAAACCGGTAAGAACAATGTACTGGCAGAAAGGGAAGAAGTAGAAGTTTTGAGGAAGGATCTCAACAAGAAGAAGGAAGAAGTTGAAGCTGCCATGAACAGCATCAGTGGAGAGAGAGAACAACTCAATCAGATGAAGATGGGCATTGAGAGAGAGAAAGAAATACTTTTCAATGAGAGAGTAGGAATTGAAGGAGAAAAGTCTGAGCTGAAAATGAAAGAAGATCAACTCATTACTAAAATGAAATCAGTAGAAACTTTGAGAGCCAAACTCAAACATCTCAATGAAAGGATGGGTGAAGATATGAAAACAAAAGTCAACAGACTAGAACAAAACAATGAAGCTGTAATGAAACTGGGCAGTGCTTTAGAACAGAAGCATGCAGCTCTGGATGAACAGAAAGAAAATATGACATGTTACACTGAGATATTAGACAAAGTAAAGGAAGGTCTGACAAGTTTACTCTCAACCATGATCATCCAAAAAGAAGATATGGAAAATCAGTTGAAGGAAACGTTTGAGATGGAAAAAGAAGATCTTGAAAACCTGAAGGATGATTTGAAACTAGAGAGAGAGGATCTGGATACAGCGAAGGACATGATGAAGAAAGAGAAACTGGACTTGGAGCTGATGAGATCTGACATCCTCAAACAAACTGACATAGTACAACGAGATAAACAAGATATAAAAGAAGAGAAAGACAAGTTGGAAATCACAAATACTGAGCTGCAAAAGAAGAAAGAACATGCAGACAGTCTGTTTGATGAGATAAACAGAGAGAAAACCAACATTAAAGATCTGACCCTCCAGGTTCAGACAAGTAGAGAACAGCTGGAGAAAGTCATGAACATTATTGTCTCAAAACAAAAAGAACAAGAACTCAAAGATGATGACATAAAAAGACAAGAAGAAGAACTGCAAACCAGTCAGCACAATGTACTAGCAGAAAGAGAAGAAGTGGAAATTTTGAGGAAGGATCTCAACAAGAAGAAGGAAGAAGTTGAAGCTGCCATGAACAGCATCAGTGAAGAGAGAGAACAACTTAGTCAGATGAAAGTTCGTATTGACATGGACAGAGAAATACTTGAGAAGGAGAAGGATAAAATGGAAGGACTCCAGTCTGAGCTGAAAACAAGAGAAGATGAGCTCATGAGTAACTTATTATCAATTGCAACTTTGCGGGCTAAGCTCAAAGAGGTGAATGAAAAGACACGTAAAGACATGAAAAACAAAATAGAGAGATTAGAAGAAAACAATGAAAATTTGCAAAGGTTATGCCTCACAATGAAGCAAAATCTTGCACAGCTTGATCAAGAGAGAGACCAGATGACAGTTTACAATGAATTGATACAGAGAGGAAAGGATGGTCTGAAAGGTTTATTGTCAGATATGGTTATACAGAAAGACAATATGGAAAACCAAAAGAGAGAAGTTTTGTTGGAAAAAGAAGATCTCTCCAAACTGAAGGCAGAGCAGAAACTAGAGAGAGAGGATCTGGATAGAGCTAATGACATGATGGAGAAAGAGAAACTGGACTTGGAGCTGATGAGATCTGACATTCTCAAACAAACTGACATATTACAACGAGATAAACAAGATATAAAAGAAGAGAAAGACAAGTTGGACATCACAAACACCGACCTGCAAAAGAAGAAAGAACATGCAGACAGTCTGTTTGATGAGATAAACAGAGAGAAAACCAACATTAAAGATCTGACCCTTCAGGTTCAGACAAGCAGAGAACAGCTGGAAAAAGTCATGAACATTATTGCCTTAAAACAAAAAGAACAAGAAGTCAAAGATGATGACATAAAAAGACAAGAAGAAGAACTGCAAACCGGTAAGAACAATGTACTGGCAGAAAGGGTAGAAGTAGAAGTTTTGAGGAAGGATCTCAACAAGAAGAAGGAAGAAGTTGAAGCTGCCATGAACAGCATCAGTGGAGAGAGAGAACAACTCAATCAGATGAAGATGGGCATTGAGAGAGAGACAGAAATACTTTCCAATGAGAAAGAAGGAATTGAAGGAGAAAAGTCTGAGCTGAAAATGAAAGAAGATCAACTCATGACTAAAATGACATCAGTAGAAACTTTGAGAGCCAAACTCAAACATCTCAATGAAAGGATGGGTGAAGATATGAAAACAAAAGTCAACAGACTAGAAGAAAACAATGAAGCTGTATTGAAACTGGTCAGTGCTTTAGAACAAAAGCATGCAGCTCTGGATGAACAGAAAGAAAATATGACATGTTACACTGAGATATTAGACAAAGTAAAGGAAGGTCTGACAAGTTTACTCTCAACCATGATCATCCAAAAAGAAGATATGGAAAATCAGTTGAAGGAAACGTTTGAGATGGAAAAACAAGATCTTGAAAACCTGAAGGATGATTTGAAACTAGAGAGAGAGGATCTGGATACAACGAAGGACATGATGAAGAAAGAGAAACTGGACTTGGAGCTGATGAGATCTGACATCCTCAAACAAACTGACATAGTACAACGAGATAAACAAGATATAAAAGAAGAGAAAGACAAGTTGGAAATCACAAATACTGAGCTGCAAAAGAAGAAAGAACATGCCGACAGTCTGTTTGATGAGATAAACAGAGAGAAAACCAACATTAAAGATCTGACCCTTCAGGTTCAGACAAGTAGAGAACAGCTGGAGAAAGTCATGAACATTATTGCCTCAAAACAAAAAGAACAAGAACTCAAAGATGATGACATAAAAAGACAAGAAGAAGAACTGCAAACCAGTAAGAAGAATGTACTGGCAGAAAGGGAAGAAGTGGAAGTTTTGAGGAAGGATCTCAACAAGAAGAAGGAAGAAGTTGAAGCTGCCATGAACAGCATCAGTGGAGAGAGAGAACAACTCAGTCAGATGAAGATGGGCATTGAGAGAGAGAAAGAAATACTTTTCAATGAGAGAGTAGGAATTGAAGGAGAAAAGTCTGAGCTGAAAATGAAAGAAGATCAACTCATTACTAAAATGAAATCAGTAGAAACTTTGAGAGCCAAACTCAAACATCTCAATGAAAGGATGGGTGAAGATATGAAAACAAAAATCAACAGACTAGAAGAAAACAATGAAGCTGTATTGAAACTGGTCAGTGCTTTTGAGCAGAAATATGCAGCTCTGGATGAACAGAAAGAAAATATGACATATTACACTGAGACATTAGACAAAGTAAAGGAAGGTCTGACACGTTTATTCTCAAACATCCAAAGAGAAGACATGGAAAATCAATGGAAGCAAACATTTGAGATGGAAAAAGAAGATCTTGAAAACCTGAAGGATGATTTGAAACTACAGGGAGAGGATCTGGATAGAGTGAATGAGATGATGAAGAAAGAGAAACTGGACTTGGATTTCACGAGGTCTGATGTACTCAAACAAACTGACATATTACAACAAGATAAACATGAAGAAGTAAAACTCAAGGACACCAAGATCACAAGACTAACACAAGAAGTTCAAATCAGTGAGAAATCTGTTCTGGCAGAAAGAGAAGAATTGGAAGTTTTGAGGAAGGATCTCAAAAAGAAGAAGGAAGAAGTTGAAGCTGCCATGAACAGCATCAGTGGAGAAAGAGAACAACTCAGTCAGATGAAGATGAGCATTGAAAGAGAGAAAGAAATACTTTTCAATGAGAGAGAAGGAATTGAAGGAGAAAAGTCTGAGCTGAAAATGAAAGAAGATCAACTCATTACTAAAATGAAATCAGCAGAAACTTTGAGAGCCAAACTCAAACATCTCAATGAAAGGATGGGTGAAGATATGAAAACAAAAATCAACAGACTAGAAGAAAACAATGAAGACGTATTGAAACTGGTCAGTGCCTTAGAGCAGAAGCATGCAGCTCTGGATGAACAGAAAGAAAACATGACATGTTACACTGAGACATTAGACAAAGTAAAGGAAGGTCTGACAAGATTACTCTCAAACATCCAAAGAGAAGACATGGAAAATCAATGGAAGCAAACATTTGAGATGGAAAAAGAAGATCTTGAAAGCCTAAAAGAAGAGCTGAAACAAGAGAGCGAGGATCTAGATAGAGTCAATGAGCTGATGAAGCAAAAGCTTGTACAGCTCGATCAAGAGAGAGACCAGATGACAGTTTACAATGAAGTGATACAGACAGGAAAGGATGGTCTGAAAGGTGTACTGTCAGATATGGTTATACAGAGAGACAACATGGAAAACCAAAAGGAAGAGCTTTTGTTGGAAAAAGAAGATCTCTCCAAACTGAAGGCAGAGCTGAAACTAGAGAGAGAGGATCTGGATAGAGCGAATGACATGATGAAGAAAGAGAAAATGGACTTGGAGTTGATGCGGACAGACATCCTCAAACAAACTGACATATTACAACGAGATAAACAAGATATAAAAGAAGAGAAAGACAAGTTGGAAATCACAAATACCGAGCTGCAAAAGAAGAAAGAACATGCAGACAGTCTGTTTGATGAGATAAACAGAGAGAAAACCAACATTAAAGATCTGACCCTTCAGGTTCAGACAAGTAGAGAACAGCTGGCGGAGGTCTTGAACTTAATTGCCTCAAAACAAAAAGAACAAGAACTCAGAGATGATGACATAAAAAGACAAGAAGAAGAACTGCAAACCAGTAAGAAGAATGTACTGGCAGAAAGGGAAGAAGTGGAAGTTTTGAGGAAGGATCTCAACAAGAAGAAGGAAGAAGTTGAAGCTGCCATGAACAGCATCAGTGGAGAGAGAGAACAACTCAGTCAGATGAAGATGGGCATTGAGAGAGAGAAAGAAATACTTTTCAATGAGAGAGAAGGAATTGAAGGAGAAAAGTCTGAGCTGATAATGAAAGAAGATCAATTCATGACTAAAATCAAATCAGTAGAAACTTTAAGAGCCAAACTGAGACATCTCAATGAAAGGATGGGTGAAGATATGAAAACAAAAATCAACAGACTAGAAGAAAACAATGAAGCTGTATTGAAACTGGTCAGTGTTTTAGAACAGAAACATGCAGCTTTGGATGAACAGAAAGAAAATATGACATGTTACACTGAGACATTAGACAAAGTAAAGGAAGGTCTGACACGTTTACTCTCAAACATCCAAAGAGAAGACATGGAAAATAAATGGAAGCAAATGTTTGAGATGGAAAAAGAAGTTTTCGAAAAATTGACAGCAGAGCTGAAACAAGAGAGAGAGGATCTGGATAGAGCGAATGACATGATGAAGAAAGAGAAACTGGACTTGGAGCTCATGAGGTCTGATATCCTCAAACAAACTGACATATTACAACAGGATAAACAAAATATAAAAGAAGAGAAAGTCAAGTTGGAAATCACAAATACTGAGCTGCAAAAGAAGAAAGAACATGCAGACAGTCTGTTTGATGAGATAAACAGAGAGAAAAACAACATTAAAGATCTGACCCTTCAGGTTCAGAGAAGTAGAGAACAGCTGGAGAAAGTCATGAACATTATTGCCTCAAAACAAAAAGAACAAGAACTCAAAGACAATGACATAAAAAGACAAGAAGAAGAACTGCAAACCAATAAGAACAATGTACTGGCAGAAAGAGAAGAAGTGGAACTTTTGAGGAAGGATCTCAATGAGAAGAAGGAAGAAGTTGAAGCTGCCATGAACAGCATCAGTGGAGAGAGAGAACAACTCAGTCAGATGAAGGTTCGTATTGACATGGACAGAGAAATACTTGAGAAGGAGAAGGATAAAATGGAAGGACACCAGTCTGAGCTGAAAACGAGAGAAGATGAGCTCATGAGTAACTTATTATCAATTGAAACTCTGAGGGCTAAACTCAAAGAGGTGAATGAAAAGACACATAAACACATGAAAAACAAAATAGAGAGATTAGAAGAAAACAATGAAAATTTGCAGAGGTTATGTCTCGCAATGAAGCAAAACCTTGCACAGCTCGATCAAGAGAGAGACAAGATGTCAGTTTACAATGAATTGATACAGACAGGAAAGGAAGGTCTGAAAGGTTTACTGTCAAATATGGTAATACAGAAAGACAACATGGAAAACAAAAAGAAAGAGCTTTTGTTGGAAAAAGAAGATCTCTCCAAACTGAAGGCAGAGCAGAAACTAGAGAGAGAGGATCTGGATAGAGTGAATGAGATGATGAAGAAAGAGAAACTGGACTTGGAGCTGATGAGATCTGACATCCTCAAACAAACTGACATATTACGAGATAAACAAGATATAAAGGAAGAGAAAGAGAAGCTGGAAATCACAAAGACTGACTTGCAGAAGAAGAAAGAACATGCAGACAGTCTGTTTGATGAGATAAACAGAGAGAAAACCAACATTAAAGATCTGACCCTTCAGGTTCAGACAAGCAGAGAACAGCTGGAAAAAGTCATGAACATTATGGCCTTAAAACAAAAAGAACAAGAAGTCAAAGATGATGACATAAAAAGACAAGAAGAAGAACTGCAAACCGGTAAGAACAATGTACTGGCAGAAAGGGAAGAAGTAGAAGTTTTGAGGAAGGATCTCAACAAGAAGAAGGAAGAAGTTGAAGCTGCCATGAACAGCATCAGTGGAGAGAGAGAACAACTCAGTCAGATGAAGATGGGCATTGAGAGAGAGAAAGAAATACTTTTCAATGAGAGAGAAGGAATTGAAGGAGAAAAGTCTGAGCTGAAAATGAAAGAAGATCAACTCATGACTAAAATGACATCAGCAGAAACTTTGAGAGCCAAACTCAAACATCTCAATGAAAGGATGGGTGAAGATATGAAAACAAAAGTCAACAGACTAGAAGAAAACAATGAAGCTGTATTGAAACTGGTCAGTGCTTTAGAACAGAAGCATGCAGCTCTGGATGAACAGAAAGAAAATATGACATGTTACACTGAGACATTAGACAAAGTAAAGGAAGGTCTGACAGGTTTACTCTCAAACATGATCATCCAGAGAGAAGACATGGAAAATCAGTTGAAGGAAACGTTTGAGATAGAAAAAGAAGATCTTGAAAAACTGACAGCAGAGCTGAAACAAGAGAGAGATGATCTGGATAGAGTTAATGATATGGTGAAGAAAGAGAAACTGGAGTTGGAGCTGATGAGGTCTGACATCCTCAAACAAACTGACATATTAGAACGAGATAAACAAGATATAAAAGAAGAGAAAGTCAAGCTGGAAATCACAAACACTGACCTGCAAAAGAAGAAAGAACATGCAGACAGCCTGTTTGATGAGATAAACAGAGAGAAAACCAGCATTAAAGATCTGGCCCTTCAGGTTCAGACAAGTAGAGAACAGCTGGAGGAAGTCATGAACATCATTGCCTTTAAACAGAAAGAACAAGAACTCAAAGGTGATGACATAAAAAGACAAGAAGAAGAACTGCAAATCAGGAAGAACAACATACTGGCAGAAAGAGAAGAAATTGAACTTTTGAAAAAGGATCTCAATAAGAAGATGAAAGAAGGTGAAGCTGCCATGAAAAGCATCAGTGAAGAGAGAGAACAACTCAGTCAGTTCAAGACTGAAGTTGACATGGAGGGAGAAGAGCTTTCAACTGAAAGGGAAAAACAGGAAGAGGATCAACTCATGACTAAAATGAAATCTATAGAAGCTCTGAGAGTAAAACTTCGGCAGCTGAATGAAAGGATGGAGAACGACATGAAGAACAAATTACAGCAACTGGAACAACACAATGAACAAGTTCTTAAAGTGTGCTCTTTATTGAAGCAAAGGTGTGGAGACATAGATGAAAAGAAAGACAGAATGTCTGCATATACTGAAATGTTCCATAGAGAGAAAGAAAGTCTGATTAGTCTGATATCAAACATGTTGATACACATACAAGGAATGGAAGATCAATGGAGGACAAAGAACACTGTTGAAGAACAAGACTTTGACAAACTGAAGGCAGAGTTGAAACAAGAGAGAGAGGATCTGGATAGAGTGAATGAGATGGTGAAGAAAGAGAAACTGGACTTGGAGCTGATGAGATCTGATGTCCTCAAACAAACTGACATATTACAGCAAGACAAACACGAAGAAGTAGAACTCAAGGAAACCAAGATCACAAGACTAACACAAGACGTGCAAACTAGTGAGAACACTGTACTGGCAGAAAGAGAAGAATTGGAAGTTTTGAGGAAGGATCTCAACAAGAAGAAGGAAGAAGTTGAAGCTGCCATGAACAGCATCAGTGGAGAGAGAGAACAACTCAGTCAGATGAAGATGGGCATTGAGAGAGAGAAAGAAATACTTTTCATTGAGAAAGAAGGAATTGAAGAAGAAAAGTCTGAGCTGAAAATGAAAGAAGATCAACTCATGACTAAAATGACATCAGTAGAAACTTTGAGAGCCAAACTCAAACATCTCAATGAAAGAATGGGTGAAGATATGAAAATAAAAATCAACAGACTAGAACAAAACAATGAAGACATACTGAAAGTGGTCAGTGCCTTAGAGCAGAAGCATGCAGCTCTGGATGAACAGAAAGAAAACATGACATGTTACACTGAGACATTAGACAAAGTAAAGGAAGGTCTGACAGGTTTACTCTCAAACATGGTCATCCAAAGAGAAGACATGGAAAATCAATGGAAGCAAACATTTGAGATGGAAAAAGAAGATCTTGAAAATCTGAAGGATGATTTGAAACTACAGAGAGAGGATCTGGATAGAGTAAATGAGATGATGAAGAAAGAGAAACTGGACTTGGAACTGATGAGGTCTGACATCCTCAAACAAACTGACATATTACAAGGAGATAAACATGAAGAAGTAGAACTCAAGGACACCAAGATCACAAGACTAACACAAGAAGTTCAAACCAGTGAGAAAACTGTACTGGCAGAAATAGAAGAATTGGAAGTTTTGAGGAAGGATCTCAACAAGAAGAACGAAGAAGTTGAAGCTGCCATGAACAACATCAGTGGAGAGAGAGAACAACTCAGTCAGATGAAGATGGGCATTGAGAGAGAGAAAGAAATACTTTCCAATGAGAAAGAAGGAATTGAAGGAGAAAAGTCTGAGCTGAAAATGAAAGAAGATCAACTCATGACTAAAATGAAATCAGTAGAGACTTTGACAGCCAAACTCAAACATCTCAATGAAAGGATGGGTGAAGATATGAAAACAAAAATCAACAGACTAGAACAAAAGAATGAAGATGTATTGAAGCTGGTCAGTGCTTTAGAGCAGAAGCATGCAGCTCTGGATGAACAGAAAGAAAATGTGGCATCTTACTCTGAGATATTGGAGAAAGTAAAGGAAGGTCTGACAAGTTTATTACAACGAGATAAACAAGATATACAAGAAGAGAAAGACAAGTTGCTACAAAAGAAGAAAGAAAGCACTGATCTTCTCCTTTATGAGATAAATCAAGAAAAGGAGAAACTACATAAACTGCAGACACATGTCGAAGAGAAAGAAAGGTTTTTAGTTGAACACAAGAAAATGGAAGAACTGCCTGAGCTGAAAATCAGAGAGGACCAGCTCACTAATGTAATGAACTCCATAGGAACTCTGAGAGACAAACTAAAACAGCTTAATCAAAGGACATATGAAGAGTTTAGAAAGAATATGGACAGATTAGAGCAGAAATATGGAGACATACTGCATTTCAACAAAATACTGGAACACAAGTGTTATGAACTTAATGAACAGAAAAATAAGATTATTGGATATTATGACCTGATACAAAAAGAGGAGAAACCTGTGCTGATAATGAAACATGATAAGGCTGTTCAAACTGTGTTTGTAGAAAAAGAAAAGCTGCAAGAGCATGATGTCAAAAAACAGGGACTGAAGAAACTTAAAGAGTTTGAAAGTGAGAAGGAGAAGCTAAAGGAAGATACATGTGATCTTGAGAGAAAAGATGAACACATGAAAACTGAAAGGGAAGATCTGTCAATGGCAGAGCGAGATGATCTTACAGATGAGAAAATGTCTAAAAGAGATTTTTTGCGAAAGATCTGGAAGGATACGAAAACAGAACGGAAGGAGATAGATCAGATGAAGCACAGGGGTCATGAGATGAGAAACAACCTGGAGAAAAGACTAAAGGTGATCAATCAGTTTGTTAAGAGAACTTGGATAAAGAGAGAAACGGAATCATTGGAGAAGACAAAGCTGGAACAGGGACTAACTGGAACAAGTCAAAGTGACTGGGAGAGAGACTGCAAGACACTCGATGAAAAACACACAGAGCTCCAACAGCTTAAGGTTCAGATGCTCAGTGAGATTGGGAAACTCCAGGTCAAAGACAAAGTGTCAAGGACACTGAAAACCAGTGACAAAGCTAATCAAACATTCCAGATGGAGGTAGAAGAAACTGAAACAGCTCCACACACATCCAGTGGATTCCTCCGTCAGCTCCGGCAATGCTGCTATCGCTGCTGCTGCCCTCCCTGTGCCTGCTGTGGGCAGCCGTGCCCAGAAGAGAGATGAGACAAAGGCCTATAAATGTTAATGTCTTTTCTTAAAGAAGTATTTGACTCAATCCCTTGTATTACTCAAACCAAGATAAGATGAGCATTTTGAAATAGTTAATGTAGGTATGTATCACACTGACAGGAAGGTTCTGTTTGGATAGCCCATATTACAGGAAAACTAAACATTACCAGCCTCATGTCAAGTTTCCTGATTTATAGAAATGGCTTAACTGAAATCAAACTATTCTTTTGACACTTTTTAACTCATTCTGAGTATCTAACAATCAGTAGCACAATAACAAGTCGCAATGTCAAGTTATGTCTTCATTTCAGAGTGCAAAATGTGTGACGTTTGTGTATTTACCTTTGGAATTAGTATAGAAGCATAAGCAATAAGATTTAACAGTGTACTTTAAGTGTGAGTGCTTAATTTTCAGTTTGCAATTCTGATTAATACCTGTTGAATATTGCAATATTAAACACAATTTATTAAACTTATGAATTAATGGTAGACGGATGTCCCCTTTTACTTAATTACTAAGAATCTTAAATATGTAAGAAGTGACCATGTTTAATTACTTCATATGTGTTTGTTGCTTGTTTTTTTTTCTTTTTCTTTTTTTTTTGTACAATTTTTACAATTGTCTAAGAAAACTACAAACAATATTCACAAATAAAACTAATATATGAGGATGTGCAGAGAGCCCACTATTTGTTTTTGTATTCATATTTGTTGAGGTAGCAAAATTCTTTATATTTGTATTTGTTTTCAAATAAAAATGGAAATAGGCGTACAAATCCAGTTTTTATTATGCTTTTAATTTTAGGATATTAAAGTGTTAAAATAAGTGTTTATGAACAGTGTGTAATGTGTAGAGAAAAGGTGATTCTTGCTTTGCTCTTTTCATTTGTCTATTTTTTACAACCTAACTTTGTGGAAAGGAAAAGGGAACAACAGGTTATGGACAGTCTCCTGGGAGCATTTTGCATGTGTCAGTAGCTTCAGCTTTATTATTCTAAATTAATTGAATAGACAATTGCAGTGTTAATTTATTTCTTGAATAAAGCTTTCTATGTCAAATAAAATCCACATGACCACAGCATCTTTATGTCATTTCTTTTGTATCACAGCTAACTGTTAATATAACTTTTGACTGACTGTCCAGTTCCTATTGTTGTTTCATTATTAAATCATTAATTTGTTTACAGATCAAACAATGAAAAGAACTTTTCAAGCATATAGGAACATAAGACCTTAGCATGGACCCCAAATGAGGAACACATAAATCTTGATTTTATCTTCATATAAGTAATAACTGCTGTAGAATGACACTTTTAGTCAAACTTTCACAAGGTTTTTTTCCCAGCTAGAGCATTGTTTCCTATGTAGAAAACAACCTTTTATATATGTTTGTAATTATATTTTCCTTCCTTTCAAAGTCTGCTTGGAGATGCAGTTGAAACACTGGAGTTCACTGATCATAGCTTATATATGTACTGTTCTGCAGCCAACAATCAAGTCATGAATGTGTAGATACTATACCATAGTTTCTCCAGTAGTCCACTACCACAAAAAAGTCTCTACTTGTAAACATCTTTTATTTTGGGCTTGTTGGACTCACTATGTTCATTGAGTAACTGTTTCACTTACCTGAACCAGCTGGATGTCAGCAATAGTAAAGTGAAATGCTTCCAAATTTAGCAGCGCACCCTGAAATTATGCAGGTAAACTTTAAAGGTCAAAGATTGCAGAAACTCACATAAAAATACATTATCAACAAATACAACTCATGGCAAAAGGTTTTGTTTGTATCACCTGGTAAGTCTGTCCTCAGGTCTCCTCCAGTGATGGATTCCTTTCAGCTAACCGACTGCAAGTTGACCACCTGCCCAGGATTCTTCCAAAAGTGGTATAGATGCATACAGGAAAGCATTAAATGTTAGGAATAAGCATTCAGGGAAAGTTGACATATTATTGGGTTTACTTACATGGAGCACAATGGATCAGGTAAGCGGGCAGTACATCTCTTTTGCAAGATGTGAAGGGAAATATTGTGATCAGACACCAAGAAGCACTGGTCTACTGTATGTCCTTCCACCATACAATTTTCATACTTTGATAGCTCATCAAAGCCAGGCCCTAGATTAATTAGTACAGGCAACAGATCACAGGGAAGGTGGATAAATATTTAATACCCTTCATATAACTGGATCAATTCATTGAATGCTGAGAATTGGGTCATAGATTTTCCTCATCTAAGAAAGTCTAATGATGCAAATTGACATTGGCCTTTTTGGAGACAAAAAAAGTGCAAATATTATTTACATGTTTTTAAGGTTTGCCAAAACAAACAGAATGACAATATCAAATTCAGTTGCAAAAGTGCATATCTGTTCTCACAACACCAGTTTTGTACTTGAGAGACCAAGCAATGTGATTTTCTGTAAAAAATATGAACAATGAGAATTTCGTTGGTTAAATATTCACATTAAGTGTACCTAATTTCTCACTTCAACCTCATTTACATTTTTAGTTGTGTAAATAATATATAGACTTTTCTTTCCATGCCGTGTGGATGTTTCGACTTCACAGTGAAAAAATTTATGAAAAATAAATGCACTATTATCTCTCCATATGCCTACAGACTTTTTGGCCCCCTCCAATGAAAAACAAGGCAAAAAAAACTGTAAATAACATAGGCAACACACTCTTTTCTCTGGACTTGGACATCCAGTTCTGGAGACAAGACTCTGGAGAAAACACTTGGAGAGCTCAAAACTACGGGTGACCAGGCTTTTGCAGTAAGGTCTGGAGCTCTCTGCCTGGATATCTTTAAGGGATAAGTTTGGCATTATTCTGTATTTTTGTTATTGTCAACAATTCTTATGAAAAGACCAAAATCAACAATGTGTTTGTCTCTCAATACTTTCTGACTTCACTACCCTGCCCGTATCTCTCAGCCCCAAGCCCACTGATTTCTACTGAAGATGTTAATCTTTAAAAATGGCTCACAAATATATAGTTTCATTTCCATAAAAGGCTCAGTAAAACAGCTGGTAACTGTAGTTTTTAGCAAATGTTACTTAAACAGACCCATCCTTCCAGTCTGTCTGTCTTGTAAATCACTCCTTATAACCTTCTTTTATAAATACTGGATAACAATGCCACCTGCTGGAGGAAGCTGGAACTGGCAGAAAGTGATCCATAATTAAATCTCTAGTAATGAGCTTGATTTTTATCTGTCCTGTGAGCTATAACAGTGGATGCTGTGCAATGACACATACCTAGTAAAACTACATGCAAATGAAGTTAGGCCTTCATGATCCACATGTTGCACAGACAGACCAGGACCCGAAGACCCAAACAGATCCTGATGAAGAGCGCGGTCTTCTCTTCCCTTCTCAGAAATCCCGTATTGACAGAGAAAGAAGAAGGCCATCTATTCCTGAAGACTGAGCATTGTAGTTCTGTTTCACCATATTCACGCTTACAAATGCAGTATTCAGTTTTGTTTTGGGAATATTGATTGATGGGTTTACGCACTCCTCCATACTGCTACTGCTGAGGAATAAAAAGCTGCAGTATAACAGGTTTGCTGAGGCTGATTAATACTTTACCAAACCTCTGTCTGTATTGTGATTTGCATGGAAGAGGAACACATATGCATTACTTGTACACATAAAATAATAATTTCATTTTTCAATATTAAAACATAAAATGCTAGGCCGTATGCTCCAGATTTTATTAATAACAGGCTGGATACAATGACAATGTATGCCTGAAATAAATACACCATGAGAGTATTCAGACAATGCTATGTGAATCCTTTAAGAGTTTGACAACGACGTTCATTGAATCAAAGTTTTTACAACAGAGGAACATACTACAGTCTACAAATGCAGTTAAATAAAAGGCAGTCAATTCTTTCTATCAATTTTCCATCAGCTATCTTCCCATCAACAGCAAGAACTGTCATTTTAAAATGTAGAAATGGCACATAGTGTTGTCTTTCTTGTCAAACATACTGTCATTTGTGAATTGTTTAACAACTTTATACTATCTATTATTTCTGTCAAACAGGTCAAACACACTGGTTTGTGTGAAATGCTGTTTCCCATCATTTATTACTGTGTATAGCATAAATTTGCCAATTTCAGTTTCAAAAACACAGAGACCTTATGTTTTGGGTTTTCAAAAGCCAAAATAAAGAAACACAACATTTTTAAAGGGCGTATTCTTACATGTGACCTCAAACATCCTCTTAAGAAAGCAGGTGGTTTCCTGTACTTTACAACATTCTGTAGCACTTGCTTTCAGGCATTTAATGGCAAAGGTTATCATTATCAGACAAAACACACAATCTCAATATATCTGTTCATGAGTCAGACTAGATTTATTTTTTAAGGTTGTATTTGAGAGCATGTGAAGACAGTCCATTTATTTTGCCATATACCGGATTATATTTAACAGTAATTAAGATCAGTGCCCCACATCTACAACCAATCTACAGTATACATAATTGATTAAATCTATAATGAAATCATGGTAAGCAAGTGCATGTTTACAAGCTATTGCATCACAGATCTGCACACACTCACTAACAAACACACTCACACATCTTCATGCACTCTTCAGACATTCAAACATGACTGAGGGAAAAAAAAATTAAAAAAGCAAATAATCCACAATAATGTACTGCCAAGCGAGATCATACACCTACTGGAATATGAGTATCAGTAGAAATTTCATTAAGTAATCCTTGGGGTAAAAGTAGAGTGTGCAATGTGAACATACACAGTCCTGTCAGGCAAGATGTCCAAAACTAAGTGGTCATGACCAATTACAGATGAACAGTTTGACACATGCCTGTAGTAGATGATTATTGGATGCACCCACAATATTTATTTAGGTTTGACAGAAACCATGTTTGGTAGAACAGGCTTTCCAACTCAGCCAAATCTCAAAAAGCAACATGTGGAGGTTCAATGGACAACTGTCTGTGTACGCAGACTGTGAACATTCACTATGTCTTTTGATCTGACTAATCATGTCAGTGGCAAATCATAAATTCCCAGTCAAAACGAGCATGAAGAACAATCACATTTTAGACTACCAATTTGTGAATTTAGAGTGCAATCAGCTGATCCCATCTAGTGTAGAAGAGCTGAGACTGCCAGAGGGTGTGTTATGTAATCTGTACCACTCCCTATCCATTAATCACAGTATTTTATTTAATTGCCTTTGGCTCACCTTTCAATTTGAAAAACTCTTGTACAGAAAAAGCCATACCCCTCATTTTGGCCTCAAAATCTCATATAGTGCTCAAAAGGAAAACATATGTATGAAATTAGGTTATGCATCACACAGCAAGTTTATCTGAGCATACTGTAACTACAATTTGAATCATTGTTGATTTTAAAATAAGATTGTGATTATCAAATAATTCAAAAATGTAAAACATTTCAATTCATGCAGAAGTCAGTATTTGAAATGGTGCAGAGCAAAAATGAATTTAGAAAATGATGACTGTGACTGCAGCATTTAACATTTTACATAATAGTAATAGATACTTTATATATTGCAACATTTTTGACAATAATTAAAAGGAAATAAATCATGGTCATGTTTTTAATTAGCAGTTATGTGGCCATATTGCTCACCTGGGTACTGTTGTTACTGTAAAACAAGGACAAATGCTTGCAAACACACATTGATGTTGCCTTGATTCAGTTATCTGTATGTTTAGTAACAGAATAGAAATTGCGGTCTGTATTCTGAGGACTGAACATGTGGTGCATTGCACTCTGGGCAGCTTTTTGTGTTTAAAGGGAAGAATCTAGAAGGTCGGTTTGGCTCAGAGTTTTCCTCATTAAAACTCTGTTGTGAAAACTGAGCCAAAGCAATCAGAAAATACTGTAATAAGCCACCCACTGAAAGCTTGTTGACCCCTGTGTGAAGTGATGTTGTTATCGGTCAAACTCTTAGAGGAAACAGATAAGAGCAAAAGCCAGTTATCAGCCTATGATGTTGGGAATCTGCACCACAGACCTGAGAGGTGGAAACAACATTATGTTCTGTCTGTCTGTAAACAGGTTTCAGTTGTCTCACTGCTTCTGCCACCTTTATCATTTGATGCATGTCACTAACTGGATATATTGGACATATTGGATGTCCATACACTGACTGTGTATGAGGCCACCTGAATAACAGGCTCATCCACAGAAGGCAACATATAGTTGAAAAATGGACACCTGGATTTAGGAAATCCCTGACTTAAAAGTAGGAAAATATATCAATCATATTGAACTGTGAATCATGTGTGTTAATCATTTCAACACCTTTCAACCACATGTGGACATGTTACCCTGTAAGTCATCACACATCCATGTCCTTTTCCCCAGGAAGCTAGAGGAGATAGTTATTGTGCGTAGAGCTCTCTGGCAACATGAAATCACGTAAGTCCTTATCCATGACTGCTTGTCTGTGTCCCTGCTCAGGGACAGACCTGGAAAAAGAAACAGAGAGAGAGGTGGACATGGAGTCCAGAGGACAGTCAGCATGCTCTGTCTCTTCTGTATCTGGCGAGGGGGCAAACAGTGGAGAGGGAGGTGATGTTCCATCATCTATGTTGTATAAAGACACCAGGTTCTGCAGCAGGTTGCTGTGTGTCTTACTGGTTCTCATGTCATTATCCTTCTCTTTGACTTCCTCACCTCTAGTCTTGCTCTGTTGGTGGATGCAGCTGAGCTCTTTCAGTTGATTTAAGTCTAGGTTTGGGTAGGAGCCCGACTCAGTCATTGCCTGGAGGAGTTTGTCGAGGCTGTCTGAATCTTTGTTGCACCTGTTCTGGCTGGCCTGGGCGGCCTGGCACAGGAGATGGGTGTGCTGACGGAGCTGGGCGATTTCTCTTTCAGTGGCTGCGTTCTGCTTCAACAGTTCCTTGGTGCGTAGCGTGATGGCCAGCAGGCCTGACTGGTTTAGGATCTCAGCTGTGTTGAGGAAACGGCGCTGGCGGGTAGACGAGCTGTCTGGGGCCAAGCGGTAGGGGCTGTGACTTGTGGAGGAGGAGGGAGAAGACGAGGGAGGAGAGGAGGATGAGGGGGAGTCAGAAGAAGAAGGTGGTGAGGGTGTCTGGGAGCTGGAGACGGAAGGTGAGCCCACACTGTCAGAGCCTGAGCTTTGTTGGCAGTGGTGGGATTTGGGATGGGTGGTGGAGTTTGGCAATCGGCAGTGAGATGAGCTTGGAGAGGAGCTGTGGCCCCCCCTACCTTTACACTGGGAATGGGAATGGACCCTACCCTCTTTCTGGTGCTGCTGCTGGGGATTGAGGAGGTGGCTGGTGGTAGATACAGCCTCCCTCTTCTCTTCTTCAGTGCACACTCTCTTGCTCTGGCTCTGGCCTTCACTGCCACTCTCCTTAACCCCCTCCGCCCATTTGGCACCCTTGCCCTCATGGCTCTCCTTCCTGGGGTGGGGAGCGATGCGAGGGTAAGAATTCAGAATGGGCAGGTATGAATTCTTGCTGCTGTGGTTCTGGTTGCTGCGGCTGCCTCCTTTCTTAACTTGACCTTGTGGTCCTGATAGACTGGATGAAGAGGTTGGGGTAGAAGAGGAAGATGCAGGTATTGCTGGCTGTTGGATCAGTAAGAGCTGGGTGGGCGCTTTGGCAGTGGTAAGGCTGTGCCAACCCCCGCTCCATGCCAGGGGGCCATGCAGAAGCTGCTCTGGTCTAGACTGTACCACCAGGAGGTTGTGAGCGGGTTTTATGTGAACAGCAAATAGAGACCAGAGTAAAGGAAAGAGCAAAAGATGGGGAGGAGGTTAACGTCACAAAGAGATAAGCTGTAGGACACAAACATAACTGAGGCCTGAAGGAATATCATAACAAGCTGATGTATTTAAAGCAGCCAGTAAACAAAACTTGGATTAGTAATTATATAGAATATACAAACACAGTACTGTGCAAATGTTGTAGGCACTTTTGGGACCAATCAGACAACTCCTTGATAGTATTGTATTATGGAGAAGAACCTCAACATCTAATGTATTCTGCAGCATGACAATGAGCCCAAACATACAGCCAGAGTCATAAAGAACTATCTTCAGCAACAGGAAGAACAAGGAGTCCTGCAACAGATGGTTTGGCCCCCACAGAGCCCTGATCTCAACATCATGGAGTCAATCTGGGATTACACGGAGAGACAGAAGCAGCTGAGATGCCTAAATCCACAGAAGTGTGGCAACTTCTCCTAGATGCAGGAACAACTGACCTGCCAAGTTCCTTGAAAAAGAGTGTGCAGGTATACTGAGGAGATTTCATTTAGGTTTCTGCTGTTTACTCAACTTTGTATGAAGTTAACTGATAAATAAAAACTATTCATGACATTATTTTTGAAAGCATCCTTACCTAAAACCTTTGCACAATACTGTAGGCAGTGCTCCAACAACCTCTACCAAACTATTATCAAAGTTGAATCTTTCTGGGGTTATGGTTATGTGGTTGGAGTTTGGTTGTCTGTGTTGGTTTTTTCACAACCTGATGGGAGTCTCAACTCAGGGCAAAAAGGTCCTGTGACATTTGACAATCTTTAGTTTTCAACATTCTCCAGTACGGTCTCGAAAAATATTTAAAGCTGCTTTAGTAAAGAGCTTTTTTCTCAGTTGGTGGATATCAAACACAACTCCAAATGAATGCTTATGTTGCTCTGCATCTGCTGGATGTGCAGTTAAGACTAAAAGGTTGTAAAATCAATGATATTGTAGGCTTAACAATTTTCACAAAGCACATATTAGAGCTGAAACAAATAGCTGATTCATTGATTAGTCCAGAAATAGAAAATTAATCAGCAGCTATTTTGATAATCAATTAACTGTTTAAGTCATTTTTCAAGAAGTAGTAAGAATTTTCTGGTTGCACGTTCTTCAATGTGAGAATTTGCTGCTTTGCTCTGTTTCATATCAGATTATTTTGGGGGGTTTTCGACTGTTGGTTGGACAAGACATCTGAAGACATAACATTGGATTCTCAGAAACTATGATGGACATTTTCTGCTTTTTTTCAGATGTTTAATAGACAAAATAATGAATTCATGTCTTCAGATTAATCCACAAGGGAAATAATTGGTAGTTGCAGCCTTACAGTATATTCCAGTACTAATGTACTGAACTGCATTATATTGTACAGGTGTTTGTGCCCACCCCCAGTTGTCAGCTATATGTATGTATTAAGCATTCATTAACTATAAATACTACTAATACTAATGTTATTTGATCTGTTGTTAAACAGTAGTTGTATATAGTTAACATGGTGGCTTCAATATAATATTGCAAGGCCAATCAGTTAGTCAATTAGAAAATCAATTACTGTTGATTTGATGACAACTAATAAAGGAAACAATTAAGATACACTTAATGAATAAAAGATAATACGCTGACTGGTGACTGAATGTTCCTTTTTTCCTACCATTTCCTTACTTGAATCTGTTTATTATGTAACAAAGTGAAACGTCTGAAACAGCAAGTTGTTATCTGTAACTGGATAGCTCACCGGCTTGACCACCAGGTTTTTGATGACGTATATAGGGGTGAGCTCCTCATAAGGAGGCATGTTGCGGCCTGCAGCGTTCACACCGTTGTTGTTCGAACTTTCCCTGCTCTCCCTGTGAGGTTCGCTCACACTGCTGCGCTGGTCGTCTACATCAGTGTGGACAGAGTCGGAGCCAGCCTCTGAGGGAGAGGGAGAACCAGGACTTAGAGGAGGTGGAGCGGATATAAAACATATACAACATGTAGGAGAAACAAAGCATTAGCCAATCACCATCACTATCATCTCTGAGCACAGCAAGGCACTTTTCCAATGGAGCTGCTCAGTGACCATTGTGGTTGTACTGGGCAGCTTCCAGGTGTGACTGTGTGTAACTGTGTGAGTGTGAAGCAGGGTGTTGAACTATTCTCAGGGAAACTCCCCAGTTATGAAGATGAAAACAAATCAATAAATATATAAATAACTAGGTATCATAGAAGCCATTAAAATCAATATTAGTTGAACCGTAGTGCATGTTTATCAGCACTGACATCATGAAAGATAGAAAGGGACTGAAATCTGTCAGGTATTCATGGAGTCTGCGTCCATAAATGGAAATGGACTTTTGCTCACCTGAGTACCCTGAGTCTTTTTCAGAGTCCTTCTCTGAGTCACAGCGCAGCATGCGGTTGCTCATGTCACCCATTCCAGATTGCTCTCTATGGGTGCCACCCTGGGACGCCCGCAGGGTGGCACTGTTACTCTTATCCTTAGCATTTTTTGAAGTGTTTCGGGCAGCCCGCTCCCCAAAATGCCCCAGTTCCTTTGGCATTCCAGACCTTTAAAATGAAAGCATACAAACAAATGTTAACTGTACTGGATATTACTACTGGTAATTGAGTTTACCAGGCTGTGGCAAAGCCTGAGAACCAATGTCTTATTGTACAAGTGTAAAATATCTGAATCCTGATTATAACACAACAATAATATCACACCTAATAACACAGGGAGCAATTATAATCTGTGTATAATATATATTGAGTGGGCCTGTGTCTTCAATTCTTTGAACCCTCAAGCTCTAGTGGTTTGGCTTTTACCTGAAAGCAAGTGGAGTATTGTATTCTGAATATTGGATATTAGGATCATATTGAGGCATATAGACCATGACGCTGAGTAAAAAGGACAATATCAATGTTTGAGAGCTTGTCCCACTGGTCACTTTATACATCATCTGACAACAGAATGGTGAAATTATCTGTGTGGCTCTAATGAGTAATTTGCAGGTGGCTAGCTTTACAGTATGAAGACAAAAATAGTCATTTTAGCTTTTACTGCCAGACAGTAGAAACAGACAAACCACATTGGCAGAGAAGGTGGATGACATGCAACAATCAACAATCATCCCTGGCCAGTATTGAACCAGGCACACTGCAATTATATAATAAGATACCCAGTGCAGCAATTCCTGCATTCTTATTATTTATTAATCCATTTATATAATTTCTGTTTTTGTGAGTAGCATTAAGGGACTACAAACTACATTTCGTTATACAATCTTGAATTAATTAGTATGTACTTCAAAAATTTCAATACTCACAGTCACACACTTTATATATAAATAATATTTATTTTATGTTCATTTTATGTTGATGATACCTTTTGTATGTCATCGGCTCTTCTGCAAACCAGGCCCTCTGTTACAGTCTTTTGACGACCTGCAGATCTCTTTTATTCATGTAATGATCTAAATGTCTGCATTTCAGAGAAGCACAGAGCTTTGATGTTCCGACTTTGACCCCTGCTCTCAATTGATAGTGCGTGCAGACAGTTGTCACACGCACCATTGTGAGTTCCATGAAAAGATCAACGGTCATCACTGACATCTAGAAGGCATCAGCAGTGTTGATAAAAACATGCTGTCTTAGTAGTTGAGATATTTAACATCATTAGCTGGATTCAAAGTGAAGAAACACGTAATTTCAAAAAAAAATTTGCACACCATCATTACGTCTCAGTGATTAAAAACTCTTGACTTGAATATCACTTAAAATGAGTCCAAGTGATGGACAGTGTGCGGGATTCTTTTATTTTCTGAAGTGAAGAATCATACATCACTGAATGGTTAACTTTTCCCTCATACCAACTGTGATGACCCCTGCTGTTTCTAGTGCTTCTGTGACTCACCTGTCTTTCTGCTTTGTTCAACAGGTGGGTCATCAGTACAAACTGGAACACTTGGCACCAGTGTTCCCAGGTTATAAATCCTGGCTGCAGCTAACAGCTTCCTCTCTGCTGCTGCTCTCTCTGTTCCTCCCTACAGGCGCTCGTTTTAGTTTGAGTTATAGTGTATGTATATACTGTATGTACATGTTGCACCTTACAACAGTCCAAGTTACAGTTAATCAGAGAGGGTGAGCTTCCGGGGGGTTTAGTAGGGTCTAGAGGATTCTGCTTCTGTTGGCTCTGCACCTGGTGGTACTGATGTTGTGGCTAATTTACATTTGGTGCTGAAGTTTAATGAGCGAGACCCTGACACTTTTTTCACTCTCTTTGGACAGGTTTGGACAGAGTACTGATGCTTCAGTATATCCTCACTGGGAGAGCCCAGCAGGCATACTCAGCTGTATGTGGAGAGCATGGCTTGGAATATGAGGCAGTGAAAGCGGATGTGTTAAAGGCATACCAGCTGGTCCCTGAAGCGTATCACCACAAGTTCAGAAATTGGATGAAGGGTGATAAACAAACAAATGTACTTTGTCTGTGATTTCAATTCCCATGTTTACCATCGGTGGTCTTTATGAGCTGATTGTGTTGGAACAGTTAAAAATGCTTTCCCTCAACGCATTGCTACGTATGTAAATGTAAAAGCCCTACACCGTGCTTAAAGCAGCTGAATCAGCTGATTTTGTATTGATGCATAGGGGTGGTTTTTCAGAGACATGCTCTTGAGGTGACTGGAGAAGTGGAGAAGATAATTGTAACTCCTGTGGTGGTCCAAATTTTTCACATGGTTCCTCATGTAAGCCTGCATTTACCTGAGTGTGTAATTACTGGCATGGGGAGGGTCATTGGAAGGACAAGTGTCTGCTGTTGAAGCCAAAAGCATCATTCACTGTTGTCTTCATGTCATTCGCCTTCATCTTGTTCGCCATTGTATGCTCCAGCTATGCTATACTGGTTCTGGTTTTCAGCCGTTCATTGACAATGCTTTTGTGTCCTTGGTGAGTAGTGAGCATGTACCAATTAAGCTGTTGCATAACACAGGCGCTAAACATTAATTTATTGTGGAGTCAGTGCTGCCTTTTTCACCTGAGACAGAAAAGGGGGGTTTTGTACTGATGAAGGGTATGATGGAGCTGGGTTTAATTCCTGTGACGCGCCATTATGCTGTGCTGGATTGTGAGCTGGTACAGGGAATTGTTCCTGTCGGGGTGCGCCACATGTTGCCACTTCATGATGTGGTTATAAGAGCCCGTTCGATATATTGCTCAGCCCATATTATCATATATAGATATATCAGTATTGGCATATATTTTGTCTGATATGCACATATATGTGTTATACAGACAGCATTTTATGTATATTTGAATCTTTCTATTAATTGAAGTTTAATATATACGTACATGTTTTTTTGATTTTTTTAATTTATAGTTATTTATAATTATTAAATTCTCAGTGAAGTTTACTCTTTCAGTGCACTGATTTCATTTTATACAATGAAGTTTATTGTCGAACTGTAAAATATCATGCCTCCATTACATATCTTTGTCACAAGTGTTTGATAACCACATTTGAGAGATTATTGCAAAAATGTGCATTTATGTGTACATCCTATATAAATAAGATTATTGGCTGATATATCAATATCAGAATTTTTTACTCCCTAATATCAGCATCAGCCCAAAAAATCCACCCCTGCTCCCCCTACAGTTACCTGTTGGTTTGGGTTATGTTGCCTTAGTTTCTCTTTCTGCACATTACAACATGTACATACATGTTGCACCTGTACAAACCCTACACCACTGACTCTACTGACATCCACACCCCATGCTTTTTTAAAAATACGTGGTTAAGTTGTCAATTTGATTTAATATATTATCTTATTATCAACATAGTGTGTCTCCTATTTTTTGTGGCCAAATGACCAACTCTGAACTGGGACACACTGGTTTCCAGTAACATGCCCCTTATTACTGGAATGTAGCACAATACACTAGAGTTAGTCGCATTCCTCTGAGACCTGAAGGACTTTGAAGTTCAACTTAATGATAGCGTTAATTATACTTGTAACTGTTTTGATGAGCGTGTGTGTGATGACTGCTTCATGTGACTGACTCTTGTGATGTTTAGATGTAATTTATTCTCAGGTTAAAATGAAATGTTGATCTGAATGAGATCTTCTGAATTAATTAAGATGAAATATCTAAACCAAACTAAATATCTCAATGGTGATATGGACAAATATGGTTGATGCTAACAGACTTGCTGTGCAATATAGTACTTTAAAAAATGTTTTCAGTAATATGCAAATAAAAAGCTAGATGCTCTAACATCTGATCCCTTATAATCAATTTGTGGATCCAGTAGTGTTAAAATGACATTTTCAGTCAAATGTGTTAGATTCAAATGCGCACAGAAAACAAGTTTAGTTTCTGAAAGCCCCAAAGTTTAAATGGCACACACATCATTCTTGCAGTCCCATATGACAGGTGAGCATAGGCCTACTTAGCTGGCAGTGAGAGACTGCAGAGACTGTCTGTGTTCAGGGGAGAAACGTGTATTGTTTCCTGATTATAATAGTTGAAAAATGGGACTAGTTTATGATTTATAATCAGAATGGTGTTAGGGCCATTTCCAGAACAGCACTACTACTGAAAAATGACCCATTGTGTAAATGTAAAAAGAAATGTAACACGTGCAATGATCTAATCTAACAGAGCTGTGCTCTTTGATGCTTATGAAATATGACAAGTTTCTTGTTTTTTTTTTTTTTTTTTTTGGAAGCGATCAAGAATCAGTTTATTTGTGGCCACACAAATAGTTAACAGGACACAAATCAAGTAAATATCTCAGGCTGAATGAAACTGAAAAACCGGACTTGTGAGTCAGCCAAGGAAGTATAATACACAATGGTTACATTGCTTTAAAAATACAATCAAACAAGCAGTCTATTTCATATCCTGTTGAAAGAAAATTATAAAAATCCTTGAACACAAAATAATAGGAACATAATCTATGTCATAGTAGTGATATTAGAGTGACATTCTGTAGATAAAACTTTCATTTAAGTCACTATAAACTCTAAGAAAGGAATATGAAGGTGTATTTTTGGTAAACAGTAAAGTGTTTTACATCACTTGAATAGGAAACATTTGATATAAGACACTACAACCCAGTTTATGATAAATTCGATATAAAGATAAGACAGCCAGCCCATTCATAACAGTGGTTGTGTGTGTCCTGTGTGTGGCCTCAGCCTCCTCAGTAAACATGACAGCATGCACATGCTGGTGAGGCTGCAGCAGGATGAACTTGATAAGATGGTCCCTGGCAGACTGTAGTACAGTCCCACCCCCAACACTGTTATGTAATACACTGCTGCCGCTGCTCCATGAAAAAAATAACAAACCTGCTGGAAATGCACATGGCAACTCCCCATTCACTGCCTGTGTGACATTCATGATACACATTATAAACGACACGTTTAAGCCTGCAGAACAGCTGACAGTGGCATGTTATTAAAGTGCGAGGAGAACAGGACATTAAGTCACTGGACAAAAGTTTAGACACTTTCAAACTCAAAGTAAAAGCAGTTCACTCACCTGTCAGTATTTTATCCACGGGATAGGAGGAAACAACTCACTTTTGACAGCAGGAAAACATCATATCCATCGAGGGAGGTAATATTTCCTCCAGTCCTGAGTTTAGACATCCATCCTGGGCAAAAAAAGAGAATATACATATATATATATATAGATATATATATAGGACTATATATATTTACATATATATTCTCTATCACTGACCGTGGAAGAGACTTTCTCACCAAGGAAATAAAACAAATACTAAGCCATGGTCACACTGATACAGGATGAAGCTGCAGTTGGTCGGGGTGTCCGGCTGTTGGAACCCCCGCTAGTCCGACCATGTACTGAAAGCATCCATGATGTTGATTTACGTAGCCCCGCCCTCGTCTGCTACATATTAATGAGCGCGTCAGTGCGCTGAGCAGATCGGTGGTGACGTAACCGCAGCGGTTTGGCCAATCCCGTGCCAAGACACGTGTTTAGGTGGTGACGTCTGACAGTCCACGTGAGTGGTGCATTCGCTGCTAGAATGGTGCATTTAGTTGTTATCGTAAATATTAAAACTAGACGTTGTGTTGCACATAGACTAAGATGAAGGAGTGTTTTATATTCAAGTACGACATGGTTATAAAGCTTGTCAGCTCAATTTATCCATTTATCTATAAAGTACATTTAGTGACCTACACTACAGCTATGAAAAAAATTGTCACTGTTATAGCAAATATGTTTTAAAGTAATTTTAAAAAAGAAATCAGTGTCATTAAGATATTTGTTTTTCCGTTTTTCATTCCACATCTACGACATGAAAGGCTCTAAGCTCTTCTTTGTCCTACAAGACAAATCAGCAACGAGCAAATTGCTGGTTGTTCGGACCCCGTTTGGTTTACAGGAAGTTACGAGGAGCACATGAAGGCCACATTGATACCTGTGGGTGCGGGTTAATGTCAACTTACTACAGTTGCATGTGACTTGAGGTGAATGAGACAACAGTATTTTTAAATGGTGTTGCTGTGTTGAAGCCCAGTCTATTCCCTTCCCTTTAAAAACAAAATCACCACTCACATTCCCATTCGTGCAAAAGTTGAAGCAGTGGCTCCCAACTTTTTATTTGTGATGTTTTTGATGTGACGATTTGACATCCAGTTTCAGCCAATTCCAGTCAGAACTAACGTTATTACTCGCGGACCGACTCTCGTTTAAAATAACTATTGATTTCAGTGCAGTGCTGTGGAAATGCAGATCAATATTTGGTGATTTATAGATGTCTGGAAATCAGGTATATGAGTTGTATGAAAGGTTTTTAGTGCTCTCTGGGAAAGACGGAAATGGGTGATCAACTCCCACAAACCCACTACTGTAAACTACATGATGGATGGGAAACCCTAGAACAAAAAATCAGAGATCACAAGTAGGCAAAACAGCCTATCACACAACAGCAGTTTACACTATTTTAGGACTATAATTAACGATTGTTTTTATTATTGATTATCTGCAGATTATTTCCTGGATTTATTGTTTTGTGTGTAAAATATTATAATTCCCCAGAGTCAAAGGTTACACCTTTAAATGTCTTGTTTTGTCCGACCAGCAGTTCCAAACTCAAAGATACACTCATGTATGACAAAGAGAAGCATACATCGTCAAATTTGAGCTAAAATACCAGATCATCAAAGTAATTAGTGATTATTTTCTGTCAATCGACTAACTGATTACCGCTCTAACTTCCCTAAAGCACCATAATAACAAGGAAATGGTCTAGTTGTTAATGAAGATGATTTGTCTTTCACTGTGAAACAGCTGATCAATGCGACGAAATGCGGCAGTATACGTCCCGAGACTCCCTTTGTTCTCTAGTGTTCCCGCAGGGCACACAGTGGGAGTCAGTGAATGTGTGCGGCAACATGTGAGGCAGGCCGGTGGAGGCGTGGTCGCTCCCCGGCAGCACATGTTCCCTGCTGGGGGAGTGTTGAAAAGCACCGTGAGGCTCCCGTGTGTCTGGGCCGGCGCACACAGCAGCTCCATCGTCTCTGAAAAACACAGAATAGACAGACAGACAGAGACAGTGCTACCTTCTTATGTAACACTGCAATTCTAGACTGAGGATATTTATTACTCAAGTGCCAGTGTGTGGTATTTACTGGATAGGAGATGTTGTGTTAAGTATGAATTTGAAAGCATATATGGCCTATGATTTACAAGAGGCTGGGCATAAAAAGTGATTTTCACTCTTATCTTGAATGTAGTCAGGTCAGCATGTTTTAATTCATGAATCCAGCCCATATGAAGCAATATGAGGGCGGTACGCTTTTGTTATTTTTATTTCTGTTCATTTCCTGACATTGTGGTTTTGATATTTATTAGTACTCATTGTTTTTGATGTAATGTTAGAAACAAAAGCCCAATTCGGAAAAAAAACACCCAGCAGGAAATGCTCTAAAAGGTTTTGTGTAACATTCTTAATACAATCGAAATCTTCAGAGCCCAGGGGGCTGTCATGGAGAAATAGTGTGCACACAAGCAAATAATTCATGGTTTAATCATTTGTGTACACATTGAGAGCTTGATTTACTTCTGAACTTGTGTAAAATGTTCTGCAAACCATGTTTTCTATGTGGTAGTTGTATGGTAAGTAGAGAACAGAGTGAAAAGAAACAGAAACCATTCAAAGTTAAGTGAATGCATTTCAAGTTGTGATCGCTGCATTTGCAGTCTTTGAACATAGTTGGCATTAAATCAAGGGAGAGAAACTGTAAAGCGGCTTTTGGAAAACATCTGTGTTATTGTGTGTAGTCAGCCTGCTGTGCTTGTGGCTGTAGTTACACTAACAGTAGCAAAAAGCATCTGCAAGGCTAAAGGTTTGTAAGGCAACACCCAGCAGATCAACTTGTTTTTGTGATCTCCCTCACACTGTTCCAACACAGATGGGTGAAAAGTGTCACGGCAGAAACCTGCCCAACTGAGAGCGAGGAGGGCAGGACAAACAATACACTTACTGTCTCAAGGTTTGCCTACCACCACTTAAATATACTTACACTCTTAAATTCATAAAGACCGAGTGTACAATCAGAGCTTCAGCACTCGATAGTGTAGAAGGATGAGAAGTATCAAGACACACAAACACTTGCATGTATTAAGACAGTTAAAAATGTGTATTGGATCATTGTCTTTCAGAATTACATTCATAGACAAATAGAAATGAATTGTTTGAATAGAATCATGTAACTGAAAAACACAAACATTTCTTTCAACCATTTCAATCCTTAATTTGAGACTCTCTGAAGGAGGTTCAGGGTACAGGAAGGATGAGGGAAATCAGCAAGACGAGAAGTAAAACCAGAGGAAAAACAAGACAAAAACAAAAATAACGGAAATTCTTTCAAAACAGCATGTGTGGTAGAAGGCTCTGTGAGCAACGGGAAGTTGAGCAGGTTGTCTGCACCGGCTCTTTATTACCAGTGACTCAACAGCGTAGCACCAATACAATGCTGGGTGCATTTTCATTTACAGTATATAACCCAGTATTGTAAATCTCACCGGTGCACCCCTCCTGGTTACCATTTAATGTTGTGCAGCCATTTATAACAGATGGGAACATTGAAAATAGTAAAAAGACATCCTTGCAAGTCACCATTGCACTCAAACACAAAATCTCACAATGGACCATGTTCATGATGTATGCAGCTCCCTGGATGTATTTTTCAGATATGTCCAATCAAATCTAATGGCACATTCAAGTGTGAGCAGCAGCAGTAGCAGTTTGGATGCACCGGTACATCAGAGGATTTACAAATAGATGACACATACAGAAAGGCCAAGAAGGAAATGAAAAGCTGTTAACTGTACAACTCTAAACAGGTTTCCATCAAGCAAAGTATATGATGATCTATGGAAAGATTATTTTCCTAGTAAGGCTGAAGAGACACAATATAACAGATATCATTGAACTGAAAAATCTTATAAAAATGTGCATCAAATGCTATGAAAGGATGATGATCTTCTCTGAAAGTGCTATGTATTTTGGTGTAAGGGGGGAACTGGGTATCGTTAGAAATGTTTTAACACTATTATCAATACAATACCTGAGTTTCAGTCCTGATAGTAAAACAGTACTTTTTTAATACCCTACTTTGAGGGTTTCTCCTAATTTAACAAAAAAGTCAAAGTTCTTAAATGATAAATGTTGTCTAAACACACGCAGCGAAACAGCTGTGAACCAAATTGGGATTTAAATCAGGAACTGTCTCTTCAAAGAATAAGTGACGAGGACTATGACTCTGAGTAGACATTCCATGCCAACTTTCAGTATCTGACAGTTTTTGATACTCTGGGCTACTGACACCAATCCAGGAAGCTTTCAGTTACATCATGCACATAGTCCACCTGAGAAAAAATGAGGTCTGATTTAAATCACTAAGTGCTTATTGACCTTATTAAATCACATGGCCGGTGTGTATTTTGCTGATCAAGAAAGATCAAAATGTGTTAGAATTAAAAAAACCTTGTTTTAAAAAACAACATATACACCTCGTGCATTTAGGTATTCCCAATTCCCATTAATTGCTGTGTCACACTTGACAAATCTGTTAACAAAGATCACATTGTGAGATGAGCGCAAACTAATACACAAGTGATTTGTTTTCATTGCATACAGTTTAAAAAAAAAAAAGAAAAAAAAAAAAAGACACCTCCTGCTTCACTTTGTCAAAGCTTTTCACCGCGGAGACACTTTGATCATGATGTGTTATCAATTCATCTGTTGTTCCTGATGCATAACCGGCAAGCGTTGTATAAAGACACAAAACCACATGCTCTCTCAGACTCATTCTGACTCAACTAATGACATTCAGTTTGGATTTGATGCCTCCATCTTCTCCCACCCCCTCCAAAAAAAAAAAAAAAATCTCTCACACTCACACACACAAACACACACACACACACACACAGACACGCAGACACACACACACACACATACACAGCCAGCCAACAAACTGCCACGCCTCTTCCTCCCTCATATATGAACCGGTCCATTACCAGTGGTAACAGCTGGTTCTGAAGAAGAGCACTTGGAAACATCATGAAGGAACTGTATGGCTTCTCACAAGACCGTATAAAGGAGAGCATTGGAAATAACCGGCGGTTTTACAGTCTGAAAAAGCAGCAACAGTTGTGTATAGGCCATCCGAAGGTGCTACAGACAGAGTCCTGATTGTGTTGTTGAGTTGTGCTGATGACTATGTGAGGTACTGAAGTCCAGTTTGATACAGTACAGCCAGTGTGGCCCGGCTTTGTCCGTAGTGTGGACGAAGGGGTTTCTATAGAACAACATGGCCGCCAGCCGAGGCACTTAGATCCTGCCGGGACATTCTGGTCGTTTTATAGCTGTTAAGGGATGTGGCCAAGGTGTTCATGCCTCGTGTGTTTTTCTGTATGTTTGTGTAAGTGTGTGTGTGTGGCGGAGATGCTATCACTCTCTTATGCTGGCAGAATAGGAGAACTGGGGGAAATGTGCTTGCTGTCCGGGGTCCTCACAGTCCAGACTGTTACCTGTAAGAGCAAAGAAGACAGGAGAAGAAGTCAGTCTGCACATTCCTGCCGAGAAATCAGAGCGTGATCATGGACAGCGGTGGATCCGGTCTGAAGGCTCCACCACAGTCAGAAAATACTTACACTTGTCTGGAGGAGTGAGCGTGATGGTCTGCGCTGTGAACTCCTCATCAAAGTACCGGGTGTCCGTCTCTGATGTGACTTGTGGTCTGAAGAGTGGGGTGAGCTGAGGTAGCAAGGAGAAAAGATTGGTATACTGGCCATTAAACTGGGAACATACTTAATTTGAACAACTCTTTGGTGTAGGTACGGGGCTGCATGCGCTTGCAGTGTTTACATACTGCCTGTGTGCTCTGTGTGTATCTGGAAGGTTAAAACTATATCCACAAGGGGACACATCAGGGCCGGATCATCCCTTGTCATCACTTTTTTTTTACGGTGTAAAAATTGCTACACTCAGGGTTAATTAAGTTCAACTGAATTTATATGAATATTTTTGTCTGCTGCAGCTACACATCTGCTCTGTAAATCACTTGTCCTGTGTTATTCTTTGAGAAAAAAAAATTAAACCAAAAGAAAGAAATTGATATCTCATATCTTTTAGGTTTCATGATGGCGCCCCCTAGTTTTGCATTTATTTGATGGAATATCATTCCATTCTCTGTCTTTGTAGATAGAGATCTTGATACAGCCAATCAAATCTTTGGATAAAGCAGTAATGTCAGCGTTCTATCATCTGCAGATCAGACGGTCACACTGAGCCTGATAGCATCCTGCTACACAAACAAGAGCCACAGACTCTGAACAACAACCCACATTAGCTTTCCTGCTTGTCTCCTTATCTAACTTACAAACATGAACACACATCTTGTTCTGCAGTTTAGCTTGTTGAACGAGCCACCAAACAAACATTCAACAGGCTAACCACTAACATCAGTTAGCAGGCTAGATAGCTGATTAGCTGCAACACGTTTCAGCAAGTTTGTTTACTTTGTCTTCTGTTCCCTATGGTGTAACACTGACACTCTGGTAGTCTGCTAGCTGCTGTCAATCAAACAAGCTTTTATTTATTTTACTGCAAAAGAAGATGACTAGATGTGATGTCTGTTGGACTTTAATGTTGAGGTCTGTACAAGCTCTATTAAATTTGTCTTGAAAAATTCACCATTGCTGTTGTGTGTTCAGTCTGCTGGCTCCAAACAAGCTTCCTGAACATACATAGTTAAAAGGAAGAAGTTTCCTTTGCTGCAGTAAGAAATCTGCTCAGAAGATTCTTTGTATAGGTTTTCATTAAATATGAAATAATGCCACAATCCGTTGACTCACAAAAAACCCCAATTACTACTTGCTTAATACTGATTGAGAATCAAGAAAACACCACAAACATGTCATATAATAGAGAGATGACTATGATCTGTTTTGTGCTTTTGTCTGAAATCACAGATGCAAAGGCCAACTAAGCAATAAGCCAGGACATCCTCTGTTTCTGTGACTAAAAAGCAAACCTCAGTTTCACTTCCTCTAACCTCCGAATGTCTCACCTTCTTCTGTACCACATCCTGCCAGTTGATGGTGATGAAAAATTTGTGACTCATTACTTCTTTGGCATCATTGGGACCGCCACCTAACCTGTCAGTCAGAACAGGACCGTGTAAGAATTAAGTTGATTTTGCATAAAACGAATGCACACATAGGATCTGTTGGTTCTAGTACCTTTGTTTGGGGTCCTTCTTGAGCAGGCCGGCCAGCAGGGACTTGGCCTCAGGCGACAGGTTCCTGGGAAAGCGGATCTCCTCCATGAGGATGAGCTCAAACAAACGCTCGTGGTCCTGGTTGTAGAAAGGCAGACGTCCGCACATCATCTCATACATGACTACGCCAAGACCCCACCAGTCCACCGCCCGACCATAGTCATTATCTTCTAGGACCTGAAGAAGAGCAGATGTTTGTCTCATGAACATTTTTCAACAATGGCAGAGAGAAGGGATTTCTATTTGGTACACTTCACTTAACTGCACACTTCTGACCTAAATTTATATTTCTTTCTTCAGTTTTGCATGATCCATGGTCTGCCTCAGGGCTGCTTGATTATGGCAAAAATCATAATCATGATTATTTTGGTCAATATTAAGGTCACGATTATTTAACACGATTACTCATTGACTCACGGAACAGAAATGCTTTCATTTTATTAAATCTATCAATCCACACACTACAAGACACGTGCAAGTGACACGCATCTCACAGAGACCCCCTGTTATCAAAGCTCCCAGTCAATTTCTGTTGCATTTAGTGAAACGTAATTTGCACAGACAACTATTCAAAGCACACAAATATCCTGCTGTATATGTGTTTTGATCGGGCTCCCTGTCTTTCTGTGAGCTGCCTGTTTCACTACAGGCAGATTCCCCTCACTCGCTACGCTGGGCAGGGAAATAAAATGAATGGTAAATGGACAGTACTTGTATAGCGCCTTTCTAGTTTCTGACCATTCAAAGCGCTTTTACACTATGTGTCACATTCACCTACTCACACATACTCCTACACTGAATGCGTACAGGGACTACCATGCAAGGTCCCAACCTGCCCATCAGAGGGAACTAACCATTCACACACATTCAGCCATCAGGAGCAATTTGGGGTTCAGTATCTTGCCCAAGGACACTTTGACATGAAGACTGGAGGAGCCGGGAATCGAACCGCCAGTCTTCCGATTAGTGGACGACCCGCTCTACCTCCTGAGCAACAGCCGCCCCAATGAATCAATAAATGCAAACAGACGATTTTGTCCCCTGGAGCAAACTATTTTGGTTCAGTAAATTTCTGCTGTCAGTCAGCCTGATGAAGGCAGTTTGTCTGGCCGCTGTCCTCTCAGCTCCCGAGGAGCTGCAGCTGCCAGACAGCTGCTTCTGTGGACACAGACACTGAATGCAGGTTAGAGTTGGTGTGGATTAAACAGATTGTCTCGCTTACTATGTGCATTCTCATTGAGAGTGAGTTTGGGCTTTTAAAGAGGGGTGAAAGTGTATCGCTGTAAAGGAAAGGGGTGCGCTGGATTTATAACACAAGACAAAACAAGATCATCATTGCGAAACGGAATGCGGCACAATAATTGTTTTACCTTGATTATCTTGTTTTCATAATTGTTGGAAGCCAAAATTGTTATTGAAAATAAAAGTCAATTAATCACCCAGCCCTAGTCTGCCCCAATACCCACACTATGAAAATAACACGCTTCACAATGCTCACATTAGCCACATCTACATCAATCATTAACGTGCAATACAAGAGTGGGCTATGAAATAGTAATAGCTGGGCATTCCTAGTAAGTGCTAGGTAACCCTTACCTGAGTTCACCTCTTTACTGGACATTATCCTTCTAATTCTACATCGTGCATTCACACTCTACATATCATTTTTATCATTTCATGTAATATCCACCACTTTTTCTCCAGTGTTCATATTTATCAAGCATTTCAGAGAAAATTCTCAGTGTTGACACATATCTGGCCCTGCTTATAAGCCTAGTAATAAGTATTTTATCATATTATTGTAGAGAAGGCACACTCAGATTTTTTTGTAAATTGTAGTGCTAGATTTAAATAATCTGAGGTCATCTAAAATGAAATGTAATTTGTGTGTCATCTTTACTTCCAGCCTGTGCACAAATAGCTAGTGGCTCTCTTCTGATTTAATAGATGTATCTAGATCAGTCTTCTAAATGTGTTGACTATATTCTGGAAACAACTGATTTGGACTTGGAACTGCTACCCCCCTACATCTGTCTGACCACTTCTTTATTCGATTCACGATCGCCTTACCAGGACATCCTCATGTTCTTCCATGAATGGTCTTCTGCCGCAACATCCGGTCCCTCACACTGACTCAACTTTCCAATGAGGTCTTGGCTAACACTCCTCCTCATAATGAATTTTCCTCACTCCCAGTCAATGAGGCTACAGACTCACTCTGTTCCTCACTAGCCACTTCTCTTAACAATCTCTGCCCTCTAACATCCAAACTTGCTCGCATCACCTCCCCTACTCCATGGCTCATCGAAGTCATCCGAGAGCAAAAGGTGGAACTCAGAGCCCACTGACCTCAGTGACTATCAGGGTCTCCTTGCATCATTCTCATTAAGACCACTTACTATCAGAACAAGATCTGTGGTGCCACAGACATGCAGAAAATGTTTTCTGCTTTTAACTCACTCCTCAATCCATCTCCTCCTCCGCCCTCCACTCTGCTCACTGCAAACAAGTTCGCCTCATTTTTTACTGACAAGGTCTCTGCCATCAGTAACCAGTTCCCTGAGCCTGACCAAGTCAGTCTGCAGCTGCCAGCTAACAGGGCCACATTGTCCTCATTCTCCCCTGTGACTGAGGAGGAAGTCTCCAAACTTCTGCTGGACCCTTGTCCCACTACCTGTCCACTGGACCCAATACCATCCAACCTTCTACAGACCATTTCCCCCGCACTTAACTGCACTAAGGTTCACATGGCCTCAATCGCTCGGTTGCCCTGTACTAGATCAGGAAGATCAGACCCTACCTGTCTGAGCATGCAGCACAACTCCTCGTACAGACTCTCGTAATATCACGCATTGACTACTGCAACTCCTTATTGGCAGGCGTCCTCGCATGTACGTTCAAACCTCTGCAGATGATCCAGAACGTGGCGGTGGAACAAAACAGCACATGTCACCTCACTGTTGATATCCCTCCACTGGCTCCCAGTTGCTGCCCGCATCAAATTCAAAACCCTGACACTCGCTTACAAAACAGCAACTGAAACGGCTCCGGCCTACTTGAACTCCCTCATTCAGGTCCCCACTCCCTCCCGCTCACTACGCTCTGCAAATGAAAGGCACCTGGTGAAACAAGTTACCAAACTCTGTTCAATCTGCAGAGTCCCTCTCAATCTTTAAGAAAGACTAAAGACTCAGCTCTTTCGCGAACACCTCTGCACTTGATGGACTGAAGGTAGAGAAAAAACAAAAATACAAAATACGCTCTCTATGTGTTGCCTTTGTGCGTAGCCTGTTGGCATCTACATACTACTGCATTCAAACTTAGCTTTAAGGCACTTACTGGTGTTGTTCTCTCCTGACTAGATCCCTGCTTGAGTTGTATCAGCTCTCAGATGTACATCGCTTTGGATAAAAGCGTCTGCTAAATGATATTGTAAATTCTAAACTGTAATCGTAAACGACAGAATCATATTTATCTCATTTTACTGTTGTGTAGTAAAACTGTGATGCTATTTACTTTCAAATGATAGTTTCTGCTTGCAGAAAGCAGAATTAGGAAGTTTCATACATAACCCTGAAGTCCTACTCTGAGGGAGTATCTTCAACTTAACTTGCAGTGTGATTCCTTGGAGTGATGCTGTTAACTATGCAATTAACCTTAGATGATGCATGTCAAATCTTACATATATAGTACATGTATGCATCAGTTCACATGTACCACTTTGTATCTCACACACACACAAAAATGTGAGAACACTAAGCTCAGCAATGACAACTGTCTAGAATGTGTTAGTAATGTATTCATATTTACAGCTTAACCATGGCAGCAGCAGATGGTGGTAGTAAATATATGTAGTGGAGACATGAAGTGTGTGTGTGGGGAAATGTGTGACTGCTTGTGTACAGGTCATGTGCCAGGTTAGTGTCATTGCCTTACCTCAGGTGCCAGATATTCAGGAGTTCCACAGAAGGTTTTCATCGTAGCATCAGGAGTAATGCCCTCCTTACAAAGGCCAAAATCAGTGATTTTAATATGGCCATCTTTGTCCAGCATCAGATTCTCCAGCTGAAAAGGTCAAATAACATACACAACTAGGTTTTCATCAAATGGTCATGATGGATCTGAAGACATTTGATTGGGTTGGTTTACTATTAAATCTATGGCTTACCATCCATTCTCTGTATTATATGTCAACATATCAGCCCAGAAAATACTGATTCAACTCACTTTTAGTCCGCCTGCCCCTTCACTGCTTACTTACAGTGGTCAAAGATGACTTTGTTCCCCTTACAAAACCTTTATGTGAATGGAAACAACTTCCGCTTGGTAATGTTTAAACACTGTACTTTCAACAGTTATTATAGGTTACTTCTTAAGAGTTATTATTCAACTATATATGAGGCAACAAAGGAGAATTATGCATTACGCTGCTGGCTATTGTGAAGGTTATATCAGGAAAAGGACCAAATCTGGCTATACAATGTGCAACTGACGTCCCCTTTCAGACTTAAAATTCAATGGAGCATTTCCCCTCAGCAGCACATGCTGATTCCAGCAGAAAGTAGAAATAAAAATGTTTCTGGAAGTTATTTCATGTATTTCCATTCTCCTTGCTTCTTTGTCCCCGGCTTAATTTTTATATGTTACTATCCTCATCCCCTGGATTAATACTGGGTACTTAACACTTAATTACATGTGCAGTTCATGCCAAAGTTTGGGCACCCCTTGACAAATAATATATACTGTTGATTTTTTCTTAATTGAAAAGATGTCAACTCAGCCTCTCTAACAAGCTGATTAAGTTCTGAGACCTTTTCAAAATAATCTGAGACTCTTGAGGTGCCAAAACTTTTGCTTATGACACAATGATGTTTTTATTTATGTTCAATTAATGACATGAAAAGTAACTGTGCATTCATTTCCCCATATCCTAGAGAAATAAAAAAAATCGCCAAAATATGTTATTTGTCAAGGCAGGCCCAAACTTTTGCATACAACTGTAATTCACATGTGAAATAAGAATAGTTTTCATAAGGTTCACTAAGCTGTGCTATTTCATGCAACGAATATCATAATATTAAAAAAATATATAACCCGCCATTATCAGTGATGTTCATTGATTTTTAGGATTACTTTTCAACTACATTTCACTTAAATACAGGCCTCAAAAAAGGAAAATAAAATAAAATATTCAGATAATTTCAAGAAATTTCACTTCAAAAAAGTGATAAAGAGCCGCTGCTATTAAATGCTTCTCAATGCTTAAATTCTCTTTAATTGAAAATGTCTTTAATAAACTGATAAAATCCAAATGCGCTCCTAATTACCCATGGAGTCATGATATAAAGCCTTTAAGGATATTGTATATTTCAAAACTGATAGATATTACAAGTATTCACCTTCAGATCACGGTACACAACGTCACGTGAATGGAGGTACTCGAGCGCTGACACAATCTCGGCGCCGTAGAAGCGCGCCCGGTCTTCTGTGAATACTCGTTCCCGTGACAGGTGGAAGAAGAGCTGAAAGAGGCAAGAGCAGATGGACTCAGACACTTACCCGTTGAAGAAGATCACAAGAGCAAGCTGTTGATACCAAGTGACATTAGTGTTTCTCCATGTGACTGTGACGCGTGTCTGTGAGGTCTCACCTCGCCTCCGTTGGCGTATTCCATTACAAAACACAGCCGATCGTGGGTTTGGAAGGCATATTTCAGTGTCTGCAGGAGGAGGATAGTCACATTAGAGAAGGAAAAAAAAATATGTTTCAGGGTGCGTGCAGGTGGTGAATCACTCCATGCATTACTGTAAATCCTTACCATCAGGTCAAATCATGTGTATCAGAAGAGGCACATGGTGAGGAGTGAGAGGTGTCCTTTTAAGGTCATCTAATCCAACTTATTCAACGGTTCTATTTCAATGGTCTGTCAGTGTAATTTTAGTGCTACATAAAGAACTAACAGTGATTTCAACAGCTTTTCCAAACTGATGAATGATTTCCAGCTGTGAAACCTGCATTGTGTTACTTATTTCAGATATTTATTATCAGAACTGAATACTGGCAGCTTCCATTTAAGACTAACAACGAAAAGTTTAGTTTTAATTCCTTAATTCTTCCAAAATGTTCAATTGTGATTGTTTGTATTATTTCAGTTAACTGTTTCTGGATAAGGATGGGTCAAGTTCAGTAGGTCAGTTACTGAGGCACAGCAGATTTGAGCTAAATGCTAACCTTAGCATGCTAACACACTCACAATGACAATACTAACATGCTGAAGTTTAGCAGGTGTGATCACCAACATTTGCTACTTAGCACTAAACAAAGTACAGTTGAGGCTGATGATCATTTTACACCTGATGATGGAGCTAAATGAAAAGTAAAGGATCATAAAAGCTATTACAATTCATCCTGAGGTGATCGTTAATGTATGTACAAAATTTCATGGCAATCCATAATTGAGTTGCTGAGATATGTCAGTCTGGACCAAAGTTGTGGAATGACAGACATTTTCATCCCTAGAGCCACAGTATCCTGATAGCCTGGCAAAGCAATACACTATTCATGCGGAGAAGTAGTGACAGTGGTTACACAAGTGAATGGTGAAATCATCCAATAGGAAATCAGCACTGACAGTTTTTAGACTGACCTGAGGACCACTTGACTCATGAAAAAGAAAAATCTCAAGAGAGCGCTGGCTGCTCTTCTCTGACACAGCGCTGCTTTTACCAGCAGTGCTCCTGCAGAGCTCTACCATCAAGTGGGTCATTTGTAAAATGTACTCACTGTGAGGAAGGGATGCTTTGTGTTTTGTAACACTCTGCTCTCTGTAACTGTGTGGGCCACCTCATCCTGCCGACAAACACATTATTTTCAGAAACACTGAAAACACAGTATGAAATGTAAAGCTTTACTGTATGGGGACAGATGCACAGCCAGAACAGTCAGAGCACAAGCATGTCGCTGATACATAGCTAAAACCAACTGTATACACACACAGACAGGGCACTTCTTACTTACCTTGGCTATGATGACCTCTTTACGCAGTATTTTCATGGCATAATGTACTCCAGTGGACTTCTCTTTGACTAGAATCACCTTCCCAAACGTCCCCTTGCCAAGCAGCTTGAGGTACTCAAAGTCACTCATTGTCTGTAAAGTACAAGGCCAAGGTGTGAGGATTCATCAGAGATAGGGATTTTAACTAATTTTGTAAAAACAACAAAAAATAAAAAGGATAAGTCTCAAAGAAGAAATCTTCAGACAGAGATGAGCTTTTCTTTCCAAGTCATGATACCTTCACTGCCTTAAGAAAAATTCTGCTTGAGGTTCACTCAAGTTGTTAAAATATCTATTCAGCTTAATCGGTACAAACTGCTTTAAAAACTAATGCAAGATGTTAGCCCCTCTCAGACATGCACCCCTTACCCCTTTATCGTCACCTGTAATGGAATGTTTTCTTTAGTCCATCTGCACATGACTGTACATCCCATTTTAGTCATTAGCCACTTTGCATTACATTCCTTGGCATCAAATATCACGTCAAATATTTTTTGCAATGATCTGTCGAATATCAAACACTTGTGACAAAGATATGTAATGGCAGCAGGATATTTTACAGTTTATCAATAAACTTTATTGTCCAAAATGACATCACCGCACCGAAACAGTAAACTTCACTGGGAATTTAATAATTATAAGTAACTGTGAATTAAAAAAAAAAAAATACAAATGCAGTGCAACAGGTATTTCTATATTGCAATTTTAGGCCTTGGTTATGCTAATAATAATAAAGGTGCATCTACTCATTACAGGTGGTGTTCATCAAAAATGAGCAGTTTATGATAAGTTTCTGCAGTTAAGAGAATCTGACTTGGCACACTCAAGCAAAGCTCACAGACAGATTTAGGAGAAGAAAAGAAATAGTTTTTGCATGAGGCTCATTGTCTGGCCGACGCTAGACTGGACAAGTGGACAATGAAGGGCCCATTAAAACCAAAACGTTTCAATTCAGTTTTTTTTAATATAATGTAAAACCGTCTGCATGAGGATGGCATCTCTGGGTCTGCAGGCAGAGTGTACTCATGATCTACTCTAAAGGAACAAATGTAAACAGAATATATAATGGCAAGAATGTCACTGTGCCCTTGATAGTGCCCCTCAAAAATTAATACTGCCTCCTTGTTTGTGTTTTCAAACGCTCTCACAAGGGAAAAGAAAGATTCCTTTGGATCAGATCAGACTAGGGCTCTGTACCATCTATGTCCATAACAACCGATCCTCTTACCACTTTGCTGCCACTCTTGGACATTGCCACCTCCATCTCCTCAAGGCTGCTCTCGCTGGGTGAGCCGAACACATCCATCGGTTCCTCCTCCTCCTGTTCCCGCATCTTAAGACTATTTGCCACAGATTGGATCGCCCGCATCCACTCCTCTCTGAGAGACAAAAAAATCCCAGAAATTGTCAGGGGTCACATCATCTTTTAGGCCTCAAACAAATGCACTAAGTTTAAGAGACCCTGTTACACGCAAAAGCCACTGAAAGTCATTTGGGCACCATAGTTTGACACAAGCCTTGTGAAAAAATATAAGGTTACTCGATATAATATTTTACAATATTCTAACCTCTCCTCATTGCTGTCTACGTGAAAGGTGCGTTCAATGACAGTGGTCCACTGTAGGCAACGAATGACAAATGTGTTGGGCCGGGGTCTTTCAGTCTTCATTAACTGGCATTCTGTGGAAAACACAAATGAGATTAATGTTTACAGGAAGCTGCTGAAGAATGAACCACTGTATGACCTGTATGAAACTCAAAACATCCAACTGATGGTTTTGGAGAGTAGAAAGGAATGGTTTGGAGTTATTTCTCTCCATCTGGCGGACTGACCTGCCACTGAGAAGTTGTTGAGTGGTGGTGAAGTCTGGTCATTTAAATCAGGCTTCTCCTTGTAGCCGATGAAAGAACCGTCACTCTTCAGGATGAAATACCTGGGCCTCCATGTCTTGATATATTCACCTGGGTCAGACAAAGAGATTCCATTTGAGTACATGCTGTCAACAAGAACATCACTGACATTCTAAAAAATTGAGCCAAAATAAAACATGTTATGAAACCTTTAACACCTTACTGATCTTCCATACCTCTTTTGTGGAGCCAGCCCTCTCTGACTACGTTAACTTCATTCATTGTGAGTGATGTGTTTCAGAGAGGGTGAGGAACAGGAGCTCGGGGAAGGGAACAGTGGATTTCTCTCTTGACCCGATCAAGTCTCAGACACAGTTATCAAATCTGAACAGCACCTGCTGAATGAAACAAGAAGTACAAAGGACATAGGACTATATTCAAATAGTTTCAACAAAGAAACAGAAAGAAACAATCCTTTATTTCCACACCTATGATCAATAGTTGGAAAATTAAAGTTCAATTTAACAGTTAAGAATCCTTTAAATTGAAATACAGGACGAAATTTATAACTGATGTAAAAATATTGCAAAAACACAATATCAGGATGGCTGGTCTGATTTCAAAGAAGCACTATATCTGTAAGACCTCTAAAAACCAGCAGTACTCTGCACCTATTAAAGCCTTAAGTTTTACATTATGTAATTCAGTAGGCTACTTCTGAAGACTTTCATAATCTACACACGACCCTACGAAGTGAAGTCACAGGAGAAAGCTAATAATGTTAAAACAGTATAACAGTACGTAGGGCTACAACTAAGTATAGTTTTCATGATCATATCAATTACTAAATTAATTAATTTGTCTATTAAATGTCCAAAAAATTGTGAAAAATGTCCATCACAAGTTCTGAAAGCCCAACGTGACGTCTTGAAAATGTTTTGCCCAAGCAACTGTGCACACCCCTAGATATGTAATAATTTAATTCATAATATAGAAAATAGAAGCAGTAAATCTTTACATTTGACGGGCTGGAACCAGAGAGTATTTACTTATTTCTTGCGTGATTAAACAACTGTAACGACTTATCGTGCCAATTAATTTACTGTCAGACTTTTGATATGTATTAACTGTGTGATTCTGTTAATGTGCCTGTAGGTGACAAGCTGCTAACTTTCTCCAAGAAATAAGTATGCCATGTTTTAGCACTTCATGAGCCTAAATGTTACAGAGATCACACCTGGACTGGAAGTCTTACAGGTTCAATTGCCAAATTCTTCATAGAGATGTAAAGATCTGAAATGATAAAAATGAACACGGCAGGAATACAAAACACCCAAATTAAATATTTATTAATTTACCCAATATTTTTAAAAACTGGTTTTAGTTGGTTATGGTGAAATATCTAATGGGGTGGCAATTAGTGTTAGAAGTCTGAAGTAGGTGTCTACAGACGAAACATTTCACCCTCCTCTACTCATGAAATATTCACAATTATAAAAATGAGATACTGGGCACATTTATTATTTATTTTGCCGCACATTTAGTTTCGGTATGTAGAAAACACATTGTAACGTCAAAGTAAGTTAGTTCAGAATTCAACATTTGGCATCGGCTAATAATCCTATCAAGTTCCATTTGGTATATTACCTGTATGTGGAACTGAGGAGAAAAAACTCTCCAAAAACTATAGAACATTACCACATTTGATATGATTCCGTTACTTTTACATAGTTTGAAGTTTGTGTGGCCGGCTACAGGGGCAGAGGTGCTACAATTAAAACTAACGTTAATAAGTGTGTGCTTCTCAAGTAAGTTAGCGTTAAAGAAAGAAAAAGACTGATTTTCAGATATTAGCAGTATTAGTTGGACATTCAGACTTACCAGTCAAATCACAGTGTAACAGCTATTCTTATCTCGTTGTTGTTGTTGGCTGTTAGCTCGGCTGCCATTTAACGTTAGCTCACCTAAACGCTGACAGAGGCTAGCTATATGCTAGCTAAATGCTAACAGAGACACATTTGCTTTCAACAAAACCATTTACTAAAAAATTCAAGAATCTTGTATCTGGTTAATAACCAAGCCAACATTTGACAATGAACATATATTTACTGTGCACCTGAACCTCAAATACACACACTAATTTCAGATACATGTCATCCCAGTTACAAGTAACAGCTCTACTGGTTAAAGCTTGCTGGCAGTAAACTAGTTAGTTGGATGAAGATCTATCATCACAATATCGTGTATTAAGGTTTTAGAGCCAAAAACATACTTAAACTTTCCCTACGCTATTTTTATTAGTTAAATGCTGCACTATAATGTCACCAGCTGATGCTTGAGCTCCCCTAAACTGGAAATGTTAGTTTATTGTTAGTAAACAGTTACATTAGCGATCATATGCCTTGTAGTGAGCCTTGCTAATAGCGAGGTAATCAAACAACTCTTAATTCATCTAGCTATGAGTTACAGATTCCTTAACGAATCTCGTAATCCGATATATTTTACATTATATGATATAACAACAAAATTTAACGCACATTACTACTTTCTCCCACGTTGCTCTCGTTTCAGTGCAGTTATGACAGGCTGGATCCAGAGCAGGCCATCCACCCAGGAAAACACCATGGACTCTCTTCTTCTTGGAATTAGATAGAAGGTCGCTGCTCTCTGGATACACAGCGCCAACCGCAGGCGGGACGGCGCCACCTCATCTCAAATGAGTGTGATGGCTGTGCAGCAGCGAGGCACATTGCTGTTCATCCTGGGGTGCTTTTCATTACACTAACGTGTCACCTCGCCTCCCTTACTCGCGTCTCTTCCTCGTGTCTCAGCTCCTCCAAGCGAGGATGTGAAGAGAGATGCGGGGATGGAGGAATTTAATCCACCAAACAGGACGTCCTCGCTAACTCCAGCGTCATTTTGAGGAGACGGCAACTACTCATGACGCACAGCACCTCAACTGTCAAATATGTAGAAGTCAGCTTTCAGTATGTAGGCTAGAACTTACTAAGTAGCAGTTTAAACTCTAAAGTTTAAACTTGAAATTCATTCATACAATTAATTAACACTTTACACTCTTACTTAATTTCTACACAGTTATAGCTGGAAGGAAAACACCTGATAACTGCTCCAATTTTTATCATTTGATTATAGATCTGGCTGTGACAGAGTAAGACGCAAATAGACAATTTAAAGCCATTAATTACTGAAAGAACAGAGCCGACATAAAGGAGCAATATAAACAGCTGTAGCCTGTAGAATATGTCCAAATAAAATGTTGCTTATTCAATTTGTGAAAGTCTGACAACTTTGTCATGCTCAGGATGATTTTATAAGAGAGCGTCATATTTTCCTGAAGGAGCTGAGACACACTGAGACGGAGAAGAAGAAAGTAGAAGACTTTTGGCTTATGAGGAAAACAATAAACTTACAAGAGTATTTTTGATTGATTCATGATTCAGTAATTTTCATTTTATTAATAAGTATGATAAGCTGCGGTTGGTGCTTTCATTCCTGTTCCACAGGTAGTTTAACTATCATCTGTATTACAACAGCCTGACTGTTTACTGTCCCGTCAGATCAGCTGACCAATCAGTAAACACATTGGATCAAAGGGGCGTGTTGCCGCCCGTTAAAAATACAAAACAAAACAAAAAAACTTCCGCGTAGGATTCACCTGTGGCTCCTCACCCTCAACTCCTCCAGGAGCCTCCTCTCTCCTCGCTCCGCGTCTCCTCTAGGTGCATTTCAGGGATTGGAGGATTTTCCATGATGGCAGAGGGAGATCGGTTTCCGAGGAGAGGGGACGCGAGGAGGCGTAATGTAAAGCACCCCTGGTGTAATGCACTGCAGCTGAACGTGTAAGCCTCTTTGATACAGCTTTGCTTTTCAACAAAATGTTGTACACAAAGAGCTGTATCGAACTGTAGTTCTCTAACTTTGATTTATTTGATTAGTTTATTTTCTACTTACCTGTGTCCTGTTCCTACTTAACTCAGTGGACTCTGTTTATGGGTTTATGAGATACTATAACACTTACATTTCCTCCCTGGAGATCAGTAAAGTTTGACCATATCTTCTTATGCTTAACAGCTCTTCCTTTCTCCACTACCATAATGTATTTGAAAGAGGCTACCAATATTTTTTACAAGAAGCAGGTGTATTTTGCAAAAGGCAGGGTGTTATTTGCAGATTTTCTTACTCCATTAGTGTTTTCACACCGTTTCAAAGGCAAACACACTAGAATATTCCACTATATTTCACTCCATAAAAAATTGTTCTATCTACCTCTCATAGCCTACGTCACCTGGCTGTTACAAATCTGAAATATTCTTTATTTTTTACATAAATGTTACAACCCAGCTTGTTAGGGAAACATACAACATAAAAACAGGTGTTTTTGGCAAGATAGAGGTATTTATTAACAAGAAATTAGATAGTTTCAATAATACACAAACACAAGAGGCAAACTACCAAAGAAGGGCCTGTGGATGCTGTTCAAACCAAAAAACAAATATCCAAAAGAGGGCGCCTAAACTTGAGCTAAAACTAACTAACACAAGGAAACAAAATTGAAAATAAAACTTCATTGTCTAGACCTAATCTTTAGTGGACTGAAAAAAACATATGCACAATAAGAATAGCAGCCCTGCTACTAATGAAACTAACAAAGGAAGACTGAATGTGTCTGTGCAATCAGTTGTCAGCAGAACTACACCCGCAGCCGCAGTTTCGGAAAGTGGGCTGAGTGAAAACTCTGAGTTTGTTCACCCTGAGATGAAGGAAACTTTGGGTTTCCAGTTCCAGAAAGAGAGCTGACTTAAACAGAACTCAGTTTAAATGTAAGAAAATTAGTATGAAGCTTTAGTAGGATCAATGACTAATTATCTCTATTAGTCATGACGTGATTGGTCGCACTGATGCAACATTGTTCCTATAATATTGTAGATTATATGTTAATATGCTGAGTGAGTGCAGCTGTAGAATGTAGTTTGAAAGTGAGATTTTAAAATAGGGAGCATAGTCTTAACGTGTTTTAACAGCATTTCAGTGACAATGTTTGAATTTACTACATTTGTTGAAGCAGCTGAAATAAAGTCACTGAATGCTGTTGAGCCAAGATACAAATAGATCTAAAAATCTAAAATATTCTGTATTTTAACCTTGACACCTTGACACCTTGACATTTGCCAAGTGCAAATCACCAAACACATTATTACTGGACCAGACTGTGAGCTTACAGTCATGTCTCTATGTTTTTGAACTATATATGTTTTAAATCTTTAACTATATTTTTCATCTTCAGTTGCTGCTTCCTGTGTTTTGTCCGTCAGATTAAAGCTAAACAAATATATTTCAAATGTAATGTAGCTGCAGCCTGATACACAGTCAGATTCCACTTTATCATCATTAAGGAAATGTAAATCCGGTAAATGATGGATTAATGGACAACACTGAATAAAACTTTATTGTGTAAACTTATTGACACTTTTCCCACTCTGACACAGGCTCTTTTTTTAATGATAAATGTGCACCATCCACACACACATACATTCATATCTCTACATCCACGAGATTAAAATGGAGGCTCTGCCTTTTAATGACCTGTTGCCATGGTGACTCGTAGTATCAGAGCTCCATTAATGATGGCTTTTTTCATTTATCCCGAACACGCTTAACTCATAGTGAATATACTAAGAGTTGATTGAACTGACTCTGATCAGCTGTTCTGGAACCAAAAACTCTGAGTTTCCCATCTCAGGGTTAATCAACTCAGGCTTAGACTCAGAGTTTTGAAACAGGCCCCTGGCCCGGTCCCCAGGTAGTAAATGAGTGCCTCATACTAGCTTCACAGCAATAGATATGAACACACTTAACTGACAGCAATGAGAAGCACAGTCAATGATTGAATACTTCTTTCTAGTTTCTTCACAAAAGATATCTACACTCTTAACACAACAACGAGAGGCACCATTGCAAGCTGTTCACAATATCCCAGCTACCCCAGCTGACAGGCTGGCCAGACATTTATTGGTTCAGTAATAAACAACAAAATAGTTATTACATAGTTCTCTTATTACTTCAAATGCACCAGCTTGGCAAAAGACCTTTGGAACTTTGGACCAAATAAATGCTTAAAATAAAAGTGTATTATGTGGTTTGTGAAAATGATTCATCTGGACCAGCCCCAAGGCAATCTCAGACATACCAGTCTGAGGTACTAGTACTTTGAGTATTTCTATTTTATACTCATTTTACTTACATCTCACTACTGTTCAAAGGAGGATGTTACTCCACTACATTTTTCTGACAGCTGTGTTACTTTGTGAATTCAAATTTTACATATAAAACATATGATCAACAAATAAAATATGATGCATTGTTATAAATTAAACTACCCAGTTGAATACCTCAACTACACTAAGAATGCTGCTTACACATTAATGCATCAATAATCATATCCAATCATATAACACTCTGAAAGGTGCCATTATGCTTTACTTTTATTTTGCTGACAATACTTCTGCACTATATTTAAGTGAAGTTTTTAATGCAAGACTTTTACTTTTAATGGCTTATTTTTAGAGGAAGGGGGAAAAGCCGGAGCTGTTGGTCTTTCTGGTGTGTAACCTCACCTGAACTATAACTGGTATGCCTGTTAGCCTCGCTTTCATAACATTTCAATAGTTGTAGACATTTATCTCGATAGTTTAATTTCAGCCTTTTTTCAAGAATATGTGTCTTGCGGTATGATCATGGAAATCTGAGAAACTATATTCATGTTTCACATACAAGTATTTTAATTTTTTTTCCGTTTTTGTGTCAGAGTGTTAATTAATTTCTTACATTTTGAAGCCTTAGTTTGTGGTGATGTATTTGTCCACTGTGTTGCAGTTATTTTGAGTTAAATAGCGCATTAAAAGCTTCACATGTATTTATTGTGGGGTATTATATGTTATTGCAGTTTTTTGTGTTGTATATTTTTGTTATCATGTCTACCACCCTTGTAGGTGCCAAAAAGGAAAAAGGACAGTAGGGAGACAGTAGGATGTTGCACTCAACCTGAAGATGATTACAGTTTAAGGCATGCTTATGGAAATATTTGCATATTTTCTTTGTTCATGAAAAAAAAAAAAGAATGATGATATTGTTACCAGATTTGGGTAACTCAAGTATCAATATTGGTGCCTTCAAAATCAAGTACCGCAGGAATATTTAAAGAAGACACAATGATAAATACATACAAATGTATTAAGCTATATTTTGCATTTTGTTAAAATATCAAATAATTTCTGTTGGCTAAAAAATATGTAAATTGCCTGAGCATTGTATCATAAAACGTTCATATTCTCTCGATCCATTCTTCAGTCTTTCAGGATGTTTCACACTTGAGCTGAGCATTTTGTAGCTCCTGGACCAGTGCTGGTAGAGAAAAGCAGGATAATATACAGATATAACACAAAATAATTATTTCATATATTTCATATATGCACAATCTATTTTCATTACTTAATCTAATGACAACACATTGTGTACAAGTCGAATTTACCTGCAATTATCTCCTCCTTCACTTTGTGAAGCTCGTTTTTCACTTCTTCAAGAATTTCCTTCAAACACACACACACACACACACACACAGTAAGTGAGAGAGAGAGAGAGAGAGAGAGAGAGAGAGAGAGAGAGAGAAAGGGAAACATGCAATGTAAGACTTTGGAATTAAAAAGTTCAAATCTTACATCATATTTAAAGCCGATTATTACTGTATTTCAGTGGTCATCCTTACAACTCTGCAGCTCTATATAACTTGGACAGAAGGTCAGACTTTGCAACTGCATTTTAACTCAGTGGTGCTTGCAGATGGTGGATTGAGAAAGACAAGCAGAACCTTACAACATAACATTGGTTTTATGATTTCTAAACGAAAGCTACATCATTTCCTGTGTGGCACAGGATATGATGTGGACGAATTATAACGTTTTGCTTTGAAAACATCACACCACAGAGCTTTACTTTACTTTAGATGAGTTGCAGAATATTGTTATATGTTCAACTAGAGATGGAGGAACCAACCTGTTTGATTCGTTCCATATCAACTACATCACTTCCTGCACCATCTGAGTTCTTTTTCACCACCTTCATCCTAAAATAGAAAGATCAATGTTTAACCTCAGCCAACACAGACTCCTTGAGATCAAGTGGGAAAGGAGAGGTGGCCAAGAAAAGCAGCATAGCTACCTAGTTTCAGCAGGTATTTGAGTGAGACAAAGAGGTAGACTACACAGCAGCACTGTCTCATGCTATAATTATAGCCTCAGAGAGAAACCACCAAATGTCAAGTGCTCCATTTGCTATAGTGAGTCATTTACAAGCAGCATTCCAGTGCCGAAAACAGCAGTGATACCGGTGCAGTGCTCACCTCACTGGTCATACTGTAGGTAGCATAAAAAGCAGAGTGCACTGCAGTGCAGAAGTAGCATCCTGGGGAGAAAATACAACAGCAGCTGCAGAGCAGCAGGATGGATGGACGGGGACAGAGGTGGACTGGTACCTGGACACTGGGGTAGTGGCCGTGTTAGAGGAGGGAGAGGAGCAGGAGCTGAGACTTGAGCTGGAGTCCCTTTGACTGTTGGTTAGGGTTGGTTTGGGCCTATTGCAAAAACATGCAGATCCTTTAAGGCAAGATGCTGATTGGGTTTGTGAATTTGTATGGACGGCTCAGTGAGATTGTTAATTACACCAAATACATGTCTGTGGAACATAATTTAATGTTCAGTCTATTCTCATGGATAGAGAAAGCTTGATGGATCAGGCTCTTACCTTGGTATGGTGGCAGATTTTTCCCAGGGCTTTTCATTGATTTCTGGTGAAATATGATTCTATGTATTATTACAGTACGTGGCCATAAGATAAAATAAATGTGTTTGTAGTGTCTGTCTGTTTTAGCCTTCATACAGTACAATGCTATGTTGTGCTGAACAGAAAGAAGATATGGTGGTATATGAGGTATATATTGTTCTGAAATTAAGTCAACTTTGTGATTCTTGATGATAAATGTACACTGTATACTATACACTACCCTCGCTGCCATAACAAAGTAGTACATTTTATTTTCCTGTGTCAATGAAATGTATTTTTCACAGTATTATGTAGAGCGACAATGAGAAGGTACAGCGAAACCAGTTTATTTGACTCTATTACAGTCCTGTAGGAGGAGTGAAAACGACATTACTCACCACTTGGTCCTGAGGATTTTGTTACTGGGGAGTCAGAATCTTCCTGTAGTCAAGTACAGACATACCAGAGTTATCATCTGCCCATATCTTAAATTGTACTGCTCATTCTACAAACACTACAAATCCCAAAATCATTAAACAGGAGACTTACACTGCGAGGTTCTTCGTTTTTTGCAGCAGGCTTATCAGCAGCTTTCCTCCTATTTAAAATGGTTGTATTACAGTTGTTCAGAAGTCCCCAATATCAGATCATCACAGACATATCTGTCTTATATGTCTTTTAAGTTATAACTTACCTCCTTGCAAGGATGGCACTCATTTCTCCCATTAAACCGCCGCCTCCTCCACCTCCACCAGATGAGGATGCTGGTTTGGGGGCTGGGGCTGCTGCTCCTCCCTCATCCTGGATACACAAAAACACAGTTAGCTCCAGTCACTATGTTCAAGAGAATTTTGGTCTACTGATCAGCTTATTCAGTCTGTCACTGATGAGAACATGGACACCAAAATCAACTATCATTTGTGTCCCAAGTTACTGTTTATCTTTTTATACAGTCTTATACAGCAGAGCATATGTGCATCAGGGAAATAATGTTAGTCAAGTACACAAAGGAGAAAAAGCATATATCAATCTTACCTTAGGTGTTTTACGCAGTTTGGCTCCTGCTAGAGCTGCAGCCAGGTCATTTGCCCCTCCACCACCTCCTCCTCCCCCAGCAGAGGGCGGGGGTGGTGCAGGTGGGGCCATGCCCCCAGGAGGAGGTGGTGGAGGTGCCGGTGGGCATGATCCTGAGGAAGGGGGTGGACCGGGAGGTGGTGGGGGTGCTGGTGGAGCGGGTGGGGCTGGTGGAGCGGCTGGTGGGGCAGGAGGAGCAGGAGGGGCAGATGCAGCAGCTGAGGCCTGCCTCTCTCTCTCTAGACGCTCTCTCTCCTGCTGTTCCTGCCTCTGACGCTCCAGCCTGGACGGACATCAACAGATAATTTAGAATTTAGATGTATAGGGGTATGTGATGTGTGGAAGCTGCTGGTGGTGAAGACCTAGCAGCTTTTGAAAGCTGGTTTCTATTTATGTTTGAATTTTTCCACAGCTGAGTTAGATGTGTAACAGTATTATTATGTGCTGGAAGGATTAGTCAATTAATTGATGGTGATGAATTTATGACTCACTGTTGTTGGTGATGAATAAAGGCCAAGTACACACTGGTTTCAGCTTCTTAAATGTGAGCATTAGTTGCTATTGTCAGTATTATAACACTGTTGAATTAATATTTTTGAATTTTGGACTGTTGGACAGACAAAACAAGCAATTTGAAGACGTCAGTGTATTTGTGAAACTGTTTTTATTTTTCTCTATTCTCTAATATTTTATGGACTAAATAATTAATTGACAAATAGTTGGCAGATTAATCAATAATGAAAATAGTCATTAGTTGCAGCTTAAGTATCATTTATATAATTAACAGTACCTTTTCTGCTCTTCCAGTTCCTGTGCTGAGGGTCCATTCTGAGCCGAGCCTGAGCAAAAAAAAAAAAAAAAAAAAAAAAAAAATCACATTATGTGTAATGTCATGTGTAATTGACAACTGTGTTCCTCTGCATCCAGCATATTTACAGAATAAAAAAACAGTAGATGCAAGCAGGGTTGTAGTAGAGAGAAAACCCAACTTAACTTCTCACATTCATTTTAACAGCATACATTCATAGTATACTATGTAATAGATGTTTTCTAAATAGATAAGTACTTTTGATGCAAACAATTTTAGAATGATGATCTACAATGATTGTTGAAATATGTAACTTTGTCACCGACTGGAGATAGTAGTTAAATTGCTTTTTTATTGAGCACCACATCACTCTACATGCTACTGTATACTGAATTCATCTTTAAAACATATGTCATTGCCATCTATATTATAACAATCAAATTCATGAATGTAAAGGGACCATAGTTACAAGTAAAACAACTGCAAAATCCTCTGATGACACTGTGACACTTTACAAAGATTATAGCATAAAAAGAACAGACATGCTTCACACGTTACTGGACTTAGATCTAATGTGTTCTCCTGCATTACTGTGTTTACCTGTGCCCGGCCCTGCATTGAGAGTCTCTAAAGCATGCATCATCGTGTTGGCAAAAAGTGCAGCGTCCTCCTTACTGCCAAAGTTCAGCCCCCACACCTGTCTGGGGTCCCGCCACTGGTGGAAGTTTGCTGTGGCTTGGTTATACTTCATCCCTTTGATAATGGGACAGTTGATCACCACCTGGCATTAACAGGAAGTGCATGATAATGATTGGATTGAGAATTTGAGACTCAAATAGCTTACAGTGTCGTAATACCATTCAATGCAAAAGTCAGACAGGCCAGAGGTGAGCTGTTTGATGCTGCTGTACATAAGGTGTATATAATATGTCTGTATGTGTTTGAAAAGAATACAGTGCAACAGAAATACACTAGATGGTGATGATCCTGTATTGTTCAAAAGGAGCACAGAGAATCATCTTTCCCCTCTTTGAAGAAGTATACTGTATGCATGTGATTATAAAAAGCAAATCACCATCAAAAGCACAAGTGAGATGAAGAAGCAAGAAGCCAAGATGGTCTCACTCAGCAATAATAAACAGGACATTTTCAAAGAGTTGGAACAAGCTGTGATTTTTCTCACTTATTTCTGTGGAATAGCTGCTACATTGTAAACTAATAGCTGGAAATGATCAGCTCATAGCAAAAGTTACATGTGACAAAATTTCTTCAATTGTCCAACAGTTTAAGAGATTACTATGCTTAGAGTTTATAATCTTACAGAAGGTAATGCACCAAAAATGGGTCCCTCTTGGTCAGAACTCAACAAACTTGAAATCTGACTGATGAATTTGCAGAAACAATAGCTATACTGCCAAAGTGCATTGTTGAGTTCATCATTCAGATGTTTTAGGGAAGTGAATTACAGGTGAACTGAATATTTACAGAGGTTGGTGTTATGTGACCTTTAACCAGAGAGATTGCACTATATGTACACAACCAGGACACATGAGGGTGATTATCTATTGGGCTGTATTTGTGTGTGCGTGCATGTGTGTATGCATGTTGTTCTGTACCTGCTGGTCAGCCTGCAGTTTGCGGCCCACCACTCTGAAGCTGTTGGCCCCAGGGTTGTGATAGATCTGGACACGGCTGATGGAAGGACTGTCAGATCCCGCTGGCACCCAGCGCTTCGTGGCGTCATCATACAGCATGACTGTCGCCCTCACCTGGCAGATACTGGACTCACTGTTGGAGGGAGAGGGTATAGGGTCGGATAGAGAAAAGGATGGTGGAAGAAAAGATAAGATACGGGGTACGCAAAAAATGAGAGCAATAAAAGAAGTGTGTAACTTGATATGTCATGTTGCATACACCTGGCTCTAAAGTGGTTATCATGAGTATTCATGTTTTGTTCCTAGTTTTGGTGCAGTGTTTACTGCTGCTGTGTTTCTGCACTGTACTTCCCATAGAGTTCAGGTTTTTGTATGGAATAAAATAGGGTAATAAGTATTGTTGCTGTCTATCACCATATCTGAAACATTTTGTACGAATACATTCAAATGTGTGAATTATGTAAAAAATATCAGAACAAATAGAATTCATTTTTGAATGTGTAAGGAGATCTGTGGCAGATGAAAAGGATTTACACAAATAATTTCCAATGTGTGAGTGCATAAAGAAGATTTGCACAAAGGTTTGCAGTTACAAAAAAGGTTTGCCATTACATCATTACATATCAGGTTTGCAGTTACACATCTATCTGTTTGTGAATGAAAAAAGTTCACATAGAACTCAATTGTACGTGTGAATCCCAAGTTTATAGCTAAGAATCAAATCTAAGAGTACAAATAAAACCTACGAGTACAAATAATTTTGTCCCACATTTGATGCTTTCACCTGAATAGCCGCTGAAGGCGCTGAAAGCACGCCCCAAATGAACAGTCTCTGAACTTAACAACACTCATGTCCAACCCCCATATAAAAACACACAATTTAAGATGGACCTTGTCCTGTTTGTAGGTGTAGGACAAGCAACATGGATATTTTAAAAAACAGTAATGTTAGGAGCCACTGTTTAATTCTGCACATATTTGTAGGTAAATGTGGACTTATTTTAGTAAAAAGTAACTTAAATGACTAGTTATCAAGCAATCTATCACCAGTCATCGTTATGTTAAATTGTTGTTTTTTTTAGTCACAAACAAATAGAAGTGCAACTGCAAACCTGATGTATAATTGCAAACCTTTGTGCAAATCTTCTTAATGTGTTCACACATTGGAAATTAATTTGTTCACAAAATGTCATGCACAGCTCCAGATCTCCTTATGGATTCAAAAATTAAATCTGTTTGTTCAGATATTTTTTTAACACATTCAAACATTTGAATTCATTTGATCAAATGTTTTTACACGTCTGAACGTATTCATAAAAAATATTGTCACACATTCAGATATGGTGATACACAGTTACAATACATATGGCCCTAATTTTATTCCATAGTTTTTACAGCTGCAAAGTATGATACTTCTTTATTGCATGGACGGTGCAACTTTACAGTATATATCAACAGAAATGAATCAGAAAAATTCTTCAATAGGCTTTTGAGTAATTTCAAGTGCACAAAATGAAACTAGAGTAACTCTAGTAATGCAATACAAAACTATACATATTCAATATATATACATGTGTGTTTACAATGCTATATATGTAAAGGATAGCTGCAAATATAGAAATACAACAGTGCTAGTCAACCCTGTCTTCTGTATTTTGCCACAATTTCTCATTGACATCACACCTGCAATACACCTGGGAAAGAATCCTATTGCAGATAAGTTCAGACATCCTCCATGAGGAGAAGAATTCTTCTGTGGGGTTATGGAATGGAGAGTGAAGTGGAAGGAAAAGTGACAGCATGCTGGAACGGGCTGTAAACCACTCTGTGACTGGAAGAGAATGTTGAAATCCAACATTTTCCCACACAATCACAAAATGTTCTGGATTCACCTCACCTGCCCTCTTTCCTCACCTGCAGAAGTCTTTCATAGAGGTCATCAAGGAATGACATTAGACGCTCAGTGTTGTATGTCCCAGTTAGAAGTTTAGGCATCATTTTTTCTATGTCTTTTTAGATGTAAATATAGCAGAATGCAGTAAATTGCAGTCTAATTTACAGTGATTTAGTGTTATATTAGGTTTTTCACCTATAAAAGCTCACCTTTTCAGAACTGCTTTTAATTTGTGATTAATGATATGTGTTATATGATTTTAGTGTGTTTTCTATGATATATATTTTTTGTTTTTAGTCTATGATATATGATTTTAGTGTGTTGTTTCTCTTTGATTATTCTAACTTGTAAAGTGTCTTTGAGTACCCTGAAAAGCACTCAATAAATAAAATGTGTATTATTATGATGTTATTATTCTTAATAATAATAGAGATCCACAGTTTAGACAACGTTGTCTTCTGCTGTGCTAACCGTGTGAAGAGAAAAAGAGAACTCAGTATTGAGAAACACCTTTTAGCAATTGTAAAAAACTGCAACTACCTGGTTCTTCTGTTTACATCAAAACCTACGCAACACCATGGTGGTACAAAAGTTTGGTTTCAAATGGCAGAAATATTGTCTATTGATAATTCTTGATTTTATAATATTTGTGTACTGCAATTAGAGGCTGCTTGTGTTTCAACAACAGTTAACATTTTCTAACATTGGCTTTTTTTGTTTGGCATTGAAAAAACTGCTGTGGGTACCAAAACATATTGACACTCGAATTTCAATAGCGCTACTCAACACTGAGTGTTTTTTTAAAAGAAAACTCTCCCACAATCAGATAGATTAATGGGAGTCTTGATAGCACTGTACTTGTCGTGGTCTGGACATAGAATAGCTGTACAGGAAGAGGTTTTCAGATGCTTAACTTCAGTAATAACACAATGTAAAAATGCTCCATCACAAGCAAAATCTTGCATTTCAAATAGAAGTCAGGAAGTGTTATCAGTAAAATGTAAATCACTCATAGAGGGGTCCTGTCAGTGTTAAATTATTATATATTATATTATTTGATGATTAGCATTGATGCATTAATATATAAACAGGAGATTTCTAGCTCATTTTACTTAATATACCAAAGTAACATAATCTGTAACAATGCAGTTCTGCAAGTACAGAACTTGAGTAAATGTATCTCTGAGGATGTAAATACATGGTTGGCAAAAGATATTTCATATGCAACCAGACTTAGTCTTCGTATCATATTAATCTGCATAATTTTATAAGAAAAGGTGAGAAAATAGGAAACAAAGGTACATTTGCAGCAGTACGGCATATACTTATTTCCATACTCTATGAGCCATTGTGACAGAGTTGTTTTCAGTCTACTTGTTGTTGCGAAGTCTTGTAGCCTGTGGGAAATCTTTACTTCCTGCCAAAAAGGTTCATGTTTTGACCACTTCCTGTGTTCAGTACAATGCTGCCTAATATGGACTACTTTATTCCACCTGTCAGTGAGATACAGTAACTCCTCTCATGAGCTCTAAAAAAGCTTTTTAAGGGTTCAACATTACACTTTTTTTCACAGCAAACACAGACCACCAAGCAGTAATATTTCCATTTTATGTGTGAAAACTGTAAAAACTGAACACTTACAGTGAACTCCGGACGCTTGCAGACAGCAGGAAATGTATTCAGAACTAAAGAGCATGCTTGGCAAAGTCAAGTGTGGAGTTGACAGAAAGCAGTACTGTGCTACATAGTTTCATTTATTCATTCATGAGATGTTTAACATGCTTTGGAATATTAGAAAAAAACAAAACAGTTTTATATGGGTTAAAGTTGTTATCTATGTCATTAGAAAATTACTCACCCCATATTTTAGCAGTAGTTAGTATCCAAAGTTTGCTTTTGAACAATCTGCTTCTTCTGATAAACTTGAATCACTCCTTCCACCCTCTCACAGGTATATTTGTAGCCTATTGAATCAAGCCTGCTGTCATTCTCTCCTGCACACCTCCATTGCTCTCTATCATGACATTGTTTGACGCGAACCACTTGCACTTCTGCCTTTGTATTTTCATTTCCTAGACAGTTTTTTTCATTCTTCCTGTTCTCACCTCCTTCACTCGCTCTTTTTTAATTCACATCTTCACACCCCCCCTTTTTCCGTTACCCTGTGGCACAGCTCTGATTTCTGCCTCAGCTTTCTTTTTTCCGTCATATAAGTCTGTTTATTTGGGGAGGGGGATAGTTTTTATTACGGTTGGTGCCAGGCTGAATGTGTGTGTGTGTGTGTGTGTGCCTAAGTGTGTGCATGTGTGTGTGTGTGTTGGGGGTTGAAGGACGACAAGATTCCCTCCACTTGCACACTAGCCACAATTCTTCATATAATTATTTAGACTACTTCAGATAAAGAGTTGGAAGTGTTGCTGCATCACATGCAGTGGTTCTGTGCAAGTTCTCTGCTGCATGCAAGACAATCAGCAGGTGTTATTGTATTTCATGGCTCAAAGCAAAGACTTACTGTTTTGTATTGACTAATGTGATAGCTGTATAATCCAACAACAGTGGTATTTAACTCTGAAAGTGTTAAAACTGGTTTAGTAACAGTGGTAGCAGTAGGACTGGGTGTAGTAGTAGTAATAGCAGTGGTAATAACAGGTGCAGCAGCACTGCAGTTAAAGTAGTAGTATGTGTCGTTGAAGGTTAGTGAAAGCCACATCAAATGTTCTGCGTCATCCTAAAAAGAGGGAACTGCAAAATTTCCCTCTGTGATACTGTTGAGGACACTGTTGAAAGTATCAAACATATTCAGTCATTGTTTTTTAGTTTATTCAAAGACGAATTTTGTCGTCTTTGCAGTGCTAACTCCTAACTTCCTTGTAGAAAGAGCAGCGTTACCATGCTAACCATGAAAGAAGAACTGTGAACTTCATTATTTTTGATACAACAAGAGTGAATATATATTAGTTTAGAGGAACAAGGAACATATCTTGGTAAAATATGCAAATTACCATCTTGCCTCATGTGATCTCCATTGATTATGCATGACAGATTTTCAGCTGGCATAGATTTGCAAGAGGCCAGTGCATTTGAGAAGCTAAGTAAAGAACTTAACAATGACAATGTTATTTTACATTTCATGGCATATATCATAAGACAAGATATGCTGTGTGTTTTATTGTTCATTCAAATATATTAGAAACATAAAATGGCCTACATATGTTGCATAGAAAAGAAAAGTTCCATTTGCATTTTAAAACAATTTAAAACACCATTGAATTCTCATATGCAAAAATATCTGGTACAAACTGTCTGAGATGTCAGAAATATATCTATGCTTTGGGGTATGTATTTGTACACTATATTAAGCATGTGTACGTGTCAACGTGTAACCTTGAGTTACATCTTGTCAGTAAATAGCTATGTCCCTTTAATAGTCATCCAGCCACATCTAAGTGTTGTTCATTTCCTCTTACCTCTCACAATCACTCTGCAGTTCCCCATTCTACTAATGTCTTGACACCAGGCGGAACAAAGTCTGCAGCAGCACATAATATTGTGAGATCAACTACATACATTATGCCATATGTGACCATGCAAATGAACACATTTGTCAGCATATCTTGCCAAAATCAATCCCTTTTTCACAAGGAGAATCTGTTAGCAGATTGTTAGCATGTGCATACTTCTGTGTCTGCAAGCATCTGTGTTCTCTTTTCACAATCCCTGCAGCTGATCAGTAATACTTACTTATTAAATCCTGTGCACAGTTTCACCTCTATACACTGGAGACATCCAATATTATGAGGTTTTGCTCTAACATAAAGCATCTAGCATATTGTATGTAGTGTCTGGAGTATTTTGATGGCAACAGCAGGAATTTCAAGAATGCTAACATTGAGGTTTCTAACCCATACTACATGCTTTGGACACTCACTCACTCACTACCTGCAAGTCTGCAGTTATTAGTGCTATAAGTGACTATTTCTCTTTGGTTAGTTAGCTAGAGCTCACATGCCTGTCAATGTGGGGTATGTAGAAAAAAAGTGCATGCTGTAGCCTACTGTATGCACAGAGATGAAACTGATATGAGTCCTCCCATTCTTCCTGGTCCTGATGATGTAATCATCACTGGAATTGAACCTGACTCCACTCCAGAGGGCCATTTGGATAAGTTGACTGATGATGGAACCAATAATGTAAGACAGTGTCTGCTGCTCTGTCAGAAGGAGAGTGTCTTTAGCAGCTTGGTACACTGATTGCAGAAATCTCTGCCTAACCCAAGTGTATCATTGTATATGAAACCTAAGATAAAAACTACTGTTGGTGCTAAAGACAACAGAATCACAAACTACAATTGTAGCCATAATTTCACTGCACATATGTGACAAATAAATCTTTGAATCTTGAATCTCTGTGTGTTCAAAGAAGGAATAATTTTGTGAGGTGAGCTTAGCTTAGCACAATTACATTGTCTACAAATCTAGTAACACATTCACCTGGCAGCAGTACACTTATGATCAGTGAAACTGAGCCAAAACTCACAGCAATATGAAATTAGTGTATCTGATATGATTTGAAAAAAAAAACAAAAAAACATACCAAATGTAGGTTACAGAACTAGTGCTGTGGTGCACTCACACTTCCCTTCGCTAGTTACCTCTAGTAGCCTTTAATCAACCGAAAGAGTGATGAGTAAATATAACAGTGAATTGTTTTCCATAAAAGTATGACATTTAGTGGAATTGAAACTCCACTGTAGGTTGCTTTAAAACAGAATAAACACAATCCTGCAGCTCTTACCTCATGGCTAGGGAATCCAAAACTCTTTTCCTACAGGCAAGATATCTAGTGGCATGATCCACACTTAGCCAATCAAATCTGGCAACCTATCAGGCTGTGTGCAATTACTCAGAGGGGCACTGAGTGCACTGGCTCTGCTGTGTATGGGGAGTGGATCTGAACAATAAGGGTGTGGCTTCTACAGTAATTGCTCTCTTACTTTACATATTGAATACAAATTTTGTATCAAGGTTGCTTTGGCATCACAACATCACTAAACAAACCAAACCTCAGATCACTTTAAATGAGTCAAAACCAGGAATCAAGCTCAGTGCTCTTTGCCTCTGCAATGTGTTCTGTCTTTTAAGAAGACTCTGACACACCATGCAGTCACACTGGAAACAGATTGCTGCTTTTGGAGGTCTGGGATTGAATTGTTTCTGGGCAGATCAGGATGCATTAGATGAGAAATAGCATGCTTATCCTGAAAGTGTTTCACACATAACAAACCCAAGGGATAGTCAGGAGGTATATTTGGGGCTTCAATGAATTCTTTTGTCATTTATTCAAACTCTCAATCTGTTGTATACCATTCTTTTCATTCACGGGTGACTGTGTTGAACAAAAAGGTTGTTTTTTGTTTTACTGTGTTGAGGCAGGAATTTTTGTGTTCCAGTATTTTCTATTTAGACTCCTATATGAGAGTTTGAGACTAGAAGATACTAGGGGTGTGTCCGAATGCAAATACGTTATTCAGCAAAGCACAAATAGTGGGTTTTTTATGAATATTTGTTTCATATAAATATTTTAAAAATTATTTGCCTTTGGTAAGTGTTATAAAAATTATGATTACACTGTGTATCAGTGTTACTATTTTATCTAGATCATGATGAATTGTTCCTGTCTTGTACTGCAACGTCAGCAGAATCATCAGCTAAGGTTACAGGAAGTTCAGCATTATATTTGTAAAGAGGAAGATGTAGAAATTAAAATTCATCGGAAAAAGGGTGAGCCATGTCATCTGTCATCATAATCTATAAGTCTGTATTTGATAGATTAAGAAACTTAAGGTGTATAAAACCCTGTTGTAGGTGCTCCTCTGGGAGCCTTTTTCTTTGTAACCTCATCCTGTGTGTTGCATTGTGAAACGCTCCTTCTTGTACAAGAAAATAAATTCTGTTAAATTTTGATACTTCGCCCCCGGTCTCTATTGTTTAATGGTGTACCAGTGTGCAGGTTGATTACATCACCATCACTATCTCAGTCACTCTCCTCTGCTCCGCTTTTACCTCTAACAGCAGGTCTCAACGAGGGGAGTCACATCCACCTATTACATGATTTCCTAATTTGGACATCACTCCCGGAGTTAGGGGTGTTCCCCAGAGATAAAGCTGAGCTACTGAAACACGCAAAGTGCTCCCACAAGCTGTTCCCCTTCTCCTTTCCACAAAGTTAGGTTATAAAAAATAGGCAATAAATGAAAAGTGCAAAGCAATAATCGCTTTTGAAGTTCTTCCCTACACATTACATGGTATGCTGTCTCTGTGTTATGAATGTATAAATAGGTAGAGGTCTGTCTGCAATGAGGTGATGAGTAAAGTTTTAGCTCAGTAGTCAGCGCAGTCATCTATGATCTGGGATACTCCGGTTTGAGACCCGGTGTGGGGACCTCCTTCATAAGGGAGTTTATTCATGAACACTTATTGTAACACTTTAATTTACTAAAATTAAAAGCGTAATAAAAAAAACAACAACAGGATTTTAAAGCCTCTTTCCACTTTTATTTGAATACAAATAATTTTGCTGCCTCAACAAATACAGATACAAATACAAATACTGGGTCTCAAAAGCCTCAAGGACCAAAGTTTTTGAGGTCTTGAGTGCCGGGTTGCTGCTGGAGCACCATTCTGATAGTTTACGGACCTCCTCTCTGTACGCAGTATCATCCCCATCTTTCATCAGCCCCACCACTGTAGTGTCATCCACAAACTTGATTATAGTGTTTGTGTTGTGGATTGGAACACTGTCGTGGGTGTAGAGAGCATAGAGCCTCCTCTACGTGATTGACTGTGAGACTCCTGCAACTGACGCTTTTCACATGCTCTCATGCCACATGTCCATTTCATAACTGATAACGTCACGGCATGAAAAGAGGACACTGACAGCACATGGACAGAGAAAACAGAGCAGCATAGCGCAACAGCAGCAAGTTATTCAGTGAGAAATATACACAAATCTATTATATTGTAATTTATTCCCACACACGCTGCTCAGAGTAATTTCAGTCAGCGGCTCTTCTAGCAGCAGCATAGTGTCTCTCCTTCTCCTCTTGTGCCATGTGTACACAGGCAGGAGTGAGAGTGAATTACTATGGTTTTGATACTCTGTGTCTCTGTCACACTGAAACTTTCTTGTAATTCCCAATAATAGGTTTTTAGCGATTGGCAACCCCTGGGGCTGAAAAAGGAAGCCAACATGAAGTGCCAAAAAATGCAGTTCCTCAAATGGCCACTTGAGGCTGGCTCCAAATGTGAGTCAATCCCCATAGACTCCTATGTTAAAATGCCCAACTTTACAACAGAAATAAACACGTTTACAGCCAGATACAAAAAAACAGTATTGTTCTCTATAGCTAATTTCCCTGTTCATGACAACTGTACAAGGGGTGAATTTTTATATAACTCACCTGTTTAAATTTTATTAAGGCTTAAAGTTAGGCATAATCAAGGGCTTGGCTGCTGTGAGTGATAGATGGGTCCTGTCACAAGCAAGTCGCTACCATGGTGACAACATTAGTTAGGTAATGTAACGATGGTGTAATCCCAGATTCACAAAGTATAGGTGTAGCCGTAGCAGTTGCGTTTTCAGTTCATGAAGGTTAATTTTAACATTTTGGTCACCTAAAAAAGTCTTGTTCAGTGTTTGGATGTACTAAAAGACCCTCTGAGGAGTAAGATGTTCATTTTTTTCCAGTTAGCACATTTTGTTTTCATGGTTTTAAGCCTGTTTTTTGCCAGCAGCACTTTTGGCTCCAAAAATCCAAGATGGCGATGGTCAAAATGCCAAACTCAAGGAGTCAAAACAGGAGTCCACAAACCTATGAGTGATGACATGGTGGCCACGTCCATTATTTTTTACAGTGTATGGTTTTTAGGTTAGTTGTTGCAATTGATAGACTTTGAAGATGGCTTGTGAATATTGAGAATAGCAACCCTCAGGTTCAAAATTGTTTAACCACGTTTAATTATGCAATTCATATTGTGATGTGTGGTAAGGCTATTTCATTTATATATATTGTTTGTCCTTGTTTGACCTTGAAGATGGGCTAGAGGCCTGCAATCTACTACCATTTTAGGCTACATAATGTTTTTATAAATATAACTTCTAATATAAAATCATTCTTCTAATAATCATTTTCTCCTGATCCACCCATGTATATACTGTTCTGTTGATGCATTCTTGGTTTTCACTAGACAAGTGCAGGTGGCTGTTTCTTAGCTTAATCCAAGAGGTGGTGTAAAAATGCAGGGAATTTGTTTTAAATTACAAGTTTTTTTTCTGGGGGAGGACCCCCAGACTCCTCTGCCAATTATGTATCTTTCCAAGTTTGCTCGTCCATTTTAAAATATTACCAGGCACCCATGGTGAAGAGCACAGATATTTCTTATCCTATGCTTCGAAGAAAAATATGTACAATATCTAAAGTGTATACCAAAAATGCTATCCAATGAACACAAATTAGTAAAACAAAAAAAGTCTTATGGAAAAGGTATTGGTTCATAAGGACAGAGAGAGGTCGAGTGGGACCACTCCCAGCCAGGACCCTTGGTCTATAGTACATAGGAATAGCAGGGAAAAGAAGTCACCCCCCCCGTCCCTCTCCTCCCTGTGAACTTCGGCTAACTAACCGGTACACCATCCTGGATGAGCAGGACTTCCCCCCGCTGACAGGAGACTTCCATCCCAATTCGTCCTCACAGCCACTGGTGTGATGCGCACTGGTACCCCCTGCTCTGGTGGCTTGGTCAATCCCTCCAGCCACCAATCGAAACTGGTTGTCACTCACTGCATGCTCCTACATGTCTGATCATTGGGGATTCCATCATCATATAAAATCAAAATTGCAGGGACCCATTGCCTACGATGCTGTGGGATCAATACTTTGATACTCACAAGCTGTTCATTTGGTATCGATTCCTTTAAAAAAATATTAATAATACAATTATATAAATACAAAAAGTGGCTGGTTGCATCACTTCCAAATGTTTTCAGTACTTGTGTATAATGTTTGTGCCAATAAACAACCCTGACATTTATAGCTGGCTCATGTCACATGACTGTGGAAACCTTTGTAACATGACAACCGAGTGCAGACAAGTTTGCACACACGTCCGCCTCAAACTTGTGAGAGAATGTCAGAAAGGAAACAACATGGTGTGGTGCTACTTTTCATCTGTAGATAAAAATACACCAAGATGCACTATTTGTGACAAGAAAGTGCCAGACAGCAGACACAACACAACAAGCAACAAGTAACCTCTTCAAACATTCAAGAACAACACACCCTGAAAGTTAAATTAGGAGGCTGAACAAAAACAAGAAGATGCCCATACATCTAAGTCTCCTGCACCACCCTCTGTCTGACAAAAGACAGGTTTAAGTACATTAGGAAATCTTTATGAACAATCAAAATGGAATAGATAAAATGCCAAGACCTTTCTATTTAGATTTCTGAAGAAATGTCAGACAGCAAGAAAATTAATAAGGTGTTTTTTATTTGTTTGTTTTTTTTCTGAATGTTGCTGTCAGGAAGCCTAAATAGCTGAATATGGAGAAAGTGGTTGCTCTGGAAAAATCATGGCCTGTTTAAGAAATCTTTAAGAAAGTACAAGTGTGCACGTGGTTTATGTTGTTAGTATTTTCATTTATTTAATAATAAAGGTTATGTTATGTAATGCATAGTATGTTATATTTATTTATTTATTTTATTATTATTTTATCATAGTATTTCTGAAAAATACTGGACTATTTTTACACTTATCAGCATATTAGCATGTATTCATATTTGCTTTTGTAATAAATTTGTTATTAATGGCTAGTATGTGTCATGTGATTTGCCTTTATGTGTAATGATCTTTTTTTTCTAAAAATTACCATTATTTTGAAAAACCACATACCTAATTGTAACAATAAATTGTAACAAAAAGTATCAGTATCATATCAAATTAAAAGAGTTTGGTATAGCCCATCCCTACCTGGTACTAAAATTGTGGATGTTATGCGGCAGATCATATCTCTGCTTAGCAAACACCCATAAATCCACAGTGTTATTATTCATGTTGGTACAAGCAACATCACCAAGCAGCAGTCTGAAGCTTTAAAACAGAAGTTTTAACCATCTTTTTAACAAACTCAAAAACTCTGGAAAGTCCGTCTTTGTCTCAGGCCCTCTCCCCTTAATGGGCTGAGGTATTGCATGTTTTAGCTGGCTGCTCTTTCTGCACACGTGGCCACAGTCAGTATGGCCATCACACAATTTTTTTTTCTTTTATTGACAATTTTAATTTTTTTTGGGAACGTTCCTTTTTCAGCGAGATGGTATCCATCCCAGCTTCCATGGCACACATGCACTTTCAGCAAACATTTTCCATGCAGTTACTACAGCCTCATGTCACTGACTAACTGCTATCTGCCCCACAACAGCTCTGGGGTCTCATTTATAACTGTTGCATACACAGAAAAGGGACTCTGACCCATGCGTACAACCATTTTGGAGACAGGGGAAATTGGTAATGCAGATGGTGAGGTGGTGAATTGAAGCCAGATTGTATAATGATTTCTCTCGGACATTTAATCTCACTCAATATCAAATGTTAATTATAGATTCACTTTATCATAAACATTCAAATCAGCAGTGTTATCCGTATTTGCACTTGTAGTGAGCCATAACTATTCCATGAGCACCTTTCAATTTGAAAAGATGTAAGCCGACTCAAATCTTAAATCAAAGTCCATTCAACATGCCATCAGCGTTGTCTCACAGAGGAGAGGGTCAGTTTGGAGTGCGCAGCAGCTGCTGAAATGAATGATGTCAGGATATAGCAGGTGGCAGGATTCTGGAAAGTCTGGCTTGCCTTTCCTCCATATTAAGTGTGATTATACTGATTCCTTTTCACCTCAACCATGTTAACTAACCGATGAAATTATCATCATCGGTTGTAGAAATCCAAGATGACATCAAATAACTTAACTTAAATGTAGCTTAAAAATAATTGCAGAATAGAGTGCTAACAGATTTTTAATAATATTTTCTAATACTGTGCCAATATCACCAGGTATGATTTTAGTTTCCATATCATGTAAAATCACTGCAGTGAACACTGTGCTGTCAAGCGCACAGAGCGCACTTGAGACACCGCAGCATCTGCCGCACACACTCTGCCTTCTTCAGTCACCTCACTGGCACATCTTCACCAGCTGCACTCATATATGGACTGTTGCAAGCTGCCCAAGCGCAAGTGATGAGTGAGAGGGTCGCATACGCTGATTCTCAACACTGATTGGTCAGCTGTCTCGAGAGGGAGACTGAAAGAAACGCAAATCAATATTCATGAATACTTTTGCATTGACCATTTATGGTTGAATGTGGGTGTGTAGAGGGCTGGATATGAGGCTGATCCATGCACTCACATTTCCAGGTGGACTGTGATTTATAAAGGGAAAAACGTGTGCATTTGTGCGTACGCACGGTTTTTTATAAATTTGACTAGTTTTTGGTGCACACCATTTTCAGCTTTTGTGCACACATACACTTTTAGTATGGATCCTACGCGATGTTTTATGAATGAGACCCCTGGACTACAAATCAGTCACTGATTACTGTTTTTCACCCCCCAGTGACCTCTTTGCTTCCTGTTTGTAGCACTAGCTCTCTTCACAACCCATGGGCTCTACAGCCCATGGGTTGTGATTCCGACCCATTTTTATGACACTGCCCTTGGTTTTGATGGTCCAGTAGTAATTAGTGATAGTTGGCTTGACTATCACCGGACTAATCACAGGAGTGTTGATTTTAATAATTTGTCCATGATTTGGCCTGTTTGCTTGCCACAGAAGGGAGCAAATCAAAGGGTCTTGAACCTGGATTCAAAACAAAACCTATCACTATGTTCTCTGCTCATAAACAACGCCACTTGTGGTTCTGGAAGTTATGACTCAATTTCACAGGAAACTCAAAATGTTGATTTTAGCATGTAAAACTTCTTGCATCACATGGGGATTCAAAATATTCATATGAACATACGTAGTATTATATCCAAAATGGACCATATTAAAAGTCTTGGCGCAACAATCTGACCCTGAAATTTTTGTGTTTTCTTAAACATGGTTGTCAAACAAAGTTAAAGATGCTGATATCTGTCTTGATAACTACAATGTTTTTCAATGCTAATGAAAAGTTGTTTATCTGTCTCTGTCGTTACCTCTGTATCTAAACTGAAATATGTTGAACTCTTTGCTCTAATGTTTGTCTGGGGAAAAATAATACTTTATAGCACTAGTTATTGGGTTTTATTGTTCACCCTCTACACCTGCGGTTGCAATCATAGATCTTTTATTTGATTTGATATCCAGCTATGAAAATTCAGAACATTTTATCCTGGTTGATATGAACATTAACTGGTTAACTAACACTTCTGATAATCTAAAAATTCTCTGCAATGAATTCAATCTCACACAGAAAAGGCCACACTTAAAGATATTTTTAACCAATAGACCTCAACAAAACAAATCTAGTGGTGTTTTTCCTCTCAACTACACTGACCACTGCCCAACAGCATGCATCCGTGACACAAAATTACGAAGATCCAAACCATGTATCACTTTCAAAAGGAATTTTAAACACTTTTCTGAACAAGTTTGTTTAATGTATACTATAATGATGTTGGGTTTGCCATGGCAATTCCTGATCCATACTTGGCCTTAGATTTAGTTATAAAGACATTTAATTCCATTGCAGACAAGTTCAGAGTCAAGATCAGGAACAACCCTCGGTTTTGTTCGGAAATTACTGTAATGTTACATGAAAGGGACGTTGCCTGGCACAAAGCACAAATAACTAAATCATCCTCATATTGGCATTATTTTTGTCAACAATGTAATAGGTGTCTCACTGTTGTTTGAAATGCCAAATCATCATTTTATGTCTCTGCACTATCTGAAAGTTCAGGAAACCCAGCATTTTTTTGGAAAATGGTTAATTCATTATCACATAATCCTATGTCATTCTTACCCAATGAAACTGTTCAAGGTTCTAACACTATCTCAGTTGGAAAGAAAATATGTGATGTACTAAATGAACACTTTATTTCTTCAGGTTATTTATTTGAAAATGCAGGATTTCCTTCCGCTATCTCTGATCATAGTGCACCTTGCTTGGCAAACAAATTAGGCACTCAGACCTTTTCACTGAACTGAAACAATTTTATCACAACATTCCATTTTAAAATAATAGTGATCAGGATTTAGACCTGGGCATAGTATGTAGGGTTTGTGATGACAGCATCGAAAGTCTTGAATGATGTTACCAGTACATTACATAAGGACTGTGTCGCCATTTTTATTGATTTATCTCTTTTTGATACTGATGATCATCAAATTTTTCTGAAATACCTGGAATCCATTGAATTTGATGAAAAATCATGTCATTGGTTTGCAAATTATCTCAGTGGTAGAACACAAGCTGTTGTGGCTGATGGCTTTATGAGTGTTAACAAAGGTGTGCAACAGGGTTCTATTCTTCCACTTTTATTCACAACTTTTAAAAATTACTCAGGAGAAAATGTTACAAACAGTACAATTCATCTATACGCAGGCGATAGTATTCTCTATACAACATTATCCTCTGTTGCTCAGGTGGTTCAAAAAACTTGTGTTTTGATTTCTGTACTGAACAGCAAATTATAATTGATCTTTAATTACTTTAATCTCTGATAAAACAAAATGTATGTGTAAGTGTAAGTGTTGCTTCAATTTAGCTGTGGTGCAAGAGGCCAAGGCTGGAGCTCTGTTTGTGGAATAAAAACAAAAGGTTTTTCAGGTGAATTCAATAGCTGTCAGGAAGAACAACAATCATAACAATAACAACAACAGCAGCAACAGCAACAGCAACAGCCAGGGAAGGATGCCAACAGTACTGTGACGGACCGTGAAGGCTCGGCCCGCAACCAAGGGTTTCCTGTGAGATGATAAAGCACAAAAAACTGCGGGGAAGAAGCAAAGTTAGTGACATGCATTGATGTTACATGAATGGATACAGATGGAGAGGAGGAGGAGGAGAGAGGAGCTCAGTGCATCATGGGAAGTCCCCCTGCAGTCTAGGCCTATAGCAGCATAACTAAGGGCTGATCCAAGGCAAGCCTGGCCAGCCCTAACTATAAGCTTTATCAAAAAGGAAAGTTTTAAGCCTTCTCTTAAACATAGAGAGGGTGTCTACACCCCGGACCGAATCTGGAAGATGGTTCCACAAGAGAGGAGCCTGATAGCTGAAGGCTCTGCCTCCCATTTTACTTTTAAAGACTGTAGGAACCACCAGTAAGCCTGCATTCTGGGAGCGCAGTGTTCTGGTGGGATAATACGGTGCTATGAGCTCTTCAAGATAAGATGGTGCCTGACAATTAAGGGCTTTGTAAGTTCGGAGAAGGATTTTAAATTCTATTCTAGATTTTACAGGAAGCCAATGTAGCGAAGTTAAAATGGGAGAAGTGTGATCTCTTTTTCTAGTTGTAGTCAGTACACGTGCAGCTGCATTCTGGACCAGCTGGAGAGTCTTTAGAGACTTGTTAGGGCAGCCTGATAATAAGGAATTGCTTGGAACTATGGGACTGCTGGTTCTTGCTGGACTGGTTTGGTGCTCTGCAGAAACAGAAAAAGACAACAGTTTTTTTAATTTTAAAAATAGCTTTTGCAGGGTTTTGGTTTTCTAAACTGCAGATTTGGCAGATGTGCTGTAGAGCTATCTCATCTTAGCCAAGGGTGATTTGGAAGACTCTCCAAGGTAGGCCGGTCCTGTGGGCGCTTGGCCAGACACCTCTGCAAAAAGTCCTTGCAGTCTGGACATAAGCATATGGATCAAGGTTTAATTCATGAACTATGCATGCTTCTGTGTTTGCATGTATGTGTGCATGTCTTACCATCAGAAAGGTCAACTCGAATTGGGGGATTGCAACAGATAATCTCATGGGGACAGGTGAAGGGGAGTCGTTTATGCAGTAAACCATATAGCACCACCCCCAGCTGCCACACTGTTGTGGGACCGGCCGTGTAGCGGTGATGCTCAAACCATTCCGGGGAACTGTACACTTCAGTCCCTAGTGTACACAGAGACACACAAAGGGAAAGTTCATTGGTGAAGGACTGAAGTGAAGGCCAGGGACAGAGACAGAAAAGGAGAGACAGAAAGACATTCCTCACAGTCTAAGGTAAAAAAAGAAAAAAAAGCCTACCTTGTTCCACAGTGTGCTCTTCTTCTATCTGCATTGTGCCATAGCCAAAGTCAATGAATCTGACCCTCGGGACATCAGAACCTGTTTCAATAAGAATGTTGTCCAGTTTTATGTCCCGATGGAAAACTCCTTTTGAATGCATCTCCAAGGCTGCATTCACCAGCTGTCTCTGTAGGGCCTGCGGGACATAAATTCTCCATGAAACTTAAACTGATGATAGACAACAGGCAGGTTGACCCATGATGGGTATGGACACACACACACATACACACACACACACACACACACACACACACACACACACACACACACACACACACACACACTCATACATCCAGCTAAAAGGCCCTTACTTGAGCCTCTTGCTCCTCCATGTAGGAATCCCTTTGTTCAAAGTAATCAATTAAGTCCATGCAGGGGACGGGTCTCTCCAGAACCATAATTAATTCCTCGTCCAGGTCGAACCAGTCCAGCAGGACTGGGGTTATAGTGCTGGCTGTTGAGTCTGTACCAGCTCCTACTGCTATTAGCAATGCCACCTCCAGAGGAACGTTGCTCATCTTCTCATTCAGACGCTTTAGATAAATGTGTGAAATTAGGTTAAAGATGGAAAATAAATTTCTGGGTTTTATAAGTAACTCTAAACACCATGCGGTGCTTCAAATAAAAACTGCCACAGGTTTTACAGGTAGTGTATGCATGTGCTCGCCTCATGTAAAAAGAGAAATATCAAAGAAATTAAACATTTAAATGAAGTGAAAGACTTGGTATTAGGACAGAGAACACATCACTTACCAATGGAATGCGCACAACATCCTCCTGTGGAATATGTTTTATAGCTACCTACAAGACACAAACAGATATTTGGTTTAGCTTTCACTACATTTAGCTTTCACTACATAAAGAATTAATGGATGAATTATGAATGTGTTTGTGTGTGTGTGTCTGTGTGTGCGTGTGTTTGCAGTGTGTGTACATGTAAGAAGCCTTACAGGCAGATTGTTGTTTCTGTGAAATCCTGCAAAGACCAAAGCATAGCCTCCTTCACCCAGCAGTTCCTTTTCCTCATATTTGGCCTTAAATTCAGCTACAGACACAGAATACAAATACATATATTGTGGATCAGTAACATTACAGGGGAAAGGTCTTTTTCATTGTTTTCTTAAAACAATGAAACAATCTGGTCCCCTCCAAAAGAGGGGAACAGGCAAAATAGTTAAATTGAGAGCACAAATGAATGTATTGAGGGCAAAAATTATTGAATTGAGAGAACAAATTTGCTATTTTTTCTCCATGGCCCCTCCTGGGCTCCGTACATTCTTAACCTAAAGCCAAACCCTAATGTGGAAGAGTGATTTCCTTGTGTAAATAGACATGGCAGTATCATCACAGAGTTAGTATACACTCATTACACAGACAGTACACAGGATGGTTAATTATTAAAGAATAAAGGAAAGGTCAGTGCTCATGATATTTTGATTATTTGCTTGTGATGTTTGATTAAAGGTCAACAGGCCCTATTTTTATTTTTAAATTTAGGGAAGTTTGAGACACCATTGTTTCCAGACTGAAAGAGTTTGGTTAAGTGTGAGATGGAGACAAACATAGGCTCCACACTAAGAGGAGTTATGAAAAGTATATAAGGTGATGTTTTGTGGTTTTGCATCAGGTTTTTCATCCTGAGATTGAAGCCTCAGTTTGCTCTGTATTACACTTGATGCACAGTAAACCTATTCACATTGAACTCTGCCTATTTCAAGTGTTTTTCTTTGGGTTTTTTGAGTTTTAAATGTTGTGGGAGACCTGAAGATTTATTGGTCCATCTGAAGATTTTCCACCACACTAAACTAGCCACAGAAATGAGGTTTGACAAGATGTCATTTAGCTTAAGATTTACATCTGAAACAAAGAGAAAATGAATCTCTCTGCTGTGTATGTCTTACCTCTGTTGTCAGTGTGGCAAGTGCTTTTTGATGTGTGGCTGGGGCCCTCTTGCAGACTTGGAGTTTTTCTACTTCTCTTCTTTGGCTGCTCCTCAGCCTTTTCACAGGTCACTTTACACTTACTGCTCTTCTTTGACACGTCAGCAGCATCCAACACTGGGAGATCATTGGATTCAGTTATACTTGTATTTCCTACAGGTAAGACTAGACAAAGTGTGAAATGTAAAAAAACAATGACACCATTAGCATTTTTGAATTATTGCTTGGATTCAGAGTTGGGAGAAGCAGTGAGGGATTAAACCACTGCTGTACACATTGGGATTCAGACTTCAGATTTATCTGTGGATTTTCTGGTTTACAGAGTTAAAACAGACAGTTTTGCCCTTGAATTGGATATTCTCTTCTGTGACATGTGCTCAGAAAGGAAAATACATTTTAAATCTCAGATAGATGTTGTATTGTTTAAGGTTAATTCTGTTAATTCTGATTTGACAAGCAATTAAGCCATACTTGATTTCCAGTATATGCGTAGCAGCCACTATTTCACAGTGCGTTATAGTTCATGAAAGTTAATTGTAACATTTTGGTTGTCAAAAGTCTTGTTCTGGGTTTGGTTGTACTAAAAAACTCTCTAAAGAGTCGGCTATTCAGTTTTTCTGGTAAGTACATTTAGTTTTAATAGTTTTAAGCCTATTTTCCGCTAGCAGAAATTAGCATTAGCATTAGCATTATCACAGTTAGCTCCACCCTTTCGTCCAAATATGGTCACTTCTGACTCTAAAAGTCCAAGATGGTAACGTTCAAATCCAACAAGGCGACGGTCAAATCAACTCGAGGCTTCAAAACAGCAGTCCATAAACCAATGGGTGACCTCACAGTGACTATGTCCATATGTTTTTTTACAGTTTATGGTGGCAAGCAAGACACCATAACTTGACTTGTTCTTGAGGAGTTGGAGCATTTATTGACTGACAAATGGTCTAAACTGTACACACCCTGCACTACTACGTTCGCAGCTGCTAACTTCATACTCTATCACACACACACTCTCTTTTTACCGTCACGCCACCTAATATTGCTCCCAAATGGGGCAAACATGCACAGAAAGAATATATTCATTTCAATAAGAGAAAAACGATCAGATTGAGCATTTACATGGTTATGAGGTGCTAATATTTTCCTGCTTAATGGATTATCAAAGGTTTACACCACCCCTCTCACCCTGATTGAAAATTCCTTCTGTTCTGCCAGATCGGGCCAGTCTCTTCTGATTGAGGTGGTTACGTGGTTATTTTTATTCTGACTGAGCTATTGTTCTGATTATTAGTGGAATATTAGTTTCCATGTAAACGCAGCTACTTAGAGACAGAACACAATTGAGTCCTACACACCCTGGAGGGGAAAACAACAATGACTTTTTCACACACTTCTTCACACTTTTTATTGTGTGAAGGTGTATCCTTGTCACTTCTTTCTGCAAGCAAACAGAAAAATGCCTAAAAGCTGCTGTGTGATGGGACTACCAACAGGGCAAAGAACCCAAAAAACCAAGCCTTTAAGAAGACAAAAGTGGATAACGTTACAGGGCTGTGTGCCATGTGGTGGCCTGACCTGACCAGCTGTTTAATTGAAAGGTATGCAGTGTTCGGAATAGATGTGGTTTTCAGAGTATGACACGTTGCACTCTGTCTGTCTATGTAGTCAGAGAAATGAGCTTTAACTGATTATTATTTTTTAGCTTAGCACTCAGAATACAGAAAAAATGAATTGTCTGCATGTCCAAGTTCATCTAACCTTTTCTAATGGTTGGGTCAGTGGTTGCTGCAGCAGAGGTGCTGGGTTTGTCACTGGTTGAGGAGAGGTGGGGGGACTGTCTGCGCTCCTGGGATGGACTTTGGCTTGTCCTGCTTCTCTTACTTGCTCTTTGCAGCCTCTCCTTAGACCCATGCTTCCTTTTTATGCTCTCTGTCTGCTCATCTAATGTGCTACCTTCCAGCCTGAAGATGCTGGAGTCAGTGTGGCGGCCTGCAAAAAAATACAGCTGAATGTGGTGAATACAGGGCCAGCCCTGACTATGTTGGTGCCCTAGACGAGATTTTAGATTGAAACACTTGTTTTCTAACATATTGTTTACGTTTTATAATCAGTCTGTTCAGGCACATAGACACATGATGCATGCTCTCACACACTAAATGCACTGCCAAATATAATACCTAACGCTATTGTAAAGTTAGCGATTGGTGGGCACTTCATTTTTACAGCTTGCAGAAGCTCTGTCCCATAATGTGTTTACGTCACTTGTTTCATTTTATCAGACTGTCAGGAGATAAAAGCTAAAAACTGTAAACTCTTACACATATTACTTGTGATAAGCGAAAAAAAACCCAAAAAACTACAGGACAGGCTGTGCAGTCCATCAGCATGCATTGGTTCCTATGCAGCTGTGATTTGGGTTTAGTAGCAAAAATGCCACACATGATGGACAGTAAGTTAATGCTGAAAACATTCAGGGCTTAAGCTCTACTAGCCCACCCCGGTGCCACCTTATACTGTTTAAAAAAATAAAAACATCCCAGTCTCTTTTTTATCATAAATTCCTCAAGTATCAACACACAATAAGTCACCAGTGCCCAATCCTACATGGTGAATTATGCTGATTAACATGTAAGACAGACTGCATTTTACCTCACTACTTACCTAGATGTCTGCTCGAGTCTAGGAAGCATGGACTAGTAAATCTTGGCCAAGATTTAGACGCCATGCGGTTGATTTGATTTCGACGGGAATATTTTACTGTTAGTTCTAGTGAGTTGAAAAATAAACTGTGTTGGTCTAAGAAGTGTTCACGGAATGTGATGAGCTAATATGACATCTCATTGTTTTAAAAGATTCTTCAGCTCTAATTTATAACAGTTCTGGAATTAGAATTCTAAAAAAAACAAAAAACATTCACCTCATTTGTTTATTTTTTTATTTGTTAGGATCCCCATTAGCTGTGCTCTAAAGCACAGCTAGTCTTCCTGGGGTCCACATTTAAAAACATACATTACACATTACAGTCAACACAAAAGACATACAAAAGACATATATTAGAGAATAATGTTAATATATATGAGTAGAACTTACACAGCAAAAACTACAAATCAGCATATGCATAGCATCCATGTCATGTTTTCGTTGCTCTATATACTACTGCGTGTTTAAGGAAATTAGTTTTTGCCTTGAGAAGTGAAAACTGGCCTTCTGTTGCCTGTTTTCATGTTGAGAGAAGAAGCTTGAGGATCAGCCTGTCTTCAACTTTAGCCAGTTGAGACAGGAGTGCATGCTATTGATATTAGTGTTGTACGGACACTGGAGAGCAAGACATGCCGCCTTGTTCTGTACTAGCTGAAGTTTGCTTATATCTTTTTTTGTGGCATTCACCCATATCATCTGGCAGTAATCAAGCTGCGAAAGAATAAGAGTACTTAACACAAGTTTAGTTAAATCAGGTGATATTAGATAAGATATTTTCTGCATCGCCTTACAAAAAGCCAATGCATTTCCATCATTGTAGGGTACTGGAGAAATACAATTTACTGAGCTTTGAGGATTTTAGATTATTCTCAAATTTGTGCCTAGTTTATAAAATTTTAAATGGTTTGGCCCCTCCTCCACTATGTGACTTTGTGTACACTCGCTTAGTAAGTTCTATTAGATCCTCCAGAATATCCTCTATAAAAGATTTTACCATACCATTTCGTTGCACTGCATTTGGGCAGTCAGCTTTCTCTGTGAAAGCCACAACTCAGTGGAATGCCCTACCTGATGATATGAAGAATTGTAGCTCTATCAATGCATTCAAGACCAGACTGAAACATGTACTAAAGACCAATCAGCTGTGTGACCATTGAATCACACAGCTGAGTTTATTTTACATTATTTCTAATTGACATTGTGGGTTAACTTGAACTTGAAGTTAACTTGAGGCCATAATACCTCAATTTCATTACACATGATATCCTCCCTAACTTTCACAGGAATATGATTTTGAACATAAAAAGCTGCACCACCCCCATGTTCCTGTTCTTTCTGTACAGATTATACCCTTGTATGCACACAGCTTCATCATTAAATGTTTCATCCAAATGTGTCTCAGATATTGCAAAGATGTTAACTGTGTTTGAAAACAACAGATCAGTAATTTCATACACTTTGTTCCTTAAATTACAAATATTCAAGGCAAAGGTGATTTAACACTGAATTTATTACTGTACATGTACTTCTATCTGCAATAGGATGGAAAAACACAACTGGCTTGCACTCACTGCATACACATTAGATGAAAAGCATGTACAGTACAGTGAATCTCAAATCACTCCTGAAGCATAATATACTTCTCCATGTCCATCTGTTTGCTCAGTATCTATGAGCTAAAAACACTGCCTCCATTTGACATCAGCATGATGAGCAAACTACTCAGTATGGAAAGTGGAGAAGAGGATTATGCTGCAGGGGGGGTTTGAGAAGTATCAGTGGATGATTTGAAACTTCCTCTGCAGTGAAACTGTATCACTGTAACGATGCTGTAGTACTCTTCACATAGAAGCAAGTTACAAACTGTGTAAAGCCCGCTGTCAGGTCTATAGGGGATGGGTGTTTGCAGATGGATTCTAGGGTGGAGTATAACTGTAACAAGAGGCCTGATGTAGATACAAAATGCAATAGTTGCAAAAAATTCTGCAAAGCATACTTTATGTCTTACCTAAGGAGAGATGTCACACAAATAGCACAACTTGTACATACTGACAGTGAAAACTGATATAAAGACTGGATCAGTATTAATCATTGTTGACTGCAGCTGTAATAAAACTCAGATTTAAAGTGTTAAAATCATACACACACACACACACGAACACACACACACACACACACACACACACACACACACACACACACACACACACACACACACACACACAGTTTACCTGTCTGACTGAAAGAAGATACAAGGGTGTGGCCAACCATGAGCACATCAACAGTTAAACATGGCCTCTTTTATGTGCATGTTCAGACTTGAAGCAAAAAAAAGGCAGGCACTTTATCACTTCGTCATCACTGTTAGGTGGCTTGAGTCAATGGCCTGACTCAGGTCACTGAAGACACCTCAGGTAAACAAATTTCTAAATTAAGTTCAATCAGTATTTGCAGAGACTAACAATAGATACAGAGTGAAATGGGAGTCAAACTTCTGCATTTTTGGTTCTCCAGTGGTAAACGATCTTGAAGAGCTCAAAATCAGAATGTCAGTGTCACTTGAAGGGCCACATTTTTTGTGTCTTGTACAAAGTAAAGTGGAGCTGTGTTTTTACCATTTTATTTCCATGCTGCAGCACACAGGCTGGTGCTTTGCATACAGTTAGAGCGCAGCTCCGGAGGGAGCACACACAGTACAGTCAACAGTCTCCTGCAGGAACTTTAGGAAATACTAATACTGCAAATCTGATCATCACACAGTATTAATAATAAATCAAGAGATTTAATATTAAAAGGAGTATTTAATCACTCTGAAGACATTCTCTCTTAGACAAATTAATATCATAAATATTATAAATCCCATCTTCCCCCATTAAATGAACAAATACAGTATACTTTACACTTCTTGTACATGCTTATCCAAAATATGTGCTTATCCAAAATCAATTACATATGTATGCAGCACGGAATAGATACAAAAGAGCTCTTTCCGCCTTAATCTCTTCCTTTGGGATAACTTATACAAAGTAACATAACATTTAAAAAGAATAAATGCTAAAAGTTTGTGAACCATATGCGTGAAAAATGAAATTATGTCTGAAAAATCAAATGCAGTGAACTGCAAAGAGAGGCTCTCCAGTGAGCCATGAGCAGCACTTTAATTACAATTTGAATATTGTGGCAACACATTGTTTCCATTGTTACCATCCCATTGACAATCACTGACAGACAAACTGGAAGAGTTAAGTATTAACCTGTTTAATTGTAACTTGTATGAAAGGGTTTGAGAACCACTTACTGTACTTTCTTCTTCATACACCCCATCATGGCTAAATGCAGCAGTAAGGCAGCGCTGACGTATGTTTATACTACTGCACAGTTTGTACTACATGATCCTCCTGGTGTTCTTGAAGTGACCTCTACTGGTATTTGCATGATGTGGTTTAGTCTTGGGCTGCGTTTGTATTTGCCATGCAGAATCCAGTGAAATAAGATGCACGCAGTTCATTTTCCTCTTAAGCACACACTGGCTGTGCAGACTTAAACAAGGTCATTCTTTATTGGCAGAATTATTAAATAACACGTCTTTAAACATGCTGGAGACTTGGACATTTTGGACATCCTGTTTTTCCTGTTCAGAGTTGCAGAGACTGCTGCCTTTCCCAGCATGCACTGGGCAAGAGGCAGGGTACAGCACAACAGGACAGAGAGTGCCATCATGTATGTGCAATTATGTAAACCACACAGTCAACGGACAGCAAGTGCTTGACATCTTTTCAGAGATGTTCAATGGCCTTTGTATGCATTTTTAAAGGCTCTGTAATCCCAACAAACAATTGCAACAGAAAGAGGCTAAAAAAAGAGAAAGGGCTGATTTACCTAGCAGTTAAGGCTGTGGCTCCTCTGTGCTTGCTCCTGTTACTCAGACCGTGCCCTTTGTCTGGGGCCAGGGCTTGGTCCGGGGCCAAAATTTGCATGCCAAGGGCCACTTGAATGCGAAGCTCCCCGGATTCTCACTGCCTGACATGCAAAACCAGTGGGGGACCAGTTAAAATGGCGCACGCGCACAGTCAACACAGGTGTACTCCAGTCAAAACAATGAGCTGCCTACCCCCTCCCCAGAGCTCTAAACCTTCACCACTCTTCCCAGAGAGTGTTATGGAAATGAGTGAAGTGATTTTCCTGGGATACTGTACCTGCAGGTTGTCAAAGGATGAGGGTTGGATGTTAAGGTAAGGTGATATGTAGGTTGGTCCATAACAGATCACAAACTAAAAGCAGTGTGACACTCGAGAGTGGGGACTGGAGGTTGAGGGTCATATAAGAGGCAGATCATCAGAGGTAGAAACAGAAGAGGAATAAAATTGGTAGGATTCAAAGCATGCCGAGGTCTTTCCTTGTGAAAAAGAAACATGGGGCATGTAGAACATGGCAATGGAAAGAGTCAGAGCAGGTCGAGTGGAAAGAGGATAATACGGCAGGTAAGATTTGCATCTTTACATTTATGAGTTTTTGTGAGTTGTCAAAATTAAGCAGTGATATACAAGTTGGTCTGACCCAAAAACAGGCTGTTAAGCCATACTCCAGTATGTTTAATTTATTGTAATTAAAGTTAACCTTCTTAGTTTACTTATAAGTTAATTAATTATTTCCTTTTGTCCCTGTCGATGAGCAAAGATGCTAAAGAGCTGGTGTCCTGCAGTGCTGACGCCCAACAGTCTGCTACTGTGCCTCAGCCAGTAACTACCTTAGGATGTGGGACAGCAGCAGAAATTAGAGTGCCTGTACCTTTGGCAGGATCAGGAGGACCAGGGGCTGACACCAGGCAGGACTGGTCCACACTGATGCTCCAGGGTTCCTTCTACCATCCCAGCACACTGGCACTCGTCAGCAGAGTGAAGGTGAGGTCAGACTTTTCATGTGAAGTTAAACTCCTATAATATGACCATGTTCAGACTACAATTTGTTCCCTATATGCCAAAGAGAGAAGAGAAAACTCATGAGGATGATATTACAATATTTTCATTATTATTATCTCTCTCATTCTATCAGCCCTGTCAACGTACTTCCCTCGCCTCAGGTGACTTTGTGTGCTCAGTGTGCCAAAAGATATTCCCCCTGCAGCGCATGTTGACCCGCCATCTGAAGTGTCACAGCCTGGTGAAGAGACATCCTTGTCGATTCTGTGGCAAAGGATTCAACGATACCTTCGACCTCAAGAGGCATATGCGAACACACACAGGTCAGAAATATGTACATTTGCTCACACACACAAACAAACACACACACACACACACACACACACACACACACACACACACACACACACCGATTGGAAAACAACTGTCTACAGATTACTATATGATTACTATATTTTGGTGACTGACAGCATCACTCAGTACCAGAGATCAGTCACCAAAAAGTACAGAGAGAATGTTTAAGTTGAATATTTTGACTCTCAAATACTATAGATTTTTGGGAATATTTTGCTTGGTCTAAGGTCCAAGCAAAATATTCCTCTTTTCCAACGTTCTTTTCAGCAAAAGTAGCATCTCATATTTTATTCTTGAGACACATTGCAGTGTAAACGCTGTTGAGTAACATTAATTACAAAACTATGTGACCATTTACGAGGTGAGATAGGCTACATTAGAGTTATGGCTGAAACAGAGTCGGGCCAGCGGTAAATCACCAAAGACCTGCACCAGGGCTGGCAACTTTTGACTTCAACTTGAAGTGAGATTTGTTCCATGATCCTGGTGTTGTTTCCAGCCGATTTAATGAAGGTAAACGCAATGAACCAACGTGCATAATGGCACTGCGCTCTGGCGCAGCACCTCAGGGGCTTCAGATTTATCAACATATCAGTCATCATATCATATCAGTCCTGCTGCCTAAATGAACTGAAGGAGATTCTGAAGGTTTCATTTTCATTGCCCCTCTCATGGGTGGACAAAACATAGTGGAGCCTTTAGCAGCTAAAGAGAGCAGAAACAGAGCTAAAAGAGAGTGAATATTGGACTTACATTCATCAGGTGGACAGAAACATGACTCCAAATGAATGATAATGTTGCTCCATAACTACTGGGTGTGGAAATAATAACACTAAAAGGGTGATGATATGTCACTGTTATGTTCACAACCTGTGTCCGCTGCCCACAAATGGTGAAAACAATCAGGTAATGCAGGTTCAAGTAAAGGTGATAGTACAAGAGTGGTCATGATGATGATGAATATTGGATAATTATTACTGATGCATTAACATGTTAGCATTTCAATGTTGTAGCTGTTTGAGGTGGGGGTGATTTTAGCTTATTTAATAATTATAATTTAATAATAATAATAATAATAATAATAATAATAATACATTTCATTTATAGAGCCCTTTTGAATATACTCCACAACACACTGGTACTTTAATTTACTGTATTTACACATTGTACTTTTTATTTTTAGTACAGATTTATAAAGTTGGAATCCTCAAATTAACTTAGTAACTAGCTTTAAAATAAATGTGGTGGAGTAAAAAGTATTAAACTAAATACATTGTCCCCTGAAATGTAGTGGGATGAAAGTAGTAGCATAAAATTTAAATGATTATGTATACCTCAAAATTGTACTTGCGTATAGTACTTTAGTAAAGACACTTGGTTACTTTCAAACAGTGCATGTATATAGCTAATAAAGCCTAAAATCAAAAGTGCAAGTGCAAAAGACAACACTTAAAAAAACCCCTGTCCCTCCCCCTCCAAACATGTAGGAAAACCTATGATGGCTGCGCAACTTGCGAAAAATGCGAAAACTGCGGAAGGCCTTCTCTAGAGCCACACACACACACACACACACATTGCATTGACTACCATTCATTGTGGACAGCCTAACCCAAACGTAAACCCTAACCTTAACCTAACCTCAATTCACACCTTCCCTCTAACCTTAACCAGGACCTCAGAAATGAGGTTTTGCCTCATTGAGATTGGGCTTTGGTCTCCATGTGGACTACTGGTCCTGACAAAGTCTGTGTTTATACTGGAAACTGTCCCCAAGAGGTAATCTTCACATGAAACTTGAAGATATTGAGAACGCCATTAATCAAAATCAGTTCTGGGATATGTGGAACAACTTCAACACAAATCAACCACAAGTATCAGCCATCCAAAATGGTGACATCTGGAGAGCACATTTTGAAAATCTGTTCAAAGGAATATCAGTAAATCTAATTAATTCAGATCAATGTATTATAAAAGAAACACTCCAAACATTAGAAGAAACAATTAAAAACAACCCAAACCCCCTTGATTTCCCAATTACTTGGGAAGAATTCATCACACAGACAAAATCTCTGTGTGATGAATTCCAGACAGCCTTACAAAATCAAATGCTCAAAATGCAGCGCCTCAGAGATGCAGGGTGCAGTGTTGAAGTTGTTCAATGTTGTATGACAGTCAGGATGTTTTCCTGACATCTGGTACAAAGGGCTCATTTCCCCCATTCATAAGAGTACAAATCAGACCCTAGTAACTACCATGGCATCTGTGTCAGCAGTTGTCTACGTAAATTATTTTGTAGTATTCTAAATAAAAGAATACTGGATTTCCTTGATGAACACTCCATCTTGGCTAAAAATCAAATTGGTTCCCTCCCAAAACACTGCACTACCGACCATGTATATTCGGTTCACACTTTAATCAACAAACATTACACCAAACAAAAATGGTAAGATATTCACTTGTTTTACTGATTTCAAGAAAGCTTTCATATTTGACATGAAGGCATGAAGGGCTCTTTTACAGACTTCTACATTATTATTAATATTTTATTTTTATTTTCAGGCTACCTGTCAACAATTATACAGAACACAAAACATCAAATAAACCCCAATTCCTACACTTCCTGTATAAACCCAGTTAGGAAAAGTGTACAGACAGTGCTAGAGTAAAACACAAAGACACACTCCACCTTTTCTAAGACTATACATAATATTTTCAAGAGGAATACAGCTGTTCATTTTGGAAGACCATCTATGAATGAGGGGAGGGAAGTCAGATTTCCATGTCACTATTATGCATTTCCTGGCCACACATAAAGCGATTTTCAGAAATTTTATTTGGGAATTGGTTGAAGATTTACAGATACTTGTGAAATTCCCTAGTAGGTAAAGCTCGGGATCTAGTGGGAAGGTAACTCCTGTGATTTTGGTCAAGGTGTTACAGAGGTCGTACCAAAAGGGCCTCACCTTTGGATTTATGAAATTTCTGTGGGGTGAGGTACAGTTGATGGAGGAAATTATAGTGCACCAGGCATTAATGGCAGCTGACAAACTGCTTTGACATAAATCTGATTCTGATAAATCTGAGGTGTTCATCAATTGTTATTATGTGAGGTCTGACTCCCATCTTGCTCTAGATTTGTGTAAACCTGGCTTCAGGCCTTCATTCAGCAGCAAGGAATACATTTTAGAAATATAGAAAATATTTGTTTACATTTCCCTCATGAAGCAGTTTCTCCACATCAGTAGATACAAGTAAAGTCATTCTGGGTCCCAAGTTCTTTCTAAGAAAAGATCTTAACTGAAGATAGTAGAAGAAGGTCTTGCTGGACAAGTCATATTTCCTCTTCAATTGTTCAAAGGACATGAGAAGTCCTTTTTTGTAACAATCTTCCAAATGTTGGATCCCTTTATGATGCCAAGTCTCCAGAATCAACATGGGTATGAGTTTATTTTGTCTCAGAGGTGTTTGCATGTATCGCATTTAAGCTGCCAAGTAATACTTTTTAAAACTGGGTAATCGAAGGTCTCCTAATCAATAATCCCCTGTTAATTTTTCCATAGATACCCTGGACACTTTACAGTTCCATATAAATTGTCTAACATATTTGTTGAGGGTTTTAAAAAAGTTTCAGGTAGTGGAATTGGCAAGGACTGGAAGAGATATTGTAACCTCAGTAATATATTCATTTTGACACAGTTCATTTTGCCAATTAGAGTAATGATCAAACTCATCCACTTACGTAGATCATCTTCAATTCTACAGAACAATGGGGGGTAATTATGTTTGTACAAATTATTAAGATCATTATCTACAGCTATTCCAAGATATTTTATACCATTCGGAAGCCCCTTAAATGAGCTTGTTTGCTGGTACTCAGTGTAATCAAAACTCGTTACTGGAATGATTTCACTTTTTTCCCAGCTCACCTTTTATCCTGAAATAACACCATAAACATTTAATAGAATCTGTAATTTGGTGAGGGAGTTACCAGGGTCTATTAAGCACAAAATGACATCATCTGCCAGGAAATTAATTTTATGATTTGTCTGATCTACTTTGAAACCTTTTATATCAGGATCCTATCTAATTGCTTCAGCTAGGGGCTCAATAGCCATGACAAAGAGTCCTGGAGACAAAGGGCAGTCCTGTCTCCCCTCGATCTATTCAAGGGAAATGCTGTTGAGATCTGTAATTTTGGCCCGAGGTTCATAATAAAGGGTTTTTATCCAATGAATAAACAACTGGCCAAACCCAAACTTGGCCAAGACTTTGAATAAATACGGCCACTCCAGCCTATCAAAGGCTTTTTCAGCATCTAAAGCTATAGCTACACTAGTCTCAGTCTTAGATTTTATTAGGTGGATAACATTAAAGAGCCTACATATATTGTTAGCTGACGAGTGTTTTGAAATAAAGCCACTCTGGTCTGGATTTATTTATTGTGGCAAGTATTGGCCAAGTCTGTTAGCCAGGGCCATAGAGATCAGTTTATAGTCTCAATTTAATAATGAAATAGGCTGAAATGAAGAGCACTTTAATTGGTCTCTATTTTTTTGTGAACCACAGTGATTATGGCAGCAGAGAATGATTTGGGAAGAGTTTGAGTTCTAGATGCTAAGTTAATGACATCCATGATAAGGGGGACGAGTAAATTCTCTGTAAAAGGGGAAAACCATGCTCCCCTGGTGATTAATTAGATTGTAATGAACCCAAGGCCTCTTAAATTTCTTTTTCAGTGAAGGGAAGGTCAAGATTCTCTTGGTCTTCTTGGCCAAGTTTGGACAGTTCAATAGTGGACAGAAATTCATCAATCTTAGTCAGATCTTCTGGCAATTTTGATGAATATATATTTGTATAAAGCTGTTGTGTTGTTAATTTCTATTGGATTATATGAGACTGAACCCGTTTCAGTTTCAATTGTGTTAACTGTCCTTGAACTTTCCTCTGTTCTCATGTGCCAGGAAAAGATTTTGTGTGCCTTCTCTCCCAATTCATTATATGATCTCTTTTGATGGTTTTTGTTAGTACACGTGCAGTTGCATTCTGGACCAGCTGGAGAGTCTTTAGAGACTTGTTAGGGCAGCCTGATAATAATGAATTGCAATAATCCAGCCTGAAGTAACAAAAGCATGGACTATTTTTTCTGCATCTTTTTGAGAGAGGATGTGCTTAATTTTTGCAATATCACGTAAGTGAAAAAAGGCAGTCCTTGAGATTTGTTTTATGTGGGATTTAAAGGACATATCTTGATTCAGTATAACTCCCAGATTCCTTACAGTGGTGCTGGAGGCCAGGGTAATGCCATCTAGAGTAGCTATATCATTAGATAATGTGTTTCTCAAGTGTTTGGGGCCGAGCACAATGACTTCAGTTTTGTCTGAGTTTAGTAGCAGAAAATAGCAGGTCATCCAGGTCTTTATGTCCTTAAGGCATGCTTGGGGTTTAGCTAACTGATTGGTATCATCTGGCTTCATAGATAAATATATTTGGGTATCATCTGCATAGCAATGAAAACTAATGAAGTGTTTCCAAATAATATTACCTAAAGGAAGCATATACAAGGTGAATAGTATTGGTCCAAGTACAGAACCCTGTGGAACTCCGTGTCTAACTTTTGCCTTCATGGAGGATTCATTGTTAACATGTACAAACTGAAATTGATCTGATAAATAGGACTTAAACCAGCTTAATGCAATTCCTAGGATTTGATGATCAATTGTGTTGAATGAGGTGCTAAGATCTAACAAGACAAGCACAGAGAGAAGTCCCCTGTCCGATGCAGCTAGGAGGTCATTTGTAACTTTCACCAGTGCTGACTCTGTGCTATGATGCGCTCTAAATCCTGACTGAAAGTCATTAAATAAACTATGGTTATGTAGGAAGTCACATAACTGACTAGCAACTGCTTTCTCAAGGATCTTAGAAATAAATGGAAGGTTAGATATAGGTCTATAGTTGGCTAAGACGCCTGAATCAAGAGTAGGCTTCTTAAGAAGAGGTTTAGTTACAGCTACTTTAAAGGACTGTGGTAAGTAGCCTGTTACTAAAGACAGATTGATCATATCTAGTAAAGAAGTTACTTCCTTAAGCAGCCTAGTTGGGATGAGGTCAAAGAGACAGGTTGATCGTTTGGATGAAGAAATCGTTGAAGTTAATTCAGAAAGGTCAATTGGAGAAAAGCAGTCTAAATATATATTTAGGTTTCACAGCTGCTTCTAAGGTTCCTGTGTTTGAGGATAAATTGGTGCCTGTTGAGGGCAGAAGGTGATGAATGTTGTCTCTAATAGTTAGACTTTTATCATTAAAGATGGTCATGAAGTCATTACTACTGAGAGCCACTGGGATAAACGGATCAATAGAGTTATGTCCCTTTGTCAGCCTGGCCAAAGTGCTGAAAAGAAACCTAGGGCTGTTTTTATTCTCCTCTATTAATGATGAATAATAGGTGGCTCTGGCATGACAGAGGGCCTTCCTATGTGTTTTAAGACTATCCTGCCAGACTAAACGAGATTCTTCTAGTTTGGTAGAACGCCAGATCCTTTTCAGTTTTCGCGATATTTGCTTTAATTTGCAGGTTTGGGAGTTAAACCATGGAGCTAACCTCTTATGTTTTATTAATTTCCTTTTTAAAGGGACGATGGAGTCAAGTGTTGTTTGCAGTGAGCCTGCAGCACTATCAACAAGATTATCAATTTGGGAGGGACTCAAATTAACATAGGAGTCCTCTGTAGTATTGAGACATAGTACTGAGTTCAATACTGATGGAATTGCTTCCTTAAATTCAGCTACAGCACTATCAGATAGACATCTTTTGAAGACATTTTTGTCTAGTAGTGTGTAATCCAATAATAGAAATTCAAAAGTTATCAAGTAGTGGTCTGATAAAATAGGATTTTGTGGAAAAACAAATGTTCAATTTCAATGCCGTAAGTCAGCACAAGATCGAGGGTATGGTTATGACAGCGAGTGGGTTTATTTACACACTGAGAGAAGCCAATTGAGTCTAATAATGAGATAAACACAGTGCTAAGACTCATTATCGACGTCCACATGAATATTGAAATCACCTACTATAATTACTTTATCTGTACTAAGGACTAAGTTTGATAAAAACTCTGAGAATTCAGATAATTCAGAGTATGGACCAGGAGGATGGTACACTATTACAAATAGAATTGGCTGTAACGTTTTCCAGGTTGGGTGAGAGATATTAAGAACAAGGCTTTCAAATGACTTATAATTAAATTTAGGTCTAGGGTTGATAATTAGGCTTAAGTTGATGATGGCTGTGACACCACCTCCTCAGCCTGTGTCTCGAGGAATGTGAGTATTAATATGACTGGGAGGAGTGGATTCATTTAGGCTGACATATTCTTCATGAAACAGCCAGGTTTCAGTACGGCAAAATAAATCAATATGAAGATCTGAGATTAGATCATTAACTAATACAGCTTTAGATGATAGTGATCTAATGTTTAAGAGTCCACATTTAATTCTCCTATTTTGTTGCACAATTGCAGATGTGATATTAATTAGTTTTAGATTTTTATGAATGACTCCTCTTTTATTTATTTTAGATTTAATTGATTTAAGTGGTCGGGGGACAGACACAGTCTCTATGTGGTTTTGGTTTTGGGTGGGTAACTGATCTAATGGAAGCGCAGAGAAGCTAGATCAAGATGTTTTGGCTTCACCTTTGGAGAGCTGTCATGACATCCATATTTATATACAGTCAATGAGACGAAGGAAAAGAAGCTGATGCACCGTGGCCATATGTTGATCCTATAGACGAAAACTGTTAGTGTCAGTCTCTTGACCATAATTTATAGTCTGAGATATCTGGATTTCTGACAGCTATGTTGTCTCCTACTTGATGAGGAGCCATAAGAATCAAACAGATGACCACACAGCCACAAAGTCATCATTGCTAATTTGAATAAATACATTATTAATGGGCTACAGGAAATATACCTAACTAAAATCACTGTCTTGTTTCTAGTTTGTCAACAAACCATGACAAATATGTAGCACCATAATAATGGAAAAGTTGAGACTAATTTCCAATTATCTGGTAGGACAAGATTGCAACAAATAAGGCATGAAGTCAGAAGCATGGCCGATTTTTCCTTTTATTTGATTTTACTGACAGAACCTAAAAGCCGCAGAACATGTTTGATATGTTGCCAATTGCCAGTAATCACAAGTTGATACCAGTGGCAATGATATGATGGATATGGTGAAAGTTTATCCAGTGCAGTAGCAGATTAACTTAGTGTAGGTTGCTATATGAATAAAATCACCTACACATTCTTCAGGTTCTGTAAGACACAAACCCACAAGCATTATACTTTTACATTGAATGTAATGACACAGTATTGTAAATTCTATTAGAGCAATAGCTTGTAAACACTGCAGGGTAAAGCTTTGCTCTTTCAGCTGGGCGCACAGCAGTAGTGAGCATATGAACATTCAGTAGCTAACAAAAGATTAAGATGACAATCTTGTATTAGTGGTGAGGTTGCAGATTGCAACCAACTCAATACCCCCACCCCACTTCCAAGCATGTAGGAGAACTTACGGTGGCCACGAAACTCATGAACAATGCGAAAGGCCTTCTTAAGAGCCAGTGTTCGGTTTATCGATTCTGGGCTACTGTGGAAACATGGCGGTGCAACATGGCGGGCTCTGTTGAAGAAGACCCACCCCCTGTGTAGATATAAAGGGCTCATTCTAAGATAACGAAAACACAATTCTCATTTTCAGGTGATTATACACTAACTAAAACATAGTTATGAATATTATATTCCATTACTGCCAAGTCTGTTCTGCTAGATGCCACTAAATTCTACACACTGCACCTTTAAATGACAGCAGCAGCCTTAATTGCAAGATTTGTCACATAGCTGCAAGGCAACTGTAGCCAGTCTGAACGTGTAAGTATATCCACACAGACATGCACAGGAAAATAACCTCTTTTGTCTCCCCTTGCTGCAGGTATCCGTCCCTACAAGTGTGAGCTGTGTGAGAAAGCCTTCACACAGCGCTGCTCTCTGGAGTCCCATATGAGGAAGATTCACAGCGTTCACCAACAGTATGCCTACCGCCAGAGACGTTCCAAGATCTTTGTGTGTGAGGACTGTGGTTACACTTCAAGCCGCCCAGATGAGTACTTCCTCCATGTGAGACAGTGCCACCCTGGCAGTCCTGCACTCCGCAGGTACTACCGCCGCCAGGCCCATGAGAACAGCAGCTTTGCACCAGCGGAGCGTAAACTCAACCCCTATTTGCTGTACTCAACCCCTGCTTACTACATGTAGGAAGTCAAAACCTCCCAAGACATAACATACTGCAGCATATATAATCAGAAAAGTGTGTTCATTGTAGCTAAATCAATAGAACTTCTTTCCTTTGTTACTCACTGGCATTATCTAATTATGAAAACCCCAGTTATTAAACCATATGTTTCTGTATTGTTTAATATCAAGTTATTCACTTCACACACGACATATTCCTTACATTGGGAACCATTATTAAATGACAGGTAGCATTATGGAAAACCAGGCAAAGCACTAAGTTCTGCATTTATGTAAACATAAATTGAACAATAAAAATACTTAAAGTAAATGCTAATACAATTGATATAAAACTGTGTAGACTAAAGTAAATGATGGACAAAAAAAATAACTCATTTGTCTTTCTTGTCTGATATAATTCCAGATTTGCCATTTAGTTTTATACATGACAACATTTATGTATGTTAAAAAGAACAATACGAAATCCTACAGTTTGCGGGTGTCGTTAATGCAGCAAGTCAAATCGGACATTGACAAGCTTCCGAAATTACCACTTGTCCTGAATGAAGCATAGTTGATGTACTGGATGTCGGCAGGGCTGGACATCCAACCCAGCATTCCTGCAGGCTGCAGCTGCTACTATTTGATTTATTGTGAAATATTAGGGTTAAATTTTGTGAAATCCTGGAAATAATTTAGTGTAGACTCGTTAATCTATGATAATTTCTAAGAGCGTCTTCAGCCACAATACTTTTGAGAAACACCTCTTAAGCTTATGAAGGTTCATAAAATGGATTTTATGATCATCTTAGCTTTAGATGCTTTTGGGAAACAATGCCCTAGTTTGTCATATTGTACTTGTAAAGTATATACAACATCATGTCTCAAAGGAGTTTCTGCATCATAACTCATTTGATTTCTGACTGTGATGGTTTTGTAATTTCCTATTAAAAACAGAAAAACGTTTGGTGTTTTCCTGTGAACAGTGGAGTCTTTCGCTGATTTGCATAGGGCTTCACTCTTATTAGAATATTTTAGGTTTATTTTTGTAAACAACAAAGGGACAGTCAGTTCTCCTCTGTCCTCCCTATACACGATGTGCTTAAAAGTGATTTAGCAACAGACTCTCGTTAAACTGACTTAAACATAATTTTCAGTGGGTATCAGCTAGCATTTGATTTAAAATGCATATAATTGCACGAGTCTCACACTGTTTTTTGCTTTGAATGGGTACTCAGATGTTCACAAAATCACATCTTTTTTCTTTGCTTCTTCCTTTTGAGTCTTTGTGCAACCTCATTGTTGATATAATTTGGGAACAAATTTTACTTGCACATTCTCAGTTGTTTCTGCAATAATTCTTTTATACATGTTCACAAACCTGAATCATTCATGCAGTTTTTTACAAGCTCAAAATATGTTAGACCCTGTATTGATCACATAGATTTGTTCTGTGTACTACAAGTGTACTGTTAATAATACCAACAACAAAGTTACAACAAATATGTATTCATTCTTATGTTCCTTGTTGGTTTAAAATGTTAAGATCCTGTTTGTGTAAGTTGTGTGACAATATTCCAAATGCATGTCCTTGGTCCAGAAGTCTACTTATTCAATCTATTGGAAACAACCCAATCCTTAAATCTCGAAGCACAGACAAGGAGAGATAAATGTCTGATTTGGTGGCCTCAGTAGTGCGTGTCTCTGCTCTTAAGTGATATGATGCAATTCTGCTGGCTGATGAGGTTGAAAGCTGCCACGTGCACAGGGGAGCTTTGCAGAGTGTGAAACTGTTGGAGCAAGGGTCATTATATTCAAATCTGAGACTGCTCCCTCTCACTTTGGAGTGAGCTGGTGCCCCAAGTCTTTAACTACTGTATTTTCTCTAGTAGTGGCTGAGGCCTTTATTTACCTCAACTGCAGAGGGTACCAGGCCTTTATTGGAAGCCGGCTTATAGTAGAGAGAATTCCTTCCTAATTATTCCTAATTCCCTCTGTTTGATAAGTATATTTGCTCATATTTTAGTACGAAGCCTCCCTGTTTTCTGATCTGCTTCCGTTGGCTCTGTTAAATTTTGGTTACTGCATTATGCTATTAATACAATTAAAAGCCCATGGACATAATGCCTTCATTTCCTGTCTTTTATTGTGAAACATTACACAAGCATTTCAATTTAACTTGTGTGAAGTATGACCTGTCATGTACCGGAGGGCAAATATGGCCAGTGTCAGTTAAAAACTAAACAAATCTGAGGTAACGTTACGCTGGATATAAACATTAATAGCCAGTTAAAAACACAGCCAAATATCAAATATTAATCAGCTGTCTCTTTAGCTCCAAGCTAACTTTCTTCCTACCACCTCCAGCTAGCCGTGCTTTCCTCGTCAGCTAACAGCAGCTCACGCTTCTGTTTTTTCCAGTATCTCATACTTTTCGAGTCAGTGTCAAAATGTTTTGCTTTCTCCCCTTAATTTTCCTCCACATATCGCAAAACTCTCTCTTTGAATTCGACATCAAACTTCCGTCTAGTGGGTGCCATGTTTGCTCTCAACAGTGTTGTGGCATTGGCTAGTCACTGACACTTGCACAGGTCCTATATGGTACTTCAAATATAGCTACCGCCATCTTGTGGCACTTGTACATTACTACAAACCACAGTTACGTTATAACAGGCACCAAGAGGAGGGGGCGGACATTTCTTTTCATTTGATAACGTTAAAAGTAAAGTTAGGCTTTGCTGTCGGTTTCCCAAGTCATTTTAAAAAAAGATGAGAGAAAGAGGGAGAGGGGGCTAGAGAGTGAATGAAGAGATGGAGCTGGTAAGAAAGCAGTGAATCAGATCAATAAAAAAAATATCTAATTGTTTCGCAGCGGTTACTTTCTAGAGCACAAATAAACACACACACACCCCCGCACATAGCTGTACAACCCTGCAGTGGTGCGCAGCAACACTTGATTTGGTCTGAATATGGCCTTAATCCATCCTTGTTTTTTCCCTCCCCGGCCTGTATTTGGGGCTGGCCTTTATTTGTTTGTGTTGACCACACCCCCGGCCATTATTGGAGACCCGGCTTTTCTTTTTTATTTTGTCGATCGAAATATATGTCACCTGCTGGACCGTTGCCGGGCAACAGGCAAGTGCATTTTTTGAGCGGTCTACCAGTCTCTAACGATGGAAAAATCCACAAAAAGAAAGATTTCTGATGAAAATAGAACTTTTAATGCTTCATGGACAGATTTATTTGCTTTTATTGTTGACGAGAATGGTTCACCTGTTTGCTTAATATGTGGGGAGAAATTGGCGAACAACAAAAAATCAAACCTTGAAAGACATTTCCCAAACAAACACTCAGCTTTCTCTGAAAAATACCCGGCTGGAGATGATCAAAAAAGAGCAGTTTTGGAACTGCTGTGGAAAATGACCAGAGCAAAAACACTTTGAAGAGGTGGATGAAGGTTACAAATTCATGCACTTTGGCTAGTTTTGTGGCAGCTCAGAAGATCACCAGGCACGGGAAGCCGTTCACTGATGGAGAATTTCTAAAAGAATCGTTCATAAAAAATATCAGAACATCTATTTTCGGACTTCAAGAACAAGAGTGAAATTGTTCAGAAAATTAAAGATATGAAAAAAGTTGTTAATGCTGAATGAATGAATATTTTAACTTAAACAACTGATTGTTTTATTGAGAAAACACAATACATATGTACGTTTTTGTTTATGCAAGATATTCACTCATAAGTGTAATGTAACTATAAGTGGTGTAATCATCATTTTAGGGATCAAACAGATTTTGCGGCTCCAGGTGGGTTTTATTTGGTGGGAAATGGACTCAAATGGCTCTTTGTATGCTGAAGGTTGCTGACCCCTGATCTAGATTATTTTTAAGTATCCCAACTAATACCACCTTTAATATAACTTATACCTTTATATGAATATTCCTCCTAATGGTGTCTGTGATGGATAGGTGACATAGGGTGTGGATGTCATTCTTTACATTGAGACTCAGCTGTCCTCCTGCTGATGTCAGTGAATCCAACAGTCTTCATTTCGACCAGTAAGACCAGTAAGTCCAAAATGAAAAAACATTTATTAAGCACTTGTTGCAGTCTCCATTAGATTCCACTAGATCAGCCATTATTTTTCCCTTTATTTCCTTCCTTACAGTCTGTCTTTCCTTCTGTGCTTGTTTATATGAAATGTGCAAAGCACTTTGTGACCAGTTTCTTGAAGCATTTTACAAATATATTCACTTGATTTCACTTAAATATGTTGAGCACTCACCATAAAATATTACCAAAGTAATAACCCACATTTGCTATTCTCTGTCACTGACTGAAATTAATAGCAACTGAACTGGCTCAGTCCATGAAAGCTTTTGGGGTTCCTCTGAGAAAATCCTCCTCTGTAGTGGAAGTGTTGTTTTACATTTCTGACAACGCCAATAGAGTTTTATTGAGAGTCTAACAATAAATAGAGCAAGAGGGGCTGATTAATTATGTAGCAGAAAACACAAATGGTGGTGTTTGTGTTCAGAATGGGTTGATTTCAGGATTGTTTAGTCTACTTTGAGTGCAACACATCAGTGCAATTCCTGCTTTACACAAAATGTTTCATCTAAATCAATAAGCCAAAATCTTATGGATTGTCATTTAACAAAAATAATTGCTGACACCTCACCCAGTTCAATCTACAGGAATTTCAGTCAGAGACTAACAGAGGAAGTGAATTTTTTGGACAGAAAACTTAAGGACAGAGCTGTGGCAGCTAACAGCTGTGGCATGAAAGTATCATCAGAGAGATTGTGAGAAGTACAGGTTATAATCAGGGCCTTAGCTCCCAGTGATAACACCAAGGTCATATCCATAGTATTGTTTTGAGAATTTGAGAGTTTTAAACAACCAGAGAAAGTTTACATTCCACAATTACAAATAAATTACACACAAATTAAGTTTTAATCCCCCAATTGTTTAATTTGACTGTTAGGCCAAAACATGATAAGAATAAAGAAAATTTATATTTCTCCCACCACAATTAGATTCTTGTGGGGAAAGCTTTGAAATAGCATTTAGACAATCACGTAGGGAGATATAACTTTCAGAGAATAGATTTCAACAGTTTAATTAGTGGAAAAGAGTGGGACATTTTTGGCGACATGTCAAAAAATTTCATGAGGGGGTGGAAGTGCACTGGGGAACCTTGGTGACTGGCTTTAGTATTTAGAAAGTCCTGGCTATGACACTGTTTATAATGGCTATGTTGACCAACTGAATAAATATGACTGGACATACTGGTATAGCCACACAGCTGTGAATGAGCCTATCATTGCAAAGCATAAATGAAACAGCTGATCAACTAATACAAGTGCGACTCAGTGCTCGACCTTATTTATGCTTCATATCTGACCTTAACCATGCTACATATCTTCCACCCCACAGTAACTCTCCAATATGTTTGCCTTTATTTATGCTGCACACCTTTCACACTGTAAGAACTTGTGGTGCTATGGCCTACGTTAATATGCATAAACCATTATAATACCAAAACCCAGATATCATGGTTATTATTAGTAACCTTTTCAATACTAAAAAAGGCACAGCAAAAACATGCCTATAGTGCAACACAAGTACAAACCACCCCTAGTGCAGATACATGAGATCATATTTACTGTAAAAACTAAATGCACCAATATGGTCCAAAATGCCTGAAGATAGTATGCTCATGGAGTGATTTTTTTTCTGGCCCCTTTCGCTGTCACTCAAACATCATTGTCATTGTCACACATTAAAGAGTCTTTTTCTCAGTGTGCTCTCAACTCAGTGCATCTCTATCACAGCTGTCAGTCTGGTAAGCAGGCAAGGGAGGTCAGAAGATGTCCCTCATCATTTCTTCCTCATTACTTCCCAGTGTCTGACCTGCCTGTCTCATCATATCAGCTGGAAAACTTTATTTTGGAACATCTCCTATACTATAGGAGATGTTCCAAAATAAAACGCTTCTCATGAGGGCTGCGGGTGTCATTACTATAGGACCTATAGTAATGACACCCGCAGCTTGTCTTCTTGGGAAGCTTAGGCTAAGTCCTTTAGTCCTGCGCTAGTGGGAGAAGTCAGCATGTGCCACCTCAAGGTGCATTCAGGAGAGCTCAGTATGACATTGTCTCTCCCAGGCTTGGAGCTCCCCCCCTTCTGCACACACCAGCAGGTATGACTCACTCCTCACCTGTGGCAGGCGAACCTGGAAGACAAATGACTGATTATACTATTGTTTCATGGGTTATAAAAAAGTTATATAAATTCAATTACTGTGGCTGATTAGACCTCTGCTCAGTTAGTAATTGGGTGGAGCTTTGCTCGGAATTGCCTGGTCACCAAACTCCATAATAAATTTGTAAGGCATAAGCCCACACACTCCTGATCAGGCAAAGTGAAAACACCTGTGCGGGTGTGACATAGCTGTGGTGGTTTTACTATGAAAATGTCTTCCACTCATTTTCAGATATCTATGTTATGGTAGACGTGTTGGATTATTATTATTAACTCTATTATTAACTTATTATTAACTATAAACTATTGTTTTTACAAGCATAAATAAGTACTGTGCATAAATACAATTCTGAGGTAGTTTTACTTCACTTAAGTAAAGTAAGTTTAGTTAAGTAAAATAACTTTGATGCTTCTTAACTTAACTAAACAAACATTGCACTTTATAATCAAATAATAATAGTCAAGATTAGCTCCACCCTGACCAGCTACAACAAAATGCTGCTTACACATTAATGCATCAATAACAATAGCACTGACAGGAGGTGTTGTGCTGCATAATGAGTACTTTTTCTTTTGATATATTCTGCTGAAGACATCAGTACTTTTATTTAAGTAAAATATTGAATGCAGCACTTTAACTTGTAATGTATTAACGTACTGTACTGTATATCTGAGTATTTCTATATTGTGGTATTGTCACTTTTACTTAAGTAAAAGAAATGCATATCTTCTTCTACCACTGATGATGATAATCTCCCACATACAACTACAAAAGATATCAATATAATAAATAAAATATCAGTATTACATTCAAAACCCCGTCAGTTGAACTCTAAATGATAGATTACTGTCTGAGTGTTTTGTCCATACCCTGTGGAACAGGAGCAGGTGGCGGTGGAGGGGAATCACCAGTGGGTAATGGCAGGCTGGGGGCGCTCTCTTCCTCTGTAACACATGCAGGTCAGACCAGTGAACAGACAGCAGCTTTGCAGAGACATAAATAGAGGCTGGCCTCTTGACTAAGAGCTTGGCCAGCTGCACAGCTCTATTTATATAACATAAAAACTCTGTGTTTGCCCATTATCAAGCCTGGTCTTTGTTACTTACACAACAACTGTAAAGCATTTGCAAATGAATCAAGAATCATGCTGTTTTAAAAGTGTTTTTGTTTTCCATGTCAAGCAGAGAAAGAGAATATGAAAGTGGATTTAAGATAGGCTTACATCCCCTGGTGCATCCACACAGTGGGCAGGCAGAGCAAGAGATGCTGGGCAGATACTCAGCTCTGTGATTGGAGGAGAGAGAGGAACATCAGAGCCCATGATGTGTGGCAGCACTGTTGCAGGCATTCAGCCTTGGGGTGCACTGCTGACCAGCCAGATTTGTAATAAGACAAAGAAACAGACGGAACCAAAAATTGTACACATTTGCGGTGATGAAAGGGATGATGGTGTGAGTGTGAGAGAAGGCAGACAAAGAGTGATGGAAAAAGCAGTGATTGAAGTGAAGTGAACTGACTGTTATTTTTTTTTATCTTCACACATGGTGCAAGGTGAGGTACGTGCTTTTTGTCCACATGCTTTTACAAAAACAGCAGTTGTGGTTATTATTCATAACACTTTCATCCATCAGTCCAGCAGCAGGAAGACCCTCATCACTGCATCTTTAAAAAGCTCATGACACTGTATTGATTTATGGAAACGGGCATCCAAGTTCCTGCATACCAAGGCTATTCTTAGAGTGGGTATTTATCACCATGTTCTGACTGAGGCCTCCAGTATAAGCAGATGCTGCTGGGACTGTGCAGCACTGTGTTTATTCAGAGTGGCTCATATTGTCTGGAACTCATTCCACCTCACATTTATGTTGTTCTTAAGAGACTCGGACTGTAAAGTAGTGCTTGGGTTGTGTGGATGTCTGTGAGATTAGGTAATGGTACTGAAATACCTGGCATTCTGAAAACAGCCTTAGAAGATTTTTTAACCGACTAGGTCAAATTTGACAAAATGAAAGGAAAGCCACATCCCTACCTTTACATGGCCTTGAGTTTTAAGGACTTTTTTGTGTTCTGTGGATTTCATTGCTTGTCATGAACACTTGCAGGGACACTGGTAGTTGTTAGGGTTAACAAAGACCTTTGTTTACCTATACTAGAATATTATAATAAACTATTGTCATGATTTTGGTCTTCAGAGTGTCAAAATTACGTTGGTTTCTATGGTGTCATGGCTTTTTTGTGTTCTGTGGATTTCATTGCTTGTCATGAACACTTGCAGGGACACTGGTAGTTGTTAGGGTTAACAAAGACCTTTGTTTACCTATACTAGAATATTATAATAAACTATTGTCATGATTTTGGTCTTCAGAGTGTCAAAATTACGTTGGTTTCTATGGTGTCATGGCATAATTCGTATACTATAAAGAGTGAAACAGAGAGGAACAGTCCAGACTTCATAACATGATGATTATGATGATGATAATGATGATGAAGGATGAGGATGGTGTGATTAGGAAGCAGGGGTGTTGATCCCTTGCCTGTCTCCTTGGGGGCTTTCCCATCCTGCATCTCCCCCTTCAGTCTCTCCATTTCTTTCTCCAGCTCACAGTATCTCCTCTCTGCTTCATGTAAGCGTCTGGTGGACACAGAAGTAAAGAAATATGAGTTTCATCATATATTTTTGTTGTTTGCCCTTCAACTGATGTCAGTGAAACTGGGATGATGAAATGTGACTGCAATGGAAGCTGGTCTTTATTTGAAGAGTGAATCTACTCCAAAATGTACCTACACATGTACTTTCTTCAGCTGAGGAATGTTTCAGACATAAGGTCATTCCTCTTGTACAAAGATCCAGTCACTGTGATAAATATCTTTCTATCTTTGTTTTCAGCATGATACTTCTCCACAACTCCTAATCATGTTAGTGCTTTTAACTGGATCCAGGAAATATGATCATATCACTTTCACTTTTACTGTTTGTAACATGTTATTGTCAACTCATCAGCCCCTGAAGCAACCTATGTTGGTGACCTTTTAAACCCATATGTACCTGCATGTAACTTAAGATTGCTGAATTCAACTTTGATGCCCAAACCTAAGTTAAAGATAGACACCAGGGGTGAGATTGAGCCCTTGCAGTCAAGTGCCTCAAACCTTTCCAAGTTTAAAGTAAGTAGAGTATTTTGAAAATGATAATTGTGCCAATAGGGCTCATTTGAATTCTTACTCAACATCAGCAAATTAAGTTGTCTGTGTAAGATATCTGGGCAGATACAGTTCTTAAACTAACATGTGCTTTGGAATATGTCTGTGGTGAAGATTCTTTAGACTCAATGAAGGAAATGTCAAAAATGCAGACACCAGCTTGTGCAACATTCTAGTATCTCCTTGGAGGTCCTATCAGTAACAATGTTGTATGAACCCTGAGGCTGCATTTAGACCAAATCCAGCAATGCATGAAAAACAGCAGCCCTCCCATTCATTTGAATGGGGGCAGTGCATTTACGCTGCAGGAGTGGGGACTGCATAATGCTCAGCAAAAAACCGCAGTGGCCATCCGGCAAGAAGTTGAGCAACCAATGTCATACTGCGTTGGCCAATCACATACACACAAGCAAACATTCCTAATGTGTTTCTTTTCAATGTGAATGCCATATTTGACTGTTAAAGCCTACCTTGTGATCATCACAATGACAGACAAAACTGTTGCTGTCGGGGAAACTTTCTAGAGTTGTAAAATCCTGTCTGCGAGTGTTACAAACTGCTCCGCGTTGTTTTGGCTTCTGATAAGTCCCCAAATGGGGTGGCTGTGGCTCAGGAGGTTGAGTGGGTCGTTTTGGATAAAACACTATGTCGCTCTTGATGAGCTGGTTGGCACCTTGCATGGCAGCCTCTACCATCAGTGCATGAATGTGTGTGAATGTTGGCATGTGTTGTAAAACATTTTGAGTGGTTGATAGACTAGAAAAGCGCTATATAAATGCAGTCCATTTACCATTAATCTGTAACTTCAGCTCGACTTCCTGGATCGTATTTCATTGTCTTACTGGAACCTCAAACAACACACACCTCCACCACCAGAGCCCCCTGCGTCATAGTGCCAGATTGCCAGATTTGGTCTGAATGCAGCCTAACTGAACACCTTAAGGCTTGTCATCCAAACAAATAATAAAGAATAAAGCCTGATAAACAATGAGAGCATGCCAGCCAGGCAAAGCTGCTGACATTACAACAATCTCTGAACAGGTGGGAGCAGCTATCAAACAGTAGTAAAGCCAATGGAGATTAGTGTATGAATTTCAGTCACTGATAAACACTTGTATTTAATTATTTAATTTCATTGTTAACTACTGACAGTAGAATGAATAACAAAGTTAAAAAATCATTTACTGATTTCAAATAATCAGTACTCAGAACGTGCAATGGATTGCTTATATAAAGATGGTATCAGTGTCGATTGATACCTCTGCAAATCTTCATCAAGTCCTGATATTTGGTCAGTCTCCTCTCCGGTTGTGGTGTGGGTGGATGCAGTAGGACCTTGCTCCAGAGTGAGTGGGAGCTCCAGCAGTGCAGGCAGGTCCTCTGATAGCGTGTCTCTGGGCTGCCACAGGCAGAACAGACATAGCATAACAAGGAAAACACACTCAGTGGTATCTGTAATCATCTCATGAAAATACATTAGAAATGGTACATAAGGGGTTATGAAGTAACTGATACAACCCGACAAATGGAAGGTCTGACATGTGTTCAGTCTATAGGATGAACTTTCTTACCAGTTTCTCTGGGGAATAAAGACTCCCACACTCTCTAAGCCTCCTGTGGTCAATCTGCATCATGATGTCTGTGCTGCGGTCGATGGCACCTGTCTGACTGTAAAAGAAAGTCCAATTCAACAATACCCAGGACGACATATGAAGGTCAGTTAGAGTGGTTTGAATCACATAAATGTAAATTATGTATTTAAGGTCACCTGGTAGCAGTGTAAGAATATCCAACAAAAGCCAAGTGTACTCCTATTGGAGCTCTGTCCATTACATCTGACAGCGTCTCCTGCAGAACACAACAAATGCCAATTTTCAACAACCACCAGTTAGTGTTATTTTGTTTAAAGGTGCATAAATTTTGCATGCAGCCATACTATGAGCTAACTTGGTGGTGTGAACTGTAAGGTAGATTTTTTTTAAATTAAGTTAACTAAAGGGAATACAAAATGCATAATTTGCATCAATACTAATTTTACTTGACACTTTGCATCTGCAGGGTACATAAAAGGATTTGGGGTTTCTTGCATCACCCACATGAAAATGTGAACCAATGACAATAAGTTGCTTTCCGGGTGCACAGATGGTGTGGGACCAGGCCTTTCCCTTTAAAGACAACCTCTAACTGCATGACACAGAGTAATACTCTAAAGACAATACCATTTCACTGAGACAGTCGTCCAGAATATCAAAGTTGGAGGTGTCAGTTGGATTAGATACTTCAGGCAGGAAGGGGGCAGGGAGTTTATGCAGGGAACCCCAGTCTAGTCCACAGAAGAAAGGATGGCTCCTGAAGTCACTTAAGCCTTTCCTTCCCAGACGGACTTCCCTCTCACAGATGAGTCCAGTGATGAAGGAGCGAGCCTTGTCTGAAACCTCAGGGCCAGATGGAGGGAACTCAAAATACTCCTGGGATTAAAAAAAGATTCTTTAAATTTAAGACCACTTTGAGTATTCACACTGCTAAGACCACCACGAAACAAACATAGAAGTGGATCAAATTGGGATATTACTGTTGGGTATCTCTTGGTATTACATCTACATTGGACAATTCTGCACCTCATGATTAAGGTCCAATGCTAGTGTTCAGTGTTAGAGATCTAGAAAGTCATGTTGATGGATGGGTGTGTAATACACGACTTTCATGCCAGCCCATCCAAGAAAAAAATGACACTATACATCTAAAATTCAGCTAGCAAAAATGATCTATAGTTACATTTATGCCATCTAGCTGTTCTCATAATTATGACCCGGGGAAGTGAGGCATTTCAGATGACGTCAGTATAAGGTGACAAATTTCCCTATTAGGAGGAGACAGGTTGGGTGGATGACTAGATAACTACATGGCAAAAAGTGGACTTAGCTGCAGGAGACCACTGTTGACGTGGTGTTTACTGTTGCCATGACAACAAAGGTTGCATAACTTTCAGGAAGTAGTAACCACATGTCGAGTGATCATTTTAACCCAAACCATGATCTTTCCGTAACCATAGCACTGTCACACCATAAAACACAATTATTTTTAATTACTTCCCCACCTGTGAAAATAGTTGTATAATGTGTTCTGTGGCTCTGGTGGGAGCTTTGCAAAATAAAAAGAAAAAAAAAACTGATGATATCATCATTATTTGACTATTTCAGCTTAGGCTTGAGACTTAAACTTTTTAACAGAAAGTCTATGTTACAAACTGGGAGTGTGGGGTGTGGAAGAAGTGGGCCTTTAGGAGGAAAGGCACATTATGGGAAACATAGGATCCGATGTTTTTTTAGACTGACCAGGGACTAAAAGTCAGGATATATCCTGACTTTTTAAAGTAGTAGAGGCCTCTGCTACTTTGATTCTGACTATTCTTCTTTAATGTAAAGTCCATCAACTTTACTGTACTCCTTTAACCAAGTGCTTTAGCTGCCTAACCCTACCCACACCTTAATCATATTTAATTTGCCATAACCACTTTTAACCATCTCCCTTTAAATTTAACCATTCTACAGTTGTCATGTTTAGATGTAGCACAAGGCAGGATTTTTTGAAAATGTTGGCATTGGATTGAAAAAAAAATGTTGTTACTGAATGTTATTTTGGGTTTCACAGAACCATTCAATAATGATTTTCTTGTCTTGCCATAGTTTAGGATATTTATAATTAAAAAATTTGGGAAACATGCTTATTTGCTTTCTTGTACCACTCTCATGTCTATACAGTAAATATGAGGCTACAGCCAGCAATAGGTTAGCTGGCATAAAGCTTAGCTTAGCATAAAGACTGGAAAGAGAGAGAACCAGCTAGCCTCACCCTGTCAAATTGTAACAAAAATCGGCAGACCAGCACATCTAAAGCTCACTAATTAACACGTCATATCTGTATTTAATTCATCCAAAAATGAAATGTAAAAATTACTTGTTGTGGTTTTACAGGGGGTTATGTGCCAGACTATTTCTTGGCACAGTGACTGCCTAAAGTCTCTGCTGGTTGAGGGAATAAGCATATTTGCCAAATCCTTTTTTTACCCAGTCATCTGCAGACATTGTCAGTGTGAGCATATACCTGAAAGTGGATGATCTTTGCATATGTTTCAGAGATGGACTCTGCATAGAACGGTGTGGTCCCCAGCAGCATCTCATAGGCACAGATACCCAGAGCCCACCAGTCACATTCAGGACCATAACCTCCACCTCCCTCTACTGCCCTCAAAATCTCTGGAGACAAATAGTCAGGGGTCCCGACTGCAAGGGATGAGTGAACCTGCAATGAAATCAAATGACTGATGGATTTTCAAGCATGTCTTAAGGCCATGACCTGTATTTCTAGCATTTGCTCTGTTCTGTTCTGTGTGAATGTGAAACTGTAACTGGAAGGACGTAACATTTTTCAATCGTCTTTTACTGAATGTTTGGCAGTTTTTTTTCTTTGAAGAGTATCTTTTCCTTTTTCATGAAACTTAGTGAAGTGAAGCCCCTGAGCTAGTGTAGGTAGTCAAGTTGAGTCTCTTACTATACTCACATAACATACTCTTCTCACTACAACATATATCCAATGCACCCTTCTCATAATGCATACCTGTGAGGTTTTTTACCCCAATTTGTGCAATTGAGCAATGCTTTTGCGAGTGGGTCCCCGATTTGTTTGTTGTGTATGCACATGAGCATGTACACAAAATGACACAATACATATTTCTACCAATGGTTTCACACTATTCCACTGATCTACAGATGCTAGTAACACACCAAGAAATGCAGCAATGTGCCAGCCAAGTGCAGTGAAGAAGACTGCCAGAAAGTAAACATGGATATAAACAATGCATGTTTCATCACGCCCCACTCCCTGTTGTGCCAAGTTTAGTCTTTAGACACCAAATATCAACACATGTTTTACATTCACATAATAATCCATTCCACTTGAGTTTACTGACTGAACTAAGTATGAGCCAACTCTCACCATCCCGTCGTCTAGGAGCCTCAGACAGGAGCCAAAGTCCCCGAGTCTGATGTGTCCCTCAGCTGTCAGCAGGATATTGTCAGGTTTGATGTCTCTGTGTAAGAAACAGGGTGGAGGGGACAGGTCAGATTTCATTCATATAAAACAGCATGTTATAGGATGGTTGCAGTGTTATTATCCAGTTCATGTTACAGTACCGAGAGAGCGCATACATGTTGGGCCTGTCTCAGGAATGTTTGAGTCATGTGAAAAAACAATATTAATAGCTATGTTATACTTCCTCAGGGAACTAATAAGTAAGTGGCTGCAGTCTGAAACAAACTTTATGAGCACAATAGAATAATCTACCTGTGTACGTAACCCAGCCTGTGGACAGAGTCAATGGCCATGACCATCTCAGCCAGGTAGAATTGAGCCATGTCCTCAGTGAGCCGGTCTCCAAACTTGCTGAGCAGAGTCAGCAGGTCCCCCCCAACATAGTAATCCATCACCAGATACTGAAGGAGGAGGGGGTGGATAGGTGAGGAAAATGGCAGTGGGATTTGCTAAATACTGGTTGTGCTATAGACTTGCAGGACATCTTTCAAAAATACATTTACTTGATGACTGGTTGTATTCCCACATACCAGATAGTTGTCATCCTGAAAGGCATAGTGCAACTCAGTGATCCAGTGTCTGTCACCCCTCAGCAAAACTTCCCTTTCCTCTTGGTAGCATGCTGTCTGCATAAGACATAACAAAAAAGACAAGTGGATATAAATGACAAGTAGAAAGACACAGCTCAGCATGTAACATAAGAAAACTAGCCATATGTTTTGTCCTGTGAATGTAGGTGCAGCTTTGTGTGTTTGTGCGTTTACCTCTCCTCGCCTCAGCATGTCCCACTTATTCATAATCTTTAGAGCATACACTTGATGTGTGCTTCGCATCCTTGCCACAGCAACCTGCAAGAAGAGCAGCAAACACACAAAGTGTAAACACAGTGACAAGATAAAACAACCACATGAAGCATGCATGCACAAAATGGATGAATGCATCACTTTAGAACATTGGGACCATGTAGGATTAAAAGTCAGTAATAATCAGTAAGTCATCTAAAACCACTTGACACAGTGAGGCAGTGGTGCTTACACACTCACAAAAATGCTTTTTTGTACTTTGTATAAAAAATCTAAAGTGGGGACCATGTAATGCCTACTCACACAAATGAGGGAGCAGAATATGAGAAACACCTCTTGATATAATAATTCACATCTAGTCTCAGAAATACCAGAGTTGAAACAACATGTATTTGACTGTGTGTCAACAAAAACTGAATATGATAAGCTTAAGAAAAGTAAGATTTATTACAGGGCCATTCTATTGGATTGTATTAAGTTGTACAGGTGTACCTCATAAACTGGCAACTCATTGTAGACTAGACTCGTAGAAAAGTTTTAAATCACATCTGCAAAATCTGGGCCTAGAAAATCTTGAATATAAAAAGCTTTACAGGATCTCAATTCTGGAAAAATGGAGTCTGGTGATATGCTGGATGATAATAGTTATTTTAAGAGGACACAGTGATTGATCCAAATGTAAATAAATGGGTACCACAAGAACCCAAAACAACACAAACAACTTTTCATTGTCTCATTGTTTAATTGTTTAAATTGTGAGACAGAGTTGGTGGTCAGGATGATGTAGAAGATGATTTTAAGATATAGAATCAGGTGCAATCACAGATTATTAAAAAAAACAACAACACAACAACATTGCTTTTAAGAAGGAAAAGAATTTTTTCTGCCTTATAGTTGTAGTTGCCTTCTCCAGACCTGCTCACCTCACTGAATGTGCCTCGGCCAATCACCTTCAGGATGTGAAAGTCCTCTCTTTTGATACGAGTCTTCCTCACCTGCCTCACCAGGGGCTCCGCTGTGATTGGAAAAGAGTATTATTTGCAGGTATAATGTAGCCTTTGACTGCAGATCATAAAGAGCATATGAATCATTGATTTCATTTACTGATCAAGATGATGGTGGATTGGTAATGCAGTGATGTTTTATTGATGTTGAGGTGCTATGCGTTTCTATGGAAGCAAAGAAAAGGCTGAAAGATATGAATCTCATAAACAACTGAAAACCTATTTGTGAAATTTAACCACAACTTGAACTTTATAGTATTGAAATATTTTACTTTTTTAAACTAGAAGAGTGCACTCTGTAGAGAGCAGATCTCCACCAGGTGTGTCTGGGGACATGTATAGTCTCAGTTTTCTTTAGGGATTGTCGCCTAACTGTATAGACTTAATTAGGAAACACCACATGGGACAATAAGTCCAAACTTATCAATTTAAACATTGTTATTTATTTAGAACATTTTGTTGTAACACACCACACAAATTAACATCTCTCCCTACCTCCCTCTCCCCTCCCAAACAAAGAAGAGTTGAATCTCACTTAATTGTTCCTTCTGGCTTCCTTGCAGTCAAGATGGTGGCAAAACTAACAAAAACAAGAATTTATTCATTTCGTATTGTGCCTAACTTTAGTGGATCATAACATATCAGGTATGGAACCAAACTTTTCTATGGATGTCAGTTTTTGAGCCAAAACAAAAATGTGCCACATTTTAGCTTGAGCTACATGCCTACATGCAACAGACTTGTTTTTAGTCAAGCCGACTGCCAGGAATGCCTTTTGCTGCAGTTGCTGATCACTTGCGGCCCCTACTGGCCGGTTAAGAGGAGTGAGGAGTCAGCAGTAAATGGCGGTATAAATTGCATTATAAAATAAGTTCTTCAATCACTGCCACCATGAGAGGTACTTGAGCACACAGTCATAAGTGTGCAAAAAAAGTGGTGCAGCCGCTTCGAATGTTATCATTTGATTGAATGGGCGTCATCAGTGGTTATCTGCCTCATAGATATTGGTTAGAAGGGCCTGCTCACTGCTAGTAGGTTCAGAAGGCTGTTATTATCTATTCACTTGATTGATCATTGATCATCTATTGGTAAGCTGGATCACTGCAGGGACAACCCCTATGTTGGCCTGCGTCCATGTCACGTGACTGTCATGTTTCCTTCGGTGAAAACAAACAAAATGGCTGCCATTCCTTTTATTCTCAGTGGAAAACGCAATATTTGAGGACTGTTTCAGCATTAAAATGCGTTTTGATAACATTTCTAATAAGAAATGTGCAATTTATTTTCATAATCTTGATTCAGTGAATTTGTTTAGTCTGTTAGTTATTATTAGAAGATTTTTTCAGCTCTTGCCCGGTTGCTATGGTGGATGCTATGGACACAACCCAGTATCACAGCAGTTCATGAAATTTAATCTAGAGATTCGTTCACGTGGACATAAATTTTCCATTTTTTCATGATGATGATGATTCATGACTTTCAAACTAATGTATTTCAATTGGAATATTTTTTGTGCCTGCACCACGATTTTTGTGTCAGTCGGGACTCAGGAGCACAGAAGCTTTATTGTTTTTTTTCTCATTTGATGGACACACACACACACACACACACACACACACACACACACACACACACACACACACACACACACACATAACCAAACGCATGATCTCCTTGCAGGGTTATGCCTGAAGGAGATAAAAACATCAAACAATTCATGTGGTTTCAATTCCCCCTTTTGAAATTTTCAGGGGGTATTTTCAAGTAATACAAATTCAAGTTGCTCAAATTCAAACTTCTGACAAGATGAAATATTCAAACTTTAATATCCGGGGCTACAAATTATTGACCTTGAATGGAATCGATCAGACGTCAGTCCAAGAAAAAGAAGTTCAAATGAGCTACTGAAAAATCCTGCACCCTTCAATTTTCTGTCTGAATTTGTGAACCTGAAATAACAAAAATTTAAATAATTAGACAAAATTAGGTTTTCAAAATTGCAAAACATCTGGAAATTCCAAAGAGAGAAATTCAAACCAGATATAATCAGGCAGATTTGCAAAGTAAAATATTTTAATGAAGTCAGTGGAGTTTACATCTCAACAATAAAGACAGAAGTTTGATAATTTTGGCAAATAGGATTTTCTTCCTTGCCAAGAGTTAGATGAGAAGACTGTTACTCTCATTTCTGTACCCTAAATATAAAGCTGGAGCCAGCATGCAATTAGTTTAGCTTAGCATAAAGACTGGAAGCAGGGGGAAACAGCTAGCCCAGAGAGAAATAGCTTGATTACATAACTCCCCATAAACAACCTAGTCTCACATGAAAACGTGTAATAGCTACGTTGGTCCACAGCACAAAATGTATTAGTTTCACAATAACGGCTCTAAAATTGTGAGATGCCTACGTTTTTTTGGTCTATTCTATTAGCCTGCGTCCACGTCATGTGACTGTCAAGTTTCTGTTTGCGAAAACAAAACCAAAAAAAAGGCTGACATTTCTTTTATTCTCAGTGGAGAATGCAATATTTTAAAATAGTTTTGGCATCAAAATGTATTTCTAGTGAGAAATGTGCATTTTATTTTCATAACCTGCATTCAGTGAATGTATATGATGTTTAGTTTGTCAATTATTATGGAGCTTTTTGCAGGCTTTCTATTGTTGCTATGGACGCTGCTATTGCTGAAACCATGTAGTTGCATGTTGTTTGAATCATTGTCTTTGTGTTCAGTGATTCAAACAACATGCAACTACCTGGTTTCAGCGATAGCAGCGTCCATAGCAACCACCATAGCAATGATAGAAAGCTTGCAAAAATCTTCGTAATAACTGACAAACTAAACATCAAATACATTCACTAAACAAAGATTATGAAAATAGAATGCACATTTCTCATTAGAAATGCTATCAAAATGCATTTTAATATCTTAAAATAGTGCATTTTCCACTGAGAATAAAAGGAATGGCCCTAATTTGACCAAAAAAACATGGGCATCTCACAATGTTAGAGCCATTATCGTGAAACTAATATGTTTTGTGCTGTGGACCAAATTAGCTATTACACATTTTGATGTGATACTGGGTTGCCATAAAACCGCAACTTTTCATTGAAGGACCAGTGTGTAGGATTTAGTGACATTTAGAGGTGAGGTTGCAGATTGCAACTAACTGAATAATGCTCCCCCTTCACATCCCCTTCCAAGCGTGTTGGAGAATCTACGGTTACTTAGGCGCAAAAAGTACATATGTGTACATTAGGACCATTTTCAAATATGGCTCCTCTATGGGCAGTAATTGGCAGGACAACATAATTTGACTGTGCTTTCCAAAACCGTTACAAGTCACTGTTAAAAAATAATGATGTTTTATGGTTTGGAAATGCTGTGGTTAAGGTCTGGTTATGTTTAGGCACAAAAACCACTTGGTTAGGGTTAGGGAAAATCATGGTTTGTTCCTTAAAGCTACGCAACCTTTGTCGTCATGGCAACAGTAAACACCACAACAATTGTAGTTACGGTTTTTAAAAAACTGACGCTCGCGGTTGGAAGTGGGAAGCTAACAGTAGTGTCCTGCAACTAAGCCCTCTTTTTGCTATCTATCTATCTATCCAGCCATCCACCAAACCCACCTCCTCCTAATAAGGATATGTGTCACCTTATATAGACGTCATCTGAACTGCGTCACTTCTCCGGTTCATAATGTTGGCATTGAGTATACACGCATGTACTTTTCACGCCTATGCCAGGCAAAATGTGACACTGACAAGGTATCCTCTAGTGGACTGGCAAGTATATCGCATGCTTTGGCGTGATACTACGCTGAAGGCTCAATGATCAGGTCAGATGTGCACATGATATGACCTATTGGAAGTCTTAAACAGTTAAATGTCTCGCTACACTTCCTTTTTCAGATGTGGTCATTTTGGCTTTCAAATAACACCACATCACATAAACTGTGAACATGAATACAGAATGCTGCTCTGCGTGTCCTTCCAGCTGAATCCAAGATCCTATTTGCCATAAAGGGAGTTCCTCTTTCACAGAACAACTGTCTGAATAGGAGTCGCTCTGCACAGCTAAAAATAGCAGCTATCATTTATGAATTGAGGCAAATTTTCCAGTCCTTTATTTTTATTTCATTCCCCACCTCCTCACACACTGAGAGGAATGCAAGTGAAACAGAAGCACAGTGTAAACTGTTTTTAGATGAGGAGCGAGAGCAACTTCAGACACACACATATACTGTCGCCTTTGACTTGAAAGTTTCTTGAAGCAACAGGGCAATCTTGTGAGAGGCCCTGGGTCAGTAGACTGGGTCTGCCATGTGACTTGTGCTGTGTCACAGTCTTGTGATTTCGTGATGCTGCATTTTGCATTCAAACAGATTGTGAAGAATAGATGGCATTCATTCTGAAGTTATACAGATCACTGACCTTTGTATAGTTACAGTACGAACCGTATAAATCATCTTAGTCTCACAGGGAGGCTGTGAAAATAATATATCCTGCTAACAGGAGAGACATGAGATACTAATTACAATCCTCTTTTATACAGCTTCACAGAAGAGGATCCAAGAATCCAGAATCTCAACACAATCACAAATTATTGCTGTGCATTGGGAATGAGGAAAATAATCTCAAAACATTTCCATCGCCATTATCAATTTGGGGAAAAAGGAGTTTGGTGTGCTTGGTTACAGAGTAAACTTGCAATCAAATGAATACAAAGCATCTAATTTTAGGTGTATTATCTTTACTGTATCTATCAAACAGATTATTCTGACCCTTGTGTCAGTTCCTCTCTGTGTGTCAGTCTGGTGGCTGACTTCACAATGTTCAGTCATGGAAAACATATCCATCACTTTGTGTCCACAACCTTGATAATTTCCACTTTTGGTCAGAGTGTGAACGTGTCTTCAGCCTGCTGATTTCTCAGTAACATGATTATTAGTAGCCCTTTTGTAAAAATCCCAACATTGGGAAAAAAAAATCATTCTGTTTGTTTCTATGCAGGAAATAGACTCCACTGTCTGTTCCTTGTGCTTCCTGCAGCTGTATCCTCACAAAAAAGCCAACTCTGTGGAACAGTCTGTGCATGTGTGTGTGTGTGTGTGTATGTGTGTGTATACAGTATGTGTGTATATTCCGTGCCTCTGCCTGTGCCTGCTTGTGTTTATTCAAGACTAACACCATAAGTGCTCTGCCAACCCCTCTGCCAGCTTCCTGTCCATGAACGGAAATTACTCCCCTCCATGAAAAATGACTGAGCAAAGATGGAGAACAGGGCTTTACTGAATGAATCAATAACAAATCAATCAAACGTGTTGGTGAACACTTAGCCAAAAAGATGAAATGTCCCTGCACAGGGTTGTTGTTGGTATTTCTTCTTTCATTTGCATAATTCACTTCTAGCTAGTGAAAGTCAGGGGTAGAATCACATGTAGGACCACACATGTAGTCTACCTATTAAAATGTCCTAATGTCCTTGTGGGTTTTGCTATGTGGGCAAGACAAAAAAGAGAATTGAGAATTAGGATTTCCAAAAATAAGAGTATATCAGAAATAGGGATGAAAGGTCTCCTGTAGCGAGACACTTTAATTCTGCAGGCCATGGGGTTTGTAGTCTACGCTTCATGGGTATCGAGATGATAGAGAGAGGAAACTTCTCCAAAGAGAAATATATTGGATACACTACTACCGAATATCCTAGGGGTTTGAATGAAGAATTGCTGTTGTCTTGTTTTTTATGAATATATGTATTATTGGTCTACATATTTACACACATTCATTTTTTATTGTTAGTGTGTAGACTTATTGGCCTCTTATCTGGCTGTTGCAATTGCAGTATGTGATATTTGCCCTCCTATTACTTATAGATATATATTTTTCTCTTGTTACCAATTTTCTTATTATTTCTTATTTTTGCTGGTAAATTCACATGTGATATATTGAGTAGATCTGTCAGTCACTTATCTGGCTGTTGTAATCACACAATGCGATATAAATCCTCCTATCTGATTGCTATTTTTCTTACTAATTTGTATACTATACTATATTTGTATATTACTATTTGTATCTTGAGGATGGTTGTTCATATTTATGTACATACATTTGCTATTTTTCATGGAGATGCTGCACATGATGAGGTTACATACCCACATACATGCTATTTTTATTGTTAATGTGTAAATCAATTATTCATTATTTGGTTGTTGCAATCAAATAATGTGTTACATCTCCTCGGGTGGTTTAAATTGTCTTAAATTTTCTTATTATTTTTCTTATTAGTGCTAGTTTTCTGATGATGCCTGTTTGGATGATTTGTATCAGTTGATTTTAATCACTAGCAGGTTCCTGGCAGCTGTTTGATAGGGTTCAAACTCACAATTGTCTCAGTAATGCTGTGGAGAGCCTAGAGCTGAAACGCTGCTCCTGTGCATCATTATAGAATGATATACATTTATCTGTGCATGCTGATGACTCCATTTGTTATTTTTGTGATTTTTTTAGGGGTCGGCACCCATTACTTTCTTAAGACCGTGAGTTGAACACACCAGTTCACTGTGAAGTAAAACAGCAGGACACAGTTCTGAATTGGATATACAAGAGAGAGAAACAGATGTGAATCGCTGTGTCTTGTGATCATATCTCATGACTGCACATGTTGGTGACTAAAGCCCATTCATGAATCTATCTTGTCAACAAATGTGAAGTTATGTATCAGTCAAAAAAGGTACCTGCACAGACTGCTGCTTTGCTACAATAATTCTGCCATATTTGTGAATGAATCCTACATATACTGAACTACATGCTCTCTTTAACTATGCATTGATGCTATAGTGATACATCAGTGAGTTGTGCAGGACACATATCTACGTATTACTCATATAAAACAAAGAATGCAGCTAGAGTGTGTGAATTATTAGCAAAAACAGAGAAAAAAAATAATTTACATCCTCCTATGTTTCTCAAATCCATGCACACTTTATGATTTTTTATGTTGCCGTTTCTTTTTGGAGTCCATTAATCTTTCTGGCTCTTTTCCCAATCTTACTCACTTGTTTACTGTTTACTCACTCTTTGCACATGTTGTTAACATTTTAACAATTGTTTGTCCTAACAATTTAAGAATCACCGGAATCATATTTGACTGTAGGCATTATTTTACCATTATCTAAGCAGATTGACCGCTACTTCAGTGCCAGTTAAGGCATTTGTTGCATATGGATTTCATATGATCACAGTCAGACAGACAAGTTATCACTCTGTCGGCATTAGCAATTACTTATGATATTTTTGAGGCCATAGCATAGAAAAGAAGAGAAACAGTGACGGAGTCATTGCTTGCTCCTGTAAATGTTGACTCTGGCTCTGCACCCATCACTGACCTGTCCTGTTAAAGCCATGTAGGGAGTGACCGGAGCAAACGCTAACCAAACACAGAGAGGGGTAGAGGGAAAGCTACATGAAACAGGGCTGTGAGATAGTGAATTGTTAAAAATTAAAGATTGAGGTATTCTACCCAAATTACAAATTAAACACTTTTTTGTCACTTTTTGACTCTTGTGATATCTATCTTTCGTAGGGACTATATCTTAAAGTAGTTCTGACAAAAACTACTGACAGCTCTGTCTTTGAATGAGAGTGTAATGGGAATACTGACTCTGGACAGACATGTCGCTTTTGAATTTTTAAATGCTGTGAAACCAATGCTGTGGTTGTTTCTGTTACAAAGCAGGTAAGAGTAAGAAGGCAAAAGTCCCATATAACTCCCAGGCATTTATTCCTCCTGCCTGTGATGCCTCTATCATCCTTGCCAGCTGTGTGAAGCAGATTTAGTCTAAAGCTCAGACCTCTGGTCCAGCTAAACCCAGAAATCTGCTTCATCACCATTCAGCCAGCCAACTCTGACACTTGATCCTCTTCCTGGACACATGCTGTGGTTAAATTTGGAAAGTCCCCTTAATGTGGACACATGATAACCCTCCAATGACTATAGGACAATACAGTAGGTACACACACAGTCACAGTCACATGGAAAGATTCTGTCAATAACAGAGGAAGAAGGAAGAAGGAAGGTGAAAGTTGAGGGGCACCTACGTCTAGCAGTAATGCCACACACGACAGCACTTATGAGTCTTCTGCTGTGTTTCTGTGTGCGTGTGTGTGTGTGTATTATTATTATCCACACACGTATCTCCTACATACAGTATATTTATCATTGAATCACAGTGGTCTTGGTGATATGACACCAGTTAAAAAGCTCCAGGGGGCTCATGAGGGATGGCAGAAAGTCAGTAGAAGAGTATTGGCTTTCATGTCCTTGTATTGGTCTCCTGTCGCTTTTAAGCACAATGTATTCTGGGTCATAACACAGAAGTTGCGGAGGCAGGTCTGTGTGGTTGCTTTTCACATCTTGCACCCAAAACTTTGAGGCTCATTTTAGAGCTGTGGTGCCCGACACTTTAATGGCTGTAATCCCTGGAAAATGTTGACCTAGCCTGTCAGTCAGTCTTCACAGTAAATAGAAACCAATGTGGACTTAAATGAAAATAAACTGACTCATGAGGTCAATGCAATTTAATAGAAGTTGTATTGCTATTGTGGTTTATTTGAAAATTATAATGCAACAATAATATGAACAAATACCATATTACAATGAAATGTAATACTGTATAGCTAATAACCCCATACATGGATTGTGTGTCGTAATTGGCTCTGTAGAATAAATTCAAATAACAGTGTACAGAAGGTTATATGCCTTTTGAGGATACAAACATCAGATCTCTATCAGATGTCTGCCACTAACTCGCCATCTCTTAAGTTTCAAAGATAAATTGTCAATAATAGATAAATAACTGAGAAAACTGTGTGTATCTCAGTTTGATGCCACTCTGTGTCCAAGTGCTTTGATACAGCTCACTAACAAAGGAGCTAATTTTGCAAGGACTGGAAATATAGAATAATCTTAAAATAGAGGGTCATCTAAAAAAAATAGTTGCACCTGCCAGCAATCTTTCAACTGGAAAGATTCATGATGAGCCAACACACATTCTGAATTAGCTTCTATGCAGCTAATTTGTACAGTAACTGACACTGCTGTCTCTGCACAGAAGCCAAAAAACACTGGTTCACTAAGGGGATCGATAAAGTATTACATCATCACAGATTGTTGCACATGTTGCCCCTAAAGCCATGCTAGCCTTGTGTTTTAATTTACAATGGACCCAAATTTCTCAGTCATTTAGGAAAATATCTGGTTCCAGATCCAATACACATGCCAGAAGAAATAAACTGTATATATTATTATTACAGTATTATGCACAATATAAATATACTTAACTGAAGATAATAAGATGCTTTTTGATGCGTTTCCTATAATCACTTTGAAACCTGTGTTTTATTGCTGTGCTGTAAATGTTTTCTACTTTGATGTGATTAATTTAAGACCTCAACCTTTGATGAACAGTTCCAAACCTTCAATCAAAAATCACTGTTGATGATAAATGCAAATGTTTGTGTACAGCATAATTGTGTCTGGAAAATTTCACTTTAACATATAAATCAAGACAGAAATGTCAGCAAGTAAATGCGCTGAGAATCGTAAAACTTAAAGCTTTGGTGACCATTTATAGTTAAATGAAACAGCAGACTGCCAGAAAGAATCAATCAACAGTAAACAGCCATAATATTTAATCCTGACAACATTTTAAATAAATCTTGGCTTTGTTTGGTAAACTGTGATTAGAGGCCTGTTTCAGCTGAGACATCTGAAAGTCACTATTGTATTAAGATCTGCTTTCATGGTCGCTGGTGTAAACCTTGATGGTTATAAGCAGTAAGCAGCTTGAGGTTGTATTTTATAGTGATTTCAGAGCAGCAGCCTTTGCTTTTTACTCAATAGGAATAATGATCCTTGTCTGTCAGGTGAAAAAGGATTTAACACGGGGCACCTACCTTTCTTTCTTGTTTCCTACCAAGAGTCAAAATTGCTTTCCTTTAGCCATGACCATGATCTTTCTCCAACTTTAACCACACATCTATTTTAACCCAATCCATGACCTTTCCCTGACCCTAACCAATTTGTTTTTGTGCCCAAACCTAACCAGACCTTAACAGATGGAAACCAGCTTTATTTATGCAACAGCTATTTGTAATAGTTTTGGAAGCCAGTGACAAATGTTTTACTGCCAAAAATGGCATCAGATCAGACACAGACAAGACACACTACCTCCCGCACTGGCACTAGATGTAAATCATGAGGTGCAAACCCATCTAATATGAATGTAATTCCTACAGTGGGCTGTTCAAATCAACAGCCTGCAGCAGTTGCTTATACTATGAACCAGAGTCGACATGATTTCTGCGTAGGAATTTAGTTCTTGAACACCTAAACAAAGTGGATGCTACTGGACTTTTTGTGTTAATGTTGAGATAAAGTAAGTTAATGGTTGATAAAGTTAATAATAAATTAACAACTGTTTTTTCCTGTTCAGGAATGGGGCTCTTGAACAGCAGAAACACAAAGTGGTTGCTTGGTCACACATAGTGGCATGTGTGGTGAGTTTTGGGTAATGCGTCAGTTGATTGTTCTTGATCAGGAGCCAAACAAAGTGGCTGCTGAGCAACGTGTGCTGTCAGTAGCAGGATGAGAAAATTAGGTCAGCATGGTAATATTTCAATGAGATGATAAAGGTGTGTGTGTCAGGAGTTCCCCAGGGGCAACACGTCAGTCGAGCAGAAGTAGAAGTACTTCATATTTAACTTAAAACACGCACACAAATACTCAGAAGTAAGAAAAAAAACACTCACCCCATTGCAGGAAACCAGAGACATACTTCTCCCTTGCAAAGGGCGAGGAGCAGAACTCCTGGTAGACGCCCACCAGTAGGTCCAACAGGGTCTGGAGGCCAACCGGTCCTGTAGTCTGAGGGCCCTCAGCCAGGTCCAGTGCACCAAGGCCAGGGCCCGTCGACATGACGCCCGGTGAGTGAGAGGTTTGTTGGGTTTAGAGTTGTAATGAAAACCTGTTGTCCATGTTGTGTTGGACTTACAGTAAAGCAAGCTGGATCTTCCTTGTCCTCTGGGTTTACAGTTGCTCTGGTTGCTCTTTTGAATCTATCACATTTACAGTAACAGCCCACCCTCCCTGTCTTTTCTGGACTGCACCCTCCCCACCTACACACACACACACATACACACACTCTGGATATCTTTCTGGATCACCACCCAACCCCACCCCCCCGCCTCTCCTGACCTGCCTTTTCTCTGTACCTACTCTGCTTGATCATCAGGAGTGTGTGTTTTCTATGCAGACATCCTCTTTTAACAGTTATCTTCCCTTTTCTGCCCTTTGCTACTAGTTTGTCACTTACTTTTATTCTCTCTCCTGTTTGTCTTTGTATGTCTGTCCCGTCCTCTGTCTGTCTGTCTGTCTGTCTGTGTCTCCTTATTCTCCTCTCCCCGTGGCTGTGCAGCATCTGTCAAGCCTGCGATCTCTCCAGCTCTGACTCCAGACCTTTTTTGGTGTTTTAGTCTCCCTCTCCCTCTCTCCCTGCTCCCTCTATTCAAAGTACTCCAAACTTTCTACTACAACAGTGAAACCTAATAGAGAAGCATGTACAGTACATGCTCTGAAATGATTCCTCTTTTCCTTTCCCACTGAAAGCAAACCACTGACCTGAATCAGTGGTAGCTGTTGCTGTTACACTCAGTCGTGTTTGAAGGGTGCAAATCTCTTATTTTGTCAACCATCCAAGAATCTTTTTTAGTTCCCTTAATTTTTTTGTAGCCACTCTGTCTCACATCTTCCCTTCTGCCACCCCTCTCATGCCATGCCTTCCTCACTCACTCTTTTTCAAGGATGCAGCAGTGATTGTCTCCTCTCATCCAGCTCACTGGTTTTCAAAATCCTTCATTCTCCGTCTGTCTGTTCATCCGTTTATTCTCTCTGTTCCTCTCTCCTCCACTCCTGCAGTGTCCGTTGCTCTCCATGTGTCTGTACTCTCTTTCACTCTCTTCTCTTCCTCCTCCCCAACGTGTCTGTTTTGACTTTTCAAGTGAACTGCCTCCTTCCTCTTCTCTATGTATAAATACACCACAGCTGCCACACAGGACTGCCTTAAATGTTTAATCTCTCCATTTCATAGCCATTTAAACTGCATTTCCTGCATCAAATGAATGCTCCATGCTTCCACATGAGTGTGACTGTGTACTTCTCAAACTAGTAGAGAATAAGCGTGGGTTGTTTATTTTCTGAATGAGTTTTTAGAAGTATTAGAAACAACTGAAATGGAAGAAAAAACTTATCTAGACACAATCATCACTTTACATGACTTAAAGTAATACATTTTTGTATGGTTTGGAAAAACTATACTGCTTGAACCACTTGCACATACACTCAAAATTAATGGATTTCAAACAGGTATGTACACACTTATAATATATTGTGTTTTCCCACCTTGTATGGACTGTATGTAAGACCACCATGGATAAATACTATACATGCTCCATTACTTTCATGAATATTGATACACATACAGAGGTTGTGTGGTCCAGACATTGTTATGCGAAATGATTTGCTATGAAAGCACTGCTGGCCAAACTAAAGCATTCAACACTTCCACCCTGCCAAGAAAAGAAGAGATAAATAATGGAAGAATGCTTGTCTTTTTTTTTCTTTTGCATGTTTTGTCATTCTGTTTGGCCTGGGCCCTACAGCAGTGAAATTACATTTTGAATGTGTGATCCAACAACAGTATTTAATTTTGCCAGTATTTTTCATCTAGGTGCCATGTCTAAACGAATAGTGCAGCAGACACCTGCAGTGAACCTGCAGAGAGTCATGAAATAGGAGGGAGACTCATCAGAAGAACCATAGAACTAGATTTACAGCACATAACTATCCAAAGACATGATGACTGCACTGCCTGTCTTGACACAGACACGACTTCATAACATTCACATGTTCACAGCTTCACTTCAAATCATAAAGTTTAATTATCATCACTATTCATCACTAATTTTTTTAAAGTTGCTTCTGTATCAGACACCCCCAAACAACTGAGCTTTTTTCAATCTGCCAATACGAAGCTCATTAGAGATTCTGCATTTAGGCAGGGGTTAACCAACAACCCCGTCTGTATAACAGACAACACACCTGAGACCAGGAATGGTTTGACTTGCTGAGGGGGATTCTCCCAGGACAGATATTATAGGTTCTGTGTCTCCTTCAACTGAAGCAGATTGGAAATGAACACTGAACATCGCTGGAGGTGAACAATGCTCATGTAGACTACTGCCGTAGAGTGGACACTCCTTATAAGCACTTAAAGTCTTGGCTGTCTTGCCTCCGGCTGTGTCTAAAATCACTCCCTCATTCACTCAATCTCTACTTCCTATATAAAAGATACTCAATAGTTTCCTCAATAGTGAGCAGTAAATTGAGATTTCTGACACTTATTAATCAGATAATCTATAACACGTAGCACATTGCATTATATAAATACCGATACAATAGACAACTTTTTTTGTCCTGTTGTGGAATTTTTGAGGGCTCTATATAATGCTACACACTCAGCATTTGGACACTCAAATAAATATAGTGCACTATATTGTAGAGAGTGATTTTGGAGCCTTAATTTTTTGTTATTCTTCTGCAGGGAGGATGCATGGAAATCCCTTTAGTGGATGACAGACAAGGCCACCAAGGATTCATTTTGTCATTTTTTATACAATTTGTACATTCCTCTGCATGATTTTTATCTACATCGACCCAGCATTTCTTTACAATTGTTACAATAGTATGGCTAATATTCCACACTGAACCCAGAATTTGAACAATGTGAACATGACATTTTTAAGGAAACTGAAGGACACATTGAGCGAAGTAATGAGCTGTAGAGAACATTCAGTGATGGCTCAAACAACACACATGTTACGTGCATGATTAATACACTCTTCCTGCCTGTTGCCATGTCATCCATACAGCAGTGAATAGCCACTTGTAGTACAGACAACAGCACTGCCCCAATTGTGCTAGCACCTCCCACTGGTTAGACTAGAAAATGACTCCTTGAGCTGCAGTAACAACAGGGAAACACCCCAATTATTAGAGAGACTAAACAATTTAATTGAAGTGTCACTATAAGTATACAGTATATAAAAACAACACTCATGCGCTTGATTGAATTCCCAGTTAGTGCTGAAGAGTCTGCCTTCAGAAAATGAATCTAAACTCTGATACCAGAATATCACAGAAAGATGTGTTTACTCTAAAGTCTTGTTGATTGGAAATGTAATACCCACAGTCCTCTTTGATTCTCTATTATGCAGCCTTATCAGGGAGCATAATCTAACATAGCATCAGCAGTTCTAGTGAATGATAGATAGTTATTTGGCATTAGTCAAGATGTAAAATAATCTCCAAAATCTGGTGAATGTGTGCAGCCAGGACACCTGCTCACCTGCTAATCTGTATGTATGAGGCCCCGTGTTGATGCACACTCACATGTTACATTGAGGCTTTGTTTGTAATTGAAGGTGACACTAAGCCTGTCAGGCTGGAAAGCGGGTTTGCACGTCAGTCTGAATGTGCAGTGTTATGTGCGTCACTGAACGGGACACTGTGGGAGAATTGGGGGGGGAGGGGGTGGAGAATAGGAGGAGGAGGGGAGGGGGTGGTGGAGGGAAGGAAGCTGAACCTGTGGAGGAAGAAGGAAAGAAGAGTGACTGCCCGACTTTCACAAGGAATAGTCCAGTGTGTTAACCATTTTTCTGAAAGAAGACGTTCTTCCACCTTCTTTTTTCATCCTCAGGGTCTTTAGATCCTTTACATCCCAGTAAAGATGAGCTGTATTCCTGCCTCACACAGGTAAGAAACATGACTAAATATTCTCCTAACATTTCTGAGATTTCTATTACAGTCTTAATACAGTGTAACTACCTTCTTAAATGTTGATGACTGTTAGAAATTAAGTGTGTCATACCATATTGTCAGAGCACAATGGTAAAAATGAGGCCACAGTCGATTTAACAAGATAACTAATGCAAGAGGTTTCTTATACCTGAAACTAAATTTATCGAAACCTTGAAGTAGAAATGGGATTACACACCAACAGCCTGGGATAAACATGTCAGTCATTGCCCCAAGTTCAACAGCTCACTATAGGTCCACTCAGTATTTGAACTGTGTGATTATTTGGTGTTAAAGTACCCACTGACTCTCTTTATGCCAATATAAATGAAATAAACACAGTATTGGTGAGTGGAGAATGGCCATCATAGACATAGAGGTTACCAATGTGTCCCATCCCTGTAGAATATATTCAAATGTTCCATGCTAACATGCGCATACAGTATAAACACATACTGCACAATCATTCATATGCATAAATGTCAAATTGAAAGTTATAAAAGTGTAGGGCTAACAGGTAAAATGGTCAACTGGAAATTCACTTAAACTCTTATTCATTAAAACTACGGAAACCCAATATTCTTTTCCTTCTTCATAGTTAGTACCCTATCTCACCTTTGTTTTCCACCTTCTCTCACCCTCCCCCATGCTTGGAGTTGAGGAGTCATTTGTTGTTCAAGCCTGTTATATCATTAAGTGCTTACCTGCAGATTACACAGCAGGAACAAGTCTTTCCCTGCCCAATCCCTTCTGATCCCTACACTTGTTGTCAATACTGCCCACTTTTTTGTATTGGAACATGTCTTATTGAACGATATGATAACACACTCGTCCATCCATTGATGGAGCTAAGATGTAAATCCGAGAAGTAAACCTATTTGATCTTAGGGTCAGGGTTAGACCTTCACATCTGTACAGTTCCAAAGGTTTTTGAAAGTGTGAGCATAATACTTGGCTGGCTGGGTTCATGGTCAGGTAGAAGCTGTAGATTTAGACTTTGATAGGACTGCAAAGACTGTGAGACGCAGGATGATTAATGATACAGAACATGCAGATTTTGTTGTCTCCCTCTGTAATCCAATTCTGAACGGTAGATATAACTCAAGTCACACCACAGAGCTCCATTTGGTCAAACAATGCCCCAGTGACCCAAAAACAAAATGCTGTTTCATTCAGAGAGCAGGAGAAAAAACTGGTTAGAAGCAAACCCAATTTTTAGGCTCAGATAAACCGTTCATATTATTATTAAGCCTCACATTATCACTGAAGTACACATTCTATGTATTCTATTTTTACATTATTTTTTTTATTATTATTAACAAGTGGGTTTTGTTTTTTATTTTGTTTTCTGTCCTACGTACATTTACATGTGTTTATGGTCATTTTATGTCTTTTTTGATGTGAAGCACTTGGTCCATGTAATTTCTTTTGTTGTAAAGCACTTTAAGCTGCATTTTTTATATGAAAGGTGCTATACAAATAAAGTTATTATTATTATTATTATTATTATTATTATTATTATTATTATTATTATTCTCTTACAACTTCAGTTCATTTCTGAAACCTTAAATTTAATTTAATATAGTCTTCAGGCAAAGAATGTATCTTTGGATTCTGTGTTGCTGAAATTTAGTGACCCAATCAGTTGTGATGAAGATGGATAACATACATTACAGTGCTGCTTACATGTCACATGTCACAGCAGTACATGTCACAAACAATATAAACCAAAATTAACCCAAAATGTGTGTGTATGTGTGTGTGTGTGTGTGTGTGTGTGTGTGTGTGTGTGTGTGTGTGTGTGTGTGTATGCAGTATGACCACCATTCTCAGTCAAGTAGAATCTCAGATGGAGGAGAGTCCGGTTCAGAGAAGAGGAAGCAGAGCTTACCAGGTACAACTGATGTATTTACTTAAGTGTATTTTACTTGATTCCAGTGCAGTGACCTGCCTCATCATCTGTCTTCAAATCAAGTTTAGGTTTTGTTTTAATGATAACATCAGTCCAGTGGCGGAATTTTTGTTTTGCTAATTTGTAAAAAAAAAAAAAAAAAAAAAAAATTGACAGCTTGAGTGTCTTGTTAAGAATATTTGTTGCAGTGAACATTATTCTACAGGCTTACATACATATCTTTATATCTTACTTGTAGTTTTCCGTTTTAATCATTATATTTGAAAGCAAAGGTCAAGCAAACTACCAGAAATGTGGGAAGCTTACAGTAACATGAGATCAAAGCCTATATTTATCAAACTGATAAAAGTGAAAATTTGGACTTAGGTAAAAGATAAAAGTAAAACTCCTTTTCTTTTTCTCCTACTCACAAACTCAAGAATAAAAGCGATTCATCAAATATTTTTTTATTCAAAAGTGCTCTTAAATTTAAGAGAGCTCCGAAGGTCTCTTAAGTTGGTTAAGACTAAATCCTAGATGACAGCTGTACAGAAACAGAAGTGAGCACACACATTCTGACACATGTTTTGGAGAATAAAGCTGACATGGATTTAGTTTGTAATCACCTTTCATACATCTCCACTGTCTGCAGTTGACACTATAGCACCAAATGTCCCTTATTACACATTTGATCTACTGTATCTCATCTACCAGCAGAAATAAGCAGCAGAAAATGTTGTTTTTTGCAGAAAAATATATTGAGTAAAATGTAAGGATTTCTTAAAATAACTGACAATATGCCAGATGTTGGGTAAATCCTGGTTTCTGATTAGCTATTCCTGCTCTGAGCATACAAGTGATTAATCATGTGATCACATGACAGTTGCTCTTAAATATTCCTCTTACACTTCGCTGTGAGTAGCAGCAGTAAACCACATGTAGAATATATCTTATAACTCATATTCACACTAACTTGGCTCTTTAGAGCATTCTGAAGAGGAATTCTTAGAAATGTGGTGAATATGGGCCCAGGTGAGCATTTAGTATTATGTTCCCTTCAGACCTACTGATAGCTCTGTTCAGTTTGTACAGAGTTATAAATTAAAATCGTTATGAATCTCCTCCCTGGTCCAGATCTTCCCTGAAGCAAACATGAATGAAGAGTCAGACTCCAGCTCCTATCCTGAAGACTTCCTGTACAGGAGGGAGCGTCTGCCCTCTATTGTTGTGGAGCCCACAGAGCACAATGAACGAGAGAGCGGGGAGCTGCGCTGGCCTCCACGATACTTGAGCAACAATGTGGAGGTAGAGGAAGAGGAAGAGGAGGACAGCAGTGCTGATCACACAGAGGGCTCCGTGGATGGAGAACAGCAGGAGGACATGAGGATGGAAGAAGGGTAAAAACCACAGAGTTGTTATCTTTCCCCACACTTCAACCACTGTCAGGGTTGGAATGATGAGTTTTTTGAGGACTGATATTGATCACTCCTGATTGATGCTAACACTGGGACCAGTTACCTCTTTATGTCACTGTCTTTCTATCAGGGAAATTTAAGGCATCAAGGCAGTAAAACCTAGATATTTGCATTGAATTATAAATGGAATTAGAATTTAAAGGGGTTTGCAGATTTCGATGGACCACCTGACTTTATCTTTGCTTTTTCACTGTTGTAGTTCTGTTGCCAGAAAGCCTTCTATTGGACCATCCCAGAGTCAACCGTCCTTCTCCCGGCTGACCCCCCCTGCCTCCCCCACCCCCCCTGAGGCTGCCCCGCCCTGCCTGAGGAGCTGAACCAGTACAATCAGTATGGACTGACACCACTGCAGTTCAACTGAACTGTGTGTAACTTTTAACGTGTAACCTCTTCATGTCTGACTATCCCAATAATATCCTTTTGGGAGGGTTGAGATGCTCTAGTTTGAAATGTGGTTGCACTACCTACTACTGTATCTGACACTGTGCATGGAAGGTAACCAGAGACTGTAACAACAACCTCCAAGACTTATCAGGGTGATATTTTTTTCCTTTGTAGGGCAAATCTCATCCCACAATAATAAATACATATATATATATATATATATATATATATATATACACACACACACACACACATATATACATATATATGTGTGTGTATAGGTTATATATACACTGGATAATATTAGAGATAAGAATAATGCTGAACCATCCATGTTTGAACTAAGCTCTGAGCAGTGTGGTTTATGAATTGTTGATAAACCACAATCTGTGGTGGCATTAAATATTATACAATTTTTGATTCAGTTTTTGTGGGAGCAAAATCCTCTGTAATGGAATTTAGACCATGCTGGGACACTGCAGCTGTGAATTCAAATCCTCATCAATGAAAAGATTGAGCGCAACAGTAATAATAACCTTATTCCTGCTATATGTGCACACTCCCTTCAAAATGTCTCTTATATTCAGGACATTCACATTATTATTAACCAGTGCAATACTGATCAACTTGTTTCATGTAAGCAATTACACAATTATTATTTGATATCCTTTTTTTTTTTTTTTTTTACCTAAATGCTTATATCTGCTGGATATATCAACTTGATATACATAGGCCCACCCCTATTTAAAAAAAAGTGAAAGGGTAATAATAGCTGTATAACTGCAAACATCGGTCTTGATTATTTTCATAACCAAAGCTGACTGGTGTGCTGCTTTTGTCTGCATCTTGAAGGAGAAAAGTTCTTAAATAATTACAAAACATTTTCGTTTTTCACCAATGCATTCATTTCACCTGTACCATGTTCTCATCATGATGAGATAACATGTGCTGCTACAGTCCCAGGTGGACAAAGCTGAATGAGATTTGAATCATGAAGCCCTTTGCTGCTGACATGAGAAATGTGAAGATACTGTAAGAGAAGAAACCAGTGTAGAAGTTTTGTATAATGTGTCTGTGTCATTCTAATCGAGTATGGTAATAGATCTACTCGTATATGCACCTTTCCTTTATGCACTGCCAGTCAGTACAACAATAAAATTGTGTTTATTTCTACACGGCTCTCATGTAAATGTTCATCAAATGAAACCTATGCTGATGGTAGAGGTCTGACTTGGTCTGGAAATGAAGTCCTGTACCAGTGAGCTCAAACCATTGCAGAACCTGCACACAACAAAATTATTCATATGCATATTCATCAGACCATGCATATTCACATATTTCACATAGTTTGACTCTGTTTGACTGCCATCAGACTGTCAGTTTTTAAAAAGATGGGTATATTTAGTATTTTCTCTTTCTCTGCAAATTCAGTTTTAAATGAAGAAGAAGGTAAGGAATGAAGAAGGTAATCCAAAAAGACACCTGCTGTTACAGTAGCAGACAGACAACTAAATCCTGAGGGACTAAACAGCAAGTGCACATGGTTTCACTAGATGCCAATAAAAACTCTCACAGACACACATACTTACAGTATGCATCCAGACATCAAAAATAAATACAGCACCATTTTCACCATGGGAAATCAAAGCATAAAGTCAAGTCCAGCTAGTTTTTTTTAAACTGTTGGGATACTGGTGTCGAATTTAATTGTTTCTTATTTAAAGATTTACTTAAAGACCTCCAGATAAGGAACACTGCAACAACACACCAGAAATAAAAAACTTCTTTCTTCCTGTTATGACTCACTTGTGTTGTTTTCAGTGATTGATGACTTTAAACGTTAAACAGGACTGTACCAACTAATTCCACCAGCACTGACTAGAGGAGCCATAAACCCCCAAAATAGGAAACCCTATCAAGTTACATCAATGTGACTACACCGCCTGACCTCTAGAAGGCAGCAGAGCAACACATACCACTGGTATGAATGCTGAATATAGTATAACAACAGGGATCTGTAGACTTCCCACCACACATTAACCACAGATCACCTTTTCCACACTTACCTACTAAATGTATAAGGAAAATATTTTATTCAATTCAATTTGGTGATATAAGCCAGATATAAGCCAACTCAAATCTTAACCAATTAGATCTGTGATTTATTATTGAACTATTAATGAAATATCGAGTGTTTCTCACCATCATATGCCCAACCCCCAGACCATAGAGGAGAGAGACTCTCATGGTCAGTTGTGGTGCAGCACAGTTGCTGAAATGCCAGGATGATGCCAAAATGTGGCAGGTGGCAGGATAAAGGAAAGTCTGGCTTGCCTTTCCCTGATACTGATTCATCTCAACCATGTTAACTAAGTGACGAAATTATCTCCATCAGTTGTAAAAATCCAAGATGATATTTAAAGAATTGCAGAACAGAGCACTAATAGATTTTAATTAATTAATATAATTGTTATTCATTATTATATGAATTAATATAATTAATTAATTAACTAATATAATTAATAATATCTTCTAACACTGCATATACCACCAAGTACAATTTTAGTTTTCATATAGTTTTTGTGTGTAAAATTGCTGCAGAGAACACATGACAACACACAACTGTCACTGGAGACACCACAGTGGCTGCCACACACACTTCTTCTCCAGTCAACTCACTGGTACATCTTCACCACCTGCACTCATATATGGACTGTGTAAATTAGAGAAACACCTGTATGCTGGATTTTGGAGTAAACATAAATGAATACAATGTTTATTGTATTTTAGATATTGAGTGTGTGGTCTGATAAGTCATATGTGTCTATATACAGTAGATGCTTAACAAACACCATGCACTGAACTTCAGTGACCTGTGCCTCCACTAGTGCATACCCTGAAAGTGTGCAGTAATGCGCTTTTTGACATCTACCTCCATGTCTTACCACTTTGTTTAATTCTGGGAATTGTTTCGTTTGTGTCACTGACTGCATTAACAGCTGCTGCAGCCATCAGCCTCTCAAACATTCTAATTAGTTCATGAATATCTTTGAATCATCATACTGACCACTTTCATTGGTTCTTCCTGATTAACTCCGAACCAGCTGCTGAGCAGCTCAAAACTGGTAATGACTCATTCATTACTAATTACTTAAAAATCAGTTACTCTCTTTGTGCCCCCCAAGTAAAGTGGCACATCATAATGAGTAGTTACTAAGTAGTCCCTCATTCCTTGAAGCCTTTACTTACTCATAATGTAAAGCAACGCATCAAAACTAACAAGTAGCTACTGGGTTATTACTGGGGATTCACAATTAGTTTAATAACAGACTGGAGACAGCAGGATTCTCATAAAAATATTTTAATCATCATATTTAGGGTACATAGCCTACGTTAATATCCACATCCACATGTAGGCCTATACCATTGGTTACACTTGGTGCTTATGTATCCAAAAGTAGTTACATCAACAATAAAAAATAAATGTCTGTATTAATATTCAGAAAATCATACACTGCCAATAAAAATAAATAAACTATTAAATAGTACATATCTACTGTATGTTTGAAATAGTTTAATGGTTAGAAAGAAAATGTTTTTGTTGCTAAGCTAGGCTAATAGCCAGTAAATTCAACATTACTTTCACCTTAGCCAATCAAAATCCCACCTCCCGACTGTCACGCTAGTGCCAGTCTTAGCTGAATCCTTGATGAGGGAAAGCGTTGTTATTGAAGTGGTAAGAAACCTAGTTAAACAATGGGGGAACTCATTTTAAGATCTATCTCACACAGGCTCTGCCCTCCACTGGACTCCATGGGTACTACTGTCCTCCAATGATACATGCGTATTCGCCCACTGAACTTTGCATGAACGTAGCCAGCCAATCAAGACGAGCCTACTTGAATACATGTGTAGCCCACTGTATATAAGACAGCATCCTCCTTTTCTCTTCAGCGAACAGTGAGTTTGCCCACTGATCAGCTTTCTCCATGGATGGAGTCACTGCTTATAATGCTCACTTGTCGTCTCCCGGCTTCATAGCCGACAAACACCATCATAAATTCTGTTTTGAGTGCCTTGCGCAAGACCTCACAGAGAGAGGTGTTCAGCGGCCACATCCTGCGCGGACTGCTGACAGTTGCCTGACTTTAGATGCTGGCAGTGGTGCGATCACTTTGAGTGTTTCGATGTATTTCCACTGCGAGGACAGCGAGTTGGAGCTTGTGAACGATGACACAGAGCTCCCCGCTCAGCCTTTCTCCTGGTCATCCCCACTGATATGACAGCTTCGTTGCAAATGATGAAGATACATCATCAGTGTCCCATGAAGCCCAGCTGCTGGTGTCTGTCTGCTGTCTGACTTCCCACGAGTGATGACCATCACGGCTGGCCATGTTGGGCGAACACTGCCCCCCAGGTTCCACCCGTGCTGATGAGCTGTCTCCGTGAGGGTTCTACTCACCTCCCTGCTGGATGCAACAGCCAACAGTTTGGGTGTGTGGGGTGTTTCGCTGGTGTCTTCACAGCAAAATGCCCCCCCTCCTGAGAACAAGGATCGCGGGTGCCAAGCATGGATAGGGCTCTATGACAGCAAGTCGACAGCGCAGATATGATATGGGAGAGAGAGTCCCGACAGTGAGGGCTGTGTTCTCCAGCCCCCCTGCAATCTTCCCACCATGCTGTTCATGATCTTTGTGAATGTTTGCCTGTTACAATGTTTTAATTAAAATAAAATACACTTCTAACAGAACAAGTTCTCATACCCTCCCTAATTCTTGATGCCCCTATGGTGAAGTCGGCTCAATCCACTCCACACAGTGTATCATGTCTGTCCAGCGTTGCACAAACACACACACACAGATGTTGCCCCCCCGCCCCCCCTTCCTGTGAAGGAGTCAGAGAGCCAGGGTACTGCCAGTTTAGGCAGTGATGTCCAGAGACATCACAGTGCTGTGCCTATATGTGCACATTACAGTTGGTGTGATGCTGTAAAAAAAATTCACCTCACCGATGTAATGGCACTGAATAACGCGCTTGCCTCTCGTGATCATCTTGTGTGCATGCATTGGCATTGTAGTTGTCTGCCACGATGGCGTCTACCAAAGAATATACATGTACAAGATAATACCTAAGCGTATTATTTGGTGTTTCTGGCAGTTATCTGCCAGAAATCATAAATTGACTTTTATTCACTTTTAAGCCACATTTTTATGATAAACTTTTTAGATCTTGGTCATTTTTATGTATATCTTTTAACCAGATGAAGAATTTTAGTAATTGTCTGGATCTTATCAGAGAAACAGTGTTTTTACCGGTTTTAATCCCCGTGTATGTTTGTTTTGGAGAGGAGGAGACTTCTGTGGATAATTTGGCTCCCAGTAAAAATCTCCTGAACGTCTGGATCTTAAGTTGTCAGAGAAACAAGTTGAGCAAATGTTAGCAGCAGGTCAGCTCACAGCCTATCTGGACATCCTGTGTATGCTGAACATAGACAAAGAAACACTTTTTACCATGAAACTGCTTTATTCAGTGTTTTTATGGGTTTTAATCCCCATGTAGGAGGAGTCCTCTGCAGATAAATCAGCTCCTGGTAAAAACCCCCTGAATGATGAACACTGAAGGAATCCTAACTGGGAGAGACTGACTGGTGGTTGTTTAACAATGAAGACAACAACTCCCATGATCCCACGGTACTTCACAACGTCATCACATTCCATCTTTTGTTATTGTTTTGATTGACAGACTTCTAGCAGCAGAAATTACATATTGTGCATTTAAAAAAATGCACCACAAGTAGTGCTTCAGAAAACATTTTCACTGCATGGTGAGAGGAAAGACCTGAAATGACAATTGCGTTTAAGAAATTTAGATTTAAAAGAAATGTAAAGCAAAAAATGATCAGAGATTGTGTTCCGGGTTTGCGTTTAGGGTTCAAACACAGTCAGCATGTTTTATACTTTGCTCGACGTTTCATTCTTTACTTTTCCCTGCAGAACTGTAGACCTACGTGCTGATATCTTCATAGTCAGCAGAAATTACAAACACTCCCTACACACAGAAAGGCTATGTGGTACTGAAATGAGAAATGTTAAGAAATAAAGATTTTTTTTCCTCACAGACAGATAACACTATCTGACAGCTGGCTATGTGAAGCAATAATACTGTAGATAGTGCAGCTGACTTGTGCCCATTTTTCATAAATGGTGAGCAGTTGTAATATGTGATATACATGAACTGCTCTTGCTCTGTCTCACATTTATCAGACTGAGTTGAATTTAAAACTTGGGGTGGGGTTTGGGGGCCCTAGGGAGGAGCTGTCAGAAGTTTCTTGACATTTCCCAGGGATTGGAGAAACTACACTGACACTGAGCCACACTCAGTTTGTCTCATTCTTTCAAACTTTCACTCTTTGTCTACTCTGATGGTTCTTCCATTCCCTCAGGACTGTTTTTATATTAATTCTAGACTAAACATCAGACTCAACTGCAAAGCAAGGCAATCAGAAGACTGCTGCTCAAAGCCATGTGGGAAATTCAGTATTTCATCAGTAGATAAACTGAATTTGTAAAGTATTTAACCATCTTGACTTTGAGGATACAGGCCCTCAAGTGCCAAGATTGGATCATTATGAGGCCAAAATTGTACTCAGCAGTAATGAATATAACTTAAAGAGCAAATTCTAAAACTTTCTGAGATGGAGCAGCAAATGAGTGCTGTGTCCACAAAAAGGTGGAGTGACCAGTGAACCAGTTACAAACTCTACCACAGTGAAATGTTTTTTTCAAAGGAAGATGATAGTGACAGTAAGGAACTGTTTATTTATTGCCACTTTGGGCTAACAAAGTGCAAAGTTCCCCTGAGCATCTTTAAGTTTGTGACTTTATCTCTTCAGCAAAATATCATGAAATTGCACATTAAGAAATACATTTTGTTTTGGTTCCTCTCTATCATCTCTTAAGTGCTCCAGCAGACATGCTGAGACATGCACTTATCATGTGAATCAAGTTTCCTGATCCACCATCAGTGGAAACTGTAACATTCTCCAGGTATTTGGTTGATGGTGGCCATATCATTTATCAAACCAAATTAGTTTATTCACCTTCTGTCTCTGGGTAACAGATTGATGCTGACTAGCTTGTTGCCATAGTAATTTTGATCACTTTTAAATAAACAAATAATTGATTTTAGACCTCTGAAAACCACAATGTTAGAGGAAGATGATGAATTACTTGCTGTCTTCTTAATAAATGCTTTACTTAAATCCTATTTTTATATTCATATTCTCTGATTATCACTGAATTTAGGGGCAGAGGAATCTGAAAACAAATTAAAGTCATGCAGGAAAATAAAAAAATACTGGCTCTAAAGTGAGTTTGGATAGATACTTATTCAACACTAGATAAAGACATGGCAAAGTTTGGCACTGACAGACTTTATGTGAGTATGGAAGTGTGCATCAAAAATGTAGGTAGCATGTAGCATGTTTCAGTATATATGCAGTATTTTTGTTTATACATATTTGAGCCATGTGAATGTGACTGAGGTGACTGGAGCAAGTAGAAATAAAATGATGGAGGAGAAAACTGGGTGGCACCTTATAATGTCTTCCTGCTGCGTTGTCTATTGAAACACCAGACTAAAACAAATGTTGGTTCCAGAGACTTAAATGTGAATGAAGTGGGTAGAAGTAAGGAAAAATCAAAAAGGATTGAGAAGGAAAAAAAATAGGTCAGTCACTCTGTATCCCAAAAGTGCCAAAAATAAAAGCCCCTCTGTCTTCTCTCTCTCACCATCACCCTCTCTGTTTGGCTAATCAAAGCCAGATGTATGTGCACGAGGCCTTCATTCAACCTCCCCCTCTTTTTCCCCCTCCCTCCCTCTCTCACTCCCTTGCTCTGTTTCTTTTTCTCGGTGTGGGTTTCCTCCTCAGGCTCAGTACCTCTCTGTTCCCCCCTTCATCTCCTCCTCCTCCTCCTCCTCCTCTCTTGCCTCTCTCCCCCTTGCTCTCTGGCAGAGCAGGAAATACTCCAGGTTCCTGGCCCTGAAGGGAGCATGTTTCTTCTAACCACTAACAGATGGAGGGATGAAGGAGGGAAGGGAAGGATATGAGAGTGAAAGGATGGCGGCTGGGAAAATGTCGGCAATACTGAGATAGATTGTGAAATGATAAAGAGCTTAAAATGTTGCAGAAGTGAGAGGTTTTGCTCTTTTCCTTCAGAGCCTTAGTGGTGTTTTTGAGCTGTTCCCCCTCATATTTCCTGTCCTCTTTTCCTCTCCTCTCCTCTCCATCCCTCTTTTCCACTTTAATAAACTGAGGCAGCTCGAACTGAATCCTAATGTCATAAAACAGCCCAACCCACAGAAATCCCCTTGAGCTCTCCTTTTCTCTGGTGCACACACACACATACACAAGCATGCACCCCCTCTTCACCCACTCTGTAGGCCTCTTTATGAAACGATGAAGAACTTTCTACATGAGAGTGGGCTTGAGTGTGATGAATGAGTAGTCTGTGAGTGTGTGTGCTGAGAAAGTACGTGTGTTCATGTGTGCACATACAGTACCAGTCAAAGTTTGGGCACACCTTCCCATTCACTTGAATGTGTGTTTGCATATTATATATGTGTGTATCAGCAAAAGTAATCAATTACATTGACAGACAGAAAAGGATTTATATTGGTAATGAAGTTTAGTGGTGGCAGTATTAACAGTAGCATTAGTAGTAGTAATCATGGTTGTTACACAAGTAAAAATTGTACAAGAAATAGTAAGTATTACTAGTACTAGTAGCTCTTGTAGAAGTAGCACTGTAAGTGAAAAGTAAAAGTAGCAGTTGTTGAAGTAGTAATAGCAACAGTTATAGTAGCATTATCAGTTTTACTAGAAATGTACAGTATTTTTAGTATTAGTAAAAGTACCACCTGCACTAGTATTATCAGTAGTAGTAGTTGTAGTAGTAATCAAAGTAGTGGCTGTAGTAATTGTATAAGTACACAATATAGTCTCATGGATCATGAAATCCAGATGACTAGGAACTTTCACTACAGCCCAGTCCACTCCTCCTCTGTATTGTTGGTGGCGACATTGAAGAGCAGAATATTGGCATCATTACCCTTAAACAAGCCAATGTTCCCCTGGAGCCCTTAGCTTACCACTTTAATCCACCTCTCTCTGTCACCTCCCCCCACTCCTTTACATTTCAATTACTCAACACTACATCACTAACACTAGGCCTGCTGACTAGTGTGTGTGTATGTGTGTTTTCTCTACCTGTGTCACTGTGTGGGGTCTGACTGTTGACAATTACATGGCCATTTGGTGACATCTACCATAATGCAATGAACAAGCCTTCATTGATGAAATAAATGTTAATTTAGCTTTCCTGGCAATTTAGAGAAACACAAATATTTGTTTAAAACAAACACTTTAATTTCATACACTGCATTTTGGTGAACACATTTCATACAAAAAGAAGCTAATAGTGAGTTGACTAGTGCACTTTAAATGATAATACTGTCAAACACTCAAAGTGACATTGTAACATTAATTACATTCTCTGGGCAGGCAAATTTTTATTAGTCTGCAAGTAGCCTACTGTCAACTTTACCCAACAGTAGAAACTGTAATTTGCTACTTAATATTTTATTCAAGGTCCTTCAAGAATACTCTTTGTGAATGTGACATTCAATCTCACAAAAACTTTTAAAAGATGGTTTAAATCATGCTACTACGGTAACTTGCTGGATTGCATTTGCTGCTACAGTAAAGATTTACAGACTTCTTTTCTGCTGAAAGTCAGTTCTTTCTCCAATGAGATTTACTATCTCAACCACAAATTCCAGACATAATGTCTCACAAGCACTTTGTACTGTACTGACAATCCACTCCTTAACAACTACTCATTTTATTTACTGTGGTCACATTTCCCCATGTCTGACAGATATGTTTACTTCTACTGACAACACAAAAACATGTAGCAAGTATTAATGTTTGGTTGTCTGTCTTAAGTTATCCTCCCATTTAATTACAGTAGGACGTTACAATTACATAATGATGACTATGCACCATTTCGGCAACACAAGACGATTTCACAGTCCAACTATAAGGAAACTGTGGCTTGTCTCAGTATCATAGGCTACTTTTTTCAACAATAAGTTCCCAATATGCAGAGTATTGAAGAATGTTTTAAATAGGAGATAAACTGACATGGTAAACTTGGAGGCAAAGGGGTCCTTCTTTTGAATGGGGCATGGCAACTCTCTCATACTTTTAAAACTACATATTAGGCTGCTTTTTACTAATCTGCAAAGTTTCACTTGGCGTGGGTTGCCAAGTGAAGGACACTTCGATAAAAAAATTCATGTTTTCAGTTATAACATTACAAAGGCGGATATTTTGGGGATTATTCAGAACTCAAACTGATGAAATACAGTTCACTATTAGGTCTTTTCCACTACAGGACTGTAATGACCTGCAGCTTATGGTAGCTATTTTCAGGGGTTCTGCTTTTGTTTTCACTGTACTCCCCCCACTTTGGTGCAAGTTCCTGAGCCTAAATTTGGGAACTCCTAGGGAGAAGGTACTCAATCCAAGTTCCAGGTACTTTCAGCGGGAAGGAATGCAACAGCTGGTTTGGTACAAACACAGCAATTAATAATAGAGGGCGTGTGTTAAAATGATCACTGCAAAGAAGTTTATTTCAATATACAGACAATACTCATGATTCAGAATACCCAACATGTGTTTTGTTGCCTTCTTATGCAAATGTAAAGTGTAGATTTAGTACTATTGGGGGGCATGTTAAAAGTTTAATTATGTTTCCCAATAATTCAGGTAGCATTGGTATTTCCAAAATCATGTGACATTTCCAGTAGGTATTTTTTCCACTAACTACAGGTAGCGGGGCAGAGTGATCAAATGCTACATCCCTATAATTTATTGTTTCTTGAATTTCACTGGATTCTTCAGCATCACCTCCCTGTCTTCTGAATCAGGAGAGAACAGAGCAGCAGGAGGGATTTTGATGGTATGGGCCAGAGAAAGAGCTGCCAGTGTGCCCTTCAGGGAAGCTAGCCTGTCCCAAGGGCTACACCTGGCACTGGAGAGCTGGTCAGCATGTGGGAGCTGGTTTGGTACCAGTTCTGTTGACCTTCTACTAAAAGTAGGGCTCTTCCATTAAATTCATTTAATGATACTGACATTTAAAAGTCATCATAGGTAAATGTAAATGTTAATATATTAGCCCCACTTTTTCTACAGTTGTTTGTCCCAGAACTGAACTGCACTCACCACACTTGCCTACCAACAAGTGCATAAAAATTATGATGTTTGTAATGTTGTTCCCATGTGCGACACTGGTACCTTTTGACGTATATCCAAAATATTCTGGTTTGTAAAACGTAGCGGAAAACAAGGAAGAACCTAGAACCTAGACCTTAGGGATTCTTACCGTCGTGGAAAACAGCTACAGTACCAGTAAAAAGTTTGGACACACCTTCCCATTCACTTGAAAACTGAATTGGTACTATATGTGACCTGAAAGACAATTTCAGGTCAATCAGTGGGTGTGTGCCTGTGGGAATATTTATGGGCCAATGTGGCCAATTTAGAGTACCCTTAGACAAAACATGAGTCATCAATGTAAGACTTTAAGTACAATACAACACTTCCTGTACAATTTTTCATCTCATTTTTGAAATAAAAAGGCTGGTTTGGTGACAGCTGCTTCCTTCATTGCTTGTTAAGGCTGAGCTAAATCCATCCAGTCAATGCAGTCACTCAAGATTATAGATCACTTTTATGTACACATTGATTTTTATATTTACTGCAGTTTGTGGTCCATCATTCTACGTAGTCCAAAACTAAGCAGCTGATATTCCTTGAAGGAAAGCATAAACAAAAGGGGTCTCATAGTGGCCACAAACTCATGCTATCCAATATTGTTGGGTTCAGTTTGACCAATATTCCACTTTATACAGTGGTCATTACTTTCAGTGAACCAGTGCGAAAGCGCAGGATCTTCTTCTTAAGGGCATGGGAGGCCTTAATCTTGACAAATGCCTTGGGCTGCAGAGGTGCTCCAGGTGGGGCAGGGGGTGATGGGAGGGAAAGTTGTGGGGGTAGTTGCTGGGGCCAAACCAGACCTCCACTTTCATCTGAGTCACTGGACAAAGAGCTGGAATCTGGAGAGTCAGCCTCACTCATGCTGGACTCAGACTCCCCATGTCCTGGGTGAGGGTAGCCCTCGCTAGGCTGACACATTGGCACTTGGTCCCTCTCCAAATGGTACTCCATGTGCTGATGATGGTGGGAGTGGTGGTGGTTAAGGTTGTGGTGTGGGTAGGCATATGATGTGTGTGTAGGGCGAGATTTGCGTGTGCGCCTTGCACAATGGTCCCTTTGGTTTGAAGCTGAAGAGCTGTGTATGGGTGCCTGCGTGGGTGGCTGGTCAGCCTCGTCTTGACTGAGCTCCAGGGTGGACTGCCAGCGCCGGTAGCTTCCACTTCCTTGCTGTTGCTTCTTGCTCCTGGACTGACTACTGCGGCTTCCCCTTCCACCACTTCCACTTCCTCCACCATCCCTCTCTACTGTATTGTACTTGCGCTCTGGAACCCTTTGCAGGCTATTCTCTGATTGAGACCGACAAGCCCTCTTCCCCTGCTTCTTACTGGCACCATTTTTGTCTTCATTGGAGCGACATTTCTTGGGGCCCCCTCGAGATCTGGAGGGTTGGATCTGAGATGCAGTGGGTTGCTGCTCTTGATGATGATGGCCTCTCTCTGGAGAATATGTGCTTCGGTTGGGTTTGGGTGCCCCAGAGCCCTTGTGGGGGTTGGAATGGTGATGGGCATAAGCTCTGGTGGAGGCTCGGCATGGCTGGGCTGGTATATACTCTGCATTGACCAGCTGCTCATCAGGTGAAGGTAGTTGGTGAGGCTTTGATAGAGCTGGAGGGGAAGGGTAGTTGGCGAAATGTTGGGGTGAATCAGGCTCACTACTGCTGGAGTCTGGGTGGGTTTGTAGAACTCTGCTAGATGGATAGTCTAGCGAGGTTGAGCGAGAGGTGTTAATCATGGAGGCCTGCCTGGGCTTGTGGTACAGCCCTGGTTGATGCTGAACACTTTGCTGGAGGTGGTGGTGGTAAGGAGGTGGCGCATCTTCAGGAAACCCTGTCCCTGTGTAACGTTCCTGATCCAGGTTATGGCAAGCCTGTGGAGCAGTTCCCTCTGAGCACTGGGACAGAGTAGAGATTTCTTGAACAGACACTTGCTTCGGTGAATGTTTCTCCTCTTTGCGGCATAAGCTACTCTGCCTCACCACACTGACAGCTCGGGCATCATGTGCCAGGCTGGTGCGGGGCTTTGATGGTCGTGATGGTAGGGCTCTGCGCTGGATCAATCCAAATATATAAGTCTCCACCTTTTGGGATTGTTGATGATCGTCTTGACTGGGGTCAACATCCCTCATCTCCCCCAAAGCATCTGTAACCGTGGCCCGCCTTGTTGCATCTGCCAGCCATGTTTCTCCTGTCTCTGTCTCCACTGTCCCTTCAAGGGCTGAGAGGGAACAAGGGACCACTATGTTGTAATTTGATTCAGGAGATCCATCTTGCTTGGCTACCTCTCCTAATAAACAGAGCAAACACAAAGAAAATGATCAGAATCATGCACAACATGAAATAAGACCAAAGCTTTACAAGAATATGAGGCTTGAAAGTAAAATGCATGTTGCCTTGTTTTTCTAATTGGGATGAGGGTGGCACCATCACATGTGAAATGTGTTAAAGTGGGAACATTTAAGTATTGAAACTGTTTCCCTACAACCTAACTGTAATTACATTTATACAGACTAAGCAAGGTTTGTGTAACCAAAAAATGAGAAACTCCAAATCAGTGGCATTAGCAACATTAAATAAGTTTTGGCATTTTCTTGCTGTTACTACTTTAGTAAAATTATTCTCCCTATTCATAACAACCCCTTTGGTAACAAATATGATTAATGTGCATTATCATCTTGTATGTTCAGTTTAGAGTACTATGTTACCTTGGCAATGTTGATTTACTCACTACCTTACTGTAATTTTGAATTATACTCTTAATATTACACTTAGAATGTAGAGAATGCTTCAGACTTTTTGAAAATGGAAAGGGGAAAGTGTTAAATTTGACTCTCTCTTTTTAACCATCTCAAATGTAGGTTCAAGGCCATTATTTTTTTTTTAGTTTATGTTACACACATAATTTTCCCAAACCAGTCACTTGCTACATAAGAGCAATCCATTTTCCGACAGTGTAAGAAACACAGACATTTCAAGCCGTTTGTGGTCTTACCAAACACAAGTGTAGTTTAGTTATGGTCATGTGTAACCAGTACCATTAGGTTACTCTGTAGTGCAAAAGACAGGACTATTTGTCTTCTGAAATCCCAGTGTGCTCAGATTCGTGTCTCACATGCTTTATAAACATGAAGTACAGGCTGAGATGCGGCGAGACTTCAGTGATGAAGGATGCTTAGCCACCAAGGGCATGTAATAGATTTGTCTGCTTGATGTTTGTCTACCAGACACTAAACTGCATCCTTAATGACCTCAGTGTCTGCAGCAGGGAGAAAGAATTATTGCTCTTGAGAGTGACTGAGTTACATGGTGCGCTATGTTTTGGTGCAACTAGAACATACAATGACTTTTGCTCCCATAATGTAGCATGGAGCTCATGCAGACATTTACACAAATGAGGTCAGTATTAGGAAAAATAAAAGTGAGAGATGAATTCATTTAAGTGCTGGAGGAGTTGTTCAACATCTGTAGAGCAAACTGAGATATATCTACAGTGCTGTGCAAAGGTTTTAGGAACTTTAGAGTCTTAGATTCTTATCCATAATGTAATACCATCAGGGAAGCATCTGATTGGTTCCAAATTTATTCTGCAGCATGACAATGACCCCAAACATACAACCAAAGTCATAAAGAACTATATTCAGCATCAAGAAGCACAAGGAGTCCAACAGATGGTCTGGCCCCAACAGAGCCTTGATCTCAACATCAATTAGCCAGTTTGGGATTACATGAAGACACAGAAGTCTCAGAAGCCTAAATTCACAGAAGAACTGTGACTTCTCCAGGATGCAGGAACAACCAACCTGCCACATACCTTAAAACTGTGCGCAGGAGTACCAAGGAGAACAGCTGTTGTTTTAAAGGCAAAGTATGCTCACACCAAATATTATATACATACATATACATACATATACATATATATATATATATATATATATATATATATATATATATATATATATATATATATATATATATATATATATATATATATATATATATATATATATATATATATATATATATATATATATATATATAACATATATATATATATATATATATATATATATAAACCACTGGCTGTTTGGAAGAGGCAGATTTTACCTGAACTGAGTCGGCTGTCGTCCAGGCTGGCAGGAGAATCTGCTGATTTGACCTCAGCGTTGACTGTCAGCTGTGCCACCTGCTGCTCTAAAGATGCCATTATACCCCAGGGAGTACACTGGAGACTGGTCTGAAATACACAGAGAGAGAGCGAGAGTCAAGAGAATGCACTTAGATGGGAAATCTCTCTCAACAGCATGATCAAAACACCTTCACTAATCACGCACACAGAAGAGACACACACGTTTGTCTTCTGGGGAAACTATATTCATGCTTTAACACTTCAGCACAAACTCTAAGTATGAAAAGCAACATTTCAAATTTGTGTAAAGTCCACTCTTTTCTACCATCTTCCCTTTCATGAAAGCAAAGAAATACATATTTACATACACATTTATACTTATACTTATACAAAAATAACAGGGTTGGCCAAATATTACTTTTACCCTTTTGAGATAATGTAATTAATGTTAATTAGACCACACTGAAGTGTTTGCATTCTGCCGACTATCACTCATAATGGTGTATGCTTAATATGATTGACACATGGATGATTTTTGCATTTATATTAACATGATTTAAGTCACCCCAAAAACCCTATAACTTACAGAAAGAACACCTAAATGTGTGAAGACTTTGTCACATTTTGTGGTTATCTTTTAATTTGGAAGTTAAAAGAACAACCTAACACCCACACCCCAAACTGCAAAGGGACAATTACATGAATACACTTAAAATACACATGATGGTCATTCATTAGGAGTGCACATATCAACTCCCTGTTCATCTCCCAGGATAAGAGGTAGAGATACTGAGAGCAATAGCCTTCACATTCACAGACAGCTATGACCACAAGCACCTATTATCAAAACACTGGAACAATAACACACAGTTCTCTCACCAACACCTCCCCACTCCCCCACCCCCACCCAGTTGAAGCTGTCTAAACAACAGACAGAGCAGAGACACATAGAAAGCTTAAAGAGGAGAAAACACACAAGAGAAAGAGAAATACTGTAAGACCACTCTCGTTCACAATACTTTTCACTGCAAAAAGACAATAAAAGTTTACCTTCTAATAAATAAAAACGACTTGTGTCAACAGGGATTCAAAAACAGAGAGGTCTCAGATAACCCCTTGGACACAGCAGTTGGTCAGCTGATTTCTATAGAAGCCCTCACATGTTTAACTAAACCCACATGTTTCACATTTGAGAACTACAAATTCCAAAACCTGCTTAGTGTAGAAAATCCATCAAACTTCAGCCTCTGGGTTATAAATACAGTCTGTTTTATAGCACTGTCTTCAGATAAAAGTACTGTTGTAAACCAGTAATGAACAATAGAAGGACACTGTATAACTATATAGTTAAACTTAGTTTTATGGTGCAGCTACTACAGTATTTGTCAAACAGGATACACTTCAGGAAACCCTATAGTAATAATGTAGGAGATAAAAATGATCATAAAGCAAAGATTATACAGTATATTTAGTGTCTGTTGTGCTTATGTTTTCAGTGGAGAGGACATCTATAAAACGCTGTTATGCAAACCAGAGCCATGAAGGTGCCCAAACATGGAGACTGTGAGAAGTCTTCTTTTTCCCCTCAGATGACACACACTTACAGGACAACAGCTGTACATGAAGACAAGAGGAAAACCGGCTGGAATTAGTTATAAGCTGTTGATTTTTTTTTCTTTTAACTATTCCTCATGTTCCATTGTTTTTTGCTACATCTGGCATCTTACACTGGTAAAGGGATTACTTAATCATTTAGTGTTCCCACCTTAAAGAAACAGTTCACCCAAAATTATTTCATTATCTCTTCACCACAATTTTAAATTGTGTTTTAAAACACAGAATATCAGCTGGTGCCATTCGTTTTACTACCCTTATCCTCAATCTTAAGTACCAGTCACTTAAGATTTCCAAAAAGGCAATAAAAAGTATCTCAAACAGCATATGTCACAATTTCCACATCTTCTGAGCTCAAACAGCTACCCTTTGGGTGCTGTTAGGTGTGTACTAAATATTTCTCTGTGGGAGCTGAGGGCAAGTCACCAATGTCAGATTTTTAATCTTTTGGATAATCTATTCCTTTTGACAAAACTTTTATATTCAGTATATTCGTAAAACCAATACATCTATATTCTCATGGGCATGTTGCCTCAGTTCGTAAATATTGTCTCATTTTATACACTTATGCAATATTTATGATGGGTACTAAGGATTTTGATACCGTGGCACCACATGATTTTCTCCTCTTTGACTAACTGTTACATCATCATCAGAGTGTGAGAGAGGCAGAGAGAGACACTACCACTTACTCACTGTGAAGTTACTGGAAAGCTTTGCACCAGTATTGAGTCGAGATGCAGGAGCTCCACATTTATTTTTGTAAGGCTGTTTTTGTGCTGTAATGTAATATAAGACATAATAACATCTTCAGGGAGGAACATATACTAGCTGAACCAAGAGAACCAAATATCACACTTTAGCTGCCTTACTAAAACAGAGTTTGGACTGTGTCTGCACACACTTGTGGCCCACTTTGTTTCACACGATGAGTTTTGTGCAGATTGCAGCTGTTCCACACTGAACCTACAGGTATCACAAAATAACAGCCTCCATGATTTATCCACTGGAGGCTACGCAGAGGTGGAACATACATATTAATGTGGATGGATGTCTTGAAATGACTTAATGTTTCCTACAGTACATATTCACATCTGCCTTTTCACTTCAGAAAGTAGATAGCTGTTGTTGTTGGAAAGTCTCAGTAAATTGTGGTGTCTGAGAAGCCGCCTCAAACTTTAGATCCAATCCAATTTTCCATCACCTCTGAAATCAGAAGCCTGGACATTGAGGAGATACATATGTACTCTAAGTCAGTTAGTGTTTATTTAGCTAAGTCTGGTAGGATGTCCATGAAATATTGGCTGAAATAATGTTTTGACGCACTGCAGTACCTTCTAATTTTCCTGTTGCAGTGGAGATGAAGGTGGTTGTTGATGGGGGACTGTATGGCATAGTTGAGATGTTTTTAAGTCCAGCTCAAGTCCCATGTCTGTCAGAGGCAGTCTCAAATCAAGTTGAAACAGGGTTCTCTGTGCATCTTCCAGCAAAATGCAACTGAATCAGGTGCTTCTCAGTTTGAGGACAGGAAACTTCCATTGAACAAAAGGGACTGGAGCACACTAATTAATTCGTAGCTTTTAATTGTGCAAACAGACTAACATTTACTTTCAACATTTCATCAGAGTCAAAGTGTACAAAGATAAAGCAAACAACTTATGTAATTAACCTAAACCAGGTGTGCAGTTGTCATTAGATAACTGGGTTTCAAATCTATTGGGTTTCTAATCTAAAGAACATAAACGTCTTAAGTTACAAGGATAAAAGTGCAAAATGTAAAAGTACAAATATCTGTCAAATGTGACAAATTAGAGGAAACATGACAATCAGATTTTCATTGATGCCAAAGGGCTAACACTACGTAAGAAACAAAAGAACACACATCACTCTAAAAGTTACAAAGATAAAAGTATATAAAGTACAGATACAAACATCTGTCAAGTATGACAACTTAGAGGAAACATTCAGTTCCTCATTTATGCCAAAAGGCTCCACCCTGTTCAGAGTGTAAATCCACAATGCCTCTCTGTGGAGCAGTGAGTTGATGACATCACTACCTATAGGAGAGGGTGAAAATTTTTCTCTTCCTCAGAACTTCAATGACACTGCAGAGCTGTGGTTAGTCTGTGCATAATATCGAGCAATAGCATAGTCCATGTTTTCAGACAATCAGACAGTTCTCCTCTATTACCTCTCCATATGACCATGATAACATCAATGTATCTTTTCCACAAAGCAATCTTGGACAAAAATGTATTTTGGAGTGGGTCATGAATGAATTTCTCTTCCCATAGACCCATAACAAGACAAGCATAGGATGGGGCAAAAGCACTGCCCATAGCTGTGCCACAGGATTGCAGGTAATAGGAATCTTAATATTTATAGAAGTTCATGGTTAGAATTATTTCTGACGGTCTAAGTAGGAATTCATTGGGACGTTTGTTGAGGTAATGGATGAGAGCATCAAGGCCTATTTCATGAGGTATGCATGTATGGGCTCTGCAAATCAAAAGTTACCAGGATATCAGCTTTAATAGTATTTAGTACATCAACACTGTACCCAAGAAAAGGAAGGAGGCTTGAGACAAATTTCTTGGCGAAGAAGTCAACAAATCGTGACAGAGGCTCAGTAAGACAATACTTGCCACAATCAGGTGGAGGGGGGGGATTGATAGTGGATTGATGTATGGAGGAGAGCAGTCTGATTTGCTGAAATATATAAATTTCACTACTAACTATCTTTTTTTCCATTATGGAACAGCATAAAACCTTTGTCCACTTTCTAGACCTAGCCCTTTATTACAAGGGAAACAACAGTATTATTGAGACCACAATCTATCGTAAACCCCTTAGCAGAAACACACTTCTACAGGCTGAGAGTAACCATCCAAAACAACTCATTCACAATATTTGTATTAGTCAGTTTTTGAGATTGTGCAGAAACTGCAGTACTGTTACAAATTTCCAGTCTAAAGCTGTCAAAATTATGGTGTTTCCAAAACAGGGGTTACCCTACATCATACATCTCTTCAGCCTAGAGATGGAATCTCTGTTACTTAAGAAAACTAGACCTACCACCATTTCCCCATGGATTACTTTCTCTACTGAATATTCTCCTCTGGCAGGCAGGGTCAAAAATATTCCTCAAGAGTGACCCATCTCTAAAAAATTTCAGCTGTGTGCCTCCCCTGATCTTGTTGAAACTTTGCAACAATCTGAGAGACAGACTGATTCATTTTGAAAATAAAAAAACACCTAATACTGACAACATTTACATGCACAAAATATTACATTTTTTGCCCTTATTCCAAAAAAGACAATATTCCTACTAAGCTGCTTACATGGCTAATGAAAATTAATAGTCCACTTATATTCCTGTTCACATGCTGAGGGTTTCCAGGGTTTCCCTCTGCTCCAGTGGGACCAGGAATCACAAGATCTCTGCAGGCAGAGAAGTAACCAGCAAGGTCATCAGTGAGCTACTGCCTGATATTTATAAGTGATATTGATGACTGATATAAATTTATAGTTACAGGCACATCCAGTACCTAGGTTGTCCCATAATATTTACTACAATGCTGAGTGTTTTTGGTACATAGAGCTGGCCCAACACATAAACAACCTAAGCGCCTGCTTAGGGCCGCCCATGAGAGGGCCCTCGAGGGCTGACTCACACTGTCTCAAAATGTGGGAGTCCCCCTTAATTGCGGTACCATTGTAGTGACAACCAGTGCTAAGAACCCCCCCCAAGGGACCCCATCTCATCGGTGTCTCTGTGAGTCACAGACACACAAGTTTGTTTGCATTGATTACGCAAAATAGAGAGGAATTATCCGTCTGGGAGTGAAAAAAGAAAGAGAAAGAAAGGGGAAGAGGAGAAAAGAAAGCAGGACAGTGGTAAATGGAGCAGATCATGATGAATGATGATAAATTATGATTGATGATAGCAAATGGTAAGCCAAAAAGTTAGTTAGCAAAGATACATGATGTCATGTAGAACCTCTGATGAGGAAAGTTACGTCACATGGACCCTAGCAGACCCTCGGTTACTTGCAGATGCAGAAAGTATAATTTCAGTTTAAGGAGGGTCCCCAAAGTAAGTCTTGCTTGGGGCCCCCTGTTGTCTAGAGCTGAGCCTGTTGGTGCATCACATCAAGTTGTCACAGTCCATGGCTGCATGTCAGGATAATAACCAATCCCCCCTGTCCCTGTTGTATGCTCCAGCATATATCATTTTGCCTGTGCAGGGGTAAACAGGCAAGAGGCCGTGTGTCACAAATAGTGGTAAAAACGCAATTCAGACACATATTCCGAATGCGCTGTATACACGTTCAAAGAATGCTCCTAAAACCCGAATAATATCAGCATATCCCATGTCCCCATGTCTTACTCGGAAAATGCTACATTCGGAATAAGGCCTAATTCGGAAAATCCATACAGAAAATACTATTTATATGACCTGTATCAAATTCATAATATTATCATAGTCGGAATAATAGTGGACTATTAGTGTACATGTAAACGTGGTCACTGTCTCCTGGCTGCCTTTGAATCAAGCTACAGGCTTTTTTCGCTGTGGCCACTGTGCGCAATGTTCTACCTCGTCAGACACCAAGTACTTTACACATCCACATACTGGTAAAAAAATATGCCATTAAATCCTTCATTAACTGCAACAGCACATGTTGTCTATATGTTGAAATGTCCCTGTGGTTTGTTTTATGTCAGACAAACAATAAGAGCTTTAAAGACTTGCATATCTAACATAAAACTGCAATACATACACAGGGTTGGGAGGGTTATTTTTAAAATGTAATCCAATACAATTACCAATTACTTGTTAAAAAATTTAATTAGTAACCTAATCCAAGTATCAAAATTATAATTAAAGTAATGTTACTTGATTACTTTCCATTACTTTTGGATTACCTCAATACCAAATATGCAAATAAAGACTTTTACTTAATTCTGTATGACAGCAGAACAATCAATGGCAGTTTAAATGCAGGTCCAGAGCAAGTGTGTGTTTCAGTGTTCAGCCAGCAAATGACAGCACAGTCAGAGATTTATATTCTAAACTATCACGTGTGTGGCAAATATTACTGAGGAAGCCAGTCAACTTGGTATGGAGATCATATTGCCATATGATGGCAATCATATGGAGATTAAATCTCCATATAGTCACATGGGGATATCATAGTTTCTTGCTTTCACAAACTAGACTGTAAAAAATATGGACATAGCCATGTGACGTCACCCATTGGTTTCTGAAGAGGAGTTTTGAAGCTCAGAGTGGGCAGCTCTGGCCATCGCCATCTTGGCAGTGCCTGACTCCGCCTAACTCCCTGTTAATCCAAAATGGGCAAAGAGGTGGCTCTGAGGCAAGTTGAATGAAGCCTGGTTGATGAAACAAGCCACTTAGCAGCTAGTGAACTGTCACTCAAAGCGGCCATGTCCTTAATTATGTATATGTTTACAGCTTAATAAAATTTTAACAGGTGAGTTATAAAAAAAATCTAGCTATAGAGACCAAAACCGTTTTTTGTACAAGGCTGTAAACATTTTTATTTCTGCTGTAAAGTTGGGCATTTTAACATGGGGGTCTATGGGGATTGACTCACTTTTGGAGCCAGCCTCAAGTGGCCATTCAAGGAACTGCAGTTTTTGGCACTTCTGCATTGGCTTAATTTTTCAGCCCTTCATTTTTCAGGAGGTTGCTGCTTGGTCAGGAAATATAGCATTAACAAGGTTTTTGTGGACTACAAAAAACAACAAAGAAACCACCTCTGTTACTTAGCAAATGTCAAACTGCGCTGAGCGTTGACTACAACAGAGCGCATCTTCTCATGCTGTTATATGACTATAATATTAGTTACTATTGGTGCAACGGGGGGGCAGCAGTGTGTGTGCAGCGCTCTGCTTCAACTCCCTGCAGGCATAGTGGGCGTGCAACTGCAACCTGCAGCTTTCATGGTGACAGAGCGAGAGACATGGCTGCAAGCGAGCACAAGTGTTCTTGCCGACTGTCCAAGGTTTGTCGACAAGCTGTGGACGGTCAGCAAATTGTAATCCTGCTAATAATCCCCCTTTTTACTAAATGTAACTGTAACAGAAAACAGTTACCTTTTTTTGTATCATAATTACGTAACACCGTTACATGTATGTAACATACGTACACAAAACACGGACTATGCTACTGCTCAACATCAGCACAGCAGCATCATTAAAGTTCTGGGGAACAGGAAAAATGTCACCCTTCTAGAGGTGGTGACATCATCAACTCGCTGCTCCACAAAGAGGCATAGTGGATTTACACTCTCAACATGGTGGAGCCTTTTGGCATAAATGAGGAACTGAATTTGTCATGTTTCCTCTGAGTTGTCATACTTGGTGGAGGTTTGTATCGGTACTTTATGTACTTTTATAATGTTTTATATAACTTTTATATTTGTACTTTATGTACTTTTAAAACATTTAGATACTTTTAATACTTTTAGAGAGATTTGTGTTTTTTTGTTTCTGACATGGTGTTAGCCCTTTGGCATAAATGAAGAACTGAATATGTCATGTTTCCTCTAATTTAACTTAATTTTACTCAATTTTACTTTTGAGAGATGTCTATGTTCTTTTGTTACTGATATGGTGTTAGGAGTGTAGCACTTGGACGTTGACAATGGCAACTCCCACCCTTAGAATCAGTATCCAATAGATTTGAAACCCTGTTCAACCAAGTATCTAATTACAACTACACACCTGGTCTAGGTTGATTACATAAGTTGTTTGCCTCATGTCTTTGTCCATGTTGACTCTGATGAAGACAGTAGTGACAGTAGTAACATTAGTCTGTTTGCGCAATTAAAGGCTGTGAATAAATTGGTGTGCTCTGGTCTCAAATCAAGTTACAGATATTCTTCAGCAAATTCCAAATTTTAGAAAACAATGTTGACTGTCATAATTTTTGAATACAATTAAATAACTAAAATGTAAATAAATAAGGTAAATAACTGTAAAAGACAACTGAAGTAATCATTTAGTCAAATCAATAATTAAGGGGACTCAAATGCTGTTTTATAATGATTTTTATAAAGATAGATCTTGTAGACAGGATTTAAAAGTGGCAATAGATTGGCAAAGGTAAACTCCTCTACAGTCTGGGAGCATCAGTGGAAAACAACTTTGGACTTTGACTGGGTATGTGAAATGGTGAGGGGTAACTGGTCAGGAGATCTGAGGGAAATTTAAAACAATCAGAAAAGACACCCAGATTCTGTATGGACAATTGAGGACAGAGGCCTAAAGTCAGATCATCTCACAGCAGTCAAGTCCGAGTCCTCATTTCTGTGAGTTTAATCTGACTCATGTCCAAGGCTCAAGTTTCAAGTCTGACTGCTACAGCTCTGCTGCACGGAGTTTGGTCAAAATTGTAAAAAATTGACACAGCTTCCTTTCAGTATTATAATGTAGGGATCTACAGCACTGTGTTTGCCAGCAGTCTGCTATAGGGATACATGGCTGATTTTGGATTTTATGTTCTGTCATTTTAATGAGTGAGTTCATCAATGGGCCAGTCTCCAAGGACCTGCTGTATTCATTTGCAGCATTCAGCCCACACATAATAAACAGAGTTAGAGGGCTTACATCTGTGGTTTATCTAACAGTTACATCATCAACATCATGGCTGAAAATGGTGATTGGAATAGATATAAGAGAGCATATGAACTCCACCTAGAAGTGAATCAATGCAGTCCTTTTTCCAGGAATATGATGATTTTGGAACAAATCCATGTTCGTCATAACTCTTAATCTAATGAACCTGTCTTTTTTTGTAGCAAATATCACTTAAGAAAAGTCAAAGCAATTAGAGGACTTCATGCTGCCCTCTCTCCTTAAAGATCCAAACCGTAAACTAACTTAGTCTGAGCATCACAAGACTCTTCAACACATGAAGGCATAGTATTCAGACTGTGTGTGTGTGTGTGTGTGTGTGTGTGTGTGTGTGTGTACACGCATGTGCTTATAAAGTTGAGCTGGGCTTATGTCAGGCATGCGCTGAATAAAAGGGTCTATGTGTGGGTTTAAGCAGCTACTTATGTGAGACCACACTGGCTCAATGGATGCCTGTTTGCCCCATGTAAGTGCACGCTCACACACGCACACACACACACACACACACACACACACACACACGCTCATGCTTTTACATACACCGACACACAGTCATGCATGAATGAACACATTTGCATTTGTGCATGCACACATATACACACCTTCAGTCCTGCTGAGGCCTTTAGCTGTAAAACCGACAGTCGGGCCTTCAGTGGTTCTATGGGGGTCAAACTCTAAAGCACTTGGAACGACTGCGTCTCAGATTATTAACACTCTGTATAGTCCAGCTGATTTAAACTCATTGGCTACATGAATTTGAACAAAGTCAGACTTGGCATGGAAGCTTATTTGTGTGTAAAGTTTGCATTACTTTCCTGAAAATATTGTTCCTGTCAACTCATCAGACTAACCCAAAAAAAACACACTTATTGAAAGGAGGATATAGAAAATATTGCAAACTTTACACACATATATGTGAACAGCACTCTGACAGACACGTTGTCATTACACTGACATTGCTGACTAATGACACCTAAACTATGACCAGCCTCGCACAAAGACTGAACAGAATCTGCATTCCACAAACACAAGCGCTCTCTTTTCACAGGAATGCATTTGACAACAGTGTACTTTATAAGGCAGCAAAGTTGATTTGTCGCTTTCTCTGCACGGTAAAGTGTGATTCACTAGCAAGGACAACACCATCAACAAGATATGTATTAATGATTTATTAAGGAAAACAGTTGATGTACATAGTTCTTCCGCTTGCTGACTGTGTTGTGGGGAAGCTTATGGGGAATCCGCCAGAGCATCCGGGCAACAACGGACTCCCTCAGGACCCTACAAAGGAGAGGAAGAATCAGGAAGAAACAAGAAGAGAGAAATATTGTGCGGTGGAGGGGCGCAGAATACAAGAGCGAAAGAGGAAGAGAGGGTTAGGTATTTATAGGAATGCCGGAAGTGGCATAGTTGAGGTGTGGTCCTACTCCTGAAACTTTGCTGAATAAACTTCAATTCACTAGCAAGGACCACACCATCAAGATGCGTTTGAATGATTTATTAAGGAAAACAATTGATGTGTATAGTTCTTCCGGTTGCTGACTGCGTTGTGGAGAAGCTTATGGGGAATCCACCGTAGATGAGATTGAGCAGATCTGAGATCTTCGAGATCTGAATGGGTGTAGTGATGATACATTTGGGAGGAACAACGGCCCCTGAGTTGTATGAAGTGCTTTGGGATGCCTTTATGGGAGGCTGAAGTAGTAGCTCTGACCCTGAAGGAATGTCCGGCGAAATGAACGGCAGCAATGCCAGATAAGTACATTATGTGGCGTAAATGCTGGTGGAGCCAGAAACGAGTAGCCACTTGTCCGGACTCAAAGATGAAGAGAGGATCTGTCAATGATAAAATACCACCAAAGTATTTTGCATTGGTCTCAGGAGGATTCAGCAAATCACAACTAAGTTATCTCATGATGTGTTTCATATAGAGCAGGTCAAGACCATACTCTTAATTTACATAGACCAAACTTTACCCCATGAGCAAGCACTTGGCGACAGCGACAAGGAAAAACTCCCCTTTACTGGGAAGAAACCTTGAACAGAACCAGGCTCTAGGTGGGCGGCCATCTGCCTTAACTGGTTGGATTGAGAGAGAGGGAGACAGTGTCATCTGAGAAATAAGATAAGTCTGAAAAGCGGGTGTGGCGGCTGGGGTTGGAGTGAAGAATTGAGGCAGTGAATTCAGAGCATATGAGCAAACCGAAGAATGCAATTGAGAATGTGACTTCTTAATTACGAACAACATGAGGAATGGAATATCTGGAGCAGATTGTGTGGATGCTGACTGACAGCAAGTCGCCAGTAAGAGGAAGGCGGCAAGGATTTTTAGCTCACTCTTGGCGTAGAAGTCCTTTGAGGAGTGACGTCAAATGAGAATTGTTGGAGACCAGGCCCGTCTGTCGCTTAGGAGTTTAAAGAAGAAGTTGATGCCACTAAGGTAAATATGGATGGTATGTGTTTTGATGGCCATCACAGAAAATTTCATACGATCATTAATATCAACGGGCTACTAATGATTTTAACTCGTACACTGTGTGAGCACAAAAACCCTGCGTTATTGTGGATTTTTTTTAGTCATCCTCCCTCTCTTCATTTTTTAAAGGACATCTATGTGAAAGGTACAAGAGTAGCGTAGCTCCGTTAAGGAATAAGGCAGTGCGTGTATGTATGTGTGTGTCAAGCGAGCGGCAGAAACATGACGTGAACGCGTGCGGAGCAGAGGAAAAGTTTAGCAGTAAGTTGTCAATCTGGCAGTAAATGTACAGTACAGACTGCAGTTTGTCAGTTAATAAATGCTGCAGCTCCTCAAGACAAAGAAGATACTCATCTATCGAAGGGGGTTAGCCCCAAAGATAGCAATAACGCCTTAGCTTAACTTGACCAGGCTCGCTTAAGGTGGACTGACTTTTAAGGTGGACCAGCAATTCTCATTTTAGTGTCAATGTCAGCCGCTCTTTAACAGAGGGCCCACCCCCCACCCCCCGGCGCCACTGCCACTCCAAGGCAGTCAGCCTAGGGGAAACACTGTAGTTGTATTGGTAACTTGTGACCCGGTGTATGTAACAATATAAAATACTGAAGTTACATTAGATTAGTTCTATTAGTAACTTGCAAACCGGTGCATATATGGTGGACATTACTGAAATGATGTTTGACAAGTTGTATTATTAACTTGCAACCTGGCGCACATAATAATTAAAGTTACTGAAATTACTTTAGTTGTATTACTAATTTGCAACTCCGTGCAAGTGACGGTAGGCATTACCAAAGTGACATTATATAAGTTGTATTTGTGACTGGCAACCCGGCGCCAGTAACTATAGATTTACTGAAGTGACATTAGATTGGTTGTATAAGTAACTTGCGACCCGGTGCAACTGATGGTAGACGTTACTGAAGTGACGTTAGGTTAGTTGTATTAGTAACTAGCAACCCAGTGCCAGTAACTATAGAGTACTAAGGAGGCGTTAGATTACTGAGGCACTAGAGAAGTGACAATAGTAAGAATAGCCAAGTGGGTAATTGGCAACCCGTGTCTATAGTTGAAACGGCAGGATGTTGCTAAAGTGTAGTGAGAATAGCTAACTTTTCTCCTCTAAAATGAAATTGATGGAGAGTAGAATAAGAAATTGGCAACCTGGTGCCACTCACAGAAACCAGAGATAAATGGATGGAATAATAAGATGGAATAATAAGAGCCTGGTATCCTACTGCCAGTAATGACTTTAAATTGATCACTTAAGAAAAGGGTTGCTGAGGTGAATGAGGAATGATGCAAACCCGGCATCCCGGTGCCAGTGGTTTATTTACTGGGAGTGAGGAACTTGAGGCTGCTGGAAAAGTTTTGGCGATGTTTGCTGCACAGGGGGAAATACAACCAGGCCCCCACAAGGGTTTGCTGATGATGCAGGCTGTGGCCATGATGGCAGCAGAGGCTCTGTGACGTCATGCTTGCCAACTCTGGCAGTGACTGGCTTTATTGTCGCAGGGAATGCCTTCCCTTACAGGAATCGTTGGAGGTGGGCAACAGTTCAGTCTCTAATGTCTCGCTCCATTTGTGGATGTAAAGACAGCTGAATCAAGAGGAGGGCGCACCGTGGCTTCACTTTGATAGATAGTAACCCAGACTGTAGAGAGGCAGCTGATGAGGAGAAAGTTGAAACTACCTGCTCCCATAGCTATAACTGTTGCGTCCACGGTTTTCGACCCTCGTTGATGGAGGAGAGGAGGCCTGAGATCTGCCAGGAGTGGAGAGTCATGTTAGGGGAGCATGAGTGGAGGTGCCCATGAGGCCGGTATGTGCACTGCTGAGTGCGGCGGCTCCGTTGGGACACTCGGTTTGGTCTGAATGCTGTGTCTTGGCTGGAGGAGAACTGGTTTCAAACAGTCTTGTTGATCTGTTGATCTGCAGTTCATGATCCATGGTGAGTTGACTTTTTGAAATCAAAATTCCAGCGTTTGTCCAAGTTTTTTGATAATGCAATCATGAGTACGGTTTGTCTGTCAAGAAATCTGAGACAAAACTGCTAATATATGGTGGTAGCTTGAGTTTGTTTCTGAGAAACTAGACGGAGACTGCATGCATGTGAAGCGCAGAATACGAGAGCGAAAGAGGAGGAGAGGATTAGGTGGTATTTATAGGAATGCCAGAAGTAGCATAGTTGAGGTGTGGTCCTACTCCTGAAACTTCACTGAATAAGCTTCAATTAGGCACAGTTGCATAGTGATTTCATGTGGAAACTAGTCTAGCAAAGATAAACACATTTTACAAATAAATTCAGCCATGAAGTTAGTGTTGATACAAACTACTATTAATTAAGAATGTCAGAGTGTAATGATTTTGCAAAAGCGTCTTCATTATTTTGCATGAAGCATGATTTATTTAATTAAGGCGTGGCACAGAGATGTGCACCACTGAACTATCTACAGATTTAAATTTGAAATTTTGAAACATGAGCACAGATAAATAGATAAACTGTGTGTGTGTGTGTGTGTATATAGTGGGTGGTTGGGTGTGGTGGTAGGAATGCTTTTTGAGCAGGCCATCACAATGAAAGGTCATATCACAGTGGACTTGCAGTTATGCAGTCAATGTATTTGTGTTTGTGCTGATAAGCAGGCGCCATGAACATTAAACTCCAAAAATAATGCTATTTAAGAAATGTTTGAAAGCAACTGCTGACACTATGACAACAAAGGGGTAATGGATGGGATAGTAAATACTGGGATAAAAAGAGAGAAAGGGCTTTCTGTTAAAACTAAGGGGATTAGAGAAAGAGAAAAAGAGAAGGAGGAAAACATATGAGGGCGACAGAGACAGGAAACATGGAGTAATGGGAGTAATGTTTCAAAAGAGTAAAAACAAACTGAGACTGACTGAAAACAAAGAGCCCCTCTGCAGCCCCACTGAGAGCTTTCAGTCGTTATTTCCTGTGATCAATAATTCAAACCATTACCCAATCCCGTTACTATAAAAACACCATATATTCACGTTCTCAATCTGTCTCCTAATCACACTCTTTGTGTGTGTGTGTGTGTGAGAGAGATACATCTTCAGTAAACAGCTTGGATTTATTGGATTTACTCTTTAGACGTGGGATCTCCACATTTCTTGGAAAATCTGTTCATGTTCTTCTGTTCATTCTGCACTCTAGTACAAAAACAAACTTTTAACTATGATATAAAGCAGACCTTTGCATCACAAGTAATCAGTACAGAGCCAAAAGGGCTTTGTCAGAGTAAAGCTGCATACACATTCTGGCCATATGGAATTAATAGCAGAGTTTTTTGTTTGTATGTGTTTTGTATGTGGACAGTAAAATCCTAATATTTCTGACTTTAGTTGCTAGTCAGTGCTGATTTTTCTTCTCTTGTGTATTCAACTGTGAGGATAAATTACACAGTAGTGTAAGATTAAACAACAAGTAAATATTTTCTTCTTTTGACACAACACTTTGGTGTCAAATGATAAAACAATGCCCCAGTGCAACAGTGTGTTTTGGTCAACATATTGCACTCCCCATTCAGGAAACAAAATCCAATAATGTCTACAGGCTGTTGACTAAAGCGCTTTTATATTTATATTCTTATTATAAATGATCATACAATATCATTTAACAGATTGATCTTTATTGAATCAATGCACATGAGATGGTTAAAGCTCATGTTCAAAGTCACTGTGGCATGTTTGCCATGGACTGCTGGCCAGCACAGCTTTGTTTAAGCTTGATGTGAAGGCACTGTAACAATGGGCCAAATATGGTTCCCTGTTCATCTTTGTCGGCGGCGCGCAGCAAATCGACTAATGATCTTGGAATTACATCTTTGTCTGACAAACAGCCATGAAATTAAACATCCATAGTTCCAGCTAAGGTTTCACACCAAGGTTAAGAAGGCAGTTCGCAGCTGTTGTGTGCCCTATACAGTCAAATGCATTTGAACTGGAACTACTGCAGCAGTGTCGGAGGACTTTGGAGGAGTTTGATCAGCTAAGAGCAGTCATCAGGCTGTGCAGGACTGGCATCTGCTGCCAAGCAGCCAGCTGAAGCTCCGGACCAATTATGCGCAGGATCCATACTGTGACAATGTTCTTCAACTGATTGCTCTGAGTTCATCAGTCAGATGGAGCTGTTTAAGGCATGGCTTCTTCCTCTATTCACTGAAATGAGTTAATCCCTTCTTGGAAAAATATATTGATTACCACAGGAAATCTCCTACAGTATCCTGGATAGATTATGGTCATTTGCTATCACTTGATTAAAGCCAGACAGTGAACACTATATATGATGAACTGATCTTGTAACCATTTCCCCTGAATTACACAAACACATACAATTGAATAGAGCTGGAACAGAATAGAGCTCTGTATTTTGCCCTCTTTGGTCTCACTTTTTGTTTGTTTGCAGCATGGATTTACTCCTAATGCCGCAGAGTCTGTAGATATGCTGTTGTCTTGCAGTGTGAGGATCAGGTGGTTAATCCTAAGCATGAACTAGTTTTACTTGATGTTTAACATACTTAACATTATCTATCTGTTTCAAGATAAACATGGTATGGTCAATGTGTGAAATTGTGGCCAATTTGTTACAGGGATAGTCAGTGGTAGTGTCTATAATATGAATTCCTGGATATCAAATGTTCATCTGCAATTTTCTGTAGTGGTCCCAGTAATATTTGTTGTTTAAGTGCACTTAAGTAGCATATCACACGACATGGTTAAAGGACAGTTCAATTATTTTTTTTTTAGGTTTTTATATAATTTTGTAGCTTCACATTAGTGTTCCATATGTATTCAAATCTGAAAATTCAAATTTTGATCAAAGTATTTATGTTTTAGCATCAAAATGCCATTTTCCCAAGCCCCTCTACAAACTTTTTCCAACGTGACCTGTTGTAGCTTTCTGCATGATGGCATTGCTCCTAGGGTTGTGCCTGAATACAAATACGTTTTTCTGCAAAGCACGGACAGTGTTTTTTTTTTTAATGAATATTTGTTTCATACAAATATTTTAAAAATGATTTGTTTTTGGGAAGAAAAAAACCCAAACATGTCAAATACCAGCGCGCAGGTGGTACCTCAGTCTCTCTCCTCTGCTCCGCTGTTACATCTATCAGCAGGTCTCAACGAGGGGAGTCACATCCACCTGCTACATGACGCACATTTCCTTATTTGGACATCACTCCTGGAGTTGGGGAATGCAGTTGGAGTCATCCTTTAAAGCTATATTATGTAACTATTCTGTATTAAAATGTCTGAAAACAACTAGACCTATGTTATATATTTTGTTGAGCTGTGTACTTACATTATCCCAAATGTATCCAACAATTTCCATATCCAGCAAAATCTGTAATTTTAATCAAGATAACAGTCCGTTTCATTTGGTCGCCTGTCAATGGCATCATACCCCCTCTACCAAAGAGTATACGCACACAAGATGCATGCGTCAGTGTTGTGTTTGTCCGCTACAATCGCATCTACCAAAGATCATACACCTACAAGATAATACATCTGCGTTGTGGCTGTTTGCCACATTTATGTTTCTAAGATCCATACAATATCATACCAATCCATACTATATCATACCAATACATATCCTTAAATAAACAGATCTATAAAATTGGGTTTGGAAATTTGCAGGTTAGTGTTTGAAAAGAGCACAAGTTCTATCATTGTTTCATCGAAATATTTAAATGACAAATGAAGGAATTAACACTGTGCCAGCTGTGCGTAAAGTAAGCAGGACTGTGTATAAACCTGTTTTAAAATGTTTTCACGAACATGTTTGATTTATTTACGGTATATACGATGTTGAAGGAAAACCTACTCTGTTTAGGAAGGAGCACGCATAGCACACGACCTCTGGTTGTCAGGGGCTATTTTACACACTGATTATACGTCCATACGCAGAACTGCAAATATTTTGAGACTTGACTGTAAGTAGTATAACTGAAAACTCACTGTTACATGACAGAAAAAAAACATTTTTATTATCTAACCTGAGCTCAAACTTTTATTTAATAAAATTTTCTAGACAGATTTGATGGAGCACAGGACGCATCCTGACGACTGCCACGTTGCTTCAAACTATTTCATTGTTAAACTTGGAATCTGAGTAACAGCTTCCAAGTCTGATGTTTAGAAAATGCAGAACATTAATTACTTATATTAGTTGATCCTGACTGATCCTGTCACCATGTCAGAAGGTTTAAATAATTAATGAGGTTTCCTCTACTTTGCCATCCACATGTAAAATGATGCACAGTCCCTCTCTCAAATCAGAGACTGTAGATGAAACATGTATCATTCCTGCAGCTGTGTAATGACTACAACTGTTTAATAAACCTGGGAAAGAGCCGACATTCTACAAGTTGTAGCGGGAAACAGAATCCGACAGAACGTATTTCTTAACTACGGGTCACTGAATTCTGCTCATATATTATTGGTAACAATCTTCCTTAAAAATATATTTGATTCTCATTTCAGTCTGCAGTAAATGAAAAAAACATGTAGTAAACTGATAGGGGCAAAAATGTAACATAGTTTAAAGGTGTTTTGTGATTTTGGAGACATTTGTGTGTGTGCACCTCTGCCACCTGAAGCTACAAAAGTTGCCCTGTGTCTGCATGTGCAATAAGAGGTGGTCTGAGCAGGTTTTATCGCAAATGCAATTTCATGCCAAAATGAGCACCAAAATTGCACTGCGCCACCTAATCTGCATAAACACAGCCTCAGCTACGTCTCTCCTCCCAAGTTGATGCAAGTGCGCTCCTTTGGTGCCTGGAAATTACCAAACAGGCACAGACAAAAGTAGACTTGGTTGAATTCTAGAGACCTCTACCCACAGTGAAACACCTGAACAATTGGAAAATGGCTGAATCTCTGCTTTGTCCACTTTAACAATCAAATTGTGCATCATAGAATCTGATAGGACGCACAGCCTGGTTGAATAAACCACTGTTTTATCAAGAGGTGGTCTGACAAAATCAATATGAATACAGTTTAATGGCAACAGCTGTGATGTGTGTTCAGCTATATTGATCATTTAAATTGACCAATCATAGACAAAGTTAGAGGATGAAGAAAGCCCTTCTTAACTTCACTGCCACACAGCCCCTGACCCTTGCTGGGCAGCTTACATCATCGTCTTGCAAAAGCTCCATACAAAGTGATACATCAAGGCGGTGTTTAAGATTTACACACTCTGGCGGTCATTTTAGATAACAAAACACAATTTTAGTCTGGATGGAGGTCTGAAAAGAAGAAGATGAGATAAAAATATGCATTTACAAATGTAATCAGCTTAGTGTGGTTGTACTCCAGGAGATATGTTCACTTTGGTGGTAATGATAGGATAAACTCTGTGGCCATTGTGTCCTGGCTTGCAGTAATTAGTACATTTTTCTGTTCCTTGACACCCCAGAGGCTGCACAGCTGTGACTTAAAGTAACCAAGTGGTGTTTCTTTGTTTTGGAGACCTCACAAGTGAGCAGTCAGCTCAATGAAGCCCCCATGTCCCAACTCTTTACCCCACCAGGAGCTTAAACAGCAACCACAGACATGCTACTGTGTTTGCACAACACAGCAAGGTGTGAAACATAAGCAAAACACATCCATTACAGTTGAGAATGTTTGTGTTTGGCTTCTGTGACAAGTTGGCCACACAGCTGCAAAGGTCTCTACTGGAGACTTACAGTGTGCCAGGTGACAGCACAAACACTCTCGCTGTAAACACATACACCACCATACCAAATGTACACATGCACTCAGCCCAGCAAAGCCACAGTGTTCCACTGTTGGTTGCTGAGCATATCAGTGCCTTGCTCAAGGGCAACTCAACAGCAGCCTCATCGTGTTTTATCAGCTGCTCTCAGGGAAGTGCAGAGGATGTTAGAGGGGCAGGGGCTCAAATTCATGAAAGGCAATTTTTGCAAATAATTAAATAGATATATGCCTGGAATGACAATTTTTGCAACACTGTTAAAGAGATATTAAAATGAATGTATTTAAAACAAACCCATAACTGAGGTTGGTTCAGACACTGCTACATGACAGTTAATTAATGACACATGCAAGGAAATGAAGTTTATTTCAGTAAATTCTCCTCACATGTTAATGTAAGTTTAATGTCAAATTAAAAAGCAACACATAGGAGACTAGCAGCAGGGTCTGAGTCTATTCACTCCAATGGGAGAAATGTGAGCATAGATTATGGCCGATTCTTTCGCCCTGTAGTCACCGCAGTAAATATTGGACACATTTTTCAGAAACCAAAATATTCTGACACTAAATTGGCATTTTTCAGACAGACAATTCAGGAGAAAATTAACTGTTAATTAACTCATGAACGGTTTTACCCCTTTTCTCTCATCATGGGGGGTTGCTGAAAGACAAACTATTCAGGCACCAGTGCTAACGTTAGCTCAGCCGTGTATCTGCCTGCTTCTTGCCTCATATAATCAACATGATGCAATTTAAATAAAGATTAAACACAACAAGGTAGATTATGTTGTGAATTTGCACCTTGTTTTAAATAACTAAACTCCATCAGAGGCTGTGGTTGTGTCCTGGGTGGTGGCAGGTTGAGTTTGCGGGGCTGAGAAGGCGAAGCTAGTCCATTATCATGGGTTGTGTCTAGATGAGGTTAGGAGATGGGGGGAGAGGCGATCATGCCCACTTAGGAGACAGGAAGTGTATATGAGTAAACTTTTAACACTAACATATACTAACATAAATTCTCTGTCAGCTACACTCAGAAACAGGATGTTGATACTGAGTATATTGTTGTGTCACGCTGGATGTAACAGGAATAACAGGAATTTATTCATTTATTAAACACCCTATAAAAAGGAGAACTTTCTCTCTAGGAGGCCAAACAGGCAGGTGCTCAAGCCCCCTTTGAAGTCTATCTATGCCCGATGCTGTTATTTAAATCAACATACTGCGATAACTTGATAAAAATAAACTTCTGGATCATCAGCATCACTTATTGCTCTGATCTGAGAATGTCCTGGTTTACAATGACTTGAGGTTTTTTGTTTTTTGTTTATTGTTGTTTTTTTTATCAGGAATGTAATAAGTATATAGTGGAACTCTGGTCACACACTTTGTCTTTACAGTCAGACATACTACTATTCAGTCATTAAACACCACATTACCATCACTTAGTTGTGTGGACAGAATTAAGGAAATATAACCTTAGAGTGTGTACTCATGAAATTTTGGTTTACTTTAATGACTTTAATTTATTGTTTGTAATGTTTATGTTGTGTAACTAACCTATGATAAACCATGGTAACCTACATAATTTTTAGGTGGAATAATTTAGAGACTCTAATCTATCTATTATCTTAATCTCTATATTCGCAGTAATTAAATACTTGTAAACTGTGTGTTTCTTTTGTTTGTGTGTGTGATTAGGAGACAGTTTGAGAACGTGAATACACCTTTCGATTCCACATTTCAACATGCCCTCTCATTAGTCCCCATACACAGGAGGCCACAGTGAAGGTTGTGCTGCTTCCCCAGCTGCTGCCGACTGTCACATGGCTGTCAGCAGCTCCTGCTGAGGAATAAATACTCTCTCTCTCATGCACACACATACGTGCATTCTTTCCCTGCCTGCTCTGTTTGTCCAGCATCACAGATGCAAAGGTTTTTCTCATTGTCTCAGCACCTCTCATCGCATGCGCACAAACATCAACACACATACACAAGTTCAGAGGAACTGGTACTGAATGAAGAATATATTGGCATATACAAACCCCTAGAAATTTCAGCTGATCTGAAAGGTATGTGTCATGTAAAACCCAGAGACAAACAGTTGGAAGCACAGGCCATATGCAGCAATATCAACAAGTGGACAAAACGATCCAGGAATGTATCCATACAGCACACACACACACACACACACACACACACACACACACACACACACACACACACACACACACACACACACACACATATGTGTGTACATGCCAAAAATGTGTTCCAAAAGAATCTGATTGTTTCATCATAATCCTATGATGACGGAGACTTCATGGGAGTCAACATACCCCCAAAGCAACACTGTTGTGACGTTGATGAATATTACTTGTAGCCAAAAGAATTATGGGAATGGAAAAGTCGTTGACTCAGGCATATGTTAAAGTAGATTCTGAAGCAGACTGAAATTAAGTATGCAGAAAAAATCAGTATGATGCTTTTGGAAATAAAAGACAATAAGGAATTCATCATTTCTTGTACACCTTCATACATCCTTCAACAAGTCCAATGGAGCAACTTCGAAGTGAAATGTTTCAGGATCTGCAGTCATGGCTGAGAATTTGAGGCTGGCCTTGGAAACCACAGAGAAGTCTCAGAGGGAGCATAACACCCTGATGACCAGTCAGATCCTGTTCCAGACTGTCTGACTGTGGCTACCTCCAACTTTTATTCCTACAAGTAGATGAGTTTTGGCAGCTCCAAGTTTTTTAAAAGGCTGAAGGATTTTATCAGGGTGCAAAGACTTCCTGGAGTCTCGGCTATTTGCTTGAACTTCACAGTGACATTCAGCTGGCTAAGACAGACTTCCAGAACATAACTCTTCCTAGACCGAGTTAATCAGTGAGATTTAGAGGTTTTGGTAGGTGTACTTTTGAACAAATGAAGAGGAGTGATCACTGTTTAGGAGAATTCCACTCCATTTGTTTAACTCAGACTGTTGAAGCCTCATATTAGCTTTAGCTGAACTTCAGAATTCATTTTTACATAAAAAGAAGACTGTGGATTTTGTCCCCCATCAATTGCATCATGGTAGGAATGGATCGCTCATGGGTTGTTATAGACAGGAAGAATGTTTACAGATTTTACACTTTTAACACACATACAGGTATGTGAGTATGATTTTATTAAGATTGACTTGAAAAAATGTGAACCTAACCTTTAAAGCTTTATGGGGCAAGACTGTCACATATACATCCATCTTATAATTTTAGCCACAACAATTGCTTAAATTTATTCCATTAACCGATATGAAGGCAGTGACCAATCCAACTTCAGCAAGAAGACGAATACATGTATTCCCAAAATGTCAAACTATTCCTTTACATATAGGTGCTGCCCTTCAGTATTGACAAGAAGGTAAATACAGTAAATTTAATGGTATAGCTGGATAAACCTGGTGATTACACACACACTACTTGTAATTAGGATGAGTACATTGTTGATTTGGCTCTACACATGAGATTTGTTGACAGTAAGGAAAATTTTAATTATTTCTTTTGGAGATTGTATGTTATTTTAGATGTTTCCAATAATTGTTTCAATGCATTCTTGTGGGACTGTTGTCATTGTTTCTTGCATGATACTTGTTTGGCTGTATTTAAGGACTGACTCAATTCTCAATTCTCTCTTCAAAGTCCTGATCTCAGTGAGCCTGCCTGATTAACCAAAGAATAGGATGCAGTATAAAATCAATGACTGTAAGAGTAAAAAGCTTAGAGAGACTATAAAGGTAAATTTGAAGCAATCAAATCTATGGGTTTATGTGCTTTTGTTATAAACCGTTCTACTAAACAAGAATTCAGTTGATGATCAGAGGTCAATCATGTGGTTCAGTTGTTTTGTGCTTTCAAACCGCAATATATCTTTTCGATTTGTTTGTTGTTTTTCAGACATGATGTCCATGAAATATGCTGTAATTGAAAGCCTTTATCAGATTACAGATTTTTCTAAACACTGGTGATGTCCTCAAGTCTTCACAGATGAAATTCAAAAGGAATGCCTGCCATTGCAAACATCCATCAGTCCACAGTGAACAGTTGTGTAGCCGTGCAGACCGCCTTAATACCACTGAATTAGATATCTGGTGTCATGGCTTAGGAATTAGGATGGGGGGGAAAGCAGGCAAAATACTCACACAAGCATAACATGAACAACATCACAGCATTTGAATCTTACAGTTACAATGTCTTCTCTAGCTGCAGGACTTTCATACTGTACTGTACAGTATTTTATAGATTACTATACTGCACAGTAGGCCTACATAAACTTTTACATTTGGGGAATGTTCCTAATTCTCTAGATTGATGAAAAGTCATAAGACTGAACTGTTTTTCCACTGATAACAAGACAAAGTCAGACTCTCTGTTTTCTTCTCTACAGTAAGCCTCTATATTAATGTTGGTTCATTGGTTCTGTTTTGTGGAACACTTTAGTCTCAACTGGCCAATCAGACAGCTGGTTCATGCCCAAGTCTCTGCATTATGCAGCACTCATGATACTCAAAATATTTCTTTGTCAAGAATCAGACGAAATCCATCTTGTTTCATGTGGACATTCCTGCAATAGCGGGGAGTGGTCAGTTCATCTTTGTATCCACTGCAACCCTTTGCAGGAACACATTTGTCTCTGCACACAGCTGATATAAAGCAGGCTCTGCATAACAGTATATCATGCAGAGCTTGATCCTGAGAGGAAATCTCATGGTTATTGCTCTTTAAAATGCAAAATAAATATTCACGCTAACACTTCAGACATTCACTGAAAGTATCTGTCTTACAAAGTGTTTCCCCATTAAAACACAAACTCTTAATATACCTGCATTTCCTCTGTACCCACTTTTTTACCAAAGTTTCCTGCTTACAATTGTTTTAAATAGCAATAACTTGCATGATTTCTTTAAGCAAATATGACTGTGTTTGTTGCAGCTTGGGGCTGTACAACTCCAGCAGAAACCATGTAAATAATACACATTTGTTACACTTTCACTTTTGTGATTTTGTGAAAATCAAGCCAGAGTTCAGCTTGTAGGAATTAAATGTACTGTGATGTCTCAGACTGCAGATGGTTATTCAGCGCTACAATGTGAATTATACTGATATTACATACACATTTCCATTACATGCTAAATATTTGGCATTTGCCTAAGAATCCAAGCTGCTGTATCTTCAGGCCATCATTGGGAAGCATCATCTGCTGAGGACATTAAGCAGATGGAAAACAGGCCCTATAGGTAATGTAGCTGCCTTAAAATAGGTTAGTTTCTGCTTTTTTTCCTGAGAAAAACAATTAATCTGAAAACACTGATGCTGACTTTAGAATCTACTTAAAATAGTGCAAAATGGCTGCGTGCAATCTGGAAGAGTGAAGCATTCGTCACAAAAACAATGACCTCAGCTTTTATCTGATTATGTATCCCATTCAGTAGATAATTTATCCAAACTCAAGGGGTAGAAATGTCTGGATAATCAATTTTCTTCAGAATGAAATGAGTAAGGTAATGAAGCTCTTCCCAAATTTGCCCTTAAATGGTAACATGTGCCTTTAAGGGCCCTCCTGATTTGGCATTTTCATAACTGCACACTGAGGTCAACGACAGGCTTAGGGGATTTTCTTTTGTTTTACTTTTCACATACACTCAGTGCTTGGTAATCTAACCCAGTAGTTGCCACAGAAAGGTCCAGGAGCTCCAGTGTTTCCAAAGTGAGAAAATGTTTCAAAACTATGTCACGTTTTATTCTCTAGAAGTTAGCATATAAAGTAAATGTATAGAATTGATCTAGAGCTGCAAGTTTCCTCTTTGTGCACGCTTTCTCATGTCACATCTGACGACAAAAACATTTCTGATAAGACCAAATCTTATCAATTAGGGGTTCTGTGGTCAAACAAGGATCACATTTCGGGGCTCTTTATATGCAAAGTTTTGGAAACAGATCCCATTGCGCACGCCACACTGCACGTTAGCCAAATTTTTACTGCACTATACAGTAGTTTACATCTGCAAGGCCAGCAGCTTGATTATACCCCCCTCAATATAAAATAACCTCCATAAATAGAACTTACAGTATGGAGCCTGAGGCCGTAGTCATCCGACGCGTCGCTGTTTGGTGCGTCCGGGGCGCAACGTGCCCGTAAAGCTCCCCAAGCCTGGCGCCCGGGAATCGGGGAGTCCCCGAGGCAGAGAGCGTTCAGCACCCGGGATTCCTGCCTCTGTTTGAGCAGCTCCAGCTCACACAGGCCAGCCAGGCTGGCCTCCAGCCGCTCCTTATTCCGACTGCGTTCAGCTTTCATGGGCAGAGAGAACGAGGGGAACATGACTCCAAAAGAGCCTAGCTCTTGCAAAGACATCCTGCCCTCCAATTTTCTTCTTCACTGTTTCCCAGCAATGTGAGGCTAAATGAATCCGTTTATGCTTCGATTGACTCGTCTTATTCTCAGGATACCTACAATGGAGCGGCATCGGATGTAGGCTTCAGCTGCTGAACTCACCGCTGTCGGACTCGGACCCATTCCCCTCCTCTAGCCTGCGCTCTGCTGTGCTGTCTCACTTGGACAGCTGTTGGTGGAGCTTATGCAGGCATGCAGCCTTTTGTTGGCTCTGCTAGACACCCACAATCCACCGAGCCCTCAGTAGACTCGCTACAAAAAAGAATAACAAATTTGATCAAAGTATCAGAAAGCCTAACTGAATAAAAATTAACAACGTAGACCAATGTCATGAAATAGTTATAGAAGACATAATATGTAGGCTATGTGAGGGCATACACCGGCGTGTTTGTGGTGATCATTAGTTAGATCTTTACTTTCTTTGCCTCGTCAAAACTATATATTTTTGGATGACCTGTTGTCAACAGTGAATCTTTGGTCACTGCCTTCAGACTCACGTGGATGCGCAGGCCTACTGTATGATGTGTGACGAGTACTGTGCATACAGAACATGCTGTATATATATACGTACATACTGTACAGACATATACAGTGCATAGTCACTCCGCTAACCTGTAGCAGATGATGCATTTACTGTGTGGTAGAGACTTCAATGACCAAGAAATGCGCCTTTAGGAAATTATGGTAAAAAAAAAACAACAACAAAACAAACAAAAAAAAAACAGGGATATGAACATTAACATTAAACAACAAATACAAAGTTTCCCGTGTTTTGGGGAAGTCATCCACAACAGGCTATGTAGATTTAAAGCTCAGGACGCCATCCTGTGGTTTAACCAGACTACTGTAATATGAACAGATTATTGCCGTTCTTGCAGAATTACATACATTTACACATGCAAATATATTGTAAACTGTATTTCAAAGAGAATTTTTCACCTAGAATTTCATTTAAATATCCTTCCCTGATCCTGTTGAAAACATACATTTTCAAAATGTGTTCAGAATAATGTATGGCCATTCAAAGTGTCTGCAGTAACTGTCATTTTTTAGATTTAATTCTGTTTAAAAATTCAAGGACAATCATGCATAGTATTATATACTAATCCTCACTACAAATGTACAGTATATTACAGGGCATTATCATTGTACGGTGTATATTCAGTACATATTATAGTTAAAGATTATGGTCCTACTTTCAGTCTTTATATTCTCAGCATTTTCTTTTTTTTTTTGTTACTTTATACTATTTTGCTTTTTTTCTATTGTATCTACAGACAGGTGACAAATTGAAGGAAAAACTAACATAAAGTGTCTTAGTCAGGTGTTAGGCCACCACGTGCTGCCAGAACAGCTTCAATGCACCTTGGCATTGATTCTACAAGTCTCTGAACTCTACTGGAAGGATGAACACCATCCTTCCAAAAGATATTCCCTCATTGGTGTTTTGATGATGTTGGTGGAGAACGCTGTCTAACATGTTGGTCCAAAGTCTCCTATAGGTGTTCAATCGGGTTGAGATCTGGTGACTGTGAAGGCCGTAGCATATGATTCACATCATTTTCATACTCACCCATCGCCTATGGATGGGGGCGTTGTCATCCTGGAAGAGACCACTCCCATCAGGATAGAAATGTTTCGTTATGGATAAAAGTGATGACTCAGAACAACTTTGTATTGATTAGCAGTGACTCTTCCCTCTAAGGGGACAAGTGGACCCAAACCGTGCCAGCAAAATGCCCCCTACAGCATAACAGAGCCCCCAGATCCCCTCACTATAGGGGTCAAGCATTCGGACCTGGAACAGTTTTTCCTTTAATTTGTCACCCATCTGTATGTCTGTGTGTCTATTTCTGGAGATATATGTGTAAAATGCATTTTTCCCAATGCATTTGCTCTGTATAGTTTGCAGTTATTAGAACAATGAAGGAATGTGCACTGAGGTTGGACTTGACCAGCTAATATTGATCAAACCCCAGTGATAAACAAAATAGAGTGACTGTGGGCATAAACAGATGATACAAATTCAAAAACTGTCATAATATTTTTTCCTTTTATTCATTCTTCGGTCTTGACTCACAGGCCTCTTAGAACAATAATTTCCTTTTAAGCACTTTTTTCTGCCTCAGTCCACTGCCAGCATGGTTTGAGGCCTTATAATCTGTACTATAAGTCTACACAACAATATACATTAAATTATCATGTCTGTATAGTTTGAATTCATATATGCAGATCAAAGTAAGTTTCCAAAGACAGGTCAGTTATTGTAAGCACACACAGAAGTATACAATGCTACACCACCAAGTGAGCTGAATGAGGGTAATACTGTTTGTGTGTGTGTGTGTGTGTGTGTGTGTGTGTGTGTGTGTGTGTTTACTGATTGAGTGCTGAGAGTTGAAGCTGAGGGTGCAGTTTTGGGATTGTCATGTAAAGTTGACAATAATTAAAACTTCCACATCCTGTTTCCTTTAAATGATCACAGTTTCAAAATAAACTTCTTTTGTAAGCAGCAGTTTCATTTAGAGATCAGCTGGTAAATCTTTGTTTTTTGTGGCTGCACCACACAAAGATGTGTCACCTGTCACTGAACACTTAGTGTCTGTATCGACCTGAACTCCGGGGTCTTTTTTGGGGTCATCTACAGTGTTTTCACACTCATGCATAAAAGTAAGACTTATATAATAGATGCATAAAATTTGACACTAGCATTAATCAGACAGCTGTGCATTTCATATACAGTAGAGGAACCACATGGCTTCAGTGATATTATACAAGAGAGTCCACTGAAGAAAAAAAAATTAAATGAATTAAATTACAAGTTAATCATCTCAACTGAAATGTTTTAAAAATGGCTTTTGAGTCATTGATATCAGGTCAGAGTAGCACCGTAAACACTCTGAGTTGGACAACAGCTTTGGTTGTAGATTTATGGAGAGAAAACAGTGCATATATAATTTACATGTTTTATAAGATTTACACATCTAATTAAAGGTTTGTGAAACGGTTGAACATTTTGTACACTTGAATCTGAATATTTGTGTGCAACAAGTCAAACTTACATTCATACATTTCTGTGCACAAATTCATCTGTCAAGTACAAAACTGCTGTTGTGAGTAGAGATTATTTGCTCATTTGATGATTTTGGTTTGTGCATTTGTCAGTGTCATCCTGTAGATAAACCCACACTATGGGAGGGAGCAAAAAAATAAAATAAAATAAACATCTGTATCGACCAATCACATCAATGTTTTCTACAGCCTATCGGAGCAAGACACTGTAAAAACCAAACCTTTGACAGTTTAATGTAAACAAGTGCTGGTGGAGTGAGGATGAACAGCAGGGTCCTCATGTTATCATCATGGCTGAGGCGCAGGTGAGATTCTCTTAATACATCCATCGACAGGATGACACAAATCAAGATCTTACCTTACCCAGTTTTGTACATGAGAAATATGAAGTTAGTTTGTTGTGAACACATATTCAGACATAGATTTGAAATGAAGTGGATTTTTTCCATTTCACAAAACCTTATTTTACATTTGTAAATATTGTAAAGCACATGTTGATAATATATGTGTTATTTTTATCTCCATATAAATCCCATTAATAATGTGCAAAGTTAAACTGAAGTTGTGTTGTGCACTATATATAATATATGCTATATTATTTCTGCACACACTCCACCTACAATACACTTTTCTCAAAGACAGCTGAGTGTCTGAGCCATTTGACAGACCTTCTAATACTAATCAAAACAAATGTTCCTCTCTATAAACAGTTACAGCTGCATGGAAAACAAACTGATTTGAAATGAGTTATGTTAACTCAGCATCAGCCACTGACACCATCAGGAAGACAGTTGGTAACACTGACAGCTTTTCACATCTTTAAATGCATTCTTCTTTCCTACACCACACAAATAATAATAAATAAATATCTGCCTTTTCATTTTCTATACCGAATTCACAGCACAAAGTACTCATACTGTAAGTACTCAACTCACTTTAGTTTGGCTTTCTGCCACTGCAGGACATTTGCAGCTAAGGTTCCTAGGTGTGATGCTTCCTTGATATTTCTTTTCTCAAATAGGACTTTGTAGAAGATTTTTTTACTGTGGAACAGCAATGAAACCTGTCATCACAGCCAAACCTACCAATAAAACAGAATCCACCAACCTTGTATCACCAAAAAGTCCATGTTTCAAGATGTTTCTCATGTGATATCTTTTAAATGTAAACATTTGTCACACATTTCAAAAGTTTGGCTTTCATTGTCATGTCAAAAATATGTTTACAATGTCGACAAGTATATAAAAAAAGGCAAACATGGGAATACAGGATTTCTGTATGACATGTGCTATCACCCTGACCCCTAACAGTTCAGTCAAGGGTGTGAAATGTGAACAGACTCATGAAATTACCCACAGACAAGTTCATACAGCTGTGTCACCGTCCATGACTGAGTGATTACATTTCTGCACTGATAGAAACCAAGACATCAACAGTAAAGCTTGTTTAAATGTAAAAGCTTGAACAAACATTCTGTGAACAGTGACCAGTGTGGTGTTTGGTTAGACAAACATTCCTTAGAGGCAGAAACCATAGGAAGGTTAGCTTCAACAGAGCCAAAAAGTCCTTGAAAACTGACTGAAACCAAAGTCACAGAGTGAGAGAGGACCTGGTACTTCTAACAGTTTCAGTTAAGTATTTAAATTAGCCAGCTACTGGTCTGTGTGGCCAAACAAATTAAATGGCTGCTTTTGTGGAGACAACTGGTGCTATAAGTGCATGATGGGATATCAGCAGCATGAACTGCAAGCTTTTAAAGCACAGGCTGAGAACACCACATTTGACAAACTATTATCACCTTATTAAGTTCTTACATCAAAAATGCAGTTGCTTATTTTCACATCCAGCAGACACAGAGCAATATTAGTTAACATTAGCGAAGTTTGTGACAGCACATCCAAAACAATTAGCTAAAAAAGTTTAACAATCTTTGCAGAATTTGGTGATAAATCTGTGTGGGTTTGTCAGCAACACCTTGCACATTCACCCATTATAATGTATAAAAAAATATAGTTTAATGAAGATTTAAAGAACTGGTGGATTGTTGTTGGTGGATTACATAATTTCAGATGTTTGTCTCCCGATGTTTTCTCTCATCACAAAGTGACAGAATTACATGTGACTAATTGTTGACTTTCCCAAGTCATGAATATTATCAGCATGAAGTCAGTGTCAGCTTCTTTTCTTTTACTTTGTACTTTAGTAAACTGTGACTCTGTCTCAATAAAAACAACAAACAACAAACATACAGTACCACTGCAGAAAGTACCACTGCAGAAAGGTTGCACACATTTATGTTCACTGCATCTGACATTTAGCCTACTTCATGGCTGGACTACTGGTACACAGTACATACAGTATAAACATCTTTTACATGGCAACCACACATGAATTGATGCAATGCACAGAAATGGCTTAAATAAGGTTGAGTATCCAAAAAAGGATAAAGCTGTTGACGTGAAAGCCTTGGCAGCGATGAAGCAGTGGAGATGTGTCGGAGAAAATCATTAAAACACTGGAATGACATTAATGCTTGGCTGTGAACAAAGCATTTCTTTATTCCCTTGGCAAGACATTAGGAAACTTGGAGATGTGCCATCTTCAACTAAGCATTCCTGTTTTCTTTCCATACATTCTCTCTGCTTGCTAATCAAATGCCCCTTATCAACATGTCACTAAATCAAAACTGCAGAGCAATGCTCCAGCCAGTTCAGAATATTTTATGCCATAGAAGACATAAACATACAACATAGAATCACAAAAGTATGGCATAAGCTGTCAGGGAAACCAGCCCTGATCTGCTGAATATGCCTGGTAAAAATAGCCCTGACTGCCATATACATCTTAAAAATCACATGACACACGCACACACACATAACCACACACACACACGTTTGTATAGCTATCTTAGTGAGGCTATTCATTGACATAATGCATTCCCTAGCCCATAACCCTAACCTTAACCATCACAACTAACCCCAACCCTTACCCTAAACTGAACCTAAACTCAATTCTAACCTTGATCCTAAAACCCTCAAACAGCCCTTTGAAGGTGTATCAGAAAGTGAGGACCAACCAAAATGTCTTCACTCTCCTAAAATGTCCTCACTTCCCAGGTCTAAAAATCAAATTAGTTCTCATAATGATAGCCATACAAGTACACACACACACACACACACACACACACACACACACACACACACACACACACACACACACACACATATGTATATTACATTTTGATTCCTCAGTGTTCTGTTGAACAAACGATAGGTTTAAATACTGCAAACTGTGGATTTATTAGAGTCACTTATCATGTTTCCCAGTTTCCAAGATAGAAACAGATGAATACAGCAGCTGTTGGAGTTTTCCAAAGTGAATGCACATATGATTCCAACATGAATTTGTACTTGGAAAAACAGCAGAAGCCAGAAGAAGTTGTAAGCTTTGGGTCAGTCTGATTTCTGTCAGTAAGTGGCAAAACAAACAAAACAAAACAAAAAAAGACAGTAATGCAGCTTTGTGTGCAAAGAAGGAATGTGGAGCTGGGGGCAGGAAGATGTATAAGAGCAGTAAAAGCTACAGACGAGCCTTGCCACTGATTTTGTCTCTCTGCAGGATGCATTGTGGTGTGTTAGTGCACTCTCACCCACTGCAGGTTGATGAGGTCACTTTGAGACAGGGGTTACTTTCCTTGAAAAGCTCTCTGACTGAACTCCATCCTCTTCTCTTCGCCTTTAAAAGGCCACATTCTTTCCACAGGCTCAGAAAAGGTAGGTTGAATATTGCACATCATGTCCGTATGCCTTGAGATTATCAATCAGTCATACTGGTTTCTCTTTTCCTCTGTCTCAGAGTTGTAGTCCCTGAGTCCTATGCTTTTATGGAGGTTAAGAAGGGAGTCTCTTAGCTGGATGGAAAGTCAGAAGAGAAACATGTCAGATATATTACAAGAGTATCAGTAAAGTAAGAGAACAGAATTCAATCCTCACTAATTGAAAGTACATTTGAATTTACATACATACATACATTTGACTACTGTTACATGTTCCCACCAGTATCCATATCTCACAACATACATCAGAACCCGTGAACTGAATCTGTCTCCTTAACAGCAGTCAGTGACTACTCTGTTTAAAAATTGAACAGCAATAGCTCCTCATGTTAGGGGGAGCCTCTCTCTTCCCTCTGGTGGTATAGTCATGCAGATGTCTGTCTCTGAGCTTTCTGTCTCCACTGCAATGCAATGGGTGTGAGTGGAATATTGATGCTCACAGCAACAACAAAATTAAATCTACACAATTTAAACCTGCATGAACTGATTTCCTGGCCACTTAGGGGCAGTGCAACAAGCTGTAAACAAAACATGGACATATTATTAGTTTATAAAGTTGATATGGTGAAAGCCTTAACAAACAGTTGCTGTTAGCCGGTTGTGTCTCTGGCCACCTGGTCAATGTAAGTCCAACATTCTTTTAGCTCTTTGGTGTCCACCAACTCCTGAGAAAAATATCTGGTTCTTTAGCTGTTAAATGCTCCACTATGTTCATCTGATAGTCTCTAAATGTGTCTGTCAGCTGTTGTGTGCTGTGCATGTAGTGTACAGTGGGTTTATCAAAGCTTTTTCACTCAAAACAGCTGGAAACCACGCTGATCAGAGCAGTGTGACTGAAGATGTGGGTTGTAAAACCAAAACAGTGAGCTGAAAGGGGCTCTGTAGAGCTGAGAGGAACTGCAGAGTTGGTGATAATTCTCTGTGGCTTAATCTCTACAAGCAACATCTTTCACATTACACACAGTCATCTAACACATTGTTCATATTAAAATATTGATTAGGAGATTCTTTCTGTAAACAACACTGGGTGATCTACAATGACAGATATAGCATAAAATAAAAAAACAAAACCACCTGTGTGGCTCCAGCACAGATAAGTGAGTAAATATGTGTTTTGTAATTTGGGTGAATCAACCCTTCATGATGAGTCTCAGACAGGCAGGACATAGTTGACCCCCTCTGTTCCTGAGTGATACAACTACATCTGGAGTGAGTCCCCTCTGTATCAAACATGCTAATTTTGTCACTCTGGACAATGAAATTATAGAACAAATCTGAGTGTTGCGACTACCTGAGTGTTACAAAGAAGGTTTTTTAATTTAGTAAGTAACCACAATGAAATAGGGACCAAATAAGCCTCCCCACATTCTTAACTTGCCCTCTGGTGTGTGGCGCTGATGTCAGTGTGTCAGTGTGTAAGTAAAGGGATAAATAGTTTCAATGTATCTAAACATTGTTAGTGTGTGGAACTTTAATGGAGGGAAAAGACACCATACGCCCAGGAGAAATAAATTCCTTTTGATGTTTTGTTTATTGCTGGAAACAGCCCTGCAGTCTTCCACACCATACATGTACAACTGCTCTGAGATCTGGTGACTCAAACAGCGACACTGTTTACATCATCCTCTTGCTCATCAAACCACTCAACTGCGTGTGTCTTTTGAATGGTGGATGCTGTTATTGTGAGAGAGACACTGCAGCTATTTTTCTAATTCTTTTATTATTGATCATTTCTTTAATAGCTCCTTAAAATGTTATTTTTAGCGTCATAAATGTCTTAAATAGAGTCATTTGGACACAAAGCCAGAGAGAACTTTATAAAAACTAAAAATGGAGCTAAAATAAAAAATAAATAAAATGGCGTTTGTTGTGGTACAAACTTGAGGAAGCATTTTGTGGTTCTGCACACTACCTGTGTTTGACCTGATGTCTCACCTCATCGAGCAGTAGCACTGATGATTTGATTATCTCCTTCCACTTCTGGAGCTCGTCATCATGGTAACGCTGCTGGGAGTCCAGGAGCTGCACCCACTCCAACTTGGTCTGAGGAATTTTGCTGATGAGACACAGTCATACAGATTTAATTAAAAAGCACACTAACATACACACACAGGATAATTAGTGACTCAGGTCACTTGCTGTTCTCCTGAAAAGTCATAACCCTTAAAGGTAGCTACATAAACAAACAATAGTAGTTGGATTTCACTTCTTTTTCTCATTCTTTACTCAAAATTGAAACTTCTGAAATACATCTATATATGTTCAAGAACATGAATAACAGGATAAATATATACACAGACCTAAAACCATGATTCCCTTTCTCCCTTCTCCACGTCCAAACATGTTAGTACCTTTCTTGTGGTCGTAATGTCTGTGCTGCAGTGAGACTCTGTGTGGCGTACTCCAGCATCCACAGCTTGTAGAACAGCATCACATTGAGAAATACCAGTAGTATCAGGCTGCAGAGAGATACAGAGAGAAAACACAGAACCTCAACTAGTACATCACTTAATGCCATTTACTGGAATGAATCAGGGTCATGGCTGAAATGAGAATACCTTATACAGATCCTATTTGATGCAATTGAAGACGAGGACAGAGAAAAACAGGTAGATTACAACAGAGTAAAACAACACAAAAACAAAAGAACACAGATAGAAAGAAGTGCACATCCTCAAATATTCCCTGGTATATCAATCTATGAAATTGTATCAGATGTGTTAGTGATAAAAACAAAAACAGCTGACTGCAGGTGCTGATATAAAATGTCAGAAGAACTGACTTTATCTTAGTGGAGGTAACATTAATCAAACAACAGAATCTTAATGGAGAACAATTCAGATAATCGATAAATCATTGAGGTCATTTATCAAATTGAAAATGTTAAACATTCTCTTTTCCCAGCTTGTCAATCATGAGGATTTGTAGCTTTTCTCTGTTTTATATCATCGTTAACGAAAACAAGACATTTGAGGATGTTTCCTTGGACACTGGAAATGTTGATGGGCATTATTTTATTAGGGCAAAACAATTGATTTACTCTTGAAAAAACAATAAACATAAACTCTATTTGAAGGCATACTCTTGGATTTTAGTGAGTAAATTGATGGTAAGAGCACAGCCTGTCAAGGCTGCTTGATTTGCTGATTGCTAAACAGAGTAAATTACTAGCTGATGTTTGAAGTTGAGTGAGGATGCAGTAGCCAGAGTCTATTGCAATGCAGGGAGTAATGGCAATCTAGTGCTTCCATCACTCACACAAGGCTGATGAGAAGCAGCAGTTTGGAGAAGTTGTAAAGTGCAAGGCCTCCTGGAGCATCAGGAATGTGTCTGGTCTGTGTGGAACCTGCAGTAGTGCAAGAAACAGAAAAAAGGAACTGTGACACAATTTCCAAAATTATTTTACTGTTCAGGTGTTATATGTTGACTTTTGTCTTTCTCAAAGTTACAGTGAAACTACATTTCCCATAAATCCTAAAATTTAGATGCTGTTGTTCACTGCCAGTCCTACAGTATTTCACTGACCACAGACCAGGAGCTGGCTGACCTGCCACATGTTTGATGTGGTGAATGTCTGACTCATCCTCAGGTGTGGAGACGGGGCTCAAGGCCTCCTCAATGTTCCCTGCCGGCCTCAGGTGATGGACCAGCGTCTGTTTCCTCCTGTGGCTGGTGCCTGTCCTTAGAGCCTTGCTCTTGGGTGACTGACTGTGGGGCTCCATCAACACCACATCCAACTTATTCAGCTCCAACTCTAGACAGGAGTAAACCAGAGAGAGAGCAATGGGACTTTTGAGAATTTAGAGGTTGAAGTGAGAGTTGGTCACCCTATTTGGTTTCTTTGGTTTTGTTTACTTACATGTAGTGAAGACTTCAAACTGAGTGATCACTTCGTATTCTTTATTTACTGTAAATCTCCAATGATTGCTTTTCAAGTGATGGTAAAATTATAGTTTACATAGAAATAAGGAAATTGAAGTACTGCATAAACTTTACTTTTCTACATGTTATTCTCATAATTGTAGCCATTCTGACTATGGGTCATACTGAATTTGCACTTGCCACCTCCAATGTAGATTTGAGAAATTGACTGGCAAAACAATGTATATATTGGGTTAAGCAGCATGAGCCTCCAACAGCTGTCCAAATAGGCTTTAATTGCACATAAATCTCTTCATAGGCTGCTCTCTGGGTCAGACTGGCTGCAATTGTGAGAATAGGATTCAGGTTGAAAAACACTGGAATTTTCCTTACATATACTGTAATGTGTAAATAAATAGTCTACAAAGTTTTAGTTGATTCAGAATAATGATCAAATGGATTTTGTGACCATGTTTGGAGAGGAGTTAGTACAGTTTTTTCTGATTTCTTCATAGTTACACTGTGTAACATTGAACTTTTTGTTGTGTAGTGCTAACCTAAGTTTCTGAAGTACTCATCCAGGCCACTCCAAAAGTTCCTCTCAATGAAGCCCTTCACAATCCCCCATGGTTGCTTCCTGTAACGAAGCTCCGTTGACACCCTGAAGGACACACACATGCACAGAAAAACCACTCACTGATTTTCATAATAAATTTAAAGGGGACCTATTATGCTCATTTCCAGCTCTATATTTTTATTCTGGGACTCCACAAGAGTAGCTTTGCATTATTCACAGTTCAAAAAATTCCTTATTTATTTTATACTGGCCCTGAGGTCAGCCTCTGTCTCTTTCCAGGCCGTTTTAGCTCCTGTCTCTTTAAGCCCAGAATTTACAGGAAGTGAAATGTTTTCCTCACTGAATTAGCTGATCTTTGTTAGTGGTGCTAAAAACCGGTCGAGATATGTGGAGCTGTTTGTTGAATGGATCAGTTATGATAACGCAGGGAGGAATAGTACATGCAGAAACAGCCACAGTGATGATGATGTTTAATGAAGATTTTATATCCTGATGATTTTATTCCCTTAGATTTAGATTTGTTTTGTTGTGAAATGTATAGTGGTTGACGGAGGCAGCTAGCTGTGCATATCTGTTTAAACAAATCTGCGTCATTCAATCTTAGGTATTGTTTTTAGTGAAAATTCCCAGCCTTTTGACTTTGCAATGACTGTTGTCATGATTCATGTGACACTGTTTGTGAAGTACTCAAGAGCAAGAGGATGCAGCACGTTTGGAATGACAGAGACCAACACAGGAATTTGTTTAAAATCAGTACACTCCTGTGACAGAGTTAAATTGAATTACTTCAGTGTTTCGTTTTTTGACTAAATATATGTTTGAACTCATCAAACCTTTGCTGTTTTCATTTTTTCCCATTCTTGTTGCTAAGCGCTCATTGAGATGTTTTAAGTCAGTGGTTTTAAGAGCTTAGGTTTGGTTTTCATGCAGTTAAAACAGAGGTACACTTCTTTCTAGTACTCTTTATGCTGGTAATAAAACACAAAGGAGAGTGAAATATTGCCCCCAATACCTCAGGCGACACTTGTTCTTGGACACTCTGGTGAGCATGTAGCGGTTGAGAGTGTAGAAGTAGTCATGGTAGGGCACGTCATGGGCGATCACCTCTGCATCAATGATGTAGCACTCGTTCTCCTGGCTCGCCTTATATAGAGTCTGAACACACAACAGCATTCAATCAGTTGCAACTTTCTGCTAAAAATTATTCAAGTGAGAATTTAGAGGAACAGTAGGCTACTCTAACTATACTCAAATAAGTAAAAAAATTATTCATTCATACTAAATTAAGCCTTTTTAGAGCTGTGGCTCATGAAATGTCCATCAACCTGCGTTTCAGTGACTGTGGCTGTCTTGGGCGCCAGAGGATTATTCAGAGCAATGGTGTACATGATCTCTCTGGTCTGGTTCCCATCCTGCTCTTTCTTCCATGGTTGATATACCACATCTGCAAGACAAAATATGAAAAGAAACTTAAACTTAATAGTCTGTGGAGTTCATTGCTTCCCATATTTTGCACCTCAAATGCCTTAAAATACATATTGCATGGGGCTAAACACAATTTTCAGCGGTGCCACTTTTCTTCCATTTTACCTGCACAAAACCTTGGTGTGGCCCTTTAATAAATAAAGAGAAGAACCTTTGTAAATCTACCTCCAAAATGTCTTGGTGAGAAACACTGCATGTAAGCAGAACTTTTGTTTGTTCACAAAACCCAGAGGGCATTTTTCAGGACAATAATATGCATTCAGCCATTGTCCTTGTGTAACTATCCTTGCCTCAAGCCTGAGATACAGCAGATAAATGTAACTATGTATTAAACCTTCAATTTCAAATGGACATGATTAACAGTTTCAAGATGACACACGATTGTGTTTATAGTTTTATCCATCATAGACAGCAGCAGTACTGGCTTCCTAACCATTCAGTGTTTAAATAGTTAAACACTCCCCTCTCCAACATTACATTTGATTAAGATTCTGTGTTTGCCTCGTTACAGTGAGTAAGAGGTTAATCACTGCAGATCATGTTGGAGCTCAACATGTCACTTCATCTATTAAATAACTGAAAAATAGTATTGCTCTCGCCACATTACAGAATTTATTATATACAGTAGGTAGGGACCATGGTGTTAAATATGGGATTTGTGCTGCACAAATACAGATAGGACACGTCAAAACGAAAACACCATGCTGGCACGATGTAAAGATGTGGTCATTCTCTTAATAATCTCAAATTAAATATATCTAAATGTTGAAAACAGTCTGGGGTATTAACTGATAAACAGAAAGAATGACATAAGACACCCAAAGTCCTGTCTATCCATTATAAAATCAGTGACAAATCCTCTGACATTATGAACAAAGATACATTATGAACTCTGAACACTTCTCTGTGCTCATCAGTTTGCTCCACTTTACTTTGACTTTATTGGACTGATGGCCTCATTCTCTCTTGATTCAATAGTGTGACACTTGTTAAGCTGCACTGTATTTGAAACAGAGAGAATTAATTATCCCACCAGGAAGTAAAACACAAAAGAGAAAATGCACTGAGGAGGATAAGAAACATCCATTTCTACAGAGCATCATCATAGGGAGGAGACAGGAGGTGAATGTACTATAATGAGTTTACCTGAGAACCGCCTCTGTTCCCGAAATTCCCTCATGAACTCAGACTCAGTGAAGAGTAAGTCATACATCTTGTCCACACCAAACTTGTACACCCCGTTGATGTATTGCCTGCCACTCAGGTCCTTGTGGAAAGCCTGCACCTCTCCTGCACAAAAGAGTATTTCTGTGTGTGAGTGTGTGTTGTGGGGTGAAACTTGCACTGATAAACCACACAAAAAACAAGGGCGATCAACATGTACACTTAAGGTTCTATGGAGAGGGACAACTGCATATTCAATTAAATATCCAAATGTATCTTTGTATGTGACAGGGTGATATAATACACACACCTTCATCGTGCGTCTCAGATGAGTCACTGAGCTCGGTGGGGAGGTCCTCGTTGTCGTTGAGGTCCAGTGAAGGTGAAAGGGCGTGGCTGCTATGCTGGTTGCTGTGGCTCTCAGGCACGGGAAGGGTGAGGAGGTCTGTGTCAGGGAGAGGGCTGGATACATCCTCCACAGGGGGCAGGTCATACTGCTGGAGCAGGAGGAAAAAACACTGGACAGTCAAAACAAGGATCTCCATTGTTTAAAGGGGTGTTCCAGAGATTCAGTATTCCACTCCCACAAAGTTTTAGAAAATTTAAAAAAAAGTATGGATCAATAATTGAAGCAGCAGAGCAGCAATATCCTGACTTATAGTCCGTGGTATGAGTAAAGCTCCAAAAACACCAGATACTACATTCCCCATAATGCAGCCCATAGCATCTTATCATTAAAGGACGGGTTCACAGTTTTATCAAGTCAGGTGCTAAAATGAACAGTGAAACATGTTTTTCTTGCTGTAATCATTCCTCCTGTTCATACCAACCATTAGAAGATCCCTTCATAATGCACTTACAATGGAAGTGGTGGGGGTCAAAATCCACAGTCCTCCTTCTGTGCAAAAATGTATTTAAAAGTTTATCTGAAGCTTATATGAAGCTTCAGCCGTTCAAATGATACAAATCACGTAGATATCTTTCAACGTTGTTGTTACTATACTTCCACCGCAGCTCAACAGGGAAACACTGTCCGAGGAAACACAAAGAGGGAATTTGATGCTAAAAAGACTGTAAATGTGGCAGATATCAACTTGATATGACTAACTAAGACTGCTGAAGACTCATATAAGCTTCACATCAACTTTCAAATGACTGTGTGGACACACTGTGGATTTTGGCCTCCATCATTTGCATTGAAAGCACATTTGAAGGGGATCTTTTAATAACCAGTGTGAACAGGAGGAATGGTTACAACAAAGAAAACCTCTTTCACTGTTCATATGGGCACCTGACTGTTGTTTTAAGACACACTTGAAAGGTTATGAACAGTTGAATATGTGTAATACTTGTAATATATGTGTGCACATCAAGCTCATTTTAAATTTGTATATCTCTTTGCACAAATTTGCACTGCTAGATGCAGTGTAGCAAATTTAAATAATATTTGAGGGGCAATTTTTGCCCTTGACAAAAATTGGGGCATTTACAAAATTTTAGGGACACTTTTAAAAAATAGTAATTAATGCTTAAAGTTGCTGTTTTTAATGTGAAATGAGCCCAGATTAAAATGCATACAGTAAGCACCACCTTGTGCCAGTATGAGTAAATAAAAAGCATACTATTGCTGTTCCAAAGAGAAATGTGTAATCATCTGTATGTGTATAGATACCATCTGTATGTGTGAGAGAGAGCAGGAGACAATTCTAAATATTTAGGCTTTTATTTATTTCCTAATATCCTTCACATATGTATAATGCATTAGTTTATGGTCTTTTTTAAAACATTCTTTAGAAACTGTGGATGGTCAATTTGAAATATTCGAGGAAATGAGAGGCAGTGTTTCACAACTGCAAGCCGGTAATTTTACAAAAAACAACATTAACAGAATTGTATTCATGTAACAACAGTGCAAATTGCTAAATAGTCATTAAACAATAAACTTCAAATATTCATATTATACATGGTTTTCACTGTCAGAGTTAGACTCTGTCATCTATTTCCATTGTTGCTGCTGTTAGTGCAGCGGATTTAGAGGCTTGGTTCTTTTCCCATGCAGCTTCATTGCTGGGAGCCTTTGTTTTTTCCCCCTAAATTAGCTCTTTCCTGCAGCCTCTCCTATCCCAACAGCATCATCTTCTTGTGGTCCCACCTGAGAGATGTCCATCATAGTCTTTAACCTGTACCAGTTTGAGGTCTTTTTTAAAAATCCTCTTTAGAAACTGTGGAAGTTGTATTAAAATATTTGGGAAAATAAAAGTATAGTTTCACAACTGTAAATGCAAACCAGAAACCTTACAAACAGCATTAAACAATACACTATTCAACAAGTCAGTCACAGCAACCAGACATACTTCATGAGCTACTCAAGTGGATTTCATATTGTACATGGATTTCACTGTTAGATTCAGACTCTGTCATTTATTTCCATTGCTGCTGCTGTTGGTGCAGCTGATTTAGAGGGCTGTGCCTGTTGCACATATGGTTTTGTTGTTGGGCGCCTTTGTCTTTGTCCACTTTTGAACCAGTTCTTTACTGCAGCCTCCATTATCCCAACAGCATCTTCTTCTTGTGGTCCATCCAGAGAGATGTACATGAGGTTTTCTACTGTGAGTTTTGAGGTTAATTCTCCAGTCTGTCTTTACACGGTTCAGAAGAGAGCAAGCTCTCCTAACTTTTGATGTGGACACTGAAAAGACCTGAATGATCTTGATTACATGAAGCAAGTTATGAAAATGCTCAGACTAGATATGGGAGATCTGAGGCCACAGTTCTCCCTATTTAAAACTCCTGTAGTTTCTTCTAATTACTTTCTTGAGACATGCCCATTCAGGCATTACACATTCAGTAACACATCCATTGGCAATGAGCTCCTCCTTGAAGTGTTCCAGCAGCAGTGGTACCTCTTCATTGCCGTAAGTAGCTAAATCATCATCAGCCTCAAGCCAGAGCTTTGAGTCAAACTTCAGCATTAGTCTCTTAGTTTCTGTCCATCATGCTTTGCCATGTCTCTCAAAACTTGTTCTGTGATACTGACTGCCTCCACAGCTGCTGGCAGAGATACCATCCTTTCCAGCTTGGTCAAAACATCAACGTAGAGGCCCATGTGTAGAAGGAAATTGTGAGACCCAATTTTATTAATCCAGCTTCTCACTTTTGCAGCATCACATTTTTTTATATCCTGGCACTGGTCACTTCCAATTTCACTCAAATGGGTAATTACAGCTGGGATATTGGCCTCCAGTGACTTAAGTGCTCTTCTATGATGGTCCAACCATCAAACCCCATCAAGTCTTGTAGGTGTCATCGCGCTTTGCTTGAGAAGGTCTGCCATTAGGTCCACCTCCCTCAGTCATTTCCCTGATCCTCCATAAAAAGCCGTATAGAAAGACAAGAAACCATCAACCTCTTGACTGAAATAAGTGCCCTGGAATGCATTCTTGCATGCAAGTTTCAAACGATGAGCCACACAGTGAATGCCCATCAGCAGTTGGAAGTTAAGCTGGTATGAGCCACAGAAGTTAGGCAGAAATTACTTGGAAATTAGGCTGCAACAACTCACTTCAATTAAGGGGTCCACTCAGTAGAAATTAGACAGAAACTAGTTGGAAGTCAAGCTGGTATGATCCACAGAAGTTAGGCAGAAATTACTTGGAAATTAGGCAGCAACAACTCACTTATTTACCATGAAATTTGAGGTAAATGCTGGGGTAATTTTGTGGTAATTTCAAGAAAATTTAAAATAACTTACTTGCTAATTATCACCTAATTACCATGAAATTTGAGGTAAATTTTGGGGTAATTTCAAAGAAATTTCAAAGAAGTTACTTTCTAATTACCGCAGCAGGTATGGATATTGTCACACAGCACATTTCTTCAAATTGTTTAAGTTAGTTATAAAGTTGTGAAAAAGGCATGCATCTTTCCACCACAAGGTACATGATAATGACGATATGATACACTTAATACATTTTCCTCCCTTCTGTAACAAGCAGCCAATAAGGTGTGTTTAATGTTAAATTATTGCTAAATTGCTGCTAAATTAGTGCCAAATTAACCTGAGTTTCTAGCCTCAAACTGATCTGCATTAACTATAGTCAGCATTGATGTTGTCATTGTGTTTGTGTTATTAACGTCAGGCATTAAAGTAACACCTAATGTAAGATTACAACAGTAAGCATACATATTTTCTTTCTTTGTATTTTATGTTATGTTTGTCTAACAGGTGAATATATGTATAAGGACGGTGAATGAAGCTACATTTACATGAATGTTGAATGTTAACAATGTTAATAATGTCATTATATATTTAGGCAAATAGTTAAGTTCAAGCAATTTTTTAGTGTATTTCCAGTATTTTTGGAGGGAGGGAAGGGATGAGGGAATGTTAACTGTTAAAATCTTTTATAAACCAGCGTCTAATACACGTTATCTAAAGCTTGTGTTGCTTTTTAGAATTGTGGTTTAAATGCATGTCGTCTTCCAAACCTCAAGTTTGTTTTAAATGTAGTCATTCCATTTATTTAATTACAGTGGAAATCACTTATAATGATCACATCCGTCCTGGTCAAATTGATCTTTATAAACAGATGATTATTATAACTGATTTTTTTTTCTTAATTTCTCATGCAGATTACCATCTAATTGATATTTGTATATTTATTACATGAATATAACCTAATGAAACGGGCAACTTCGCTATTCAATAAATTTTATTGAGCTGCAGGGGCGCCACAGTGAGAAAGTTGAAACAGAATCAACTTTTGGAGAAATGCAACCTGTAACGCTGTACAACCCTACCATGAGGGAAGACAAAACATTACTAGGAAGAGGGGTGGACATTTCTCTTTTTTTGATCACGTTAAAAAGTAAAGTTAGGCTTTGCTGACGGCTTCCCACCTCATTTTAAAAAAGACTAGAGAGGAAGAGAAAGAGAAGCAGTGGTCGAGAGAGCTAGAGAGTGCTTGAGGAGAGAAAGCAGTGGAAGCAAGAAAGCTGATGAATGAGAGGAATAAAACATTATTTTCTGATTGTTTCATGGTGGTTACAAATAAACACCCACACCCCACATCTCCACACAAACCTGCAGAGGTGTGCCACATGCTGATAATGGTTCTGCAGCCACTAAATACACATCATACGTGTACTATGGGAGTAACGTAAAAAGAAAATAGAATTTCCGTGGTTTTAATTTTTTTCCCCATATGTTTTCATGTACGAAAAGACCCACAATGAACATTGTAAGCAGACTACTTAATTATTATAAGCAAATTATTTAAACAGCATTTGTATAGGAATTATTCTGTCCTGTGCTTTTTGATCCATATAAGCAGTTGATAACTGCAACCGTGATCACTATAAGCAGTTTCCACTGTATTTGCAAAAATAGCCTTTCATGAATTTTGGCCCCTGCCCCTCTAATGTCCTCTGCATGTCCCTAGATACAGTATGTTTGGCTATTTAGCTGCATGTCCACTGTGTGAGTACAGTATCAGTTCTTCATTTGTTCTTTGCACTGTGGGTAAATACACTGCAAGCTCCAAAAACTTGTATGTTTGAACATAATTAGCCAATAAATTTAATTCAGATTCTTAAACAGTAATTTAATGACAGCATGTGGTTTGAACTCTCAGTACAGGAGTTCCTAACTAACAAAGTGTGTGAACTCCTGCAGTTAGCACAGTTCAGTGGTTGTCCAACCTACTCACAGGGACTGGAGAGTCAGTGCTGGTTAGTTCTGGCAGAGCGTTGTTGGGGAAGGCTTTGTGGGGCAGCACAGGGCTGACGTCAGGCTTGGCCTCAGTGTTCTTGGTGAGGGTGTTGCTGGTGTCATTGTTGTGCTCATTGCTGTCCTCCACGGGCAGCTCTTCACAGTACCTGCACCATGGAGACGGACAGCAGCTGTAGGTCAAGGTTACCAGCTTGCTGCATACTGCCCGCACTGGGCTACACACATGCATGTGCAAGGGTGTGATGCAGGTGGTCATGGTATTGAGAGTTTTGGCTGTAATTTAAACATTTCCTCTGTTTTCACGACTGATTTTCATGTAAGATGTACACTGAATATTTGGATCCCTGATAAGTACCCAACTTACCTGTTCATCACTACATCACTCTTCAATGTTGAAGGCTTTCCTTATATGGTGTTTTATTTTTCACCCTGTGCAGGGTTGTAGAAAAGTACAAACGCACATAACCTCTGTTTTTATTTACAGAATATTTGATCAACCTTTTAGCCTACCATTAATTTTCATAATGTAAAGTCATAAAGCTTGATTTTTTGTGAACTTGCAGCTTGAAATTGAACTTAATTAAGAATTTAAAAGAAGAAGAAATAATTAATTTGAATTATTAAGTGGCACTTTCGTTCTTTAACTTTCTGCCAACAGTTTTCAGGTATATCACCATTTAAATGGTTATACATAAAGTTTACAAGGGATAATGCCCAATGAGGTGTCCATTATCAGGATTTAATGGACAATGAGGAGGCCAGAATGTTGCCACTGCAGAGTCCATTAATTCCTGATTATAAACACCTCAAAGGGCATTATCCTGCTTATACCATGGTCACTTGCCAATGAAAAAAAGGCCATTAATTCATATTTTCATGCATTTTGTAATCAAAATCTAAAGTTTTTCATAAGCCATATTTCAGTTTCCCTGGTAACACTTGAAGGTTTGACTAATACCTACAATCATTACCATCCCATAAGGTTCTTATGCAATGGAAACATTGTTCACTACTCCAGTAAATAGGAAGTAGATACAACTTATATAATAAGTTGTGTCTACTTCTAGTCCACTCAGCTCATAGAACCCTTTGGCTCAGCTATGAGCCAGAAAAATAACGTTATGCTCGCAAGATTCAAAGTCAACAAGACTAGCTGGCTATCCAGCCATGTCATTTTCCCCAAATCAATATCAAATTTTCACAAACAAATTATAGGCCATGAAGTAGTGAGTTGAACAGCGTATAGGATGTGAGATGATCACTTTAAAGTATCAGTAAGTTCAGAGAAGCAGTGTTCTGCTTGCAGTTTGTGTGTTACAGTCGACTTCCATTGGTGTTCAGAGGATGAGGAACTGAAGGACTACACTCAGTGTTGTAAATAAGATATTCAGATTTTTTATTTCATTTACTTTTTATCTAATGTCGAGGTGTCAGCATGTCTTTTTAAATAATACTCCCGGTGTGAACTTGTGCCGTTTCTCCCTTTTCTTTTCAATTTCTCTTTCTTCAGCTGCATCTCAGTCATCAAAGTTGTCATATTTTCCAAATAGGTTAAAAGAAATATTGAAGTCACTCATTGTGATAATTAGATATTAGCCTGTTAATGTGTTGCAATAAATTGTAAACAGAGGCTTTGTCTGCGTCCCTGTTGCTATGGTTACTCATTTTAGCCAGCACATTAATTTAGAACAATGAACAGCCAGTGGCTGTGTTCGAAATCGCATACTAACATACTATTCATACTAAGTATGACGTCAAATTGAGTATGTGGTGCATTCCAACTGCATAGTATGTGGATTTTGTGTACGTGAGAAATACCCGGATGTATACTACATTCAGAATTGAGTATTCACCCAGGCCATGGTATAAAGTTAATAATGACTTAATTGATTATAACTGTATTATTGTTCAGGTGAAAGTAAGGAAGAAAACCATCATGCCAGACATGGAGACATTGTTATGGTACACAAACAAAAACATGGTACACACTACAAATATTTTTCACCATAAGTAAGGAAAGTGTATCATGAAATGGAACACATGATGAATGCACCTTGAGTGCTTTAAACTCACCCCATGGTGTTGAAGTCTTCATCAGGAGGGACGTAGTCCTCATCATCACTGGTCAGGCCAAGTTCATTACCATAACACTGATGGACAAAGTGCCATAGCTCTTTTGGACATAATGGCTAAGTCAGTGGAGAGAGGAAACCAGAGAAAAGCAGAGTGATCAAATGTGTGGTGGACAGAATAGGAGAGAAAAGAAAGATATAACAAGCATCAGAGGCTTATCATACCAAAACTTGGGTGGCAGATAAGAATTAGATATTTTAAACTAGTAATCTCAATTTATGATGAGAAATATAAGGCACCCGCCACTGTTATCTACATTCCAAAGGAGAAACTGCACTAAAGAAGCTAACAGAAGAGTTATTTTATGAAGACAAGAAGAAAAGATAAATGATCCTTGTTGGAAACATTAATATATCTGTTAAACTGTATGTTGTTGTTGTTGTCGTTGTTGTTTGCCAGTGTTTGTAGGCTAGAAAAGCTAGCAAAGTAAATAGTCAGCCTAGCTCCCCTTGGAGTAAACAAGTAGTCACCATGGAAACCGGTAAGCAGCAGCTAAGCACAGCACGGTTCTCAGAGCGGGGAGCAGGGAGATTGGGTACCCTGCTAAATGTAAGGACAGCTAAGCAGAGACACAAAGAGAAGACACACCCAACAAAAAGAAGGAGGAAGAAGAACAATTTCATATTCTTCACTGATTCCATCTACATCTGGAAAGATACTCTGCAGCAATTATGCATACGTATCCAGTATTGGCATCAGTTCAGGAGGCAGATTAAAGATCTGTAAAGATGAACACCTTGACAAGGATGACCCTCTGCTTATCATCACATACTACACCAAAGGAAAGGTCATGGTCCAAGGGAATGAAGCCAACCCGGTGTCATTCCCTTGTTGAAAGCCGAGGTGGACACCAAGAAGATCAATGTCCCCTCTGACAGTGAAGATGATGAGAGCCCAGTAGAGAAGCCCACCACCTTTTCCGTCCTTGCCCCTCCCACACCTGCCAGCTCCTCCAACCAGCTGAAGGAGAGTATGGCCCTGCTGGAGCTGGACTTTTCTGACCCAGGCCAGACTGACAAACAACACTTTGCAGCAGCTTTAAGAGGCGCTCCAGCAGCTCAAGACAGGCAACCAGGCCATGGCATCTGACCTCAGAGGATGTCTAGAGGCACTCAAACAGGAGAACAGCGTGCTCCGTGCTCAGTTAGCCAAAGTGAAGTATTATGCTGAAAACAGAGAAATGAGCTTCACCAGGCAAGTCCAACACCTGACAGACCAACTTTCATCAGTCCCCAAAATGACAAGTACAGAGACACAGACTCTCCGTGCCAGTGTCCAAAACCCCTGCCTTGTCTCTGTCCCCACCCTCTCTGCTTTGTCACCCAGCCAAACAACACCTTGGCACCTCCTGATACATCTACATAGCCAGCTGCCAACAGCCAGCCTTGCCCATCCCAGCTTCCCTCCACTCAGCCTGAAGAGCAAGCCCCACAAGTGGCTACCATTGGCATCTGGACCACGTCTACACAGAGAGAGGGTGAGGATATTTGCAAAGACCCTCAAAGACACAGCGCTGGGACGCAGGCCTTCCACCCCCTACTCTATTAAGAGTTTTAGAGGCCATTCCAGACCTAGGCTTGGGCAATATCAATGTATTACGGTATACCAGGGTATTTAGAAATCCCTAAGGAAAAAATACAGATGCTCCTCTAGACAATTACATGTTCACAAAAACCAAATATTCTTTTTGAATAGATAGGTTGCGCTCTCCATCACTTTCATCAAAACACCAAATGAGGGAATATCTTTTTGAGGAATGGTGTTCATCCCTCCAGAAGAGTTCCAGACACTTGTAGAATCAATGCCAAAGCTGCGGAACACCATTCTTCTCTCTCATTTGGTGTTTTGATGATGGTGGTGGAGAGTGCTGTCTAACACGTCAGTCCAAAATCTCCCATAGGTGTTCAAATGGGTTGAGATCTGGTGACTGTGAAGGCCATAGCATATAATTCACATCATTTTCAAACTCATCAAACCATTCAGTGACTCCTCCTGCCCTGTCAAGTGGGGCATCGTCACCCTGGAAGAAACCACACCCATCAGGATAGAAATGTTTCATCATAGGATAAAGGTGATGACTCAGAACAACTTTGTATCGATTTGCAGTGACTCTTCCCTCTAAGGGGACAAGTGGACCCAAACCATGCCAGCAAAATGCCCCCCACAGCATAACAGAGCCACCAGATTCCCTCATTGTAAGGGTCAAGCATTCAGACCTGGACCAGTTTTTCCTTTAATTTGTCACACAAAAACATTGCCAATGAAACAAACTAGCCTTATGCATTTAAGCAAATATAAATGTACAATTAGGAACAAAAAACAAAATTATACCCACATGAAACTTGAAGATATTGAGAACGCCATTAATCAAAATCAGTTCTGGGATATGTGGAAAAAACTTGAACACAAAGGAACCACAAGTGTTACCCATCCAAAATGATGACATCTGGAGAGCACATTTTGAAAATCTACAAAGACATACCAATAAATTTAATTAATTCAGATCAATGTATTATAAAAGAAAAACTCCAAATATTAAAATAAACAATTAAACACAGCCGAAACCCCCTTGATTTCCCATTACTTGACAAGAATTGACCACACAGACAAAATCTCTCTGGTCAAGGAAAGCCTGTGATCCAGACACCCTTAAAATGAAATGCTCAAATGCAGAGTACAGTACTTTTGTCAGATTACAGCTTGATTCATTTGGTGGAACTGGCATGTATACACCTGGTTCTACAATTAAGGTTGTGAAGTCTTTCGAAGTTAAAAAACCTATGGTGTTCTACCTGTTCTCTCAATGAAATATCTAAAAAAAACATTCCATTAATATATTTCTCATATCTGAGAGAGTCTTTCATTTGAACAAGTATCAGCCCACTTTGACAAGCATGTTTCAGTTTTAACTCAATTAAACATTGTAATTTGAGTGCACCTGCTGGTTTAAATCTCTGCACAAAGGCTCATTACATTCACTGATTTTGGACACAAAATTCTGTGGTACTCTTTTTAAAAATGTGTTCAAAAACATCTTGGGTGTGCTAATATCTGAAATTTAAACATGCAGTTTATCTACCTGATTATAATTCTACCACCCAGGAAGCAAGATGATGGCAGATCTAACACAATTCTGTTAAAGTAAATGTAATCAACATCAGCTCTATGGTTAGACAATGTCAATGTAGTGTTATGACCTGGCTCTTAGGCTATGACAAATAAGGGAAGTACAAAGAGTTCTACTCAAAATCAGTCAATTATATTTATTTTTGTAAGAAATTGCAATAAAATATTAATCTAATATGGGAAATGGTCAGTCAGTAGATCAGTGGTGTAGGTGAGTGGACATGTGAATGCGTAGTGTTGTAAGGTGTAAACTAAAGTGCAACACAAACAAACAAACAAAAGAAAACGTGGTGCAAGGGGGAAAGACAGTGATAAAGTGAGAGAGCATGGAATGAGGATGGCTGATCCTAAATGCATTGTGGTTGGACTGGTCTGGTGCACCCAGTTGCACTAATACAGTCTCTTCCTACCGGGACCTGAAGGGAAAAACACACAATCACAGCAGCCCAGGGCAAGACAAAAACCTAAGGGCCATGGCACAGCCAGAGGGCAGTTACAGTAGTCAGTCTCACCTTTTCTAGGAGAGCATTCTGCCACAGTCTGAACATCATCATGTATGTCCGGTCCCTCGCCCCAAATGAGGTGAAAAAGTGCTGAGAGAGGAACAAAGTTAACAATAAGATGAAGGATGGATTCATGAGTCAAAAATAGACTTTTTAAAGGACATTTGTATTCTAAATGGTTATCGTCATCAAAAGCAGTTTACGGTTCTCTATAATATTATAGGGCTAAATACATATTTAAGTGGTTTTGTTAAATGAAAATAAAATAGAGCCAATGACAAATTAATTAACTAACTAAACTAATGAATAAATTAAATGAAAATCAATCAAGATGTTTCCTCTGGATTTGACACATTTAGGTTTTTATGCTTTTAACTGGATGTGTCATTTCAGCCCATGTGCCAGGCACTCTGCTTTTTAATTCAATACTAAGCACCACATGATGCAGTATACTTAGAAGATTAACATTTAAATTAACTGCTCAGTTTATACAGTAGTGTACTGTATATGAAAGGCAGAGGTGTAGAGTTGTCTACCTTCTCATTGTCAGTGCACAACTGGATGGCGTTGGGGATGAGACGGGCTGTCTTTTCCTTAGTCATGGAGCAGATGTCCTTTAATCGAACCATGAGCTTGAAAGTTGAGAGAAAACGAGGTCACTTCAGGAGTTGATGATCTTTTACCATTTAAAATGCTCATGTGTGGGAAAGGAGCATTCATAGGATAAACAACATCAGTCACAAAGTCTGCTAGTATGTACAGTACTTTATATGAAAAGCAACTTAATAAGACTACAAGGGATACACAGTAGGAATTTTCCAGTTACTGTCCTCACCAGGGTTTCCCATCGGAAGATGTTGCTATAGAAACAAATCCAGTTCTCTGAGAGGTAGAGGCGTCCCTGCAGAAGGATGTCCCGCTGCAGGGCACAGGAATAGTCTGGAAGAAGTTGAAGGTCAAGAACTGACAACTTTGTCTGGAAATGGTGTAAAATAGTGCTGTCACAAGTCCACAGCATTCCATAGCAAGAGACAATGTTAATTACAAAAAAGATCATGTGGAAAGGATAATAGCGGGACTGCCCTAAATGTGATCAACAATTTAGGAATATATTTCATATTTGCTCTGCTATTAAAATATATTTTCACACTGAAGATGAGTGCGTGTGTATCAGTGTGGTGTAGACTCACCCACAATGAGGCGCTCAGTATCTGGCAGCTGCTTAAAAAGCTTCCTGAAGTCCTCATTGCGCTGCTTGTAGGTGGGACTCAATACCTGCAGAGGACGCACAATGACAGTAAACATTACTGTCATCATTTACTGTCATTGTAAGACAGTGTTTACATGCATACAAAACACACATTAAAAATCATTTTTCATGCTGGCCAGAGAAACTTTGCAAATGTAGATATTCTTATAGAAGAACAGAAATGATATGACCAACATTTTTTTTGGCTCTAAGGAGGACAATATTATGTTAGTTGGTCAGTCCACCACTCTGGTCCAGACAGAAATAACTCAATAACTGTTTGGTGGATTATCATGAAATTTTGCACTGGCATTAATGGTCCCCAGAGGACGTATCCAGCTGACTTTGGACTTGTCGTCCTCCAGAGGGTCATTTCAGAGTGAAACGTTTGGTTTATGGTCTTGTTGGACTTTTATAATCCTCTTGCTTTTTCCTGTAGTGCCATCATCCGATCAGATTCAGTGTGTCCAATACTTCTATTTATGACCTACCAGCAAAATGAGTGACATTCCCATCAAACTCTACTGTACTTAGTTTAGTGCTACTTTGTATGTATGCAAATATTAACACACTAACACACTAAAATACTGAATTTATTGATAAAATATACTATAAATAATGATAGGAATGTCTCAGATTTCAGGCAAAAATGAACATTAAGAAATGATAGGTCCCATATAAACTGTAGTTTCAAGCAGAGTGAATGATCAATAAAAATGCCTTTGATAGACATTAAAAATGTGTTCTCAGCTAAAATAAAAACAGACATGAGGCAGAAATGAGACTGCAAATAAAGTGTAGGGTAAACAGTTTCTGATAAGTGAACTTGCACCTTTAGAGGAACATTGGAATGTCCTCCCCACACTGGGGAGTGAGCACACATAAAGGGGGGCAAATGAATGCTAATCATTCTGAGGATACCCTGAGTTTACATTCATCTTCACAATGATTTTCATTTATCCAATAGTTTGATGTATAAGTCATTGTGAACAGTTTGATGTCAGTGAACTTTGATGTGGTTAGAGGGTCCCCCGACCCCAGAGACCTGGGTTCACATCCTGAGTCCCGCATGTGGTTAGGTTTATACAACAAAAGCACTTTGGTTGGTTAGTGAGAGATCATGGTTTTGTTTAAATGTGAATAAACATGTTGAGCTTCGGGTCACTGCAGACTTTTTTCTGTATTAAAACAAGACCACGATCTTTCCCAAAACTTAACCAAGTGCTGCCTGCGCCCAAACATAATTATAAAGTTTAATATTGCTCTAGTTTCTACCAGCTGATATTATCCTGCAAGATCAGATATATTAGTGGAACAAAAAGAACTACATTGTCTCTGAACGTTTCACTTATTCAGTATTAACATTTTTGTGGCTTGCTAAATACATTAATAAACAACATTTTTCTCATTATGTTGAGAGAAAACTCAGGCCAGTATTACATTTCTAGTGAAATGTATTTGCTGTTGTAATTTAGTTGCATATGAAGGTAATTTCTAGGCAACTGAGAGGGCTGGCATGGCTGTATACAGTCTTCTCTAACAGGACCATGCTTTACTGTAACTATAAAGTCAAGTAACATTCACATTTCACATTTCACTCACTTTCTAAAAGACCTCTTTACCTTTCTACTATTCTCCTTTGTGTTTGTAATCATCGAAATGTTTCCATAAATAATGTCTGAAAATGGATTTCTTCAACAAGTCAGGTCAAAGCAAAGCCCAAACCTGCTGTTTCTGACAGTTAAACTGTACTTGTCTGTCAGGAAAGACCAGGGGGCCATACAGGCGAACAGGCTGTCATACAGTAGCTACAAGCTAAAATATACAGATCTGTACGCTACATTCAGAATGTGAAACAAAGTTGAGTGTGAGTCACACACGTTTTAGACTACAGGTTGTTGATGCATTCTCAGCTGAGGTCAGGCTGCTCTGAAATTTGTATACCAGTAGTTCTAAATTGAAGTACATAGTCGATATTTTTCCCAGTAGTCACTAAACCAAACATTTGGCCACATTTAAACCCATTCTCTGAACTCCCAAACTAATTAGATAACTTGCATCAAATTATCTTGTCTTTTCAGCTGCACTTCTGATTTATAAATCAGATCCCTGTTGCTGTGTTGTGGTCCACTACACATATAAAGTGACTTACAGTAGGGACCTGCTCTGTGTCCCAGTCCCACTGCTGCCACTTGGCTGGCTGCTCCTCTCCACACCCCAAGCCATGCTTCCAGTTTGTTTCAGTCTCTGAGTCTAGGGCTGATAAATTCTCACTCTGCACCGCCATCCTCTTTCTTCTTTTTATCCGCCTTTTGTCTTGTCTCATGGGTTTGTCCTTGTGCCAACTTGTTTTATTTGCATCTGCCTTCCCTCCCTTCATTTTGTTTCAAAGTGTGAAAAGCAGTAATTCAGGTCATCACTTCACATGCACAAACACACTTCTGTCACACACTCAGGTAGTTCCTGGTGGGACAGCAGTATCAGGCCTGAGAGTACCAAATTATTATCTTCAAATGCCTGTCAGATCAGAGATTTGATATAAATACACACAAACAGCAAACGCTTTCTCTTAATGCAAAAACCTGGAAAGGAACTTCTTTAGTTGTCCAGTCTGATATAACAAATATCCCAAAGGAACAGAGAAACTTTGAACAATTCATACACTTTTTAAAGTAAGTAAATTCCAAACAATGTTTGATGGTAAATCCACAGTCTCAGTGTGCTGTTTTGAGCTGTCATCATGCTGAGACACACACTGGTTTGTCCATGATGTTCTGCTGTATCTCACAAATTGTAGATTCTTTTCTTTAGATCACATCTCCAAGGAACAGCCTGATTTAAAGCAGCAGAAACACATCACTTTATGCAGAAGGTTCTCTATTTTGCATCAGTCCATCTACTCCATAACTCCACTCACGAGATTCCAGCACACACTCATGATATCCAACTGCCAGTCTTGTTAAGTAAAAGATCAGGTATGACTGGAGCAGTGTATGGCTACATAATTCCAAGATTCCTCTTTCGACTTTGTTCTGTGACAGCCTCAAGTGTTTGGAAATAGTCATAGAGGTGGGAGGAGCCAGTGTGAGTGTGTTTTTGTGGTCTACAGTGAGTGAAAGAGGAGAAAAAGGGCAGAGAGGGGGGGAGGTCCAAGGAAAGTCTGGGTTCACTAGAGTTCATCGGGAGAATGTGTGTTTGTGTGTGTGTGTGTGTTTGTGTGTGTGTGTGTGTGTATTTCTGTCTTTGCTAACATGTGCCCAGTGCATGTTAGGCCTCCTCCAAATGTGCAGTTGCACCACTCTCCTGCTATTTTGTCTTTTCTCTGAATCTTTCCTTTGTCCAGTCAGAAAGACAGACTCTGACCAACAGCAACCAAGACAACAGGAAGTGGAGGAACCAATCCACTTCCTGGAAAAGCTCAAGCGTGTGTGTGTGTATATGTATGTTAGCTCTTGGAGGTTTGGAATGATATTTTACAATATGGTAAAATTAGTAGAAAAAAGATCACAGGTCAAGGGTTATTGTTCATCATTTTGATTGCTTGCCAAGAGGGCAGATGAGAGCGGTGTGTTGTAGAGTTCTGCACGGGCCTAAAACCAAGATCCAAACCCAGCCCGTATCTGCGCCTTTCAGACCTGACCCGGCTGAACCCGCACGGTGCTGGAGAATTTGAGACTGAGTCTGACTAGAGACTCTATTTTTTCTTTTTTCTTCTATAAAGATAAAGTTATATCCTTGTTTTCTCACACATAAAAAATAACTAAACTGATGAGAACAACAAACCAACACAGAATATGGTACGATGGCCGACCAGCACAAAACATATAACTTCTAGTAGCCAATTAGCCATAGTTTTAGCATGAATGCACACATTGCAACTAATAGCATGTACTACTATAGAATTGCAAAATAATTAGTTAGGCCTCCCAATATTGGCCAGATGAACGTTTTGCTGTTTCTTCTTTCTTTTTTTTTCTTCTTTTTAAAAGCACTTTGAACTGCTTTGTATGAGATAGTGCTATACAAATACATCTGATTTGAATTGAATTGAACTGAATTGAATTGAATTGGTAAATGCCCATACTAATAGAACTTCATACAGACACAGACCTTGTGAGAAGGAATGTTTCCACTGTGGCACTAGAGAACATTCACCAATAATTTGTCATGTTGCTGTTTATCATGTGTAGACCACACCATGTAAATTTCTTGTAAATCAGATGACGTTTGTCACATAAGGCCAACTTCCTGTTGTCAGTAGGTGGCGCTATAACTAAGACTCAATATGGGCGTGTTGATGTCTTCAGGCCTGGACTCCAATCGAGCATATGAAACATTCTAACATTTGTAACGATTGTAAGATTATAAAAAGAGGACACCCACTGTTTTATATATGAACTCTCCCTGTGTTTCCATCTTACAGCAAGAATTTTCTTGGTTGCAGTCATGCCAGAAAAAGGATCAGTGTGTAGGATTTATGAGAACATTTGATGCCTTTAATTCCAATACATAAACATTGATTATGAAATATTGGTGATATTATTAGATTATGACAAAGGCCTTCTTTACCAGATTTGTAAATTCTTTTATAATTCTTCAAGCACACACATCAATTTCTAAATACCTGACATTTTTAACAGTCTGTAATTCTGTGTTTAATTTAAGCTTTCTCATTGCATTTTCAGAGGTAAAAGAATGATTTGTTTAAATTAATCTTGAGCACAGATATTAAACTACTAATATCATTAGAACATGGTGTAATAAGAACCTGGTCAGTAACAAATCATCAGCATACAGAGAAATGTTTTGATTAGTACCTTTAACCACAATCTGTTTCACCTCATCAGATGATCTTATTTTCCATTCAAGATTCTAAAGGTTCTAAAGATATAGCAAACACTAAAGCAGAGACTGGGCAGCCTTAATACATGTCATGCTCAGTGCAACCACTGATTGCTTGTTAGAAATATGACACTTAGGTTGTTGTATAACATAGTCAAGTTAAATAAATTCTCACCAAAGCCCACTTTTTTCATTGTGTTGATCAGATGAGGCCACTCCAGTCAATCAAAGGCTTTTTCAGACTTTTAAGACTTGGCAATTCCCTTTCAAACTTTTCCTCGTTATGTTAATAAAAATGTAATCCTGGTGACATTATGTCTCTTACCAAACATACATGTATTTGCTGTTGTAAATGAGTTGTACATAAACATAATTTCTATAAGAGACAGGGTTGACAAATAGCTTATACAAACCAAAGTTCATTTAAAATGTGAACCATGAATTAATTATTATTACCAATTATTATATGGTAGTATAGTATATTTGGAAAATTAGGACATTTAGACTGGTCCCCACTTCCTCAAAGGGATGTTTGAGATATGACTTTAATAAATATAGCAGTACAAGTGTGTGCATCTATGTGTGTGTGGTGTGTGCCAAATGGCTGATCTTCTGAGAAAAACTAGTTCTCTTCACAGTCACTGCAGATTCTTTCCATGAAGGACACAAAAAATGAATATGTATATGTGGTCTGTGACAGGCTACTTTTGGGGACAAATTTCAGACTTCAGAACCCAGTTAACTGGGGACAAAAGTCATGTCCCCATATTAAGAAAAGGCTGATTTTTGAGTCAGTGGTTAAGGTTAGGGTAAGGGTTAGAGTTAGGCAAGTAGTGGTTAGTAGTAGTGGTGTGTGTATGTGTGTGTGTGTGTGTATTTCTGATGTAAACAACTGCCCCCCATCTCTCCGCTTGCTTTCTTTCTCTTTCAATCTTTCAGTGTTTCACTTCCCTCTGTTGCTCTTTGTTCATCAGCCTTTTTATTCCAGCTCCTGTTTTTCTCTCTCACCCTCTCTTTTTTCCTTTCGTCTTGGAAATCTCCTTCCACTAAATTCTACTATGGGATCAGATTTATGGGTATGGGTTTCATACCAGAGGTATGGAAGGTAAGGAAAGGGACTGATTATGTGACTGCAGATTCACAGTCTCAATCACGGTTTTGTGTATAAAATCCTATCGGGTAAGATTGAGATGGAGAGAATTCAGGCCTTTATTTGTTAAAATGCCTCACACAAGCAGAAGAAACTTCAAACCTACCATAAAAACTGTCCAAGTCATTCCCCAGGGCATTTGTATGAATTCTGTTGTTCTACTTGTTATTGTGTGATTGTTGCATAGCAGCAAACACGCTTTCTTCTTCTCACTCTTTATTATTTTTATTCCGTTGTTGTTCCTTTGGCACCTAACTCCCACACGCTTACAGCTAGAAATGTATGGAACCAGAACACTGCCTTTAAGTTGCATTGAAACACTTGTATTTTACTTGTATTGGAAAAAGTTGTATTGGCACTGAAAAACATTGCACTGAAAAATAAAATGCAGTCATTATAAAAAATCAAGTTTTTAATAAAATATGGATGTATTATACTTGTTCATTTTTTAACCATGTACTATTATTTCATTTTGATATTTCTTGAATTCTGATGTGTTTTTCAGTGACAATCTTCTGATTTTTTTCTCTGTTTTACACTGACCCTGGTTTTTTACGCTGACAGTGTTTCTTACACTGTTTTTTACACTGAAAGTGTTTTTTCATGCTGACTGTTTTTTTACGCTGACTTTTTTCAGTGATAGTGTGTTTTTTTAACTCTGACAGTTTTTTTTTTTACTCTGACTGTTTTTTCAGTGACTGTTTTTTTTTACGCTGACAGTGTTTTATCAGTGACAAAATGCCTGTGGCTAGCTAAAAACATTAAATTTCAGCATGTTAAAGGATTATTTTAGCACCCTATGTGTGCCAGAGGCATTACTATAGACCCCACTGCTTTTCTTGGCAAGACACGCCCTGTGTAGCATTCAAGTACTAGGATTGGCCAGGCACCCATGCTCGCACCGCTAGCTTGCTTTTTCCTAACTGTTTGTTCAGCATTAATTAATTCAACATTAAAGCATTAATTCTGAAGGACTATGAGTTAACAGTTTGAGTCAAGCATTATGTATGTATGTATATGTCAAGTATTATGTGTAGCTTGGAAAATAGCAACATAGGGCACTGAATTTTTCTTTCTTCCTTGTCAGATCTCTTTTCTCGGGACTGCTGCTGATAAAACTCAGGCATGAATGAATGACTGAATTTATTTGATGACACAAAACAAACAAGCAAAACAAGAAGACAGCAAGGGAAGACAACACAATCAACATATTAATAGCAGGCAGTGGGGTAGCTATGTCAACATGCTCATGTTTTCTTGGTTATAAAAAGTTAGAATTAAAATTGAATATGCTTCATGGTACTTTGAAACCATTTCTTTAAGGCCACTTTAAAACTTCTCTGTGGAACACTCAATTTCATATTTGGGGGGAGATTATTCCACTGTACTGCTGCACTGTAGAGAAATGTGTTTTTGCCCGTTAGGCTATTGAATCGAAAAGGTATGAAGTCTGTCAAGCTACCTCTTGTAAAGTAGCTATGATTGTCTCTTAGTAGTGAGAAATAATTAATTAAATACTATGGTATATTTTTAACAATTTTGTAAATGTGCAGCATCTTAATATAAATGGTTCTTTTTTCCACTGTCAACCATTTAAGCTTTTTAATATGTGTCACTGTGACGTGACATCACCCATTGGTTTGCGAACTGCCATTTTGAAGCCTCGAGTTAAGTGATTTGACCATCGCCATCTTGGATTTGGCCGTCACCATGTTTGATTTTTGGAGCCAGAAGTGACCATATTTGGACGAGAGGGTGGAGCTGACCATAGCACTAGCTGCTAGCTTGGTTAGCACGGTGCATTTACAATCTATGGTTGACAGTGGCAATGCTAATGCTGATGCTAATTTTCACTAGCAAAAAATAGACCTAAAACTGTTAAAACAAAATGTACTCACCGGATAAACTGATCATCCTATTCATTGATGGGTCTTTTATTACAACCAAATGACTACAATGTTAGAATTACCTTAAGTGAATTGAAAACACAATTTTAGCAGCAGCTATGCCTATACGCAATGGTTACATTACGTAAGCAATGTTGTCGCTGTGGTAGCGACTTGTCAATCACAACGTAGCCACGCCCTAAAGCATATGCTGCTTTATCGTTTATTTTACTCTACATGGGGCCATAATTTACAAAATGAACATCATGCTGTATTGAAGACGACTTGAAACTAGCAATTTAGACCATAAACTCATTAGGAAACAGTTTACTGAGGTAATAAATCAAGAGAGAAATAGGGTCATCTTCTCATGGACTTCCATACAATCAGACTTCTTTTTGCAGCCCGTGGAGTCACCTCCTGCTGGCCATTAGATAGAATGCAGGTTTCTTCATTTTTCAGCCCCAGAGGTTGCCTCTTGAGCATAATCAAAATGACTTTGAACTAGGGCTCCAGATAGTGTGTGAAGAATTGAGCTGTCCAGAAAGGTAGCTTTTCTGGATAAAAACTTAATTCTTAGAGTGTTCTCAACCAATGCTTTTACTTTATGATCTACCAATAAAAAAGAATCATCAGCATATAAAAAAAAGGTTGCATGAGGCGGCTGCTTTTAAGTCATTTATAATAAAAAGAAGAGAGACTCTACCCTGTGGCACCCCACATCCCATGATTCTTGACTCATTAATGTCAACCATTTGAGTACAATTTGATAGGTATGACTGGACCCAATTTAGGATCAGCCCACTAAAACCCATGGCTCTTAATTTCATTAATAAAATGCTGTGATCTACTGTATCAAATGCTTCCTGCAAATCCAGCATGGCCATACCACAAAATTTCCCTCCGATGTGCTATTTCAATCTATATCTAGACTGATATTTCTTGCTCTAGATTTTAAACTTTTGCTGTACCCCAATTCCTTAAGTCAATTCCAAAGCTTCCTTGGCTCTTTTCCACATTCTAAGATTTTCTCACTGAAAAAACCTTTCTAAGCCTGAGTGACCATTCTGTTTACCTCATTACTCAAACTTTTAAACTTTTGAAAGCTTGAGTGGCTTAAATTCCACACAACCAGCATTTTGTGGTCTGATGACCTTTAGTATGTCAGGGTTTATCCATGTTTCAAATCTCTGTTTAGTTCTTACTGTTTTCATTGGAGCCACCCTATTTAAAATATCTAGAAATGTAATTTTAAAAACACAGGTTTTCTAATCTTCTTTAAGGTAGATGATATTATGGTCACTCAAGCTATAACTTACTATTCCACTTTTAGAAATGTTATCTTTATTTGAAACGAGTCAAATTTATAATAGTTTCAGTGGTACAGGTAACATGTGTTGGTTCATGTATCAGCTGAGTTAGGCCAGACACTTGGCAGAAATTATCATATACTTTATATGAAGAAGAGTCCTTTTTTTAAAATGTCCATGTTCAAGTTGCCTAAAATAATAGCCTGAGAATTTGTGATATTCTTTGCACAGATGTCCTTAAGAAGTTAATAGAAATGATTTTGGTCGGGAGGCCTATAACAAACTCTGGCCACTACTGGTTTGCTCTTAGGAAAAATTATATCCAACCATACAGTCTCTAATTCTTTGTGGTAAACGTCTGCTTGACAATTGGTATCAGTGTGCATCCTCACAAACACACAAACCATAAACCGTAAAACTATAAAACCATGAATGCACTTCCACTTCCATGGCGTGGAAGTTATTTTGTAGTCACATGTTCCATACACCCTCCAATCACATTAATGTCCACAACCTCTCTTTCTCAATGAGTGATCACCATATGAACGTTTGCTTCTAATTCTGTCTGCATACAAATACGCTGAGTTGTTGTATCCAGACTACTACACTGCTTCCTGTTTTCTGAAATGTAACTCTCTACAACTCCCCAGCCTCCTCTTGTATTAGTGTTTAGTTGTGAATTTTGAATGTTCCTTTTGTCGTGTGTTCATGTTCATGAAATGCTGTGTATATCAGGCTCTACCGGGGGGGTTGTGAGCTCAGGGACAGGTTATGTCAAGCTTGCTCAGATTTTTTCCACAGCATCACATGAGCAGAGACACACTGCTAAATTAAATTGTATATTGTTGCAATAAATGATTAAAAACCTTAATGTCCGTTTCCTGACTGAAATGTGGATTTTTATATTAGAGGCATTTACAACAAATTCTCCAAACCAAGCTCTGCTAGCACCACACTCATTCCAGATTCTGAACTAATATGTCAGTGTCCCACTATCAGCGACTGCTAACCATACCCTCTCAGTACAGACATAGCCTCTCACTGTGCTGTTCAGAGGGCAGGGTACTCTAATGCTTGTATAGAGGGTTCTATATGTTTCATGTACCGCCATGTAGCCTGGAGCAAGATTCTGACCTTGTACATTACTGCACTGTATCTCACAATCAGTAACAGTATAATTTAACGGCTTAAAGCGAGGTGACTAAGGATTAAAAGAGAGGCCAAAGAGAAGAACTGTAATAAAAAAACATCTCTCACATGCAGCACTGTTCTCAGGGAAACAGACACATTGTGCGAAACTGATCATTCCATCAGCAGCAGTTCATGACACCAGGACTGATTCACTGATCAGCTGGACAATGTCTCTTTTTGTCTGTTCCCCTGCTTTTCTGCTGAAGCTAAACACAAACAATGTGAACTATGACACTGGCTATGAAAGGAAGCCCGAGGAAATCTACACACACACACACACACACACACACACACACACACACACACACACACACAATTACAGTATGGACTGTGACACATTCACATCCCAGAAATATGAACACAAATATTCACACACAGATTAGAGCTTCCTTCAATTCTTCCTTTCCAATGGGAATGTAAAAAATATAGAAATTTCTTTTTACTGGTAAAAAAGACAAGTGAATTTATTGGTTGCAGTCAATCTGGAGTTGCTATATACAGATCTTAATATATAAATGTCAAATTATTTTCTAAATCTTACAAGTGCAAACAACACATGACATATTATCTCACTCTGCTGATCTGTTGGTTACTGTTTCTAAAAACGAAGACTACAATTCTTATAATTTCTCTTATGAATAGAGTGGTTACTATTTGTCTCCCCCTGGAATTTTTCTCAGTTTATTTTCTCTTTTGCTATACTGAAAACAATAGACATCTATTCACTGGGAAGGCTTTAGCTGTGTTTGCTCTGAAAGAATAGCGCCCTCTTCTTGTTCAGTGCATTGAAACATTCCAGCCTCCATAAAGAGGGAGGTACACAATGAAGCTCTTATGCAGATGGTCCACGTCATTTACAGTAATTTTCTAAGATCTCAAAGTAACTGTAGTAAAGAGTTATTGTTGTAATGTAAGCCATAAATTAAAGACAAATATTTTATTTTATGCAAAATAACTTTTACACATCACTTTAAAAAGCAGAAGGTAGATGAACTTACATTGTACCAGCTCTGACTTTTCTGTTGTCACATCAAAGCATTGATGAGGTGGTCAAGGCAGCGAGAAGGGCAAAGATAAAAAGAGATCATTTAATCAACAAAACAATTTAAAATACATTATTAGCAGTGTAGCATGTGATACTATAAAGGTACAAAATCACATTTGAAAGGTTTCTTTTTTAATAAAGATGACATATTTGAAATAGTTTGAGCTCTTTATGTCATAGAAACATCCAGTTGTCCTCAATGAGATTGTGCCTTTAAAATAATACCACACATTATTCATACTTGCCACAAAATGACAGCATTAATAGAAATTAACTTTTTAATCAGGGGTCTGCTGATATATTCAGGGGAAAAGAAAAGGCATCATTGAAAACAAAATAATTACATATATCTCAAAGTAGGATTCACATATACTGACCCAGAACTTTGCAGACCTTTCTTGATTTGTAATCATGACCTGTTTGTCTAAAATAGAGGACTCAAATTGATGTAGCAGATACACAACATACAAAGTATTCTGTAAATCTATTAAGTCTGTCTCTGTTCATACTGCAAGTCATAAATGTTTAATTGTTTACAGAGATAAGACTTTATTGATCCCCGGAGGGAAAATTCATATGTTACAGCAGTGCAGGAAATAAGGTAACAGGGGAGGAACTAGGAGTAGTAAACACAACAAAATAAAAAGTCAAGTAAATGCAATTCAATCTATATACATTATAAGCATTATACACATTACAATACTAGGCTACATGACCTGACTTGTGGGTTGTAAAAATAGAAAAGTTGTGCAAAATATGTGCAGAAGTAATCTGGTAGAGGTAGCTATAGATGTATATGTTATATAGGTGAGGTAATGAAGTAATGAATACAAAATAAATTAAATATACAGTAGTGTTACTTACATCTAGCTCTGCTCTGTCCTTTCTTGTAGTATGATAAACACAAACGTAACAAAACCAGAGCAATAAGACTTCCACATGGGAGTGTCATACTCTATGTGCATCCTGATTGGCTAAATATTTCTCTGCATATTTTGATTGGTTAGGAACAGTGTGATGAAGCTGTAAAACTTTGTCACAGTCTTTTCCATTTATTTTATTATTGTTTTCTTTTTTTGTTTGTTTGTTTTTTAACATATTTCAAATGTTATTTTGGATTTGAATGAACTGTTATGTTTATGTTTGAGATTAATAGTTGTTTCTGGTGGTTTGCACAAGTGGTGGGCACATTATGGTGGATTCATTCAGATTAATTCCTGCAATATTCAAGCAGCTTGAGGCAACTCATAATAGTAGGAGAAATAGCTTAGCTGGCTGGCCTCAGACAGAATAAGTTCCAGGAAAGAGAAAATATCCAGAGAAGAATGATGCTTACTTTCAGATGCCGCTTGTGAGACTATTGCATGCATGAGAAGGAAAGAAAGAAAGAGATTCAAAAACAAAGACATGGCAAAATACAAAAGGATGAAATTAAAGAGTCCATGACTTTGAGTGATAATCAGTAGAAGTCATACAACTGCAGTCAGTCTAAAATAATGGAAAAAACAAAAGAAAGAAAAGAAGATGGGCAGAAATTAAAAGGTGATGTTTAACAAAATCACATCCTGTGAGAAGCAAAGAACAACACTGGCATGGAATGAAGTCATGAGAGTGAGACAGTCATGATTGATAATGTTATTGTTTTATTGCTTTCTGTTTTATTTCAGTACTGACTGAGATGCAGTGTTGCAGGACTGGTGTTTTTCCTTTTGGAGTTTGGCTCATGTGTCACCCAAGACAATATTTGATAAAAGAGAATTTCACTGAAATCATGTAATCTCATACACTATAACCCCAAGGTGATTAGTGTTTTCTGTTGTGTATGTTACACAGTACATAATAGTGAGCGACCAGTATCCCAAATGATTAATCTCTAATTAATTTGTGTCTGTACCTGCCAAGCTTGTTGGAGGACTGGTTAAATGGTCAGTGGTAGATGATTCCTCCTGTCTTCTGTAAGTCTTGAAATGTTTTATGAATTGTTCTTTATGTGTTGACCACAAGAGCACCATGATGCTGTGCTTATATAATGATGATAATTGAGGACATGTTTTCAAATATAAACTCACATTCTGGATTTTAAGCAATCAAATCAAGCGAACAGCATGGCTTACCTTTGATTAAATGTGTCAGTGTGTAACTAAGCTAGGTTAGCAGTGATTAGTCCTCACTATATAAAAGGCCAACCCCTAAACAACTTGGTAGCAACATCATAACAGCTACATTTCAGCAGGAACATGACTGGTGAGTAACATGCCAAGATAGACTGTAGTGAATATGACAATGACAATGAGATCCATCTGAAGCAAATTTGTTGTTTTGGGTGTAGTAGGTTGGAACTGCTATATTTTCAGTTTTTATTTAAACAGCGAGCGTTGTCATGCTGAGTATTTCTTTCCATTAACTTCAGCTTTGCACAGTAGTTTTGTAAGTGTAAGTAATTAGTTCTGTAACATAATAAAATATGTTCTAAATATTAGCCAACCAGTAGTAAGTAAGTGGTGATGAGAGAGATACCATATTCAAACTAATATCACATTTCCTGTTATTCACTACCATGTTGTGGTCACGCCATATTGTTCAGTGCTGCTGTTAAGTGCAAGTGTGTGAGAGAGTGTGACGTGTAAGAATGTTGTAGAAAGGTTTTGTGTATATTATGCAAATGTTGAATGAGTGTTAGTAGGACTGTATGTGTTAATATGTGAGTGATTGTAGGAATTAGAGTAAAGTGAATGTGTATTCTGAGTTATTTTGTTATTTTGGTACATAGTATTATTTTGGATTAAGCCACTTTTTGTTTATGTGGAATATATGTTAAATTATTTTGAATTCATGTGCACTTATTTCCTTTAGGCAGAATGTTTTATATTATTTATCATCAGTCTGGTTACACTATTTGTTATTTAATTTGTGAAATCTTTTGGTATTAATTTAACATGCGTTTCAATCAAAGAGCATAGATATAACGTGACTGGGAAGTGTATGCAATTGTATACAGAAATAAACAAGCTCTGGCCTGAGCAAGACACTAACTTTGGTCCTCTCTTTATCAATCCACAGATAAACTGTTTATATATTGGCTACACAGTGCTTTCTAGCACTGAGTGACAGAAATCATTCAAATATCAAAATGTTCAGCTCTTTAAGGACATTTATGCTAATTTTTATTTTTCATATTTCTAGCATATTCCAGTGATTTTTTATAGTCTTTTTAAATATTAAAATTTATAATGGAAAGTCTATGGGAGAAATGTTTGAAAGCTAATATCTCAAAAACTAAAAGAGCAAAACTGTTCATATTTGAAGTATAGGTATCCCATGTGGAAATGCTTAACATATTAAAACATGGAACCAATAGTGTCACCATGTAGTTAGGTATTATGTGTTTTACATTTTCGCTAATAACTCATGAACAGTAAGGTCTATAAAAACAATATTTGGACAGGAAGTTCCTTGGGTGATGCTGATTAGACTCATATAGGCTACGTCCATTTATGCCTAAAAGGTTTTCCACCGTTTTGGATTTTTTAAGAAACACATTTTTTTCACATATTTCATCTAATCTTCACCAAACCTAATTCATACCATAATGTGAGGACACTGAACAAAACTTATTAATTCGCTTTTGGATATCACTCACAGTTTGTCTGTAATTGGTTACCAAACTTTTGAAGGCGTGGCCTAATGCACTTAATAGGCAGTAACTCCTCAATACTGAATTGGATTGCAACCAAATTTGGGGATGTTGTACACAAGGTGACATTGCACAAGTGTGTAACATTTCATAAATTTCTACCATAAGGGCATTAAAGTAATTTTATAACATGATATTTCTACAATTCTGTTGTCTTTAATAAAATGAAACTTGGTACACAAGTTCTCCATGAGAATCTGCATGATATACTGAATCATGGCACCAATAACCGCACCTTGTGGTCATTGATAAATCACCACCATACTACTTATTAATTGCCATATCTCTTAAATTTAATATGCCATGGTAATCAAACTCTGCAAAATTGTATGGATTGGGATGCTGAAGAAGTCTGTAGTATTTCCATAGCATTCATACACATTTTCCACAGAAAATGCATTTCTAGTTCAAATGTATTTTACACTGTGGATCCTGGTTAACCTTAACCAGCCTTGGTTGTATATTTTAAAAACCAACAGGAAGACAATACAGGAAGAGCTACAACTGAATCCTCAGTGTAAAAAGCCAGATCATCTGAAAATATATAGGTTGCAATTTTTCTCATCAATCCACATTCACTATTTAAACATAAAGAACTTCTTTAAATTACTTTAGTCAGGCACTTGCATTATCAGCTCATTTAGTCATGATTATCTTACCAGTAATAGTGGAGGGTCTATATTGTGGTAGTTTTTTCAAGACAAACAAACTAGTTGCATGTTTCCATTTTAAATTACTGTCCTAAGGTATTTGCAACATAATCTGGGAGTCTTAGTGATATTGTGTTAGTGCTCTCTTCCAGTTATGAAACAGTCTAATTACACAATGCCATAGATATATACATGTAAATACCGGATTGGGTGCTGCTAGTCATTGTATTAATATGTCAACAGTGTAGTGGTCCTTCTGAATGTATATAAGTATATTGTGGGAAGAAGTCTGCTCTTACAGCTGTCACAACTCACTGAATTGTCAATCACTTTTTCAGCAGACATTTATGCGTAATACAGAATACTTCAAGGTTGATGGTTTTCATACCAAAATGCTTTTCTTAAATGTAAAGTAAGAAAGCTGAAATTACTACTGTAAATCAAAGTTGAGCCTTCCTTAATTATTTTGTGAGTATATTCTATTTTCTTATTGTGTTGTAATATGGCTCCTATGACGATTTTTGAAATACATAAAATAGACAATAGTTTTTTTTTCTTCTTTTTATATTTGACATGCTTCACAATCCTGTTTTTTGATATTCATATTTTCACACACACTATTGACATTTCTCACACTACAAAAATGATGTTTAAAGTCTAATATGAAATTGAGTTTTGGGCTGCATGTTTGTGTATAAGAGAGATGTAAAAAATATTGTTTATTTTTTGAGTGTTTGAGGGAGATCATTAGGTAGGTGAACTCTGGTTGGCTCATATGTATGCATGTGGCTGTATCCAGGTTTGCTACAAGTTACAGGTTCACTTCACTCACTAATTACAAACAGGAAAGTCAGTATATTAATAACAGCACAATAGTCTGACATTCTCTAGTGAGTAAAGATTACAGATCCCCACTGCAATATGATGGTGGCTGAGGCACGTCCTACAGACAAGATGCTGTATCTTTGTGTGTATATCTATGACACAATGCTAGCTGCTGACTGCCTCAAACATATTGTATGCTAACAGAGCTAATGATGTACTTGGAACACTGCCTGACCATTTTTACAGGGACAAGTAAAGTGACTGACCTCTACTTAGTGTATTTGTGCCATCAAATAAGAGCACATAAGTGTTTAGCTGTCACCTCGTCTGTCTGCTCACCTTGGAGTTCTTCCCACTGCTGCGGCTGCTGGTGGGATGGACAGACTGGGAGTAGGTGCGTTGGTGCTGGGAGGTCTGTTGCTGTTCGGGGGTGGTGGGGGAGCGGTCTGAGGCCTGGTCTGATGAACCCTTTTCCACCATGGTGCTATTGACCTCGGGGCTCAGCTGGGGCGTGGACGAGCGGGAGCGCTTTCGCAGGACAGGTGAGCAAGCAGGGGTGCTCTGGTTAGAGTTAGTGGCAGTACTGAAAATAAGAGAAAGAGCTTGAAGCTTGTGTTTTTTTTTTTTTTGTTGAATTCACTCAGCAAGGGTCACAGCTGCTCCTAGGGTTTTGGACTGATATTCAAATAGTGATGCTGGCAAAAGAAAAAATTACATATATTACCCTTGTATGTCCAAAGCTTAAAGCTGCATCAATTGCTGTGGGTTCGTGACTATGAGCAACACCTTTCACATTTCGCACAGTCATGTGGTTCATTGTTGATATAATATTATGATGATTAGTGCAGCTTTAATACGACACATGGAAAACTTCTGAAACTTGGAACACTACAACTCTTAACAATAACTTGCTGACTCATACTTGTGTGGTATCTGATCAATAAACCGTAACAAATTAGAACAAATTCAGGTTAATGGCAAATTGCTTACTATAACTGTACAATCAGCTTATTGCAAGTATACTAATCAAATCAGAGATGGACAATTGTAATGTAGTAAAATTATATTGACTAACACATCAATCTGAAACAGCAGCTGGCTCTAATATAGCAACAACAAGGTGAATTGCCACTCCATGATCCCAGAAAATTGATATTGTCCTATTTAAGATACAAATTAAATAACAAATACATACAATCAAACTATACTAATGTAAGTATAAGTCAAGACTCTGGACATAAGTATAAATGGGACCTCATGAGTAGTAACGCAAACACTATCATCTGTAAAAGACGTCATCACATATTGCTGTGTGCGTATGGATTGCCTTTGCAAGCAGAGGACAAAGAGGAACACTATCACAGTACTGCAGTTCTCTATCACTTACCCTTATATAATACTCAATATGAAGACTATAAATAGTAGAATCATTTATCCGGGTAGTGAGATCAAATGTGCCTCAACCCCTGTGCCTAGAGCTTCTCATTCTACCATCAGGAGCTCCAGACCATCCCATCGCTTCTCTGTCTCAGTCAAGGTGCCTAACCCAGAGAACTGGTGAGTCTGACACATACACAGTGAGTCTGGATGCCATCTCCCCCTGCATTGCAGCCCTCATTCAAAGGTCAAATTACAGGAGCAACCTACTGTATAGAGGTCAATCTAGCCTTCCTGCCAGTAACAATATTATTACATCAGTCAGTGCATTTGTTCTCAACAGCTGATTTACTTCCACTGTAAAAAGCACATGATGTGATGCCAGTATTGACAAACGACGCTGACTGTCTGTTTTTACTTCACAGAGAACATTGATTGACTCAATACATCTCTCCTGTAACTATAACACCACAGATGTGCAATTTTCGATTACTCAACACTATAAACTTGTAGAATACGAAACCTCATATCAGACTTAATCACTTACTTTAAATCCTCATGCTTCCCCTGTGGGCAAGTTGAATAAATATGCAACAATAATTGATATATTTGCTAATTCATCTGAATGTAAAATCTGTCAGTGCAGCTATCACAGCCAGAACATGCCAGCGAGACATCACAATCTCTCCTGTCTGCAGATGCGAACACAGTGATCATGCAGCATGGTGCAGCGAAAATGAATTGATCTGTGTCTCACTAACTCAACGCTAAATCATCTGATGCAGCAGACATGGTGGGATTTAAATTGATGCAAGGTGACACATCCTCCCTCAGTAAAACACAAACACTGCAAGCACGGAGCGACAGCAACACAGAGATGAGGGACAAGGCATTATTAGGAGACACTAACCAACCTGGCAGCCATAGAAGACCTCAGCCCACAGCATCAGACTCTACCTGCTTCATTCATCCACTCATTCAGACAGCAACAGCAGGAGAAGAGGAGGAGACAAGGAAGCAGAGAGAAGAGAGGAGGAGGAGGATGGGGCTGCCTCTGAGAGTCCTTGCCAAAGAGTCCGTGCATGGGGGTTGGTCATAAACAGACAGCTACACTGCCCCCTTCAAGAAATGCAGTTCAGTGGTTTAAAGAGGCTAGTGCTTTATGCTTCTTTTCTGTCTCCCTCCCTCCTTTATTGTTTCCCTCTCTTTTTCTTCCTGCAGGATGATTCACAAGCTCCTCCTGCAATGCCCCTCTTTCTTTCTGTCCACCCTCTGTCATCCTCCCCCCCGAATGCCATGATTGGATGCCAAAGGAGAGTGCTGGTGACTGGGCTTCAGCATCATATGCACAGGGCCACTCCCTCTCCTCACTAATTCATGAGCTTTATGAATGAAAGCTGCTGACGTGGGTTAACCCTCACTCTCACACCATGCTGCCTGCCCCTCCCCATTAAACAGACCGCACAAATGCTCACACACACACACACACACACACACACACACACAGACACCCACACGAAATACTGGTATTTCTTTTTGGTTTATAAATCTGTGGTCCAACCTTTCGAAATGATAAGCATGCTATATTTTTCACAATTTATGCCTCTTCACAAAGGGTCAAAGGGTCCACAGAGTGCAGAAACACATGGAAAATGAAAAGCTGTTAACTTGACAAGGTGTGAAATGTGACAGCCAGAGGTCAGCAGCTTTGTCATATAAACATTGGTTTAAAGAATCTGTCTTTTCTAAAACTGGAATCAAACTTTTTATTCCTCTAAAATATGCCAATGCTATCTTTAAAATATATGTTGTGATAAAGTCAATGTTTTAATTTTTCAGTTTTCACATGTTAGCTTGTAGTGGCAGTCAAAGTTACTTACAATCAATTAGTCTCTTTGATGTTCCTACAGTAATATTGGGGCTGTTATTCTTGATTGATAGTTAAAGATGTAAATGTTTGCAAATTAAATAATACACAGTCTCTGTATGGTTTACATACAAAGTCAGCAGACTGCATGGTGATGCATTTGCATTGTCTGTAGAGAGTGAGAGAAGACACAAACCTGTGACTTCAACTGACTTCTACCAGCTCGCTGTCAGGATCAGAGCTGCTGCCAACGAGTTAATATGATGGCTTTGAATAAACACCAAGTATTTATTCTAACTCACAGTACTGCTTCATTGCCAAGTGGACAATACTTATGACACATTGGTTTAAAATACTTAAATACCATTTAAAATGACGGATCAGATTTAAAAAAAAATCACAACAAATAAAGAGACTGTAGAGATTAAAACAAATCCAATGAGGTTATAGTCAGTAGGAAAATATTATTTGATAGCTGTAGCATGATAATTACTTCTGTCTTCTCTATTTTTGTTGCTTGTATAATTGCTACCTTACACAGCTAATACTGACTGCCCACTAACTGGTGGACAGAAACATGTTTTTATTCAGTTTGTTAAAATCAAAACAAACCCTAGTCACATATTTGTATTGGATATTTACTTCAATCAGTATTATCCTTTATAGACACCATTCTGCTCTAGCTTGATACTGTGGCTTGAATCAGATCTGTATGGAATATGAGAGATCATGTGATGGAGTAGTATCCTCTTCCTTATAAACACTGAGACTGAACATTTTCTATATTGTTCTTCCTCCTGTACAGTCCTCCATCCCTTGCATACAGCCGATCCCATTCTGTCAAGTAACCCAGATTCCTAATCTCCCCCGGGACAGATCCCTATGATATGGTCTGAGACAGAAGCAGCCAATTGTGATGCACTGTACAGCCCATTGAGCCATTCAGCAGCCAATCACAGAGCGCTTCACTGCTGAGTTGTTTGAGATGCGGCCAGTGGAGGGTGCAGTCAGAGAAAATGATGAAAATGTAAGGTAATTTTAGTGGATGCAGGCAGAAGCTATAAATATCTCTCTCAGTGGTACAATAGATAGGAGGAACCAAAGAAGGGATGTATGTAATGTATACCAGAAAGGATAGTAGTGACCATAAATCATTATATAGTCATAAGTCATTACTTGTGTGTTGAATTTGAAACACATATAATACATTCATGTTAAGGAAACCAAAAATCCATATCAACCAAAACAAGATGTGATAATGAACTGTATCAAATATATAACCTTAACAAATAAAATATGCTGTACTGACCTTTCAGTAAATCCACACTCTCCAAATGATCAAGCCAAACCCTGAAATTTCCACTAAGGCTTTTAATAACAAATGTGCAACCTCCTTAAATTGGAATAACTTAATTAACTATAATAATAAAATAGTAGAAAATAGAAATAATTTAAACATGAGTAAAAGTTATGAATGATCCAATATTTTCCTCAATATACTGTAAATGTTTTGATTAATGGAAGGAGCAAGAGAGACACGTACATGTCAGTGCTGTCAGCAGCAATAGTATGGATGCTGCAGTTGCTGCAGTGATTGATTGTAAAGATATTTACATTTTTAAAAAGCTTGGGACATTTCATTGCCCATATGGCATGAGAGAAACTGTACACCTTACTAACTTTGAGTTGTTAGATAGCTCTGTTTGGTCCACTGTGAAGAGACAGTCCCATAGAAAAGGTCACTGCAGCGTCTGAGTGCTGCTCTTCAATGGAGCACTACTTCACTGTCTTGGAGACATGGTTATAATTTGCTCCTACATTTTTATTTGTTATGTCCTGTTCATCAACAAGATTTTCCATCTGCAGATAGAGATTTATTTGGGTACACCTTAGTTGAAATGGAATTCTCTTCTCCACTGCAGACACAATTCTGATTTATGTTGATAAGACAGATTTGTCTTTCACATCACCGTAGGGTGATTTTAAAAGACAGGTTTAAACCCTGCAGTATTTTATCTTTGTGAAAAGTGAGCCACACCATTTGGGCCATATATTTTAATTTCTTATCATGTCCATTTGTTTAGCCTGTATAAATTCTTTATCTATAGCATTGCTAGCACATACTATCCACATTCAGCATCACGTCTTGTTACAGTCAAATTCTCTGATTAAATCAAGACAGACATTTAAATCTGTCACCATGACTGACAGATTGACAGCTTGCCCACCCTATCAGATTCAAGAAACCTCAGTCACATAAGTGGAAGTTTTCATGAATCTGATATGAAGCTGTCAATCTGAGTGGGCCTGTGCACATCAAGGCCCGCCTCTGAGCAGTACACACTTCTCCATAGACGCCATTTTTGTTTACTACTGTAGTCAAAGAAACACTCTGATTAGCTCTATATCACCCCTTTAAGGACTGAGGTTTGTTACCTCCACTGGTATGTAACAGTGCACGTTGAGTATGTTCACCAGGGTCAGCAGGGCCAGGCATTGCAATTTGTGTTCATGTACTTCCGTGGACCATGTTTAGGGCCTAAGGCAATCTGTTAGAAGACAAGGGCTGAATGACATGTATAAGTACTGGGGAACTAATGAGTAACAAGGGGCAGGTGTGCAGGGAGTCAGTTGGAAGGGGAATGGCAGGAAGGACTGGGGACACTTGGTGGACGGATGTGGAGTGACACGGTCTTGAATGAGAGACGAGTTAGTACTGAGGAACATATAAATAGACACAATGGCAAAAACATATGCAGACAGTGTCAACCTGTGACATTCTCAATTTAGTTGTTTGTTGTTTGTTTTTTTTTTTCATTTTTACACATGTGCTTTTGGCTTTTTTTGAGTCAATGAACAAGTCCCTGAGTCTGCCACTTGAGTCTGCTAGACTTCTCTACAATCTTATACATCTGAGTAAGTCCTTACACATGGTGATACATATGATTGTATATACTGCACATTTAATCTTACTGCAAATACGGTGTCTGGCAGAATTTGAAGATGAATTGATGTAATATTTTCTTGGCTATAGCAAAGGTCTCCCTGGATTAATCTAATACACAGTCAGCAGAGAGTTATGTTTGATATCCATTAGCTGTAGGTTAAAGACATAATGGCATAGATGCCCATTTTGTTTCATTGAGAAGGTTTCATCTACTCCACTTGTTAACCTGACAGAAAGGGGGGCATGGCTAAAGCTATTGTATGTATGATTATGGTGTAAAGCTAGTTATACAATACTATATGGTAGTTTTATTGTATTTGTGCAGAAGGATAACGAGAATGTGAGTCAGTGCCTGCAGGGCTGTGAAAAAGATGAGCTACAGAAGCTCACCAGGAGCATAACACAAACTGATCCATGATTTCCCAGTGTTGAGGAAAACATCAATTTGATTCAGATTACAATTTGCATACATTCAGTATCATGTAGCAAAACATTATATGGTATACCTGCATGCCTAGTTACACAAGTACACAAGCACTGTCATTTTGAGCAGAGAAACACCTGGATAGTGATGACAAGCATCTGACAGATGACACAATGCAATACAGAGGTAATGTTTTCTGCCAACCCAAACAAAAACAACATGATTCCATTATGTATTAATGTATACATAACATACAATGTTGGACCATCAGAGTCCCGGGGCCAGATGCATAATTGATGCATAAAAATACCTCAGACAGACTTCAGAACAGGTGTACATGTTTTCCAGAGCCAGCTGCGGGTTATATGATGATGTGGAGATGGAAAAATATGGTGAAAGACGGAATCTAAATATAATAAAACATTGATTTGATAACCAACTGCACTAATTATCTGATTTTTATATGGTCTATATAGCAATCTGTAAAATGCCAATCAAAGGTACAGTTATAAAGTTAATATTGATTAATTGCTTTTGTGTGATCAATTTTATAATTCTTTTAATATACAGGAGTTGTTGTTTTATTTTGCTGTTAATTTTTCCTCTTATCCTTAATTGGGACACGCCATGTAAAGTTGGTTTTGATATGACTGCTACAAACTAATCATTGATTACATTTCTGACTTTTGAAAATGATGATGAGATATCACTGCTGATGATGTTTTACAGGTCCATGTAAATAATTAATGATATGGGCACTATAAATAGCAAAAGATAGCTCTGATGGTACAGTTGCTGAAACTGCACTTTTCACCTATGTTGATATGAAAATGACTGATTAAGGGCGTGTCTTCATCCATTTATGTCTAAAAGTGGGAGTGGAAATGAAGCCTGAGTACATGCACCCAATTCCACTATAAGTGAGATTCTTTACACAGAATCATGCATACGCACAACTTTATAAATCTGACAAAAAAAATGTTTATGCATTTGTGCTTTGTGTGTACAGTTTTAGTCATGAATCTACACAAAGTTTTATGCATCTGGCTCCAGGTCTCCTAACTCCCATGAGCTGAAGCTGTAGAGATCCATGGATCTTGCACAATCTGGTCATCAGTCAAATATAATGCACCTGCCAGATAAGTATTCAACAACTGTCTCATCAACAAAGACCAGCTTCCGCTCAACACAGCGCCTCCTCAGAGTTCTTTACATCTTCCAAGTAACTCAGGGTGGGATTTTATTTGGTTTCTCTCTTGTGGTACCTCCTGAATGCTCTCTCTAGCTGAGCTCTTCCTGAAGTTTCTGAATAAGTGTCTGCCACACAACCAGTCAACTCTCTGGCTAATTACCCAAATCCCAACATCATGAAATAATTTCCTGTTGCTCATTTTGACAAGCTTCACTAATCAAGACAGAGCAATAATCATGACCCATGCATCCAGGAACTATGTAGGACACAAATTTATCTGCAATTTGTGAGCGACAATCATTTGTGGAATGTCACACTGTCACTATTTGAGACCCCTGTTTCTCCATTACCTGATTCACAGTTCATATGTTAGTTGTTAATTGTGAGTAGTTGATTTATGTCTCTGTAAGCTAGTTCTGGTCTTCACACCACAGCCAGTCTGTAGTCCAGCATCTCTGTCCTGTACTCTTAGTCAGTATTCTTTAAGTATCTTTACCTCAAAAGATTAAGTCTCTGTTGGTTCAGAGGACTAATGTTCCGTTCAGATTACCTAGCAAATAGCAGATTACTCATCTGCCAGAAATAGCATTAAAGGGATGAAAACATAAAAACATGAGCAATAACCCAATCATATGTGCAATGTTTAATTTTATTGATCTTTTTCTCAGCCACTCAAGTTCAAATCCTATTTTTAACAATCATGGAGATGACTATTCCATCTTCACAGTCTCTTTTTATTTCAGGAAATGCAATATCAGTCTCTATCCTTCCACGGAATTAAAATGGCAGGGCACCTTTTCTAACTTTATAACACTCCTTTCTATGCAGCTCAGGTATTAGACACCCAGTAGACACTGTTCTTAATATGCACTTATTCTTAGGTAACTCAGCTCTACTTTTGTGCGGTGTTAATGAGTAGTGGCAGAGGTATAATGACAAGCAGCTGTCCCAAAGGATGCTTTCTTAATTAGAAAGCGTTTGAATGCAGCCATTTTAAATCCTGCATCCTCTATACATCACACACACACATTCTAATGTTACCAGCCTGCAAGCAGCTGTTGGCATTATTGCCTGCTATGGGGTTTTAATGTGATTTCAGGCATAGAGCTTTAAATATTGCAATAACTCATTTTTATATGTTGACCTATAGAACAGTGGCAGTCACTTTGCTACCTCCATTCTTCCATCATACATTAAATATATTGCCCTGCATTATGCCTGTCAGAGGGTGTTTTTATTTTTTTAAGAGTAGTTTCAGAGGACACGTGGTTTGTGAAAACTCAACCCTGACCTGAGCTGTTTGCAAGCTTATCTGTCTGCAATTTAATTAAATAGCAAAAACTGTACTGGAAGACAGAATACAGTTTAGTTTAAGGCAAATTAACTATACTCTACACACTACTACCACTGGCAGGTTGTAGTTGGGTCTCCTTCATGTAACTGTGGTAGGGAAAGTGATTCTCACTGCACATTATTCCCATAAAATCTCCTGAGTCCAGACTTGTGTCATTGTGACCTTGTCAGTGCACAGAACTCATGTCTCTGGGTGACTGGTAATGCTGCTTTTGCAGGCACTCCACCAACAAGCATAGGGTTAGAGTTGTATGTTGAATTCAACAGGGCATCTGTAACCAGCTGGTATTAAACTAACACAATTTCTTTCTCTAGATTCAAGTGCAGCAGACAAAAGATATTCACAGCAATGTCCATGTGTATCTGGAAAATAAAAGTTACTTGAAAATTAAAAGTCAAAGTCCGGTCAAAGCAGGGATTAAGAGGCAAGAAACAAGTAGAGTATGACCCAAATGCTTAGATGCTGGAGTAATGGAGGATTGGGGGACAGCCTTCACTGACTTCACAAGCCTGGTTGAATACTGTTAGCACAAGGCCTTGCAGTGGTAGTGCATAATTTTCATTATTCTCAGTGCGCAGATATGCTTCCGCTAGAGAGAGTAATGTAATGTCACTGTTGCAAACTGTGAGTGTGAACAACATTTTGAAAACCAAAATGGAGAGAGAGAATTTTACCCTGTGTAATATGCTCACACTCATCACTGACAGTCATATACAAACAATGCTGATATTGTCACTGTTATAGGCAGCAAAGTTAAACAGGTGGCAGATGAAGATAAATAGGAGTAAAAGGGAGACATAGGAGAAGTAAGGACAGGGTCTACACTGGTGGATAGTGACGAACAAAAGCCAGGAAAGCCTGCTATTAAGGTCACAGAGTGGTAGTGGTGAACAGATGGTAGAACTGACAGAGATGAGAGAAGAATGAAGGTATGAGAGAACCATCCACATAAGACAAAACATGTCACAAAGAAATCTCTCCTCTCCTTTACTTCCATTCCATTCATCCACTTTGCATGTTGAAACATCAACATATTCCATATATGTGTGTGCATGTGCAATGTACATCATGTACAAAAGAGTATATTAGCAGTCTTACCAGGTGAGCTTGAAGCCTTTCATCAGTGCAGGAAGTGCGGTCCAAAAGCCATCGCCAGGTCTCCTCAGTCAGCCAATCAGTCATCCCATGCCATATTGTTGTTGCTGTTGTTGTTGTGTCGTGATGGTAGAAGGGGTTGGGTTTCAATCCTGGAGCTCGAGGCCTTGTAGCAGTGCCCATGGAAGGGGCAGATTGAACACAAAATGCCCGGATGGCTAAAGCACAGCCCTGCTATAACTTCAACATGCAGCCTCGCCCGGATGCTTTCAGCCTCATCTGAGAGTGTGCGTGCGAGGTGAGCATGGATGGAAGTGTGTGAGGTGTTTGCTCATGTCTTTGTGCCTTAGGTGAGTGTGTGTGTGAGGATACAGCAGCAGCAGCAACTGCTTACAGGCTCTCTCTCCCATATGCAGCAGACTCTGTCTCTGCAGAGGCATTTGCCAGACAGACAGAGAGAGAGAGGGAGAGAGAGAGAGAGAGAGAGAGAGAGAGACAGTGAGAGAGAGAGAGAGAAAGCAACTGAGCATGCTTTGTTTCTCTCATCCATCCAATCCCCCTATTCCCATCAGCTGAAACACCTCCTCACTTAACAGAGCACCACTGCCACTCTCTCATGCCAAGGTCTCTCCATCTCTCTCTATCTCATTTAGTGACATACACTGGATGCTCCGACAGGGATTACTGTCTGTGTTGTTTTGGTCAGTCCTGGCAGCTGGCCCTCTAATCTCCTAATGTGTGTGGGTATGTGTGGGTATGTTTTGCGTGACAAAAGTCAGAACAGAAGACCAAGTATTTGTGTAAGAATGCATGAAAATAGGAGAAAACAAGCCTTGTGCTATGAATGCAATCAGATAATTGAATATCTTAATCACTATTTCTATATATAACTATGTGTCATTTATTCCTGTGGGCCTGTGTTATGTTGAGTGAATTTGTGATTAAGGATTTTTACATGCAAAGGCATGAGAATGTGAATGTTTTTTCCATACACATCTGGAGGGACAGAGAAGAAAAGTGACAAATAGTGCTACCTCACTGTTCTGTCCTCCCTTTTCCTTGTCCCCAGGACAACTGAAATGGTACTGAGTCACATTGCCCACAATGCATTGTATTAGGGAAGGCCAACTTGTGTCACACAGCCAATGATGCACCTGTTACTATGGGAACCTCTTAAAATGCCAGGGACACCATGCGGGAAGGCCTAAAGCCACATGAAGCCTAAACGATTCTCCTATCCTCTATCTCACATTATCAGTCATAAGAAATATTATTTTAGGTGAAACATTAACAGTAACCAGATGATGTGTCTACATAATCAACAGGGATATGGTTTGAAATTATTCATTTGGTGAATTACGGAAGAGAGCTGAGATGTAGAAAGAAGGAAGGATTAGGGATGGAGGGATGGAGGGATGAAGGGATGGAGAGAGAATGGTGAGGGTTGAGGGTCGAAGAACGTTGGATGGAAGGTTGAGGGGATGAAGGTCGAGGGATGAGGGGAAGAAGGGAAAGGGGGGGGGGGTTGATGGGGGGATGCATGGTGGTTAGATGATTAGGCGTCAACGGCGGAAAGGTAGGTGGGAACTAGGGGGGTCGAGACTCAGGGTGGAGGAGCTGTCTCGGAGGTCCAATGTCTGTATGGAGCCCTCAAAGGAACTTCAAGTGGAGTGGGATTTTCTGATGTTGTCCAGGTCGTGACAGATGTAAGTTAGATAAGCGGGGGAAGACCAGCGGCCGAGAATTTTTATGACATTGTCCGGAATTCCTTGTCCGGTTTCCTTGTGGTGGAAGTGGCTCCAATGCAGAAAGAATGTCCTGAGAACTGGTCAGGGGTATGCCAGATCTGGCGAGTACTGTGCACATATGGTGGTGGAACCAGAAGCATGTTGCCACTTTGCCTGTCTCTGTGAACAAGGGAACAATTGTAGTCATGGTTTAATGAAACATGTTGATGTTTGCTTAGAAACAATAAGCAAATCACAGTCTTCAGTGGCAAAGTCCAACATTTTGTTGATCCATCCAACCACACCAACCTTTGTACATGCAGATATTTTAGCTCTATAACAGTGTTACACAACTTCCTCCTTTGCTTCCCACAGACAAGAGTCAGCATGACTACAGCCCCTTGAAGGTTATGTCACTTGAACATTAACATATGTTGTTTTAGGGCATTTGCTGAAAATGACTAGTGCTGTCATTTTTCTTGGGAGGACAGTCCCTCTTCTTGAGTTAACATAAAGAAAACAGGCATTTAGACAAAATACTGTCTCAACAACCTAAACTTTATTAGTACATCCTGATGTTATGTATTTTAAAGCTGCATCAATCTGTAGTAGCCACTAGAGGGCAGAATGACTCCCAAACAAGCTAAATAGTTAGGGCCCGAGCAGGGGCTCAATGGTCCCTGGCACTGAAAGTGCGAGGAAGCTATTGTTTTTGAAGGGATTATTATTATTAGGGCTTGAGCATGAAAGTGCCAGGGGCTCAACGGTCTGCGACTTTGAATCTACTTTGCATTTTTTTAAAGTGAAGTAAAGTGAAGCCAACGACTTCAAATTTGGTAGGTGACATCTAAAGACCGTTGTGATGTCAAATTGCAAAGCTATTTAGTTTTCATGGAACGCCCTTGATGTGATGTGGTGGACAATTTTGCCCAAAACATGTTTGGGGCATTAAACAGGAAATTGTTGTAACTCGGCTTTACCAGCAATGGCTTTGCCAGCAGTCGTCTCCTTTTCATCTTCTCGCCTAAACGCACAGGTCATGTATGTTGTTAGCATTAGCTAGCATCAGTGCTTTACCGCCTATGCCAAGTAGCCTCATAACCTGTCAGTTGGAGCTACATTCTATCTTGGAGAGGCTGCATAGCCAGTGCTCATCCCTGCCAGGAATTCTGCTGAAACTCCCATCACAAAGTGTTGGACTTTTCCAGGTAAGTAGCCACCTTTATTTCCCTGGCGGGTGTGCCTTGCTTACTTACCCACTTAGCGCCTTCGCTCATTGCGGGTGAATCACTATTGTGTGCTATATTAGCTTGTGATTTTTATACTTGACTGACCAGTCTCGCTGAGGTGTTTTCACCTCATTACGATGACTGTGTCAATGGTTGGGGAGAGTGTTTTATTCCCTCCTGGGCTACTGACTTAATGCATGTCAATGATAATTACATGCGATTGCCCCTACCAGGGTGACTTTTGGAAATTGCCTGTGACACTAACAGAAAGTGGATTTGTAGCTGAGTGTTTCTTGCTCTACCACTACATCACTAGCCTTACGGCATTATACTGTAGGTGCTGGTTTACTTCGGATTTGTAGGTAAGATGTGTCTCACTCTACTGCTATTATCAAACTGTAGGGCACTACACATGCTGAGGTGCACTCACCTTGGTGGTGTGTGTGTGGGTGGGCCCGTTCCCCCACCACCCATTACACCATCTTATCCCTTGGGCTACACCCCTTGCTGGTTTATTACAGAAACTCCATCCTGTTGATTATGCCCTCCATTTGAAACCCCTGTTTGGTCCCTCTCAGCCCAGAGGATGACCATGACAGATGTCTATCGTGTCTTGGCATCTAAAACCTAAGGCAGCACTGATATATAATTCTTGCACTAATTGCAGCTGTATGCCATTAGCAGTGAGGACCACAAGATTGGCCAGGTCTGACAGAAGCATTGCTGAGGCTGGCTTACCTCCGTCAAGAATGCCTGCATTCTTCCCTTCAGGTTCTAACGGCTGCAGGTACACGCAGGGTGATGAACCTTTAACTCTTGAAGTGGACACACTGGCTTCAGAGTTTGCCCAGATTACAGCCCTTCTTCTTAATTTACAGCCTGGCGGCCCCAAGGAGTTCCTACATCTATTCAATAACTGCAGGGCTTCGGCTGCTACGATGGACACTGCCAAATATGGTCTAGACCAAATGCCTGCCATTGATTCTTCCATTGCTTCTCTGATATTATCTCCAGATGAAGCCCTTAGACTGGATGCCCATTGTTCACACCTGCAGTGTAGAATCACTGATTACCAGCTGAATATAGTAGCTCAGATGGGGCTCACTGGAAACTCTCTTTCCCACCTTGCTCTAGCTCTATCGCAGATTCAGAGCCTGAATGATGCTTCGCTCTAGGTATTTGCTTTCATGACCAGAGAGCTTGGCATTTTGACCGGCGCCAAGTGTGGCTTGCCAAGGCCCCCTCATAAGAGGGTGCAAGAAGACACTTCACATGCTACCTGTCATTCCAGGCCAGATGTTTGGGCCTGCAGCCCAACAGCCCTTGGAGTGTAGTGCACAAGTGAATAAAGTCAAGCAAGAGTTTGCTGACTTACACTGGGCACCTTTGCCTAAACCAAGGCACACCAGCACTCTTCACCCTGCAGCCAGCACTTGGAGTCCCTTGAGAGCCAGAAGCTCCTCTTTTGAGCAGGGCCACCTCCAACAGGTCCGTTTATAGCCTGCCTTTCAGACACCAAGGGATAGGGCACCCAAACACAGGGCTCCTACCAACCAACCCCCCAAGCCGCCCAAAGGTCATGGAAGTCGAGCCTGAATTCTAAAGTCAACATGCCGGCCATTTCTCTCCACAACATCTCAGCCACTGGGAGGCCTTGATGTTGGCCCCCAGAGTTCAACAGGGTCACAATGACTGGTGTCTCTGGCCCTCAGGCAGGAAATTTCAGTGCTTCTAAGGAAAGGCGCCATTGAATATGTATAAAGTTTGAGAGACTCACTTCACACTCTGCACACATACACACACAAACACACACACACACACACACACACACACACACACACACACACACACACACACACACACACACACACAGACTTGAAGCATCCTGTAAGACTAAACCAAGGAAAAACATGTACAAGTTAAAATCAGCTGACATTCTAATTTTGTTAAGATATTCTGACAGAAACTCAATTTATAATGCCTATGGTATTTTAAAATCTTATAATACAGTGATTTCTCCAATGATATTCATGTAGAATCCCTCCTCAATGCTGCAGTAGGTGTTCTGGTTTAGGACAAACCACAGACTGAAATTAGTATTATGTCTCCTTCTCACATACCACATGCTGCGGGTTAAAAGCCTCACTGACCTCAGCATTGTGCTAACCTTTAGGCACAAAATAAGTTATCTTATTTAGTAGCCAGTGGTTGGCTGTACCGAGTTGCCTTTTCATCTGTTTTATCACATACAGTCTCACACCATTTGACGATGGATAAAACTGTCCCACACATTGCTAATTATCTACTTTCATTCATTGATCTGTATGAACACATGACACAACATTTCATCTCCAGAAACCAACCAATTTATGAATCATTAACATTTCAACAAATGTTTTATAAGTTTTTAGAGTTCATTGATTTTGCTAATTTGGGGGAAAAAATTAGTGATGGACTTTGTAATTGACCATTGATTACATTAAGAAACAAAGTTCATTTAATTCATTTTCATTGTTATTTTATTTAATTGTATTAATTTAAATAAACTCAACTTAATATTTTTATTTAATGTAATTTAGTATTTTTTAAAATTAAAATTACATTTAATGATTAAAGTTGACAGTCATTTAATTTAATGTAATCAGTTTGTAATCAATTATTTGAATTAGATAAGTTAATTTCATTGTATTCATCTCAATTCTATTTTATTTTATTTATTTAAATTATTTAATTTTATTTAATTTGTTGTAACCACGTTGTCTTCAAAGAGATGACAGAGACAGAGGCATAAAGAGGTGCAGCAGCAAAGGGAATAAGTTCTTTGGAAACCTGGTTTCAAAGCAGCAGCCAGCCAACATGGGAATCACAAATAAAATTTCTAACATCCAGTTCTTATGGTTTATCTCCATTAAAATAGGTTTGTCTCCATATCTTTTATCGAAGTTGGAAGTAGTTATGAATTTATGGAAAAGAGCTGCATTTTTTAAATAATTAAATGGGACATTGTTATTCTATGTGTTTTCTATGTTTATCATCAAATCAGTGTTACATCCTCGTGCACACAAGCATAACATTAGTGTGCCAACATCAGTGAGTATGTGTGGGCACAGTACAGTGAGTATTTTTAAAGAAAAAAATGAGCCGCTGTCTCTGCCTGTGCACATTCCTGCACTCATACACACACACACACACACACACACACACACACACACACACACACACGTGTGAAACAAGGGAGAGAGAGAGAGAGATGAAGTTGTTGAAGTGTGTCAGAATATTAATTCACAGGAATGTAACTAGTTAGATAAGAGCAAGATGAACAAACAAACCATTTCATAAAAGGGACAGAAGGGGAGCTCAGTTCAGTTTACCTGCCTTGCTCTCTTTTTCGCATATCTTACTATTTTCTAGAAAAGAAAAAAAACCTGGGGACATACATAAACAACTGGACTGAATGTGCCAGCACTTCCATGATATCCAGGGTTTTCACACACCCGAATATCAGGGTTACATTAGGTGAATAAAATAATTAAGTTAAGTTTTGAAAAGACTATCTTTGTTTAAAAAAGAAAAATGTCAGCATCAAAAATTGAAACATTACAATAGAAATGTTGGAGTGAGTCTGAAATTGAACCTAGGTCAAAGCTGAAGGCAGAAGAATCCTCCACCAAGGCCATTTCAGCATCACCCCGCAAACCATTTACTAATACAAATATGTTTTGACTGGAAGAGCACCTAAAAAGAGCTTTGTGAATAAGTTAAGAGGCGTGGTATGTATGGTATGCATAAAGCAGCACAGGACAGCAAACAGTAGTCGAGGTATATAATATGAAAAAGTATAATTTATGCTAAGAATGGCACGGAGTCAGAAAAGGTTGAGCTGCTTCACTGAACTACAGGACAAATCAAAGTATTTGGAAGGATGGCTTCATTATTCCCTCCAGCTTAAACTATACAAACCTGATAGCCTAATTTACACACATAGTCACAGTTTGTGTGTTCTTTGTCAGTTAAACTCATATCTGTCTGCTTATAAAATACAGTATAAAATCATATTACACCTTGAACATACATGCTATTGATGCAATGTAAAACACATTCATAAGACGGGCTGTTGAGAACCAGGAATAAAGCAGAATGTATTGTTTTCTAAATACACACTCCACCAGATACTATAGCATCACAGACAAGTTACACATCACTCTGTGTTCTAGTGAAGGTAAAGAGCTGCAGAGGAAGGCAGATACTTCACATGATGTCCATTATCATCCTTTACATACCATACCTATACTTTACAAACCAGTCAAAACCATGCATGCAACAAAATGCCTTTACTGTGTAATGAACAGCTGGTTTCACGAGACGCATGGAGCTACAATTTCAGTAAATTGGTACATATTTAGAAATAAGTCATATGTTGCTAATAATTACAGAGGACTGGAGATAGAACAAGTGTTGAGAAAATGAACGAGTACTGAATGCTGAAGCGTGATTACTAAGTAACAGAGTAAAACTTGGAACAGCCTTAATCCATTTACATTGACATCCTAAGAATGTTTCTGTTCCATACCAGCAGAGGGCAGAGGACAGGAGGGAAAAGTCATCACTTTGACACGAAAGGTTTTTTGTCAGCTCTGTTAGCTGGAGTCCTGTATTGTGTCAGTATAGCATAACTTGACACTTGACAGAATATGTATGTTATGGAGCTATGAGGTTACATTATTTTTGTAGTACACAAAGCCAACAACAAATTACTGTGTTGGATCATCTCAGGTAGATGCAAAGGTGATCTTACAGTGAACACCGGTGGAATGACGCTCTGGCTTATCTCTGTCTCTTTAGTCAGGTGCATTAGTGATGAGACTCAGGTTGCCATTAAACCAGACAGCTGCCATTTCCATAATAAAAGGAATTGGAAAAACTTAAATAGTTGCTTTTAAGCACCTCAGAGAAGCAAAAACGACCTGATTTAAGAAACATTTGTGCGTGATAAGCAGTAATGTGTTGATGAATATTTCTCACCTAAGCTTTCCAGTCCTGCGGTTAGTTACCCTATGGCCAGAGAACACTGAGAACCAGGCTGTAGACTTTCTTATTGCTCTAAAGGGAAAAATTCTACAACAACCACAATGCATTGCATGGGGTTGCCGATCCCAAGCCACTCCTTTTATGGGGACTCACCACAAAGGCTTCAGATGGTGATGTGTTTATGGAAGATGAGTGCTGGAGTGAGACCCACAGGAAGCAACAAATTGTACATCATTGCTGCTGCGACTTCTTGCTCGACAAATATGGGTGTGTCAATAGTGTCAAAAGTGACAGTGTCCACAGCCTGTAGTCCAAGCAGGTCTCTGCTATAGAATTCCTTTTCAAGCCAGATGAATTTTACTGGTTTAGGCAGAGGGATATTTTAATACAGGGAACACAAAGGGAAGTTTAATGTCACTCATAAACATTAGAATCATAGGACTCAAGTTGAAAATTGGTAAAGTTGTCCTTTAAGGCACTATGCACATTTATTAAGAGTGCCTTTAAATGGAAAAATCTACTTTTATGGTAAGAGCTGTTTAGATGCAAACTTCAATTTCAAATTTGGATACCTGCAGGACTGTTGAGGGCACACATGTCATACAGAAAACCAGAATAAATGTAAATGTATTTCAACCATAAGTGCTGATAAACTGCATAAAACAATATCTTCAGCGCAGCAGAATTACTCTGACAGAACTACCGATGTGGATGAACAAAACCAACACAGAGACTTAAAACTCCAGTTTAGATGCCACATAATATAATACATAATATTACATAACGAACAAAACACAAAAGTAAAAGTCTAAAATTTAATTAGAACTCTAAAATTCAATTGTAGCAATCAATGAGAACAAACATATTTGTATTTCTTACCCTCAAAGGTAAAGCAGGTACAACACATAAACAGTGTTAAGAATTCGCTGTGACACTCACTTGATCCTGTGGAAGGCCAGCCTCCTCCTGAGAGAAGACACTTGCATATGACAGCCCTGCTTGATACCCACATGACTCTGGACCACAATGGTGACCCATTCATTAACTACAGTTTCACTGTCTCAAAGCCCACTGGATGGACAAGAATGACTGGTAGTGGCTCATGCCATATCACACAAATACATTCTCTTTTGCTTCTAACCTCAGCAGACTCTTTTGTTTCTTCCCCCTCTCTTCTGCACCTCCCCATCTTAATTTGCCTTTCTGTGCACCTCCCTCCCATCCCTCTCTTCCAACCATACCAACACCTATCCGCCTTCCTCTCTGCCCTCCCTCTTTGGTACGCTTTGCTCTTTCCAAGTGATCCATTTCTTCTAGGCCGTTATATTTTACTCCAGTGCACACATTCTACACACTTGCAAGTATGCTGCTCTGGTGTCATCCTGCAGCCCACAGGGAAACACTGCATGCTCACACAAGGTTACTGCATTTGTCATGTACTGTCTATGCAGAGCTGGTATACCTCAAAGTCTATGTGAATACAATGTCCATGTGAGCATGACGTACTGAATTAATATATTAAAGTGAAACTGTTGACAGAAGTTGTGTAAATGATGCAATGCGGCATCGGTTATTTTGTGGGATGGTGGACTACAATGATAGACTAGATTAAATATGTAGGTAAAAAAGTTAAGAAAATGATTGGAAATTGACAATATTTGCTGAACATCAACTAACAATCATCAGTCCTGAGACCTTTTTACCATTATATCTCCCACTGCACACAAATAAACAAACACACACACTCATGCATACGCAAGCAAAGAAATATGGTTACATATAAACCACACTTCAAGAGGTACACAACAGTAGACGTAAACACATTAACATAGTCATAAATCATTAACCTGCCTTTGTTCCCACCAGAATAGACCTTGAGGGCTGCCATGAATAAATGTGCTGGGGCTTTAGGTGACTACTGGGGGAATTTGGCACAACTCAGGAACACTGGATAAAAAACATCTAAATGAAGCACAGGATTCAAAAGGTTTCACTTTTTTGTTTTAATTCAATGTTCGATAGTAGATAGGACTGTAGCCAGGATTTATAAAATACTGAAGTCATGAGTCCATGTTATTATCTTAATACAGTGAGGCAAAATAAATAAATTACTGTATATGAATGAGTCTCTGGTCAAGACCCATTGACTCTATTGTGTGTTATTGATAATGCTAGTGTTGTTCACACTTAAGAGCACATTTACCACAAACCATGCTGATCATCATGTTCAGTCATTTACAAGAAATTCTACAGACATGAGCTCTGTTGTCTTGGTGCTGGAAGAGCAGCACTCTCTTTCTGTTCTGTGCCATAAATCAGCCTCTCTGCTGTAAAGCACCCCAACACATTTTCATTGATCCAGTGACCTCACATTCAGTAAAATGCAGCCTATAGAGGGCATTAGAGTCTTGTTAGTGTTGGTCTGACTTATTTACAGGAATAATATTTATGTCTCAACTTCAATGATAATTTTTGATGAATGAGAAAATGGCACACACAGCACCTTGATTACAAAATGCTGCTATGGGTTTATGCCGGCATGTGGCGCACAGATGAAGCTAACCAATCAGAATTCATGTGAAGCGAGTGTCTGAAGAAATATTTCCATTCCTAATATTTGAATTTCATGTGTACATAACAGTGATCATGAGGTCTGTGATGAATAAAGATTGGTGAATTTTTATGTACACAAAATGACTTGGAATCTGCTCTTCTGCCCTGACAACTAGTTGCATTTTTCACATTAACTGTCATATTTGTAAAGTGCTAAAACTGGTGAGCTGGTAAATGCTAAATAAGAAATCAGATCATAAATCCCCCCCTACTCCCTTGCATACAGACAGTTGACAGGAGACAAAGTGTCAAGGTAGGAGAAGTTCCTGTAGGAATGGAAATAACACTAGCACCAGCAACAACAAAACTGTCTGAAATGCACCACTCATTTTGTCATATAGTCTGCTTTAAATTCTTATTCTTGTGGCAAGTCTTACTGTTTTAAAATAAGGTAGAACAAAGATACCAACCATTACTTTCAATAAAATAACATTCTAGAAACATTTACTAATACATTTACTATATACTCTATAGTAATATAGTCACTTGTCATGAGAAAAATGACTGTAGTATTCCACACCAGCTTAAAAACATGTTCTGGTGGTTATTTTAGAGCAGCAGAACTAGTTAACACTATGTTGGCTCATATCTCAATGTACTTCTCACTTTTCCTATTGTATCAACATAGAAACAAATTTCATTGTCAGGTGGAAAGCTCATATCTCTACTTTTCAGCAGCTAAAACAACTTTGTTTTTACATGTAGGTGTTATGAAAGGAAGGAAGAAGAAGAATTTTCTTGACCAGTGACCATGTCTCTCAGTTAAAGTGACAATGAAAATCACTTAAACTGACAGCTAGTTCATGTAAAAAAAAAAAAAAAGTCTTCATTATCTAAGACTCTCCATGGTCTTGTGTCAGTCGATGAGTATACTGCAGTAACATACTTACGTAATATATTAAACTGACTGTTTATTCCATGTGAGGCTGGTAAAAAAAATGTATCAATAAAATGTACCTCAAAGGCTACTGTAAATATGTCACAGAACTCAGACCTTTATGACCTTTTCTCATTCCAGCCCAGGCCAGGAGCCTTGAGGAGCCATGACGCGACAAACAGAGCAAAATTTTAGTTTATTAATCTAAAGCCTTGAACCGCAAACAGGACAGTGAATTCAATATTTCTTGGAGCACTGTTTGTGACAATAATGTTTGCATATTAGCAGAAAATCACATGGATCTCACGAAGGTTTGTCCTGCTTACCTGTCCACATGATGATAATGAAGATCTGGACAAAACACATTAATTACATGTTCCTTTTGTCGTTATATAAACTATGCTTTCCTGGTATTACGGTGCAATGTGCAATTATTAATTGTGAACAGGATATGGCATGGCTTCAGCTTAATAACTGTCCTGTAATGTGACAATAAGCAATTCAACAAAGATTTGTTTGTTTTAATTGCCATTTCTGCTGAACTGGAAGCCACAATCCTGCACAGTGAAAGATTCATTCACGGTTTTATCAAGCTGCAAACAGCCATACAATCTGTCCTGAGGCTGTGATTCACAAACACTGCCTCTGCACATTACAAGCAAGTTCATTTCATTTCACTGACTGAACTTGAAAGAAATGGCTGAAAAAAGCAAACAAACAAACAAACAAAAAAAACTGAATCTAGGTAGAAAATTTAAATTCATGTTTTTTAATGGTTGGTGTCTGACTCATTAGGAGACGAGAACAAAAATGGCAAAAGCATCACCAATCACAGATGTGCTCTATGCTGACTTGCTATAATGTCAAAAGGTGACTAGCATTTAAATCCACTGTAAATAGACAGAATGCCTCATTAGTAATTGACCTTTATCCATGTTTTTTATATCATACAGCCTTATTCATTAGTGTCAAAAATGACATATGAACCCATTATATCTGATGTAACCAAGTTTCCATCTACATTACAGATTCTTTTAGCTTTTTAAATTCACATTACATGTAATTATTTACCAACTATATTATCTTTTATCAGTCAATTGCTTTTTTATTAGTTTACAATGATGACTTTATTTCTTCACATTTTAATGAATGACTGTATTCAAATTGTCATCACTTTTTGCCTGCATATAATATAAGTCTTGAAGTAATGCTTTCTAGTTAATTTGAAGACTTTTTTGTAACCTCTCATCCTTCTCCACTGCATAATGCAATTGCAGCTGTTCACCACTAGAGACCAACATTTGCTGCACAATGGAATTTAAAAGCTGTTCTCTGGACAGTGAATATGATACATTTTGAACAGGCCTGGGGCTGAAAGACAAGCAGATGGCTGAAATATCAACAAGTTGGACAATGATAATAGAAGCTTTATGAATAGTGTCTCTATTGGCTTCTGCACAGTCAAAGCTGACATTATACACTAAATGCCCTGTCCCTTCACCACTAATCAGTGTTAGGGTCAACTGTCAACCTGTTCAGCAGTTACCTTGGATACACCTCCAGATGTTGAATAACGGCCACCGTTGACCTCAAACCTCACTAGAGTTGAAGCACAGAAGGTCCCGCTGTTGCTCTGACTCATGGGAATAGTTTCATCTCTACTTTGCTAGTTTTTTGTTTTGTTTTGTTATTTTTTTTATCTGAAGTGATTTACAGTGAACTTCATGTGTGGATTCAGCTCCTGGCACAAGTCATCATATATGATGTGCAGATTAAAGGGGAATTTCAGCAAAACTCTCTTCATCCTATAAATTGCAATTTACCTCAGATTTAATATATATGGGGGGAAATAAAAAGAAAGCCACAAGCATCTCAACAATCTTGTATATCTTTACCAGAAGCAAATTAAAGAAAGGAAATATTTCTTGAGGGATACTAGCCTGTTAGTTTCCATACTTGTTAAATCAGGAGGACACATGTGCGACTGGCAGCTGTAAATGGCTAATTTTCACCAAAATAGTAGGATAACAATCATTATTCTTTCTGTAGGAAGCGAAAGTGATGGGAGATATGACCACTAACAACTGTTGACTGCATTTTGTTCACTGCAGCAAACTGATGAAACTGAAATGCTGTTGAAAGCTCTGGATCCTGGAGTTTTATAGGATTTTTGTCAAACTACTATTTTTGTAGTTATTAAAATGGTGAGATTAAAGATGTACATGTGTAGCCATTTGATTTCAATAGTACAATTCTGACAAATTCTTTCTACTGTAATATGCAGTCTAGCTGAGCAGAAGTAAACCTTACCACAGCACAGAGCTGCATGTCTATGTGCAGCTTGATAAAACCATGACTGACAGTCACTGCACAGGACTGTTACTTCCAGTTCAGTAGCAATTGTAATTAATATGATAAATTATTGATTTTCTTACTGTATTTTCACAGTAACTTGTCATGGAGTTGTCATGAGACGCCCAGCTGCATTCAAATTATGCTGCTACATCAAACTTAGCTACATGTATTATACTCAAAAAATTTAGTAGTCAAAATATAACTAAGAAAAAACATTTTAAAAGGAACACATGTTGAAAGCAATTCAAGTCAGATGTGTGAGGGTTTAGTTATTTAAGTTTGACTATTTGAACACACAAACTGGTTAGACTGAAAAAAGAACAAAGTCTGTCTTAACAGGAGTAAAGACAGTAGTGCTCTGTGCATCCCAATTGAAACCTTTATTTATAAAAAAGAACAAAAGGAAAAAAACAGTACTGATTTTCTGTACAAATATACATTTTTCACTCAAGCAGAGGACTATATACATGGGCTTTTTGGTGAAGCCCACATAAAAATAAAAGTCTGACACTGATATCACGAGAAAGAAAAAAACATGAGTCCCTTTTGGCACTGTGTTGTTGCCATTCTGTACAGTGAGCTACTGTAGAAGGACTTTTATATTTACACATGAAGAATTATCAAGAAGGTACATACTTTTTATTGAATGCATACAATAAACAAATCTGGAATCAACCAAAAATATGGAATATTTATTAATTTACAGTTTGGTTTATCTGACCATTAGATTTTATCTATAGGAATATCATTTTATATTATATAAGCTTTGAGGCAAAAAAAGGACATAATTCTTCCTATAATTTAGTATCTGTAACATGCATATTACCATCATTCCTCAGCTTTTATCAGAAGATTTTACCCCATAAATTTCTATTATGTTTACACTGTGTGCATGGTAGGAACTCAGGCGCCCCCAATACATGGATAATAATGTTACTTTCCAGCTGGAATTGACATTAACATTAACGAGATACAAGGCTTCTTTTTAGCTACATAAGGAAAGACAATCACTTTATTCAGAGAAATGTGACCCAGTCTGCTTCAGTGATCGATCCTGTTTGGTCTGATATATTTGATGCCAAACACATTCCAGTGAAAAAGTGAAACATTTCTGATTTTTATCTTAAAGTAATGTGCTGTGGATGAACAAGGTGGGCAGCAAGTCTACTTGTGAATTTAACTGAGCCTTGCTTATAAAAAGAAAATCAATCATGCCCTGCATCCTACCACATCAAATGGCTGTAACAGCCACATTCAATCATCTACCTGGCCTCACTCTGTTGGCTTTTCATTGCATTATGGGAAATTCAGAGGTTGTTTTGGATAATCAGAGGCTCTCCCTCAGGTGTTGTCATCTTATCTTTCAGCTCCCAGGTCTAAAAGAGCCATTAAGACCAGTTGTAGGCAAGCTAAAAACACTCAAGAGAACCAGAGACACATATTGGCTGCTTTATCTAGCTGGCCTGGTAATGGCCCATGACTCAAACGATAATAGTAGTATTTCACTTGATATAATCCAAAAATCTGCGGTGTAAAACTATTTCTCAACAAGTTTTTAAAGTGATGAGTTGTATTTTGTCTAGTTATGATGACACATCTAATCCTTTCTGCTCTTGGTTTGATCCAATATGGAGCTCCTAGCTTGTCTATCGACCAAATGTGTGGTGATGGGGAAAGAGGGAAGTACTATCTAACTGGTTATTTGATGAATATCCCATGCATTTATGGAAAATCTTACAAGAGTCCCTGGAAACAGACGTTCTCATTTTTTTTCTGAAGTTGGTCTGAAAGGGTAATTTCAGTCACATTTCAAAAAAACCTCATATTTTATCTAGTCATGCAGATATTTGTCCAGGTTTTGAAATATCAGTCTCCAACCCAGAAGAGTGGGTTCTTTCATTCAGCTTTGGAAAACATTTTTAAAAAACTCAGACTTTTTAAATTACATTGAAGCAGAGCTTTAAGTGAATATTTGAAGTATTTGGTCGATTGTCAGCTAGTCACCTCAGCCAATGAGTGATCAAAACACAGAAAACACACCATCACAACTGTCCTGTTACCTCCAGTGCACCATGTTAAGACACTAAAGCTAAATGGTGAGTAATCTTAAATTATGGTTTGTGTGCATCTGGCAGTTTAGGAGACTGGCATAATTTATAAGACATTACTGTAAGAGATAGAACTAAAATACTTCTGTTTCATCAGAATAATGCCTTGAGGTTATCTGAGGATAAGGGCACCTTGTCTACTGCTGACCTGACAGCGTTTCTTCAGTCCATATAATCATCATACCAATTTACAGTCCACAGAACAGCTCCAGGGTTTTATTAGCTATGGGAAAGAACTGTTTATGTTCCTGAATATTGATTGGACTGCCCTAAACCACAAGAAGAGGATATGTAAACCTTAACTAGGGTGTATGGAATGTAGCAACACTGGTGATGGTAAATTCTACCTGCACTGTGGTTTGCAAACGCAGGAGAGTCACTAAAAGGACATGAAGATGGCAGTATTAAGTGACACAGGTATTGCTCTGTCCCACCTAAGTGGGCTAGGTGCTAGTTTAGAGGTGGCAATCACATTCCAGTATAAGACAGAGAGGTGTCATCACTGGTGCAAAGTCACGCCATAATTAACTAACAATATGGACATCTGAAAAGTACGTATCTCTAAGTCGTTGTACAACAACTTTGGCTTTGAACACAACAATGAGAACGCTCTGTCCTTGGATCAAGGCTTTGCATAACTCCCCCCACCATGCAAACTAGAATCAAGTACAGTGTCATGGGAGAGGGGCGAGGTGGTGGTGAGACTCACAAGACAAGTTGAAAGAGGAAAAGGGATAAGAGGCAGATTATGTATTGAAGGGAAGGAATGTGATTGAAGAATGAGGAATGGAGAAGGATCAGGTTTGTCCTCTCTCCTGAATGGGAGATGAGGCACAAGAGCAGGATTCACTCTGTCTTGTGCGTCTGTCAGTCTGCTGGCTATGGCTGGTATGGAGTAGGTCAGATATAAATGGAGCTCTCCCCCCAAACCTACATTAACTCTGATTAGCGTCATGTTCCTTGTGAAAGACAACTAATTTGCAATGAGTTGTACAGACAATTGTACTGTATGTGTTTAATCGTTACAATGGGCACAAATATGACCAAAGGCACTCTTTACTTCTAATGTATTAAGTATATTAATGTATTAAGAGTGCAGAAGGTGATGGTATTTTCTCTATATATAAATGATTCAGTGAGTCATTTAAAACTCTCAAAACATTTTAACATGGGAGAGTTCAACTTATTGCTCAGAAAAAATACTGTACATAACACATCTCATTTAGCATCACATTCATACAGCTTTGCATTCTTGGATTAAAAATGAAGTTATGCTACACACAAAACAGAATGAAAAAAACAAATAAATGTAAACCATCATAATGTGACAATTTCTCAGTAGGGCTTCTGCTTAACCCTGTAACAATCTTCAAAAATATCAGTACTCCATGATCCTGTAAATGAAATCTCACAAAAAAAAACTCACATGCTTCTCTGAATTCTCTTCGGATCTTTACATGTCAGGTTTGAACAGTGGCAACATACAAGTGTCCAGAATCAATCCATTATTAAACTACTGAAAATGGAAAGTTGTGTACATCTACACATACATGTACACCATTGTTGAGTTGGTAGAGGAAGCAGTGACAAAGGTAATCATTTACTTTATGTTGGTGTTACAACATGTGACTGACACAGGGATCGATGGATATATGAAGTGTGCACAAGAAGTCTGTTTATACAATCAGAGCCATTCATCCCATTTACATAACAACCTACAGTTAAGCTACTTTCATCAGTTCAGTCATAGGCGCAGGGTATTTTAATTTGCAAAGTGGTGGTGTACTGTATGCAGGAAGGTGTTCAAGATTGTTAGATTGGTAAGAACATACTGTAGAAGAGGTGAGTGTTCTTTTTTTGCTTTTACCTTTTGAACTATTATAACCTCTTCAACTGTGTCTGTGAGCAGTCTGTTGTCCTCTGCAAAGAGAATGAAGTTGCCATGCAATGTCTTCATTTTATGCGATTCCAGTCTGTCTCACACTTTCCAATTGCATCCCATTTACTCTCTGGTTGGTGCGCACCTCTTCTTCAATGAGCAACCACCTGCAGCTTCAGTTTCAACACCTCCTTGTCATTCAAAATCATGATCCATAAAATATGATCTTCATCAGAGATGTTGCTCAGATGACAGACAAGACAACACAAGAAGGTGTTCCTATAGTGTTAGTGTAAAGCAGAGATTCTCCAAGAGTTAAATTGCTGAAAGTGTCCATCAGATTGTGAATGGTGAGAATATATCTAGATAATATGACAGGATCCTTATCAAGACCAACTCTTGGATTCAGCTGGTTGCCATGTCCTGAGGCAGCCCGTGTCTGATTACAGTCCACTTTCCATCTCTTCTACACAGTCTGAAAGGCCTTTGTTTGGGCAGGGATCATAACAGGGGTGGCCCCCATACGGGTCAGGTTCCCTGGGCTCAGTTTAGGGGGAGGGCTGGGCTTGGAGTTGGAGTTGAAGTTGGAGGTAGACATGGAGGTGAGTGTAGAACGGGGTTCAGGGGTCTTGGGGACTATCTGATTGTAGCCAGGTGGTGACTGAGCGAAGGTGGAGGCTTGGCAGTTCTCCTTGAGGGCCGCCACAGCAGGAACACAAGCTCGTTGGCTTCTGTGTGCCATGTTGTGTACCATGGACTGGGTGGAGGAGGTGCCTGAGCGAGAGCTGCCAGAGCGGGACGAGGACAGGGAATTGGGCTTCACTAGTTTGGCTTTGGGAGCCTCTGCATCCTCCCTGAAATGATTTCAAAGAGTGCCCTCAACAGATCATATTAACATTTGCTAGTAGAGTGAAAGTGAAATTGAAATTGGCCTGGACAAATGATTACTAACTCTGCATTGTCATATTCAGGTTAAGTAACGTATATGTCAGTCTTAAGTTATATACAGTAAACATTACAAACATTGTTTTATATTTTTACTACTTAGCTGGAGACAACAGACATATGTTTCAATCATCATCCTTGCTGCATCACTGGCTACATTATTGATAGGAAGCAATCCCAACCAGCCAGGGCCGCCAGATTTAATTAATTAATTCCTAATTAATTAAGAAGTACAGGGGCCAAAAAGTCTCTCTGTGTGTGTGTGTGGTAGTGTGTGTGTGTGTGTGTGTGTGTGTGTATGTCTGTAGTGGCAGATAGACTCTCACTTTTGCAACTTTTGCAGAGTAACTATAACTTGCTTGCACCACAGGGTGGCAGTATAATTCCAAATACAAAGCAGCTAACTAGTGCTTGTGGGATTAGATAGTTTTTTGTTCAATTACCCAAAACTATGAGTTTATAGGACAGTAACAATGCTGCAGCTGAGTAGCAGCAAGCAGGCAATAGGAAAGTTAACGTTGTCCTTGTGTTGTAAGCAGTCATGCCCTAAATCCATATTTAACAGTAAATCAGAAAAAAATATTACTTTTCTACTGCTCCACCATTGCAAATTATAAACATGCCATGCTGTTGTGTTGTGTTGTCATAGCCTACAATAGCCTAAATAAACTTTTGGTGCACCTTGACTGCCTTTACTCAAAAAAGGAAATACTTTGGACTTGTCATTTCAATGCAATATCATGAATGAACCAATTCATGTGAACTTTCAAAACGTGTGTGTTGACTGGCTGCGTGTGCCAAATAGGTTTTGCCTATGGGCTGGCTTTATTTTACCTAATGTTCTAGAGTGGACAGTAATGATTGAGACATCTTTTGACCATAAATGTTGCAATATAGGGCTTTTTGGGGTGATACAGTGATTTGTGACATAAAAATAATGTAGGACATTAAAGTTGGGGTGAGGGGGATAATGGCCCCTTGGATCCCCTACTTCTGATGGCCTTGCCATCAGCCTGCCTGCATCATTCATCCAGACACTTACACTTACCAATCCACCAATTTAGCGTAGTATTCCTATAACATTGTAAGACTGACAATGAACGGTTAAAAAAAGAGATCAACATCGAGATTCACTCAACTGTACAGCTTCAGGTGTCTTATGCTATGTTACCTCTGAGGATGCTCTTGTATATGGCAACAAACATCGCCATTCTCCATTCTTAATCATAAGAATGTGAAAATTCATGTTGTGGCTATGACAACATGTGTGGTTATGACTGGTAGAGAAAGTTTCTCTTCATTCAAACCTGATTTCATTTGGAGTCTCTTCTTCTTCATATTTCTTCATCTCCTTTTTGCGAAACACCAACCAGATGATGAGGATAATGAGAAGGACACCGAAGGATACACCAACCACTGCCCCCGCTACCACACCCATTCCCCTTACATCTGTACACACAAAAGTACAAAACACACACAGTTATGTAAGAAAGAGTATGCTGATATTGAGATTAAAGGTAAAAATGACACTAAACACAGTTTCCATTGTGATATATTTATTTAAGGATATTAATCTGTAAAATAATTACAAATGATGCTTTCACTATTCTAACTGTGAATACTACAACCTCAACACTTTAGAGTTTCCACAAGTTGTCCCAAAAGTCTTACTGTACATGAGTTATTATATTTGCAGGTACTTTGTTTTCTAGAATCCTGCCTTTACGGGTCTTGAGGTTTGGCATTGTGTAACTTGTGGTAAACTCACATGGGAGCAATAGAACTTTACTACAGTAGAGAAGCAAGTGAAGCCCACAGTGTACAAAAGATTTGCATTGGTAAAATGTGCTGGTGAAAAATGCGATCTATCCAGAAACATTTTGGATTTTACATCCAGCACCATTTTGGATATTAGGCTCTGTTCAGTGCTGTCAGTTTTACCACTGCAACATTATTTAAGTATTATTACTCCACCATTATTAATGTAGTTGTGTTCATTGTTCATGTTTTGGATAATTTTCAATTATCACATGTTCATACAGTCAAGACTACTGGAGGACAGTTTAAAGGATGAATTGGGTGAATATCCTTTTTTCTTATTGTCAACAAATTTCATAAAACAGGATGGGCCATATGCTCCATTGTTGTCCTTAAAGTATTAAAAACACATTGGTGAGCCACACCCCTGCACTGGTTGACATGTTCCTTCATTACCATGAACACACACACTGTAGTTTATTTTGACCCACACACACCGACCTGCTGCCAGAAATACTCAAGCACCAAATTTGGATTACTCTGCTGAAAATAGTCAACAAATGCACCATTTCCTCCTGTTCCAGTAACATTTGTGAAAAGTACAGTGACCAGCTGTTTTAGGAAATTACTGAACCTTTTAAAAAAATTTATTGTATTTGTAAGCTATTCTTAAAGATTTACATCATCAGTTGGAACCAATGTTCTAGGGACTTAGCGACACAGACAGGGTAGAGAAGTTAGGAAGTACTGACAGACTAACTATGACAATATTGATTTTGGTCTTTTCATGGGCTTTCAAAAAGAAAAACAATATTAATAATCAGCCTTATCTTTTAAGTTTCCATGGAAGTATGACTGTAGATAATGGGACACCAATGTATTTAAGTTATTTTTAATACTGTCCAAAGTCCAAAGCATTGTTTGTGGTCAGCCACATATCAAAGTGAAATGTTTATTATTTAAATCAAGTTAAATTAATGTTTCACTGTGGGATTATGGGCAGGAGTGTGTGAAAATAATTTGTGGGTGCAAATATTGGGACAGAAACTGTGGGAAAGGAACATATGTGCAATCAACCTCATCTTCTAAATTAAAAGTTGCAGATTTTTTGGCCCTTCAATGTTCAGTGTTCAGTGAGTGTTGTCTACTTACAGTGCATCTTGACCTCCACTGTGCAGCTCTCTTCTCCCACATCATTGCTGGCTGTGCATTTATACACACCAGTACTGTCCTTGGTCAAGTTCCTCAGTGTCACAATCTCTGGGTTTTTCAAATCTGAAAAAAGGACATACAACTGTACTGTTGTTTTTGATTGTGGTGTAAATTTAAGATTAGATTTGTGTTGTTAAAATGTTTGTACACTTGAGCTTACAGATATGACAGTTGTTTTTTTTTCAAGTGGAAACAGACAACTTCTCAACTTTCCCTCCCTAGCATTTCCAAGTGGTATTATTGTCTGCGCCAATGTCGCAAAGACAACTGAATCACTTTCCATTTTCCTCAGAGACTAGCCCTGTGAGGAAATGACCTACACCACTTTGGAAAAAAGAAAGAAGAAGCATGTTCACGGAAGAGGTAAACTGAAATTGTCACAATTTTGTACTGATTTTGGGATACAGGCAAAAGCTATTGTAATGATGTGCATTGCATAGTAATAACATAGTTTGAGTGACATTATTGCTTCACACAAACAAGTAACTACAGCCTGGGTTGGCATCAGGGCGGAGGGGGGAGTAATGTTAGAAGAAAACATTAGGAGCAAAGCATGAGTTTGTTCATTCATTTAGTCTATAATGAGACATGAAAGCAGAAAGAAACTTTTAGTATGTGTTGAAAAAAGTGAATTGGGTTGGTAGCATTTTTATATTTTTACAAAATGAAAGAATCCAGGGGAGCTCGGAGTAAAGCCACTGCTCCTTCACATCAAAAGGAGCCAGCTGAGGTGATTTGGGCACCTGATTAGGATGCCACCTGAATGCCTCCCTCTGGAGGTGTTCCAGGTAAGAGACCCAGGGCAGACCCAGGTTGACGCTGGAGAGACTACATATCTCTTCTGGCCTGGGAGTGTTTTTGGATCCAGGAGGAGCTGGAGAGCATTGCTGAGGTGAAGGATGTCTGGGTTTCCTTATAACTTATTTATTTAGTCATTTATTTATTTATTCATTCATTCATTCATTCATTATTATATATATTTGTTCATATGATTTCCATATGAACAAGCAGATCAGCCTGACATCCAGCCTGTCTAGATACCGATGCAGTGTTCTGTGGCTGTAGGGCTGGTAGCTTAGCAAACTGAATTCTAGAGGGCTTTCTTCCCATTAGCTGTGGTAACTAACGGGAAGAAAGCCCTGTATAAATCAACAGAGAAGTTTATTCAGGTAGTATACAACTAAAACATAGCGTACGCAGATATAAGTAGTGTGTCATCAGATTTGCCTGTGCAATATAGCAATAAGACAATAGAAAGAGGTTGGCCACCTAACAAATTATTAACCTACCGGGGAAAACAAAAGCACCATCCTCTTCCTTTTTTGATTGAACAATGGTCGATGCACTTCCTTTGTGCCGTAAATTGAGCCTTCATTTTCCTGGGAGATCATACCCAGTGGCAGACAGAATGAAATAGTGAAAGCAAGGCTTGTATGGAACCAATCTAAACGCAGATTGTGTCATTATTCTATAACCATTATATTGTGCAATCAACATTTACTTCATTATGATAAGTTAAAGCAAAAAAGTTGTCTATTTCCACTTTAAAGATACATGCTTTTGCCAAATGCTTTATGCAAGGTGAAACTGATTTTGTTGTCCATTTCTGAGGTCTTGTATGAGGGTGGTCAGAAGAAGCAGAGGCGGAAGGAGGAAGGAGAGGACAAAGATGAATTCGAATAGACAGAACCTCTGTCTAGCTTATGACAGCAAACTACAGAAGTCAGCGCAAAAAGAAATAAAGGCAAAGAGCTGAGGCATGACAACACGGTCCAGCATTTGTTGAACTGAATCTCTGTCCACCTGAGCAGACTGACAAAAAGTATTTTGCATATAGAGCTGATAAAGAGAGACACCCAGCTGATAAATCAAAACACCATCACTGCTACAAATCTGTCCAAATCACTTCCTAGCTGTAGTGCCTTGTTTGTATTGGATTTTAACCTTAAACTTGGTATCTAAGTAGAAATCTCGGTATATCTGACAGGCAGGCACATACTCCAACAGTATTAGAGTGGACATACCTATCAGGGCTAGTGGAGGCAGCTTGCCAATGTACTTGCCCTTGTCCAGCACCCTCTCCCATTTGTAGTGGATGGGATCAGAGCCATCAGCGGACTTGCAGCTCATCTTAACATCACCGCCCTCTAACAGTTTTCCCTCCATCCAGCACCGCGGCTTGGAAGGCTTCTCTGTGGATAGACAATCAGACATAAACAAATATATGGGTTCGTTCCTCATTGTAGACATATAATCACATCAAAGTAGACACATCAAAGTAAAACAGTCAGACTGTACATCAGCCAGTTACAGATAGGCATTGATGGTCCATTATCAATATTACCAATGTTAATTTTTGAGACAAAAGAACATTCTGTCAGTTAGCAGCTGCAGACCAGCAAAGTGGAGCTTTAGGTGGATGTCTCCTCAGGGAAGTATTGGATGCTTAGGATTTATCAGCACTTAGGTAGGTGACTACAGAAGGAGCTATACGGTGCTTTAGCCAAAAAGTTGAATATGTTGGAGTGATGATGCAGGTCTGATTTGTGTTAATGAACAGTATCAGAGGAAGATAGAAGATAATTCCCAAGTCACTTGGTGACTTCAGAAATGTTTAGTGTTACTGTTGTACCAGAGGCATAGTAATTTGGTCAGTACCATGATGGTACAGTTCCATGGTGTACCATGGGATTACAATGGAATTGTAGCATCATGGCAGTGACCAAATTGCCATGCCAGTTCTTGCAGTACCATGCTATTTTTGTAAGATGACTGGCCATATGTATGTCAGATGAACAGTTCTTACTTAGGTACTGGAAGACCTTCAAAGTTAACAGACATCATTTGACGTTGAATTGGTTTAACTTTACAGGATAGTAGGCAGAAGGTAGAAGTGTCTTTTAGGGATAATGTGAGTGCTCCTTGTACTCAAATAAGGTCTCATCTGGAAAATGTTATGAGTTGTGCTTCTGTTCAGGCATATGTATTGCTACAGTGTAAAGTTTGGTGCAGGTTTAGGTTTAGCCTTTTCCAAAAGTAATTGATTAAAATAAATTAAAATTGCTCTTTTTCCCTTTGGCTGTGTCAATTGTTGGTCTCCATGTGTGTCATGTTTTGCAAGGATACACAATGGCCTATGTATTGTATTAGCGTTGCAAGCTAATGAATGGATGAAATATAAAAAACACATGCTGAAGGAGAGCTTCACTCGCCAGTGATTCAGGGAGGGTGTCTTCATTGTAGGAATATTATGATATGGTAAGATCTGCAATCTACCATTTGGATCTTGAAGTTATGTGACCTGAAAATTATATATAAAATCTTATACAAACAGACTGTACTGGTGATACATATTCCAGGAAATGTGAGGCTGGTCGATTTCATATTCTACAGGTGTTATCTCTAGACCAAGGGGTTTGTTTAGTGAGAAAGGAGGATGAGGAGAGTGGGGCTTAGTAAACAAGAAGCATGCTTGACATCTGGTATAAAGCTAGAAATGAAGAGAAACTGGTGTACAATTATTATGTGAGATCTGAGGATCACTATGATGGAGTAAAGAATGGAGTTGCACTGCTTTAATAAGTGACTCGATGCTTAATGTGTGAATGTCCAGCTGCCTCTGGGAAATGGAGTGGCTTCAGTAGACTGGAAGAGAAAGCAATACATAATTTAAAAAGGGTTACTGCTGGGGTTTGTTTATGCCAGTGATGTATTGGATAGTAAAGAGGTGTTTGCTCTTCTTATGGATCTGTATGCATTATAGATGTGCTGTTTTCCTTTACAGATTTAATACCAACAGATTGTATAAGCAATCAGAGTCAGCTAATTGATGAGGGGGTCTTCTAACTGAATTTTAAACACTTTGTTGAGCCAACTCTGCACTCTGGCCCTTTTAATGAAATGCATAGCGAGCATGTCATATGCCTAAAGAGTGATGGTTTTTGATCAGGAATATGTAGAAATAGGAAATTATACATTCTTAACTTTTACATATTTATCGACTTAACACAAGACAAGACAATCACAGAGCATGAGAAAAACAATTCATCCCTGTTTGCTCTTGCATATTCTGCCAATACATAGTAAGTTGAGGAGATCCCCCTGCATTAAAATAATCTCCTATATATTACTGGACTGAATTTTCAAACACACACTATGGTCTACATTTAATGACAGCTCAAGTGCTAAGAGCTTTGGGGTTTCATGGCGCTTCCATGTGCACAGTGTTCTCATGAGTCCTCTCTCTCTGTGGTTTCTCTTATTGAACCAATGTGCACTTACCCAGCACTATGAGGCTGATGGTGCTCCAGTGGTATTGTGCACCAGTCTTGACTTTGCAGCTGTACTCTCCTGAGTCTATCAGAGACAAGTCACTGATCAGCAGAGAGGCATCACCTTTCAAGTACTCTCCAGCGAAAGCCACGCGGCCACGCTCTTCTTCATTGGGGTCAAAAACCCGTCCAGCGAAATAAGTGATCACCTGGTGAGGGAAGTGAAACAGGTGGGTGGGTTGTGATGGGGTAAACAAGGTAGAAAATGCAACAACAAGGATATATTTCAAAATGAATCTCTCTGCCAACTAGTAATTAAACTCATACAGAGTACACAGCCAGATAGAACATGGGTAAAGATAATGTATACAGACTGTACATTTTTACTTTAGAAAACATGACCCCTTCCAATCCCCTGTATATCTATGCTCATTTTGTCTAATAATTATTTTTTGCATCTTATCTTTTCAGAATGCCTGAGCAGATGTGTTACAAGTAAAACTTGAATCACTAAATTCTAAATGTATTTGCAATTTGATGTACAATATATTATGGATGATTTACAATATGCTTTGCACAGTTTTGCTGTCTATGTGAGGTCTTGCTGTCCTTGAACAGAGTTGGTAAGTCCCTAAAATTTGGTTCTGCTATACAAAGGCAGATAACAGTACCTCCTACAGAGGCAGTACATCTTCAGACTGGCTGACAAACTGTGCAACAGATATTTATATTGTACATGTATATTTCATTTAGTGATAATTTTAATTTATATTAGAACGTCCAGAAGATTCCTGTATGTCCTGCTTGTGAGTTCATGTTTGTGTGTGTTTGCCCATCCTCCAGGGGACTGGGTGGGAGCTGGGAACTAGGGGCTTTGAAGTTGTATGTAAATGTTCAAAAACCCAATGAAACTTTTGAATATGAAGTAGTATGTATGCCTTCCTCCATCATAACTGGAGTCCGCTACTGCCTATTTAGTTATGTAGGATAACAAACTGAATAACCGAGAAGTTGGTTTATCAAAATAGATATATTTCAACTACTGATAACAGGCAGGAAACAATCAATACATTAATTTAGTTTTAGCTTTAGCTAAGGCAAGCCAAGGCTATCTCACCACTTAGCTGTTCCTCTGTGACAGAATGTAGTGTGGTGGAGGGTTGTTTAGATTAACAAAACCAGACTGAAACTCCAGCTGTATGGTTTGGTTTTTGGCTCTGTAAATGCAAATTTCACATGCTATTTTCAAGGAAATTATACACGTGTATGATGTAATGATTCTTTATGTGGTAAAACAGATTTCAAAATGTCAGTTTCAATTTTGACCACATATGTAGAACTGCGTTTTAGCTTTGCAGGGCAGTGTTGATTCTCATGCCACGTACATACAAACTTGATCTGGTGCTTCAAAATGCAAAACTGAAGACTCCACTAGAGATTGCAGTCTTTTTGGCCATGGTTTTGTCTGCTTATGGTAATTACATAAACAAATAAGACCATGTTCTCTAGTGTTCTATCCTGAATAAACGTTTACCCTCTTGCATGGAGCAACACTCACCACTCTCTTCTTATTGGTTGGCTTGAGAAGTAGCCACTCAATGTCCAGCGTGGGGTCATCACCCACCCAGAACTGATGGTGGCAGGGAAGCGTGGCATTGTCTCCAACAACCCTCTTCATCTCCGTCTGGGCGCATGTTGTCAGCACACCCAGCAGGACTGTAGAGAGACAGACCAGTTCAAGATTACTGCATAAGATATTAAATATTGATAGAGTAGTACAGCTCCAGGTGTGATTCAGACACTGAACTGCTGAAAGACAAACACAAGTGAAGGTGGCAGGGGGCTTTATTTTAGTTTTAGCATTTCACAGGCTAAATGTGTGGATGATTTGCCCACAGCAATGTCACTTTCCAACAATATTACCTTCACATTAGGTGGTTAAAATGAAAAGTACCTCACATCCCGTATGAATTCATCATAACAAATGACTAAATATTAACAGTCACTTTACATGGACAGAGGCCTGTCTGTAGGGACAAATGGAACAGTGCATGGAAGTGGTGTCAGGCACTGATGTAAACAGATTTACAGAGCTCATGAGCAGCATGTGACGGCAGAATTTGCTTCTGTCTGCTGGCGATTTCATAGTAATTCTGCAGCAAGTAATAGCATTTTCTCTTTTTTCACAAACACACATTTTAAAGAAATGGTGAATCATTGTCATGACAATCTATGCTTTTCCACTGATATTCAATGGTGACTTAAATCCAATACGGTCCACATAAATTGTATTTCTCATTACAAACAAGCTTGGTCTTTCTGAAGTTTCCATGCGATTCATTTTTACATGTCAAGACAAACACCAACCTAATCAATACAGTTATAGTACAATTGTATAGGAAATGACATATGAGCTATGCCATGCCAGACAACAGATATAAGAAACATTGTTTTCTGGATGGATTGTTTTCAAGTAACATCATGATTTCTGTAAACTGAATGTTGAAAAATGAGGTATTTGATTATGTCACAGATTTTTTTAGTTATAGCATGGGTCAGCGGCAAGAGCTTGAATGAAATGATCAAATCCAATCACAGGGTGACCCAGTAAATGCATAGTTAGGGGGATTAAACCAATGTGGATGAGAATGGAGGACATTTCACCTATGGTAAATAGTTTCTATGAAGTGCCACCACACAACAGATACAGTTAAACCCACTTATATTACATATCGACTTTCAACCATAAATGCCTCACAGAGTCACCATTGGTACACACACACATACACACACACACACACACATACACACAGAACCCCACAGTCCACACCAGGTTACACTAATAATAAGCCTAAAACAAAGAGGATACATAGCACAATGGGTAAGATCCAGAGGGGATATCAGCTTACCAACCACAGCAGGACACAGAGTGATACTGGCACTGCTGACTGGGGTAGAATTACCAAGAGGCTGAGGATGAAAGCCTGAGCTGCCAGTTGTTTCCTCTTTTATTCATTTATCTTTCTTTGGACACTGATCAACTGTATGGACTGTGATGTCCTGCTAGCCAGACACATTTGTGCCTGGCATGCAAAAATAGAACAGAAAATGTGTGTGTCTGTGTGTGTGGATAGCCTCAGAGTGTGTGCATGTACTTGAGTATAAACTGGCACTGTGTTGTGTTTGTTATGGAAAAATCTTACTTTAGGGGATACAAAGTGGGTTACACTGGGTCAAGCATGGGCCTTGAGGTCACACTACATTTCTTAAGCAGAAGGAAACATTCTCTCCTGTCCTTGAAACTCAGAGTAACCGTCTGGCTGTTTGGGGAAAGCAGCAGCCACTCTGTTAAAGAGTGAACCGGCATTGTCCCGGTAACCAAGGTCAGGGAGATTGCTTGAGAATCCCTTGACAACACAGATAGGTGAATGCATAGACTCATGGGCAAAGTGCAGTTCCTTGTTTAGAAACTAAATGAACCAATAGACTAATCTTTCATATTGTAGGCTGATCTGTTGGGGTTAAAGACCAAAAGTCTGACTTTCAGAGGGCAGAACAGGAAGAGACAGTATCTTAGTGCAGAACACCTTGATGTTTACTGTTTCTGTTCTCCGCTTGGCCAAGTGTTCAATAAATATTCTCAGTATAAGACATCAAGGCTTCTGGAAACTTTGTTCTACCTGATGAATTGACCATTGATCAGCATTCCTCCACAATAGTGTTAATAATGTATTCCAGTTTTACTGTGTGCCAGTGCCTCTCTCTCTCTGTGTGTGTGTGTGTGTGTGTGTGTGTGTGATCCTCAGCAGATGATGAATGAATATGTGTTCTGCAAGTGTGTGTACAGTTAGTGTGTTTCACCTACAGAACTTGTACATATTTGATGTTTTTGTATATTTCTGTTTTGACTGTTTGTGTCTTAGCTATAGAATATGCAGGTCTATGTTTGTGTGTACCAACATGCAATTGTATGTGTGTGTGGTGGTGAGGTCAAGTGTTGAACATGCATGACATCTAGGAATATGTCCATTTGCTGTAGAACATACTGTATATGGGTAATTTCAAACAGGCATGTGTCCAGAATGAGCTATGTGTGTGCATTTTTATGAATACAATGCCACTGAGTGCATTTTTTTTGTATATTTATGCTGTGTGTGTCTCTGTGTGTGCATGCATGTGGCACATATGCAGGCACACTCCTGTCTGTGAGCGATTATCGCCACAAAAGGTCTGGAGCCTGTTGGCTGGTGGGGAGGCTCACTGAAAAGAGGCATTGAGAGCTTTGTTTCTGTGAAGAAGCCCTGGAGTGAGCTGTGCTCCAGTAAACTTACTCCTGCTCCTCCCAGTAGACTTCTCACTGGACCAATTATAGTAGCACTGGGAGCCGGTGGGACGCAGCACGGACCCAGTTACCCTTCAAACTGTCGAAAGTCACATCGCCTTCCTGCCTGCTTGCTCATATGCAAGTCAGCACATCGCCTGCTCTGGGGTTGGTACCACAGAAAGCTCTGATCTATGGAAAAACACTTAAAATAGAAAAATAAAAAAGGAAAGGAGGACAAACTCCAGCCTCCAAGCTCACTTCTCCAAGATCTCCTAATTGTTTCTTTCTTCTTCCTCTTGTTGGGTGGTGATGCATTCTTTTATTAAAAGAAGCATCAACTAAATTAAGTGCCTTTCTCTCTTTCATGCTTGTGTTATATTTCAGCTGTAATTTTAGCTCTTACAATCAATCTGGTTATTGTTATCCTGCTGTTTGGTGTCTGATTAAATAATTGCAAGTAGTAATGATAAATAACCCATCAAATCAATAGCAGTATAGACAGACAGTGAGCCCTGAAGAGTTGAGCTGAGCACATGTGAAACTCACTGTTTAACTTGTACAAGAAAATATAAGATGGACTACGAAAAACACATTCTAAAGGCTTTCCATAACAACCGGTAACTGAGGTTTAGAACTCTGGTTGTTTCATGGCTAGGGTAAAGCATAAGGGAAGGCATTTCATGCTTAAGGGATAGGGTTAGACACATCCTCTCATGCCACACATTGCAAATTCCAACACAAACATTATTGTTCTTTGAGTTTAACCTGGACTCTGCATGGCTGAGACTCTTGCCTGAGGATCTCAGGCAGCTTTCCGGCTAATACATGTATAAAAGATTGCTGATCTAACCAGAAGCTTCAGTAATCCATGGTTACTACATCAATATAAACTACAATAGAAGTACTAAATACATATAATGGCTTAAACTAAGAACAAAAGCAAATTATAGATAATTAAAAAATTAAAAAATCTCAGCATATTCTGCAGCATGTATTTGATAGGATGTTTAAACCATGGGTTCAGCCACATAAATATCTCTATCAGCTATTATTTCATTGGCTATTGTTCTGTAATTTGATAGTGTGGTTATTAGTTGCTGATATTAGTCATGCTAAACTTAAAATGAAGTGAAACGTGCATCTCTATAATGTCTCTACTGCCTGGTCAGGATGGAAGCAGAGCCAAAGGCCCAGAAACTGATTTCCTGGGTCTTTGCATTCGACAAAGTTTTATCTAAAATGTAAAATTAAATGTTAAAGTCTGATATGCACACCCTAAAGCGATTCTTCTCTCTCTCTCTGAGAAACAGCAGTGAGTGAACAATCTGTCCAGAGAGTTAGATTCATCAGTGATTGCTGCTAACCCCATCAGGCAAGAAGACAGTGGGCATTCCCCCTTTGCAGACATCAAGGATTTCAGGGTAATGAAGTTCTTGGAACTATTTCCTCACAATATGAAACAGGCCACATTTCCAAGTACAACTATGCCCTTGAATGGAGATAGAAGATAATTCAGTCCTACATCTACAGTGCCTTCCTTTTTTTATGGTATAGTATGGTTAGGTGAAATAGTACACATTCTAGTTTCACTGTCTGAATGAAATGTGCAGTAAGTCCCCATATCTAAGGTTCCTTTCAAAACAACTCATATGATCTTTTCAAAGAAAATGCATGAGTGTTTTCTACCGTACTACTTGGTGAAGGTCACAGAAAGATAATTTTCTTGGCATAAACTTAGAAGGATGCACAAAGCAGGAGACTGCTTTGTACACCCAACCATCCACCTCTGTCCTGGGAGGTTTTGTTGCAGCATGACAATACAACAGCACTTTGCCTCTGATACTGTGAAATGACTTTTTTTTCCAATGACAGCAAGAGGTTGTTTGTCAGGACAACAACAGTTTATCTGCCAAACATTTCTGTTGTTTCTTGTTTTCCTGGTGAGGACAGTCTCACACGTGTCCATCAAGGACAGATCCGATGACTCATTTAACATAGGCACACTCTTCCAATCAGAAATGTGAAATTAGTTTCATTTTGGAAGAACATACATGATGACAGACAGCTCTGTAAAACAAAATAAATCTGTCTCTGTACAGCAAACAGCTTAAGGCACAACAGAATCCAATTTTTTTATTTTATTTTATTTTTGCAGTCTATTTAGTGGCCTGATGACTTGTCATGAGACACAGTCTGCTCAGATTGTATTCACACTAATGCATGTACAGCAGGAGCTCTTTGGAAATACACACATACACCCATACACACATGTGTGTGTGCTCACTCAACCATGTGTAACATGTATAAAATCTTGAGTGTTAAAGTCCATCAGAACAGTTAAGGTGATTCCAACGGCTTGTGCTGTGTGTTCATGACATCAAGGGTTCAAATGCAGCTGATGACCTCAGTGGCCTGTCATCTCTGCCCATGTTTCCTGTCACTCTCTGCTGGGCACAATCTAATAAAGCACAAATACAATATGATAGCAATGGTGGGCTGAAAAATTGTTCTTGATAGCGGGTTACCTTGAAATACATCTTCAGGTCAGAAATGGTACTGTATTAGCAGCTTGTCTTCCAGCTGCTCATGCAGCGGCTGGAATCCCAGTTAGACAGGCTGAACAGCAGTGACACATATTGATACAATTTCTTAGACGGAAAAAAGTTTATATTCTTGCTTTAATAGTTCTGAAAAAATAATTGACAATTACATATGATATGAATGCCACACAAACCACACATTTCTCATAAGGAGTCTGATGTAGCTGCATGGAAATTAACTGGTGCACTACTGCAATACATTTAAAATCATTAAAGGCCAAAATGCACTAGAGGCTGGCCATTTATTGAATAGTTTTAAATGGGTGTATGTGTCAACCTGCCTTGATGCTCCAATTCTAAGTTATGACTGAAATGCTGTGACTTGTTGCTTGTTGTTGCTTTCAGTGTATCTGAACAACACATTTCTTTGCTTTTATCTTCAAGCTGTGGAACTGTAGCTGATATCCTGTATGTACAAACAGTAACAATGTCATCTCTTCACTTTTGATTGGAATTTGAAGATATACTGCAGCCGGTGTCTCAGCAAACATGAAAAGACCTACTATACTTCATGAACTACATTCTCAAGAGAGCCTGGATGTTTTCATTACACTGTGCCAACAGTAACAGCACATACTGTCTGTACTGTAAACTAGAGTGCACCATGGACTCGCCTGCAGCATCTCAACCAAGAAGATTTTGTGTCAGCCAAGATCTGGCAACCATTCCCTCACAACACAGTGCAGAGAGTGTTGCTACACTGCACCACACTGCGCAGGACTATGAGGGACAGAAAGTAAATGTCAAGTATCTTCATGACCCAAAAATGGAAACCAGACACACAATCAACATTAGAAGGCTCTATGAGGAGGACAAGCCTATGCTAACAGCTGTACTTACTGTAAAAATCTGCAGCCTCTGGAATACAAGCAGAGCTCAAACTCTCCCAGCAGCACACAAATAGTTATGGCTACAAATAAAAAAAGTTGCTGTCTATCAAATTTCAGCCAAATCCACGTGTAACTTTTTGCTAAACTGAAACTGAGAGTTTGACAGTAAAGAGATAAATCCATAAGCTCTTTTCAACTTTGTGTTAAAGACAACTTCTAGCAAACTATCTGAGAGAGGTGGAAAAGGAGTGAGAGGTCAGAAAGCAAAGAGAGAGACATAAAAGGATAAAAAGAATTAATGTACATCTTGCAAATAAATGGTTTTCATTTCTGACATTTACTCAAACAACCTCCAAGAGGAGATTCCAAGGAAAAGTTAAAAAATAATAATTAGTTGTAGATGTGAATGTTTGCAGCTTACAGGGAGGTAGTCTGACAAGCAGTGAATAATGTATGTATATGTTATGTTATCTGACGTCTCTCCACCCTGCTGTACCTGTTTCTCTGCACATTAGCTGCTCCCTGAAGCATGTAATCATTTGACTGCAGCTTTGAAAACTTGAGGAGAAGCAGGGGAACCAGTGCTCAGAATGAATCATCTTTTATATCTCTTGCTACCATTGCTATTGCTTCAGCCTGAATGAATGAAAAACATCCCAGTTTAATGTATTATCTGTGCAACAATGTCAAACTATGCAGATAGTTTGTAATGTAGGAATTGCAAGATGCTCATAAAGGAAAATAAAACAAGTGTAAAGTCACTTTTGGATAGAGATCTTATTGGATCAGAAGAATTTAAGCCACCTTCTACTATAAGTTGTAATGTGAAACTTCAGGCTTACAGTTTGATCATAGTTCCAATATCTCTGCTTTCCAAAGGTTTATGCTATATATGGGTGTTTAATCAATGGTGATCTCTACCTTCCACCATATACACAGACTTACAAAGAATGATACACAATAAACACATACAGTACAAACTGTATCCATCTGCTCTTCTGGTATAAAGCAGAGGTCCATCCACGGATATTTTCACTGTGGTATCACAGTCTGCTAGCTATTTTGTGATAAAATGTTGTGATAATTGACTTTTTGTTAGGGTTAGGGTTAGGGTTCTTTTAGGGTTCTTTTCATAAACCTACCTCAGCTTCTACTTCAGTCAGTCAGTCTTATATTTCCCACAATGACTTTCTGACAACCCCCAGAGAAGGACATGAAGCTTTTTGATCCTAGGTTTGCATGTGGGTATATGCAAGAAAAAAAAAAAATCCTAAAAATAAGAACTTGTAAGCAAGATAATTCAGCTGTGGGTTTATTGTGGAGGTGGAAGGTAGAGTTGTGTTGCTGACTGGCATCACACTGAGGCTCATCTTGGTGTACAGTATATGTGTCTCTCTCCTCCAATGAATTTCTCTTTGTAAGATTGCAGAATGTCAGAATAAAATCACATCTCAAGAAAATCAGGTTCTTTGATTCTGACACCAAAATCAGATGGTGTTTTGAATACATATAATTAAAAAAATCCAGTTCATCTGCCCTGTAAATATTTTGACTTGACATGTGAACTATCTTAATTGTACTGCTACAGAAATACCACACTGGCCAATGATACATAACACCTGTCTTAAGACCATAATGATATTATTGAAAATATTGACCGACCAACGCCCTTGCACATGATATACTTTAGCTGGAATTTGTGTAGGGGTGAGAGGGGTGTACTGGGAAAGAAATTCAGCCCTGGACTTATCAGCTGGGATCAATGTGTCTCACATATAGGCTCCAACATTGACAGGAGCACCGACCCATGGATACAAAGAGACGCAACGGATCCATTTTACCAGCCTGCATGGCGGCTAACAGCTAGTTAGCATGGATAACTGTGTTGTGCTGTGTGTAACCCATAGACTATAAAATCAAGGTGTAGCCACAGTATTTCCAGTTTAACAGCACCATGCTGGGCAGGTGACAGGTGTGTTTACAGTGTTGGTGTGCTCTGAAAGATGTCACAGTGTGGATATAAAGTCACACAGCTGATGGACTGTTAGCCTAGCATGCTAATCCTATGTAAGCATATGGATGAGTTCTCTTTCAACTCAAACATGCCAAGATATGAGTGGAAAGTATTGTTCTTGCAACTCATTTATATCCCTTTTTTAAACTCGAAAGTTACTTAACTATGTCATGTGATATGCTACACTACAAATATTACTGGGACCACTACAGATAATTGCAGATGAACATTTAATATCTAGGAATTCATATTATAGACACTACCACTGACTATCCCTGTAACAAATTGGCCATAATTACACACATTGACCATACACAGTCCAGCCATATACTAGGTTTTGACCTGTCTTGTTTCTTTGGTCATCATTTCTATTGGTTATGATAAAACTGTACTCTCCAAACTAATTTCAGGGATCCAAAACATGGCAGCATCCCTATAATGAAGTCCAATGGATCAAGAAACACAAGCAGTCAGATGATCAGACAGGTTGTAAAAAAAACAACAGTGTGTCTGGGGGAAACTAATACACAACTAATATAAAAACAGTAGAACCAAGAAGTGTAAACTATGATGCATGTTTAAACAGATAGTTTGAGTAATAATTTAAACTTTGTTCACCTTTTCTTTTCTTTTCTCTCTTTCCAAATAATGTTGACTAAGCTAGGGGTTTGTTTACAACCAGTGTGATCATCTGACTGCAAACTTGAAGCCTTCAGTGCACATATACTGAAAATCAACTTTTCAGTGAAGAAGGAAACATCTTGTGCTCAGCAGTTCAGCTTTTGAAATGAAAAATATTTGCAGATTTATAGATAGATTTTTCAATGAGGGAAAAGGAGATGTAATAAAAAAATAACTTTCACTAGATAATTGAAATAACTGTGGATAAACCATATCAGACACAAATACTACTACTACTACTACTACTACTACTACTACTACTACTACTACTATATATAAAGTAGTCATACTTTATTCCTGAGTCATATGTAAATTCCATTGGGACGTAAAAAACAAACTGCAGTTACTTTAAGCCTGATGAATACCCAAATAGCTGTAAACTTCCCCAACTCAATGTGGAACTTTTACATATGTTACATTCAAGCCCTAGCAAAATGAGTTCACACAATGTTGATTAAGCCCATCACTGCCAGATAAATCTATTTTACAGTATAGAGAGTTTTAAAATCTCATTTCGGGAGCGACACAGCACAACAACAGCCGTTTGTTAGACTTTTATATAGTAACTTTGCTGATGGTAGAAACAATTCTGTAGAAACAATATTTTGTCATATTTAGAAATCTATTCTAATCCTGTACTGAATTTATTATTTTTCTAAAAAGATAATAACAATAAAAAAAACAATTCCTTAGCAATGAAAAAGAACTGATAAGAGGTAAGGAATCGGACTGATAAGTGCAGGACTGACTATGGGAGGATAAGAAAATTGCAGTTCAAATCCATTCACTATAAGCCTGTTCTACCAATGTGTGATTATCATTTTTTATGGCACAGAGTGCATTTTTTTTAAATAAATATTGTAATGATAATAGTCCAAAAATATGTAAAAATTTGTAGTTTTTAGTCAAATAACATCAAATTTTCTTGGAGGAGGACCCCCAAACTCCCCAACCAAAACCCCTGTGGGCCTTTGACCTGGTTATTTTATTTGACGCTGTCTGCCAGACAGTTGCAAGTATGATTATTTAATCAACTGGATAGCATCATAAAAAACAACAATCATATCATATCAGCAAAATGGCGCAAAACAAGGAAATATTCTGTTGAACCCCTTAGCTATAGATACATATTCTTCTGCTTTTTTCCCAGTAGTCTCAGACTTCTTTCTTGGTAGGCTGCTCTTGATTTCCGTTGGAACAATTAATAAGAATTCTTCTCAGTTGGCACCAGCACCTAATTACCGCTTTCTGATTGGCTGCTGTTCGTGATCAATAACAAGACCTAATTAAAATTTGAATGTCAAATTTCTAACCGTTGCATTTGTTAACACCCATAAATATAATTCACATGGCTTTTTTCTCCCTGGGAAACTAATGATAATGATATTCCAACTATCCAGTTAAACAAATCTGTTATTTGGAATCCAGTGACATGCTTTTTAATGTTATAACACAGAATAATAATCAACATTAATACTGAGGGAAGACAATTAGCCCACATTTTAAGTGATAGGGGTGGTAAGGGACCTGGAAAATGGATAGGGGGGCACTTGCCCAAAAAAGGTTGAGAACCACTGCCCTAAATGCTCATGCTTAAAAGCACCTAACTTCACCTCTAACACACTAATGCACAGCCAATAAGATCTTGCCACTGAGCGATAAAATGAGAGCCATTTGGATTCTCATGCCAATGGATCATTAGGTTTGATGCTTAAATTCATCATTTATTTCATTTTTCAGCAGCACCAAAGTCCAGACGCCCTTGTCAGCACTAACATGCTACTACAAGTACTAAGTTTTATATACATTTTGCTGACTGTGCATCTTGGCAACAATCATTAAGAGAAATGTGTTACGATCAAAATTGCACCATTTGGCATCACTGATGGTGTAATTCACAATTTCTGCAAAATTGTCCCTCAGATTTCATGCACTAAATAAAAGTGCTATATAACATACTGTCAGTTCTTGAGTCTGAGACCCAGTGACACGTCACTGCTGCTGTATATATGGAGTTTTCAGCACCTGCTGCTACAAGGAAGCAGAACTGCTGGTTATATAGCATTGACCCTCCCCAATCAATATATGTAATACACTTTAGAACTGCAAGTCCTTTTTTGCTGCAATTTGCAAGTTCTGTGCCCATTGGGTGGGAAATGGTGCTGACTGTGTGTTGTCCTAACACATACTATAACATAAATTGCAGATGAGAGTTCTCCCTATTATGGAAGTAATAGGGGATAACACAACATTGCAGACCGTGGCTGCAGGGGAGACTCACTCCCTGGAGTTTGCTGATTTTTTTAGGTGTCACACTCCATGTAGTACGATGCTGCCACAGGCGAGGACATCCTCCGCTTTACTGTCAGAGCTAGATTTCAGGTGTTGCATACTTGCAACCTGCTGAGAAAAGGGATGTAGTTGAGGGCAAAGTTGTCTAAACTTTCTTTCATCACACTTTATATTTGCAGGAGAAGGAGTTTTACCACCTTTACCACACACACTGCAGTTTACAGTACCAGTTTATTAGGAAAGCATGTACTATTTAGTGCAATCTAACACAATAGCCATCACCCAACAACATTATGTTTTTGAAGCTTTAATATTCAGTTTGTATTGACACTGTGTCATAGAAAAGTTGATTGAGTCTGTCATGTGTGAGGCTATAATAAGTGATATTGTTGTAGTGTTCTTCAGGATGTGTCCCTGAGACAGTCTGGTCAGACTATATTCATACCCGTACATTTGCAGCAAGAGCTCTAGGGATCACACACAGACATGCTCATTCAGCCATGTGTAACAGAACATCTTGAGTGTTAAAGTCCATCAGAACAGCTAATGAGTGACATATATGAAGAGAACTCTGAGGAGGCAGAAATGTTGATTCCCTCACTAACACATTTGATGTAAAAATGGCTCACAGTCAGACATATTCTCAATACATCAGATGTCACTTCTGTCTTTTACTAGCCAAGAGAAGAGGTTATTATTAACACAGGCTCCCTTTTGCCCCTTAAGTAAAACGCGGCTTGTCACATAGACTGACAAATTATCAGTTCTTAACTGCACATGTCAGGGGTCGCTGTGAGCCGATGGTAATTTTTTGAGACTGCCCTCCCAAGAAAAACGACACAACAGATCGTAATGTCAGTCACCCAAAAATGACATATAGTAATGTTTGAGTGATGGACACTATCTAGCAGTCGTCGTATTTCTGACCCAGAGCAGCGGTGCATTTCAGATGACATAAATAGAAGTTGACAATTTTCCTCATTGCTAGGGGAGGACTAGGGGTGGATGCAGGCATTAACCCAACAGTGGACTTTGCTACAGAAGACTGCTGTTCGTTTCCTGTTCTATCTTACACAGCTCTGCCCTCCACTACGTTCTATGGATAATACTCTCCTCCTATCACACACACGCAATCACCCCTGTACGTAGTTGGCCAATCAGAACACACCTACCGATTACATATGTCTTACACAGTATATAAGGCAGTGCTTTGCTGCAGCTCTCATCCTTCTCACTCCAGCGACAGCGAATCTGCTCACTGACCTTACCTCTCCACAGATGGAGTCGCCACTCCAGCAAACTTGCTTCTGCTCACTGATCTTACCCCTCCACAAATGGAGTCGCCACTCCAGCAAACTTGCTTCTGCCCATTATGCCCCAGCTTCATCTCTGCTGCAGACGGACATCTCCTCTGTTTCAAGTGCCTCGGTTGAGGCACTGCTGAGGACTTCCACCTTTCTGACGGCCAGTTCATCTGGCTCAACCAGCCTTTGTTTTGCCTCCTCTCTCGGACATTTGGCAGTGTGTTGAAGTGTCCTAGAAGGAGCCACTGAAAATGAAGTCACCAGTTGTGGGATTGATTTCCTTCCTGAGAGTGCAGGGTCACACAGAGACAGGCTGTCCTGGTGCGCCCCCCCTCCTCCTCAGATTGCAGCCCTCCTGATTCCTCACTCAACTGGCTGGTCAGTGAGCAGGAAGCTGCTTCCTCCACTGGTGCAAGATAGGGACACACTGGAATATTTTGAGAAAATTTTCCGGCTGGGCACGCAGCTGGTCGTAGCAGCCAACAACCTGGGAGTGTTGAGTGTCACTGGGGCTAACCCCTATCTTGTTCTCACCGCTATCCGTCAAGGGACCAGCATACGCAGCTTATCCTTCGGGTTAATGAGGGAGCGGCTGACAGCTTTATCTCCTCCTTAGGGAGTAATGCCTCAGGCTGAGTACAACAGGCTACCATTTGGCTACTCCCTGGCTCCCCGCACATTCAGCAAGTGTGAACACAGCACTGCAGCCACTGCACGGCCAGGTTATGAGGGTTTTCTTCCAATTAAACAACCTCATTGTCATGGCCAGGGCGAGGGAATGGACCACACAGCCAAGTTGGTGCTGCGCCTAACCTGGTTTCGCCAGGCACCAGCCTGAGGAGAGAGATAGATGGTGTGTGGCCTTCAGGGGAAAGCCAACACACCAAACATCAAAAGATGCAGCAGCCAGTAGCTCCCTAAAACTTTGCTACATTTTTATTTTAATTTGCTATTTTTTCACCTTTATTAATGAAGCGCGTATTACTCATGACAGAAATACACTCATCAACATTGGAAAAGGAAGTACAGGGATTGGATTAAGTGCAGTGGACCTTGAAACAATCACTGCCAACGGTGTCTCCCGAACACCCAGCTGGATAAGCCAGACCAAACGTCACTGCAAGTGGTGCGATTGCCCCAGAAAGAGAGGGGAGGGAGCTGGGATCAAAGCCAAACTAACAAAGCTCGGATCCAAGGCTATTCCTTTACCCAACCTACTTCTGGCTAATGTCCGGTCACAAGAAAATAAAATGGATAAAACAGACTCAGGCTAACTCAACAACAGGAAATCAGAGACTGTTGTGTCCACATCTTTGCAGAGACCTGGCTCCATCCCACCATGCGCTCAGCCCCCTCCTATTCATGCTCTACACCCATGACTGCAACCCCCGCCATGGAGAGAACTCTGTTGTGAAATTTCTGGACGAGAGTTCATATCAGGAGGAAATCAAAAATCTTGCAGAATGGTGCACAGAGAACAACCTACTGCTCAACATCAACAAAACCAAGAAGCTGATTGTTGATTTTAGGAAAAAGGGAGGCAAAGACATACAGCCCTGTCTACATCAGTGGAGCAGGTGAACAGTTTTAAGTTCCTGGGTATCTGCATCACAGACAACCTGTCATGGACATCACACATCTCAACTCAACAACTGTACTTCTTAAGGAAACTTAAGAAGGCAAAATTCCTGTCCCAAGTTCTTGTTAACTTTTACAGAGGAGCAATAGAAAGCATCCTGACTGGAAACATCACAAATTGGCATGGGATGTACATGTTCCAAGACAGGAAGGCTCTGTAGCGGGTGATTAAAACTGCCCAGAACATCATCGGTACCCATCTACCAAGCATCAGTGATATCGGTGAGGTGAGGAGCCTGCACAAAGCCTAGACAGAGCCGAAAGGATACTAAAAGACAATGCCAACCCCAACCACAGCCTGTTCACCCTGCTACTGTCTGGCAAGGGATACAGAAGTATCCGCTGTGGTACCACCAGACTACAGAGCAGCTTTTTTCCTCAGGCTGTGAGAATCCTCAATTCATCCTTTGCACTCCAATATAAAAAATCATTTTATTTCTACGACTTACTATTTATTAATCCATTTATATAATTTCTGTTTTTGTGAGTAGCATTAAGGGACTACAAACTACATTTCGTTATACATTTTGTGTTGTAAAATGATAATAAATGAATCTTGAATCTTGAATATGTGCATGAGAACAGACAACCGTCTACATTCCAGTTCTGGAAAACAGGGACACTGTCTTCATGTCAAGATGCGGCCCTCTGGCAGATGAGTGGAGGCTGCACCCCAAGGTAGTACAGGAAAGCAGAAGCGGACCTGTTCACCAGTCAGAACAACACCCATTACCCACTCTGGTTCTCCCTGATGCCGCTAGATGATCCACCAATGGGAGTATACATGTTTGCACATGTGCCCTGGCCAAGGAGGCTGCTTTACACCTTTCCTTCTCTTTGTCTCATGCTGTTGGAGAGAGTGAAACAAGAGCAGTTGTCGGTCATCCTGATACTACACAGAGATGACCCAGATGTTGGCGGCCCATCCCTGATCCTTCCCCCAGGTCTGGGGATCCTGTCCCAGGAGGCGGGCTTGATAGGTGCGCTGCCTACATTGGGCCAACCTCTCAAGGCTTGGTTTCGGAGAGGGACACTGCCTCACTGGACTCAGTGAGGCAGTCTGATGACATGTCACGGCAGGGCAAACATTCATTTGGCTCCACCTACTGTTCCCATAGAGTCCAGTAGAGGGCAGAGCCTGTGTAAGATAGAACGAAGGTTACAATATTGTAACCCTAGTTCTATAAACACAGGCAAAGCCCTCTAACTATGGACCCATCTGCTCCTACACCGTTTGCTTTAATGGTTTTGGGATGAAAGTGGCAGCGAAGCGCTGCCTTATATACTGTGTGAGACACACATAATCAGTAGGCGTGTCCTGATTAGCCAGCTACATACATGCAAATTTCAGTGGGCGACTGCATGTGTGTGATTGGAGGAGAGTATTTCCAATAGAGTCCTGTAAAGGGATCTGCCTGTGCTTATAGAACTAGGGTCACAATATTGTAACCTTCATTTTCAGCCGTGAATTGGGACAGTTTTAAAAAAAAAACAGAACTACGTTCACCCCCTAACCTTAACCCAGTTGCTATTATTATTGTCATGATGACAAAGATCACCTAAGTTTAAGGAAATTGTAACTTTAGCCCACACCACATGTTTCTCTGACCTTAACAAAGTGATCATTTTAACCCAAACCATAATCTTTCCCTAAACCTAACCAAGAGGTTTTTGTGCCTAAACCTAACTAGACCTTAAAGGAAAATTCCAGTTTATTTCAACCTGATGTATTTCCCATAAATGTGGCCATTGTGGTTCTCTGTGTCATGCTAATTTTGCTCTCTCCAGCTCCTTTATAGAGATTCTGGTGATTCACAAGAAGACGTATCGCACAAAATGACGATCATCAGGGCAAGTTGTTGAGACTCCTACAGCTTTCCAAATAAACATGGTTTTTACATGAATCACTACAAAAGTTTGTTTCTTGGTCTGCACAGAAGTAAATACAGAAACTAGCCATCTGTAGCAACCATTATGGCTGCAGAGATGTCTATATTCAGAACAACTTACACGTTGGTTTGTTTACGTCTGAGGCTGTGGATAGCTCAGCATCACTTCCTGCTATAGAAGTAGTAACTTAGTAGATGAAATAAAATGGTTCATGCCTGCAAGTTTCCAAGCTGCAAGGATAAAATGACAAGATATACATTGTGCAGTTTAATGGATTACCACTGGACAATAGAGATTTACATAGTGTACTCGCATTTTTCTTACCATGTGAGGCTGAGTGTTTGGTCCAGCCAATGTTGTGTTTGGCTGATTTTGTGGAGGTGAAACAGTCTCCTGGACTTTGCTGATACATGCTGCAAATGTATCAACTATCCATTTGTAAACAGCTGGGATTCCTCTGATCTGTGGACACTTCTAGATTTTCCGAGTCAGGTGACTCTCTGCAGCAACCATTTTCCTCCTCACTCGACAAAAGAGGAGAACAGTGACCGCAGGAACATCAGCAGTTTCTCCGAGGTAACCGTTAATGTATGCTGTATTTCCTGACATTCCTGTTGCCATTCTGCCTTCATTCTTTGTGTTTCCTCTTCCAGTTGTTTTAGCTCCTCTCTGTACTCTGGCTCAAAAAAACACGGTTGGCCATCAAAGTGAAATGACTCATACTAATCCACAGGATAATCTGTCACTGCACTTAGTTTTTGAGTTTCCTTACAGTCTAACCGCTGTGAAAGTCAGCCTCATACATGTCAACAAATTGGTATGCGTGGATGAATATGTGGATGGTTCGGTAAGTTGTCCCAGATAAAGATCTCTATGCAGTTAGTCATAATGGCTGCTAGTTTCTGTGTTTACTTTTGTTCAGACTCAGAGATAAACATTTTAAATGATTCATGTAAAAATCATATTTATTTGGAAAGCTGTAGGAGTCTCAGCAGCTTACCCTGATGTTCATCGTTGAGTGCGATGTACGTCTTTTTGTGAGTCGCCGGACACAGCAAAATTAGCATGATACATAGAGCAATAATGGTCACATTTATGGGAAATACATCAGGTTGAAAAAAACTGGAATTTTCCTTTAACCATAGTGTTGTCACATCATAAAACATTATTTTTAACAGTAATGTGCAACGGTTTTGGAAAACACAGGCAAATTATGTTGTCCTACAGATTATTGCCAATAGGGACGCCAAATTAGAAAATGCTCCTATATGTCTTTCTTGAATCACATGGTCATACGATGCATTTGGTTGTTTAAGAGGACTTCTTGGATTTTTCATAGGAAAAGGTGACTGTTACAGCTTTACACTTGGAGATCTAGTCCAAAAACACTGCAAAGAATATTCTGTTCAGTGTTTGTTTTTACATACTTAAATGTCTTTAAACATTTAAATTGTTTGATTTTATGCAGTTATTATTTAATTATGCAGACTGTCACAGCCCGGCTCTAGACTGTGGAAAAGGGAAGTCACATGGGTATTCAATAATACAAAAGTAAATTTATTTAACACAAAATTACTCAAAACAAACAAAAAATAACAATAGGTAGGGTTAGTCTGTAAAATCAGTCATTTAGGGAGTGGATGAGTGAATGTATGCTGTGTGGGTGTTGTATAAACAAAAGAAAAGGAACCAAAAAGCAACGCAGGAGAGTGTGGGGGAGAGGAGAGAGGATCTGAACTGGCAGCTTCTCTGACTTTATATATGGGGCACACCAGGCCCAGGTGTGTCCCATCCTGCTAATCAGTGTGCTCAGGAACCTGCCCCTGCAAACAAAGAACACAGCAGCAACAAGGAGCACAAAGCAGAGGGGCCGTCACACAGACCCAAATATATTATTTAAAATAATGTCTCTGTCAAAGCACTTCTGTTAGCACTTATGTGTGTCATAGTGCAGAACCTACTCTATATGCCACTAAGACCACCTTTCAATTGACTCCTTAGTTGTTTTAAAAGTTTGCTAATTATCAAAATCCACAAAGTAGGTTTGGTTTTCATTAAGTCTGTTGCAACAGCCCTGGGGCAGCTTGACACAGTATTACATTCTTTAACCACTTGCAGAGAGGCTGTAAAACAGACCTGAACACTGCAGACATCATGGTGTAAAAATATGACTAATTAGGAGGAGAAGTTGGCTGGATGGCACCCCAACCAACCATGAACTAGACCATACATGGCTGTAAAACAGACTGAGGTCCACAGCAATTAGAGCTGCATGAAACTGAACTGGAGCAGAGCAGAACTTTGATGACTTATTTCTTATTCAAAGCCATTAAAAAGAAAACAATCCTGGCTTGTTGAAAGGATGAAGCATTGCATCCAATACCTAACTACACCCCTACAGACACAACCACGAACATTGAAGAAAAACTGTGGACACATTCAACTGAAAACCTAAAACCTATTAAGTTTATAAATTCAGTTAATTCAAGAATTGAAGGTATAAGTAAGTAAGTGAGGAAATGTTGAATCAATCTTTAAGATTCATCAGCCCCTACACTCACTCACTCACTCACACACACACACACACACACACACACACACACACACACACACACACACACACACACATACACACACACACATACACACACACACACATTCCTTCTGGCCTCTTTATCTCAGCAGATGGATTAAGGCCCCAGTGGTCTGGACCTTGTCCTCCTCACACTGCGAGAGGCAGCAGGACAGGAACTAGACTCAGCAGGGTGAATAAAGGTCTTCCCTGGGGCCCCACACCCGCTGGATGCATAGAGCCAGATTGATGTTTTAGGAGACGAATGACATGACACCCTGAGTCTGTAACTTGGACAACACATACTTAAACATGTTTGAAGCAGCTACATGTTGGTCAGCTTATCAAAACATGTTGTGGGGAAGCATAACATGATATGAAATGTGAGATGATGTAACAGCTTTAAAGCTGCTAACTGCAAACTGTAGTCTAGATTAAAATTGATACAAACATATGTTTATATTAAATTATATCTTTGTCATTGTTTAAAAAACATTTCTTCACTTCACTTGAATGATGACAACGAATGGCACTGGCAAGGACAAAGCCGTGAATCAGATAAATGAAACATTATTTCCTGGTGTTTCACGGCAATTACGTTCTCAAGCACAATGGACACACCCACACCTCTGCACACCCCTGTGGGAAGGTGCCACATTGCTGGATTTTGTGTGAATGCAGAGCTGCATCCTGTCCACTGTGGCCTCTCTGCTCTGTGTGTGTGTAACTCAGCCCGCCCTCAGTCAAACAGACACACAGACCTGCAGCTCTTTATACATCCATGACACAGAGACAGAGAGCAGAGTGGAGCAGAGGAGAGAGACGGAGACAGTGATGTTACCTGGTCGCTATGCTATGAGTCCTGACCTCACCTCACCTGTGTGCTGTTATTGGCTGGGAGCTACACACCCACTGCTCAAAGGTTGACACCCGGAAATGTCCCGAACACAGCAAAATAATAAGAAAATACAGGCAGAGAGCAGGGGCTCTGCAGATACATACACCGCCACACATTTCTAGTGGGTCATTAGTGATGAATGAGAGGGATTATTTTTGTATGAGTCCATATATTGTTTTTAAAAAATCATGCATAGTACACCTTTAATGACGCATCTATTTAAATAAAGTTCATTTTAAATAAAGGTTTTAGGGAAGGGGAAAAAATGCTACATCTCTTGCTTTCTTTTAGCACAACCTTCCGGGCACACCTTACATTTTTGCCCCATTTGTTTTAATAATTTAAGAATAACAAATTGTGGACTCCTTTTTTTCATCCATCTAACAATTTTGTTTTCCAGTGTGTATGAGCAGCTTTACAAGGTGTGGCTACAAACTTTTAGCCTTGTATAAAATAACAGATCCCATTTATAACCAAGGAGACAAATCTTTTTTAACCTGGTGGATTCATTTCTTTTTTCCCTTCATCTTATTTCACACCCCGACTACTGCACTGTAGATATTACTGGCACACAGGCAACACAAACATTTGGAAACCCCTATGCTTGCACACACAACACATACTGTAAGTTGGCACACGGGAAGACTTCCCACCATGTGGACACACACCAGAAAAACACACATCCCCTGGCAAATGAACAACAACCTCCTTCCCACCCCTCAACCCACTCACACTCACACACACACACACACACACAAATACACACAATGGCTGATCACGGTTCCTGTCCTACATTCAGGCAGGTCTGACAGCAGGAGGCAGGAGAGGTAGAGTGATTGGAACCAGATGAATGGTCAGACTAAAGCTTCCCAACACAACCCAACCCTCTCTCCCTTCTCTCCCGTCACTTCCTTTACTTCCCCACATGGCTCTCTTTTCACATATCACCTCCCAAAGCCCTACAGCAGACTAAATCAACATTGGAGATGCTGTGCCAGAACCCTATCATCAAATAGGCTGTGTTTGTGAGAGAGAGAAAGATGGAAGATCTGGACTGACAGTCCTCCCGGGTCAATGCTTTATTCATTTGGAGTGACATCACTCAGCAGACATACCTATCAATACCTATCTAGACATATCTATCAACAGAAGAGAAACTGAGGGGCCTCCCTACAGACATATTGTAATGAATGGAACTAGAAACAGATGAGCTGAAATGCCATTAAAGCAGAACACTGAGGCATTTGTCAAACATGAAAGCAAGTGGAGAAATAATGTTGAATAATTGTAGAAAAATAGAGCACAACTTTCTCATTAAATGTCAATGTTTATGAAAAAATTCTAATATCCAAATTAGTTCCACTCATTCCTTTTCAACTTAATCTTCCCCTGTCCCCTTTTCCTACCTCCCATCCTCCTGTGATTAAAATGCATACCTGATCTATTTTCATTAAACTCTGGAGAGGGGAGGGACATCCCCTTTCTATCCAAGCACTTTGGGTATTATAGCACTTGGAATGTAATCAAGGCATCAGCCCTCTTAGCTGGAGACAACACTTTGGAGTCCAAAATAAATGGATTTTCCTTCAACACTAGGAAGTAAAATCTTATCGCTTGGCTTTATGGTGACTATCTTTCAGTAGCACTTAAGAGGAGAGGATCGAGTGCGATGCCAAAAAATATGGATGAAAATGAAAAGGCTGTTTGAGGTGAGATGGGGATCAGAACGTGAGATGAGATAAAGTAAAACATAATGGAATTTCTATTTGAAAGTTCCACCTTGTGAGATGACAAGTAACTAAAATCCAGATGCACTTCAATCCATGTCACCTTGGTTTAGAAACATGTGTTCACTTTTAATTGTGCAAAGGTACAGGGTGAATGTTCAATTTAGGTTCAAAGCAAATGAAACAACCTACAGGTGCATTAGACTATTAGCATATTTAAAAGAGAAAGAAGAAAGAAAAGACTAATCATTAGCAATATTCAAACTGCTCTGCTTATGAACAATGTGGGCAGACTGCGAGCCTGGCATGAATGTTAAATGAATAAGAGGATGGGGGTTAGTAAGGACTTTGAATAAGCAGATCAGTGGGTGGTGAAAGAGAGAGAGGGGGGAATACAAAACAAACCAGAGGAGCCTCAGAAAAAGAATCCCATCTGTAGTGATCCATCAGTTGGATTGGTGGGGAGAGAGAGAAGAAAGGAAGAGTGGGCACACTCAGCCACACAACTGCTGTGAAAGCATCATTCCTCCCTTTATTCTATCACAAATTACGTATTCAGCTGCATATCAACACTTAACAATTACCAGCAGCTCACCTGGGATATGGGAAGTGCCTATCTTGCAGACGATGCCAAATCTTTGTAGCCAATGTGTTTTCAGAGGCCCCTGCAGTGCCAACTTGAATTAGTATCAACAAATCACAGTGCAGGAAAAGCAGAAGACCAGGCTGGTCAGGGGTTAGCCATTTGTCAGTCTGATAAGGTGTAAATACAGCCACCAGGTTCAAAGGTCATCTTTGTGACAGAATCCATGCATATCAGAGATGTGAGACTTCACCTTGCAGTGCGAAGGAGAATGTAAGGAACTAGAGTCAATGCCACAGTAGTTTCTTAGGTAAGGTGAAAACTGTAAATCTGATAAATGCATACCATAAGTTGTCCTTCATTTTCCTTCAGTACAAAACATTTGAAACATTTCCATCTGTCTGTCAACAACTTCCTTCTCCAACTTCTAGGGAGCTCCCAGCTTTCCGCTGCAGGCTCTCAGTGAATGTGCAGTGATGAGCAGCAGTCACTGGTGTGTTTACAACATGCTCTTAGGGTCAAGCCAGAGGCCAAATACCCAGAAAGGGTCAACTATCCACCAGAGATACTTAATGAGCTGACAAGGATGCCCATTCAGTGCCCCTTTGATAGTTGCATCAGCCTTGCAGAAGAAATAGCCTGAACAAACGCTTCAAACAGACAGTGAAGCTGGACGCTCTCTACTGTCAAACACGGGGAGGAGTAACTTTTGCTTTTTTTAAAATCATGTCATTCTTTAACTCATGGGTTCAAGTCTTTGAAAAAGAACATATGAATGTATTACATATGAAACAAAACAAATTTCTCACATGAAAAAAATCACATGAGAAATTCACATATAGGCACATGTTGTTTTGGGATATTTTTCATTTGAAATATAATGTTTCACATGCAAATTGTATATAGACAAATTTGGCTGATTTTATTGCATGGTGTTAATGCTTTCATTGAGACTGACACACATAAGCATTTATCCAGTTTAGAACTCTACCAAACTCAGAATTTTCGATTAAAGTTGAATGTGAAGGTAGTTGTTGTAAAGAATCAGTGCAGCTCTAAGTAAGAACTGTTGGAGTGACATGTGAACAATGTGTATGTTAGAGAATGTCCATGTGGTAGCCCATAGAGACAGGCCGAGATGTCTCAAAGTACCACTAAATGTTGCCATGACCCCTGTGGATGACCTATATATCCACTTTAAACTGCCCTTATCTACTCTCCCCTCCACCTCCAGTCCTTTTCCCCTCCAGCCCTAATTCCCCTGCTCAGTGTTCCACATCCTCAGTCTTTTCTTCTCCCCCTCTTCCATTCTTCAGGTCTTCAGCATTCGACCTTTGTTCTCCAACTCCTTTTTTTGACAGTAATTTCCACTCACATGGGATCTTTTTGCAGGCAGAAATACTGTGGAATGTGGGGGTAGGATTTCTGCTTTTACAGAGCAGAAGGATGATCAGATGAACTGCAGACTGAACCTGTGAGCTTCTGGCCTCAGGGCTGTCTCCATAAGCATCAAGCCTCCCAAACACCTGGAGTTAACTTCCTTTCCTTTACTTACATACTTATGATAAGCAATTCTACCCCAAATCTGCCTTTTGAGCATCAAATGCTAACCCCTTGCAATGCCAGTGGATTGCATGATGATCTGTTTTCATGAGCGAAAAAGGAAACGAAACATTCATAACAACCACCTCTGCTCCTGCACCATAATCTACTTCCGCCTCATCCATATAGTCATTCAAAACTGTTCACTGGACTGGTCACTGACTGGACATGTCATTCAGAGAGTTACTTCCTCAATAAACAAAACACCAGATTCGTCAGTTTTTCGTCAGAGGGAAACAGGCGCTCTGATGCCCACTAACAAGCTCAACAAGGTTGTGTGTGGTGATTGAGATGGAAACAATGTACCGCAAACCTTTTACAGTCACCTAATGCAAGCCAACAGAACTTGCATATTTGATTGGGGTTCACATTTAGAATGTTAATTGCAGATGTAACTCATTTCAATTGACGTGATTACTGCAGTGATACCGCAAGATACCATGGTAATGCTGCGGCGGCAGTGAAGGGGGGTGGGATAATTTATTCAGGAGTAGCTGCACTGCATATCAACAACCACCAGGTGGTACATGTGACCAGTCCAGATGCAGTGTCTGTCTGTCTCTCTGCAGTGTAGTCAATACAAAATGGCAACCATGCTCTGTGAGAAGACACGACTGGTGAACATGGAAACGCTGTGAAACATTTTGAGAATGAGTCACAGCACTGTTATATTTTCTGCTGGGCCTGTACAGTATACTTAAATGTTACACAGTCTTAATTTCATTATGTAATTACATTTAAACCAATCATCTATCAACACAGTTTAGACCTCAATATATGAAACGTGGAAATTTGTTGCTCCTCAGTATTTGTAATTGACTGAACATCAGATTACCCCAGAAGATGAAAGAAAACTGATTTGTTCTCCTAAATATTCAGAGTTACACTGACTCCAAAACACACTGGATGTGTATCATTCACAGAAAACCTCCTGTGTCTCATTTGTGTTCATGTTCTGTGAAAATCCAACAGTAGTGAAGTTTTTGCATGCTCCTGAGTGCCTTGCCTCTCTCCCGCTAACGTCAACAAACAACTGGCATAACGACACAACAACACAACAAAAACGGCGCTATCCAACTAGAAACACCCTGCAGATATTAGCTCCTCGGCTAATGAGACAGCTAGCTGCCTCCATCAACCACTACACATTTCACAACATTCAACAACAACTCGCCCACTCCTGAGCACACACAGCTAAAACAACATTATTTCCTCAACAAACAAAGGAGCAGAAAACAAAATCCAGAGCGATAGCAGAACACAGCTTACTCCTTTTGTTTTTCTTGTTGGTAGTCCAAAGGTCGTAATAAGCACACATTTCACAACAATGTCTGGATGTGTCTTCTGATACTAACTTTGTAGCACGTTCACATGGACCTCAACAGACGTTGAATCCTCCCCAACACACATTTCCTTTGGCAAAAGGACAGAGACAGATAGCTACATGCCAAAAGTCTGCACACTCATTGTTCACTAAAGTGCTTTGGTACGTGCTACGGTAAGCGTATTGTATCATTTCCGGTTGCCGACTGTGTATACTGATAGCGTTGTTGCTGCTCTCATCTCAGTTGATTTTCCTATATATATCACATTACTGTTGATTAATATCTGCTGTATATTTAAACTTTCGCTAGTTTTACACAAGCACTCTCAGCGCTTTTCTCTTAACGACTTTTCTCGCTAATCGCACAAGTTGTTAGTCACTTTAGCTCTGCAGCTAGCACTAGCAGCTAACTCAAACTAAGCAGTTAGCGATGGCTTCTCTCTCTCCCTCTCGTTCTCCTGCTCTCTCTTGCTCGGTGTGCCAAATGTTCAGTTACTCCTCTGCCTCCTTTAGTGATAGTGATAAGTGTAATAAGTGTAGTCTATTTGCAGCACTGGAGGCAAGGCTTAGTGAATTGGAAGCGCGGCTCCGCACCATGGAAAAACAATCAGCTGCTAATATAGTTAGCCAGCCCCTAGTATCCGGTGCGGGCCGACCTAGCGTAGCTCCCACTCCCCCGGTAGCTCCCGAGCAGCCGGGAAGCCAGGGCGGCTGGGTGACTGTCCAAAGGAAGCATAGCCCTAAGCAGAAGCCCACGGTTCACCACCAACCAGTTCATGTTTCTAACAGGTTCTCCCCACTCAGCGACACACCCGCTGAGAAACAAACTCTGATTATTGGCAGCTCCATAGTCAGAAACGTGAAGATAGCGACACCAGCAGCTATAGTTAAATGTATTCCTGGGGCCAGAGCGGGCGACATTGAGTCAAATTTAAAACTGCTGGCTAAGAATAAGCGTAAATATGGTACGATCGTCATCCATGTCGGCGGCAACGACTCCCGATTACGCCAATCAGAAGTCACCAAAATTAATGTTGAGTCGGTGTGTACATTTGCTAAAACAATGTCGGACTCCGTAATTTTCTCTGGACCGCTGCCTAACCTGACCAGTGATGACATGTATAGCCGCATGTCACAATTCAACCGCTGGCTGTCGAGGTGGTGTCCAGCAAACGATGTGGGCTTCATAGATAATTGGCAGACTTTCTGGGGAAGACCTGGTCTGATTAGGAGAGACGGCATACATCCCACTTTGGATGGAGCTGCTCTGATATCCAGAAATATGGCCAAGTTTATTAGTAAACCAAAACCATGACAACCCAGAGTTGAGACCAGGAGGCAGAGCTGCAGTCCTACACGCTTCTCTGCGCTTCCATTAGAGCAGTTACCCACCCAAAACCACATAGAGACTGTGTCTGTCCCCCGACCACATAAATCAATTAAATCCAAAGTATATAAAAGAAGAGTCATTCATGAAAATCTAGTAAAAATTAAAACCACCGCTGCAATAGTACAACAAAATAAGATAATTAAATGTGGACTCTTGAACATTAGATCTCTTTCATCTAAAGCAGTTTTAGTAAACGATTTAATTTCAGATCATCGTATTGATTTATTTTGTCTCACTGAAACCTGGCTGTGTCATGAAGAATATGTCAGCCTTAATGAATCCACTCCCCCCAGTCATATTAATACTCATAATCCTCGAGACACTGGCCGAGGAGGAGGAGTTGCAGCCATTTTCAACTCAAGCCTAATCATCAACCCTAGACCTAAATTTAATTATAACTCATTCGAAAGCCTTGTTCTTAGTCTCTCCCAGCCAACCTGGAAAACTTTACAGCCAGTTCTATTTGTTATAGTGTATCGTCCTCCTGGCCCGTACTCTGAATTCCTATCTGAATTCTCAGAGTTTTTGTCGTATTTAGTCCTTAGTACAGATAAAGTAATTATAGTAGGTGATTTTAATATTCATGTGGACGTTGATAGTGACAGTCTCAGCACTGCATTTCTCTCATTATTAGACTCAATTGGCTTCTCTCAGTGTGTAAATAATCCCACTCACCGTCTTAACCACACCCTAGACCTTGTTCTAACTTATGGGATTGAAATTGAACATTTAATAATTTTTCCACAAAATCCTATTTTATCAGATCATTTTTTAATAACTTTTGAATTCCTATTACTGGATTACACACCATTAGATAAAAATGTCCTCACTAGATGTCTATCTGATAGTGTTGTAGATAAATTTAAGGAAGCAATTCCGTCAATACTGAATTCACTGCCATGTCTCAATACTACAGAGGACTCTTATGTTAACTTTAGTCCCTCCCAAATTGATAATCTTATTGATAGTGCTGCAGGCTCACTAAGACAAACACTCGACTCCATCGCCCCCTTAAAAAAGAAGATAATAAAACGTAAGAGGTTAGCTCCATGGTATAACTCCCAAACCCGCAAATTAAAGCAAACATCGCTAATTGGAAAGGATTTGGCGTTCCACCAAAGTAGAAGATTCTCGCTTAGTCTGGCAAGATAGTCTTAAAACATATAGGAAGGCCCTCTGTAATGCCAGAGCCGCCTATTACTCAGCATTAATAGAAGAGAATAAAAACTGCCCTAGGTTCCTTTTCAGCACTTTGGCCAGGCTGACAAAGAGTCATAACTCTACTGATCCATGTATTCCTATAGCTCTCAGTAGTAACGACTTTATGAGCTTCTTTAATGATAAAATTCTAACTATTAGAGACAAAATGAACCATCTCCTGGCCTCAACAGGCACCGTTCTCTCCCGAAAACACAGGAACCTTGGTAACGGCAGTAAATCCTGACATATATTTGGACTGTTTTTCTCCAGTAGACTTGTCTGAACTGACTTCAATGATTTGTTCAGCTAAACCATCAACCTGTCTCTTAGATCCCATCCCAACTAGGCTGCTTAAGGAAGCCTTACCCTTAGTGAGCACTTCTTTACTAGATATGATCAATCTGTCTTTAGTAACAGGCTATGTACCACAGTCCTTTAAAGTAGCTGTAATTAAACCTCTTCTTAAGAAGCCTACTCTTGATTCAGGTGTTTTAGCCAATTATAGACCTATATCTAACCTTCCATTTCTATCCAAGATCCTTGAGAAAGCAGTCTCTAATCAGTTATGTGACTTTCTACATAACAATAGTTTATTTGAGGATTTTCAGTCAGGATTTAGAGCGCATCATAGCACAGAAACAGCACTGGTGAAAGTCACAAATGACCTCCTAACTGCATCAGACAAAGGATTTGTCTCTATACTTGTCCTGTTAGATCTTAGTGCTGCATTTGACACAATTGACCATCAAATCCTTTTGCAGAGACTGGAACATTTAATTGGCATTAAAGGAACTGCATTAACCTGGTTTAAGTCCTATTTATCAGACCGATTTCAGTTTGTACATGTGAATGATGAATCCTCCGTGAAGGCAAAAGTTAGACACGGAGTTCCACAAGGTTCTGTACTTGGACCAATTCTTTTCACCTTATATATGCTTCCTTTAGGTAATATTATTAGGAAACACTCCATAAATTTTCATTGTTACGCAGACGATACCCAATTATATTTATCAATGAAGCCAGATGAACCCAATCAGTTAAACAAACTCCAAACATGCCTTAACGACATAAAGACCTGGATGACCTGCAATTTTCTACTACTAAATTCAGATAAAACTGAAGTTATTGTGCTTGGCCCTAAACACCTTAGAAACACATTATCTAATGATAAAGCTATTCTGGATGGCATTACCCTGGCCTCCAGCACCACCGTAAGGAATCTGGGAGTTATCTTTGATCAGGATATGTCCTTTAACTCCCACATAAATCAAATTTCAAGGACTGCCTTTTTTCACTTACGTAATATCACAAAAATCAGGCACATCCTGTCCCTAAAAGATGCAGAAAAACTAGTTCACGCATTTGTTACTTCTAGGCTGGATTATTGCAATTCCTTATTATCAGGCTGCCCTAACAAGTCTCTAAAGACTCTCCAGCTGGTCCAGAACGCAGCTGCACGTGTATTGACTAAAACTAGAAAAAGAGACCACATTTCTCCCATTTTAGCTTCACTACATTGGCTTCCTGTAAAATCTAGAATAGAATTTAAAATCCTTCTCCTAACTTACAAAGCCCTTAATGGTCAGGCACCATCATATCTTGAAGAGCTCATAATACCGTATTATCCCACTAGAACACTGCGCTCCCAGTATGCAGGCTTACTGGTGGTCCCTACAGTCTTTAAAAGTAGAATGGGAGGCAGAGCCTTCAGCTATCAGGCTCCTCTTCTATGGAACCATCTACCGGATTCAGTCCGGGGTGCAGACACCCTCTCTATGTTTAAGAGTAGGCTTAAAACTTTCCTTTTTGATAAAGCTTATAGTTAGGGCCGACCAGGCTCGCCTTGGATCAGCCCTTAGTTATGCTGCTATAGGCCTAGACTACTGGGGGACTTCCCATGATGCACTGAGCTCCTCTCTCCTCCTCCTCCTCTCCATCTGTATGCATTCATGTAACAGCAATGCATGTCACTAACTTTGCTTCTTCCCCGGAGTTTTTTGTGCTTTCTCATCTCACAGAAAAACCTGACTCCCGGGCCGAACCTTCGCGGTCCTTCACAGTCCTGATGGCATCCTTCCCTGGCTGTTGCTGCTTGTGCTTGTTGTTGTTTGTTGTTGTCATTGTTTTTCTTCTGTCCCCCCTCCCCCTTTCCCTCTCTCTTTCTCTCTCTCAACCCAACCGGTCAAAGCAGATGGCCGCCCACCAAGAGCCGGGGTCTGCTTGAGGTTTCTACCCGTTAAAGGGGAGTTTTTCCTTACCGCTGTCGCCAAGTGCTTGCTCATGGGGGAATTGTTGGGTCTCTGTAAATTAAAGAGTACGGTCTTGACCTGCTCTATGTGAAAAGTGCCTTGAGATGACTTCTGTTGTGATATGGCGCTATATAAATAAAGATTGATTGATTGATTGATTGAACAAAACCGCAGCGCGTTGCTCCCCAGCCACAGCTCATTGCTGACCAACCACAGCTCACTGAGCCTAACAGTGTTTAGTGAACATGGTTGGTAAAAAGAGGGTGGCGGTGTGCAGGTCGGGTTGGGTTCGGGTGGTTGATTAACGCATATTTGTGCGAGAAGGGCGGTGCAGATTGGCTCTCATGGGCCAGCATCCTCAGCGCAGCAGGAGCCTCTGTGCGTGTGTTTGCGTGTGAGTGAGCGAGTGCACGTACATACAGCAAGGGGGGACTGACTGATGCTTTGCTGAAACACGGTGCAAAACACATTAGACATCTTTTATGTAATTATGAGAAGTGTAAGCGAGGAAAAAGACATCACCTGCAATAGTCTCGTGCTGCAAACACGTGTGCAACCACGTGAGCGTGAGCACCAGGATGAGTGTACAGCTCATTTAACGGCCACAGGTGTCACTAATGAGAAAGAATTTCTGATTATGCATGCAGACTATCTCAGTGGGCTTTTCAGTGCAGCACAGTGCATGTGTCAACCTGACCCTTTATTTCATGATGAAATATACCAAAATAATAATGGAAAAGGAGGGAATGACACTATTACACAAATACTTTGAATAAAAAGTATCTTGTGATCCTGTGTCACTACCAACTCTATACACTCGCCATATATTCCACTATCCAGGGGGACACATCAGGGATGCCTGTTATCTCCGCTACTCTTCGCCATGGCGATTGAACCATTCTCTATGGTGCTCAAGACTTCACCCCATTTTCAAGGTATCATGCACTAAGGCTCCTAGAATCAGTAAAACTATTTTACAGAGACCAAGAAATAGTGGCGGCCTCGCGCTAACTGGTGTAGCCTAGGGGCACAATCATAACACTCATCCCACTGTCTGCACTGGTTTGTTCTTCTCTCCCTCTATCTTCCTCCCACTACTCTTCAAACCTATTGTGTGCTGTTCACTTTAAAGGTATGCATACAGTTCCACCGTCATTTTAAGTTTTCTTCAGCATCATGTCTAGGGCCTATTAGCAATAACCACTTATTTACTTCCTCCATATTGGACTCGACCTTTACTCTATGGAACAGATTGGGTATCAATCGTTTCAAAGACCGATATGATGGTGATATTTTTTTCTAGCTTAAATTCTTTATGTCTTAAATTTAATCTTCTCCATTCAAACTTGTTCTGTTATCTTCAGATCCGTCACTTTGTATGTACAAAGTTTGATTCCTCTCCTGGGCCCCCTCAAGAATCCAAATGGGAGAGTCTTTTCAAACTAAATCCTACTCAAGGGGCTTATATCTGAAATTTATCCAAACACCATGTCCTTGATCAGTAATACAGTCTCCAAATCAAAGTCCAGACAGGAGGGGGAACTGGGAATGGAGTTGGCAGAGGATTGGTGGGATGCAGCATTAGAAAGAGTGAATTCTTCATCGTCCTGTGCTCGACTCAGTCTAACCCAACTAAAGGTGGTGCACAGAGCCCACTTCAGTAAATCTAGACTGCATGAAATTTATCCGATTCGAAATGTGAACATTGCAGCAGTCTAAAGGCAGAACTCTCACACATGTTCTGGTCTTGCCCAGTGTTGGAATCATATTGGTCTTCGATTTTTGGTGTACTCTTGATGTAATTAATAACAGCATAACATAATAACAGCTTACAGCCATGCCTGTTGTTGGCCATCTTCAGGGTATCAGCAGAGCCCTATGCTTACAACTCCAACGAGGCTGACATGATTGCTTTTGCAACACTTTTATCCAGGTGAAGAATACTCCTAACCCCGAAATCGCCTACACTCCCTTCATTCTCTGCCTGGCTGAAAGATATGATGTAATTTCTGCACCTAGAGATCAAATTTACACTTAGAGGGTCCAGCAAGCACTTTCTTAAAAAGTGGCAACCCTTTGTTTCTTATTTTAGTAGGTTGTCTGTTCTTCCTTCTGTTGAGTCTCAAAGGCCAACCAGATGTTTCAACAAGAAACAGAGGGAGTCCTTAAGAAATGCAAATTCAGCAGGACAAAGGAGTGACTGGTATTCCCTCCAAAGATTACACCGTCCAGCATCGGCACCACAACTCTTCCCTGGACTCAACAAAGCAGCAAACTAAAGCATCTGTTTCTCCATGGACATGGTAACATACTGGGCATAGCATAGGACAACACATGGCCAAAGCACAGGACTGCTTAATTTAGTTGATGTTAGCATGCTTCACACACAGTGACTACTAGGCCTTGCATGCAACTAACCTCTTCCTAACCCGGCACCTTTATCCTACACCAATTGACCTTAAACAGAGACTCACAGACATTTAACACCCAGCTTTGCACACTTTGCTTCTGGCAGCACATGTGGTTTAAAGACACCACATGGACTGGCCTTTTGTTTTCTTTGTCAGCCATATTGTCTGCATGCCTAGTGTTCAGTCACCATTTGACTTCAGCCATCCTGCTATTGTTTTCCCCTATTTGCAGTTCACATGCTAACACAAACACACACACACAAACACACACACACACACACACACACACACACACACACACACACACACACACACACACACACACACACACACACACACTATATACATCTGTATATAGCCTCTCTAGTTGGATTACATATTGTGTGTTTTGCTCTTTTATCTTTTTAAATAAACGTTTTTGGATATACAAGCTGTCTAATGTGGCAAAAGAATGAGTTTAACCAACATCTGCTCTGCAAAGAACTCCAAAATCCTTAATTCATAACTGTCTATTGTGGTTATAATTGTGGTTATAGTTATTACGTTAATTATTAATCAGAGTTCTAAGTTGATAGTTTAGTAAATTATGAGACTGAATCAATCGACTGGCTATTTTTTTCCCTGACCCCAGGATGGTGCCCCGTTATTATAAATTCTTATTAATAATTTCTATTGATTTTAATAAGTAATAATTATCTTTGATAATCATTAATTATTGCTGATAGCCAAACCTGTAACCAATCAATGTACCACTTAACTCCATGGTCAAGCTGAAATAGAGGTTTTTTTTCATTTTTATTTTACTTTATTTATTTTATTTTATTATGTTTTATACTTTTTTCTCTCTTCTTAACTATCATCTGTCTCTCTCTTTTTACTATAGTATCTCTTCTATTTCTTCTTTACTATCTTGATGAACCTGATGCTATTCAGACCTCTTTGGTTTGGCATTTGTTACTCCTCTCTCTCTTGCTCTTGAGGTTAAGACAACACAGTTACTGTCCAGTAAATGTAAACACGATAATACATTTAAGTACCTATATCAAATATCTTTATTCTCCAGAACAGCAGGGCAAATTAAACTTTCACTCTTGACACTCTTGCACACTGACATGAAATACATATTTTGTTGTGCATAATAAAACCTGCTTCACTAGGAACAATGTTCTGCTGTCATCATAAAAGTCCTCTACTTGTACCACAAACTGTTATTAAAATGTGACAGGAAAGAGCAGTGTGCATGGAGGTGGTAAGGTGGATGAGAACAGAAGAGGAGATTAAAGAGAGCTGAGAGCTTTGAAATATGATCATAATTGATCTATATAGCATGAACCACTCAAACAGGACCTCTCTGTCTTGCTTACATACAGTTCACACAGAAGCTACTGACACAAATGGAAACTATTCAACTTGAAACATAAATCACACAATTCAACAAACAAATCAGGCCTTTCATACCAATCTAGGAGACATATTCCCCTATTCAGATCACTTTTGAAACCTTAATAAAAAAAAACAAACATCTCTCAAGCACTTTAGTGTGTTTCTGTGACCTCTGATTGCATTCAATTGATCCTTCCCTTCACTAATTATGTGATCTGGCAGCAGAGCCAGCTGTAAGGTCTGCTTAGAATTCAGAAGCTTTTAATGAGGACAGCCGTGACATGTCAGCGCCACACTGACATCACCATCATCACTGCAATCATCACCACTGCCGTTTCCCCATCGTTGCAGCAGACTTAGTCACAGCCCTGTCACCGTCTTGTCACGCAACCAAACAAGAAAATCGCCCTTGGTCAGTGGTCACAAAGACAGCAGGGTAGGGCCTTCAATGACATGATAGGTTGACATGATGAGCCTGCAATTAAATTTGATGATGATAATGACGGGAGAATGATCCTTTGAATTGATGATTATTTCTAAAAAAAAATCTTAATAACAGGCTGAAACAGAATTTGTTTACCTTCATACCACTATGTTCTGTTTTTTTTTTTAAACATCCTCCACCTGCATACACAATAATGAAGAGCAGTGGACCAGAAGACACTGTGTCAGGCTTAGCTTTTGGTCAAACATTGTACTTTTCTAGTGCTGATCAAAGTCAAACTTTAAAGAGGAGTGCACATGATGTATCTGTTGTGAAAGCTGTCTATTTATGTCAGTCCTTGGTGTATTACGTACTGTACCATGATGGCATCAGGCAGAGCCCTTGCTATTAAAAGAAACAATAATAAACACTACTTTTATTAAATCAGTGTTTTCATGAGAAGAAATGCAAACTACAATAAACAGTATGGATGGAAAATTACAGCGTTGTAAAACCAGATTATATATCATTCAATCAGTTTTCACTACAAGACTTCAGTCTGGAAAACACCCACTCAAAAGTCTGGTCAGTCCACTCAGGTACACATCAGTGCTCTTCTCAAAACTCATGAACCTTGCTAACAACTATTGAGAGTGGGATTTGGAGATGTAAAATGTATTGAGAAACCACTCAGTAGTTCCAGTCAAGAGTGATGTAATTGTCCAGTATGGTTAATGTTGATGTCTGATGTTAATGATGGGAACTTTTCAGTAATTTAGAGGTGAAACTATTAGTTGATTAATCCATAAATTGATCCAAAGAAAAAATAATCTGAAACTATTTTGATAATTTATCAATTGTTAATGTCATTTCTAAAGCAAACATGTCAAACATTCCTAATCATAAGAGTATTTACATTTTTTTCATTTTCTGATGTTTTATAGAGCCAATGATTAAGCAAAATTATTTATTTTCTACAAATTGAAAAATTAGCCAGATTAATCAATAATCAGAATAATAATTAGTTACAGTCCTACAGTCAGTTATAAGTGTGATATACAGTGTAATATAATATGTCTCTCCTAATTAAATTAATTTAAACATGCAACAATGTCACACTGGCAGAAAGTTGATACTGGATGACTCTGCAAAACCCCAGATATACAAGGTTAAGATTAAGGTTAAACAATGAAAAATGTCCAAAAAACATTAATTGTTAAGAGTGTGATGAGATGTAAAGTCTGATCCCTGGCATGTAAGTTGAGTGTGTTACTTGCTCACACATCAGCCTTACTTTAATTAAAAAGAGGGCACATTGTTTCCTTCACTGGTCAATCATCTGGTATGAACATAATTCCTGTTGAAGTATGTCAAAGAGATAAAGTGTCTAAGCTCCTCCAAAATAAATCAGATGATAACACAACAAGGCATTGTTGTGGACATACTGCATGTCTTATCAGAAACTCTCAAACTACTGAAACATGGAATCAAAATAAACATGGTGCTTGAGCATTTGTCTTCTGTTGTGCATGTTGAACTGAGCAGAGGTCAAACACCTTTAAACCAACGGGCCAAACTGTAACAGAATGAAGAGTTTAACCTCCACAAAAAAAAACAGGTTAATCTAAATTAGAGATCAAATTGCAGTTGTACATATCTTAAAAGTCATGTTGTTTGTTCCAGCCTGGAGCAAAAATGCACGCTATGTCTGATCTGAGTCCACCTGGAGAGGAGGAGGGAGTTTTCTCTCACAGGAGTCGTGACTCTCTGTCAGCATGAATAATGTTAATGTGGGCTGAACACACTGGTGCTCAGGGAGTCATTTGACATTGGCGCAGTGGGTGGTGTGTTCATGAGCAGTTTGACATGAAGGGGAACAAACGTGAAGAGACTCTCATCTCAAAGCATCTTAATGATGTGGCTGCGAGGTGGCCCTGCCCTGCCTTCTGCCTCTCACTGCCATCAGTGCCATCATGTCTCCCCTCCGCCACATTTATCATAATGAGCTATAACATATATTACACCCTCTGAGCAAAGATGAGACTGAGATTTCATAAATAACAAATGGCTGCTATGGATGATATCTTTCTTCTCTTTTTTTTACTCTTTCTTGCAGTTTATCTTTCAGCTGACAGTAATATGCCCATATCAGATTAAAGGTTTCCACAGAATAACTTTCTTAATGGGTGCCCCATTTGGCAGTGAGCAACAGAATAAATAGCTTTAATAGTGGTGTTTTTGAAGTGCTAATATGCTAACATTTTCCAGATGAAAGGAAAAAGGATTCAGAAGGAGCTCAGTAAAGTTTGCTATCCTGACAAAGATGATTTGGACAAATGCTGCTCCCTTTCACTCAGATATAATTGACTGAGAGGACAGAGACAATGGCAAGAGAGAAATCCCATCTCCATGTCAAAATTGGTGTGTGTGTCTGTATGTGTGTGTGTGTGTGACAGAGAGGGAGGAAAAGGGATCTCTTCCTCTCATTTGTCCTTTTATTATGTTCAGTGGAACAACAGTGATTGAAGTGTTTGTGCTGCAGAACAGATCTAATGAGCTTTGGCTTCTCTTTGGGGAAAAGATCATTTTGTGTTTCAAAGGTGATCACTTTGGAAGAACATTTTGTTCTGACTTTGGGGAGTTGCTTTGTTCGAACGTTTCATTCTGAGAGGGGCAGAGATGAGAGTGTGTGGGTGGGCATGTGTGTGGGTGTGTGCCCGTAACTATGTTGGATTTTCTATAACGGGCAGTCCAGAAACAATGGAGCAATTTATTCTGGACTTTTAGCCTTTTTTAGAGTCATAGTAAAGATCTTGTTTTCCTCCAAAAATATGTACTTTCCAATAGGTCATCCTTTATTTTGGGTTTATAAGTTGTAGCTAATGGATTTATTACTGTTAATAAATGCTTACAAATGCTTTATAGATCAGTAATAACCCAATAATGAGGACAAGTTTTAGGTTGCCAGAAAAATCCCCTTCTTCTACAAGCTGGACACTTTCTTTGTATTTTTAACTCTTTAGTTCATCAAGAAGAACCACTAATATACCAAAATTATTTTATTACAACTTAATGCAGAACTATTTATAAATGAATTATTAACATTTGCAGATGGCTCACTACTGTAACATGCTAGTAATCCAAAAGTCACTGTTATTAAAAAGATAGGGCTGGTGATATTCTATATTTTTGTTGATGTCAACAAATCCCATGAAAAGACGAAAACGAACGATGTCTTTGTCCATCTCCCTACAGTCTAAATCTGTCAGATCCAAGCCCATTGGTTCCCACTGAAGATGTAAAGTAATAGTAATTTTCTAAAACAGCTGGTCACTGTAGTTTCTAGCAAATGTCAGTCAAACAAGAGGAAATAGTGTATTTGTTGGCAGCTTAATACACATTTGGTTGGCTCTAGTGAGTATTTCTGGCAGCAAGATGGTATGTGTGGGGTTGAATGTGTGTGTTCATGGTAATGAAGGAACATGTCACCAAGTGCAACAGTGTAACTCACTGATGTGTTTTTAATAGTTTTTGGAGGAAAACGGCACAGAGGAATAACATATACTTACACAATACTTGTTAGTAGATAAATTGATTGTTGGTTTGGGTCTGTATGTGAGATTTGTTGACAGTAAGAGAAGTAATGTGAGTTTCATTCAAACGTAAGTCCTTAAAATGCTTTTGCCTTGACCATTTCAAATGAAATTCGCTTTCTTAGGAAATGGCAGGTCTAAAGCCTTAGACTGTTCAATAGGAATACCGGCTGTTATTAGCCATTAAACCACTTAAATTGCCTTTACTTTCTGCAGTTGGAACACACTTTTTCAGACCACTTTCAAATGTTCGTAGTGTGTGTAATGATATAGAATATTCTGCCAGTAAACACAGCCAGTGTCTGACCTTTTCTCATTTATTGTTTGGACTCAGCAGGTTGCCTCATGCTAGCTGGAGGCTTCGTTTTTTCACCAGCAGCTGCATAATGGAACCATCCCTCTCTTTTCTCCTCCTCCTCCACGTCTTCCCCTCACTCCAGCTTGACCCCATCATCCCTCCACCCCCTCATCTACCCGTCCCTGTTGCAATCCTTCTTCCTCTCCCTTCTCCTTCTCTCTGGCACTGTGGTGAATTATAGGCTCATGAATCGCTCCATTTCCAAGTCTCAGCATTTCTTGCTTGGCCCGCTGACCCTTCTTTATTACCACAAACCCCCGTCAGTAAATTTGATCAGTCACATCCCGACCAATCTATGATTCATTTCTTACCTCTAGCAAAGACTAATCTAAAGGCTTTCAATATTTCAATAAAGAGGTGTTCTTTGGAGAAAAAAGTGTATCAGTGCTAATAAAAAAAAGCAAAATTATTCAATAATGTATTT